>NC_140485.1:125069553-127637053 GCF_964271855.1 Acomys minous | reverse complement strand
TGCAGCTACTAAAAAATATTAAACAGACACTTACCAAGTGACATGTCAATAGTGTCTCTGGATATCTTTCCAAGAGAAACGGAAAGTCAGTGTACAAATGTCTTCAGCAGCTTTCTACCTAACAACCTCAACCTGGCTGCGAATGGAAAACCCTTCCAGAGTGAAGCTCTTGATACTGGCAACAAATTTACTGCATTGCAAGAGCAGGAACATCTAGAAACAAGTCTCCATTTCAGAAGGTCATGAGCGATACAATTCCGTTGCTGTAACATTCTATAACAAAAACATAGGGCTGGAACAAACTAGTGGGATCCAGGAGGGACGGTCTGGCCAGGAAGAGGAAGCAAAAGCAATCTCTGTTGACAGTGGCGTGGGTCTTCATTAGTTTTGGCAGTGGGTATGCAAATGAACAGGACAAAATTTTACACACACACACCTGCATGGGAGACTAGTGGATCTACGTAAGACGTCTGGAGGTTTTATCAATGCCTATGCTACCTTCTAAGCTTGTTATCATACTGTGGGCCAGGAAGATATCATAGAGAGTTAAGGGAGTTGCTCTGAAAGTGACAACCTGAGATCAGATTCCCAGAACCTGTGTAACAGCAGGACTCAGCCTAATTCAGCACTTCAGCTTGGGAATGAGAGCAGCAGCGACAGGGGAGTCACCTGGCAGTCTATGGGTCAGCTAGCCTGAAGTATGCAGCACACTGACAGAAGCAGCAGGATGGGTCACACCTCAGAAACAAGAGGGATGGCAAGAACTTACTCTCAAAGCTTGCCCTCTGACCTACACACACACACACACACACACACACACACACACACACACACACACACACACATACACACACACACACACAGGACTCAGAGACAGAGGGAGAAAGAGAGAAAGGGAGGAAGGAAAGAAAGAAAGGAGGGAGAAAAGGAGGGAGGGAGGGAGAGAGAGAGGGAGGAAGGGACATTCTTTTATAGAGCACGTTGGTCACAACAGGAAACTAAGACCACACAGGCCCTGCTCACGCTACTTCTTGCAACTGCATCTGAACCTGCAATTGTATCCAAACCAAAAAAAATTTTTTTTCATTTTAAATTGTGGTCCAAGAGAGGCCCATGAAGAGTTCTTAATTTTCTCTTGACTGTGGAGAAGATATTTTCATGTGAGACTGAACAGAAAGAGAAACTAGTTGACAGGATTTTTGAAACTCGAGTTGTTTAGGTTTTAATACAAAGATGTTGGGCCTTATGATTCAGGAAGGTTTTTTTTTTAGTTATTTTGCATGTGATATGAAACTGAAGGAGGTGGATACTGAATGTTAAAGGCTAAGCGAGGATGGGAGCAGAGGAATCTAAGGGAGGAGAGGCAAGGATGGGCTAGCCAAAACCAAGGATGTATGACAAGCCTCAGAAAAGTTCATTATTTTGAAGCTGATTAAAAATATATTATGTTTGTTTGTTTCTTTGTTTTTAGGAAAAAGGGCATTTGAGTGGAGGTACCCCATAGAAATGGATTGTCCTCTCTGCAGAAGGCATGGCTTATGAAATGAAAATCAAAACGCCAAGTACAGACTCCCTCCTTTGAGTTATTGGTCAGGAAGTTTTCAGAGGCCCCCAGAACAACACAAGCAACTGTTTAAGACACAATAGACATTTGTCGCAGCACATAGACAAATCAAGTTGGAACTGGCCTGGAAACCCCCTCCTGCTGCCTAGTTTCATAGTGCCAAAGATGCTAGGGGAAAGTTATGAATTAATTTTCCCAGCAGTAGACCCCACATGTTACAATGTTAGCTTGCTGGAAAAGATGTGCCTACCTGTGCAATAGTGGTGGAACTGTTACAAGGGTAACCAGCTGTTTTCTATTAAATTTGAGGCCTGATTCATGGCTGAGAAAGTCACAAGTCCTTAGCGGTAACACACTACTGCTGATTTGCTAAACTTGTCAAATTGTCTTCTAAATATTTATGTTTATAGCCATGGATTAATTCTGTATTTAGCCATGGTCAAAGATGGTTCTTTTTGCAGTGAGCAGCTATTCCAGTGTCTTATAGCTGGACAAAGTGATGAAAATGTGTAGCAGTTGGATGGACAGCCCTAAATGAAAAATCTGTATCAATCTTTATAAAGTTCAGGGAACACTGAGGAAGAGGAGATGGAGAGAATCTAGGAGCCAGAAGTTAGGTAGGCGTGTACCATGAAATGCAGTCTTTGAGACATGATGTGGCCATTGCACTCATGAGTTCACTACAGCTGTGTTATCTGCTAAATACCTGCACAAGATCAATCTAGTCAGATTTTCTGTGTGCATGGGGAGGGACTCATGAATCACCATTCTTGACTGAGGAGCTAATGGCAATGAATTAGCACTGGGGGTGGAGGTCATTTTTCTTTGGGAGTACAACCACTGCTAGGTTGTCTACACTTGGGCAAGCATCACTAATTGTACTCATTGGGTATTTTTCCTTTTAAATTTTAATTTATTATTATTTATTCAGATTACATTCCAAATGTTATCCCCTTGCTTGTATCTTCCCATTCCTACCCTCTCTCCCTCCCTCTTCTGCCCTATTCCCCTCCCCTAGACTTCTGACAAATGGGGACCACCTCCCCCACCATATAACCATAGTATGTCAGGTCTCATCCTGATAGCCTGCTTCTCCTTCCTCTGTGTGCTGCCAGGCCTCCCACCAAGGGGAAGTGACGAAATCCAGGGGCATCAGAGTTCATGTCAGAGGTAGTCCCTGCTCTCCTGACAACCATGGAGAATGAGTTGTCCATTGCCTTGCTCTGAACAGGGGGTCTATGTTTACTGCATGCATTATCCTTGCTTGGTGCAGCAGGACCCCCTGGGTCCAGATCCACTGGCCTTGAAGGTCATCTATGGGGCTCCTGAACCCTCTGGGTCCTTCCATCTCCCCATTCTTGTATAACACTCTCATCGTTCCACCCAGAATCCAGCAGTCAGTCCCAGCATCTGTCCCCGATCCTGTGCTGGGTGGAGTCTCTCAGAGGACATCTATGTTGGGCAAATATCCATTTATAAGTGAGTATATATCGTGAGTATCTTTCTAGGTCTGAGTCAGCTCACACAGCATGATCATTTCTAGTTCCATCCATTTGCTTGCAAATTTCAAGATCTCCTTGTTTTTTACTATCTGAGTAGTATCCCATAGTGTAAATGTACTACAGCTTCTCTATCCGTTCTTTGGCTGAGGGACATCTGGGTTGTTTCCAGGTTCCAGCTATTACAAATAAGGGAGGAAAAGTAGGAATGGGAATATACAAGCAATGGGATAACATTGGAATGTAATCTGAATAAATAATAATAAATTAAAATTTTAAAAAATTACCCAATAAGTACAATTAGTGATGCTTGCCCAACTGTGGACAGCCTAGCAGTGGGGATGTCTACGGAGAGGGGAAGGAGATGGGGCTGATATGATTAAAATACATTCTATATTTATATAAAATCATCAAAGAATAAACAAAATATTAAATAAATTAATATGTTGACCTGGGTAAAAAGGCAATTTTCACATATCTCTTTGCAATGGGAATTTCATAAAAGGGGAATCTCATGTCTGCAAGCATTTTTTTTCTATTGCTTTCATAATGTTACTGAAGTTCCTTTATGCTGCCATTCGGTCTCCCTGAATAGCTTTGCAGAAGTTATGTTAATCATGAGACTAGACATAATTTGGGAGGAGAATTAGCATAGGTAATGACTTCTATCCATTGCTAATGGCAAGGTCTTAGCGCTAATTTCACTGATGTGCAGTTCTACTCCTCTGCCTATCTACATAGCCCATCAGGGGACTCAAAGAAAACAGAGGAATGGGGAAGGAGTTCAGGAGGGTAATATCAGAGCTTAGAGACACTGCATGACCTGAATGACCAGAACCTTAGGTGTACTTACATTGCACTTTTAACATATCTGCACAGGCAAAAACTCCATTCTTGGGTGAAAATAATATCTGATTACGTGGGTCTTTCCAAGATAAGACCATGACCTGACTTCCTCCTTATTTATGCAAAGAGCTACTGAGCATGCCCACTCAGTCCTTTTTCCTTACATTATTCTGGCCCTGAGATATAGACGTGCCTAGCTCTTTATAAGTCTAGTGGGGACGGGGTTTATCTCTTAGAGACAAAGCTGCAGTTTTAGAGTGATACACTCAGTTTGGTGAGTTTGGTGAGATGATAGAGTTAAATGGCAAATCAGAATTTGCATAATGAATTATAACTATAGGTCAAGCCAAACACTCTAATTGAGCCTTAGTGAAAGATAGTAAAGGGTGTTTTTTCTCCTTTTGGGTAGAGTCTCCCTCTGTAGCCCAGGCTGTTCTGGAACTGACTATGTAATCCACTCTGATCTCAAAATTGTGGTGCTTCTGTTGTGTAACCTACTGAGTGCTGGGCTTGCTGGTGTATGAGCAACCATAACTAGGGGGAAAATGAAACTGTGATCACTGTCTCTTTTATCCCTTCCTAAGAATCCCGGAAGTGGAAGGAAGAAGTATATCACATTTCAAATCTGATCTCTGTTCCCTGTTCCAACTGTACATCCCATTGGTCACACACACGCAGGGCAGGTCTGAGGAGCTAGAACACTTCCTATGCCTTTAGCCCCAGTTTGAAGACTTGGTCTGAGTTTATTAATATAAATTAATCAATTCCACGATTAGTTTTCAGCAACCACTATCATTCCCTACTATAGGGTACACAACACAAGAAATTATCTAAGAAATCTCAGGCCCTTATTCCTCAAAGAGAATGAATGTATAACCCTTGGATCAAAGTAAATGCTGGCAGACTGCTAGGGTGCTTAAGTCAGCATGCAACTGCAAGGAACAAAAGGGCATGGCTGAGAGTGTTTGATAAAGCGCTTGTCTCTATGCATGATGGCTCAGCTCAGGCCCCAATACTTAAAAATATAAAGGCACAAACATGGCTACCACTGATTAAGTACAAAGCCTTTTCTCTTCTCCTTGTGAAATATAGAAGATTCCACTTCGGTCTATTTCTTTTTATTGATATATAGAAACTGTGACGCACAGAGGAGAAATTACAGTACAACTTTTATTTGGTAAGGTTTATAATTGGCATTGGCAATGGGGTCTATCTACTTAGAAACCTAATAGTCACATTCACCCGAACAGAGTAGCCTTTCAAAAGATTACAAAACAGCTACGGCAAATCCTAACAAGTTAGCCTCACCTTTTCTTACCAGGAAGAGGATAGAAGAGCTGGTGTGGTGCAACAGTAACGCACTTGAATAGCAGGGCTGAGATAGAAGATCGGTGGAGTCAGAAAAAGACAGGTGATACTATATGATTAACAGATATGTAGAAAGCCAGCACATGTCATATCAAATAGGTTTTCTGTGCATTTTTCTTTGGGTTACTAGTTTCTTCCTTTCTCTTAACTTTATTTGTTGTATCTAAACATGCATGGTTTTATCAACCAGCTGTCTCTTCTTGCATTGCTTTAATGTCTAGAAAACCATTTTTTTTCTGTCTAGGGGTTTAACATGCACTTATATATTATTCCAGTTTTCCTATGGTTTTAAAAAAACATAAGTTTTTCTTAAACACTTTAATGTATATATGACTAAATGAAAAAGTTATGTGCTTCTGTATATAAAAGTAACCATTTGGCTACTCCTTCGGATACACAGTTTTGCATATTTCTAGTCAAAACTTCAAGAGTTTGTAGGCTTATATAGGGGGGAAAACAAGAAATGATAGGCATAGTAATACCCCTAACTGCAGATGATAATAATAGTTTAAGTGGATCTATGGTATAGACGACTAATAGGTATATGGCAGGTTGGTCAGAAATACTGAAATAACAGAGGATACAACACAAAACAGGAAAGGGGTGACGTGGATCAGTCTAAAAATTGATCCACATCATCTATTATTTTCAAAGAGCGGCATGGGGTGGTAGAAAAAGAAAAGATGGGCAAGGGACTTCCCTATGGAGTCTGTGCACTAGCAGGGCAAAAAGCCCATGAAATAACCCCCCCATGCTACAGATGTGGAGGTACTAATAGGATGAGACCAACCTATAATGGGAGAAGGTTTCTGTGGAAGTGAAGTCTAACCTAACCTCTGAAACAGCATCTAGGTGAAGGGGCACATTGACAAAGAGAACAAGAGGGCAAGGGGTGAATCTGCAGGGTGAAAAGAACCCAGGTCACACACAGCTGCAACCACAGCCAGGATTCTGAAGTTCTTCTAAGAGCAATAAAAAGAAGGCATTAATATTAAGAAGGTACAAGTAGCCTAATCATATTTTTCCTTTACAAAAATGCATGAGTGTTAAGAAGTCTGGATGCCAGCACACCTTAAAGATTGTTAGAGAACTCCAGATGAAGTACTGCTGCTGCTTAAAGAGTTGACTATGAGGATAAAGGTTTGTATTCGCCCTCGGAGCCTTACCGATTCAGAAGCTAGAGGAAGGAGTCCAAGGCAGCAATTTAACTGGGGAGCAGAGGAGTACTGTAATGGAAACCACCATCAAAACACAGTCCAGATGAAAACATAACACAGATTATTAAAGAGATGAAACTGAAGACTTTCTTTAAGTAATTAAAATGCTCCAGCAGGGATTCTAATGTGATGCCCGCCCACCACACAAACTGTGTGGAGTCTCAAGGAAGCCTTGTGAAAAGCTGCCCCATCTGCCCAGCTCTTCCCCACACCCACTGATGAGAACACCCTTACCATCCTATCATTACCTTCTATTGTGCTGCCGACCCTCACAACCCAGCTTCAAGGCCACCTTCTTCCTCCACAGAACTTTTAGATATGAACAAGTGTTTTATTTGCACGGCGTTTTAGGAGCATGCCTGGTTTAGCAGCTGCGTTCCATCTCACAGTTGTGTTCATACGTGCCTGCCACCCCCTGAAGACTCAGAAATGCCTTGAAAGTTTATTATCTTCAGAGGTAGCATGTAGCCCTTCAGCTTCCTCCACGCTGCTCTACTCTGCTTAATACACACTCCACCATAAATTCGATAATAAATAGAGGCATTTTATTTCATTTGAACTAAGTGCTTCTAGGTAAAACTAAGAAGCATTGCCACTTACCCACCCCACCCCCCTCTCTCAGCACAAAATTTCCAAACCTCATCTTTCTGCGCACTGTAGCCATGCACTTCACTTTTTATTAACTTCAACTAGAAAGAAGTAACACCGTCAACTCCACCATGATACGTCCTCAAGACCCTGTGTGTTTTCCTTGTTCTCTTTTCAGAGGTAAAGAGGTGAGCCTCCAGCCATTACTAACTCAGGAGCACAATGTCACCTGCCATCTATATGTCTGTCTATCTATTGGTTTTTATCTATTTGCTTTTAGCTACTTATTTTGGAAGACTTTTGGACTTTCAGGTAATACAGTTCTGTATAACCCTTCTCAGAGTCCCCAACTGTTAGTTAATATTTAAGTCCACTTTCTTTATCCTTCTGTCCCCCACCCGTCACTTCTAACCTACAGACAAGATGCTTTTGTGTCTTTGTGTGCTTCAGTCACACCAGGGGTCTTTCTTGACCCTGCAAAACACAGGCTTTACTCTACCTACCCTTTTCATCTGTATTGTATCCTTCACTATTACCAAGTCCATTGGAGAGCTTTGCTGTCTCTGAGACATTTTCACTATGTGCTGTTGCCAGGGTGCCTGGTAGACACTTAGTAACTGCTGTTCATTGAAGGTTGTGGGGAATGTAGTGATGTCATAAGACAGTGCCATGACACATCATAGCAGACAGACAACACTGTGTTGTCTGCATCCTTGTTGTGGATAGGGAACCCCAGGACACTGTCTCAGATTTGGTTGCCCATTGAGGAAGATATGCCCACTCCACTGTCTCCAAGCCACACTGGAAACATGTAAAAAAAATTATAATATTGTTATGTAGGCAGCCAGATATTAGCATACTTGAAAGTCTTTGAGCACTGACCTATTTTTCATAATCAGTAGCTATAAAGCCAGAAATTAAACAAGCAAAACTTCAAATAGCAATCGAAACAGTGAGCTCTCAATCTACAGCACAGAATGAAGACTTGATCTTACAAATTGCCTAGAAGATCATAGTGCTACTAACTAGTCTTCTGATAAAAAACAAAGACATTTGATTGTCCTTCCCCTTAAAAGTTAATCTGAATAAGCCTGCCAGTATCTGAACAAGTAAATTTCCCCTAGGAAACGGTCTGCAGTCTGCTTCACAAAACTTAAGAAATAGTATAAAGCTTAGCCAAACAAACAAAAAAAAATGTAGGCTGGCACTGGTAGAGTAGAAAAAGCTATTGCTCAGGAGAATAGAATTTCTGGGCTGAAAGGATATCCAGTA
Organism: Acomys minous; assembly: GCF_964271855.1. Taxonomy (NCBI): domain Eukaryota; kingdom Metazoa; phylum Chordata; class Mammalia; order Rodentia; family Muridae; genus Acomys; species Acomys minous. The sequence continues at coordinate 127,628,699 of NC_140485.1, read as the reverse complement.
TTCCAGTTGAGCTGGTTAGATCACTTTGGCTAAGGGACCATTTCTCAGAAGGTAGGATCACCTTAAACCTTGTTAAAGAGATGGACAGAATAATTAGTTCTTTGATGTCGTACTGCACTTTTACTTGCCAGAATCCCCAGCCCTAGTTCTGAACCTTACAGACTACAGCCATGCAGGGTGGGGCTGTGACTCTGCCTGGCCTTCTCTTCTTTCTATATCTTTTCTAAGCATGTTTTCCTTGTGCTCCAGGCTTTCCCCCAAACATTTTGGATTCTTTGCTCTTTCTCTGAAGCTCCTCCCCACCCTTGACATGTGGTTGACTGTTGCAGAATATTTAATCCCATTGTAAACTCCAAGATTGTGAACTGTAAAAGCCTGTTTCTTCTCTGCAATGGCTTAGCCCTAGCACACACCTTTAACCCAAGAACTTTCTGTAAAAAAGATTAAATAAAGTTAACCCTAGGTCAAGGGGCAGAGCAACCAATCAGCTGACAGGGATTAAACAGAAAGGAGGGCCACCAAGAGAAGGCTACTTAAGACATTGTGGAGAACATAGAGCTTTTGACTTTTGGTTTTTCCTTCTGGCAATAGCTGAATATAAAGAAAGCTCCATGGGGTGTTTTCTCTGCCTCTCTGAGGTAGTAGGTCTTCACCCTAATATCTGGCTCCTGAGTCTTGACTAGTAAAACTGAGCGTCTGGAATTTTGTAATTAGAACAAAAGCCTACCTCCATGCAGCTTAAATATTGTGGCTTTTTCCTCCTCACTTCCATTCTTCCCCCTCAGGCAGCAGATGAGATTTTTATAGATCACCTGCCCTGCAGTTTTTCTCTTAAACAAAAATTGTTCCTGTACTTGCATTTGAACCCGTTCTTAAATTATTTTATTAACGAGACGAAGAAACCCAAAGGGAAGCCCGGTTTCCTTTCTTTTTATATACTTCTTCGGCTTGCTCTCAACCTCCAGGTGTCATATAGGATGTGAGCAGACACCAAGAATGCTGTAATTTCTCTCGTAAACTTAGGAAAGATGTTGCCTCCTTTTGGCAGATAGGACAAGATATGTTTTTAATAACGGAAGTGCCTCTTTCTAAGTTTCCATATTTAAAGACACTCAGGCCCTTCTCCATCACTCTGCTCAAATCCGGGTACATTTGTACTCTATCCTTCAGAAAGGTTTGTTGCTTTTTTCCCTCTCATTCAACTCCTAGATGGCTTTCTCACCTATGGCAAAATCTGAGTATATCACACACTCAAGGTATAGATGGATTTTTGTTTTGCAAGTAAAATACATTTCTGTAGCTACACACTACTCAACCTGTGTGGTCCTGCAAAATAGTGGTGGTGGTGGTGGTGGTGGTGGTGGTGGTGGTGGCTCATGTTCTTAAAGTCACATAACATTTTTGTCATTCTCATGAACAAATATAAGAATGGGATAGTGAAAATGCTGCAGCCATACTTTTTTCTCTGAGTTTGGTATGTGTGTAAAATGTTTAGTATTAAATACTGCAAAATCCCAACTCTAATAATCAGGAACTTTGCCCTGTGATTTACCCAAGTCCACTAAATCTAGTTTGATTTATCTTTACATCCAATGCCAATGAAAATGATCATACATGCTTTCTTCCAACACCTCTGTCCTGGAGTGGGGTACCAACTATTCCCATTAGAGGCTAGCACGTCCCAGCATGCTAGTCTTTGCATAGATGCTGACCGCAGCATGCTAGTCTTTGCATATATGCTGAATGGCTTAGATCTTTCTTTCCATTAACAATGTATTTTCACAGCTGCTTTATCAAAAAGTGAGTTTTATTCTTCGGAGGTCTTTCAGACTGCCATTAAAAACACAGTGCGAAGAAAGCATTTCTGAAGCTGTACAGGAAAAACACTGAGCAACAAAAAATCCGGCATTTCATCTTCTATCACACCAGCAGATCTCCACCTGAATAATAATGAAGAGGCTTAAGCTGTGATCTTGCTCTAAACACCAGGAAGCATTCCCAGCCAGTATAAAAAGAAAAGAAAAAAAAAATATGCTGACAATGCCTACGCCTCTCCTAGCGCAGAAGGAAAGAGGAAAATCTTTTCCCTAATAATGTTCATTTGCTTATGCTTTGTTTAGTGTGTCAACTAAACTTGCATCTGTTTTGTCAGGGGATTCAAAGCAGCACTCGGTGCCACATTTCCATGCAGCACACCTCTGCTAGGCTGCTTACAGTCTCCTCCCTCTGCTAGACTGTCTATGTTTGGTCCCTTTGCCAGAATCCCTACATCCCCATCCCTCTGCATCCCTCTCCTCCTGTGTTCAGTTGTCGGCTTCCTCACTCCTGACCATTGCCATTGTGCTGAGAAGATGAAAGGCCAGAACCTAGCTTCCTACAGAGATGGGAAGAAAGAGCCTGTGCCACACATTACCCTCCAACACTGTAAGTGTTGTTAACACTATGTGGAGGCTCTCAGGAGGAGAGACGGGCTTAACATGCCTGGTCCAGAGCTTTGCTACTGCAGAAGGGTACCTTCTTCTAACCTGCACATATACTCTCTGGAAAAAAGAGGCTGCTTGTCTGGCAGGTCGGTCCACTGAGCTCCATCCTTTTATTGAAGAATGACTAGCAATGTCTCCATCCTGCCTTTATGCAGAAAGGTACTTTAAGTACCTCACGTAGATGTTCTCATCATGCTTCCACTTGCTTTTCTGGAGGCCTTCCTCAGATCCCTTGCTGCAATCCCATCCTGCCAGTTGTTCATTCCCTGAAGCCCTGGTATCAGCCTTGGGTCACACCCACATCTAATCCTTGGGTTGTATCTTTAAAATGTGTCCAGAGTTCATGAAACATCTTTCCCCGCCTTCACCTCCCCCACCCTGATGCAACATAATTCTCTTTCACCTGGAGTATTGGCAGTTATATTTAATCAGTTTCTGCTTGTCCTCCTTGGTCGTTCTAACTTATTTTCAACAGCTGGCTTGTAACATATAAACTGAATCTGCAAAATCTTCGGTTTTTTTCCATGTTAAAAAAAAAAGTCTCATCAATTGCCCCACAAAGCCCCAAATATTCTGCCCACTGTGTCACCTCTTACATTATCCCTCTTTGACTCTTCCTTCCACCACTAGGTGCCACAACAGTGGCTTCCTTGATGTTCTTTTTCTTTTTTTAAATGGTGAAATATTTTATTTTTTTCCAAGATATATATTATTTTATTACTTTGTTCTTGTTACATCTCAATGGTTATCCCATTCCTTGTATCCTCCCATTCTTCCCTCCCTCCCATTTTCCCCTTATTCCCCTCCCCTATGACTGTTCCTGAGGGGGATTACCTCCCCCTGTATATGCTCATAGGGTATCAAGTCTCTTCTTGGTAACCTGCTATTCTTCCTCTGAGTGTCACCAGGTCTCTCCCTCCAGGGGACATGGTCAAAGGTGAGGCACCAGAGTATGTGAGAAAGTAATATCCCACTCTCCACTCTACTGTGGAGAGTGTTCTGTCCATTGGCTAGATCTGGGTAGGGGTTTAAAGTTTACAGCCTGTATTGTCCTTGGCTGGTGACTTAGTTTGAGCGGGACCCCTGGGCCCAAATCTGCTTATCATAATGTTCTACTTGTAGGTTTGTAGGACCCTCTGGATCCTTCTACTTTGCTATTCTCCCATGCTTCTTTCATCTAGAGTCCCAATAGGATGTCTTCCCCTCTGTCCTAGTTTCCTGGTAAGTGAAGGTTTTCGTGGGACATGCCCCTTGGGCTAATATGCAGATATAAGTGAGTATATACCATATGAGTCTTTCTGCTTCTGGGTTAACTCACTCATTATGATCATTTCTAGCTCAATCCATTTATTCCTTGATGTTCTTAATACTCACTAGTCAGGGGGATGGAGAGATGGCTCAGTGGTTAAGAGAACTGCCTGAACTTCCAGAGGTCCTGAGTTCAATTCCCAGCAACCACATGGTGGCTCACAACCATCTATAATGTGATCTGATGCACTCTTCTACAGAAAAAGCATTCATGTACCATAAATAAATACATTTTTTAAAAACTCACTAGTCAGGATCTCTCCCTACAGGGAAATAGTCCCTGTGCTCCACATAAGTATGTTAATACGGTTTGAATTGTGTTTCCCACAAAGTCATGTTGATAGCCTCTTTATGTAGTCCAAGCCAGCTTCAAACTCTTTGCAGTCCCAGGGCCTCAGCCTCCTTGCTGTGAGCACATCTACTACCCGCAAGTGCATCTTTGTAGATGAAGTCAAGTTAAGATGAGGTCATCACCCTAGGAGCTTGAAAATGGAGGTGAAGATCTCTTCTTTAGAGACTTTGGTAAGATCATGACTCTGCCAACAACTTGATTTCATATGGCAACCTCCTACCACTGTAAGAAACTATTGTGTTAAGCTACTCAGTTGGTGGTACTTTAAAAAAAAGTGTGTGTGTGTGTGTGTGTTTGTGTGTGTGTGTGTGTGTGTGTGTGTGTGTGTCACGATGTGTGTGTGAAGATCAGTGAATAATTTTGAGAAATCCATTCTCTCATTCCTCTGTGGGATTCAGAGCTCAAACCCAGGCTAACACAGCAAGCACTTTTGCCTTTGGAGTCATCTCACTGGCCTGCGTTCATGGCACTCTGTTACAGAGCCAGGAAAACAAATGCACTCTTCTCTGCTAATTTGCAGGGATAGTTCCTTTTCAGTGCAGCCTATCATTACTATATTTAGAGCACAACCTAGTATGCTTGTCCATCACAGTCATCCCACTCTACAGCTCCCTGCTTAACTTCTATCAGGTGACAAAACTTAAGAGCTATTGTTTTTACTGCCCTTAACCAAAAGGATATCTGCTAAGAGCTGAGAATTTTGTTGATTTATAAACCTCCGTAGTACAGCACAATGTCTGGGGAACAGTGATCAGTGGGTTGTTGGTGTAGTCATGAGGAGAGGTGACTGTGGCTTTTGAGTGTGTCCCTGGGCTTTCTAATACTGAATCATGCCATAAGGTTGCTCTGTTAAGGGCTGGTGGGTCATTGTTTACTGGAGGGAATCAAGCTTCCCTTTATTATTTGTGTAAGACTATTTTATACTTCTTCTGCACAAAACAGTATCAGGGAGCCTCTAGAGCACTGTGATAATTGGAAGCCAATTAGAGAATGCATGATTACAGTGTTCATAGGATAGTAGACAAACTCAGGAAGTTCTCAAATGAAGCTCATTAAGATTCAGGAAGTAACCAACTCAGAAGACTCAGGAAGGTCCTCAAGTTGACCAGATGTGCAAGACCCTCGTCTTCCTAAGGTTAGATAAGCACTAAGGAATGCAGAGGAGACTCAATCCAGCAGAACTGCCTAGAAGAGACTTCAGTCTGGAGTTGTCTGCAGTGTACTCTACCATTTCAGATTTTTGAGTCATCATCTACTCTGCTGTGGTTGTCCCCGCTCCTATAAATAATCTGTCACCCATAATTAATACCAAGGAACTCACTGCTTCAGCAAGGTGGACATTAGCGTTGTCTTCCCTTTGGTCTATTGTGGATTCCCTAAATGTAAACAGATGTCTATGTCACATCTCCCTAGGGAAAAAAAAGTCATATATTACTCTAATATCCTGGAACTATGGGTACAGCCACATGCTATACTCAGATCCTCATTTAAATGATAAAATAAAAATAATGTAGAGTAGCTATACAAAGAAAAAATTACAGTTGCTACAAAATAAATTCCCAAGTTTGACACTATAACTGCATTTCTTCAAGTTGTCATGGCCCAATCATGTGTAATTTAGGCAGGTGTTTCATGCTCTCTACTTGTCAGAGAACTACAGTGTGAGGTCATTAAACCACTAAATGAAAATAAATAGACCTTACCAGGTGGGGTATTTGTGTCATATTTATTACTCTCAACTATTCAGTAAGAATTATTACTTAGCAAAGAGAGAAGTGAACGTAATTACAGCCCAAAGTGAAAGGGGCTGGAGCAATTTAAAAAGCGAGCTATGGAACAATATTGCTTTCATATAAACAACTAGAATCCAGCACCTTACTGATAAAGCATCCTTCCAGGAGGTCGCTAACTGTACTCACAGCAAAGAAGAACGCAGCCTGGAGAGCAGGAAGAGTGATGATTTAGTCATTAAAAGCTCCCAAAGCAGTGGTTCTCAGCCTGTGGGTCTCAACCCTTTCCATGGTTGAACAACCCTTTCACAGGGGTGGCCTATCAGACATCCTGCATATCAGCTATTCACATTACAATTCGTAACAGTAACGAATTACAGTTAGTAAGTAGCAGCAAAATAATTGTATGGTTGGGGTCACCACAACATGAGAAACTGTATTAAAGGATCTCCGCATTAGGAAGGTTGAGAACCACTGCTCCAACGGAAGCCAGGCATGGCTCCCTAGCACTTGGAAGACTGACACAGGAGCATCACTATAAGTTTGAGGCCAGCCAACAATGACCACCCCATCCCCCCCCCAAAAAAAATCAAACAACAAAAAGCTTCTTCTGGCCATGGAGGAATAGCTCAGTGATAGAGGCTGCCTAGTGTGCACAAGGACCTGGTTTAGATCTATAGTACTGAAAAAGAAGAAATGACTACAAGGACTCTAGGCAGGGTATAATCTAATCATAAGCCAATGGTCCTAGATTCAAAAGAAGTGCAAGCTTTCTCGCATGGCGGAATGCCTGCAGGCTGAGTGCACACAGTAGCCACCCAATGTCAGCAGAGCACTCTCAGCCTACATATGAACAAAGCAGTATCTTACAGGGCTACCAGGTGGACCCTTAGCTTCTCCAAGACAAAGGATGTGAACTCCCTCAGTTCCACTCTAGAATAGACAAACAAGGATCTGAGTTTCCGTATCGATGCTCTCTCAGGATGACCTTGGCAAAGCAGAATTGTCATCTTTCTATCTCAGCACCTGATTCAAATCAAAAAGGATGAAGAGCCTTCCATGCAATCCTTAACCTTGGAAATGTTTATAGATTTTCATGTATAGAGTATATTGCTTATTATGACACCACTTAGCATCGATATTTAAAAGCATTTGGGCAATAAATGAATAAATAAAAGCATTTGGGCATTTTCTCCTTCTTCTCACGGGCACTTTTGCATAAAATTGATCATTCTCATGACTGCTTACTTTTGCAAGCCACCTGTTTATTTTTTCCCCTAAAACTGTTTCATTTTCAAGTACAAGCACATGCAGTTTTGTTGCTACAGCTGTTTTTCCCCATGCCTCCCCAGCACATATGCAATGTTTTTATGGCTGTTGAAATTATCATTTAAAATACTTGTAAGGCTTGCTGTTTTCAGCAGCAGCAGTTTAGCAGACAGAAATCTACAGTGACACATAGATTTCTTATGTTGATCATGCCTGTTAGATTCCTGTCTACCATTGTGTGAATTATTACATGTTTGTTATGATTTAAAGTTGGCAAAGTACATTCACATATGCTTTATGTTTTGATCTCATTATATAAGTGGACAAGAATTATCTCCAAAAAGTACATTTTAAAAAAAATGTTTAATAGTTTGCCCATAAGTATAGCTAATAAATAGTAGAGGCCTTCTAACCTCCCTCAGTTCCACATTTTCCTATACCAAGCCTTAATCAAAAGCTCAACTGTGCTCTGGTATAATATGTTCCCTTCTCAGTCTTTACCCTGTTCTAGCTGACATTGGAAATCTTTGTTCTCTTAAGCTTTAGCATTGGACCCCTTCCCCCTCCATCCATAGCCAACAAACACAGGATTACATGTGCAAATAAATCAATCTATTTCCCTGAAGATCCATCAATTAATTCCTTAGTCTCTCAAATCAAAGCGACGGGAAAAGCCTTCTAGTTCTAATAGGCATACGTGACAGGTGCAGTTACACACATTATACAAATAAAGTCACATTACCATGTGGGTATGTAATTAACCCATAATAAGAATTATCTGAAAGAATAGTATTGCCTAAAATAACCAATGTCTCAATATTCTAAGACAGTAAAACCCTTAAACACACTTTCTATACAAGAAAACAACTGACAGCAATTTGATAGATAGAAGGTACCATTCCTCACTCATGTACATATGACCCAGGACCTCATAAACTCTTAGTGAATGCTCACTGGTGTATAGTCAAGTCTTTTTAGAGATTCACAGAGTGTCTGTCTGTGTTGTCCATCCCTTCTTCATTCCCATAAGAAGTCACTGTCCTTTGTTTTAACATGACTCCTTTGATCCTTGTGAGTTCTTTGTCAAAATGCCTCAAATTCAAAAAATAAAAATTTTTTCCACAAAGATCCCTATCTTACATATATGTCCTAGTAATACATGATCAGTATCGCATTAATACTCTGATCAGTATCGCATACATTAAATATACACAGTTTTAAAAAATAATTCCTGCCTTATTCAGACAAAAAAATAGGTTTTGCTTTCTACTTACCTATAATGCTGAATATTTTCTTCAACAGAAGCTTTCATAGTTGGTTTGTCAATTATTTTACACATCAATCTCTTGGATTCTGAGCATTTACTATGGGGCATCACATGGTTGCATAGAACATACATATAGAGACCTATCAGAACATCATCATGAAGATTTTATCATGATTTTTCCACCCTAAAGTGTCAGGAAATGTTATTGCCCAAGCTCCTGATAAAGGAGGTTGGAATAGGCAGTTCAGAGGGGAGGAAGGAAAAGGGAAAGGAAATCTCCTAGCGACCACCAAGGCTCAGGATACGCACGTATCTAGTTCACACAGAAAGAATGGAGAGTACCAAACAACCCTTCACTTAGGTAATTGATATCAGAATTTATCAGAAGGATGAGTGGTTTGAACAAGTTGAGATATTGATTGAATTGATGTCACTGTATTCTCTTCCTGAGCACTTGTATCACTGGTAAAGTGCTGTGCCGCCAAGATCCCATCGTTAGCACTGATGGATTTATTCTCCAGCTACCAGGATGCCAGCTGTCATTCCTCCTTCAAAATTGCTTCTACCTAAGGCAAGGTCACGCCAACTTCTGGAGCAGCCGGAATCTAGTGCCTTGGCAACACTGCAGTATGAAAGGCAAAAACCTTGCCCTAAGAAAAATACTAACTTTCTGGGGTTTTTTGAGGGTTTTGGTTTGGTTTGGTTTGGTTTGGTTTGATTATATGCTTGTTTGTTTGCTTTGGTTTGGTTTTTGGTTTTGGTTTTTTGAGACAGGGTTTCTATGGGTAGTCCTGGTTGCCTCTGTAGACCCTGCTGGCTTCAGACTCAGAGATCTACCTGCCTCTGCCTCCTGAGTACTTGGATTAAAGGCCTACACCACCATTCTGGAAAAGCTAACAAAATTTAGCTTTGATGCATGTCAAAATATCAAGCATTAGGGCCTCCTGTTGGGCTGACCATGTTTTGCTATAAGCGCGTCACAGTCTATCCTGTTTCGTCCCCATATGTGTTCATCCCAAGAACACTTTCCACTGCCTAAGCTCAACCTCAGGTCAGCTTCTTGGGACTCAAGATAACTAAAAATAACAGATTTTTGTACTGCTTCATGTCTCTGAAAGAAACTATGCTACTTCTGCCAAAGGAGTGTTGCTTTTAGCAATCACATACTTTAGGAAAAATGCAAGGAAAAAGTCAAACAGCAGAGCTTTCAAGGGAATGAAGGTATGTACTGAGAATTAAACAAGATGTGATGTGACCTCCATGGTTCTAGCAATGCGAGATCCATTTCCAACTTAGATTCCTACTTAGAATCTTTTCTTCTCCTATAAATTAAGCAAAGAATAACATACGGGAATAGCTAGAGGCTGGGGTAGGGTACCATACCAAAGAGAGAAACTGGGACAGAAGCTGCCCAACGGTGCTAAAGAAGCACATATCTCGTGGCTAGAGAATGACTGTACTCAAGTGACCTTTGAATCATAATCATATGGGCAGAGCCAAAGAACTTTCTGTCAATGTAATAACTACCTTGATGCAAAGAAACAGACCACAATGAAAATAAAGGACATCGTGAACAAAGAAAATGACTTGCTACAAGGGATAGGATAATACTTGAGATGTAATATGAATAAATTAATTAAATACATTTAAAACGAAAAAGAAAATGACTTGCCTCTTTGGAAGAGAATTCTAGATAAGCCAACAGCAGCTTATTCTTCGGCCCTGCAAGGCTAATCATTTCAAAGTGACTCGGTGAATTAAAAGTTTATATCAAACCCTGTCTTGTAGGATCATAGTTGTTCCATATTACTTTATTTAAGTCAAATGCTTATATCTTGAATTGCATGGGATGAGTTTGTAAGATTTATGTTACAAGGTCCCAAGCGAAGAGATCCTTCCAGAAACTGTTTAGAAGCACATTTAAACTAGAATAGATTCTTAAGTGACTAATAAGGCTGAAATTTTGCTGCAAAGAATTAAAAAGAAAGACGAAGCAGAACTTTTTAACACATAGATATGAAACAAAACTTAGAATGGTGCTGCTACTTAATGCTTATATATCTTTGCACAGTGAATTAATTTAACTAATAATCTATTAATCTACCTGGACTCCAGTGATAGAGTTTGCATCCTGTAAGTCTGTTCCCTGGAGAAGCTTCCATTAAAAAAGAAATAAAGCTGCCAGACTGGAAATCAGGCTCCAACCCCACGTGTGAGCCAGCATGCTTCAATAAGAAAGTCATAAGCTACACAACTGTTTAACATATATGTAGAGGGCCTAGGTCAGTCACATGTAGGCTCTCTGGTTGTCTGTTCAGTCGCTGTGAGCCTCTATGTCTTTTGGTGTCCTTGGTCCTTCTGAATTCTACCATCCTTCATCCTCCCCTTCTACAGGACTTGGCAGCTCCACTTAATGTTTGACTGTGGGTCTTGGCCTCCGTTTCCATCAGTTGCTGGGTGAAGCTTCTCTGATGGCTATAGAGTTAAGTAGCTTGGTCTTCTTGTGGGACTCATAACAGTGGGAGGAGGGGCTGTCTCTGACTCTGTTGCCTGCTTATGGGAATCTTTCCTCTTACTGAGCTGCCTGATATCACCTTTAATAGGAGAGAGGGTACCTTAGTCTTACTGCACCTTGGTATGCCGGGGCTGGTTGATATCCATTGGAGGCCTGCCCTTTTATGAAGAGAAATGGAGGAAAAGGACTGGAGCCTGTTGTTCCTGCTTCTGAGTTAGTGCCTCAGCTTTGTGAGTCCCATTATCCCCTTTATAAATCTCATGCAAAATGAACACCTCAAGATGGCTCTACATAGTCAGTGCAATTTGTATGGATTAAGTGCTCATAATATGCCCGTTCCTTCACTTCTGTTCCTTCTGCGTTCAGCTTGATCACAGCTTTATGGGTATATCTAAAAGGCATTAAAACTTCTTCCTTGTGATCTTCATTAGAGTATAAGTTTTCTGTTTTATTTAAATTTCTATTTTAAAATGTATTTGCTTTACATCCCAGTCGTGGCCTGCTCCCCCATCTCCTCCTAGTCCTCCCTCCCTCCCTCCTCCCCCCCCCATGCCCTTCCCCTAGTGCTCAGAGAGGAGGAGCCCTTCTCCCCACCAACTGACTTCAGACTACCAAATTTCATCAGGACTACCTGCATCCTCTTCCTCTGCGGCCTGGTAAGACACCCCACCAGGGGGAAGTGAACAAAGAGCAGGCAACAGAGTCCATAACAGGGACAGCCCTTGCTCCCCTTACTAGTGGACCCGTATGGAAACTGAACTGCCTATCAGCTGGCTACATCTGAGCTGGGAGCCTAGGTCCATTTGATGCATGGTGCTTGCTTGGTACCATCAGTCTCCGCCGACCTCCCTGGGCCCAGATTTGCTGGCTCTGTTGATTTTCTTGTGGAGCTCCTGTCCCTTCTGGGTCTTTCTAAGAATAAGTTTTCTAAAGAAAAAAATAATAATAACTCTGAAGCATAGTCAGTCTTTGCTGAGATTACAAGCTCCTCACAGATAGAATCTAGGTCAAGTTCATTACCGTGTCCTCAGAGCCAGACACAGACTACACATAGCAGATAGATGCTTCCTTTTGGTTTTGGAAAGTTTTCAAAGTAGAAAATCAGACAAGAAGATGGGCTTTGAGAATAATGGCATAAACCCCAGTAAAACCTAGTCCCTCTCCTTTTCAGCTACACGAACTTGTCCAAGCTACTTAGACTCCAGAGCTTAATCTTCTCCTCCCTGGGAGAGTTATTGTGGTCTCCATGCTCGTCTCCCTCCAGAAAGGTTCACCAGAGGCCAGACCCACACTAACGTGGGCAGCACCAGCCTGTGACTGGGGTCTCAGCCTGAGGGAAAAGGAGACAGGGACTTGATCACCAGCATTTATCATTCTCTGCTTCTTTATTGTGAGTACAGTGTGTGACCAGCTGCCTCCCAGGCCTGCTGTCAAGCCTTCCCTGCTGCTCCAAGGGTAAATGATCTGTACCCATAACTGTGAGGCCTCCCTTCTTTAAATTACTGTGTCATGTATTTTATCACAGTAGCATGAACAGTAAATTATGTGAGATAGTAGGAGAGTAATGAGGTACAAACAGATAGATAGATAGATAGATAGATAGATAGATAGATAGATAGATAGATACCAAACAGCAAAGTAATTTATTTTACAGGCCTTTCAATCGGTTTCCTAACATTCTTAGCAGAATGTTCATAATCTTTCACCATATGAAAATGTTAAATAACATTTCAAAATCAACTTGGAAATATTGTTGCAATTTCAACCCTGTAAAGGTAGAAATAAACTTAATTTATAAATTTTACTTGAAGAATTTCACTGTGTTCTGACTAAGAAGAAGATATGTACACGAGGGTGCTGTTCAAACTGGCCCCAGAGCATCTGGATATGTACTCTTATTAAAACACACTTCAGACATATAAGAGCCTTGCCCCCAGCTTGTGAAAAAGGCTAGTGTTCCTATTATGAAGGGCCCATCGAAAGCCAGTCAGTCATGAGAATATTCTCAGTGCTTCACCTATGAACTTTATTTTAGAACATTAAAAACAAACAGTGTTAGTGGACTTTGAGAATTATCGATCAGAAGGCTCCAGTCTGGTAAAGGACGTGTAAATTACACACAAGACTAGGGATCAGGTTAAGACATGGAAGCATCCCACTGTTGCACAGGACTAACAGTTGCTGAGCAAAAGTCATGGTAGTTGTCAGGAAACTGTAAAATACATTGTTGAGACTCCTTTTCTGAGTAGTCTCCTTCAGGGGATCTATGTGATTTGGATGTTTGGGGTTCACTGACATAGAATAATCAGAAATTGGGTAGCAATTTAAAGCTCATTCTCCACATTTGTGGGGAGAGCAGGGACTGACTCTGGCATGATCTCTGGTACCCCTGATTTGATTACTTCTGTTACTGGGCAAGCCTGATGGCACACAGAGGGAGAGGAAGCAGGCTACCCAGATGAGACCAGATAGGCTGTGGTCCTATGATGAGGGAGGAGGTCCCCTTTTCTCAGAGGTCTAGGGAAGGGGAATAGGGCAGAAGAGGGAGGGAAAGTGGGAATGGGAAGATACAAGTGAGGGGATAACAATCTGGATGTAATCTGAATAAATTATAATAAATTAATTTTTTTAAAAAAGAAACAGTAAATACTAGTAAAAAGTTGGCAGGAGACCCAAAGAGATGGCTCAGGTAAAGGCTAGGCTAACAAGCAGGAAGATTTTTTTTAAAAAAAGTGTCAGGAATACATTGTTCAAGAAGCAGAGGAACTAACAGAGCCAACTTGCAACCAAATTTCATATTGAATTATTGAAAACAGACTTTCAATGTGTGGCTCACATATTCAAAATATGTTTTCTTAATGTGATTGTCAATTGATGTTCAAGAATTATTGTGTAAAATAAAGAGGTTTTTTAATGAGGAAGTAATATTGGGTAAAAATTGTGTTTCATTCAGGAAAGTAATTGTAATCACAAGGTAGCATTAGAATCTTAAGGCAGCCACATTTCCTGCCGATGCTGACAGGCATCCAGTCCATCTTCTCCAGCTCACAGCACAGACAATCCACTTCTGAGACCACTCTCAAGTAAGTGAGCTTTGCTGTGCATCTGCAGAAATTACTTTTCCACAATGGGTAATTCAATAATCCTTTAATTATCTGTTCTAATATATTGCCTGTGACCTAAATTTTAATTTCAAACCCATTTGCTTCATGACTTAGCAAATCCCTTGGTAGTTTCTCTGAATCTTTCAAAAGGTTTTAATTTTCACTTCAAAAGGAGATGGAGGAAGAATGTAGAAGAATTGTATGTAAGTCGCATCATTAGATACATCATAAAGTAGAAAATTATTTAGAAACATAATGTTGTTTACAGCACATATTCTATTAAGTCTTGCCAATTATTGGCAATAGCCAATTGCATTGTAGATAAATTGTGGGCCTCCATTTATAATGCAAAATACTGTGCTATCTCGACCCTTCAAATTCTAAAATAACATAGGAATTAAGCAAAACAAAATTAGTGAAGAGGAAAATTCATGTCTCTTTCCTATTATTTGAATGTAAAGTTCTGCTTCACTTTTGTTTTATGATATCAAATGTGGCTTACAGGACTTAAAGGGCTGACTGTTCTATCAGCCCTTGAAAGTTATTAGAAGTGTGATCTATAAGATTCCCTGAGTACTTCATCTTCAGATCTTCATTTTGTTTTCTTATTAAAGAACTTAAGAACGAGGCAGGTGTAGTGGTGCACACATATATAAAATCCTAGCACTCAGGAGGCTGGCACAAGAACATCCTGAATTCAGGGCTAGCCTAGGCTACATACTGTCACAAAAAGGTATATACTTTTGGAAGTTCCTGGTGCTGCTCGTGTGCCCCCCTTTTCCAGTGCAGAGCTGCGGCCCCTCATGTGAAGAGGTAGCTGAGAGCACTCAGGCACTCACCATGGTGGATAAGAAGCTCAAGCAAGCCAAGGCAAGAGTCAAGGCTGCAAAGAGCACAGTAACGTGAAGGTTTGACACAGGTGGTTCTGTGGCGCAGTTAAGAGGCACATGTCAATGAAAGCCTACTGACAATAACAGAGTTTGTTCGCCAAACAGATCAGATTCCAATTTGACAGCAGCCAATCAGTGAAGCAGGCGCAACTGCACAGTTGGAAGTGCATGTGTTCCAGCAGCAGATGGGAGGTGTCTGCGGAACAAGGAACCTGCCACTTAGCGTCAGAATCTAGACAAAGAACACGTTCTCCTATAGAAAGCTGAAACCTGGTTCTAGCACATTTTGACCATCACAGTACAGTTTCCTCTGTTCCTTCATTCTTCTCCCCTAATCCTTTATTGTGCTTATATAAAGCAACTGGAGTGTGTACACAAGCATATGGGGGGGAGAGGGTCAATACTCTGTTCTGTTTGATGTCAAATGAAATGGTATGGTGGAAATGTATTGATTCTGTGAAAAGAGACTTTTTTCTCCATTATTGGCACACTCTAATTTTATATTCCAGTAAATTATTTTTCTCTAGTTGTATTAACAACAAAAACCCAACATAAAAATCCTTGCATATCTTGCTCAATTTGATAATTTTAATGTTTTTTATCTATGCTTGGAAAACCAATAATGATTTTATAACTTTGTGGTATGTCACTGTTACATACCGGGCAATTTGTTTTAAGTAGGGATAAGTTATTATTGAGGGGGGAAAAACATGGATCCTAAATAGTCTTCTGTATTGGTTGTGTTCCAATTGATGTGGTTAAACCACCAAGACCAAGGCAACTTTTAAAAGATGGTGTCTTCTTTTTATGCTAATGGTTTCAGACAGTGGGCCCATGAACATCATCTTAGGAAGCAGACAAGCAGCCATGACATTGGACTAGTAGCTGCCTACATCTTGAGAAAGCACCATAAGACAGAGAGCGCTAACTGGGAATAGCATAGGCTTTTTAAAAATTTATTATACTTTATTCAGATTACATCTAGATTGTTATTCCCCCTTGCTTGTGCCTTCCTGGTCCCACCCTCCCTCCCTCTTCTGCCCTATTCCCCTCCTCTAGACCTTGCTAGAGGGGCATGGGCTTTTAAAATCTCAAGTCCTGTCCCCAGTGACACACCTCCTCCAACAAAGCCACACCTCCAACTGGGAACCAAGCATCCAAATATATGAGCCTGTGGGGGTCCATTATCATTCAAATTTACCACATTTTCCTGGCAAGTCCACCATTTTGTTGGGCAAATAAACTTCTTCTTGTTTAAAATTTAAAATAAACAAAACAAAAATTAAAAGGATTTTTTTTTTCAAATAAGGAAAATCTGAAAGCAGCCCCAGTCCTTTGGTTTTACTTCTACAAGGATAAAACTGTGGCAAATCAGTAACTATAATGTACTTTAAAGCCATATTGAATGATTAAAGATTACATTTTGGTGAAGCGCACACTAATAATTTTTCACACTCTTTTCAGCTGCATAATTTTTACAGTTACTTTGTTAAATTATCTCATCTCGCTCAAATAAATTTTAAACTTGCAGAGAGAATTTTTCTAAGTTTAGTAATTGACTCTTCAAACTGCAGTCAAACTGCTACCCAGATTGAGATAAAATATATGTTAAAGATCCCCTTGTAACGACAGTGGTTAGATAATATCTGGCATGAACTGTAAATTTAGTTTGTGTTCTGCTTGCTTTCCTGAGAGGGCAAAGGCACGCGTCATACAGAAGAGGTGGGAACTGGAAGATAGAAGCAAGGGAATAACAATCAGGATGTAATATGAATAAATTATGATAAAGAAAAGAAAAGGGGAAAAATAACTAGTAATAAAAAGACACATGGCCCATTGCCAATTCACCTGCTTTTCTAAAGGAATTCAGATGTTCTCATCAGTGATGAGAAATTTTAACTATTTTATTAGCCTGAAAGCAATTAATAAGTAAAATTTTCCCTCTGTGAAATTCATTAATGACAGAACAAGATGTGCAATAAAAGAAACTCATTGGCTCTGTTAAGCCTGGCTGGTGTGAGCTTTGAGAATTACCTGTGTTTCCCAACTCTCCGCCCTCAGTAAACAGAGATTAGCCAGGATTAGGCTGTATTTGATGAAACACACACACACACACACACACACACACACACACACTGCACCCAAGCTATAGACAGAGTAATCAAGTGTGGAATTATCATGAAAATGAAAATGCCAACATTTCAATTAAAGTTTGGAGGACTACCATCCAGCCTTTATTAACAGAACAAGCCCTCAGAGACTGAGATTTCCTAAAAGCCCACACATCTCTAGGAAGCACAACATGACAGTGCTTTCTCTAGGTGCCTAGTAAAAGTTTGTCATTTTCCTTTTTTAATTTTTAATTTGTTGTTTTTATTATCTTATGGGTATGGGTGCTTCACTGCATATAACTATATGCCCTTGGTCTCTGGTCCTCTGGAGCTGAAGTTACAAACAGTTTTAAGCTACTATATGGGAGGTGCAACTTGAACCTGGGTCCTCTGGAAGAGAGCAGCAAGTGCTTTTAAACACTGAGGCATCTCTCCAGCTCTCCATTTTCTTTTTCAAACAATTTTAGAGCTCTGCTAATAAGTCTTCAGCAGCATATATTTCACAGCCTTACAAGGCAGTTCCTTCAATTTCAAGGTTGCATTTGGTTTTACCCTTGACTGAAGGACTCTGTCTTTCTGTAACTCCTGTCTATATGCTGTACACTTGATCTCTTAACCCAAATGGAAAAAGATTTACACAGAATGATTCTGATGGTGGTGACAACTGCTAGGGACAGCTATCTTAATAATAATTTGATGGCACTTTTGGGAGTCATTACCCAAATTCTTTTTTTTTTTTTAAGATTTATTTATTTATTATGTATACAATGTTCTGCCCGCACATGTGCCTGCTGGCCAGAAGAGGGCACCAATCTCATTATAGTTATGAACCACCATGTTGTTGGGAATTGAACTCAAGACCTCTGGAAGAGCAGACAGTGCTCTGAACCTATAAGCCATCTCTCCAGCCCCCCAAATCTTTTTGAAAGTTTAAACTTTTATTTTTATTTTAAAAAGTTAAAATTATTCCTGCCTCCAGGTTCCTGCCTTGAGTTTCAGCTCTGACTTCTCTTTGTGGCATATTTTTGTCCTCTGCTCCCTAAATTGATTTTGGTCATGCTGTTTTTATCACAGCAATACAGCACATGCATGAGAGCCAGAACTCAAATTCCTAAAAACCTCTACAAAAAGTTGCACATAGTTGCTAATGATTGGAACCCTAGCACTGGGAACACAGGCAAGCAGAACCCAGGAGCCCACTGGCTGGCCAGTCTATGCAAAATTTCAAGCTTCTAGTTACTTGAGAGACCCTGTCACAAAGCAAGGAGGTAGAAAAGAGTAGAAGAGAACACCAGATGTCTTTCTCTGGCCTCCCTCTTCATACTCATGAGAATGCTCTCCCTCAAACTCACATGCATGCATAGAGAAGGGGAGACGTGGGGAGAGGAAAAGAGAGACAGAGAGAGAACACAATTACTATTCTTTTTAATCCATTAGGATACATTTAAGATAACCCTGTAAGAAGAAGGTATGCTATTTTTACTTGCCCAACATTCTTTCTACCTCCTAGAAAATTTTATTCTTTATCTTGGGAATTTTATTCTATATGGATGTGGAGTGGTAGACTATGCCTGTCCCCTTGATCACTGTACTAACAATGCCAAGGCCAAGAGTGAGTCAATAAAGGCCTTCCTTGGCCAAACAGCCTTTTAGCCACATTATCTTATTTACACTAAACAGCCAAAGATAATGGGAACAAACTCAAAAACAATGCATTGTGCATACGGTGCCATCTCATTTGATTGCCATTTAATTAGACTAAAAGACAAATATGATTCCTGTATTTATTTTATAGATAAGGACATAGAAACTCAAACAGGCTAAAGAATTGTTTCTCAGCATGATGAGCAATGGCACTTCAAGCACTGTGTTCTTTAGCAATGGAGGTACCTGATCAAGACTTTTAGGATAGAAAACAGTCAGATGAGCCTAAGAAAGAACAGGATCATTTTATTTTGTTTTGTTTTTTTCTCCACACAAACTCTAAAATATAGTGGACTCCAATATCAAAGACAATTTGGAATATGTTTTTTACAGAGAATATGTTTAAAGTGTTCTCTCCTTTATTTAAGGAAGTCATTCGGAAATCAAGGAACAGTAGAAAACCGAAAGATGCTTCTCCTGGATGACAGAGCCTTAAGATTAGTTCAGGGAACCAAGCGACAGCCTATAGATTGGGAAAAGATCTTCACCAACCCAACATCTGACGAAGGTCTAATTTCAAAAATATATAAAGAACTTAAGAAGTTAAATATCACCAAACCAAATAACCCAATTAAGAAATGGGGCTCAGAACTAAACAGAGAATTCTCAACAGAGGAGTATTGAATGGCTGAGAAACACTTAAAGAAATGCTCAATGTCTTTAGTCATCAGAAAAATGCAAAACAAAATGACTCTGAGATTCCACCTTACATCAGAATGGCTAAGATAAAAAATTCAAGCGACACCACATACTGGCAAGGATGTAGAGAAAGAGGAACAGTCCTTCATTGCTAGTGGGAATGCAAACTGGCACAACCACTTTGGAAATCTATCTGGTGCTTTCTCAGAAAACTGGGAATAGGGCTTCCTCAAGACCCAGCTATTCCACTCCTTGGAATATACCCAGAAAATGCTCCACCACACAACAGGGACATATGCTCAACCATATTTATAGCAGCCTTATTCATAATAGCCATAATCTGGAAGCAGCCTAAATGTCCCTCAGTTGAAGAATGGATAAAGAAATTGTGGTACATTTACACTATGGAATACTATTCAGATAAAAAAAGACAAGGAAATCCAGAAATCTGTGAACAAATGGAGGAAATTAGAAACAATCATACTAAGTGAGTTAACCCAGAAACAGAAAGACTCACATGGTATATACTCACTTATAATTGGACACTAGCCCAAAAGGTATGTCCCATGAATGTCTTCACTTATCAGGAGATTGGGATAGATTTGAGGACATCCTACTGGGACTCTAGGTAAGAGAAATATAGATGATGGGCAAATAGAAGGACCCAAAGGATCTTAGAAACCTACAAGAAGAACATTGTAATGGGTGGATCAGGGTCTGGGGTGTCTGTTCAAACTATTGCACTAACCAAGGACAATATAAGCAGTAAACACTGAACCCCTACTCTGATCTAGCCAATGAACAGGACATCCTCCACAGTTATATGGAAAGCAGGGACTAACTCTGACATGAGCTATGGTGGCTCATATTTAACGACCTCCTCTTGGTGGGGAGTCCTGGTGGCACTCAAAGAATGAATAGGCAGACTACCAAGATGAGACTTGTTAGCCTATGACCATATAGTGGGGGAGGAGATCCCCCTCGGACATGGACCTAAGGGAGGGTAATAGGGGAGGGCTGGGAGGGTAGGAGAAACAGGAGGATATGAGTGATGGGAGAACAAGTTAATTGTAATCTGAATAAATTAATAAAAAAGATTAGTTCAGCATTCTTTGTCAATATTAAACCACTTTTAATTAAAGAAAAGTATAAATCATGATCAAAACTTTGTGATCTTAAACTTCTCTAGCATTATTAGCAAACATCTTCCGTGAGATAAAACAATGCAAAGTGGGTCAGAATACTTAGATATTGACATTTGTTAAATATAAAATTACAAAACACAACTCTGTGACTTGCAGGCTCATCTACTATGAGAAAGAAAAGATTTACAAAGGACAAATATCAGGCTCTTTTGGGTGACAAACTTGAGAAGGAAGTAGATCAGGTGTTATACATTGAGAATCAGGAAAAACATCTCATTCCAGTAAAAATAATACCAATTTAGTTACAAATATCATATATTTGAATATATTCTGAAAATAGGGAAATCATAGACTATTAGCACAAAATTTCAGGAGTATTAATTAGTATTAACTCTAATGTGTTTGTCAAAATATTTTAAATTGAATTAAAATAAAGAGTCTAACTAGACAACAATTTCAGATGAAAGCCATGTGACAACTCATCATTGAATATAACATTATAAAAGAGATAGATCTAGGAGTCCTATATTGATTCCACCTTCAATATATACAAACAAATGTGTGTGTGTGTGTGTGTGTGTGTGTGTGTGTGTGTGTGTGTGTTGTAGGAAGAATTCTTGGAAAAGACTACCAATTCTATTTACTTTTTTTTTTTTTTTTTTGAGAATTGTCCACTTGAAATTTTATATCCTGGGTTATTATACTTCTTTATTTTTGCCCTTCCTTTGGTGGGAGGAAGGGTTGTGAATCAGCATGTTAATTTAGGCAATTAGTATGTTTTCAGAGATCTAAGCTAATTTGCATATAAATTTAAGTGGAATTGTAATTATGCAAATATGAAGGAAGGAAAAAAATTTTAATGCATATGACTCCAAAATAATGCACAAATAGTTTCTGAATCACTTTGCATTCCATGACATCACACCTCTTAATTGGCATAGAGAATAGGTTGACTGTACTTGAGTGTGAAATATATTTAAATATTATTAACCCCTACCCCATTAAAGCAGGCTTGGCAGTGATTCCACTGTGTTGTGTGGCGCTGTCCTTGACCTTGGTACAGAACAGAAGAGGTTTAATAAGGATCCACAGTGTTGACAGGTGGGAAAAAAATACCTCACAGCCTAGGATGCCTAAGTACCAAATAAAGATGTAACTTCCAAGAGCAAAATGGTCTCATCTCATGTATAGAGCATAATAAACTAAATGATTATAAAGTAGAAAAACAAGTAAGCAAATTTTGATGATTTTTTTAAAGCATGGAGTACAGAGTTACTTAAACTAAAATAAAATAAATCAAGAAAAGGGTCCTTTTTCAAACTATTATTAAAATGTTCATGAAAATATCTGAATCGATAAGATAGTAAGTCTTAAAACCAACAAAATGGTCTTCTGGAATCCAATCAATACTTCTGCAAACTCTCAATGATAGGACTGACTCAGGAAATTGCAGCTGGCCATCATAAGCCTGTGTGCTTATTTCAACGACTTTCCCTTCACCTATAAACTGCTGTCTGGACACAGCCCTGGGAGATGAGCCAGGTGACTGAAATCAGCTGGTCTTCCCAGCTCTGACCTGCAAAAACAAGGTTCTCAGCAAATGGACAGACAATGACATTTCTAAAGAAAGAAGTTGTTTGATGGTTGACCCAGGGTGTTGGACCTGGCTGGACTTAGGCATCCTCAAAGATAAGGAAAGTGAGAAATAGCCACCATGGACCCATAAAAAAATAACTATAGCACAAGGAAAGGAAGTGATTCTCAAACAACGAATGTGGGGAAGGGGGCTGAAAAAAATTTTTTTGAAGAAACATAACGCAATTTCGGGAAACATCCCATGTGTTCCATGTATTTGGTGTTTTCAGATAGTATCTGTAAAAGGATCAAATTTCCAAAATGGGAATAGACTGAAACAATTAGCTAGACCAATACAGAAACAAATTAAAACTAAATAAAAAATAGAATAACAGCCAATGAAAAAGTCACATTGTGTGTGGGGGGGGAGCAGAAAGGCATTATTGAAAAGTAAACTGATAGCACAGAAGAAAAAACTAAATTTAGAACAAAAAGAGTTTATAAAGGATGAAAAATAAAACAAAAAATTTTTTAAATATTCACAATATGGGCTTACTGCTTCTGTCACCACTGAAGATGGAGCAACAGGGCCACAGGAATAATGATGAAAGAAAATTAGACATCAGAACCAGAATATTTGGAGCCAAGGAACATTCACATGCAAAACGAGATAACGAAAATAAAACTCAGGCTGGGCACATACTGGATTGTTTGTTTGTTTGTTTGTTTGTTTATCACAATGATAAAGAATATTACAAAAACCCATACAGGGCAAAAATAAATGTTCCTTTGAAAGAAATAAGACTAGGCCTTTCGACAAACTTTGACACAAGAGCAATGCTACACTGAGCCTTTTACAGACCCTAACACATAACATCACAGACCCTATGACACCAAAGCTCCTTTCCACAAAGAAATGAAAATCTGTTCAAATGCAAGAACCACAGTATGTGGACAGACAAAGGTATGGAACCCACTTCCAGAAGCAAACTATGAACGCTATGGAGACAGTAACTTAACAAGTATTATCACAAGGTGGGCAAAAGAGTGAGGCTGGTGAACAGAAATAATTTTTGTAACTGAGTAAATAAAACATAGAAAATTCATCTTAAGTGATTACTGCCACAGCTTGGATGCTGGGGTCATTCTCCTGGGAGGTCGGGGAACCTTAGGAAAATGGGACCCAGAAAAAAAAACTTCTTAGGCTACTGTCCCCATGGCTTTGGGAGTGACTGAGGGCTCAGGCCTCACTGGCTTTGTCTTTTCTTCCTTGGCAATGGAATGAACACTTTGCTCTAATGCTTACCAGCAGTGCCAAATGCCAGCTCCATCAGAGGTCCAAAGCAATGGGTCCTACCATTCACATCTAAAACTGTTAGCCAAAATAATCTTTTTTCTCTTCATAGCTTAGTTATCTCAGGCATTTTGATATACAATGAAATAGTGACAGTGGTTTTTTTTTAATATTTTAAGAAAATTACTATATAATCATATACACATAAACATATATGTGTGTGTGTGTGTGTGTGTGTGTGTGTGTGTGTGTGTGTGTGTGTGTATCCCCTGCATATAAGATTCTACAAATATAAATGTAGGGATTTTTGTTTTGGTTTTTGAGACAAAGTCTCCTGTAACCCAGCGTGGCCTGGGTTGTAATCTGTATGGGGAGGGGATGACCTTGAACTTCTGACCTTCCTTTCTCCACACACCCCGGGGCTAGACTTATGAGTATGTTGCCATCACAGCTGTGCATACAGTACTGGAGATGAAACCCAGGGTTCCAGACATGCTGGCAACGTACAATACCAGCTGAGCTACATACGCAGCCCTCAGCCTAGGCTGCTGAAGCAACACCTTCTAGAGATGCCTGGTGGATCTCCTCCTAGCTCCCCTTAGTGACCTTGAGTCAACAGTGTAAGCCAGGCATGATGGGAGGAAATCCATGCTGTGGAAAACAGCAGGGGCTACAGAGCAAAGGTGTTTGCTTGTTTGCTCATTTTTTCCCATTTTTTGCCCCACTCCACTTTCCCTATTCAAGAGCTAGTGCTAGCTATATTCAAAAACAAAACAAAGCCAACAATACCTGAATACCTAATAGATGTAAGGAACCTTGGTGTTGGCTGAAGAAACCCCAAGAAGTTCTTAGCACAACGAAGATTTATTTCCCCCAGAGGGACAAAGGGCAAGGATAATGAACAACGGACGGGACACAGGACTAGGGAGAAGGGCAAGCGAACATAGGAAAGGAAGGGGATATTTGTCCTGGAGGTCAAAGGACTGCCTCTGGGTAGAGAGGAAACAGACATGCGCAAAGGAAAATGGCGGTTTATAATGGTAAACGGGAAACCAGTCCTAGGGTGAGCTGGTTAATTTCGATTGGGCATGTTAATATGGGGGCTTTTGATTGCTGGACTTTAGTATTTTGATACTAGACCTTAGTAGTCAGGCTCAGGAGAAGGACATGGCCAAACAAGGGAATAGACCTTGGAGGCCAAATCTAATGGTTTTTAGCAAGGTAGAGGGAATTGGGAGAGAAGAGCAAAGCCTACCAGAGCCATCTTTGCCATACTCGGGCTGCCTAGAGTCCCTTCAATAGGGAAGGAATTTTATTCTGTCTCATTATAGAATATCCTACAATGGTGAAATCACAGGTATGCAATTCATTGGAAAGTTAGAGGGAAGCTTATTTTAATTTCTTTTTGAAGGTACTTAGTGATGAGACTGTGTTCTCTACACAATTCTGCACATGGCAGGACCATCACTGGGGTCCTCAGTCCTAACACACATAAATTAAGGGTATAAGGAAAAGAAAAGGGGGAATTAGATACATTTTTAAAATAATGTTAATTCAAAGAAATATGTCTAAGGAGATTAGATACATTTTTTATAAAGTTATTTCAAATAAATACATTTAAGATTCTTTTTTTTTTTTTTTTTTGACACAAGGTTTCTCTGTGTAGCCTTAGCTGTCATGGACTCATTTTGTAGACCAGGCCGGCCTGGAACTCACATCGATCCTCCTGCCTCTGCCTCCCAAGTGCTGGGATTAAAGGTGTGCACCACCACATTTAAGATTCTTGAAGGAGTGGGCACAGCCCTTTTTCTGTTGGCATTCTGAGTGTTACCAGTGACATTAGTGGATTAAGCTGCTAGGGTATAAGTCATGGGCCAAAGAATGGACATTGGAAGAGAACAGAGAGGCCAGTTCTGTGCCCTGAGAGGTAAGGCTACAGCTTACTCCAGCAGGCTGCTGAGAAGTGTGCTACGTTGGGTTGGGAGTTTGCAAAACTTTCACATCTCATTACCTTCTTGTCTTCCTCACAACAACTTTGTGGGATATTTTGTTAAGCAACATATCCTTGTCTATAAACAAGGAAACGGAACTTCAGAAAGATACATGTTTTTCAAGATTTCCTTGTGCTACTTATCAGCAAAGACAGAGGCACTTAGTTGGCGTCTATGTTGTCCCAACATAATAGGCCTAGGATCTAATTTAACTCCTAAAATGTGGTATGGGTTGGTAGGAAAATAGTATTTAACTGAAGTTCACTTTGGAAGCGACTACAAAGGCAAGACAGTATTCTTTTTTGTATATGGGTACACATGTGGTACATGGGTATGCACGTGTATGCAAGTATGTGAAGATATATACATGCATGTGTGTACATGCCTTTAGGGGCCCAGAAGTGATATTGGGTGTCTTACTTGGCCTCTTTCCACCTTCTTAAATGAGGGTGGGTCTCTGGTTAACCCCAGGGTTGCCTGATTTGGCTAATCTAGCTATCTCGCCCTCAAGGATCCCCTGCCCCTGCCTCCCATATCCTGGAATTACAAGTAGCCACCACTATACCTGTATGATTTATATGTGGATGCTGGGACCTGAATCCCAGTCCTCGTATTTGCAGGCCAAGTACTTTAGCCTACAAGCTACAAGCAGTTTCACTCTATATGATCATATATGCTTCTGCGTGGCTCCGGACAGTATTCGGGGCTTTGGATGCAGTGACATTCCATGCACTCATGAACTCTGATGTACATATGACACGAAGGAGACAATTCACTAAGACATCAGAAGCAAGTCCTGCCTCAAATAAGAGAGAGACAGACAAGCAAATGCGACAAGGACACTGTGTTTTCAGAGCTGCAATCTGTTCGCAGTTGCTCGGTGAGGACTTTTTATTAGCATCTACTACAGCAGGAGCCGGCCAAGTGCCACCACTCTGCTGACAATTTTCTTAGACCAGAGACAAGCTGGCATGATTTTCTCTGGTCAGTTTCAACAAATGTTCATAAACACTCTCAGAGAGGCCAACAGTAGGCTGATTCCAAATGGTGGCGGTGGGGGTGAATCACATAGTTCAGAGTGAAAACAAGAAAGCTAATTAACTGAAGACGAGTTACCATTCCTCATACAAATCTTAGATATTGTGAAAGCTGAAAAGAACTCAAATGACGTGTTATTTGGCCTATATCCCCAATTTTTTAAAAATGGGAAAGCTGTGAATAAAAGAAACAAAGACCTGCAATCACTTCTGGTTTAGTTAGAGCTCAGGGTGTCCGGCTCCCAGGCTTGTCTCTATACCCGATCCCCTAAGGTAATGGTAGCAAGCTATAAGCAGAGTGCTTAGTCTTTATTTGCTAGTAGCTTTGCAGGCATTATGGTGCCTGCATCTAATTCCAGAACATGGGAGGCTGGGGAAAGTATAATTCAGGGCCAACCTGAGCTACATAAGAAGTTCCAAACTAGCCTGGTCCACATATTATCATTTTAGCCTATCTCAAAATAATTAATGAAGAATGTCAATTAATTGCTGAAATGTAAAGATGGAGACATTTCTCATTGAACTTTTCTCTTTCTGTTTTCTTGAAATAAGAGATTTGGCAGCAATGGGCAGGCTTTCTCCCAAAGCTGCAGTGGGCTGCAAATGGTTCTGGCTCCTGCAGGCTGAGTTCTTTAGCCAGCCTCTCCTGTCTGACCCCTGTGGTATTAGTTATGTGGTTTCTGCCTTACAGCTTGCCCAGAGCAAGATGGTGTTTAGAAAAACAAATGTAAAATGTAATTAATGGTATAGAACAATGCTATGTCCCAAACATAGTGACTCTCCATTATGCCACAAACATAAGAAATAAGAGCTCTGATCTCATGCAATCTGACAGCAATCCTTGTATGTTCTTAGTATAACCAAACTCATATAAATATGAGTATGTTAGTAACAAATAAATCAATTGAAGAGTTTTCTCGATGACTGATTGGATTCTAAAGGCTTTTCTTCAAATCAATGTAATGATTGCCCAAATTCAATTATTGCATCTCTTTGTTTAATAAACTGGTGTGTGTGTGAAGACAAGCCATTAATACTCACTAAATATGGATATCTGCATTTCTAATGCCCTTGGTAAACCACTTTTTACTTCCCAAAGTTATTTCGTTAATTATGTTCCTTTCTTGTGGATGGTCACTTTTATTTCATTTTATTTACAAATGTAAAACCAAAGATTACCCATCTCTACAGATGCTGAGGAAAATTATTTCTTGCTCCACAAGCTGCCCACATGCTGTCAGAAAATAAACACACTCCTCAGCTTTGAATTCTGTTCCCATGGACCCAACGAGCCACCACGCAGGCACAGAGTCATTAGATTTGTACCCAATTTTCAAACTAGAAACAGGAAAGCATGATGAAGTGAACAAATTGGGGACTAAGAGCCATAACTTTACACTCGTTTTAAAACACGTGACTTCATTATTTTTAAGACAGAGTAGCCTCTGACTCCTTCCTGGCGTTTGTAACATTTCAGTGGCTAAGACATTTCAGCATCCATTCTAGGGACCAAAGTACAAAACTTCCTCTTGTGCCAATTATTTGCCAGGTACTGTGATAGAACTGGGAAACTCATACTAAATACTACCTGTCTTGTTAACCAAATGCCAACTTTTTCAGGAAGATTTGACTTGATTCTTCAAACGATTATGCATATGAACATTCACTTAAATTTTTCCAAAATAGCTGATGTGTATGATATGTGATGATTCCTACTGCTTGTCAACAGATAGAATCCCTTCAAAAATGAGTCTGTGGGCCTGCCTGTGAGGGAGTTTCTAGGTTAGATGAATTATCAAGATGAGGGAGTTGGGAGAGGAAGAGCCATTTTACCTGTGAGCTTTTCATTCAGCAGGCTGAACATGGGCATGCACTGTTCTTTGCTTCCCAACTGCTTACACATGTGACCAGTTTTCTCAGACACTCACCATGACTTCCCCTCTATGAGAGAATATACCCAGAACTGTGCTTCTGTCAGGTGTTTTGTTAGAGCAGTGACACAAGTAGCTAAGTACTGCGCCATGTACCTAACTAGTGCCCAGCTATGCAACATGCAGAAGACAGGCAAGTTCCTACCAGACCTAATGCTCTTTCTGGTTCCTATTGTCTCATTGGCTCTCCTCATCCTGTCACTGCCACCACTGTCACCCCTCCACAGCCACCCTCACACCATCTCTGCTGTGGCAACACTTAATGCTGACCTAGGCAGTCCTCTTTTTTGAGCTCCCTAAGTCCCATTAGTTCTGGGAGTAATAGATATGCCCGTCCTTTTGCAAGTTGACTTTGACCCATCGTTTTCTTGAAAAAAGGAAGATCTGATGGGCTATGCTAACTTAAAAGACAATTCAATTCCTGACTTTTTGACATCTTTTAATTTTTAAATAAATATTCCCAAGAATGAGCAGCCAGTTTTCTATAGCATACTCTGGTGCTAAGCTAGCGTGCCTGGTGGAGTGTGTGAATTCATTTTCAGTTTTCCTTGAGTCTCTTGAGAAATAGCTCTGTTGCACATTAAGGATAGGTCAGGATGTAGCCCGGTGGTACAGTAGCCATCTTTGTGTTGTACCACTGTGTACAATGAATCGCCCACCACCCCTTTAAGTATATCCCCATACTTTCATCTAACCTATAATGTGAGAAACGGATTTTTATTTCTCCCAACACAAAACAAGCAGGACCTAACATTCTATGTGGAACATATGCAAAAATGAATCTGAATAAAATATTTTACAATTGACAGATGCCATGGGGGAAAATATGAGTTGTGACCACTGAAACGTAGAAACACGGAGCTTGCTAACTCCACAGAAAGATAAAAATCTGTTATATAATTATTGAACCTGTTACATAATTAACTCTGTTCCATTCCTGCTCAATCTGAAAATATGAGAGGGATAAAATATGATGTTTCCTTCACACCTCATCCCTCAGTCACTCACAGAATGTTAATGAAAAAAATACTCGAATACTTATTGCTTAGTAGAAATCTCACAGCCATCTGAGTAGAAAACAGCCAATGCTTTCACTTAAGAGTTAATCAGAACAAATTAAGCATCCCAGCGTGCTTTACAAGGTACAAGACAAGTCAGCAGCCTGACAAATCATGATTATCTGAAATTCATGGGAATATCAGAATTCTGTAACTTCTTTCCCTCAATTTAAGTAGGATTTATAGAGTCTATATTAAGAAGCATGTCCTACTCATTTTTATCCCTCACATTCAATAACTGTTGAGTTTAATTAAATGTCAGAAATACATCTTTAGTTTATTGAGATTTAGTTCAAAGGCTGATCCTGTGGAGCTAAGCAAAAAGTAGAGGCTTTTTATTCTGAAAATCCTATAAAACGTAGTCTCCATATATTATGTGGAACTCCCAGTCTGTACTGCTAAAAGTGAGGCGACTTCATATATTAATACTGCCAGGTACCCAGCAGTTTCCCAAACCAGAGAAGGAGCCAGGGATTAAAAACTCCAGTTGCTGGGTGCCACCCCCACTATATCAGCCAGTGTCCTCCAAATGCTTCTTACTGGATGTATATGCAAGTCACTAGGGGTGAAGAAATGGTCCTGGTTTGCAGCTTAGTTCTGATATCCACTGTGCACTATGTAACTGCATGACCTTGAGTTATTAACAGATTCAAGGCATCCGTTATTCATCCTACAGTTTATGAACGATCAATTATTATCCGTTCCGGGTTTCAACATCTGCATCTATAAAATGAAGTCATTATAATGAATGGGTAGGAATCCTCTCGGCCTCTCATTTCACACTGTAGCCCACAGTGTGATTGCTCCACCTGCATTTGTCACTGAACACCATAGAGAAAATAATGAGTGTCCTTTGAGCTTCCCACTGAATCAACGTCAACAAATCTGTATTAAAAAGCATATGTGGTCATGCACAGCAAGAGGTCCTAGCTCCAGGAACATTATGCAAACCTGATTCTTGCTTTTGTGGTTCAAATTCTCAATGTTTTTGAGAGATAGTTCATAAAGAACTAAGAGGGAAAATTGAGTTTGCTTAACCCATTTTGGTCTCAATTTTCTCAACTAAAAAGCTATGAATGAAAATTTACTGTGTAACCTAGGGGTATGCATAAAGCTTCATTCATCTTGAAGCTAGTGATTAAGAACTGAGTTGAGAAGGACTTCACTACTGAATATAGAAGAAAAGATACTATTGCTCAGTTATCCAGGCTTAAGCACATACTTGCCATTCCTCTACAAACATAAAACTCCAAGCTGTGAGTATGCTGTATGTGCGTTGGAGTGCAGTACATAGATGCATGGGTGTGTTCATATGTGTTATATACACATGCATGTGAAAGCCAGAGATCAATGTCAAGTGTTTTTCTCAACTACTATTCATCTTACTGTTTGAGATGGCATAAAGTAAAAAAAAAAAAAAGAATATACTATAGGTATGGTGGTTTAAATAGGACAAGTCCCCACCATAGACTCATGTGTTTGGATGCTTGGTTCATAGGAAGGGACGCTATTAGGAGGTGTGGCCTTTTTGGAGTAGATGTGAACTTATTGGAGGAAGGTTTTGAAATCTCAAGCTATGCCCAGTGTAGCATACAGTTTCCTCCTGCTGCCTGCGCATCAAGATGTAGGCCTCTCAGCTCCTTCTCCAGCACCATGTCTGCCTGCATGCTGCCATGCTTCTCACCATGAGGAAAATGGACTAACCTCTGAAACTGTAAGCCAGTCCTAGTTAAAGGTTTCCTTTATAAGAGTTGCCACAGTCATAGTGTCCCTAAGACAACAGGCTAGTAAGTGAGAGGGGAAGGGTGATCCTCTGATAAGGAAGGGCCTCTTAAGGAAATAGTGTTTGGGCAGGGTAGAGGAGGAGTATGAAGACAGTTAACTAAGTCTAAAAACATTTGAAAATGCAATATGGAAACAGTCCCATAGATGAGCCCTTGCTCCCAAACATCAAAGGCTATTGATTTTGCCCTTGACCACCATCTAGAGTGCCATAGGAAGACTGTATTGATAAAGACACCACATATCTGAGTCACACAACATGTTGACATCAAGTTGTTACCAACCTGGAAACTTTATTCCCATTGACTAGCTCTCATACTGCTGGAAGGTTCTATGTCTGTTACCTGGGAAGACAAGTCATTATCAGTCTTATCCAGCTCTCTACCCTGTGAGCTCTAATAATGACTGCCCTATCAGCCAATGTATGCCCACTGGTGCAAGAAAGAGTGGCCTGAAATGCTAACGGAGTAACCAGGCACTTTCTGGTTGAAGTTAAAGATCTTATTCCATAAGATCAATCCCAATGTGTGGTACCATTAACTGGACCCAAAACCCTGTGGCTGACTAGGTAGTAGATGCTTGCTCCTGGAGAGATGCTAGTACTGTCAGTTGCCTAAGTAATAATGAGCTGCCCCTGAGTGCTTGTTGTTGTTATACCTATAGGCTAGTGAAGCTTCCAACCCTCATCAAAGAAGTCTTTTTGAAGTAGATGGTGACCAAAAATTAAGAAATTGTGAAGTCTTTAGCTTTAAATGGGACATGTGTATCACATCCCTTCCCCTCAAAGAGTTAGGGATCAAAAAGAAAGAGGTAGTAAAAAGATTGTGGAAGCCAGATGGAGTAGAAGCCCATAGTGAAAACAGTAGTTGCTGGGCATACAGCTACACAATGAATGAACTGCGTGCACGCACAACACTTGCAAAAGGTCAAGCCCGCTAAACTTCCAGCATGGATAAGGGAGGGGCTCATGAAAGAGTCACTGGCATTGATGGCTATTGGGAGAGGGGGTGTCTATTTTCTCCAGGGATATGAGAGCTGGGAAGCTACTGATGCTCCAGTAAATGGGTCCACACTGAAGTGCATATACGCAACACTAAGTGGGAGAGAGAGAAAGAGAGAAAGAGAGACAGAGAGAGAGAGAGAGAGAGAGAGAGAGAGAGAGAGAGAGAGAGAGTGAAAGGATGGTGGGAGAGAGAGAAAAGAAGAGAAGGAAGGAAGTTGGAAGGGAAATGGGATGAGAAGAGGAACTAGACACATGTATGAATTTTTTTAATTACAAAGAAAATGCATTTGGCATAAAGTCTAAATTAAAAGAAGCATTCTGCCACAAATGGACCAGAGGGGAGTGGACACCAAATGAAGTACCCAGTCAACACTGAAGCCTTATTGTGATGACAGGTGAGGTCAGTACCGGACGCCTTTTACATTTGCAGTGCTAGCCCAGCATCTCTTCCTTACTCACCCATCCCAGAACTTCTGTGCCGCTTAGGTTTTGTTAATTTCATATAAGCTAGTCACTCACTAAGAAGTTGCTCTGGTCACGCTGGCCTGTGGGCATGCCTATAGGGCATTTTTTTTTAATTAATGATTGATGGAGGATGCCCTAGTCCACTGAGGGTGGTGCTACCCCTAGGCAATTAGTCCTGGATTATGTAACCAAGCAAGCTGATCAAGCCTTGGGGAGCAAGCCATAGTCTCTGTTTCAGTTCCTCATTCCACCAGGTTCCCACCTTGAGTTCCTGCCTTGGTGTCCCCAGATGACAGGCTGTAACCTGTAAGCCAAAGAAACCCTTCCTCCCCAAGTTGCTTTTGGTCATGTTGCTTATCATACCAACAGGGCCTAACTAGAAGACTGCCTCTTCTTAGGGAACTGAACCCAGTTGGCTTTTTGGTTTTATCAGAGCTCCGGCAGCTTGGGCCAGGCATCTTTAGATTTTTATGTCCCTGAGAAGATTCTGGTGTACAATCAAAAGTAAATCCAAGCAAAAATTGAGAGCTTATGATATAAACTAAGGAGAAGATGAACTTACAGTCCCGACAGCCTGAGGAAGGGAAATTCAGTACATAGGTTGGTAAAAGCTTAGGTACAAAAATTATTTCCAAATATCTAATCTTTTTTTTTTGCCCTAAAACAGCAATATATTTCTCTCATAGCCTTACAAATCTGTGAAACACTTCCCACGTCATGATAGTCCAATTAATTTCTACTAACAGTTGTAGTTTAAATTTGAAGTCTGGACTTGTGATAGCTGCTTCAAGAGCCACATGAAAAGCAAGATATACACTAGACTCAAAGACAGTTCTAACCAGGACTGTAAATACCTAGTTTTTTTTTTTTGCCTGATATTATCTCAGCCTCCCCCATCTCCATAATTCCACCTAAGATGTAACTTTGTGCAGAACAGAAGCTACTACTGTGTGAAGCAAAGCAGATTACATAAGGGTGCTTAGAAAAGAATGCTGATGATGATTAAAGATGATGGCCACAGGCCTTCAGGAAATGCTATACATGTCTTCATAGCTAGAACCAAATGAAAATTGGGAGATAGTAATAACCTTTGATGCCCTTCAACTGTCTAATAGTATTGGCTTTCCTCCTCAGGAGCTGCCCTCAAAAGGTAATCCTGACACAACAGTTTATAGTCTTAAGTGCTTCATTTTCCAAGGGCACTGCCTTATAACAGGAGCATGTACAACACCCTGTTGCTAAAATTCCTTACCAGAGGGAGATGCAAGCAATGTCTACCCCTTCTCCTACAGTCCCAATGACAAAACAAGGCATGAGTCTACCATAGTTCACCTTGGAGAACCAACAAACATATTAGCCTTCCTTACAGAACATTATGTGAGGGTTACCTATAAGGATATGGGTGCTTCTCCTCCAACAGGCTGCCCCTCAAAAGCCTTTACTCAGTAGGGATGGGGCTTCCTTGTAGCCATATAGATGGAGCCCTCTTCTTTTATTGTCCCACCTGTATGCTCCAGCGTCTCTCTGAGGTCATGTGCACTTATGACAATTGTATAAGATTGGTAATATGGGGTGGCTGAATATTCAGATGAGGGTCTTGTAACCCTCCCTGGCCCCAATGAGGGAATGTAAACAGTCAATGAGACCAGATGATATGATCGTTTGCACAGCTGAACATGCCAAGATGGCAGTTGCTTGGCTTGAGTGACAGTAACTTACAACATACCCACAAGTTTCCCCAATGAGAAACCTTGGATTGTAAAGAAAATCTTATTTAGGAATACTTCCACATGATTATTTTCCAGTTGAAATATTCCCCTGACCCCCGGTACTGTCAGTTTGAAAAAGCCAGAACAAAAGGGAATGTCACCAATATAAAATATATCACACCTGGAGACCTTCTCATGTGTATTCCAATACATGCTCCCATCTTGCTTGGTCACACTGGAAACATATACAGCTGTACAGTACAGTGCTTCTCACTTATAATCCTATATATAATAGAGGATTCTGAGGCAGGAGGATTGTCATGAGTTCAAAACCAGCTTGGTCTGCATAGTGAGTCCTAGGCTAGCCTTGGGACACAGTGTGAGACGCAGTATCAAAACAAGAAAAAAAAAAGTCTATTATAATTCTCAATTTACAGACACAAGAAGTAAGTGTAGAAATATTAAATGGTCTTTCTAAGGCCCTAGAACCTGAATATGAAGAAAGAGTAGGGATTGGCTCCCAAAGCACCATTATGTTCCCTAAATCCTCTACTCCATACCCAGCCTTGCGCTTCGTTGTGTGTCTGCTCGACTTGTAACTATAAAGGAAGAACTAGAAACTAAACTAAAAGGCTGCTAGCTCTGGAGATGAACTGACGTCATTGGTAGATCCATCCCAAGAAGGGACAGTTAAGGATGCTCTGTTAGGAAGCCATAATTCTGTCCCTCTTCTCATAGATTATAAGATATTTAGCTTTATTTGACTTGACCAAAGCAGCCTGACACCTCAGTTCCTCCTACAAGCAGTCAGGGATCTCATTGCCATATGCCTGCGAGAGCACAGGGAGCACTGAAGAGAACCTGTCTGCATATGAACTAGCAGTCCACTAGAAAATCATCTGTCAGTGTGCACATTTTGCATTTGACAATTACCTAAGAGCATTGTCAAATTAAAACATGCAAGAAACTCAACAGTACTAAAGTGCTAGGCATTTTCAGGAAAAGAATTGACTATTTGTTCAGTCTCTTTACTGCAAAATAGCCCTTATTTTAGAAAAAAAAAAATATATATAGTCTTTTTCTGATTATGGGATTTTTCTAGATACTGAAAAATGACGTTTTAAATTAACATTGCTACAATTACTGTATTTGAAGGTTTTTTTCCAAATCAAATGAAGTACATTTGAAAACAAATTAATGCATAGCTACCTCATGCTGTATGGCCACACCTCCCTCCCTGGCTGCTCAATCTGGAGTAAGCACTAGAGAGGAACTACTTTTTCTAGAAAACACACCTTTAAGAACATGCATATAACTGAAAAAGGAAGATCCGCTGTGTGTCTGTTGTATTCTTTTTAAAATGATGATGGGCTAAGCTGTGTGGTCCTCCAGGAACAAAGGACGAGTCTGTAGATCACAATATGGGTCCAGAATCTGATTTGTTTTCTGGCTTGCAGTGGTATGGTCTTTATAGTGGTCACTTACATTTTTATACTCGTTTAAGTATTCATTTAAAGTGCTGACAAAAGCTTTGTCTGTTAAGTGGCTGAATGCCTTCATAGGAAACTGGATAGTAATTACCTCAGCTGTGAGGTGTGAAATTGGTGGGATTTGGACTCTCTGTATGCTAATTTTAATCTATACAACTTGTGGAGTCACTTTTAGTTTTTTCAAAGTAATATTAACATCTATTTCATAGGGCTGTTTGGTGCATCTAATAAAGCAATGTACATGAAACCCATAGTGCCTGGAATACAGAAATGCTGAATCACTAAGATTTTAACTAGTGTTTTTTAATAACTGTAATTTGTCCAGGCTGTCTAGAGAGACAGACTCAAAACTAAGATAGATTAAATAGATGATAGATAGGGCTGGAGAGATGTCTCAGCCATTAAAGGCTAGGCTCATAACCAAAAAATATGAAAGGATAGACAAATATATAAATAGATATAAATAAACGAGAGATCTATATACAGAGAGATGATAGATAGATAGATAGATAGATACATAGATAGATACATAGATAGATAATAAATATGAAAGAGAGATTTAGATATCTATATCCAGGAGAGAGATAGATATAGATAGATGATAGATAAATAAATATAGATAGATTAGATAATAGATAGATAGATAGATAGATAGATAGATAGATAGATAGATAGACAGACAGACAGACAGACAGACAGACAGACAGACAAACATAGAACTGGTTCACAAGACTCAAGACGTCCCAAGGTATGCTCCCTGAAAGCTGAAGAACCAGAGGAGTGATAATATTTCAGTTCATCCAAAGACCTCAAAACTAGGAGGGCTGCTAACATAATTCCTGCTTGGAGACAAAAGACCTGAGAAGCTAATGGGATGATACAAGTCCCAGAACCCAGTGTCTGGAGATGAGCCAGAGAAGGCCATTCCTACTCATGAACGGCTGTGAATTCATCTTTCTTTTGCTTCTCTGCACTACTGGAAGCTTCAACGGTTTCAATGGAACTTGTCCACTTTGGGTGAGCATGAATCTTCCTTATTTGGCCCACTGATTAAATTCCAGTTTCTTCTGGAAGCACTCTCATAAACAAACCTAGAAATAATGGCTTGTGAGCTAGCTGGGCATTCCTCAATCCACGGGAAAAGTTAACACCCAGATTTACTCATATCAGTAATAGATATCTGAGCAAAGTCACCATGTGTGAGCAGGAAGCGAGGGCCTTTTGGTGGGGGAGGGGGAACAGTTAAATGATTAATAGTCTATAAATAGGAGTGTCAATTGCCCTCCTAAGACTAGCTGTGTTTGGGGGCGGGGCAGGTTAGGTTTTTCTGCTTCTTATATACAAGAGCTTTACATTGTAGCAGCTTTATATTGCAGTAGCCAGATTTTTATAAGTATCCTAGTGTTATTATAACAAAATGCTACACACTGAAGAAGGGAAAATCAGAATAGCCCTATACCGTCTCACATTTCTGAAGGCTAAATGTCTAAAATCACGACATCAACAGTACTGGTTTGTCCTTCCCTGGCCAGGAAAGGTCTATTTTAGGCCTCTGTTCTCATTAGCTGTTGGCAATTTCAGTATTTCCTTTCTGAAGTTTCTTCATATGAATATCCGCCTTCTTCAGGGGTGGGGTTCACTCTGTGAGTACATGTGTCTTTCTGGGTCCAAATATTTCCCCTTCCATGAAGATTTCCAACTCATAACACAACCTTAACTTCACTATTTTTGAGAAAAGGTTTCCTCTAAATCAGTGAACAGGTATTCGAATGACAGCGGTTTTGGAAGGGGGAGAAGCGTGGCTGGCCCATAAGTGAAGCAGATGGCAAAACAAGATCCATAGTTGGAATCCTTTAGGAGAGAGTGTATTCTAATGCAGGCTTTTATTTTTCGTTGAACCACACAGAAATGCGAGGGAAATGTTTTTTAAGCTCTTTGGGACCAGACATGTGCCCGAACGGTGCTATTATGGCAGGAAAAACAGCTACTATTACCGAAAAGTAGGGTATACACAGCTTTTGATGGTCTATCAGGGAGAAGCAGGAAGCCCCAGGATTTCAAAACCTTAGGCAGACCAAATGCATGGCCTTGGATTATTCATCCAACAAACATTAACAAAGCATCTTAGGGGACTTCCCACCATGTCAGACCTTACAAAGATATGGGGGAAATCTAAAATAAGGTGCATTGCACAGAATGTTTTGTCTGCTCATCAATAAATGAGTTACAGTTCTTGTTTTATATGCTATAAAATCTGATAAAAAGCCAGGTCTCTAATGGTTGGTTCTAACTATGTGCTCTGAGACTGTGCATGCTATAAAAAGAGTGGCAAAAAGGATGACCTTAGCGTGTCACCAAGGCTGGCATCACACTTAGGTGTTGGGTGGAATTAAGCCTGTCAGATGCCATCTCTCAAGGGAGAGAAAATGTTTTCATTCAAGTGCCTTCTGTGAACTTACAGCCATTCTTCTGGAGGATGTCTTGGGCCCTGGTAATATAAAGAATAATCTCTCATTCAATTAACATCAGCCTGAATCCTACCCACGTTCAATGCCACTGAGGAATATGCTGCAAGAGGCAGAGAACACAACCTCCCCACATGTACAAGCGTGGCAGAGCTATCCATGCGTGATGCCAGAGGGGACAGCAGCTTTGGGTGACAGGTGGCACGCCTCTCCGCCAAGGAGAAGGCGTTGCTCCTGGCAGTTTTTTTAATCTGAGCCATGTGACCTAAGTAGTGGCATTTCACAGCTGAGAAGGCAGCTTGCGATATGCCTTTTCCTTCACGGAGAGGCGAGCCACATGTCCACAGAGGCTGCAGCTCAAGCTACAAACCCTTACAATGCTCTCGCCTGGATCCATCTCATGATCAAACATGCATGCTATGCTGGAAATATAAGTGGACTGCACGGTTAATGACATTTTGCTAGGCAAGCAAAGGAGGTAGTTCTTTGCAAAAGAATCTTTTTCTAGTACAAAGCGGGCAGGGAGGAAAAAAAAAGCCAACCTGTCTCTGTTTACCACACTTTGGCAGAAATTTGCAAAATGTTGACTACATAGAAGGCCAACTCACATGGAGATTCTGAGCACTCCAATGCCTGAGTCCACTTTTCAATCAGTTCTTCCAAAATTCCCTTCTAGTACCTCTTACCTCCCTCAAATTAAAGAGTGCATCATTTCCTGTGCACCTGCTAGCACTTTTCTAAGCATTTTTGTCATGCGGTTTCACTCATGAGCAATTCCATTTCCATCTGCCTCTGCATCTGCAAGATTAGCTCTTGTCTCAGACCCCATCCTAAAATGCTACTTATTCCAAGAGACTTCTTAGGCGATAACTGGCCTGCCTCTCCTTGGGCCTCTCCACCCTCTTACAGATGTGCAATATAAGACTGCTTTTTCTCTCTCTCTCCCTCACTCTTCTCTTCTGTCTTCTCTCTCCTCTCTCCTGACCTAAAATAATAGCAAGAAAGATGGTGCTCCAATTAAACCTGACACATAGATAACATTATTGGACTAGAACAAAATGCACGTATAACTTGTTGTAGGTATTTACCTGTTACCAACTGCTATTGAAATCTACACAGCTGGGTTCATTTTCAAGACCTGTTGCCTATGGCACCACCTGATGTTCAGTAGGAAGCGTGCTTATAGAATAAACTGCTGAACTGGGTGGCTGATTGACACGAAGCTGAAGCTTGCCCTTTAAGGCAACCTACAGAGACTAAGCTTGGAGGAAAATCAGAGAGTGGGCAGAACATATGAAGAGATGGAGAAAAAATGATCAAGGGAGGCTCAGGGGGAGTGTAAAAAGCAGGCTACAACAAAAGGTTTGCCTCACATAGCAACTATATGCAACCTCTAATAAGCCACCTAATATTAAAGTTTCCAAACCAGAGACTTTGAAATGTATCTCGTTCAACACAAAGCTTGTCATTATAAATTAATGCTGAACAGTGGCAGTTGCTTGTAACGTCCTGGAAAATGCAGAAGCCAGAAAGCAATTATTAAAGAAAATGAGGAAATAATAATTAAGCTAAATTAGAATAGGATGCAAATCACTGTGCTTGGTACAAGCTTAACAGTGCTCCCCAGTTCTCATAGGAAAGATGGAAGAAGGGTGTGGCCAACTCTACAGCTGAAAAGGAAGACTGAAAGGAGGTAACTGGCATGCCTAGGCATGAGGACATTTGTTGGAGGAGGTGGTATGAAACCCAGTCTTCCCATACTGTACACTGTCACTGCTCACTGGCACCAACTCTAAGCTATACAAGGTACCACATGCCAACCTTCCTAGAAAAGAAGAAAATATAGCACCCAAAGGTTTCAATTGACAATAAATGTGGCAAACTTTTCACAATTAAGAGAAAGGTTAAAGATGAATACTGTATTAAGAAGAATCTACCTACAAAATATGACAGTAATTGAACTTCTCTTTGTTGTGTTATACTTTTATGAAGAAGAAAATTTAAAAAATAATTTATATAGAAGTCAATAAACAAACAAATACTTCCAAAGTTTCTGGGCTTTGAAAACTGAGTTACTAGTCTGGCATCTCCTGGCATCCTTCTTTACGCTGTTAGACAGGAAGAAACTATGTGACGCCATGGAAGCTCTGATATCATGAAAACTTTACTAAAGTAGAAAGTGCATTGGAAAAAAGCTATCCTGACTTGGCCCTGATGAACACTTACTAAGTGTATGCAAACTAAAAGGCACTGCTGTGCCTGCTGGGAATACTCCAGTGAACAAAGCCAAGCTGAAGCCTCACCCTGCGGCAGTTCACACCTGACCAGGAATGTTATTCCACTTCATGGAAAGATATCCTCCTGAGAAGAGATGTTCATGTATTCAGAAATTTGGATAACTACAAGGCCACATGCAGCAGTCATTTACATTAGCTGATGCATATTTTTAAAAATCATTGAATGTAAAAAAATTAATAGGCAAATAATATTAATATAATTTTAAAATAGGTACATTGTTAAATTGACATTTTTGTTAATTTAGAGACTCACAACATCAGATATTATGGCGTTTGATACATAGATGTCTCTGAAGGAAATTATTCCTCAGTGTGTGGGAAGGCAAGTACAAACTGTCAAAAGGTCGGCAACAGAAATGGATTCCAAAGGGCCTATTCACAGTGTAGTCCATGCACCTGAGAACCTGTAGGAAATTCAGAGTCTCAGGCCCACCCCAGAGCCACCAAGTCAGAACCTGTGGCTTAACAAGCTCCCGGGTGATCCATCAACACACTAGAGTTTGAGAGGATTCTGCTGGTACCTTGCTTTGCACCCGGAGAACCTAAAAATAACCTGCTGAGAGGTTGAATATAAGCACCTCAAAAAGTAATCACTCCCTTGATTTTTTTCATTTTTTAATAAGCAATTTCTTTCAAGTGAGATTTTACTTTAAAATCACAGAGCAAGGATCTCACACACTGAACTTTCCCTGAGAACGCACCATCACAGAAGAAAGAAATATGAACCTCATCTTTTCACAGCTTCCTAAGTAGTATTTCTAGCTCACTACTTCAAAGAATAATTTGGTTCTTGTGTACATTAATTCATAGTCCCCCCTCTGCCTGTTGTGTTTTAAATCCATGGCCATCCATAATAGAATAAAGAACTATTAGGTATTTTTGACATGTGATCATAATAATAAACTAATATGATAATAAACTAATAACAACAATAATATAGTAAATTCTGCTGCCCGAGGATTGCTTTGTAGGTGGTGAGCCTCCTTGTACACTCAGTAAGGCCAAATGCTAGTTGTAGTAATTTGAATGATAATGGTCCCCATAGTCTCATAGATTTGGATATTCGGTTACCAAAGGGTGGCACTACTTGAAAGAATTAAAATTAAGACGTGTGGCCTTGTTGGAGGAAATGTGTCACTAGGGATGGCCTTTGAGATTTCAGAAGACCAAGCCAGGCCCAGTGGCCTTCTTTCCTCCTGATGCTTGTGGGTCTAAATATAGAAATTCAGCCTCTTGCCCTGCACCATGTCTGCCCGCATGCAGCCATGCTTCCCGCCATGATGACAACAGACTAAACCTTTGAAGCTGTAAGGCAGCCCTCAGGTAAATGCTTTCCTTTATTAGAGTTGCCATGGTCAGGGTGACTTAGAGCACTGACTAAGGAGTTATGATCCAGGACGTCCAGGAAAGCACAGAGAAAGTTAGGCAGTGGATAAAACGCATGCTCCCTCTGAGTCCATAACCGAAACAGCACTTTACAGATCCAATCTCTCCTGAGGACAAGAGAAAGGACTTCTGTAAATTAACCAGGGCCACAGTGGGCCTGCTCAGTGCTGCAGAAGGACAAGAGAACAGTCCAGGCACAATTATGCTCTCCCACACAGGACAGACCATTTAAGCACAGGCACAGAGCAAGTCCTGGAGCCCGCTGAGGGAGACGATATACACGCTCAAAGAACTCAAACTGGGGAGGATCATTTAAGGAATATGCAGAAGAGCGGCTCTGCCCTGCTGCAAGATCACTCAGGCACTGTTCTGTACAGCTTTTCTGTATATAAAAGTTTTGGGCTGTGACGTGGCTTTCTCATTCAAGTGCCTGCTGTGCAAACAGGAAGACCAGAGTTCAATCCCCAGTGCCTACAAAAAGCCTAGAGCATGAAACAGGCCTCTAACAAGGGGATCCCCATTGTGGTGGCACTCAAGGAGAGCCTTTGGGGGAAGTGCAAAAGTTATGAGGTTTCTATTCTCCTGATTGATTAAGCCAGACATTGTGGACCTGATTGATTAAGCCAGACATTGTGGAAGCCATAGGAGAAGAGGTTTGGAGAGGAGAAGAGCCGACAAGAAAGGGACTGTGAAAATGGCATCCCATACTAGTGTTATCTTAACTCCTAGATGCTACTATAACAAAAAATACCATAATTAGATTATTTATGAGCAACACCAAATAATTAGCTAATGTATGTATTTATTTATTTTGAGACAAGTTATCAGCACATAGTCCTTGATGGCCTGGAACTTACTATGTAGAAAAGATGGTCTTGAATTCACAGAGATCCACTGGCTTCTGCCTACTGAATGCTGAGATTAAGAGTTGGGAAGCACTATGTTTGGCTTTAAACAACATAAATTACTTCTCAGTTTTGGAGGCTGAAAAGTTCAAGAGCAAGGCATCAGGAGATTTGGAGCCTGGTTGGGGATGCTCTCTAATTCCAAGGTTTACTATACCATCCAGAGTGCTGAATGACCCATCTTTCCAAAATACCATCATGGTTTATCTGTATCTGAAACCCTTCATTGGTTCACCATTAGTATGAAATAAAACCTTATTCTGAATCCATTGGCTCAAGGAGTGTACCTTATAACAACCTCGGCCTTTCTTCCCTTCTCCTCTCCATATTCTTCATAATTATCAACTCTTTGGGTACTCACTGTATTCTGAATCAGTGTTTCTCCTTATATCGCTCCTTATCTTCTCCTTATGGAGTGGATCATAGTTGTCACCTCGACTGCAAGGCCCCTCTGAATGCTTCTTCCCACTCTTTCCCTAGTCACTCCTCTCTGTGACCTCCCTGCTTGCTATGGGTTCCTATGGCCATATTATATGAATAGAATGCCAGTCACTACATGGTGAATGAAATAGGACTACTGTCTGTATATTCCTGTTCTTTAATCGCTATAGCAGACTTCTGGCACAGAGAAAGCTCCCACTAGGCATTTATTTTACTTAGAAATTTGGCCGTGACTACTTCTTCACCAGCAAAGCAATATTTGTTGACAAAAAGTGAAAATAACAAGCAGTCTGCTTATTTGTTCAGGAACGGAGGACTCAATTTGCCTATTCTAAATTGTCTCCACTATTTAAATGTCCAACATCACCTTAGAAACTATTCTGTAAGCAGCTCTCTACTGAAACTCTATCAACCATTTGTTTATTGCTTTTTTTCCCTTCCATTCCCTTTAAACACACACACACACACACACACACACACACACACACACACACACGTGAACTATGGCAGGCACTGAGCTACTCAAGGGGCTGGAATCAGAAGATTAATTGAGTTCAAGAATTCCTGGACAGCCTGACCACACTTCTCAAAAAACAAATAAATCAGACAACAGAGAAAACTGACATGGGTTGATAAGAGCTATGAAACATACTGAGTAACCAAAAGGCTTACACTTATGGACCCAGTCAGTAGATATGATTATTATGAAAGCATAGTGTTGGGTATGCTGATCAATGTTAGAAAGTCATTAAGCTATACCTCTCACCTAATTTTCACATCCCTGCCATAAAACGTCCCCACAGTCCTTTTCAACATCTATGCTAAGACACTCTTAATTTGAGAGAGTAGAAAGCCTGACAACAATAATGGTATGTATATTTTATCTAGCTCATAAACCTATGGGAGTTTCTTTTATACCTTTTACCCATAATGAATGAAAAAAAATAGTGAATGGTTTCTATTTTCCTCAGAATGTGAATATATTGAATAACTACTCAGAACTGAAAATTTCCTTTCTCTGAGACAACGGCATAAGATTACCCATCTACAAGATGATTAATATGTACTTATACCAGAGTAGAATAGCCCAGATGTAAAACCAGAGCCAGATCAAGTTAAACAAAAGAAAAAAGAAAGAGAGAAAGAAAGAAAGAAGGAAAGAAAGAAAGAAAGAAAGAAAGAAAGAAAGAAAAGAAAGAAAGAAAAGAAAACAAAACGCTGTGATTTGGCTCTTTCATGGTTATGTGGAAAGCTAGAGCAAGAAACTTGAGAACAAAATAAGTTGAAAAGGACACTATGTTGTTCAAAGACTTTCTGCTATTTGTACGTTCAAGTTCAAAAGTAGAGCACACTTTGTGATACCGTGGAGCCAAGACGTCGGGGAAGAGGGCTGCTAGAGTGAAGGCGAAGGACATGGGGTTGATATCTATTACCTAAGTGTTGCATCAATGAATGTTACAGTCATCCCTAACTAAAACAAGAGTTGACATTGACAGGATG
This sequence comes from Acomys minous, assembly GCF_964271855.1. NCBI lineage: Eukaryota > Metazoa > Chordata > Mammalia > Rodentia > Muridae > Acomys > Acomys minous. The sequence continues at coordinate 127,583,853 of NC_140485.1, read as the reverse complement.
GCATTCAGCCATGAAGATGAATTTACAAGAGAGGATCTCTCAGAAGCTGATGAATTGCAACAGCCTAGCTGAGTACCATGAAGCTGGAGCCGATAAGAACATCACATGTAAACAGTCTACAAGGATGGGTCATGTGAGCTTTAAATAACCATAGGTTTAATAAAAACCTCTTATGCAACTCTAAATAACTACTGGCTTTGCTACCAATGAATGCCATGTTCCTGGGTGTATCATCCATATTCATGTGTGGCCCTAGTTTACACATTTGAAACATGAAAATGTTTCCTGAAATACATACCAAGTCCTGTACTTTTAACCATTTCATCTTCAGATTCTAGGCTTGTAGCCAAGCATCCACATACCATTAACTGGTCTTTTGTATTGGTGAACTGGGAAAAATTTCCTGTCTCTTTTAACAAACTTTAACAAAGGCAACTGAATGGCAGATCTGTATACGAGCTCCCTGTTTTACAAAATACTGCTGTAAATTAGTATGTACATTACATTACATGTATGTACTATAACATTAAGCATCATTCTTAATTTACAAAAATTAAAAAAAAATAAACAAAATGAAAGCATATAGTATTTCCCATAGTCCTTTGGACATCTATTTTAGAAAGTGATCAAATATGGTTTTTAAAAATCCAATAGCCTATCACTACTCATTTATTTCTAATTCTTCTAAATATACTTCTAAATAGAAACTAAAAATAGTTTAAGAATCTTTATGACAATAATAGGAGTAATAATGATAACAGTTGCTATTTTTTATTGTTATTTTAAGTTATGTTCCAAACACCCAGAAAAGTATGTGCTTTCATAGTTGGCTCATGTGTTCATTAGTGAATTTCCTCAGAAAGGAAATAAGCCAGATATGGTGCCCATTCTCCTACCACGTGTAAGGTTGAAATAAAGGGATTGTTTAGACTCTGAGTCAGCCTGGCTACATAGTGACTTCTGGATACTATGGGACTCTGACATTAAAAGAAGAACAGCTGTTATTAGTAACCAAAGAATTTCTGTTCCCCAAATTATTTTGTTTCACTTTCCAATTAAGGCTTTTATTTGACTTATTTAAGGATTTAGCTTTAATTAACAATGTTAGCCTGAATCAGTAGCATATTGGCTATGAAGTTAGCAAAAGAGAAAAGCCTAAAATCAATGCTTGAGCATTTTCTTAGCACCAAGTTTCTTCTTAGATCAATAAATTCTTTTTATAAAAACATTACTGTCACATTTGGTATAAGAGTGCCACCAGGTAAAGAAAGCAAATATTCCTATAAGAATAAAAAGAATTTGTGTAAGATAAAATTTAAAGTGTAGATATTTATAAAGAATTGTAAAGGTATATGAAATAAGTAAATATTTCTACAAAAATTCAAAATCTGATGATACTCTCAGATGGGTGAGATGGAGATAATTTTGACAAGGCTTTATATTCTGCCTTCAGTCTATTTTTTCAATTACAGTTTTTGTGAAAATTGACAACCTTGGTGAAATGTTCCTTCCAATGTAAAAATTAGAATAATGTGAACCTTTGGTTGTAGATATTCACCAAATGACATTGTGTGCTGGCCCCTCCCACATCAATTAATACACAAGACAGTTCCCCACAGGCGTGCACACAGGTGAGTCTAATCCAGGCAATTCTTGGGCAGAGGCTTTTCTCTCAGAGGACTCTAGGCTTTATCAAGTTGACAATTAAAGCTAGCACTTAGAAAATGGGTTTAAAGGCCGGGCACGGTGGCACACGCCTTTAATCCCAGAACTCAGGGAGGCAGAGGCAGGAGGATCTCTGTGAGTTCGAGGCCAGCCTGATCTACAAAGTGAGTCTAGGACAGCCAAGGCTACACAGAGAAACCCTGTCCCGAGGGGAAAAAAAGAAGAAAATACGTTTGATAAATATAGCCAATAGAAAAGAAAAAGAGAAGTATTCAAAAGTTTCAACCCAGTACTGTTTAAGTAAAAATAAATGTGTTTATAAAGTATATCCAGACACAAAGTAACACCTGATATTTACTTTGTGTTTGAATACTTTGTGTATTCAAAGAAAATGCCTAGTTCACCTTCTCTAACAGAAACTTGGAAATTATGTAGCATAGTTTGCAAAACTCACTTTGTGAAACATTAAACACAAAAGGCTGGGGCCTAACAAAACTAATGCACCCAGGCTGGTTGTGAGCTTCAGTTCTCCTGCCTCTGTCTCCTTCAGGAACACCTACCTACTGGCCTGCACCACCAGAAAGCAAGCCCAGGACAGTCAGTGCTACATAGAAAAACCCTGTCTCAAAAAACCCCAAAACCAAACAAACAAACAAAAAATAAACTAATGCATGAGCTTAAAATACATAAGCAAATGGACTAGATGAAAACACGCTTCTCTCTGTTTTTCTTTTCCATTCTTTCTCTTGCTGTGACAGGTTCAAGTCAGGTATCTTTGAATCCGACTGAATATGGTGTGCTCGTGCTTTTTTTGAAACCCAATTGGTACATCGCAAGATCCTTTGTGACTTGTCCTTCATGTCCATAAAGATTCAAGGAATCTGAGAAGAATCCTCTTCTGTCTTTAGTTTTAGTCCCTGGCCCAGCCTCACCACTCCAAGTAATTAAACCTGTTTATTTTCCTGTCATGGACTTTTAACACTTTCTCTACCTGTTTCAAATGTTGTATTCCCAAATGGAATCTGAGCCAAAATTTCATTATGTCCAGCTAATAACTATACCAAAAAGATTTTTCATTTTCTTAACCATTTATAAACTTGTGTTTACAAATGTCTAAGCTGCAATGATTAGTGCTTGCCCGTTGATTTTTTCACATGTGGTCAGCTCCACCCTCTTTAGACTATAAACTCCTTGGTAACTGAGACTTCCTTTAAAAATCCTACAGTTTTTATGCAGCTGATGTCCATGTGTAGTTGAGTATCATTTGCAACGGCTCTTCATGTAAACTGCGCATAGTTATTTACGTACCTGAGATGGTATGGTTTGGAATGCAAAGTTATACTCTCAGAGCAATCCACACTAGCCTAAGTGAATCCAGACAGTATCCCAGAAGTAATTTGCTGATGAGGGAATATAAGACTTTACACCTGATATTTTATTCAGGTTTTGGTGTATATTATTACCACCCAACAACAAAGAGCTGGAGTGCTCTGGTGAATTAACATCACAGAATGTACTTCCAGGTTACAAAGGCAGATGTAAGAAAAATAACTTTACATTTGTAAGGAAGACATCAGATTCCTATTCTTGAATACAATGCTGGTCTTAGTGACACAAATTAATGACACCCAAGGACAGAAAGAAGCAAGTTATTGGTATGGGTAATATCATAGAATTTTAAGAGATTTTTTGAGATATTAATTTGTGTAAGATTTCCTTGAAATTAGCAATAAACACAAGGAAGTCAAAAGATAGAACAGTGAGCCAATGAATTGATGAGGAGAGGATTCTCTGGTGATACATTTTACCTAAAAGAGGAGTCTGGGTTTTCCCTAATGACTCTTAGTCATCGAGGGAGAAATGCTAGAAACTTCAGGGCATCAGTCTCAGGTGTTTTGAAAATGGACTGAGAGTCATGTGCAGTTCTGCTTCTAAAATTAACTCCTAAATCATCTCATTAGAATACTTACCACAATTAGACAGTCTGGAGCTTGAATAAGGGAAGAGTGAGGGAAGCTTTGGTGTCTTTAATTTGTTGCTCTAAATAATCTTTCAAGACACTACTATTCCTTGTTATATGATGAGATGGAACAGTTCATTAGTAGAATGTCCTATGCAGTAGATTGCAGTCAAGACAATAAAGGAAAGATACTGGAAAATAGGCAGGAACTATGACAGTACTACATTGAAGTCGAAGTTAGTATATATAATTTTGTGAGAAAAATCGTGCTTAATTTATGAATCTACAACTTAGATTTTCCTCTGATACTATGACATTTTAAATTATTTTATGTCAAATCCTGAGATGTTTCTGAAAAATAAAAAAATCAAATATTGAAAAGAAGCGCTCCACCCTCCCCCCTCAAAAAGGTAAACTACATGTCAAATAAAATGTGACACTAAAATGGACACCTAACTAAACAAGAAGTCACCTTAAGGTGGAGATTTGCAGGAGAGAACATCTTCATTGAAATCACTGCCTTTTTGCCTACCTGAGACCAAACACTAAGAGCAAAAGTCTCAAAGCAATTGAAAATAAATCCAGCCCGAAAGAAAACGTGTTAATGCCACAGACGCAAGGAGCTCCTTAATAAACTTCCTTGGAGCTTTGAATTTAATTACCTGAAAGTCTTACTTTGAAAAGTTGGTTTGTACAACCTTTTGAGATGATTGGTTTAACTTTTGCCCAGCAATCTTCGTTTCATCAGAAGAGTCGAATAAAATGTCCTTGGCCGAGATAGTCTTCTTAGAAGTGGCTATTTTAGTACTCCCTGGATCACATAAAGACACACATTTCAAGTGAGCATCCAGGGTGGATTGGAATTTTACTGGTACATAAACAGGGGTCTGTTTGTATCAATATCCCTTTTTTTTTTTCCTCTACAGACTCACAGTGTTCAGGAACCATTCAAGAACCATTTCTGGAGCTTCTACTGGAGGAGCTTTATGTGCACCTGGGTCTCTCATGTCAGTTAAAGTGACAGTTGTCCTGGAGAGGAGTTTTAGGACAAACAATTCAAGCTTGAAAGCCACATATAAGAATGTAATGGCTAAATTCCGGTTGTGAAAATAGAACAGAAAATACCTCAAAGTTTATTTCAATGTGAAATAAAGTACTAAATTAATATACAACTGGGACAATGAACAGACACCCCATCCTCTGCTTTTTAAAGTTATCAAAATTAATTATAGAAATAACTATACTAGTGTAGCTATGTCTGATATGAACTGCACTGGGCTTGTTCCTGATTTTAAAAGAAGAGGAAGAAAAAAAGAAGCAATGGTAAATTCACTAGTGAGTGACTAGGCTAGAGAGGAGAGGAAAGGTAAAGGTTGCTGGAGGCCACAGAATTCCTAAGCTCCAAACTGAATGTTAAGACTAAGCAGTATCCCTTACTGAATAGTGCCCAGATGGCAGAGACAGCCCTGGTATGGGGTCTTCACAGCTTCTTAACAGGAAATTCTCACCAGTATGTGGCTCCATCAAATCTGAAGACAGGAAAATTACTATGTGAACCAAGGAAGTTCAGCCACAGTCCCTGAGAAACAGAGGGCACAGCCTCAGGAAAAAATGAGTACTCAGTTGGTGCTCACACGAAGGAGCTCGCACACAATATCTTTGGAGTTAGAAGAAAATAAAAGCAATTTGGTTTTCACAGGTGGCCCGTGTTGTAAGAGGATAAACCAATTCCCATTAAAAAGAAGAAAGATAGTGTGTCTAAATGACCAAGTGAAGGGTGTGACCTCCTATGATAAAATCAAGACCAAAGTCGGTTCTTATGGTGTTCTGTGGTCAAGATGCAGCCTGGAATAGATTATGGTGTGGAGAACACCATTCTTGCCGTGCAGTGCCAATCATCCCAATCATGAAGCAGAAAGACACCCAAATGGGTACCCAGGTGAAATCGAGGTAGGTACTTCCACACCAAAACCAGCAAACCCAGCTCCAACTCATTTCCCACACACGATCCCCTTGCCAGAGGACAGCCATGACTATCAGTTATTTTAACAACATAATGCTTTGGGAACCCAGATTTAAGAGAAGAGGATCTCCAGGTGCCTTCCTCCCCAATTACTAAGGTCAGTAGAGGTAGGAATATTAAATATTCAAATGAAGCACAGTCTGGGTTTTGCTATTCCTTGTTGATTAACCTCTCCAGTGCTGATATTTCACACACTTTAATTTGTGCTTTAAACAGGCTTTGCCTAGACACTAGAAGAAACTATAATACTCAGACACAGTACATAGCATTAAGCCTTAAATGTAAAGAATCAACTGCTGAATTAAAATTTTAGGTTTAAAGAACAATGAGTTTGTGCTCAAAAGAGATATGAAAGGACATCACTGAAAACAAAGATGCAGGAGCAAGAATCATGATATATATATATATATTTTGTTTGTTTGTTTACATTAACTAGAGCCTACAACCACTGTAGTAACTGAACATTGGGCATTTTTCCAATGAAACCATATCTTTGTCCTTTCTTATACTGTTTGATTTTAAGAAATATGAATGCAATGGTTTTCAACCTTTTTTTATGACAGATAAAACCTTGTGAATTGTTATCTTAAAAGTTAATTCATACACATGTGCTCAGTTTTCTTATAAACCCTTTGGGGAAGCTAGAATTCATGAGCTGAAAAATCTCATTTTACCCAATACTCTACATACACTTTGGTGAATATAGTAAAGAAAATATTTTATGTAAAAAAGTTTCCAAGAATTCATATCTATAATATTCTGGGGAAAAAAATCAAAGCTTTAACCTCAGGTCAAACTACTTCATTTTTAAGAATCCATTTTAAATCTGATATCTGCTGTCCTTTTGTTGGTGATTTATAATTGGTCTCTCTTTAAATTCTGAAGAGCAAGGTCATACTCTTGAAGACTATAAACCCAAACTCAACTCCAAGACATTCTCAACACCATTTCTTGAAGAAAGTAAAAACAAAAACAAAAGAAGGTAATTTTTTGGGAGGGAACGCTGATTTTGGCACATGAAGGCAGGGGAAATAAACAAATGGTTTAAAATATTTACTTTTGTATGTAAGGTATTCCAGAATTTATACGGGCCTTTCTGACCTCCTGAAGAAGATGGCTGCATGCCCCCATACCTGGAGAAGCTGTGCGTGTGTGACTAGGAACACAGGACGGCAATGGAGCATACCTTTGGCTGGCTAAGACAAGATAAAACTTACAAGCTCATATTTCAAAACCACAGGAGAAGGCAGGGAGTGGGGTGCGCATGTGTGTGAATTATTCACTTTGATGAGCCTGATAACCTTCAGAAACCATTGACCGTTCACTGAAGGGAAATACAGTACCTTTACCTTGGACCCATAACCCTACCTAAAAAAAAAACCTCAGACTATGAATGCAAACCACCTTAAGATCTGTAAGTCAAATCCTCTGCTAGACACCTTTACACGCAGTTCCCATATCTTTTCTACTCCTACCCCCAGCAACACACTAGAATATGGTTTTACTGCACTGTAATTACTAGGGGAGGAAGATAAAAAGCAATGCCTAGGTGGGCGTGCACTAAGAAGGATAAAGTCAGCTTCACGCTGTGCTAGAAATAAAAAGAGACTACATGCACTGTGCTCCTGGACACAAATCATACAATTCCTTGGCTTTCTTGGTAGTTTTCTTTCCAAAATAGAGTGCCTACCTTCCGTGTGGACTGCGGAGACATAGGTCCAATTGTAACGCTTGACTATGTCAAGCATCGCCCTTGCCTGCAAAGTGTCAGAAGGGACCACCCTCAAGAAGTATTTGTACAAAGTTTTGTCGCTCAGGTCTATGCTGGTGGCAGAATAGGCGATCTGTGGGATGTCAAACAGCTGGAGAAGATTCTGGACTTGAATGGCCACAGAGCTTGAGCCAGGGCCTATCACTCCAGCAATAGGCTTCTTAGTCCTGCCTGGGGGGAGGGTCTGACCATCAGGCAAACAGCGGTTCAACCCATCCTTCTCATCTCGGATGGAAATCAAGGAGTCCCTGATGAACTCGATACTCTGTTCCAGAGCCACTGAAGAGTGCCAGCAGGAGTCCCGGATCTCACTGCCCAGAGTGATGTTGGGCAAGAGTACTGGGTCCGCGTTAATCTTATCCAACGTGTGGAACATGGCCTCCACCCTCTGGATACCATACTGTTCTCTGATCTCCCCACACTTCCTTTCGGGTACCTTCTCAGCTGGAGGCTGATGATGGACTGAGAAGAGGGCTCCGATGATGACATCTCCGTCCATTCTCGCCACGGAGCGCTGAGAGGAGGCACCCGCCAGCAATACTTTTCTGTCGGGAATTCTAGGCAAAATGGACATCTCCAAAAAGATCATTGGGAAGAAAACCAGGAAGAGCCGGACCATTGTGGCGACAACAAGGTTCACTGCGGGCCAGCCGCGTTCCCACGCCGGTCCCGCCTGCAGGTTCCCAGCGCGAACCACCCAGATGCCCGCCGCTGTTTTTCACCGCTTGGTGCCTTTGGCTAACACAGCTGGTTCAACGCTTCCTCTGCCTCCACCGCCTCTCTCCCCTCCGCTTCCTCCTGCTGGTCCTCCACGACCGCTCCCACGCCCTGGGGGCGTTCTTAGAGGAAATCAAGTCGCGGTTTTTCACTGGTGCCTTTAGGTGTGTGGATCAGGTGTGCAGTGAGCGGCGTGTTAGTGGCCGTGAGCTGGACACTGATGATGAAAGAGGGAAGTCAAGGCCCAATTACCGGAGAAATTGTATTTAAACTCTGGGGTCTGTGATGCTAAATATTGTCCCATTCGCTTCACCCCAACACAGCCTTCAAAAACAGCTAGGGAGGCAGCTCTGACCAATGCCTAAAGGGTTGTTGTACCCTGCTTGCTCGCTGCTACGCTCTCAGAGTCCTGAGAAGTGAGGAGCCCGCTGACCCACCCCCCTCCTCCAGCCTCAGGTCCCCTCTCAGTTCCTCCAAACCTAGCAAGTTTTCTCAGGTGATGGGGGCGGCAAGGGGAGGGGGAGGAGAAGAGGGGAGGAGCTAAGCTCTTCAACCTAAGAGAACTTTCCTGGATTTGAAAAGATCAACTTTTTCCCAGAAGAAAATTTGGGAACTCTTCGCAAGGTAGAAGTGTTTTTAAAAGCAACGCAAACAATGAAAGCACATTTCACTTTAACACTTAAGAGCTGAAGAGACCCTGACACACAATTTTAGTAGTAAATGTAAATGCGACAGCTTGTGAAAAGACCATATTAGTTACTAAGGCAACGCCTGGTCGTCTCCCTGTGTTGGGGTTTGGTGTGTTGCACCCCCTAAGAAATAAGGCTTACTGTAGATATTCAGGGAGGAGTGCAATAGGTAACTTGTTTTTCGAGATGGGATTGGGGAAGAGGAGGGTATCCTGCATCCGCCTATGTATCGGGAACCCTTGGAGCTTTGCATCACAGTAAGAAATGGAAGAAAGGAATAGGAGGTCGACTTTGGCACATCAGCCTGAGACACCCCGAGGTCAGAACCCTGGACAGCGCTCGGAGCTATGAGGCGGCACATTTCCGTGCAGCGCCTGCAAATCCGAGACCTCCCCTCCCTCTTTCTATCTTCTTTCTTCACATTCTTCACACACACACACACACACACACACACACACACACACACACACACACACACACACACACACACACACACGACACACTCCCTTTCTATCGCCTCTCTAGCATCTCTCCACCCTCATTCTCTTCGCCTATCTGTTCTGCAGGTTTATACTCCAATCCAACTGCTTTGGGGGTAGAGGCACCTGCGGGGCTGAAGTTGGCTCCCTCTCCCGTCCCTCCCCGATCCCTTTCTCAAGGTGAGTGTCAAGATGAAAAGGGGGCTGCAGGAGCAGGCGGGGAGTGAAAGCTCAGGAAGAAAGGCACAAAGGGGGGGGGGATCAAGCCAGCCGCCCACCGCTCCTCACAGCTTCTCAGACATGCAGGACTCAAAGAGATAAATAAACGAAGATCCTCCTGGATCCAGGAAGGAATCCGATAGATTAGAACAGTACCTTCCTTTAGGGGTGGGCTTCACCTCAGGAAGATAATTCGCTCATCTGAGCCAGGTTGGGGTTTGTACTCAAGACCTACCTGAGTCGAGGTAGACAAAGCTATTGGTCCGCAGGTCAGAGGATTGCAGCTGCCCTCGGTTCGCAGACACCTCAGCTCCAAAACAGACGGTGCAAGGATGAGATCTGGGCTGTACACTAGTGCCCTCTTTCTTCAGCACTATTTTACCGCAAGGAAGGGAAAAAAAAAAAACGGGGGAGGGAGGCAAAGTAAGGGAAAAAAAAAGCAGGTCACCCAAGGTTTGTCTAATATCTATTAGATATAAAAACCAGTCATTTGATAGAGGAGGAAGAGAAACTAGGGAATTCAGGAGCCATAATTTTTCCACTACTGTACTATCTATCTGAGAGGACTTAAAGAAGCTACTAATGCACATGGATATTTAGTAATATCTCGCCACAAGAGTGAGGGGCTCCTAAGCTGTTCTGTGGGTTGTTTTCTTTCTTTGCATTTATCTTAGAGACTGACATTTTTTTCTCTGAAATAAAGGGCATAGACGGAAAAACAATGTGTGCAATGTGCGTATTTATCTACCTATGGATAAGGCTCTGTTGGCAGGTTGCAAAGACATAGGGAGAGGTTTCATGGGGTGAGACAAGGGAAAGGAGGAACATACACATCCTCAAACAAGATAAGCCGCGCCCACCTTTTCCAGGTCAAGATGTATCTAAATTGAGAACAAGAGGTCACATGAAAAGACTGGAGTGAAAAACACTTATCCAAATTCCTCCCAGACTGCCAGCGCCTTCGAGACAGGTCTTACTGCATGAAAACGGGAAGTTAAGTCACGTTCCTCTGGGGGCAGGCTGGCTAAACAGAAGGACTCCTGGCTTCTTCAGAGGACAAAACCGAATGACATGGAGCCCTTCCACTCTTAGTCAAAGCTCTTTGGGGCAAACCCCAGCCTATCAAGGGGCCCTTGATCATCACTGTGTTTAGCTCCTCCTGATATTAGGGCATCTGTCATATCAGGACCAGAGGGACATATGGGGCTGTGCATGTCTTCAACTGTGTGTGCTGTCAGAAGTTGGAAAGAGAAATGCCTCCAGTCAAGAACAGAAGGTCTTCCTGTTCTGGTTTTTGGTTTTTAATTTCCCTCAAGTGTCAGACATTTCTGAACCGTTTTCTCAGGCAACCTAAGAAGGATTTCCCTGTCCCCCTTTCTCCAAAGGAATGGACTAAAGCAAGGATGTACTCTACAAATTAAAAGGTCTCAGTTCTTAGTACTGGAGACAAAAACAAAACAGAGAGGCATTTATTTACTCAAGGGAGAAAGGAACACATAAGTGCCTGCCTTCGTACACAGGGCAGACACACTCTCTGAATTTTCAGAAGAGCAAGCTAAATGTACTCATGGTATCTCTCTTCCTCTAGCAGCCACTTGAGCTTAAATTTTAGATTATGTCATTCTGGCCTCATAGTCTCTAAACATGATTTTTCTTTAGCTCTTTCTGAGTTATAACATTGCATATATCAATCAGTAACTCCGTGCACTGGCTAGTTTTATGTCAACTTAACACAACATAGGGTCATCAGAGAGGAAGAAGCCTCAATTGAAAAAAATGCACTCACTTGCAAGCCTGTAGAACATTTTCTTAATTAATGTTTGATGGGACAGGTCCCAGACTATTATGGGTGGTGGCCTCCCTGTGCTGATGGCCCTGGATTCTATAAGAAAGCAGGCTAAGCAATCCTGGAGGAGCAAGTCAGTAAGACAGTAAGTGTTCCTACCTGGCCTCTTCGTCAGCTGTTGCTTTCCAGGTTCCTGACCGACAGGAGCTCCTGTCCTGACTTCCTCTAATGGTGAACTGAGGTGTGGAAGCATAAACTGAATAAAATCCTTTCCTCCCCAAGTTTGGCCATGATATTTTATCAAACAATAGTAACCCTAAAAGAAGAGACTAAGATTTTCTACACCCCAAATAAAAGAAAGCAATGTTACCGAAGTCCACAATTATCTTCAGTATTGTGCCCTTTGAAGCTCAAGGCCTTTGATGTATTGATATCGTTTGGAAGACTGTCTACCACTGAACAATTAAAAGTTAAGATTTGATGGTTTTTAAAAATTGATTTTATATCCTAAGTCAAACTATCCATTCAAGGAAGGAAGATGAACGTGGGAATCATATTCCTTCATATCACAGACACATGTAAACATATATATACATACATACTACATGTATCATACACACATATATGTATTATATATTGTGAAGATTAAAGATTAATTTCAAATAAAGCATCTTAAAAGTATCAATTGAATTTTATTTTGCACTACCTTTAATATTAAATAAATTTTCAAAAGCAAGATACTAATAAGATTATTTTATACTGCTAACAAATCACAGATTAAATATAAATACAATATATTACTTTATCCATTTGCTAAAGGTGCATGAATTAGAAAGTACCAAGTATTAATATTTAGTCAGTACTGATAGAATAGTATATTATACTTAACACATGATTTGTTAGTAATGTACAAAAAATGCCATCAGTATTTTGTCTGGAACTGTTTAATGTAAGATGTTGTAGAGATCAAACAAAAGAGTATCTGATACGAGTGTTTTTGCCTTGTCTTATCATATCTTGTTTTGTCAAGTTTGGATGTCCTCTCTTGGAAGCCTACTCCTCTCTGAAGGAGAAGTGGGTCTGAGGGAACGGAAGCTGAAGAGAGCTGGGAGGAGTAGAAGAAGGGAAACTTCAGTCAAAATGTATTTTATAAGAGAAAACCTATATAATAATAATAATAATAATAATAATAATAATAATAATAATAATAATAATAGAGTTTCTGACATATAGCATCAGACAGACCTCAATTTCAGCACTGGAAGACTAAGCAGGGAGAATTGTCATGAGTTTTGAGGTCAGCTTGGCCTACATAGTGAGTTATAGGCCTGCTTGGGATTCATACAGAGTGATACTTCTCTGTGGCTATGATAAAATATCATGACTAGTGCAAATGTATAATGAAAAAAAAAAATAGAGAGCTTATTTGGACTTACGGTTCCAGATGGTAAGAGTCCACCAAAGAGGGGAGACATGGCAGCAAGCAGCAGACACGAAAGCAAGAGCAAGAAGCTGGGCGTTCAGTTTTTTTTTTTTTTTAAACATTTCAACTGCAAGCATGAAGCAGAAGTGCAGGGATAAAGATAGAATAGATAGAGCAGAGATCGAGAGAATGTCCAACCAATGCCTGGCTCAGCCCAATACCCATCCCATGGAGGAGAGCCAAACCCTAACACCATTAACAACATTCTGTTATGCTTGTAGACAGGAAACTATTAGAGTTGTCTCTGAGAGGCTCCACCTAGCCATGGTTCAAAACATGCTGAGACTCACAGCCAGACACTGGGTGAAGCACATATAGTCTAGTAGAAAAGTGGGGGGAAGGACAAAAAGACCGAGAGGTGAAAAGAGCTCCACAAGAGGATCAACAGAGCCAACTAACCAGGGCCCAGAGGGGTTTGTGGAATTGGAAGTACCAACCAAGGACCATGCATGGACGGGACCTAGATTCTCTACATAGATGTTGCCAATGGGCAAATCAGGTTTCAAGCGGGTCTACTAGTAAGTGGAACAGGGGCTCTCTCTGGCATGGACTCTGTTGTCTGCTTTTCTATCACTTCCCCATGATGGGACTGCCTTGCCAGGCCACAGGGGTAGAGGAGGAACTCAGTCCTGCTATGACTTGATGAGTTGGGTTGGGTAAGGTGGTTCCCCTTTTCTGAAGAATAGGAAGGCGGGGAGAGGGAAGGGAGGGTGAAACTGAGAGGAGAAGAGGGAGGGGGCTATGACTGGGATGTAAGTGAATAAATAAGTTAATTTTAAAAAGAAGTAAAATGAGGCTATGTAATCTCAAAGCCCTCCCCCAGTATCATACTTCCTCTAGCAAGACCACACCCACTAAACCTCCCTGTGGTGGTTTAAATAAGAATGGCCCTCTTAGATACTTGAATGCTTAGTCATCAGAGAGTGGTATTATTGAGGGGGCTTAGAAAGATTAGGAGCTGTGACATTGTTGGATTCTCTTCCCCCTACCCTTTGTTTCTGTCTCTGTCTCTCTGCTCTATCGGCTTCTCTCTCTCTCTCTCTCTCTCTCTCTCTCTCTCTCTCTCTCTCTCTCTCTCTCTCTTCTGTTTGTGGATCAGGATGTAGCTCTCAACTACTCTTCAGTTCCATGCCTGTTGCCATGCTTCCCACCACGATGATGATGGACTGACTCTCTGAAACTATATGCAAACTCCCAATTAAATGCTTTCTTTTATAAGAGTTGCTGTGGTCATGGCGTCTCTTCACAGCAAATAGAACAGCACACTCTCAAACAATGCCATCAACTTGAGACCAAACATTCAAATACTTGAGCCTCAGTAGATATCTGTCATTCAAACCACCACACCTTGTCTCAAAAAACAAAAAAGAAACAAAGAAAAAGCAAGACAAAAAAACAAGAAAAGTTGTCCATATGCTGCTGTAAAAACAAACACAATGTGATAATATCCACCATGTGAATATATGGTAACAAAACAAATATTGCCCACAAAAATTACTCCCTGTTTTCATATAAATGCATGCATAATGATCATTGAATTCTGCCATAAAAGATAAAGGAGTATGTCTAGATTATAAGTAAAAGATGTTAAAAGTTTCCGTATAAAATCAATTGAAAATCCAAATCTTTCAAACAAGAAATGAAAAAAGAAGAAAAAGCAATGGACAAGTTTTGTATGTATTGGAAATTATAGTGGACTCTAGTGGGCATTTTGAAAATTAACGTTTACACAGCCATTGGAATACGGAAGTGAAGTATACACAAGAGATAATAAACTCATTACTAAAGAGCTAGCACTGACTGAAAATAGAAATGGGATCAAAGAAGGTCTTTGTAGAAAATTCATTTGTGGAAAATTGATATGTAATGTATTACTAAGGGAATATAATGGATGTTCAAGGTCTCTCAATGTCACATACAGTGAATATCATGTTTTTCTATACACTGCCTTACTCTGTGGACAATTAGCCTAATATAACATTCCTTAACTTTCTACATTTAATTCATGAGCATAGCAGAATAACTCAGGCCCCAATAAAAATCTTCAGCTTATTTATTCAATTTAGTTATCTACTCCAGTTAAAACGAGGAGTAAGTTGCCATATCATGAATGGGTTTTATGTTTAAACAACTATAGGATAAAATGTCATTCTTCAAAAAGCAAATTCACCAGGCACGCTGGTGCACGCCTTTCATCCCAGTACTGAGGAGGCGGAGGCAGGTGGGATCTCTGTGAGTTCAAGGCCACCCTGGTTTACAAAGAGAGTCCAAGACAGCCAGGGCTATTACACAGAGAAACCCTGTCTCAAAAACAAACAAACAAACAAAAATGTTCTGTAAAATGTTATTGGGAGGCTGGAGAGATGGCTCAGTGGATAAGAATACTTTCACTTACTGCAGAGAACCTGGGTTTGGTCCCCAGCACCCTTATGGCGGCTCATAGCCAGCTGTGACTATAGTTCTAGGTGATTCCGTTCTCTCTTGGCCTCAACAGGAACAAGCGCATGCTTGGTACACAGACACTCATGCAAGCAAGCACTCACACACAGAAGATAAGAATAAATATATTTTGAAAAAAAAATATCATGTGGTTGATTAACAAAGTAAGTCAAATATTTTAAGAGATGAAATATAAAAGATGACAAATTGCTACATATTTTATTGTTTTCTTGGTGCTATTAACTGTTTAAGGACAATACATAGCACTAAGGCAGAAAGCATCACCCGCCATACGCAGTTCATCAAGGAACTGTGTGCTCTTGCAGATGGACTAGGAGGCATGTGTTTGGACACATGTTGTTCTTCCTCAACAGTCCAAACATTGGTTTTTGAAGCTCTGAAATAGGACTGAGGAGAATAAGGCAACCGCAATTATTCTGGAAGCACAATAACAGCTGTGAACTCTGTATGTTGTACTTCCTGTGGTATTACCATGTCTGACTCATGATATATACTCACTTACTGACCAAATGAACAGGTATGTAGCTTTTAAACACTAAACTAATTATTTTTCGGTTAGTGACTTTAAGATTTAAGTTGGGTTACCAAGTCTTTTATTTATTCTTCATTTAACATAGAGAGAGTGATTTTTTCCTTCTATCTCAACTGTAAACAGATAATCCAATTAGCATTTGAACTCTTTAAGATCATATTTATACTACAGATGTTGTGACATTTGAAGCACTGAAATATTTTTTACACTGGACAGAAACCTTTTTATGTACAGTTCTGCATATGCTGACCAGCAACAAGTGAAATTTAAAAATTTGCAAATGAGAAAATAAATGAAATATAACCTTCATCAGATGTTGTGGTTATATAACTTGAAAATGCCATTTAAAAATACTCTTAGACACATTATGACATGAATGAGATAGAAATATTATAATAGCCTTAGATATAGGACAATTGAGACACCAGAAATCTGATCTTTACCTGAGCTTAGAAAGAAAATCAGAGGCAAGGCTACATCACACTGCCTTCAATCCAAATTCATAAGCCATATGTAATAAAAACCACCTACATGAACTGTGCTACATGATATTTATTTTCACATTTCCTTAAGCTCCTGAACTCATTATCTCTACTTAGTAGAAGCTTAAGTAATAAAGAAAATGCGTGTGAATACCTTTCCTTTGGGCCTTTCATCTGTTGAGGGCACAGACATTACAGGTGAATGTTCTATTTGCTTAAAATAGCCACCTTTTATAACAGCTCTAATAAAGGCAGTAACCTACTTGCACAGTCTCACAGGCAACTTTTGAGCGATTAGCAAGGAAAGTTATCTAAATTTTCAGGCACAATAAATGCCTTCATTAAGAAAGGTTTTGTTTTACAACCTCATCAATACAGCACACTTAAAATATTGTCCCTGAGTGAACTACACTGCTGCGTCCCTAGTTTAGAAGACAATGGGCAGCATGGTTGGTCCCCATTCAGCACGTCACTAAAATGATGTACTCAAAACACCCTCTTTCTCCCTTCAATTACTTGCCTCAAAACCTGTAATATGTGCCAGTCTTCAGAGTGGTACCTAAGTTCCTCAGCCTGGTAGCCAAAGTCATCTGACTGTGGAACCCTCCCAGAAGGAAACCATGCAACTACATGTCTTCTAAGAAGGAAGGGTCACGTCCCCTGAATGGGGAGACCTGGTGGCACTCAGAGGAAGGATAGCAGGCTACTAAGAAGAGACTTGATACCCTATGAGCATATACAGGGGAAGGAGGTCCCCCTCAGTCATAGTCATAGGGGAGGGAGTAAGGGGAAAATGGGAGGGAGGGAGGAATGGGAGGATACAAGGAATGGGATAACAATTTAGATGTAATATGAATAAATTAATAAAATATTTTTAAAAATAATGCAGTAAGTTATATGAAAAAAAAAAAGAAAAAGAAAAAAGAAAAGTCAGATGGGAAGCCAGTGAGGAAAAGAAACTGACTTCTATCTACCCTTCTCTCCCCTGCCTCCCTTCCTGCGCAGACCTTTTCACTCACGATATTTCTCGTTTTACCTTCTGTGTATGTTCTACCTTCCCTTTCCCTTAGTGTAACCCCGCCCTCTTCTCCTGGTTTCTTGGCTTGCGCAAGTACACCATCGTAGACGTACCACACTAAAGAATTGAAACTGGGATCCTTTTGTAAGATAGATCAAATGCCCGGGTTACTTCACTTAGAATAATTTATTCAGGTCTATCCATTTCCATGGTTTTTATAATTTAATTTTTACTTACCACTAATTAATATCCCATTGTGTACGTGCGCTACCTCTTCCTTGTCAGTTCTTCCGGTGTTAGTCATCTAGCCTGCTTCTGTTTCCTAGCTAGTGTGAACAGGTAGCAATGAACCATCTTACAGGTGCCCCTGCAGTAAAGTTCACCCAGCAGTGATACGCCTGGGTCGTACCATAGTTTTCTTTTCATTCTTTTGAGAAATCTCGGTACTATTTTCCAAGGTGGCTGCAATAGTTTACATTTTTCCAATAATGTGTAGGGTTCTCTTTCCCCTCATGCCAAGCAGCATTTGTTGTTATTGGTGTTCTTGATGATAGCCATTCAGATTGGAGTTAGATAGAAATTAAATTGGCTTTAATCTGCATTTCCCTAATGGCTAAAGATGCTGAAAATGTTTAAAGTTTTCTAGCCATTTATATTTCCTCTTTTGATAACTTTCTGTTTGTGTCTGTAGTCCATTTTTAATTGAGCTTTTTTTTTTCCCTTGGTCTTCATTTTCTTGAATACTTTGTATATTCTAGATACTAACCCTTTGTGGGATATATAGATGACAAATATTTTTCTCTCTTTCTGCGGACTATGTCTTCACTTAATTAAGTTGCCTTTGATGTGTAGAGCTTTTTAGTTTTATAAAATTCTGTGTCTCTATTGTTGGTCTTATTTCATCTGCTACTGGAGTCTTATTTAAAAAAAAAAAAACAGCCAGGCATGGTAGCACATGCCTTTAATCCCAGCACTTGGGATGCAGAGGCAGGTGGATTGCTATGAATTCAAGGCCAGCCTGGTCTACAAAGCGAATCTAGGACAGCTAAGGCTACACAGAGAAATCCTGTCCCAAAAAAACAAAAGATAAAAAATAAAAATAAATAAAAAATAAAAATCATTACCTATGCCTATATGTTGCACATGCACCCCAGTTTTTTCTAGAAGTCTGTTGGGTCTTACATTGAGGTCCTTGATTCATTTAGAATTGAGATTTGTGTAAAGAGAGAGGTGGGGGTAGATAGATAGATAGATAGATAGATAGATAGACAGACAGACAGACAGACGGACGGACGGACAGACAGACAGACAGACAGATAGGAGTTTCATCGTTCTGCATGTTGATATCCTAGCATCAGTTGTTGAAGAAGCTTTGCTTTTTCCAATGTAGCTTTTCAGCATCTTTGTCAAAGTTTAGGTAGCTGTGACCATATGGCCTTTATCTGGGTCGCCTACTCTAGTCCATTCACCTATGTGCCTATTTTTGTGCTAATTCACACTATATTAATTACTATGGCTCTATGGTATAACTGAAATGAGATATAGTATACTTCTTGTCAATTATTTTTGTCAGGATGTCTTGGGCTATCGTTAATCTTCTCTGCACAGAATCTATAGATTGCCTTTGGTGGCATGAACACTTCTAGTTCATAAGCCCTGGAGGTCTTTCCATCTTCTGGTGTCTTCTTCAATATCTTTCTTTGTTGTCTTAACATTTTCATTGTAGACATCGCTCATTTCGTTATTTAAGTTTATTCCTATTTTAATTGGGGGGGGGGGTGTGGCTACTGTAAATAGGACTGATTCCTTGTCTTCTTTTTCTACAAGCTTATCTTTGGTATAAATGAAGGCTACTTATTTGTGTGAAACATACTATTTTTTAAAAAGCCCCTTAGGTGAGAAGCAGTCTCCCGTTCTCCCCTACCCCTTCCCTACATGGAGAATGAGCTGTCCATGGGCTAAATCTGAATGAGTAGTCTAGGTTCTCTACTTGCAGTGTCCTTGGTTAGTCCATCGGTTTGTGCAGGGCCCCCTGGGTCCAGATCCGCCAGCTCCCCACAACCTTCCTGCAGCCCAGTCCTTCCATCTCCAGCTCTTCCACACAGCCCCCAGTGCTTCCCCCAGAGTCCCAGTATCTGTCAGAGGTCTAGGGGACAGGCATAAGGTAGAAAAAGGAGGGAAGATGGGAACAGGAAGATGATACTGAGGGGATTACAAGCAGTATGTAATGTGAATAAATTATTACAAAAAACCTGAAAACCTTGACATTAAACAAATTCTTCTGGGGATAAAAAGAAAGCTCCTTAGGTATTTCTGACATGACCCTTAATTAAAGCCACTGATAAAGTTTCATTACATTTCTCTACTCATACGTTGTCTAATCAAACAATATATGAATTTCCCCATGCTTCAGTGCACATCTTTGACCTCATAAAAAAATAACACAACTTTTTCCTGCCTTTTGTATGTATTTTTATCATCTTCAAAATCCATTTTAAGCTTAATGAAAATGGAAAATTCCAGAAGAAACTTTTAAAAGGTTTTTGTTATTAAGCACTTTTAAATGACATGATACAGTAAAGCAACACTTTACTGTTGCTCCACCTAACCTCATTCCCGATTATTGTTCTTATTTTCAAAAGAATGACCTGTTCCAACTGTGGGGCCGTTAATGAGTACTTTAGAATATTTTTGAAAATAGCAAACTGCAATTCATTATTTCAATATCATCACTCACAGAAATTTTTCATCTTTTGAGTATAGATTCAATCCTACGAAAATGAAGAACTGTCCTCAACCCTCTTAAATAATAGAAAATAAGATATTTGAAAAGAGAGAATTGTCTTGACTATGATTGGATCTCCCAAACTTAAAATAGGGCTCTGAGCTCAGTAACTAGTTATTGAAGAAGTGGGTACATTTTGGATGAAAAATGAGTTGTTACTCTGAGGAAATAGTATTTCCTTGGCTCTATAGGCAATCTAAAGAAGCAGCTACAGACACACTTGAGCTATTGTGGTATTGATGGTTTTCAGAAGAAATAACAGTCCCACAAAAGAAAAGATATGAGTATTTTCTTTAAACACATCAGTATTTTTGGTTACACTTATGCATAGGTGGATTTTTGTTGTCTTGAAGAAATGCTTATTAAAATATAGAGCCATTTTCTGCTATTTGATCTGGTTAGTTGTTAAATAGCAAGCAAGGCACTGAGAGCTAAAAAGGTTACATTGAAATTGTATCAAAATATCAAGTTATTACCTACAGAAAGATGTATAATAAATTATTTCATTTTTATTCTTTTCTATATTTGACATAATAAAATCATTAATTTGCTAAAATGTTGTGATAAATAAGCATTTATTGGTGGTAAATGCAAGGAATCAAAGTTGACAGGTCCCAGTGATATCTGCACCTACACTGCTCACCCTCTAAGACAGTTTATTACTCCTTTTGTTGGGAAAGAGTTCTGTTGAGTTCTGTAGACACCATAGTAACAAGGATGCTGATTTCTTGGAATTTGGTGAAATTTAGGAACTTGGAGTCTGATAAGAAAGTCTTTCTGGTACACACCTTTCACAGTGTAGAAACAGCTATAACAGGGGACCAAAACTGAAGAACAAACAGGCATCACCTAGAGGAGATAGTTGTTAATGTAAATTTTACTCACTTGATTTAATGTCCTCTTAGAGGCTTACTGCCTCCAGCTGCTAACCTAGGCCTAGTCCTGGAAGATTCTAACCTCCACACAATCTAATGTAGGGCTAGAGTGTTTTCAGCCTCTGAGACTTCCAGCTGAGTAAAATCACCCTTTCTAGATTTTTCTGAACTCTGGCTGGCTGGTTCAACTCAACTGTTCTGGCTCAAACTCCTCTCCAAGATAACTGATTCCATCTGGCTTCTCTCTTAGTTTCTGAATGAATTGCTCTGCTTGGCTTCAAGATAAATTTAGCAATTTGTTCTAAGTATCTGGCTCCTCATTCTCTGGTTCACCTATATCCAGCTTGTTCTCTCTTCAACCTCTATCTGTAAAACTCTCCTGGTAAAACTGCCTCTGAATTCCATGAGCTGAACTGCCACAAACTCAACTCCACTGCACTGCCTCTCAACTCACTGACTCAACTGAATTGCCTAAACAGCACTAACTAGAACTCAGAGATCTGCATGCCTCTGTCTTCTGTGCTGGCATTAAGAGCATGTACTACTACATGTGGACCTAAGCTTTTCTTTACCTGAAACTTGCTCTATACCAGGCTGGCCTTGAAATCAAAGATCTGCTTGCCTCTGTCTCCTGGGATTAAAGATGTGTCTGTATTCCAGCTGGATCACACAGACCTAGAGGGCCTTTGGTTGTGATATCTTGCCAGAGAAGCTACGTTCTGAATTAAATCTCCTCAACAGATAGCTCTTGAAGAGGAACTATAACGGTCCATGAGTAAGAGAGAATTGTGGTTTGTTTTTTGTTTGTTTGTTTGGTTGGTTGGTTCTTTTTTTTTTTTTTTTTTTTTTGAGAATTGTATTTTATCTGAAATATAAATGGTTTGCTAATCCAATCCAGAGACTAGCAGACAATGGTAAAATTAGGACAGTACTTTGAGAAATACAATGAGGAGCTACATAAACAATGCAAAGGTTTTTGAGAGACGACATCAAAGCTGCTCACAAAGTTGAAGTTTATGGTTAGGTACACTGCTGTAATGTTGGAGGTTGGCAAAGTAAACTGTACAGTATGAGAAGCCAAGAGCAGGCAAAAGGCTATTGAGCTCTGAGTCTCTTAGAAGAAAATAGAGAGCAATGTCTCTGTGAATGAGACATGAAATGGTATCTCAGACACAAAAGATACTAGTCATAAAGGAAAAAAGTGTATACCACACCCCATCAAAATTACAAACATCTGTTACCCCACCCCAAAAAATCACAGAAAATGAAAATGCAAACAACATACGGAAGCATTTGTGATAGATGCAGGCACTAAACATATACAACAAAGCAATGGGTAGACCACATGCAGAACTCCCATATAAACCGACTCTTAGCTTAATTATTTCAAATGTCAAAAGGCTTAAACAGAAATATCACAAAAATAAATATGCAAAGTCCTCAGGCACTGCATGAGATGACATTGAACTTGATGGGGTCACCAATGAAAGTTCAATGAGATACTAAATCATAGACATAAACATCATAGAATTATAAAGACTATGAAGACTGAAAACACCAGGTGGTAAGAAGAACATGAAGAAAACGCAAATGTCAACAATAACTGGAGGAAGGATTGGATAGTCCCAACAAATCTGGAAAAAGAATCATTTCTCCCAAGTATCTCTGTCCTAGCTTCATTCAATTCCACTATTAGATATTTACCAAAATTAAAAAAAACATACATGTTCACAAAAAGACTCATAATAATATTCATAATTCATAATTAATAACAACTGGAAACAAACATTCACCATGAAACAAATGGGCAAATAAGCTGTCGTGGCTTCAGATAGCAGACTACAACTTATAACTTCACAATAAAAATAATGAATTCAGCAACAACTTGGATTCACCTCAACAGCATTGTTTTGAATAAAGGATGAGCAGAATTCATGGCATTTAATTCAAGGAAGTAACGCTCATAAGTGCTAATAGAAATCAGAAGAGTGGTGGCTTTTGGATAAGGCTGGAGAGATAACTGTGAAGGAGTAAGATAAAAGTTTTGGAGTGATTGAAATATTCCTTTACCTGGTGGGATGCTGTTTACAGATACGTGTATGTTTTCAAAATTCTTGGAAGGCATGCTCAAGATCTGTGTGTTGTATTGCATATAAATAGATAAATAAAAATGTATTTAAACATTTAACATTGGGGATAGAGAGATATCTCAGTGGTTAGGAGCACTTATTCCTCTTGAAGAGGATATGGGTTCAGTTCCCAGCTTACACGTGATGCTCACATCTACGTCTGAGTCTGTGTAAGAGGATCTGGAAGCCTTCTTCTGACTTCTGTGGGTCCTTGCATTCAACCAGTACACATAGACTTGCAAACTCACAGACTCAAACACAAAGAAACAATGAATAAATAAGCCTGTATTTTTTTTAATGTTAAATTGAAGTTTTCTAATCAATACAAGAGATCCATAAACATAATTAGAGCCTCAAAAATGTGTTATATGGGAAAAGATGGATGATTATTTTGAGAACAACATGGGGAGAAACGTGTAAAATCTAAATCTAAAATGTAAGGAATTGACTTGTGGATCCCTTTGGGCTCACTGTGAAGTTGGGCTGTCTGCTTCTGTCTGCAATTTAGCTAGTGGTGTCACATTTCTTTTCTCTTGGTTCTGTAACTACACTGGCATTTCTATTTTCTCATCACCTTGCGAGGATAATTCCCTCGCAAGTGGTTGATGAGTCAAAGTTTTAGTCGTGCTCTGAAGGGCCTAAATAAAGTGCATCTTTATTGATGTGTACAACTGTCGCGAGCCGAGGGAAGAAAGAACCTCAAGGAGACGAGTATAGAGATTTTACAGATGCTCTATTAGTCACACACTCACCTCACTTCGCTCCGACGTCCCAATACCTCTCCTGTCTGCTGAGTACAGCCATAGCCTGGTAAGGCTTGAGATCTGTCCTGGTGCGCTAGTGGTCCACAGCGGGCTTCCTTCCCTAGGCCTGGGCCCTGGTCTGGCCTGGCCTGGCCTGGCCTGGCCTGGCCTGGCCTGGTCTGGTCTGGTCTGGTCTGGTCTCCAGTGGGATTTGGACTTGGGGACGTTTGTCCAGTTTGATCAGCACAACGTCGTGGTCTTATTTGGTAAACATCACGGCCAGCCTGAAGTGATCTTCTACTCAGTTTATATACCATACCTATGTTGGAAGGAGTTGCACGCCCTCTTAGCCAATGAGGTATTGGGTTTTGTCACTCATTTTACATTATGCTCATCGCTATGTTCAGGTGGACACCTTACGTCATTTCTTATCATAGCGAGCACACTGTTTCACTCTTCACTACTAACATATGTTCTTTTACTGTACTTTCTCCTCTTCGTTTTACATGTTCTCTACAACAATATACACACGGCAGGCTATACAGGTTTCTGACTCCCTTCCTAATATTTGGAAACACACGTGCCTCTATCATTGGTTGGCTGATGCACTCACATTTTACCACAGCAGAAATATTAGAGACAAAATTAAATCAAGTTGAGAAAAAGTGAATCTATCCATGTGAGTTAACCAGACACAAATCAGTTGAGTTTGCTTTCATTGTAAATTATATGTATTTTGTTTTACATGTATCCATTTTTAAAACTCACTGAGAATACTTCAAATGATAAATAACTACTGTTATAAAGATATTTCCTTAAAAATGTTGTAAAGGTGTATTTATTATCCAACCATTAAAAAACAGCCCTTAAATCTATAATTGTTCACAGTGGACAAATATCAACTGAAATTTTTTATATTGCCTTTATCTAATTATTTTTTATTTTAACTATAAACAAGGAATAGAAGAAAAATCTTTAGAGCTCCTTTAAACATCCTCAGCATTAGAGATTAATATATTTCCCTGAAGATTCTAAAAGGTTATTCTCCATGTTCACTCACTCTCTCTCTCTCTCTCTCTCTCTCTCTCTCTCTCTCTCTCACACACACACACACACACACACACACATACACACACAGACAATTCAGAGACAAGTATGAAGGAAATTGCACAAAACAAATGATATATCTCTAGATTTTATGGCTGAGTGATGCCTTTGTCCAATTATAATAGTCTCACTTAAATAGTAAGAATAAGATCTAGGACATAAAACTCTAAAAATGGTATGTAGATTAGCCTTAAAAAATGACTCAAGGAAGGGCTGGAGAGATGGCTCAGAGGTCAAGAGCACTGACTGCTGTTCCAGAGGTCCTGAGTTCAATTCCCAGCACCCACCTGGTGGCTCACAACCATCTATCATAAGATCTGGCATTCTCTTCTGGCCTGCAGGTATACTTGCAGAGCAGAGCACTGTGTACATAATAAATAAATAAATATTTGGGCGTGGTGGCGCATGCCTTTAATCCCAGCATTTGGGAGGCAGAGGCAGGCGGATTGCTGTGAGTTCGAGGCCAGCCTGGTCTACAAAGCGAGTCCAGGACAGCCAAGGCTACACAGAGAAACCCTGTCTTGAAAAAAAAAAATTACTCAAGGCAATTATAGGTGTGTCACCTGATATACTTCATTCAATAACTGCAGAGCACCTACTCTACTAAAAAATACCAGGCTATGTGAAAGACAGTATAAAATTCTGGACAAGTGACTAGCTATAAGATGAATATTCAATATATAAAAATTAAATAAATGCTTTAATATAAAATAGAAATGAATATAAAAGAAAAATGAGCCTAACCTAGGATAATCTCTTCCTTTTATTTATAAAATAGGTATTTTTCCAAAAAAAAAGATGACATTCATTGGTCTAGGTAGGTTTTTCTCACAGATTTTATGTGACTACATTACCTAACACACTCTAAAACAGCAGTTCCCACCCTGTGGGTTAAGACCATTGGAAAACACGTATTCCCCACAAAGAAAATCTCAAAAACAAAGAGAAATTCTTTCCTTCTTCATTCTTCCTTCCTCCCTTCTCTTGTTTTTCTTTTGTTCTATTTTCTTTCTTTCTCTGTTTCTTTAAATTGTGGTTTTCCATTCCACCATTCCAAGAAAACTGCCAAAATACTGAACATAAACCAAAGAAGCATTACATACAGTAAATAATACTAATGTTATCAAACGTGCAGGGAAAACATCATAAAACAAATGAACAGCTGTAATCCACCAACAACTACTAGACTGAATCCAGAGCCAGAATGTAGAAGCACCCAACTTCCAGAAATACCATGTTATAATACTTAATGTGTCAGAGTCACAATAGAAATCACGGCACTGCAGGGAAAAGGAAGAAAGTATGGCCTACTCCCAGGAGAATAAATAGAAATGACCCTGAAAAGCATACTCATTGGGCTTACCAGACAAAAATGCTACAGTGACTTTTAAAGATATTTAAAGAACTAAGCAACCCAGAGTAAAGAAAATAAAACAATGCTGTCTCAAAAAAAAAAAATGAGACTACTAACAGACACCCTCATTATAAGAGGGAACCAAACAAATCGGGAAGTATATAACTGAAATTTAACAATTCACAAGAGGTTCATTGCAGGTGGAATAGGTAGTAAAAACCCATCAGCAAACTTCAAAATAGATCACTCAAAATGCTGAAATTTTAGAATACAAAGTAAAGCTGAATAACAAAAACAATGTTTCATAATGTTATTGGATTCCACCCAATATTTGATCTTGTGAAAAATGGGCAAATGAACGAAGAGAGATAAAGAAGAGTAAACATAAATACACAGATCCATCCTGTGAAACAGAACTGAAACCAATGTCAAGCCAATGGAATGACCCTGAAGGCAGCAAAATGGAAATGAAACTTAATTCACAAAGAATCCTTAAGAAACAACATTTTCTTATATTAGGCAAAGTTGCTCCCAAACAGAGGAACAGCATAGCTTAAAGGACAGAATGGATGCAAACATAATCCCTAGGAATAATTTAATCAAGGAACCAGAAGGCATAAGTACTGAAAAGTAAAACACATTGCTAAAAGGAATTAAATCTGAACCAGTCAGAAAGATACCCATGTTTCTGCATTGGAGGGTTGGCAATGTAACCTTAAGCAAGGTGCAGCTTTAATGGGGTCGCTATTCAAATCCAACAGACTTATTTTTCTTCTCAACTGAAAATTGAAAGACCAAAAAGAAAGAAAGAAAGAAAAAAAAGAAACAAAGTTAAAAGGGGTGTCAAACAGCAGAAATAATACTGAAAAAAACAATGAATTGCCCCAAGGCAAAATTTCACACAAGATTATGCCATACAAAGCTCTGAGGTGGTGATGACTCAAAGGCAGGCCTCTGAGTTAATGGGGTAAAGTCAAGAATCTAGAAATAAGCCCAAATACCTGTACCTAAATGGTTTTCAGAAATAATGCCAAACAGCACATCTATCTGATAAAAAAAAAACACAAACAAACAAACAAACAAACAAAAAACTAAGCTAGCTGGATGTCCTTCACAAAAGATGAGACTGAATCACCTACCTCACTAAGCACAAATGTCATTCAAATGGGTCAGTCACTTGAACACAAGGGGAAAAACTATAGAACAAGGGAGAGAACACAGGAGCAAGCCCTCTTAGCCTTGGCATTCACATTGGAGTCTTAGAAATAATGGGCACACACACACACACACACAAAAAAAAACATGAATAATAAAATAGGAAAATTTGACTTGACTAAAGTTAGAAATGCATGGGCATTGACACATAGTCACCTAGAGAATGATAGAAAACATTGGCCAGATATATATCTAATTAGTATCTTTTGTTCAAAACTATTAAAGACCTCACAACTCAACAATAACACAAAATAGCTGTCAAAAAGTAGGCAGTGATGGGGCTAAAGAGATGGCTGTGCACTCAAGAGCACTGACTGTTCTTCCAAAAGACGCTGCTTCAATTCCCAGCATACACGGGGCCTCATAGCTATCTGTAGCTCCAGTTCCAATGGATCTGATACACTCACACAGACATGTAGGCAGAACACCAATTGACATAAAATAAAAAGTTATTTTTAAAAGGGGAGTAGAGAGAAGATATGAATTAGAAACTAAAAGGCATGCTAATGGCCAAAACCATAAGAAAAATGTTCAAACCAAGTAGACATGGGTGCCATGCAAACTTTAAACTGTAAAATACTACTTTGTATCCTGTAATATGGATTTCATAAAATGAAAAATAGCAAGTATTAGTGAAAATGTGGTGAGATGGGAACCTTCAGAAATGTTGGCAAGAACATAAAGTAGTATAACCACTATGGAAAACAATCTGGCAGGTACTCAGGAAGTTAAACCTAAAATTACCATATGACCCAGCCATTCCACTACTAGGAAAACAGCCAAAAGAATTAAAAATATCAGCATGAATATTTATAGCAAAGCTATTCTCAGTAGCAATTTATTTACTTTTCCCTGCCCCCCAAAGCAAAAAGAGACAAGAAAACAGAAGAACATGAAACCAGAAGAGATAAATATAGGTTCTACTTCTGAATCTAATCAATTAATAGCCAAAAATGGGCCTAGAAAAAGTCGGTGATAATAGTTCGGCAGATTTTTGAATCCTAGAAGAAGGCCTAGGAGGAGCTGATGAAGTGGGTCACAAGAGAGCTAAAATACTACTGAAACAGAGACAACTGGATAAAAAGCAGAAAAAGGATAATTGGGGGGGGGGTCTATACAAGCTATGGCACTGTTCCATGTCTTAACAATCCAGGTGGAAGTTCTGAAAAATAAAGTGGCAGGGACTCAAGGAAAAGACAAGGTTGGCCATGCTCCCCCTCTCTGTATCTGTTCCACATAGTACTTGAAGTCCTAGCTAGTGCAGCAAGACCACTAAAGGAGATCAAGGGGATATAGCTTAGAAAGGAAAAAGTATCGATAGTCACAGATGACATGATACTATACATATGTGTCCCAAAAATATTCTACCTGAAAACTCCTACAGCTGATAAACTTGTTCAAAAAAGTAAAGTGGCTGGATACAAAATTAACTTTTAAAAAAGTAGCCATCCTTTACACAAACAATAAACAGGCTGAGAAAGAAATTAGGGAAACAGCATGCTTCACAATAGCCATAAATAACATAAAGTATCTTGGTATAACTCTAACCAAGCAAGTCAAAGACCTATATGACAAAAAACATCTGGTCTCTGAAGAAAGAAATTTAACAAGATATCAAAAGATGGAAAGATGACCCATCCTCATGGATCAGTAGGATTAACATAGTAAAAATGACCATCTTACCAAAAGCAATCTTAAGATTCCCATAAAAATACCAACAGAATTCTTTACAGACCTTGAAAGAACAATTCTCAACTTGATATGGAAAAATAATAAATCATGGATAGCTGAAACTATTTTATACAACAAAAGAACTTCTGGAGGTATCTCCATCACATACTTCAAGCTATACTACAAAGCAATGGTAATAAAAACTGCATGGTACTTGTATAGAAACAGACTAGTTGATCAATGGAATCAAATCAATGAACCAGAAATAAACCACACCTAAAGACTCTTGGTTTTTTTGTTTTTGTTTTTTTACAAAAAAGCCAAAACCATACAATGGAAAAAAGATAGCATCTTCAACAAATGGTGTTGGTGTAAGTGGATGTCTACATGTAGAAAATGCAAATAGATCCATATTTATCACCCTGCACAAAATTCAAGTCCAGGTGGATCAAAGACTTCAACATAAAACCAGAAACACTAAGTCTATTAGAATAGAAAGTGGGAATCAGCCTTGAACTCATCAGCACAGGAGACAACTTCCTGAATAAAACACCAACAGCTCAGGTTCTAAGATCAATGATTAATAAATGGGACCTCATGAAACTGGAAAACTTCTGTAGGGCAAAAGACACTGTTGACAGCAACAGAACAAAAGAGCAGCCTACAGACTGGGAAAAGACCTTCACCAACCCTACATCTGACAGAGGGCTAATATGCAAAACATATAAAGAACTCAAGAAATTAAACACCAACAAACCAAATAATCCAGTTAAAAATATAGCTGGGCATGGTAGTGCATCCCAGCACTCGGGAGGTAGAGACAGGCGAATCTCTGTGAATCCGAGGCCAGCCTAGTCTACAAAGTGAGTCCAGGACAGCCAAGGCTAACATAGAGAGACTTTGTCTCACAAAACCAAAAAAAAAAAAAAAACCCAAAAAAAAAAAAAAGAAAGAAAGAAAGAAAGAAAAAAGAAAAAAGAAAGAAAGAAAGAAATAGAAAAGAAAAAAGAAAGAAAGAAAAAAGGGATACAGAGCTAAACTGAGAATTCTCAACAGAAGACTTTCAAATGGCCCAGAAGCACTTAAAGAAATGCTCAACCTCCTTAGTCGTCACGGAAATACAAATCAAAATGACTCTGAGATTCCATCTTACACCCATCAGAATGGCTAAGATTTAAAAAAACAATCTCAAGTGACAGCACATGCTGGTGAGAATGTGAGAAAGGGGAGCACTCCTCCATTGTTGGTGGGAGTGCAAACTTGTACAATCACTTTGGAAATCAATCTGGAAGCTTCTCAGAAAATTGGAAATAGCTCTACCTCAAGACACAGCTACACCACTCCTGGGCATATACCCAAAAGATGCTCTACCAAACAGCAAGAACATTTGTTCAACTATGTTCATAAGAGCTTTATTTGTAATACACAGAAACTGGAAATAACTAAGATGTCCCTCAACTGAAGAATGGATAAACTGTGGTACATTTACACAATAGAATACTACTCATCTATTAAAAACAAGGAAATCATGAAATTTGCAGGCAAGTGGATGGAACTAGAAAAGATGATCTTGAGTGAGGTAACCCAGACCAAGAAAGGCACACATGGTATGCACTCACCTGTAAGCAGATATTAGCCATATAGTACAGGATAGCCATATGACAATTCACAGACCAATAGAAGTTAAGTAACAAAGAGGGCCCAAGGTAGGATGCTTGACTCTCACTGAGAAGGGAAAGTAGAATAAACAGCAGAAGTGGGAGAAGTGAAGGAACAGAGTAAGAGAGGAAGCTTGGAAAGAAAATGAGGGTGGAAATCAGACCTGTAGAAAGCACTGGTGGGAGGCCCGAGTACCCTACACATATGTACCTGATGGGCAGCTTGGTTTTCATGGGGGTCCTCTAGTAAGGGAAGCGGTGTCTGTCTCTGACATGGACTCTGTTGCATGCTTTTCAATCACGTCTCCATTGCCAGGACCTCTTGGAAGAGGATGCGCTTGGTCCTGATGCAACTTGATGTGCTGGGATGGGTAAATGGGGAACGCTTCCCTTTTATTAGGGATAGGGAAGGGGAGATGGGGGCAGGCAGAGGGAAGGTGGGACTGGGAGGAGAAGATGGAGGGGGCAACAATTGGGATGTAAAGTGAATTAAACAATTAATTAAAAAAGTAAAATATCAAGAATGGCAACTGTATAGAGCAAGTGCGGAAGTAAATAGTCATATTCCTGAAGCCACGCAGGATAGAGATGAAAACAATCCAGGTTCAACTCTTTAGCACAGATGGAAAGATTAAACACACACAACTGATCCTTTCAAGTGATCATCTGTCCACTTTAAAGCTTCAAAGGAAGGAAAAAGGCTCCTGACAAGAAATAAACTTTCTTTAAAATTAGGAACACATAGGAAGATACCCCACTCCTCAAGCATAAGCACGTAAGACCTGCCCAAGATTAAGGATGAGCCAAAAGGACTGAAAGGATAGCTGCTCTGCAGAACCTCATGTGCACAGAAAGAGTACGCAGCTGCTGAGGGGAGGAGCATGGAAAACCCTCTCAAAGGTCAGGGTGTCTCGGGTGTGCTGAAAGCTGAGAATGCGTTACAAATGTAGAGGGAAATGCTGCTTTTCCCCTAAACCTTCCCTTGTGATCTTCAGTCAGTAAGAAGGATGTGGTAGGCAAAGAGGCCACCACAGCAAATACCCGGATGTGCTCAGCTCAACTATATGAATTTAGTCTTCTGGTGGGAAAACAATATTTCTATTTCTCAGTTTCTTTCACTTTATTTATTTACTTATTTTTGAGACAAGATCTGCCTGTGGTACCCAGATGATACTGGACTCGCAGCAATCCTCCTGCCTCTGCCTATGTGGTGGAATTACAGGTATATGCCACGTCTAGCTTCTTCCATTATTGTCTATGTACTGTTAAGTGTTTAGTGAAGAATACTGAAAACACAAGCCTACCCCCATTAAAAAAAACGTTTTGTTTTGTTTTGTTTTGTTTTGTTTTTTAAAAAAAGAATGGCCTATTGTCTAGAGATAAGATGGAAAACATAGAGGCATTTCATAAGTTAAAACTTTTACACCAATAGCCAAATGACTAACACATGAGAGGTGCTTGTCGGAAGGTAGAAGGCAGGCATGAAATGTGGGAAAGTTCAGTGGAGACACAGAAAATATTAAATGAAATGAGAACAGCCTAGAAAATCAAATAATCTACCTGATGGATCTTTTTTTTTTTTTTTCCCTTCTCAAAGTTATTTTTGAGATTTCTAGAATTGACTCTTCACAATTGTCGAACGCTGACATGACCCTGAGGGTGGCATTGTTGGAAGATGTGGACCCTTCCAGAGTGGGGCATGGTAGGAGCTTCTTAGGACTTTAAAAGAGGCATACTCTTGAAAGTAATTATGCCCCCCCCCTCTCGCTCCCTGTCTCTTTCTCCCTCCCTCCCTAAATCCCTCCTTCCCTGCCTCCTTCTCTCTCTCCATTCTTTGTCATGGATTGACACCTCCAAAACCATGGGCCATGATATAAGCCTTTTCTCCTTAAAAGTTCATTGTACCATGCATTTTGTTACAGTAACAGAAAGCTAAAAAAGAGTTCTATTAAAAACAGGTATGAATTTTAAAATGTGGGGACATAATAAGTGTTCTAGTTAGAACACTAAAGCACTTGCCAAGTGTGCACAAGGCCCAGGTTCAATCCATATTGCCAAAAGCTGAAGTTAAAAAAGATATGATCATGTCACCGTAGATGACAAATGTTTTATTAAAGCTGTCAGGATTGAAATGACACCCAGCAAAGGATGATACCCAGCAAAGGATACCTAGCAAAGGATTTAGGGCAAAAGGAGTCGGTCAGAGACTACTGGAGGGAAAAGACAACAGGACTCTTTGTTAACAAACATATATGAGAAGAGCCTTCTAGAAGAAACAAAGTACATCACCAATTGGGAAAGAGTAGCTTAGGAGAAAGGAGGATCAGACGGGAAACAAAATCACAGATTTCATGTGGTTAGGGAGGCTCACGTGCACTGCCTGTTATGTCCCAAAATGTTTACCCCTGAGCAACACAATTTAGGTTTTTTTTTCCCTTGTTTTAGGATTCTCAAGTCTTGGTTTCAAGGCTGATAGCCTGCTCCAGGGTATGTACTGGGGAGCGGCAATTGGCTGTATTTTCCCTATGCATGTAATTTTACTCTGCTTGTTTTTGCCAATTACACATTTAAACATAGAAACAACTCACTAAAGAAAGTAGCTTCAGTATCTATATTGTTCTTAATGACTCGTTACTAAGTATTTTCAGTTCTTAATTTGGGGTCAGGTCCTTGTGTAATTATTGATTTCACACTGGGGCTCTTCACTCTCATACCCATGCTGCATGCGTGCTATTTAAAACTGTTATCCTGTAAGCTGTCTTCACAGCATTCTAATAACAATGGGCTCTCTCTCTCTCTCTCTCTCTCTCTCTCTCTCTCTCTCTCTCTCTCTCTCTCTTTCTCTCTCTCCCCCCTCTCTCTCCTCTCTCTGAACTACCCATGTTTTATCACAATATAAGACATTATCATAAGGCATAATCTAAGTTTTAGACCGTTGAAGCAAAACTCACCCAATTGTTCATTGAAAATGCATTTATTTAAAGCCTACTTTTATATATAGTCCTAGCTCCTTTCCAACAATCAATGACTATCAAACCATGGGGTTTTGGTTAAAATCAGTTGAACTTAGTGAAATAGAAATAGAAAGCAAGTTGACATTTAACTTCAAATAAAAAGAGCAAATCGGTAGTATTATTTCCTAAATTAGATCACACACTGAGTAAACAGCACACATTGCTCTCCTTCAAGGAAAGAAACTATAATGGAGAAGAAATGCCAGCTTGTTTGTGATTTCATTAATAAGCCTGACGTACAATTGCAAAGTTAGTAGTCATGAGAAAATCTTGTACTTCCCCCTCCAACTCAAAAAAAAAAAAAAAGCCTATGACAAGTGATAGATTTATTGTCCTAATCTAAATGGTGCTGGGCTTCATATCTGTCCATTCTTTATTCAGCTTCTGGACATGGATCACTAACTCCTCTGCAGGACTGGTGATTGCAGTGTTGTCTAGCGCAGTCCCTATGGGGGCACTTGGGGGAAAGCTCTGTCAGGTATTATTAATGAAAGCCATATTTTTTGAGAAAATTTTATGATACCTTGATGACAAAGCTAAACTCACGACTGATGAATAACGAGCATAGAAAAATAATGTATGTCCCATAGAATACAGATTTTTCCAAGCTTACTTTTCTTGCATCTCTAATGATCACTGATATCCTTCTAACCTCACTACTTTTCCTGATTTCTATAGTCCTTGATGCCTGCCTCTCAGCATCCACTTGTTTTCAATAATGGGCTGTTTTTAATGTAAGTTTTCCATTGTAGATTTCGAGTCTGTAACTAAAAAATTACTCAATTTGCGTACACTTATATACATATACCATGACAACTGTGCATTTGAAACACAAACAACACAACAATCACACTTATAAAAATAGGTCATAGGTGAATTCATTGGATTATAAGAAAATTTCTGCCATAAGCTGATATAAAATCTTTTCCATCAACTTTGTCTCTCTGGAACTACTGTTTTCATATCATGTTAGTTGTCGTAATAGTCTGGCTATAGTTTTAAATAATAATATTAACTTAAATGAGTTTCACATCTGACATCAAGGCCACACACCCTCATCCACACTCAGATGATGGCTGCAGTTCTAAGTCAAGAGATCACCTCACATTGGTCTTTTACTACTTTGTAGGTTCTTTTTCCACCCTTCTCCACCACCTTTCTCCCACCCTTTCAACCCCCTAACACTAGATAACAAAGAAAAAGTGATAGAGGGAAAAGGAAAGAGATCCCTGAATAAAGTAAGGTGTTAGAAAATGAGGGCATCCCAAAAAAAAGAAAGAAAAAAGAAAAACCAAAAAGCCAAGTGGTGGTGGCGGCGGCGGCAGCGCACACCTTTAATCCTAGCACTTGAGAGGCAGAGGCAGGCAGTTCTCTGTAAGTTTGAGACCAGCCTGGTCTACAAAGTGAGTCCAGGAAAGCTAAGGCTACACAGAGAAACCCTGTCTTGAAACAAAACAAAACAAAAGGAAATAAAATAAAAGAAAGAAAAAGTTTTAAGATAATTAGTAAATAATTTATTATATAGTTAATGAATGTCTAATTCCCATGCTTGATGATACAGGTTCCATTAAAAATAAGATAAAAGCATAAAGGTTACTATAAATAATAGAACTATTAGTTTCACTAACCTTTAGAGTGAGAAGTAAAGAAGTATATAAAAAGAATCTTATAATTTAGACATGTGTCTTTGCAAAGATATGGATAGCAAAAATGTTGGGAGAAATCACTGCATGCCTCTAATTCCTACTTTAACAAATTTTGATCTTCAGATAACTTCAGTAGTCTTTTAGAATAGTTTATAACAACAACAGTTTTGTGTTATGTATAGTTTTCAAGGAAAAGCATTATTAAAACTAAACTGAGTCTGCAGTGATAATGAAAAGAGCAATAGGGCGAGTGACTCATTATTCTACTACAGCATTAGGTCGAGTTCTTTCCCACAGTCTAGTGAGTGTTTATGCTCGTAGCCCACGTCTTTCTAACAAACTGCTCCCTTCTATCTTCAGACTTACTCCATACAAAATTGAAGTGACACATTCCCATGTCCTGCTGTCTCACTAGTCTTCCATTCACAACACATCAGGCTTTATTTCCTTTTATTATACTGATTAAATATACTAGACATCCACAGGTATAATTTCTAGCACACCGTGTTCTCGCTCTCTCTCCCCCAGGGAGCTATCCCAGATGTCTAGTCACTTCACAGTCTACTCTAGTTATTGCGGCTAAAAGGAAATGCTTATTTTCTGGGTGGGGATTCTATCTTTTCAGGGAGAAATGAAATACATGTTTGTTGATGTAAGTTCAAGCTGCTTTCTCTCGCATAGGTATTTGGAGACATATATTTCTCAATGCTATTATTCTCAGGCTAAATGTGATGATATTTCCAAAAAGATGTAATTGGAATTTTGTTTCCATTACCTCTAGGGAACATTAGGTTATATATCACAGACTAATGAGCCCATTTAAAGGAAAAGCCCCAATCCGGAAGTTACTGTTATTCTCAAAGCAGCTGCTATATTGTATTTTTCTTTTTGTATGCTCAATACATAGATGGCATATATTCAAATTCCTTTTTTTGTCAAATGATGTTTATTCATTGTTTTTCTGTTTTTTAACTGGCATCTTAAGCAACCAAACACAATGAACTGTAATCATAATGCTGCAGATCTGAGTGGAATTGTCAGTTAGACCATGTTCACTTTTATTCATCTTGTATCATGTCTCTGAAAACATTCTTGCCATTTCCTGTAGACTTGACTAGCAAGTGCTTGGTCCTAGGGCCTTTCCTCACACAAGTAACTGGAGCCTTTTGACTTTGTTTACCAGTGCTGACACATTTCCACTAGTCCCGTGGACTCAGCTTGGAGTCTCACATCATTCTGGATGACATTAGCGACATCAGATCTCCTCTCTCCTCCAGCCGCCTCCATATTTCTTACATTTTTCAAAAACCAAAAAAATGCATTTTTAAAACCCTATATCGCTATGCCATATAAATGATAGTCAACATTATCATGATCATAATCATCATCATCATCATCATCATCATCATCATCATCATCATGAACTCAGTAATGAGAACTGAGTGTGCGTAGATGCCAGGCACTTTTCTAAGCCTGGGCTTCAACTGTGAACAAATTACATGAAAATATCTAGTTTCTTTGGGTTAGGAAGAAACAGAAAATAAACACTAAGCACAGTAGTGAAGCACACAGTATGTCAGAGTGCCATCGGGACAAGCAGCCCCGCATGCCAGGGAACTAAAGGCTTAAGCAATAACTGAAGAGTGGGACACAATGTCAAATCCATGGGCTTCCTTGAGAGGGTGACATTTGAATAGAGACCTTACAGAGAGAAGGCGGTTGCCTTGAGAATGCGTGTGTGGAGTACCCTGCCGAGGGAAGTCACACTGAAAATGCCTGTGGTCCAGAGGTGCCTCCTGTGATAGAAAACACAGCAGAACATCATCTTGTCTAGAACTGACTCAATGACAGAGAGCGCTGCAGGAGTCCGAGCAGAGAGCAATTGTCAAATTAGTTTATATGAGCCAGGTAGCCCAGTGACATCTGCTTTATCCTGCATTATGTAAAAAGATATTGAAACATTTGTGTAGTAGAGAGACACAATCTGACCTATGGCTTAATAGGGTGAGTCTGACCAGTCGGGTATGGTGGCACTCAGGAAGACAGAGGCAGGTGGAATGTTGTGAGTTCGAGGCCAGCCTGGTCTACAAAGCTAGTCCAGGACAGCCAAGGCTACACAGAGAAACCCTGTTTCGAAAAAGAAAAGAAATAAGATGAGTCTAGAGGCGGGTTTGGGAGACAAGCGTGAAAACAGTGATACTACTTAAGAACTGTTGAAATAATCCAAAGAACACGTAATGTGTGCCTGAGTTAGAGCCAGCTAGCAGCTAGACTGATCAGACACTGCGTACATGCTCTGAATAAAGACAAGACAGCCTTCTAAAGGAGAGAGCCTGGGGCAAATTTTGACAAATTAATAATGAGAATGACGCCCAGATTTTTGGCCTGGCAAGGAGTCTTTTTGGAAGACTGTAACTGTCAGAAATGATCACTGTTGGAGGGATTTTTCTTTTTAATTGCCTCATTTCCAGGTCTAAGACATTTTAACTCATCATTATCCTGTTTTGCATCTTCAACAATATAACAAGGCAAAGCCAATGCTTTAAACACTTAAACATATACTTATTATGGTGAACATTCCAGGCTACCAGAAAGGAAGAAGCAGAAGCTGTACTACATCCCTCCTTCCATTTTACCCAAAATCCAACTGGTCATGCCTTCCTTTTTCCTTCTTTTTTTTTTTTTTTTTTTTTTTTTTTTTTTTTTTTTAATTTTGCTTTGTGTTTTGTATTT
The DNA here is from genome assembly GCF_964271855.1 of Acomys minous. Taxonomy (NCBI): domain Eukaryota; kingdom Metazoa; phylum Chordata; class Mammalia; order Rodentia; family Muridae; genus Acomys; species Acomys minous. The sequence goes on along the minus strand of NC_140485.1, from coordinate 127,545,639 downwards.
TTGGTTGTTTAGCTGTTTGGTTTGGGTTTAGGGTCTGGGTTTGAGACAGGGTCTCTCTATGTATCTCAGGCTGGCTTATCATCCTACCTCCTAAGTTAAAGACTTGCACCACCATGTTTTTAGAACATTTCTTTAAAATCCTAACTAGTATTACAAGATCCACGGCCTAAAAGCATATGTCTTTTAGTTTGATATCAGTTAACAGCTTTGTCCACACTTCAGAATAGTTGAAGAAACATAGAAAGATACAGCTAGAAAGAGCCTACTCAACTGTTGTAACCTGGGAGTCATGGAAGCCAGAGCTTTGCCCGGGGTTATACGAATCACTAGGGTAAGAAATGAAGATGGGATTCGGGTAACATGGCTCCTAGATCACTGTTTTACATATATCTGCCCACAAACCCTACGTGGGACACCAATGATGCTAAAGACAGGGATGAACTTCAGTCACACAGATGAGAAGCAAGGTAGTATGGTGATACACACTTATAATCTAGCACTCAGGAAAAGGAGCCACGAGGATCACCAGCCTGAGCTACACGGTGAGCTCAAGGCCAACGTGAACTAGATAGCAAGTCCCTTTCTCAAAAAAAAAAAAAGTTTGGGGGGGGAAGGCAATCCCACTTGAAGATGCCTCCTCTGTGTGTGCATTCTTATCTCATTAGCACAAGGACTTCTCCCTCAGTTTTTAACTTCTCCAGTGCATTTACTTTTGAGCATCTTCTCACAGCCATTCTCAAGATTCTCTCATCTGGATAGGAGACAAAGTGTCCACCACTGAGCCTTGATCTTTTCTGCTTTCCTGTCTCCCTCTGTATCACTTGTGACCAACTCCACGGCGTCCCATTCCTTCCCATCTACTCTCTCACTCTTCTGCAAACAAGGTTCCTTCATGCCTAGTTTCTGCCCACTTGGCCTCTCACCGGCATTTAATTGCTTTCTGAGGCTTTGTGTTTTCTGCATTGACTATCCTACCATTCAGCCCACATTTCTTAGTCCCCCTTTCAACTCCTGGTCTTTCTTTTTTTTTTAAATAAAAAGTGAATACAGATTTATTATGAGAAAAACTAAGATAAATATATATGGTTAATTATACTTGTAAAGTAGTTAATAGGATATATGATACATAGGACAATATTCTAGGTAATGATAATTTATAATATTCAAGATATTACTGTTGATTTTAGCGACTTGAAGCTATCATAGAAAAGGGATACTATCTTTTTATATTTCCTGACCTTAACCAAATACCACACATCATAACATAGCTCAAACATGTTAGTGAGCCATCTCTATGTGTTTTATAACAAATATATCTAATTATCCTTTAATATGAAGTATAATTGTCATGTTGTATGGTAATATTAATATTAGTCCAATTTTATAAATGCCTTAAATATTAACATGAGTTAAATATTACATTATAGAAAATGCAGTTAAAACATCTCCAAGTGTTATAACTTGGCCACACATCCTATTAAAATGTCAGTCTTAAACACATCCTGAATTTGTGATAAGATAATATTTTACTGGGGGAAATGATACTTTAGAATCTACACACATTCAACTGTGGCAGTTTCCACTTCACTTTTCTTTTTTTTTATTACTTTTTTTATTAATTTATTCATATTACATCTCGATTGTTAGCCCTTCTCCTGTTTCCTCCCATTCTTCCCTCCCTCACACTTCCCCCCTTCTCCCCTCCCCTATGTCTGTGATTGAGGGAGACCTCCTCCCCCTATATATGCTCTTAGAATATCGAGTCTCTTCTTGGTAACTTGCTATCCTTCCTCTGAGTGCCGCCAGGCCTCCCCATCCAGGGGACGTCAACTCCTGATCTTTAATTAGTGATGTTTCCTAAGATTCCAACTGTTCTATGTTGGGGATCAGTCTGGTGCTCTGTATTATAGTGTTAATTATTGGCCCCCAAGATCGGGTTACCACCCACATGAGTGCACTCTCGCATACACCAACTGCTGTTGTATAACCCTCACTCACCAATATTCTTTGACTGGTTAAATAAAGCAGCTGACAGCCTATAGCTGGGCAGAAGAGAAGTAGGTGGAGCTTATGTTCCCAGGCTTGGGCAGATGGGGAACACAAAGCAGGAGAGAGAAGCAGGAAAGGAAGCCAGAGAGAAGGAAGTTGCCATGGGTCAGCTTGGACCACGAGCACCTGGCCATGTCGGCTGGCCTGATGGAACAGAAGCAGCCAGGCAGGAACAATTATGGCAAGTAACTTGGTGAGTGTAGCTGGGAAACAGCTTAGATGGTTGATGTCTGCCCAGTTATGGTACCTTAAAGCTTTTTTCAATCTAAAAGTTCTCTGTAGCAATTATCTGGGCACTAGCTGGGATAGAGAAGCCCTCTAAAGTCTAATATCCGTTCCATAACAGACCTCATCATTGTCTGCTTCACTGCTTACATCTGGATTATTTCTTTTCATTTCTCCTAATTTCAGTTCATAGTATCTCAGTTTCCAACATGGAAGTTACTCCTGTTCCCAGTCCCATGTGGTCACCTAGTGGTTTCAAAGTATGTGAATGACCATTCACAAGCACCTACACCACAGTGTAGCCCCCAGTGAAATCACTTCCCCCCACACAGTGTATCCCCTGCAAGTACCTGTAGGTTATGATTTAAATGTGAAATGTCGCCCCCACCCCGAACAGAATCATGTGTAGGACCACTTGCTTGTTAGCTGATGGTACTGTCTCAGCAGTTCTTGGAAGCTTTAGGAGTTGGAGGAAGGGAGTCATAGGGGGACAGGTCTTTAGGTTTTGTAGTCCAGCCCCACTTATTGCCCAATCTCTAACTCAATGTGAACAGCTGGAGCCTAGTACCTACCAAGAAGACTTCCGTGATATGTCCTGTCCCATAAGTTGCTTTCTGGAGGTATTTTATCACAGCAACAAGAAAAGGATCTGTAAAAGGCACTTCCTACCCTTCAGTTGCTCCTGCCCTCCACTGTTTCTGCTGTTGTTTTGGTTCTTGTCCTTTCCAAATCTACGTTCACTGGCTGCGGAGACATTCCGAAGTTCCCGCTTCCTGCAGAATCACTTCACCTCTGCTCATCTGTCGTTGAATGGCTAGAATTATCTAGGAAATAAATATGATTACAGGAGTTCCAATTTTGATAGTTTCCTACCTCTCAAATTAATAGTGAAATAAATTCCAGCTGCTGGGGATGCAGATGCCCTGAACCCTCTAGGTTGATTTCACACAGCTGGTGCTCGCATGTGTCCACTTCCAGTGATTTTCCTTTGCATTATGTTGTCGTGCAGTTGGTAAAGGGGGAAATGCCTCACAGAACTTGATCTTGGAGATTTAAGTCTCTTCTCCGTGTGTGATTTAATACCTCTTATAACAAGCAATCAGGATGTCCACCAAGATACAGCACATTTCTCCAAAATGTGGGTGCTAAACACCAAGCATCCACATTTCCTCAAGAAACTGAAGGATATTAAATTGCAAATACAATGTTAGACTAAAATAGGAAACCTATCTACACTGAAAATTTGAAAAAAAATAAAAAGGAAAAATTTAATATCTTCTACAAGTGACTGATATTACCAGGTTAAAAACTCTGAAATAAACTGAGGTACAAACAACATCAAAGGCAGTGGTGGTGTATGCCTTTAATCACAGCACTCAGAAGCCAGAGGCAGGTGGAGCTCTATAAGTTCAAGGCCAGCCTCCTCTACAGAATGAGTTCCAGGACAGCCAGGACTACACAGAGAAACCCAATCTTTTTTTTTTTTTAATGACTCTACTTCCTTCCAATTATTTCTTTAAAGATTTATTTATCTATTATTATGTATACAGTGTTCTGCCTGCGTGTACACCTGTAGGCCAGAAGAGAGCATCAGATCACATTACAGATGGTTGTGAACCACCATGTGGTTGCTGGGAATTGAACTCAGGACCTTTGGAAGAGCAGGCAATACTCTTAACCACTGAGCCACCTCTCCAGGCCCCGAGAAACCCAATCTTGAAAAGAAAAAACAAAACAAAAAATGCTGAACTAGCAGAGAACCATAAAGCAATAAAGCTTTTTTGTTTCTATGAAATTATTCTTCTCTTCAGTTAGAACAAAAGCATATGACACAAAAAAATGCATGTAAGAATTATTTACATCTAGAAATATGTCTTATTTATTTTTTTGAGATAGCCCCGGCTGTCTTGGAGCTTCCTATGTAGACCTTGATGGCTTCAAAATCACAAAGATCCACCTGCCTCTTCCTCCAGAATGCTGGTATTAAAGGCTTGTGTCACCATGTTCAACCAAATGTACAGAATTTTCCATCATTCATTTAGAAATTTTAAATTCACGAAGTATTTTGTTGACCCAGTGACCTAGTAGTCACTACAGAAAGATTCCATTAAATCACCTTTAAAATTGCAACATAAAAGAAAGGAGGAGGAAGATGAAAGGAATAAAATGTTCTTTAAGACAGAGACACTTCAGCCTGTAGTTTTTCCTAAATGCACATCTCTATTCAAAGTTACTGAAACACACTCATAAATATTCTAGTCCACATAGGGAAATGTCTCTTTTGTAATCAGTATAATGATCACTGATACTTGGGTTTTATTTTAAGTAGTTGATTAAATATTTCATTTCTGCCAACATATCCATTATAAGTAATCTCCCATAATGAGGTAAATTTATGCTTTTTAGGCTAATTATAATATATTTCATTCAAATAAAAAGAAACTGAATACTTATTCTTCACATGTGAAAATACAGATCAAAGCAATCTCCTTGATTGTTTTGGGGGGAATAAGGAAAATATCACCTCTTGCCCCTTTGTAAAGTGTGAAAAAAAAACCCATATTTGTTCTAGATATTTGGAGCTGGGAAGCCATTTTGTTACATTATTTGGCTAAGTTCTTATATGATGAGTAATTTCTTTTCAGAGAATCAAAGTAGAGGTTAAACATGTGGCTCCACTTATAGAGTGATTTCCTACCATATACAATACCCCAGGTTCAACCTCCACAACCACATAAGCCAAGTATTGTGATTCGTGTCTTTAAGCCCAACAGATGGGAAGTGAAGGCCCCAAGATCAGAAGTTCAAGTCCATTTTCAGCTGCATCAAGTTTGAGGCCAGCCTGGGCTACATGAGTCCTTGTAGTAAAGAAAAAAAATAATAAAAGTATAAATATATATATATATATATATATATATATATATATATAAGCTATTTTATTTCCAATCTGTATGCATGAAGGAGAGTATGCATAGCTGTCAGTTCATGGACCTGCAGAGTTCAGAAGAGCCTGTAGGCCTCCTGGAGATGGAACTCCAGGTGGTTGTGAGATTCCCAGCCTGCATTCTGGGAGCCAAGCTCTGGTCCTTCACAGGAGAAGTATATGCTCTTAATCACTGAACCATATCTTCTCCCCCATTAGAGTGTTTGTTTTTATGAGATCAAATATCACTCTGCAGTTCTGGGTTTCTTGGTCTGTCTAACCATTGGGAGTCAAGAGAAGCAAATTTGCCTGAAGTCCATAAGAGCATAATTGTGGAAATGAGATAATTGCCTGCCCCTCATCCTGAGGGTATCGGGCCTTGTCCTTCATGGTTTCAGTTTCGTGTCTACATTGTCTTTTCAGGTGGTCTTGGTCAGATTCAGACTGATTGCCTAGTTCTTAAAGTATGGTTCCTTTGCTGTGATTCTCTTCTGTTTTACCAGTTGTACCTGAGGATCCTTACTGTCTGAGAACTTTGTAAAATGACATATTTTTCTAGAGTTCATACTCAAGGAAATTTAGAAATAATAGGAATGAGATCCAGGCATTGGTCTTTTAGTAGACACACGAGCTAATTGTGTGTACCAGATGATGTACATTTGAGGGTTCAAGTTTGTGTGGGTGCACAGGTATACCCATGTATACTACTCAGTACCAGTGAAATATCTCTGTGGGTATCGCAAGAATTGTTTCACACCTAATACCATGGCGAGGTGAGTCAGTTCTCTCTTGGTCTCCTTTTTAGTATATGACTTTGCACTGTCCATCTCACTCAAGTTCAAAATTTGTGTCACTCATACTTTCTTCTAGGACAACATCCTGTCAACTTTGCCTCCCAGGTGTATCTTCAGTCCTACATCTTTCCCACATCTTCTAGGGTGCTTTCTAGCTATTTCTTTTCTTCTTCTTCTTCTTCTTCTTCTTCTTCTTCTTCTTCTTCTTCTTCTTCTGTCCTCTGACCCATTTTTCAAATGACAGCCATAATGATTTTTTAATTCAAATAATATCATTCATTCCCTTACATAAGACACTGCATTATCTTTGGATTCCTCCTAGAATAAAATTAAGCTGTCACACCATGCCCCACACATGATCTGGCATCTCCATAGTCTTCCTTAACTAACAAGACTACTCCAATCGCCACTGTTTCTCAAGTATGCTCCAAATTTCTCCTGCCTAGAATTCTTGCTCTTGCACTTTCCTATCCTTAAAACGTCTGTCCTCCAGTCTTAGTGGCTGGCTCATTCTTATCCCGTTAAAATGAGAATTCAAGAAAACCCATTCCCTAACACCCCTTTTTAAATGAGCTCACTGCCATTACACAGATTCTCTTCAAGGCCTCTCAGCATGAGGAGTATACTCTGGACTCCTTCCTTCCACATTTGTGTGCTTGTTACCATCCCCCCCAACACTATTCTTCAAGTCCACAAAAAAATGTGGACACTTAACTTATAATTCCTAGCCCAGAACACATTTAATATATTCCTAGAAGTGAATTTTTGTTTATGTTTATGTGTACCATGCATCTTATATGCATGTTCACAGATGTATAGGTACATGTATGTGTGTGCAGGTATATTTTGTGTGAGTATACATGCTTGTTCTTCTTCAAGACAGGGGTTCTCTGTGTACCCTTGACTGTCCTGGACTTTGTAGACCAGGCTGGCCTCAAACTCACAGAGATCCGCCTGCCTCTGCCTCCCGAATGCTGGGAGTACAGGTGGGCACCACCTCATACAGCTGTTGTGTGGGTATACAAGAATTGGGTGGCCAGAGATTGGCATCAAATGTCCCCCCTGACCATTTTCCATTTTATAAATTGAGATGGGTCCCTCAGTGAAACTGGAGCTTGCTTTCACAGCTAGTCTGGCTCAGCTTTTGGGGGGATTTTCTGTTTCTGTCTCCTATATACTAGAATTACAGTTGGGCTACCATGCTCACCCTAATTTTATTTATGTGGGTTCTAAGGATCTAAACTCAGGTCCTTACTCTCACATGGCAAGCACATTCAACAGTCAACCATCTGGCTGTCACTTTAAGGGTGACTTTTACATGAACCAGGCAGCAACACTTTTGGATTTAGTTCTTCAGTCTAGTATATATCTTTTTGCTTAAAAAAAAAATTTGTCCAGAGACAGTACATGCGTGTGTAGGTATATATTTAGCATATTTAGGAGTGTGTGTATGTGTGTGTGTGTGTGTAAACAACAATTAAAGAAATAGTGGCCTTTTTTAAAAAATATGGTTAAAAAATATTTTCTCCCTTCCTATCGACTCATTTATTTTCTGGTTTATGTTTTCACTCAAAAGGCATTTATTCATTTTACCTTCCCAGTAATCCAGTAATATATAGAGGACAGACTTTTGTAGCTGGCTTCCTGATCCTCTTGTTCTTATAATCTTTCTGTCTGCTTGTCTATAATGTTCTCTCAAGTCTTATGTGTAGGGCTTGTGCTTTAAATGTTTCAGTTAGGCCTGGGAACACCACAGTGGGATGTTCTCTGCTTTTTAATCAGTTGTGGCTTCCTGCAGTGGTCTCCCTCCATTATAAAAGGCAGCTCCTCTGAGAAGACGTGAGAGTCACAATCACCTGTGGGTATAAGGATAGGTATTTTGACTGCAGTTAGGAATTACGCTGTTTTAGCAAAGTGGCAGGGGTGGGTTCTCCTCTGAGGTCCACAGGGTCTCCAGTCACATGCCATAGGCTATGTTTACAGTGCCAAACATGATTTCTCTCACCTTGAGCAAAGCATGTATTTTTCAGTGCCTGAACCTGAAGTTCAGAGAAGCTAAGCAATTATAGCAAGGCCACACAGCCAAGTGTGGAATAGTTGCAAAAACTATCTTATTTAGTAGATGAACATTTCCTATACTGTGTTAAGTAAACAACGAACCCCTGAAATGCTAGAAAGAAAAGTACATGAGGGTTAAATGGTTAAGAAGCTCTGAGACATTTGATTTAAAATATTATTCAATATACGGAGAGCAAGCTAAACTTACACACTGAGAAGTAAAGTTTGGAAAGTAGTTTCTGAAAGACAATAATGATCACTTCTTACTATCTATCCTAGAAAAACATGTATGACTGTAAAGAAAAATAACATTACAAGCAAGAATGTCCAGTGACATTCTCCACAGTTGAGTGGAGAGTTGGGTATGACTTTCACACGAACTCTGGTGCCTCATATTTGACCACATCCCCTGAATGGGGAGACCTGATGGCACTCAGAGGAAGGATAGCAGGTTACCAAGAAGAGACCTGATACCCTATGAGCATATACAGGAGGAGGAAGTCCCCTTCAGTCACAGTCATAGGGAAGGGGAGTAAGGGGAAAATGGGAGGGAGGGAGGAATGGGAAGATACAAGGGAGGGGATAACCATTGAGACGTAATATGAATAAATTAATAAAATAAAATTTAAAAAAAAGAATGTCCAGTGTGATAGAGTTTACACAAAAAAGTTATAAGTAATCTAAATATTCACGAGGACCAAAGAGGCTAAGTAGACTAAGGTAGACCATGTCTAAATAATAATAAAACAACGGAGGAGTCCACTTCTCCACTCTTACAGACATCTTCAGTCTTTCTCTGTCCATAAGAGATTGGTCCTTGTCAGTGGCATTAGGAGCACCACCAGAGGCTAGCCTTCCATAATATGAGCCAATGAGAGAGCAGAGGAAAACAGGAAGTCAGAAGCTCTCTCAGCTTCTGCTGGTCAGTTCTGCTCAGTATCCAGGACATCGTCCGCCTTTAGATATCCGGCATCATTCCTCCCCCTTCTCCTTCAAGCCAGAGTTCTTCATACTTTCCCTGGTACTGATCTTCCAGTAGCTCGCTCTCCTATATCAGCTGTCTTAGTCAGGGTTTTATTGCTGTGAAGAGACGCCATGACTAAGGCAACCCTTATAAAGGCAAAGTCCCTTAGTTGGGACTGGCTTACAGTTTCAGAAGTTTAGTCCATTATCATCATGGCGGGAAGTGTGGCAGCCTGCAGGGAGACCTGGTGCTGGAGTATCTGAGAGTTCTACATCTTGATCTGAAGGCAGCCAGGAGGAGACTGTCTGTGTGTTTCACACTAGGCATAGATTGAGCATTTTAAGACCTTAAAGGGCCGGGCATTGTGGCACACGCCTTTAATCCCAGCACTCGGGAGGCAGAGGCAGGTGGATCGCTGTGAGACCTAGGCCAGTCTGACCTACAAAGCGAGTCTAGGACAGCCAAGACTACACAGAGAAACCCTGTCTCGGAAAAAAAAAAAAAAGACCTTAAAGCGCCACCTCCACAGTGACACACTTCCTCTGACAAGGCCAGACCTACTCCAACAAGGCCACACCCACTCCCACAAGGCCACACCCACTCCCACAAACCCACACCTCCTAATAGTGCCACTTCCTATGGGCCAAGCATTCAAACACATGAGTCTATGGGGGCCAAACCTATTCAAACCACCACCTTAGCGCTCACAACCCTGTGTATTCCTCTGTTGTGGAGTGATCATCAAAGTCTGTTGAGCCATGTGAATGACATCCTACTTCAAGTCCAAATCCTGATTGTCTCTCTCTGTGTGTTTATATCTTATATAGAACACTAAAATAAATGATTGAGTGAAAAATGCAAATAGCAGCATAATCTTCATGGCATAATCCAATAAAAACACCCCAAGTATTCAAAAGTGCATATATATGTTGTTGGATGAAAGAAGATCTAGAAAGATATTTTTTCCAACATAGCAACAGGATTTGGAATGACAAAATACCTCTCAGGAAATGGAATTGGGTTGGCATCCAAGGACGATTTTATTTTTTGAAAAAGTTTTTAAAGTAAATTATTTTTTGAGAGTAAATACATCATGAACTACTTGTATAATTTCTTCAGTTTTTTTTTTAAACACTACAATTGTAGCTCATGCCTATAAGTCTAGCATTGGAGAGACTGAGGCAGGAAGATAGCTGTGAGCTCAAAACCAGCTGGGCTTCAGTGTAAGACCTGAGTCAAACAAAAAGTTAAACACTATCAACAGCCGTGCACTTAAAATTTGTTCCACCTCTTTAACAAGGTGCTCTACAGACACAGAGTCTATACATTAAACATACATTTGCTTTAATTTACCTGGGCTGGTCTACATGATACCCTCTGGGTGACTCCACAGTGTCTATCTTCCCACTGGAGTAACAGAGGACTAGTAACTTCTCAGCATGAGGCTGCATGTCTCCACAGTCTGGATCTGATGCTGGAAGGCTGGAGGATTTCTGGAGAGCCGCTGGTCTTCAGCTCACATCAGAAGGCTGAAGAAATGCGTCCTGATGCCAACGGCAGGCAGCAGCAGCAGGGGAAGCAAGAGAGTAGATGAACTCACAACGACGAACTGATGAGACAGAAGAGAAGGCATATTGACACAAAGCAGAAGTTTGTCCCTTGGACATCCTTACAACTGGGCCAAGGCTGCTAGAAGTCGCCACCCACATTCAGGCTAGGTCTTCCCACTTCACTTAATGTAATCAAGAAAATCCTTAACAGGCGTGCCCAGACACTGATCTGATGGTGAGAGCTCTTCACAGGTGTGCCCAGACACTGATCTGATGGTGAGAGCTCCTCACAGGCATGCCCAGACACTGATCTGATGGTGAGAGCTCCTCACAGGCATGCCCAGACACTGATCTGATGGTGAGAGCTCCTCACAGGCGTGCCCAGACACTGATCTGATGGTGAGAGCTCCTCACAGGCGTGCCCAGACACTGATCTGATGGTGAGAGCTCCTCACAGGCGTGCCCAGACACTGATCTGATGGTGAGAGCTCCTCACAGGTGTGCCCAGACACTGATCTGATGGTGAGAGCTCTTCACAGGCGTGCCCAGACACTGATCTGATGGTGAGAGCTCTTCACAGGCGTGCCCAGACACTGATCTGATGGTGAGAGCTCTTCACAGGCATGCCCAGACACTGATCTGATGGTGAGAGCTCCTCACAGGTGTGCCCAGACACTGATCTGATGGTGAGAGCTCCTCACAGGCGTGCCCAGAGCTTTATTTCCTATGTGGTTCTAGTACTGATTAGCAGTAACCATCAAACTCATTAGGTGTCAGACATATTTAAACTTCTATGCCTTTTCCCCAGAACCACTTAATTTTGTCTAGAAAATGTGATACCAAGGCATCTTGCCTCAGAGTTTTGTTTGCATTTTGCCCCTTGAAGCCTTGTAACTCCTTGACAACATTCATGTTTGATCCTCATACTGATGTCTCTGGGGAACTCTTAGTCAGTGGTCTTTATGGAGGAAAACACATGATGAATCTGATGTCAGTGTCCTGGATCTGAACTGGAAAACCTGGAAACATTTGCAGTCCTGTTGTCAGTTAGGGTTCCTACTGCTGTGAGGAGACACCATGACAACAGAGACGCTTATAAAGAAAAGCAAATATGCTACTTTTGAAATATTTCTCTGTCCATACAACAGCCTCTCTTCAACCAATAAGAATTCATTGTTCAATACAGTCATTTTTAAGTTTTTTCAGATCAACACTGGAATCTGGAAGAGCAAGCTGCATTTATTGTGCTCAGAGTAAATATTTCTTCTGACATTACCCTTGAGCAGAAGGAACAGAATTTGAACGGTTACTTGAGTTGGCATAATGGTTAATTGTAATTGTCAGCTTGATGGTGTAGAATCAGCTGGGAAGAGAGTCTCAATGAGGAACTGGCTAGATCCGGCTGACCTGCAGACATGTCTGACAGGGTTATCTGCACAATGCTGATTGTAATCAGAAGACCTTAGACCTTTTCTCCCTCAGCAAGGGGATCCTGAGCTATGTAAGATTGGAGAAAATGAGCCGCGTGCAAGCCTAGGTACATATAGTGCACTCACTCACTCCTCTCTGCTTCTTGACTATGGACGCAAGCTATCTTGGGCTCCTGTTGCTACCACCTGTGGGGATAGAGTGTAGCCTGGGAGTATTAGCTAGAACACACTCTCTGCAGCCTGCGTTGCTTTCTATTCGAGTATCTTATCACAGCAATAGACATGAAGGAAAAACAAAGTTGCTACCAAGAAGTGATCATTTGGGCCACCTGGCTTTTAGATCTTTGAAACTGTTTGTAGGAAGAAAGTGGAAGAGTGAAAAGCCGAGCTAGAAATGCTGTTGAATTCTACAAGCAACTGGATGCTTTAGTAAGCACTTAGAGGATAAGAATGCTGGGGAAGCCAGGCAAGGTGGCACATGCCTGTAAATCCAGCATTCAGGGAGGCAAAGCCAAGCAGATCTCTGTGAGTTCGAGACCAGCCTGCTCTACAAATCGAGTCCGGGACAGTCAAGGCTACATAGAGAAAACCTGTCTAGGAAAGCAAGCAAACAAACAAACAACCACAACAAAACGGATGCTGTGGAAAACAGACAGTGGTGGCCTGGCTCATGAGGTTTCAGGGTTAGACAAGGACTCGATCACAAACTAAGCCGACAGTCAGTCATGTGGTGTTTTGGCTAAGACTATGGCTTCTTTCTACTCATGTCCTTGGGAATCTGAGTGAAATTGAATTTAAAGATAATGAGCTGATTTGTTTGGCACAGAAAACCTCAAGGCAGTATGGTATCCGTGCAGTGTGGAAGAAGCAGCTTTCACTGATAAAGAGGAAACTCCTGTACTACACTGGGGCTGAAAGAAAGGTGTCTTGAGGACAAAGCCTCAGCTCTTGTAGGCTCCGTCTTGCAGGGAATCCAAATTAATTGAAGCGGAGAAAGTCTGGCCGTGTTTCTGCAAGGTGAGTACACAAAATCAGACCCTGCTGTGGTCACATCTCAAGCTGGCAACAGAATTTGGCAGTGTTGTGTTTCCTATGTACCCATGGCTTTTGAAGGCATGGAAGATCCAAGACTGAGGGTAGCTAAGGTCAGGTACTGAGTGGCAGGGTTGGAATCCCCTCAGAGAAGCTTTGTGAGACTGTTATACGAAGCCCTGGAGGAAAAGCCTCAGTTTCAGTCAATATGCTAGGATATAGGCAATGCTGATACAATGAAACATCCAAGGAGAACAGCACATATTGATGCGTATTCTATCTAAGGGAGAGACTGTATGTGCAGCAAATGGTGGCGCTACTCAAGCTTGTCAGGGTCCAGTTGAATACATTACAGGCCCTGGATGCCGGATATGGAGCTAGAGTTTGTTGTTTGCCCTGCTGGAGTTCTGGCCTCAGGTTTGATAATTTCTCACTATGCCCTGACTCTTTCAGTTTGAAATAGAAGTTCATTCTTTATATGTTGGAAATACATAACTTAGGGTTTTTTTTTTTTTTTGAGGAACTTGCTTAAAATGGTACATATATGTATCTAGTTGAAAAGTATGGAATTGTGATGGCTGGGTTTTTTTAACATATGTTTAAATGTGTCTGCCAGAGTGTGTACCTGTGTACCATGTCTGCCCAGGGACCCTTGGAGGTAAGAGACATTGTATTGCCAAGAACTGGAGTTACAGATGGCAGTGAGCCATGAAGCCATGAAGCACTTGCTGGGAACTGAACCCAGATCTTCCTGTGCTCTTAACTGCAAAGCCATCACCAGTCCCTGTGACGCTTGGCTGTAATTGCCAACTCGACGCAATCTACCATCACCTCGACAGAGAGTCTAACTGAAGGACTGCCTTGATCAGGCTGCCCCGTGGCCATGTCGTGGAGGACTGTCGTGATTATGTTAACTGAAGGAGAACAGCCTTCTCATTTAGGTAATACTAGTCCACGAACCATAAAAGAGTGGAGAAATCAGGCGAAGCACAAGCATACATGTATTCAGTTTCCCTTTCTGCATTTTTACTGTGGATGCAACATGACCAATTGTCTCAAGTTCTTACCACTGTGAGGTGCTGAAAGCTGAAACTGTGAGCTAAGATAATTTTTCCTTTGAGACACTTCTACCAGACTATTTTTTTTTTTATCACAGCAACAGCACTGAAACTGAGACAGTTGGCTATGTAATCATTGAAATTAAGTGATGGGCAGTGTGGTGGCTTAAAGGAGAACAGACCACATAGGGCTTGGTCCCAAGTTGGTGGAACTGGTTGGGAAGGATTAGGAAGCCTGGCTTTGATAGAGGAGGCATATCACTTGGGGAGGGCTTTGATGGTTCATACGCCTACAGCCTTCCCAGTTTATCTCACACCTGCCTCTGGTTCATGCTTATGGATCAAGATGAACGTGCTTACCTACTGCTCCAGTGGCATGCCTGCCTGCCTCCTGCCATACGCCCCACCATGACAGCCATGGCCTAGCCTCTGAAAGCACGAACACCAAATTAAACCAGTTCTTTATAAATTGCCTTGGTCAGTGTCTTTTTTTTTTTTTTTTAAGATTTATTTATTTATTACATATACAGTGTTCTGCCTGCATGTACACCTACACACCAGAAGAGGGAACCAGATCTCACGATAGATGGCCGTGAGCCACCATGTGGTTGCCGGAAATTGAACTCAGGACCTCCGGAAGAGCAGCCGATTCCCTCAACCACCAAGCCATCTCTCCAGCCGCTTGGTCAGTGTCTTAGTCACAGCAATGGAAAAGTAACTAAGAGAGATAGTACCTATTTGTTTTCCCTGAGGAGCCTACAGTCTATTAAGGAAGGGAATAATAAGTAGCAGCCCGTTCCAGCATAGTATTAAGATGTCGTGATAAGCATCTAGACCAAGTACTCAGACAAAAAGAGGAGCATAATGACTCACATCGAAAAAGTCGGAGTATGCTATTCTGAAGCGGTACCTACTCGAGTTTGGAAAAATAAACATATGTGAGCTAATTGGAGCTCAGAATGCTATTCTAGAGAGATGAGACATGTGCCTGGAAAGAGAGCAGTGGTGATGGGGGTGCTGCCTGGAGCCAGATGTTTTCAGTTTAGAATAAAAAATGATGGTGAGTGTTAAGGAAGGATGCAGGGAAAAAATAAAAAACAAGTCAGAAGCCATATTTCTTTCTGTTTTGTTTTGTTATGGAGGCAGAGTTTTTCTACGTAGCCCAGCCTCTGATGAACGGCAAGCCTCTTGCTTCAGAGCTCTGAGGACTGCAATAACAGGTGTGAGGCATGATGCCCCTCTTCTAGAAACGCCTTTCCTACGCTAAGATTTAGACTTCATTTTGATAAATATAGGAAGCTATTGCATAGCACCACAATACCTTTAATCAAATGTATTTCAGAAAGATAATATTCACAAGGGGATGAACTGAGGCAGTGTGACTGTTTGTGTTTGTACAGTACACTGCTGGCAATATGAGCTAGAGTCATATAAGCCCTGGTGGTGAGAGTAAGAAAGAAGCCTCCTGGTCAAAATTCAGTAATCAATAGGTATTGGAATGGATTGAATCAAATGTGAAGGATGGAACAATGGAAGAAACCAACAAAGGTTTACTGTGCTCCTTGAATACATCAGGAAGTGAAGCCCCTGTAAACATGCTATTATCAAATTTCTAGGATTGCCTCGGAGACTTGAGCAAGGACAAAAAAGCTTGAGGGCTATTTCTACAGCTTTGGACGCCGTTCCCTATTGCATCATACATAAAAGTTGGGCTAATATTAACAACCAGTGATATTTTCACATCCTTTCAGGACTCATAAATTGTCAGTGTGTCCTTTTAAAGATCCAGGTTAACAAAATCTACTTACAGCTCTTTTACCTAAATTTTAATGTTCCCAGTTTTTTTTTCAGTTCTGCTTTAATTATTGTACCTTCCTCTGTCAATATGAAAATTAACCTGAACAAAAACCTCTATTAATTTAATAACCTGCCAGCTTTATAAAAACTTCAAGTTGACACAATAACTTATGAAAAAAAAAAAAGATCTGCAAATAAGGTCATGTAACACAAGTAAAGTTACATAAAAATTTAACACAGTCTACAGATTATTATTGGTGTTGGCTGAGATACAGCAAATGATTCATCTCAGTGTCTCTCATATAATTTAGTCAATAAATATGAATCAGAAAAACCATGGAAAGGAACCATAAAAGATTAAATAAACTGATTTCATTTATCAAGTGCATTACTTGACTGAATTCCATCTATTTACACAATGTATGATTTGGCTGAATTTTATTTATATTGGAAGACTCATTGTGCAGAAAGATCTGAATATAATATCACACCCAAACATAGGAGCCTGGAAGTCCATGTCTTTTACAGGTATTTGTTTGCCAATAAAAATTTTTAAATCTACGTAGATACAAATGCTTAAGATAAACATGTATTAAATATCTAATGTCTACAAGGTAATTTGATAAATGCCAATGATTCAGAGACAGAATACAGGTGGTGGTGGTAGTGGCTGTGACTGTATATGCGTACAGTGTGTGCAGACCATACCCTCATGTGGGGCATGTGGTAGCCAGAGGATACCACTGAGTGTCTTCTATCACTCCTTACCTTATTTTGTGGAGATAGGGTTTCTCACTGAACCTGTCACTTGCTGATTTGGGCCTAGCCTACAGCCAGCAAGCCACAGCAATTCTCCTGTCTCTGCTCACCAATCCCTCACATAAACACCAACCCTACCACCCTCTGGACTTAGAGGAATGAAGAGCATCTGAATTCAAGTCTTTGCACTTATGAAGGAAGCGCTTATCTACCGAGAAATCTCCTCATCCTACTTTTCCAACAGGTAAACATAGTGCCCCAGAGGAGAGTTGGCCGTATCTAGAAAGACTGGTTATTGTTAAGACTGTGGTGGGATTTTATATTTACAAAAGCCATAGCCTTCTAGCTAAAGGCTCAGAATGCCTTTGTCTGTCTTAGGATGTCCAATTCAGGATATATATCTTACCTGTCATCATTACGTGAATTCCACTATTTATTACCTATCTTAGGTTGACTTGTACCTGAATGGATCTTACCTCTCTTTGACTACTAGCCAAAGGGATTATGGCAGAAACACCCAAAAGGAATATGTGGCTGGAAATAATCAAATCAGGGCTTAAATTAATAAATTAGAAAGAGAACAATTCAAGAATCAATGAAACTAAGAGGTGGTTCTTTCAGAAAATCAACAAAATAGACAAACCATTAGGCAAACTAACTAAAAGGCAGAGGGAGAATATTCAAATAAAAAAATCAGAAATGAAAAGGGAGACATAATGACCCACATGGAGGTAATCCAAGGAATCATTAGGTCTTACTTCAAAAGAACTCTGGTGCCCTTGATTTGATCACTGCCTTGCAGTGGAGAGGTCAAATTGGAACACAGGGGAAGGGGAACAGGCTAGCCAGATGAAACCTGATAGGCTGTGGTCAGACAATGGAGGAGATGGACCTCACCGGTCAGAGGTACATTGAGAATGGTAAATGGAAGGAGGGTGGGAACAAGAAGATAATAAGGGGATTATCATCAGGATGTAATGTGAATAAATTATAATTTAAAAAAAGACTGTGGTGTGAGTATTGTTGCCGGCATTTCATGGTTGGTGACAAGGAATGCTCCAAATTGTCTTGTAATGTCCAGAACAGCTCTTTACAAGCAATTGTTTTACCTTAGATGTCAATAATACTAAGGTTGAAAAGTGCTGATCACCAGGCATAGCTTCTTTTCAACTTTTCTTAGCTTCAGTTGTGAAAAAAAAGTTATGCTTTATATATCAAATGTATATAAGGTGTATAATACTGTTAGAGTGAATGTACTATTGTCAAACTGTGGTTCACAGAGATGGAGGTGTTCCTCAAGAACACACAGCTTAGAAAAGTTGGGTTGAAGCTTTCAACTTCTGTAACTTGATTCATTTCCTTAACAATTTAAGAAATGTGCTGCCCTTCTGTGTTGATGTCTGTGGTCTCTGCTGCCGCTGGAGACCGTGCTGTTGTCTGTGACCCATGCTACAGCGGAGGGCTGGGTTGATATCCATGATCCACGCTGCTCCTGGCTGTTCTGCACAGGGAAGCTTCCAGTGCAATGGTATCAATGTCTCCAGACACATAATTGGGAATGAGAGACATTCAAAACGTGTGCAACAGCCTCCGACCTCACCCTTCAAAAAAGAGAAACAGTCTAGACAGAAAGCTATTGAAAAGAGTCCTTAAAAGTTGTGACAAAGGTGTTAAGTGTAGCTCTTCACAGTTGATGGATGCTGAAAGAGGGGTGGGGAAGGACTCAGTTATCTTTAAGGGGCTGGCCACTGGGAGCTTGACCATGTGCCAGTTAGTATATGGACAACAGATTGTAGTTGGTGTAGTTTGTTTGTTTGTTTGGTTGATTGGTTGGTTGGTGGCAGAGGGCATAAGGGTGGGAGAGTAGACCTGGGAGGAGTGGAAAGTGAATGTGATCTCAGTGCATTGTATTAAACTCCAAAATAATCAATAAAAATATTATGTTGGAAACTCCCCCCAAAACAAAACAAATAGTAATGATGATGATGATATAATAATGATAATGATGATGATGATTAGAAGAAAGAGGAGGAGAAAGAGGAGGAGGAGGAGGAGGAGGAGGAGGAGGAGGAGAAGAAGAAGAAGAAGAAGAAGAAGAAGAAGAAGAAGAAGAAGAAGAAACAGGATATGGAGGAGGAGGAGGAGATATGTGTCCTTAGCTAGGAAATACTCATCATGTATTATAGACTGACAACATTTATGTTTTCTCCAAGAGGCTATTTCTGTATCCTTATCCAGTTGCAAGACAAAAAAGAGCCATAAGGATACTGCTGAGAAAATTGCTCTGACTTCTACTTCTTACATTTTAGTTCTTCAGCTCATTTCCACCCACTGCATTTACAGACACCACAGAGGAGGGGGCAAATTCAGATACACAATCTTTTTTTAAAAGATTAATTATTAATTATCATTATTACTTGAAAATGGTAACTGTGACCCTGCCTGACTCACCCAGAAATCCAGATCCTACTGAGGAATCCAAGTTAGCTTAAGTTAGCTATAGCTCAGCCATATTACTTATATGCTTGCTTCTAAAAGTAGCCAAATAGGTCAAGTTAAGAAAAATTTGCACTACTGCACCCCACAGCCCCTACCCACCTTACCTGGAATCCGTTAGCCTGAGATAGTGTAAGATTCCAGGTGGCCTGAGCTCAGTCACCTTAACAGTAGCATAGTAGACTGATAACAAGAACAAACAAAACATTGTTAGCCAAGCAAGAGCCCTCGACCTCACCCTGCCTGCTCGGAATGTATTGCCTCTACCTCACCCTGCTTGGGATTTACTGGCCTCAGAGAAAAGGCCATGTCCATATATCTTACCTCAAACATCTGCCAGAATCAATTGCCCCCAACACCCAAAAGGTCACCTTTGTTAGCCAATCAGTTGATAGCTAACCACTATTGCTGAGTTCGGCTTCTGTAAAGGGTCTTTAAACCCTCAGCTTTTGCAGGACAGGGTCCCCAACTCTTCTGAGCTTGCTGGACCCTGCAGCGCATCAGCTCAATAAAAGCCCTTTGCTTTTGCATCATCTCTGAACTCTGTCTCTCAATGGGCTTCCAGGAATAGACTCTGATGTTCTGAGTCTAACACCACCAGTTGGGCCAGGCTACCTCTCTGTGACTCCACTACATGGTCAGTTCAGTGTAACTTACTGATGTCCTCTCTTGTCCACCATAGTTGAACTCATTGGGATATTATATTTAATTTCTTGGGTTTTTTTTTCTTGATTTTATTATTTTTCTTCCATCCAGTAAAAATACTGCTTCAAAAAATCAGTATTTCTCCCTCTGTTTAATAGATAAATATGCCTTTTAAGTCATGAGACACCCATTGACAAATTCAGAATTGCAATAGTGATGGGACTGAGGATGCCTCCTTTGTGGTTGCTAACAGGTGAGAGAATGGAAAATTCCAGAGTAACCCTATTTACAAATGACTAAAGCTTTAAGGAGAATTAATTCAGATGCAGTACGCACTATCATTTCCTACTAATTTCCATACGAACTCCATATTTTATGCATTTATGTCTGAACACATTCAAAACCAATCTATCTTCCTTGTGGTGAGGGTGGTTATATCAAATGAATAGTACAGACTCTCTCTGATATAGATATGAAAGATATTATTAACCTCATTTTTCAGAAGAAAAAAAGTAACTGTGAGAGTAAATGATTTGCACAAGGTCCTACACTTCATGAAAAGGCAGAGCGGGAACTTAAACTGAGTTCTTCCTGTCAGAGTAATAAAGGAAAGACACTGGGGTCACAGTCACTGTTTGTGCAGCTACTGTCTTCCTGTTGTGTTGTTGCACCAGTATAGAGCTCATTCAGGCTGTGGGAAGTAAAGAAGGTAGCACAGGCTGCATGCGAACTTTCCTCCTAACACCCCCTCCACCGTCCCTGAAACTAAGTCCGTGACTGTCTCAGAGTTACAACCAACGGCCACCAGTATCCAATAGAGAACGAGCAACCCCCATACCAATGCATTTAGCTTATGTCACCACTGTGTTAAGACAACAAGGATGCAGGCATCCTTTCCTTAGCACTTAGCGTTTGCTGCCTTCCAGAGGCTTTGGGCAATAGATGGTGACATTCCTTAGATGTCTCTGCATCTTTACTTAAAGAGTTGTTTTGTTTTGTTTTGTTTTGTTTTGTTTAAGAAGATTGGCATCTTAAAGCGATTTATCAAAGCACAAATAATTCTTTTTAACTTCTTTGAACCAGTCCAGATACTTTGGGCTTTTTAGTCAATTCTAAAAATAGCTCAGAATACCATTTACAACATAACTTTCTGAGAGTTCTGTTTACTATACTTAAAAATATATGATGGTTTTAGTGACAAATATCACCTAGAGGATCATATTATTCAATACCTGGTCCCCAGCTGGTGGCACCTTTTGAGGTCATGGGACCTTTAGAAGGCAAAGCCTTGCTGGAGGGTCACCATGGGTAGGTGGACTTTTAGGCCTACTTCCTGCTCATTTGTATGGATGAACTGTGATCAGCCAACTATTTGCTCCGAGCCCCCAGGCCATGAATTCCATACCATGATAGACTGACATCTGGAACCATAAGTCAACAGCAACAGAAAATTACCTAACACGGTATGTTTATATTCGTTTTATTTTCTATTTATTTCATACTACTTTGGGCATGCCAAGAGTATAAATTAATTTTAAGGATTAGAGCCTTCATTTATAATTTTGTGGCTATTTTAGAAAGAAAGATTTGACTTACACTAGTGTGTTTGTAGGTTTCATAAGACTGTGGCAGAGTGTTTGAAATAAAGCCGAAAAAGGAATGGTATATTTCGACTCACAGTTCCAGCGGTTTTGGCCTGTGGTCTCTAGGCCTTGTTGCTTTGGGTTTATGACAAGACGATACAGTAAAATACAGCAGGAGGGAGGGCATGGTGGAACTGGCCAGCTCACATCATAGTTGCCAGGAAGCAAACAGGAAGGAGGTGGGATTCCAAAAATCACTTTCAAGCATGTGCTCCAATAACCTAATTTGCTTCCAGTAGGCCTTGCCTGCTGAAGGTCCTGCCACATCCTGCTAACAGCAACTAAGGATAAAGCCTTTACTGCACAGGCCTTAGGGAAATGTTTAAAATGCAAACTGTAGCAACAAGCTTGCCTTTTAGCCATTCCAGAATCAATTAGAATATAAATAGGAGATTATCTGCCCAAGTGACTCCCGGTATTTGTCTTTGAATTATTTTCAGTAGAGTTACCTGGGATAATTGGCTGGCTGATTTATTTTTATTTCATCGCTGTTGGTCAATAAATAGCAAGGTGGGTAGCAGGAAGGAGCTACACTAGCCTCACTCTGTCCTCTGAGAGGTAGGCATCTGCTGAGAAAGAATCTATGAGGTGCGAAGGTGTAGGGGCAAAATTAATGCCATATCCTATATGTAATTTATACTCTGCAATTAATGATGGTCTGTATGAGAACTTGTCCTCTGGGTGCCCTTCTCCCTGCGTTCTGGGAATGACACCTGCCAGCACTCTCCAGAAACTGCACCGGAACAATTAGGTACAACTAACGCCCAATGATCCTCTGAGATAAAAACAACTTCCCTGGAGATCCAGCCTCCTGGACCCAACCTGCCTGAAAGTAGACATTCCTGAGACTCAGGCTCTTCATGTACATGTGTGTCTGAGTGTGGCCTTGTACATATGAGTGCAGTACCCACAGAACCCTGAAGCATCGGATCCCCTATGCTGGAGTCATACACAGTTGTGAGCCACTCAATGTGGGCGCTGAGAATGGAACAAGGGATCATCTGCAAATGCAGTTCCTGCTTTGAACTGCTGAGTCAATCTCTCCAACCCCTAGTGCATTTTTTTGGTTGTTGTTTAATATACTGTAATATATTTCATAATATATAGCCTAGTATTTAGGTTCATTTTGTAAGATATGTTTTTAGGCTTAATGCATGTTTTAAAACTGGGTAAGGATTTTTGTTGTTTTGGCAGTTTTTGTTTTGTTGTTTGTTTATTTTTGGTAAGAGGGCCATGAGTACTAGGCCAGCCTGAGATCCATGGTGAGATCTTTTTTCAATAAATAAACAAACAAACAAACAAGAAAGAAAGAAAAGAAAAGAAAGGGAAAGAACAAACTTGTAATGAACTTCCTCTACATAGTCACCGTCTGGTTTTAACACTTAACATTACTGTTCATTTTTTGAGCTATCTCCTGAATTTGGGTGGAGTCTTTGTATGAATTTTTTAGGGCTGACCTTTTGGTATTCAGTAACAAATTGGTGTGCTCTTCCTGGGGAAGACCATTTCTCCTCCTCTTACCATCCCTTAGTTAGCATTCCTTGTAGTTGTTTGTGTCAGGCGCTTTCACTCCTTCACGTTAGCATATCAATTGGTATTTTAATTGTTTAGCTCCTGTTTTAAGTAGTCATGTTGTTGAGACTTTATAAATGTAACTTGTAACATTTCTAGGAGACACAACCGCACGGCAAACTCTCTCGTCCTCTGGCTTTGAATCTTTTTGCTCCCCCTTTTAAAATGGGTACAGCAGGAGTTGTGCTACAGATGTACAAGTTAGGACTGGAATCTACAACTCTGTGTTCTGATTGGTTACGGTCCTCGGTAACGGTCTCTGTCTTTTGAAATGAAAAGTTTCCTTTTTAAAATTATTATTATTATTATTATTACTATTATTATATTAATTATAAATTATTATAATTTATTCATCCGATTGTAATCCCCTCACTCGTACCTTCCTGTTCCCACCCTCCCTCCATTTTCCATTCTATTCCCCAACCTCAACAGGTGGGGTCTTTCTCCCCCACCATCTGACCTATGAAGTCTCATCTTGATAGGCTGCATCCCTTTCTTCTGTGCTCCCATAGGACCTCTCCCCTAAGGGGCATCAGAGTTTTCATCAGAGACAGTACCACCACCCCACTGCACTTATCTGTGAGTATAAGGACAAATATTCAGAACGTAGTTAAGGATTATATTGTTCTATAATGTGGGAGTTGCAGGCTCTCCTTCAAGATCCATTACTTCATTAGCCCTGGGTAGTTGACTAGGTTTCCAGAACCAAGTTGTAAAAGGGGAGTCCTGAGTCCAGTGCAGTGCTATTGGTTACCACCAAGATGTGTGTGTCACTATTCCACCTTTAGGATTATCGTGACATGCTGGTCAGTATTGTGGTTCATAGGTGACACAGCTGGTAGGACTGTTGGTTGCTTCACTTAATCTTGCATGGCATCTTTTGGTATCATGGGGGTTAGTTCTCAGGGAGGAGGCGTTCCGGTCAGTTCCAGAACAAGAGCTTCTGGACCCTGAGTCTAAAGTGCATCAACAACAGGGACTGACTTTCCACCTCTTGGGAGCACCCACGTTGTGCTGGTGTCGAGTACCCCAAGAATCTCCAAGAGGCAAAACTGATATAATAGCATAAAGGATCTTTATCACAACTTGAGCTAGCCTTGGAGACAACCCACTGCTCTGGTTTGTGGGGGTTTTATAGGTCCTTTTCCGTCTCAGCGTTCCCAAAGGGGGGTGGGGCAGGAGGCAGACCAGCTTGGCAAATACTTATGGGTAAAGATACATAAGGGGATCTAGTGTCCTAAGGTGACAGGCTGCCGAACAGGTGCCAAGGACATAGAGCCTCCAACTTTCTTTTGATCTCCTTCTTCATCTCTTCGCTGAGGGGAGTGTCCTGTTTTGGATTTCAGCTGAAGGTCCAGTCCAGTGCTAATTGGCTGTTGCTAGGGAAGCGAAGCGATATTGAGGCGGGGCCAGGCCCTTTGATCTGGCTTCCTAGTAACCATGCCTCTGGTGGGCAGGGAGGGAATGTGGCAAGGTCGGCCCTCCCTGCAGGTCTTCCCAGGCTTTTCAGTCATTTCTTGAAACCTTGCCTCAGTGACCCCGAGATACAGATTTTAATTCTTTTGGTCTCTCACCCACAAGTAATTACCAGCAATAACCTATAATGTTTTGGGAGTCTCCTAGACAACTTTGACCAATAATCCAAAAGGGGGGCTTCTCATGCCTGGTGTTGTAGCCTTTGCCTCTTGGAGGGAGTAATATTAGTCCAGATGTGAAAATTTCATTTAAACTACATATGTATATTTATTCACAGACTTACATGCATTATAGGTATTTTTTAGGTAGGTAGCTAATACTATCATTCCTTATGAACTTTTCAGACATCCTTTCTGCCTTTTTACCATCCTCTCTTCTTCTCTATGCAACCCCCTCCCATTCCGTAATTACAACCTCCTTTCCCCCATCTCCCCCTTTCAGATGACATGTATCCTGCTAGTCCCTTCTCTAGTGCTCCCCTACCCTCCAATTAGTCCACTTTTACTTTGCTGGTTTCTGCAGTTACTCCAGTATTTGTACTCAAATCTGAACATCTGGAGCTAGCTAGGAGCCTCTGATGAGAGAGGACATGTGGCATTTGTCTTTTTAGGACTCGGTTACTCCACTCAGTGTTTCCTGGTCTGTCCATTCACCTGCAAACTCCATCATTTCATTTTTCTTTACAGCTGAATAGAATTCCATAGTGTATATGTACCGCATTTTCATTGTCCATTCACCAGCTGAAGGACATTTAGGTTGTTTCCATTTCCGAGCTACTGTGACTAGGGCAGGAATGAACATGGCTGCACAGGTATGTGCAGAGTAGGATGCTGAGTCTTTGGGAAACATGCAGGGTCACACGGGAGATTGCTGCTTAGCTCTTTGAGTGTTCTCTACACTGATTTCCAAAGTGGCTTCACCAGTCTGCCATCCCAGCCACTGTGAATAAGGACTCCCTTCTTCTCACATCCTTGCCAGTTTGTTGACTTTTGCTGTTTTAACTGAGGTAGCAGGAACTCCAAAGCTGTCTTGATTTGCATTTCTTTAATTGCTTGTGATGATGAACATTGAGAGCTTTCTTAGCTAGCTTTTGTTGTTGCTTTATAAATTCTGTTGAGTACTCTCTTTTCAGGTCCTAGGCCCATTATTTTGAATGGGTCATTTGAGGGGGTTATTTTGGGGTGGTAGGGTCATTAGGCTTTGACTCTTTTTTTTTTTAATAATTCTTTAATGATCTGGAAATTAATGCTCTGTCAGATGTATGGTTGGCAAACATTCTCACCCATTCTGTGGCATTGTCTTCACCCAAATGATTGTTTTCTTAGATGTACAGAAGCTTTTTAGTTTTATGAAAGACTGCTCATTAACTGCTGACCTAAATTTTTGGATAAATGGAATCCTATTCAGAAACTTCTTTCCTATACATATAGCCTCTAGGATACTGACTATGTTTTTGCCTGGCAGTTTCAGCATTTCAAGTTTCACATCTAGGTCTTTGATTTATTTGGAGTTAGTTTTGTGCAAGGTGATAGATATGGATCTAATTTGATTCTTCCACCTGTGTATATCCAGTTTTCCTAGCAGATAGTCAAGGATGCTTTGACTGATGTTTGTAGGGTTTGTTGCTGTTTTTGGTATTGAATTATATATATTCTGGGCATTAACCTCTGTTAGAGTCATAGTTGACAACTGTTTTTTCCTATAATCATTACAGTGTAATATATTTCTTGTTCCATTTTGTTGTGCAGAAACTTTTTAATTTAACGTAATCTTTCTGGCTTATTAGTACCTTTATTTTCTATGTTTTTTTTGGGGGGGGGTCTTGCTTAGAAAAAAACCAACCTTGCCAGTTTTAGAGCACTGAAGTATTTCCCCTCATGTTTTCTCCTAGTAGTTTCATAGTTTTCAGTTTTGTTTAAAATTAACTCTTAGGAGCTTAGGTCCAAGATAAGGTGTTATGCTATGCAGATATAACTGGTAATCAAATACTACTGTTGTTTACTATTTCCAGCTGTTAGGTATTTAACCTTATTTAAGAGCCTACTGAGGAGCCCAGCAACTTGGCAAGTGGGGGTTAAAAGAAATGGGGCTAATATTTAATTTTGCTATTGCCATAGGGAACTAACGTAACTGTACACGATTGCTAGAGTCAGCACATTTGTCTGTCCTGCTGGATGGCTTCTTTTGAAAAGCTCTTCATTCCCTGGCAAGCACCAGCCTCTGCTGGCATGACTGTTACAAAGCTTCCTTGAGGTCTTATGTTCACTCTGAAAGTGTTACGTCATTATTTTGGTAATTGTAAGTGTCATGTTTAAGACCTTTAAAATAGATTAAGAATATTTTACTTGTAACTCTCAAATTGGCATAACAAGTACTTTTCCATTCATAGGCATCAGAAACTCATCTATAACACTCCTATTGCTTAAAGTTCTGAGGTAGTTGGGAAAATAAGCCTTTGAGGGGGGGAAGCAATGGTTAGATATGGAGGGTTAGAGAAATATGAATGGCCTGGCAGTGCAGACTTCATCTTACCTTTGCTGGTAAGCGATAAATATAACTTCATTTTTGTTACGTTCTTTTCTTATATAATAAACTCCCCTTCGACCTTCTCTTTGCTTTTATCTAATTTAAAGCATTGTTTTTTACACTCAAAACTCATACTAAGTAATACATTATGTGCCAGGAATTTGTGTACAAATGTAGCATTTTATGTATAAATTATAAAAATTGTGTTACAAATAATGACAAGCAAAAGGAACACACAGCTCGAGTTTTAGTTTTCAGGTTAAGTTTGCAGCAAGAGAGATTTGGGGGGTTGGGAGGGACAACGCAAAATGTAGGCTTTGAAATATATGTGACCTACAGATCATGAAGAATAAAAATATAAACCCAAGAGTTAAAATTTAAACCTATTCAGGCTTATCCTGAGGAAAAGCTGAAATGGAGAAGAGAAGATTTAGTTCATACACCTCTTGACCATATTAGAAGTATAGCTAACCCTTAATACCATTGTGATTCTGCAACTGACCTGCTACAGGTCTTTTTGACAGAGTTGATGACCCCTGCAGACACCAATTTTATAAGAGCATATTTCCTCATCACACTCTGTTAGTACAGTTGACTTGGATATTGTAATTCACTCTGAAATAGTGACATTGACCCTAAAACTTTCATTTTATCGGAAGAATGAAAAGTAATTCCAAGACCGGTTGGTGGGAGGAGAATTGGTAACCAGGACTCATCTCTGGCAATTGTCAGTCACACTGAGCAGCCACCTACGGCACTCCCAGGGATTAAGTAAAGGAGAGAATGTGGAATAAATTTTGCTAACATTCTTTCCATTGAGAAAGAAGAAGAATTGGCTCAGCATTACTCTTGCTGAAATACACAGTTCAAAGTCACCAGGAAAAAAAGAATTACATGTCTCTTGCCTACATTTTGCGTGTACTAAACTACTAAGATTATTAATGGATAATTGTTTAACATAATAAGACAACAGCTTAGGCAGAGGACTCAAGTGATGTTTTAGATCAGTGGTTCTCAGCCTGTGGGTTGTGACGCCTTTGGGGAGTCGAACAATCCTTTCACAGGGGTCACACATCAGATATTTACATTGTCATTCACGACAGTAGCAACATTACAGTTATGAAGTAGCAACAAAATAATGTTATGGCTGAGGGTCACCACAACATGAGGGACTGTGTTAAAGGGTCAGAGCATTAGAAAGGTTGAGAAGCAATATTCTACATCTTCTTGTTCACAGAGCTAAATTATGGACAATCAACCGATTACTTTGACTCTCAGATGATTCTTCAGTCCAGTGAAAAATGAACAATAGTTCATATTACTGAGGACTTCATAGGAAAATCAACATGAAAGATCTTTGCAGAATCCCAAGCTATACATAGAATTCAGAGGCTATTCTATTCCTGGCCCCAAAGGGAGATAAAACCGTGTTCACTTATGTAACTTCCTTTCAAAGGGTCTTGCTGTCAGAGCTTGAGACTTTCTCTTTGAGAACAACTTAAACCATTCATTTGGGGGTAGTGGGGGTGGAGTGGGGATGGGGGGGTTGGGGGGCAATGAGGGATGTGGGGGGGTGGGTAGAAAAGCTCAGAGGACAATCAAGAGAAGGAAAACATTTTAGTGTCTTCAAAGGAAATGGACTTGTCATCACTTTAGCCATTGAGAAGAAATGAGGGAACAGTGGTCTGACTGCCTTCACATTTACATTACTATTGTGGTATTTGTTTACAAACAGAAGCTTTGTGGCAACCTTGCATTCAGCAAGTGTGCTGCTGCTGTTTTCTCAACAGCATATGAGCACATGGTATCTGTGTCAAATGCAAATATTGGTCATTCTCATATTATTTCAAACTTTATTATCACGATTTGGTACTCTATGTTTGGTGATTTTATATGTTAGCATGGTAATTGCTTTGAGAGGCAATAAAAGTGACTTTAATAAAAGTATGTCATCTGACTATATCATCAGCCAGATGATTCCCGTCTTTTCCTTTTCCTTGAGCCACTTCATTATTTGAAACAACAATCCTGAGGGTAAGATAACTAGAAATCATGTCACATGCCTCTCACGTCAAATTAAAAGCTAGAAATAATTAAGTTAAACTTGTCATAGGCTGAAAGCTGGGCTTCTTGCAACACATTATCAGTGTAAAGGAAACGTTCTTGAAGGAATCAAGTGGATATTTGATGACAGAAATTGCAAGAAAGATTATTTCAATAAACACAGTAACTATAAAGAAAGGGAAGTAGGGGGCTGGAGAAATGGCTCAGCAGTTAAGAGTACTGTCAGCTCTTCCAGAGGTCCTGAGTTCAATTCCCAACAACCACATGGTGGCTAAAAACCATCTATAATGTAATCTGGTGCCCTCTTCTGGCATGAAGGTATATGTGCAAATAAAGCACTCATATAAGTAAAATAAAATAAACAATTCTTTAAAAAAGGGAAATAACTATTACTGATAATGGAAATTTGATGGAAGATCAAACCACCACATTTTCATATGCCAAAGCTTAATGCAAAGCAAAGTCCTGACTCTATATATAGCCTTCTACTATATAAAGGCTGAGAGAGAAGGAGTTTGAAGCTTGCAAAAGGTTGTTCATATGGCTTAAGGCAGGTGGGGGTTGGGGGGATGGGGGGATACGGGGTGGAGGGGAGGGCAGGGAAGCTCCCTACCATTGCGGGATATTTGATCCCATTGTGAACCCGGAGATAGTGAGCTTCTCATTTGGTATGATTCAGCCATAACAGACAGCCTTTTCCCCAGAACTTTCTGTTTATTGTAAACAGGTGATTATGGTGTGGCTCACCCCTAGCACACACCTTTACACCAACAGCTTTCTGTACACTGGAAAGTTAACCCTAGGTCAAGAGGTGGAGCAAGTACCTAGCTGACAGGGATTAAATTGAAAGGAGAGACTTTGAGAGAAGGGTATTTAAGACAATGTGGAGAAGAGGGAGCTTTTGGCTTTTTCCTTCTGGGCTGTTGGGTGAGCTAGCAGGTCTTTTCTTCCGGGTCTGTCAGCTGAGCTAGAAAATTTTTGGCTTTTGGCTTTTTCCATCTGGGTTCTTTCTCTGCCTCTCTGAGCTAGTAGGTTTTACCCTAACATCTAGGTCCTGACTCTTCATTGGTAAAAGCGAACAATTTGGAATTTTTTCTTTCTTTCTTTCTTTCTTTTTTTTTGTTGTTGTTTATTGTTTTTTGTTTTTCGAGACAGGGTTTCTCTGTGTAGCCTTGCCTGTCCTGGACTTGCTTTGTAGACCAGGCTGGCTTCGAATTCACAGCAATCCACCTGCCTCTGTGTCCTGAGTGCTGGGATTAAAGGTGTGCTGCTACCACACCCAGCGGGGCTTTCTTTTTTTATTGCAACACTTTATAACATAAAATTTCAAACTGAAACAACAAATGATGGAGAAGAAACTGCAGATATTTATTGAGAGAAAATGTAGCTCAGGTTATTGATGGAGTAGGAGTGCTCAGCAGTGTAGACCAAGCAGACCTCCTATGGGAAAGCATGCCATCTAGTAAGTTCATAGGTGAAGAGGAATCAATGAGTGACTCCAAACTTTAATACAGGATGACTTTCCTTTCAGGGGATAATTCAGCCAGTGATTATAGGTTGGAGTTAAGTACTTACTGCTCTAAAGGTCCTATTGTTCCTAAGAATTGTATTAAAACCCAGGATAGCACATTATCTGCTTACTAAAGATTTTTACTGAATATTTTAAACTCATTGTTGAGATACACTGCTCAAGAAATATTCTTTTCAAACTATTGTTTCTCACTGTTAGCGCACCCTGCTACCCCAAAAGCTTCAGTGTAGATGTATGATGAGATTGATTTTCATTTCTTGTCTGCCAACACATCATCAGGCTTCCAGCCCAGGGAGCAAGGAGTCATTTTGACTTTTGAATTTTATTATTTAAGAAATATATTCTGGAGGGCTAGAGAGATAGCTCAGGGGTTAAGAGCACCCTGTACTCTCACAGAAGACCTGAGTTCAGTTATGGGCATCCAAGAGGGCCTGGGATGGGGTAGGGGCTCACAGTTTCAGCTTTGTCAGATAGTGTGGTGATCTCTTTCTTGGGGACCCTGAACTTATTTCTACTTTTAATAATTTCTACAGCCACCTCCACCTCTACCAACCACCACAGCTTGAATACCAATCCTCCCCCAGGAAAGAGGTGATGTGTTGAGAATTCAGTCATTACTACTTTCAGCACTAAAATATTTTAGAATTTTGATATACTCTATTTAGACATGTTATTGTATACTTACCGCAGCACAAAGTAAATAATAACTTTTTATGTCCATTGGGAAACCAGAAAAAAAAAAACCTGAGACTCTCTTTGTTGCAGTATTTACTTTATCGCAATGGGCTGGATCCAAACCTAGATTGCACATGATACAACAGACTTGGATTGTTTCAAAACAAGGTAGTTGAACTATATGAAAACTAGGGATTCACTGTTAAGATCTAAGGTGTGTCCAATAAGTTGATTCTCATGTGAATTCTATCATTAGATTATTTATCCTCTACTAGGTCTTAGGAGTCTGTATTTTCATGAGCAGGTGTCTCACAACAGGGGTCTTCCAGAAAGCCAAATAGCAAATGAACCTTTTTTTCCCCTCCCTCTCGGGAATTAGCTTTGGTGATTACAAAATTAAAAAAACAAAACATTACTCCACAAAGAAAAATGTCAAGGGATATATATATAAAACACTTGGTAAACAAACTATTGAAATACTCAGAAGAGAAAAAAAAATATGTGTATTGAAGGTAGAATTCTCCCTTCTGAAAAGAGAATGGGAGGCCAGCTTCAGCATAGCTGTATAATTTCTTTCTCTTAAAATGTTTAAACATTTAAAGCCTTAATATTTTTTCTTGGTGAGAATAAATTTCTCTCATACCTCATTACCCTGAGATGCGTTTGGAGACATCTTCTCTGCATCTTTTTCTTCCTTGTTAAATCAAAATCTTTTTGGTTTGGTGGTTTAATTCGTAACTTGTAAATTTGCTTGGTTATTATAATTGCTCAGCTTCGCGAATTCCATTTTACGTAAGTTTTTTTTTTTTAATTAAAACCACAACTCACATCATCCCGCCTCCTTTTCCGGTCCCCGCCCACCTCACATTTTGCTAATGCTTCGGGAGGCGGGGCGGGGGTGGTGGTGGTGGTGGTGGTGAGGGGCACAACTATCGCGAGAATCAACGGGCCTGGCTTCAGAGACGGGGCTTGCGCAGAAGCGCCTATTGAAGCCAGCGTGGGAGAAAGGGGGCGGGGCGTCCCGTCCCGTCCTGCGCGTTCGCGTGTGGACCCGACGCTAGGGGCTCTTCACAGCCGGCGCTGTAGCTTCCGGCCTGGGCGCCCGTTTCCACCCATCGTGCCCCGCGCGTGCGCAGCTCCTGCAGGTGTCTGTGTGGCGAATGTCGGCTTGTCTAGTGCAGCGAACGAGGAGGGCCAGGCCTGGTGACGGGCGCTTGGGGACCGGTTGAGGTAAGCCGGCGGTGGATGCGGGGTCAGAGGTTAGAGGTCGCGGAGGGCAGCTGGCTCTGGGCTTCCGGGGATGCTCCAGGGTCGGGAGCGTGCGGACGTGCGAGCCCCCGGCTCGGGCGTGGGCCGGGTCCTTCCCGAGTGGGACAGGTGCTTGCTGCCCACGCTCGCGAGCTGAGATCCTGTCGCGAGCCGTCGCTGCGGGAGCTTGAGCATCTGTCGCTGGCAGCGGACTGGCTTCTTGAGGATGACTGAGGACCGGGGGGCGGGGGGGGGGGGGGAATCCTCTTCTTTCGACGTGCCCTCGGGGTGTGGGGGGCGGCCACCGCTCGGTGCCCTGAATGGTGGTGCGTGGGACTGCACATAGCTGCAAGAGGTGCAGACACCGGGAAGTTAGGCTGGCAAGTTCTCAGTTACCCTCGGAGACAGATTAGTTACATCCGCTTGCAAAGCCGCCCTGGCGCCTGTGCAGTTTGACTCTGCAAGCAGCATGGAAATAAAGATGTTGATTTTTATGACTGAGGTACCTTGTCAAGAGGTACGATATTGTTCAACAATAATCGTTTAAGTTTGGTCAGACCTTTTAATCTAAATGGCTTGAATCTATGATGGAAAGTCTTTTTTCTTTTTCTCCTACATGTTTCTCTTTGTCGTCTTTGCTCCCTTTGCCCAGGCCCCATGATTGCTATCACCGCCTTATTCTTTGTCTAAGCTGTCCCTTTTACGCTTTATCTGTTCACCCATAAAACCACTGTGTATGTCTATAGTTTTTTTCTCCTTGAAAAAGAAAATACGTCTAAGGTATTTTATTTATTTATTTATTTATTTATTTGGTTTTTCAAGACAGGGTTTTTCTGTGTAGCCTTGGCTGTCCTGGACTCACTTTGTAGACCAGGCTGGCCTTGAACTCACAGTGATTCGCCTGCCTCTGTCTCTCGAGTGCTGGGATTAAAGGCGTGCGCCACCAGCCCACCTTGAGATTTTAAACTATATAAGTGTTAAGCGAACTTTTGTTAATGCTTTAGGATTGTAAATCACATTGGAATTATACAGCAGTGATGTGGGTTTAAATACATCTTACATGCGAGACAAACATTTACTTCTGACTTTATGAAAGGTTTGTATAGAGGAATGTTAATTCAGGACTTGGCTGCTCTGGCAAGAGATCACATCCAAGGACCTAGGTCTGTGTGATCTGGCTGGAATACAAAACACATGTTTACTCCAGGAGACAGAGGGAAGCAGTTCAAGGCCGAGTTCAAGGCCAGTATTGAGCAAGTTTCAAGTAAAGAAAAGCTTAGGTCCAGGCGAGGTGGTAAATGCCTTTAATCCTAAACACTTCAGGTAAAATCAGTTTGTAAAAGGAAACACCTGTGTTTGAAGGTGATGTTAATTGAGTGGCAGAAAAAGTGACTTGAGTCAGAGAAAGATTTGACAGAATAGGATATGCCCAACTCTCACATGAAGAGAGAGGAAAGAGAAGCTACTTAAGGGACAATGCAGAGAAAGATAGGAGGCAGTTTTACCTGGACAGTAGTAGACAGATTGCGGAGAAAGACCTCTCTGCCAAAGAATGAGAAGGAACCAGGAGATTAGTGCAGATGCTGGAGTTAGTTTGAGGCCAAGCAGAACAATTCAGGGGTCGAGAGAGAAGCCAGATTGAGTAAATCAGCTGGGAGAAGAGTTTGAGCCAGAACTGCTGAGGTGAACCAGCCAGCCCAGAGCTTTGTAAGAACAAGTAAGGGTGAGCTTATGAAGCAGTAAGTCTCAGAGGCTGAAAACATTCTAGGCCTAAATTAGACTGTACGGAAGCTAGAAGCTTCCAGGACTAGGCCTTGGTTAGCAGGCAGAAGCAGTGATCCTCTGAGACATCAGTTGAAACGTGGAGAATAAGAGGTTCCTCTTACAGGTTTGTCTTCCTAGTTGTTGCTCATCAAGTGTAGTTTTATAATTTGTTTTCTTTTATGCAGTTGATTGTCTCTTAATTTTTCTACTAAAGGCGAGTGAACTATTGCAACATTTGATACGTGAGATCATTGATAATGTGTTCGTTACCTGTTAGTTTTCTCCTTGAGAAAGTACCAGACAGGAGGCAACCACAGGGAGTTGAGGAGACAGCCGGTTTTGATGGGGAGGACAAGTGAGGGTGGGAGTACTTCTTAGCGGTAGCAGCCTGCTCACATGCAGGAAGGTGAGCAACCGGACAGGACAGGAAACAAGGCTGATCCTCCAGGTTCAGCAACAGGCCCCATCTCAGATTCTCCCAGAACAGCACCACCAGCTACTGGGATCAGTTCTAACGTGTAATTTGTGGAGCACTTGTAGGGACAAACCATAGCATCCATCATATGACTTAAATCTTCTTACAAACTTACCCATTAATTTCTCTGTGTGCCTCTGAAGATTTCACATTATATAACAGATGTCAAGTTTTGTGTAATGGCTGCTAAGGAAATTGCTTGATATCACAGGGTTATCTTTAAGATACAGATCTGGACCAGAATGTAGCAACTGGGGATATCTTGACTGAATGGGAGTCATAGTCTTGTGTGTGAGAGTCCTAGAAAATATCCAGGAGAGGAGTGAGGCCCAGCCGAGGTCTTACACATTTGGGCTGTAAGCCTGAATGTTGCAATGTTAATGTTTTTGTTTGAAAGTATTTCTTTATAAAAGATACATTATCTCTATGTTGGTAACCTTCACAGCAAATGCCTGTTGTTAGTTGTGCTGGAGTCTGGAGTTCAACTGGCCAGAGGCTTTACCCAGACTCCTGGGTATGGGGCATGCTTTTCCCACGTTGCCATACTTTCCCTGTCTTTCTGTCCTGCCTAATGTCCACTGTTCCACTTGTCATTTAGCATCCATATTTACGAAGAAAGTGAGAGTGTGAAGATGAGCAGCCGAAGAAAGCGCGCTCCCCCAGTGAAGGTGGATGAAGAAAGGCAGCGGCAGCTTCACTGGAGCATGCATGAGGACCTGAGGAACGAACCACTCACCTTGACTACCGAGGAGCGGCCCTGCTCAGGTGCAGACTCTCCTTCTGACTGCATCATCATAGATGATGACCCACCTGAAGGTGCAAGTCACAGAGATAAGAAGAGGCGGTCAGAGGCTGTGAGCACTTTGGAGTCCACCGAAAAAGAGGCTCCTTTGTCTGTGACGTTGAATGTTAAGATTTCTCCCTATCGTGAGGACCATTCTTGGAAAGCATTTCTTGGAGATTTTGCTCTTCAACTTCTCCCTGAAGAGAGTTTAGTTGAACATTTTTCTGAAAGGAGTTTTACACTAATGAGTTCAGAGTCAAGCAATCACTTCCTGATCTATGTTCATTCAGAATGCAAAGATGTAGAGAAAGAAGAAAATGTACTCAAAGATCCAGCCAATGTTTGTGGTAAGGGTGTTCGAGTGGAATCCTCCTTTAGTAGTGACATGTTACAGGACTTGGCTTGGCTGCAGAAGAAAAGAGGTCTAAAACTCTGTCAGAGACCAGAAGGAAATCATACGATCAAGGTACTAAGTATTTGTGGTATCTTATAAAGTTCTACACTAGTAAAAGTTGACATTAACTTAGTCTCAAAACCCAGAATAAGCCTCTCAAATAACTGTCAAAGAATACTGTGTCTTCCTGCCAATCATTTTAACCCAGACTGCAGTTTCCTAAGGAGATTCTCCGGAGTTTTCCTTCCTGCCTCTATACTCAGTTACCTGCTTTGGTCCTCACCATCTTGCATTGTTATACATTGTGTTTTCTTTCTTTCCTTCTTTTCTTTTTTTTGGTTTTTTGAGACAAGGTTTCTTTGTGTAGCCTTGGCTGTTCTGGACTCACTTTATAGACCAGGCTGGCCTCTAACTCACAGAGATCCGCCTGCCTCTGCCTCCCGAGTGCTGGGATGACAGGTGTGTGCCACCCATGCCTGGCTATATCTTGTATTTTCAAATCCTTTTTCTATATTGTTTCTGAAATGGTGTACTTGCAACATGAGTTAATTTCCTGATTAAGTACAGCCTTTCTATTCTGGCATACAGCTCCCTGCCGTGTGTCATTGCACTTCACCCTGTGTCACTGTTTTTCAGTCTGGCTCCTGAAATTCCAAATTAACTTGTTTCCCAAACATATTCTGTCTTTCTGTTGGTGTTTTTCTCAGTTCCCTTTCCCCTGCTATCCTAACTATATGTCACTCTCTGATAGTCTTTTCACAAAGAATAATTCATGGGGAACTTTTCTTAAGCCCCAGGCATGGTGCTACATGCCCTTTTCCACAGCCTTTTTTTTTTTTTGCTGTTTGAAGCACACTTGGATTCTTCCTCCTTGCTAAACTCTGACGTCTTTATCTTCACTACCTCTTAAAGTGCCTGATACATAACAGTATCAGTACATTTGCACTTCATTTTAAGCTCTGAATTCAGTAGGTTGTGTAATGTGTGCAAATCACTCAAATGTTCTACTATCAACTTTCATGATTGATTTTGCTAAGATCAGGTGAGATAGTATAGCTAGATGTACTCTGTAAAGAGATAGTATGCCTTTATGCTAAAGCTTGAAAGAAGTATTCTAACATGTTTCAAATTCATCTTTGTGTCACTGAAATGGTTTTTTTGTTTTTTACACATTTCTCAAATTACAAGAATTTTCTCAGTTCTAATTGTTCTTTCGGGAGATGGGTGTGTTTAGGCTGGAACGGCCACAGATGCATTTCAGAGTAACCTAAAGAGCAGAGAACATTTGGAAGCGTTATACAGCAATTAACTTTTTCCTGGACAGTAAACTCAACCATGCCATTCCCTGTCTACTGATTTTGAAGACCAGAATTTTGCTGAGTGATAGCAGGAATGTAAGAATTCATGGCTTGTGTGTCTGTATCTTACCATTAAAATCAAATCTTAATCTCTTCCATTTTCCCTGACCTTGATTTATATAAATATGTAAATATTTATTGCTACCACAGTAAGCAAAAGGCAAATGCATACAATCCTGAAGTGTAATCTTTGTCACTTGTTATGGTGTAATGTTGCTGGATTCTTATATTTCAGCAGAAGAAATGAAGGCTGTTCGTCATTAGAGAGTTAAGCCCAAGGTAGCAAGAGAGATGAAAAAAATGCATTTTTTTGCTGTTAGAAACCTTAAAAGTTAAACTCCTTAGGCTACCTATATAGACTTTCCATTTTGAAAATGAGAACATTTGAGTCTTAAAAAAGTTGTATTCCCTAAATTTCTTTTATTTCGAAATATCATTGTTTGTACTCAGATTTGAATATTTCAGCTCTTAAGATTCAACATTTGCATTGTTTTACAAGTTAAGATTCTTAACATAGTCAAGGTTCGTTGCTTCCACCCTTTATTTACTATTTGATCCAGTGATCAAATCTAACCTAACCCAAACCTAACCACAAAGTGGGCATGTGTGCTTAGTTTTCTAGGAAATGCTTCCTTGTAACATACTTCACTGGTTATTCAGGTGCTCAGTGGATTTAGAAAGTAGTATCTTGGTGGGCAGAATTGAGTTTTTCAGCACATTTCTCCTGTGTTTGGTTCCATTTAAGGAAGTCTTTTTCTTTTTAGTTTTTCTAATAAATTTGTTCTGTAGACATTTACAGAGTGAATTATGAAGTTAAAAATATATCTTGCCAGGTGTGGTGGCACACGCCTTTAATCCCAGCACTCGGGAGGCAGAGGCAGGTGGATCGCTGTGAGTTTGAGGCCAGCCTGGTCTACAAAAGGAGTCCAGGACAGCCAAGGCTACACAGAGAAGCCCTGTCTCGAAAAACAAACAAACAAACAAACAAACAAAAAACCAACCCCCCCCCAAAACTATATCTATATATATATATCTTGTGTCTGAAGTAGACATTGTTAAAGCCTTTAAAAATAATGGATCTGAGGGCTGAAGACTGGCTCACTTCTTAAGAGCACTGGCTGTTCTTGCAGAGAACCTGGCTTCAGTTCCCAGCACCCACATGCCATTTAACAGCCATCTGTAACTCCTGTGCCTGGGAATCCACTGTCCTCTTGGCCTCCATGGAGACGGCACACATGTGGTGCATAGGCATATGTGCAGACAAAGCACCCATATACATGAAAAATTAAAATCTGATTTTTTAAAAAAAATTTTTAGAAATAGTGGCTCTGGAAAAGGTTTTCTTGTGTCCTTATCAAGAATAGTATATTCCCAGTAAGACTTGATATGAGTTAATTCTTTGTAGGTTGGAATTTATATCTTGGAAGCTGGCCTATCAAGACTAGACTTTATGAGTGATGCAAGTTCAAGAATGAAAAAGTTTAATCAGCTCATGAAGAGAGTGATGGAAAAGTTACATAATTTTACTATTCCAGGTAATTATTAAAGTAAGCTTTAAAATTACTTCTTGGGATTGTCAGTTTTTCTTCAGCTTGTACATATAATAACCTGAAAAATAAATAATAAAAACGAAGAAATGTCTTGAATGATCTTTATACAGTATTGTATGACAAAATCTGGGATGCTATTACTGACATGATTTGCTTTTGCCACTAATTGCTTAGTACTGTGCCCAGCATTTAAGAAAGTTTGCAAAATCAGTATATAAAGTCATTAGGCAATCAAAACATATCTAAACTGGCTGAATCTCTCTCTCTTTCTATCTACCTACCTTTTCTTAGTTATTCAGCAATTTGTTTGAATAGCCAGAGATTGTTGCTGACCTTTAATCTACTTGGCTTTGCAATCTGATAAAGAATCTAAAAAGCCAGGTTTCTATAAAGAGCAGATGACTTTGTTGTTTATTGGTAGGGCATGGAATTCTTGGTTAGCATGCCGCTCAAGGCCGGCGAATATTAGAGATTGTAGCACAGTGCTAGAGAGAAAACAGAAACAAAAAGCACTGTTGGTGAGTACTGTCTGCCACTGGTAGGCATGGGGAGCAGCTGGGGCTGCACCCAGCTGTGCTGTTGGAGAAACAGCTCACATTCTCCAAGCTACAGGTGCAATGTGTAGGATATTCTCTCCCCTCCTTTTTAGTTTTTGTTTTGTTTTTCTTTTTTTCCCTTATGTGTTAGATCTCAAAACCAGAACTGTACATATGCTAGTAAGTGCTGTACTGCTGAGCTGTATATAGCCTCAGCCCTGTAGAATATTTCCATGCTAGAATGTTTTGGAAATCTGTTTTGAACGTAGTGGGTAAACTGATGCCATAGCTCATTCTTCCCAAACTACACAATACTACTACTAATAAGTGATTTTACAAGTTAGAGATTTATAGGGAAAAAGATACCATGCTTTAGAGTTAGAAATGCTATCAAATATATCAAGAACTTTTTTCAGTTATAAGGATTTGTGCCAGCTATGGTGGACATACATAAACTGCCAATGCCCAGGAAGGAAAACGTAGAGCTTTGATATCAGTACCTGATTACATTAATTATTTTATTGTAATGGTATGAAATAAGTGCTTAAGTACACACCATTGTTGTGAAATCCTATATGATATTTCTATATTGAATTTAATGAATGCTTAGTTATTGAGCATATTACATGTGCTCTGTAAAACCATGTAGCTTCATAGTGTGTGTTTTTTTTTCTCTTTTTTTTTTTTAATAATGTGGTTTTGAGAACGGTTTGGAAATAAAAATGCTTCATTTCCTCACATCGAACGAAACACTATTTCAGCAGGGTAAAATTTTATTTTGTTCAAGTTATAGTATGAGTCTTATACAGGGCCGTTGTGTTTATCCAGTGAAATGTGACAGCCTGACAAACTTACATTAGTGGTTTCACAATGTTTCCTCACTAGCTATTGCTGCTACCAAAGGCCTGCCCTTCTCAGCCTGAAAAATTAATGAGAACCATTGGATTAATAAGCATGAAAAATATGAGGATTTTTTTGTTAAGGTATAAAAATGATGAAATGAGTTAATTTGTCAATCACCTATGAAATTCATATTTAGTTCCACATAGTTACTAAATACATATGAGAACAGAATATGTACATTTCTCTGAGGAGCTATAAGAAGGACCCATAAGTGATTGTAAATGCAAATAGATGACAACACATCATCGTAGCCAAAATAGCAGGTGAACACTGAGGAAAATGTTGATGGCATGCAACATTTAAACTCTTTTAAAGAATGAGGACGTAGATATTTTTTCTGAGGAGGAGTTTCTAGTCACAGAATACAGAGGACTGTGGAGATGGATGGGTGCATGAGGTTTCTTGCATTA
The DNA here is from genome assembly GCF_964271855.1 of Acomys minous. Classification (NCBI taxonomy): domain Eukaryota; kingdom Metazoa; phylum Chordata; class Mammalia; order Rodentia; family Muridae; genus Acomys; species Acomys minous. The sequence goes on along the minus strand of NC_140485.1, from coordinate 127,504,950 downwards.
AGGACTGGTGGATAGCGGGCCTTGGAGCACATGCACCCATGTTCCTAACCCTCTGAGCCATGATCATTTGGGGTGTGAGGCCAATCCAAAGGTATTGCAAAATGTCTAAAAATCACACAAAGTGGGAAGGGAAGGGTTTAAAAAGAAAACATTTGCTTGTGGCTTACAGTGCAGATCCTGTTGTGATCCTTGTATGTGATCCTGTTATATCCTTGGTGGATATACAGATGTCCTGGAAGAAGATGAGGAAGATTCAGAGAGTGAGCCAGAGGGCCAGGACATTGATGAGCTCTATCATTTTGTGAAGCAAAAACACAAGCAAGAAACACAGTCAGTCCAAGTGGATGTCCAGCATCCTGCCTTGATTCCAGTGCTGAGACCTTACCAGAGAGACGCAGTCAACTGGATGCTTCAACAAGAGCATTTCAGAAGCACCCCTGCTGGTGGCAAGTATAAGATGCTTAAAGAAGGGCTCATTGACTGGTAGGACAGTGCTGGAGATAGTTAATAGTGGGGCATGTATTGAGGTCATGGCTGAAAATCATACTGAAGAGAGAATACTTTTAAGAGGTCTGTCAAAATAGATATCTAGAAAATTTAATATGTGACTTTCCTTATTTATAGAAATTTAAACTTGTTCTTCCTTCAGCCTTAATGGGAGTGTATAACAAGTAAGAAATAAGTTTAAATCATAGTCCTACCTGTAGTCCCTTTTTGGAAGGTAATGGCAGGAAGTTCAGGAGTTCAAATCATTCTGGACCATGGCTATGATGTAGATTCTGGACCAGCCATGGCTACATGCCATGGTATCTCAACAACAACAACAACAGAAGTGGGTGGTGCGGTGTGGAGAGGAAAAAATCATCACTTGGCAACAAAGGATTGCTTTTCGAACTTGGTTGGTTATGTCAGAGTTTCCTAACTTTGTTAGCAACAGACAGCAGATTTGTGAACATAACGTGTTTTCTTAATTTATATTTCTCACTTGCCTGCAAAATAAATGAAACAGATTTGTTGGAAGGGTATACTTAAGTAATAATTTTTTGTTTGTTTGTTTGTTCTGAGACAGAGTCTTTGTGCAGCCCTGTCCATTTTACATTCATTATGTAGAGCAGGCTGACCTCAAGCTCTAATTAGAATTCATGTTTCTGCTTCCCAAGAACTGGACTTAACGGTGTGCACTGCCATGCCTTGCACTGTTTTTAATTAAGTAGACAAATTTTGAGATTTTTTTTTACATGATTCTATAAAGTGAGTTATTAACTAGTTCTGATGCTTCTTGTATAGAGTTACTTCAGGTAACAACAGATGATACCATTTACTTTACCCAAGTTCTCCAGCAAACTAATTTTTTTAAAAGTTTTCTTTTTAGGAAGTATCAATTGATAGGCAATATTTCCTTTTTACTCCTGATCCTATTAATATTAATAAATTTGTCTTCTCCCATATTTCCTCGTCTTAATTTCCCTATCCCCCAGATACTCACTCATTCGTATTACTTTGCGTTCTCTTCCCTTGCCCTGAAACCAACTTCCAACTCTGGAGTTGGACGCTCTTGGTAAAGTCTCATAGTCTCTATCTTCCCCTACCCATCTCTCAGTCAGTCTTTTCCTTTTAATTATTTGTCTGGGAAATGTTAGTTCTATAAGCCTCCACATTGGCCATATTATTTTTTTCTCTAAAATGAAATAACTTTCTTCAGGTACATAATTTTAGTAAGATGTAACTTTTACATAAATAACGTGCCTTGATCTTAAAGGTAACGTTTGATGCATTTAACAAACCTGTGTCCTTGGAGTCAGCAACAGTTTTCATCAGGTCTCTACCACAGTGACAGGGGATCTGAGAAAATCATCTCCAGAGAATCACAGATTCAGAGGGTTCAGTGCAAGGCTGCCTAGTCTGATTGCTTTGGACCCATGGAGAGAGTAGATATTTATAGGAAAGAAATACTTTGTCTCAGAATTAAAAGAATGCTATTGTTCCTGTTATTTCTCTAGAATTTTTAAAGAACGATAAGAAATTTTAGCTAGCTCTCATGGAGCACACTTGAGCTGCCAGTGCCTGCGAAGGAAAACTTCAAGGCTAGATAGCAATAGTTTAGTACATGGCCATTGAATTGTAATGGGATAAAACAAGTGCACACTTACACACTGTGGTGTGAAAACCCTGTTTGATATTTTGTACTGAAAATAATTTATAGAGTTATTGATTATTAGGTCTTTTCACCATTTACATCATGGCAGTGACACGTAGCTGAGGAGCTTTTCATTCGTCTCACTGTTGTCTGGAAGTAAAGAACATGTTACGAAGGGATCAGGACTAGATGGATACAGTCCCCAAGGGCAGCCCCAGTCAGGACCATCTCTCTTTAATTGGGTCTTACCTATAACGTTCTTCCTAGTTTTCAGTAAGCCCTCACCTAAATGACTCTATCAGTGAATAGTGCATTCCAGGCACAGTCTCTAGGCCGCCATCTCCAAGGCTGCAATGGCAACAGTGCCTTCAACACATGAGCCGTTGGGGGGCATTTCATATACGAACCATAACACCACTTAACACAGAACTAGAGTTGTACCAAAGTAAGTACTAGGTCTGTATGGTTCATGAGAGTTGAAATCCGGCCTTCCACGTTGAAATCTGCTATGAGTTTAAAATAGTGGATTCATGTAGTAATATAAAAAGCAAACAGTGCAAAACTTTTAATTTTTATATTGGTTTTATATTTTAGTTATCAGGATAAAGTATACTGTTGAAATTATTTGACTTATTTATTTTTTAAGAAAACTGAAAATTAAAGGTTATATATTTGACATTATATTTTGTGCAGTGGTGGTGCAGAAAATGCCCTAAGACATTTACTTATGGCCCAGTCAGCTCTAGTTCTAACCCCACAGAAGGCAGCCATTGTACTGGAGCTTGGCCTGTTTGGGGAAAATGAACCATTTTACACACATACACAATTTGAACAAGGATTTTATTTTTTTATATGATATTTTTGAGGTTGTCTATACTGTATGTATGAGAAACTCATTTTTTAAAAATCTATACATACTAGATTTTTTTGATTAAATCCCTATGTGACATTTAGCTGTTCTTCTGTGCTGTATGGTTCTCACAAAGTGATTTTTTCCCCTTTTATAAGCACTGTATCTTTTCCTATGTCATCTATTACTTTCTTAGAAATTGTTTTCATTTCAGTGGTGGATAGAGACTGACTTCCTATTTTGTAAATTATAAGATTAAAGAGAAAGATCAAAGAAGATTGAGGTAAATGAAATACTTTGTATTCGAGTATGAGCTTTCCTTCTCATGGTGTACTCCACATAACAGGTCAGCCATAGAGAAGATGCATGTTGGAGACAAGCAGCATAGGTCTGTCGAGTTATTTTAAAGTTGCCCTTGATCCTCCTGCCTCTACTTCCTTCAGCATATCCTACTGGCATGAGCCGCCAGAACCCTACTAAATGATAAGCCACCCAGCATGGGACCTGAACCCATGACCCTGAGAATTAGAGCCTCGTGCTTCACTGACTGAGCTAGCTAGGTGGTATCCCTAACCTATTTCCAGTTGTGCAAAAGGAAAATTAGTTTTCTCCAACTGAGTCTCACTAGGTATACAAACCACTCTTAAGGACAGGACCCTTGCCTAGTAGTAGATGGCCAACACAGAAATGAACTCAGTGCCATTTTTGGAGACTCTTGGTCTCATAATGCATAACGCTTTCTCACCCCACCCCCCACCTCAACCCCAGGTCCTTTTCATACATATTATGGTTTCTGGTTTTGTGCCTTATGGCATTTCTGCATTTGATGTATATCTCTGTGTCTCTGTGTGCTTTTTATGCTTTTGTTTGGTTCTTTTTCTTTTGTTTTTTCATTTCTATTTATCTTTAAAAGCATTTTTTTAGATGGCTGTTTATATTCTGAGAGGGGAGCAGGGACGGGAGGCAGAAAGGACATAGATCTGGGTGGGCGGATGGGGAGGATCTGGGAGGAGTTTGGAGAGTGGAAACTCTAATCAACATATTGTATGAAAAAATCCATTTTTTCAATAAAAAAGAAAGGAAGTTGCCCATTTTTTAGGTGACTTGTTAAAGATAACCATATCAGGTTGGGATTGAGGCCCTATGATTTCCTGTTGATCGTCAGCTGCTTGTTGTGCTCTGCTATTCTGTGCTATTACTTGCTTATGTGGATTTGTGCCAAAGCAAAGGAAGCTGGCAAAGAGTACTAGAGGGATATTTGTAAAAGAACTGCAGAGAATCGTGGCCTTTTACCCATGTGCTAAATGAGAGGCAAATAACGTGGCTTCTCCTGAATGAGCCTTCTCAAGGACATAGGTCTTCTGAATCAGTATCCCATGCCATTGTTTCTTTTATCTTAGTATCACTATGTGACAGGGGAAAAGTAAAACTCATGTGATTATACTTTAATTTAGATAACTCTCTGCACTTCTTGTGGCGAGAAATTGTTACGCCTGATGGTTTGAAACTCTACTATAATCCATACACAGGCTGGTAAGGCAAAATCTTATATGTTTGGTTTTTGTTTGTTTGTTTGTTTGTTTGTTTGAGACAGGGTTTCTCTGTGTAGCATTGGCTGTCCTAGACTCACTTCATAGACCAGGCTGGTTTTGAACTCACGGTGATCTGCCTGCCTCTGCCTCCTGAGTGCTGGGATTAAAGGTGTGCCCCACCACACCCGGCTGATATGTTTGATTTTTAAAATATATTCAGTAAACAACAGATTTATAATAAATGTTGTCAGTCTTGAGGAACAATAGAAGTCTTACTACATGTTTCTATAACTAGGATAGATTCAGAATTTAAAAAACACTTCTCATTTTTCTGTTGAATGCGTTTATTATGATAGACAGAAACTTCTGAGCTACCAAGACTGGCAGATGGCTGGGCACGGTGAAGTACATCTCTAATCCCAGCACTTCGGAGCTCTGAGTTGGAGGCCAGCCAGGATGTTATCTCAGAGAGGGGGAGCATAAAAGAGAAATAAGATTTACATCTCAAGCAATGTTTTTTCTTGAATAAAGGACAACTTTTAGATTTTTCATTAAATTATCAACTTGTAGATTAAAGAAATGTGGACTCTTTAAGTATAATTAATGAATTTGTATTTATTGTCTTTTATATTTTTAATCATAGATTGATAAAGATCATAAAGGAAAAATGCTTCCTTCTAAAATGTTACAAAATTACAGACAGATATTATCTGTTCTGTAGCCAGGGATGGAGGGATGACATGGTATACCCATGAAGGCAGAGGACAGCTTGTGTTCCTGGCTTTCAGGATGGTGACAGTTACCTTCTGCTAAGTCATTTTGCCAGCCTGCATGACATTTTTCTTCAATTATAGAAGAGATTACATTTTGAATATGTACTGGCATCGATCTTGTTTCTCCAGACTTGTCTGCGCAGTTATTGTTACTATTTTGTATGGTTTGGAAATTCAAATTGTTTTCTCCTAAATGAAGTTTTGATAAACTTAAAGTTGTGTTCATTTCTTCAGTTCTCTTTGGGACTACTAATAAAGGACAGTATAACTTTTATTTAAATTCCTGGATTGTATTTTTTCTTAGCATCATTCGTGATTTCCCACATGCTGGGCCACAGTTGCTTGGTGGAATCTTAGCAGATGAGATGGGTCTCGGAAAGACCGTGGAGGTTCTGGCTCTGATTCTTACACACACTCGACAAGATGTCAAACAGGATGCTCTCACACTTCCTGAGGTACAAAGAAATACTGTGGTGCTCTGGAGGGTGGGGACAAAGGCTGTCAGGAGACTTACAGTGAACATTGAGCATTTGCTTGGCCCTCAAGTTGACCTCTACTGTGCATTGTATGAAGTGGCTTGTATTCATGGGTGTTTACCTTCAAGTGACCACAGAGACTAGGACGTTGGTTACCAGCTAGTAGAGCAGCTAGTAAGAGGATATAGAGTAGTAAGTTATCAGTCTTCCAGCTAGTCAGCAGAGAACTCCTTTACAGTAAACCTGCTGTTACTTCAGCTGTCCCGTCAGCATTATCAGGCCATTTGTCAGCTTAATTTTAAACCTCAGATTTTGAAAAGTAGAACTTATTGACTGACTGATAGCTTAATCGTAGTAGATTGTTAAATGGGATAGATTTTGTATAAGTATATTAATATTAGAGTTTACAAAAAATAATTTCCTCTATCTCCCAGTAGTGAAACCTGAAGCCAGCACATTGTCCTGCTGAATTTACTCACTAATCAAAGGTAGAATTATGAACCTTGGGGAAACACCAGGCCCACAATCTTAATATGTATGTAATATGTTGATAAATTCATGTATATATAATAAGACTTAGAGATTCCAATAGTAAATATAAAATAAAAATCTTTATATATAAGTTTACATAAACTTATATAAATATATACTATGATGGGGAGGTTGGAGAGATGACTCAGTGGTCAAGAGCTCTGAGCTCTGGCTGCTGCTCTAGGGGCCCCAGGTTGGATTTTCAGCACCCACTTACAGGGCAGCTGACCATCTTCAACTCTAGATCCAGGTGCTGCCTCTCCCTCTTCTGGCCTCTGGGCACTGCATGCGTGTGGCACACAGACATACATGAAGGCAGAGTACCCTTACACATAAAATACATCTTATTTTTAAAAAAGACACTGTATATGACTTAAAGTATTAACTTCTTTCAGAGATTTTAAGTTCATTACATATTTTATTTCTCAACTGTTTGATTATTTTAAATTTAATGTGTCAATTCTATTTTAAAATGTGTCTTCAAAAGTTAGTTTCAGAAATTCCCAACATTTAGGTAGTTTAAATAGTGTATACAAATTAAAAAATGATGGCTAGTTGTAAGTTCCAAAGTATATAATGAATGATGCTTAGTTATCTTTTACTTTCATAGTTTTGTATGCTATTTTTCACTTCTTTAATAGAAGGGTTATTTATAATAACTCAGAATACTGAACACAAAATATTTCAACTGCCAAATGTTATATATTTCAGGGGAAAGTAGTGAATTATTTCATCCCATCTCATTGTCCTAAAAGAAAAGTGAAAAATAGAGAGATCCAGGATACAGAATATGAACCAAAAGAGAAAGTTCACTGCCCCCGTAAGTATGCTCTCTTCAAGTGGCTTCTTTTTTTTTTTTTTTGGTCTTAAAACTTTGCACCCTTATTTCAAGTTTCAGTAAGTCATATTTAACCTGCATCCTTCATTAAAAGATTATTGAATAGATCTTATATTGTATGTACAATTTTGAATAGTGCGATGAACTATTTGTTGTATCAATTTTCTTTTTTTATTTGAATTTCTTATTAATTTATTCATATTACATCTCAGTGGTTTCCTCCCATTCCTCCCTCCCTCCTACTTTCTCCCTACTCCCCTCCCCTATGACTGATTGAGGGGGACCTCCTCGCCCTGTATATGCTCATAGGGTATCAGGTCTCTTCTTGGTAGCCTGCTATCCTTCCTCTGAGTGCCACCAGGCCTCCCCATCCAGGGGACATAGTCAAATATGAGGCACTAAAGTTCATGTGAAAGTCAGCCCCTGCTCTCCACTCAACTGTGGAGAATGTCCTGTCCATTGGCTAGGGGTTCGAAGTTTACTACATTTATTGTCCTTGGCTGGTGCCATAGTTTGAGCAGGGTCCCTGGGCCCAGATCTGCCCGTCATAATGTTCTTGTAGGTTTCTAGGACTCTCTAGATCCTTCTATTACCCCATTCTTTCATGCTTCTCTCACCTCGAGTCCCAACAGGATGTCCTGCCCTCTGTCCCATCAAGTGGCTTCTTAACAGTGATTTGTTTTGTTTTGTTTTTTGAGACAGTCCTAAACTCATGATGTAGACCAAGCTGGCTTCAAACTCACATCTGCCAGCCTCTGTTTCCCAAGTGCTGGGGTTAAAGGCATGTGCTACCACTCCCAGATTCTTTTTTTGTTTGTTTGTGTTGTTTTTTTTTTTCTGTTTTTTGAGACAAGGTCTCTCTGTGTTAGCCTTGGCTGTCCTGGAGTCACTTTGTAGACCAGGCTGGCCTCGAACTCACAGCGATCCGCCTGCCTCTGCCTCCCGAGTGCTGGGATTACAGGCGTGCGCCATCAGGTCCGGCTTACTCCCAGATTCTTACAGTCATTTTTACTGTAGTTTTATGATATCTTTAGAAAGATCTTAATCATAAGGACTAGTTGGTTTTTGTCTTTTGTTTTTGTTTTTTCAGTTGTTTTTATTTAAAATAAGAGCATGGCTACAAATTACATTATCAAAAAATAAAGAGTTGGTCCCACCCAAGTGTAGTGGGCCTTTAATCCCGGCACTTGGAAAGGCAGAGGCAGACAGACCTCTCAGAGTTCGAGGCCAGCCTGGTCTACAAAATGAGTTCCAAGATAGCCAGAGCTACACAGAGAAACCCTGTCTTGGAAAAAAAAAATAGTGGTCCCAGTACTACTAGTTCAGTCTATTATATTTAAATTTCTTCAGTTTTGTTTATTTTCAAGTATACCTTTTACAATTTTTATTAGCAGATGAACTTTTCTTAGAAATGGTAGCAGAGTACATTCTAGGGCATTCAAGAGATTTTATAATTTGAACGATTGTTTTGTGAAACTAACAAATTAGTCTAAATATTATTAATTCAAGGTAAATTTTTATTAACATAGTGATACTAGAGCACATTAAGTCTTTTATTCATTTTCTTAATCCTTAATGAAGATTAAGATTGAATTGTATTTCAGTTATTTGAATAGCTAGTGTATTCCTTTGTCTATCCACTTCTGCATTTAGCTACACGTGTGATGATCCTGACAGCTGTGAAAGAAATGAATGGGAAAAAAGGAGTTTCTATTCTCTCCATCTATAAGTATGTCAGCTCTATATTCAAATATGATGTTCAACGGAACCGGAGTCTTCTGAAGCGGATGCTGAAATGTTTAATCTTCGAGGGTCTTGTAAAACAGATCAAAGGCCATGGCTTCTCTGGGACTTTTACACTGGGGAAGAATTACAAAGAAGAAGATATATTTGATAAAGCAAAAAAACAGGTAGCACCATTCACTAAGCACATTTACACATATAGAATAAATGGATACATACTACCTTGATACTGACACTTTCAGAATTTGCAGACAAGAATCAAAAACGAGTGAGGAAAAGCAGTGTGGCAGTGACCTATACTTTCTACTTTCTGAATATATGTGCCACAAAAGTAATAACTTTATTTTAGTTACCATTGAACCCAGAGAAGAGTGGTGAGCTAGAAGTACTCACTGGGCTGAGAGATAGCTCAGAAGTTAAGAGCACTGGCTGCTCTTCCAAAAGTCCTGAGTTCAATTCCCAGCAACCACATGGTGGCTCACAACCATCAGTAATGAGATCTGGTGCCCTCTTCTGGCATGCATGTGTATGTGCAGGCACAACACTGTGTACATAATAAGTAAAAAAAAAATAATTTTTTTTTAAAGAATAAGTACTCAATGGGATGAGCTCTAAAACTGGTTGGTTTTCATATACCTTAGAGTTGAAGGTAACTTACCTGTTGTTAATGCTGCTGTCTGTAGTCAGACGGTACTCCCACCTTTTGAAATGTTAATGCTTCAAGTTTGCATGTATCTAATTATATATTCTTCAAGTCTTTTATAAAGTTATCATGTTCCCAAGGCCATCATCCTGTAAAATGCTTATATTTTGGCATGAAACTGTTTTTATTGGGCTAGTAATTTTAATTTGCTTTTAGAAAAGTAGACACAATCCATGTAAACATTATCAAGGAAAAACTAGTGACAGTAAATCAAAGTATAAAAGCTTTGTGCTCAGTTTGCGTGGCACTGTAAGAGATCATGGAGAGAACAAGCACAGACACACTCATCGCTTGGAGTAGAGAGCCAGCTTGTGCCCAAGCAGGTAGGAGCAGCAGTGAGCTGTGCTGTTGTAATCCTGCTGCCACAAGAAGGGGAAGTCTCTAATCAGTGCCACTGTTTCTGCGCTAATATCCTGGATCTTCTTTTTGCCTGTAGTTCTGATACCATTTTCAGGGAGCTGCCCTATCACCTACCTGCGTGTCATACCCGTCCTTTATTACGTGCCCTCTGTAGGCACTTCTCTAGTGTGCTTCTACTTTTTACTGGTCAGAAAGCTGTTGCCCCAGAGACCAGGTCCAGTTCTTATTTGTATCCTAGCACATAAGCCAGGGGCAGAACTGACATTCAGACCATAATGGCAGGGGACACATACAAAGGCAAAGGTAGGAGTCTGCTGCTCTGAAGGTTACAGAAAGAGATCTTCAGAGGGCAAATCAGAATACACACACACACACACACATACACTTACACACACACACACACAAATATATTAGAAACAAGTTTCTTTGAATAAAGCGGTGGTAAAAACACTTTTTTTAATAAATTTATAAAGCATATACTTAAAGTTTAGAGTTTAATCTCACCATTATAACTTTATTGGTACATATGAATTAAACAGTACTTTTTCTTAGGCAGTTGGGAGTCCAAGGAAGATTCAGAGAGAGTTAAGGAAACCAGTGAGCAAGGATACAGATTCTGAATACCTGCCATCAAACACTTCTGATGATGACGATGATCCTTATTATTATTACTGTAAGGCCAGAAGAAATCGTAGTAAGATGAAGAAAAAACCTGTTTTAGTCACCAAAGAGGAAAAAAGTCAGCCTATCTGTTCAGATTCCCAAGTTCCCGCTCCAGCAGCTGATGACTCTCCAAGTACTGATGCTCATGTGTTAGAAAGTACATGCATCTGTGAAGACGAGGAAAACCAAAAAGCAAAGGACTTCGCTGAGTCTCCAAACCCTGCTGCTGAGGAGTTCACACATTCTAACAGCGTGAGTCCCTGTGAGACTTCTGATTACCGTTTTGAGTGCATATGTGGTGAATTTGACCAGACTGGCCACAAGCCAAGAGTTCAGTGTCTGAAGTGTCACCTGTGGCAGCATGCAAAGTGTGTGAATTATGAGGAGAAGAATCTGAAGGTTAAACCTTTTTACTGCCCCCACTGCCTTGTTGCAATGGATCCAGTGTCAACAAGAGCAACTCTCATTATCTCTCCAAGCTCCATCTGCCACCAGTGGGTAGATGAAATCAACCGGCACGTGAGGTCATCATCTCTGCGAGTTTTGGTAAGGCACTGGGGCTAAAGAGCAATAGAAACATGTAAAATTTCGCTTCTTTATGATAATTTTCATTGTGATTTTTGTTTGATTTTATTTATTTTTATTATTATATCTACTTGGGGGGTTGTAGCAAGGTTTCATTAGCCCAGGCTATTTTCAAGGTCGACATTGAACTCCTGATCATCCTGCCTCTACCTCCCAGGTGCTAGTATTCTAGGCATGTGTACCATACCTACTAATTTTGATTATGTGTGATTTTACTTTTCTTTATGCTTTTATTTTCCAAAGTTCTTTGTTAGTGTTTTTATAGCTTCTTTCCCCCAAAAAGTTGAGCCTAAAGCCTTGCACGTGTCAGGCAAGCACTCTAGCACTGAGCCGTGTCGCCATTATCCTCTGTTTATTCCTAAAGTTATATGTTATGATACTGATACTGCTATCCCAGAGCTTGAAGAGAATATTGAAAAGGAGAAATAGAACTATATATTCCTGTCTGACTTCTAAATTTCAGAAGTTGAGAGCCTATTGATATGAAAGTTTTTTAAAAATTCAGGATCATCAAGTTGAAATGTTTTGGTACAGCATTTGTGATTTCAGACAGAGATACAGTCATAGGGTAGCATGGTGTAATTGTAGATGCCCATTTAACCTTGTAGATCTGTAATTGTCCTCTGGAACCTCAGTTACTTCATTAGAATAAAAAATACCAAATTTAGCAAATACTTACTGGTAACTGTCATTTTCTAGGATCTGGGCTGAATTCTAAAAGTGTCCTCTCACCTGCTTGCTTGTTAATTAGTTGGTTAAGTGCTGGCTCATAATCATTGAGTGTCATTGTTGGTTGGCTGCCTTCTTTCTTCTTCTCATGTAGATAGATAGTGTAGGCTTTCCATAGTTGGCCACTGCCGTGGATGTGGAGACTGCAGCAATAAGTAAAACATAGTTTTTGACATTGAGAAACTCTGTTCTGTGGGGATAGGATTTTCAGTCTTAGCTCCTTCCATTTTGAGCAAGTCACTGTTTCCTCTGTGTGGGAAAGGAATAGCACTTAACAGTACTGCTGTTGAAATATGGAGACAGTGCTTCACCCAGCACCTAGGCACGGATGATGCCTCATGAATGGTAGCTGGGGTTGCTCTGCTTCCCCCACCCCTGGATTCCCACACCCCTATTGAGTCCATCTACCAACCTGCCCACATTCTTACCCATTTTGTCCAGTTGAAAAAAAACCTAAGTATTGCTTCAAAACCTAACTGAACATCAGCTCCTCTGAGTTAACTGTCAGTTGCACAATTGCTCTTTCTCCCAATGCTGCCAAAATTGCTTTGTAATATTTCTATTCATGTTGTTTATGTCACTTGGCTCCCACACTGAAACATAACCTTTCTCCATACATTTGTGCAATCTGTCTACAGTATGTGTGGCCAAAAGCAAATTCAGAAAGGGTTCAGTTAAATAGGAATATAAGTAATTGAATACTTCTCTGGCCTCTGCTGTAGTTTTCATTAATAATTGTTGGTGCTCATTTTCCAGGTATATCAAGGAGTGAAGAAAGATGGCTTCTTACAGCCTCATTTTTTGGCAGAACAAGATATAGTTATCATTACCTATGATGTCCTTCGTTCAGAACTAAACTATGTCGATATCCCACATAGCAATAGTGAAGATGGGCGTCGCCTGAGGAACCAGAAGCGCTATATGGCCATTCCCAGCCCCCTGGTAGCAGTGGAGTGGTGGAGGATCTGCCTTGACGAGGCTCAGATGGTTGAATGCCCTACAGTAAAAGTAAGTCTGCAGCGTCTTTAGTGCTGAGGAAGGAAGGAACAGCATACATAGTCCGTAGTTGGAATTTAGTTAACCCACAGTGCTGATAGTGCTTGAATATTTGTTGCTAAACACAAAATGTGTTATGAACTATGCAATCCTTTGAAATTACTCTAATTCTCTGAATGATGCTTCTATATGGAATACTTGGGAACCTGCGTGTCAGTGAATGTATATGACCCAGTTCAAAGCAAGCTATGTTTAGGGACTTTTAAATCATCTCAGCTAATTAGAAGGCTTATCGTGTTCTCTGTAGCCTGTAGTAAACAGCTACAGAACATGTGCCTTATGTGTAGAATTCTAGTATATCTCTGTGTGTTCAGAGGTCTTTCTCTGTGGTTCTCCACCCTATTATTTAAGATAGTCTCTCACTAGACCTGGACCTTCCAGTTCCAGTGATCCTGCTGCCTTCACTTTCCCACTGCTAGGATTTAACCGCTTTGTGTGTTAAAGTTTTGGTGCTAGAGATCCTAGTATTGCACAGCAAGTACTTTACTGTCTTGGCCATTTCCCAAGCCATATATTACTTATATTTATTCTGTCTCCAGTGGCAAGTCTGTGACCTGAACTGAATTGATGAATCATATCTCATAACACAGAAGCTTACCTTATAGTACAGAGTGGTGAAGGGGTGTGTTCAGTTAGGATGTTGTTCCCTTTTCTGTGTGTTTGAACTACTCCTGCCTCAGGGTGGCCCATGGAGAGCTCCTCCCAATGAAGACCACTGTGCTGGGTAGTGGCTCACTGAGTATGACATCCAGAGAGTGAAAACTACCAATAAAGATGAGTCTTACTGACACGAAGCTGTAGAAGGCCATTCGATGAGGAGGTGTGTGCTGGTGTCTGTGCTTTACTTTAGTTCACGTTTCTCTGTCATTAGGCTGCAGAAATGGCCCAGCGTCTGAGCGGGATTAATCGTTGGTGCATCAGTGGCACTCCAGTGCAGAGAGGATTGGAAGGTAATACAGGCTTTCCTCAGTTACCATACATGAAGAGGTTACTTGTGGGAAAAATACTGCTGCGCTGAATGTTTGTCAAATCTTTGTTTACTTAGAGTTTGCTCCTATAAGTTTAAAGCATTTATCTTTGTAAATGAGACTTGGGGGATTCTTCAGTTAGTATATGTGAGGACAGATACATAGTGAGCACTCCTATTGCTTTAAATTGGCCAAATATCTTATCCGTTCCACAGTATAGCTGTTAAGTCTTAACCCAAGCTCTCAGGTGTAGACCCTGAGAAGAAAGGAGAGCATGAGGGAGAGAAAATTAAATTTTATTGTAAGGAATACTGCGGAAAGTGACAGCTAAGTTAAGAGCTGTAACACTGTTAAGTGAATAGGAGAGGAGAGGAATCTCTGTAATACAGGAAACAGCATTTGGAGGTAATATGGCAGCAGGAGACCTCAAAAAAGAGTGTCAATGTTGCTACAGGACAGAGAGTTAGAGAAATTATGTTCATGCAGAGACTGAATGGGCAGGTATAGAGAAAACCAAAAAGGACCTTTTAAACTTTCATAAAGTATTTTTCTTAGTTTTTTGAAAAATAAATATTTAATTTTGAAATTTGGGGAAATTTTGAAAAATTGGAAGCTATTATAAGGATTCTGAAACAATGATTTAAGCTCATCTTGTGATGTATAAATTTACATTTCAAAAGATCACTGTCATTGTAGCATGGAAAATGATTTAGCGGAGAGCAGAGTATATAAGGATGTCAGCCGTTTGGCTGCAGCAGTTGATGGAGGCAGGCAGTGCTAGCATTATGGATCTGGACTGGGCTTGTCTTAGAGAAATAGAAAATAATGGATGAGGAAAATTAATAAGGTGTGGTATGTTGACATATTCCTAACTCATGCATTTCTCTAAATTGTACTAGAAGAAAAGCATCTTTGGGTAGTAAGGTTGTTAATTTGTCTTCAGCAGGTATAATTAGAGGGTTTTAAGACATCAAGTAAGTAGAACATAAACAACTGGACTGATGTGACCTGAACTACAATCCTGAGTTTCCTGCATATAAGCATGTGTTACTAACTCCCTGTGCTATCAGAGTCACTTTATTTAGCTCCAGCAAGGCCCTATCTGAAAAAATAAGCAATTTCAACTTAAAATGTTTGTTGGCCTTCTTGTAATGATGTTATGGGTAGTTGTTGGGTTGTTTGTTTGTTTTTTGTTTTATTTTTATTAGTTCCCTTAGAGTCGTACAATGTGTTTTGATCATATTCACCTGCCTCCCTATTTTTTTTCCCCCACTTCACTCACCCACCCAGGTTTGTGTCTTGTCCTTTTTTTTTTTTTTTTTTTAATCCTTTATGACCAGTTTGTGCTTCCAAATATTTTTGGGGTGTGTGGTGTTCCACTGGAGATTGGCTGACTCACAGAGGGCTGTGCTTAGAGCAGACTCACTTTCCCGGAAGCTAACGACAACTAGTGGTTCCAGAGCTTCCAGTGGCTTGTGCTCCCAACTTCCCTCTCCATGCAGGGCTTTCTCTGGCTTGGAACTGTGGGAGTCTAAAAAATAATTCTTAGCTCCTTTTGTGGACATCATAGTCTGTATTTTTTTCAACTAATGATACATAAAAGCATAAAGAAAATTACACTCAGGCATGGAGAAATGGCTTAGTGGTTAAGAATGGTGATTTGCAAAGTGCATATTTAATTGCCTTAGGCTAATTCCCTAGACATGAAATTAGTAGATGAAAGATCATTAGGAATGTTAGTTGGGTAAGAGAATGGTCTCTGCATCGTGGGTTATTAGTTCCTACATTTTTCTTTTATGTTTTACTGTTTTGACAAGTGTTAGGTTAGTGCATCTGTCTTAATTAAAGTCTACTGAAGACATTTTCATTGGTGGTAGCCTCAGGCTTTTGTGTTGATTGCAGGCTTTGTGTAATACTTCCTACATCTTAAGTGCCTCAGCAGCTAGAGCAGAACCTAGAGCACAGGAGAGTCTCAGGAATGTAAATTGACGTCGGATAAAGTGTTCTTGTTCAAGAGCCTGCAGGATGTGTTCTGCTTGATGCTGAGTTATATGCTCTGTGCGTCTGTGAGGGGGCTATGCAGAGGTGCAGTGAAGAAACACAGAAACAGTTACCCCTGGTGTCCTGTCGCTTTTCCTTTGCAGATCTTTTTGGGCTGGTGGTCTTTCTTGGGATTGAACCTTTCTGTGTCAAACACTGGTGGATTCGACTTCTCTATCGTCCATACTGCAAGAAGAATCCTCAGCATCTGTACAGTTTTATTGCCAAGATATTGTGGAGGTCTGCAAAGAAAGATGTCATTGACCAAGTCAGTATGCCAAACTCTCTGAGGGAGAACGTTAATAAGGAAACAAGTTGGAATGAAGTTATATTATTCTTTTCCCAACTTCCCATTGCAGATTCAGATTCCACCTCAGACTGAAGAAATGCACTGGCTCCACTTTTCCCCTGTGGAGAGACATTTCTATCACCGCCAGCATGAGGTGTGCTGTCAGGATGCCGTGGTGAAACTCAGGAAGATCTCTGACTGGGCCCTGAAGCTGAGCAGCTTGGACAGAAGGACAGTCTCCTCCATCCTGTATCCATTGCTGCGGCTCAGGCAGGCCTGCTGTCACCCACAGGCTGTTCGTGGGGAGTTCTTGCCGCTCCAGAAGAGGTTTACCATCAACTTCCTTCTCATGTGGGGTTTTTGTTGCAGTATTAGGCACATTTAAGCACATTTGACTCCTAGCTTTATTAAGGTACTTCTGGCCAGGTCTTAGAGGTTTTTTTGTTTTTGTTTAGTTTCATGGTTTTGTTCTTACGGATCCTCATTTGTGAAAGAGGCATCACAAAATTGTTTTCATTTCTTTTAAAATTTAAACTGTTATAACAGGTTTTTGTGGTTGAATTTGTAGTTTGGAGAAGGTTTTGTTTCCTCATCTTCCTCCTCCCCTCCTCTTCTTCCTTTTTCTTTCTTTCTTCCTCCTTCTCTTTCTTATTTCTTCATCTTCTCCCTCCTGCTCCTCCTCTTCCTCCTTTCTTTTTACTACTTCTTTCATCCTTTGGCTTTTCAAGACAGGGTTCTCTCTGTAGCTCTGGCTGTCCTTGAACTCACTTTATAGATCATACTGATCTCTGCCTCTCAAATACTGGGTTTAAAGGCAAAACCACCCCAGGCTTTTTTCCTCTCTTAGTCCCCACATGAGGGAACAGCTAGATTACCACTAAATATATTTTTAAAATAATTGTGATAGTCATTTCATTGATATGTCCAATTCCATAATTCTTTTTGTGGCTTGGACTGCACCTCAAAGCGGGGCTCATCTTCAATGCCTGGTAGTATAAGAAACTCTTAGCTGTCAGAGAACTATAAAGAAGATTGTATTCGGGGCTTACCTTCCAGTAGAGTATAGGCAGTTAGAAACAGCAAAGATGATGAATGCATACAATATAGCTTGAATGTGCTAAAAGTTTTAAGAATTACAGATTGCTATGGAGACAGTTTCTATTTAAACCATAGTTTAAGACATCCCTCCAATGAAAATGTTATTTGACTTGACTGCTGGGGCATCTATTCTTATTATTTTCAATTTCGTAAACTAAAAATTAAATTTGTAGTAAGGCTTAAGTTTAATTAATACGTAGTGATGGGATTCAATCAGACCCAGTCTTACACTGTGTTCCCTGTTCTATTTCTAATGGATCATGTTGTATTTGATTTTCTAGTTCCTCTCTTCCTTGTAAAATAATGCAGATCAGGTAGGAGAATACCTAGTGTAGAAACTGTACTGTAAAACTGAAGGTGAACAGACTGGAGATGGTTCAGCAGTTCAAAGGGCTTGCTGCCTCTTCGAAAGGACTGAGTGCAGTTCCTATTACCCATGTCGGGTAGCTGGCAACAGCCTCAAACTTCAGTTCCAGGAGGCCCTCTTCTGGCCTCAGTGAGTGTGCACATGGTGCCGACACACATACACATATGTCGTATTCAGACAGATACACACATACTCAAATACATTTTTAAAGTGGAGATGAAAACTGCTGAAGGTGTTGTATAAACACTGAATTGTCATGTACTCTTCATCTAGCACACTGACTTTACTGCTGAGATAATACTTGGGGGTTTCATTCTGGTTTTGAAAGATGTCTCTTCTTTTAGCACCATGACAATGGAAGAGCTGTTGACATCTCTGCAGAAGAAATGTGGGACGGAGTGTGAAGAGGCCCACCGGCAACTAGTTTGTGCCCTCAACGGCTTAGCAGGCATTCACATCATTAAAGGTAGAAGGTGATTGCTTTATTAGATCCGATTGTTCCAGTGCATTTTGAGGAAGGTTAATAACAGTGATGTTCTCACACACTTCTGATGTGAGTCAAGAGGGTTCCATTACATAGAGAGCACGTATGCAGAGCATCTCATGAACAGTCAGTGTACATGTACCTTAAGCAAACATTTTCACCTCAGAAATTCTGGAAACTAAAACAATTTAGGAAATTACATTTTGAACAATGGTTTCCCCATAAGATATTTAATCTTAGTCTTTTACAGTGAAAGATACAAAAACAACCACAACACTTAGAAAAATGATTAAATTTTAACACATTCCTGGAAATATTGTTCATTGATTTTAAGTAATTATATTCTACATTCATTGTTTTTATATCATAGTATATGCCAGGAATGATCTAGAAAGGATGATGTGAATAAAATCTCAAGTCTTATTGTACAACTAAAACCACAGTTTCCAGATAATCACAGGAGAACTTGATAGAACTGTTGTGAGAATAGGCAAGTCTGTTAGAGTAGTAGCAAGTGTCAGTATCCCCTTTCCAACTGCAGTACAAGCAGATAACACTGTCAACAGTTAACCAGTGGAACGGAGACTTGACTGACGGTGGCCTGGCCACTGTTTACTGGACGCTGCCCAGTGTGTGTGCTATGCTTTTTCAAGTGCACATCCAGGGTATAAAACAAGGATTCAAGCCTTCCAATAAATGTTTTTTTTTTTTTTTTTTTTACCATAGTAGAATTGAATTAGCTGTCACACTGGTGAGGGATCTCCATGGGTAAAGGAATGTGCTGTTAGGCCTAGTGACCTGTATTTAATCCCTATTACCCACATATTGGACAAAGAACCCACAAGTTGTCTTCTTCAGTTTTTAAAAATAGATCTCAATAAAAAATAACTAGAAAGCCAGATGTGGTGGCGCACGCCTTTAATCCCAGCACTCAGAAGGCAGAGGCAGGCGGATAGCTGTGAGTTCCAGGCCAGCCTGTCCTACAAAGCAAGTCTAGGACAGGCAAGGCTACAAAGAGAAACCCTGTCTTGAAAAACCTAAATAAATAAATAAGTAAATAAATAAATAGAAAACTTCATATATTTGGGGAAGTGATTAATACTTAGTATAAAGGATAATTCAAAAGAGAAGCTAGGGCATATTTAGAAGTGAATAAGAAAATATCAAGATATGTGACATACTGTACCTCAGTAATTAGAAGGGAACTCTGAAGTACAAAATATTCAAAATGTATTTATACTTGCTCTATTATACTAACTTTTTATGTTAATTTATAAATTAAACTTTACCTTAGGACTATGTACATAAGAAGACACTATACATAGGGCTTAGCACTGTACACTCTGAAGCATTCACTGTGGGGTGTCTTGGAGCATAGCCCCTGCTGATGGGCTGAGATCTGCCTTATAGTGTTAGAGGTAGGGAGCCATCTTGTGATAAATAGCCTCTCCTTCAGTTTCCCACATGTTGTAGTGGGACTTTCTGAGACCCACCAGCAGTTTAAATAAAGATTTATGAATATCGAAAGTTTAGGCCCATCATTTGGCAGACTCTGAGCTACTCATCTAACTTAACCTGGCTTCTCTAGCCCATGACAGGAACATGTCTGGTTCATTGCCTCTCTCTTGTGTTCGTGTCCTTTTGCCCCTTTGTGATGGTTTCCTTTCCCTGTCCTGGTGTTAGGAAGGGGTAGAAGAGCCTGACTGCTCATTGTCTGGCAGGCAGGGTAGGTAGGACGACTCTGTAGGTCCTGCGTTAGCCGTCCCACACTGCTGCCATATGAGCTGCACGCTACTCCTTGCAGGTGGTTTTCATTGCACTCTTCCAGTTCCTTGTCAGCAGATAGAACTGCAGTTGCTTATGCTGGTTACACTCTGGTTATATAGACATCAGTCAGTAAAGATGGAACTTTTAAAAGAAATCTACATCTTCAGATTCGATAAGTACTAGCTTATAGTATGGAAATAATGAATCTTTTCAGATCCTTGGTGACATGGTATTAAATACATGATATTATGAGTTTAAACACTGCTTTCTACAGATACTCTTTGGAAGAAAGTGGGCTTGGAAATGTCAAGTCCAGTAGAGTAACTTGGAAGTGTTAGTGCCATCAAGTGGCTGAGAATGTGTATTTCCAAGTGTGGCTTTGGCTTAAATTTGTAAAACTTGTTGAACATAATGTGTTTGAACATAATGTGTTTCTATAAACATGAACCAGGTGCTATAATAAATCATTCCCTATCAGCTGTTTACAATATGGTCTAAACTATGATGCTTTTTTAAAATGGGAATTTAATAACTAGTTGGTTTTTTATAAATAGTAGTGTAAATACTAATTGTGTCCATATATCTATGGAATGACATTTCAATCTCAGCACTACAAAGGCTGAAGCAGGAAAAAAAATGGGAATTCAAGGTTAATTTAGGGTAAATAGGAAGTTCCTATTTCAAAAAACAAAGAATTCACAGCATGAAGATAATTGACTATCGCTCTCTTAAGTGACCTTACTTTTATGAAAATAATCTTCCTTATCAAACTGAATATAAATTAGCTGAGTCCTTGTACTGTGAAAGTATGTGTCTTAGAATGCTTTCCAGTGTGTGTGTGTGCGTGCATGCGTGCATGTGTGTGTATGTGTCTGTATGAGCATGTGTGGTATCATGCATACATGTTGATATATATGAACTTAAAAAAGAGAGGGGAAAGGAGAGAGAGCCAACAAATAAACAGACATATACATTTACATATCTATATAGCAAATTGATTATGGTTCTAAATATAACCCTAAATATTACTAAAATTACCTTAAATTTTTTTTTTCAGGAAAGAAAAACATACCTTCTTGGCAAAGAAACAGCAACATTTCTACACCTTTTTTCTATTTCGTAACTTCCCAGACATTCAGTTTTAAATTTTATTTGTAAATTACTAGTTTTGAGAGTTTCCTCAGACAGCAAATAAAAGTCGATGCTATTATTTCAGCTACTAACCCTGACTACTCTGCTTTCCATCACTGTCAGCATCCTCTGTGTAATAAGCCAGAAGAGCCTTTGCAGGCTTTGTGAGGCTCAGCATCCACTCAGTCCTGCTTCGTAATGCACAAGCAGCTTGGACAGAGTGAGCAGAGCTGGGCTTCAGTGAAACTATTCATGCTCATTCAGTTTTTCAGGTCCTAAAACATATTTTGACGTTCTTTCATGTTGAAGAACTTCCATTACAAGTTCTTTTACCTTTTAAAAATGTAAAATTAATCCTGATATGTAGCTCAGTGGCAGTTTGTTCAGTTGCCTGTCATACACAGAACCTGACTTTAATCCTTAGCACCAAAAAGAAGAAACATACTAAAGCCATTCTCAATGCAGAGAAATTGTACAGAAGGTCATGTTTCACCACAAGCCATTGTTTGGCAGTCTGTGCTTCAGTAGATGCTTTTTAAAGTGCTTCCTGTGAGTCCAGTGCTAAGGACAAAGAGAAAACAGCATATGTATGAACTGATGGTGATGTGTGTGACCAGAAATGGGAGGATAGCTAAGATTTGTGCTTGGTTTCTGCATGAGACACAGGGATTCCCTCTGGCCTAGCTGGCCTGTAGCTGGCTGCATGGTGCAGCCTGGCCTTCTCAGAGTGCTAACATTGCAGGTAGCTCTTGGTTTTCCAAGTGTTGTTTTTAAAAGTTGTTCCTGTCATTTTAGAGATTATACCATAATTACACCTTTCCTTCCTCCTCTAAACCCTCCCATGTGCTTTCCTCCACACTTTAAAAATCATGGCGTCTTCTCATTAATTGTTGCTACATGCTTATATGTATATGTTTATACAAACATATACTTAAATATAACTGCTCGGTGTGTATATATGTTCTCAGGGCTGACCGTTTGGTACTGGATAACCTATTGCTGAGCTCTCCCCTGGAGGAGACCTATTTCTCTACTCTCAACATCATTTAGTTACCTGTAATTGTTTGTGTGGGGATGAAATCCTATTCTTTCCCCTGTCCAGTTTCGCCTATTACTGTTGTTCTTGTTCAGCCTTTTTTTTTTTCCCATTTAAAATTACTTATGCCTTCTACTAGGAACAAGTATGTATATCAATAAAAGTTTATTTTTCTGAAAATTAGGTGTGGATTGATCAGAGTGTCACGAATCCTTGTGCATCACTACTGATGTCCCAGATTTGTCCTTAGTTTTAATTCGTAATGAGTGCTAATTGGCAACCTTTACCTCTAATAAGAGGAATATTATTTTTCTAAGCTTAATTATTTAATTTAATTAATAATTTTAAGGCTTTCTAAGTACACTTCATTCCATACACACACACACACACACATGCACACACACAATTTGAAACAATAAAATATCTTATGAAATAAAGGAACCATAATCATCTTTTAAAAAGTGGAATAATCCTAATACAAGGTCAGATTCTTTTTTTTTTTTTTTTTTTTTTTGGTTTTTCGAGTCAGGGTCTCTTTGTAGCCTTGGCTGTTCTGGACTCACTTTGTAGACCAGGCTGGCCTCGAACTCACAGCGATCCGCCCAACTCTGCCTCCCGAGTGCTGGGATTAAAGGTGTGCGCCACCACGCCCGGCCCCAAGGTCAGATTCTTGAACCAACAAAATACTGAGTTACAGGGTTGAGAATGCTAGCTTAGTGGTTAGGCCATTGTCCAGCATGGGCAAACCTGAGTTCTTCCCCAGCACTGAAGAGTCAATAATAATAACAATATAAGAGTTGGAATATTAATTTTTGCAGTACAGCTTTTTAGTTAATGATAACTGGATGACACTGGGAGTGATTTGACTTGTGTCCTTTCAATGCATTTTAATTTCATAGGTGAGTATGCCTTGGCAGCAGAACTATACAGGGAAGTATTACGCTCATCTGAGGAGCACAAAGGAAAACTCAAAACTGATTCACTTCAAGTAAGTGCAACCTGAACATTCTTCAAGTATATATTCAAATTGTTTTAAACAGTAATTTTTCAAAATGTTAATGTTAAAGGGCAACAGTGAAGTGAATTATAATTACTAGAGATAGAAGCTGTGGTTCCTTCTTTTTAATAGTACCTTGAATGATTTGTGTATATCTTAAAATTTGAAAATCACCATAGTTCTCTCTCTATAGGCCTATATAGCCTGCACTGGAAGATAGTTTTAGTTATTTGTAATTCAGAAATAGGCTAATATTATAATTTTTAGTTTTCATCAAAACAAAAAGAAAATGAACTAAATTAAGGTGACCTTGTTGGTCTTCTTTTTTTGTTTTTGTTTTTGTTTTTGTTTTTTGAGACAGGGTTTCTCTGTGTAGCCTTGACTGTCCTGGACTCACTTTGTAGACCAGGCTGGCCTCGAACTCACAGCGATCCGTCTGCCTCTGCCTCCTGAGTGCTGGGATTAAAGGCGTGCACCACCACGCCCTGCCTACCTTGTTGGTCTTCTAAGATAGACTTTTAGAGGTCTTTTAGGAGTTGTATGTTTGAATTATAACAGTAACTGCTTTTTCACAGCAAATCATAGATAAGATTTTTGCTAAGTGAGAAGTAAAGACATGTTTATTAATCTTGGCAAGCCTGGGCTTGATACCTAGGTAAGTTGAATTTGTCAGACTTTAGAACTTACATATTCATATGATACAGTGGACAGTTGGAAAAGATTATAAGGGCAGGGCTCAACTGAATAACAAGGCAGGACATGGACCTAAAACACATGTGTGTACCTCATGGGAACTGAAGCACATGTTTTTCTGAGATAAAATGCTACATGTATCTTTCCTTCCAAGTACATGTACAAAACTAATAGGTCATCTTCTACAAGTACACACACAGAAGATGAAACACTTATCTCTGTTTTTTGCTATTAAATCTGTTAGTACTACTCACTGTGTGATTTAAGAAGCTATGTTGAAACATGACCTAAGACATTGAAGGTAATGTAGACTCCATAGAGACTTTTTCTATAGCTAGTAATGTATGCTCAGATAGAGTGAACCCTGAAGGTTTCAAAGCACTGGTACCAAATCATACTTGACCAGAACTCTTTTGACCTTAGCTATCCTCCCAGGCAAAACATGAATTTAAGAGTTAAACTACTGTGATTTCATTTCAGTTCTAACCTCTAACCAGTTGTTGACTGAATATCAAGGCATGAAGGCGATGATGCATAATATGGAATACAATATTTTCTTTGTCCTCTAATCTCTTCAAGTCCAAGTTCCCCCTTTTCATTCTTCATGCTCAGTGTATTCAGATGTTTTTGTTATAATATTGGTAGACTCATTCAGACTCATTTTCTAGAAAAAGAATCAAGTTAGCATAATCAGGCTTTCTGCATTACTGTGTAGTCTTGAGTTTTCTGCAATTCCCTGTGTAGACTATTGCATATACAGTAGAGAAAGTATACCTGTATACTCTGTAGTTTGCTGAGTACAGAAAATGTGTGTTTTTAATTGAAGAAAACTGATGTCATTATGATTGAAGACATTTGCTGTTCACTTTCCCTTAGAAAAAGATATTACTCAAATGTTTTCAGAGGAAAAGTACTTGTCAATATAAACTTCAGATCCATGCTCTATGTGCCATTCAGTAAATTGTGTGGTGTCCACAGCATTGCATCATAATTCATCTTCTGTGTTTGTAGAGACTTCATGCCACACATAACTTAATGGAGCTGTTGGTAGCCAAGCACCCAGGGATACCGCCCACCTTGAGAGATGGCAGACTCGAAGAAGAGGTAGTTGTTATTTTCACTCTATTTATAAAAATTAAAATTTCAGACTTTAAACTCCATCTAGCTAATATTTCTAGTGCATAATTAAATAAACGTAGCCTGCTACATTTTCCTGTTACTCTGATGTTCCAAACTTTGCTGTGGTAATTTGGAGTGGCAGAGAAAGTTGGACTCCATATTATTTGTCTGGTGATTTACTTGCAGATATGTTACATGACTTGAAGGTTTTGATATCATGATAGGACTGTAGAGTGTAGTTCAGATATAGTCATTTTCTTTCTGTGTTTTACGTAAGAGGGTAAATGAACTGAAATTTCAAGGGCATTCTCTTCAAGAGGTTTCTCTTATTGAAAAGAATGATACTATAACTTATTTTACTAGAAATTCCTAATTGCTTGCTATGCTAATTCTTGCGGATTTTGGTGCGTTTTTAAAGATCATAGAGGAAGAAGAAGATGAAAATTGAGTAGGTTGATTGAAATGCATTGAACCTCAAAGTAGAGTTTTTATTGCAATCAACAATATAGAAAATGGGATTTTAAAGTACATTTAGTCCTTTGTATTTGTTAAAATGAATAATTTGTATTGACAAAATGGCATACATTTATACTATACAAAATGATGTTTTGACGTATACAGATAATGTGGAGAAGAGTGGAGTGGCTAACTCAGCATCAATAACCTATTCCTTTTAACTCATGCACTTAAGTTTTATAGTAAAAATACTTATAATCTACTCTCAGCATAGCGTAACTATAGTCATTGTTGTATAAGCCTTTGACCAGTATCCCCCATCTCTGCATACTCGAGCGACTGCCATTCTCTCTGTATTTGTATGAGGTTTGCCTTTTAAATCCCACATCTAAATGAGATTTTGCAGCATTTATTGTTTAATGCCTCAATTCTTTTACTTAGTATAATGTATTTATGTTTATCTATGTTGTTACAAATAACGGGGTTTTTTTTTTGAAAGGTGAAGAGTATACCATTGTGTGGTGTGTGTATGTTTTTATTGCTTTAGGCTTTTTGTCAACTCTATATGTGTGTGGTGTGCATGTGTATATGCATGTTCTCATTTGTGGGTATATGTGTGTGCATGAATATGGAGGCCCAAGATTGATGTCAGGAATCGCCCTTGAAAAGCCTCTCTTTCTTATTCTTCGAGACAGTCTGTCAGTCAAGGCTAGAGTTCACTGAAGAGCTAGTTGTGCTAGCCTACTTGCATAGGAGATCTCCTTTTCACACTCAGGCTGAAATCAATGGCAGCTGCCATGCCCACCTGGGGCTCTGAGCTCTGCTCTGTCTGCTTGTGAAGCATGCACTATAAGCATTTAGCTGTCTCCCTTATGTGCATACCATATTTTCTTATGGATTATCTGTTCACTATTCTTTTAGAAAGGTGGAAAAATAACACAAGGTTTTTTGTTTTTCATTCCTGGTAATATTAGTCCACTAGAAAAATCATAACAATACTAGGCTGAGAGGCTTAAAGATTAAACATTTCTTACAGTTTTAAAAAGTCCAGAGTGAAGGTGTATTTTGTCAAACGTAGGAGTTTAATTTCTCCTCCAGCTCCTCTCTTTGCTTTAGATTCTGATGTCTTCTTAAGTGGCCTTTCACCCATACCTGTACTTCCCTGCTGTTTCCTTCTCATAAGAACTCCACCAGGGCATTGCCCATCTGCAGGTGCAGTCACACTGAGGGTTAGGACTTCTACATATACATTTTGCAGGTATAAGTTCAGTTCTGACACCTTGGTTCCAGTGTAATTCAGGGTTATTTTTAAACTATAGCAGTTCTTAAAGGAACTTTAACAACTAAAGCAAACAAGTAATTCTGTAAGGTGTCTCTTGCCTTGCTTGTGAAATATTAATGTCCTTTTTTATCCTATAATGAGTAAATCTTTATGATTTTTAAAATTTTGAGATAGGCATTCAGTTTTTCTCTTTTCATTGTTTATCTTAGAGATTTCTAGTATGACTATTTTGTTTTGCTTTTTGTTTTTGTTTTTGTTTTTTGAGACAGAGTTTCTCTGTGTAGCCTTGCCTGTCATGGACACACTCTGTAGACCAGGCTAGCCTTGAACTCAAAGAGATCCTGCCTCTGCCTCTCTGAGTTCTGGGATTACAGGCATGTGCTACCATGCCTGGCGACTATTTTATTTCTTTATAATATGCAATTTAATGTTTAAATCAAGGAATTTGAATGTATGGAGTGACTGACTACATTGTTACTGAAACATCATACTAAATTATGTTTAAGCCTTTACACAAACATTTATATTCACTTTGCATTTCAACATAGGCCAAGCAGCTTCGGGAACATTATATGAGCAAGTGTAACACAGAAGTGGCTGAAGCCCAGCAAGCTTTGCAGCCTGTGCAGCAGTCCATACGGGAACTGCAAAGGAAGGTACTTGTCCCCAGATACCACTTTGGATCTACTTTGTATTTTGTTCAAACATTTTTTTCTCCTTTGAATTCTTAGCACCTAGTTGAGTGCCTATATCAGAGATGTCTTAAGTTACTTTTCTCTTGCTTTGGCAAAACACCATGACCAAGGCAACTTACCAAAAAAATGGACTTGTTTAATTGCACTTACGGTTTCAGAGGTTGGAGCCCATGATGGTAGAGCAAAGGCATGGAGGCCGAAACAGCTGAGAGCTCACGTCTTGATCTATATGCATGAGGCAGAAAGAAAGAAACAGAGTACTGGAAATGGAGGGAATCTTCTGAAACCTCAAAGCGTGCCCCCTGCCCCCGACACACTTACTCCAAGCCACACCTCTCTCTCTCTTTTTTTTTTATTTTTTGAGACACAGTCTCTCTGTATAGCCTTGGCTGTCCTGGATTTGCTTTGTAGACCAGGCTGGCCTCGAACTCAGTGATCTGCCTGCCTCTGCCTCCCGAGCGCTGGGATCAAAGGCATGCACCACCACGCCTGGCTCTTCACACCTCTCTTAATGCTTGCCAAATATGCTACCAACTGGGAGTCAAGAATTCAAACATAATAGCTTGTGCAGGCCGTTCTTACTGCAACCACCGCAATAAGTATATTTACAGGTAATGATGTCTGCTCCTAGAGTGGATGATATGTAGACGAGTATGCTTTGTTGAGGTTCTGTTTTATTTAAATTATGGTGGCTTGCTATTTATGTCGTGTAAATCTAACAGTTTGTCCTTTGGAGAAAGTATAAAGACTTGTGTAGTTTTGTTTTTTGTTTTTTGTTTTTTTAGCAATGTATGTTCCACATTTAGGATCACAGGTATTATTCTTGCAGACTAAATACTTGCCCTTTTTGAATTTCTTTTTAGGACACCAGAGAGAAGTCTAGAAGGAGACAACCCAAATACATTTTTTAACTTCTAAATTTTTAAATCAGTTTTTATCAGTTGTTCCACATGTTCTGCTTCTGAATTCATTAATTACTTAATGTCTAGTCATAATCTTGTTATTTATTTAAGGAATGTAGTTCAATATTCATTGAGTAGATTTACCTCCTTTTTAGTATGTTGCCTGCTACACTTAGAGAGTACCAAGTTTTTACTTTGTTTTAAAAAAAAAACTTTTTGTTGTTGTTTTGTTTCTTATTTCTTGGGACAGGGTTTCTCTGTGTAGCCTTGGCTGTCCTAGACAACCTTTGTAGACCAGGCTGGCCTTGAACTCACAGCGATCTGCCTGCCTCTGCCTCCTGAGTGCTGAGATTAAAGGCGTGCACCGCCACACCCAGCTGGTAAGATACTTTTTAATACAGCTTTGGAACACAAATTTTGCATAAAATCTCATTTGTCTGGAATATTGCAAGTAATAGCTCTCTTGTTATAAATACAAAAGAGGTTTTTGCTCAGTATGTATACACAGTATGTTTGTCTTTCTGTGTAATATGGATATATAAAAACAGTAAACACAATTTTATCTGCTGTAATCCTTTGAGAATAAATATTTGATTTTGATATTTTTCATACCTCCTTTCTCAGTGAATGCTAAATATATGTACTAATTGGTTAGTTTCGGCTTTTTTCTAGATTCATTCTAATTCTCCTTGGTGGCTGAATGTAATCCATAGAGCAATGGAATTTTCTGTTGATGAGGAACTTGTTCAGCGGGTGCGAAATGAAATAAGCAGTAACTACAAGCAACAAACGGACAAGCTCTCTATGTCAGAGAAGTAAGAAAATACTACAGAACAGGATCGCTGCATGAGTACCAGTGCTCAGGTCATGCAGGATCAGTAGGCGCTGTTCAGTGTCCCAGCACGTACTTAGGAACACCTATGGTATACTTTATATTAATAAGTATTTCCAACAAAAATACTAGATACTAAGTCTGAAACAGAGGTCTTTATGTTTGCCATTTTAAACGTTCTTTTAGAGCCCTTGGGGTCTGTTCTCTGTTGCTGTTGTTTCATACTTGCTCTTGTTGCTTTGAAACAAGTTCTAAGTAGCCTTGTCCTGAACTCCAGACTTTCCTTCAACTAGCAGATCCACCTGCCTCTGCCTCCCTGTGCTCGGACTTTAGGCTTGTACCACTGTCCCTGGCTTAATTACATTTTTATAACAAGAAATATGACTCTTGTCCATTTTTCTTCACAATTTTGTTTTACTCTGTAGTTTCCTCTCTCCAAATAGAAAAAGAATGCCAGCAGAGACAGTCTGTAGTCATCTAGCCTTAGGAGGACAGCATGTGCCAGTCCTGATTCTTGAAAGATACTGTGTTCTCTTTTGTAGTTCCCAAAGACAGAGTCACTAAACTCTTTGGCATCTTTGTATCAGGCAATGCATTTTCAGCCCTGAGTATTGGTAGGTGCCACTGAGTACATATGAAGGGAAGTTTCAGTAAGCTGTGGGAAGTTTGACAGTTTATTTAATACCAGATTGACACATTTTCTGAAGAAATTGATGTTACTTTCTTTGTGCTGTGTTATGCTGCTGATGAGAATAGGTTCCGTGACTGCAGAGGCCTTCAGTTCTTACTCACAACACAAATGGAAGAGCTCCTTAAATGCCAGAAGCTAGTGAGGGAGGCTGTGAAGAAGCTGGAGAGACCTCCAACCCGTGATGTGATTGAGTCTGCGACAGTCTGCCACCTGCGGCCAGTTCGACTCCCTCTCAGCTGGTGGGTGACTGGGCAAGTCATGCAGGGCACACATCTTCCAGGAAGACACGTTTGATCTGAGACAAGAAATAGTTTTTCATAAATTGAACCATTTTCTCTTATTTCAGACAGATGTAGAGATGCATTTTAAGAAATAAAGCAAATCAAGGATCATGTGCTTGAAAACTATGTCATGTTTTTCTTAAGTGCTCTGTTTGTTAAAAAATAAAATACAAATGCTAAGTGGTTTTTGTTTTTTGTTTGTTTTAGAAATTATCTTATTGCTGGTCATATCTGTGAATTTTTCTCTGTAATCTCTTTCAGCTGTGTCTTTTGTAAAGCTGATGAATTGTTCACTGAGTATGAGTCAAAGCTATTTTCTAACACGTAAGTTCTCTGATCATTACCCACGAAGAAGGGAAACAATTCAAAGGATTGAATGTCTGATTATGTGACTGTATTTTCTGTTATGACTTTTGTTATATTTTCTCATATTAAATAATTTAATAACCGTTTGGTATTTAACGTGCCCATTTTTCTCCATAGACATTGCCCCTAAATGCTCATTAGGGGCGGTCTCTAACTACTGTAATTGAGGGGCAATTGCGAGTAGTAGTAAGACCCCAGACTGGGTAGTGTGATGGATTTGAACTCAAATCTCTACCCACTGGCAAGAGCAAATTACCACCTCTCTGACCTGCACAAAGTGAAGGCGACAGCTTAACCTGTAATTAAGTATTAAGTAAGAAAACATATGTAACTATCTAGCAGAGTGGTAGTATATAGTAAGTACCCAATTAAAAAACAGTAGCACTTGTTCTTTTCTTCAGCAGAGATATAATCCTTGTGTTAGGATTGGTGTACTTAGGGCCATAGCCTAGGCTGTGTTTTGATTATGGCTTTTGCTTTGTTGCCACTTGATCTTTATTTTTAAATGCCTGCATATGGTGGTAGCTCAAAATTCTCAGAATTTGATTTATAGAATGAAGTTTAAAAGGGTTTTTGTTTGGTTTGTTGGTTGTGTTGGTTTTTGTTTTGTTTTGTTTTTTTGTTATCCTGTGCTCATGAAATACTACACAAAAACACACATCTGCAATCTTAACTTTTGGAAGTTGGAGGAAGAACAATCAGGAGTTCAAGGCCAGCCTCTGCTTTGCAGTGAATGTGAGGCTAGTCTGAGCTGCATGAGACCCTGCCTCAAAATTCTGAAACAAAACAAAAAAAATGAAGCACAAGACAATTTTCAGAATTTGTGTTATTTTATTCAAAGACTTACAGGCATTTCTATTGTTGTGAAAATTGCCATAGTGTTCCTGAGCTTGCTTTTCTGTTTGTTCTTCTGGCATCTCCCACTTGGGATGCTCGCTCCTCACTGGCAGCAGCTAGAGCTGCTTGGTTCTGATCTATTTTCAGAGTCAAAGGCCAGACTGCAATCTTTGAAGAAATGATAGAAGATGAGGAGGGGCTTGTGGATGACAGAGCCCCCACCACTACCAGGGGCCTGTGGGCGACAAGTGAGACAGAGCGATCTATGAAAGCAATCCTGTCATTCGCGAGATCACATAGGTTCGATGTTGAATATGTAGATGAAGGAAGTGTATCAATGGATCTTTTCGAGGCATGGAAGAAGGAATATAAGGTACACTATTTTTAGACTTCTGGAATTAAAAACCTTTTTACATTAACTTAATATCTGCTTTGGAGACAGTATGTCATGATTTCTTTGCCTAAAATGCAGTTATTATAATAAAGGATAATAATATTTGGAAAATTCTCTTTATTAAATTACTAAACAAAAATTCTTACTAAACTGACTCTTGCAGTCAGTATGCATAAACATTTGCTTGTGTGTTTCATTGTAAGCTGTATTTTAATGGCTATTTTTTGGTTTTGCATGGGGATTAACAATCAAATATCCCTATCAGCTTTGAATATTGAGAAGCATAGTAAATACTTTTCAAGTTGGAAATCACTGTTGCAATGGGTACAGCATAAGTTGGCATTTAGTTTATACTTCAGTGATCACATATATGAGATGTACTTCAAGGATGTTTTATTATTAAATCATTTTTGCATATTAAACTTGTCCTTTGATCTTTGCATGTGAGATGGGTAAGAGGAGACAAAGTGCTTTTAAACTATAATGTCACATTTCCATATGTTATATTTTGTAATTTTTTAAAGCAAAACAAAAAAAAATTGTGTTGAAGAGAAGATATATTGTCCAAAACTCCAGTTCATACATTTGATAAAGTGAGGAGTGGCACTTTTATAAAGTTGAAATTCTTTGAAATTATTTCTTCATCATATCTGTTACTACAGATGTAAAGCACATGCCTACAATTGATTGCAGTGTATGGTGAAGAAGGCAGTGTGCCGTGCATGCCCTGCATTCCTCTGGTATTGTCTTAGCCTGCTCCTGCCGTGTGCTCTGTGTCTAGGAGAGTGCTTATCGTGCCTCTCTCCATCTTTGAGCATTTTTCCTTTATACTTTTGCACAATAAATGAAAAATGAATGAGCTACTGCTACATCCATCAACTAGTATCCACTTCAAAATATATTAGTGAAGAAAGGTTATCAAAATATAGTGATTGATAACATTTCTACAAATTTTGGAAGAGTTGTATAAGTACCTATAGTATTTTTCCAGTGAAAAGTGGGATTAATAGTAATTGCCTGTTTGACTCTGAAGGAGGAAGAATGATACTATTAAAGCTCTCTAAGGAATTTGTCTTGAATTGGATGCTGTATGTTCAGTTATTTCAGATATTTAATTTACAAAATATTTTGAAAATGTGAATATAATATTAAAATATTTTAAGACAAAAACAAAGTGGTGATCACATAAATCTTCCATCGCTTTATGCAGATCTTTGTCTTGCATGAAATCTTTAGATATTTGATTAAGCACTATAATAGCATTTTCCTCAGGGTTATTTCCTCAGACATCCTCATCCTAACTGAGCCCAAGGAGGTGCTTTTCCTTGAATCCTTAATAAAAACATTAGACCTCCTTGAAGCCTTTTGCTCAAAGTACATTTTTGTAATTGTGTACACTTTTAATTCTGTGTCTTGCCACTGTCTATATCTTTCCCCTTCAGTTACTTCATGAATACTGGATGACTCTGAGAGATCGTGTGTCTGCTGTTGATGAGCTTGCAATGGCTACAGAGCGACTAAGAGTACGCCACCCCAAGGAGCCAAAGCCAAACCCACCGGTCCATCACATAATTGAACCACATGAGGTAGTTGAGAATAAATCACAAGAAAGGCCACCAAAAAATCCAAGATGCATGAAAGACGTAAAATCAAAGCAGTGGTATCTTCTAGAAATGGCTACTGCCATAAGTGTAGCCTTATGAAACTGGTTTTGTAGGTCAAAATGAGTAGTTTCATTCACATGTGATACATGCTTAGGACTGTTTGGGTCCATTTTGTTTGCACGTTCATCTGTTCTTGTATATTTCTATGCATCAAATCCAATAGACATTCTTGGCCACTTTTAAAAGGGTTTTATACCCTCAATTTTTACCAGAATTTGAAAAATAATGTTCCTCAAAAGTAACTAAAAACTTAGATTTTGCAAGTTTTTTTTCCCACTTTCTAATAGTAGATATTTCCTGTATGATTTATTTTTATTTTTTATGGCTGTTTAATACTTTAAACTGACTTCTTTTTGTAAAGCATTTAGACTGTGATTTAGAAAAAGTTTAAGATACTTTTTATGTTATATGCCGTCCTAAATATGAATTGGCTGTGGTGTTCTTCAAATGTGTGTTTTAGGATAAATGTATAGCACTGCAACCATAAATAATAATGAATTCCTTCTCACTTAATTTTATGTTTTGTCTGATATATTGCAGAAGAAGAAAGGTCAGGGATAGTCTTCTGGATTTCATAAATCCACTCCCACCAAGCACTGTATCATGTCTTCATCTAGTGTATATATTACAGAGAAGTGGCACAGAAATAGGATTTAGATAGATTTTTATCCAGTTTCCTATATATCGTGATCCTTTTTTTTTAAAGGAACTTAATGGATTCTGTCTTCTATTTAAAAAAAAAAAAAGAAAAAAAGAAATGTTTTCATTATTAAGCTTGTAAAATGGAGTTTTAATGTCTAAATTTTTTATAGGACAGGACATGAATTTGCATTATTCAGAATAATTGAGCATGTTTAATGGGACCATCTTTTTGAGAGAGAATAAAGGGCTTGTTGGTTTGTTTGTTTCTAGGTAGAACAGAATCGTATAAAACTGATAAATGATAAAGCTGTTGCTACATCACAGCTTCAGAAAAAACTTGGACAGCTTCTTTACCTAACGAATTTGGAGAAGGTATAGTTTTTAAAATTGTTGTTTTCCCCTACTGTATTTCAAGAACCATGGATATTTTCTACTTAAAATATCAGTCCTGTAATGAGTAGCACGGGCATTTTGCTTATGTGCGATGAGTTGAGACTAGTGTTGTCTATAGTACAGGCCCTCAGCTGCTACCCCTCCCTGACTGTTTCCCCACCAGCTGCCATGATCATGACCTTTGTGCCCCAGGAGCATCCTACCCCAGTTAGTCCAGCCCATCCAAAAAGTACCCTGGTGACCTGCAGAATTATGAAAAATGCATGATTATTTTAAGCCACTGTGTTGTATGATTTGTCTTATGTGATCTGAAACAGATCAATATTAAGATGAAATAATTTCCTCACCTCTTTTAAATTTTGGATCTTTACAGGTTACTAAGTTTAAGTACAATTCAGAGTTTTGTTTTTTTATTACTACTTAGAAGTTAAAGGGATTTTTTTTTAATGTTTGAATATTTGGTGAGTAGAATTAGAAAGAAAATTTTTAGTGATCTTTTGTTCAGCTTGCTATTATGTTGTCCTTAGTTGTAAAGCCTGTCCATCATACTTTCTTAAACAGCTTAAAATTGTATAAGAAATTTAAGGAGGTACTTGAAAATCTATTTCAGTTTGATAGAATTTCAACACTCAGAGGTCTCAAATCAATTAGAGATCTGCTTTCCAGTTACTTGCTTAGTGAGATTCAGCCAGAGATGCTGAGAAGCAACATTATGAATATAAAATTGTGCTAAGTGGCAGCCTCTTCCCTACCTGTCCTTGTCTGCACATGCATGATAAGTACATACTTGTACTGTGATATTAAAAAGCTTGTTATCTCAGAGCTCTACAGTGTTTTTAAGCAATTTCCCCCCAGCAAGATACAGAAATAGAGGGGCTGATGTAGTCAGAGCTCCTCAGAATGATCTTGAACTCCCGAGTCACTTGCGTCTCTCTGAGAAGTGCTAAGTTACAGTCGTGTGTCACCATGCCAGTTATTAATTCATATTTCTTTACAATAAAATTATAGTCTAAGAATCATTTTCAGAAATTTAGCTATTTGTATTTTGGCTTTAATGTTGCTTTCTATTATAATCACAAATATAATAACATATGTAAGCTATGGTAAAAATGGTTTCCTTTTTTTAGTTGTGTCCTGAATAAATCTCAGAAATAATAGTATTAGATAATATATAAAATATTAAGTCATCTCACTAGTTAGACAATTCAGATTGAAATTAACAGCATATACCTGTATAAATAAATTTCAAAGCATGCATCAAGTCCTAAATATAAAAACAGAGCTAACATGTTTTGGCATTTTTCTTTTTTCCTATAGTCTCAAGATAAAACATCAGGAGGTATTAATCCAGAGCCTTGTCCAATCTGTGCCCGACAGCTGGGAAAACAGGTAAAATTATAATGAGCATCACGAGTTCATAAAACACCTCACAATGTGTAAGGCTTCTCCATCTACTCAGTCTTCTGTGTCTCATGCATGAGCACTGACACATGCACTTTCTCCTAACTGTGACAGAGTAAGTATTGTTCTTCTTAGAGATAGGGCCAGCGCTTTGGTGACATGCTTAAGGTTACAGATACTTGAACCATCTTTTTCCTAACCAAAAGCTAAACCCTAAAACAACTTTATCTTTTACATTAAGGTTGCATGGTTGTAAACATATTTTTAGACAAGACATTGTTTCTAAGTAACTTAATTTTGCCACATTAACGTATATGATAATCAAACAGTATCACATAACACAAATTTAGTGAAAATGGTAGTACAGAGGCACAGTGAGGTAGCACTTAACAAAAGTAAAGAGTCAGATCACAGCTTGGATTCAAGCTTTAGCCCCCAAAGAAGCAGAAAGGTGGAGTCGGGTTAAGTCAAAAGAGTGTCTTTTTAAATCTTTGCTTTAGTGAGACTCATGCAGTTATCTCTGAAAGTTTATTTTGTCTTACAAGAGTTTTGAAGTTTTCTTCATATACATTATTTTATCCAATTCTAATAATACCAAGGTTTTTTTTTTTTTTTAAATCAAATTGGATTACAAAGATAGTGATGAACTGTTTTTGCAAAGCTCCATGCTGGAGAGCGTCTGTGTTCTACATCCCTGCTGATACTGTTAGAGAAACTGCCATGTGTTCTCAGAGCGAGTTTAGTGAATGTCCTGTTATTTCTACTGTTCATGTGACTTAGTAATTTTTCCTGTTGTGGACCTTCTTGCTCTGTACCTATGAGTTGAATTCCTGTGAGTCACCAAAATCATGTATACCATATAGTATCCTACATTTCCAGTATCACCCGAGGTCCACAGGGTACTTAGTAGTGCTGCTGGGAAAGGCAGACTTGTGTGAGACAGGTCTGAGGATTCTAATTTAAGCCCTTGAGAGCACAGATGAAACTAGTGAGCACTGAACCCAGATGAAACAAAATGAGCTTCTTTTTCAGGGACTATTTTACAGCCACACTGTCTACCCTAGTTTGTTCTGCTCCTAGTCTGAATTGTTTTCCAAAGAGATCCCTGGACCACTTTCAGAGTTCTTCTGGCCCTTTTATTACAAATCCTGGAAAACCACCACAGCTGACCCCATTGCCACAGAGCAGCAAACTAAGATAAAGGGCCCAAAAAAATACTTTGTGTCATTCAAAACAAATCTGAAATATTAATTCGTGTTATTTTCTGTATAAATGTATTAGCAACTGAAACTGTAAATATGTTTAAAAAATTGAGTAGCTATGAGTATATTATCTCCTAATTAATGTTCTCACTTCAGTATCTGCTGTTAGAGTGCTAAAGGAGTAATCTGTAATGTTTTTTCTAATCTGAAATGAGAACACTAGCTTTTTATAAAATGATGATGAGTAAGGTACATGAAGCTGAAAATTATGAAAATGTATTTCTCCTAGACTAAAAATAATTTGGAAGCATATCTGCCATGAAATACTTAGGAATTGCAGTCATAGGTCATCTGCCTCTGTCCATGTCTTTATGGATAGGAAGGTCTCATTGACCTATTCTCACCAAGGCTTGTCATGTATGCTTTCTTTTCAGTGGGCAGTGCTGACCTGCGGACACTGCTTCTGTAACGAATGCACTTCTATTATAATTGAACAGTACAGTGTGGGCTCTCATCGAAGCTCCATCAAGTGTGCCATCTGCCGCCAGACCACATCACACAAAGAGGTCTCCTATGTCTTCACCTCAGAGAAAGCGAACCAAGAGGATGACATCCCTGTGAAGGTATAGTAGGAGGTCAAGAACACACAGTCAAAATAAGGACACAGCCATCAGTATCTGACCAATAAAACATTAAAGATAAAGTTGGCACAGTGAGTGTAGAAACTACTGTTCACTGTATACACTGCCTGAAGGCTTCAGCTTTATCACTTCTTCCTCATGAGAGAGAACTCAGCACTAACACGGTTAGTGTCATTCATACCCTCTGAGAGCTAAAGAGCTGCACCTCACTGTCTTCACTACAGTCCGTTTCATGCTGGGAGTCTACCTCAGTGCTAGAATACCTTCCTAGCATGCTCAAGACCCTGGGTCTACTCTTTAGCATGCAAAAACATGTTTTGTTGTTGTTGTTGTTTTTTTTTTTTACCCCAAATATATAGTTGTTTAAGGTTTTTGTTGTTGTTTTGAGCTTTTTTTTTCTTAGTCCAAACTAAGAGAAAGTAGATGGTTCCTGGCATTGGTTGATTGGATGACACAGGATTCTTTTAAATAATCTGGACTGACATTTCAGAATACATCTAAACTTAAGTCTATCTTCCTAACTTTCTTGTGTTTTATTCAGAATCAAAAATTACTAATTCAAGGGATAAATAGGCTCCACTGGACTTTCTGCCCATTTGTGTGCCCAAGTGTGTCCATTTATTAAATGTAATAGGCATTGGGGCCGGCTGGACAGAGTAGATAATGGTAACACTGATGCTTAAGCAAGAAATGAGCTCTTCCTAATTACTTCCTTCTTCCGGGTTCTCAACACTCTTATTTTTTTAGGACTGTGTTTTCTGAGTAGAATTGAGGGCAAAGTGAAGTTACTGACAGAGTTACGTGTTTGTTACAGAGTTCTCCCTTCTAAGAAACCTACAGTTCAATTAAAGGGTTGGTAGTTGCTTTTCCCTCTTTGATATTTGAGTAAACTTTAAAGTGTCAATCTCATTGCTCTCTGGTGTGTTCAGTTCCCAGAGTTGGAAAGAATTTCCATGCATTCTTTCTACATGTACTTACTAGACACACCATGTGTTCCAGGCACTGTTCTAGGACTTCCAGATGCAATACATAGTCAAGGTGTGGTTGGTGTTCTCATGGATTTTATGGGTTGGTGGTGGGAGTATAGAGAAGGAATTTGAGTTACAGCAAAAAGTACAGACATGAAACAATGATTTTTACATATATATATACTGCAAAGTAAAAGCCAACCCTAGTTTTTCTGAGGGAATGACTATTAAGCAGACAGGATCTAAAATGATGAGTGAATTGGCCAACATAGGAAGAAGATAGAACTGATCTTGTGGAGAGGATATCCCAGACAAGAAACAAAAACAAACAAACAAACAAAAACCTCACAGTATGTGAGAAGGCCAGGACAGAAATGCCTCATACAGAACTGACTGGCTGCACATCAGTAGGCAAAACTGAAAATAAAAGGGAAGGGCAGGTGGGTCAGGTGCTCAGGCTTTAAATGTTTTCAAGATCTTCCTCGCTACAGTCTAGAAAATCAGCAGGGACAGAAAAGAGTAAAAGTAGAACAAGTGTAAATGAGTGTAGGAAGCCACAGCAGTTGTCTAGACACGTTAGGTTGGCGGTAGTGAAGATGAAAAGAGGTGGGTATATTTTAGTGACATAGTACACCAGAGTATGGCAGGTACAGTATGTGGGGACTCCTAGGTTCTGATGTGAAAAACCAAGTGGTTATCATTGCTGGTACAGAAGAGAAGTTTGAAAGGAAGTACATTTAAATAGCCTTTACTTGTTTGCTTTTAATATGGAGCTAGAGGTATGAGATACAGTTGGTAGTATAAACGGTCTTAAAAGTTGAATAAGACAACCTAAGGAAGAAATGGAGAGGTTAGCTTTAGGTCAAGCTCTATGTCCATAACTTTTATGTTGACAAAAGGGGCTGGAAAGGGAGACTGAGAAGGGACTAAAGACACGGCAGTTTAGGAGAGCACACTGTCACCAGATGCCACCTGTACAGTTCTTCAGCAAGCTCCTGGGTATGTCCAGTGATGTTGAGAAGAGTGATGTAAACTAACTTGTATGATATGAATTCATGTGGCTACAGGAGATGACCAGAAGGGGCTCCTTCAGTGCAGTGAATGTGAAGGAAAACACAAACAAAAAACTGTAGGAAATCAAGGCGTGTACAGGAAATGAAGAGTGGAAATGACTTAAGTGTTGGTAAAGCCAGAGAGAAGTATAGGAAGTCAGTTCTCGGTTGTTTAGTTGTATTTAAGATAAAAGATTCTTAAGTATATTTAAGCTCCAATAAAAGGATAGACAGAAGTCAATGATGAGACAGCTCAGCAGGTAAAGGCACTCGCTGCCAAAGGCCTGACAACCTCAGTTCTGTCCTGAGACTCCACACATGGTGGAAGGAGAGAACAGATGCCCCCACGTTGTCCTCTGAACACATGTCCACTGTGGCATGCATATGTGTATGTACACACTCACAAAAATAATAGGTTAATGTTACAGTTATTTTTACAAAACAGTGTTTGTTTCTTAGTTTTCCTCTTAACTCAGCTATCACACAAATAACTGAGGCTCTACTATATTATTTTAACAAGCTTCACAGTACAATCCTGAGCCATATTAATTTTATTCTTAACCCTCTAAGTTTATCTGGTTTCCTCCCAGCGTACATCCCAGAAATAATTACACTTTGTGGCTTTCCCTGCTGAGTTCTCTCCTCTCTCTTCGTGTCTCTTGGACCTTTCCCATGGCTGAATCCCCTACTTTCTGTTCTAACTCCTCTTCTCCTGGCAAGCAGGAAGTCCAGCCCTATTCATTTCCCTACTCAGTGACTGACTATAAGCTCTTTATTGACATATCAGGGACAATTAGGGAGCAGTGTTTACACAATGTGAGATGGGAGATTCTCAGAACAAGAATCACAACCAGGTAAGGTGGTACAGAAATCAGCATTTGAATTACACAATGACCTCATGCCTACAGGGTATACTAAAGATACAGAAAAGAAATGTAAGAAAAGATAGAGTATTAGTTTATAAAAAGTATAAATTTCATTGAATTCAAATAATTACAGGTTGGGCTCTTAAGCAAACAAACTGTTAAGGGTATGTGTGTCTTTATCTGGACTGGGATAGTATAAGTAAGGTAAAGGAAATAATGCTCAAAGAGGTAAGACTTGACTGTCTATATACACAGCATATGTCTAGATCTGAGGTATATAACGATTGTAAATTAGGTACCCAAGTGTTTAACAAATGAAAGATGGTGTTTAGTAAATGATAGCAAAGAACTGAGTTTCTTGAGGATTGTAAGGATGCAAATTTATTTGTGTTAGGGGCCAAAGAAAGTAATGCTGATGCTCAAATCAGAACACTAAGGAAAGTAAGCATTTTCTATTTAAAAGGGCTCCCAAGAAAGTAGTATGTTAGGATAGCTAAGCTCTAATGATGGTGAAAAAGAATAGTGTTTCCACAAGTTTGAAAAGTAGTATAGGTGTGTGTGTGTGTGTGTGTGTGTGTGTGTGTGTGTGTGTGTGTGTGTGTGTTGACGATGGTGATGATCATGATGGGTTTGAAGCACTTGTTCTGCCAGGAAAACATCCAAGAGTGTAAGGGAGTAAGTGGAAATACACAGGTATGAATTGCAATGCAGTTTAGGAAGGACAAGTGAGGAGAGGGATCATCTACTCTGTTTCTGAATTCTTTGGATAAATGTGTTTTTAAAGCATAGTCAAGTTGTGAAGTAAAGTACGTAATTGGAGCAACCCAGTGCCTAACCCTGAGGCTTTGTTAGTCACTCCTCTCCTCACTACTCCTAGACCTTTTGTCCTTCCCAGTCCCCTCCTACTTTGTCCACATTCCTGTATTTCTCTCCCTTTTCTTCTAAAGATGCCTTTTTTCCCCTTTTTCTTCTTCAGCTGTAAGTATGCCAACAGCCACAAGTGGCATTGGTGGGTAAGAGGAGGCATCTCACCCTTATACAGAGAAAATATTAATCACAGCACCATGAACCAACATGAGGCAGAACTGCTGCCATGCTTTGTGCAGGGAGGTTTAGGAAGAGGTTGGTTTAGCGGCCAGTAAACTGCACAGCTGTGGCACTGAGTCATTGAGCCCATCAGACCCAAACACCTGTTCATGGATGGCAACTTTCCTACACCCAGGACAGTTATGTTATGTCTGCTGCCTTGTTGGGAAAGAGATGTCAGTGTTGAAATACTAAGTACTCCTGCAGCTGCTTATCTTTCATTGACATCAGTAAAAAGTAAAAGACTGGAGACTAAAGATAGTTTCCTCCTACCATTGACACAGATATGCTTACATTTCTTTTTTACTAAATATGAATAAATATTTTACATATTACATAAAGCAGTCTCATCTCTGTTCTGCTTTCTAACTTTAATTTTTTAACACATTTGTGTTTGCTTTTCTCTGCTTTTTTTTGGTCACCATTTGTGTCTGCCACTTCTGCCTTTTGTTACCTGTCACCTCTTTTGACTCTATTATATTTATACTCTGTCTGTCACTCTTTTAGGCATCTGCTTAATATGTTTTCAGAGTCTGCCCTACTCCTCTGCTTTGGTTCATATACCACTTCTAAACCTGAAGGTTCTTGTCTTTTATATTTTTAAAATATTTTGGTACTTAATAAACATAAATAGGTAAGTTTCTATAGCCTTAAGGTTTTTATTTCACTTTTATGTTTTGCAAGACTTTTGTACATAGCAGATAGTATGACAGCATACATAATGCTTAATCATATAACTTGAGTTCATATTTAGAGAGTGCAAAAAATGGTAATAGTCTTGCGAGTTTTTTTTTTTTGTTGTTGTTGTTTGTTTGTTTGTTTTTTCGAGACAGAGTTTCTCTGTGTAGCTTTGGCTGTCCTAGACTTGCTTTGTAGACCAGGCTGGCCTCGAACTCACAGTGATTGGCCTGCCTCTGCCTCCCGAGTACTGGGATTAAAGGCGTGTACCACCACGCCCAGCTTAGTCTTCGGTTTTTGTTTCTAATGATTTTTTCTTTTTAATTGGAGATTTCACAGTGTAAGACATCTTGTGGATTAAGCATAGAAATAAGATATTAGGATCACCAGTTCCCTTTGGTGTATGCACGTAAATAAAAACTGTATCATCTAAAGCAACACTGTGACAGTATTCCTAAGTGACCTTGGAACCTACTGGGCATTTCACAAAGTAAACAAAATTCCCCTGGCAAGTTCTGACAACTGCAAGGCATTTTGGATGTGGTGAAGCAGGCCTCCTGGCAGAGCATTGCACCACATGGCTTGTTCCCCATGTCCTGTGTTTGGTGAGGTTTCATACAACAAAGTACTTTTGCTGATGTAAAGCCAGCTCTGATACTGAACAAGATTCTTAGTTCATAAGTTTCTATTCAATACAAAATATTATACATAGATTTATCCACAGCTAAACAGTACCTTCTCAGCTACCATACACATGTACTACTATTTCATCATTTTCATTCTCAATATCTCATAATCAGCCAGTGTGCTTTTAGAAATACTTTTTAGGCACTGTCCTAATGAGTATGGACTCCTTACAGATAGGATATAATTCAGGAGCTTTGGTTTTAATAAAGTATATCTATTAAGCTTAGAGATGTCTTATGAAACGTTATAGAAAATACTGCATTTAAATTCTAATTCCAAGATAATCATTACAACAATAAGATATGTAGATTCTGGGTATAGCATCTTTTCTTTTTTT
Organism: Acomys minous; assembly: GCF_964271855.1. Taxonomy (NCBI): domain Eukaryota; kingdom Metazoa; phylum Chordata; class Mammalia; order Rodentia; family Muridae; genus Acomys; species Acomys minous. The sequence goes on along the minus strand of NC_140485.1, from coordinate 127,461,632 downwards.
CAGTTATCAAAAGTTGGCTTGTTCATTCTTTCCTACATGTAATTAAATGTCTGGGTAGAAAAAAAGTAACTATAAAATTGTGACTTAGTTTAAAATAAGTGTGCATTAACTTGTTAAATAAAATCTACATATAATTGTATTTAAATGTGTATATCTAAATATGCCTATATGAGCTATGAAATATATTACAAATCAGTGGTAACTGATAAATTAAAAACAGTAATGTTGTTTTTGTTAAGATGAACATATATAGATATAATTCTAACTGTCAAAAGGCAAAAGAAAGTTTCTATTCAATGGCCCAGTTAACAGTTGTAGTTCTGATTAGTCATTCTGTAGTTCTGTTAGTCAGCTATGCTGAAAGTCGGCCATGCCATAAAATAAATAGAACACACAATAGAGACTTTGAAGACATAAAGTATAAACTAACTTTATTTAATTATCTCTTTGAAAAACATTTTTGGATCATTAGCACATTTAGAATGTAATGGGACATTGATTATGAGTTGAGTCATACAATTCTTTATTGTATCCTAAATATCTAGCATGACAGTAGGCACTCAGTAAGTATCTACATAGATGTTATAAAATCCATATATGAAATTTAACCTTCTTTTTACAAATAACAACTTATGTCTGAAATAATTGCAATTTGTTTTTTGTTTGTTTGTTTTTAAACTGGATAATGGGGGCTGGAGAGATGGCTCAATGGTTAAGAGCGCCACCTGCTCTTCCAAAGGTCCCGAGTTTAATTTCCAGCAACCACATGGTGGCTCACAACCATCTATAATGTGATCTGATATGGCATGCAGGTGTACATGCAGGCAGAACACTGTATATATAATAAAAATAAATGAATCTTCAAAAAAAACTGGATAATGATTTTGAGGCCTAATATTTATATAAGATTACCCAGAGCCTGGAGAGAGTTTCCATGGTGCTGTGTAAGGGAACATGTAATGGGTGAAGAAGCCAGCACTTGTTCCTGGCATACACTAGAAAAGTATTCCTGCTTGGTGAGGTCAGTCAGACAAGCTTCAAAACTACACTGGGCTGTGTGTGTCACAGCAGCTTGGGGTTTTACCTTGGTGAAGGGGTGCAATCGGAAACAACATGACAGCCTGGCAGCAGGAAAGAGGTAGCCTTATTCCACATGGAAAAGTACAGGGTAAAAGTCAGAAAACAATGAAATAGGAACAGACTTTCTACTGAATAATCACAGGAGCCTTTGAACATTGCTGTACAAGTTACAAACTTTTAAGGAAACCTATAGAAAAATCTATTACTACCCACTACCATCCCTGTTATTCATGTTACTGACTAGAGAGCAGAGGAGACTAAGATGTGTGAGTATATCACTGTTGAAATTACATTTCTCAGAAGAAAATTTCAAAACTAGTCTTTTTTTTTTTAATGTGCCTTTTGTCTTTTAATTTCCTTTCTGGTTTAATATCTCCCCCTCCCCATCTGCGCTCAGTTACCCAGAAAGGCCAGGACTGGGCACTTAAACAAGAGCCCTCAAAAAGCCAAGGCCAGCCAGCCCAAGATTAGCAGGCTCCCTCCAACAGGCCCCACGGTCTGGATGCTAGTGTCGCCACTCGGGGCCTGGAAGTAAAAGCTGGTGCAGAATAAGGTGGGTCCAGAAGCTAGCACTAACCCTGCACTGAGGGGCCTTCTGCAGTGGAGTACCCCTTACAGGGCAGGCTGTGCAAAAAGTGGTGTTTGTTGGCTTTGTCAAAGCTCCTTCCCATAGGCATCTGGAAACTGGGCGCTGTGTGCCCTGTAAGAGGCCAAATCCAAGGCCCCAGCTCCAGACAGGGCACCTAGACAGCAGAAAGCAGCCCCTACCCGGCCATGGCTGTGGGTGGTCACACGCGGAACCAGCACCAAAACTGGAGTCTTTATGGCCTTTCATTCTCATAGTATGTTTATAAGTTTTCAAAAATTACTCAAAATAATAACTATAAGAATAAAATGCTACTGTGCTGTTTCAGATGTGAACATCTTACATCTGGCAAAGATGAACTTCCATTCTGTGGCAGGTGCAGATGGACAGCTGTGGGCAGTAAGAAGTGCTGTCAGTTTGATGGCAGGGGACAGTGATACGATCCAGAGGCAGCTCACTGTGCTAAATGAATGCCTGATTGTGTCACCGGAGTAATACATTAAAAGTCCTAGAATTATCTTTCTCGCTTTCTTCCCCCAAAATCCAATTTATAGTTGATAAAAATTAGAAGAAATGGTTCTTACATGCTTAATAGAAATAGTTAATAAAGGAAAAATAAGTAACTTCAAAATGCCATACAGTGAAAACTAATGTTTTCCTCCATTCTCAATTTGCTCTATTACTGTGAATAGTTTAAGATTTTAGGGCAAGGATAGCCTATATGGTTTTCAATACATAAAGTCTTTCCTTGAGTACTAGCAATGTCAGAATCTGCTGGATTTTCCTTTTAAAATCTGAAGAAAATCCTTCCCCCTTCTTCCTCTTTAGTATATTTAATTCTTACTAACTTTATATCATAATACATGATAGCCATGTTTTATTATGTAATTATAGACAACATCTATATTTAGGGGGGGACCAGGATCATACATAGTATTATAATGTAATTTTTTTTTAGCCATAAAATCAAGTAGAAAGAATAAAGTTACAGAGCAAAGGCTGTCTTTCTAGTTGTTTGCCACTAAGCTTAGCCTTCAAATAAGTCTTTCAATATATTTAGTATATAATGATATTCATTATGATTTTTTCATAGGAATGTATAATGTATTTGATTGTGTTCAACCCTTGTTCCCTCCTGTTCCCTTCCCATTCCTACTCATTGCCTTCCAATGAATTTTCTAAGCACCCAAATACAGTTTTTTCTAATATTTTTTCCTTTAAAAATTATGTATTCACTTTATATCCTGCTTTCAGTCCCCTCTTTATTCCCAGTCCCTCCCCCTCACACACCCTCCACCCATTCTTCCCTCTCCTGCTCTTCAGAGTAGTGGAGGTCGCCGTGGCTCATTATCCTCTCCCACTGAGGCCAGACAAGGCAGCCCAGTTAGGGGAATGGGATCCAAAGGGAGGCATCAGAGTCAGAGATAGCCGTGCTCTAGTTGTTGGGGGACCCACATGAAGACCAAGCTGCACATACGTTACATATGTGAAGGTGACCTAAGTTAAAGAGGAAACATCTAAATCTTTCTTTTTTCCTAAGGCAACTTTACTTAGTATTTACTTATCCATGAAATCCTCATTATAATTTTTCATTCTCTGTGTTTGCTTCAAGAAATTTTGCACAAAACAAAACAAAACAAACAAAAAACAAACCCCCAAACTTTTAGAATTCCCAGCTTTTTATCATGAATTCATTTTTCCTTTATTCTAAGTGAATAGAACTTGACTGGATTTGTTTCATGTATATTACACTGCATTTGTTTCTCATACACAGAATATATATTATGTATAACAAATACAAATATCTAAAACCAAATGTTCTTCTGTTTGTTAGCAATTAGACCTTGTTGGCTTTTCTGGTATTCTTCAGGACGTGTAACCTCTAAGTCTACAAGTGTAGCTAGCAGAGCCGTTGGAATCCCAGGAAAAAAGAATGACTAGAGCAGGAACACTGTGATGAGACCTTGAGGACCCACCAGTGGATTACACAAAGCACAGAGACTTCCTAGTGTTTAAAACACTAGGCCTACAGCTGGGTGGCCCTCAGCTAGCTCATCTAACTTATCTCGGTTCTTCTAGCCCAGGACCTGCCCTGTGGCTAGCTCCTTACCTCTGCTCAGCCCTGATACAATACTTCTGCTCTTCCTGTGGCCTTGCCTCTGATCTTCTATCCTTCCTTTCTCTGCCCAGAAGATTTGATCTGCCTTTCCCTTCCGCCCAACCTTTGGTCATCTGCTCCTTACTAAAGCTACTCAGATAAAATTCTAGATTGCCTTAGGTAGGTGGGGGGAAGGCACAAACATTTATGAAATATAAGATCTGTGATGGGTCATAGTTCTCTCCAGGTACAGAATTAACAATTGCATAGACCATGACACAGTCTGTGGGTGTCTGTGTCTCTCTCTGTCCCTGTCTCTCTTTATGTCTCTCTTTGACTCTTTTTCCCTCTCTCCCTCCCCATCCTCCCACTCCCTACCTACACCACCACCACCACTCACCACCCACCCGCCCCACCCCCTGTGTTGCAAACAGAAATAGGCTAGGTACAGTGGGACATACTAAGCAATGAGCTCCCTGTTTAGCATCATGGATTGCCATGTGTTACTTACAACTATGAGGCCCTACATTATTTACTTTTTAGAAGGTACTAAAATACAGAGAAATGATATTTTTCTACTAGAATAATTTTATTGATTCAAATCAAGTCAAATAACTTATTGCTACTGCAGTAGGGAAATCTTGATTTTTCCTAAGACCTTGCCTCTCTTAATAAGGGATCTCAGCAAATAGGAACAGATGTGAAGGAAACAGAGTTAAGGCAACTATGATGTTTTTCCATCCATGCATAAAGGTTGTTTATTATCTTTGTTCAGAACCACCTTAACTCAGAATTTCAGTAACACGGCACTTTTATTCTAGGTGAGTAAGGATAGCCAAACTTGTAAGCTAGGGACTCCATAATTGCTTTCTTATTAGCCCACCAAACATATGGCAAGAAATACTGTTCTTTTCATTGTTTCAGCAGTAACAAAATACAACTCAGAATTTAAATTCTTAAGAGTTTTGCAGAAAGAACATATGACTATTCTGTTCTAATCTGATTAAAATAAGTTAGTCACACCTATTAGAGTAAGAATCTGGCTGGCCATTTCTGATTTTGAGTTATTCTACTACATGAGATCTAGGCCAGATTTTGTAAGAAATACCCTGTTTGCCTTTGGTGCTGATATAGTTCTGCCTTTTTTTTTTTTTTTTTTTTTTTTTTTTTGGACACAGGGTTTCCCTGTGTAGCCTTAGCTGTCCTAGCTTCCTAATTTTTTAAATAATCAATTTTTCACTTTACATCCTGGTAGGAAGTTCCCCTCCCTCCTCTCCCAGCCCCTCTCTCTGATAGCCCCTTTGTGCCCCGCTCGCTTTCTTCTCAGAAGGGGAGACTTCCTATGGGTCTCAACCCACCTTGGCATAGCAAAATAGGACTGGGCACATCTTGCATTGAGGCTAGACAAGGCAGTCCATTTAAGGGAAGGGGGTACAAAGGCAGGCAACAGTCAGAGACAGCCTATACTCCTGCTGTTAGAGGACCCACAGGAGGACCAACCTATAGATTTGTTACATATGTGTGGGGGCCTAGGTTTGTCCCATGGATACTCTCTGGTTGATTGTTCAGTCTCTGTGAGCTCCTATAGGTCCAGATTAGTTGATTTAGTAGGTTTTCTTGTGGTGTGCTTAACCTCTCTGGCTCTTTCAATCGTTCCTCCCCCATTCCATAAGATTCCTGGAGCTCCGCCTAATGTTTGGCTGTGGGCCTTTGCATCTGTGCTGGGTGAAGCCACTCAGATGAAAGTTATGGTAGCCTCCTGTCTGCAAGTAATGCAGAGTATTATTAGTAGCGTTAGTGGTGACGTCTCTCACATGGCATGCAACTCAAGTTGGGCCAGACACTGGCTTGGTCAAAGACAAAGACTTTGTGTGTGGATTGGTGTCCCCTGTCTCCACTGGAAGTCCCACCTGGCTACAAATAGTGACCACTGCTGGCTCCATACCCCTTGCTGCTAGGAGTCTCAGATAGGGTCCCTGCCATAGACTCCTAGGAGCCTCCCCATCTCAGAGATACCCCCTGACACACACCAATTTCAGTTCTTTCCTAGCCCTCCCCCCTTCCCCACACCTGATCCCCACCCCTGTTCGCCTCCTTACCCCCTCTTTTACCCAGTTCCCTTTCTCCATCTTCAGACATCTACTTTATTTTCCTTTCTGGTGAGATTTAAGCATCCTCCCCTTGTGCTGTCCTTGTTACTTAGCTTTATTGGGTCTGTAGGTTTTAGGGTGGCTATCCTGTACTTTATAACTGATATGTACTTATAACTGAGTACATACCACGTGTGTCTTTCTGGGTCTGAGTTACCCCACTCAGAGTGATATTAACTAGTTCCATCCATTTGCATGCAAATTTCATGATGTCCTCTTTGTTTTTAATACGTGAGTAATATTCCATTGTGTAACTGTGCCACATTATCTTTATCCCTTCTTTGGTTGAGGGGCATCTAGGTTGTTTCCAGTTTCTGGCTATTGTGAATAAAGCTACTGTGAACATAGCTGAGCAAATGTCCTTGTGTGGTAGAGCATCTTTTGGGTATATGCCTAAGAGTGGTATAGCCGGGTCTTTAGGTAGTGCTATTCCCAATTTTCTGAGATTGATTTCCAAAATGGTTGTACAAGTTTGCACTCCCACCAACAATTGAGGAATGTTGTCTTTTCTCCCATCCTTGCCAGCATTTGCGGTGACTTGAGTTTTTGATCTTAGCCATTCTGATGGTGTAAGATGGAATCTCAGAGTCATTTTAACTTGCATTTCCTTGATGACTAATGGTATTGACATTTCTTTAAGTGCTTCTCCACCATTAGAGAGTCCTCTGTTGAGAATTCTGTATAGCTCTTTACCTCATTTTTTAATTGGGTTATTTGGTTTGACGTTTAATTTCTTGAGTTCTTTATATATCTTAGATGTTAGCCCTCTGTTGGATGTAGGGCTGTTGAAGATCTTTTCTCATTCTGTAGGCTGCAGATTTGTCCTGTTGACTGTGTCCTTTGCCTTGCAGACTCTTTTCAGTTTCCTGAGGTCAAGTTTAATAATGGTTGGTCTTAGAGCCTGAGCTATTGGTGTTCTATTCAGGAAGTTGTCTCCTGTACCAATGCATTCAAAGCTCTTCCCTACTTTGTCTTCTATTAGATTTAATGTATCCAATTTTATGTTGAAATCTTTGTTCCACTTGGACTTGAGTGTTGTGCAGGGTGGTAAGATCTATTTGCATTCTTCTACATGCAGACATCCAGTTAGACTTGCATGATTTGTTGAAGATACTTTGTTTTATCCATTATATGGTTTTGGTTTCTTTGTCGAAAAGCAAATGTCCATAGATGTGTGAGTTTATTTCTGGGTCTTTGATTCAATTTCATTACTCAGTCTGTTTCATGCCAATAGCATGCAGTTTTTATAACTATTGTTCTTTATTACAGCTTGAAATCAGGGTAGTGATACCTCCAGACGTTCTTTTACTGCACAGGACTGTTTTAGCTATCCTGGGTTTTGTTTTTCCATATGAAGTTGAGAATTGTTCTTTCAGGGTCTATAAAGAATTGTGTTGGAATTTTGATGGGGATTGCATTGAATCTGTAGATTGTTTTTGATAAGATGTCCATTTTTATTAATTCTATTGATCCGTGAGCATGGGAAATCTTTCCACATTTGATATCTTCAATTTCTTTTCGGGTACTTGAAGTTCTTGTCATACAGTTCATTCACTTGCTTGGACATTGTTACAAAAAGATACTTTATATCTGTGACTATTTTGAAGGGTGTAGTTTCTCTAATTTCTTTCTCTCCTTGTTTATCATTTGTTTACAGAAGGGTTACTGATGTTTTTGAGTTAATTTTGTATAGAGCCACTTTGCTGAAGGTGTTTATCAGCTGTAAAAGTTCTCTGGTGGAATTTGGGGGTGGTCATCTGTTGAATAGTGATTCTTTGGCTTCTTTGTTTTCAATTTGTATCCCCTTATCTCCTTTAGTTGTCTTACTGTTATCCCTAGAACTTTAAGTACTGTGTTGAAGAGATGTAGAGAGAGTGGGCAACCTTGTTTTGCCCCTGGTTTTAGAGGACTTGCTTTGGGTTTCTGTCCATTTAAGTTGATGTTGGCTATAGGCTTGCTGTTTATTGCCTTTATCATGTCAAAGTATGCAACTTGTATCCCTGATCTCTCCAAGACTTTTAACAAGAGGAGAGGGGGCTTACCTGGTGACCTCTGATGGCCACAGGCCTCTGGGAATGCAGGTAGGGCTATGGTCTGGGAAATGGAGTGCACAGGGGACAGACTGTAGCTTATGGCTGCTGGGCTTGCCCAGGAGGACCCAGCAGGCAGGGGGCTGGCGTGTAGTGGTCTCAACCTGTCTCTCCTACATGGCAGCATGCCTCTGGGGATCCAGGTTGAGCTGTAGGCTATGAATGGGCTTCTCTTCTTTCTTCCTTTTCTTTTCTTTCCTTCCTTTCATTCTTTCTTATTTTTGAAGTGTGACTTTCTATTAAAAAAAAAAACCCTAGTTCATTCTATATTATACTTAAGAGAAAGGTTTGAGTTCTTTATTTATTATATACTATTTTAATATTCTGCCTGCTCACCAACCAAGGACAGTACGTTGCAGTCATCATCAAACCCCTACCCAGATCTAGCCAATGGACAGGACATTCTCCACAGTTAAGTGGAGAGTGGACACTGACTTTCACATGAACTCTGGTACCCCATATTTAGCCATGTCCCTTTGATGGGGAGGTCCGATGGCACTCGGAGGAAGGATAGCAGGCTACCAAGAAGAAACCTGATACCCTAGCATCATATTCAAGGGGAGGAGGTCCCCTTCAGTCACAGTCATAGGGAAGGGGAATGGGGTGAAAGTGGGAGGGAAGGAGGAATGGGAGGATGCATGGGATGGGATAGCAATAGAGATGTAATATGAATGACTTTATTTTTCAATTAAAGAAACAGTAAAAAAATATTCTGCCGGCTGACTTCATCTTTTGGATGGGAAAAAAAGAAACAATAGTTATGAGCAGAATATTAAAACTTTTGCCTTTCATCCCAGTTGATTGAAACATACTTCATTCACAGCAACCAAGACATAGAATCAACCTGTGTCCATAAACTCATGACTGGATTAAGAAAATACGATATCCAGTGCTGGGGAGATGATTGAGTGGTTACAGTGCACACCACACACAAGGACAAAGCTCAGCTCCCCAGAACCCACATGCACGCCAGGTGGGAGTAGCAGCTTGCCTCGAATTCCAGCCTTGGAGGGTGGAGAGGATATGCCAGTGAGTAAGGTAGCTATCAACAGTAGCTCTGGCCTTCACTGAGAGGTGTGCATACACACTTGCACAGAGCATGTTACTACCTTTTTACTTCAGTAATCCTTAGTTGTTTGGAGCATTTTCTTTTTACTTAACGAATTAGGACTTTTTGTCAAGATAAAGTCACAGAGGCAATGAACTCTCAACATAGCATGTTATAATCTGAGTCAAAAGACATGAATTGTGGCTCATAAGTAAAGTGTGGCTAATAGGCACATCCCTTGGTTTAGTACCCAGCCGTACTATGAAAGCAGCAGTTGCCACAGAGCCAAAGATTCCAGTCCTAGTGGTATAACCAAGGAAATGGAAAGCATATACATACCATTAGAGTCTCATCCTAGTTTATAATTTAAATGTCTAAAAGTAGTCTAAAATGTGAAATGTTTCTTAGCTGTGTATGGTGGCTAATGCTTATCTATAATTGAGAAGCTGATGCAGGCTCATGCCCAGGATGCTTACCCACTGAGCTGTCTCTTATACACTTTTGATATAACATAAATTCATTCATTTATGCAACTAGATGCTAAAGAAAATTCCTGGCAAACACAAAATAAAAAGACTAAGCACATACATATTTCCTAAGTATCACTGGTGTAGAATGAATAGTTTATACTGGTTTTCTTTGTATCCTTAAGTAGCTTTATTTGGTGCTAATGTATTTTCCTCTTTGTTTTCAAAGGGTAGCCATTCTACAAAAGTGGAAGCTGTAGTCAGAACTCTGATGAAAATACAGCTTAGAGATCCAGGGGCCAAAGCACTCGTTTTCTCAACGGTATAATTAAGACTTTCTGCTTTATTTCAGCCAGTTTTCTGCCTCTGCTTAGTATTTATCTGAGAACTATTTATACTTACTGAAATAGAGCTAAGATTCAGAATTACTGTCAGATTTTTTTCTATGTCCTTATATTCATGTTTAGAGATATGTGATGATACTTTTATAAAGGCTGTTCCTGTAATTACATATTAGATTTTATATTGATGTCATTTAGAAATTTTATTTTGATATTTTAAGAATAGCAATCAATAACCTTGTCATTCACAAATGAATTTGACTGTTTAATAAAAAGTAAGTTAATGAACTATAATATCTGTAAATATAAATATAGTAAAACACTAGTTTTTTATTTAGAAAGATAAACTACATCCATTAAATATGCCATTGTTTTGTATTTGTATTTTAATTATTTTCAGTGGTGTTTGTGTTTTAGTATATTACCTTTCAGTCAGTATTTGATGGGAAAAGAAAATGCTGTTTCCCAACAGAACTAAGGTGTTGTTGGTACTCCAGCTGAGGGTTTAGGTTTGTTTTTGTTCATTTAGCTGAAGTATAAATGTTACTGTGATTTATTTATGATTTATTCCCTTCTCAAATCCTCTTTACTCAAAATCTGTGTGTAAACACTGTTGTTCTCACTTTTATGTTCTAGTGGCAAGATGTATTAGATATTATCTCCAAAGCCCTCACTGACAACAACATGGAATTTGCACAGATCAGTCGCATTAAGACATTCCAGGTGTGTTAGATTTTATTCCTCATGTTTTTAACAAATCAGATGCAAAGTGAAACCGCTATTTTCTATCTGACTTAGTTTGTTTTCTTTCCTGAACCTTGTAAGGAGGTTTTGAGTTCTTGAGTGTCTATGAAATTAACATTTTAAAGGAAAGTAGAAATCTGTAAATTTTTGATTTATTCAGTTATACCTAAAAAGACAATCTCTTAAGAAAATTAGTTTTGACTTAAGATTCTTTTTTTTTTTTTTCTTTAATGTAGGAAAAAGTGGCCCTGTGGTAGAGGTCCCTATACCTTGGGATTATTTTCTACACATAGACACACACTCAGGAAAAAGAACATATGGTTAAAATTGCCTTTATATTTCATTAGTAAGTCACAAGCACCATCTGAGACATACTACGTACAAGAAGAAGTGAAAATGCAGTAGATTCCTATTTGATCTCACATTAACTCTTACATATTTTCCCTTTCTCTCCTTTATTTTCCTCAACACTTATACAGTTCAGTTTTCATGTATTACATATATCTGTGATGTGGTTTCCACTATATGCTATAAAACAAATGTGTTTGTATTAATCTCTTCTTCAAAATCAAGAAAAACAACATTCCACTTTCTAAAATTGGGGGGTTAGCATTTAATTTTTGCTACCATGTTCATCTTCAGCTGCAGCATAACTGTTCTTATTTTAATTAATCCAGCTAAAATTAAAACATGCCTTTCTTTCTTTTAGGAGAACCTTTCAGCATTTAAACATGATCCTCACATTAATATCTTGCTGCTGCCCCTTCACACGGGCTCTAATGGGTTAACTATCATTGAAGCCACTCATGTCCTCCTGGTGGAGCCCATCCTGAACCCTGCCCATGAGCTGCAGGCCATTGGGAGGGTGCACCGAATTGGACAGACAAAGTAAGGGTTAAAATGAGCACCACTCACCTTCTCAAGGTTGTAGAAACTAACTTAGCACTTTACTTTTTCATTCATGTTCATCATGGCCTGTTAAATGCAGCATCTGTTTCCCTCACCTGAAATGTTTGGGACTAGAAATGTTTTAGATTAGGGTTTTTGTTTGTTTGTTTCGGTTTTTTTCCAGATTCTGGAGTATTTATATGTCTTAAAGGAGACCACTTGAGGAAGGGGTCTAAGTCTAAACATGAAATTGATTTATGTTTTACTTTATACTTGGGTAAAAAGAATTACATACATACATACATATACACACACATGTATAACTCTGTGTGTGTGTGTGTGTGTGTGTGTGTGTGTGTGTGTGTGTAAGATGTATGTATTTTAACTATATAACCCATCACATGTGGAAATTTCCATCTTGTCAAATGCATGAACATACACATTCACAATGAATAAACCAGTAAGTCAGTGTAGTAAAAGATACCATGCAGTACCTAAACCAAAAGTAATAATGATTATTATTTGATATATATGTCCTTTATTCAAGTATTAGATTATAAGGTATCTGTAACCCATCTTCCTAGTTATATTACCTCATGGATGTTAGAGGCCTTGAATGTTTGAAGACTGGCAGATACACTAAGCACACAGCGAGCACTCATTTAGTAAGCATTAACAACTATTAAAGCATGTCAGGCATTATGGTATACACTGAAAATTCCAGTCACATAACACATAATGAACTCCATCTAGCAACATACATAGAAGGCCAATATGCGGCACAAGAAAAAGATGATTTAAAGTTGTATGAATAAAAGCAGTATGCTTTGTGTCCCAATAAATAAAGGATGACATTATGCTGAGAAATAGGCTAGAGAACAGTTGTGGAAAGGTGCATATGTAAAAATGAGATAAGCTGGTATTTCTGGGGATTGTGAGGATTTTGGAACTGATGAGGTAAGCATGAGAAAAGGAGTAGTAAATGATGTTCTGCATGTCAGAATCAGAAATATGGATTGTTGTATCAATGGCAGCTTTGTGAGAAAATACAGCTTTACATGGGAAAGAGACAGGTTCTGTATTTAAATTGCTTTTCTCATTGCTGTGAAAAATACCAAACAAAAGGAGCTAAGGAAGGGAGAGTTAATTTGGGCTCACAGATTTTAGAGTACAGCAGGAAACTGAAGGTGGTAGAAACAGGTGGCTATCATATTGCAGCCACAGTAAGGAAACATTGGCAGATGAATGCGATTCTTCGCTTACTTTGTCTTCATCTTTGACCCCAGTCTTCAACTCTTATGGAAATACCCATAAGATGCACTCAGTGTTGTGTTTCTATGGTAATTCTAAATCTCATCAAATTGATGATCCAGATAAGGCTTTGCACTCTTCAAAAACAAAAAACAAAAAACCCTAAACAAAATATGGCAAAGTTCTATAACTATAACCAATACACATTTGTTCTAAATTCCTTCCAAATGATGTTTCAATTGCAGTTAAATTTAGTATTTGTAAATGCAGGTGCACACAGGCCATGTTGTGTATTTGGTGGTCAAAGGACAACTTTGAGAAGTCAGTTCTTGTCTTCTATTTTGTAGAGGCAGTCCTACTTGCTTTTCTGCTGATTTGTACCTTACAGGCTAATTGGCCTATACTGTACTGCATCTGTCCTTTTTTACTAATGTGCATGCTAGAAATCAAATTCAGGTTGTTGGTTGCTATGTACTTTTGCTTACCAGCTTTAAACACTGCTTTCTTGTTATATCTTAAGATTGTTGTTATAGAACTGTGTTTGCTTTTCAGTTTTTTCTTAACCCAGCTATCAAAAAAAAAATGATTATGATCTAGTATATTATTTTAATAATAAGATTCACAGCACAAGAACTGAGCAGTTATTGTTCTCTTCTTAACTCTCTAAACTAATTTGGCTTTCTCCCAGCATACATCCCAGAGATACTTGCACTTGATACTTGCACTTTGTAGCTTTCCTTGCTGAATCCTCTCTTCTGATTTCATCTTGGAACACTCCTGTGGCTGAATCTTACTCCTCCCCTGGATGGCAGAAAGTCGATTTCCTATTCTCTCCCCTTTTCCGTGATTGGCTGTAAGCTGCTTTATTGGCATATCGGGACAATGTTGGCAGCAGTGTTTACACAACATTAAGACAGGAGATTCTCAAAACAAAGATTTCAACCAGATATGGAGGGAACAGAAAACAGCATTTGAATTACACAATAACCTTATGCCTATGTCTCCCTCTGTTAGTCTAATAAAAAGCTCTTTCTCTTACAATAGTAAACTACATGTAATAATAAGAATAATGAAGATTACTAGGTGAGATTTGCATTTGTATTTTTGGCACCCTTGAGTAAAGTAGTTTACTATCTATCAGTTCTATCATCCTAAACAATAGGATAACATTTCTGTTCTCCTAAGCATCATCTTCAGCCTTCTAGCTAAGAATGTTTAACAGACTTTTCTGTGAACCCTACCTTGTCCTTGCAAAGCTCCACAGTTGACTCTCCCACATCTACTTTGTCCAGTTTTGAACAGTATTCTTTCTATAATTGATGCAAGGACATTTTATCACCCATTGGCTAGCTTGCCACATATGAAGCCTTTGATGCTCTTTAAAGTAGAATGGGGGTGCTGCCAGGAGGAAAAAAAAGCTTTAAGTTAATTACATCCTTAAATTCCATATTCTGTAGAACTCAGAGGTTTTTGAAGACTGTTTGGTATCTATCTTATCTAAATTGTTTGCTTCTAACTATTGTTTATCTGTCAATCTAGGAAACATATTTTCCAACATAGTTTGTAATTAAACTAGTATATAACATGAACATGATTTTGATAGTCAGCTAATGTGCATTTCTAACTTATTGTAAGCAGTTTATAATAGTAGCTTTCAAAATAACTAGAACTTAATGTTGCATGTTTTTAAGAATTACATAGGTACAATACCTTAGCATGTCGTAGCAAAATATAACCTTAAATCTATACTAATATACAAAGATCTACACTATTGTAATATATTTGGCTTATTAATTTCTTTCAATCTAAAAGTAGATTGCATAATCTATCCCTTTACTTACCATTCCTGTAACCAACCTGTTTAAAACAATAACAAACATCTATCACCCATAGAATGACCAAAAGCCATCCACCCAATCTTGGGAATGGGGCCCAGTTGTCTAAATTGCTTCCTGCTGATTTGGGACATAGATTTTCTTTTGGGAGACCCAAGAAAATTGGGATATTGCCCAGTCTTAAGAGAGCTAGGTTTAACTATTGCTGTCCAATCTCTGAATTCTGAGAAAGTTCAGAGCTTAGCTGAAGTCCTGACTGGGGAGGTATTATATTCCCCTTCTGTTTTATGAACACCTTTTAAAAATTATTGTTATATCTTTTCATAATTGTTTGACCTATAGGATTATAATTTATATTTGTGACAGGTTTCATGTCATAATGTCTAAAAATTGTTATATTCCAATGGATATACATGCTGAAACACAATCAGCTCCAATGCAAAGGCATCTCCAAGACAGTCACCCTCTCTAACAAGTGGTTAATCTTAGAATCATGTTCTCCAGAATTTAAGGCAAAAGCCCATTGGAATTCGGAGTATGGACCTGTGATTGATACATATATTTCAGTTCTCCAAACTCTGCAAAATAGAGCATACAAGACTTTGTTCAAAGGCAACACCAAGCAGGATCTGCATTTCTACTTAGCATATAGACCTTCGTCCAGTAATTGAACCTTGACAGTACACATATATCTAATCTGACCATGTTGGTCTTATCTGGAACTACCTCCTTTGATGTTATATGTAAGTTCCAGATTGGTTTTCTCCGAAGGTACCCTATTTTGATTCAAAGATTTCTCCAACCTCTGTTCTATGGCCTTTAAAGCATCTAACTTCTCAGTTTCTTCATTCTCCAAGTCTGTCTTATTCTGATCTCTCCCAAAGAGGATATACAAAACTGAAATAGTCACTAAAAATTATTTGTATGCTAAGAGAAACAAATTGAGATGAAAACCAGAAGCACTGTGTCACTGTGTCTTCCTCCATTGTCAACACAGAAAATAATCTTTAATTTCTAAACTTCTTCATAAGGACTTTACTTTCTTAGACCCAGCTTCCCTTTTGGACCGTATCAGTTCAAATGCTTGAAAGTTCTTAGTCTGTCTCTGGCTCCTGCTTCCAGGGAGAGACTTTCTTTTCTGCCTCCACACTGGGTCTTGAACCTTCCCCTACTCTGGGAAGTTATTGGGTCCACAAGTGTTTGCTCCTCTGGCCTGCCAGAGTCTGGCCAGCAAGAGGCCATTCTCAAAGGGATTTAGCTTCCTGCTGTGGGTAGGAAATATTTTTAAAGAGCCAATCTTTTTTCTTTTTCTTTTCTTCTTCTCTTTTTCTTTCTTTTATTTATTTATTTATTATTTTTTTCCTTCACAAGGGCTTCCTATAAGAAACCAATTCTCTGGGGTTTGTATGTATCAGTTTTTATTTTTCTGCAGCCTGCTGGAGGCCTTGCTATTCTGCAGGAGGTCTAATCAGGAAGCTATGAGCTCTGGCTTTAGAAATTGGTTGATCTGTTTTTCCTTAAGGAACAGGTCTAAGAAACTGCTCTATGGCTTTACTTTCTGTATAAGGTCTTGCCCCACATTGGGCGCCAAAATGTTATTTTTATAAAACTGTAAGTTTCTCTTTTAACCTGGCTGTCACAGAAATAATTCTGATTCTAGTATATTATTTTAATAATAAGATTCACAGCACAAGAACTGAGCGGTTATTGTTTTATTCTTAGCCCTCTAAGCTAATTGGGCTTTCTCCCAGTATACATCTCAGAGATACTTAGACTTTGTAGCTTTATATGCTGAGCCCTCTCTTTTGATGTCTTTTGGATACCTCTCATGGCTGAATCCACTACTTCCTCTTCTAACTCCTCCTCTGGCTGGCAGAAAATCCATCCCTATTCTCTCCCCTTCTCAGTGATTGGCTGTAAGCTGCTTTATTGGCATATCAGTGGACAATTGGACAAATGTTTATACACATTGAGACAGGAGAGTCTCAAAATAAGGATTGCAACCAAATATGAGGGGGTACACAAGTCAGCATTTGAATTAGACAATAACCTTATGCCTACAGTTATAAAAATATTTTCCTAAAACATAGATATACTTGTCTCAGATTTAAAAGCCTAAGGCTTTTAAAGTTATTTGAATAGATATTTTTCCTTCTTCAAGAGATCTCTGAATCTTTGTATCTCCTTCTCCCAGTGTCTTGCCTTATAGAGTTCAAAGTGCCTTTTCCTGCTTATTCTTTCTTTGACTACCAAGATGAGATTTGATAGCCTATGACCATATAGTGGGGTAGGAGGTCCCCTTTGGTCATAGACCTAGGGGAGGGGAATAGGGTGAAAGCTGGAGGGAGGGAGGAATGGAAGGATACAAGTAATGGGATAACAATTGAGTTGTAATCTGAATAAATTAATAAAATTAAAAAAACAAAGTGCCTTATCGTTCCATTATCACTAATACAGTTGGTATTCATCAGTCTTGACACGCTTTGGTCATTTTACTTTTGCTGAGCACTTTCTATGTACTGGGCATAGCTTTAAGTATTTGAAATGTCCTCATGCAACTTACAAATCTACTTGTAAGTAGGTTGGTCTAGCAACAGTTACTATGCAACAGATATTATAATGAATGGGTATGTTGTATTAGGGTCTGAACTGTCAATCAGGTGGGAAGATAAAGAGCACAGATGACTTGGAACCCAGCCTTATTGAGAAGGTAACATCTGAGCATAGCATGAAAGAGATTGTAAAGTTAGTCATGCTAATATTTTAAAGAATGATTAAACAGACAATAAAATCAGCATGACATGTGTAAGTCATGAATGTTCTTGGTTTAAAAAAAAAAAAAAGCAAGGAGCTAGACTGAAATAGGTATGAACTGAAATCATCTGGACTTGGGGATTCATATTGACCCTAATTGGGAAGTTGCAAGCAGAAGGAGGACACAGTTTAACTTCAGCTTTGAAACAATCATTCTACATACTGTGTTCACGACAGGGACTACGTGAGCAGGGGAAGCCCTGTAGACTTGATAACACTAGAAGGTAGCTTGACTGTGGTGGTGGCAGTGCACCCTCTTCAGCAGTGGTCAGGCGCTGGATTTGTTCTGGGGGTAAGACTGACAGTGTCGGTGGGCATAGTGGAGATGGGATGTGACAGGAACACCACGGGCTTTGTCCCAGACAGCGTTTAGATGAGTAGCGGAAGACTGAGATAGAACAGATTCAGTGGAAAGGAGCTATCCAAGATATGTAAGTTCAGAATGGGAGAGAAGCCAGGGCTAGAGGCACATCAGTAGCATGCGATGGTGTTTTTAAGCCATGAGTATAAATGGGATTATTAAAGGAGAGAGAGAGAATAGTGATAGGCCAAGAACTAAACTCACACACACACCTAAATTAAAAGGCTCTGGGACTAGGAAAGACACCTACATGTCTTTAACTGTAATTTGCTGCAAAGTGTCAAGATAGGGATCTACTATTGGAGTTTTGACCATTAGTTTTAATTAGCAGCATGATCAAAAGCAGTTTAAATGAAGGAGTATAGGCAACTATCTATAAGAATTTTTTTGGTCAACTCTGGTTTAACAAACAGAAACAGACTACCTCAAGTTTGACATAGGTAAAACAAAACTGCATTTGTACTGCTCCCAGCCAGTCCAAGCTTTCTTTATATTTTAACATACACAATGACACAAAGCACAATCTACCTCCTCTTGCCAGGATGATGACAGATTTTATCTCTTCCTGTCTTCACAGCAACCAAAGGTATTTCCAGAGTTCAGTCTAGTGTCAATCAAATTCTGCATAATGACTGGAGTACATCCCCTTATACCTACAAAATCCAGTTTCTGATCAAGTCCTGCAGGACCACCATTATAAGCTGAACCCTTTAACCTCTCATTCACCTGTTTCATTTACACCATACTTGTGCCATGCTTGGCTGTTATTGGCCTCTGAAACATTTTCAGCTTTTCCCAAGCATGTTCTCATTCTGGTAATGTGCATGAACATGTTTTGTTTTCTGTTGACACGCTGTTCCTGTTCTTCCTGTGCATAGGGCCTAATTTCCTACAATCATTTTAACTCATCAAATATTATCTGTGCTTGGAACTGATTTTCTCATATGTTTATTTAGAGTATAAATTCATGAAGATCACATTGGCAGTATTCACTTGCTGCTGACCTGTCCCTCAGCACACTCATAAATACCTGCCACAAGTGGGCACCAATGAACGAATGAATGTAGCATGTGTATATGAAAAGTCAGTTTCTACTCACTTGTCTTAAGGTGGTTTTTAAACTTACAATTATTATTTGCCTTGCAGACCCACTATTGTACATAGATTCTTAATTAAAGCAACAATAGAAGAGCGAATGCAGGCAATGCTGAAAACTGCTGAGAGGAGGTAAGTAACAACTTACAAGTGGGGGTTCCCTATCGTTTGAGAGTTTTAGATCATCTTCAGTTAGATAACAGCAAATGATATAAACACTAATGCTTGTTTTAAAGCAAAGAATAGCATTTTACCAGCCTGGTCTACAAATTGACTCCAGGACAGCCAAGGCTAACACACAGAGACCCTGTCTCAAAAAACCAAAAAAACCAAAAAAAAAAAAAAAAAAAAAGGAATAGCATTTTATCTGCTTAAGATAATTTAATAGGTTATAATATACAAAATTAGCTGGCTTTTCTTTGCCACATTAGATTACTTTTTAAATGAATTTTATTGTTCTGTCTTTTGAAACCTTTGCCTGATATCTGTGAAACTAAACATGCATTGCTGTTTCATAATTTACATTTACTGGTCCCAGGTGAATAGGAATGTCTGAATTTGCAGTGTTGGCTGGTGATTTGTGTCAGATTCATCAGAATAGCAGATGATCAAACAGTCTCAACTTTAAGACTTGGCCTTAAAGTCATTAAACTTCTGACATTTGCACAGTAATTTTCCTTGTAGTCATCTTGAAATAAGACTCATCCCTTTCTCCCTCCTTGTGAGATGGATGGATTTAAGTCACCCACAAGAGAGGATAGCTCTTATTTCAGTTACTTAAAATAATAAAAGAGCTAAAAAGTAAATGGTGAGTTTAAAGTCTACTTGGCAACAGTTGTTAGATGTCTTTTTTTTCCCTCTTTTTGTATGTTTTTGATTTATTGTTCTTAGAAAGTATTTTCTGACAGCATCACAATTACTTGGTCATTTTCACTGATTTTGACAAGATAAAACAATGTCTACTTCTTAGGAAGCATTCTGGGCTCAGTTCATTGTCATGCATGTTGTCACTGACTCCTCATGGCCTTGCTTTCTCACTGTGCCTCTGGAAATCTTACAGCCACTCAAGCTCATCTGGGAAGCATTCTGAAGCCTCTGTGTTGACTGTGGCTGACCTGGCAGACCTGTTTACCAAAGAGACTGAAGAGCTTGAATGAAGTGACATCTAATCATTCTACAGCCTTTAATATAGGACCTAACTTTCGTAGTTGTAAGGCAAAGTTGTAAATTAGAAACAACAACAACAAAATCAGTAAATATTAGTGAATACTACTTGAAGGTGAATAAATTTGGGGGGAGGGGCTATATACTAGCCTAGTAATAACTGGCAATTGGTTCCTTCTCAATATTGATTTCAGAACATGTACAATGATTTTTAATATTACACTCCTACTGAAACACTTACTTTTTGTTCCAATGAATTTCTATAACTGATGAGGCAAGGAAATTAAGAAAGGTACTGAGTACTTTTCCATTATTGGGTAGGCATTTGTAATAACAAGACAGAAGAAAACTAGTTTACTTTTATATGACCTGGTACATCCAGCCAGTGTAGATGACATTTTTGGAAGGGCCTTCAGCATCCTTAACTTATGATTCACCATTATCTCCTCAATAATCTGTTAAGAAAATGTTAATCTATAATAGCTAGTTATATGCATGAATTTAAACTTAAAACTGTTATTGGAACTTTTCAGTAAGCAGTACAGCTCTAATGATAAATTGTTAGGCAGTTATTTTACGTTTTGTGGTTTTTTTGTTTTGTTTTTTTGAGACAGGGTCTCTGTGTAGCCTCACTGTCTTGGACTCACCTTGTAGACCAGGGTGGCCTCAAACTCACAGAGCTCCACCTGCCTCTGCCTCCCAAGTGCTGGTATTAAAAGTGTGCACCAAAAAATTCATTTTTCTATTAGGTGTTAAAGTGGTATCATTAAGCCAGGTTCAGTGGTGCATGCCTGTAATCCTAGTATTCGGGAAGGCAGAGGCCGGGGGAATCTCTGAGTTTAAGACCAGCCTGATCTACAGAGTGAGTCCAGGACAGCCAAGGCTACACAGAGAAAGTCTACGCCTTGGGTCGGGGAGGGGAATAAGTGGTATCATTGTTAGTATGTTTTAAATGTCTTAACATTTATCTTACAATGATCTGTTTAATTTTTTGTTCTTTTTTTTCAAGACAGGGTTTCTCTGTGTGGCCTTGGCTGTCCTAGACTTGCTTTGTAGACCAGGCAGGCCTCATACTTACAGCCATCTGTCTGTCTCTGCCTCCTGAGTGCTGGGGTTAAAAGCATGCACCACCACACCCAGCTTCTGTTTAATGTTTTTATTAAGGTTTTTTAAAATGCATTTTAAGATATTTGTATCTGTAAATATGGCTTTTTAAAAAAATCATCATTGTACTCATGTCTTAGACTGTATTCTCTTCCCCTGTTCCTATAACTAGTCACTTTAGGCACTAGTATCTACATTTACAATAGAGCTTATTTATTTCAGTTACATTGCCCATAGGGCCTAATGTTTGATCTTGATGCAAGAGAATGCTGTGTTCACACATGCATATAACTAACTGTAAGGGATTTAACTCTCTCTTCTTCTGTGAAGAATTAATAGATGAATCTGAAATCACAAAATAGGAAGTAGCTTTTTGTATTCTAGCTCTGTGATAGAATATAAATATTCTTGTTTCTTTCCTTTAAGCTTTTGGAGGATTAAGTGACCCTCAGGATTCATTAGCTCCTACCTAACTGCCCAGAAAACTGTACTAGAAACAGTCCCTGGGTCTCCTTCATCCAGTGAGCTCTGGTGCTTAAGCTAAGGTGCATTTTCCTACTTTGGGTTTATAGCTGACAGTTCAACTGAAGAAGACACATTTGGGTGCTTATTCTTCGCGAAGGGAGCTAATGCATTGATTCTTTTTATATAAAATTAAATATAATATTTTTACAGCTCTTTTACATCCATGAAGAGCTTCTCTATATTCATGTAGTTAATATTCCCAACAATCCTCTGAAGTAGAATAATCATTCCTATTTTGAAGATAAAGAACTAATGCTTAGAAATACTAAAAACTACCTATGACGTGTAGCAAATAAACAATGGAGCTTAGGCCCCTGGCCTCATATCTGCTGTTCTTCCAGATCATATGCCATGCTGAAATTCAGAAGCCTTCTGGCTATAATTTAATAATGAGATTGTTTAAATACTTATTTTTGTTTCCTAGTATTATTTCATGTGCTATATTCTAGGGAAACCAATTTGATATGCTTCAATTAAAAATGATATATAGATATCTATACTTACCAGTATTAGAGGAAAACTACTCTTATTTATTTCACTAAGATACCTCAATTAAATAAATATTTTAGTGAAAAATGAAATTGTGGATTTTTTCAGCTTTAGATCATATTAACTGTGGTTTTTATTGACTCAACAAATAATGTCAAATTGGCAGTCTACATATTCCATTACATTAGCTATTTCTTCAAAACAACTGTGATAATTCTCTTAGTGGTTCAGAACTAACTAGTACACACGTACAATCCATATATCTTGGCTGCAAAGACATTTTAGAGTCCCTTCTCAGTCATTTTATGTTCTCTGAAATATCATTGTACGTTTTCCTGTATGGGCACTATACTAGCAAACCACTGAGAAAAGTAGTTTAGATGTATTTATATCTAGGCAATTGTTTTTCAAGTAATGCTAGATAAAATTGCTAGGACTAAAGGTTTGTCTATGTAAATTGTAAACATCATGTTACCTCATTCCACAGGCCTGGCTTCAAATCTTAATTAATTTTTGTGTGTTTATTGCAATATTTCTCTTTGTATGTGACCTTAAGGTGATGGACCATGCATTTATTTTTAGAAATTGGCTCTTTGGGAAGTATAACTCAAGTCTTTTTATATGCTAAGTATTTAAAAATCTCTGGATTTCTAGACCCTTTTCCCCCCAAAAAGATTCCTTTCACATTTTACTAGCATTAATAATCTTAACATAGTGATTAAACATGGAACTACTAAGATTTAACAAGCAATATTAGTTCATAACCAAAGCAACTACTTACCTAACTATCTGCCAGGACATGACAAATTACCAGCTTCAGACCTCTTCAAGGGATGAAAACAAAATGTCTTTCCTGTCTTCTGCTTTCGGTTGTTAATCATACCCAGAATTATCTTTGTGTTTATTAATTGAACTTGCAGAGAACTTCTTGGAAATGCAGAAACCACCTGTGTTAATAAATGACCACAAGAATATAAGACATTTTCAGTTTTTGTTGAATTGAGTTAAACAAAATCCCACCATAATATGTCATTTTTCTGTCTGGGTAGTTTTCATGTAGTCATCCATTGCCTCTGCAGTCTTTCCAACCCCTCTTCCTGGATCCCCGAGGGGATGTGACAAATGTCCTAGTTGGAGCTGAGTGTTCTGAAGTCTTACTCTACTCATTGACCAGTTGTGAGTCTCCGTGTTAATCTACTGCAAAAAGAAATTTCTCTGATAAGGATGGAGCTGCAGTAACCAGTGATTGTAATGACTAAGTTATTACGAGCTGGTTTAATATTATGTCCATCTAGCAGAATAATAGTAAGACACCACACACTAACAAAAGGCCCAGTACCAGGCACTGGTTACCTCTTTGGCAGTTGTTGGCCATAGGCATCATACACATATATCCTAACATTACAGGCTAAATGCTCTGGCTTATGCTAAAGAAGTTAACAGTGACTCTCTATTGCTGAAGACAGTACATGCGTGAGTTGGAAACATGGAGAAATCAAGCTGCCACTCACCTGGAAGCTTCATCCCTACTATGATGGAATCCATTTCCCAGCTGTGAACCCTGTGATCTTTAACCCTTTTAATATTTTAAATTAAAATCTAATTATATTATTTCCCCTCCCTCACCTTTGTCCTATAGCTCCATGTTCAAATCCTGTCCCAAACTCACAGCCCCCTCTTTAACCATTGCTGATACATAAACAGAAATGAATAAATACGATCTGCTGAGTCCATTCAGTGTGGCCTTCATGTGTATGTGTCTAGGGGTAACTACTTGGCATTGGGATAACCATTATAGGACTTATCTCTCAGGAAGTCTAATTCTCCCTCTCACAGGCTGTGAATTATTTTTAGCTGTTCATCTAGGTGTGGAGCCCCATGCATGACATTTCCCCATCTGTGTTGTGATGCCAACTGGTTAGAATTATTTAGGTTTTGTTTTGTGTCAATTGTACAGTTGTTCACATGGATCAAAGTTGTACAGAAAAATGTAAGAAAGTTATGCTGAGTAATATATTTCTTCCCTGTATTATTAATTGATAAATGCATCCCAAAAGGGCTTAACATAACTTATTTCTAATCATGGATGATTTATTCCATCATAGTTTTTCTGATAGTCTTCTCAAGATGACTCTTTAAGATTGGGTAGGAGGGTCCAACGATAAATATTCTATTTTTAGAAACTCAATTTTGTGTTCTCTCTTTTTTCTGTTAATTTTTTTATGACTACACAAATAGGTGTAGAAGTAGCTGTTTAATTTATCATTCTTGGCTTAACATCCTAGCTAATGATCTCTCTGGAAGACAACTGGCTTCTCAGTGTGTCTTCATAGTATTTCTCTGAGCTTACTCAGCCCTTATGTTTTTAAACTAATTAATTAGCTTTATATCCCAGTCATAGCCCCCTCCTTCCAGTCCCCCTCCCTTTTCCCCTACCCCCCCCATTTCTCAGAAAAGGGGTGCCTTCCCTGCACACCCACTCCAGCTCTCAATTTGCATCCTCTTCCCCTGTGGCCTAGAAAGGGATTCCCACCAGGGGAGAGTGATCAAAAAGCAGGCAAGAGTCCATGTCAGAGATAGTCCTGCTCCCCTTACTAGGGGACCTACATGAAGCCTGAGCTCATTGGCTACATCTGTGTAGGGGGTCTAAGTCCAGTCCATCCAGTCCTTGGTTGGTACTTCAGTCTTTTCAAGCCCCTTTGGGCCCTGGCTAGTTGGCTCTGTTGGTCTTATTGTGGAACTCCTCTTCCCTCCAGGTGCTTCTATTCCCTCTACTTTTCCACAAGGCTCCTTATACATTGCCCAATGTTTGGCTGTGAGTCTCAGCATTTGTTTTGGTCTGGTGCTGGGTGGAGCTTCTCAGAGGACAGCTATGCACTATTCTGCAAGCGTAGCAGAATATTTTTGATACTGTTGGCTCTGTCCCATGGGGTGTGTTTCAGGTTTCACTAGGTATAGATTGGACATTCCCTCAATCTCTGCTCTATCTTTATCCATACACATCTTGTAAGCAGGGTAAGTTTTGAGTCAAAGTTTTTGTGGGTGGGTTGGTATTCCTCTCCCTCCACTAGGAGTCCTTTCTAATTAGAAGGGTCTCCATGACCCCTGTTACTAGGATCCTCAGCTAGAGTCACTCCCCTATCTTCCCAGACGCCTACCCTGTCTTACATATCCAGCTTGTAACAGAGATGTGTTCCCCGCCCCCTCGCTGCCCTGCAGTTTCTCTTCTCTCTGTAGGCCCTGTGTCCTTTCATCTGTGCTCTCCCCAGATCTGATGTCCACCCTCATTTCACCCCCTCTTCAACCACTTATACTGTCTATTTCCCCTTCTGTGTGAGACTTAAGCATACTCCTTTGTGCCTTTGTTATATGGACCAGTCTAGGCCATTCCTAACAGCCTCATTTTAGCGTAACCATTTCTTTAAAGACCTTCTCTCTAGGGCTGGGGACAGTTCAGTTGTTAGAGTGCTTGTCCAGAGGCACGAAGCCTGGTAATCCCCAACTCGCATAAACCTGACCTGGTGACCTGTGTCTATAACCCAAGCACCCAGGAGGTGGAGGCAGAAGGATCAGAAGTTCAGGGTCATCCTCTGCAGTGTTAGAGGCCACATAGCATATATGACACCCTGTCTCAAAGGTCTCTATAGAACTACATTGGGGATTATAAACTCAACACATGTACATGCATTGGTAGTATAATTTCAGGCACAAAAGTACCCAAGAAAAAGAAAATACATACTTCTAATATATTTGAATATGAAATGAAGGACTAATGCTGCAATATGAAAAACCTTAAAAATATACTAAGTGAAAGTTTAGTCACTGCTCACCTAGATCCATACTGCTAAATATTTGCCTACTCATTTCCTATAAAGAGAAGCACACAGTCTCCTATGAACTTTCACTTGGTATGTTTTCCTAGTTTTTCATGTTCTTCATTTCATGTTCAAGTATTCTACTGGAAGTTTGGGGTGTTTGTTTGTTTTTTGGTTTTTTGAAACATGGTTTCTCTGAGTAGTCCTAACTGTCCTGGAACTTGCTCTGTTGATGAAACTCTAGAGATCTGTCTGCCTCTGCTTCTCTAGTGCTGGTTATTAAAGGCATGGGGCACTACTGCCTGGGTGATAAGAGGGTTTCCTTGTGGACTGAGGAAGGTGTTCCAAGCTTTAGATTGCCAAATAATTATACATCTCATCTCTGAAGATGCTAAAAAAAAATCTTTAATTTGTATACTTCAAATGGCTAGATTTTTATGATGTGTGGATTATAATTCAATATGTTTTTTAAAAAAATTTAATGCCAAATACTTTTTTGTTTTTGTTTTTATGTTACAGAAATCATTAGGCATGCAAACATTTTGGCATAACTTGTTAAACATTAGCATAAACTTGAAAATAAGACAGATGATCATCAAAATATGAGACTTTTTTTTTAAGAAAATATTGTACCAGAGGCCTCTGAATTGATAACTGGCAGCCAAGGTTACAAGCCTATTATGTATGGAATTGCTAATGGTCACAGCTGAATTGAATAGCATGTCATAAACTTAAAATGACCAAGCAGTACTCAAACAGCATTCTTAGACATGAAACAAATCAGACAATTAACTTTTAAGCACTCATTAATTCTCTAGATATCTAGCACTTACCGGCTTCTAAAGAATAAACAGCTTTCCAAACTCCAGCAGTGGTGAGCATCAAAGCATATATCCTCAGAGGGACCAGAAATATAGCCTGGTAGTGCTGATCTTCCTTCAGCATGCCAATATTGAGTGGATGGCAAACTGTAAGGTTCCAGTAGGAGACCATATTGTGGAATAGGCCTATGTTACAGTTGGAACCTCTGCTTTACATTTTGGGTTCAGTAATTCTTGGGCATTGTTGTACATTTAAAAATGTTGAGCACTATCAGAGCCTCTTCTCGCTAGATTTCACTTGCAATTACCACCTGCCATTTACACCTAATAAAAATGTTCCCTAATACCTCTAAAGCAGATGTAGGCAGGATTGTCAGTCAGTTTTTTCATCACTGATAATGAAATATTCAGAATACTGTGTAAAAAGCAGCTTAGTTGACCATAGCAAGTTTAAGTTGACTTCTGGCTTGAGTACAAACTGCCCCCAGCTCATGTATTTGAACAGTTGGTTCTCACGTGGTCACAGTATTTAGGGACACTGTAGAACCTTTAGGGCTGTGGCCCAGGTATCACAAATGGACCACTGAGGGGCAAGCTTTTGAGGGTGATACCTGCTTCTGACCACGAGGGACTGTGCCCTCTGAACTAAACCAAAATAAATTCTTCCTCCCTTAGATTGCTTGTATCTAGTATTTTGTCATAGCAACCAGAAGGATAACAAATACAATGACCATTTGAATGGTTTTTATATTTGCCTTTAAAGATTGAACCCAAAACTGGAATTGCATCTTGCAGCTGTAGACACAATGAGTTGTTAGTATTGTCTTTTAAACTTCCACTGTTCATTTGTAAATGGAAAACTTTCAGAAGGATAAAAGTATGATTTTAGAATTAGTTTTACCAATGTAAAAGATTTGCTAAAACAAACTATGAAGTGATGTGTGTCTCAATTAGCTTGCCTGTGGAAATTATTTTATAATGTGAATATGTATCAAACTATAACCCTGGACATCTTAAATCCACAGTGTTTAGATATTAGTTACCATATGGGGTGGGGGATGTAAAATTTGCTCTTCATTGACAGAGCTAGGTGGTGGTGGGGTGTCTCACTGTTACCCAAACTAGTCATAAACTCCCATGCTCAATCTTTGTTCCTTATCAGGTGCCCAATTACTGAGACTAGAAATGCACAGTACTATACACGGACAGTTTTCAAGTAGTTTTCAGTGATGTTCTGATTAAGGACATCAGTCAACATGACAAAATCCTATTGTTTCTAGCCTATCAGCCAAGTTCTGCCCCTGTGTACTTCATGGTTTCTATGTGTGAATTTAATGCATTCTGGACCTGAAGAAGATGACAGCTACAAGCACCACTGGACATATAGGAACACTAAACTATCCCCTTACAGAATTAATACTGTGGCACTGAAAGGTTTCCCCCTTCATCAAGAGGACCAAAGTAGTTCTCAGATCTCTGCCTTCTAAAGCTAGAGTTAAATGGTTGCAAACTTGTCTTTTTCTCCCTTTCCTTCCTCTCCTCTCCTCTTCCTGCATACTTTAACAAGCACTAGACAGTGAAGCTGACATGTCCCCCACATATACTCATCATAACATGCTGACAGGGAGCATGGCATGTGGCCTCTTCTAGAAGGAGGAACAGAAAGCTATATTAAGAATCCTCCCTGGAGTCTATGCCCACAACACTCACTGCAGATGCCATTATAAGGAGCATAACATTATAAGCAGTAAGGTTTTCTCTCTGAACTTTTAGAAAATAAAGTGGACTTGTTTATTGGAGTTGTTTATTATTATTATTATTATTATTATTATTATTATTATTAGTAGTAGTAGTAGTAGTAGTAGTAGTAGTAGTAGTAGTAGAAGAAGAAGAACAAAGAAGAAGAAGAAGAAGAAGAAGAAGAAGAAGAAGACAGGCTATATCTTATATCTTAGTAAATGTCACCACATTCTTAACTCAAGTCCATAACTGGAATTGTCCTAATAACTTTTTCTTCTCTCATCCTTCACCAGTGAAGTTAGCCTTCAAAATACATTTGTACCCCAACTAATTTTCATCATCTTCCCAGCTACCACTTTGTCCCCTTCATGCTAATTGTTCACAGGCTTGTGACAGCTTCCTACAGATTTTTTTTTCCAGAAGAGTCATCACTGATCCTTTGAAGGCACGTGGCAGATAATCAGATAATGCTCTGTATAAAATCCTTCCATACACTAAAGCAACCCTAAATTCTTTTAAGGACTAGAAGGCCTTACATGATCCATCCCTCCATTGCCTGATTCTATTTGTCTTCTCCCACATATCCACCTGTATGTGGATCCATCCTCAAGATGTATATTACTGTGCCTCAAACATGACCATATACTTCCTCAATGCTGTCCCTTCTGCCTATAAATCTTTCCAGATACATGCTGTGCCTTCTGCCCACCTTTCCGGTCTCAGCTCAGCAAGGCTATTTCATACTGCAAAACACTGAACCCTTGATCCTTTTACTGTTACCCTAAAGCTCTTGGAAGTTTGTTCTTATTCTAGTACAGTCGGAGATCTTCACTTTATAAATCTTTGCCATCTTCCTGCAGAAATTAACCTCTGAAAGCTGAACTTTTGTCCTCTGCTATAATGCATCACGTAGTGCACAGTAGAGGCTCGATAGATGAGTGTTGGACGATGTTATGGTTGCAGGGAGGATTACTGATATTCCAAGGACTTTCAATAGTTATTACTCAAATATCCTTTATATTAAGCTATAATATCTAATTTTTCTATAAAGCAGAATGTAACTATATCTTATGTACCTATTATGCCCAAATACATATGCAAGTTGTTTCTAATTAAGGCTTTGTTGTATAATCAAGACTTCAGCTCCTACATGACTTATGATACATCTCATTGTCATTTCTACTAATTTCTCCTGCCTCAAACTTAGACCTTAATTTCTAACTGTTGAATATATCTAGCACAACTAAGTTTGGAGTAAGAACACCTGAATTCTGACTTTATTAGCAAGCTGAGTCTTGTTGAATAGGTCACATGGTTTCTGGACCTTCTCATGTAAAATAAGCATTGGGTTATGTGAGTAATGCAACAAACAGCATACTTCAGCCATTTGTGGGAAAAGGTTCAAATTTAACCACTATGCCTAACCAAAGCCTTTTCCACACTGAGCGGACCTTTAGAAGAATTCAGTAAGCTGAGGAAGAAGGAAGGTTTGAATTTAAGTAAGAAATTTTCAAGAGACATATATGCAATTAATAGAATTTAAGGAATGAGAAACAATGAGATTTATAAAAAGCCAGAATCTTGAATGAAAGGAAAGGTCAGGAGATTCTTCTAATTCATTCCTCTCCCAATCTTGGGGATAACTGATAGCTACTCTATCTACTTTTCCATGTGTTTTGAATGTTGTTTGTTTTTTTTTTAACTTTTCTAAAATTTTATTAATTTATTCTTATTACATCTCAATGGTTTTCCCATCCCTTGTATCCTCCCATTCATCCCTCCCTCCCATTTTCCCCTTAATCCCCTCCCCTGTTGTTTGTTTTTTACTTTTGACATTTTATGGTGTTCCACAATAAAACTGCATATACAGCTTTTCAAAGATCATTAATTTTACTACCCCAAGAAGAAGCAGTAAGTTTTGACATAGCAAATAATTCCATATAGTTCAATAGATGTTTATTATAGGTCTTAAGTGTTTTCTACTTTAATTGTGGCCTTTTAAGTCTTGGGCATGTGATTATATAACAAATAGCATGTAAAAGGTAAAAGGTGCTTGTGCATACAGACAAGCACTGGAGAAGCCAGGAAAGTTAAACTCCTTTGAAGGATACCTCTGCCTGGAATGCTGGGAGTATATGTAGTTTACAACCTGGTGAGCTTTGCTATCTGATAAGCCAGACTCCGCTCAGATATTCCAGAATTTATGTTCTACTTATCCCTGGCCCTTTCCCCCTAAAACCTTGAACATTACTTCTAGGCCATAAAACTTATTCTTGCGAGAAGTATCATTTGTACTTTACAACAGCCAAAGTGACTTTTCTGTTATCTTAGGGTCAGGCCAAATCCTGACTACAACAGGGATTAAGTTTACCTCAGTCATTTTCCCCAGACCCTTATCGTGAGCATTCTTTCTAAGTCAACAGAACTATATCTTATGGAGGAAGCCATGTTTACTTTGTGTAGAGCTTCACTGTAAACATGTCTTGAGATTTTTTTTAAAAATGTATTTATTTATTGTTTATATAGTATTCTTCCCTTACGTGTGCCTGCAGACCAGAAGAGGGCATTAGATCACATTATAGATGGTTGTGAGCCACCATGTGATTGCTGGGAATTGAACTCAGGAACTTTGGAAGAACAGACAGTGCTCTTAACCTCTGAGCCATCTCCAGCCCATCTTGAGTTTTAATGTACTCATGAAGTTGAGTTGTTATCTGAAAACTTTTTTCTAAAATTGTGCTATGCTTAAATATGGCAAAAATATATGAGCTGATGTCAAATTTTAAAAGTCCTGGCCCAGCACTGGCACCTAAAAATCTGAACTGAGTTTCATTCTTGTGTTTTCGTGGATCATTTTCCTGCATGCTGTAAAACTTTAAGGAACCCTCCACATCATTAGCATTTCTCTGAAAAGCAGGTATGATGGTCTTATTCTATAGGACATTATTCCCTGACTCCAGGAACTTTTTTCTAAAACTGCTGTTCCTACGAGGTAGTTTGCTCATTTCCACCCTTCTATTTAAAGCTCTGTTCCTCTGGAAGGACTTTTCATAGATTCTGACTCTGAAAAGAGGGCAGGAAGTTAACTAAGATGAAAGGAAATACAAATATCTCTACTGTGGGTACTGTTGTACTCCCATTTACATCAAACTTCCAAGGCTTCAATGTTTAGCTAACTTCTCCTCCTCCTGCCTGTCTCTCTCCAGAACTGGATCTCTGACATGTGCCATCATGCCTGGGTTCTCCTTGAGTGCTGGGGATCTGACCTCGGGTCCTCATGTATGTGTAGCAAGAAGCACTTTTTTAATATAATTTTTTATGTTATTAATTTATTCTTGTTACATCTCAATGGTTATCCCATCCCTTGTATCCTCCCATTCTTCCCTCCCTCCCATTTTCCCCTTATTCCCCTCCCCTATGACTGTTCCTGAGGGGGATTACCTCCCCCTCTATATGCTCATAGGGTATCAAGTCTCTTCTCGGTAACCTGCTGTCCTTCCTCTGAGTGCCACCAGATCTCCCCCTCCAGGGGACATGGTCAAATGTGAGGCACCAGAGTACGTGAGAAAGTCATATCCCACTCTCCACTCAATTGTGGAGACTGTTCTGACCATTGGCTAGATCTGGGTAGGGGTTTAAAGTTTACCACCTATATTGTCCTTGGATGGTGCCTTAGTTTGAGCAGGACCCCTGGGCCCAAATCTGCCTACCATAATGTTCTACTTGGTTTCTAGGACCCTCTGGATCCTTCTACTTTGCTATTCTAGCAAGAAGCACTTTTATTAAATGAAATATCCCAGCCCTCAGAGGGACACACTGAGAATTCCTGTTCTAAAAATAAAAAGATCTATAATGGTTTGTTTTCTTTTAGTTGTAAATGCCTGAAGTAGGTCAGAGATGTGATATGCCTGCATTCTAGTACTCACTCAGGTTATATGATGTTGAAAGAAAAAGTTTCATTTGTTTGCCAAGTGCTTTAAGGGATCGATAAATTCATTGCCATCAAAATAAAAGCAACTTCAAAGTGTCCAAGAACTCAGCTTCAAACAGGTCATACTAAAGAAGAGTAAGATGAATGACACAGGCAAATGCACTTTCAAGTCAAGCAAAAGTTTTCCTGAGAAATATAGGTTAGTCTACTTACAGAGCTTAATTCAAATTCTCTCACAGCCTAGCATTTTAAAGATAATTAAAAGAAGCAACTTAGGTAAAATCTCACATGGACCTGAACCAATAGTATGGCTGTATTTATGGAAAGAGATCAAGACACAGGTACAGAGGGAAGGCCAGGGGAAGTCTCAGATAGCTATCCACAAACCAGAAAGATTGACTAGAAGAATAACTAACGTGGTTGACCTTGATCTAGAGCTACTGGCCTCCAGTATGTAAGTAAATTCCGTGGGTTAGCTACACTTGGCAATGCTTCATAATGCCAACACAAGCAATCATACACATTTGGCAAAGTTATCCTTTTTTAAAAAAATTTATTTATTCACTTTACATCTGGATTGCAGCCGCCCTCCTCGCAATTGCCCTCTCACACATCCTCTTCCCCATTCTCCCCTATCCCTCCCCTCAGAGAAGAGGGAGGTCCCCTATGGATACCAATACATTAAGTCCCTTCAGGACTAGGCACATCTCCCACTGAGGTCAGACAAGATATGCCAGTTAGGGGAACAGGATCCAAAGGAAAGCATTAGAATTAGAGGGCCCCTTGCTCAGTTGTTGGGTTATCCACACGAAGACCAAGCTGCTAATCTGCTACATATATACAGGGGGCTTAGGACCAGTCCATACATGGTTTTGGTTTGTGGTTCAAACTAATCCTCTTTTGTTTTTAAAATGCAGAAACAATTTTCTATGTAAAGACCTGTCTTTTATTGTGGTCTGCTGTAACAAATAACCGTGAAAGGAGTTGGCTTCAAGTTGTTCTCAAAGCCAGAATCCTGATACGTTCCACTTGGGTCAAATAAAGGTGCTAGCAGGTCTCCAAATCTCCCACAAGATCTGTAGGCAAGCTTTTTCCTCTGTCTCCTCGAGCTTCTGATGCTACTGAAATCATCACCCACCCAATGTCTGTTTTCACAGTATCTTTACCAATTTATGTCTGATCTCCCTCCATTGCACTATCACATTGGCATTTGTTGAGTGCATTCAGGTCAGGGCCGGCAAATTCATCCAAGATACTCTCTCATCTCTGATCTTTCACTTAATTTTTATATGACCCTCTCTATATAAAACAATTATAGGATCTATAATTAGAACTTTGTAATAGCTTATATCTGCCATGTAAATTTTGAGCATTTGAAGGAGCTAGTAGAATATATTTCTTCCTCTTTCTGTAATTGCCTGACCCCCATTAGTTGAACATTTTGCTCTACCATGATCCTACCATGATATAATTCTTTGCCACAAGCCCCAAAGTAACAGGGCAACCATGGAGTGAAGGCTACAAAACTGTGAACTAAAATAAACCCTTCCCCCTTATAGGTTGATTTATATCAAATGTTTATAATAATCATGGATATCTGTTTGTATTATTACTTATTACTATGACAAAAAACTGAGAGAAACAATTTAAGAGAAGACAAGTATAATTTGGCTCTCCATTCAGAGGGAGCAAGCCACCATGGCAGAGAAGGCATAGGCACTGGTGTGGGTAGGCCCAGGACAGAAGAGCTTATAGCAGAAGCTTTCAAATGTTACTAAACAAGAAGAGTAGAGTTATTCTCAAAGCAGAGTCAGCTTGAGCTACTAAAATGACCTTCTCCAGTGACATACCTCATGGTTAGCCATACCCTCCAACCCCAGAGGTTCTACAACCACCTAAAACTGTACCCCTCCTTCAACCTAGAGACCAAATATTCAAACATATGAGCCTGAGGGAGTACATGCCATATTCACATTACAATACTGAACTGGTATCTTTGGGGCTGTACATCCTACCAAACTGTGAGGGGTGAAAGGGTTCAGATATAGTTACTGGTACACATTGTTAGTAACATTTCATGTTTAGTATACCTGCTTATTTTGGCAGTAGGGAAAGATGAAGAGTGGAAAAGTAAATCTAAACATGCGGAGTGAAAATCAATCATAGACTATTGTACAATGACCTCAATTTGGAATTTTAGCTCCCTGTTTTTTTTTTTAATTTGGGTTTTATATTTGGGAATTTAAGTAATGTTTTGATCAGAAAAATAGAATGCAGGTTTAGCCGATCAGAGTA
Organism: Acomys minous; assembly: GCF_964271855.1. Lineage (NCBI taxonomy): Eukaryota > Metazoa > Chordata > Mammalia > Rodentia > Muridae > Acomys > Acomys minous. Next base: position 127,426,900 of record NC_140485.1, on the reverse strand, counting down.
GGTAACTGAAGTGATATTACAAACATGTATACTCTCTGTAAGATTTTGCACCCTAGAAATGCTACTTTCTACCTGCCTCTTTCTTATTTCCTTAGCCAGCACAGAGGCCAGGACAAGTGGCAAATTGATTGTGTCTTAGACAAGCTAATGTTTGTGTGGAGAAAGCACTTTTGACCTCTAAATCCCTGGTGGCGTAGGGCCTAGAAACAAAAGAGGCAACTTCTGGAGTCTCCTTTTGCCTTTCTCTTCTACAAGAGGCCTCCTCCCTGGAATCAGAAACCAAGGCCCAGTATTCATGTCCCCGTTTTCCCAGCATGTGACTTTTCAAATGCTACCTAAAGTGAACTCTTTGGCCATTTTGAAATGATGTCACAGGTTGCAGCTCCTGCATTATCAGTAATGTTTGATAGTAATAGAAACAACTTTAAGTCATCTAGTATTTTATAATACAAAGACCTGGATACACAATTCTTATTTCAGTGCATTAAGAACACAAAAGTAAGGCACAGTGCCTTTTTCTATTTATATCTGATCTCCCTCCATTGCCCTATCACAATGACATTTGTGAATGCATTCAGGTCAAGGCTTGCCAAATTCATCCAAGATACTCTCTCATCTCAAATCTGTCACTTAATCCTTTTATATGACTCTCTCTCTCTCTCTCTCTCTCTCTCTCTCTCTCTCTCTCTCTCTCTCTCTCTCTCTCTCTCCCTCCATATACATATATATATATACACATACACACAAATATATATACATATGCATATATATGTATATATACATATATATACATATATAATTTATATATGTTTGTAAATTATAGGTTCCATGACTAGAATTTTGTAATAGCTTATATCTGCCATGTGTTAAAATCTAAATTTTGAGTTACTATTGAAAGATAGTAAAACCTTTGACCTGGTGAGGAGCATCAGGTCACTAGGATCTTGCACCTGGAGGAGCTAATAGAATATAGTTCCTCCTCTTTCCTAATAGGAATGAGGCAATGACTCATAATTTTTATTTATATTTCCATAATATCTAGTAATATGTTAACTGCTTTTAAGACTTTGAAGAAATTCCTATTCATGACACTTGTCTATTTTTAATCACTCCAGTATTTTTGTTTCCTTTTGTAGTGGGGGCAGGGAGGTTGTCCATACATTTGATGTCATAGATAAAAAATATTGCCCAGGCCAATGTTATGGAGCCCTGTCTCCATTTTTTGTCTAGCCTTTTTACAGTTGTGCATATTTGTCTTTACCAAGTTTTAATTTGATTTTTGTTTCTAGTATAAATAGTGACCTGATTTCATTATTTTGTATGTGGATATTCCATTTTCCTAGCATTATTTGTTGAATAGATATGTTTTTCTTCATAGTGTGTACTGGGCACCCTTGCTGAAGATAAGTTGACCATGTACACATATGGCTTTTCTTTCAGGCTTTCTAGCCTCTACTATTTGACTAGTTAGTTTTATGGCAGTGTTGTATTGTTTGGATTACTGTCTTGAAACTATAAAGTTGGCTTTCTCAAGCATTTCTCTCCTTGCTCATAATCGCATTGGTACTTAGATTTTTTTTTGCAGTTTCCAATAATTTTTAGATTTTTTCCCCTATAGTAATAAAAGTGTCATTGGGATTTTGATAGGTGTTACACTGAATCTGTAAGTCACTTTGCGAAGTACAAGTATTTGAATAATATTAATTCTAATACATGAACATGGCATGTTCTTTTACTTACCTTCATCTTCTGAAATTTGTTTTATCAGAACTTTATTCTTAAGTATTTTAGTATTTTTGTTTTTTTGCTTCTTTGTGTGTGTGTGTGTGTTTTTTTTTTTTTTTTTGAGAAATGGTTTCTCTGTTACACACAGCTCTAGCTGTCCTGGGCTCTTTGTAGACCAGGCTAGCCTCAAACTCACAGAGATCCATCTGCCTCTGCATCCTGAGTGCTGGGATTAAAGGCGTGTGCCACCACACTGGGTTATTTTAGTCTTTTTGATACTGTTATAAGTGGAATGTTCAAGCCAGGTATGGGAGTACACACCTTTCTCTGTGTTTGAGGACAGTGAGAGCTATACAGAAAAGACCCTGTTTCAAAACAAAACAAAACAAAACAAAAATAAGTGAAAATTTCTTGATTGAGATAGGCCATTGTTGGTGTACAGGAATGCACCTAGTCTTTAGATATTATGATCATGTGAAGAGAGATAGTTTTACTCAATCTTTTCTAATCTGGATGCCATTTAGTTATGTTTCTTACCTAACCCTAGGTAGGACTTCTCATACCATGTTGAGTAGAAGTGATACAAGTGAGCATCCCTGCCCTTAGTTTTCACCTTTTTACTACTGAGTCTAACAGTAGTTTTGGGGAGTACACGTTTAGTAAGCTCATCATAAATTTCTGTTGTAGGAGACTACATAACTAAAGTCACATAGAATTTAAGTTTCAATTATAAATAGGTGATTGTTATTTGGAGATTAACAATGGCTACACAGAAAGCTATTTACCAGCTACCTACCATGTGGTAGTTTAGCTGACAGCCTCCAGCTTCCGGGCCTTCAGAAGCCCAGAAGACACCATAAACCTAGTAATTGTCATCTCTTCCTAATGCAGGCCTACTTTTTGGATGATCCCTCTGCTTAGACCACTATTTCTAAGAGTCCTCTGAGGTTGTTCCTACCTAATCCTCCCCCCTTTCTGGTCCCCTTTCACAGGGACAGTCTTGAGCCACAGTCTGGGCTTTTCTACTCCTTACTCTCCTTCCTTTCCATTACTTTTGTTGGTTTGGTTTGGTTTGGTTTTTCTTTTCTTTTCTTTCACCGACACGAGTCCCTATATACTTATTATATTGTGGTAACTTTTCTTTGGATACTTAAACTGATGAAATCGTATACAAATTTAGAAACAGGAATAGGGCCCTTGTAAGCATAGGACTTATTTCCACATTGTCTTCACTCACCATTAGACTGAAATAGTCTACTAAATATAAATGTATTTTGTCTACTATTTTTCATTTATTTTTACTAAAAACATGTTTTACATGGAAATATTTTATGGAAACAGAGATAAATATAACTACTGGCAACAATTCTTCCTGCCCCCATTAGCACCAAAAAAGAAGATACATGCTAGGTCATGTTCTATTATGACAAGGAGCAAAGTAGGATTGCCAAGTTCCACGTTAATGAGAACAACCAGGGCTTTTGTTTTGCAAAAATAGGAAGAATAAAGAGAAATCCACATAAATATGGGAAATATTTGTGATTCTGTGTCACAACAAATGCTTTTACTTAACCCAACACATTTAGTTGAAGAAAACTACTCTGGAATTGGTCTTTTGGAAAAAACTATATGAATTATTTATGTTTAGGTTCAACATAGGACTAAGTCTAAATCCATCTTCCAATGCAATTTTCTCTAAAATTCCCTTGCTAGTTATAGGAGCAATCCAAGTATTCTGATATTTGAATTTTAACTTTAGTGAGACCTAATCAACCTATGGAAGCTTATATTTTACTCTGAAGACATAAAATGTATAAAGCCAAACAAATAAGCAAGGCTTCACTAGCAATAAGTAGTTAAGTAAGTTTCCAATCAAGCATTGCTACTCTCTTGTTGAGCAGGTCTAAGTACAATTAGAGAGATGTTGGTTTCCACCAATGTATGCATGCCATTACTGCTCTCTTGGGGTTCATGTGCCTTGCTGGGCATTGATGTGGTTCACAGGCATTGTAACTGGTCAGGACTGTTGATTGTGTCCCTGTTTTGGAAGTTTGGATGGTGCCTTCTAGTATCATGAAAACTACTCCTCAGGGAGTAGGCATTCAGGTACAGCTTAGAAGGTCTTTGAGCCCTGTTTCTAAGTATATGGTGTCTTCAGAAATAGGGACTTAACCTTCTACTCTGGGTGGGAGTAGCCAAGGGCATCAAAAATAGGTTGAATGTTTGGGGAGTCCCTTGAACAGATCTTGCCAACAACTCTAAAAATGGTTTCTTATGTCCAGTATTGGCAGTTTTGTAAGGTGATCAAAGTTTAAAAAAAGAAAGAAAGAAAAATTTAAAAAAAGAAAAAAATTTGTCTACCTTATTAGACCTTTTCTTTTTTCTATTTAGAGAACATTAGTAAGCCAACATCAATAGTGATTTTGTTATTTTAAAGTAGGGCAGAGGGGAAAGTGATGGAGGTGTGAGGGAGATTAGAGATGTTGGGAAGGTGAGAATAATAACAATGTATTGAATACATGTATGGCAGCATCAAAGAACGAATTTAGTACTTATAAATATATATGTTTAAAAGCATATTGTCGTTTTAGTGGAAAGGAAACAGAGTCTTAAGATAGATTGGATTTGCTAGTATTTTTTAAATTGTGCTCTGTCTCTGTTCTTAAGATTGTCCTGTTAGGACTAAAATGCTTTGGTTGGCAAGGAATGGCCACACCAAGAGAACTCACAAGCTGCTCCTAAGCCACAGATTTCAACGCCCTTCTGCACAACCCATTAGGAAATTCATCCATGGCTCTTATAGGATTTAAGCCTTAGCCTTGTTCCCCAGGGGTCATTGGCAAAAATAAGAAGTGACTCATTTGACAGAATTAGGATCCTGGGATTTTTGCTTCTATTTTTAATGATATTAGAGCCAGGGAATTTAAGTTATTAATGACAAACTTCTGGGTAAGTTAACAAAGTAAGAATGCCAAACCACAGTGTCTCTGAAATATGAATTGCACACAATCTTGTCCAGGCTAGGAGCTAAGTATGTATAACATTTGAGGAGGGTTAGTGATCTATCTCTCCCCTCTGTGTTGGAGATTGGTCATGCAGTATGGCATGTGCTAAGCTAACTCTATTATAAAGAGGCTTTTAAGTAACATAAATCAACACTGTACTTTGATCTTTTGTTCAGGAATCCTTGTTATAGAAAGATGAAGCTATGCCTTGAACACGAAAGACAGTATATCGAGACAGTGCAAGCCTATTCAATTTTTGATCAGATAAAGTCAATAATTTTAGGAATTTAAAATTCTTTCGTATTACCTCTGTGTTTGAAAATATAAGTGCTACTGAAAATAATGAGGGATGGAAAAGATCTATAAAACAATCCTGATACTCAGCCATGTTGACTTCCTTTAGTGATTAAAAATTCCAGTGTGGTTCAAATGTATCACAGTACTGCTGACAATTTAGGCATAAAGTTGAGGTTGGGATGCAGAAGGAAATAGAATCAGATTCTACCTTAGAACAAATAAGACTGTGTGGTAGTGCATTTCAGCTAAGAGGAATAGGCATTTTACAACTTTCTCAAAGCAAGGCTGAAAATTTCATAAATCACCTTAAACAAACAGAATTAAAGGGGGGAGTATATCACCTTAAATACCCAGTGTGTGGGGAGCCAGCCAGAAACAGATGGAAGGCAACATGTATGGTCATTAAGCTCTTGTCTCTATGTCCTTGCCTGCTTGTACTTGCTTGCTCTTCATGATTTTTTTCCCTCTATGTTCCATTGTCTTATAGTTGCAGATTTCAGTAAAAGCAAGTAGATTGGGATGATATTCAACAACTCTGCTTAAACTGCTGCCCATCTTTGATCCCTTTAGTAGGAAAGTAAGACTTGTTTTGACTCACCTGACTTACACAAACATTGAAACCAAATACAATGGACTTCCCTCTTGGTGCTGGGAAAGCTGAAATAAACACAGACAAGTCAGGAGACAGCAGAATTAGTTTCTAAACAGTGCCCTCATGAAGCAAAGAAGAAAGCATGGCTGTTTATTCTGGCAGTCTACACGTGCTCATATAGGAAACTACTTCAGGGCTGGGGACACTCCTGTGCACACTCAGTCATGGAATACAGTTCTGAGCATGCTCAATTCAAGGCCATAGTTTTAAAAAGAAAGATGACACTTTCGGATATTTGAGTTCAAGATCATGAGAGTACATAGTTGAAAGTTTAAAGTGGAAGGGAGAATACCTAACAGTGCCTGGCTTTCATTGTGAATTTTTAGCTAAAAAAAGGAAAGGACAGTTTGCAGATATTTAGTATAAGAACATTCCCTTAAAGGCCCATCTCCTTTAGTTGTTGTCTTAGTCACTGCTGTAAAGAAACAATATGACTAAAGCAACTTGGAAAAGAAAAGCTTTATTTTATCTACACTTCCATATAATAGTTCATCACTGAAAGCTGCCAGGGCAGGAACCTGGAGGCAGAAGCTGATGCAGAGGCCATGGAGGGGTGCTGCTTACTGGCTTGCTCCTTTTGGCTTACTCAGCCTGCTTCCTTATTGATACCAGGACCACCAGCCTACAATGGCCCCACCCACAATCCTCTAGGCTCTCCCCTATCTCACTAAATGCCCTATAGACTTGCCTACAGCTCCAACTTATGGAGGTATTTCCTCAGTTGAGGTTCCCTCCTCTCAGATGACTCTAGCATGTGTCAAGGTGACATAAAAATCAGCCAGCACAGTGGCTAATATCATCATCCTGAACTTAGTTGACCTGGGAAGTGAGATGATCCTCTAGATGGAAAAAGTAATGAGTTTAAAGAAATAAATAATTAATTAAAGATAATATCTCCACAGGAAAATTTAAAAATTAACCAGATTTAGACAGTCTTTAAAATATTTTTTCAAGAAGGAAAGCCTGGGAGGAGTTTAATGTAGGGTAATTGGGAGTACCTGGAGGGAGGAAAGGGAGCGAGCAGGAAATGATGCAATTCTATTTCAATTAAAACCAATTTAAAATTAATTTAAAGTTAAAAGACAAGATGATAAAATAAGGTGGAGAGCAATAATGGAAGAAACTCACTGTTAACCTCTGGCCTCTACATGCACACTCATGAATGTGAGCATGAGCATGAGTACAAGCAAACAAGCATGAACACACACACACACACACACACACACACAGAGAGAGAGAGAGAGAGAGAGGGGGGGGGGAGGGAGGGAGGGAGAATTCATGGAAGCTGGCACAGTATGAGGCTAGAAACAAAAATGCTTTCCCAGCAGATTGTTTAAAAGGCAGCCTTCCAGTTAAACAACCCCCGACTAGTCCTCATGAAAGAAAGCAAAGACGGGAAACAGAACAGTCCTCATTTGTTTCCCTGTTTCTCTACTGACAACACTATTCCCAGCATCTCCCAGTACCCTCACTTCCACTGGCCCCATTACTTCTGGAAGGATAGATATACCATTGATTTCCAAGGAAATTGAAGGAATTTTAAAAATACAGCATGGTCCCCCCTTTTGACTTCATTTCTGCACTTGGCTCTCTCCTTGCAGAAAGTAATTTCCTGGGGCTGGGTGTTGAACAGGTGCTTGGAGAGGTGCCAACTCCTGTACAGTGGGTTTCCCCAATACCCAACCCTAATGCAGAAATAATTTTGTTGAGGTGTTACTTTCTCTATTTGATTCTAATTAACTAAATACTGCCTTATGATTCAGCGAAACAGCCTGGCCTGTGTGTTCCACTTCTTCCTGAGGGCATGCTACATATGTAGGCATGGATACTACATTCTTGTCTTTGACTCTGAACAAAAGATACTTACATGTAAAACAGCACAGGGCCCTCTTACTCATAGAATCACTTATGAGAAACTAGGCCAACAGTAAAGGAGGAAGTGCCTAATAACTAGGTATTTATATATTAGGGTCACTGTGACAATTAGTGAGTGTCTCTTCACTGGTTATACTGGTATAGATGATAAGATATCTGGCCCTCCTACAAATAACCTGCGTTTCTTCAGCTGCCATTGCATATACACAAAAGAAAGGATCAGCTGAATGGCAACTTATCCAAAGCCTGAAAACAATTAAATAACTGGGGACCCATTGTCTTTTTACCAGTGGTTTCTACCAACAGGAGGACCTGGAAGAATATCAGCTGCTAGGAAGGAACTCAGGTTTAGGGACATGTAGATAGTGATGAATGGGAATTGGTGAGGAAGAGGTAAAAGAAAACTGGGAGTTGTCTTTGCCACCTATACTGCCTGTTTCACCACATCCCTTCCTAGTTGGAGGGCAAGTTAACGCATTAAAGCATCTGTATAGCTTCATGGCATCTAAGAGATGCAGCTTCCTAACATCACACCCAGAACCAGGTCTCCTCCTACTTCTCTTCTTGGAGCAACGGTTTGAATATTACTTCCCTCTGGAATTCCTGCTGTAATTTAACCCTCAATGTGATAGTGTTGAGAGTTGGATCCCTAGGCGTGTGGCTAAACCAGCAAGCAAGTCCCTACCCTCAGAATCTGACTTTTGCTCTTGCAAAAGCAGATGAAAGGAGCTCTTGAATGCTTTTTCTTTCCAGTTCTTTTTTTAAAAGATGTATTTCTTATGTACACAATGCTCTGTCTGCATGTACACCTGCACAACAGATCACATTATAGATTTTTGTGAGCCACAATGTGGTTGGTGGGAATTGAACTCAGGACCTCTGGAAGAGCAGTCAGTTCTCTTAACCTCTGAACCATCTCTCCAGCCCCCTCTTTCCAGTTCTTAATGTCATGCGATGTCAGTGGCTGTCTGCTTTCTCTCTCTCCATGTTGAGGACATACCAAAGGGTACCTACCATCTTGACGTACTGAGCACCTCTCACTAGAAAACAAGTTGTGGACACTTTACCCTCTAGAACTGTGAGAAATGAATTTCCACTGATTATAGTTTACCTACTAGGTCATATTATATGCCAGCAGCAAATAAAGCAAGACAGTGGCTTTAAGCAAGCCTCTCCTCTTTTTGATATTTACTGTATTGTAATACATCATTAAAGCAGATCAATAAAGCAAAATTTCCCTGTCACATCATCCCCTAAAGTTACTCTGATTCCAGTAACCATTGTATTAGTCACACTCCAGTGGTGGTGGGAGAATGCAGCCAATAAATGAAGCAGACTGGAGCATCATTCAATAGCTAACTTTATTCAAAGAATCAAACAATTTATACTCTGAGGTTAAGAAAGGTCACATAATTAAAGTTCTCATGAATTCAAGCTGTATACAATTCCAAGGACAAGCTTCAAGTGTCAAAAAATGTTTTCCGTAGCAGCATATAAAGGGTAGTTTAAACATTTAATTTAATAACATCAGCAAGCAGTAATAAGTAATCTGAAGTAAACTCACTCCTATCTGCTACAGCTGGGAGGAGCATGAAAACACATCTCAAGAATAATTTTGCGTTGTGAAGAAACTGAGGTAATAAGATTCTTAACTTGTTCTCTTGGAGTTTTCTCACTAGCACAAATAATTCTCCTCATATGACTCCATTTTTTTTTACCATGTTCTGACACAGGACTAGAACCAACTATATATGTGTGTGTGTGTATTGGGAGCGATAGACCAAGATTTATAGTAAGAAACTACATTTATGAATGGAGACTTGGGAAGTCTAATAGCTGTAGGGTAGTCTGTAGGCCCAAAGCATTGCTCATTTGTAGTGTGAATGGCAGAATGCCCTCTGTGGAGGTCAGTTATTCTCCAATTGGTAGCCTTGAACTGACTGAGTAAGACTCACCTCTGTTGTGGGTAATCTGCTTTGCTCAAAGGTGACCTATTTCACAGTTATTCTCATCTAAAACAACACTTCCACAGAAACATCTAGTGTGACATTTGAAAGAGAGTCTGGGTGGTATGGCTTAGCATAAATGTAATCATCACAAAGTTAATAGTGTAATGTTACTTTATTCTTGCTTTTACCTTTGAAAGTCAACTAACAATTCTGAGCAGCCAGGAAACACTTGAAAGAGGAAAATACATTTGTAATGTAAATCAAGCAAAACACCTATGAAGTGTTTTCTGAAATTTGATGGGCACAGTAGGGTATTATTCTAAAATAATAGGACGTAATTAATTGCTATAAATGAATTTCCCCCCAGGATCCCTGGCGTATGCTGGAGGGAAGTACTTCATGCTCACTCCTTCCTTGGTAGTAAGACTTAAAATAATGAGGTAGAAATACATAGCATAGACAGAGAGTCCACAAACTACCTCACAGTTGATGGTTCTGACCTAAATAAGAAAGCATGTGTTTTATTTATTTCACAAAATAGGCACTGCAATTTGAAAATGCAACTTCTTTAAAAATCTTACTTGAATACATGTGACAGTATGAATTACTTCTAGAATCACTTTTCTTTTTTTTGTACAAGGATAAGTGTCCAATGATCAGTGACGATATGCAACTCATAAGGTGGCCTGAGAATGGGAGGGACACCAGACAGCAACTGTCCAAGAAGAATCTCCAGGGGTTGGCATATCTGAACCCCAAATAGGGACTCTTGCCCTGGTGTATAGTCTGAGAAAGTAACAGAATATTCTGTGTGGTAAGCTAAAACTGACTGCCCCAGAAAACCTCCCAGCTTTTATTTCTCTAGCAAAGGCATTTCCAGTTCATCAGGACACTTAGAATGGTAAAAAAAAAAAAAAAATCTTACATGCATTTATGTATCTTTTTAATTGCAATACTTTGCACTGAGACTGAATAATCTTTACAAAAGAAATAAATCTGGTTTCTAGAACTGAGAACAAAATACCATTGTGATAAATGATGTCTACTTATACTTCATTCCTAGGAGCAAATAATTTTGCTCTATACATTTTGTCTCTTAAGCTTTAACCAATGAAATGCATGGTATAATTATTTAATGATAGTTTCATCTTGTTATCCTGAAAAGTACTCTCTAAATAAACACTGGTGATTTTTTATTTCTTCAATGTTCTGAAAATTATGTACCACTTTGTAGGACATACTGCAGAATGTAAGAGGAGGAAGACCAAGCTTCTAATTCAGGGACTTTCTGTTTCAGTAGGGGAAGAGGATAGTGCTGGGTTTTCTACCTTTAACTGATGTGAAAACTTAATATCATTGTTAACCATTTTTAAGGAGTTCTTTAGGTGGTGACTGGGCCACAAGGACTCTGCTTTCATTGGTGGGTAGAGTTAGTTTCCCTTATGAATGGGCTTGATGGGGAACATTCATTTCTTGTGCCTCTTTTATCCATTCCATCACAGAAACACACAGCCTTTTAGATGACACTGCAACAAGGCACCCTCCCATCAGCAGAAGCAGCTCTTACCACCAATCCTGCTGATGCCTTGGTCTCAAGCTTTTAAGCCTCCAGGACTGTGAGGAGTTCATCTCTTTTTAATAAATTATACAGTCTGTGATATTCTGTTATAGCATAACACATGAAATAAGATAGGCGAGTAAACAAGAAATACAGATATTGGGGAAATAGAGAAGCAAAAACATAGTGGAAAGTCAAGCCTTCTTCAGAGATAAGAGATGTGAGTTCTCTAAATGTGGCCAATGTACCAGCCACAGACATGGCCTTCCTATGTTTACTCAGATGTTCCCAGCATTAGGTACCTTAGATAAAACTGAAGAAACCTGACATGGTTCCTTGTTGTGCATAGTATGGACTATAGAATATGAAAGTCATGGTACTTCTCACAAGCCTAACCAGAGGTGAGAACAGGGCAGCAAAAAAGAGAAAGCCAACTGAGTAGTAGCATTTCCTTTTCTTTGCTTTCTAGGTGGTACTATAAACCAAGCCACTCCTGCTACCATGATGGACTATATTTCTTTAAACTCTGAACCAAAATACTTTTTTCAAAATTTTGCTTGCAGTTGACCTAGAATCATTGAAAGGTGATTCTACAGAATGATAGCAGATTGTCCTAACACTTCCAGACTAAGGAAGTGCCACATTGTGCTTCTGGATCAAGCATTCTTCATTTGACAGTTTATGAAACGGTATCAGCTTTAATGGTATGTATTATTCACATCCTACTGCGCACTTAGAAACAATTGGTGTGTGTGTGTGTGTGTGTGTGTGTGTGTGTGTGTGTGTGTGTGTGTGTAGAGATAGCTCAGAGGTTAAGAGCATTTGTTGCTCTTCCAGAAGCCTGAATTCAACTCCCAACAACCACATGGTGGCTCATAAGCATCTATAATGAAGTATGTGCCTTCTTCTGGTGGACAAGCACACATGCGGGCAGAACACTGTGTGTGTGTGTGTGTGTGTGTGTGTGTGTGTGTGTGTGTGTGTGTGTGTGTATTAAATAAATAAAATAATTTTGAGTGATTTCCTAATTCTACTTGTACAATAAAACCACTGCAAGAATAAGCAAGCAATGAGTAGATAATTAACCTAGTTGTATGCCACTGAGCACTGAATTTAATTCTGTTCTAATGATCAAAGATTTAAAGGGGTGGTGTTCCAAGATGCTTCTGAGTAGCAGAAGATCAGAGATTGCAGACCAAGCAAGTGACCTGGATTCTGACTCCAAAAGGCCATTGTCTGTGTTTCCCAGAGGAGAGGAGGCATCCTGGGAGTTAGGGATGCACGGTTCCAGGCCCTCCACAGACAACTCCCGGATCCAATAGTCACACATGGGCCTAGGCTCACAGCTCTTTCCACTTACTTCAGCACAACTCCCAAGTTCCAGAAAAGCAGGGCTCCAGAATCTGGACCCCAGACTCATTCTCCTTCCCCAAGGACAACTCCTGAATACCAGGGACAAGGTCCCAGGCTTGGATCCATAGTTCTACTGGTCCCCCTGTGGAGACCCACTGGACAATGGTAGCATTTAGAGTCCCCATCCCAAGATTCCACGTTGGTGGCATCCAGCAAAATCTGAGTACCAAAAGTGCACTGTCTGTTGGGCAAGCAAGCAACTATGCTGTTGACTCCGAAAAGCCAAAACACCAACATACAATCATGTTCCCCCAGGAGAGAGGAGAGGATCCATCCTGGCAGACACCCATGGTACCACTCTCCGACTTCCCAGCTACCCCTGCCATCCTGAAGACGACTCCGGATTTGAGACATGCATATCCAACCTACGGTTTACAGCTCTTCCAGCTGTCTTGAGGAGACCTGCAGGACCTCCAGAGCACACAAGTTAGATAACCAGACCCTACTTAACTGCCTATAGGTCCAAATGGGACACAACCAGCAGAGGAGAACTGTAGGCTATGGGAGGAGACTCAGCCCAGCCCACCACCGAGGGATTCTCCACCATGCCTAGAAACCCAGCAGGTTCCAGGAAGAGCCAGCCAATATCAGGGACAACTTGATAGATGGCTAAAGTCCAGCAAAAGAACACAATTAACAAAAACCAATGCTCTGTATATCCTAACACAACTGAAACACAGGAAAATAAGCTTAAAACTATGCTTACAAAGATGGTAGAAGCCTTTAAAGAGAAAATAAATAAATCTCTCAAAGAAATATAGGAAAGCACAACCAAACAGGTGAAGGAAATGAATAAAAGGGTTCAAGACCTGAAAATGGAAATAGAATCAATAGAGAAAACACAAACTGAAGAAATCCTGGAGATGGAAAACTTAGAGAAGAGAACAGAAACCATAGGGGTAAGCATCACCAACAGACTATAAGAGATGAAGGAGAAAAATCTCAGGGGTAGAAGATATAATTGAAAAAATTGATACATCTCTCAAAGAAAATATTAAATAAAAAAATTACTGACACAAAACTTCCAAAAAACCAAGGGCAACATGAAAAGACAAAATCTAAGAATAGGAATAGAAGAGAGAGAATTCCCAGCCAAGGATCAGAAAAATATTTTCAAGAAAATTATAGAAGAAAATATCCCCACTCTAAAGGAAAAGATGGCCACACACATACAAGAGGCTTACAAAACACAAAATAAGTAAGAGCAGAAAAGAAATTCCTCCCACCATATAATAATCAAAACACTAAATCTACAGAACAGCAGCAACAAAATACTAAAGGCAGCAAGGGGAAAAGGCCAAGTAACATATAAAGGCAGACCACTCAGAATCACACTTGACTTCTCAACAGACTGTGAAATCCAGAAAGGCCTGAGCAGATGTCATGCAGACCCTAAGAGCCCACAGATTTCATCCCAGACTATATCCAGCAAAGTTTTCAACCACCATAGATGGAGAAAACAAGATATTCTATGACCGAACTAAATTTAAACAACTTATGCTCAAACCCAGCCTTACAGAAGATAGTAGAAGAAAAATCAAATGAGGTTAACTACACCCAAGAAAACACAGGATATAAATAACTCCACAGCATCAAAACCAAAGAAGACAAACATATACACTAACACCACCAACATCATAATAAAAGAAACTAATAATTATTGGTCATTAATATCTCATAATGTCAATGGACTCAACTCTCCAATGACCCAGGCTATAAATTGGATACAAACCCAGCACCTAACATTGTATTTCAAACAAAAAACCAAACATCAGCAACAAAGACAGAAATTACCTCAGAGTAAAGGGATAGAAAAACGTTTTTCAAGCAAACAGACCCAAGAAGCAAGCTGGGATACCCATCCATCCTAATATACAATAGAATAGACTTTCAACCAAATTTAATAAAAAGAGATGATGAAGGTGTAATGGAAGTTCTGTTTCTTTGTAAGCTCAGTTATGTTATATAAATATGTTTTTATTTTAATCTCAAGTGTGGGATTTCAGTTTGAGCTTTAGTTTGTCCACAGCTTTTAATTGTCTCCTGCAGGGCATTATCTTTGCCAACTGGTAACAGTTTGCCTCACAGTCTGCCTCCTGCGGTACAGTTAGGGGTGCAGTCTAGGATTTTTAGGAAGATAAATAAGAGAGACCAGAGAGAGAAAGTGTGGTGTGCGTGGTGGCATAAGGCACGTAGCAGTTTGGAGAGACCAGAGACAGGTATGGTGAACTGAGAAACCTCTTGACACAGGAACACGGAGGAGACTGCTATACTTCAATAACTGCATGGTACTGGTATAGAAATAGACTGGTTGGTCAATGGAATCAAACTGAAGGCTAAGAAATAAACCCATGGCCAAGATGGTAGTGGAAGCACTCAGCAGCCACACTGCAGTGAGGGTCCCACAGTGACTGCTGCTACAGGTACTTTCCCTGAGTGGCCCTGTGGCTCCACTTCTGCCATGATGATCCATGGCTTTCAGAGCAGCCACCAGGACTTCTCCTTTGGGCTTGGAAGCTGATGACGGCCAAGACCCACATCATGAAGTCTGCGCATGTGGAAAAGTTGTACCTACAACAGATCATATAGATACAAAGATATTGAAAGCCAGAGAACAGATTAATTATTTTGAAGTTCTCCTGTTTGAAGATGAATTGCATGATCATGGAGTCTCTAGCCTGAGTGTGAAGATTAGAGTAATGACTTCTAGCTTCTTTCTGCTGCTGCAGGTCTTCCTGAGAATTGATAGGGTGCTCATCAAAATGAATGACACAAGGCTCTACCACGAGGCTGACAAGACCTACAGTTATGAGAATATATATCATGAGAGAGAAAAATTGCTAATTTAATGCATGTTCAACCTTCCCTCTTCACGGAACCTAACAAATATCACAATATTTTTCAATCAAGGAGGCAGTTTGTGACAAGCTAGTGTTTCTTGAAACAAATTGATCCTAACCCCATGGACTCACAAAGTATACTGTTGGAATAGAATGAGATACAGCATACTGTCCCTGTGGAACCTGAATGGACACCTTGCCTATCTGTAGGGTTGTTTTTATTATAAGAATTTCCTTGCTTATGTGCAGGTTTTCTGTAGCCTTAAAGGAAAATAAAAAGACTGTTGCAGGAAGGTTCCACTCAAATCCTTTTTATACTGTCTCTTTTCAAGTTCCTACTCCTGAGGTATGCTCCGGAGTAAAGTTGGATTCCTAAACTTTCATAAATTATGACCTCAGTGGGATGTGTATGTGTCTCATGAAGGGGGCATAATCTGCATCCACGTGAAACATTATCCTCACTGTGAAGAGGCTGGCATGTAAATTCCATCACTGACTCTGATGCCTGTCAGGGTCATAGGAATCACAGGATTCTGACTGTATGTTGATGTATGTTCTGACTGTACAAGCTCTTGGCTATGGGCTTTCTGGTGTTTATCGCACTTCTTGAGAGTTGTGATATGCCACCTAGGAAATTAATCTTGTATTATTCATTAGTTGGAGTTTCTGGGCAACATCGTATTGTGTGTGTTTGTGCATACATGTATGTCTTTGTCTCTAAGTAGTGCTCTATTACTTCTTTGATAATTCATTGTTAAGAATTGTGGAGAACTAAAATAATTGACCTTTTAAAAAAAATAAATAAAAGGTGGTCAGTGGGAAGGATGAGCATTTTCTGAGGATTTTATTAATGTTTCCTGTGAGGAGTACCAAGTATGGCTTTGGCCATTTCTAAATACAACATATACCATTTTATATTTATTTGCCCAAGTGTGTTTTGTAAGAGGAGAATAAATAATAAGGAATTACATAAAAGTAAGGAAGAAAGAAACCCACATACTACAGACACTTGAATTTTGACAAAAAGCCAAAACTATCTTCAACAAATGGTGCTGGTGTAACTGGATGTCTACATGTAGAAAATACAAATAGGCCCATATTTATCATCCAACATAAAACTGAATTCCAAGTTGAACAAAGATCTCAACATAAAACTAGATACACCACGTTTATTAGAAGAGAAAATGGAGAAAAGCCTTGAACTCATTGGCACAGGAGACAATGTCCTGAACAGAACACCAAGGGCTTAGACTCTAAGATCAACAACTAATAAATGGAACTTCTTGAAATTGAAAAGATCAAGTATGGCAAAGGACACCATCAACAGAACAAAATGGCAGTCTAGTGATTGGGAGATCTTCACCAATCCTACATCAGACAAAGGGCTAATATCCAAAATATATAAAGAACTAAAAAAAAAAAAACTAAGCAAACCAAATAATCCAATTAAATAATGGGGTACAGAGATAAACAGAATCCTCAACAGAGGACTATTGAACGGCCAAGAAGCACTAGAAATGCTCAACGTCCTTAATCATCAAAGAAATGCAAATCAAAACAACCCTCAGATTTCATCTTATACCTATCTGAATAACTAACGTCAAAAACTCAAGTGACAGCACATGGTATGGAGAAAGGGGAACACTCCTTCAATGCTGCTGGGAGTACAAACTTGTACAATCACTTTGGAAATCAATCTGAGCCTTTCTTAGAAAATTGGGGATAGCTTTTCCCTAAGAACCAGCTGTACCACTTCTGGGTATATACCCAAACAATACTCTACCATACAAGAAAGACACTTGCTCAACTATGTTCACAGCAGCCTTATTCATAATAACCAGAATCTGGAAACAACCTAGATGTCTCACCGAAGAATGGGTAAAGAAGCTGTTGTCCATTTACACAATGGAATAATACTCAGCTGTTAAAACCAAGGAAATCATAAAATTTGCAAGCAAATGGATGGAACTAGAAAAGATCATTCTGAGTGAGATAAACCAGACCCAGAAAGACACATATGGTATGCACTCACTTATAAATGGATTTTAGCCATATAGTACAGAATAAACATACTATATTTCACAGACCCAAAGAAAATAAGTAACAAGGAGGTTCAAAGGGAAGATGAAAAATCTCACACAAAAGGGGTAATAGAATAGACAGGAGAAGTGGTTGAAAAGAAAGGACAAGGTAGGAGAGGGAACACAGAGAGAAATGAGCATGGAGAGCAAACCTAGGTAGAGTGGGGGCAGAAGGACAGAGGACCTGAAGAAAGAAGAGCAACCACAGGCAGGGAGGGGTATCTCTGTAACAAGCTGGAGACCCAAGTCAGGCTAAGCTTCTGGAAGGGTATGGGGTGACTTTAGCTGAGACTCCTAGCAGGGGTCATGGAGACTACAGAGTACACCCTGTAAGTAGACAGAACTCCTACTAGAAGGAGGGGAACACAAACCCACCCACAAGAACTCTGACCCAAAATTTACCCTGCCTACAATATGTGCATGGATAAAAATAGAGCAGAGATTGAGGGAATATCCAAACACAGCCAAACATTAGGCAAAACATAGGGAGTCTCGTGGAAAAGTCAGGGGAAGGATAGAAGGACCCAGAGGGGACAGGAGCTCCAAAAGAAGACCAACAGAGTCAACTAACCAGGACCCAGAGGGCCTTGCAGAGACTGATGCACCAACAAAAGACCATGCATACACTGGATCTAGGCCCCCTACACAGATGTAGCAGATGGGGAGCTCAGGCTTCATATAAGTCTCCTAGTAATGGGGACAGGGGCTGTTTCTGATCACCCCCCCCCCAATCAGGGCTGCCTCAGGAGGCCACAGGGGAAGAGGACTTATTCAATCCTGATGTGATTTGATGAGCTGGGGTGTGTGGGGCTTCCCTTTTCTGAGGAATAGGGGAAGGGAATGGGGAAGAGGGAGAGAGGATGGTATGGAAGGAGAAGAGAGAGGGGTTTCAATCAGGATGTAAGATGAATAAATAAATTAATTTAAAAACAGTTGGAAGGAACCATACAAACTACATAAACAGAGAGAGGGGGTGGGGGGAGAGGCAGAGAAAGACAAGATGAGTTCATATGTTAAAAAAATAAATAGTTCATAAATATCATTTTTTTCTTCCCTTGAACAAATCCCAAAGCATATATTGTGTGGGTATTTTTTACAGGTGATGAAATCATTGATGGTTATACATAGGTCACAGATCCAGCTTATGTGTATATATATTTTGGGAGGATATGTATTCTGAATGAAAACTCAAATCGAATTTCTGATCTTGGAAAGGTCTTTCCACAGGGATCCACATAATGACAATGGCCCCCACTTACGATAGCCTGGGCTTCCCTTATTTAGGACTACAGATGTTTGTGTTTATCCTTTTTTGGAATATTTATGCATATGTAGTAAGATATCTTGGGGATGAATTCCAAGTTTAAATATGATGTGTTTGAACTACTTTATATAAGTAGCCTGAGGCATTTGTTGATTTTTTTCTTGTTGTTGTTGTTGTTCTTGAGACAGCATCTTGCTAGGTATCCCTGGTTGGAATTGAAATAGCTATATAAATCAGGTTTCTTTAATTTATCATTTCTGTTACGTTTGCATCCCAAGTGCTGGAATTATAGTGTGTGCTATCAAGCACAACCTAAGGATAACTTTACGCAATACTTTTAGTATCTCTGTGTTTTGACTCTACTCAATCACAGAAAGGTGTGAAATTTTCCACTTATGGCATCATGTCACACTGGAAAATTTCAAATTTGGAGCATTTTGGTGTTGGAGGTTAGAGATGTTCAGGCTATTATATGTACATGATGCCAAAGCCTCAGAGCTTTACCCATATTTTCTGCAATAGCATTGTGAAGTGGTTGCTATTAATTTACAAGATACCTAGGGTAAAACTGGGAGAGATGGGAGAACTTGGTTTAGTTATACACCAAGAAGAACTGAAACTGCTTGACCTAAAATTATATTCTTTTTCACTCCACACACTCAGGTAGTATTTTTTCTGTTTATTTGATATAGATATTGTGATTGGCATGAGATGTCTCCCATATGTCTCAGGAATTTGACTACTTGGTCTTCAGCTGTTGGCAGTGTTTAAGGAGCTGAGAGGTATGTTTTTGCTGGAGGAAGTTTATCACTGGGGACAGGCTTTTAGGTTTCAAAAACCATATACCATTTCTACTTAGTTGTCTTAACTTTTTGTTTGTGGATCAAGATGTGAGTTTTCAGCTTTTACTCCTGCTGCCATGCCTTCGCTCTGCTATCATGTCTAGTGACAATTTTGGAATTTTGGTTTCTTTACAAAACAAAAAAATATAAGAATATGTTTTATTCCCAGGTGTGGGATATGGGGCTGTTTTAGACTGTCAACAGCAGCTGACTATGATTTGCCTCGTGCTCTGGTGGAGGTGTGGTTTAGACAGCGGCAGATAGTTTCTGTGATTGTATGACATTTGGAATTCTGGGGACTTTTCAGAGGGTATATAAATGCTAGGGCCCAGAAGGAGGTAGGGATGGTGGTGATAGCAGTTGTTAGGTTTGTTAGAAGTTATTGTTCAAGAAGAAGAAATTAGATATCCTGACTGCAAAGATCAAACTTAGCTCAAGTAACTCAATGCCCCTAATCAGAAGAAAGTGGTTTAATGAGAATGTTGCCCCTTTTTCTAACTCTGGACTTTATTGAGAGATCTCTTTTCTTTCCTCTCTATCCTTTTTTCTCTCTTATCTAGTGTTAGGGGGTTGAAAGGGTGAAAGAAAGGGGGTGGAAAAGGGTGGAAGAAAAAAGAACCATAAAGTAGCAAAAGACAAGTTATAATCATGGGTTCTAACCCTCTGGAACCATAAATCAAATTAAATTCTTTTGTAAGTTACTTTGGTTATGATGTTTTATCTCAGTAATAGAAAAGTAATTAATATAGACATAGAGATAAAACAATGTGTAAAATGCTAACTTCCAAGTTCCTAAATCTCCAGTAGCTGTTGCCTGAGTCTATCATTTGATGCAACCAAGAGAACAAAAATTTGAGTATGATGTTCCTGACAAATGTCTATAACACTGACATGAAAGATAAAGCTAAAATGATTCATATGTGAGATATATAACAGACAACATTGCTTTTCTTTAAATAAACACTGGAGGCAGATATAGTCTTCCCAAGAAGATTAATTCCCATCTTTAAAGTGTTGAAGCTGATGAGGACCAGGACCAAACAAATCTCAGCAAAGACTTGAGAGTAAGTGACAAACATTACGATTGCATTTACAGAAAAGGGAAGTGAATTTATCTCACATCTGAAGAAGAGGATGAACATCTACAGTAGTGGTCCCCAACCTGTGGGATGAGATCCCTTTTGGGTCACATATCAGATATCCTGCATACCAGATATTTACATTATGATTCATAACACTAGGAAAACTAGTTATGAAGTAGCAATGAAATAACTTAAGGGTTGGGGTCACCACAACATGAGGAACTATAGTATTAAAAGGTCACAGCCTTAGGAAGGTTGAGAACCACTGCTGTAAAGCATCTGAAAGGCAACTTCAGTGCTGATTCTCAAGAACCAGCAGTACTGGGACCCTGCGTAATGCCAGATCTGTTTCTCATATTTTTCTTTCTTCTTTTCTGTCTCTGTTCTGTGCCAGCTTTTCTCAAACTTAAGCCAGGTTCTTTCCATGTGGCAGGAATACGATCACTGGCAGTTTTCAGTTCCATCATAGGAAGACTGCCCTCCAGTACACCCTTCCCTTCTCAAACCAAGGAGCAATCAAAGCAATGCTTCCAGGGACAATGATCAGAACAGCAGGGTTTCCTTGTTCATCCCGGTAGTACTCCATATTTCCCGGAGACAGAGAACACATGGAGAGAGGAACAGTTTCTAGGGAGAGAAATTGTATTCTTTAGAATAAAGAAAGAAGTGGTTGGGAGAACAACCAGTACCTATACTCCACAATACTGTTTTGCTTAGTGTCTTTGAAATGCAGAAATGACAACAGTTAAAGTCTATACACAATGGATTGAACATTTTGATAACTGACTAATTAAAATCTGTATTTATTAATATGTGATTGAAAAGGACCTTTAAGATAATTAAGGGGATTTATAAAACATACCAACAAGTTACCAAAAAAGCACCAAGAGATTATTAACTACAGCTTAACTGAGAGGAAAACAGAAACAAAACACATGGTGAAAAACAAAAAAACAAAAACAAATCCTAAAAGTAGAAATGAGCTAAATGGAAACTTCTAGGCCATATAAGAACTTGAATTATAGTTTTTACTTTGTGACAACGGAATGTAGGTAATCTGATGACTAATATAATTCATGGTATCCATAAAAATAAAAAGAAATCCAGCATCTCAAGTAATTCCATTCACTGTACACTAGCATCAGAAGTAAAAGGTTAACATACATGATACGAGTTCCACAGGGTGATGCACAGGACAGGAGAGAGCAGACAAGCACAAGGCACCACAACAAATGGAGTTCAGAGGCTAAAACAATATATTCTGGAAGTATGTTCTTTATTTTCTAATTTATTCTATTGACTGATAGTATAAGATACCTAACTTCTCAGACATAGTGGGAATAAATTCTGACGGAATAGATGAAATGCCCATTTGAAGAATACTTCATGGACATTGTTCCCTTGGCTTAGCTTTTAATAGACTTAAATGACAAAGAGGTTAAGAATGTACTCACCGGCAGGCAACTAGCTACTTTGCCAACTAAGGAAACAATTGTATTATTCTTGTAGAGAAGTGCTAGGACAAGAATTCTATGTGAAAAGTAAAGACTTTGAAAGACCCTTCCAGGAAATCATTCTACTCACTTTTAGAAATGAGTGAAAGAACTTCCATGATAAAACCAAGACTACCCTTAAAATATAATGGTCTAAAAGCCCTCAATATTCTCATAAATAAGAACTATCAACAATTTCAATTGATAAAAAAATTACAAGGCAATATATATGAAAGCCTGTTTCAACACAAAAATATTGCCCCAAATATATGAGAATACCCAGACTCTATCAAAAGGAGATATTTTTCAGGTATGTCAAGATCAGTGAACAAAGTGACATAATACACTGAATTTAGAAATAGGTAACCATTTTCCGAGGGAAAGCAATAAATAACGTAACAAATTTTGTTAAGGTGCTACAATATGATGATAAAGTTGTTTCATGTATATCTATGTAAGTTCTTGCCAGAAATCTATTGTAGCTGTTTTTGTACTTCACTATCCTCCAGGCCAAGCGGCCATCTTTGTGAGTTCATTGTGCCTACTATCTTCCTCATAGAAGGAAGGGCAAGGAGGATCACAGGACCCTCACAAGATCATCCAGCCATTCCATACTACCTGTTGGGTGTTATTTTCCCCTAATTGCATGTGGCCTCAGGGAGGGTTAGAGTATGGAGGCCAGGGAATGCGGGTGTGTGTGTGTATAGGGACTCCATATATGCAGCTCAACTATGAGAAAGTCATGGTTTCTGCTGGGTAACTATTTTCCAGTGTCATCTTCATGGGGGATGACCCCCTACACCTGCAAATAAACCCTCACTTGTGTGTTGTATGGAAGTCCAATTATTATTGATTCCCAGAGTAAACTTTGGTGAAATCATATATCAATTCATTATTGGAACCATAGGAGGAGGAGTCGGCATTGTTTATGTCTTTAATGGGAAGGAATTTCAGCAACACCCATGGAATATATAGTTCCTTTCTCCATCACTATAATTGTATTATGTTTTATATAATCATAAGTAGAGATTATGTACCTTGAGAAACATTTTTAACTTTAAACAAACAAAAACACAAACAACAATCCAATCAATGTTACACAATGATTTAAAGAGACATTTATCAAAGAAAATACACTAATGGACACATATAAACATAAGCCCATTTTAATTTATCCTGGCTCACTTTTGAGAGGCCTGTGTCTATGGGCCAGTGGCCAGTAAGTCACAAAAGAAATGCCCAGAGAACTGCCTGTGTTTTAAATTTTAAATAATTCATTCACCAGACTAAAGTTCTATAGTATTGGACATCAAACTGAAATTGTCTTAAATTTTAAATAATTCATTCACCAAACTAAAGTTCTATAGTATTGGATGTTAAACTGAATTTAAAATTGGGATTATTGACATTGGTCAAGGGATATTACTGTTCTATGTAAACATGCTTTATTTACTGATTGCTATGTCAAGGCAACATGCATACAAAGAGCATAACCACTGTGTCAACTTACTGATACGACTTAAGAATGGAAGTTAGTTTACCATTTCCAATACATTTTTATGTCTGCTGGCAGTTTCATGACTAAAGTGTCCCTATTCACAGGAAAGTCATCATTTATACTGAGATAATTTTCCTTGGACCACATATTCTTATTAAATCAAATAAAGCATGATATTAGAATGTTGTTGAGAAGCATGAGAGAGATATAGGAATAATCCAGATATAAACTAGTTTTGCCTAATGCCAGACTACTCCTTATAAAGAAACAGCCACTGTCTGGGTTACAGTAGTAGTCACTCTTGAATGTTGGCTCTAAAGTATGAGAGAATGTTGGCTCTAAAGTATGAGAATGGAGCGTCCCCTGCCTATAAATAGATACTCCACATTCTGTGCCCTTGCTGGAAAGGCAGTGAGTCAGTAAAGGTGATTACTACTTTGAATTGAGAGGTCCTAGGGGATCTATGTCAACAGAAATGAATTAACCAAGACTCTATGAATTACTGATTCAATCATATCATTCCAAAAGAATTTGACCATATAGAAATCTTTAAAACTTAAATATTCTAAAATATCGTGTAACAAAGATAACAGTTTTGTTCTGTTAAATGGGACAATTGTCCCTGCTCCTCATGAGTTTTTAAAAGATTGTGTGCATGCATGCATGCATCTGCCATGTGTATCTGGCAGAAAATGGTGTCAGATCCCCTAAAGCTAGAGTGACAAGAAGTTAAGTGCTGGCTGGCATTGGTGCTGAGAATTGAACTCAGGTTCTCTTTGCTCTTAACCACTGAATTAGCTCTCCTACCCAAAATTTTATTGTATTTATTAATATGTGTGTATGATATGTGTAGTGGTCAGAGTCTTTTGGGAGTCTTTTCTCTCCTTCTATCTTTATGTGGATTCCCGGGTTCAACTCAGGCCTTTGGGCTTATGAGAGAATTATTTACACACTGAGACATTTCACTGGTTTTAAATAAAAATTTCATTATATGCACATGCTTCTTATGTAATTTAACAGACTGCACTTGTCATGTCAATTTTTTCTTCCATGTGCAGTGTTATCATAAATATCCAAGATAGCATTTCTGGCAGGAATGACAAAAACCAAAAATGTACAGACACTACATAGATTTTTTTAAATTAGAATTTGTTTGCAGTCTTCTATTGGTTCCTCTTCCATTAGACTCTTAGACAAGTACTTCTTTCTTCTTTTTGTGTCTGTATTTATTTCTAATCTATTACAGTACCTAGGGTCATCTGTAGTTGCTAAAGATATTAGAAGCTACATTCAAAAGTACCATGTATAAAGCAGGAGAATTTAGGGGGAGTTGTTTTTTGCTTGTTTTCAACACAGAGTTTCTCTGTGTAATAACCCTGGCTGTCCTGGAACTCTTTGTAGAACAGGCTGGCCTTGAACTCAGAGATCTGCCTGCCTCTGCCTCCCCAGTGCTGGGATTAAAGGCGTGCACAACCACGCCCAGCCTGAGAATGTAGGTTTTAAGTACTTAGAATTGTACCCTCTGAGGAAGGAAAATGTGTATATACACTCTGAGCACTGTTCCACATTTCAGCTACTTATTCTACTTATTGAACATATATTTTCATTCTTCTCTGGTTGCTGAGATATTGGCATATTCTGACTAGGTAAGTTTTAAAGATAATAAAATTCTGTTCTTTGAAATAAAGAATGGATATATGCAGAAGACTAGTAATCACTCTAGCAAATAAATATATTTCATGATAATTTGCATTTTTATTGATGTTAAATAGTGGCTATACATGTGCTGGGGAAGATATTTCCAATTCCAAAGGATGGGAAATATACTCATTTTTGTGACATTATAAGTCTCATGAAATGATAATGGGGAGATAGAGAACTAGGCTAAATAAATATAAGAATATTTGATAAAGTGTTATAAAGTACATATAAAACAAAAGTAAGAGAGCATTTATTACAGGTAGTGATATCTACATATTTATGTTACTATGCCCTTCATGTCCATTGCTGCCTGTGCTGTAAACTTGTACAGAGAAGAACCATGTCCATTTTACTAATTATAACTTTTTCAAATGATTCAATTGATGGCCAGAGTTGATAGGGAAACGCCATTTCCTAATGTAAAGGACATGAGATACAAAGTCACACAAGTCCTTGACTTCTTGACTACATATGATTATAGATAAGTTATTTCCTGTCTTAGAACTATAGTAACCTCATGAGAAACAGAAACACTGAGATAAGACTAGTCTTCCCAATAAGCTGTTTAGAATGTCATCTAAAATATGATAGATTAAAATTTCAACAATGAACAATATTTTATTATAGCATTTGTTAAACTGTTCTCAATGACCACCAGTATTCCCTAGTCTAATTATCACACATTATGTCAACTAGTTCAAGAAACCTATGAAATATTTTTGCTAATAAATAATTGTCATTAAATCTCTATGACTAATTCCCAGTTTTCAGTAAATACATGCACGATAGGCAATCAGCAATCTGTACATTAAGGGCAACTCCATTAGACAAACCTAGTTACATTTCATTTGTATGTGTGTGCATACTGTATGTGCATGCAGTATGTCTTAATAGTCCTATGTATAAATGTTTGTTGGTGTGTGTGTGTGTGTGTGTGTGTGTGTGTGTGTGTGTGTGTGTGTATGCACACATGTGGTGGTCAAAATTCAACCTAGGGTGTCATTCCTCAGAAGCTGGCTGCCCTTTATATTATCTGTTTGTGTGTATATGGTGTATGTGTGTGTGTGCATATGTGCGTGTGCGTGTGCACTTGGGATGTTCTCTATTTCTACCTTGCTTGATACAGTCTCTCCTGTTCTCCCATCTGTATATTGAGCTAGCTGGCCTATCTTCTAGGGACTCCTATCTCACCTATCCGTTTATACTATGAGCACCAGAATCACACATTTGCATCTGCTTTCTGTGGATTCTGGGGGTTTGGTCTAAGGCCTGATGTTTGTTTGGCAAACAATGGGACTTGGAGCTCACTGATCAATCTCAGCTGGTAAACCCGAGATCCCTTGTCTCTGTTTCCCCAGTTCTGGGATTACAAGTGTGTGCCACCAAAATCATCTTTTTACATGGATGATAGGGTGGGAACTCAAGTCTTCATGCTTATGCAGCAAGATCTTTACTGGGTGGCCAGCAATCCCAGCTGAGTCTGGTTATTTTAATAAACAAAAATTTTAAAGGTGTTAAAAAGAAGAAAGAGAGAAGAGGAATCTAGAGGGTTGTAAAAACTTGAGAGACACATCAACCAACTATAATTTGTACTATGCAATTTGGTTTTTTTCAATAAACACATTTTTTAAGGATGTATTTATTTATTTAAGTGTTTTGCCTGCACGTACACCTGCACACCAGTAGAGGGCACCAGATCTCATTATCGATCGTTGCGAGACACCATGTGGTTACTGGGAATTGAACTCAGGACCTTTGGAAGAACAGCAGTGTTCTTAACCTCTGAGCCATCTCTCCAGCCCCTCAATAAAGACATTTTAAGGAGATATTTTAAAAAGAAAACTGAGAGATTATATTGACTTTCATCAAAACTAAAAATTTTTGCTTCTCAAAACTCAGTATTAGGAGAATCAAAACTAATTATAGACTAGAAGTAGTTTCAAAACATATCTAATGAATGGACTTTTATCCTGAATATATGAATTCAAAACTGATCCACAAAACATAGGCAAGCAAATAGACTCCACTAAGAGAAAAGATCTGAAGACCAAATGAGCAATGCAATAATTCATCATTACTTATTAAAAGAATTTGAATCAAAATCAAATTTAGATAGCATTACCTTCTATTATGATATTTAAGAATAAAAGAAAAAGACATCTGACAGTACCTAATTCTGATAGTCAAAAATGACTGACACTTTCATATGTTTCTGTGAGGACACAAAATAGCACACTGTAGAATGATACTTTAGTTGCTTCTGATAATGCTGAACACATACTTAACATATAATCCAGAAGGCATATCCTTAGATAGTTCCCTAAGTTAAAATATTTGAAAGTTTATACATGGATCCTAAGAAGGGCAATTACACTTAACTTCCCAGGCTAAAACCATCAAAAGTTTCAGTAGGTTGATGATGAGACAAATGGGGCACATCCATAACATGGAGCACTACCTAGAATAGGGAGGGAGGAATTGCGAATGCAGGGAACAACATCCCTTGTGCTACATGAAAGCAGCCATGCTCAAAGGAAGTCTGTCATATGGCTCTACTGGCTTAACAGGAAAAAGCAAAACCATAGGGGTAACAACAGTTTAGTGCTTGCCAGAGCTTGAGGATGGGGAGGACTAACAACAAGGGGTTCAGGAGAAGTTTTAGGGATGATAGAAATTTTCTGTTTTTTTAAAAAAATAAAAATTAAAAAAAAAGAAAATATTCTGTTTTGGTTGTGATGGCAATTCCAAGAGCACATCTTTCTTGAAACTTAGATGTTTAAGTGGTATGCTGTGGAAGTTTTGGTTTCATTAAAAACTCACTTATGTTATGTAAACATTTTTTGTTTTAACCCCAGGTGTGGGATATAGAAGTTGCTCTAGTTTGCTCACAGCTGGCAACAGCCTTCTGAGAGGACACATGATCTTTGCCAGCAGGAGACTGTCTTGTGTAGGAGGCATGATTTTTGACAGCTGGAAAACATCTTGTGTGGATTCTGAAAGGGTATAAATATGAAAGCCCAGAGGAAAAGAGGAAGGAGGGCTGGGAGGAGAACTCTTGGAGGAGATGGCTGGAGGACGAAAAAGCTGCTGCTTGCTGCTGCTGGCTGAATATCCTGAAGACAGAGATTGGTATTTTTCCAAGGATTCTTGTGACCCTAAGCAGCAGGAAGTAGCCAAAAACCAACCAAGCAAACAAAGAAAAAACAAAACATACCCCCTTTCCCCACTAACCTTCTTTCTCTACTACCTGGTGTTGGCATGTTGGTAGGGATTGGGGTGGAGAAGGGAGAAAGAGATATAAGAAACCAAAATAAAAATAGGTTTAAAAAGTATGCCTACAGTGGTAGTTGTAGCACTATGAAAATTATAATTCACATAAAAATTGGGGCACAAATCAACTATTTATAACACAGGGGATTAATTTGTTTGATTTTAAAAAATCTGAATATTATATAAAGCAATTGCAAATATATAAACATTGACCTGATGCTTGTATGAGTTATTGTTGTAACCTGCTTAACTTGCTTAAACTCTATAGCTCCTCTGTTGAGACTTATTTTAATTCCTAACATAACTGTAGCTCTTTTGTTAACACCAGTTCTAAGCATTCAAGTCTCCATTGTGAATATAAGGTGAAATTAAGTTCAAGTTCTTAGGCTCTATGTACCTGAAACCATGAAGGTTCCATGCTTGCTGCTTAAATAAAACAATAGATGATAAATGCATCTTCTACTTGGGTTAAAGATAAGTGATGTTCTATTAGAGTTAAGGCTGCAACATCCTGTTCTGTTCCTTATTCCCAGAGAACCAGAAAGCCCTCAAGGGCTCTCCTACCCTAAATCCTAACCAATCAGTTTAAAATGCATTTTCTAGCCACCTGGTTACACTGTGCTCAGACAAAAAAACCTCAATTCTTCTTGTGTTTAACTGGTCAAAATTATATAATGCCGTCCTTCCCCTTGCTTCCAACCTGGTTACCTGATTGTGTTTTTTCTTATAAAAAGCCTGCCTTAGAAGCAGACCAGTGTCATGGTCTGAATTCTGACCATGGCTCTGACAGGTCAGTTCTTGTTCAGCATTCAAATAAACTTCCATCAACCTGAGTTGAGTGTTTAAGTGGTCAGTATGCAGCTATTCCTGAACCCTAAAAATTATAAAGATATTGTGATATGCTAATATCAAAGGATGTCTACTCTTAGATATACAGAAAAAACACCACCATGGCTGGAATTGGGTTCTAAACATTATATAAGTGGATATACCGAGAGGTACAGATAAAGCAAGACTGTCCATATAGTTACAATCATGGAAGCTGTGTAAATTTGTTACACCAACCTTTTTATACTTTTAAGTGTATTAAAAGATTTTCCCAATGAAAAATATTTAAATGTGCAATGATCCATTAAAAGTAGGTTTCCTGGCAAGAGAAATCTCTCATTTGGTAAGGTACATGCTTTTCAAGAATGAGGACCTGAATGTAATCTCCAAAACCATGGTTTAAAAAAAAAAAAAAAAAAGAGCCATGGACTTTGAAATCACTGTGCTACAGAAGCCAGTAAGACACCTTATCTCAGAAAAGCAGGGAGAGGGCGATGGTCAGTGCCTAAACACCCAAAGTTGTCATATGGCGCCACATAAACACACACATGCACACGTTTTGGTTTGGTTTGGTTTTGGTTTTTCGAGACAGGATTCCTCTGTGTAGCCTTGGCTGTCCTGGACTCGCTTTGTAGACCAGGCTGGCCTCAAATTCACAGCAATCCATCAGCCTCTGCCTCTCGAGTGTTGGGATTAAAGGCGTGCGTCACCACCGCCCAATCACACATGTTTTAAAAACAGACTTACCTTATTTAATGAAAAAAAAAATGTAAATAAAAAAACATGCCAAAGTAAACAAGGCAAATATGGGAACTCATAGTGCATAAGGAGCTTCTCAAGTTCCAGGAGAATTTATAGTCCATCTGTGGGCACCTTGATTGAGAATTCATCAGGACACTTGGCCACTACACTACTTCTAGCCTGGGTAGTATGGTATCCAGAGAAACTGAATCATTATTAACTCAAGTTTACTAAAGAATCCAGTGTCAGGCTAGAGAGATGGCTCAGAGGTTAAGCGCTGACTGTTCCTCCAGAGGTCCTGAGTTAATTCCCAGCAACCACATGGTGGTATACAGCCATCTATAATGTGACCTGACGCCCTCTTCTGGCCTGCAGGTGTACATGCAGACAGAGTATGGAATACATAATAATAAATCCTTAAAAAAAAAAAGAATCCAATGCCAACCTTAAAAGTGTAATGTGGTATAAACTTTGATGTATCGTTCATCTCTTTCTCCTTATATTTGATATTACAATGTCTAGCAATTTTTCATTAAATGTTTTGTGTGTATTTTGTCTGAGTTTATGTATTTGCACAATGTATGTGCCTAGTGCCTGTGGAGGTCAAAAGAGGGTATTAGATGTCCTGGAACTGGAATTACAGTTGGAGCTCTCTCTGTAGGAGAGCAGCAAGTGTCCTTAACTGCTGCTCCATCTCTCCAGCTTGCAGTATATGAATTTTATTTCATGCACTCTTGCTTCAAATTTTTGAAAATACGATTGTATTCAAAAAGGAAACTAATGCATATCTATTAAAAGATCTAGGAAGATCTTTTCTTTAGAGAACTTAATAATCTTATTCTCCACCAGTGTTCCTTTTTATTATTATTTTGTTTGTTTGAGGCGTGCTAGAGACACATTAGACCTCATTTTGTAATGCAGACTAGATTTAAAGACCCAATAGTTCTCCTGCTTTGGAGTATCAGAATTATAGGCATGAGCCACCATCTGCAGCCTTTCAGCATCCCTCTCTTCTCCAGTGACAGCAGAGTCAGGAACGACTAGAGGCTGAGTGAATAAGACCAGGGCTGTGACACAGAGGGCCACAACAAATGAAGTACAACAGGGCCAGTTTGGCTCAGAACATTGTAGGAGGTAGCCAGCAGTAGCCATGCCAAGGAGCTTGGCCAAGTACATCGGTCACACAGCTAGAGGCAAACAGGTTGGAGGAGGTCAGAGAAATGTGTGGCCTCTCCAGCCAACACAAGTCTGTGTCATCCACTGTGACAGTGCATTCTCAAACTGCTTGTATTCCAGTGTCTGACTCCAACTGCACTGCACTTTCATTCCTCAATGCTTCTAAATTACAGTAAAATCTATAGCTTTTTGCCTCATCAGCTGGTCATTATGTCTAATGTTTAATTAATATTAATGAGGTGTTAATGAATATTCATTGAGAGAAATTGGAATTATTAGTAAACATTATATACTGATTGACTTTTGTAGGAAGGATAAACATTTAAAGCTTAAATGGTTTATTTTCAAAAATATTCTCAAGGATTTCCTGTGGTGGGAAATAAACTTTGTTATGAGGCTCATGGTAGAGCCTTACTATAGCATGGTTTGTTATTTAAATGAGTTTGTATATAAAATGGCACAAGTAAGTTCTTTATCCCCTAAGTCACAAATATAGCAAAATACTATCAGAGTACAGATAACTCTTGATAAGACTTTATTCTTAATTATGTATATAGGTGTGTGTCTATATGGTGGAGTTGGGGTTGTGCATGTAAATGAGGTGCCAGAGGAAGCCAGAGAGGACCTGGGATCCCTAGAATTGGAGGTTAAGAGCTGCCCAGTTCTTCCCAAAGTGTAGGAAGTGCTCTTAATAGCTGAATTATGTCTCTGGGCCCACAAGTGACTTTTAGAGGTAACTATCAACAACATTAAAAATTGTCTCTATGTTCCACCAATCGGAACCCGGTGTGAAGAAAGCGTCTTGTTTTTCTGTTTCGTCGTCTAGGATCTATCTGTCCCACTGTCATCACTGGTATCCCTCCCATTTCACAGAACTCCTTGTCCTTGGCCCAGAAATCCCAGAGGCTAGTGGAATGCGTTCTGGATCAAGTGCTTTAACCTTTTCATTACCAATGTCTCCTTTAATTTTTTATCCCCTTTCTTATTTCCATATACGGAGATAGTTAAACTTTTTTTGCTGTTGTTGTTTAAAAAAAGGACAAGCTGACAAGTTGGGGGAATATAGGGAGGTAGGATGGATATGGGAGGAATTGGATGGAGAAATAGGGACTGAATGTGATCAAGCTACATTCTATGAAATCCTCAAACAATAAAACTATTAAATACTGAACCTTGAAAGCAATAAAAAATTGTCATCTTGAGAAGATTCAGTTTTATTTAGAAGGAACCATGTTCTTTCACCAATCTCCATATCAAGTATAACAACATTACAAAAGCAGACCTTAAGAAAGGACTTACACAGGCATAACGTTATTGGACTTATGTAGGCATAAGGTTATTGTTTAGTTTAAATTCTGATTAAACTCTGCTCCCTAATTGTCCCTCTGCTATGTCAATAAAACTGCTTACAGCAGACTGTTGAGCAGGGGAGAGAATAGGCTGGGACTTACTGCCAGCTTGGGGGGGAAAGGGGGGAGTTAGAGAAGGTGTGATGGAGATGGCAAAAGGAAGTTGAAGAGGAAGGAGCTGGAGCTGAGGAAAGCTACAAAAGTGCACGTACCACTGGGATGTTTGCTGGGAGTAAGACAAAACAGCTTATTGGGTTAAGAACAGACTTAAACTGCTCAGATTGTGTTATGAAACCTTGTATTATAAAGGAGTCTCAATTATTTGTGTGATAGTCTGGTTAAGAAATAAGCTAAAAGAAACAAACAGTTGCATGAAATAAATTCAGCAGACTTAGGTTGTAATCTACAGAGTTCATGAAGGAAAATATTGTAAACACTGAAAACAGAAGCATCAGCCATCTAGTAGTTATACCTTTGAGCAAAGCGTTTGGTGTCAAAGTGGTACAAAAGCCAAACAGGCAACTACATCTTAGCTGTTCTGTTGTAGCCAGTGATTAACATTACAAATTGGAGAGACATGTCATGTCTGCCTTTATAGAATGATGGGGCTAATTATCTCTAAGGTCCAACTTATTTGCTAGAATATTTTTTTTCTTGAAAATCCAGGTCTTTCTGGAAAAGAATGAACACAGAATCACAAGATCTCAGTAACTGACACACAAGAATGACAAAGTTATAATTTGGTTATATAAAGTCTAAAATGATTTTAAATGTTATTAAAAACTCTAAGGGCTTCTTGAGATGGGGTTTAACCCAATGGTAAGGTATTTTTCCAGCATGTACATAGCCTTGGGCTTGAATCCCAGTGTATGTGTGTATATGTATATCTGTGCATATATGTCTGTATGTGTGTGTGTGTACATCACTCCCTTCTCTGTCTATGTGTCTCCTTTTCAGAGCTCCCCATCTAAACATTTGTGCCATCTAACTGTACTTATCCAGATGAGTTTATACGACTCTTATGGGGAAGACCTTGTTTTCTCAAGAAAACAGCAAAGAAAGAACAATGTCCATGTCAGGACTCCAAGGCAGAGATCAGGCTCAAAAAGCAGAACCTGCTTTGTGGTCCAAGTACAGTTCTCCTGGCTCAGTGTGATTACCCTGTGATTCCCAAGGCAGCAGGCTGAGGCTGGAAGGTCTTTTGGATACTCTCTGCCCCGCTCATGCTTGAGCCCCAAAGGATGCCTATGACTTTCTTGACTACATCTTCCCTCCATTGGTACATGGAGAGAAGCTAAACTTATCCTAGTGCAGACACGTCTGCTTGTTTTAAACACTTGTTTAAAATTGAAAAAAAATTTGTTACTTCATGGAGGAAAGGAATAAACAGGCACATTGTTTATGATATTTCTGTATACAGCCTACACTGAGAAGTGGCTAGGAGTAGTGGCCAGCTCACTCCACTCTGCATGTTTGAAAGGGGCTTTGGGGCAGATCAGCATCTGAAGAACGCGGCAGGGTATTTAAGTCCTGGAGCCTGCCATTACTTCACTGAGTGGCTTGAGCCGTCTTGCTTTGGTTTGAAGCAGCACTGGCATACATCCTTCTAAACTTCTACCACCAAGGGCCTGGCTAAGAAAAACGCACCCACACTGATAAGTGCTCACCTTTGCCTAGCACTGTTTTAAGGTTAACCCTCATAATAACAGAAGTCAAGGTGGAGGGAGCGTACTTTCCTTTCCTATGTAGATAGCGGAGTGTGTACACTATGGAGGATCTACTGCTAAACCCCAAATGATCACACCTAATGGTTTAAAACGACAAACATTATGTAACATATGCTGTGGACCAGGATATGGTTTACTGAGGCCTAAAAAGTCTCCTAGGAGGCTGTAATTCATGGTGCTGTCTGGGGTCAGGGTTTCATCTGAAGCTCAACTGGAAAAAAGACTGTCTTCCATGTTCACACAGAGGGCCACTGGCAGCATTCACTTCTTTGGGAAAAAAGTTGAGAGAAAATTCCTCACTGACTTGCCTAGGAGATGCTCTACATTACAGATTATGTAGGCTTCCCAGCATGATAACTTGTTTCTTAAAAGTTACAAGGGGGAACCAATCTAAGTCACAATGTTGTCAATCAAGGGGATACTGACTTTTAACATATCCCATTGATAAGATTACAATGTGTAAGTTACAATGCCTACAAATGTCAAGGTGAGATTACACAAATATGTGGTTATTAGGAGGCATGGGTCACAGCAGTCTTAGAGTCTATAATACAGAAGGGAATTTCCCAAGGGACTGAGGGCTAATTAACAAGTCAGCTATTCCCACAGGATATCCGTTTTAGAGGAAAATGACATTCTAATGGTTTAAGAACCAGGGTATTCCTAGAAATAAGTACAAACTTCTATGTTATCTTCTGTATGACTCACTAAAAAGATGTAGCTTTGCTGTGAAGGCTGCTTCCTTCCCACCATGCACACATGGGGTTTTTGAAAATTCAAAAACATCATATGGCCTTCATGTAACTAGCTGGATTTTCAGAAGCTTTAATAAGAAAACAAACAAACAACAACAACAAACCCCCCCAGAAGATACAGAGCTACTATTTCCTCTACTGCCAACTGCAACAGAGGTTGACTAAAACAACTTTGCGTGTTGCTCTGCTGCTAAGAGCGCACTCTGAGGTCACTTGTTTCACTATGGCATATCTGCCTTTGCTACCACTCCAAAAGAGTACAGTAGGGCTGAAAACTGAATTGAGTTCACTTATGGGTTGCTAAAATTGGTTTCTCCTAGTTATTTAATGTATATTAATTTTCTTCTGAATGAAAAAAGAACGACTATCATTCCCACCCGAGTCAGAGACAAGAGTACCAACAAACGCTAGTCACCTAAATGCAACACTTTGCAGGCTTAATTTGGGGGGTCAGAGAGGGGCAGAATAATTCATTTATTGAGTGAATATATATTCTGTATGCCAGGCACTGTACTGATGTTTAATCTTATTAACTCAAAACATGGACCATTGAGATACACCTGTTATTTTTTTTTACAGCATGGTTTAAGAGGTCTGTGGTGCATATGGACAAAACCTGGATCTTCTATTTCCCAACATTTCAGGTGGATTCAAATTCCTTCAATTACTTATTTAAAACTACAGGGTTGCCTTGGGGCTATAAAATTAGTCCTTGGGAGGTTTCTTCTAAATTGCAATTTGATGCTATCGTATTTTCCGTACTTCAAATGAATGTGTATTGGAAATATAATTACAGCTGTTAAATATTAGATACAGGGTATTAGGTGATTCAAACTGGCCTGTGAAGAAAGGCATGTCCTACCACAGTCGCAGTTGGTAATTCCGATTGTCTCGTGGCTTCACAGCTGCAGAGCTGCCCTTATGCAGTCACACTTCTCTCAGGCCAATGATGCTTTCCTTAATTAGCAAATGACTTAAACTTCAGTCTCGACTTTTCAATTGCTTTGGCCCTAGGCTACCCAAATACAGTCTGGTGGTCCAGCTGGGCAAGAAAACCTGTTCAAATTTCATGTGCTTTTAACCTTGACACTGAACAAATGGAAGAACAATTTGTCAGAATTTGTTAGGTCAACTCAACTTCCTCTGGAAAAATCTCACCCTCTTATAATCCAGGCTTGTGGACAGGCTTTATGGCTGTAGTCTTATTTTAGGTAGGTTTTGTGTATGTCGAACATACACAAAAAGGGTCAACCTGAGGTGCCATTCTTCAGGGCCAATTACCGAGGCTAGAGGGGGTTGCATCCCCAGCCCTGGGCATTAACTCTCATGCCACCACTACACCCGGCTTCCTACGTAGGCGCTGGGGATGAAACACAGGTCCTCCTGCTTGCTCAGCAAAAACTTCACCAACTGAGTTACTGTCCCTGTCCCCTAGATTTTTATCATTTTTGTGGAATAACACCATGAAATTGACGTGGGTGGTGGGATCTATACTTTTCCTAGGTTGATGTGAGTGTAACTTAAGGGGGGGGTGGCTCTCTTTAAGGACAGTAGATAGGTCAAACCTGCTACTGACTATTTATTTGTTTATTGTTTTAAATTGCCAGAGTATCGGTTGCTCTCCTGTGGGGCTAAGCCACATAAATGGTAGCTTTGCTCCCCAAGTCTACACCAGATTCCACATATACTTCTGAGGAAACATTTGAAGACATTTAATTCCTGGTAGTCTCTGGTTACTACTTATAGAAGGGTACGGGTCTCTGGCTTGTATTGATTCCCACTCAGCTTGAGGTGGGAGAAGGTGACTTAGTGTTACCTAGATGATTTAGAAAAGCAGAAAGCCCCAAAGTAAATCAATACAGTCATTTAATCATGGCATGTTGAAGTTGCAGAGAGCCTTTGAAATTACCTGCTGCTGCCCCCTTATTTTGGAGAAGGGATGTGATGGAAGGAAGCGCACCCCAAACATGACCAAGTGCAGTAGAAGCAAGTCTTCCACCATTTCTGTCTGCTTCACTTTTCTCTTTGGGCTGAAGAC
The DNA here is from genome assembly GCF_964271855.1 of Acomys minous. NCBI lineage: Eukaryota > Metazoa > Chordata > Mammalia > Rodentia > Muridae > Acomys > Acomys minous. The sequence goes on along the minus strand of NC_140485.1, from coordinate 127,389,741 downwards.
AAGCGCCTGCCTTCTACAGTCAAGTCAGACGAAAACAAAACAAAAACACAACTCAAACCAACCAACCAAAACCGGAGTAACACACAATTTTCTATGTACCCCACACATAGTACTCAATATTTCAAAAATCTAAATTTCTTCATTAAAACAAAACAAACAAAAGCTGGAACTTTACACTGAAATGAGTCTATGTTCTCCAGGTTTTGGGGGTGGTGTTATTTGAAATAGCTGGTCTCTAAGGTGAAAAAGTCTTGAGAGTCAGACCCTTCAGGATGGTGAATCCAGTGAGCAAAAGGCAGAGGTGGGGGTGGGGGATAGTAAAAATGCAGTCACCAGAGGGGCCACACAATGGGGCTTTCTTACTTCTTCCCCGCCCCACCGCCAGCCAGGGCCACATTTCCTTCCAGACGGTTTGAGACCAGGTGGGCGTCGGTGACATCACCGTCCCTCACCCGGGCCTGGCAGTAGTAACGGGGACGCCTACGTGCACTGTGTGTGTGTAGCACCGGGTGAGCACGCTTTCGTCCGAAGGTGTTTCCCAGACGCCGCGCTGCGCCCTCTGGAGGCCGCGTGGGTCGCCCACGGAAGCCGCCCTCCACGGGCTGACAGGCAGCAGAGCCCTTACAAGGGGAAACGGGTCACAGCACCGAGCGGTCACCGAGTCACAGGGCTCGGGCACGTGAGGTGCTGGCAATTACCACAGACAACCGGAGCTGACCTATTTCCTGCGGGTGCGAGCTGCGGGCGGGCGAGCGAGCGAGCGGGCAGGCGGGCGGGTCGCGCTCCTCGGGCCTGCGTCTCCCACAGTGCCTGTTACAGGGGCTCTGGGATTCCTTCCACAAAATTCAAAGGTTCGACGGCCGAACCGGGGCTGGGAGCACAGTGGGAACCTTGCGGGAGCACCTCAGGGACAGACCGGGACGCACCCCACAGGGCGCTCCACTGGAGCATTCCCCGCACGGCCTCGCCAGGTCGCCTCCGGGCGGCGTGCGCGTCCCCGCCGGCCGTGCGCGCGCGCGCCCGCTCGTCCGCCTGCTTGCAGGGCCCGGGGAGGGGGCGGGGCGGGGCGGGGCGGGGCGGGGCACGCGAAGAGGGCGGTGGCGGTTGGAGGCCGAGGAGAAAAGGCGGCTGTCCGGCTGGGGCAGAGACGCCTAGCAGTCGGACGCGCCGGGCTCCGTGCGAGGTTCGGTGCAGGGGACGGTGCGGGAGCTGCGGGGCGCGACGGCCAGGGCAGCCGGGGCCGCGCGGGCCGGTGAGTACGGCGAGGCCGCGGGGAGGCTGGCGCGGGGACGCGGGCGGCGGGGCTGCGGCCGGGGCGGCGCGGGCCGAGGGGGCGGCGGGCCCGGCGGAGTCGGCGCAGCTAGGCGACTCGTGTCCTGCTCGCCCGGGACGCGGGACCGCGCCCGGCCGCCTGTGTGGCCCGCCCTGGAGGCGCGCGGCAAATGGCGCCCTGAGCCCACGGGGGGCGTCGACCCCGATGAGCCCACCCTCTCACCGTGTGCGCGGGGGAGCCCCGTGGACCCCCGGAAAGCGCGGCTCGCATCGTCGGCCTCGTAGGAACTTGTTGGGAGGTGTGGGCGCAAACGGGTTAAAGGACTGCGAGGCATCTCCAACTGTCTCGGCGGGATGGGCGAAGTTGGTAACTTTTCCATTCATGGAAGTGAGAGGCGCGGAGGCTTAGCCTTGGCCCCTCTTAAAGGGAGATGTGGGGAATCACCCCCAAATTAGTAGGGTCCAGCTCGTGGAGTCCCAGATTGGAAGCAGGACCTGGAACGCACGGGGGATTCATCAAAGCCACCCGATGGCGGCCTCTGTCCTGCTCCCCTCTCCCTCTGTTGAGCCCTGTGGTAAATCCCGGATAAAAGATACTTGGGAAGGAATTGACCTTTTCTTCCATGATTGCTTTGTTGACTGTGATCCAAGATGAAGTTATTTTGGAGCATTCTGGTACCAGTGAGGGTTAACGATTTTACAAAACGAAGTCTCAAAAAAGTTTTGGATGTTTCATTTGCTTCCTGCTAAATTTCAGACATAGTAAGTTACATTTACATAAAGTTTTCCTAAACAACCTCATGTTGACTGGCAAAAAGAAAGAATAGCATGAAGTGTTCCTGTTTGAGTTTTCTAAAGCATGTGTTCCCGATACAGTTTCGTTGAATCACTGTTTTTTATGCTTAGTCACTGTTTCTTGCTGTATAACTTTAGTTGGGGACATGATGTTTTGCAAGCCTCTTAGATGGCTAGTTTGTACCTGATACTTAACATAGTGACATACACTTTGAGAGAGTGTGTGTGTGTGTATGATTCTAGAAAAAGTAGGTGTTTTATGAATAGTATAGGAAACTGAAGTTTGCCTGTATATGCCATGTGTTTAATTTTAATCCAGTGAATCTGAATGTTTTAGGTTTGGGCTTGGGGGGGTTATATTTTTTGTTTTAAAATATAAAATACTTGAATAAAATATACTTTAAAAAGTAATAGTGTATAAAAATAGTTGCTACCCCTTCTTGTATGGTTGGAGAGGTCCTTTAAGGTCACCCAAACAGGCTTTAGTTAATGTGTTTACTATTTGATATAGCATGCTTCTAAAATGTGACTGTTGGATAATCTGTTAAATAAGTTTCTAAGACTGCTGTTTATTTTTATAAAAGGAATTATTCTTAGAGACTTTTTTTTGTAGAGTCATTGTATTTACACATTTAATGATATAAAAATGTAAGTTAAAAAGACTGAGTAAATATTATTAAATTTCATATTAATTGTGATGAGATAGGTGGGATTTGACTTGAAGTAGTTGCTTGTCTATTGTGCATACTAATAGGAAAGTGTGGCACATGAGTATACCTCAATTAAAACCTAGTTTTTTGTTTTTTTAATCAGAAAGGTGTCTCTTTTTCTAAGAATGGTAATGTTAGCACTGGGTAGAATAGTTCCTCATCTAACTGCATTCAGTAAGCTCTATACATTTAAGTCACGTTTAGAAGTAGTTGTATATAAGTGTAAAGGAAGTACAGCCACTTGGGGGTAATAACTATGTTTATACGCTGTTGGACACAGAAATAACTGTACTCAACCTTTCAGAAGGTCTGAAATGTTTTTAAAGTAGAATAATTGCCTCAAGGTCAAAAGCTGCGGCTCCACAGATCCACGCCCTCTTGCCATCTTAGAATAGGTCCTGCCACTTAGGTAGACCCATTTTTATTTGTGTATTAATTTAGATAGGTTCTTGTCTAAACATTTTAATTTCTGATCTGAGTCTATGATTGTTTCATTTGTTTAGTGGAGAAAATTATGAGTAGTTTGAATTTTAAAATTCTCAACCATGACAAGGCTTAAAAATGACAGATACTTGTTTTGATTATATTACACCTGGAGGGGTAAGAACGTGAAAGTAAATTTCCATATCATTAGTTCATTTTTCTATAAAGCCAGAAGCAAAGTTTCCTAAGAGAGAGAGTATAACGTTTTAGCCATTTGCCCTGGTTAGTCTCAGCTGTCAACTTGACAAAACCTCGAGTCCGCTGAGAGAAGAAGCCACAGTTGAGGAATCACTAGATCACTCTGGCCTGCAGGAATGTCAGTGCTGGATTCCCTTTATTATCAGTTGATGGAGGAGGTCTCAGGCCACTGTGGGCAGGACCATTCCTAGGTCTGGACTATGTACAAGAAAACTAGCTGAGTATCAGACAGTGAGCAAGCCAAAAAGCAGCATTCTATCATGGTTTCTGCTTGAATTTCTACCCTGACTTCCCAGGATAAACTGACCTGGAAGTGTTAGCTGAAAAAAAGTTTTCCTCCCTGTAGTTACTTTTGATCAATGTGTTTTGTGTGTTAACACACAGTATAATTAATGTAGAACATTATTGGGTTGTCGTCACTATGTGCGTTGAGTTGGGAATTTAGTGGCAAATGTATTTTTATCGTGTTACTGTGCTCAATACAGAACCCAAGCCCTTGCATCTGCTAGGGAAGTGCTGTATTGCTGAGCTCCGTATCTGGCCACTGCTGCCCTTTACAAGCAGATAAATGACTGAGATCTAGATTTGTTATCCTGAAGACTAAATGCACCTATTTGACTACTGGGTCATCAGGTGTTTCAGTTTACTGTGCAGTACTTGTTGATTTTTGTTAATAGACTTCCTTATCCTAATTAATTAAATAAGACTGGTTCCATATCAGCCTTACATTAGAACATGTTTAGTAGAATTCTGTTTCCTCTAATAACAAAAATATAATACTAAGCAACAAGCTAGGCTGATGCAACTTCATATTTTGAGCTGGTTTTTCTTGGTGCCCTGCTCAGGAACCTCTCATGTACAGACAGCAACCATTGTCTTTCTTTTTAACCCTAGCACTTCTCTATATATTCATTTTTATAATTTTTTTAAAAGGTCAAAATTGAAGTTCCCTTTTGATTTACCTTTCCCATCATTTGATTTCATTAAAAGTTAGGTTTCAATCTTCATAAAGATGTCTGGGACATAGTAGCTAAGTGCTTAGTAAGTATTTGACCACCATTAGCTCTGTATGGCTGACTGAGGTATGTATTTTGTTTGAAACTAATTTTCTAATAATAGATCTGTAAGCCTTTATCATGTCATGGTTTATTTTTCATGAAATCAAGAATAACTGTTTGGGAATTTATTTTCTTGTATTATTATTTTATTCATGCATTTACACAAGTTAATATCAAACAGAAGCACAATTGTGAATTCGGGAAACATAATGTACGAGACAGAGATACTTCTGGTGTTCCTGGAGAGTATAGTTTTCCTATAAAGCTGGTTATGAGAAAGAACGATAGCTTATTTCAGTTGTCTAGCACTGCCATGGAGAGTGCAACGATAGGAAGTATGAGCCTCACGCCTTGCCTTGGCTTCTAGGGGCGGGCCACAAGCTGAGACTGGAGCTGAGACATGTGGCTTTGAAGAGGGAGAGATGTGTGTGTCTTAGAAACAGATAGACATTAGAAATAGTCATAAATTGTACTAAACAACTTTTCTTAGCATATATAAAATTGTGCTAGTTTACAATCATATTATTCCTTTATATATTTTAGTGAATTTTGAGAAATATTGCGGGTACTGTCTCTGTGCCTTAAATGACACACTCTTCGTTTCATTGTGTGTGAAAAGGCCATGTCTTAAAACTATTTTTAAGGGTTGCTCATCAGCCATAGAGTATGAGCTGGCAACTAATTTCTGTTAGAGAAAACTAAAACTATTGTGTCCATTATCTGCAAATAATTTTTAGTCTCACGAAAGTTTTTCAGTAATTCTTCTTTTAAATATAGCTTAATAGAAATTGATTTTGGCATGTTTAAAAACACCATTGAGTTTAATGAAGCTCATCTTGAACTAGAAGCCATAATTTTAACTACTTGTTTTCTACTAGGCCTGCAATGCCACTGTTCAACTGATAAATTAAGGATTGAAGTTTTAAAGCCTATCCACAGGATTCATGAACAATCTAAATACCTTATGAAGGCATTTAACATATTAAAATAATGATTTTAATTAGAAAGAGAGTGGATCTGAAAGAGTTTTAAAGTTTGAAGCAACTCTCTCTCCCCAGAAAGGCTATTATTACATTTTTTTATTTCTTTGTGTATTTAATTATAAAACGGACTTGTCCTAGATTCATACTTTGTATAGAGATGTTGAGAATGATTAAATTCATACTGTTTCATATGTTCATACTTAAAACATGTGGTCAAAGCAAAGTAATGCGATCTAATAATTATAAAGAACTAAAAGATTTTTACTCATAGTGTGGTAGTAGAATAAACTACAAGCAAAATTGTGTAATTGTCATTTCTCAAATAACATCTTAAAATTGAATCACCAGTTGGTAAAGAACTACGTTAAGTTCTTAAATTTTTATAAGTAAGCATGTCTGCTGTTCCACATAAATATTGATAAGAGGTACATTAAGCCCCCACCTCTGTCACTAGATAGATGACTTTGGATAAGTCACTCACTACTTCTGAACACTGTTTGTCTCTGAGTCATAAGAAACTAACTTGGTATAGGTTAGGAAGGGTAAAACAGGCATACAACTGACTGATATTATCCATTTTCTAAGTCTACTCTAAAAACTAGTAAAGCACTATAGACTGTTGATATGGATGCATTTTTTAACATTTTTATTTTTATTTTATTTTACTTTTATTGTGGAAGAGGCTACTTATTTTGAAACTTGAGAGCCTCTACATCTATCTATGCAAGTTGATACTGTTTTTGTATGTGAGTCAGAACTACAGTGGTTATCATTTTAGACCTTTGAATTAAGTAATAATATGTGCTTTGCCTGATGTGTCTCTAGCACGTCAAGTTCTGAAATCAGTGGTCACTATTGAAAGGGTGCTTGTTTTTAGGTTTCTCTCTTAACAACAGTCAAGCGTAACCTCTAGCATGTGAGATGAACTCAGCCTTGTTGCAAAAATAAGCTCCAGCTGTTTTCACAGTCTAATCCTTCAGTAAGGGTTGTCTTGATTCTTATTAAGCACTTTTAATTGCTTTAATTATAAATATTTGCCACAATTAGTCAATCATTTCCTCTCTTGGGGTTCTTTTAGTACAACTAGTTTAAATTTAGAGTAAATATTTGCTTATGGAATTTGTGAGAAAATAACATTTAAAAGTATTTAACCCATTCTGTTATTTTTAAGCACAATTTAAACATAATTTGGTGTTGACTGTATACTTTTTTCTATGGCATCATTGAATATCATATTATCAAGAACATCTCAATCATGACTTTTCTACTACTAAAGAAGAGCTCTCTTAACAACAGCTTGGTTCTTACTATGCTTGCTTGAGGAATGTGTGTTAGTCTTTAACCAGAGAAAAGTTGTAATGATTTGTGGAGTGATTACTCATTGAAACTAACCTAGAATTTATTGAAATAAATGCAAGAGTTCTAGCTGCCATATGCACTTATTGAAGAAAATAGGCTATGAATTTTTCATTTAGAATATTATGTCCTGCAATGTAGTTTAGTTTGGAAGCCATTGAGTTGCATTGCCTCTGCAATCTACAGGTAGAAATACATAATAGCTACAGAGATCTAGGGTTTAGATTTTTAGACAGTATCTACTGATGAGTTTTCACCCTATAGATGGCAAATGAAAGTTGGAAAAACCTGGCACACCCAGGAAGAATACGTAGTGTAAACAAGAAATGACATGAAATCCTGAAGAAAACTAATATTTAAGAAAAGATATCCTTGAGGGGTAGACAGGAAATTACTTAAGTGTGACAACATGGAAGTGAGGAAGGGGTTCACAGTCCAAGAGGAGGACTTAGTCACTCTAATGATACGGCAAAGGTGATGGAGCAAAGAATGAAAAGAGCCCTTTTGATAATACCTGTAAAAGACAGGTATTGTTTAATTTCTACCACTAATAGAAATGAAGAGAGCAGTTAAAGATTTTATGGGGAAAGGTGCATTGAGTAAGCTCAGTTAAATTTTTGGTATAAATTTTGCTTGAGGAAATGTTACTCAGTTTTAAGATGAGAGTATATCCTTAATCCCTCTTATTGTGTCAGATAGTGTTTCTCTACCCTTAAAATTATCAATGACGTTCACTTACTAAAAGAATGAGTTTCATAGACTAGCACATAACACTCATGATTGGCCCAATTCCCTTTGGCCTCATTTCCCATAACTTTCTTACATTTCACCTCAACCCATTGGTATTAGGAAGAATGAACATGTTTTGTCATTTCATATGCTGTTACTTCAAAAATGAATGTATCTTTCTTTCTAGTTTACCCTGCCTGGCCCTTTCCTATGCAAATTATCTTCTCTGTTCTACCATTTTCCTTCTGTTGTATTGATCATATAATATGATCTGGTTTTGTTTTTGATGTTCCTTGTATTTGCTTTAAGAGGAGGTACCAGTTTACTAGTCTATATATTGCCAGAGGGAACACAATTCCCTGTACCTAGTAATAAGCAACAAATTCACCATTTAATAAAGTGGGTGAGAGCTAGCCCTCTGGTAAGGACAGAAGCTGCAGAGCTTGAGCTAAAGCTTTTATTTTCCTGATAAAGTTCCTGTATATTTTAGTTAAGCCTTTAATAATTTGTAGACTTTATTATAAATATGTCAGAGATCAGTAGATAAAGTAGGTAAACATGAATTCATTAAATGATTAGAGGGAGTAAAGAACTAAAAAATATTTGACTAAATGTCATAATGAAATGCAGACTATTCTCAGCAACATGATGAAGGTCTGCAATCAGGCTATGTCAGAATTGGGTTAATTGAAAATTAAAAGCTAAAATCTATAGTATTCTCTGAAATTTAGGAGGTAACACTTATATTAGAATTAATTTAGTGTACATTACTATATTTTGAGTATTCTAAGTGCATAAGTTCCTTTAAGATGTATTAATCATGTCACATTAACTAAATAAATGTACATACTTTATATGTTTAATTCTCAAAAATGGATATTTATCAAATATATCAGTGGTTTGATTTATTATACCATTTTGAAAAAAATCCATCTGTTTTTTAGTCTAATGTCTTTACCTTTTTCTATTTCAAAACTAGAGCTGGACTGTCCATTATGGAAGAAGAGGTACAGCAGCACTCTCACTGTGTGAATTGTGTCAGTAGAAGGTGTATGACCAGACCAGAGCCTGGGGTTTCCTGTGACTTGATTGGTTGTCCCTTGGTTTGTGGAGCAGTTTTCCATTCTTGTAAAGTTGATGAGCATCGACTCTTGTGTCCCTTTGAACGAGTACCTTGTTTAAATAGTAATTTTGGATGTCCATTTACCCTGGCACGAAATAAGGTTGCGGAACATCTAGAAATGTGTCCTGCAAGTGTGGTGTGCTGTACTATGGAGTGGAACCGATGGCCAGTTAGTTACTCAGACCGGAAATCATACGAAAATCTAAGCAGAGATGTTGATGAAGTGGCGCAATTAGATATGGCTTTGGCTCTTCAAGATCAAAGAATGCTTTTGGAATCTCTCAAAGTATCCACCATGATGTCAAAAACAACTGATAAAGTCCCTGCACCTAGAGAACAAATCTCAGTGAAATCAAGTGTTCAGGAAATGCCTCATACTAATGGGTTGGTATCTGTCGATGAAGAGTCATATGGTGCACTTTATCAAGCTACTGTAGAAACAACTCGAAGTTTGGCCGCTGCTTTAGATATCCTGAATTCTGCCACAAGAGACATTGGCATGTTAAATACAAGTATTCATGCTACCACAGCTGAAATGGACGAGGAGGAGAATAACCGAGAAAGCTTCCCAGACAGAAACTTAAAAGACCAGGACGACCTTCATGAAGATGAGATAGGAGCAGTAGGTGGAGTTGACTATAATGGCACGAGTCAGAATGCGCAGGCTGAACAGAATGGTTCAAGTGATTTATTATGCGACTTAAATACAAGTGCTTGTGGTACTTCTGCTCTTTGTAATGGCTTTCCTCTGGAAAGTATGTGTACGCAGGTCAAAGAGCATGATCAGACTTCTCATGGTGATTCCATAGAAAGTAACATAACAAATGGAGAATGTGCAGCAGCAGATGGTACTTCAGAACCTTCCAGTTCACTTTTACTAGCAGCACAGCTTAGGGAAATAAGCCCTTTCAATACTTTGCCAGATAGCACATTTCAGCATACCCTCACACCAGGTGAAAATGAGGAGGGCTTGTGTTGGAGAAAGGTAGACTTAGGGGACTTGAAGGATCTTGATGGCTCACCTTTCAGTCATGCTCCATTCAAATTTCTTCCTAATTCATGGTATATTCCAAAGGAAGACAAAGCAGTCGATACATCAGATTTGGAAGTTGCAGAAGATCCCATGGGCCTCCAAGGAATAGATCTGATTACAGCAGCACTGCTGTTTTGTCTGGGAGATTCTCCAGGTGGAAGGGGTATATCCGATAGCCGCATGGTTGATGTTTATCACATTGACTTTGGGACACAGACTTTCTCACTTCCATCTGCAATATTAGCTACAAATACAATGGTTGGAGAAATAGCTTCAGCTTCAGCTTGTGATCATGCCAATCCACAGCTTTCAAATCCAAGCCCTTTTCAGACCCTTGGGCTGGATTTAGTTTTGGAATGTGTTGCTAGGTACCAGCCTAAGCAGCGTTCAATGTTTACCTTTGTATGTGGACAGTTATTTAGAAGAAAAGAATTTTCTTCCCATTTTAAGAACGTGCATGGTGACATTCATGCTGGGCTCAATGGATGGATGGAGCAGAGGTGTCCTTTAGCTTATTATGGTTGTTCCTATTCTCAGCGTAGATTTTGCCCATCAACACAAGGAGCGAAGGTTATACATGACCGCCATTTAAGGTCATTTGGAGTTCAACCATGTATATCTACAGTTCTAGAAGAGCCTTCCAGAAACTGTGTGTTGGGATTACGTAGTGACCATCTAAGTAGTCTCCCTTTTGAGGTACTACAGCATATTGCAGCCTTTCTTGATGGCTTCAGCTTATGCCAGCTTGCATGTGTATCCAGGCTAATGAGGGATGTGTGTGGCAGCCTTCTGCAATCTCGTGGAATGGTGATATTGCAGTGGGGGAAAAAGAAGTATCCAGAAGGAAATTCATCATGGCAGATAAAAGAAAAGGTTAGTTTAATTTTTTTAACTTATCAACCTCTTTCTTAACATAAAGTAAGCACTTATTAAAATGTTATAATATATCTAATAACTTTTGGACACAGTGACCATATCCTACACTGTGTTAAGTCAATATAATGACATTTTAAAAGTGATAATAAAAGACTAAATTCTGTCAACTTCTTAGTCACAATCACTGGTATATCATAGATTTCTTGGGTCTAAATTCTGTTCTAATGTTTCTGTGTCTTCAGATGACCAGTTTTCCTTCAATTCTTCTCTCATACCTTTGTGACCATGTTACTACCTGTCATCTTTTAATTTGGGCTGCAACACTTTCATTATAAGACAGTTGAGGACTCTAGGAGAGGATTTCCTTTGGCCTTCAATTGTCTCCATTAGTAATAGTGTCTTTTTCGGGGATGAGGGGGAAAAGTAACTGTACATTACTACAGTCATCCTAATAGATGGCAAGCAAACCACTTGGGTGATAACCTTAATGGGTGGGTGAGGCTGAAGTGAGATGGACCGCTTAGAGGGTTTGTAACTCTATTGGACTTCCTGCAAAGGGGATGCATGTTATTTAGAAAATTGAAAAGGTAATTTGGTTAGACCTAAATTTTAACTACACTGTACTTTTGCCTGGCTTCTTCTGTTTGAGGCACTAAGACATCACAGGTGTTCTGACTAAAGGCCCATAATGTAAATCTTTACGTAACAACTTGCACATCATTCAGATCCATGGAACTTTACCTTGATCCTTAGATTTTTGTCTTTTACTTACTGCTTTCAAAGTCTTTTTTTAAAAATGGGTTTCTACTTCTTTGTTTTCATGAGACTCAACAATTTTTTTTCCCCCAACAGGGAATTCTGGTGACAGAGTTTCTTCAGCTAGGTATATATGAGTATTTTGATTTTTCTAGATGATTGGATATGTCTCTGTCCTTTGGAATAAGACATTGTAATTGCCTTTGCCCTTAGTCATTTATATATGCCCTTTTATGTCCATTTATATATGGAATGAAATATTTCCTGGGAAATTTCTACAGAGACCCAGTCTTGAAATGAAATTGCTATCGTTTATACAGATTCAATATCAGTATGTGCCTGTTTTTCTCTGCTGAGTCTAAACCACAGTATTCACATATTTACTGAACGTCTGTGCTTGAGGATCCCACAGCTCCCTCACACTCAACATGTCCAGCTTACTCTGCCCTCTACCCCCTTAATCTCAAGAAGTAGCGTTTTTGTTTACTGAACTGCCTAAACCAGGGATTTGGTAGTTAGGGTTGACTCTCTTCTGTCCCAAATTGTAGTTGATTGGTCCTTTCCATACCTCTTAGGAGTGCCTCGCCATTGCCCCTTTGTTTCTGGATTACTAACATAGCTTCCCTTCCCGGTTCTACTTAGTTGGGTTCTTCTCCAACATATTTTCTCTATAAAAGTTGCAATTATATATATTTAAGTATATTTATTATAGTTGACATAGTGCTTAAGACTTAGTATTTACCCACTGCTCAGGGATAGAGACAGGCCTCTTAAAGAAACATTTAAAATGTGTCATAATTGTAGCCTTACTGCCTCAATTTCCTCCTTTGACTTCAGATGTTAACTACATTGACTTACAGTTTTAATGTTTATTTCTTGCTTTTGGATATGTTTCCCTAATATTCACACTTAAGTACTTGCAATGTGCTATATACACATTTTTACATTATTTTCATTAGCCCATTACTGCCTCTACTTTACAGAAGAAACAGTAACTTGTCAAATATTCATTTATTGTGGTACTAGGGCTTGAGCCTAGGGGTTCCTGTGTGCTATACAAATACTTAGCTGATCCCCAGCCCTTTTTTCCTCTTGATTGTAATGGAGAGTTGTGCCAAATTAACAAGGCTGGCTTTGAATTTACTCAGTAGTCTAGACAGGACTTGAATTTGTAATCCTCCTTCCTGCCTTATCCCCTGGGCAGCTGAGATTACAGGCCTGTGCCAACATGCTTGGCAACAGTGATGGTTACTCTTGTCAGCTGAAAAATTCTATTGTCACAGAGTATTAAGGCATCTGGCTATGTTGGAAGCCATTATTACCCTCCTTTCTTGAGAAATTGTCAGGAATCTGCCCTCACTGCAATACTGCTACTTTGCAGAGTATCTGTTGCTTACCATGTGGAACTAGCCTTTTGTCTTTGTAGCTTTCCTGTCATATAGATTAAACCGAATGCTGATACAAATTGTTTAGGGAAAAAATGTACTGAACATGCATAGACTTTCCTTGTCTATTGTTTATATCCCCCTAAACAATGTATTGTAAGTCCATAACCCTTTACATTGTATTATGTATTATAAGTAACCTAGAGATGATTTAAAGTTTATGGGAGAAAGTGGATATACCACTTTATGTAAGGGACTTGAGCATCACAGATTTTTGGTGTTTGTGAGGGTCTCAGAACCAAATTCCATGGATACCAAAGGAGTATATTCAGTGTTCTTTAATTAATTAGACATTTGTCTATAGTAAGATGCTTCAGCTACTTCCACTTCAAGCATCCTTTTCATGTGCTTCTCCCCCACTCTGCGTTCATGATTATCACTTACGTTCAGAGGTGTTATGTGTAAAAGTGGGGAGAGGCACAGCATGGTTGGGCCAATAAGATTTTACTGTTTTGAAACAGGGCCTTGCCCTGTAGCCCTGTCTGGTGATCCTTTTTCCTTAGCCTCCTGAGTTGCAAGGGTGAGAGTATAAGCTACCCTGACTGTCTTTACCCAAACTCTTTGAGTGGAGAGATGCAGTAACATTTTGACCCAATTGGAGTACGTATTATGTTTTTATTATTTTTGGGTACCGTTGTTGCTGGTACATAGTGAAAAGGTAAGCTAGTTTACTACACAATAGTTTAGAACAGTGGTTCTCAACCTTCCTAATGCTGTAACCCTTTACTATAGTTCCTCATGTTGTGGTGACCCCGCCATAAGATTGTTTTTGTTGCTACTCCATAACTGTAATTTTGCTACTATTATGAATCATAATGTAAATGCCTGTGTTTTGGATGGTCTTAGGTAGTAATCCCTGGGAAAAGGTGGTTTGCTCCACAAAGGGGTTGCCACCCACAGGTTGAGACCCAAAAGTATTTTTAGTCTTCCTTATGGAGTAAAAGGAATGGAAGAAAAACCTGGAGAGGAAAAGAAAGATACTAGGATCATCACCATCTCCAGATTCTAAGTAGTTATATACAGCCAGTTGGATAGCAAACATAATAGTGTGCAGCACATGATATTTTAGGAAGTGGCTGTGAATTGATAAATGATGATTTAAAAAAAATACTCTGTATATCAGGCTTGGTGTGATTTTTGATGTTGATTTTTATTCTTTTGGTTGAACTAATAGGAGTCATTTTATAAATGTTTGAAAAGCATGAATAATATTGAATTTCCTTTTAATTCTTAGATATTTGAAATGTACGTTATGTTTTATGTTTTTCTAGTAATAGAAAACTATATGCAGCTAGAACAGACCAAAAAGGACATTCTGATTTTCTGTATATTGGATTATTTAATCTGAAGTAGAATTTTCTCCTAGGTATGGCGATTCAGTACTGCATTTTGCTCTGTTAATGAATGGAAATTTGCTGACATCCTAAGCATGGCTGATCACTTGAAGAAATGCAGTTACAATATTATAGAGAAGCGGGAGGAAGCAATCCCATTGCCGTGTATGTGTGTAACCCGAGAGCTTACTAAAGAAGGACGTTCCCTGCGCTCGGTTTTAAAACCCGTACTTTAGAACTGTGACTTTACTTGCACATACATGCAAGCACCTGGTATGAGTTCTTTGTAGTATGTGACACATATTAATGTATTAAAGATTACAACTAGCTAAATTTATTGTCACTATGTATATACTATTTTGGAGTGACATATATTTTTATAATGTACTATTAGTTGGAAAAAATGCCTTAATATTTGAAATGTGTGAAATTGTTGGAACTTGCTAGACAGGGTGATCGATTTCTTTATTTGCATAATTTTCAAAATAAGTATATTTAATGGTGTGCACATTTAAGTTCTGAAATTTTTTGCTTATCAAACTAAAAAGGATCTTGACCAAAAAAATTAATTGTTTTCTGTGGGTCAAAGCCCCATGTTATCAAAGAGCAAAACTTTGACTCAAATTTTTGCTGCATAGATTTTTCACTTAACACTTTCAGTTGTGTAAACACTGCCATAAGTTGCTACCACGGTTTTCTGGTACTTTTATAATTATTGTTCACAGGTGATTCCCAGAACTTACACAAAGGCACAGTAATGACTTCATGTTTTTAAAACAACTCACAAAGATGTCTTTATCCTCTGTTCTTACAACTCATGCAAAAAACAATCATATGCAGTTTTTTTCAATAAATACTGTATCTGAAGAGTCGTGGCACAATGTATTATATGACAGATTAATTAATGTAAAAACAAAGCAAGCCTGTGAATTTAACTTGAAATTTTTCATGGTGTTTCATATTTTCTAGATATCTAATGTTTGAAAAGAAAAATACCTCACTTATAAGTTTGAGTTTGGCATATTGTTTGAATAAACTTCAAATATTAAGAATACAAAGGGTTTGACTTTTTGAGGGGACTTTAAAATGTTCGGCTTTCGATGTTTGTAAAAATATACTGGCATTGTTTTAAGACATTTAAAAATGTGAAATTTCAAAGTCTTTGTAAAGTAACGTCAAGCATATACCTGTCTTGGTTGATAATCTTTCTGAAACATTTCCACGGTTAGGTTTCACATATTTCTCTGTCAGAAAGTTAAGAGTTCTGTCTTTGTAAAGATCAAGTATGGTAATGAAAAAGTCAACACACCTAGTTTTCAAATTGATTTATACCATATTCATGCAATGCTTATTTTAAAGAAATGAACATACATACATTACAATATTTAGAAGTAAATTTCAAAGACAGGGACTTAAGTGATTTGTTCAGATAAATTCTGGTATTGATAAGCTGACACGGTTATTAGTGTGAAAGCCCAAGTGTGTCTTCTTTTACAGTGTTTTGTGAGTACTTGGTAGTTAGTGTTCATATATGGTAGTCAGACTGGGAACGGGTGTTCCTTGGCATTAGAGATGAGTTCTCAACTACTTGAGTTTTTTTTGGGGGCGGGGCAAGAGTGTAGCAGTAAAGATGAATCGTTAGTTTTGCCTTACCTGTCATTTAACTTAGAATCCATAATTTTGGTGCTTAAGTTTCTTTTCCAACTATGAGACTGAATTGCATTAAAAAAAAAAAACAAAGAAGCCTTTTGTTTTTTTAAAAGGTAGAAATAGGAATCAAATATGACAGAATATATTTTTTTTAAAATTTTTTTTTCCTGTAGGATGTGTCTTTAGTTAGGTAACACAACCTAACCTTTTGTTTTATGTTTGTAAATTTAAAAATTCTTGATTTAAGCCGGGCGTGGTGGCGCATGCCTTTAATCCCAGCACTCGGGAGGCAGAGGCAGGAGGATCGCTGTGAGTTCGAGTCCAGCCTGGTCTACAAAGTGAGTCCAGGACAGCCAAGGCTACACAGAGAAACCCTGTCTCGAAAAACCAAAAAAAAAAAAAAATTCTTGATTTGTAAACTTAAATTTATTTCCACACTGAGATATTTAACATTTTTTCTCATTTTCAACTGAATGAGCTGGATATTTTAATAACAGCGTGTGTACATAAAACTATTTCTATCTACCTTTTAATTTTGTTCAAATAAATATTTTTAGACCTTATTCTGGGTCAAAAACAATAATCAAGCACAAGGCATCTATCTCCAAAGGAGTCAAGCATAACTCAATCTGTTTTCTCAACCTGTTATTCTTGCAGTCATTTTCAGATACCAAGAAGTGGATGCCTTCTATAGCTTTAATCTTACAGCTACAGACATAGAGATAGGATGGAATTTTATATGAAACTAGGTAGGAAAACGACTAATTCTTCATAGTACATAATACTCAAATGCGGTTGATATCAGTGCCATTTTATCCATCAATCATTCATGTGAAGGCAACTTGGGGAGACATAGGAACTGAAAAATCAAATATTTGCTTGATGAAACAATTTTAGCCTTAATAAATAAATCTTTAAAAATACAATGGCTATGTCTTACAAAAATTGGGATCAACCATGTGGTAAGTAAAGTAGCAATGTTATATTCTTATTTAAGAAAATACTAAAAATATAAGTTAAAGCAAGTTAGACATTGGCTTTACAGGTTCATAATGTCATAAAATATTTTTCTCTGGTTCTTTTACCGTATGAGGTCAAGTGTTTGGATGGCAAGGTCAGGATGTTTCTTGAGTGCTATAAAGTACTGTGAACCGCAGCAAATAAGTTATTTAGAAACGACCACAAAGTTTTTCAACGTTTTCCTGTGATCACAGATAGTAGTTTTTTCTAAAATATACTAAAGATATGGCCTTGAAAAGAAAGTTAAAATATTATCAGATTAGTTACATTTACTAAATTAAGAAAGACTATTTCTTGAAAATGAGAGCTCCAGGAACTTTAAAAATGTGTAAAATTTGTTTTCCTTACAAACACATTATTGTATTTAACTTAAAGTGAATAAGTTAGCTACACAACTTAGTATTTCACCAAAAACAAGAATTATATCAGAAACCTGAAACTCAAATGAAAAACTATAACATGACTGACTCTGAGCAGGTAGCTGTCCAAACTGAGCACCACACATGGCAGCATGGAAATTGATGTTAGCAAGGGTTCTATTTAAAAGAAAATTTTGAGTTCCAAATTAGATATACCTATATCTAAAGCTTTGCAGCAGCAGAACACTTAAGCACATGGCCTCTAGAGTGTCTGGTACTCATCGTCTGTGCTTCATTCCTCACAATGCTGCCCACTGGTCATCCTTCCCTCCCTCGGCTTGCTCCTGTGTGATGAGTTTATACTTCCTAATCTTCCAGGTAGAAATGTTCCTTTTTCTGTTTTATTTGACTTCCTGAATTGTTTTTTAAAGCTCTGATTGCAGATTTGAAAATGGGAGTTCTGCTGATACGATGGAAGGATGATTCTCCTCTATCCTGTTCTAGAAAGGTGCTTGAGCTGCTCCTTTTGTCATTCTCATTCAAAGACCTCAAGTTGTGGTCACCGAATTTTCTTGAAGAAGGAACATCTGTAGAGTCACAAAGACCTGCAAAAAGTGACAATCCACCAGCTTAGTAAAGATGTGTTGTGCTTCATTGCTGTGAGAAATTGGGTATTGACCATCTTCATGTTATCTTCAGTCTTCCTGTGTTTATTGGTGCCAAATTGTTCCAGATAAACATCTCTTATGTTTTTCTAGTTTTACTTCATTATTATGTAATCCATTTTAGAGATTTTAGATTCCAGATTTTGAATTCTTGAGTTCTGTCTGATGAGTGAAGAAGCAGCATGATTTCTTATTAGATTCTCTTAAATGTTCTTGACCTACCATTTTTTTCCTACTTTACTCATTTCTTAGATTTTTTTTTTCATTTCCATTGTTTTCTAAGACAAATTACTAGTTGTTTTGTTACTTTGTAGCAGGGTGCGTGTTTTACCTCCAGCCCCAAGCTCCCAGGATAGTGACACATGAAGCTGATAATATATTTACAAATTACCTAGGCCATATAGCTAGGGTCTTCTCTAACTAGCTCATAACTTAAAATAACCCATTTATACTAATCTCATTCTGCCATGTGGCTGGTTACCTCTGGTCAGGTACCATGAATCTTTCCTCCTCACCTCTTTCAGGAAGAATCTCCCTGTGCCTGTCTCTATACCAGCATCTCTTCTATCTACTGGATGTCTTACCTTCTCTTCTACCCTTTCCTATAGGCCATAGCTATTGTATTGACAGGTGTTGCACGCATACAATACACAAGTTATTCTTTCTACATTACGTCTTTATTATATTGCTTTTTTTAGAAAGTAACTTCCTTGGCTTTCATTTTTTAAAAACGAGCATTTCTTGTTTGTTGAGCTTGGTTTTTTTAAAGACCAATCTTAAATTGAGAAATTTCAATTTCTCCTCACATTTCCATGTTCTATGACTCTACATCCTTTGTTTTTTAAAAGTACTTCCTTTTGCATTCACTAACTTTCATGCTTTTTTTCTCTATAAGTAATTTATAGTTACCTATTGTGTTCTGTTAACATATTATGTGGATGAACTGCATCCTGGATTTCTAAAAGTCTTCCAGAATCATTGTAGTTTATTTGAAAATGTTCAGTTAATGTCAAAATCTTCTCATAATTAGGCAATTCATAATTCTCAGAATCTGATTCATATACCAAGTGTAGATGTAATATTATTCCACAGCATTTGCATGTTCTATAACTATATTCTTTTCATTAGCTGTTTTCTGGTTGGTTTTTTTTGCCTGTCAGACTCCTCCTCCTCAAGGTCAAATTGCTAAATACCTGTCTTTTCCTCTGGCTTCTGTTGCAATCTCTGAACTATTAAAGCTTAGGGACCTAGGAAAATCCTGAGTGTGTACAGCTGTACTCCACCATGTATTTCTTTTATTTACATACACTTTGCTATTCTTATTTTAGCTATGCCACCATATTTTATGAAAATATTTTCTTTCTGGTACATTTATTCAAATTCCTTATGAACTAAGAAAAGAAAAAGAAAAACCAAAACTTTGATCTGTAAAAATTTTACTACTTCTTTGGCAAATTCCAGTGACAGATTCCAAGTCTAATCATACTGTTTCTGTAATAGTGCCGTCCCACGCGTTCTAAGAGTTGCTGGCTGGTGATTATTATTTCTGGCTCAGATTTTACAGGCTAACATTAAGTTTTTAAATTTTGTGAAACTTTGCTTCTTCAACTTAGCATCTTCCAAGTGGCCCCATCATCTAGCAATAGGAAAAAGCTAGAATCTCTGTCATGAATTTTTTTTTTGAAACATGTAATGGGAACCTCTTAAGCATGAAAAATAAATGCTTTTCTAGGGACCAGGCATGGTGGTGCACTCCTTTAATTCCAGCACTCGGGAGGCAGAAGCAGATGGAACGCTGTGAGTTCAAGGCCAGCCTGGTCTACAAAGCAAGTCCAGGACAGCCAAGGCTACACAGAGAAACCCTGTCTCAAAAAGCAAACAAACAAACAACAAAAATTCTTTTTTACATTGGCCTAATAGATTGTCATTTGAGCTGTTTGTTGATTTCTGTATCTTGGTAGTTAGCAAGATAAAGAACAAACATAAGAATGGAGGATAATGTCTAAATTCATTTTTTTTTTGCAACCTCCTTCACCAGAGATATCTTGTATACTCTTTGTCAGTTTTAGTCTGTTTCTTTGAGACCTCAAGAGGTCTCTTCCAGTAAGAAGTAACAATATATGTTTAAGTTTCCAGGTGATCCTAATAGACACATAGTAAGAGGCAATTTGTTATTATTTTTATTTTAAAAATTATTTCTTCCCTTTCCTCCATCCAGCACTTTCCATGTACCTCTCTTGCTGTCTTCAATTTGTGGCGTGTGCACATCTCTCTCCCAGTCCATAACTATTATATGTATATGATTTCAAGCTGACCACTTGGAATTGCGTAACCAATATGGGCACTTTTCGCTTGGAAACTTTCATTCAATATTCCTTAGTGGACTAGTTGTCTATGGCTGAGACCTCATGAGCAATCTTACAGGAAAGCTTGGTGGGCATGTTGTCATCTGTTCTTCAGGTGAGTATGTGAGTATGTACATATTTAGTGAAGAGCTACAGTTTGTTAAGGCTAAGGGTTAAATTATATATGTTGTCTTAATTTTCTAGGCATTTGACAAAATATATTGGGTACTGTCACTTGAATTTTTCTTTAAAAAACAAAGTAGTATTTTAAATTGCCCTACTATCTTGCTGATGTTTATTTTCTTTAACGTAAGTTACATTTCATTATCAGTAGCCTTTAGCCTAGCCGTCTCATTCTTTTCAGTAATTACCAAATCATGTGAGTGCCCAGGATTTTTAAAATAAGAGTGTAGAAGAAGGGAAACACTCAAATCCCCACCTAGCGGGAATTCCAGGAACCCCATGAGTAAGAACTACTAAGTATAGGTTTCCAGTTTATCGTGTAAAGAGTCTGTTTCTTGGTCTTTGACACTATTTGCGTACATCAGTGCTGTTGCTGGTCACATTTAATGTGAGAGCCCTAGTAATATCTAAAATAGTGGCGTTTTCAACAAAACTCCTATGCATATTGAAAGAGTGGGAGTTTTGTTTTTTACTATATTGATAAGAGGTTTTATTTGTAGAGATTTGACTTGTAGATTGTGTAAACCAGATTTTTTTGTGTTTTCCATCCCCAACTAAAACATGGGGTTTATTTTAAATATGGTGAGGAAAGACTATTCAAACACTTTTAAGTGTGTTTCATGAGTGACACACCACATGGGAAGTGGATCGGATTAGGACATGTAGAGTTGGTTCTTAAGTACAGTTGAATGAAAGTAGTCAGGCCAAATCTCTAGACAAAATGTTTGCATAGAAAGAATTTTTCTGATACTATGCTTGTCTGGTTATCTAAATGTTGCTATAAGTGGTCTTACATTCTTGATAATTATGAAGCAGAATTTTGTCTGCCTTTAAAAATAAATGTACTCCTGACCAGCTCATTCCACTTGCCTAAAGTAATATACTAGTAGGCTTTTTTAGTATTAATCTAAACCTGATTCCCCCCAAATATTTCATAATATTTCATAAGTAAAGCATTAGTCTAGTGAAACCTTTTTTAAATTATGAGAACAAGAAGGCCAGTTTATTTTTGAACATACCTTTTATATACTTCTTTGTGTTCTTTAAAAGATTGTTTGGAAGATAATAGTTTTGAACTTCTAATTTTATTAGAATATTGAGGATTGAGAATATTAAGAGACACAATTTAAGAGAAATATGTGTTCTTATAGGATCACTCTTCCAATTCCCAGATGCAGAAAGAGAAGAGACATTTAAATAAAAGGAAGTTAGTTTGGCAAATACTATTGTCTGAATATTTGGTTCTTACTGTTAGGGAAAGAATTTTGTATAAAACCAAAAGGAAATAAACTAATGAAGTATGCTATGTTACTTTGGAAATCCTTCCCAATACTGAGACATTTTACTAAAGGTTTATGAGATTTTGTTGTGTCTACAGCTAGAAAAAAATACATTTGCTGCATATGTGTGTATCTGACATCTGATGTTCACAATTATTATCTTGAGGTTTATTAATAGGATTTTGAAGGTTCTTACCTTAGAACATTTCAAGACTTTCTAGTATTAATGTGTTCCACTGCATTAGATATAGTGTGACGTAATAAACTACAGAGAAGTGAATTTGGGTACAAACATGATTCCTTAGCACACTGTAGAAAAACTGTAAAAATTCATTGATAACTGGTTTTCAACTTTTCTGGTGCTGTGCCCTTTTAATACAGTTCTTCATGTGGTAGTGACCCCAACCATAAAATTATTTTGTTGCTACTTTATAACTGTAGTTTTGCTACTGTTACAATTGTAATGTAAGTATTTGGGGTCGCTGTTACTCACAGGTTGAGAACTACTGTTTTGAAGTAAATGTTTAGCCTTTCTTTCATTCTAAAATGAAGTTTCCATTCTTTAGCACAAGGAAAAACATTTCAGAGTACACTGATAAGGGAAATAAACTTTCTTTTTCACTAATACTTACAGTTTTTAGCATCTCCAAAATAATTTAATATCTTCGCACAATTATGTTAGATAATAGCTCCTCTATATAGCTAGTCATAGTTTGTGTGTTGAAAGTAGTCAAATTATCCTTAGTCACTAAAGATAAAGCACTGAATTTTTGTCTGTTTTGCATAAATTATTCAATTTTTTCCTCAGAAAAGATAATTAAAGAAATAAACTGGTGGGTAATATTTGTCAGAAAAACTGATAAGAGTCAGGTTTTTTTATGTTTTCTATTCAAAAGGTGACATTAACTGTCAAGTTATTAAGTGATAGTTATAAGCCAGTGATAAGAAGAACTTTACCAAAGATGAAAGTTGAAGAGGAGCTGGGCTGGGAAGCATTTGCCATATATGCATAGGGGTATGAGTTTGGTTTCCAGAACACATGTAAAAATGTCAGGCTGGTGGCACACACTTGTAATCCCGGAGCTGAGAAGTAGCGACAAATGGATCCCTGTAGCTTACTGTACAGCCAGGTTAGCCCAGTTGGTGACCTCCTGACCAACAAGAGATGCTTCAAAAGAGGTGGACAATGTTCCTGAAGATGATACCTAAATGAGGTTGTTCTCTGTCCTCCAAGCATACGGAAGCCTCCACCAGCACTTAAACAAACAAACCTGCTTTGTGCTGTCCCAGAATACTTTTTTTTTCTGTTGGAGTCGTGTGTGTGTGTGTGTGTGTGTGTGTGTGTGTGTGTGTGTGTGTGTGTGTGTGAGAGAGAGAGAGAGAGAGAGAGAGAGAGAGAGAGACAGAGAGAGAGACAGAGAGAGACAGAGAGAGAGACAGAGAGAGACAGAGACAGGGAGAGAGGGAGAGAAATTGTTATTGATGCATATTTATTCGTGGCTTAATTTTCTTATGAGGTAATCAAAAGGTCTAGATTAATTATATGTAGCTTTAAAGAGCTTGGCCTGCTAATCAACTTAGATTTGGTGGTTTTCGTAAGCAATTTTATTTAGATAATGTATTCAGCTTTAAAAAAAAATCTCTTTGGGTTCAATAGTAAATAGACGGGTAGTTTTGAAACATCTTAATTATAGCATACAGGTTTGCCATATTATTTAATAAAAACAGACTATAGAAATCAAAATAATACCACCATGTGTTCAAAGGTAAAATTACTCAAAGAATAATTGTTATTGAATGTCTTTTGCTGATTACTGAAACTGATTAACCTTTTTTCCCCCCATAATCAGAGAACAACAGTACTAATTTTCTACAATAGCCCAGTAGTCCTGACATGAAATTGCTTTGAATAGTTAAAATCTCAGTGAACATGACCTCTAAAGACTTAAAGCTATATTGTTTACCTGAATGGATTTACAGTCAGAAAGGTAACTGTACTCACCTCACATTCTGTACAGCTTCCACTGTAACCTTTAATTTTCATAAACTACACTCATCACTGTCTTTTAAGTGCAAATGGACATGATATTAGTTGAAAAGTATATGGTTCTAGACACAAAAGGCCACATGTAATCACATTTAGATGAACTATCTAGAGTAGATAAATCTAGAGAAATCAGATTAGTGGTTATCAAGGGAGAGGGGGATGTCTGCTTAATGAGTATAGGGCTTCCTCTTGCAGTAATAGAAGTCCTCTAAAACATGATGGTGATGATGTTAGTACAGTACAGGGGACGTACGGATTGCCACAAGTCGTGCTTTAGGTGGTAAATTTATGTTCTTATTTTGCTATAACTTTTGAGAAGAATGGATTTGAAGTCATTATAAAATCTCCTCAAAAGACTGTCCCCAAGGTTTATGAAATGCTCAAGCTGTGGTTTAGAATTAATCTAAAATAGCATTAATAATGTGACAAATGTATTAGGTTAAAATTCTCAGGAAAATTAATGAGTTCCATCTTACTAATGACAACAGTAGAAATAAGGCTAATTCCTTTCTCACAATTTCCTTATATTTAAGACAACTGTAACCTAGGTATTTACTTTG
Organism: Acomys minous; assembly: GCF_964271855.1. Lineage (NCBI taxonomy): Eukaryota > Metazoa > Chordata > Mammalia > Rodentia > Muridae > Acomys > Acomys minous. The sequence goes on along the minus strand of NC_140485.1, from coordinate 127,365,481 downwards.
TTGATATTTGTTTTTTTACTTTTTTGTATTTTGTTATGATCTCTCTGACTTTTTAAAACGTTACAGAATCATGCTTTGAAAAAATGTATTTTAATGTTTTTTAAGTTTTATACTTTATGTTCCTTTTAAAGAGCAAATGCAATGTGTTTATTAGGTAAAACTGAATAAATTTAAGTCTGATTTTTAAAAAAATCCTTTTGCATTGTCTTGTGGGGAAAAAAACTACTTGACTCTTGAGCTCTTTAAGCCTTTAATGATCATATGATCATTAAATGATCAATGATTTAATATTTGGTGAGATAGATTGTTATGTGTTCGTTGTACATTTATTAAACACTCATTCCAGGTCTTGTGACTCTGGGAGGCTTTGCAACTCTCAGGTTTTGTAGGTAACTTATTACTCTTCTGTTCTTTACCATCTAATAATGACGCCAGACAAATGGACAAATTCCAGTAGAGCAAAGGATTGAGGTAAAGATTCACTTAAAATGTTTATCCACTAATTCTCCAAGTACTTCAAGAGGTATTCTTCAGCATATGTATGTATATATGATCATAAATAATTCCCTCAAGGAATTCTTTTATTTCTCATGAGTTTGGGAGGATTTGCTTTCAAATCTCTGAAACTAATGACTGCACAGAGTGCTAAGAAACCAACTTTGCAAAAATGCAGACTCAACAATTTAAAGTTAAATTGCTTTGCAAATAGCTGTGCTTGTATAATTGGCAGTATTCATGCCAATTACAGGGTATATTCTCCAAGTGGAATGACAATAAGTGTAATTAAATGAGATTAACAAAATGAGGATGATACTATCGACTAGATCATCAGGATAAACATGCAAGAAGAGACCTGTACTACAATAGTATAACCAGGGTCAAAATCAGCACAGCAAATAGGTATAATGCTGACAGTGTATTGTACTTTCATCTAAGTGATTTCTTACTAATGAAACTTGAATACTGTGTAGGGAATAGGCTCTTTAATTCATATTTCATTGTCCTCCTGTTCCATTTTGCACTCTTTCTGATGCTTTGTACTTTTCCAAATCTTTGTATCTTTTAATGGTGCTGAACCTTTTTGTCTGTTTCCTTTGATAAAAATGTTCTCTTTCATCTTGTCTTGTTTTTTGGTGAAGATAAAGTCTGATCACACCATTTTTAGACTTTCTTGTTTATCACCTTTTGTTTTAATTTTTAGTTTATATTTTTCCAACGTTAATCACGTTGCAGTAGCATTTCTGTTTGTGAGTGACTGTAACAAGATTAGTTGTGGTCCTCTCTATGTAGATTTGCTGTGAGTGCCTGTGTCTAGGTGAGAGCTTTAACCAAGGTGTTAGATGTTTGTTGACCTAAAGAGTGAATAATGAGTAATTTTAATGCCATTTAGTTCATTTTTGTTGTATAATATGCCACCCCAAATCTCTGATGTTTAAGCAACAGTCTAGTAATCTTGTGCTAAGTTGACTAGGCTGGTTTTGTTTGGCTTGACTTAGCTGCTGCCTGGTTGGCTCACATGTGCACAGTCAGCTGATTGATGAACTGGGGATTTGATGATTTAAGATCCTTGCATGTCTGGCAGTTGGCCAGCCACTGGGCAGAGTTACGGGATGATTTGACCACATGTCTCTCATCATCCATCAGGCCAGCCCAGGCTTATTTATACAGCAGAAACAGAAGCAGCAAGAGAATAGGTCCCAGTTGGCAAGTCCTATTTATGCCAATGCTTGTTACATTTATTAGTGTCTTCCAAAGCAACCGCATGGTCAGTACAATAGATTGCCTCTTGACTGGAAGAGCAACACAGTCATTTTACAAATGAATAACATGCAGGAATGAGAAGACTCATTCTAACTAAGCCTTAAAAATATATCACTAAATTCCATCGTTGTCAAACTCTCTTCGATATAACAAAGAAACCTTAGATTTTTTTTTTCTTTATTTCTCAAGAACTAAATAGATATTAGGCCAGAAAGCTGAAAAAGAGGCTCCAACATTATAAAATGTATTGGGTAAACTGGTCAGGCAGTAAACTGTCGTAAGTCAATTTGTACATTTTGGAAGCTGCTAACCCATACCGCTGGTTCACTCAGAAATTTAAGTTTTATTCCTTCTCAAGTTTCTGAGGGGCATTAAAGACAAGATAGTATAGTTTTACAACCAAGCTAGTTGGTTAGGGGACACGATTGTTTTAGAGCAAGATAAGAAAGTTAAGCTATTAGAATTGAGATAGGATAGATATTGAATCTCATTCGGACATTTAGACCCAACAAGACAGGAAAGACACTTATTTCAAACTGGACGAATGCAGATGGCCAATTCACTATGAATGTAACATGTATAGAACTCATTATTCTCATGATTGTCACATGGTTCTCCCTGCTGTCTATAGTTTGTTTTATACATGTGTAATAAAATAAAAGTACATATAAAAAATAGAGGGGCAAGGAAGAAAAGAGGGAGGAACTGCAATAAGGGACAGTTAACATGAATGATCATGTGAGGAGTCATGTTGAAACCAAATGTAGTTGAAGCTTCTTAAAACACAAATGAAAGGAATCAAAGAAGTCACCAAATAGGAACAAAACACATAAATGAAAGGAATCAAAGAAGTCACCAAATAAGAAAGACAGACCCCAACTGGACCTCTCTCAACACCAAGTGAAACCTTTAGTGCCAGGAATGGGTAACACCTAATTGAGTTGTTGGCCAAAGGGTTAGCTGTTAAAATCGACAAACAGCTCAGACTATAGTCAAAGCTATTGGTTGCTGTACAAACTGATAGTAAGACACTATTGCTGAAGACTACATAAGTCACTGAATATAAAAGCTAAACTGCTGCCTACCTATAGTTTTCACCCCCAATAACTACTTTGTAATGATACTGGAAAGTACTGTGCATTATACCAGAGAAGAAAGCTACATGTTAATCCAGCTCAAATGCCTCAATCTACAATAGTGATCTGCCTGCAAGATACACTGGTGCGGTACTGGCACAAAAGTTACTGGAGTAACCAACCACTATTGGGATTTAAGGCCCAGTCCATGTAATGGATCCCATGCCTGACATGGTTCCTGTGGCTAAGAACCTGAGACAATATACAGTATAGACGTAGAGGAACACTAAATACTATTGTAACGCTAAAGGAACATAGTAACATAGTAATAAATGACTCCCAGCATGCTATGCGCATCAACCAGTGTCTTAGTATCAAAGGAAATTTGCTACAGTAGATGGAAACTAAACATACAGAGACCTACAACTGAACAGTGTGCATATGCAGAGAATGTTCATTCTTAAGTGGGATGTCTTCAAACCCTTCTCCTTGGAGGCTTAGAGATCTCTGTAGATGAGGAGGCAGAAAGATTTAAGAGCCAGTGTAGGTAGAAGACACCAAAGAAACTGTCTTCCAAACACAAGATGGATGCACATATAAATTCACAGAGTCTTTGGCAGCACCCACAGATTCAATCCAGAGAGGGGTGACGATCTTGGGAGGGAAAGTGGATACCAGCCCCCATCCCTAACCCAGAAGCGTTCTTTAGTTAACAACAGTTAGCAAAGGAAAAATAGCATTCTTCAATGGAGTCTCAGTAAGTATGCAAACCACACTTAAAGGAGGCCTCATGGCCAGTGGTAGATGGCCAACAAAACGAACTCAATGCTATTTTTTGGAAATCTTTTGTTTGATAATTCTTTTGTATTTTGTCTTTTAACTTTGTCTTTTGCTTATCCAATTTTGTGTTTTTTCTGGTGTGTGTGTGTGTGTACCCAAGTGCACAGTGATGTGTGTGTGTGTGTGTGTGTGTGTTGGCACACATGCCTGCCTGCCTGCATGCCTGTCTGCCTTTAACCTGCTTTTTTCTTATTGTTCACACTGTCTCTTTTGTTTTCTTCTGGCTTGTTTATTTATTTGTTTTCTAAAGGGAGAGTTGAGTGGGTAGGTAAGATCTGACAGGAGGTGAGGGAGGGGGCAACTATGATTGGAATATACAGTGTGAAAATTATTTTCAATAAATAAACATGCTACAATGCACAGACCCAAAGAAGGTAGATAACAAAGATGATCCGAGGGAGGATGCTTAAATCTCACGCAGAAGGGGAAATAGAATATAGACAGAGGTAGTTGTTGAAGAGAGGGAACAAGGTTGGAGAGGGAGCACAGATAGAAGTGAGGGTGGAGATCAGACCTGGGGAGAGCGGGTGTGGGAGGACAGGCGGCCTGCAGAGAAAAGAGAAACTGCAGGTGGGGGCATCTCGGTGACAAGCTGCAGACCTAAGTCAGGAGAGGCCTCTGGGAGGGTATGAGGGACTATAGCTGAGACTCAGAGTAGCAGGGCCCTTGCAGACCGAAAATGACACCCTCTAAGTAGAAAAGAGTCCTAGTGGAGGGAGGATAACACCAACCCACTCACAAAAACCTTGATTCAAAACTTATTCTGCCTACAAGATGTCCAGGGACAAAGATAGAAGAAAGATTGAGGGAATGTCCAACCAATGTCTGGCCCAAACCAAGACCCACCCCTTGGAAGAAAGCCAACTCTTGACACTATTAGAGATACTGTGCTATGCTTGCAGACAGGGGCCTATCAGAGTTGTCCTCTGACAGGCTCCACCAGCAGTGGTTTGTAACATGCTGAGACTCACAGCTAAACACTGGGTGAAGCACAGAGAGTCTAGTGGGAAAATGGGAAAAAGGATAAAAGGACCTAGAGGTGACAAGCTCCACAAGTAGACCAACAGAGCCAACTAACTGGGACCCAGAGGGACCTGTGGAGTCCAAAGCATCAACTAAAGACCATACATGTACTGGACCTAGATTCTCTACATAGATGTAGCCAATGGCCAGCTCAGGCTTTGTGTGGGTCTACTAGTAAGTGGAGCAGGGTCTGACTGGACTCTGTTTCCTGCCTTTTGATCACTTCCCCATGACAGGACTGCTTTGCTAGGTCACAGAGGAAGAGGACAAACAATCATGACACGACGTGAGCTGGAGTGGGTAGGTAGACGGGCTTTCTTTTTCTGAGGGATAGGGGAATGGGAGAGGGAGGGTAGGACCGGGAAGAGAGGCGTGAGGGGGCTATGATTGGGATGTAAAGTGAGTAATTTTTTAAATGCTAAACATTGGACATTAAATGGCTTAAATGTCAAGTCAAAGAAAATAGAAGCATTTTGTCTAGTATTTGAAATGTGTGTTTGTATGTGTATCATGTTATGTAACATGTTATAACTTCAATTTTGTAATGTACCTTCACTTCCAATTGTTAGAATTGTAAAACTCATTTTGAGTTTTATTCTTTCTGAGATATTAGGAGTCACTATCAGTGTTAGTAAAATAATTTTAACCCCAAATTGTAGCCTTACATTACTAGATTGTTGAGCCACTATACGAAAAAAAACCAAACAACTCCAGAACCTTTTCAGCAGCTTTGCTAGCAAAGGTGACTACCTTCAGCATTATTTTTGGTTCACTAAGGTACGATTTTGGAAAGTACTTCTGTAGTGAACTAATCACCACATAGTACTGATCACTAATTATACAGCTGTCATACTTTACACTCTAAGAACAATTAATCACAATACAAATTCCAAATGCAAATACAAAACACATTCCACAGAGACAAAACATGATAAATGCATGCTTTATATCTCATGTATAAAACGGGAGAGTAGGAGAAATTGGAGAAAATTGCCTTGTTAAGGAAGCTGAAAGTCTCACCTTAGGCCAACTGCACACTAAAGATCAGGAATGGCATGGCATGGTTCAGTCCAATCCAAAGGTCTTAGAACCAAGGAACACTGTTGGTTTCATTATTTAGGAAAAAGTTATTTTCAAGTGCTTATAAGCCCCCCCCACACCCCCTCTCTCTGTCTGTGTTTTCTCTAAGGACACAAATTTACAAAGTTACTGATTCAAATCAACGTTTAACAAACTGAATAGCTATTCCTGTCATCTAATTAGATGTGTATGTTACAATTAAGAAATACTTATGCTCCAGGATTACAAACTTAGAATGAAACTGCAGGACAAGCATGAAGTAGACAAGAGATCTACAGTACATTTATTTAATCACTCAGTGCTGGAAGGTCCAAAGTCACAGAGTGTAAGGAAGGTAAACAGTCTTAATAATTCGTGCTCTAATTGCTGTCCTGTGATTTTCACTTTGATGGTTTCAAAAAGCTCATGCTGTGTTCCTCTCCTAAGATCAAGTCCCCAAGCACCCAGGGGGATGACTGGTAGGAATCCTAGCATCCAAAAGCCAGAGAACCTGCTCTGATATCCAAGGGTAGGATAAGGTATCTCGGCTCCTAAAAGCTTACCCTCTGATTTTCTGGATCTGAGTCCCTAGCTGATCTCATGGTGCAGGCCCACAGAGATTGCAGCCTCTTCCTGCTCAGGCTACTGTCTCTGTCTTTTCTCTGACAGAATCCACCTGCCCCCAGTATTGGCTAATTATCCCAGTGAATGTTAGCATTGCGATTCAGTACTGCCTTTACTTCTGGCAAATTTTCGTATCGGTTGCCATAGCTAGGCCAACCTTGATGATCAGAAGAGAGTAACTCCACCAGCGTGAGCATTTTGATCCTGGGCCAGTTGGGTGATGACATGGGTAGCTTGCTGGTTTCTATGGAGCAGGTCATCTTATTAATTTACCTTGTTCTTAAACAATAAGGTTACCATTTAGTGAACATTCACATGGAACACAGATATCTTTATATTCATTGGCCACTCATATTTCTTCATACATCTCCAGATCTGTTTGTCTTAATGTTCATGTCCATGTGTATATGTATGTGGGTGCATATGTGTGAATGCATATGGAGAGCAAAAGAAAACCTTAAGTATCATCTTGAGGGAATGGTATCCACCTCCTTTAAGAGTGCATTGTTCATTGGCCTGGAGCTTAACAATTAGGTTAGACTGGATGACTGCACACCCTGGATATCCTCCTGCCTCCCCTCCCCAGCACTGGGATTATAAGTGTGCCACCAGAGAATTTTTAGGTGGCATCTGGAGATTGAACTCATGTTTTCATGCTTTCAAGGAAAGCACTTTAGTGACAAATTCTCTCTACCCGCTCTCCATATTCCTTTGCTAGCTTTTAAGTCATGTTCCAAGTTCCTGACTGGACAAGGCTCTGGCTACTGTCCGTTTTTGGTATTCAACCACAATCTGGTATTCTATGCAAAGCCCAAGTTTTGGTGGGCTGCCCGCCATTTGCCTGGCTGGATAGCTCTGTTACCATTGTCCTTCAGAGGTATCCCAGTGCTATGTTGCGGCAGCTGTCCATCTTCTAGTAGTGTGTGTATATTGGATGGAGTACTGTAAACCAGGCCCAGGTCTTCTTATGTCAATCATAGGAAACTCCCCACCCATGAGCCCAAAAGGTGCAGCACTGGCTAGTGCAACAAGAAGAGCTGTGAGTACTTGGACCACTTTTTCATGAATTTAATTGTGCCTTCAGCCTGCTCATGCTTGATCACATACATATGTATCTTTTCTGCTGGGTGATTGCATGCTACTGTGTATGCCTACCCTTACCCTGGTTGCCCAGAAAACATCCAGTTCATGACAGGCAGTTCAGGTCACAAGGAGGACTTGGCAGCCTGTGATGAAGCATTCAGTTTCTCCTAAAGCCAAGTAGCAGGCCAGAACCTGTCTCTCAAAAGAGAGTAGTTGGCTCCAGACAATGGCAGGGCTTTGTTCCAAATTTCTAAAGGTCTACACTGCAGTCCCCCTATTGGGGTCTGTCAGAGGCTCCAGAGAGCTTCCTTATCTGAGTTGTACAAGGTGAAAATGCAGAGCAGGGAAAGGCTTGGGAAGAGTTAGGACTCAGAAGGGAAGGAAAGAGCTGGCAAGGAGACAAAGGACGCAGAAATATTGGCATAGCTTCTGTGAAAGCTTTCAGGGTTCTCTAATAGATGAAGCTTAGAATTCTTGACGAGCTCATGGCCTGCTTTCTCAAACGCAGCTCCTGGAAGGGACCAAGCCACATAGAAGGGTTATGGTCTGTTTCATAAAACTAGGATCATGGCCTTGTTTCACTTATTGTTGTCTTAGCCATCCAAGGTAAAATTCCTTTGTACTGTCTTTCTAAAACCAAGGAAGATACGCAACACTTACTGAGTGTCTCTAGATTTTGGAGGTAGCACGTACCTCATTTGTGTACCTGTTTCAACTTATTAAAAAACGCATTGCTTCAACCAGTCTCAATTTTTATTGGAGCCAGAGCAGGAACACATTCTACAACACCTCCAATGTCATGCAAATTACAGGGCCAATTGGACCACATGACCCCCGCAATGTTTAAAGGGTCAGAGGTGAACAGTAATGTGCAGAGCCCACAGCAGATAGGTAACCACTGTGCTGGGCTATGCAATGTAATACGTCCTCCCATTCTTTGTATTTTCTTGCTTTCTTATGTTTAGTAAATGACCTAGTTCAGTGCCAAGCAGAAATGAGGCTAACATTTGCCTCCTTCCCTCCACCCTAAAGGGAGAGTATTCATTTTATCATTGCGTTTGGTGTTCGTAGTAGGCTTTACGTACTGTGGTGGTTTGAATGAGAATAGACTCCGTATATTTCAGTGCTTGGTCCCTAGTTGGTGCAGCTGTTTGGGAAGATTAGATGGTGTGGCCTTGTTGGAGAAAGTGGGACCCTGGGATAGGCTTTGGGGCGTTAAAGACCACACCAGGCCCAGTCTCACTCACTCTCCAACTTGGGGACCAGGATGTAAGCCCTTAGCCACTGCTCCAGCACCCATGCCAGCCTGTTTGCTGCCAGCTTAATGTTTTTTTTTTATATTTTTATGCATATCTATGTGTGCTGTGTGTGCACGTGTGTATGCATGTTTGCATATGTGGATGTACATGTGTGTGAAGGCCTGAAATTGATGTTAGGACTCCTCCTCCATTGCTCCTCTGCCTTACTGTTTAGAAGCAAGGTTTCTAAGTCAAACCCAAAGCCCCCAGAGAAAGCTAGTTAAACTAGGCAACTTGCTGCATGGATCACATTTCTCCACCTTCGGAGGCCTTAGCTACAGGTGAGACACCTTTAACTCTTTAGACATCTTCTCAGAACTCCTAATAATTTTAATATATATAGGATCAGCCTCATAACCATCTCTCATTGCTGCTATTATAGATTTCTGTCTTCCGTTTTTCTCAGTCAATACAAGGCATAGAAACATGTGATTTTTTTGGAAAAAAGAACCAGTTGGGCTTTGTTAATTTTCTTCCTGTCATTCACATTTACTCCCAAGTTCTAATTTCTGTTTTCACCTTGTGATCAATTCGCTCTTTCTTTATTGTCTTCTTTTTGTGGAAATAGACAGTTAATTTTAAAAGTTTCTTTTATCATATATTCATTTTAACATATAATATTTTCTCTAACTGCTGTTTTAGCAACCTCCCCCAAATCTTTCTTATATGTATTCCAATATAATTCTATTCAAATATTTATTTTATGCTTCTTGCCTTTATGTATTTATTTAGAACTATTTTTATTAAATCTCCTATTAGGGCATCTGACCAATAGTAGCTATTGATTTCTAGTTGTATTTTGCAAAAAGAATATCACCTTTCTGGTTGCAAAGTTTTGTGATTTATCATGATGTTTGTGTTTTGGTCAATGTTAATGAAAAGGCAATATTCACTGGAACCGAATTTGTATTCTATATTACAGGCTGTGATATTTAGTAAATGCCATTAAAACATTATAAAACTTTGATAATTCCTTTTGTACTCACTTGATCAATGATTGAAAAGAGAAGCTTATTTCCTAATTATGATTGTGAAGGTTTGGGAATACAACTTACTGGGTAGAGTGCTTGATTAGCATATACAAGGTCCTGGATTAGTCTCCATCATCAGTTGCGCGCGCGCGCACACACACACACACACACACACACACACACACACACACACACACACGGGAGGGGAGGAGGGAAAGAACCTTATCATTTTAGATTTTTAAAAATTCTGTCAGGATTTGTTTGAAATATTTTGAAAGTTGCATTCATTGTAGATTCCTTTAGAATTATTATATCTTCTTAATCAGTGAAACCCAGGGCGCAATCCCAAGCACTGCAAAAGCCAGACGTGGTGGCACGTATACACAACTGCAGCACACGGGAGGTGGAGGCAGGAGAATCAGAAGTTCAAAGTCATCCTTGACTACATTGAAATTTTGAGGCCGGCCAGGGTTATGTGAGAACTCTTGGATGAATAAACAAATAGTGAATGTTCTAGTATAAGTTGTGCCTCAGTTTTAAAGGTGCAATATATAAAGTTCAGAGTTATTAACCTGCATGGAGGTTTTGTATTTTCACCTGTGTTTTACTAGCTCCTACTTTGATTTTCAGCAGCAAGCACTACACTTAAAGCAGAGTGCTTAGATTAATATGATTTGTATATTGCAAGGAAGACCTATCTCTCAAAATTTCTTCATTTATCATCACTTCCTTCTGAATTAATAATTCAGAATAAAAGGAAAATTATTATGACCTCACAATTCTTAAGCACTTTGAATAATGCATAAGTCTACAACAGTAAATGGTGCCACAGTGATAATCATTAATGTTGTTTGTTCCAGAAAAAAAATGGCTGCTTGATTATTTATCATTCTCTTCATATTGATTTTGACTTCTTTTTGTTCTTGCTCTACCAGATATTTCTGGAAAGCCAGTGAGTGGCTTGAAAAGGTGGTTGTTGTCAAGCTTAGAACATGTGATGTTATAGCAATCAACTGATTGTCAGACACCAGAAGAAGAGCTTGGCGATGATACAGTGTTAGATTACTGCAGTTTTAACTTCTTCTGATTGTTCATAGAAACATCCTTACTGCATTATTGCATTTACAGTTCCACTTACTGCCACTTTCTTAGCCCTGATTACTGCACTAATCAGTAATTTCTAGTTGCAGTTTTCTCCTTGGGAGCTACCCTGGGTACCCCTGTATTCATGGAATCAAGGCCATGCAGGGACTTTTATCCAAATGTTTTCCTTAAGTTGTCAAGCAAGTATCTTCTACATAAAACACTGAAGAAAATGCACAGTTCCTCAGTTGATCTGTATCCCCATCATCTCAGACAACCTTATTCTCAGAAGGGAATTGCACCTCTGAAAGGACAGAAAGCAGAGGTGCCCATGAAACACACCGTTTTTCACCCAGTGAATTCATCTCTACTCCCCCTTGCTGTTTTCTCTTCAGATAGTTACTCCTCCTCAATTTCAAACGTAAGATCCCTTTGCCTGTGCTTCATACTCTCTCCCTCTCGCTTCCCATGCCCTCCCCCGCCCCCTCCACTGCCCCTCCCCCACCCCACCCTCTCCCCCACCCCCACCCCCCTCTTAACTTTAGGAGGAATTTGTTCCATGGAGTAGCACTCGTTGCTCTGTTCATTCAAATCCTATCTCTGCATTAACTTTTGCCCAGCATGTAAGTAAACTTAACTTTTCCTCACACAAATGGAACCGTCATTGCCTTTCCCACTTCATATCATCCCATCACATCTCTTGGTTCTTCATGTCAAGTCTTGAAAGAGTGGTTTATTCTCTTTTTTTGAAAGGTGATTATTATTTATTTATCTTTAAATTATCACACAAAGCATGATATGATATAAATAGTGTGATGTGGTATATAGGCCTTTTATTGCTCTTACCCTTGATGAGCTTGAGCTCACTCACCTTGAGCACCTTGATCTCCCTTACAAGACACCAATGAAAGCGTTTGAAGTGCTTTGACTGGCCAAGTTCCACAGGATATTTTTCTGTCGTTATCCTACTCAAGATCTCTGATTCTGAAGACATTTGATTGTTGAACTTCCCTCTACAATCTCCCCTTTTCCTTTACTATTTGCTTATCGATTTCTCCTGCTTTCCAGCTGGCCCTCTCACAGATGTGGCCTCACTTCTTATTTAAGGCCATTTCTCACTCTAATTATTAAGTTCAGTGTAGCACACAGGACAGACACACAAATAATTGCTCCTTCTCAGTCTCTAGACTCAATGTCAGTCCCCAACAGGGCTTCTCAACCTTTTCTTTTGTTCATTCTAACAATTTTTATTAAATTCTCTCTCTCTCTCTCTCTCTCTCTCTCTCTCTCTCTCTCTCTCTGTCTCTCTCTCTCTCTCTCTCTGTCTCTCTCTCTCTCTGTCTCTCTCTGTCTCTCTCTCTCTCTCTCTCTCTCTCTCTCTCTCTCTCTCTCTCTGTGTGTGTGTGTGGTGTTCATACTATGTGGGTGTGCATGAGGAGGTCAAAGTTCAGGTGTCATTCCTCTGTATTTTGAGACAGGGTCTCAGTTTTTTTTATTATTATTAATTTATTCTTGTTACATCTCAATGGTTATCCCATCCCTTGTATCCTCCCATTCTTTCCTCCCTCCCATTTTCCCCTTATTTCCCTCCCCTATGACTGTTCCTGAGGGGGATTTCAGTTTTACCTGGAGCTCAACCAACTGGGCTATGATGGTTGGCCACAAAGTCTCGTCTCTTGCCTTGATTAATACTTTTTAAATGAAGCAATGGCTTCTGCTCAATGAAGTGGCTCTCCAACTCTAGCTCATTTTAAGTGATGCTTTTGTAACTTTACATTGTTATTTTTGCACTAGCTTTTCTGCCTAGATTAATTTATTCTAGATTAAATTATTTGAGTTGTAGCGTCTTTTATGTTAGTAAATACAATTACAGCTTCTAAATACTTTAAAAGCCATAACCTTTCAGGAATTAGTCTTGAGTTTTCAGTGTCAGCTTATCTGTTTATTTACCTGGAAAAGAGAAAGAATTTATGTACCCATTTAAGCTTGTCTTATCCAGTCAAATGGGACCATTTTTTAGTTCACAAAATTGTTAAGGAGATTTTATTTGATAGTGTAGACAAAAAATGGAGTCCAGTGTTAGTCACAAGGGTATTCTCAGTCAATAGATTCTTCAACTATTATTGCCAAACTGCTGGAGAAAATCCAGGTCTCTCCAAGGATAGACTTTTTCCAAAACTGTTTTCTTTTTTATTTAAATGTTTCACTTATCTAAGTGATGGTATGCGTGATAGACTGCTCCATAAAAACAAATATCTTGCAAGATTTCTGTGTGCCTAAAATAGTTTTGTTTTTGCATATTTCTGCTTGTAGAAAAATGTCACACTTACAGTTTCCCAAGTACAAATTGTTAAACAAGTCTTATGTAAACGTGAAGTTTCCTGAAATCAGAAAATATAAGAAAATAAGTAACATTCCCCTTATTTCACCTTGTTTTTCCACAGTTACTTGATAGCCAGCTGGCGTTTTTAAAAAAATATCCTGTGAGTGTTAAATTACCATTGAGACTTAATGTTTGCTTAACTGAGGATCAAATATGAACTCACCAGGTCCTTAAAAGACACAATTGAAACCTAGTTAACACTATCTCATTGTCATAAAAGACCCATGCTTTGCCCTTCCTGTTCAGTATTATTGTTATGTGCTGTTCCTTATGAATAATAAATTCATAGTAAAGACTCTGGATCTGGCATTAAGCATAAGGGCATGTGATGTGGCCAGCCACCCTTCTTAATGTCTGATGTGAGCCAGTCCTCCATAAGCATTCCTTGCTTTGTGAGCATACATTCAACATGTGCAATAAGATGGCAATACATTCCGGTTCGCTTGGGATGGATCTAGTTTATACCTATCACTGCTCATTACTTTGGAAATTCTTTTGATCCTCAAAAAGTAGCCTGTTTTAGGTAGATACAACAGAACACATGTTATGACTTAGTGGCTCTATGTTAAGAAATATACCATAGGGGATGGTTGTGTGCAAATGTGAAAGATGTACCCCCCCCCAGGGTTTATTAGCTTCACCTTTTATATTGGAACCGTATGGAGATAACTAATGTACCCACTCTAGAACAATATATAAAGTATGGATGATTCAGGCAATGGACTATAGCATATATACAGCTAGTTGAATTAATAACCATATGTTTAAAAACATTTGAATTTCTTTTTTTCCCCTTGAGACAAGGTTTCTCTTGACTGTCCTGGACTTGCTTTGTAGACCAGGATGGCCTAGAACTCACAACGATCTGCCTGCCTCTGCCTCCCGAGTGCTGGGATTAAAGGTGTGCGCCGCCAAGCCCAGCTAACAAAATCATATATTGAGCCCCAAACAAGAACCAATAGAGAATACAAGCAGAGTAATTTCATCTATACAACACAAAAAAGTTGATGAAACATTTTTAGTATGGCTGTTTCCTGAAGCAGAACCGCCATAAGACGTCAAGTTCAAGTATAAAGTTAAAACATGAAATTGAAGGTCTGTAACCATTTTTGGTTTATGAAGAATGTTAAATATCATCTAATCAAGTAGTTTATCTAGTGAGGGAAGAAAAATACCACAATGGCGTAATGGCAAGGGAAAGAGAAAACACAGTGTTTGCGCGCGCCAGCTCTCTCAGGATCTAGATCTTAATCTCATTAGAGAATCACTGGGGAGTCCATGGGAAGTATGGGAACAAATTTATTTTAGGAGTGAAGTGGAGACACTTTGACATTGTTTTCTGTCAGTTTTTTGTTGGAAGGCTGCTCTGGAGTTGACAGAAGCGCCACACAGCATCCCAGTCTCCTGGTAATGTCACAAGCACAGCAGGATTAGCGAAGGTGTGTGTTCTGGAAGACATCATTGTTGAGAGCACAGGCTGAGATGCCACAGAGGTGTTTCTCTTTTTGGTCCCCACAGCAACTGGCAGTTTCCTAGTTCATCCACTGAAGAGTTCAGGCTATCCTTTCAGATGTGGTATATGTTTAATAAAAATATAAAGAGGCTGACTGACGATTTTGTGTCATTCTTAGTTGAAATGTGAGGTATTTGTCCTTCACTTCCAAAGAGTCCTACTGGTGGGTGTTATAGAACTTTGGACTTTTGAAGGGATCAGAGCCAACAGTCCATCTGGTGAGCATATGCCACTTCTGGCTCTTTGTCCCCAGTGACTCTATTACACACTGTGGCTTGAGACACTCAGTGAAATGTACAGATGATAGAGGCGCCTTTGGACGTTACTGTGCTTCCGGCGAGGGGAGAATCCTGATGCCCTGCAGAGGAGATGGTCCACTCTTCCGTCATCCATCGTGACCTACATTGTTTAGAATGTAGGGCAACACTGATGGGCTGGGTAGGGTTATGATGAGAACCGTGTGTCTAAATCTTTGACACTTTCAAGGGAGACACTAGATGTTGCCATTCTATCCACAATGGGGTCCTGTTTCTAATTTTTTGTCTTATATGCAGTAAAAGGACCTAAAACATTTTGTACTCTATTTTTATATAATTTTACTCCTCAGTCCAAGGGACCAATTTAAAATTTGCCTGATGCACCAGTTACCTAAACACAAACATTTTGATTAAGCATTCGAGGATAGTGAAATACATGTGGTTGATTTCATAGACTCATTGGGCCAGTGTGAAATGGCAGGAGCCAGGAATCTATTCTTCAAATGACCACTAGTTATCTTTTCTCTAACTGCCCATGATATTTTGGATTCCTAACAGTTGATGCTAGGCCCTATGTCTAAGAGCTCTTCAAAGACATGGGCGTTCTCATTTCTGCAGCGTAAAGTTACCCAAGTATGTCCTTTCAGTGTGAAGATTTGAAAATAACTATACTGCATAATCGTATTATTTCTATTTGATATCCTGGAGCTTGGTTCCACAGTGGTCTTTTCTGAGCCCTGACCTGAAAGAAGAGCTATCACAGCGGCAACCCAACAGCCAGTTTTCCCTCGGTAGAGCATCCCCTGCTGGTTCAGCAAAGTAAAGATACCATCTACTCCAGTGCCGGTGTCCCTCTGGTTCTGAACCCACCTTCAAGCCTTTCCTTTCTTTCCTTCATACTCTGAAGCAATCATAACTTCCTTCACAATCTGTCAGAAGACAATTTCTGCATCTTGCTTCATCATCTCTCCCCCTGCTCCTATATTTTAAGGACCCATTCCAGCCACGTATTTGAGTCTGGCTTCAGCAGTCCTTGCTAAGATATTGTATACTGAGTCTCAGGGAAGTGTCCCCAAGTTCACAAGTACATCTGTATCATCTTCTATTTGAAGGCTGTTTCAGACATGTCCTCCCATTCATGCCTGTACATATAGACAGGCCCTACGACCCGTTAAGTAGTTTGTTCCCCTTTGGGGGAGAACAGTTCTCCAGTTAGGCTGTAATTGGCATAATCCTACTAATTGCTGTATAAACCATGAGAAATAGGGATAAAGTTTTAAAGATATAGATGGATATGTTCATTTCCTTCTGGAATAAATGAAAACACACATATGGGGGGGGGGAAGAGGAAAGAGAAAGAGACCTTTGATGAAAGATCACAAAAAATATGAGTTCTGTACTTGCTATATAGCATTGCAAAATTTTTCCTGAAGGGTCCTTGGTTTCTCTGGATGGAAAATAGCTAAGAGAACTGACTTAGTTTTGAAAATTGGATGAGGAAGAAAATGTTTTTTCACTGTGACAGATAATTGTCTTCTGCTCTGGTCTTGAAGTTATGATTACGTGGAGCGGGGAGCAGGGTCTCTCCATGTGGCTTCAGTTGTCCTAGAACTTACTCTGTAGATCTCAATCTCCAAGAGGTACACTTGTCTCTCAGCCTTCCAAGTGCTGGGATGGAAGGCATGCACCACCTTGCAGATCTAAGTTATGGATCTTATGGGTCAAACAATATCCGTGTTGGAAGGCCGTCTTGCCTCTCATTCTAGCATGCCAGTTAGAACAGGTTAGTAATACACACGTCCAAAAGCAAGTCCCGTGCTCAGAATTCTGGCTGCAATCTTCCATGTTCAAGCTGGGGAAGGCTATGACTGTAGCCAAAAGAGTCCAGCGCATACTAGCTCAGGGCATCCAGGTAACTGGGTTCACCATCTTTAGGCCCAAGGAGCTAGTGCAATACCTCAGTGGCGAAGAGCACTGGCTACCCTTCCAAAGGACGTGGGTTTGATTCCCAGCACTCACATAGCAGATCACAATTGTCTGTAGCTCCCACCCCAGGAATTCTGACACCCTCTTCTGGCCTTTGTGAACACCAGGCATGCAGGTGATACAAAGGCAAACTTGCAGACAAAACACTCATACACATAGAGAAAATTAAAGTCTTTAAGTGTGTAGGTCCAGAAATTGGGATGTTTCTATCCTAGGTCTCAGAGTCCCACTCCTTTATCAGGACTTTGGTTTAACATAAGATAATTGCTGGGGCTTCAAATTCAGCATTTGGAACACAAAATTAGATCTTGTGCCTGATTTGTTAGTAGTCTACCCTATAACCAAAGACAAGGAGACAGAATGTCTCTTTTTAAAGAATAATCTGTCATCCCCATCCTATAATGAGTTGAATTGTGTCCCTAAAAAGATATGTTCGGATCCCAGTTGTTAGTGTTGGTAAATGTAACCTTATTTGGAATTCTGCACTTTGGGAGGTTTCGCAGACGTAATCAAGTTCCAATGCAGTCATGCTGGATAGGATGAGTCCCACATCAATGGCTAGCACTTTTATGAGAAACGGAAAAGGAGATGTTGAGATAAAGAGACAAACACGCAGATGGAAGCATGCCATGTACAGTGGAGGCAGAGACGGCATGACTCAAACTGTGAGGCAAGGGCCATGTCAAATTGCTGGCCCCACACAAAAGTAGGAAGCAGGGAAGCAGCCAGGGCAGAGTGTCCTCTGGAGCTTTTCTAGAGCATGGCTCTGCAAGGAGCACTGACCTGTGTCCCCTGAAACTATGAGAGCATGTGTTTCTAGCTTGCAGTAACTATGAAAGCCTGAGGAAACATAACTACTGTTATCAAGCACAGATCTCTCAATAGTGTTCAGTGCTTGCTCCATGTTTAGAATGAGTGAGCTTCTTTGTATTTTTATTTGGTTTACGTGCTAAGATTTTGATGTGTATAAATCTCATTCATCAGCTTTGAAAAGAATAATATTTAGGTGGTATTAGGGATTGAGTTTATGGCTCCACTCAAGCTAGGAAAATGCTCAGCCACTGAGATTTACCCCCAGCCTGTAATACGCTTTTATTTTGAGATGGGCCTAGTTAAGTTGCTCGGGCAACTTACTCACTCTGTAACTTAGAACCGGCCTTGAGTTGGTAATCCTCCTGCCTCAGCCTCCTGAGTAGCTGGGAGTATACAAATGTGTGCAGCTAAGGCCAGCTTTAAAGATGTGACCAGGACTTATTTATATAATAGCCCTGCCCAGTCCTCTACTCTCTCCCTTTGAGCTCAATTATACATAATCAAGGCATACTTTAACCAAGACCCCCACCTTTGGACTTTCCTTGTAGATGGCTCAATATAATTTTTGTTCTCTCTTTTAATTTCAAACTATTTTAAACTTAGGTAAACGGTGAAAGAAGAGCTCGAAAGCAGTACAAAACAAAACAAAACCCACAAAAACTTATGACATAATGTGTAGCCAGTACCTGTGTGTTGGAAGAACTGTTCACAGCTCTAAGCTTCTGTGCCCTCTCTGAGTTACTGCCCTGTTCTCAGTTACTCCATACAGGGTAAAACAGTGGCTTTCTGCATGTATTTCACCTTGGTGTCTCGAATTCACTAAAAAGTAGTTGGTTATCCTTTGGTTGAAAATGAAGAATGACTGAGTATGCTTTATTTCTGCACAAAGTCATCACTACCTGCCTGGCATGCACCATCCAATGACTTCCTTGTGTACTCATTGAGGTAGATTGGGAATGCAAGGGCACATGACTGCATTAAAGCTTTATCAGAAGAACCAGGCCAATGAGCTTATCAAATACACTACAGCAAGTATGAAACCTTTAACTTGGGTCATATAAGATAAAAGGAGGCCCTCTCAAGAGTGTAGTGGCTGCATTTACCAGCCATTGGGCCACTGGGCACATGCACAAGGGATGAGCAGTTAGAGAAATCTTGACTGCACCTGGAGCTTCAGTTCTGCACAGTCCCAATATTTGATGGCACACACATGAATTTCTGTCCCACTGTCTATTCAGTCTACCTAACTTTCAGTCTGATTATCCATCCTGATCATTCATATGCCCTGTCTCCATGCTATATATTAATAAAACATACACATTTTATTATTGTAATTTAGGCAAGTCCGTTCTAAATTTTTCATTGATAATTTCCCGATTGTAAAAGGCTATGTTCTCTTGCATGAATGACCACTGTACAATCATTAAAATTAAGAAACTTAACATAAATACAATAATGTATACTTTTATACATTTACTAGTAGGTCCAATAATGCCCTTTAGTGCAGCTGTTTTCCTGATTCAGGGTCCAATTTAGGATCATGAATTTGATTTTTGTAACCTTTAAGCTGGAAGACTCCTTTGGTCTTTGTCTGTCATGGTACTGCACTTCTGAAAGGTATAGATTGATTAAGTATAAAAATAAGTCTCAATTTGCCTCCATACACCCTAATGAGAAAGCCAGATCAGTTTGGGAATTCTATCTGGGTAGTAGCTACTGTCCTTTGAGGAAGTGTGGCTTGGCCAGTAGGAAGTGTGGCCTGATGGTTCTGCTGATAACAATTGCCTTGGATGATAGCAGAGAAGCCAATCAGATGCGTATTTTCCATGACTCTGAGCGACATTCAACAGAAAGTTGGGCATAGGAAGAGCAATGGAAGGCAAAGGAGAGAATGGCTGAGTCATACTCCGTGGCAGAATGCCAGAGTAGAGATGAGAAGTTGCCAGCTTTTTAGCATTCAGAACTTGGAGTTGTTGGGACATCAGAACTTCTCTTAGATCCAATAGAACATACTTTGGCTCTTTGTAAGATCTGGCTTTGATGCTGTCTCTGTTTTATATGGAGCTCTAGTTAACTGAGAAAACCTAATTGTGTTTCTGTTCCTTCTACACTGAGGTTCAAAGTTGAGCTAAAAGATGAAGGTATGGCTCTTAGGATATCACAACGGAAGTGGGCAGATTAATACCCACTGACTACCAGGATGGAAGGAGGCTGTGTGCATGAAGGGTAGAGCAACATGTTGGTGAGGGAACTCACTGCAGAGCATATGGCTTGCGCTGCAGCTAAATCTGCCCAAGCTGCTCTTCCTGTTTTAGATGGATGTAAAACTGCAAAGAAGGTAGTCTCAAAACTTATAATAGTACCCCAGCACAAATACTGCTTCTTAGAATGCCCTTTAAAAAAGAATGGGGGTTAAAATTCTCTCTAAATATGGAGCTGTTGCCTTCAAAGACTAACAAAATATTCCGAGCAAAGCATTCTGTGGCTATATTGTACATGGAAACAAAATACGAGGTCTCTCTTCTCTCTCTCTCTCTCTCTCTCTCTCTCTCTCTCTCTCTCTCTCTCTCTCTCCCTCCTCCCTCCCCCAGTCCCATTCCTCCCTCCCTCTTTCTTCCTCCCTCCCTCGTTCCCTGCTTCCTATTTTTGACACCCGCTCTTGTGTAACTCAGGTGGGTCTTGAATTTAGTTTGTGTCAACATGGATAGCACTGAATTTCCTCTAGCTCTTGGATTACAGGAATCACAACCCTACGTGGTGTGGGACATAGAAACCAGCACTACATGACAGGACTAATAAACACTAGTCCAGCTGCGCTACATCCTCAGCAGAATTTACTTTCTTGAAGTAATTTCTCTCCTCAGTAACAAGCTGTGTGTGTCACTGCATTAGGTGTCTCGTGAACTGTTGATGTCACTGTGTAGTCCTTTGCTTAAGGAGAAAAATCAGTCATGTTAAAGGGACTGGATCACTGTTAATTCTTCAGTTCCGGAAAATTCAGTTTACAAAGAAAAACAAATAAATAAGAAACTTCCATATGACTCTGTTTCCTAATATATTGGACCATGCAGCTGGAAAGTAGGAGTCTCTGCCACTTGTAATTCTAACCGTAATAGTTCATCCTTTCACTGTCTAGCCATACCACTAAGTTCGTTAAATTGTATATTAAAAGATATTCATATGTTGAAATAAAATTTGGTTTTTATTTATTATGTGGGAAACTTCTAGTCACAATCATAGACTCAATTGTCACCCTACTTGGGAGACATAAAATTTATTAAACTGTGAGCTGTTTGATGGGGTGCTTTTAGTGGCCTGGAAGTGACAGTGTCAGAGTTGTTGTTGTAAACTGTGTCGGAGTTGGCATTCAAAACTCAAATAACTTAATAAGGCCAGACAGTTAACTGATAGTTAAAGATTTTAAAATAAATTAATCTCCTCATTGTGAGCAAAAATAATATTTTCTGAAAGGAAATATGTTGCATTACAAAGATGTTTACTTGCCGATAGCAATTTCATTTACTTAACACTGACAAGTTTGATAACTCCAGGAGATTATTAAATGTGTGTTAGTCTCTCCATGCCTGATAATATGTGCCAGGTAAACTTGTGGGTGCATTGATGTATATACTCATTCCTGAAAGTAATGAGCGATTAGATTATAACAGTTTATACCATTCTGCTTTCTGCCACTGTAAGGCAGTACCACTGAACTCATGTCTCTTATTTAGCAGAGGTATATGGAATGGCTTATCTTTTGATTTTAATAAGTCTCATGTTTTCTCTTTTCACATTAAACATCAAAATATTGTTATTTATTTTTCTATTTTCTACCATGCTTATTTCCTTATTTATTGTCTGCATTACAAATTTCAAAATGAGAACCATATAAGCTAAAGTATATAGTCTAAAAGGTGGCAGAGAAAGGCAAATATGTTTGCCATATAATTATCTCAATAAACAATTATGAGATCCTTATTCATTACTATAAATTTATATGTTTGAGATGCTCTGCCTCTCAGCTTTTGTCAACACCGGTTCATGGCTTGGAAACCAGCTTCCTTCCACCTGCGGAGAAACTGGGGTTTGGTTTGAGGTCATCTGTGATGATATCTCAGACCCAAGCTGCTCAGGCCCTTCATGACCTGCAGCAGACTGAGGGTTCTTCTGGACACTCCTCCATCACAAGCAATTTAGTGTCATTAAAATGTAAAGACTGCTGCCACTTACTAACTCTGTTTCTATACTCATCAACTGTTCTGAGCTCTGTGAGGGCAAGGGACGTGTCCCAGGTATATGTTTATGCTCCAAGCAACCTAAGTAACTCAATGAAATATTCCTCAGAAGCATTTGTAAATAGACAGCTCTACAAACAGATGTCTTTGAGGGAAATTTGAATACATTTAAAATTATTGTTCCCATATACCACTACAAAGTGCAAATCAATATCCTGTTGTAGTGTAGAGGGAACAAATCTGTTTTTCAAAATTCTGAGTAATTAGGTTGTGGATTAAGCTAGTGTAGTACTTGAGAAATTAAGGCAGGGAGATCAATGTGAACTTGAAGCTAGGCTGAGCTACATACCAGAATCTGTCTCAAAAAACTAAGCACTCAAACTCAAATAACTTAATAAGGCAAGACAGAATAATTTAGTGTAATTGATAGACCATATATCTCTTCTTTTTTTAAGTAAATTTTATTATTATCTATTTGCCAAATGTGGGTGTTTTGCCTTCATGTATGCATGCACCATATGTATTCAGTGTCCATGAAAGCAAGAAGCAGGTGTCTATCCCCTGAGGCTAGAGTTACAGACAATTGTGAGGTACAGTGTGGATGGTGGCAATTGAACCCTGTCCTCTGGAAGAGCAGCCAGTGCTTTTTAACCACTGAGCCATCTCTTTATTTGACCAAGTAATCCAGATCTCGCCAATGGTCAGAACATTCTTCACAGTTGAGTGGAGAGTGGGATATGACTTTCTCACGTACTCTGGTGCCTCACATTTGACCATGTCCCCTGGAGGGGGAGACCTGGTGGCACTCAGAGGAAGGACAGCAGGTTACCAAGAAGAGATTTGATACCCTATGATCATATACAGGGGGAGGTAATCCCCCTCAGGAACAGTCATAGGGGAGGGGAATAAGGGGAAAATGGGAGGGAGGGAAGAATGGGAGGATACAAGGGATGGGATAACCATTGAGATGTAACAAGAATAAATTAATAAAAAAAATAAATACGAAAAAAATAAAGTGTTCAACCCAGGGACTTCTCAGAATATTCACAGTGTTGTGTAACTGTCACCACAATTAATGGTAAAACATTTTGTCACTTTCCCCAAAGAACCTTGGACTCTTTAATAGTTATTTTCCACTTTTTCCTACTTCTATATTCAGTCAATGGCAACATATAACTTGCTTCCTACCTCTGCACACCTGCTTAGTATATATATGATTCATATATATGGAATCATACTACCCATGGTGCTTTGTATTTATTACTTTTTTTTTTTTTGAGAAATTGTTTCTCTGTGTACCCTTGGCTGTCCTGGACTAACTTTGTAGACCAGGCTGGCCTCGAACTCACAGTGGTCTGCCTGCCTCTGCCTCCCGAGTGCTGGGATTAAAGGCGTGCCCCACCACCGCCCGGCTTGTGTTTATTACTTAGCATCCTGTTTTCAGGTTCATCTGTGTTGTGACAACTATCAATAGCCCATTGCTTTTATTCCATCCCATCCTATGGTCTAACTTGTTGACCGAGTCACTTATCAGGTGGTGAACATTTGGTTATCTCAGGTTAGGATTACTCTGAGTGATGTTGACCTAATTCATGCATGAGCCATTGACTGGCATGTTTTATTGTAAAGGAAAGGAAGTGGTGTGTTGTTTGGCAACCATGTTTAACTTTTGGAGGAACCGTCAAATTTTCACTATGAGCACTAGATAATTTTTCCCCAAAACTCCATATTCATGCTACATTAAAAATGCTATTGGCTGAAGGGGGCTGGAGAGTGGACTCTTCAAATTGAAGAATAAATAAAAGCCTGAGCTTCATTTCTAGAATATAGTTTGAGTGGTAAAGGCTGGAACATCAGGGCAGCCAAGGCCACATGGCCCAGGATGGCCTTGAACTTGCTGTTTTCCCTTACCTCAGTCGCTTCATTAGTGGAATTTGTACAGATAAGAATGAGTTCATTTTTCATAAGATTTCCATGCCTTGGTTTATTTTACCATCTATTATTAAGGCCGACCTCCAATGTTCGTTGTGTATGAAGTTTTGTACATATTTATCTGTTAAAGATTCAGGCACATTTTCCTGGTAGAGTAGATCGCCTGAAAATGTAGTTTAATAGCCCAGTAGAAACTTAATCAGACTTTGTACTCAAACCTAGTAATTTTCCCCTTGGTTTCTTTCAGTGCTTGTTGAGTTCTCTTCAACTAGTTTACCAACCTGCCCATTCTGTCTTCTTATTTATGTAAATTTTTTTTAAAAAATTATGTTTTGACTATGTCTTTATTACATGCTCAAACAAATAATTATCTTGGAATATGGGATTAGTTCCATTAATTAAATATGAGTACATTACCTCCCAGTATTAGGCAGGTTCTTTAGAGGAACAAAAGCAATAGTGTGTGCATGTGCCTGCACTGATACACATTATAGACTGGTTTACATAATAGGGTCTCGGTCCAACAGTGGGCGTACACCTGCTGGAGAGACTGAGAAGCTGCTCGGTCCATGAAGCTGGATACTTCAGCAGCAATCCAGCACTACAGGCCCGGGATATAGTATGAATCTCTGGTATTCTATCCACAGTAGAAGGCAGAAGAAGCTGGAGCCGGACCATGGCTGAGGATGGAGCAGAAGGTGTGGACGCACTGGCTCAGGGAGAAGCAGAAGTAGACAGGCAACCTTGCATTTTCTCTAGGCCTCTTCATAGCTGACCATCCTCCTGGAGGCACCTTGCACTTTGAGGTTGAGATTCCCCCAACCAAATCCCCCAATACCTTCTTCTGGCTTTCATGGGTCACCTGCAGGCACATGGGCATATGCACATCGATACGCACAGTAAAGATTTTCAAAATGAATAGTTTCAAAGCTTACCTTCTGCCTGGACCCAGTCTGCTTCATGTCTAAAACACATTTCCCCTCCTCTAGATCTTATGTGATAGTTTTTTGTTTGTTTTGCTTTGTTTTTTTGAATAGTATAGCCTGCAAGGTATGGGGTTCAGCACCCAGGAAGCCCTCAGGAGCATAGGGCCCACTCTTTGCCAGGAGACCATGATTGGGGATATATTTGATCCCAAAGCCATGAGGGACGAGTCACTTCTCAGTTACCACATCTTCAGATCCACCCACTTTAAACTTAGTGGGGGCTCATTCACTTCTTTGAGATGTGGATCTTTTGGTTTCCAGGGACCTTGGCCATGGCTCTGCCTAGGCTTTCCATCACATGTTCCTTATTCTACAGCTTGGAGTGAAAGGACATAATGGCATGGCCAATGTGAGTCCTGGCCAGATGTGCCCTGGAGCTTCCCAATGGCATGCTACACACCTGTCTGAAGCCTAGATTTGGGAAAGCAGAGCTAATATTAGACATGTGAATATCCACCAGAAACTGTCTCCACAGAGCCTCTTGGAGCCCGTACAAGCATCGGAGCACACACACTACTCCCAGAGACTTGTTTGCAGCCATTACTCTCCAGGCCCCCAGTGAGGAAAGGAACCCAGTTAACTAAACTTAAAATGCTTTTATTCAGTGAATATGGTGGTGAATGCCCTTAGTCCTCACACTTAGAAGGCAGAGTTTGAAGCCAGCCTGGTCTATATAGGAATTCCAGACCATGTTTCAAAAAATAAGACAAAATTTTTATGTATATATATATATTTTTTAAAAAAAACTATCTTCTATCTATCTATCTATCTATCTATCTATCTATCTATCTATCTATCGTCTATCTATCTATTATCTATTTATCTACCTATTTATCATCTATTTACTTTACATCCTGATCGTAGTCTCCTTCCTTATCTCCGCCATGTCCCACCTTCCCTTCCTTTTCCTCCTATCCCCCTCCTATACTCTTTACAAACGGGGACCCCCCCATACCAATACATTCCCTGAGCACACCAATTTGCATCAGGACTGAGCACATCCTCTTCTTCTGTGGCTTGGTGAGGCAGCCCCTCCAGGAAGAAGTGATCAAAGAGAAAGCCGGCAACAGGGTCCGTTGTCAGAGACAACCTTGCTCCCCTTACTAGGGGACCCACATGAAGACAGAGGTGCCTATCGGCTACGTCTATGTAGAGGACCTAGGTCCAGTCCATGCATGGTCTTTGGTTGATGCTTCAGTCTCTGCTAGTTCCCCCAGGCCCTGGTAATTGGCTCTGTTGAGCTTCTTGTGGATCTCCTGTCTCCTCCCTTCTTCTATCCTTCCCACCACTCTTTGACAAGTGCTCAGCCTAGTGTTTGGCTGTGAGTCTCAGCATCTGTTTCCATCTGCTGCTGGGTGTAGCCTCTCAGGGGACTGCTCTGTAGAAGAGTGTCCTTAATAGTGTCAGGGATTGGCTCTCTCCCATGGGGTGGGTATCAGGTTGGGTCAGGCATTGGTTGGACATTCCCTCAATCTCTGCTTATGCTTATTCTTATTATAACACACATACAATGGTTAGGAAAATAGAGTTAATCATAGAAAGTTCAAATTGTTAAAAATAGTCTTTGCCAGGTTTACCCCCACCCATGCTGTCTACTACTCATAAAACAAAACAAAACAAAGCCAAAACAACAACAACAACAACAACAACAACAACAACAACAACAACAAAACCTTTTTTCTCTTTCGCCAACCTCATCCGTTTTTCTCTAAATCTTTTCAAGTGCCCATGAGAACATCTCTTCCAGCTACCACTCAGTGTTTTTTAAAGAAGGCATTAGGCATCTGTCATTCAACTTACCACAGATTTAGGATCTTTTTTATACCAAAAGGAAGCCTTAAACTTTAAGGTCTAATCACCTTGGCTCTCACTATCTCCTGGCAGAGTTCATTTAGATCACTGCCCTAGCAGAGGCCTTGTTGAGTAGGGGTTCTCAGTTGAGGGAGGAGGTGTGGTTTTGCGATGATGACAATGATGACATGGGCAGGCAAAGGGTGGCATTATGCTCTTTGAAATGGTATATATTCCACTATAATTGCATAGTTGAGATCTTTTTGTTTTTAATTATGTGTACTCATGTGTGCCTGTGTGGCGGTATGTGCAGGTGAATGCAACTGTCTGAAGAGGCCAGTTGAATCATCTAGAGCTGAGGTTATAGGCAGCTGTGAGCTGCCAGTCATGGGTGAGGCTGGGAACTGAACTCCAGTCCTCATGAGCAATATATGCTCTTAACTGACAAATCATCTCTCCAGCCCCTTGGGGATAGCTTTCAAACTAACATTTGATAATATAAATGAGGGTAGGGAATATGGTATAAATAAGGAAAAAGAATTGTGACCCCCCAAAAGGCAATGATAAACGGAGGAAGGAAGGCTTCTGTGATGTGGTGGACAGACAGTGGAGTCACCAGAAAAATGCTAGGTTTGAGAAAAACATCACTATGGCTTATATTCTTCTGTTCTCCCACATTTCCAGAGGTCTTTGGAATAGCCTAACCCTCTGTTTCCAATTCAGAAAACAAGAAAGCTACGATTGACCAGCGCACACTTCCAAGCTCTATTCAAATGTTCTCTGCGTTCTCCTCTGTAAGGCACAAAATTAGGAGAGTGTGTATGCCACATTTAACTTTTAGATGTGTTCTCTGAAGTAATAAATTGATACTTAAACTGGCCCAAAGCTACTCCAACACGTGACTTCTATCTATGAGCATGCATCTGCATACAGAGAACCATAAGGAAGATTTGCAGCTCCCTGGCCGGTGAAGACAGAATCAGAAACGTAAATCATGACAGCAGCAAGCAATGGCTTCCCAGGGCGACTGTGAAAGAACGCATTAGACTTGGACCCTGCAACTCTCAGACTGGAATTTATTACCTGATCTCCAAGAAATATTATAGCTATGCATAAGCTGGCATTACAGAAATGGAATTCGATGACAAAAATTGGATTGGTCTTTTTAAAATATGATTAGCAGAATGATGTTACTCCACTGAGCTCAGCTTTTGCTCTAAATTCAGCATGTCGCTGTAGCATTTAAATCTGACTGCAAATGGATTTAATAAACAACCTCTTTGAATAAGTACCAATATTATTTGAAATGTAAGGGGAAACTTGACAAAGAAAATCCAAGAAAGAAAATGATCTGATCTGGATGTAATAGAGTTTAATCACTAGATGAATGCTCTAGTTGGTGTGTGTGTGTGTGTTTGTGTTTCTGGGGTAAACATAACAAATACACAAACCAGGTGTGGTAGTCAAGCCTGCAACCCCAGAGCTTGGGGGGGCTTGGGTAGAAGGATCAGTGATTTAAGGGCAATTAGGGCATGTAATGAGTTTGAGGCCAGTCTGGGCTATATGAGATGCCCATATACAGGTGTATAAGAGTATAAAACCTTAGTTTCCTTTGATTTGAAAATCAAACCCTCTCTATGTATTAAATACTTAAGTTTGTACAGACTCATTGGTAACTTTCAACCTGCATCAGGGGTTCATCTATCATTCTGAGGAATTAAATTAGTAATAAGGAATTAGGAGACATTCAATTTTTATTAAAACATGAAAGAGAATAATATTTGAATGTTCTTGGAGAGCTAGTGAGGTAAAAGTGCCTGCTGCCAAGCTTGACGACCTGACACACACACACACACACACACACACACACACACACACACACACACGAGGGAGATTTACATACATTTCGTATAAAAGTTTTCTACCAAATATATGCCTGTCTCTACGTATTTAACTGTTAGAAAAGTTGATGCCATTTCCCACGTGACTTTTTTGTTTGCTTCTTGAGGACAGACCCCTTCTGTACCCCAGTTTCCTTGCATCTGGAAATGGGCATAGCATTGTAGTTGCCTCATAGTACTGTTGTGAGACAGTCGAATGAGACTGTCTAAGAAGAAAAGCTGCGGCTCATCCTAAGTTCTCAGTGGCTTTTACTATGGTTGATGTAGCCAAGTGATTGACAGTTAGAATTTGATTGAGGCCTGGACATATGTTGTATAATTCATAATTTGGTATTGTGTTTTCCACTTGCACTTTGCCTGTTATACAATATAACCATGAAAATTTCACCATATTTAGATCCATACATTAAATGAACAATCACACACTTTGTTTTGTGGTTGAGAAGTGATCTTCTTCCAATGGTTAAAACATTTAGTAAAGCATCATAAAGACAATGAAAAAGAAGGAAAAATAAAAAGTCCTTTTAACCAACATATTGTTT
This sequence comes from Acomys minous, assembly GCF_964271855.1. Classification (NCBI taxonomy): domain Eukaryota; kingdom Metazoa; phylum Chordata; class Mammalia; order Rodentia; family Muridae; genus Acomys; species Acomys minous. The sequence goes on along the minus strand of NC_140485.1, from coordinate 127,336,324 downwards.
TCTCTTTCTAACATTATTTTGCTTATGAGGGGGCAGGGCTCACTCTGGAGGCCTGGCAGGAAGAATTCCAGTGAAATGCAGGCAGCACTACACAGCAAGAAAGCCAAAGAGTTGGAGCCGGCTTCCTGCAGAAACAAGGGTCACTGAAGTCTGAATTCCAAAATAGAAAAGTTCTCCCCTGTACCTGGCCAAGTGACTATTATCTTCCTAAAATTACTCCAAGAATGTTTTGTAACAGAGACTCAAATAAACTGGCCTGCTAGCCACTTTCAGCTCACTTCTGATTTGTTAGGGAGTCAGCCAAGTTTAACCAGTCTTACTGTCTTCACATTTTCATGTTTATCCTTCAACGCAGCAACCAAGCAAATTCTAAGTGTAATGTCAGTGTTTAGGAGGGACCTGTAGTGTTTGTTTACTGTTCTGCAAACTGAATTTTGTGTGTTTTACTTTTTTTTTTCAATTTTAGTCTTACAGATTTTCTGCATGCATAAAAATTTGATTTTCTCCTTCACTGTCTTCTAAATATTAACAACTATGCTTCTTGTGATTTTTAACTCATTTAGGGGATGTGTACCAGGTTAAATGTTGGTGAATATATAAAGAATATGAAAGTGATACTACAAAACAATTAAGAACAAGGAATGTAAACAGAGCATTTCTTTTTCCATATCAATAACAAGTTGAAATGTTGCCCTCTGCTCCTGACAAGATGTAGGTTTTTTGTTTGTTTGATTGTTTTGTTTTGTTTTGGCCAAATGACAAAGCTGATTTTTGTCCTATGGATCTTTTATGGTGAAAAAAAATGGTGCTAATATTTACAAGAAGAAAATTTTACACAGCAGGTTTTTTAACACACACACACACACACACACACACACACACACACACACACAGTAGCTGGGCTTGGGTGATGTAGGTCTGCAATCCTAGGAGGAGCAGGAGGATCTCAAAAGTTTGAGGCCAGTCTGGTCTCCACAGAGAGACCTTGTTTCTAAACATACACATTTGTCATCTCACATTTAAGGCTTTACTTTATTTTAATATTGAGATCATTTTCCATGTGCTAAAACCCAGAGTGCTTTTTGTTTTGTTTTTGTTTTTTCCTCTCTGTAGTCTCCCTAGGCAGAGGACAGTACTCTGTGTGTTTGATGTACTCTTGGTTTTGCTTTAGGAGTGGAGGGTCTCTAAAACCCATTAGCCATATGCATTTTTCCCACTTTATCATCAGAGGACCACTGACTCTAAATTTTGGGTTGTCTGGGAGTTACAGATAAGTCCTGGATTGTTGCCAACTTCACTGGGGGTGGGTGTTCAGCCTAGATGCTGGTTCCTTCTCCTTGACTTTGTAAAGGTAATTTCAGATCTCTGGCAAGACGACTGGACAACGTCTGGGTGTCATTTTCCTCTCGCCTAGCCCCACTTTGGGTCCAAGCCTCCCGCAGGTCCCCAGTGCCCGCTTCTCGCGGCCGCAGCTCCGGGACGCACGGGAACCCAAACCCGCGGCCGCGTGACCCGGCCACAAACGCGCGGCGCGGCACGTGTCCGCGCAACCCGGGAGTTCGCGCCGCCGCCGCCGCCGCCGCCGCTGCTACCGCGGCTCGCCAGGTTCCCAGGACCCGGGCCACCGCCATGCTGTTCCGCTTTGGCGTGGTGGTGCCGCCCGCGGTGGCCGGCGCGCGGCCGGAGCTGCTGCTCGCCGGGTCGCGGCCGGAGCTGGGGCGCTGGGAGCCGCGCGGCGCCGTGCGTCTCAGGCCCGCGGGCACCGCGGCGGGGGTGGCCGCGCTGGCGCTGCAGGAGCCCGGCCTGTGGCTCGCCGAGGTGGAGCTGGCGCCCGACGAGGCGGCGGCCGGCGGGGCGGAGCCGGGCCGGGAGGACGCCGGCCGCGTGGACACGTTCTGGTACAAGTTCCTGCAGCGGGAGCCCGGAGGCGAGCTGCGCTGGGAAGGTACTGCGCACCCGGGCCCGCGTCCCGCAGCTTCCCGGTCTTGGGGCGCGCTCCCACCAGCTCTCTGTGCACGCCGGCTTTGTCCTTGGGGCGCGCTCCCGCAAGCAAGCTGTGCACTCGGGCCGTAGCTGTGGGGCGCGCACCCGCAGCACGCGCGCTCCCGCAGCTCCCCATGCAACCCGCACACACCCTACTGTTGGCCGCCGTTCATCCACCCCCCACTTTGATCTCATCACCCCGCTGCACCGCGTTCCAGCTAGCTGCCCTTGGCTTTCCAGCCTCCGCTCCGCCCCAGATCTCTAACCCACTCAAAAGTCTGACAATCCTAGACTACGAAGGGCCGCTTACTGTAGGGAATTTTCCCTTATATTTTTGAGATGGAACCAGTGGGAAATAGCAAGCTCCTCCCCCGAAGTAAGCTCACCCAGATACAAGACAGTCCAGATGTGACCTGGTTTCTTAAACTACATAAAGAGTAATACTGCTTGTAAAGAAACAATAAGAAAAATACACAGCCAGGTGTGATGGCACAGATATGTAATCCCTGTGCTTTGGGAGGCCCAGGCAGGAGGATTGCCAGGCCTAAGCTGCAGAGTGAGACCTTGTTTAACAAAAACATAATAATAATAATAATAATAATAATAATAATAATAATAATAATAATAATAATAATAATAATAAATGAATGAAAACAGCATTCTCACCATGCAACACTGTAAGCACCCTGCCTGCATGCATACGTATGTGTAACTTTTTGAACAAATATTGTACAATCCATAATTTTGAATATTTATATATTTTTAAACAGTGTTATTAACACAGCTCAGGCATATTGCATATGAGTGTGTTTTACTTTTTAAGTGAAAAAAAATACTGTTCCCTGTTTTTCAAATTCATGGATTGGAATCCAGGTGTAGAGATTTTGTTTTTTCTTTTCTTTTCTTTCTTTTCTTTTTTTTTTTTTTTTTTTGGTTTTTTGGTTTTTTGGTTTTTTGGAGGCAGGTTTCTCTGTGTAGCCTTGGCTGTCACTGTGCTGCCGCTGAAAGGGTTAAACTGCCTTACCCAGGAATATGGTTTATGGGCAGACTGAAGTACAGTAATATGCATGTATTAAGTGGTAAGTGGGGTTGACAGGATGGTTGTCATACTGCAGTCTAGGCTAGGGTGGAACGGGAGGCAGTCACTCCTTCTTGAACCTCCAGAGGGCCAGGATGAAACTTACTATTGTCATTACAAGCCAAGTAGTGCTCTCAGACACAAACAACAACAACAATGACGACGACAACAGGATGCTGAGAATGGCTGCACACTTTAATCCCAGCACCCAGGAGGCAGAGGCAGGTGGATCTCTGAAACCAGCCTGATGTACAAAGTGAGTTCCAGGACTCCGTCTCAAAAACACCGTAATAAGTAAATAAACAAACAAAGATAGAAGTAATTTTTTTTTTTAAAGAACATGAATTCTGGATGGCTACAGTCCCCTTTTTTTCACTGTAATGCCAATGTTGCTCAAATTTGTTGCCCTTCATATTTAGACTGCACAGTAGGCCCTCTGTATTTCTGCCTTAGCCACAGGGTTTGATGAACATGTTTTTGCTAACACCTCTCCCTGCTGACTTGGGATTACTGTTGCAGCTTTCACTAATGCCAGGCTTCTTGAGCACAGCCACCGGTGGAGACTGTAACAAGGCCTCACCCACCTTGTTTCAGATTTAGATTACACACCAAACTCAGTCTATTTTTGGTGTGTGTGTGTGTGTGTGTGTGTCTGTGTGTGTGTCTGTGTGTATGTGTGTGTGTGTGTGTGTATGTGTGTGTGTGTATGTGTGTGTAAGGGGCCTGTTTTGCCTTCCTTTGAAGCTTTAATTTTTTAAATATATTATTGTGCCAGGATATGTCTTGCTGTGTTTTGTTGCTGGACACTTAATTGTTTCCCTTAATTCCAATAATTATTTTCTTCAACTCATGGAAATATTGCTTTGATCATTTTCTTCTCCTCTCTGTTTTGCCATTTCCCCCCCACCCCCGAAATGTGATAGCCATGTATTATAGGAGGACTTTGAGACCTGGCAGCAGTATAAATAATGACACAGAGGCTCTTTTGCATTTTAATGCTTAGGCCTTGTAGCTAGGGCAGACTCCCAGCCAACTTTCTCTTTTAACCTGACTAATCCTGCACCATGTCCCACCACATGGCTAGCTCTACCTATCTTCTCACTGGCTGGATCTGTCCACCTATGTGTCCATTGGCAAATCTCTGTGCCTCTTTTCTTCTCCCAGCATGCTTCTCTTTCGTGGAAGTTAGTTTCACCTTCTATTTCCTATCTGGCTATTTGCCATCAGCTCTTTATTACAACCAATAAGCAAGTGATGAAGGATGAATATTGACAAAACATATGACCAGTGATGGGCCACAGAAACAACAGTACCAAGATCTGGCCAATGCTTAGCTCTCTGCTGGTTTAGCAATCAACAGTTGAATATACAGAGACATACCTTCATACAGTATACCCCAACATCTCCCCCTTTTAGTCCGATAAATAGCTTTTATCCTAACATCAACAAACTCTATACAATAAGTGTAATTATGAGAACTATCAGGTAAGAATTATATTCACAATGTCCAGTCCATTTGTATTTGGCAACCTTGGAAAAAGTGGAAACTTCCACTATCTGTGTTATCTCGGTGAGTTCAAAGTTCTGTACCTAAATCATTTTCTATCATTATTCAAATTTTCACATAAACTTCTTAAACCATAAAATACTTTCTTAGATCCTAAAAAACTTAAGCTTTCATGTCTTTAATCTTTGTAAACTTTATATCTCTTTTGTGAGTTTAAATTTTTTTGTTTGTTTTGTTTTTTGAGACAGAGTTTCTCTGTGTAGTCTTGGCTGTCATAGACTCACTCTATAGGCCAGGCTGTCCTCAACCTCACAGCGATCCACCTGCCTCTGCCTCCTGAGTGCTGGGATTAAAGGCGTGTGCCATTTAATAACAAGAAAAACTGTAAGACTATAGCCATCTAGTCTTGAATCCCATCAGAGACCTGAAAAGGATAAATTCTACCTGAGTAAAATGGAAGTGCAGAGCAAGCAGCTTCCAAATCTATAAAAGTGACAAGGACCATTGGCTACCTGGTCAGTACCCCAAGGTTCCTCTGTATCAGTGAGGGGTCCATCTTTGACCACCAGGCCCAGAAGATCTGACAGACTTTTCCGTGAAGCAGTAATTTTGAAGTACTGTCCTACATTGTCTCATCAAAGTTGGGCAATCAACTTCCTAGTGTCCTGCTTGTCCACACTTTTGACAGCCCGCTGTCAGCAGTGTTTGGCCCTGTGGCTAGCTTTGTTATGTTTGAAGCAAGCTCCATTTGGAGGTTCTTTGGTGCTCGTTTTCTTCTTCAGAATAGAATGGGGTGATGCAAGGAGCTGATGTGTCTCTCTGTCAGAAAATTTATTATTATTATTATTATTATTATTATTATTATTATTATTATTATTATTATTACTACTACTACTACTACTACTACTACTACTACTACTACTACTACTACTACTACTACTACATCATCTGCAAATCTCTGAGGTGTTTGAGGACCACCTATCTATCTCACTATAGGAGGAAGAACTCAATTAGTTGTGTTTTGTTTTCTTTTTAATAAGTTGAAGTCACTGACCTTTGGTGTATTTGTTAATTCCTCCCCCAAAACATCACTGCAAGCTCTTTGCCAATCTTTATTGATTATCTATGTAGGCATAAGGTTATTGTGTAGTTTAAATACTGGTTTTCTTTCTAAATGTTGTAGAAACTCTGCTCCCCAATTGTCCCTCTGTTATGCAAATAAAGCAGCTTACAGCCAATTGATGAGCTTGGGAGAGGCTAGGAGTGGACTCCTGGCAGTCAGATGAGGGGGAGTTAGGAGAGGAGGGGCCACAGGAGAGGTCCAAGGAAGAGGAAGAAGGAGCTGGAGCTGAGGAAAAGCTACTTAAGTGCACATGTCGCTGGAATTTTGCTGGGAGTAAGACAAAATAACTTAAAAGGTTAAGAACAGGTTTAAACTGCCCAGATTGTGCTGTGAAGCTTTGTATTATAAACGAGCCTCAATTGTTTGTGTGATAGCTAGGTTAAGAATCAAGCTAAGAGAAACAAACAGATTTATAAAAATAATTTCAGAAACATAATGAGGAAATTTCAGCATTAATATAAGATACTGCAATCTCTGCTAGTTCTGTATCTGCTAATTGATGAAGTCTTATTCTTCCTTTCACAATCAATTCAGAAAGTTTTTCTATACAGGTTTTTAATTTTTCACTCTGTTTTTGTCCTAAAGATATCCTCACTAAGATATTATCTTCTCTCTGCATAAGAATTCTTGTGGGAGAATCAGTAGAAAGCAAAATAACTAAAATACAGTCCAGCTTTGGATCCAAACAATCTGCATGTGCATGCTATAATTTCTTTTCTATGAGAGCCAATTCTTTCTCCCCTTCAGATGATAATTTTATTAGTCTATTTAAGTTAGAATCACCTTGTAAGGTTGAAATACTTAGCTCTTCAGTAGTTAATCCAATTATGGATCATAGCCAATTATTATCTCTCAGTAAATTTTGAAAATCATTAAAAGCTTGTAATTAGTATCTTCTGACCTTTACCTTTTGTGAATGAATTTTTTGTAAACCTACTTTATATCCCAGATAAGTAATAGAGCCTCCTTTTTCTATTTTTTTTTCAGGAGGAACTTGTAATCCTTCAACAAGGCAAAATTCTTTTTACTTCATCAAATATTTTTCCTAAAGCATCTTGATTTGGTCCAGCCAGCAAGATATTATCTATATAATGATAAATTATAGATTGAAGAAAGTGTTCACAAGTTACTTCTAATGGCTGTAGTAGAAAATATTGACACAAGGTGGAACTGTTTATTATTCCTTGTGCCAAGACCCTCTGTTGTTACCTCTTTTGGTTTTTCATTGTTAAATGTGGGCACAGCAAAAGCAAATCTTTCCTCTATATTCTTCTTAAGGGTTTTTGAATAAAAAAAAGCAAAATTTAAAATCAATCACTGTATTTGGCCATGCCTTAGGTAACAAAGAAGTTAAAGTGATTCCAGGGTATAAAGAATCCATAGGCTGAGTTATTTTATTGATATCTCTCAGATCTATCAGCATCCTCCATTTTTTGTATTTATTGTTAATGACAAATGTAAGAGAATTCCAAGGGCTGGTGGATTTTTCTACATGCTGAACCTTCAGCTTCTCTTGGGCCAGCTGTTCTAGTGCCTGCCATTTTTTCAATTTAAAGGCCATTTCTCTACCCAAACAGCCTTGTCAGTTAACTATTTTAATGGTAGGGCAGTTGGTACTCTATCAGCAGTGGTCCTTCTTATAAATTTGGAGAGTCAATTTCTGTTATGCCCTACCTATGGATAGTCTGGAAAGTCAGTAACTGGTTTTGATAGCATTTTAAAATAACTTATCAAAATGATCTCCTATTTTACAGTTTGTCCTAGACTTTGTTTTACCTCAGACAATGTCTATTCCCTAAGAGCTGGTATCTACCTTCTTAAGTGGCTAAGCTGGATTCCAGGAATCTTGTGAAATTACTGTTTCATCTGCGCTTGTATCCACTAGGCCTTCAATCTCAATTCCATCTAATTGTAATTTCAACTTCACTCTCTAGCAGTTTGCCAAAATATCTGTTTTATGGTATCTTCAGAATCTTTTGTTTTATCTATAGGAGCTGCTTTATCTCTGTCAAATGAAGTAAAGTTTTGAGTAGCACTGTTCATCCTATCAGGTTTTTAATTTTTTAGACCCTCTCTAGAACAGTCTTCTCCTTGGTCAGCAGGGAACAAATGGCTCATGTGTATTTTGTTGGGCCCTGATCAAAAGCCCTTAGGCAGTTTTCCAACAGTAAAAAAATGGATGTAATATATCTGGATGATCTACATCCATAAGTGTTGTGCCTGTTTCTTCCACATGTTTTGATTTTCCCAGGAAGCCTCCTTCCTGGATTATCATTAAAGAGAAATGTATCCTAAGGAATTGTTGGTCTACAATGCTTTAGGAAATGACCTGGGCTTTCATAACCACGGCACTGGACATTCTGAGCTCTTAGACCTTTTGTAGCTGTCTGTCCAGTCACAACTGAATCGTAAGCATTAGACCCAATATCCGTAGTAGTTTTAATCCATTCATATATAGTTGCAGACCTGGGCCTTAAAAGTCTAATCACCTTTTTGCATTCAACATTCTCAAAAGCTCTTTAATTAAAATATCTGTAGCATCTGGATCTGATACTGCTTTATTTAGAGCTGAAGTTAACCTTTGTAAAAAGTCAGTGAAAGATTCATCTGAACCCTGGGTTTTCTTTGTAAATGGCTCAGATAATTTCCTCTGCTACTCAACCTTGTCCCAAGCATTTAAAGCTACTGTACAACATTGTTCTAAGATGCTATCATTAAAGATAATCTGCATTCTTAATTGCATATTAGCCTTTACAAAGCAACTGGTCCTTGATAACATCAATATCTCTAGTCGTATTTTGCTGCTCCAAAATTGAAGCCTTATCTTTCTACCATGTCAGCCGTTGTAGTTGAGGACCAGGTTCTGAGATGCCAGACATCGAGTCTACCCAATCATTTGGAATTATATGATTTTGCATGGCCCAGTTATTAAGTATTGTTTACATACTTTGAAAGCATGCCATATGACATTATTGCTTCTTTAAATCTCTTTAAGTCTAGTTCCTCTATGGGCTGCCACCCAAATTCTTCATGACTTTGTGGATTTCTCTCATCTGGAGCTACTTCTATTACTGTAACTGGAAAAATCATTGTGTGCTTTCTAATGGGCCTGGCCTGCCATCTTGCAATCTTGTTATAAGGTGGCACCATAAGCTCCAGACTCTTCTGAAAATTCTTTATTCTGATTTAAAGGATCCTCTAACCTCTGCTTTATCACCTTTAATCTAACACTCCATTCCTCAGTTCTCTCCTTATCTTTATTTTGCTCTTGTAAAAAGAGAATATAGAAAACTGTAATCATAACCAAACAAATTATAATTATTTCCAGGCTGAAAGTCAAAACAAGACTATATAGGGTCCAAGTGCATTCTGCCATAGTATTTTTCATATCTAAACACAGTATTTTTTTTAGTCTTACTCTCTTCTTACTTCAGATGTTTTATTTTCTTATTTAAACATAATGTTTCTTTCTATAATTGTTTATATTCAGTTTCCTTTCTTCAGTGTCTATACACATTTACAGAACAACTTTACTTACTTCTTTTTCTCCTTCAGTATTTCTGTGACTGTCTTATGTTCAATGTCTTTCTTTTTTTTCCCCCCAGTATCTATGGACTTACAGAACATTTCTACATATTTCTCTTTTACTGCTTTCAAACTTTTATACATATTTCTGTACTCAAGTTTCAATAAACCATTTCTTCTGGGAAGTGCACATTTCAAGCCTACATTGCTGGCTCAGTAGTTTTCTGCTTTTGCTCCCTGTCTCACGGGAGCATATTGTGTCTCCAGGAAGGTGCTCATTGGTAGCAGGGTGTGCCTGCTGATTGGGCTTGGGGACACAGTGGGCCCGGGTTGGGAACTTCTCTGCCCACTGTGCCTATGGCTGGCCACTACAGTAGGGTTGGTGGAGCCACACTGCATTGTGCTGTTTCTTCCGTTATTGCCACCTACTACTTGCCAGCTCAGGTGGCCAGCTGTCTCTCTGCCACTACACTCACAGATCACAGAGCATTGTGAAGTTTCAGTGAAAACATCTGGCAGCTACCCCTTCTGTGCCTAAGTACTCTGGTCTGGCTCCTGTGTCAGGAACTTTTGGCCTAACGCCTGAATCTTATGTCCTAAGCTTGGCATACTTGCCCAGTGTTGGGCACCAAATTTTGTGGGACTTTCAGACCCACCAGAAGTAAAAAATAAAGACACAAAGGCCTTTTAATGTTTTAAAGCTTAGGCCTTTTAGTTAGGCCAGACTCTCAGCCATCTTCCTAGCTTAACTTGACGAATCCTGGCGCTATGTTCTGCCATGTAGCTAGCTGTACCTCTCTGATCTACTCTGTTGTCTGTTTACTTCCATGCCAACTAGCACATCTTGGTGCTTCTTTTCTTCTCCCAGCATCCCTCTCTTGGAAATTCTGCTCTCTACTTCCTTCCTTGATATTGGCAGTCAGCTCTCTATTACAGCTAATAGGCAAGTGAGAAAGGATGAATATTTAAAAAATATAAGACTGGTGACGGGCCATAGAAATAACAATTCCAAGATCTGGCCAGTATTTAGGTCTCTGTCAAGTCAATAGTTGGTATATATATATATCATGGTTATGAACCTACCACTTGGTGTTTTAAAAAGTCAGCCATTTCATAATTTTGTCAGCCCACTGAAGTTTTAACTTTTGATGATCATTGTTTTTCATATTTTATTTTATGTGTATGGGTATTTTCCTGGTACATGTATCTGTGTACCAAGTGCATGCAATGCCTTCCAGGCCAGAAGAGGGCATTAAAGATGTTTTTAATTCACCATGGCCATATAGGTACTTGGAATTGAGCCTCAGATGTCTGGAAGAGCAGCCAGTGGGCTCTTAATCTCAGAGCCATCTCTCCAGCCCCAACCATCATATTTTTAATTGCATAGATTTTTCTATTATCTTCTGGTTGCTTTTTTCAAAGCTTCTTGTTTTTAATAATGGCTATAACTAAATTAAAATTTCCAAAGTATTGTAAATAGAATTGATTAAAGTTGGTGTTCTGTTGCATTAGTTTAGCCTTATTTATCATCTATTGTTTTCTCCCCTGACAGCTTCATTTATGCTGTAGATTTTCCTCATGTGTCTGGTAATCCTTCGGTTGCTGCTCTCTGGAAAAAGGATATGTGTGTAGGTAGCTCTGTTATTGAGGTTGGTTATGTTTATCCAAACTGTTCTCTGAACAGGTGGGGGTTGGGCTGCAACCATGATCCAAAGTAGGAGGTTAGAATGGCAAGCGATGGTAAGAGACTTGGAATTTTGTCAAAAGACTCCAGTTCACTGGACCATTGGGTAATTTTACTGATATTACTGAAAAAAAAATCTAGAGATACAGGGAACAAATATTATTTTCAGGAGGTTAGACACAGTGGGCCAAGGAGACATAAGTGCCAGGGCCCCAGAGTGGCCATACGAAGAATTCTGTGTTGGAATCAGCTCATGGAAGCTGAGATTTATAAGCCAGTTTATATAAGACTATAAAATACTCTTTTCCTCTTGGTCAGACTGACTTACATAGTACCAACATATTTTTTATTGAAGAAGAGACAGGTGCCTCCCTTTCTGGCAGCCAGCAAGTTGAGGGCTCTCCAGTTGTGTAGGACCACTAGACAAGGGGTATGAGTTAGTTCTAGGGTCAATGTTGACTGCTGGACAGTGTCTGCCACCTTGGTAGAGATCTACTTAGATAGACATGGACTGTAGAACTCTCCCCTTCCCCGACCTCAGTCAGACCTGTAGCAGCTACTGAGGTTGTCACGCTTTCCCCAATAATGATTGGGAAAGCAACCACCCAACAATTTCTTGTGTGACTTAGTGAAGAATACAGAGCTCTTCCTTTGTGTATAGGATGAGTTAAGGACACAATAGAGCCAGGAAGAAGGGACCACATAGAAGTAATGGTCTGGGGAAGCCCTAAGAAATGATACATTACTGGATTTATGACATATTAGTTATCTCTGTGGAATATGAAGAAGATGTGTGTTCTTCTTCATTAAAAACTCTAAAAGTATTTTATTTAAAATATAAAGTACATAAAAAAACTTTACCAAAAGTACAACATAACTCTGCTAGACTTCAAGACAAAACTAGAAAACTGGGAATAGGGGTACCTCGAGACCCAGCTATTCCACTCCTTGGAATATACCCAAAAGATGCTCCACCACACAACAAGGACATATACTCCACCATATTCATAACAGCCTTATTCGTAATAGCTAGAATCTGGAAACAACTTAGATGTCCCTCAGTCGAAGAATGGATAAAGAAACTGTGGTACATTTACACTATGGAATACAACTCAGCTATTAAAAACAAGGAAATCCTGAAATTTGTGGGCAAATGGATGCAAGTAGAAATGATCATCCTGAGTGAGTTAACCCAGGCCCAGAAAGATACACAGGGCATATACTCACTTGTAATGGGACACTAGCCCAACAGAGATGTCCCATGAAAGTCTTCACTTAGCCGTAGATTGGGATAGATACTGGAACTTCCTATTGGGACTCTAGGTAAGAGAGGTAAGGAAGAATGGGAGATAGAAGGATCCAGAGGGTCCTAGAAACCTTAAGAAGACCATTAAGGCTGGCAGATCTGGACCCAGGCAGGTCAGTTCAAACTCCTGTACCAACCAAAGACAATGTATAAAGTTAACCTAGAACCCCTACACAGATCTATATAATGGAACGCACATTCTCCACAGCTGTGTGGAGAGCAGAGACTAGGAAATGAACTATGGTGCCCCCTATTTGACCTCTTTCCCTTGGTGGGGAAGCCTGGTGACATCCGGAAGAGTAAGCAGGCTACCAGGAAGAGACCTGATAGGCTGTGATGTTATAGTGAGGGAGGAGGTCCCCTTCTGTCACAGACCTAGGAGAGGGGAGTAGGGTGAAAGAAGGAAGGAAGGGGGAAAGGGAAGATACAAGTAAGGGGATAACAATTGAGATGTAATCTGAATAAATTATTTAAATAAAAATAAAAAAGTGTAAACCCTCTTTTGCTACAAGTTTTAAAATAACTTTTGGAGGGGGGATTTTACCCAATTGTTTTACAGATCCTGAGATAAGGAAAGTTTACATGTCATCAAAATCTTTAAAGATACCCATGGCCTTGAAAGGGGGGGGGGATTTAATAAATAAAACAAAGAGGGAACATTTAGACAATCAAATATCTGTGATCGTATTTACGGTTTTCTTGATTTAAAATGTAAAAACCATGAGTTTGCCTCTTTGCTGTTATCAGGCACATCATATCTCTTTCCTGTGCCGTTTTGTTTTCCTTCTCCCTGTTAGAGAGTCAGGAGTCATGTGTGACCCAGGACAGGGGCTTTAGAGGAAACATTTAGGTAAACATGCTTTAGCCTTAAGTGGGCAGGCCAAATCCTGTCCCCAAAGATAACTTTTTAGTAGAGTAAACCGGTATGAGACAATTAAAAAATATATACCCAAAAGCATTAGAATCTCTGTATGGATGAATCCAGTGATCCACATACCCACAGTGAGTTTTTCTGTATATACAGAGGGATGTAGACAACTTACAAAGCTTAACAAGTATTCTCCTCTCCCAAAAAGACACATCAGGGAAGTGCCAGAGATTACACTGAGGAGGCTCCTTCAGGGGAGCTGTGTCCTTCATATAAAAGTCAAAGGGAGAGGGGCTGAGGGCTTTGTATTCTGATTGGGTTTAAAGGAGACTTGGATTTCCCAGGAGAATCTGATGGATATAACTGGAGGCACAGAGGTAAGGATGAGAGCAAAGAGAACAGAGAGGTAGTTTTGGACCACTTTCTCTAGTAGAAAATTGAAGTGTCATCTTTTTCTAACATAGGTAGATCCCAAATAATGAGACAGAGACCTATTAGGTTAATTCAACAAGCTTTAATCACAATAACTGAGGAGATATTTATCTGTTCTAGCCTCAGTGCTAACCTGGCCACTTCCCAGACACATTCTTTGAGTTACTTGCCATCCCCAGTCTTGCCTTGCCTCGCTCTGTCCCATGTGTATCCTCATAATGAATCTTTTGGTGACCTGCTCATAGCGACTCCTTCTTGCACCATCACCTGTCTCATGGCCAACTGCTTCTTCTTTCTCCTTCTCCCTAGGACCTCTGACTGAGATCAGAAGTTCAGCCTTCTTCTTTCGCTCTTCTGCTCAGTAATTGACTGTTCAGTTTTTTATTAACCAACCAGAGATACTTGGGGAGCATTCTTTACACAACACTGATGACACAGGTGATTCCTCAATACTCACTACGAAGACTATGTCTGGGCTGTAAGCAGATCCTGGTGCCCAGAAATCAGCATCTGAACATGCAGTGCACAAGACCCTCCTCCAACTTTCCCATGTGGTGGCAGAATTTTTAAGATCTCTGAGAATTTGCAAATTGAATGTGTCACTTTCTTGCCATTGAGACTGGTTATTAAGGTTATATTGATGCCAAACTGTATTCGAATTAAAAATATAATAAGGTGGTGAGGTTTAATGATATCTGTGAGTCCAAGTGGAGAAAGAGACTGAAGGAGACAGTCAGGAGGTGTTGAAGGATCCAGTTTTAAATGAGAAGAATTAGAGGGAGGAGAAGAGATGTCTTTGAGGATAGGGCAGCAGTAAAGAAATTCCAGGATTAGAGCAGACAAGATAGAGATGATCTAGGAGATGATTTTCTCTACACATCTAAGTGTCAGGGGCAGAATATTACCAGGAGGGTCTGGGGACGGAGATCAGCAGAAGAGAGAAAGAGTGAGAGGAGAGAGGAGGCAAGGGAGAGCAGAGAGGGGAAAAAGAGATGGGGTGAGTGAGCAGAGGTTAAGTAGCGTTGGACAGACTCTTGATTCACAGGACGTCCCCGAGTGCATTGTGGCTCATCAAGACAATGTCCAGATCATGAGGGATGGGTGTCCTGAAAAGATGATGGCCACTCAGAATGCATGGCATATCAGTATGACTTTACCAAAAGGGGAACATTTAACAGACAGGTTCAAGAAAAAGACATTTGCTGGAGTAGGGAAGGGAAGGCAAGTAGGCAGATAGAAGAGAGAAGCAGTAGAAGGGACAGACTAAATCTGAAATTGAATATGGTGGATGGCAGCAGTCAGCAGAGATGAATGAATTTAGGCACCAAATGTAAGCATGCTCTCTACACTAGGAGACAGCCACCCAGCTGTGGGAGAAAGAGGGTTTTAAAGGGTTCCTAAAGGCTTAAGGGCTGGTCCTTCTCCCCCAGAAGATTTTTCCTTTCATGTTAAAATAGAATCCCTAGCTTAGTCAGGTGTGTGAGAGTGTGTGTGTGTGTGTGTGTGTGTGTGTGTGTGTGTGTGTGTGTATTTGAAGACATCAGACCAGCTTTATGAGTGCCAGATGCTCTTTTGCCTGTGAGGGGTAGGGGAGTGAAAAAGCTCATGATTACCTAATAAACAGAGCTTCCAAGCCACAAGATTTCTGAGCAATGTGTTTAGGCCTCTGTTTGGACTAAGCTAGGGTAGCCGTTTTAGGGTATTCGTGGTTGTGCTGCCATCTTAATGCTTGTTTTGTGACCTAACTGTAGGGTGCTTGTTACTGAGCACAGTTCCTATTTACCTGGCCTGTAGGGCTGTTGGGTGGGGCCCCTGACATCTCAGTGTGCTGATATAGAGCTCCATGCCTCCCTCACACTAGAACCTTTCCCAGGAAAACTTTCCCTACTGCATTTACAGCACACTTGTTTCACGGGGGCCATATCTGCTGGTATAGAGGAATGCAGGCGTGAAAGTTTTTTCTTCAGTGCTTTTCCAGGCTGGCATGTGTGTACTAGGCAGGTCTCCCGTTTACTGTTTTCCTAGACATCTTCCCTAGCATCTTTTTGGAAGAGGCTTATTTTTATGTGTATGCTTGTGCCTGCATGAGATTATATATATGATGAAGTGTGCACATGCGCATGGAGGCCAGAAGAGGGAGTCGTCTGTAGGCTGTTTTGACCTCCCTGATGTGGGTGCTAGGAACTGAATCTGTGTCCTCTCTAACAGTGGTAAGTGCTCTTAACTTCTGAGCCATCTTTCTAGCCCACCTCATGTCATTTTATTCTACTTATCTGTTGTTTTTTCCTCATATCTCATATTACAACTTACTATAGTTTATAGTCACGTTGGTTAGGAATTAGTCACTTTGCTCATTTCTGTGACAAAATACATAACAGAAAGCAACTTAGGAAGGGGAGGGTTTATTCTGCTCACAGTTTTGAGGGTACAGTTCATGACGGCTGGGGAGGCATGCTGGCCAGATCATGAAGCAGCTGGTTATGTTGCATCCATCATCAGGAAGCAGAGGGAAGAAGGCTGGGGCCTAAGGTTTTTCCCTTTCATGTAGTGCAGGAGAACTGTCCATGGAATGATGCTTCCCTGCTCACATTTAGGCTTTCTCACTTCAGGTAACCAGATGTAGAGATTCCTGTACCAACCAAGGACAATGCATGCAGTAAACCTAGACCTCCTATTCAGATCTAGCCAATGGACAACACATTCTCCACAGTTGTGTGGAGAGCAGGGACTGACTCTGACATGAACTCTGGTGCCCCCTATTTGACCACTTCCTCTTGGTGGAGAGGCCTGGTGGCACTCAAAGGAAGGGTAAGCAGGGTACTAGGATGAGACCTGATAGGCTGTGATTATATGGTGGGGGAGGAGTCCCCCTTCTGTCACAGACCTAGGGGAGGGGAGTAGGGTGAAAGAAGGAAGGAAGGGGGAACGGGAAGATACAAGTGAGGGGATAACAATTGAGATGTAATCTGAATAAATTACTTAAATTAAAAAAAAGAGAGAGAGAGAACAAGAGAACCCTATGTACTAGATCTTAGTTAGGTTATAGTTCCCTTATCTGAAAATTGTGGATGATTATCTGGGTGATCTCATGGGACTGAATTCTTCTTGATGATGTCACTAAGAACTGTGCACATCAAGTACCTTAGATGACCTCAGCTAGCTGCCCCTTGGGTCAGTCCATATTGAGAAATAATAAAGAGAAGAGCTCTCAAACAAAACCAAACAAGCAGCAATAACAACAAACAAACAAACAAAGAAAAGAAAGAAATTCCTGTGCGTGTCTAAGCAGAGGTGTGTCTCCCACGTGATTCTAGCGCCCCTCAAGCTGACAGTCAAAATGAGCCATTGCAGGTAATATTGTACAAGAACGGAGGACTTAGCAATGTGAGTTAACCTAAAAATCTATTAATTTATATAGCCAAGCTGAGAGAAACTTGCCATACAGCCTTTTCCTCCCCGGTTCCTTTCTGAATATTATTCCCCTTAGGCTTACTTTGTACAGACTCCGCTTCATTTTCTAAATCTAACCGATTCCACCGAGCTAGGAGTTCATATATTCAAGTTTAGAGAAAAGAAAAAAAATTAAATGTCAAGTGTGAAGTCTAGCTCCAGTTTCTTGGCTTTCCCCAAGAGATGGCAATCAGAGCTCTGGCCAGCAGAGATGTCTTCTTTGGAATTAAAAAAGGACACAGAAATACAGAAGAGTCAGTCTTAGGAATTCCCTTCATCTAGAGAGGTAAGGGATTATCATACTGTCTGCCCTCCCACCCACTTTCATGTTTAGAATTGGCCAGAGTTGTCATGCTTGGCTCTCTGTAGCAGCCACTTTTCTGTTGTTGTTAGTAAAATTTTCTGACCAAGATCAATTTAAGGAAGAAAATGTTTATTTTAGCCTCTGAATCCAGAGGGATAGAGTCCTGCAAGGTGGGGAAGGCACAGTGTGTCAGAAGGAACAGGAAGCTGGCAGATCACGTTTTGTTGACACACAGGAAGCAGAGAGGAAGAACCAGAAGTGGCATGGTCTATGAACCCTCGAGGTGGGTCCTGTAACATACTTCCTCCAGTATGGTTGTCCTTCTCTGAGGTTTCATAAGCACAGACTGCTGACTGCGGACCAAGTGTTCAAATACATGACTTTCCAGGGGGACATTTCTTATCAAACCACCATGTTTTTAGTACAGAATTTGACGCAACACTTTGCTATCCAGAGAAAGTTGTGTTTTGGTTACCAAGAAGAGCTGGGGGAGTAGGTTCTGTGTAGGTAAGTAAAACAATCTCTACTACATTTGAAATGGCGATCAAATTTGTGTGTGTGTGTGTGTGTGTGTGTGTGTGTGTGTGTGTGTGTGTGTGTGTATGTGTAACATAGGTCTTCCTATCAGACTGTGAGCCCTGCTGGATTGGGGATTATGTGTTTTGTCTTCCATTTTACATTTTGCCGTTGTAGTTGCTGCTTAGCAGCTGCTCAGTGACCACTGGATAAGTGAATGGAGCCCAGGGCAGATGTTATTATTAGGTGTCTACCAAGTAGTCAAGACTTCCTTAGTGCTTCTCATTACATTTCAGTTGGTCCCCAGGCCAGCCCTGAGGCAGGTGTTCATTACTTTATTATGCAAATGAGAAGGTTTTCTGCAGTGCTTAGTCTGCTATCAATCATCTGCAGTGGAGTTTTCCCTGAAATCCTTTATTTTCATCTCTAGACTTTTCACTGTTTTCTCAAATATTTTTTTCTCTCTTAGTTAGTTCATGTTCTTTAAATACTTTTTAAATATTTCTTCTTTTTAAACATATACATTTATATTATTACACAGAAATAAAATAAAGTATATACAGCAGAAGGAACCACGAAACAGTCAGGGATTTTACAAATGTTACATTCACAGTGATTTGGTTATTTGTATTTGGCAATCTTGAAGAAAATATGTTGATGTTTTCTGAATATATGGCTACAGACCTTGTCTTCTGGTCCTATTAAGGGTATCACATTTAAGTGTTGTTTCTATTATATTTTCTGACATTATGGGAAATAATCTCTGCTCCTTTGTGTGTGTATAACATAGCTGAGCTTTACTTGTGGATTAAAAAAACACACATCTTGGATTATATTGCATTTATTTTAAAAATACACTATTTAGTATAGTTTTATATGTACAGAGAAGTTACTGAGTCAGCACAGCGCAATATATGTTATGTGCGTTGGATACTTGTGCTCTGATCCTAATGTGTCATATTGATTTGCTACACTTGTAAAAAAAATGAAGGAACTGATACTTATTTATGTATTATTAATGAGAGTGCATACATAGCCAGGTTTGTTTTTTTTAACCTAATTTGCTTTTTCTTACTTAGAATCTCATTCTTGAGTGTAGTAGCATGGAGCATGCCTTCAATCCCAGCACTCAGGAGACAGAAACAAGCAGATCTCTATGAGTTTGAGGCCAGCCTGGGAGAGAAGAATCTCAATTCTATTACCGTAGTACACTAACTGCTTCAGGCAGCGTACGTGTCTCCGATGTGACCATGACCATTATAAAGAGTTCTTAGCAGGTACTCTGAAAATGTCCCCAGCATCTTTCTCATAATTAGAGAGCATATGGCTTTGAGGAGGAAGACTCACCAGGTAGAGTGCTGAGTGCAGTGTTTACTAAAGAGAAAACTGGGGACATTTAAAAGGGTAAGAGTGGACGGTGGTTAAAGGGATATTTACAGAGGAAAACACAGTCAGGGTGAGAGCAGATGGTGGTCAGAGGATTCACTGTGGAGGACAACACTTTCTGGAGATCAGAGTTGCCGATGATTGAAGGGACAATTGCACAGAAAATGTTCCCAAGGGTTGAGTGACAAGGGTGCTGACCTACGTGTTTATGTAGGCTTCATAGTGTTTCCTAAACTTTCTGGACAGCTGGCTTTCTGTGGTGCTACTTTCCTGTAGGGATGAGTGACAGGTTTATATATGAATTAACTCTTCAGGGAAAGGACAGTGGTTTGTCTTTACTAGAAGTCTTCATCTTATTATCTTTTGGGTAGTTTAGAATCCACATCTCCATCAAGAGTCAAGGCATCACCAAAACATGATTCAGATCTTACTCTTTTCACTGGGCTTTGAAGTCCTGTAGTTTCAGCACCTGGTTTTGCAGGCTGTTTTATATGAGGTGGGCCCATTCTTAGTGACCTTCAAACCTGGTAATTCCCTAACTAGCTACCTAACAGTCCAGACTCTCTCATGCTTAAAAACTTAGATTCAGATGTTACGCTGTTAGTCATACCATTTTAGGTTTAGAAGTGTTGTAAATGTCACTCACTGAATGTTGAGCTAGAGGCAGTTCTGAAGAATGTGTAGAAGACATTGGTTTATGTCAAATTCATAATAATTATGGTGGATATGTGAGTTAATGTAGATTAATTTTCTTTATAAACATAAGTATATATTTTGTGTAAAACATGGACTGAGCATGTACTTGTGGGTTTATATTTGTTACTTTTAGTGCTCTCTCACATTTGCTCCTTTCAAAAGGAGAGAGAGAGAGAGAGAGAGAGAGAGAGAGAGAGAGAGAGAGATGGGGGATTGAGAGAAGAGCTTTCAGTTTTACTACTTGTGAATTTGGACATGAGATTTTTCACTTGATTTGATTGTCTTTTTATTGTGAATGAAGAGGTTCTATCACCAGACAAAGAGACCAGCCTTAGACCCTGTGCATTTGTCAATCCAATTGGAAATAAAGATGTAGAAAGACATAATCCAAACCAAACTTTTAAAAAAGGAAACTAGACATTCTGGAACTAAAAATGGAACGAATGCTATACAACCTACAAGTGTGTTAGTTTCACTAAATCTCATGTTTTGCTATTTTGTAAATCTTTGAACCAGAGCTGCTTCTGCAGAAAAACCCCAGCTGTCACGAGGTAA
Source organism: Acomys minous (assembly GCF_964271855.1). Lineage (NCBI taxonomy): Eukaryota > Metazoa > Chordata > Mammalia > Rodentia > Muridae > Acomys > Acomys minous. Next base: position 127,315,911 of record NC_140485.1, on the reverse strand, counting down.
CCAAACGCCTGCAATTTCTGCCCTCATTTTGTGTCTCCTTCACTTTGGGCCACCTCTGTATATCTGCAGTGTGGCCTGTTACTCTCTCAGAGCTCTGCCTCAACCATCTCAGCCCCATCCAAGACTGGAAGAATAGGAATAAATCACTTTCCCAAACTGCAGTGACCTTGGATTCCAGGAAGAATAAAAGCTCCAGCCAGGCTTGATGGCACATGCCTTTAATCCCTGCACTGGAGAGGCAGAGACAGGCAGATCTCTGTGAGTTCAAGGCCAGCCTGGTCTACAAAGTAAGTCCAGAAAAGACAAGACTACAAGAGAAACCCTGTCTAAAAAAAAATCCACTGCCCCCCATTAAAAAGAAAGAAAGAAAGAAAGAAAAGAAAAGAAAAAAGAATAAAAACTCCTGGACCGCTCCACTCTCCTATCCCTGGAATGTACATACCCAAGATGGCAAGGCTGCATCTCATAGCAGAAGTAGTCATCTGATAAGAACGAGGTTGAACCTTTCAAGTGGTGACAGATAAGGAATTCTTCAGACTACATGCAGTCCTGAAACAGTGACCATGCAGACCACAACTTGAGCAGGAAGGCTTCTGTATGCCAGCCTCTAGTGCCTACCCGTAGTTGTGTCTCTACTCACACCTAAATAAAGCTCATGTCTGTAGCTGGAAGTTGGACCTGGGCCTCCTGGACCACTTTATCTGTACCTTTTCCTGGAGTGGCCATGCTTCTTCTTTTGGCTTTGTGTTATTAATCATGTCTTCAATTGGCATACGGGAACAAGTAGCCTGTTGGGGATGCTAGAACTCAAGGACTTGCCCTAAAAACTCCCACTGCTCCCTCAATTTTAGTCACTGAGAAAATATCACCATTACTTTTCCCTTCCCAATTTAAAAAAAAAGGAAACCAGCCTTGGTGGTGCATGCCTATAATCCCCATATGTAGGAAGTGAAGGGAGAAGGTTCAGGGTGAGCTACAAGAAACCATGCTTGCAAATATAGCCAATAAGTGTACTTGTAAATCAGAATGATTATTTTATTCATTTATCAACTTCAGCAACCTTGTGACTAAATTACACACCCAGAAATGTGGTTACTACTGTGGAAAGATAAAGTTCCATAGTGCCTGACTTTTGACTTACTTTAAACAGACAGACAGACAGACAGACAGACAGACACACACACACACACACACACACACACACACACACACACACACACACACACCAGTACTAACTGTTCAGAAGTTTGAATTTTCTCCGTACTTAGAGAAAGGGAAGAAAATACTTTCTTTGAGGATTCAAGAAGGAGGAAGGGTTAAGGAAAGCTTTGTAGACAACAGTGTTCTGAGTTTGTTATCTAGTGAAAAAGAACTAGAGCAGATCTAATTTATCATCTCTGTAATTAGAAATGAATACAATAGAATTAATTTAAAAATTATGTCCGGAAAAGTGACACCTGGTTCGTGGTGTTGTTCTTACGTCCATCAGGGGCAGAGCAGATGGCAGTCCTTTGTTCATCCTAGCTTGATGCCTGGTTTGGTGGCCAAACCTGTTTTATGCCTAGGACACATAAAAATCAAACCAAATCCAGGCAATGAGGCATGGGAGGAGGAAAACAGAGACTTGTGGACCACCATGCCACCCACAGACCTGCCCGCTAATGCACAGCGCAGGTGGGCCCTAGATACCTCTTGATGCCATGCCACTAGCATGGATGGAGGATGTCACCCAGGGTCCCACCAGCTGTATAGATAGCTTGTAGTGGGAGCCACCACAATGTATGAGTATGTGGTGATCATATGGGAGAGAAAAAGAAATGGAGCAGCTTGACCATTGTGAAGAGAGATGGAGCTGCAGACTCTGGAGTGTAGAGAGAAGTAGCCTATTGTGAGTAACCAGCCCTGCCATCTGGTCCCACGGTGAGGTCTTAGCCTGAAATGCAGCTGAGAGCTGTGAGTTCTGGAAAGCTATCCCTGCCCCTCACCAGCTGCAGAACTTAGGAGAGCAGGGCCTGCACATCCTCTACGAAACACAGTAAAGCTGACCTTATTGGAGGTGGAGCAGGTGAGCCACCCCCAAGGGCCAGAACGTGGAAGAGATGGCCCTGCCACTCATCTGCCATGAGGTGGTATGGGTGCGTGGGTAATGTTCTCTTCCTCTCCCTTTTGCCACTACAGTGGCTGGGAAAACTTGCCCTGGGGTCATGAAAGTGGGTAGAGCTATCCCTGCCCCCTCGTGTGGCTGTAGCATGTCCTGCACCTTACCTGGGAAACACAGTGTAGCCGGCCCTGTTGGTGAAGGCATAGATGAGCCAGCCCAGAGGATGTGAGAGTAGGAGAGCTGGCCCAGCCCCTCACAGGTTGCAACACTTGGGAGAGTGGCCCCCTGTAACTTGACTGGGCAGCACATTCAAGCTGGCTCTGGAGGCATGGGTGCCTGAGAGGATGATAGCAGGAGAGCTGATCCTGCCTTCTGTCGATGGCTGCATTGCATGACCCAGCCCGAGCGGTGCTGGAGATCTTGGCCTGGTAGTGCAGATAAGGGAGAGCAGACATGCTGACCAGCTCAGCTACCACCCAGGCCCAGATCTAGGCCTCTTAATTGTCCCACCCCCAAACCTATATCATCTGTGAATGATTGGGACATACAAGAAGGCCAGTCCTGTTGTTGTAAAGCTGTAGGATCTGTATGGCACAGGGCAACAACAGGATAACCAGGAGGAGTTCTGATGAGGATCCAATATTGATGCATCACGTCACAGAGGCCAGAGACCTCAAACCAGACTCACTGCATGGAACATTTGCAATGAGTGAAGTTATGTGGACAGATGTATATACTGTGGGACACACTGTGACAGACTATAGCTTCCATGATGAGATGTTTTCTATGCTTTGGTTTTGTTGTTTGTTTTCTGTGTGTTTTATTTTGGGTGGGAGGTAGTAAGGGCAAAAGGCAGATATTAGGGTATAGGGAGAGGAGCAGGAATACGGTACATGATGTGAAACTCACAAGATTCAATAAGAAGATTTTTTTTTAAACCTCACTTTTGTTGGTCTGCTATGAGGGCTAGTTGATGAGCTAGCCCAGCAGTCACACAAACCATAGGAGCTGAGTTGGATCCCTGGAACCCACAAAAAGTGGCTCACATCTCTAATTTTAGCATGCCTACAGTGAGATAGGAAGCAACAGAAGGTCAGGAAGACTGGAGTGACAGATACAAGAGAGAGTCTACAGCAAGATTGAGAGAAATGCATACCCAAAGCCATATTCCTTTTTCCTCTCTTCTCTCCCCTTCCTCTGTGTGTGTGTGTGTGTGTGTGTGTGTGTGTGTGTGTGTGTGAGAGAGAGAGAGAGAGAGAGAGAGAGAGAGAGAGAGAGTACAAGAAGAAACAAGAAAGTTGAAGTGTGAGATGAGACAGCAAAGAGTATGAATACACTTTTGAGTTTTGTGTTTCCCACCACAAGGGTAGGGCAGAGACTAGTGTGGCAGCCAGTACAATACAGTGAACATTGACTTTGACAAGCATATACTGGTTTCATGGAGTTGTTGTTGTTGTTGTTGTTGTTGTTGTTGTTGTTGTTGTTGTTGTTGTTGTTGTTGTTGTTCTTCTTCTTCTTCTTCTTCTTCTTCTTCTTCTTCTTCTTCTTCTTCTTCTTCTTCTTCTTCTTCTTCTTCTTCTTCTTCTTCTGTGAATAAGTAAAGCAGGATGGTTTAGATCTAACCAGTTGGAATTATCTCTGGGGTATATCCACCCTTCCTTGGACAACCCATAATTGACATCTTTCTAGCACTGAAGGGTAAGTGCTCTTTGCTCTTTTTCTCCAGACCTATAATCGCATGCTTTCTCTGAAAGCCATCCATCTTCTCCAGTCTTAGGACAGCATGTTTCTAGTTCAGAGAACTCTTCTAGGATCCACTGTAAACACATTCAGTTTCTACCAGAGTTTTGCACATGGAATTCACATGACTATATAAAAGCCAATATAGAAGAACCAAGATTCTTCATAAACCCTTGTGGAGCTTCCTCCTGTGTTTTTGATTTAGAATCCTGAATCTTAGTCATGCAAACCTATTAGAAAAAAATTGGTTGGGCTGCCTGCATCATGGGATCTAGGGATGTGAGAAAGATTTCTTTGACTACGTTCTTAGATTTTAGTTTAATAGTTCTGGTACTGACTGTAGAATGAAAAACATTATAGCTGTCTAGGCACTTTTGATGAAGAACTGGTGTAAAGTCTGCTAATAGATTCTGTAGTTAGACCATGCTCTTCACCCATCCCAGACGTCTATATTTCCATCCCTGTGCTTATGCTATAGATGTCTAGATTGTTCCTTGTCATTTCAGTGGCATTCCACATCTTGTCACTCTTGCATTTCTTTTATATTCAACATATTTCTATAAGAATTATCTTCCTAAAGTTAGATGGGATAATGTCACATTTATCAAAATTGTTTGATGGATTTTACTTCTTAGAAAATTACAGTGTAACCTTGATTTAGCCATTCTAGTTCTTACAGTCTGGCAGTTACATACATACTTTGTCCACTTTTTCCTCCCATTTCCTGAAGTCAGGATGTTAATACTTTAATTTTTTTCATCAGCATCCTATAATTCTTTTCTTCTTAGTCCCATACCTATTCCTTGGATTTCTGATTGAACTTTGGCAGTCTTAATTCTACAAAGAACTATGCTATCTTCATCCCATTGGTCTTTCTGTGATATGAAAACCAGTTAGAGGCAATGGCATAGTCTATTCGCCTTTTTATAATAAAAATACCATCGTTTAGGTAATTTATAAGTGAAGGAAAATTTTTTTCTCATAGCTTGGGAGGTTAGGAAGCCCATTTTTGAGCTGGTAGAGGATGGGGTAGTTGGGAAGGGCTTGCTGTTGGCTTTCAAGGTGATGCTTTCTTGAGTCATCTTAATGTAGAATAGAAAAAGATGAGTGCTGTGTTCTCATGTGGTGGAAGGAAAAGCATTTAAAGTTTTTACTTTATGTGTATGAGTGCTTGAATGTATGCATGTGTACCATATGTTTGCAGTGTCCATGGAGGCCAGAGCAGACATCTGATCCTCTGGAACTGGAGTTCCAGATAGTTATGAGCCACCAGGTAGGTTGCTGGGAATCACACCTGGGTCCTTTGTAAGAGCAGCAAGTGCTCTTAACCACTGAGCAATCTCTCCTGTCCCTCAAAACATTTTACAAGAGCACTAATCCTATTTCTAAAGGTTTCATCCTTCGATTTAATTACTTCCCTGGAGGTCCTACCTCTTGATAATTATTGCTTTGGTTTCTGCATGAAATTTGGAGGTATACAAACATTCAAACTATAGAAGCTAGCTTCCTTAACTTATACTTATTGTACATATTTCTTAAACATGATTATACATTATAAAATTAACAACTCTATTAAAACCCTTTCTTTTGATACATAATACTCACACATGCATGTACTGCTACTTTGGATTAAGGGTACAAGCTATAATATCTTAATCTTTACCTGCATCTGCAATGGTTCATTTGTGGCACTCTAGGAGTGGGTGTTCACTTTATCTCTGCTGCCCTGCCAACGTTGATAGGATTCAGTGTGAAGGCTTTCATTGGCACCTCTGGTGTGAAACATAACCTTCAACATTAGCAGAAAGAATGAACACCATGTCGCCTCTCAACAGGAGCAAATGTTATTGAGCTGTGAGACTAGTTGGCATTTTATGGAGGTTACATGTCTCCCTGTGTATGACTTGTGCACTTTCTGTCACTGTTGACATAATTCAACTCTTTTCTTTTAAAATTTTATTAATTATTCACTTTACATCCTGGTTACAGCCCCCTCCCTCACTCGTCCCAAACCATCCTCAGTCCCTGTTTCCCTTTCTCCCCTACTCCTTTAGAGAAGGGGATCCCCACCCCCCACCCCCGCATATCAAGTCGCATCAGGACTGAGTACATCCTCTTCCCCTGTGGCCTGGCAAGGTAGCCTCCAGCAGAAAGTGATTGAAAAACAGGTAACATACTCCATGTCACAGTCAGCCCCCATTCCACTTACTAGGGGACCCATATGAAGAAAGAGCTACTCATCTGTTACATCTGTGTAGGGGCCTAGGTCCAGTCCATGCATGGTTCTTGGTTGGGGCTTCAGTCTGCACAGGTACCCCTGGGTCCTGGTTAGTTGGCTCTAATGGTCTTCCTGTGGAGCTCCTGTCCCAGCTCAGTCTTTCTATCCTTCCCTCACTCTTCTAAAAGACTCTGCACTCCACCCAGTGTTTGCCTGTGGGTCTGCAGCTGTTTCCATCAGCTGCTGGGTGGAGCCACTCAGAGGACAGCTATGTTAGGCTCCCATCTGTAAGCACAGCAGAGTGTTGTTAATAGTGTCAGGGGTTGGTGTCTCCCATGGAGTGGGGCTCAGGGTGGGTCAGGGATTGGTTGGACATTTCCTTAATCTCTGCTTTATTTTTGTCCCCGCACATCTTGTAGGCAGGGTAAGTTTTGTGTTAAAGTTTTGTGGGTAGGTTGGTGTTCCCCTCTTTCTGCTAAGAGTTACGTCTAATTAGAGGGTGTCCTTTTCAGTCTCCATGACCCCGGCACTAGAAGTCTCAGTTAGAGTCACACTTGCATCCCCCCAGGAGTGTACCCTGCCATAGGTCTACAGCTTGTCACAGAGATGCCATGGCCAAGGTTTCTCTTCTCTGTGCAAGCCCTCTCTCCTTCTGCCTCTGCTCTCCCAGGCCTGATATCGACCCTCATTTCTCTGTGTTCCCTCCTTTACCCTCTTCTCTCTCTTTAACCACTTCTGTTGTCTATTCTATTTCCCCTTCTGAGTGAGATTTAAGCATCTTCCCTTAGGTCCTCTTTGTTACTTATCTTCTTTAGGTCCGTGAATTATAGTATGGTTATCCTGTACAATGTGGCTAAAATCCATTTATAAGTGAATATATACCATGTGTGTCTTTCCGGGTCTGGGTTACCTCACTCAGGATGATCTTTTGTAGTCCCCTTATTTGCCTGTAAATAGCATGCTTTCCTTGTTTTTTTTTTTTTTATAGCTGAGTAATATTCCATTATGTAAATATAGTATTGTTTCTTTATCCGTTCTTCAGTTGAGGGAGATCTGGGTTGTTTCCCGTCTCTGACTATTACAAATAAAGCTGCTATGAACATAGTTGAGCAAATGTCCTTGTTGTATGGTAGAACATCTTTTGGGTGTATGTTCAGGAGTAGTATAGCTAGGTCTTGAGGTAGAGCTGTTTGTAATTTCCAGAGAAAGCATCAGACTGATTTTCAGAGTGGTTGTACTTCTTTCACAGGCTTGCCAGCATATGCTGTCACTTGTGGTTTTGATATTAGCCATTCTGATGGATGTAAGATGAAATCTCAGAATCATTTTGATTTGCATTTTTCTGATGACTAAGGACAGTTAGCATTTCTTTAGGTGCCTCATAGCTATTCAATATTTCTCTGTTGAGAATTCTGTTTAGCTCCATGTGCCATTTTTTAACTGGATTATTTTGTTTGTTGGTGTTTAATTTCTTGGGTTCCTTATGTATTTTGGAAATTAGCCCTTTGTCAGATATAGGGTTGGTGAACATTTTTTCCCAATCCGTAGGCTGTCATTTTGCTCTATTGACAGTGTCCTTTGTCATACAGAAGCTTTTTAGTTTCATGAGGTCCTATTTATTAATTGTTGATCCTAGAGCCTGAGCTGTTGGTGTTCTGTTCAGGAAATTATCTTTTGGCCGATGAGTTCAAGGTTCTTTCCAACGTTCTCTTCTAACAGATTTAGTAATAGATTTAGTGTATCTGGTGTTATGTTGAGGTCTTTGATCCACATGGCTTTTGTTTTTTTTTTTGGTGAAAGATGATAGATATAAATCTATTTGCATTTTTCTATATGTAGACATCCAGTTAGACCAGTACCATTTATTGAAGATGCTTTCTTTTTTTCTATTGTATGAATTTGGCTTCTTTGTCAAAAATCAAGTGTCTGTATATGTTTGGGTTTATTTCCTGGTCTTCAGTTAGATGCCATTGATGAACCAGTCTTTTCCCATGCAGTTTTTATTACTATTACTCTGTAGTACAGCTCGAAATCAAGGATGGATATACATCCAGAAGTTCCTTTATTGTATAGGATTGTTTTAGATGTTCTGGGTTTTTTGTTTGTTTTTCCAAATGAAGTTGAGAATGGTTCTTTCAAGGTCTGTAAAGAATTGTGTTAGTATTTTGATGGGAATTTCATTTAATCTGTTGATTGCTTCTGGTAAGATGGCCGCTTTTACTATGTTAATCCTACCAACACATGAGTATGGGAAATCGGTCTGTCTTCTGATATTTTTTTCAATTTCTTTCTTCAGAGACGTGACGTTCTTATCATACAGGTCTTTAACTTGCTTGGTTGGAGTTACACCGATAAACTTTGTATTATTTGTGACTATTGTGAAGGGTGTTGTTTCCCTAATTTTGTTCTCAGCCTGTTTGTCATTTGTATACCCAAAGACTACTTATTCTTTAAAGTTAATTTTGTTTCCAGCTACTTTGCTGAAGGTGTTTATGAACTGTAAGTGTTCTCTTTTGGAATTTTTGAGGTCACTATCATAACATCTGTGAAGAGTGATACTTTGACTTCTTCCTCTCTGTATCCCCTTGATCTTCTTTAGTTGCCTTATTTCTCTGGCTGTAACTTCAAGTGCTTTATTGATGAGGTGCAGAGAGAGTGGGCAGCCTTGTTTTGTCCCCAGTTTCAGTGGGATGGTTTTAAGTTTCTCTCCAGTTAATTTGATGTTGGCAATAGGCTTTCTATATATTGCCTTTATTATGTTTAGGTATATGGCATGTATCCATGATCTTTCCAAGACTTTTATCAGGAAGCAGTGTTGGATTTTATCAAATGCTTTTTCAGCATCTAATGAGATGATCATGTGGCTTTTTCTTTCAGTTTGTTTATATGGTGGATTATGTTGATGGATTTTCATATACTGAGCCACCCCTGCATGCCTGGGATGAAGCCTACTTGATCATGGTAGACGGTATTTTTGATGTGTTTTTGGATTTGGCTTGAGAGTATTTTGTTGAGTATTTTTGTAACAATGTTCATAGCGGAAATTGGTCAGAAATTCTCTTTCATTTTTGGGTCTTTGTGTGATTTAGGTATCAGGGTGATTGTGGCCTTATAGAATGAGTTTGCACATCTACATTATGTTTTTATTTTGTGGAATAGTTTGGGGAGTATTGGTGGTAGCTCTTCTTTGAAAGTCTGGAAGAATTCTGTGCTGAAACCATCTGGCTCATGGGAGACTTTTAATGACTGCTTCTATTTCCTTAGGGGTTATAGGACTATTTAACTTGTTTACCTAATAATGATTTAACTTAGGTAAGTGGAATGTATTAAGAAAATTTCCCATTTCCTTAAGATTATCCAATTCTGTGGCATACAATATTTTGAAGTAAGACCTACTTTGATTTTGTCAGTGTCTGTTGTTTTCCCCGCATTTTCATTTCTGATTTTGTTGATTTGGATACTGTTTCTCTGCCTTTTAGTTAGTTTGGCTAAAGGTTGATTTTTCTCAAAGAACTACATCTTCGTTTTGTTGATTCCTTGTAGTGTTTTCTTTGTTTCTAATTTATTAATTTCAGCCCTGAGTTTGATTATTTCCTGCTGCCTAATCCTCTTGGGGGAGTTTGGTTCCTTTTTTTCTGGAGCTTTCAGATGAGCTGTTAAGTTGCTAGTATGAGCTCTCTTCAATTTATTTATGAAGGCACTTAATGCTGTGAACTTTCCTCTTAGCACTGCTTTCATTGTGTCCATAAGTTTAGGTATGTTGTGCCTTCATTTTCATTGGATTTTAGGAAGTCTTTTTTTAAAATTTTTTAATTTGATTTTATTAATTTATTCTTTTTAGGAAGTCTTTAATTTCTTTCTTCATTTCTTCTCTGACCCAGTGGTCACTGAGTAGGGAGTTGTAGGATTTTTGTTATTTCTGTTGTTGTTAGTGATCTGATAAGATACAAGGGGTTATTTTAATATTATTATATTTGTTGAGGATTGTGTTTGACCGAGTTAATGGTCGAATTTGGAAAAGGTTCCATGAGGTGCTGAGAAGAAGGTATATTCTTTTGTGTTTGGGTGAAAAGTTCTGTAGATATCTATTAGGACCATTTGGTTCATGACCTTTGTTAGTTTATTTCTCTATTTAGTTTCTGTCTTGATTGTTGTTTTAATTGAAAATTCCCTGATCATTCTACTTTACCAATAAAGACTCAGGAGAGAGATGTTGTGAAAAACCTGCTAGTTCAGAGAGACAAAGAGAGCACCCAGCTGAACTTCTTACTCAGCTCACATTCCAATGGAGAAGGCCCGAAAGGCTCACTAGCTCAGCTGACAGCCCACAAAGAAAAGGCAAACAAAGAAACAACCCAAGGCCAAAGGCCAAGGAGCTGAGGGAGCTAAAATCCCAAGAGTAAAGTCCAAGAACTAAAGGCACACACCAAAGCACCAAGGATCCCTTCTACTTCTACACACTGTCCTAAACAGCCCTCAACTCAAAATCCCGCCTACTCTCTAATCCCTGTCAGCTGGTTTCCTACTCCCCTCTTTACCTAGGGTAAACTTTATTAAATCCTGTGTGCAGATAGCTCTTGGGTTAAAGGTGTGTGTAAGTCTGGCTGAACCACACCATAATCATCTGTAAATAGAAAGCTGTTGAATTAAAGGTGTGTTAGGGCTCAACCACAAGAAACAGGGATTTACAGTCAATCTCAGGGATCACAATGTGATCAATGACATATTTTTACAGTTCACAATCTCAGGGATCACAGTGGGATCAAAGATCTTGTAACACTTGATGACCTGTCCATTGGTGAGAGAGGGGTGTTCAAGTCTCCCACTATTAATATGTAGGGATGGATGTGTGATTTAAGCTTTAATAATGTGGGTACTCTTTTATTTGGGGCATAAATGTTCAGAATTGAGATGTCCTCTTGGTGGATTTTTCCTTTGATTAGAACGAAGTGACCTTTCCCATCTCTTAGGATTAATTTTGGTTGCAAGTCTATTTTATTAGATAGTAGGATGGCTACTCCAGCTTGCTTGCTTGGAAAACCTTTTTCCAGCCCTTTATTCTGAGCTGTGTTTCTTGTGTGCAGCAGAATGTTGAGTTCTGTTTAACCATCAATTCTGTTAGTCTGTGTCTTTTTATTGAAGAGTTGAGTCCATTGATGTTGAGAGATATTAATGACTAATGATTGTTAGTTCCTTTATTTTAGTGTTTGTGTGCTTGTCTTTTTATGGTTTTGTTGCAGTGAAGTTATTTATATCCTGTGTTTTCTTGAGTGCAGTTAACCTCCCTGGGTTGGAGTTTTCCTTCTAGTATCTTCTGAAGGGCTTCGTTTGTGCATAGATATTGTTTAAATTTGGTTTTGTCATAGAACATTTTTGTTTCTTCATTTATGGCTATTGTAAGTTTTGCTGGGTTAGTAGTCTGGGCTGATATCTGTGTTCTCTTAGGACCTGCATGACATCTGTCCCTGTCCTTTTGTCTTTCATAGTCTCTGTTAGGAAATCTGGGGTAGGAACCACGTGTCCAGCTGTCAGGATCTCTTCCTTTTTCCAGAGAAACACTAATGGACACTGGTGTTTCAGAGTCACCAGCATGGCCATTCTCTCCATTGTAGTTCCCGCTCTCTTGGTAGGTATGCAGATTCTAAGATGGGCAGAAATGTGGGCCAGAAGCTGGGGTCTGTGTCCCTGGTGTCAGGAGGCTGTGCTGTCCTTTGGGAAGTGGGAGGAGTCCAGTGCCCGGAGGCTGGAGCCATGTGTCCTGGCACTTGTGAGCCATGCTAGGGTAGGTGTATGTGACATAGTGTTTCTTGAGTTTGGTTGGGAGCCATCAGTAGGGGGTCCGGGACCATGCATTTCCAGCTCCCTAATGCCTCCCTTTGTCTGGGAAACACAGGTGTTGTCACTCTGGAGTCCACAGCCAGGCTGCATGCCTTGTCTGCCGTCTCCAATTTCCTGGTCCTCAGATATTATGCACACTATGTGCCTCCATCTTGGATCTCCTGACACAACTCAACTCTTTATTGACTTGGACATCTTTGAATTATTTAAGTATTATATTGATTCTAGATACCACTTGTGCACACAGGTCCTGATGCTTTCACCTAACTAGCTAAAACTTTGTGTTTATGTGCATTAAGCCACCTTGCTATGATAGAGATACAACATTCTGTGTCATAGCAAGGTATCCAGGACCCAGGGTTCCTATGGGTTCACAGTGATAGTAGTGATGTGTGCAGAACTGGATCTTTGAATCAGGCTCCACACTCAAAGTATTATAAGGACCTTCTCTGTCTGCTTGTCTAATATGAATCAGTACGTCACATCCAAGTAAATATTTTAAATGAATGATCTTTCCAACACATGGTGCTATCCTAGCATGTCTTAAAGTCTAAAGCAATATCTGGTACCTTCATTAAACACTGGATGAACTGGAAAAAGTCACATTTTAGGTTCTCAAACTGGTAATAACAAGGAAGTCAAGGAAACCAATGGAGCCAACAAATCCAGGTGGCAGAGGGAGCTGCTGCAGAAATTGATGCTCGAACCAAGGACCATACATGGTGAGGACCTAGACCCTCTGCACAGATGTAGTATGTAGGCAGGATAGTCCCCTTGTGGGTCTCTTAATATGGGGAATAGGGACTACTTCTGATATAGACTCTAGCCCGAACATGTTGATTACTTCCCTCTGGTGGGGTGGGATACAGACAGTCTAGATGAGACTTTACTTGCTGAGGTTAGATATTAGAGGAGGAGATCTCCCCTTTCTGAGGATTAGGGGAGGGAGGGAGAGACAATGCAGGAGGGAGGGTAGGATCTGGAAGCAATGAACGAGGGTGCTACAATTGTGATGTAAAGTGAGCACATTAAAAATAAAATAATTTTTAAAAGTAAAAAAAATTCAAAGAGTCATTCTCCTTTACATAGTGAGTTTGAGGTTGGGCTAGGCTACATGGGACCATGTCTCCAACAAAAACCAAATAAAACAAAACGAAAAGTCAAGTGAGGAGGTGGGGGACTTGCCTCTGGGGCACTTTACAATAAAGTGTCCACACCCTGTGTCTTCTCTTCTTCAATGTCATCATGTGCCTCTGAGTTGAGGTTTTTAACAAAAGACAAAAATACAACACTGTAAAGAACTCCATTTTTAAAAAGGAAACATTTGAAAGCAGGAAACATTTAAAAATTAAAATAGATATACACATCCTTGGAATAGAACCAAATCGTCTAATTTTTAAAGGAACAAAATCGAAGCCTTCCATGAATATTCATGTCAGTGAAGTCCTTGCTCAGGCTGTGTTATGGAGACACACTGGGCATGCATGGAGACACGTTAGTGGTCCCTGAGTCTCCTTGTAATCCTTTGCAGAGCTCAGAAGCTGCACTCAAAAGCTCCTTAGGAGTGGCTCTGTATGTGATCAGGGGCGAAGGGCCAGAGAGCCATAGCTTTGCTACTAAGTAAACGTCGGCTCCGTCATTAGATTAAGGGAAAGAGGCAATAACACTTCTGCTATATGTACAACTGGATTTCTTGAGGTATCATACATTTGGAAGATTAACTATTATTTTTCCTATTGAAGAGGGCCTAGGAATTCTTTTAAGACTTTTATCTGTCTTTGGATTCCACTAGATGGCACTGTTTCATTAGAACTCTAATATGAGGTTTGTGTGTCACCCAGCTCCCTCTTTCTCCCCTCCGCTTCCATCTCAACCACCTCCCCCTCCCTCTCTCCTTTCTCTCTCCCTCTTTCCCTCTCCTCCTTATCCTTTGAGACAGGGTCTCACTGTTTAGCTCTGGCTGGCCTGAAAGTCAATATGAAAGTTAAATATGCAGACCACTCTGGCCCTTAACTCATGAAGATCCAACTGCCTCTGCCTCCTACCTTTAATTGTCTTCTACTTTAAATGAGTGTCTTATTCTCTCTCAGCCTTCTCTTTCTTCATTTTTACATACCCACTTCATCCCAAGAAACTGTGAAAAAAAATTCCCATCCAGTTAAAAGAGAGTTTCATAAAATTTAGAACTTTTAGAATTCTCTCATGTGGGAAGAAGCAAAGTGTTAGTTTATGTTGCTCCAACGTATGTAAGTTACTTTGATATAGTAATTAAGATCACCTACAAAGGTATTAAAATCACCTACAAAAGTCTTGGTATTTGCTGTTTTTGAATGCGTTAGCAGCTGCTTTTAAATAAACTCTTGTTGTGCCCATGCTTGTTTTAGAACCTTTTGGTCTGTGTACGTGGTGTGTGTGTGTGTGTGTGTGTGTGTGTGTGTGTGTGTGTGTGTGTGTGTGAGAGAGAGAGAGAGAGAGAGAGAGAGAGAGAGAGAGAGAGAGAGAGAGAGAGAGAGAGTGGGTACAAGTATAGCAATCACAGGGCAACCTTGGGTGTGGATCCTAGCCTTCTGTTCTGTGTAGGTTGGGGATCTCTTATTTGCTGCTGTAGGTGCCAGGCTGCCTGACCTACGAGCTTATGGGCATTCTCCTGCCTCTTTCTTCCATCGCTGAGAGGAACCACTGGGGTGACAGATGTGTGGTCAGCTTTAAACGGGCTCTGAAGATCCAACTTCAGTCCCTCGGGTTTATGAGGCAAGTGCTGTATCCACGGGACCATCTGCTGCACCCTCCCGTGGATGCTTCTGGCAAAGATGCAGGCTGAGCTCATTTTATCACATCGTCCCGCTATTGTTACGCCTGGTCCTTTGATATTTGTGACATGTTCGAGAAATGCTGTATCATGGTTTCATATCAGTTTGCTCTGTGCCAGAATTTCCTGGAGAATTAGTTCAATGAGATGAATTGCATAAGAACTGTATCTTTTGAACTGTGATAAATAATTCCTTGCTGACATCTTGATATTAAGGTTTCCCTATGAGTGATCGCATGTGTCTTACACTATTCTTATCCTGTTGCAAAGGAAAAACTAGTCATCCAGAAGCACAATGATGCTTAGTGTCTACTCAGGCAGGGGCAATCTTGATGCCCCCACAAGCATCACATTTTATCCATGAGAAAAAAGCTGCCTTGAAGAATTAGGCTACTTAAAATTTTTCTTTATAAAACTGATTTTTATTTAATTCAAATAGAGGTTACCTTTGCTTTTGAACAGCTGAAACATGATGCTAAATTTTAATTGCTTTTTGCCAAATATACACCTTGTTGACCTCAGGGAAGAAAAGGCTTGTCCCCCACTTCCTCACTTGGTTTTTTTTTTTTTTTTTTTTTGAGACACGGCTTCATATAGCATAGACTCAAACTCACTATATCAAGGAGAATGAGTGTGATTTTCTGATTCTCCGGAGTCTACGTCCAAATCCCACGAGGTTACAGGTGTATGCCATCAGAGCAGCTTCCCTGGTGTCTCTTGGGTCATAGTTGTAAACTACGTCCTCCTCCATACAGAGCCATGGCGACTTGCGGACACTCTGTGGGCAAGTCTTCAGAACAGGTTCTGATGAGCTTAGCTCACAAATTGCACTGATTTGTAAAGGAAATTGGAAATCACCTGCAGTGAAAAACCTCTTCAATTTTGCCTTTGCCATACATTTCTGGTGTTTTAAAAATTGCCTTTGTACTTAATTCTGATAAAACACCAATCCCTGTTTGTACAAGTGGTAAAATGTGTCAAGAATTGTGACTTTTAGTTTCAGCAAAAATTCCAGAGAACTCACACATTTCCTTTGTCTGTAAATTAAAAACAAAATGGAGCTGGCTAGCGAATGAGTTAGCTAAGTGAGCAAATGGATTTGACAGTGTGGACAGAAAGCGAGAGCAAGAATCACTCTGGTCAGGCTCTTCCCTCATTACCAAAAGGCATGGTTGTCAAATATGCTGGCCAGAGAAAATTGGGGGAGTTCGTAATTTGTTTGAGGGAGGTACTATTCAAATATGATCCCCCCAATAGGAATAAATGAACTCTTATATTTGCATTATTTTACAGGAATAAAAAATAAGAAAGTTGTTTTCTTGAAAACAATGAAGAGGAAAGATTTTACTTCATTTTATTGCTTATTGTTGTTTAATTCATTTACTTTGCATCCTGGTCATAGCCCTATTCCTCCTCGCTTCCCAGTCCTTTCCTCCTCCTCTTCCAGTCCTAGGCTCCCTCCCTCTCACACCCCTCCCCCCTATTTCTCAGAAAAGGGGAGTCCCACTTACAGTTCACCCCAGCTCATCAAGTTGTATCAGGACTGAGCATGTCCTCTTTCCCTGTGGCCTGACAAGGCGGTGCCACCAATGGGAAGTGATCAAAAAGCTGGCAACCGACTCCATGGCTGAGAAAGCCCTGCTCAGGGCTTAAACACACACACACACACACACACACACACACACACACACACACACACACACACACAAAACTAGAGGTCTCACATGAAGCCTGAGCTGCTCATTGGCTACATCTTTGTAGGGGGCCTAGGCCCAATCCATGCGTGGTCCTTGGGTGATGCTTCAAACTCAGCAAACCTCTCTGAGCCTTGGATACTTGGCTCTGCTGGTTTTCTTGTTGAGTTCCTGTCTCCTCCAGGTCCTTTTTTTCTTCCCTCCACTTTTTCCCAAACCCTGTACACATCTCCCAAGGTTGGCTGTGAGACTCAGTTTCTGTTTGGAGGGCTGCTGGCTGGAGCCCCTCAGAAGACAGCTCTGCTAGGCTCCTGTCTGCAAGCATAGCAGATTATCATTAGTAATGTCAGGGGTTGGCTCTTTCCCATGGGGTGGGTGTTGGGTTGGGCCAGTCATTGGTTGGATGTTCTCTTAATCTCTACTCTATCTGTTTTATCTTTATGCTTGCACGTCTTGTAGGCAGGGTGAGTTTTCGGTTGAAGTTTTTGTGGGTGGCTTGGTGTTCCCTTCCCTCTGGTAGGAGACTTGTCTAGTTAGAGGGTGTCCTCTTCAGTCACTATGGCCCCTGTTACTAGGAGCTTTATTTACTTTCAGTTTTCAGGGGCCAGTTCCCATGGTTTGGGCAGAAATTTGTTAGAATTTGTAAACTAGATAAATTACTGGAAAAAAATCACAAAAGCCCATATGGAGTTACTGTTATTATGATGTTGTCTCAAAAGACAGTCTGTACAAACCTGTTGTCAAAATCATCTGAGCATGTTTTAGTTGTGTTCTACATGCCAGTATACAGATTTTCATGCAGGCTGGAAGGGACGGAATATGCTAAGGAAGATCCATAGTTAAGATTTGTTACTGAGCTGTGGAACACCAACTGTGTTAGTTCCCGTGTTAAATCCTTTTAATGGACTGCCTAATTGATTCCCTCATAGCGGCCCCATGAAGTAGTTAGGACTATTTGTCCTTTTTCTGCAAATGGGAAAACACAAGCACAGGTGCTTAAATGATTTTCTCATTACTGACTGTGTACGAACAGTAAACAAGACACTCAGCCTTTTGTATTGTTAGATTCCACATCTGGAGTCCATCAACCAATCCTGAGTCAGAAAGATCTGAAAAACTGCATCTGTACTGAAGATGTGCAGACTCTTCTCTTGTTATTGCTTCTTAAATGATAATGCTCTACAGCTATTTATGTTGTCCTAAAATCATATTAGGTAGCATACATATCCTAGAGATGACTTGAAATACAGTGCTTATGCACGCAGGATATATGCAAATGCTGTGCCACTTTATGTAGGAGCATAAACCCCCGTGGCCCTGGAGGAATGACTGTATGGCTTGGAATGAAGTCCGAGTCTAAATGATGAGGTCATGAACTTGACATCTTCCAGGGCAACAGCATGATGGGTACGTAGAGGAGGGCTTCATCAGAGGGTGTGATGGTTGCAGATGTCACAGGCAGGTAAAAAAAAAAGATGAACAATTAATGTCACAGTTAGGAGATGATTTCATTTAAAGTCTGCAGTGGAGCACTGAGGACAAACGCCGTATTGTGGTGTTCTGAAGAGTAATACGGGAGTGGGCATGCTGAGTGAGGGCGGGCTAGCAGTTCAAAAGGTGCTTTAAATGGAATGATGGTTTGCCTTGGACTGGTTGCATGGGCTGATATCCCCAGACACTCAGGGGTCTGATGCTGAAGGATCATAGACTTGAGGCTTACCTGGGCTACTGAATGAATTCAAGGCTAGTTTGGTCAACTTGGTGAAGCCCTGTCTCTACATAAAATAGTTATAAAGTAGGCTGGGGAAAGAGCTTAGCGCTAGAGCACTTTCCTAGCATGCTTAAGGCCCTGGCTTCAATCTGTAGGTGGTAGGACAGTTGGAAAACTAAAATAGCGTGGATTGGGAGTGGTTGGTTTAGGACACATATTTGGAGAAGAATCCTGTGTTATAGCAGAGAGTCTGTAAAAGTAAACACAGTTAAGAACCAGAAGAATATATGCCCATGCTTCTGAGTACCTTTTTAAATGTACACTAACATGATGTTATTTTGTTATGGGTTTACTTAAATAGAAATCATATATATATCTAAGAGTGTAATATACTGGGGCGGGGGTGAGGGGGCAGAGATGTCTCAGCAAGTAAAGGCTACTGCTGCACAAGCCTGGCAACCTGAGTGTGAACCTCGGATCCCATGAAGAAGGGAACTGACTCCTGACAGTTTTCCTCTAACCTTCATATGTGCTCTGTAGCATGAGGACAGCCCATTCACACCACACACACACACACACACACACACACACACACACACACACACACACAATAGTAATGATAAACAGAACTTTTTAATTAAGTCAGGTTGTCCTACAGATATATTTATCGAGAAAGATGATGTGTTTATCACGGGAAGCGTTTACATCTCACCATTTTTCCATAGCTAATAGAGTTTCCATCTTACTCCCCATGTCTAGCCATTGACCTATAGATACCCATGCATCTATAAGATGAGGGAAATCTTTTGGACTCAGTTGTCATGAAAGCATCAATGTTTCTCCTAACAGGGGACCATGCAGCCAATTGGCACTTCACCCTTCCTCAGGGTTCCAGATATAAAGCTGAGGGATCACCCTCTGTGGCAAGGGTTTGTGTAAACAGGGTGACAAAGCTTTGGGTCTTACAGGGAACTTGGTATTGCCTGGCGTTGGGCTGTCTTTCTTTCCATCCTCATTCTCCACAGACTTCTATTTGTTAAGTCACCATGCTTAATTTTTTTCAGACATAGTTCTAAACCTATGTTATTTACAATGCTAGCAAATTCTAAGAAACAGCCCCATGGTGTCTATCTGTGGAGATATGGTCTGGAAATGTGTTGTTAGGTAGCTTTGTCATTGTATAAACATCAAGAATATACTACAGAAGCTAAGATGTAATAGCCTCAGTTGTGATGTAATTTTATGGGATTGTCTTCATAAATGCAGTGTATTATGGGATGAATTTTCTGTATGACTTGAACTCCCTAGTTAAGTAGACCTTCCTTTATATAACATCTCATTGACAGGCTTTAAAACAACATGGTTTATCATTTTCAAGAACAGTTTGGTGTTTAATAAAATTATATCTGAAAGCTCAGTCCTCTGTCACAATTAGCTGTGCATTTCTAGTTTCTTCCAAGTACCTAGGCCAGGGTGCATGTGATGCTCATTGTAGCTGCGTGTCCACAACACTCATGAACTGTGTCATGTGGAAGAAGCTGAAAGCATACAATAGAGATAGTTTTGACAGCAGAACTAGATCAACTGAAGGGAGTATTTTATTAAATTACTTAATCTACGTTGCAAAAAAAATTAATTGAAGAGATATTTCATGCCAAAATACTTACTCTGAGACTCCTAAAAGGAGGTTTTCCCAGCTGTTAGGGTGGAGTGGAAAGCAAGATGATCCTCCGTGTTCTGAAGAGTTCCCAGAATCAGGATGATGGCTCTATGTTCTCTGCACCCAAACACTGGCTGTATGGAGATATAGCACCCCGGAGGAGACAGGCGTGTGTTGTTAGTGCATCTCTTTATACGAAGGGGTGATCTGGAATCTCCTTGATAGGCTTCTAGAAATGTCAAGTGAGGTAGCAAAATCTGGTTGGGAGCACTTGCTTTATTTATTTAATTTTTAATTAATTGTTTGCAAGTGTGCTAGTTAGGAATTCCATTGTTGTGAAGAGACACCGTGACCAAGGCAAATCTTGTAATGGAAAACATTTAATTGAGGCTGGCTTGCAGTTTCAGAGTTTTAGTCCATTATCTTCATGGTAGCAACATGGCAGCCTGCGGGCTGACTTGATGCTGGAGGAGCTGAGAGTTCTACATCTTGATCCAAAGGCTGCCGGGAGGAGACTGCCTTCCTCATTGCGGGAAGCTTGAGCATATATTTCAGACCTCAAAGCCTTCCCCCACAGTGACACACTTCCTCCAACAAGTCCACACCTACTCCAATAAAGCCACACCTCCTAATAGTGCCACTCGCTAACACATGAGCCTATGGGGGTGGTGGTGTCAAACCTATTCAAACTACCACATTATGTGTATGTATGTGGGCTCTTCTGTATGCACATGCATAGAGTATAGCCTTCAGGAGTTGGCTCTTGCCTTCCATTATGTAGATCTCAAGGATGGAACTCAGTGTCAGGCTTGGGCGTAAGTGCTATCACCTACTGAATCATCTCACACGCCTCACATTTGCTTTATTAGTGAGACTAATACTAATGTAAGTGTTGTCTCTACTTTTAAAACTTGGATTTGTGTTTCATGTGGTGAAATCATTAGTTAGTTCTAGGAGAGATATGGCAAGAGGAAAAAAAATGGCCTGTCAATATGACAAAAATAGCAAAAGTCTAGACATGACTATAAAATTGTTTTAATGCCAATAGAAACACCAACATCAAATGTATTAGACCAATTAAATAAAATTTTATTAAACGCATTAATAAACATCTCTCAGTGTAACATAGACAGTAAATGCAGAATCTCGCAAATATCCCCAGCAATTCAGAATATATAATGTCAACAAACTGGCCTTTTTTGTTTTATCCCTTGAACAACAGTATAATTAGGTAGAAAGTGTTTTGACCCTTTGACAATGGGTGGTTTCTCACTAGGTTATTGTTCCACCGAGTGAAAATTAATAATTAAGTACTGATGCTTTTTACTCTATTAAAAAGAACTTAAATTTCTGACTTCCTGTAGAAATTATAAAGGAGAACTTGGTTGTTTGGTTGTTGTGTTTAATTTTAAATGGAAGTGTAGCTGACAGAAGGTGCTATTGGCTGAATAACACCCATAACTTCATGCACTGAATCATTACTCTCCAGGGTGACTCAGCAGGAAGGTGTTTTAGGTTTTCAGGAAGCCCCCAGGTTACTGTGAGTTTACTCTTTTTTTTTTAACATCCTTTTTTTAAAAAAAAAAAAGATTTATTTATTTATCATATATACAGTGTTTTGCCTGCATGTACATCTGAAGAGGGCACCAAATTTCATTATAGATGGTTGTGAGCCATCATGTGGTTGCTAGGAATTGAACTTAGGACCTTTGGAAGAGCAGCCAGTGCTCTTAACCTCTGAGCCATCTCTCCAGCCCCGGGGGGTTTACTCTTGATTGGGAGGAATGCATCCCTAGTTTCCTCCTTTTGTTTCTGCTTCTTGCTTCTTGGCTTATGAGGTGAGACGTTTGGTTTATCACAACCTCCTCACCGCTGCTATATGGTACCCCTTCCAGAAGCCAGAACACTCAATAAGCTGGCTCACCATTGTAGAGGAGCTTCCTGAGTCATGGAACAAAGCAAACCTTTTCTATCTCTAAGTCAGATATCGTAGGTGTTCCGTTATAGTGAAGCACTTGTGAGTATACCTTCTTCATGGCTAAAGGTAGGTTGCATTCAGTTATCTTCTTACCCAAGCCATACGTGCAGTTGTAGCACAGTGTATGCTTTGGCAAGTCATAAGGACCTTGTGGAGTGCAAGGGCACTGATCTACCCATTGGGTCAGTGGTCCTCATCGTTCTCATTCATCCATTGTTGTGCTCCTCATCATATCTGTCAATCACAGCCAATCCCTCTGTCATAAACTCTTAAGTTCTAGCTCTCACTGGTGCATTCTCCTCCAGTGTGGTCCATATTCAACCTTCTCCATCTGTGATAGGCTATCATAATTTTCTTTATAGTGATATAGTTGCTCCTAAGCATCTATTTCAACTCTGTTTTGTCGTCATCACATTTGAAAAATGCCATTGAGACAGTTTCTCTATAATTCCTGAATATTCTGTGTGTCATTTATTAATTTTACAATTTCATAATTTGACTCATTAAATAATAGTTACACTGTAAAATTTTTGTCTAGTCAGCAAGTCTGTTTTTGGTAGTTGTCATTTTAAAAAATATATTTATATTTTTTCTGTTTATATTTTTGGTACAGAATTTAATTTATTTACTTTACATCCTGGTAGGAAATTCCCTCCCCTTCTGCCCTCCTACTCCCTCTCTTTTCCCTCCCCTCCTCTCCTCTCCCTTCTCCCTGTGTCCCCTCCCTTTCTTCTTAGAGAAGGGGAGACTTTACATGGGTACCAGCCCTCCTTGGCATATCAAGTAAGACTGGGCCCATCTTCTCTTGAGGCCAGACAAGGCAATCCAGTTAAGGGAAAGGGATCCAAAGGCAAGTGACAGAGTCAGAGGTACCCCCTGCCCTTGCTGTTAGAGGTCCCACATGAGGACCAAGCTGTACATCTGTTACATATGTATGAGGGGGCCTAGAACCATCTCATGAATGCTCTCTGGTTGGTAGTTCAGTCTCTGTGAGGCCCTATGGGTCCAGGTCAGCTGATTTTGTAGGTTTTTCTTGTGGTGTCCTCAACCTCTCTGGCTCTCTGAATTCTTCCTCCCTATCTTCCGTAAGATCCCTGGAGCTCCGCCTAATGTTTGGCTGTGAGTTTCTGTATCTGTTTTCATCAGCTGCTGGGTGAAGCCACTCGGATGAAAGTTATGCTGCTCTCCTGTGTGCAAGTATAGCAGAATATTATTAATAGTGTCAGTGATGGTCTCTCTTTGGTGGCATATGACTCAAGTTGGCCCAGTCATTGATTGGTTGGGTCAAAGGTTTTGTGTGTGACTTACTGTCCTGTTCCCTCCACTGGAAGTCCCTCCTGGCTACAGGAGGTGGCCACTTCAGTTTCCATATCCCCTGCTGCTAGGAGTCTCCGTTAGGGTCACCACCACAGACTCCTGAGAGCCTTCCTTGTCCCTCAGACCGACAACTTCCCACTTCCTGCCGATTTCAGTTCTCAATCTGGGGACTCAGAAAAGGGGGAGCAGCTCTACCTCCAGACTCAGCTATACCACTCCTGGTATGCCCGAAAGATGCTCCACCATACAACAAGGGCATTTCCTTAACTATGTTCATGGCAGCTTTATTCATAATAGTCAGAAACTGGAAACAACCTAGATGTCCCTCAACTGAAGAATGGATAAAGTAAATGTGGAATACTACTCAGGTACTAAAAAGAAGGGCATCATGCAATTTTCAGGCAAATGTATGGAACTAGAAAATATCATTTTGTGTGAAGTGACCCAGACCCAGAAAGCCATGCATGGTGTGTATTCACTAATGAGTGGATATTAGCCATAAATTACAGGATAGCCATGTTGCAACCCACAGACCCCAAGAGTCTAACTAATAAGGAGGGCCCACGGGAGGATGCTTAAATTGCACTCAGAAGGGGAAATAAAGTAGACACCTGAAATACATGGAAGGAGGGAACTGGGTGTGAGGGGAATTGGGGAAGGGCAGAGGGGTGGGGAAAGGGGAGGGTTGGGAGAGAGAGCAGTCAGGTTTTAAACTTCACAGGTTACATCAGTTCTCAAGAGCGGATACAAAACCAGCTGTCAATAATACTTTGCTCTTAGTTGGAGTAAATTCTGGAGTATTTTGTGTATGTGAGAGTGACCGGGTCCAAGGGCTACAGTAATCAAGGAACACAGGCTGTATGGCTGAAATAACAAACTCGTTTTCCAGCAGGTTCTATTGGCTAGAGTCCTGTATCAAGGTGCTGGCCAATCTGGCTTTTCGTCAGACCCATCCTGACTCGCACGTGGCTATATTCTCAATGCTGATATAATGAGGGGGTCAGGGGAAAAGAACTGAAAGAGAGAAGACCCTTGTCCCTTACTTTTCTGATAGGGACTTCACACTGCTTAGATAATGGCCTGCCTTTCTATCTCATCTTACCTTCATTATTTCCTATTTCCAAATACTCTGGGCTTTAGTATATTGAAGTCGGGGATACATGATTCAGTCCATGTCAGTGATATATTAAATGCTAAGTAAATATCTTTAGGAACGAAGTCATCCTCCCCACCCCCCCACCCCAGGTCAGCCTCCTTCGTCGTATTCCTTTGATTTATGTTGAGAATAGCTTACAGTAAACCCTTATCTTTCTCTAATCATAGAAATTTCCCTTCTGATGTTGTCTGGCATATTTGGCAGGTGTTTAAAATGAAGCATTTCCTTAAAATTCCCATCTGAACTGACCTAGGCTGCTTGGGGGTTTTCCTCTGAAGAGCGTTGCTGGAGGCGGAGCGGTGAGTCCAAGCCTGAGCTCTGTTGATCACTCCTCCTGCTCCTTTCTGTCTGCTTCAGGCTTACCTCAGAGAGGACCAGAGCATTGCGGCAGCTAAAGAGCTGCCTCAAGGACTTGACTATTTTCTCGAAGAATCCAAAGCATGGTTGCTGATGAGAACACATGAGGCCCGACCAATTCTGCACAGAGCTCTTAGTCCAATAGCTTGTAATTCTATCATATAAATTGCTTTAGGGCTGTGTGGCTCATTGGCAAGCTCATTGATTCTGCCAGCCAGTCTGGCCAGCGTTAGCTAGGAATCTGTGCTTTTCTGGTCCTCCAGTGAAGGAGTTACCAGGGTGAGCTGCTGTTCCGGACTTCTGTGTGGGTGCTGGGGGATCTGAACTCAAAGCCATTTTACTGTGAGACGGAATCCCTTAGTAGCTCTAATTTGCATTTCCTGGATGGGTGAGGATATTGAACACTTTCCAATATTTATTACCCATTTGTGTTTCTCCATTTATGAACTATCTATTCAGTCCATTAGCTCATTTATTGATTGCATGAGCTGGGTGTTTGGTGTTTCATTTTTACAGCTTTTTATGTAGTCTGAGTATTAATCCCTTGCCTGATGTGTATTGGCAAATGCTTTTCCTCTAATTCTCTAGGCTGTGACTTCACTCTGGCGACGGTTTCCTTTGGTTTATAAAAACTTCTTTTCAAAAATTAAATATTCATAAAAACTTCTCCACATAATGCAATCCAGTTTGTCAAATTTTTGGCATTATTTCCTATGCTATTGGAGTCCTGTGTATGCATATATCTCAATTAAAGATTTATCTTTGAATTAATTATGTGTATGTGTGGCGTGGTGCATGTGAGTGCAGGTGCCTGCAGAGACCAAAAGATGGCATCTAGATAGTAAGGCTAGAGTTACATGGAGTTACTAGCAACCAAACATGGCTGCTGAGAACCGAATGCAGGCTTTCTGGATGAGCGCTTGGAGCTCTTAACTGCTCATCTATTGATCCAGGTGCCATGCTTAGATCCTGAAGTGTGTTATTTGTGTTTTCCACTTTGAAAGTTTGAGATCTTACAAGAATTTAAAAAAATTTTTTTAAAGGAGAAGGATATGAATCCAGTTTCATTCTCCTGCATGTAGAAACCCAGGTTCCCAGCTCTGCTTGTCACCTTTTTCTCTAAACACCTGGTTTTCTCAGTCTTGCATCATAGTGCTCCAGTGTCTGGTTCTGTGCCAGCGCCATGTTGCTTTGGTTCCTATGGCTCTAGAACATACATTGCGATTTATACGTGATACTTTCAGTGCTGATCTTCCTGTTAAGGGTTGCTTTAGCTCGCCAAGGCCTTTTGTGCTTCCATATGGATATTGGGGCTCTTTTCTCTAGTTCTGTGAAGAACACCACTGGGATTTTGATGGGGATGGGTAGGTCTATAGGTTCCTTTCAGTCATGTAGCCATTTCGCAAAATGTAGTCTCGTTTTTTTGCATGTGAATAACCTGATTTTCCCCCATTTGTCAAAGAGACTGTCCTTTCCCCATTTTGTGTTTTGGGTATGGTTGTTCACATCACCTTGCTCTATGTGCATGCTTTATTTTAGATTTGAGTCTAAGTTTCTAATAGTATTCTATATCAATGTAATCCTCTAATTATTTCAATCCATAATTGTCACCAGTGAGTTGGACTTTTAAAAACTCCATACCTAGCTGAGTTAGTACAGAACTTCCTTCATCTTCGAAAGGGTGTTTGTTTTGCTGATTTTTATCAGTTTTTTTGTCATTAAGACAACATTGTTTACTTAAATTTTGGATTCAATTTGTGCATCATAATGATTGAGTAATTTAGTGAGATAAAAATCTTGTAAATAAAAACGTTCTATGTTAGTCACACTTACGATTTTGTATTAGTTGTAATTGCTTTCTTTTGCAGCACCTCATTCCATTTGTGTGGGCAGGTTCTGAAACTTGCCAAGGATTCCAGCAAGGGCTGTATTTGAATGCTGGCCTTCCTTCCCGCAGTGTGTAGGTAAAGATAATGTACTCTCCGATCCTTCAAGTGCCGTAGGATGGAAACCTCTCTGGATGCCTGCATAGTGAGAAGGGTTCATTCCTCAGAGCCGCCCTTTATTTTTTCTGATATTGCTCAGCCTGGCAAATATGATTTCTTATAGCTTTGCCTATAGCAAGTCAGCATAAGCAAAAGATTCAGTTTTTAAAGTAAGCTTTCGTTAGTGTGCCCTTTATTTTTTCTCTCTCTCTATTCTCCTTATATCTTCTCACACCTCAGAATTCGGTGTGGCAGTACAATGGCTTAACGTGAAGGCTGGAAAAGAGGAAAAGTGCTAGTGCAGACAGCATCAAGTTAAGCACTAAACTGCTTGCTGTGGGCTGCTTCCTTTCGGTGGTCTCATGGCCAACTGACTGGCATCCCATTTTACCTTAGACAGTTGGCTAACTGGATTCCTTCCTCTTTCTTTTTGTTCTCTCTCAAACATTCTTCTCTTCAATGCCTGCATAGATTTCGCTACTTTCTCCTTCTTTAATTTCCTATTATGGGGGACAGGCCAACTCTTTCCATCACTGTAGCCAAACTTAACTGCGTTCTTCTATCACGTTTTAGTTCACCAAGGTCTCCTGCAGCATGACCCACCCTTTCAAAGGGCAGACAGCTGGCAAACACACGTGTGTTTTCTGTGCTTATTTAGTTTGTTTCCCCATTAGACTAGTATTGCGATGCTGAGGAGTTTGCAACAGCTCTCTACTTTATTCACTAGTAGCTTCTGAAGTAGGGACAGATGGGGCAAATTAATAGCTAAAATTAGAGATTAATGTGTTAGGTTCAGGACTAATGTTCATATGCTAGAAGTAAAAACTGTAAAGTAATTAAATTCCAAAGAGGATATATTTAAACAAACAGCATGAATAATAAGTATGTTTTATTTTGCTTAAGAAGTCTAACTTATCTAATAAATGATGCTTATACAACATAATTTCAATTTATGACCTTATAAAAACTTAAACTTCTTTTAACCCCAGTCTTCAGCCTTGCATAACTTCTGAGAAGAATGAGCTTAATTCTGTGCTTTCTTCCTTCTGCAGTCAGAAATGGAACACCAAATCTTGAGACCACTTTCTTTACACTCACCTAACTTGGCTTAATGAACAAAACAATAAAAGCAGCTCCAGCCTGGTTGTAGGCTTGCCTGTAATCTCAGAAGTTTGCACTTAGACGTAGAGGCATGTAGAACTCAAGGTCATCCTTGGCTGCAGGAGACTTGGGAAATAAGAGGAGAGAGGAAGGAGAAAGCAGTTCTAATGTCAGCAAATTTGCCATCAGAAGCTGTACAAAAAAAAAAAGTGATGTACAAAAAAAAAATACCCTCTGAGGAAGTGGGAGCTTTGTTGTTAAACAAATCCTTTTCTACACTTCAAGTAATCATACAGATTGGTTTGTCTTTATTTCAACCATATGAACTATTTGTATGTTTATTTATTTTAAATAAATTATAATAAGTAATAATAAATAATTGAGATTGATTGGGTCTAGTCTGGGCATGTAATTCACTCCCTTGCCACGCCTAGATAAAAATCTAATTTTTAAAGCATTATCACAGCATTTTTTTTTTAAAACATGGTCTCACTCTATACTTATGGCTGGCCTGGAATTCACCACTTAAACCAGGCTGGACTCAAACTCTGCTACCTGAGTGTTGGAATTAAAGTCTCTCCCCACCGTGACTTGCCTCCTCCTGAACCTCTGTTAGTCAGTTTGAAAAGTAGTTCAACTATCAAGAATTGACAACGTTTTGGTAGTGTTTTCTTTGCTCCTGGAGGATGTATTAAGTGGATAAAAGATCCTTGATGAATAGTTTTCTCTCAGTACATGAAACAAGCCATGCCCTTTGGCTTGTGCAGCTTCTGACAGCAAATTTGCTGACTTTAGAACTGCTTTCTCCTTCCTCTCTCCTCTTATTTCCTGTCTCCTGTAGCCAAGGATGACCTTGAGTTCTACATGCCTCCCCCTCTAAGTGCAAACTTCTGAGATTACATGCAAGCCTACACCCAGGCTGGAGCTGCTTTTATTATTTTTCTCTGGCTGCTTCAAAAATTTTCTGCTGCCAGTTTTCAGAAGTTATGATGTGTCTTAGCATGTATTTCTTTTTGGCCTACTCTGGTGAGGCCTCACTTAGCTCCTTGAACCTGTGTTTATGGTTCTTGACAGATTTGGGAAGTTTTGAGGCACTATTTCCTCGAGTGTTTCCTTCAATGTCATCTTTTCCTTGTCTTGTAGGGATGTTAACTATTTTGTTATAGCAGTAAACATCTACAAGGATTGTATTTTGGTTTTTCTCGTTTTTTTTTCTGGATGGGTAATTTCTACAGTTCTCTTGAAGTTTGCTGAACCATTCATCTTTCCATTTCACTCTTAAGTAACTATCTCATCTCCATTATTTTTCCAATTGTAAAGTTTTCATTTAATTTTCAATATTTTTGATTTTTTTCTTTGCTGAGGCTTTCTGAATTTTAACTTGTTTCAAATTGGCCATAAGAGAACATTGCCTCTTTATAATCTGTTGTCTTTGTCCTGGCATCTACCAAGCGTCTTCCATAAGAAGTAAGCTTGAGGTGGTCATGGCTCTGGATACAGTGAGTCACCTCTGCTTGGAAACTGAACATTTTGGGCAACACTCAATGAGACTGTGGATCCTGTGTGAACCTTGTTTTTGACTTGGCTTCCCTGGTACTGTCTCAGTAGGAGTGTGAAGATGCTGTGTCATTACCGAGGCTCCTCAGCCTCCATTGGTAAACAAGAGGTTGGAGGCACAATCTTACTCAGTGGATGGGTGTTCAAAGTCTCCGAAGTTTCCACTGTTACCTCTCTCACCGAAAGGCATAGAAGTGTCTTGTTACTGTTCTCTACGTGACCTGCATGCTAGTAGTGGTGGGAAAGACGTGACAATCCTATTCTGACTCTCTACTAGGTGTGCTCAGTGGCAAAGCGTGAGATATCTACTTAAGATAAAGTGGAGGCAGATGTGTGGTCTCCAGGGACACTGTGAAGAACATGGTTGGAAGTCTTAGTCTTCTATTTGGGCTCCTCTGGTACTGCCCCAGGGAGTTGCTTGTAGAGCTTCATCGCAGCCTGGTGGCCGTGGAATCACACATAGATGTTGCTTCTGTGGGTGTATGTAGGTCTATACTTTATCGTTGCTGTGGAACAGGCGCAAAGCAGGTATGCACTTGAAGATTACAGTTGCATGGGATGGAGAGTGGGTACAGTGGTTAAAGTACTTGCTGTGCAAGCGTGAGAATCTGAGTTCAATCCCTAACACGTGTCTAAAAGCCAGGTGGGAGTTGGGAGGATCCTAGAGGTTTGCGGGCTAGCTATCCAAAGTGGCAAGCTGTAGGTTCAGTGAGAGACCTTTATTTACCGACAAAGGCCAGTGCCCCTGTACGCTTATGTGCATGGACATACACATATGAAATACACATAAATATACAACACATACGAACACTAACACACAACATACATACATGGATATGCAATACAAACATGAATACATCTACAAACATACAAAACAAACCACACGCACACACACTCATGTGCACACACACAAGAAAAAAGTCTGTTTTTTTGTTTGTTTGTTTGCTTTTTTAGCCATCCTTCTCCTTTTCGTGCTTGAGACTACCATTCGGTTGTATTTTCTCTTGTCTGTCTCTGTTGGTGTTAGCAGGTCACTAGCTGTTCAGATCCAAGTCTGGGTTCAGAAATCACACTGTGCCCCACAGAAGCCAAGAATGTGCTGTCCCTTAATCTCCAGAGTCTCCAGGTGGTTTATTTGACTCCTTGTTCCTCTAAGTTCTCTTATGTTGGTGTGCATTAAATGCCCAGTTCTGGAAGGAAAAGAAGAACTAAAACCTGCTCCCTAATCCTGGATGTAGATGTTCCATCAAATAAAATTTATTACTCACTTTTGGTATTTCTTGAGCTAAATTCAAAAGATAGCCACCCTATTCTGAAAGATGCTTTAATCACTGTAACATAATTTGTAGGCAATTAGATATAAAAGACATCTGTAAAAATTGCTTAAAAATCCACATATAGGAATGAATACTCAGAAATAAATTCCGGCAGTGAAAAGTTCTTTGGAAGATAGTATATAGCATTGCTATTAAACATTATAATTTGTCTATATTTTAGCTCCTCAATATTTATGTATATTGAGGAGGTACTATTTAAGTCATTGTAAGTCTACCATAGCGATCACTGGGAAAGATACTTATTCTTTTATTAAGCTAGCAAAATATTAGATACTTCTGAGAATGAGCTATTCTTTGTAACAAGTCAAGCAGTTTGGATAGTTTAGCAAGGAATAATCCCCTCCCCTGAGTTTCACGTCCCAATGCAAGCACTATTAAGGCCACATATGCCTTGTCTCTCACAGCGCACATGCCTTGTTTTCTTTAGTCTTCATTTCATTTTGATTCAGGTTGTTCTTCCTCATTTTCTCCCACTCCTCCCCTCCAGTTCCTCTTCCTGTACATCTGTAAGGTCATTTCCCTTATCCAGCCACTGAGTGTACAAGCGTGGTATTTCTCAAAGTGTCACGTCTATATGCCTAAATGGCATTTAGTGCAGGTGATTCTCAACTATTTTTAGTCCAAGTCCTTAGCCCGAGTGTCACACTCGTAGCTCTGGCCCTGTTTGATATTTCTCCTTTAGACATCTGAGTGCTCAGCTCTCAGAATCTATTGTGCTCAAGCTGCTGTCCTCCAGAGTTTCCCCTCAGTAAACAGTACTGCTGCTCACTGAATGTACAGAGGCCTCTACTGGTCCTCCACCCTCTTCTCTTTCCATGTCTGATTATTTGCAAGTCTAGTAGCTTTTTCCTTCTGAATTTACCTAATCCTTTCTGTTTCTACCAACAATATTCCCTCATTACATTCCTGGTCTAAGGCAGTCATTTTCTAATTGGACTCACTATTGTGTGTGTGTGCACACCAATGCATGCCTCTCTGTCTGTTCCTCACCCCCCCCCCCCCCCGTGGTGTATGATGTGAGTATGTGTTCATATATTTGTAGGACCATATATACATGTTTGTGTATGTGTGTGGAAACCAGACTCCTCGGATGTCATCCTTCAGGCACAATCCACCTCATTTTTGACACCAGGTCTCTCATTTGTCTGGACTGCACCAAATGGGCCGTGCAGGATG
The DNA here is from genome assembly GCF_964271855.1 of Acomys minous. Classification (NCBI taxonomy): domain Eukaryota; kingdom Metazoa; phylum Chordata; class Mammalia; order Rodentia; family Muridae; genus Acomys; species Acomys minous. The sequence goes on along the minus strand of NC_140485.1, from coordinate 127,284,176 downwards.
GCTAGTGAGTCCCAAGGATCCACCCGTCTCTGCATCCCCATGTCTGGCTTGCTGGACCAGCTTTTTCCATGAGCTTAAGGGACCGAACTTAGGATCTCATACTTTACTAACTGAGCTATGGACCAGGCTCCTGGACTTTCAACTTCATTTTTCCTGAATTGACTTTTTCCTCTACTCAGAGAGTCATTTCAGATAAAAAGTGTGGTCTTGTCACATGGCTGCTTGAAACTGTTTGGAAGTTTTTAATTGCTCTTAAGTGCCTAAATCCCTACTATGACTGTGCACACTGCCTGTCTCAAATATTTATTGAAGTAGGAGTCCATATATTGTTGCAGCATTTGCTGTTAAAAGAGTACAGCCATATCCACTTTTCTACCGGATATACTTGTAGAAGTTGAGTTGCTGGTCCACTTGAATATCATCAACTATATCAAAGTTCTTAGTGGATAGATGGTGTAGTGCCTTTTAGCCTTCCAGAGAAAAGAGAGGAGTCTTGTCTAGGAAAATCAGCGACCTTTTGTTTTGTTTTGTTTTTCGAAGCAGGGTTTCTCTGTGTAGCCTTGGCTGTCCTGGACTTACTTTGTAGACCAGGCTGGCCTCAAACTCATTGATCTGCTGGCCTCTGCTTCCCAAGTGCTGAGATAGAGGCTTGAATCACCATGCCCAGTTTAAGAGCAATGATTATTAAGATAGTAATTGTATGCCTCTTAGCTGAAAGGAGGCAGCTATACTCTAGGGCATCTGCCACTAGTTAAAGAGTATTTCTGGATTTTATGCCAACCAACTTCAGGATAGACATTTTTAAGACTGAAAGTAGCAAGCAATTCAATGTTTCTATAATTATAACAAACACAATTTATTCCTATAAATTACAGGCATTTGTTTTACTTATATAGTAGATGGGATAAAGAAGGAGATAATTTTAAATGAGATGAGCATGTAAGATTTAATTATAATATAGTTTGAATTTTAATTTTCAAAATAAAGGTTCTAGTGTCTTATTTACCCTGCTCTAATAAAGCACCATACTCGGAGGGATTTAATAAACCAGAAATAGACTGCTCAGAGTTCTGAAGGTAGGGAAAAGCAGGAACAAGGCATATTCAGGAGCTAGTGAAGCTTACATTCCCATGCATAGATGGCACTGCTTGCTGTGTTCTCATGAGGAGACATGAAACTCTGGCAATGATGCAAACATTCCGGTCACAATATCTACTGTGGTTGATACTGAAAAAACAAAACAAAACACTGCACAGTAGGCAAATGATGCTTTTAGAGACCTGGTCTTCTGTTTTTCCTTTGCTCTGCAGCATTGGAAGGAGGACCCTGTGTCTTGTGTATGTGATGGAAGCAGGGAGTAGCAGGAAGTTATCATGTGCCTGAAAGAGAGGGTTCTGTTGGGGGTCAGTTTACTAATCACATGAGCTTAGAAGCTCAACAGACTTAGGTAAGCTCAGCCTATGTGAGACTGTGTTTCCTCAACTCTAAGTATCACTGAGCCATGTTTTACCGGAGAATCGGATTTGCTATGAAAATTTGTTTTTGCTACTTATTATTATGTTCATATTTACATGTTTACTGTTTGTATTGGTACTAATATACTTTATTATTGACATGAGCTGTACATTTGCATACCATAAAGATAACAAGGGATCCAGGTGTATTAATGACGATTAAATTGTTTCAAATGGCTATTTGGCTATAAAAAGAGTCATAGCTTGTTGTAGGGCACAGAGAGGGGTCCATGGAGTTCTGAAAGCGTTGATAAGCAGCTTTTTAGTAAAATGCATGTACTTAGAGGAGAACAGACACTGTGATTTTTATAAGTAAGTTTATAAATGCCCACTTTTCTCTGACTCGCGTCTGTTTTGTTTTGCAATTAAGTGGCTTTATCTTTAATTTTGTCTTACTGTTAATTTTGTCTCAGTCATTTCAAGGCTATCTAAGCAAAACACCAACTTAATTGCTGTTTGTTATTTCTTGTCCTAGGAAATGGACCTCACCATGACCGTTGCTGCACATATAATGAAAACAACTTGGTGGATGGTGTTTATTGTCTCCCAGTAGGACACTGGATTGAGGCCACTGGGCACACCAATGAAATGAAGCACACAACAGACTTCTATTTTAATATTGCAGGCCACCAAGCCATGCATTATTCAAGGTAAAAATAGTGCCATGTTTCTAAGCTTCAAAGTAGGACAAGAGGTAGTGTTAGGACAATGGAAATATTTACTGAGTTCAAAACTTCAGTGTTTTGACAGTACAGTGTGTCAGCACATGAGCTCTTCTGGTTCTCTGTATGAAAGATTTTTTTTTATAGAATTCTTCATTTCATGTATATGCAGCTATCAGCATATTTAGACAGAATAGTAGTTAAGCAAATCTACTGATTCAGTTGATTGAATATAAAAATTGCTGTAAATATATCCCAGGTCACTTAATATCCTTTATTTTATTTTGTACAGCATGGAGACACATGTTTGTGGCCTCCTTATAAAATTTTCTCGATTATTAGTGTGAAAAATAAGACATGAAATATTATTTTCTGATCATTCATTAATATTTTTATTTGTTTTTTCATTTAAATATAAAAGTAACATGTAGCATAACAAAAATGCAGCCATCAAAGAGGGTGATAAATGAACTATCTGTTACATTTTCCTTCATTGTCACTTACCAAAAGTGATTGTTAACTCTCTAAATGGCTAGTCTTTCTGGAATTCTAAATACTATGCATATCCTTTATTTGTTATTGTGTTGATTTTCCTCTATTACAAGTGTAACTTTTAACTGTCATGTGTTCCTGTTGCCTACACTAATCATTATCACCCAAATTTAAAATAGTCTGTTTCTTATTTTCATAAAATTGTATTTTTCGGGAGGCAGAGGCAGGAGGATCACTGTGAGTTCGATACCAGCCTGGTCTACGAAGTGAGTCCAGGACAACCAAGGCTACATAGAGAAACGCTGTCTTGAAAAACAAAACAAAACAACAACAACAACAAAATATTCTATGATGTATTAGTTTTTTGACCATGTCTTGTCATTACCTACTTTATAAGAACATATTATGTTTTGTGCCTTTATTTTTCCAAATCTATTTCCTGTGATTCATTTTAATTACTTTTACATTTTTAAGATATATAGAATTTATGTTTAATTGATTAAAATGTAAAAACCAATCTTCAAATATTATATATTGTTTACTGTTGAACATACAGTCCTTATACCAATAGACAAAAGATGCATCAGTACGTTCTTTTAAATTTTGTAAAGCTCTACTTAATTTTATGTGCCTGGATGTTTGGCTTGCATGTATGTTTGTGTACTACATATGTGCTCAGTGTCTGAGAATGCCAGAAGAGAAAACTGTATCCCCAGGACTGGAGTTACAGACAGTTGTGAGCTGCCATATGGATGCCGTAAAACCTGGGTCCACTAGAAGAACAGCTAGTTCTCTTAACCACTGAGCCATTTTTCCAGCCCCTGTCAGTGTGTTCTTAATACATGTATTGTTTGAGATAAGATCTTCTGAAAGAAAGGAAGTAGACAAAGACTATACATTCTTCAAAGTGTGAGAACACTGCTACTATTTTTCAACATACTGTCTTCCAAATTCATGTTTGATGTTAGCCTTGCTGGATTGAATGCAAGGTGTGGGAAACACGGGGCTTACACGGGTGTCATGAGCTAAGTGCCTGACTCCTGCTTCTGTTTACTGAGAAGAGGATGACTGGAAGAGGGGCAGTGTTGGGGTGGGATGAGATGAAACTCTGTCTCATTCATGCCTTTGAAATGCTACTGAGCTGGCAGAACAGATAGCAGTTTGATGCACAGAAGTTTGGAGGTCGGTTTGGAAGGATAACGTGCATCTGGGAATTTCCACTCTGGAGATCATGTTTAGAGTGAGGAGTCTAGTGCGATGATGGAGCAAATGAGTGAAATACAGGAAAAACAGAGAGGAAATGAAAATACGGAGCATTGGGTCCATACAATTTAGGTGTCCAGGGAAAGTGGGTGACACAGTGAGGGTGAGAAGCAACATACGCTGAGCCAGTTTAAGCTCTCTTTAGGATGCGCTTGTGGGCTTGTGTCTCTCATTTGACTTGAATACATTTCCTAGATCATCCAAAGTGCCACGCTGTGTAGGCTTAGATTTTTCAAAAACCTACTTATTTAGGGTTCTTAAACACTTCTGCTTCCCTTCCAACCCACCAACCAGAGGTAGGGGAGAAAGAAGGTTTGTAGGAAAAGGGGGTTGTGGACCTTTTTAGTTGTAGTTCCTTGGGGTGATTCCACTCTTTGGTGTCAGGATACCAGCAGTCAAGTCAAATAGCAAACACTAAACAGGAACACAGATCAGCATCAGGGGCACCATCTAGCGGAAACAGCAAAACTCTGCTAGTATCAGCAGGATTCAACAGGAATGGCAAGACTCAGCCAGAGTGTCACCAGAAGTTTCTTTCTGCCAAGTGAAGTGTTGAAAAACGAAGTCCAGGGAAGTGACGTGAACCATTGCAAAGCATAGCCATGCAAAAATGTCTCACTGTCTGTGGGCTTCTTGTAGTTAACACAAGGACGTTTTTCAGCTGGCAAAATCCGTGCCCCTTGAATGAGACAGCTTCCAGAAGAACATCACTTGTCCTCTCACAAGTCCGTTTTGCACTGGTAAAGATCACAAGTCTGTTCTCAGCAATGGAAAAACACTCCCACATCCCATACTTGGGACCAAAACAAAAAAACACATTTGCATGACACAACAGTTTTTTTTTCTCTTTTATTTTTATTTATTTTTTTTGTTTTGTTTTTTATTAATTTATTCTTGTTACATCTCAATGGTTATCCCATCCCTTGTATCCTCCCATTCCTCCCTCCCTCCCTCCCATTTTCCCCTTATTCCCCTCCCCTATGACTGTTCCTGAGGGGGATTACCTCCCCCTGTATATGTTCATAGGGTATCAAGTCTCTTCTTGGTAACCTGCTGTCCTTCCTCTGAGTGCCACCAGGTCTCCCCATCCAGGGGACGTGGTCAAATATGAGGCACCAGAGTACATGTGAAAGTCAGATCCCACTCTGCACTCAATTGTGGAGACTGTTCTGACCATTGGCTAGATCTGGGTAGGGGTTTAAAGTTACCGCCTGTATTATCCTTGGCTGGTGCCTTAGTTTGAGCAGGACCCCTGGGCTCAAATCTGCCTACCATAATGTTCTACTTGTAGGTTTCTAGGATCCTCTGGATCCTTCTACTTTGCTATTCTCCCATGCTTCTCTCATCCAGAGTCTCAAGGGGATGTCCTCCCCTCTGTCCCAGTTTCCTGGTAAGTGAAGGCTTTCATGGGACATGCTCCTTGGGCTAGTATGCAGATATAAGTGAGTATATACCATTGAGTCTTTCTGCTTCTGGCTTAACTCACTCATTATGATCATTTCTAGCTCAATCCATTTGTCCACAAATTTCGGGAATTCCTTGTTTTTAATAGCTGAGTAGTATTCCATAGTGTATATGTACCACAGTTTCTTTATCCATTCTTCTATTGAGGGACATTTAGGCTGTTTCCATGATCTGGCTATTATGAATAAGGCTGCTATGAACATGGTTGAGCAAATTTTTTTGTCGTGTGCTGGAACATCTTCTGGATATATTCCAAGGTGTTTTAAAGAAACAAGGAACTTCCACTTATGTGCTGTGGAGTTGAGAGACTTGCTTTTATGGCACAATTACCTCATCACTCTCACTGCCTCCGATGACTGTCACTGAAGATTCTTCTTAGGTGCCTGTTGGACCTTTTAGATTCACATTCCATTCTTAAATTCTATATTCTTCACTTGTTGGTTTTATTGTCTTATATTTTGAAGATTTCCTTATTATATTCTTTTTTTCCAAAATACTTTTTTCTTAATTTTGGGAATTTTAATCATACTGTGATTTCTGTTACCTTTGTTCTAGTTCATGAATGGTGTTATGAATCTTTTTTATAATACTTATAATTACTCAAAAGTTCTCCTACTAAAATGATATTGTTTCCTCCTAAATTAGTTGCTCTTTATTTATTTAAATATTTCTCATTTATAGTTTTAAATTAGTCAATGATTCTTAATTGCTCATATTTATTACGTGAAAGACGGAGTTGATTATGAGCGTCCTCTCCGATTATTGGCTTCTATGTCTGAAGAGTGTTGTTTGAATGCCAGACAGAAGCAGGTTTTGTTTCTCTCCACCTCATTATACCCCTTACTCTGCAAGTCTTTGCTCTTCTAAAAGCATTGTAGTTCCTCAGCCCCACATACAGCAACAACACTGTGCATGAGGTGGGAAAGAAGTATGGTTCATGCACTCAACTGTGTAAGAAAGGTAGAATTTATTTTCCTTAAAGCAACTTGGTTCTACACCCAACTTAATCTGAGTGAATTCTTAGGGAACTTAATCTGCTGTTATATATCATAACTTAAAGTGCATTTATAGTTTATATTGTTCTCTAGTATTTTTCAGGATTAAGTATGAATAATATTATTCCTTTCAAATGTGGGGCTGGTGAAATGGTTCATTGGGTAAAGACACCTGCTATTAAGCCTGACAACTTATGTTTAATTCCCAGGAAAGAACTGGCTCCGCAACTTCTGACCTTTTCACATGTGGTGCAATGGGTGGCATATGTGCAAAACATGAACACGCATGCACACATACACATATGCACACACAAACACATGCATACACAAGAGAATCATTAACAAATAATTAACAAAACATATATGTGTTTAACTATCAACATTGTACTTCCACATTTGTGTGTGCATGTACATATTCCTCCAAGTTCTGATGACTTTTATTTGCAACATCTCCATGTGGTTATTGTGCACACAGTATTTGATAACTAGTGCAAGTGCCCCGAAGAGGCATATGTTTTGCATAAATGAGGAATATTTTCATATATGTTCATACATTTTGGTTTAATTCATCTTGGATATTCCAGCTCCAACATACCTTTATTTTAAACAAGACAAGAAGTGCATTTAGTCTAAGTGAAAAGCTATTTATATATTTTCTTATTAATTTGAAAACACCCAATTGATAAATGTTTGCCATGTCCATCTGAGTATAATGTGTAAATTTATCTTAGCTTTTGAAGTGGATCTACTCACGATAGGTAATATGCTTAAGTATATGTAATAATGTACACATTAAAACTTACCTAAGAGGGTGCAACACAAACTATTGCCATTTAGTTTGAATATGAGAAGAGAATTAAGTTCCTTTATGGTTGGGTGTCTTTACCCAATGAGCCATTTCACCAGCCCCACATTTGAAAGGAATAAAAATGACTTGTCAGAATCTGCTACATTATTAGTCTTCTAAGAATACAAATGCCGAACCATGAAAGCATTGTCATAGAGTACATGGAAATCTTGCCCATTCAGTAAGAGCTATGATGTCACCCATGTTGAGTGCTGGGCTATCAAGGGCTTCTGCTCTCAATGGGCTCATCGTGTCCTAGAAGAAGACAGGAATATGCGCATCTATAACTCAGAGAGATTATTGTTGCGACGAAGTTTTATATACAGCTTAGCCATGGGCAGGCGTTTTTAGTTCAAAGAAATCTTTGTGAGGAAGGAGAACCTAATCTGGAAAACAGACGGTAGGCTCTTTTTTCCAGGAGGGCATCTTGGAAAGATAGGTCGGTATAAGGAGAGTGGCCAATGTGGGTGAACAGAGGAATGCTAGCAAGTTCAAATGACCAAAGAGTTTTGTAGAGGCAGGTTACTTTGGAGGGTTAAGGCAGGATACTTAATACTTAGATGGATAACAAGTATAAATTGGTCTGTTCCAGTAACACTGGGAAACAAGGCAGCTGGGAGGCATTTTTCTTAGAACATCCTTACACCTTTCAGTAGTCAGAGTCAGAGGTTTTAAAATTATCAGCATTATATTTGCACGTTCAGGCTATACATGGGAAACTGTACCTCTTTCTTCCATTGAGGTTTTTTTCATGCAAAAGAATGGATTTGCATTAAAGACACAGACAATTAATTTAGTGAAACATTAGTAGTAAAGGGATATACTTTCTGTTTCTTGAAAAGGTTTATTGCCAATTGAACACACTTCAAGAGACATAAATTAGACTTAATGAACATAACACTTTAGACTCTTGACATGCTACAATTTAGAAAATGTATTGTGAAAGCCTGCTTATATTTCACAGGCCTTTGCTTTATAAAAATGCTTAGGAGTTTCAAAACTGAGTTATTTAAACAACACAACACAGTAACTGCATTCTGCTCCCCTCCTCTTATTTTAATCTCTCCTAGGTGACTGTGAGACAGTCTGGTAATAGCTCTGCAAGCCTAGGTGCATCTTATCAACATGTTGTGTTTTCCTAAAATGACTACATCACAACAGCTTTTCTGGTTTCAGACCCAGGGACCAAGAGTTCCATGTCCAAGTAATACTTGTCTATGTGTGGTGTGGCCCTAGGAGCCATATTTACAAATACACATCTTATAGCTAGTATACAGTTGTCTTTAGTAAGAATGCAATTTTTTTTTCCGAGACAGGGTTTCTCTCTGTAGCCTTGGCTGTCCTGGACTCGCTTTGTAGACCAGGCTGGCCTTGAACTCACAGCAATCCACCTGCCTCTGCCGCTTGAGGGCTGGGATTAAAGGAGTGCGCCACCACTGCCTGCCAACATGCAAATATTTTTTATATTACTCATGATTATAATTAAACTTTGGTGAGAATTTTCTTTTGGAATAAATAAAAATGAGCCAGAAAATTCTTGATGGCTCAGTAACTCATTGCTCTTACTCTGTTTCAACTGGTATTTATATCTGATTGAGTGATTTGAGATTCTTTAAATCTACAGTTGTCCATACTTGAAGGAAAGGGAAGTAGCATGCTTCTCCTGATTACACGATGATTGCTGCTGAGTTTTAATTAGGTGTGCAGGACTCCTTTGTGGGTTCCCTTTTCTTATTTACATAGAGTGCTGTTCATATTTTGTATGGCCAGTTAGTGACAGATGTTCTTTTCTTCTTTAGATTTGAAACTATATTCTATGTAAAATGTTTAAATAGAATGTTATACACTATACATTTATTTATGCTGGGATGATTTATTTACAACATCATGGGAGAGGAAATGTATTAACAATGAAAGGTCCGAAATTTGAGTCACCCGTCGACTACAGTGCATGAAGACATCAGTTTTTGCTGATAATGCTGTCGTGGCAGCAGCACGATTATAAAAGAAGCAGCTGGATTCTGTGCTGTCTTGTGTATTATCCACAGCATTGGCATTTAAGTTGTGATTTTGTATTGTCTTCAGATGTCTCGATTGGTGGCAAATGAAAAAAGATGGAAAGAAGAGCGGGAGATTGTCAGCTCTAAGGTCGAGTCTGTAAGAATGACAGTGAGTGGAGGATTCTTTTTATCATAAAGAAACAAGGAAATTAGATTCATGAGACATTATGTGGGTAAAGTGTGGCAGTGTTACTGTCCCCTGTGAACTTTATCACAAAAGATTGAGCATTGAGATGAGGGTGTATGTAGTAAGAGAAAATGACATAAATTGATAGCTATTGTAGGATAGCTGCATGCTAATGAAAACGATCCCACAGAATGGGAGGAAAGTGATTAAGCAGAGAAAGGGGGAAGGGAAACACATGTGCAATGTTTGTGTAGTGACATAGAAAAGACCCCAGGAGTACAAGGGTCCCTTCATGACCATGGGAGAAGGAAGTAGAGTTTGGGTTTGCGTGCAGCAGTTAGCTGTAGAAATGCGCATGCAGAAGTTCACATTTTGATCTCTTCCTGCTTTCTCAGTGGAATATGAAGCACAATCTCAGAGTGGGAGCGAGAAGAGAGTTTTATGCGAAAATGAAGTATATAGACCGAGTGGCTAATGAGAATGTAAGACATGAATTTTAAGGTTCTCTCATTGTCAATGTCACGGTGTCTATGGCAACCGAGGAGGAGTTATTCTCTCAGATTAAATGAATATAGAAGCAGACTGAATATTTTTGACAAGCTGAGATTGCCTTTCGTTCTAGCGTTTTCTGCGTAACTCCAGATAGATCATAAGGAAGTCTAAGTATCACGCTAAAACTGCTTGGTAGGGTAGAAGCTCTACATTCTAGTTTTATGGGATGGAGTTAGGTGTGTTGTGTTGGTTATGGCAGGTTCACTGCAGGAAGCCAGGCCATCTGCTTGTGTTAGGAGAGAACATACCAAAGGATGTTTCGATCTTGGTTTTAGAGGATTGTGTATTTAAATCATTTTGTCAGCATTGAAAATAACCGTTTAAATTGACTTAAAATAACTGCTTTCTTGATGACAGCTTTCTCTGGGTAAACAAAATTGAAGGATTATCAAATTAATAGAGAAGATCAATAAAAGACAGCAAAATTCATACATTTCTTTCTTCATGTAAGAATGCCTTGCCCTTAGCTCCTTATGTATTGTAAAGGCCTTATTTATGATTTTCTTTTTCACTGATAATTACTTTAGAAAAGATATATCATTGTTTCTGTGTTATAAGATATTTTGTCATTCTTGTTCTCCCAAGTTCTGAAAAATATTCTCTTTGAATGTCATATAGACTCATTGTTCTTGAATATTGAATCAATCATGATGAGAATATTAGCTTCATTAGTCAACAGGTATGATATCACTGATACACAGATACACACAACCTATTTAGATGGAGTCTCAGTTGGATAATGAGATTGTTTCCTGTCTGAAGCAGCATATGTGAAGCAGAGCAGTTGGGGCAGGGCCCTGGAATCCACACTGAAAGTGGAAGGTACTGATCAGAGTGTTGTATAGGAACTTCTCTGGGCAGGTGAAAGTCTGCCAATATTTGTAACCCTCGACTGTGAGAGAGAAAATGTTGTTCATGTTCTCCTGGTTACAAGACAAGGATTGAAGCTTCTCTGAGTCTCTCCTAGGTGAGGAGGGCTGCTAAGCAGTGCAGAGGCTCCTCCTGGGTCTGCCCCTTCCTGCTTCTTATTGTTTTAAAAATATATTTTATTAATTCATTCATATTACATCTCAATTGTTATCCCATCCCTTGTATCTTCCCATTCCTCCCTCCCTCCCATTTTCCCCTTACTCCCCTCCCCTATGACTGTACCTGAGGGGGCCCTCCTCCCCCTGTATATGCTCATAGGGTATCAAGTCTCTTCTTGGTAGCCTGCTATCCTTCCTCTGAGTGCTGCCAGGTCTCCTCATCAGGGGACATCGTCAAATATGGGGCACCAGAGTTCGTGTGAAAGTCAAACCCCACTCTCCTCTCAACTGTGGAGAATGACCTGTCCATTGGCTAGATCTGGGTAGGAGTTTAAAGTTTACTGCATGTATTGTCCTTGGCTGGTGCCATAGTTTGAGCAGGATCCCTGGGCCCAGATCTGCCCATCATAATGTTCTTCTTGTAGGTTTGTAGGATCCTCTGGATCCTTCTATTTTCCCATTCTCTCGTGCTTCTCTCACTTAGAGTCCCAATAGGATGTCCTCCCCTCTGTCCCACTTTCCTGGTAAGTGAAGACTTTCATGGGACATGCCTCTTGGGCTAGTGTCCAGATATAAGTGAGTATATACCATTTGATTCTTTCTGCTTCTGGGTGAACTCACTGATTATGATCATTTCTAGTTCAATCCATTTGTCCACAAATTTCAGGAATTCCTTGTTTTTAATAGCTGAGTAGTATTCCATAGTGTAAATGTACCACAATTTCTTTATCCATTCTTCTACTGAGGGACACTTAAGCTGTTTCCATGTTCTGCTATTATAAATAAGGCAACTATGAACATGGTTGAGCAAATGTTCTTGTTGTGTGCTGGAGCATCTTCTGGGTATATTCCAAGGAGTAGAATAGCTGGGTCTTGAAGAAGCCTTATTCCCAGTTTTCTGATATAGTGCCAGATAGATTTCCAAAGTGGCTGTACTAGTTTGCATTCCCACCAGCAATGAAGGAGTGTTCCTCTCTCCCCACATCCTCGCCAGCATGTGGTGTCACTTGAATTTTTTATCTTAGCCATTCTGATGGGTGTAAGATAGAATCTCAGAGTTGTTTTGATTTGCATTTTCCTGATGACTAAGGAGGTTGAACATTTCTTTTAAGTCTTTCTCAGCCATTCAATATTCCTCTGTTGAGAATTCTCTGTTTAGTTCTGAGCCCCATTTCTCAATTGGGTTATTTGGTTTGGTGGTGTTTAATTTCTTGAGTTCTTTATGTATTTTGGATATTAGCCCTTTGTCAGATGTAGGGTTGGTGAAGATCTTTTCCCAGTCTGTAGTCTGTCGCTTTGTTCTGTTGACAGTGTCTCCTCCCTTACAGAAGCTTCTCAGCCTCACAAGGTTCTATTTATTAATTGTTGACCTTAAGGCCTGGGCTGTGGGTGTTCTGTTCAGGAAGTTATCTCCTGTGCCAATGTGTTCTAGGCTTATTCTCAGCAGATGGAGCTTCTATTTCCCACTAACAATTTCTCATTGAACCACAAATACAGACCCAAGTAACTGATGCAGAGAGTCTATTTCTAGTGACTTACTAACGTGGTCATCACAGTGACTTCTTATGAGATCACTTCTCTCTAAGACAACAAAGCCAGGAATGCCATGAGTATGGGAGAAGCAGGTTCATGCTCATTCACCAGTGGTCCTCAGCCAGAACAATAGCCATTAACTGCTGATGAGCTTTCTGGATACACTTGCTGATCCAAGGACATCAAATCAAATGCTGCTAATTAGTGAAGAAAGAGCAAATGGTAGGATCCAGTGGAATCACAGAATTGAAAATTGTACACTTGAGTGCTGATGTGAATTTGGACATCAGAGCATCAGCTTCCAAAATGTCCCTTTGCGTGCTTGTTTAGTATTATTTCACATTTAAAATAAGAGGAAATCTGAGGTGTAATGCATACTTTCGATTATATATCATGTATATATTGTGTTCAGAATTGGAAGTGCTTCAGTTTAACAATATTGTCATATTTATGTGGCAGCGAAGGTGCCTTTCACTCTATGTATAGGTTTCCTGTTTTTAGGCAGGTAGAGCTATGTGGCAGGATCTCTCCTTACCGGAGTGGATAGCACTCAGGGGAGGCCCTTTACTGCTGGATAACTTGTAAAGACAAAGAAATAAAGGCATCCTTCAGGCCCTGAACCATGATTAACTAGTTAGTTCACATCTCAACAGTGAGCAGTGGGAAGTTTGAACAGCCGGTGGACTGCAGGACGCGGATCTGTATTTGTAAACCTCACATAGGAAGAAACTGTTGCTGTTATATTTGTCTCTGGTCTACATTCCCCTCCATATCCATGTTTCTGCCATTTGCTGTATTTCCCATCCACTGTCTCTCTCCCGCCTTCCACAGTGATGCCATCTCTCACTTCTTTTCTGCCCTGGTCTTTCCCTGACTTCTCTTTTCTGTCACATTTAGTCAGCTTTGTCAACTTGACCCAGTGTAGACTCCAGGCCTCAGAGTGCTCTGAGAAGGGAATCTCGATTTCTGGACTGCCTGGATCAAGTGACTTGTGGGAGGAAGGCCCATTGCCCTGTGGAAAGTGTTATGCCTTGGGCAAGTGGTCCTGGGCTAAGGACAAGTGCCGCCACTCTAGCCAGTAAGCAGTGGTTCTCCACAGTTCCTGTCTGGATCTTCCTCAGTGATGGGCTGTGGCCCGGAAGTATAAGACAGATAAATCATTTCCTCCCCTAAATTGCTTTTGTTCAGACTGTTTATCACAGCAGCAGAAAGGAAACCGGAACACGCCCCCTTTCCTTTACTGTCTTCTTGACACTTTGTCAGTAAGACAGGGTGGGAACGGACTTCACATTTGAACAGACCTTTAGCATGCTTTATGCTTTCTGGTCTTGATGCAGTAACTAGATGACTTGGAACCATTTTCATTCTTCCATTCAGTGTTTGCTTATTTTTTGGGCACCTGTTTTTCCCTAGAAGTTAGGTATTAGAGGTACCTGTTCTGTCTCATAAGCTAACAGTCTTATGGTAGAGATATATGAAATATATGTTTCTATGAAAATATTAATGTGGTTAAGTTACTTTTTATGTTTCTGTGATTTTTTTTCAGACTATTTTCTTTAACTGGACCCACTGCATCAAGGACTTGGAGTCCTGTTTAAATCTTACTACGTTTACAATGTGACTTTGCTTTCAAAAATATACTTAATATTTAATAGCCAGGAGCAATTTTTTTAAAAAATGGAGATATCATGTTAATTAAAATTTTATGAAATAAGGAACTTCATAAAAGTTTTATTTACCACAAATGCTTACTTTCTCATCCTAACAAAGTATTTTTAGTAATTATAATATTAAAGGACAGAAAAAGGTTTCTAGGTAACTATAATGCTCTCAAACTTATGTCTCAGTCTTATGTCATTTAAAAATATAAAATTTAATACATTGTTGAGAGCCAAATGTTGTCTCACATAATGTCAGAATATATGGTTTATACAATAGTTTATGTGAATTCTTCTACTTCACCCCATCTTCTCTGTGTTATACAAAGTCTGCCTTGCTGTATGCTGTATGTGGAAAGATTGTACAGATAATTATTTTAGATACCATCCATCCATTCATCCATCCATCCAATGCAAGTCTTAGGAGGGTTAATAGTTTTTATGATATATATATATATATATATATATATATATATATATTGTGTGTGTATGTGTGTGTGTGTATGTGTGTGTGTATGTGTGTGTGTGTATGTGTGTGTGTTTATGACATCGTCAACGTTTCTAAGAAATTAACAATATTATTTTACTGTGTCTGCCACATCTTCATTGGAAGTGTTTGAGTCAGTGAAGGTGTCTTTTGTTGGTAGTTTGCAAGCTTACCCAACTTCACAGTCTAAAACATTGTCTGGGAAGACAAACCTAGTCACCAGGATTTCTAAACACATTAGAAAATGGAGCCCTTGATGGTTTATCTCAGTGGCCAGCCAGGTTCTAGAACAACCCAGAAAGTGACCTTTGAGAAAAGTACATAGGGAAGTTTCTGGTTTGGTTTAACCGAGGTGTAACGTGGGTCCCATCCCATGTCCTGGTTCTCAACCGTAGGAAAGGGAGAAGTCGAGCACAGCACAGACACCGAATTTTCTGTTTCCTGACTCTGGGTAAAGTGAGCAGCTGCTTCGTGATCCTTCTACTGGGTCTTTGCCACCATGCTGGGTGGTGCTAGTCCCCTCAAGCTGTGAGCTTAAATAGGTTGCTTTTGTTATATAAATGAAAAAGATAACCAATACACATATTTAAAAATTTATCTCAAGTCCATTGGGAAGATCAGTAACTGCCATTGTGTTTCTATTGATACGATTGATCACTTAGGGTGTTGTGAGTCTTGAGTAGTGTGTTTAAGTCTTACCTAAAATTGTCTCACAGTCGAATATTATTTAGCCACCAAAAATAGCCTGTCGTTTGCAACTAAACATATGGAGGCATATCAAAGGGGATAATAAGTGGAATAAGTGAGGTGCAAAAAGGTAAGTTCCATGTGTTTCCCCTTCAGGTCTGAAATGCTTTAAAGAGCAACTGGTCTGTATAAAAGAGGTTACAGGAGGTTGGGAAGTGCATGGGATGCTAAACAGCCAGAGCTACACACTGATAGGAGTAAGTTCCGATGCTCAATCTGTCTCTAATGAATGCCAGAGAGATGTTTAAAGGCTCCAATCACAAAGTAGGAGACAGAAACAGTAATTACTCTGATTTTATTAGTGCATATTGTATACATGTATTGAAATAACACACTGCACTCCATAAAGAGACATTTTATGTGTTAATCAACAGATTTCAAAAATGTTAAGAAGATGGAAATATTAACTAACGTCCCTCATTATGCTGTAAATGTGTAACATGAAATTATCACACTGTACCTCATGAGTTTGTACAGATAAAATAAATGTTAAAAGCTCAATTGACATTAATTCAATTACACAGAAAAACTAATTTAGTATTTTGAAATTAGAAAGCCAATGCTTTTTTTTTTACTACTTGAACAACAAAGGCAAAATAGAATTTTCTATGTATTTAACTTGCAAAATAGCTCAATAAGGAATGTGTTATCTTAGACTAGATTTTTTTTATTGCTTAATTATGAATTGAATTTTAATGAAAACAGCACAGTGTTCATCTGAAATTCAATGAGCTACACACCATTATGGGATAAGACCAAAATGAGATTTTTTTTGTTTATCTTAAAGAAAAAGAAAAAGAAGGACATCTGTCAGGGCTTTTGTTTTTAGAGCGATCAGTGAAATCAACCAACTCTCTGACTGGAAGTGGTGCACAGAGTAATGGCTACAAGGAGAAATGAGATTAGGAGCAAAAGCCATCTATTGTGATATAAATGGTGAACCTACTCATTAAAAACAAGAAGGCCATAAATTTAGAAAATGCTGCAGAGTGCAGGTCAGGTCAGTCATTTAGTGGAATATATCTATAATTAAAATGCAAAGAGATGGTAAAATATGGATGGATGCTTGGACAGATGCAGGCAGAATTTACTACCCAACTTTGGTTTGAAGCATTTTGTCTTATTCACTGAAATAATTTCTTTAATATTTTTAGGATATTTGTCCTGGGATGGCTTCTTGCTAAGGCAAATGGACTTTTGAGGGAGGGAGAATAAAAAGAGTAAATACAGATACCGTACCTGTAGATAGTGTGCATGGAAAACAACTTGGAAAGTGAATTTTCATTCCAGACCTTGATGTGGAAAAAAAAGGCGTTATGTGCTGAGCCAATGGGAGTCAGTTTTACCATTGCTGGGCAAGGTTGAAGGTCAGTCCAAAGAGATGTATCAAGTGACTACCTGTTATGAGTGAGTACAGCAGACGCTGGGATTCGGGAGGTCAATCTTCTGCCGTCATAAGATCAAAACGACTGTCTTCTGATTAAAGATGAAACTGGCCCTCAAAATGAACTTGAGGATTTTAACAAAAGACTGTCTGTACTCTCTTCCTAAAGTTCTAATACAAATCTTTTCTCATAACCTCAGACCCCAAACTGCCTGAACAGGGTGCTACAGAAAATACCACATATATAGGAAGTCAGACCCAGCATTAGGGACCAAGTTGTTAGGAGAGATTAGTGTTGGAAAGGGGACATGGGAGAGTGTCAGTTAAAGCAGGAAAGACTTAGGAGGGAAAGGTAAGTAAATCCCAGAAGGTGGATACAAATCCTGAAGACAGGATCAGGGAGAATAGCCCGCCAAAAAGGAAAATGCCCGTTTTCTTGGTTTGCTTATTGTATTGTCTCTTAACTATCTGGTCGATTCTGAACTTGATGAAATTCTTTAAGATGGATGCCGCCTTACTAGTGGGCTTAGAAAACAAAAATCTAGCTTTTTTAAAAAAAGTAAGCTCTCAAATGTAAGAGTCGCATGGATATTTTCCCTTAAATACTACAATATCTAAGTATGCACAATTTTATTCACAAGATTGAGCAAATTCAACGCTACAGTGCCGTTTAGGGATCTTTGAAGATCTTACAAACTAGAGATCTGTTTTTTGAGTGTTCAAATACAGTACACGAATTCTAACTATAAGGGCATAAAGTGGGAACTGGCTTGTGATATTGTCAATAGCATTACAAATGTGACAACAGCATGTCACCTATTGGCCAGGGCTTAGCATCTTGTTATCACATTAACATATTCTGATATTGGCCAGGGCCCTGTCTGATGTGGCTAACCCTGCGACTCCTGTCTTGGCAATAAGACTAGAAACATTGTCTGTCTCATTCTCAATTGCTTTCCCAGAGCCACTGTCTGCACTTTGCTTACCTGGTGCGAACAGTGTTCTGTGATTCACTTCAACTTTCCCATGAAAAGGCTTCGTACTGTTTCAGGGCACAGTACGGGCCTGAGTTCAGCTTCATCGCTAGTCATTACTTTCAGCGTACCGGGCACTTAAGTGTCGCACCTATAACTAGATTGAATGTGAAGTTTGTGGAGTCTAATGACTCGGTATCTTTTGTCATACCTGGGATGTAGTCAAAGGTTTTGAACTCACCAGTAGCCATTGTGTGGTGTATCGGAGGGTGAAGTGGGAGGAGATGACAACCAAATTGCCGCAGAGCTAGAGAGTAGCAGCCATCAGGTACAATGATGTCTTCCCTTTTAATCTTCTGGGATGAGAGATTCTGTCCCTGAATTGGTGGCAGAAAGGAGTGGTGTTCAGAAAGAGCCAGTTATTATCAGTACTAGTTTTAGTGGCCTAGATGGCTTAGAGGATAAAGGTGCTTGCTGCCAAGCCTTACATCTTGAGTTCTAATCCCCGGACCCGCACGATAGAAGGAGAGACCTCCAGAAAGTTGTCCTCTGGCCACCACAGGCCTACGTATACACATGCTGACACAAATAAGTAAATAAAAGTAATTAAAACAAATGTTTTCGCTGCCTACAGTTGGCAGATTGGAGTGGAGAATAATAAATAAATTTATTACAGGAAAATTTGACCTAGCATTGTAAATTTTCTCAGAGTTGGTTGGTCTTCAGTCATAAAGACAAGTGAAGAAGCAGGCAGCTGAGCGCTTGCTATTCACTATTCAGATAGAGCTGTTTTGAGAGAAGCCTGAAGGCAAGCTGGCTCTTTTCTGGGCTCCAGAATATTGCTGGTGAGTTAGCTACATTGGCATTATATAGCAAAGCAAACATTTCCCATTCAAATGTAGCTCACCTTGCATAAAACTGCAAAAGAGCATCTATTTTCCATTTTCAGTGTGTGTGTGTGTTTGCGTGTGTGTTTGTGCACATGTGTAAGTATGTGTGCACATGTGTCCACATGCATGTGGATGCTTGTGGTTGATGTCAGGAATCATTCTTCATTGATATTCTATGTCCGGTTGGCATTTATATAGGTTCTAGGGATCTGAGCCTAGGTCCTCGCATTTACAGGGCAATAGCTTTATTATCATGGATTGTCTTTCCAGCCACAATGTGCTTATGTTTGGCACATGTTTCCCTTCTGAGGCGGTTTCAGTCTAGGCAGAAGGTGGCCCTACCTCAGTATCCAGTAGAAACTGCTGTTGGCAGAGAACCTCCAGTGAGGCCCTTTGGTGGACAAGACTTCTCTTTGATGCCCGGCTCTTTGCTGGAGGAGTCAAGCATGCCCTTTGTAGTTCGTCATGGAGGGGACCCTTGGATGCTTGCCTCTGGCTTCCTCCAGACTGCTCTCCTTGCCCTTTTCTTTGTCAGTAGCTTTGCTTTGTATCTTTTCATCATATTCCACGAACTCAGCCATGCATACAGGGGCCACTCTGAGATCTAGAGAATTACAGAAACTAGTTGTCAACCCATTCAGGATGATGTAATGAAATTCCATACAATGCCTAGATTAACAGGGACAGAGATTTGTCCCTCCACTCTGGAGGCTGAGAAGTCTAAGATCGAGGAAGAGATAGAGTCCATGTCAGCGGGGGGTGGGGGTGGGGGGGGTCTAGTTTCTGGTTCACACTCAACATCCTCCAGCCACGGAAACAGCAAGGGGACTTTATCAGTTTGCTGTTTTATAAAGGCACCATACTATTCACAAGGGCTTTGCTTTTATGACTGAATCACGCCCCCATAGGCTCCACCTCTTAGCATTACCACTGTGAAGTCCACAATTTCAAAACATGAATTTGAAGGACTCAAACACTCATTCTATAAAAGTAGAAGTGACCTTGGGGAGCCCTGACATGTTCACTCTGTAGCAGCTAGACCAGTTATTGTTCTGAGCCCATCTTGGTGGAGACTGACACCTTAACAGAACGCTCATGGTTACCTGTCAGTAAGATTTACACAGCTGGTGCCTGGTCAGCTTATATGACTCCTGGCTGTGCCTGTACTCAGAGTGGAGTATTTTCATTTCATTTTTCTAGTTCATTTATAATGTTGTTATTAAAATTCCTGGCTCCGAGTTGGATTGCCAGGTTTGAATTTCTGCTTTACTTTAGCATGAGCATTTGGGTAAGTTAGTTAGCTATAGTGTACCATTATTAGCTAATGGTTGCAATAAAATTTGTGAAGTTGTTGCCCAGATTAAAAGTGATAAAGTGATAACGCTTTCCTAGCCACTTATTTTAGAGATTTCCAAATTACTTTCCTTTTAGATTACATTTTATGTTCAATAATAGACATGCTTAATTATTATCATAGCAAGTATTAAAAAATAAGCAACAAAATTATTTTATCTTCCAGAACTCATTAGAGAAGTTCTTTCCTTGTCTCCTGTACAATCTTTAAACAGGTCAACAATAAAATCCATATACTCTTCCAACAAATGGACCTTAGCTTTTTATACAGAGAGCTCACGGTTACGGTATGGTCAAGAGTGTTCAGTTTATGTAAAGTAAACTCTTAGAATTTTTGCTTTGGGTTAAGCCTTGCATGCTAGTAAACTTTAAGCCTTAGCAATTTGTAATTTGAGCATTAGGAAGACCAAGGCAGGGGGATTTTGAGTGATATAGTGAGACAGCTGTCACAAACATCTTAAGTCTTTATTTTTTAAAAAGATTTATTGTTGTTTATGTACATGTATGTGGATGTCTGTATATGTGAGTGTAGATGCTCATGGAGGTCAGGAGCCTTGGATGCCCCTGGAGCTTGTTAGAGGCAGTCACAGGCTGGTACCGAGCTGACAACAGAACTCACTTGCTCTGCAAAAGCAATACATGCTCTTGTCTTCTGAGCCCCTCTTCCAGCTCAACTTAATTTATTTTAATAAGCAGTAATTTAATAGCAGACAATTAACAGAGTAATATTTTCCTAGCCATTTATTTTGTACTTTTCCAAATTACTTTCCTTTTAGCATGCATTTTATCTTTAAAAGCTTTTCTTTATAATCATCTAGTATTTTTTATGTTTATTAATAATTTTGGGAGGGTATATCCAGCCTTTTGATATATTTAGTGTTATAAAATGGTATGTTTAAATACACCATTTAACTTTTAGGCTTTTTAAAAAACAATAATACTTTGTAAGTTCCTCTCTGTTTTATATATTATTATCTTTCTCATAAGTTTGAAGGCCTATAGGATGGGTCTATATAATCCTTCTTCTTCTACTAAAGGTCATCTTTGAAATGTCAGCACACTATTGCTTCAAAGACCATAGATTCTATTGCAAAAACAACTCCTCCCCTGGGCAGTGATCTCAATTTTTTTTTTATTAGCTGGTGTTTTTTTCTGTTCTTTATAATCATCTATTTTTATTTTTAAATTGCATGTAATTTTATTTCGATGACACATAGTTTTGACATTTTGATCAATTGTTTAAACTTATTTATTTAAATTAATTGCTTGCTGTTAGTGAGCCTTTCATATGATAATGATATTATTTATCTCACTCCCTTTTATTTTTAGGCCATTATGGGCTGGGCTGCATGTATGTCTTGGATCCGTAAAGCCCTGGCTGTACAAGCATGAGGACCTCAGTTTGCATCCTCAGCACCACATGAAAAACTGATGCAGTGGTGCACATCTGTAACGTCAGTGCAGAGTAGGCACAGGCAGGTCCCTTGGGAGCTTAGCGGCTAGCCAACCCAGCTGGCTCCATAGCTGTGGCTTCCGAGAGACCTTATCTCATAAGGGAAGGTAGAGAGTGATCAAGGAAAACTTATGAGGCCTTCATGAATTTCATAACACATAGCAACACAGACATATTGATGCACACAAATGTGTACATATATACATGCACAAACATACCATGCACACACATGTGCAAACACATACACATGCACACACACATGCAAACATACACATACATACATACACATGTGGACACACACATACACATGCACACACATATACATTTATGTGCACATGCAAACACATACATGCAAACATATACACAGGGACACATATGCACACACATACTCATGGGCACACATGCACATACACATGCACACACATGTACAGACACACATATGTATATACACATGCACACACATGATTGTGTATAATGTTAAAGACATTATCAGGTTAACTACATTGACTAAATAGTTTTCAAAGAAGGAGTCAATAAAGACAATTTTTCTACATATTTTATGTGCTTTTATATTTTGTTTATACAGTTTGGTTAAATAGAATGTTTGGATTGCCCTCAAATATCTTTAAGTGTTTTATGTGTGCATACACATGTGTGAGAGTTCATATGTGGGAGGTTTGCACAGATGTGCATGTGCATGTGCATGAAAGCCATAGGATAACCTCGGGTGTTAATCCTCAGGTTTAATGAACCTCGTTTTTTTAAGACTGAGTCTCTTACAGGCTGAGTTTGTTTACTCAGGCTGGATTCACTAGCAGGTCCCTGAGATCTGCCTTTCTCCACCTTCCTAGAACCGGTACAAACTTGTGCAGCACCACCCCTGACTTTTTAAATGTGGGTTCTGAAAGTCAGACTGAGATCCTCATGCCTGTGTGACAAGGGCTTTTCGCAGTACCTCTTCTTGTTTTTATTCCATCCTTGCTCATGATATGGAGAAATTTGAGGTGAGGCTGCTGTGGTTTTGTCTCTGTTACAATGGCAACTTCATCTTCATCGTCATCTAACTTTGTATTGGTTCTTTGTGAATCTCACATCATTTCTCCCAACTCTACTTATCTCTCCCCCCCATTCCCACCCCCCCCCCCCCGCCTCCCCTTGTACCCTGCACTCTACCTTTTTAAACTCCTCCGCGAAAGAGAAAAATCTCATTTGAAAGCTGAAGTGTGTGACAGTGTGTCCCACAGTGTACCCTTCTGTTCACACTTCTTTCCTTGTAGATGTTCATGCAGGGAGTCATTGGTCTGGTTTGAGGCCTCTGCCCTCTGCTACACTGTCAACACTGGATGCTCACTGGGACTCCTCTCAAATACCCTGTTGTTGGCCTGTGTCGTGGAGATCCTGCAGCCCTGGATCTGTAGGACCTGCCCTTTCACATGCTCCAGCAGTTCATCCATGGGGAAGATGTTGAGGTGGACCAATTCAAATCCCTGGATCTGGGCCCAGGTGGTATCTGAGCTGATCAGCCTGCCAGACCCCCCACGCTACCCCCTGCAGCCACCCCACCAGGGTGAGCTCTCCAGCACTGCTCAGGCTAGTTCATCCAGTGCTGCAGCTGGCAAGGGGCAGAACCAGCTCTCATACCCTCACATCCTCAAGCTGGCTCACCTGCATGCATGCCCCGAGGGTCAGTTCTACTGTGCTACCCAGGCAGGTGCAGGGGCCACTCTCCTAAGTGCTGCGGCAGGTGAGGGTCAGCGACAGCTCTCCCATTCTCATGACCTCAGGGCCAGTTCTCCCACCTGTGTCAGGTGTTGAGGGGTAAGGAGGGGGCAGGGCATCTCTCCCTCACCCCCCTCTGCCCCCCAATCCACTGCATTGCAGACAAGTGGTAGGGACCACCTCTCCCATGCTCATATCCTCAGGCTGGCTCACCAGCTCACCTCACCCCTACAACCTGGGCCAACTCTATGGTGCTTCCTGGACAAGGCAGGGCCTGCTCTCCCAAATACTACAGCTGCTGAAGGGTAGGACTAGCTTTCTCCAGCCAGTCCTAGTAAGATGCATAGTAAGGGGTGGGGCAAGTTCTGCACAGCCCTCAGATATCAGCAGGTCCCCAGAAGGCAGCCCAGACCAGGGACTTCTGCCTTGCCTTTGGTGGTAACAGACCCCTCTCTGTGCAGGGCCATGGGCCCAGACATGTCCCTCAGTGGCAGCATGGGCCAGGACCTCACCATGGCCGTAATTAGTAGCATCACCGGCTACTCACAAGCAGGCTGTTCCTCACTAGCCTCCAGTTCTGTCTCTCTTCACTGTGCACACACCCTTCTGCTTCCCTTTCCCGTATGTCTCTCCAGCACTTGCTTGTTCATCTTAGTGGCACCTGGAGCTTCTCAGCAGTGGTCTCAGGAGCGCTGTGCCCCTCCTATGCCATGTGGCACTGGGTAGAGGTCATCTTGGGTGTTGTCTTCCTGCCTTGGCTTACATGGCCGTAGGCTGCATGATGCTGGGCTGGGGGCACAGACAACTTCTTGTGGTATAATTTCTGCTCAGATCTTAAACATTCACTTAACTTTTACAAGCTGTTTCCATTTTGGTGGTCTATATTAATGATTGTCACTTTTTCTCTAATTTCAGACATTTTCTAAGTCCGTCTAACCTGTTACTATGGATGCCAATTTGTCCAGAATTATTGGACTCGGTGAGGCTACTTTTTGAGTCTATAAAAGAGACTCAGAAATGATGTTCAGACTCTTCTTGTTGGTTTCAAAGAGGCATTTCCCCCCTCCCCCAACCACTCTATCTTCTTCTCCACTTCCTCCTTTTTCCCCCCGCCATCTACTTCTGGACATAGAGCCTACTCTTAAGTGTGGTTAATAAGCCCAATGAGACTCCATTGACAAAACCTAATTTTTCCTTTGTAAGTAGATGTCAGTTGCAGAAGCTTCTTGATTAGGGTGGGAGCCTGTGTCCACTTCTTTCTCTCAGTGCTGGGACCTCATCTGGCTTGAACCCGTGTAGCTCTTGGGTGTGCTGCCACAGTCTCTGTGAGTTCATATGTGCATCGGTCCTGATGTGTCTAGAAGGCCCTCTTTTCCTTGGAGTAATCTGGCTTTTACAGTCTTTCCGGCTCTTCTTTCACATTGTTCTCTGAGGTGTGTGTGTGTGTGTGTGTGTGTGTGTGTGTGTGTGTGTGTGTGTGTCCGTGGTCGATGAAGACATCTTACTGAGTGTTGCAAAAATCTTTCTGTATTTTCACATTGTCCCCCAGTGAGTCTCCATTTGAATCCCCATCTACTGCATCAGGAAGGTTCTCTGATGATTGCTGAGACAGTTATCTGTTAGTATAGAAGGATGTGTTAGCAATAATTTTAATTCTACACCCCCTTGGCGCAGCAGCAGTAGCATTTGTTTTTTTTTTCCCCCTAGGTCTTTGGCCTATTTAGTATCAGGTTCTTGGACACATGAAAGTGTCAGGTATGGGTTCTATCTCATGGAGTGAGCTTTAAATCCAAGCAGAGAGCTGTTGGTTACTCTCACAATTTTTGTTCCTCTATTGCACTAGTATATCTTGTAGGAAGGGCCTACTGTCTACCATTGTAAACCATAGGGCTTGTATCTGGGTTGGCATATGCCTTTCTTCTATGGTAGTGTTGAGCAGTACCTTTCAGTACCATGAACACTTGTCAGTGAGGGCAAAGGTCCTGGCAAGGCACTGGCTCAACTTCTTCGTGTTCAATGAGATATATAAGTATTGTCTTCAGCAATGGGCCTTACCATCAGTTTGTGGAGAGCAACTAATAGCCTTGGTAATAGCTTGGGTTGTTTGGGGCTTTCAGGGGGCTCTCTTGGCCAATGACTCAACTAGATATAATCTATTCTTGTCACTGGAGGTATCACTTGGTGACAAAAGATATCTGGTTGGGGCATTTCCCCCCTGTTATCTGGTGATTTCATTTACATGAATATATTTTAAGAAGCTTTTACAGTAGTAGATCTTCAAATGATCCCACAAATGGTTATTAGTGTTAGCTCTCCTGATATTCACCTCTCTTAATCCTCTCATCCAATCCTCTTCCCTATTTAATTCTGCCACTCCAGTTTTTATATATTCAATTTCCCCTTCCTAGGGGGAACCCCTCTCCCAATAATACCTAACCTCTGTGGTTATACACATTGTCTCACACCTTAAATACCGTACCTATTGAAGAAACCATGCCTGGCACTTCCTGTGTGGCCAAGAAGCTCATACTAAATATGCCAAGGACCTAGAGGAAAAACCAAATAGTACTGTTTTGCTAAAGGAATGTAGCAATAAAATTTTTTATAATTTCCTTTTAACAGCTGAATAATATTTCATCATGTAAATATACCCACCACATTTTTATTATCCATGAACTTAACTTCTATATCAGTTCATTAGTTGATGGATATCTAGATTGTTTCCAATTTCTGGCTATTCTGAATAGGGAAGCAATGAACATTGATGAGCAAGTGTCCCTATAGTAGGATATAAGTCCTTTGGGTACATGCTCAAGAGTGGTAAAGCTGGGGCTGGAGAGATGGCTCAGACGTTGAGCATTATCTGCTCTTCCAAAGGTCCCGAGTTCAGTTCTCAGCAACCACATGGTGGCTCACAACCATCTGTAATGTGACCTGACACAATCCTCTGGCTTGAATGTATACATGCAGGCAGAGCACTGTATACATTAAAAAAAAAAAAGAGTGGTGAAGCTGGATGTTGGGGTAGATGTATTCCCAGCTTTCTGAGGAACTGCCAGACTGATCTCATAGAGGTTTTACTTAATGAGATTTTATATTTTGGCCATTTATTAATGTCAGTAGCATAAGGTTATGAGTTGCATCCCTGGTCATATATTTTTTGGTGTATATTTGGTTTGTCCAAGGAAGGTTTGCAAGCTTGGGTCTGCATGACCAATTTTTCTTGGAAGTTGTGATGCTAAAATTTGTTATCCCAAATAGATGAGATCAAGTATGTTCAATGTGGTGGGAATCAAAGTCTGGACACTTAACCTTTAACTGCTGAATGGACACCCAGCATTATTTTAAAAAGAAATATAAGATGTTGACTTTTTTTTTTTTAGGTCTTATGCACAGCAGAAGATCCTCTGCTACTAAGCCATATCCTCAATCTTCAAGATAATGATATTTAAGTAGTTCTCTATTGCTTATATATATATATATATTTTTTTTTTAAAGTGGTAAAAGGAATGTATTTGAAAGTAGCAGAAGACACCCACGTTGTTAGTAAGACAGGAAATGAATTTTTGTTGAACATTTACTGTTGGATAGTGAGCCAGACAATTACTTGCATGAATTCCCTTAATTCTTTCAACATTCCGTGCCCTCATTTTAATGACAAAGAAGCTCATCATTTATAAGCTAAATACATTAACCATCATTATATAACCAAGGAGAGGAATCAATCCCAGGCCTGTCTGATTATAAAGAGGTTTGTCTGTGTATCTTACTGTCTCAGAAAAGGTGATTAAAAATAAACACTAATTTCAGAAATAAAAATGTCAGGGACAAAGGCTTATAGCCACCGAATAGACATTTTTGGCACAAAAATTTTGACAAGTTCTGAGATTTTTTCCAGGCAGAATTTGTTGAAGTTTCTGTGGTTTTGTTTCTTATCACCATCCAAAGCTTTTGAAACTCAGACCTTGAACTTGCTTTTCTGTGCTGTGACATGTCACTGCACTATGGTTTCCGTTGAATGCTTTCCTTTCATATCCTGCAGTAAAGATGGGTCTGCCATCAATGCTCTCAGTGTCATTTTTTGGATAAACACATAGTGATTTTCAATGATAGCAACTCTTACCTTTAAAAGCCAAAGTGGCTCCTGCTTCATTATGTAACATTGATTCCATATATTAACTGGAAATGACTTTTTAAGTTGATAAATACTATGTTCCTCCCCCCCCCCCTTTTAAAACTCAGCATACCCTTTGGATTTTTAAAAAAATATTTTTTAACATATACATTTATGTTCTTACACATATATAAAATAAACTACATACAGCAAGAAGAACCACGAAGCAATCAGGAATTATATCAATGTTACATTCATATTGTTTTGGCTATTTGTATTTGTTCACCTTGAAGAAAACATATTTCCTATCTTGGTGAGTCTAAAATTCTGACACATATATTGGCTAAGAAGGCTGAAGATGAAGCTCCAACATTATAGAGAGTTTTGGGTGACTGTTCAGGCAGCAAACTGCTTCTGTCATTTTTTTTTCACTTTGGAAGCTGTTAACCCACACTTCCTATTCATTCAGGTAATTAATTTTATTCCTTCTCAAGTCTTTGATGGGGTTGAAGACCAGATAGTTTAGTCTTACACTTAAGCTTAGTTGTTTCAGAGTTAAGATGTTTTTAGGTCTAGATAGATGTTTTAAACTGATAGAAATGAGATATGATAGAGATTGATTTACACACAGATTTTAGACCCTTTGGTGTTTAAAGGACAATTTTAATAAAACTACCAATGAAAAGATTGGTTTTTTGTTTTGTTTTGATGATTTTTTTTTTGCCAGTACTTCAAGAGATTCTCTCTTTACATCATCAAGGAAAAGCAACATCCTCAGAAAGGAACTCAGATTTCCCATGACTTTGAACCCTTGGGCTATTCAATCATGATGTTGTTGTAAAGACCTTTTGTTTTGTAAATTTAAGCACAGATTGCAGCCCCTACCTCAAATGCTATTTTGGAGGACCAGTGTCACTGCTGAGGAGGCTTTCTGAAGTTAACAGTTGTTACTTGCCTTTGACTCTTTGCAACTGAATTCAATGCCTGAGTGTGGACTTCATGCCTCACAGTCACTAAAATTTCTTTGGATTGCTATTTCCTGTTCATAGAGGTGATACCTGAGCAAACTCGACATGCTTAATAGTGAGCTTGCACTTAAATAAATGTGATAGAATGTTATGGCAGTCAGTCATTGGGAAAGCCAATTCTGCTGTCCAGTGTGGAAAATTTGGATATGTCCTCTCTGCTGCTTTCAGAACTGAAGCTTGGCTTCATTATTGTCCAGTGTGGTAAGTGTGGACTGTTTGCTTCTGTGCGTGCTTTGGCCCGCATACATACACCCATGCTTTTCCACCCAAGCCACATCGAAGAAAACAAACAAGCATGAGGAACAAGGACATGGTTCATTGGTGATACACAATAAAATCTCAAGATGTCTGTAACAGGAAAATGACTTGTGGGCAGATGCTGCCGCTGGGATAGTAGTACAACTTTACAACGTGTAGTTTTATACGCAATGACTCTGGAAGTTTAGGAATATTAGTGGGAATAGCAGGATTAAAAAAAAAAAGAAAATTTGTTAGAATTTAAGACATTAGCTAGTGACTCAGTAGCCAGTTCCTCTGTACAAGCCAACTTTTGTGCTTTATTTTCCTTACCCAGGAAGTAATGCTGGTGAGTAGATTTCTCATGCTTTGTAAATAACAACTGAGTGCAGATGTATGTCAAATGCCATAAATTCAAAATGTCATCAAACATAAAACCACCTTTTTAAAGCACTGCAGGCAACTGGGGACTCCTCTTGAAACCCCAGTATGGCAGGTCAAAGCATTTAAAAAAGCATTTTATTATTATCATCATTTTGTGGTTGGGGTGTGTGTGTGTGTGTGTGTGTGTGTGTGAGAGAGAGAGAGAGAGAGAGAGAGAGAGAGAGAGAGAGAGAGAGAGAGAGAGACAGAGAGAGAGAGACAGAGAGAGAGAGACAGAGAGAGAGAGAGAGAGACAGAGAGAGAGAGAGAGAGAGAAGAAGAAGAAGAAGAAGAAGAAGAAGAAGAAAGAGGAGGAGGGGGAGAAGCAGAAGGAGGAGAGAGGAGAGAAGAGAGGAGAGAGTGTCCCTGGAACTGAAATCACAGGTAGTTGTATGCCACCTGATACAGGTGCTGAGAACCAAACTGCAGTCTGAAAAATCACTGGGCCATTGCTGCAAACCCCTAAACAACTTTTGTATTACCTAAATTCAAGAAAAAAAATTAAACAGTATAGAATGTTAAATTATTACTTGGACCCTGATAACCTGATCCTAAAATTATTTTCTGCTTGTCTGTGCTTTCAAACAGTACTTGGATTTCATAGTCTGTGCATAAATTTAAAATGGATAAAGAATACATTACTGAGTTCACAAATACAGTGAGTTCTGTGGTTAATACAGTCCAGGATCAAGGCTGTTTAATAAAATCTATTTATACTGCAGCTTATAATGCTGTGTGTGTGTGTGTGTGTGTGTGTGTGTGTGTGTGTGTGTGTGTGAGAGAGAGAGAGAGAGAGAGAGAGACAGACAGACAGACAGACAGACAGACAGACAGACAGAGACAGTGAGAGACAGTGAGAGACAGAGACAGAGACAGAGTTCATTTTCTCTGGAAAAAAATCCTGATTAACATAGAGTGATGACACTAGAGTTCTGTGGCCTGAACAGAGAAAATTAACTGAAAGCATGATTATAATGAATCTATTGTCTTGCTTCCCTTTCCTGTGTTTAATTTTTTCTCCTTGATGAGGAGCCGCTAGAGGTTTGGGAGGGAGAGGTAGTACAGAAGGTCTACTGCAGATAAGTGCTGAAGGATAGCTCCCTTAACGTGCCAAAGAGGTCATCTTGCCACATGATTTCTACTGGTCCTTAGGAACGCTTTTCGCGGCCAAGGCAGTTCTGTGCTATTCACTACACTGAGTATCCATCTCACTCTTTAAGAGTTGCTTAATGTTGTAGGGTTTACTCCAGCTCTGTGCCTCTGTCTGTGCTGGCAGATGATGTGATGTGTTGAAGTTCCTCAGTGAGAAAGCAAAGCCAGTCTGCTGTTGAAAGTCAGGGCAGTTGGGATCCCTCTAATAATAGAAATGGGTGTGAGTGGTGCCTTCCTGGGGCTGGAAAGCATTCTCTTTGGGGATCTGAGTGTTGCTATATTGATATATCCTGTCTGTAAAAAGAAGTAGTTGAAGCCGGGTATGATGGCTCACGCCTGTAATCCCAGCACTTGGGAGGCAGAGGCAGGCAGATGTGTAAGGCCAGCCTGGTCTATACAGCAAGTCCATGATAGCCAGGGATACACAGAGAAACCCAGTCTCAAAAAACTAAAAACTAACTCCACCACAAAAGTACGTGAGTGATATGCTCATGGGTTACTTTATGTTATGTTTCAATAAAGGACTTTTACAGCACATATACTTTGTTTTGTAAATGCTTTTAAAATTGGTAGTATTATGGATATAAGGCTAAATAGACCAAAATAATTTGTTTCAGTACTTTCCACCAGAATATTGGGTTCCTATTCATGGCTAACAGAAGAGGTGGTAAAGGACAGGCAAAGGAGGGCCAGACTTTCCCACCCACTAGTGGATTTTGAGCAGATTTGCTAAAACCAGGCTACAGATACTTGGTGCTGTGGTGACTTATGTGCATCACAAGAACTCAGGGAAGACTATTGGTTCTGTTTGTGAAAGTGTTCTTTGGTATTTGCTGGAACCTGGTGGAAAAGGCAGGAAATACCACTGCCTTGTTAATAGGCGATAAAGCGATAAATCATCTTTAAAAGTACATTTGATGCTTTACAAGTCCTAGTCAGAAATGGAACAGTTTAGTGTTGTAAGATCATGTTGGGACCACCTACAAACACCGTGGCAATTACCTGTTTTTTTAATTTCATTGGAAAGAGGAGGGATAGAATTTTTATACAGAGAATCTTCCTTGCAGACAATGAAATATTCATTTCCTGGTGACCTCCTTTGACTTATTTAAAATCTCAGAATCCTAATGGACGATGTTTTGTTGGGTTCTGAAGTAACTGAGGGGCATTGTTATGAGGCTGTGTTGGTCGCTAGGGCTGAGTGTCAGCTTATCTCTCTTTTCCCTTTTGGTATCTTATATTCCCAACCACTCTTTATTTTTTCTTCTCTTATGTAAATATAAATCAGTACACCATTTGACTCCTGATTTCTTTGAAATGAAAATCCTTGCTAGCAAGGCAGTTCCTGATCACGTCACTCCATGTGTCAGTTTGCACAATGCTAGCAGAGAAACAGGCTCTCACGCGAAGCTTCCTTCACATTGATTGAAGCAGGTGTTCTCTTTGAGTCGTCAAAGGCAGCTCCCTTCTGAGAATCCCAGATAAGTGGTCCAAATTACATCTAAGAGGAAAACTCGCCAAAGCATAATTACTTTTCATCAGGGTGCCACAAATAATGAAAGGACAGGAACAGTGGAAGTGCATTGTAGGCTACCCAATCACCGTCATTTCAAAAAGCTGATGTAGAATTCCTTACTTCAAGATGAATTGTATAGCTTCTGTAGTAAATTAGACATATTTTCTAAACACTAAATTATATTTCTTCTCATTCGCATTTGGCTAAGAAAAGCTGAGTGGCAGTGGTGTATAAGAGATGTGTTTGCACCTGCTGTTTTTAGTCAGGGTGGTTTTTCTTCAGTAACTTCCTGCGTTTCTATTCACACGGAGTGCAGCCCCTCCTTTCTCTTCTTGGTGAGATAAATTTCATGAGAGTTGCTGTCTACCTAAGATGCTGTCAGATTTGCTTTGTACAGCTTGCCTCTCCGCTCTGCCACCAGATCTGAACTTTGTGACAGTAATAGAATATTAGCATGGATAGGGAGCATAATGCTTCTCCCTTCGATGAGCCATTGTTTAGCACAGCGTGAGAAATCCTGGTCATCAGAACTTTATGTAACATTTCTCTCTACTTAAAGAGCTTTAGCAGCAAATTCTAGAACTGAACAGTTTCAACAGGCCCTATAGGAAACCTGAGTCTCATAGAATGAAGTTGCCCATAAGCTCAACCACTGCTCAGACAGGGGAATGTTCTTAAAGTGCATGCCTTGGCTTCTTCATTGGGGGCAGTGACCGCTATGCCCTAAGAGTCAAAGAGCATAGCAAAAACATCTTTTCTGAGCATGTACTTAATAAGTGAATAAAATATTTTTGAGGCAGTCCATATAAATCATACCAAAAAAAATAGCTCAACAAACTAGAACATTTCAAAGAATAGTTTTTATTTATTCTTTGACAGTCTCATGCACGTCCACCACATATTTTGTTCCTCCTAGACTCCCCCTAATACCTCCTCCCACCTTCATGTCTCGGTGTCTCTGTGTACGTATTTGTGTCTGTCTGTCTGTCTGTCTCTCTAGCTCTCAATATCTCTCCCTTCTGTAAGCCACTGGATAGAGTTAGTGCTGCCCGCTGGGATCTTGGCTTGATATTGTGCCGGTTTCATGTAGCTGACCACGGCTTCAGCTGTAGTGAGTTGGCGAGTTCAGTGGCCATGCCATATCCAGAAGACAGCGTTTCACATCACTCCTCCCCCTCAGCTGCCACTTACACCCTTCTGTTGCTGAGCCTTGGCAGGATTGATTTACAATAAGATTCCTAATCCGGGTTGAGAGCTTTGACCCACCTTCTGCTTTATTGCTTTTTGTCTCTTTCCCGTTGGAGGCATCACTGTGCTCCTGACTGCTTGCCTTGCCAGGATGTGTCATACTCAGCCTGCTACCTCCATAACAACACCTTACCAGACCCATCACCCCAACACCTTTCCAGACCCATCACCCCAACACCTTTCCAGACCCATCACCCCAACACCTTTCCAGACCCATCACCCCAACACCTTACCAGACCCATCACCCCAACACCTTACCAGACCCATCACCCCAACACCTTACCAGACCCATCACCCCAACACCTTTCCAGACCCATCACCCCAACACCTTACCAGAGCTTCTTTTCTCCTACAGCTAGCTAAGTACATAGAATAGAAATACACACTCATGAAAGAAAACTGGCCTTGATGATTAACTTACTGTGGGGCAGAGCTGTGGGCTTTCTAGTGTATGATACCTCAAAGGTGGAGAGAAACAACTTTCTTTTTAAGTGAGTAAACAGGATATACCATGCAGTTTCTTTTCTTTCTTTCTTTCTTTCTTTCTTTCTTTTTTTTTTTTTTTTTTGGTAAAGATTTATTTCTTTATTATTTATACAGTGTTCCGTTTGCATGTACACCTACACACCAGAAGAGGGCACCAGATCTCATTATAGATGGTTGTCAGCCACCATGTGGTTGCTGGGAATTGAACTCAGGACCTTTGGAAGAGCAGATGGTGCTCTTAACCTCTGAGCCACCTCTCCAGCCCACCATGCAGTTTCTGTATCAACTATTCAAATATGCTATGGTTGTAGAAAATTTAGTATTGGCAACATACACGTAAAGAACTGAGTGTGACTATGTCCTAACAAAAGACAGACAGAGCTGTGTCACTATGTACTTGAATTTATAGAAGGCAGGCAGTCACGCGGCCCAGCTTTCCCCAAGACAATGAGTGCTGTCACCCTAAATCAAATGGTCACTAATTGGTCACATATAATTTTGAAGAGGTTGACCAAACACTAACATATTAAGGGTCTTGACCCTCTTCAGCAGAACTATCAGCAATGAGATTAGAGATAATGTTTTAATAGTGCTTGGAAGGCGTCTAGAACTGGTCTGCTTTATCTATAGTATTTCACTTAAACTGACAATCCTACTGAGTATTTAATACTATGGGTGCCAGTCTATAGATGATGAAACCGAGACACTGGTAGGTTAAATAAGCTGGCTGAGGAGACAGAATTAATGGGGCTAGACTCCAAGTTGGCTGCTTTCCTCTCACCCCTATAATCATCCTGATACTTGTATGTGACTCTAGGAGAGCTGGTAAAGTATTACTTCTCAGTCGTCTCTGTGCATAACTTAGAAACATGAGGCCCGGAGAGCTGCAAGCAACTGTGCAAAGGTCACGCATCGCTGGTAACTGAGATAAACAGGTCTTGAAGCAAATGGAGTCTCTGCCAGGAAGACCTGGAAGTCAAAATGATGCTTAGGTCAACAGTCACAAAGACAAAAATCCCTTAAGACAAGTAATGCCCTCTAATTTCTCATTTTAAATTTGATTTTTATAGCTTTTATTCTGTAAAAGATAAGGTGATATATATTTTTTCCTCTACCCCTGGCCTCCATCAGGCTCTACACTTATGATTCGGAAGCCCCTGGGGCTGATTAGAATGGCGGAGGCTGAGTAGGACCTCAGCAGCTCAGAGGCTCATCAAGAAGCTGGCAGGATCATGGCAGCAGAACCGTCAGGAACATCTAGTGTGTAGTCCAGGCTGTGAACACTGCCCTGGAATCTCATTTCATTTTGCGTGCAGAAATGTCCATGTGCATTAACAGCTTGAATTTAAAATACCATATGGCATGAAATAAAACTTGCATTTGCTGTCCATGGTTATTGTAATAAAGATGTGACCATATTCCAAGTAGGACTGGAGCTTTATTATTGCAAATGGACTATACTGTGGGTCATAATATACAATCAGTCCTGTTTGAGTATGACTTTTGGATTAATATGCATAGATGAAGAACAAGGCTTAGGGATTGTGATATGTGCTTGGAAGTCTTTGTGCTCAGCCATAGAGTCTGTTTTTTACCTTTCAGTGGCTGGGGGGACCAAAAGCGGAAGGGATGAATATTTCAAAGGATTAGGTTTTGCAACCATTCTCCACCTACCCACAAATATTACTAATATTAGAAGACCTTAGACATGCAATAGTGTATAGTAGGAGATTTAGGATAGAAATAGCCCATCTAAGAGAACAAGTAGAGTACAAATTACTAGGGACTCCAGACAGTGTAATTACTACTATTAAATTTGAAATTTAAGTTTTCTGGCAATGGGGGCAAAAAGGGAAACATGTCGAGTTATATTGTTTCATACTCTGGGTAAAACCAGCTTTCACATTTGTCTGCAGAGAAAATTGTTATTTTGTGCAAAGCTTAACCAATAATTTAACACACATGTTCTTGGGATAATGTGGTTGAAAATGACTTCACTACAGCTTTGCAAAAGTTGTACGAATTCTGTGGTATTGGTGTTAGGTGAATGAATCATCAGCTGAATTTTCTTCCTTTTATTTCTTCATTATCTCTGCGTTTAAGGTGAATAATATGGTTGTGATGCTAATGTCTGAGGATATGGGGATAACTATGGTATTTCTTGTTCTTGAGGAGTTCACCAGGTGAAAGAGGAGAGGCAGGGATTGAACACTGAGGGAAGGACTCTGAACTAAATACACGTAATTATTTGTACCCACTTTTAATGGAAGAATGCGTAAGTTGCCATGGGATATAAGAAGGGGCTCAGCAAAATGACGGGGGCGTGCCACCAAGTCAGTGTAATCAGGGCACTGCAAATACAGCCCAAGAAGAATAGCAGAAGAGACAGGTGAAAGAGGGGAATGGAACGTCAGAACAATTGATCTCTTAAATTGGATGGAAGGCTCACATGATGGCATGGGATCAGAGAAATGCCTAGGGGGTTTAGATTTGAGAGGGTTAGCTCAAACTGACGTTGTATGGAAGCAATGAGTAGTCATCAGTGTTTATTGTCAAGGCAGTGTTTATTGTACAGTTTTAGAAAGAACATTGCAATATAGTGTGGAATGAAGGTAGACCAGAAGGACCACTTAGGAGGCCATTGGTGTAATTCTTAATTGAAATGCTGAGGATCTGAATGAAAGCCATGACATTGAAGATCATCAGAGCTCACAAGCACAGAGGAGAGTGACCCATGGATCTGGTTTAATGGATACAGGGGGAGAAAGTAGAAGGCACCAAATGAAGTCTCTCTGCTTAGGTGTCTGGGTGGCAGGACAATTCATGGAGTCTGTAACAACAGAGAAAACTGTAGGTAGAGAGCACGCAGTGCAAGTTGGTGAAGAGGAGTTCAGTTAATACTGAAGCTAATCCAGTGGACAATTTTGAGAGTTGAGATCTGAGCAGGAGGCAATACATAGTGCATTTACCAGAATATAGATGACAGCTAAAAGATGCTGGTGAAATATCTAGGAACTGAAGAAAAGTCAGAGTTTGGAAGTGCGATAAACCTGCACTTTTACAAGTTATGTAGAGAACAGAGGAGATCAAAGCATTGTAAAAATAAGCAAGGAATACAGAGTAATAGAAATAACCAGTGTGATGTGTGTCAATACCTAGTGATGAAATTTGGGACTGAGAAAGTCTGTAAAATTGTTCCTGTGATGTAGCATCTGTGACAAGTGGGACTTGGTAGACATTGGGTCTCTGACTACAGCACTGAGGTTTCATATGGGATGTCTGTGATAGTTTCCCTTGTTTGGAGGACAGGTGGTTTACATATTACATATGTTTTCACAGTTTGAGATCCAGAGTTCTCTAGCTTAGATGAGATCTTTAAACACTTCAACCCAGAAGTGAATGCAGAATATATTTCCCACATATCTTGAAAGTAAGCTCTCATATGAAATGGAAATGATAGTGTCCTGGGCTGTGGAACAAGGAAGAGATTATGTTAACAAAATTTTAAGGCCTGTTTTCATTTATGAATCACTTCACTATATAGAAATAATGTGCTCCATGGAATAAGTGATTTCAAAGAAAATCATGTCCTGAAGCTCTTGCTAGGGTGACTTTAATAGAAATGGGAACACTTTGCTAGCAGAAGTGTTAACCTTCCCTTTTAGTCAACACATTCAGTCACTGTGCAGGTCCCAAGGTGTCTTTTGCTGGCATCCATCTTGAGTGTGTCCATGTCCTCTCTCTGCACATTAACTGTATTCCAAGACATCCCATCCAAAGGCTGTTCCTTTTCTCTAATATCAACCCTACTTTCTGCTTTACCCATTTTCCACCAGTAACCAGTCCAATCTAAGTCCAAGTCACTGTTCTACTTAAAACTCCTTCCATTGATGATTCACCGCCTTATATTACTATATAGATATCTAGAACATCAGTACACTACCATATAATGCTTTCCACCTGTCTGGTCTGCTATTATGTACTCTAGATTTTTAAGTTCTTTAAGTGTACCTTGTCCTTTATCCATTGTGTTCCTTTTCTTTCTTTTTCTTTCTTTCTTTCTTTCTTTCTTTCTTTTTTAGAGATTATTTATTTATTATGTTTAGAGTGTTCTGCCTGCATGTACACCTGCAAGCCAGAAGAGGGCATCAGATCACATTATAGATGGTTGTGAGCCACCATGTGGTTGCAGGGAATTGAACTCAGGACTTTTGGAAGAGCAGTCAGTGCCCTTAACCTCTGAGCCATCTCTCCAGCCCATGTTCCTTTTCTTATGGATGCTTTTTATGTCAGTCTTTCAAATGAGTCCTTCCTGTCTGGTCTATGGTTTGGCTTTCAGAAAACTGACCTCAATGAAGAGTGATTTGAAACACAAAGTGTCAGTCCCTCAGTCTCATCTGAAAGCTAGGCCTATCAGTTAACAGGGATCTGCCCACCAGTTCAATCATCTTAGGTTTTGAGCGTTTTTTTTTTTTTTTAAAGATTTGATTTGTACACTATCCTAACAAACTGTAGTTATAAAGAAGATAACTATTTTATTTCCTCAATGCCAACCACAGAAAGCACCCTATACCAGGCCTACAAGACTGGTGTTTCACCTTTCTGGATGTTGAAAAGTCTATATCACTGATTTTATTTTGAGTGCTGTGAGAGACACTTGTCAAGCCCTTCTTCCTGGCTCACAGGTAGTCATCTGCATCATCATTCTCACTTCTTAATGTGTGAATGAAGATGCTCCCTTCTTATAAGAATACTGGGCACATTGCATTAGGGTTCCCATGGTGACGCGAGTTGAACTTAATTGCTTCTGTGGAGAACCTACCTCCGATAAGGTCACAATTTCAGAAACCTAGTCAGAATTCAGCCTATGACCTTTGGGCTGAAGTATAGTTCTAGTTTCATTATGCTGCCCTGACAAAGTGCTCTGACCTAAAGCAACTTGAGGAGGACCGGGATTATTTGGCTTACACTTGTAGGTCACAGTCCATCACTGAGAAAAGTCAGGGCAGGAAATTGAACCAACCCATAGAGCAGTGGTTCTCGCTCTTCCTAATGCTGCGACCCTTTAATGTAGTTCTTCATGTTGCGATGACCTCCGACCATGAAATTAGTTTTTTTGTTGCTACTTGTAACTTTGCTACTGTTATGAATTGTAACATAAACATCTGGTATGCAGGATATCTGATATGCGACCCCCGTGAAAAGACCATTTGGCTTCCAAAGGGATCATGACCCACAGGCTGAGAAACTCTGCCATGGAGGACCTATCCTAGCTGACTTGTCCACAGGCTCAGGCTCAACTAGCTTTCTTATACAGCCTAGCTCCATATGCCTAGAAATGGCACTTCCCACAGGGGGCTGGGACATCTAGATCAGTTTTTTTTTTTAAATGACGACAATCCCTTACAGACGTGGCCACAGGCCAACCTGACCTTTGCATTCCCTCAACTGATACTTCTTAGAGGATCTTTTACAATACTGAGTTCACAGCTGAAGCCAATTAGGGCAAGTCTCTCTCAATAATAGAGCCTCAGAGTTGATTTAATTATATAGTACTTTATAACATGAAAAAGATATAAGAACATTAGGTAAAAACTATTTCTTTCATATTATATCTGTATTAGTTACTATTCTGTTGCTGTGATAAAACAGCACGGCCAAGGCAACTTTTAGGAAATGAATGTTTTGGCTTCCATGTCCATAGAGTTAGTGTCTGTAATAGCAGGGACGGCATGGCAGCAGGCAGCTGGCATCGTGGCAGGAGTGGGAAGTAGAGCGAACCGGAAGTATGAGAGGCGTTTCACTCTCAAAGCTCACATCCAGTAACGTAGTTCCTCCAGCTTACCTGTGCCTCCTAAACCTCCCCAAACAGCATCACCAACGGGGGGAACCAAGTGCTCAGATGACTGAAACTATGGAGGGTCTTTCTTATTTGAACCGCCATGACCTATATAAGCCAGGCAACGCAGCTAAACAAAGCAAGAAATTAGCTGTGCTTCCCCAAATCACTCCCCAAATGTTCTGCATTTGTACTTCCGTCTGCGACCCATAGCAAAGCACAACAGAGTTAGGTTCTGGCTAAGAAACTAATTTGTGCCACTCTCCAAACTGGAGACTGTCTTCAAGAAGTTATTAAAAGTTAACTGGCATGTGTTACAAGAACCCTTTGAGGTCAGAAGTTCGAATCACTGGAAGAGAAACTTCAGCAATGGAAACTCTATGTGCTCATAAACCCAGGAGCATACTAGAGGTGGATTTTAATATTTCTCTTTTTATATTAATGAGATCAAAATTATAGGTCTCATAGAATTTTCTTCTTTACTCATTATTTAATGGTCAGGTCATATTTTTAATTTTAATTTTAATTGGATTGGCCCTAAAGTGTTAAATAAGCTAAACCCAAAATAATTATCTAATTTAGGAAATTTGCTGTGAACACACACACACACACACACACACACACACACACACACACACACACACACACACTGAATTTTTTCCTCTCTCAGATTTTCAGCTGGGGTTTGGGTTTTGAACAGAGTCTCATCCAGATCTATTTTCTGTTCTTGAAATCTACTTCACTGGCTTGCTTAGCGAGAAGGAACTCCAGCTCCGTGGTTAGGACTTTTTAGTGTGATAACTAAACAAATGCCAATATTCATATAACCATTCCACCATTTCTGTGGTTTCCTAATCTTTTTATTATCTGTGGCCAGAAAATAATGCTAATTTTCCCCTTTAGGAGAAGCCATTTTGCTGTTTTTAATGACCATTAGTGGATGACACCTCCATTGCAGTGTTCATATAATGGACTTGCTGCTTTTATGTCAGTGCCTCCTGTCAATACCTGGAGGTGTTTTTTGCAGGGTGCCTGGATGCTCATTGTGCCCGATGTCCTCATTATTGTCAGTAAGTTCTGCTTTGGTGACAGCTGATGCAGAGCAAGCAGCTCTGGCTCTTATGCCTCAGTAGCTCTTGTACCACAGGTGCCAACCTGTCAGGCAAAGCCAACAGCAGTGTTATGGTGTGGCTGCCTTGAATCGCAAAGCCACACCCACTCAAACAAATTAAGCTGCTTTTGATTTGCAGTGAGAAAACAAAACTCTAGAGTGTTAGTCACCCATTTCTGATGGT
Source organism: Acomys minous (assembly GCF_964271855.1). NCBI lineage: Eukaryota > Metazoa > Chordata > Mammalia > Rodentia > Muridae > Acomys > Acomys minous. The sequence continues at coordinate 127,243,636 of NC_140485.1, read as the reverse complement.
CTTCAATTAAGCTGTAATATTATTAGGATGGATTTTATTTAAATTAAAGTTGGTTGAATGACAAAAGAAACAGGACCAATCCAAGTTATTCTGTTCCTTAAAAATGTATTCTTTGAAAGTGATATATATATATATTATTTATACCCTTACCTCTCTTTAGCTTCTACTACAACCTCTTACCTCAACTTCTTTCTAATGCCACATCCTCCTTTTGTACAGTTTATTATTTATTTATTTGTTTATTTATTTATTCCACTGAATTCGGTTGGTGCTGCCCATCTGCACACATGCATGGGTCATCCACTGGGGACTAGGACACTTAGTAGTGGCCACAGTCCAAAATAAAAATTACCCTCTCTCCCTCATCAGTCATTATCTGCCTGTACCTCATCTTGAGGTGGGGGCATCTAAGGAGCCCTTCCCTCTGTGGTGCTAGAAGTTTTTAACTGACTCGATCTTGTGTAGGTTAGTGCAACACCGACTGCAGCTCTGAGTTCATGTGTGGGAGTCCTGTCCTGTGCAGAAGACAGTGTTTCACAGCACTTCTCCCCAGAACATTCCATCCTTTTGTTAATTTTTTTGTGTTTAAGTGTGTTTTGTGTGTGTGTGTGTGTGTGTGTGTGTGTGTGTGTGTGTGTGTGTGTGTGTATGTGTTATGTACATGAACACAGGGCTCACAGCGGCCAGAAGAGGGCATCAAATCCCTTGGAGTGGGTAACTCTTGTCCTCTGGAAGAGCAGCAGTTACAGTCTCTTAAGCTCTGAGCCATCTCTCCTGCCTCACCACAAAGTTCTGTTCTCGTAAAAATATTTTTCAGATTTATTTTTTTATTTTATATGTATGAGTGTGTGCATAAGCATGCACATCGAGTGTGTGTGTGTGTGTGTGTGTGTGTGTGTGTGTGTGTGTGTGTGTGTATGGTGCCCGCTGAGGCCAGAGAGGAGCATGTCAGATCCCATGGGACTGGAGTTGTGGACGGCCGTGAACTATCATGAGGTTGCATGGAACTGAAGCTGGGTCCTTTGCAAGCTCAGCAGTTGCTCTAAACCGCTGAGCCATATCTCCACTTCCCAATATTCTATTCTTAATGCATATAACTTAAAAACCTATTTCTCACGTCTCACAAGCAGGCGTATTTTAGACATTTCTGAGGACAGTGTGCATTAAAATATGGATACACCTTCTCTTCTTAATTATGATATCAATAACAGTTTCCAACGTCTCATTCTGTCTCTAAGTCTTTTGGAGAAGAAAGGTGTGGACTTAAATTTAGGAATGTATGTGTAGAATTGGGTGTCCTTTTAAAAAAAGAATCTCGACATATTTATTCCCTTTAAAAAAAACCTAAAATATATATAATAAACTTCTCCCACCGCTTACTGAGATGTGCCAGGCCAGTGGGTCAAAGATGGAGTTCCACAGGTAAGTGTGTAATTTCTAAGAACACAGAAAAGGCAGCCAGCCCTTTAGAACACTGGTGAATAGACACTTGCCTAAAGGTACTTTCTGTTACGTGACAGTGAAGCCTGGCTTGGGAACTTCATTTTGCGTTGACCGAGTGCTAATATTCATTTGGCACAGTGGCCTCCATCTGACCTTTCTAAATAATCCACAATGCTGCAGCCAAAACCTCCATCGTAACTTAAAAATCTAAGGTAAATTATTCATAAATATTTCTCCGAGGGCCTTAGAATATAATTTATAATATAACTGTAAGCCATACACTTGTCCTTTAATTATAGGCTTAAATCTAGAGGAAATTTTTATTCTGTGAATTTCATATTTCAGTAATTATTTTTTTTTACCTTAAAAACTTTCATATTTGGAAGTATTTAAAGTACCACTAACACCAAAAAGAGTTTAGGCGTAAGTTGAGATGAATAAAAATGAATTTTTAATGGTGTCAAATTGTCCTTTTGAGTAAGGTAAAAGCTGAATTAGTTTAGAAAGTACACTGTGCACCTCAGCCCCTCCAGGGTGTCATGTAAGCAGGAGTATTGCCTGCTGCGAGAGTGAGTGGAAATAGGATGGCCCTAAGGGACACTTCGGCTGTCTCTTTAGCAGAACCCGCTGATTTGTGTGTTTCTAGCAAGCTCCAGCCTTTATCTCCATGCCTCATATAAGTCTCAGTTTGATTCCGGTCATAACTCATTCTCTACCTTTTAGTACTGTGCTTGCTGCAAAGTTTATCTTCAGTTATCTGTATCCCGGGTTCACAGCATCTTATTTAAAAGAAACAGGCCTTATTTAATATTCCTTTATTCACTATAGAACTTGACTCATCCTATTACCAGAAGAAGAGTCATGCAGGTTATGAATATATTGGAAATATCTAACATAGAATCTAGTGTTTATTTGTGATGCAGGAATGTGCCTGTGTAGTTTAAGGACTCATTTTAATTAGAAATGTAATGTCAGATACCTACATATATATCATATTATGTCTATTTTTATACTATCAACTTTGAGCTTAATTTTTGATTTGACTTTCTCCATTGTGTAAAAATTACTTCAAGAGACCTGGATGGGATGACAGAATAACATCCTGATGCTCCTTTTTTTTTTTTTTATAGCAACATTGTGATTCTATAGACTGGCTCCAGCAAGGATTCTGTTCTTGTTTTGTTGTTGTTGTTGTTCCCTCAGCCCAATGCTCAAGTCAGTTTGCCTTTTGCATATCTTAGTGAACTGTTTTTCAGCTTTTATGTAAATCTTTTGTGGAAAACCAATTAGCCACTTTATTTTTGCATGTATTGACTAGGTAACTATTAAATACCCCTCACTCAAAGAGAGCAGAGTTTAAAAGAACTTGGGGAAACATTTGAAATTCAATTTTTCTATCATCAATACACATTTTGACATTTTGCCAGTCCATTTAGTTTTTTCCAGCAAAGCATACATTACTATTTGGTAGATTATGGTAATTAACTATATAAGTGAGGTGCCTGCTTCCCTTTCTCAGAGCACAGAGTAACTGAGTGTGTTCAGTTCAGCTCCCAAGTATACACATGGAAGTCACAAGCTACCACTCCACAGGCATTGTGCAGGATCCTGGAAGAGGAATCTCCAAAGAGCACAAGAAGGAAGGATGTGTGTCTAGAGGGAGCCAAATCCTGTTCCAGTACCTCAGTCGAGGGAAGAGACAGTAACACGATAGACTGTGAAGTTTTTGTACTTTTGGAAATATTACATACCTAGGGATATTGTCCTACCTATCACAGGTCTAGACATTTTCTAATTGTCATGTTTGTGGTCTTTCTTTTAGCCTATGGTGCCTAGTAGATGATCTCAGAATTCTTTGTGATTAAAAAAAAAAAATCCCACATCCATCTTTCTAATACCATTGGCTCTTTTTTCTTTTTTCCTTTTTCTTTTTTCTTTCTTTCTTTCTTTCTTTTTTTTGTTCTTTTTTTACTTTTATGCTTTCATAATAACTCCATAAGGATTTCTGGAAGGCCATGTAGACACAATAAGCCTTTCAGATAAGAATCTAACTAGAGAACGGGTGGCTCCCACACTCTCCTACAGACTGAACCATGGTGCATGGCCCAGACAGAAGCCTAACCCATCAAGTGGCTCCCACACTCTTGAGTGGACAGAGCCAAGGTCCCACGGTCTGACCCAGAATGACCAGAAGCCTAAGCCAGCGGGTGTCTTCTGCTCTCTCCAGCAGATAGAACCGATGTCCCAGGCCCCCGTGGCCAAGGGCAGCATCTCCAAAACCCAGCCAAAGGCAGATAGTATTTACCTACACTATTTTGGACTGAATCTTGGGTTGCAGAGTACAAGCACCAGCCTCTGCTGGCCCAGTGGGGAGCCCAGGGTGTGGAACAAAGTCCCCCAGAGCTGAAACCAGGTCACCTGACTGATCCCTGATCTCCATAGGTGAGGGGTCCTGACACTCACCAACAAACTACTCTCAATGACCAGTGAAGGACACTAGAAACTATTTTCTGACATCAGAAACAGCAAGATGACTAAAGACCAGCATTAAAAACACAAACAACAAAAGTCAGAATAATATGACATCTCCAGAACCCAGTTATCCCAAACAATTCAACCCTTGGAACTCAAACACAATTGAAGCACAAGAAAATGACCTTAAGTCCTTAGTAATGAAGATGATAATGGAAGAAACAAATAAAAATCATAAACAAATACAGGAAGATGCAACAAAACAGATTGAGGACCTTAGAGAGGCCATGGCAGAAGCCTAGAGAGAGGAAATGAAGAAAACATTGGAAGAATTTCAGGAAAATGCAAACAATCAGATGTAAGAATTCTGTAAAATCATTCAAGATCTGAAGATGAAAATGGAAACAATGATAAAAGCACAGATAGAAGAAAGCTGGGAACGAGAGAACTTAGAAAAGAAAACAAGAAATGTAGAGGTAAGCTTCACTATTAGAACTTAAGAGATGGAGGAAAGAACCTCGGGTGTAGAAGATACAACCATTAAAGAAAATGTTAAGTCTGAAAAATTCCTGACAGAAAACACTAAAGAAATCAAGGACACCATAAAAAGACAAAACCTAAGGATAATAGGAATTGAGGAAAAAGGCTCAGAAAATATTTTCAACAAAATCATAGAAGAAAATTTCCCCAACTTAAAAGAAAGAGATGCATATAAACATACAAGAGACATCCATAACACTAAATAGAATAGACCGGAAAAGAAAATCCTCCTGCCACATAACATTCAAAACACAAAATGTACAGATCAAAGAAAAATATTAAAAGCATCCAGAGGAAAAGACCAAGTAACATATAATGACAAACCTATCAGAATTACGTGTGACTTCTCAGCAGAGACTATGAAAGCCAGAAGGGCCTGGGCAGAGGTCCTGCAAAACCTAAGAGACCACTGATGACAGTCCAGACTATTATCCCCAGTGAAACTTTCAATAACCATTGATTGGGAAAACAAGATATTCCAAGACAAAAGCAAATTCAAACAGTATTTATCCACAAATCCAGCCCTACAGAAGTTACTAGAAGGAAAACTGTAACCCAAAGTGACAAAATACAACCAAAATAACACAGGAAATAGATAACTTCATTGTAGCAAAATATAACCAGACAAACACTCTACTGAAACCAACATCAAAATCAAATGACCTAACAGTTACTGGTCATTAATATTCTCAACAACAATGGCCTAAACTCTCCAATAAAAAGACATAGACTAACAGAATAGATGCATAAACAAAACACAATATTCTTCTGCATTCAAGAAACATATCTCATGTACTCTGGTGCCTCATATTTGACCATGCCCCCTGGAGGGGGAGACCTGGTGGCACTCAGAGGAAGGACAACAGGTTACCGAGAAGAGACTTGATACCCTATGAGCATATACAGGGGGAGGTAATCCCCCTCAGGAACAGTCATAGGGGAGGGGAATAAGGGGAAAATTGGAGGGAGGGAAGAATGGGAGGATACAAGGGATGGGATAACCATTGAGATGTAACAAGAATAAATTAACAAAAAAAATAAAAATAAAAACAAACAACAACAACAACAAAAAACAGACAAAACAAAAAAAGAAACATATCTCAGCCATAGGGATAGACATTACCTCTAGGTAAAAGGCTGGGAAAAGGTATTCCAAGCAAATGGACACTAGAAGCAAGCTGGGGCAGCCATTCTAATATCTAATGAAATAGACTGTTAACCAAAATTAATCAAAAGAGATGAGAAAAGACACTTCATACTCATCAAAGGAAAATTCAACCAATATGACATCACAATTCTGAACATCTACACCCCCAATACAAGGGCACCTACATTTGTAAAAGAAATGTTAGCAAAGATTAAACCACACATTGATCCCCACACATTAACAGTGTCAGACTTTAACACCCCCACTTTCACCAAAGGATAGGTCAATGAAACAGAAGATAAACTGAGAAATAATGACACTAACTGATGTCATGAATCAAATGCATCTAACAGATTATCTACAGAACTTTCCCCTCAAACACAAAAGATTATACCTTCTTCTTAACACTTCATGGAACCTTCTCAAAAATTGACCAAAGCAAGCTGCAGCAAATACAAGAAGATTGAAATATTACCTTGTATCCTAACAGACCACCATGGCGTAAAGCTGGACTTCAACAACAGATATATAAAAAAAAAAGACCTACACACACATGGAAACTGACAACTCTCCACTCAACAACACCTGAGGCAGGGAAGAAATAAGTAAATTAAGGACTTCCTAAAATTCAGTGAAAATGAATGTACAACATACCCAAATTTATGGAACACATTGAAAGCAGTGCTAAAAGGAAAGTTCATAGCACTCAGTGCCTTCATAAAGAGATTGAAAACATCTCATATAGGCAACTTAATGAGGCATCTGGATGCCTGAGGAAAAAAAAAGAAGCAGAAACACCTAAGAGGAGTAGATGGCTGGAAATAATCAAACTCATGGGTGAAATCAATAAATTAGAAACAAAGAGAACAATTCAAAGAATCAACAGAACCAAGAGCCAGTTCTTTGAGAAAATCAACAAGATAGACAAACCATTAGCCAAACTAGCTAAAAGGCAGAGAAATACTATTCAAGTGGACAAAATAAGAAATGAAAAGGGAGACATAACAACAGACTCTGAAGAAATACAAAGCATCATTAGGTCCTACTTCAAAACGTATATGCTATAAAATTTGAATATCTAAAGGAAATGGACAACTTTCTTGATCAATTCCACCTGCTAAAATTGAATCAAGATTATACAAACAAATTAAATAGTCCTATTTCTCCTACAGAAATAGAAGCAGTCATCAAAAGTCTCCCCCCAAAAACAAAACAAACAAACAAAAAACAAACAAAAGACCCCAGGGCCAGATGGTTTCAGTGCAGAATTCTACCAGACCTTCAAAGAAGAGTTAATGCTGATATTCTTCAAACTACTCTACAAAATAGAAATGGGTAGAACATTACCAAATTCATTCTATGAGGCCACAGTCACCTTGATACCTAAACATAACAAAGACCCAACCAAAAAAAAGAATTTCAGACAAATTTTTCTTATGAACATTGATGCAAAATACTTAGTAAAATACTTGCAAATCGAATCCAAGAGCACATCAAAGATATAATTCACCATAACCAAGTAGACTTCATCCCAGGCATGCAGAGATGGTTCAATATATGGAAATCCATTATATAAACAAGCTGAGAGAAAAAAAAACCCACATAATCATCTCCTTAGATGGCAGAAAAGCATTTGACAAAATCCAGCACCTATTCATGTTTAAAGTCTTAGAACACCTACCTAAACATAATAAAGGCAATATACTGTAAGCCAATGGCCAACATCAAATTAAATGGAGAGAAGCTCAAGGAAATTCCACTAAAACTAGGGACTAGGCAAGGCTTCCCACTCTCCATATCTCTTGAATATAGTACTTGAAGTTCTAGCTAAAGCAATAAGACAACAAAAGGAGATCAAAGGGATCCACATCAGAAAGGAGGAAGTCAAATTGTCTCTATTCTCAGTTATATGATAGTGTACATAATTGACTCCCAAAATTTCACCAGAGAACTCCTAAAACTGATAAACACCTTCAGCAAAGTGGCTGGCTACAAAATCCACACAAAAAAGTCACGAGCCCTCCTATATACAAATGGAAATCATACTGAGAAAGAAATTAGGGAAACTACACCCTTCACTATAGCCACAAGAAATATAAAGTATCTAGTTGTAACTCTAACTAAGCAAATGGCAGACTTCTATTTTAAAAAACTTCAAATCTCTGAAGAATAAAATTGAAGATGATATCAGAAGATGGAAAGATCTCCTATGTTCATGGATTATAAGAATTTACATAGAAAAATTGCCATCTTACCAAAAGCAATCTACAGATTCAATGCAATTTCTATAAAAATACCTACACAATTTTAAAAGACATTGAAAGATCAATTCTCAACTTCATATAGACAAACAAAAACCCCAGAATAGCTAAAACAATCTCATACAATAAAAGACTCACTGGAGGAGTTTCCATCCCTGATCTAAAGTGATATTATATAGCAACAGTAATTAAAACAACATGATACTGGCATAGCAATAGGCTGGTTGATCAATGGAATCAAATTCAACACCCAGAAATAAATCCACACACCTATGACCACTTAATTTTTGGCAAAGAAGTCAAATCTATACAATAGAAAAAGATAGCATCTTCAAAAAATGGTGCTGTTCTAACTTGATGCCTACATGTAGAAAATGCAAATAGATCCATATTTATCACCATGCACAAAATTCAAGTCAAATGGATTGGGGACCTCAACATAAAACCAGAGACACTAAATTGGTTAGAACAAAAAACAGTGAAGAGGTTTGAACTCATTGGCACAGGAGATAACTTTCTAAACAGAACACCAATTGCCCAGGCTCTAATGTCAACAATTAATAAATGGGACCTTATGAAGCTTAGAAGCTTCTGTAAGGCAGAAGACACTGTCAACAGAACAAAGTGACAGCCTACAGACTGGGAAAAGATCTTCACCAACCCTTTATCTGACTAAGGGCTAATATCCAAAATATATAAAGAACTCAAGAAGTTAAGCATCACCAAACCAAATAACCCAATTAAGAAACTAGAGAATTCTCCACAGAGGGATATCGAATGGCTGAGAAACAAAGAAATGCTCAATGTCTTTAGTCATCAGAGAAATGCAAATCAAAACGACTCTGAGCTTCCATCTTACACCCATCAGAATGGCCAAGATCAAAAACTCAAGTGAAAGCACATGCAGGCAAGGATGTGGAGAAAGAGGAACAATCCATTGCTGGTGGGAGTGCAAACTTGTATGACCACTTTGTAAATCATTCTGGTGCTTTCTCAGAAAATTGGGAATAGGGCTACCTAAAGACCCATCTATTCTACTCCTTGGAATATACCAAAAAGATGCTCCACCACACAACAAGGGCATTTGCTTCACTATATTCATAGCAGCCTTATTTCTAATATCCAGAATCTGGAAACAACCTAGATGTCCCTCAGTCAAAGAATGGATAAAGAAACTGTGGTACATTAACACTATGGAATACTGCTGAGCTATTAAAAACAAGGAAATCTTGAAATTTGCAGGCAAATGGATGGAACTAGAAACAATCATCCTGAGTGAGCTAACCCAGACCCAGAAAGACACACATGGTATATACTCACTTATAATTGGATACTAGTCACCATGGATGTCCTCTGAGAGTTGTCACTCAGCAGGGGATTGGGACAGATGCTGGGACTTATTATTGCAACTCCAGTTGAGAGTGATATGGGAGACTGGGGAAATAGAAGGATCCAGTGGGTCCTGGAACCCTACAATAAGACCATCAGGACTGGCGGATCTAGATCCAGGGGGCATACACAAACTACTGTATCAACCAAGGACAATGCATGCAATAAACCTAGATCACCTAATTAGATCTAGCCAATGGACAGTACATTCTCCACAGTTATGTGGAGAATGGAGACTGAACTCAGGTGTCCCCAATTTGACCACTTCCCCTTGGTGGAGAGGCATGGTGGCACTCAGAGGAAGGGGAATCATGTTATCAGGATGAGTTCTGATAGGCTGTGATCATATGATGGGGCATGAGGTCCCCTTCTGTCACAGGCTTAGTGGTTGGGAAAGGGTGAAAGGGGGGGGCGGGAAGGGAAGATACAAGTGAGGAGACAACACACACATATGAAAGAAAAGAAAAAAATTTAAATAGAAAACAAACAAACAAAAAGACCTTCCTATCTGGTAAATATGGCTTTAGCCTTAGAAAGATGGTTAAGTTTTTTGAGATTTTTCTACTGAGGATGAGAAATACCCACATTTGGAGTGAATTATTTTCATGTTCACATCAACATCAAGAATTGCCAAAAGGAAGAAATGAAAGACAAGGCAGAAGAAAAGCCAAGCATGGTGACTCACACCTTTAATCCCAGCACTGGGAAGGCAGAGGCAGCAGATCTCTGACTTCAAGGCTAGTCTGCTCTACTACTACAAAGCAAGTCCAGGACAGTCAGGACTACAAGAGAAACCATGTCTCGAAAAACCGAAACAAATCAAAACCAAAACCATAACAAACAAACAAAAAAGAAGAGCCAACAAGAGGCTGTTCTACACCTTGCAGCATTCAAGTGAAGAAAAACTAAAAATGAATTTTGGTCAGTGTGATATTCATACTGTATGTCAGTATTATTGATCAATGTAGTTTCACATACACTGCACTCTTCTTGTGTGTCTGTGAGGACCTTACTCATGCACAGTGGTACTTGATTGTATTTACTTTGTGTAACGTTTCTGTGATTCAGTTAGTTTTAGACCCATTCCAAAGATGAGTACATCATAAGCTTAGAAACGGTAAATGACTTGAACTAAAGTCATATGACTATTACTAAAAACTAGTGCTGGCGTTTGAACATGGCCTTTCTGGCTGTATGGCACACCATTTCTATTATAGCTAAAAACATTAGTGTGCTTTTCAGATATCTTATAAGAAGGCTTCTGTTTTGCGCTAGATCCAACTTATATTTACAAATATGTATCACACACACACACACACACACACACACACACACACACACACAGAGAGAGACACTGTCCTATCTGCCTGTTGCACATACCACCACCCAGTGTGACCACTCAAAACATCCCATAAATATTGCCAAAGCTGCCTGACACAGATGACCACCACTGCTCTAAAGTCAACATGAAGGGACCTTACTGCAAATGTAACCCCCTGGTCACTTTCTGTCTCGCGTGCAAGGGATTTCATACCATTCATGACTTAGCTGCTATCTTGCCAGAATAAGATAGGTGAATTTCTGGGGTAACAAGTCCCCAAGAAGCTCTTAGCCCTTTAGGGCAGCTGTCCCTGTGACTCTGGCTTGGCATTCTAGATTGCTTCTGTGTCCAGGAGCTCAGTAATGTGTGCGTTCATAGACATTGCAACAGGGAAAGAGAGCGTGAAGAATCATGCATGCAGTTTTAATAACCTAATGGGACGTGTCACTTGTCACTTCAGCTCATTTATTGACAAAAGTAAATTACACGGGGCACATCTTACTTTGAGGCAGAGGGGGGTTTGGTCCTCCATGCTTGAAGGGAAGACCCAGGGATACTGGTGCATCTAAGTAATGTGCATCACTACCTTCACTTAAGTCCTGTATGAGGTGAGTCAGGACATTAGAAATACAGAATCTAGTCCTTGGCTCTGGAGAGAATTCAAAGCACAGAATAAGCATCTGTGCAAATAAGATTATGTAAACGTGATCAATTATTATAAATTTATTATTCATATTGGTTTAGAAGATATTTACATTTTTGCTAATATTCACATGTATAATAGATTTTTCAATTAAACTTTCATTATTATTATTATTAATTATTATTATTATTTACTTTTTTGTGTCTTCCAATAAACTTTCATTATTCTTTTGAGTTAAATATATTTCTCATTGTCTTAGAGTTTGTTATAATTTTTACATAAGAATAATTTTCTATTACTTTCCTTCTTGTCTGTTGCAACTTCAAAGAAAATTCTATTTGTGTTTCCCTCACCTACCTATCGAAATCTGAATTATTTAAGTACTTCATATATCTGATGTTGAGTCACTACGAAAGTGTTTCTCAAGATTTAGAATTCTTATAAGCAACATCACCTGGGGAAATTGGTGGAAATCTGAAGCTCTTAACTCAGACTTAAGGAGTGAGAAACTGGGTGTGGGACTAAGCCTTGAACAGTTTTACATGTAGAATCATACCTTAAAAAATACTGGCAATATTCTCCTCCCTCTCTGTTCTCTCTCTCTCTCTCTCTCTCTCTCTCTCTCTCTCTCTCTGTCTCTCTCTCTCTCTCTCTCTCTCTCTCTCTCTCTCTCTGTCTCTCTCTCTCTCTCTGTCTCTCTCTCTCTCTCTCTGTCTCTCCTCTCTCTCTGTCTCTTTCTCTGTCCTCTCTCTCTCTCTCTCTCTCTCTCTCTCTCTCTCTCTCTGTCCTCTCTCTCTCCCTCTCTCTATCTCTCTTTACTGGTAGTTGATAATCTGATAATACCTCTCCCTTTAAGACATCTTTTATGAAGATATTACAAAATATCTGGGGCCCAATGGAATTGATCTTGGTCTGATTTTATTTAAGGCATATTCACTGCTTCTGAGGTTTAACATGCTTCACAGGCCTTATACTATGGGAAGAATTTTACATAGTGATAATCAGAAGTGATGGCTGTATTTTAGTAAACATTTTTTTTTTTTGGAATCTGAGATGCTGTAGATGGGTTCACAATTAATTTGTTAGTGTTTGAAATGAGCTGATGGATTTTTGCATCATTCATAGAGTAAGCACAACTTGATGAGTTTATTTTCATATGTTGATGCATTTAGTTTCTAATGTCTACTTCCAGGTGTGCTTGTTGAGTGCATGATGTGTTTTCTTAAAACAGTAGTAAATGTAGTTTTTAGAAATAGTATTATTTCTTACATCCTTAAAAATCCAGACTTTCAGGCTGGAGAGATGACTCAGGTTAAGAGCACTGGCTGCTCTTCCAGAGGTCCTGAGTTCAATTTCTTGCAACCACATGGTGGCTCAAAACCATCTATAAAGAGATCTGGTGTCCTCTTCTGGCATGCAGGCATACATATGGGCAAAACACTGTATACGTAATAAATAAATGAATCATAAAAAATCCAGCCTTTCAAGCCAGGCGCAGTGGCACACGCCTATAATCCCAGCACTCAGGGAGGCAGAGACAGGAGGATCTCTTAGTTAGAGGCCAGCCTGGTCTACAAAGTGAGCCCATGACATCCAAGTCTACCTGTCTCAAAAAGCAACAACAACAACAACAACAACAACAACAAACAAACAACAAACAAAACAAAACAACAACAAAAAACTCCAGCCTTTCCTCATCAGATTGGAAGATTAATTGCAGTAATTAATTCAGTAGTATATGTTGTACGCAGATACTGAGAACTTAAGTTAGAGCTGTGGTAATTGTTGACCCCATATGCTTATTCTAGAATTCTACCAAACATCTGGCTGGGTAGCTGCCCTCGCCAACTGGAACATGTGACCATCAAGCTGAAGCATGAGTTGGGAGTTACCGCTGTCATGAATTTCCAGACAGAATGGGACATCATCCAGAATTCTTCAGGCTGCAACCGCTACCCCGAACCCATGACTCCAGACACCATGATGAAGCTGTACAAGGAAGAAGGCTTGGCCTACATCTGGATGCCCACGCCGGACATGAGCACTGAGGGTAAGGCCAGAAGACGCACTCTGGTCCTTCACAGAACTTGTCTCAGAGACACCTGGTTTTCTGTCTTCCAGCCATCTATAACTGAATGTCATAAATATGACATTGTGAAATGGAAATAATATAAGGATTTCGATTTAATGTCTTTAGGCACTTGGACAGGATTCTGTTTAATATGGCTTCTGTAGCATATATATGTATATATACTGTGTGGAGGCTTTAGTCTAGTAGCTGGTAACATGGAGGGAATAGTCCCTCAGATATGGCAAATGTTAATGGAATGAACAAAAATAGGAGTTTAAGAGCACAATAGGTTAGTTCTAAACACACACACAGATATTTGGGAGATCTTGTATAGGTAATCTAAAAAGGCTCTGGAGGAAGTAATGTTTGAGGTAATGTCGGAGAAGTGACTGGGGAAAGGGCAAGACGGGAGAGAATGGCAGGGGGAGAAATTTAGAAAAATCCCTATTCCAGGAGAGGATGAAGCATGTTGTAGGAACGGAAACATCAATGTGACTGAAGAACTGAGGATATGAAAGTACCACCAGAGATGCCCCACCCATGGCTTCCTTTCTCTCTGCAAAGCCTCTGTCTTCTTACCCCTAGTCTCTCCTCTTTAGATCTCCACCCTCACTTCTCTCTGTGCTCCCTCTCCTACTTTGTTGCTTCTCTTTAACCACTGTGCCTGTCTATTCTACTTCCCCTTCTAAGAGAGATTAAAGCATCCTCCCTTGGGCCCTCCTGGTTACTTAGCTTCTTTGAGTCTGTGAATTGCAGTATGGTACATCTGAGACAAGGTGAAGACCTAGGATACTGTAGCTTCCTGGGAGGATATGGGGGGGGGTGAGTCTAGCTGAGACTCCTAATAGCAGTGGTCATAGAGACTGAAGAGGCCACCCTCTAACCCTCTTAGTGGAGGAAAGGCAACACCAACCCACCCCCAGAACTTCAAATCAAAACTTACCCTGCCTACAAGATGTGCAGGGATAAAGATAAAGCAGAAATTGAGGGAATATCCAACCAATGCCTGGCCCAACCTGAGACCCACCCCATGGGAGAGGGGTCTAATTGACACTATTAAAGACATTCTGCTATGCTTGCAGACGGGAGCCTATCATAGCTGTCCTCTGAGAGGCTACACCCAGCAGCAGATTGAAACATGCTGTGTGACTCACTGCCAAACCTTAGTCTGAGTACAGGGAGCCTTGTGGAAAAGTCTGGGGAAGGATAGAAGGTTCCAGAAGGAACAGGAACTCCACAAGAAGACAAACAGAGCCAACTAACCTGGGCCCAGGGTAACTTGTGGAGATGGAAGCACCAACCAAGAACTATGCATGAGCTGGATCTAGGCCCCCTACACATAGGTATGCGATGGACAACTTGGTCTTCATGAGGGTCTCCTCATAAGGGAGCAGGGGCTGTCTGTGACGTAGACTCAGCTGCCTGCTTTTCAAACACTTGCTAGGCTGCCATGAAAGAGGCTGTGCTCAGTCCTGGTGCAACTTGCTGTGCTGGAATAGGTTGGTGGGGGGGCTCCCCTTTTCTGATAGGCAAGAGGGGGAAGAGGGAGGAAGGGTGGGAATGGGAGAAGAGGAGGGAGGGGGATACAATTGGGATGTAAAGTGAATAAATAAGTTAACAAAAGAAATTACCACCTCAGTTGGGATCCAATAAGAATGTCACAGCGGCAGGGAGTAGCTACAGCAGGGGAAAGGATGAGGAGCCAGGACATGCCAAGGTTCCTCTTGCTTTAGTCTTTTCACCAAAATCGACTTCCATTGTTCTGTGAACAGCTGGGACTCCGGTGAGGTGGGTGCAGTAAGACCGGTGATAATGTAGGAGGTGAGGCATGGGGAGCTGTAGGGAGCGTGGAGGTGAGTTGGCTTTGACTGGGCAAGTGCTGAGAGCTGTCTTTATGAACAAAGTATCATGGATGGGTGCTGCTGGGGAATCAGAGATGAAGAAGTCATAGTTGTGACATGGTAAGTAAGCAGCAGTAAGGCAAGTCCAAGACCAATTCCAGTGCCCAGAAAAGTGGACAAGGAGTGATGCGATGTGCTCTGGGGATTATGGCTTCTTTCTGATGAGGCCAGTTATATGAATTTCCACGACATTTGGAGTGGGCCTGGACTGCACAGAAAGATGAGACCAGAGAAAGGGAAATGTGGGTGCAAGGAGCATAGACAAGGATGCAGAAGCTTGGGGTTCTAGAAGAGCCATATATAGACAAGATAGACAGTTGCTGAAAAGTAGGGGTAACTTTTCCAGTAACGCCACGGCAGTATTAATAACGTGTCAGCAGGGGGCAGAAGAGAGCTATCGAGAGTTCATAACATGATTTGGCTATTTGCTCTTCTGGGCATAGAAGAATGGCCTTGAAGCCCGGCCAGAAAGCCAGAAAACATTTCCCCCACCCCCCACCCCCAGCGCTCTCTGTACAGCGCATGCTATGCATCCAACCCTCTTGTGTTCTACATGCATTAACTCATCACGTTCAAAGCAGATTCTAGACAGACGATTTCCTTTCACAGAGGAAGAGATGGTACAAAAAGGTTATGTAATGGGTCCAGGTCTTAAGATAAGAAAGAGTCATAGCCCAGATTTCGAGGGTGGCAGTCTGACTCACAGCACTGTTCTCAAAGCCGGGCTGTGAAGCAGCAATTCCGTGCTGCTTCATACACTTCCAGCCGCATCCACAGACCGACAGCATTTCAGTTCCTCGTGTTCATGATTAGCTGGCGTTATGCAAAGCTGTGAATCGAGGGGGACATAGCTTATCTCCCCCATCAACCAGTGATCTGTAAAACAGAACCTCTTGGGGACCATAGGAAACCTGTGTCACTGTCCACCTTGACACCTCCTGGCCAGACAGGGCCCCTCTGGGGATTTGAACTGAACTATCGTTAAGGAGAGGTATAATTTATTTTCCTTGGGGTGGGGAAAGCTATTGACACTATGGCTATTTCTCTTGGTCACATGGTTACATGAAGGTTAATTTAAGAGGCCTGCCTTTTCTTAAGGCTAAACCCCTAACAAAATAGACTTTGCATCAAGAGGAAGCTGATATATTTTCTCTGCAAAGACTGTTTCTCTGGTTTTAAACAGTCACAGAATGGTCAGGACCCTTCAGTTGTAGCCTTCACAGAGATTTTGATTTGGCTTCTGTGGTTCTAATTTCACAGCACTCTTGGCCATAGGTTAGAGTAAATAGGAGGGGAATAGGCAGGGAGCAGTTGAGCCAGTGTTCTAACTGTTGCTCGGCCACCGCATCCCTTGCTCCACTAATGGCATCTCTCTCTCCATTAGGACCCATTGTAGTTGTACTCAAAGCATTTGGTGGTGGTGATGGGGCCAGTGGGTCACCGGGTTCATGGGTCTATGGCCAGCTCCCATATAGAGCTCACAGAACAACTGAATGAGAGCAAAGGAGCTCCCACCCACAAAGGGACAAACTCTGACACTGAATAAAAAGGATTTCTTTGGTTCAGTAGAACCTGAGCAAGTGATCAAAGAGTTAGATATTCCTGAGAGGAAGGGTGACTTTCAATTGGCAGATTAATTTACATGGCTTACAATTATAAAGCAATGAACATATAGATTACTCCACCTGGATACTTCTAAAACTCCAGTGGGAGGAGTGGGATCCATCTGGAAGCACTCTGAGCTGCTGCATGGTGCTGTCAGGTTAAGTCTGGACAGGAAACTCTGCCAGGCTGAATTGTCACAGACCTGCTACAACCAGTCGTCCTATTGATCCTTCCTGTTGTACGTTTTGTCCTATAAGGAGGACTGGTTTACACGTCGTCCTTTTCATTTCTTCTTCTTCTTCTTCTTCTTCTTCTTCTTCTTCTTCTTCTTCTTCTTCTTCTTCTTCTTCTTCTTCTTCTTCTTCTTCTTCTTCTTCTTCTTCTTCTTCTTTTAAATGTGGTTTGTCTCTTTCACCTGGGAAAGGAAATTTTTCCAAATTCCAGTTGCCACCTCGATGGAATAAGCTGTATATGTTCATTAAAACTCCCATTCTCAGGGAGAAGTCAGATTAAGTGTTGATCTTTGCTCCTCTAACAGCTTAACTCTTTCCTTCCCAGTGAGTTCAGAGATTCCCTCTGGGTGTTCCTTCGTTACCACAGCCTGAGTCATTGTCTCACTCAACAGACTCAACTCCTTTCTGTCTTTGCACCAAGACACCAAGACAGTGGAGTAGGAATACCTGGGCAGGCCGGAGCCTGGTAGGCTTTGAGAAGCTTGTGATGTAGGCAGGCTGATTCCTGCGGTGGACATACAGGGGGGAGAATCTCTGCTAACTGGATTATAACAGGCTGTAGGATTAGCCACAAGTTTTTAAACAACATTTTATTTTTTGTCTTTTGGACATGTCCCCTCTCTAACTCCTCCTAGGTCCACCCCACCCCTTATCTTCTTACACCTTCCTACTTCATAGTCAGTCGCATATCTCATATTCCCTCTTCGTTGGTTTTGTAAATAACTCACGGAGTCCACCTCGTGCTGCCTGTGTGGTGCGGGCCGTCCTCTGCAGCACGGTCCAGCCTCCAGGAGACACTCCTGCAAAGCGGGCTGCCTCTCCCTGCTGAGAAGCTGTCATGCACCCTTAGCCCCTCTGTTAGGGGTGATAAGAGAGACCCTCATCTGTACTATATGTGGAAAACAAGACTGTCCAAGTCAAATAACAATGTGTGCCGTTATATATTTATCCCAGAGTAAGAAAGGAAAGACGTGCCTGCATGCTGTAGATGTCTTTTTTTGGTCAGCCTCACACAAAGCAAAGCATCCCCTGAGAGGCTTTTGACCTCCCTTACTGCAGGTCCTAAAGTGACAGGTGCTAAAAACCACTTCCCTTTCTTATATATCGGCTCGTCCAACACCGGGTTCCCTCTTAGGAAGCTTTTCATCATCCCAGACTTATACTGGCTTATAGCAGGGTTGGAACACAAGGTAGAACAGAGATGTCCAACAGTGTCTCGGATCAAACACGTGGTACGGCTTCAATGTTGCTACTTGTTCAGTTTTTATTGAGGTGTATAATGATTGCTGAGCGAGCATCTGACTTACACCCGATGCTTGTTTTAAATTCCAAGGAGAGAAACACAGATGGTGGAGTGTTTCGTGTGACCTACATAAGGTTTGCATTTTTTTTTCCAATTTAGTTAGCATCATTTAAAATCTGGAATATTTTCCATAAAAAAAAAAAAGAATCTGGGAGTTGGGGAGATTGCTCAGTGGTTAAGAATACTTGCTGCTCCTTGCAGGGGATGCAGGTTCCCTTCCCAGCACACACATGGCAGCCCACGACAGTCTGTAACTCCAGTTTCAGAGGATCTGATACCCTTTTCCGCCTTCCACCGGCGTGGAATGGAGGCAAACAAACGTACACATAAGATGACAATAAAACAAACCTTTACAAAAGAATCTTTCTTATTTTTTTTAACCATGCTGTTTAAGGCTGGAGACTTAAGCTCTTCATGAAACACACACACACACACACACACACACACACACACACACACACACACACACAGGAAGATGAAACATACCTTTGGGTGCTCTGGTTGACACTGACTCTCTTATACACTGAGGACCCTATTTTCATTCCTCGGTGATTCAGGTCCTCTGCGTTAGGGTCCTTGGATGCAGACTTGTTAGAACCTGGAAGAGGCAGAAGTCCCACAGGGTCATGGCAACATGGAGCGACTTGTGAGAAGGCAGACTGAGGTGAGAGATGGAAAGTGCTGGCAACCAGGTGGATGAGGAAGAAACACAGACAGGGCTTAAGGCCAGAGGCTTTGGAGTCAGAACAGCCACTTAAGGATTTCATCAGGATAGATCACCCAGCCTCAGTATCTTCATGTAGAAGTTGTGGATAACAGACAGAGCGTGCTATGGGATACTCGCAGATGAGCAAGATTCCACCTCTAACTCCTAAGCTTTGGACTCGCTTCTTTATTGATTGAAAGTGGAAAGCCAGGCATAGTGCTGCAACCTTGTAGCTCAGCACTCAGGGAGGCAGAGGCAGGCGGATCTCTGTGAGTTCAAGGTCAGCCTGGTCTACAAAGCAAGTCCAGGACACCCAAGGATATACAGGGAAACCATATTTCGAAAAAAAAAAGTAGATTTTTTCATACAATATATTCAGTTATGGTTTCTCCTCCTCCAACTCCTTCTAGTTCCTCCAGCTCCTCAGGCACCAAAATTCACAGCCTGCCTCCCTGCCTGCCTTCCTTCCTTCCTTCCTTCCTTCCTTCCTTCCTTCCTTCCTTCCTTCCTTTCTCTCTTGTTAGAAAGCAAACAAGAATCTAAACTAATGAAATAAGATAAAATAAAAACAGACAAACTAGAATAGGACAAAACAAATAAACAGAACAAAAAAAGAGGCAGAGAGAAAGCACAAGAAACACATTCAGAACCAGAGACACATATTTGCACAGAGAACCCTCAAAATAGACAAAACTGGAAACCGTAGTATATGAGCAAAAAGTAAGGTAAACAAACAAACAACAACAATAACAAAATAAAAAAACACATAAAATCCTCCAAAAATGTGATTGAGTTAGCTTTGTGTTTTGTGTTGGCCATCTACTGCTGAGATGGGTCCTGTACTATATTGGTTTGTATACTCAGTGAGACTCCATTGGAGTTTTCTCTGGGAGCAGCTATCAATTGTAGAGCTTCTGGGTTAGGGATGGATGCTTGTGTCCACTTCTTCTCTCAGCAATGGAACCCCATCTGTGTTGGATCCCTGCACACCCTGTGCATCACTGTCTGTCACTTCACATGTGTGTCAGCCCTGTTGTGTATAGAGGGCTTTGTTTCCTTGGCTCTTACAACACTGGCTCTTACAACATTTCTACCTCCTCTCCTACAGAGTTTGCTTAGCCTTGATGGGAGGGATAAAATGGAGACGTTCTATTTAGGACTGAATATACCAAGGTCTCTGATTCTCTGTACATTGTCAAGTTATGGGTTTCTGCATATGTTCCCATCTATTGCAGAAGGATGCTACTCTGATTCTGGCTGAGCAACACACAGATAGTAGCTACTAGGAGCTACTAGCATGCTACTAGGAGCCATTTTACTGCTACATTCCTTTAGCAGAACAGTAGTATTTGGTTTTTCTCTAAGACCATGGCCTATTTAGTTTCAGGTTCTTGGTCTCCTGAGCAGTAACTGTCATGGGTTTCATCTGATGCAGTGTGCCTTAAATCCAATCATGTAGGTGTTGGTTACTCTCATGACTTTTATGCCATTATTGCCTCATTGTAGCTTGCAGGAAAGGTAGCATTGTAGATGCCAGGGTTTGTAGCTGAGTACCTTTCTCCTCTGGTAATATGACTTCTAGTACCATGAACACTAGTCAGAATGGGTCAAGGCTCTAGATTGGCCCCATCTTAACTTCTCTGTGTTCAATGAGTTGTGTAGATGTTATGTTTATTAATAAGGCCTTACCATCAGTTTGTGGAGAACAACCAATAGCCTTGGCAATAGCTTGGATTGTTTAGGGTTTTCCATGGGGCTTCTTTAGGTAGTATCTCAGTTATATGTAGCCCATTTCTAGCATTGGAACTTCTTTTCTCTTTTTTTTTTATTAATTTATTCTTGTTACATCTCAGTGGTTATCCCATCCCTTGTATCCTCCCATTCTTCCCTCTCTCCCATTTTCCCCTTATTCCCCTCCCCTATGACTGTTCCTGAGGGGGATTACCTCCCCCTCTATATGCTCATAGGGTATCAAGTCTCTTCTTGGTAACCTGCTGTCCTTCCTCTGAGTGCCACCAGGTCTCCCCCTCCAGGGGACATGGTCAAATGTGAGGCACCAGAGTACGTGAGAAAGTCATATCTCACTCTCAACTCAACTGTCAACTGTGAAGAATCTTCTGACCATTGGCTAGATCTGGGTAGAGGTTTAAAGTTTACCGCCTGTATTGTCCTTGGCTGGTGCCTTAGTTTGAGCGGGACCCCTGTGCCCAAATCTGCCTATCATAATGTTCTTCTTGTAGGTTTCTAGGACCCCCTGGATCCTTCTACTTTGCTATTCTCCCATGCTTCTCTCATCTAGAGTCCCACTAGGATGTCCTCCCCTCTGTCCAAGTTTCCTGGTAAGTGAAGGCTTTCATGGGACATGCCCCTTGGGCTAGTATGCAGATATAAGTGAGTATATACCCTAGCATTGGAACTTTAATTTCTTGGTGAGATGTGTCTAGTTGAGGCTTTGTGTTCCATGATATTTGATTATTCCACTTAGATTTCTTTCAAACATGTATATATTTTAAGAAGTTTTTACTATAGTGTAGGTTTCCACATGACCCTGCAAATAGCCCTTAGGTTTAGCTGTCCTTCCCTGGATTCCCTCTTTCATCCTTTTCTCCTTCTCCTTCTCTGATTTGACCCTCCTGTTCTAGTCCCCCTTCCATACACCCACAACTATCTATTCTGTTTACCTTCCTAGGGCGAGCCTTCCCTCACCCTACTCACTAGACATTATCCTCTGTGCTTATACAGATTGTAGCCTGCTTATCAAAGACTTAAGTAGTAACATCCATATATAAGAGAATGCATACCATATTTTTCTTTTTAGGCCTGGATTACCTCACTCAGAATTTTTTCTCCTTAGCTGTATCCACTTAACTGTAAACTTCATGATTCCATTCTTTTTTTTAACAGCTGAGTAATATTTCATTACCACAATTTCTTGTGTATCAAATTTTCTTTCTATGTTTCTTAATTGTCTTGACATCTAGGCTGTTTTCAATTTCCTGCTTTTATGAATAGAGTAGCAAGTTGAGCAAGTGTCTCTATAGTAGGATGTAGAGTCCTTGAGGTATGTGCCCAAGAGTGGTGTAGTGGGATCCTGAGGTGGATCTATTTCCAGCTTCCTGAGGAACCACTACACTGATTTCCATAATGGCTGTATGCCATTGCTTCAATGGGCGTATTATATCGCGTGGGCTATGAGAGCACAACTGCCTTGGGCAATGTCTGTCTACAGAGTTCATCTTGACTGGTTCTGTGGAAGATGTAGTATGGAAGGCTGGTCAGCTGAGATTGTGCCCTGTAGCTCTGGCTGCAAGCAGCACTGTGGTCTCTCTATAGATTGGACATTTGATTTTAAAAGTATATTTACCTGTTTAATTCTTGCCATGGCAACTGGTAGCTGGCCTTTGCTATTTTGTGGGTTCTTCTTTTCCCACTTTTTATCCTCCAGTTACGCCCGTATTACTAGATAGAAGAGAAAGAAGGATTGGGGGTGGGGAATCCTTGAATATAATTTCTTTTCTTTTTTTCTTGTTTCTCCTTTGAGCATGACTACTAACAAACTGCATCACTGCCCACCCCCAATGACTAACAACCACCAACACCATACCTACTGTGGCTCTAGCATTCATATAACCTCTGAAAAGTCCCCAGAATTCCAATGTCACACAGTTGCAGAAACTGTCTGCAGCTGTCAAAAGCATGCCTCTGCTAGAGCACGAGGCAAATCACAGTCAGACTTCATGGACAATACAAAGAAACTCCATATCCCCATACCTAGAACAAAATTAAAACAAAAACATACTCCCATAATATCTCTATGTATTTTTAAAGGAACTGAAATTCCAAAATTGTCACTACAGCAACTATTGCAAGGAGCTTGTCCAGAGGGCATAGTGGCGGCAGCATAGGGAGAAGCCATGATTCCAAAACTATTAGGGGGATTCTCTTTACACCAGAAGCTGCTCACAGACTTCACTGCGATGGTGCAGGCCCCACCCTTAGCATACGCACATACCCTGGACGCTTGCCACCTCTGATCCCATGAGACACATGGTGGATACAGAACACAGTGCTCTTACTGAGATTGCCGTGAGGAGCTCATTGGCTGGTGTGACGGCTTGGACCACGTGTCTCCTCGTGCCCCCTGTGTAACTAACTGTGTGGCAGGCTACACACCCAAAACCAGGAGTACTGTTGGATGCCACGGGAGCTGGTGTGTACCTAATGAAACATTTCAGAACTGATGGGTGGTGCCTGTAGCTTTATACCTTCCTTAGTGAGGCTGACAGAATTCAGAAGGGAAGACTGTAGTAGCATTACAGCTTTGATGCAAGTTGCTTCTGTGTCAGAGCATGAAAAGCCTGAAGTGAGGTAGGTGATGGAGAAGGCCTTGGGGCCATGGTGAACTCCTGTGAAAACTCCACCTTCTAAGGTACTGGGGTCCTGATTCTGAGGTACTGGGGTTCTGGTTCTGAGTTACTGGGTCCTGGTTCTGAGGTACTAGGTCCTGGTTCCAAAGTACTGGGTCCTGGTTCTGAGCTAGTGGTTCCTGGTTCCGAGGTACTGGGTCCTGGTTCCGAAGTACTGGGTCCTGGTTCCAAGGTACTGTATTGACCCCTTCAGGGCACTAGCACCTCCTAAGAGGTAAGCTAAGGAGTGAAGCTCCTGTGGGGGAATCTAAGGCTTTAGTAAAGACCTGTAAGTGAGGGAGGTGCTTCTCATCTCTTCAACCATCCAATGGGAACCACAGTACAAAGACTAGATAGGTCCTAGGAGATCATTCTGGAGCCATCATGCCCCTCTCAATGGGGTGCACAGAAACTAGACGATGCCAGGCTGTTAAGTGTGTAGGTAAAGTCCGCTAATTCTGTGTATGGGGCTCCTCTCATTCTCTTCTGAAGTAATTTATCATGATGCTGTCCGCCGAAACACTAGACAGGTAAAAATCTTGCTAATTATCTCTGTAGCGAGAGCATGTGAACAGAGTGGTCATCTCAGAGCAGAAAGGCTGGCTGCTGGATACTCTTCTGCCCGGCAGGATGCTGGGAGCTGTTGGGGCTCAGCAAGTCACAGCGTACTTCTCAGGATGAGGAGACATGTAGATTTTCTGATCGTCAAAATGGGAGGCAATGGCAACTATGGTCACAGCTTTCCAATAACACAGAAAGAAATTAAATTCGTGCCAGCATTCACTGTGTGGTGGTGGCATAAATGATCTGTTAGCCCACACGTATCAGCTGTAAGTTAGCCACTCCATTACTTGAATGAAAACCAGCGTATTACAGTCTGTTTCAAATTGCATTTGTCTAATCAGTAAGTACGGCCGAGTCATTAACCAGTGTGAACTAATTATGTGCCTTCCATTTGCCAGGAAGGACACTAAGGAGTCAGTGGAATTGAGGGGGACAGGATTTATCAGGCTTTCTTTGAGAGCCTCTAAAGCCACTGCTGGATCTCTGCAACTTCTTCTAAAAAAAGATGTTAAAATTCTTTCTTCTCACCCCTGAGTCCGCCAAACACGTGGAAGTTAGCTTTGTAGAGAAATTTGGATTAATGGTGAGAACAGTCAAAAAAAATCAGTAATATCCATGGACTGGTCAGGTTCACACCCAGGTTCAGACCTGACTGTTGCCTCTGGGATGCCCTCCACCTTGCCATTCTCAGGTTTTAAATTTGTCTCGCCTTTCCTCTCTAAAACAAATAAATGAAGCTGTCACTCCCAATCCCACCCCCCCCACCCCGCCCACCCCAACCCCCACTGCGCACGCGCACGCTTAGTGTTCAGCTGTCGTGCACTGGTGGGATTGCTAGCTGTGATGTCGGCAGTTTCTCTATTCATGTGCGTTCTGTGCTTTCTCTACTAGGCCGAGTGCAGATGCTGCCACAGGCTGTGTGTCTCCTGCACGCGCTTCTGGAGAACGGCCACACCGTGTACGTGCACTGCAATGCTGGGGTAGGCCGCTCCACAGCTGCAGTGTGCGGCTGGCTGCACTACGTGATTGGCTGGAGTCTGCGGAAGGTGCAGTACTTTATCATGGCCAAGAGGCCCGCGGTCTACATTGATGAAGAAGCTCTGGCCCAAGCACAGGAAGACTTTTTTCAGAAGTTTGGGAAGGTTCACTCTTCCATATGCAGTTTGTAGGTGGCCAGCCTGACACCCCCCCCCCCACCTCCTTCTAGTTGCCTTTTGAGGGACCTGGGGGTGTGGCTAGTGGAAGGCCTAGAGACAAAGACCCCATCTGAACTGAAGAGACTGTGGCTCTACTGTCACCTGGGGGATACCTTCTACTCTGGCTTGGTTGGGCTTATCTTTGAAACATTTTACAAAGGGAACTTCATGCTATATGAGGAAAATTCAGAGTCAGCTGGGCAATGTAATGTATGCCTGTAGTTGCTGCTGCCACCAGCTGGGGGCCTCCACTTATAGGCTCAGCATAGGTTATTTTGGATTTGTGAATTTTTAGCATGTAGAAAACAAGAGAATGGTTAAGTGGATTTTATCATTATTGTGAGTGTGAGACACACACACAAACACAAACAATGTTTTTTAACTGAACTGCAATTATGGTAATTTGCTGGTGGGAGGGGTAAATATATAAACCCACATATGTCACCATGGCCAGAAAACAATGATGTTCTGTAATTTCCTTCATCCTGTTTTATAGTTGTTAACATCTCCAAGATGCCACTGTCCTAATTTTCACATCCCCCCAACATAATAGCAGAAGTAGACTTAGCCCTCTGGTTTTTGGTTTGTTTGTTTGCTTGTTGTTGTTGTTATCTTTTTTCTATTGTTTTTTTTTTCTTGAGACAGAGTTTGTACTACTCAATTTTGAATAATACGCAAAGGTAAGCCTTGAACTCATGGTAATCCTCCTGAGTCAGCCTGTTGAGAACTGGGATTAAAGGAGCGTGCTACCATCCTCAGCATCACCATTTTTCAGCTGAGCTTTATTGAGCAGGGCTGGCTTGCCCAAGCCTCAGAGTGAGTGGGGATGAGATGAAGCCTGTAATTCAGTTTATTTGGCTCAGTTCTGCCTTCAGTGTGATTAGTTTTTCTGCAGACTGTCATGAACACCTCTTCGTCTCTCTCTCTCAGGGGTAAAGTCTCTCCCCAGCAGTTGTTTCTACAGTGAGAAACGGAACAGTGTTCTGATCAGTTGCCAAAGACCTGAGGAAAACAGCTTTATTTTGTTCAGCCTACTTTAGGCTGTGCTGTGTGATCGCAAGGCCATAGTTAGCTGAACCATAGCTCTTGAGAGGAAGGAGCCTGAGGAGGCCACGCCCACAAATCAGTGTTGTACAGCGAGGGGCTGGCTTGTAGTCTATTCTATATAACACAGGAGTGCTGTTCTTCCCAAATATGTGCTTTATTTCACTAGAGTTTATTCGAAGTACAAATATTAGCCCAATTTTGTCTCCCAAGATATACAAGCTAGACACAGACCTGTGTTCCATCCTCTCAAAGACACACCCTAGCTATGACTGGGAACAGAAGGGGACTTACTTTTAGTTGTGCCAGGTGCTTTCCTATTTCTAATTCCATCACACCCTCTGGGGAGGGTATTGTCTCTGTTCAGACTGTTGAGGCCCGGAGAGGTTAAAAGCACAGGTCCATTTCCGTTGTCCTGGATGGAGCCCATGAAATGAGATGCAAAGCTAGCTTTGTCTCTCAAATCCCATGCTGTCAAAAGTTAAGCTATGATGCTTAAATCTCTCTCTCTTCCTTATTTTATAAGCATGTGTTAATGGATGGCAATTTAGGGGGCAGAGGGGACAAAAAGGCCATAGCATAGGGAGAGGTGTCTGAATGCTGGCAGTCAGAGGACGTGGCAAAGGAGAGAGAGAGAGAGAGAAAGAGAGAGAGAGAGAGAGAGAGAGAGAGAGAGAGAGAGAGAGAGAGAGAGAGAGAGATATGAGAGATGAGAGATGAGAGATGAGAGATGAGAGATGAGAGAGAGATTTCAGCATGATTACACCCACAGGAAATGGCATTTGTCATTTGCTTGGGCAAGGCAGCCTACAAAAACATTTCTCCTGCAATTTGACACAGTTAAGTCTATTAACCGGCACCAAATGACATCCAGCTTCTCCTATGAAATATAGCTAGATGTAGCTATTGTGTCTGAGAGCCAATGCATAGTCATGTGTTATGTGACTTTAAGTGGGATATTTTAAATTAATATAATGGTGTGTGTGTGTGTGTGTGTGTGTGTGTGTGTGTGTGTGTGTGTGTGTGTATCTTCTTAATGTCTTAAGAAACCCAGCCATGTAAATTCCACTGTGCAATGGCCTTTTCCTGGTGGCATTTTCTCTGTGGCTGTGATAAAATTGTTTAGCACCATTGAAGAACATTTTAGAATGACCCGATTTGTCCTCAATGAGTGGGTTGTCCAACATGTCTCAAAATCACCTGGGAGTCTTGCTAAATAAAAGCATAAAAGAGACTTTTTGCACACACTTGTTTTCATGCTGTCAACTTACTCTGAAATCTAGAGGAACACAGTTTTTTTATTGTAAAAAGGTCATTCAGCTCAGCAAAATTGTTTTTCTTTGTTGTCCTTTCTCTTTAACCTATGAGAAAGCTTAGCTGATGGAAGCCAAAGGTGGAAGCACCTCAAAGAAGTGAATGTGAAACTCAGTAATTTTTGGGAGAAGACCACAGAAATTCCTGTCTCATAAAACTCTCAGTGGACACATTTTTTTGGGGTGTGGATGCCTGTGGTGGTTCTGGGATGGAACCCAGGGCCTCACAAATGCTAAGGTACCCTGTACGCTGAACTATATCTCTAGCCCAAGGAAACTTTTCACTCACAGAATTTTTACAGGCAATCATAAGATGCTCTCATGCTTAGTTAAGGAGCACCAAAGTACCTTTGCTTTCTTTTAGACGTCAAAAATACCCTTCTTTTATTTTGTGGGTCAAAACTGGTTAAAAGAAAAAAAAATTAACAAGACATGAAAAAGTTAAGAGTTTGGGAATGAGAAGGAAATAATGAAACATGAGACCCAAAAAGAAAACTTAATGGGAATTGAAACAATGCATACAGGGTACAATAGAGAGGCAAGAAGGGAAGTTACAAAACATTTCCCTTCGAAGGCACTCAAGTGCAATTCCTTTATTCCACAGAGGAGAAAGCAGAGCATAAACACCATATCAATGCAATGCAATACGTGAGGGCCAGAGGAGATGGGCAAGTCAGGAACACAAGTCAGGTGAGCATGAGGCAAAGTGTAGAAGAGTGGAGAAGGCTTAGTACAAACAAGATCAAACAATATAGTTGGTAGCGGAGGACTTAATGGAAGGATTAATGAAAATTGGGGTAAGTGGAAGCAATAAAAAAGCGAGAAAAAGCAAAACCAAGTGACATTCCTGTCTAGAATCTTTTTTTTTTGTTTTTTGTTTTTTGTTTTTTTTGTTTTTTCGAGACAGGGTTTCTCTGTGTAGCCTTGGCTGTCCTGGACTCACTTTGTAGGCCAGGCTGGCCTCGAACTCACAGCGATCCGCCTGCCTCTGCCTCCCGAGGGCTGGGATTAAAGGCGTGCGCCACCACGCCCGGCTCCTGTCTAGAATCTATTGTTGGAAAGACACACCATGAGCAAGGTTCAGAGGGTCCATGACCATCATAGTGGAGAGCTTGGAAGGCATGGCTCTGGAGCAGTAGCTGAGAGCTCACATTTGAAAGTTGTAGGCAGACAGACAGAGGGGGCAGGGTAGAGAGAAGAGGAGGAGGAAGAGGAGGAAGAGGAGGAGAGGAAAGAGACAGGGAGAAGATGCAGCTCACTAACGCAATGGCACGGGCTTTTGAAAACCCAAAGGCCACTCCAGTTACTCACATCCTCAAATAAGATCACAGCTACTAGTTATTGTCTAGAAGTTCTACCAACTAGAAACATTCAAATATATGAGTCTATGGGAACATTCTCATTGAAACCATCACTATTTCTAAAAGGGGGAAGGCAGGTGCTTTCAGGAGTCAAGAAGATTGTACAGCAATGGAAGTGAGTGGAGAGTCAAGTTCAGTGCACAAGAAGAATTCAGTGCGAATCATGTAGCCACTTCTATGAGAGGCAAGATCTCATTTAGAAGAATGGGCTGTATGTAATGTTTCAATCAAATTGTGGTAACAGTATTCCTATTTTATTGTCCACTAGAAAAAGAAAGAAAATTTGAAAAGGCACGCATAAGAGTAAAGGGAGAAATTGAGGAATCTACTTTTGTATAACAATAAGGGTAATACTAATGCATGAATGGGTCTGTTTCTTTGTTCCATAGACCATTATTCCAAAATCCTTCTCAATCTAATATCTATCTGTATCTATATCTATCTATCTATCTATCTATCTATCTATCTATCTATCTATATCTGCCTTTCATTGCTGTAACAGAATACTTGGGACTACTTTGGCTAATGAATAAAGAAGAGCTTATTTTGCCTCATTAAAAAAAAAAACAACTGGTGACAAGATCTGCTTGGCTTCTGATGAGGACTTTGTGCTGCTCCAATTTACGATAGACGTGGACAAATCATCACAGATGAGGCTGAAATTGGAGCCATGCTGGCTAAACCATTCCTACAAGAGTGCATTTACCCCATCCGTGATGGCTCTGACCCCACCTCCCAGCACTGCTACATCAAGGAGTTAAGGTTTCTTTACACAATGAGCAGTAGGCTTAGACCCAAGCCATATTTGATGCCTCTCACTTCCAGACATCACATTTGATTCTGCCCCCCTCCACCCCTTAGTCCCATACCTATTGAATCTGCTCCGTATAGTGATCCATGAAATGTCAGACCAGTGCTCAAATTCCCATGACACAGAGGCTAAAAGTCAAAGCCTTCACAGACCCACACAATCTACATCCCTGAAATTCCTCATACCTGATAGTCTACTGTCTTCTAAGTTATTTGCTCTGCTCCAGACATACTGGTTTCCTGCTATTCTTTGAATATTTTAGGCTGGCTTCAACCCTAGGACCTTTAAATTTGCTGTCATCATGGCTGTGCTGTTGTTGTTAGGCTATGGTTTGTCTCTTGAAATTTTACATGCTTGAAACATGGCTCCTCATGTGACTGTGTAGAGTACAATGGAGGTGGGCTCTACTAACATGTAGTTAGAGCATCTGTGTCAATACCTTCAAGAAAGGATTAGTGTAGTTCTCATGGGATCCTGGTTAGTTTTCATGAAGAGTGTTGTATTGTATGGCAAGGCCACCGATGCTCTGGCGCCATTTGTACACATCTATTTCCCTTATCTCTCTTCTGCCATGTGTGACAAAGTCAAGTGCATCTTCTCTAGAGGCTGAGCCTATTGGCCTTTCTGATCTGAGGCATTCAGCTTCCAACACTGTGAGGTAAACAAGCCTGATTTAACTACGAAGCACCAGCCTCTGGAGTTTTGTTACAACCACAGAAAGCAGACCAGAACATCCTGGAATGCTTTCTCCACTTCCCTCAATGATGCCTGCCGGGACCACTTATTTAACACACTTTGGCTCGACTCATCTCTTCTGCTTTATCTCTCTACTTTATTTCTCTCTATAGAACTTACAGTGTTACAACATAACACAAGATTTACCCACTCATAGTGTTGCCTGCATCCTCTCAACATGACATAGAATTCAGAGTGAGAAATTGATACCTGTTTTAGTGATGTACTTAGGGCTACAGAGCCTGGCAGGTAGTAGAACAGAAAGGGATGGCAATAGTTAGTAATTATTGCAAACATATAAGGTTACAGGCATTGTTCTTTAAGGACATAGACACACACACACACACACACACACACACACACACACACACACAGACACACACACCCCTTCCCATCAAGAGTATGGGGTATCAAGAGTATGGGATTTTGGAGTAGTCTGAAGAAGCAGTGAGATGACCCCCAAATAAACCAAACCTGCAGGGCTCATCTGTCCCTGCATTCAGCGCTGACCTCCCCCCACCATGCCTAAGAGGGGATGCTAAAGGAAATAAAGACAAGGTGAAGAATGAGCCACAGAGAAGGCCTGCAAGCTGCTCTGCTAAACCTGGTCCTCCAAAGCCAAAGCTCAAACCTATAAGGACCCAAAGAGGGGAAAGAAGGTACCCAAGGGGAAGAAGGGCAAGTCTGATTCCCATAAGGATGCAAATAGTCCTGAGGAATGGAGACACCAAAATAGACCAGGCACAAAAACTGAAGGTGCTGGAGGTGCCAAGTGACGTGTGTGCATTTTTGATAACTGCATACTTCTGGAGACTGTACAATTTGAAATACTATTTTTATCAATTTTTTAAAACACAGTTTTGTTTTACTTTTTAAAAAAGCTATGATGTTAGCACACAGAACACTTCATTTTTGGCAGGGGGGGGGGCAGGGGCATGTGTCACTAACTATCTCCCTACTTGGATTGATGATGGAAAACATATTTCTCTGATAATTTTGAGACATTCCTGTTGTCTCCCAGGAGAGACATCCTGGTGTTGACATATGTGGCCACCATGGCACAAAATGCCTTGTGGTGTGGGAAAACTCTAAATTCATTTTATATATTCCCCGTTACCATCAACATGGACTTAATCTCCTTAAAACAAGAAGCCTGTTGGAACCTGACCCCCAGAATTGTTTTTCCAGTCTATTTGGTAATCTGGACTTTGCAGCAACATCACTGCATAGTGGCTCCCACTATAAAATATTGTGAAACTTCAGATTGGTAATTCTGCCATTTTTGTTTCATTTCCTGAAAGTCAGGGTTAGCTTGTGAAAAGCTGTTAAGCAACACCCTTAATGTGAAATGTCAACCCTCACGCCCAGCTGCTTCCTCCTCTTCAAAGCATTGAATGAAGATTTCCGTGGGTTTTGTAGTGTAATCCATACAAGAAGGGACTTTGGAAGTTTTTTTTTTAATTAATTTATTCAAATTACAACTAAATTGTTATCCCATCACTTGTATCCTCCTGTTCCTCCCTCCCACACTCACCCTATTCCCCTCCCCTAGGTCCATGACCAAGGGGGATCTCCTCCCCCACTTTATGGTCATAGGCTATCAGTGGGGAAGAGCCTGGAACACATTGGCACCGGAGACAATTCCCTGAACAGAACCCCAACAGCCCAGGCCTTAAGGTCAACAATTAATAAATGGGACCTCTTGAGGCTGAGAAGCTTCTGTAAGGCAGGAGACACTGTCAGCAGAACAAAGCGACAGCCTGCAGACTGGGAAAAGATCTTCACCAACCCTACATCTGACAAAGGTCTAATACTCAAAATATATAAAGAACTCAGGAAATTAAACACCACTGAACCAAATAACCCAATTAAGAAATGGGGGACAGAACTAAACAGAGAATTCTCAACAGAGAAGTATTGATTGGTAGTTCGTGTATACTGTTAATGATTATCTATCATGTCCTGCCTGGAATACTATGATTGCTTATGAAAAGTAACTTTAATAAATCCTTATTTCATACATAATAAAACTAGAAGTTCACAGAGAATGGAACTCATTCTAAGGCAAGCAAGTTGGTTACACTCTGAGTTTTATTTAAATAAGTTGATAGTTAACTATATGCTTATATATGATATAAGCTCCAGGCATATGATATGTACTTGTTTGCTAGAGTGGCTGCAACAATATACCCCAGACATACTGGCTTCAACAACAGAAATGTGTTCACTGGTGACTTTAGGATATCAATCACAAAATGTCAGCAGGGTTGGTTCCTTTGGAGGACTGATAGGCAATGTTCAATATCTCTTGCCTTTCCAGAAATTTCTGACATTTCTCTTTCTTTCTTTCTTTCTTTCTTTCTTTCTTTCTTTCTTTCTTTTTTTCTTTCTTTCTTTCTTTCTTTCTTTCTTTCTTTTTTGTTGCTGTTGTTTGCAGAGGAAACATCAGCCTCTTCTCAGCTCTCATCTTCACTCAGTGTATGCTATATGTGAGCATCTGTGTTAAAGTTTATTGGGTTTATTTATTTATTTATTTATTTATTTATTTATTTATTTATGTGTACAAGTATGCATGGATGTACATGGATCTGCAGGTATATGTTGCAGCTAGAAGATAACCTAAGATAGTTTCAGGTGCTATCCATCTTTTAAAAATATTTAAGAACTCCCACTGGGTTGATGCTTGCCAAGTAGGCTAGGCTGGCTGCCAGGGAGCCCCAAAGGTATTTCCCTTTTTTCCTCCACAGTGAAGGGATAATGAGTCCATGCCATCATACCCAGATTTAAAAAAAAAAAAAAAAAAAGCTCATTCTGGGAATCAAGCTCATCTCCTTGTGCTTTCACTTTACTGACTGAGCTTTCTCCCCTGTCCACCACATTTCCTGTTCTAATAAGGACCCCAGTTATGTCAGAGTACGGCCTTCACTGTGGCACCATCTCAACTGCATTTTCTAATAAGATTGCAATCTAAAGTAACGAAGGTCATTATGGATTAATTCCTCCCCTTAACAGTATAAAAACTAGAGACAAAAAGAGGGGGGGAAGTAAGACCCAAGAAAATTGGGAGTACATGTTAAAAAGAGAGTTGAAAATGGGTTGATTTTTCTCAATTTCACAGAGTTGTCATGTAAGAGGATTAGTGGAAAAATAGAGTGAAAACAGAAATTTGGAGCTATTAAAATACAAGACAGGATGGATTCAAGTGCTTTAGTCATGCCAAGTCACATACTAATATTATAAAAGGTAATTCCTAAAAGCCATGGTTGCTGTCATCAAAGCCCAAAGTGCATTATTGTCATAAATGTAAGATATGAAACCAGAGGCTGGAGATGTGGATCAGCAGTTAGGAGCACCTTTTGTTCTTGCCGAGTACCTGAGTTTGATTCCCTGTTCTCATATGGCAGTTCACAACCACCTATATAACTCTAGCTTCAGAGCACCCATCGCCCTCTTCTGGCCACCTTGGATACTGCATACATGTAGTAAATATACATACATCCATACACATAAAAATAAATCTTAAAAAAAAAAAAGACATGAAGCCAAAAAAATTCAAAACATGCAAAGCCCCTTAACATTGGTCTCAGGTATGAGTCCTAACAATCAGTGTCCGCTGGCCTTCATGCCTCCTCCTGGAAGCATTATTTCAATTGTAACTGTGAGCTGTTTTGCTCTCTTTTCCTCTTATGTTCTTAGCTTAATTTTAAAGAAAAAAAAGTCAGGAAGGCAAAGAAAATGTTGGTGAGATCCATTCTCTCCATTCTCATTCTTCTGTTTTTGTTTTTGTTTGTTTGTTTGTTTGTTTGTTTTTAAGGGGAATTATTGGACTATATCCCTGGCTTTGAATTCACGATCCCCCTCCATGCTTGATTTATGTATAGTGACCTATGTTTACCCTTTGTTCTGCCTTACACTTCTATTTATCTCTCCATTTGTCTAGTCTTTTCTGTATTACATTTTATTTTTGTTCTGCCATATAATTTAATCACTTACAAAATTAAGCATTTAACCCCTTTGTGGATACAAATAAACACATAAGACATCCATCGTGCTTAAGCCTTTGTTTAACATAGAGGGGTGATGTTAGTATATATGTTGAGAAATGGGAGAATGTCATGTAATGTCATGCATGTTCTTGGGTAAAATTTGTCTTTGGGGGGATGAAAGCACCCTAAAAATAAAATCTCCTATTCTTCAGCATGAGCAAAAGTATCAGACCATGGGCTGAGATGCAGAGACTATGTCTCCTACTTGTGTTGACTCAACTGGTGCATTGCCACAGTTAGCAGACATGAGCTAGAATTCAGGCCTCCATCCCAAGCCTCATCCACAATGAGATTTTGTCTAGGCTCAGGAGTGGTTTTCTTCTGACTAACCCAAAATTTGCCTCCTTGTATGGGCTCCATAATTTCTCTTAAGATCAATGTAACAGATCATCTGGTGTGTCCCCTGAGCCCCACTCCGCCTCTGTTTATTCTACTGACCAAACCAAACATACAAAATTCAAATAGAAACGTGGACAGGTTTCAGGAAGTCATTACTAACCCCATAACCATGAGTAAGCACACTTGTCATCTGTGGACTTCAGATGTGTGAGGAGTGAAGTTATCTGGCCCAGACAACAGTCAGTATTGTTTTTATTACTTATTGGCATTATTGACTAGTTTTAATAATTCCCTCCATATTACATTGCTTTCTCTGAGGTTCACATGATTGTATGGATTTTAAAAAAATTCTATTCTGTACAAATAGGATGTTTTTAATGCCATTAATATATTATGAGATCATTATGAGATGATTAAAAGCTGGTATGAGATCATTAAAAGTGTGAACTAAAGAAGCTTTGCATATAGTCTCTGGGAAGTAGTAATTAGAATTGTGTAGAGAAATTGTGTTTTATTGTTTGTGTGCTTAAGTAGTTCTGGATCTATGGGAAGAATAATAACAGATACAAAACAAATAAGTCTCTGGTGGGTGGCTTAAGTTGTCACAGGGCCAGTGTCTTAGTTTAATTGGAAGTGTTTACCAATATTGTTTGCCAAGAAATTACTTTCATCCAAATTATTTGTTGTCAATATTATATTTTAACCAACAGTGGTCCTTTTTTTCAGGTCAAAGAAAAAATTTCCATGTAGGATGTAATTTTCAATCATTATTTTCACTGATAGAAATGATAAATAAATATACTGCATCTCTACTTCAGATGTGAGTCGAGTTCTCAATGTCCTGTTATAGAGAGGTTATCACATAGATCAGTGGTTCTCAACTGTTGCAGGATATTTGATCCCATTGTGATCTCTGAGATTGTGAATTGTAAAAACCTCTTTTGTTTGGCATGGTTGAGCCCTAAAACACACCTTTATGATCCAAGAACTTAATGTTTATTATAAACAGGTGACTAAGGTGTGGTTCAGCTAGTTCTAACACACACCTTTAATCTAAGAGCTTTCTGTACACAGGATTTAAAAAAGTGAACCCTAGGTCAAGAGGTGGAGCAAGAAACCATCTGGCAGGGATTAAAGAGTAGGAGGGACTTTGAGTTGAGGGGTATTTAAGACACTGTGTAGAAGTAGAAGGAGCTCTTTGGTTTTCAGCTGTTTAGCTCTTAAGCTCTTCAGCTCCTTCGTCTCTGGCTTTTGGGTTTTTTAAATTTAATTTTATTTTTTTATTTTTTATTTTTTTTAGCTTTGAACTAGCAAGCCTTTCACTTTGGGTTTTTTGGTCTTTTCCTCCTGGGATGTCAGCTGAGCCTAGTGAGCCTTTGGGGCCTTTTCCATTGGAAATAGAGCTGAGTAGGAAGGTCAGCTGGGTAAATTTTCTCTGCCTCTGAGATAGCAGATTCTCATCCCAACATATGGCTCTTGAATCTTTATTGGTAAAATAAAGCTTTTGAGATTTTCATTTAAAACAACACTTAACCTTCCTACTGCTGTGACCCTTTAATAATAGTGATTAGAAAGTTTAGGATGATTAGTTTTGAAATAAGAAGACCATGGGAAGAAAGAACAACCTCTAAATGTTTCAACTATTTGTATTTATTTATTTATTTATATATGGCAATTACCTTGTAGCAGAGGACATAGTAGTTAGTTATTAAGAATGAAGTAGCCTTCTGCTTCCTGAAGAAGTAACTGGCCAGTTGGTGATGGTACATATCTTTAATCCTAACACTCAAGAGGCAGAGGTCGGCCTGGTCTATGGAGTGCATTCCAGGACAGCTAGAGCTACACAGAGAGACCCTGTCTCAAAAAAACAAACAGCAAGAACAACAACAAAAAGCAAAAACACAACCCCTAAAAAAACAAACAAACAAAGAAGTAGATGTGTGTGGACTTGGAAAATGATAAGCCAGATTGCTTTGTGAGTGGGTAAGCCCCCGATGCTAAATGATTTCAAGTCTGAAGTAATTTTCTCCCAGTGTTTTGAAGAGGATTCATTATTGAATGGGAGATTTCATTTCGTGACTTATAAGTTCCCTTCAAAAATTAATGAACCATGATTCTAATTATTGATCTGGTCAACACCAACTTTTTTCTTTCCCATAAACATTGAAGCTCTGCATTCATATTCACTAAGGCAGTGAAACCAGGTGAGAAGTACAAAGAAAGACAAGGAGTCTGCAGCTCCCAGGAAGAAAACAGTGTGCTCCACGGGATCTGGTCATTTCCTTGAGACGTTGAAGAAGACTGGGAAAGGAGAATTTTCAGGAGAAAGAGTGTAATCCTTCATGCACTGCAAGGGTTCATGTTGTGTGTACAGGGGTTCATGTTGTGTATGAAGGGAATACTAGAGCAAGTTATCCAGAACCAAGGGGGATGAGTTGTAGATAGCTCTCTCAATGAGAACTTGTAAAGAAAGGGGACATTTCCAAAGGACAAAATGTCTTCATTGTTAGGATGATCGTTCCCCAAAGTTATTGGCTGTTCAGGTGTCTTGATGGGATACAAAGCACTATCTTCCTCCTGTTTTCATGTAGCATTTCCATTCACAAATTCTTCATGAAGATAACTCTGATGAAAATTCAATCTGGTGTCAGTAAATTGACATTTGAGCGCTCATGGGCTAGTTCTCATCTATTGGCTGACGTACTTCCGCAGACCATGTTACCTTACGTGGCTAGTTAAATCTTGTTCAGTTATTCATTTTACATATTTTAATTTTCAGCTTATCACAGGTCAGATAGGAGCTCTGCTTAAGGCAACTGTGGTAGACATGTCGAATTTTTACCACTTACCTAGTCTTCCAAGTAAATACCCACTCTGGCTGCCCTGGGAAGAACTTGCTGTCTACTACTTTCAAAGAGCAAACGTTTCCTGTGCAAATGATGTGTTAGCCAAGCACACTTGAAGATAAGCATGCCTATGAGCCTGACCCCATTTATTAAACAATCTCCTGAGTAGTTTTCCCCGTGTTTCCTCCATTCTTCTATTTTTTTTTTCCTTGAACATAATTTACTGCCAGTTTGGTTCTGGCAATTAGATATTTGTGGTAACTTGACATTTGCTGTCCATCCAGAAGTAGAATCACTTAGCCTTTGGTGGGAGTAGCCCTTTTTTCATTGCTTCCCCCGTGAGGCACCTGCATTTCTGTCTCTTCAGCATTGTTAATGGCTCTCAAAAATCCATGAAGCTTAAACAAGCCCTCAAAGTAGCACTTCTTTTGTACTACCTGTGGATTAAAAAATGTTAATATGCCTTGTGTCAAGAGAAAGGACAAGCTAAGAAAGGAAAAAGGAACAATTTCCTCTCATTTACGAAGACCTTGAGTGGTTTATGAGGCAATATGCATTAAACACACAGTGGGAGCAACAAGGACATTTCCCGTATGATTCCTTTACAAGAGAGAATAACAAAAGGATGGAACATGAACGATACAGCATATTAAACAGAATTCTGATGCTGCTTTGAACTTCTGTAGGTAGAGGTGTATGTGAGTGTGCGTATGCATCAAACTGTGTTTGAATCTGATGCACAGGCCTCCTCTGGACTTAGAAGCCACAGTCAGAATGTCTAACTCTGAACAAGTGGTGTTAACCAGCGAGAAGTTACAAAGGGTAAGCTAGTTAAGTATTGGCCTGCATGGCAGCGAGGGCATAAAATCACAAGTAGAATTTTCCTTTTCATGCTCTTCTTATTGATTTGTGCAACCCTGTTTATAGAAGTTGCTGGAATGGAGCTCTCAGGTCAGGGGAAGGTGCAGAGGTAGTGTAGACATGTTCCTTCCTTTCACATTCTCTGCCCCCTGTTGAGCAGGATGCTGTCATCCACCGCCCCACTCTCATTTCAAGTCACACACAAGCATCATTTTAACCTCTTCTTTCTTCGTGCTGATGGTGCTGTCTGTTCTAAACCAAACCTCCCATTCTCTGTCTGTCCCCTTCATATCTCTCTTACTTCTGGACTCCCTGTCTACATGTTCTAGATTTGACCTTGTCATTCACCCATGGTCCACGCTATTTACTTCGCTGCTCCCTTTTCTTCTAATGTTCTTCCCTATCTGCCCTCAAAGCCAAGGGTCTTGCCATGGACCGAGTGCCCCAGAATGCTGAGAGCCACATGATGCACATCAGACCTTGAGGAAACAAGCTTGAGCCCACGTCCCTACCATCTGTGTTTTGGCTCATGACCTTCACTCATGTTAGGCAAATCTGTCTTCAACTCTTATGATATAGTCATTTGTATCCAAACGCCAAACCTTTAAAAACTGCCTCGAAAGCTTCAGTTAGGCCTTTATCTTTCAGAGTGTTAAAGGGCAAAGTAAGGCATAATACAGATGGCTTTTGAGTAGTATTTTGAGTTTCAGGAGTTTTTTGGGCAAACAGGCATTCAGGAATTGGGCAACTCAAAAGCAGAAACTGGTTCAGAGGCTCCAGTGAGGTGAGTCAAGGAGCAGCATGTTATGGGGTGAACACAGGGGTAAAATAGAGAAGGTATTTGGCTAGCTCATAGTTATTTTGTATCTCTCTCCTTCTGGAATGTTCCTTGCTCTATAATTGCAATTAGTAGATGGTTAGCTAGCCTGCCTTAACTATTATTTTTCTTTACTATCTATGTATAAGACATAGCTCAAAGGAAGTTTTACTTATGTTTGTAAATCATGCAGTTCAGATCACACGAGAGGCCCAGCTGGCCACAGATTCTCTAGGCATAGTTGTCAGATTTGTTTTTCAAAGGTAACAGAGCAAGTTATGTCTTCCTTGTTATGCCTTAAAATCATGAAATTTTAATTTATACCAAGGGACTAAGCATCGCTTTTTCCAACGTGTTAAGAAATGTATATCAGGGCCCAGAGGATGGCTCAGTGGATAAAAGTACTTGCTTGCTGACCAATCCCAGGACTCGTGATATAGGAGCGACCAATCACAGGACTCGTCATATAGGAGCGACCTGACTCCTGAAACCTGTCCTCTGACCACCACATGAGCATACAGACTAGATATGGCATCACATGGTTACAGTCCTAGCACTTGGGAGACAGAGACAGGGGATAGCGAGTTTGAAGACCCAGTTCTCCAAAACAACACCAACAAAAAGACAAAGTAGATGTTGCATGTGCGCTTCTAAAGCTCACACGAGGCACTGGGCTAACTAAAGAGAGAATTTAAAAAACCCACAAGCAATTTTCTTTTGTTTTCATGTAAATAGATTTTTAAAAATAGATTTGGTCCTGTAAGATTGAATAAGAATATAGATGATTGCTAAGACAATTGTCAAGTGATGGAAGTAAATTTCTTCAGCCCGATATCTGACTTGACGTCATCCTCTGGTCTGTAAGATGAATGCCGAGGGTGGTAGGGATCGACAGAGGAGGCTTGCCAACAGATTTTTTCATACACCTTTTTTGCTTCCCAGTGTTCAGTGTATAATGTTTGCTCTTTTTGAGTCTAAAAGCAAGTAATTTTTGTTTCCTTTTGCCCATGGCGCTTTTAATTTTAATAATTTTATGTCTCACAGACATGGTGATAAAATAAGCAACCAAATGCAATGCCAAGAACAGATACTCTTTTGTGTGAATGCAGTGAGCATTGCAAGTGACACATAGTTCCCTCCTATATGGCTTCATCTCCATGAAATACAACAAGCTCTTCCTTTCTGAGATTTGCATTCTCATATACCACCTTTCTCAGGACTCCCTGGGTAGCAGCCCTGATGGGAAGAAGACAGAGATGCAAGTAAGGCAGTTTCAGAGTCTGTCAAACCCATGCATGAGCCAGCACTGGGTACCATGAGCTGGGGGGTCTTGAATGTCAGGCCAGTGCTGACATTGCTCAGAATATGTACCCTCCGAGTACTCAGGTGAAACATGTAAAGACACAGTGTGTTACTTTGTGTGATACCTGCTCAAAGCCATAATGATACCATTGGAATTTCAAGTGTAGGATGACTTTTGCTGCTGTTACTGGAGATGCCTAGCAGTTCTTCAAAGAAAAATAAAGCACGGGCTATCATTGGAACCACTTTATGACTTTCAGGAGTGAGTTTCCAAAAATAAGCAGGCCATAAAATGTACCATCTGTCATCGGCAAAGCCATAAATTAAAAGTTTGCTCTCCCTTGCTGTCCATTTGTCCTTCTCTAACTCTTCCTGCTGATGGCCCCAGATGTGCCAACAAGCAAGACTCTGGATGCGAATGGTGCCTCTCTCTACCCCCATGCCCAGACCTGCGCACCTTGTTACTGTCCTTACCCATCACTCCTTCTAAGCTGTCTGTTGTCCATCTTGTGGTCCTCTCCTGTGAATTCTTTTCATGATTGGACAGTGACCACATTCTAAATTCCAAAGTCACACAATGATAACTGACTATGTTAGTACTTCGTCAGAAATTAGACACTCAATAAAGCAAACTTTTTTTTCATACTGGGAAATCTCCAAAGAATGCATTTTAAGTAGTAAGAGGCCCACTCTGGCAATCTAGGTCAGCTGACCTGTAGAGGCCAGTGGTCTATGTTTGTGCTGCTCTAATTAATTTAGACATTTTTCATTAAAGGGTCTTTATCCTGACAATAAAGGATATCTCAATCATTTGAGAGATGTAGTAGCTAGAAATTTTGCCTTATTTTAACTTTACAAAAGAAAGAAATATTGTTAACATACCAATCTAAACAGCTCAGAAGGGTCGTCTTCTCTTATTTTTTGCCTCATGATAAGCTTATTAGGGAGTAAGCAGGAGCATTACTTTCTGTAGGTGCATTCCAGGGCAGACCAAGGGCATGTCCAGGAAGGTTGGGGAAATTGGAAACTTTCAGAGGCAAAGAGAGAATTGAGTATAATTTGTCTGAGATGAAGAGAACAGTTGGTTTCAGAGTCTCCTTGCAGGAGTTGGTGTTAGCTCATTAGTGAAACAGTATCAGAGAAGCATCTCGATCTTTGAGTTTGCTGACCTTGAGTCTCAGGCAGCAACCTGCCGCCTGAAGAGCCCTTGATAAAAGTTTTGGTCACAGGACTTAGAGGAACACTTTGCAAATAGTTTTTATTGTAGATACATGGGCAAGGGCCCTTTCTTCTTAGCCCTATGGAGTTATTCAATTAATTTGTTGTTAGATATAAGTGCCTAATTTCTTGATCTTGACATTTAATAACTACAAGGCATTCTCTTTTTGCATGAGAGTTTGAGAGGAGACAGGGCGCCTACTCTGCTCTGCCCATTTACCTCATCACCTTCCTTTGGTGTGCTGGTGCTCTGCAGCACCCTTCTTAGTTATTTGACTTTTGGAAATTCTTCTTCTCTGGAACCAGTGCCATTGGATATAGTGTAATTTTTAGCAAGTCATGCCCATTAATAATTTATTTCAAAGATAACAATAGAAATTAAAAAGGAAAACCATCTTCATGGGAAAACTTTTTTTTACAAGTATGCCGAGCATTGTAAGCTATCCTTCTGCATGAGGTTAGAATTTTCATTCATTTTATTGTGAAGATTCAACATGAAATTTAGACTCACAGGAGCCAGATGAAAGAGAAGGTGAAACCATCCAAATGTGTGCAGTTTTCATTATCTTTATTCTTTACAGAAACCAAAGTTAGTTAAAACAAGTTATACTGAATGGTCCAATGTGCCCACATGTTGAAAATATTTTTCCTACAGGATAGCATCAAATGTATGTGATAATATTATATAGCAAGCATAAGAACATTACCAAGAAGAACAAACCATTTTGTTTGCTAAAAAGTTTTTAAAATGCACATTGATTATGAGAATTTTATCTTGGCCCCCAAACAGCATAAACTCTTCATGGTTGTTCAATATGGCTTTCATGAGCAAGCATTTTATTGTTCATATTTTTTTTGTAAAAATCAAATAATCAACACATTTCCATCTTTTTGCTTTAATGAAATTTCTCCCTGTAAGTTCAAGTAAACCTGGAGGGTCTTTTATTTGCATTACTTCTTTTCTTTAACCTTTTCTTTCAATTTTTTATTGATTCCTTGTGAGTTTCACATCGTGCACTGCAGTCCACTCATATCAGTGCTTCACGCTGGCAGCCTTCCCCCCTTTAAAGAACATGCGAACAAACAAAAGCAAAGCATATAAAAACCTCATTGCAGAAGCTGTCGTGTGTCACAGTGTGTCCCACAGTATGCCCCTCTGTTCACGTATCTTCACTTTCAAATGCTCGTTGCAATGAGTCATTGATCTGGTTCGAGATCTCTGGCTTATGTGACACCATCAATACTGGATTCTCACAGGGACTGCTTCTGGTTCTTCTGTTGTTCTGTGTCATGGAGATCCTGCAGCTCTGGATCAGCAACACTGGCCCTTTCATGAATCCCAGCTGTGCACAGAAAATACAGATATTTGGGGTGGGCCAACTCATAGGCCTGGATCTGGACCTGGGTGGTAGCTGAGCTGGTCAGCACTCCAGCTCTCCCGTATCTGCACCATCAGGGTGAGCTCCCAAGCACTGCTCTGGCTAGGCCGTCCAGTGCCACTATTGGAAGGAGGCTGGGTCAGCTCTCCTGACTAGCACAGGTGGTGGGTGGGGGAGGGGGAGAGGGCATCACCTATCACCCATGCTATCTCACTGTAAAGCCAGCATGGCCAGCTCTCATTGGCTCCCACCCTTGGGGCTGGCTATCTGATACCCTCTTGACCAAGGCCAGCACTACTGTGCTACACAAACAAGGTTACAAGGGTTGCCCTCCAGAGTGCTGCTGCCATTGAGGAACAGGACAGCTCACCCATGCTCATGATCTCAGCGTCAGCTCTCCCAACCACCTCCTGTAGTGAGGCATGATGGGGAGGAAGGTATCTCCCCCTGCCC
Source organism: Acomys minous (assembly GCF_964271855.1). Taxonomy (NCBI): domain Eukaryota; kingdom Metazoa; phylum Chordata; class Mammalia; order Rodentia; family Muridae; genus Acomys; species Acomys minous. The sequence goes on along the minus strand of NC_140485.1, from coordinate 127,199,910 downwards.
AGGCCAATTCATGGCAGAGAAGTGATGGGGCCAGTTCTTTCTTGCTCACACCCTTGGGGTTGGCTCACTTGCACCCTCTTGAACCAGGGCCAGCCCTAATGTGCTGCCCAAGCAAGGTGCAGGGCCTGCTTTCTGAAGTACCACAGCCAGTGAAGGGCAGGGCCAGCTAACTCAGTCTCTTGACCCCCAATGGCTAGTCTCTTGACTGTTTAAAGTGGCTAGGGTGAGGGGCAAAAGGGCTTCTCTGTTTACCCAGGCCACCTCATGGCAGAGGAGTGGTGGAGCCAGCTCTCTTCGGCTTATACCCTTGGGCCTGGCTCATCTGTGCCCTTGCTACCAGGGCCAGTTCTGCTGTGTTGCTCAGGTGAGGGGCAGGGCCCACTCTCCCAAGTGCTGAAGCTCATCTGCTCTCATGATCCTAGAGTCTGTCACAGGTGTCGAGGGGCAAGGGAGGGAAAAACAAATCTATGGAGGTTTGGGGAGTCATGGGCAGAAATAACATCAAAGTTCTCAAGTGTGGTGCTTCAGTAATGATGTGATCAACACTGCCTGCCACAGATACCACTAAGAGCACCAATCTCTCTGCCTCTGCACCACCAGCTCTTTGGCTGCACCACTGAGGTGTGTTTGGTGAGAAGCCCACTGCTTCACAAAGCTGTCTTGAAAAATTTAACAAAAACAGAATAGTCAAAAAGACACATAAGCTTAAAGTTTAGGGTCCTTCACTTGCATGGGCTCCTTTCAAAATGCTAGGTTTTTATTTTGCTCACAAGTTTTGTAAAATTTTTAAAAAGCAAGCGTTTCAATACTAACAACCAAGACATTACTGTTTGCCTGTTTAGCTCCATTTTTCCCCATTACAATTTCTGTCTTTGTCAGATACAGTTGAAGAGACCCTAGGGGCTTTTTGAAGCATGCTTAAGAGAAAATGGAGTTAGGGTAATTAATTTTCATAGAACAGGAGGTGTAGTTTTCAGGTGCCTCTAGAAGAATTAGATGACTGAAAACATTTTAGCATAGTTTGAGGTTAGCTGGGGAACCACAGTCAATTTTTGCCAACTTAGGCAAAATTTTGAGACTCTTAAAACAAAATCTGTACCAAAATAGGCCTTTCAACAATCTGTTGAAAGATAAGTTAAATAAACCCCCCAATAAATAGCATAGAGTTTTAAAAACTCATAGAGTTTTTATAACAAAAACAAAGAAAAAAATCAGACAATAAAAGAAAGAAGAGACAGATGATTGAGTGTCAGGATCTGAATTCCTCTGAAGGCAAGTGGCACTGCTCAAAGCTATCAGCCATCTTATATTCTTTTGGTAAAAACGAAGCATTCACTGTTCCCCCGCCCCCAAATCAATGAGCAAAGAGACATTTTGTTGGTGTTGTTGTTCTTATATCAGCGAGGGACAGAGCAATGGCAGTCCTTTGTTCATCCTCACTTTTTTCCTCGCTTGGTGGCCAAAGACATTTTATGCCTAGGACACATGAAAATCAAATCAGATCCATGCTGTGCATGAGGAAGGAAGAAAACAGACAAAAGACCTGCATTCCACCATGACACACTGTCCGGGAGGGGAAAGATACCCACAGACCCTACCTTTGCTATGTGGCACAGGAAGGCCATAGACACAACAGAGCCCCACCTACAACAACACAGAGCAGCACGGGAGGAGGAAGACAGACCTGTGGACCCTCCATGCCACCCACAGACCTGCCCTCTGATGCATGGCAGAGGTGAACTATTGTTACCCACTTGCCACCATGCCACACAACAAAAACAGAGGAAGTAACCCAGGAGCCAGCCAGCCATGTGGCCAGCTTGCAGCAGGAGCCACCATAATGTGCTAGTATGTGGTGGACATATAGGGGAGAAAGAGAAGTGGAGTAGCTTGAGCATTATGACAAGAGATGGAATTAGAGATTCTTGAGGGTGGCGAAGAGTAGCCTATGGTGAGTGGCCAGCGCTGCCACCTAGGACCAAGGTGAGGTCTCACTGAGGGCCGTGTCTGTGTCTGTGGCTACGCAGTGGCAGAAGTTACTATAGATGTCTGTGGCTCATGTGATCACTAGAGAACATGGTTGGGGCAGACACTGGGGACCACATGGATATTCAAGGGCTGTGTAGAACTGGCCACATCCCATCCATCATTGGCTATGGGACTCTGATGAGCTGCCTCTACCTCTAACTGGTATCAGCACTCAGGAGAGCAAGTTCTGTGCCTCATTCAGACAGCACAGTGGAGCTGGCGCTGGTGGCAGGGGTCTGGGTGATACAGCCCAGAGGCCATGAGTGTTGGAGACTTGACCCACCTCTCATCTGGATGATGAGCATGGGAGGGGTGGCCCTGACTCTCACCAGCTGCAGCACTCAGGAGAGCGATCCCTGCATCTCACCCGGGCAGAACAGCAGAACTAGCCCTGGTGGTTTGGGTACACGTCAGCCTGCCTCAAGGTTCAGAGCGCTGGAGAGCTGGTCTGCCACTTGTCTGCTCATGAGGTGGTGTGGGTGTGGGTGTGATTTATACTCTTCCCCCTTGTGTCTCTCCACATGCGGTCGTCAGAAGATCTGGCCCTGAAGACTTGAGAGCAGGAGAGCTATCCCTGCCCTTCACTGGCTGTAGCCCTCAGGAGAGCAGACCTTGACCTCTGCTGGGCAACACAGTGGAATTGTCCCTGATGCTAAGGGCACAGGTCAGCAGCAGCCCAGAGGTTGTAGGAGAGGGGGATCTGGTTCAGCCCCTCATGAGCTGCAGCACTTGGGAGAGTGGGCCACTGTGCTGCCTCTGGAGGTATGGGTGTGGGTGAGACGGTCCTGAGGCTATGAGAGCTGACCCTGCCTCCTGCTGAGGGTGGCATTGGGTGGCCTAGCCAGAGCAGTGCTGGATAGCTTGCCCTGGTGGTGCAGATGAGGGAAGGCAGACATGCTAAACAGCTCAGCTACTACTCAGGCCCAGATTCAGGGCTCTGAGTTGGACCAATTCAAAATCTATATTATCTGTGAATGGTTGGGATGCCTGAAAGGGCCAGTCCTGCTGATCCAAAGCTGCAGAATCTTCATGACACAGGGAAACAACAGGATATTCAGGAAAATTCATGGTGAGAATCCAATATTGATGATATCATAGAAGCCAGAAACCTCGAACCAGACCAACGACTCATTACAATGAACATTTGAGAGTAAAGATGTGTGGACAGGGATATATGCTGTGGGATACACTATGACACTACATTTTCCACAGTGAGAATTGTTCTATGATTTGTTGTTGTTGCTATTGTTTTGTTTGTTTCTTAGTCTTTTATTTGATGGAGAGGTTGCAAGAGTGAAGGGTAGATATAAGGGGATGAGGAGATGAGTAGGCCTGGGGTGCATGGTGTAAAACTCAAAGAATCTATAAAAAGTTTTTAAAAAGCATTTATAAAGACATAAAACACAACATATAGACTCCAGGGGAAAAATAGAACTAAAAAGCATCAGAGAATATGTAAATGTTTGAAAATTTAAATGGCATGCTTTTTTTTCTCATAAAATTGCAATAATAAAACTTAAGAAATGAAGAAAAAGTAAGTTTAGAAGGGGGAAATGTCAAAACTAACCTTCAATGAAACACACATTAAAAAATTCTCCTTAGGCTGTTTTGTGCTTTGAGTCCAAGTAGCATTTTTCTACCACTGAAACTGTTGTGTGAACAAACTAGCAAGTTTTCCATGTATTGATAATACTAAAATGAGCTGTGTGAGCACACATAGACATACAATTCTTGCTGGCCAATTTTATTTTGTTTGAGACTATACATTGAAGTTACAAGAAAATGATGTTGTTAAGTGGAACTGTTTAAGGTGAAACTTGTGAAGGGTCTGAGCTTCCCCTAGTGATGGCATATTAGGTCAAAAGGTACATTCCATATAGATGAAAAAAATCACACACACCTACACACACACACATAAATAAATAAATAAATAAATAAATAAATAAATAAATAAAACCCACTTGTTTCTGTATTAATCAACCAATGCATGGCCACTCTGCTTTATGAAATACTGTCTCACAGTCTTAGTCGGCCCTAAGAAAACTTGAAAGTAGCCAAGCCTATCCTCAACATCCTCATCAGAAAGTTGAGCTCCTGGAACAAGCCATCATTCTGAAATACAAATGAACAGAAGAATACAGAACCACATCTAAATCCTGCTGACACAAAGCAGGGTATTTAAATGGTAATCTTGACAATCCGATGGAAGCTAGGTATAGGTACAAGAATGATAAAGTTCCAGAGCCCATAGCCTTAGGGCAAATCCTCCAGAAATCTCAGTGACTATTTCTATACCAGAACCCAAAGAAATTTCCTTGTAACTGTGGAAGAGACATAATGGAATAATCATTTTTGAAATATGCCCAGAATACCCTTCCCTACAGGGGGGAAGGGTTTTAATATAGAGTTATCTATGTGTACACACACAGAGGAAAGGATACTTACCCTCATCCAGCTATCTGTAGCCTTCCCATATCATCTATGTGGAAGAAAGGTGGAGTTCTAATTTCTATAGGAATAATGGATACTTTTATTTGGCCTTTCCCAAAACAATGTAATAAAACTGGATACTGACCTGAAAATATCAACCCCAAATAATGACACTCAAAAGACTTAAATAACAATTATGTTATTTAAAAGTGACAGAAGTGCAGCTCTAGCTTAATACTCCAAGACTATACATCATCATATCAGTTCATACATTGTGATATGTCACAATCAATATGTCCAGTGTATTTATTAATCATTATACAAAGTAGCTCAAACCTTTTAATAATATTGATTAGTAAAGTCCCTGGTGAAATACTCTCACATATCTAGTCATTATGCTGAATATGATATAATATTCATTTTACATGAATCTTTTGCAAAATTTCCGTTTGCTACTTGAGACAATCTTCACCATGGTCGGTACACACTCTATACTCTCCAAAGCAGTGATGCATAACTTCCATTTTTCAGGGAAAGTTAAATACTACAGTCTAAGTGGCCTTGCTCTATTGAGAAAAGTGCAATTATAGAGAGTTTCTGAAATGACCCTAAAAGGAACAATGAGACTTCACCAATTAGCAGGAATGGACCTAGCAGAAATTGTGGTACCTTTTTCTAATGCTGAAATTGCCTCATTATGGGCAGAAAAAGGAACACTGGCAAAGAGCTTGCAGTAATTTTTTGGGAGAGACTAACAGCAAATATCTCCAAATCGTGTTTCTTCAGTTGGTAAAAAAGAACTAATTGGATTATCCCTCATGTAGTAAAAGGGCCAACAATTTCTGGAGCCCTGACCTTCTATACTGATGAAAATAAATCCGGAAAGGCAGGTAATAAGTCAGGAAAAATAAGGAAATGGCTCAAAGCCCTTAGGATTCTGTTTAAAAAATCAGAGCCATATGCCATTCTCATGGTATTATTAGATTTTCCTGAAACCCTTTAATATAGTTACTGACTCTCGATAGGCAGAAAGAGTTGTTTTACATAGTGAAATCTCTGAACTTATTCCAGATGATTCAGAATTAATTTTACTATTTATTCAATTACAGCAAATAATCAGAAATAGAAATCATTCATTGTATATCAGATGTCATCAGAGTCTACCAGGCCCTCTAGCACAAGGAATGATGAAATTTGTCAGCTATCGCTAGTAGATGTGCTAAAAACGTCTTAGAATGTCATAAGAAACACTGTGTTAACAGCAAAGGTTTGAAGAAAGAGTGTTCTATCATTCGGCAACAAGCCAAGGAAATTATAAGGCAATATCCTACTTGTTCTTTGTAAAACCAAACTCCATCACCTGCAGGAAGTAACCCAAAAGGTACTCAAAGAAATCAAATTTGGCAAAGGAATGTGTTTAATTTTTGCATAGTTTGGAAAATTAAAGTAATGAATATATATATAATAAATACATATTCAGGATTTTAATGGGAAACTGCTTTAAGCTTTGAAAAGACTGATTCTGTAATTAAACATTTATTAGAAGTTATGTCTACTATGGCGATAACTGTATAAATTAAGACTGACAATGCTCTAGCATATGTCTCTAGTGGCATATTACAATATAAAGTATTTTATAGATAGACTACACAATCCTATAGGACAAGCAATTACAGAAATATCTAATCGCTCTTTAAAATATATGTTTAATAAACAGAAAGGGCTACTAAGGACTTCCACAGAGTACATATTGTTTTTAACTTTAAATGTAATTTTCTTAACTTTAAATTTAAATTAAAAGAATTTTAAATGTTATTGCAACCAGGAAAATAGCTGCAGAGAGAGAGATTGCCTAGTAGAAAAAAATGCTGAATTAAATTGACCTGTGTATTTTAAAGATGTGTTGACCTCAGAATGGAAGCAATTATGTGTGTCATATTGTGGGAAAGGTTTGCCTTTGTTTCCACAAGAGAAGAAATATGTAGATATCATCAGAGTTGATAAAGATTAGATTGAAGAGAGATTTCTTGAATAAGGAGAGGTGATATTTCACCAGACAGCTTGGTCATTTAGTCCAAACTGACTTATAAAGACTAACAAATGCCTTTCATTTCATCAGATATGAAAAAAAATTTGAATGATAATTTAGCAAAGTCAGATGGCCCTTACTGGTATGAAATGAAAAATGGGTTTTCTTAAATGACATGTCCTAATTTCATATTAGAATGTTAGACTGCATATTGCCACATGGCCTGGGCCATTTTGGATATCAGCTTTTGAGTTTTCCTCTTAAACAAAAAGGACATTTTTGTTGTTTGGTATTAAAAACACAGTTAAAAGATTTAAATAATATTTTATGTAAATTCAAAGGCTTACTACATTTCAAACTTGTCTTCTAAATCTCCAAGAGTTGTAGTGATTTGGAACAATGATAAAATGTTTGAGCAGGGTGGTGATGGCCCAAGCCTTTAATCCTAGCAGAGACAGGTGGATCTGTATAGGGCAGTTGTTTTCTAAATTCTAGAGTTACAGTAAACAAGGTAATGGTGTCACACGCTTTTAATCCTGCTAGCCAGGGACAAAACTCAAAATCAGCTCCTAATTGATATGTCTGTGCACTAGAAAAATCACATACCATATTTACATGTTATTATCAAGACTCTCTACAGGGTTACTAGAAAAGCAGCTAATTTCCAATGGGGATAGGAACAAAGAGCAGCTTTGGTGACTGCTGGTAAGCTCATCTTTATGCATGCGCGCTGGCCAATATTGAACCAGATGATACACTATGAAGATGCAGCTGATGGACAGCTCAGGCTTCATCTGGGTCCTCTAGTAAGGGGAGCAGGGGCTGCCTCTGACATGGACTCTCTTACCAGCTTTTAAATTATGTACCCCTGGAAGCATTGCCTTGCCAGGCCACCGGGGAAGAGGACATGTTCAGTCCTGATATGACTTGGTGAGCTGGGGTGGAGGGGAAGGGGGCTCTATTCTTCTGAGGCATAGGGGAAGGGAATGGAGGAGAGGGAGGAAGATGGGACTGGGATATGAGGAGGGAAGGCCAGGATGCAAAGTGAATAAAAAAAGAAAGGAAGGAAGGAAGGAAGGAAGAAAGAAAGAAAGAAAAAAAGAGTTAAAAAAAATCAAAACTTAAGCATATGCCTTTAATCCCAGCACTCAGAGAGGCAGAAGCAGGCAGATCTCTGTGAGTTCAAGGTCAGCCTGGCCTACAGTCCAGTCCCCACTCCAACCCAGACCACACTTTTCACTGAATATAACTCTGATCTATCCATGCCCTCTAGTAAGAGTCAGTTCCAGGAGCTCCCGATTCCAGACTGCCACATGGTCCAACAACGCAGACTGTGACCATGTTAGAGACGGTTACAAGAAATCTGCCTTTTCAGACTCTTAATGATATCTTTATGGTTGTAGAGTGATTCAAACTGCCAAACTCCACCCATGGAAATGGAAGTGACACAGAAAACAGCTGTGAGATTTAGAAGCAGTCCAATTGGGTGTACCCTGCTCAATTTGCTTTATTCAAATCGCGTATGGACACTTGCTGATTGTGACTGAAAGAGATGGAACTACCTGCGTAGATTAGGCAACGGACCGCTTACACACTGTGTAAGGGTTGCAGTTCACTCTGTGCGAGGACAGCTTCAAGTCAAGCTTAGTACACATCTAGAGAACCGTAGGCCAACCTCAATACTGTAGAGCAATGCAACCCTTTCTTTGTGACAAGGTTTTTTATGCCAGTAGGTTTTTTCATTCCTGTCATGGACAGAGTTCTCTATCAGGCACCAGATTCATTATTTTTTGAGCCTAGGGGTGGATAGGATGGAGAGTCTCTTGATTGTGTGTGTGTGTGTGTGTGTGTGTGTGTGTATCTTTTAGACTCTCCCTCCAACTTTAGTAGGTACTGACACTATAAATGAAAATTTCTCTCCAAAAGTAACAGGCAACTCAACTATCTAAATGGATAACTTGGCTCATTCGCTACTCTACATTTCCTTCACTTTACATATATCTATTTCCTTTTAATTTTGGAAGTTTAAGTTTATGCACAGCAAAGCATCATCCTAGACCTCATTTTAGTCATCATTCAATCTCTGACATCTTCTGCTGTTCATGCCCCATGGTAGGTGATCAAAACTATTTTGAGTGCATAATGTTGATGAGATATTTTGATTTTCAAAGTGGGAACATTTTTTTAATTTGCATGTATAAAACAAAAGAAAAAATAGCACACTCCATGGAGTGCTAATTAATGTTCACTTTCTTCCCATATTTCAGTCATTTTAGGATTAACTTTAGGATTACTAATGAAAATTTGGATACATTCTCTCTAGGGACATTACTCAAAAAGATTCAATTCTCCAAGTAAAACATGTTCTGCATGAAGAATTTTAATCCTGTCCTCCAAGGAATTAATCCATGAATTGCACGATTCTTGTTAAATGAATTATAAATAAACCTCCAAAGCAAAACTCATTTACGTCTCTGCAGTACTTGTGGCTTCTGTTAGTTTCTTTCCAATATTAAAAATATTAATTTGCTAGATGATACTTTTCTCACATGATAGACATGTCAAGGCCACACTCTCTTAGGTCTACATAATTCTGTAATTGTGAAGCACATCACTAAGACATTCCAGTCATGTGCAGATTCGTTATAGCTTACCAAAAATATTCTACTTATCTTCATCAGCAGTAACTGTTAATAGCTCATTTCGAAAAAGAATGAATAACAGCTGAATGTATAGATTATTTCCATGTAGAATGCTATTTAATTTGTATATGTATTTTAATTCAAGCATTTTTATTATGAGCTTTTGCTAGCATTAAATTTTCACTTATAAACCTTTTGAAAAAAAATCCAGCTTAAAGAATAGTTATTTATTTTTTAAAAGGACATGAATTTAAGATTTAATATTTTAAAATGTTTTTTTTTTACCTTATCCAATATGCTTGTAATACAAACTCTCATTTTCTTGCTCTTTTGGTAATGATAGAAGAGTTGGGTTGGGAATTTAGTTCAGCAATGACTATCAACATATATGTATGAGGTACCAAGTGTATGTGGTACAGCGGAAGTACTTAATTATGAGTCATGTTCTTGCCATAGCTTTACCTGTTTGAAAAAAGAATGTGTCTTCTTTCTTCAACTTGCTGTGCTGGGAGAATTCTTATCTGAGGAAGCCGAGGAACAGCTGTTTGCTGATGGATCACAGCAGGAGAATAAACACAGCCGTCTGGTCAGAGGGTATTTTTCATTCTCCTGCAACTTGTTTCCTCAATATTTTTGTCTTCTGTTGTGGATTATGAAGTGTCTGTGTGAGAGTAAACATCAGGCAATCACCCTTCCTCTCCCTCCATGAGGAACAGCACTTCAAGGCACATTAGCGATTCATTTATTCTGAACACTGTGCGACACAATTCTTTATTGAATAAAATGAGTCTAAAATAAGAACATGATTTGGGTGTACTTTCCTCATTAATCAAAAGAACAACATATTAAGATGGGAATATTTCTTTCAAATGAGTCATCCCCAGTTTGCCTGTTTTTGTGGTCTTCCGTCTCACAGCATACCAATCACTACATGCCGCCCATAATTGCGTTCTAATAATAATCTAGATGATAGATGAATAATCCATGGAAGCAGTGATTGGAAAAGGACTGCAAGAGGGTGTTAAGTTTTCAGGAGTTAAATATTTCAAAGACGTCTCGTGTGAAAGAAAACAAGCAAATGAGGAAAAAGCTTGGCAGTAACAACAGTCACTGGACCGGGCAATGGGGTGAGGTTTGGTAGAATAGCAACTAGGTTAGGAAGCACAATAGGATATATATATATATATACTGATTACCATTTATTATGAACCTTCAAAGTCTATTTTGAATTCTGCTTAGAGTAGAATAAGCAGTATGCATTTCTTTGGATTTGGGCAGTACTTGAAACAAGCCCTATGGTAATTAAAATATATCCCATTTGAAGGTTACATTAGGGTTTCAGAGAATGCGCCCAAATCTTTGTAAGATAATTGCTAATTTTTGGTGCATAATTATCTATACTATATGTAAAGATGTTAATAAGTCAGACAATGTTGAAATTCAACCATATATATATGTATATATGTATATGGTACATATATAGTACAATGCTATTTTGCCTTCAATGGTAATCATCTCTTCCTTCTTTCATCCTGATTATGCTGAAGAAAAAAGCACCTGGGCTATAAACACAATGGTGAAGAGAGATAATATAAGCTCACAGCATGCCTTGTTCTAAAGGGACATAGCAATCACTGCACCATCTTGGCATTACACCTGCAAGGTGCTGACTTGTTTCTATACTGAGGCAAAGACCATTTCTGAGCACCAAGGCTCATCTCAGGAAAACAGAAAGAATAAAATTTCTAAAGTAGCAAGGACAGCAACTACAACAATATTTTCAAATATTTTTTGTTTCGTTTGTTTGTTTGTTTTTGAGGCAGGGTTTCTCTGTATAGCACTGGCTGTCCTGGTCCTCACTATGTAGGCCAGTCTTGCCTGTAACTCGGAGATCTGCCAGCCTCTGCTTCCCAAGTGCTGGGATTAAAGATGTGCACATCCATTGCCCAGCTGTTTCTAATTCTTTTTAAAAATGGGTCTGTGAAGATGGTGTCAGGAAAAAGTCTTGCCTTATTTCATTAGACAAGGAAAAAACTAGGCAAAATGTACAAAAGTGGTCTTGACATTATTTATTAATCAGGGAGGGACAATGGGTCTTGAGTGATGAGAAACAAATGATTTGGGCTCAAGATAACTTTTTAAAGAGAGTTTCCAGGATGTGGGACAATGAATCAAAAACCAGATAAGTCTCCAAATACTCTCCAAGTTGAAGAGATGGAACAGAGGACCAAATCAGCTGAGGATGACTGGGCAGCCTACTGGAGAAGTGACACTAAAACAGAGAGAGAAAAATTAAATGCAAAATCCTCAGTCACAGGGCTGGGAAGGAGTGTCCTCACAAGTCACCTAGAAAAGCTAGCCATTCACTGAAAATTGGCTAAGCACACAAAAGGAATTTACATCAGCAGTGAGGCAAATTTAGCCTTAGACTAAAAGCTGTTCTGAACATGCTTAGCATATTTTAATTACAATCCACTAAAAGGTCAAGTTGTTTCTAGGAAACTCAGTTGCAGCAAAACAAAAAGATCAAAATATTTATAAAGAGAATAAAATATTGTAAGACAATTAAAAGTTATCAAACCCCTCCCTCAAGGCTCAGAAGTGTGGAAGAGGAGGCATAGATGTGTTGCACCAAAGAAACAGTATTTTGTAGACACAACAGGACTGATGAACGTATGAATTCACAGAGACTGTGGCAGCATACATAAAATCTGCACATGTTCAAGCCAGACAAGATGCCAGCACTGGCAATGTGAAGAAGACACAAACTCCCACCCCTAAATATGAAGCTCTTTACAACTGATACCTGTTGGCAAAGGAAAACACAGTCTCATTGGGTATATCAACCATATTTCTGCGCAGGTACTGTGCCCAGTAGTTGGCAAACACAAGATGAACTCAATGGTATTTTTTCTGTGTTTTTTGTTTGTTTCATTTTGCTTTTTGGAGAGGGGAAGCAGGATTTTTTTTTTCTGTCTTATGTGTATCTTGAGTGTTTTGATTTTAGTTTTAATGTCTTTGTTTCTCGTTTTTTGTTTCACTTTTTCAGAGAGAGAAAGAACACATAAAGATGCTTGGATAAGGAGGTAGGGAGGAGCTTAAGTTTAGGGGAGAAGAAAAACATAATCAACATATACTCTATGAAGAAAAAAATTTAAAGGTTACCCCATGGAAACAGTACAATACAGCCTGTAATGAGAAATAAAGTCAATGAATCAAAAAGGTCCACTGATGTTACATTTGGGAGTCAAAGGGGAAAAAAAAGTTCATTAAAATTGTATTTCGTATATTCACAGAAATAAATAATAGAAAGGCAGAAAAGATCTAAGTTAGACATCTAGGCAAGCACTCTACCAGTAGAACCATTATCTTTCACTCCTTAGTTGGCTAACTGGAGACAAAAGTTATAATGTATGAAATTACATGTCTGGGGAGATCTAAGGTGGCTGCACTGATCACACACCGCGTCTGATCAAGAGGACAACAAAGACTAGACAGAAACCTAAAGAGAAAACTGAGAGCTACAAAACACCAGTGCTGCTGATTCCCAGCTGAGAGGGATCTACATTGTGTAGAGCATAGGTGAGTCCAATCCCTGGCCACCCAGCTAACCCACAAAAAATTGTGGGGGACAACTCACATTAGGTGCCATCTTGAAAAAGACAGTGAGACACCGGTACAGCTTTGGGCTATATCTGCCTGTCTGCTGCTTACCGGGTCTAGGACACAGAGCAGACAGGCAGAACTGAGTCCCGGCACTGGCCACAATCCACATTAGCTGCCATCCTGTGAGTAGCTTCAGGCTCAGATCTCTTTGTCCACCTGAAGCTTACTGGCCTGACCCATCTAGGACACAGAGCAGACAGGCAGAGCAGAGGCTGGTGCAGGTCACAACACACATTAGCTGCCATCCCTGAGCAGCTTTGGTTCAGATCCCTCTCCATCTACCAGCTGCTTACTGGCCTAGCCCATCAGAGACACAGAGCAGGTAATCAGAGCCCTGCCATCTCCGGAAGGCTTGTGGAGCACCTGAGCAGCTTTAGTCTCTGATCCCTCTCAGCCGCCAGCGGCTTACGAGCCAGGCCCATCTGTGACACAGAGCAAATAGGCACAGATGAATCTGGTGTGGGCCACAACCTACATTTGCTGCCATATCAAGAAGGTCTATTCGGCACCTGAGAAGCTTTGTGATCAGATCTCTCACAGGCCCCCAGCTGCTTACTGGCCTAGCCCATCTGGAATACAGAGCAGATAGGCAGAGCCTTGCAATCTTGAAAAGGACTGTAGGGCGCCTGAGCAGCTTTGGGATTGGGGCTCTCTCAGCCTGCTCCTCTCCTGCTTGACCCAAGTGGGATACAGAGAGGGAAGCCAGCTGAGCTGAGTACAGGCTCCAACACCCACTGTCCACCATCCTGAGAAGGCCCCTAGCAAACAACCTTTGGCTTGGAGCTCTCTGCTTCCTCCTATCCTGCTTGGCCCACGTGGGACACAGACAGCAACCTCATTGGAGGAACCTGTAGGTCTGCTAACACCAGACACAACCAGATACCTAGAGGCCAGGGTAAGAAGGCTAGCTGCAAAACTCAGAGCCATATGACACCACTGGGAACTAGTGATCCTCCCACAGCAATTCCTGGAGATATGAACATCTATGAAGCACAAGAAGAAGACTTTAAATCTGAGGTGATGAAAATGATAGAAGCCTTGAAAGAGGAAAATAAATCACTCAAAGGAATATAGGAAAATTCAAATAGATGAAGGAGTTTAATATATCCTATAAAGAATTACAGGAAAATATATGTAAACAGATGAAGGAATTGGATGAATCCTATAAAAAGTTACAGGAAAATTCAATCAAATAGGAGAAAGAAATGAAAGAAATGAACAAAACTAAACCTAAAGAGGGAATTAGAAGCAGCAAAGAAAACACAAGCTGAGCAAATCTTAGAGTTGGAAAACATAGGAAAGAGAACAGAAACCATGGTTACAAGCAATGCCAACTGGGAAAAAAAAAAGCCCAGGACCAGATGGATTCAGCGAAGAATTCTACGAGAACCTCAGAGAAGAGCTAATACCAATTCTCTTTAAACTAGTCTGCAAGATAGAATCGGAAGGAACATTACCAAGCTCATTCTATGAGGCCACGGTCACCTTGATACCTAAACCACAGAAAGACTCAACAAAGAAAGAATTTCAGACCAATTTCTTTTATCAACATTGATGTAAAAAATACTCAATAAGATACTTGCAAGCCAAATCCAAGAACACATCAAAAATATCATTCACTATGACTAAGAAGGCTTAATCCCAGGCACGCAGGGCTGGTATAGTATGTGGAAACACATCAATGTAATTCATCACATAAACAAACTGAAAGAACAGAACAGCATGATCATCTCCTTGGATGCCTAAAAAGCATTTGACGAAATCCACCACCCATCTATGTTAAAAGTCCTAGAGAGCAGGGATACAAGGCACACATCTAAACATAATAAAGGCAACATACAACAAGCCTATAGCCAACATCAAACTAAATGGAGAGACACTTAAATCAATTCCACTGAAATCTGGAACAAGACAAAGCTGTCCACTCTCTCTGTATCTAGTCAGTGTAGTACTTAAAGTTCTAGCTAGAGTAATAATGCAACTAAAGGAGATCAAGGGGCATACAAATTGGAAAGGAAGAAGTTACACTATCAATATCCATGGATGATATGATAGTATACATAAGTGACCCCAAAAATTCTACCAAGGAACTCATAAACACCTTCAACCAGGTGACTGGATTCAAAATCATCTCAAAAGAATCAGTAGCACTCCTGTATACAAATGACAAACTGTGAAAGAAGTTAAGGAAACTACACTCTTCACAATAGCCACAAATAATATGAAGTATCTTGGTGTAACTCTAACCAAGAAAGTGAAAGAGTTGTATGAAAAAAAACTTTCAAATATCTGAAGAAAGAAATTAAAGAACATGTCAGAAGACGGAAAGATCTCCCATGCTCATGAATTGGGAAACCAACCTAATAAAATTGACCATCTAACTAAAAGCTATCTACAGATTCAATGCAATTCCCATCAAAATACTTACACAATTCTTTATGGACCTTGAAAGATCAATTCTCAGCTTCATATGGAGAGAAAAAAAACCCAGAATAGCTAAAACAATCCTATACAAGAAAAGATCTTTTGAAGGAATCTCCAACCAGGATCTTAAGCTGTACTATAGAGCAGCAGTAATAAAACAGCATGGTACTGGCATAGCAATAGACTGGTTGATGAATGGAATCGAATCAATACCCAGAAATAAATCCACACATCTATGGACACTTGATTTTTGACAAAGAAGCCAAACCCATACAATGGAAAAAAGACAGCATCTTCAACAAATGGTGCTAGTCTAACCTGATGGCTACATGTAGAAAAATGCAAATAAATCCATGTCTCACACCCTGCATAAAACACAAGTTCAAATGGATTAAAGTCCTCCACAGAAAACCAGACACACTAAACCTGTTAGAAGACAGTGGGGAAGAGCCTTGAGCTCACTGGCAGAGGAGACAACTTCCTGAACAGAATACCAACAGCTCAGGCTCTAAAGTCACCAATTAATAAATGGGGCCTCATGAAACTGAAAAGCTTATGTAAGGCAAAGGAAACAGAACAAAATGACAGCTTACAGACTGGGAGAAGATCTTCACCAACCCTACATCTGACAAAAGGCTAATATCTAAAATATATAAAGTACTCTAGAAATTAAACACCACCAAACCAAATAACCCTATTAAAATGGGGTACAGAGATAAACAGAGCAATCTCAACAAAGGAATACCAAATGGATGAGAAACACTTAAAGAAATGCCCAACATTCCTAGTCATCAGAGAAATGCAACTCAAAACGACTCTGAGATTCCATCTTACACCTATCCGTATGGCTAAGATAAAAAAAGTTCAAGTGACAGCACATGCTGCTGAGTATGTGGAGAAAGCTGAACACTCCTTCATTGCTGGTGGGAGTGCAAACTTGTACAACCATTTTGGAAATCAATCTGGTATTTTCTAAGGAAACTGGAAATCTTTCTACCTCAAGCCTCAGCCATAGCACTCTTTCGCATATACTGAAAGATGCTCCACCATACATCAAGGATATTTGCTCAATTATGTTCATATCAGCTTTATTAGTAATAGCCAGAATCTGTAAACAATCTAGATGTCCCTAGACTGAAGAATGGATATAAAACTGTGGTACATTTACATGACAGAATATTACTCAGCTATTAAAAACAAGGAAATCTTGAAATTTGCAGGCAAATGGATGGAACTGGAAATGATTGTGCTGAGTGAGGTAACCCAGATCCAGAAATGCATGCATAGTGTATACTCACTCATAAGTGGATATTAGCCTCATAATACAGGATAACCATACTGCAGTATAGAGACTGAATCACCAACCAAAAACCATGTGTGATGTGGACCTAGACCCTCTACTTAAATGTAGTAGATAGGCAGCACTGTCTCCTTGTGGGCCCCACAATATGAGGAGTAGGGACTACTTCCGACATGATCTCTGGCCCCCCAAGATTGATCATTTCCCTTTGCAGAGTGGCCTGGCCAGGCCACAGAGGAAGAAGTATCACAGATGAACCTGAATAGGCTGAGGTCAGATGTTAAAGGAGGAAGACTCCCCTTTCTGAGGATGAAGGGAGGGAGGGAAAGAGGATTGGGAGGTGATGAAGGAGGAGGCTGCATCTTTTGAGGCTAACCCATCTAAATTAAAAAAAAAACCCGTTGCCTCATAGAAAACAGCAATGAACTAGGTGATTCAACAAGTTTATAGAATACAGCATTATTATATATAAATCATATATTTGTCTTAATAGTTGAAAATTAAAACAAAATTAAATTATTTACAATAGTATCAAAAATGAAACTTAGGAATAAATCTGACACAACATGTATAAACCTGTATCTTAAAACCACAAAATTGTTGAGATAAAAATTATTTTGACAAAAGAAATTGTATGTAATATTAATCAGTCAAAAATGTGAATATCATTTGAATGGCAAATCTCCTCATATAGATCTAGAATTAAGCATTTCTATTCAAAGCACTAACATGTCTTTTTATTTTAATTTTTTATAGAAATTAATGGTATGATTCTAAGGTTCATAGTCAATACAAATGCCTTAGAATATCCAATCTTGAAAAATGATAGCTGGAAGACAACTGATATATATTTATTGAAATGATATAATTGTCCAGAAAAGGTAGTATTGGTACTGTGCAGAAAGACTAGACAGGAAGAGTTGGAAATACCTTGGAAACCAAAAGTGCAGTCAAATGCATATGATAATTGGTTTACAACAAAGTAGAAAAGCAATTTGTTGAACAAAATATTGTATTTTTAATGAATGATATTAGAGCAATTGAGTATATACTTACAGATATTCACTTGAATCCAGGGATACTTGAGTTATATACTACACCGTATAAGTTATAAAAGCTGTAAATGAGTACTAGACCAAGGAAAGTATCAAAGGTGTACAACATTCTGAAGAAAATCATTGGAAAAAATATCTTTCTTTTGATGGAGAGACATAGATGGTTTAGACATGACACTAAACATATGTCCCATAAATGAGAAAAGGGAAAACTTTTTCATCAAAACTAAAATCTTTTTAAAAATTTATTTATTTATTATTTCATTCATATTACATCTCAATTGTTATCCCATCCCTTCTATCCTCCCATTCCTCCCTCCCTCCCACTTTCACCCTACTTTCTTCCCCTATGATTATGACTGAGGGGGACCTCCTCCTCCTGTATATGCTCATAGGGTATCAAGTCTCTTCTTGGTAGCCTGCTATCCTTCCCCTGAGTGCCACCAGGCCTCCCCAACAAGGGGATGTGGTCAAATATGGGGCACCAGAGTTCATGTGAAAGTCAGTCCCCACTCTTCACTCATCTGTAGAGAATGTCCTGTCCATTGACTAGATGTGGGTAGGGGTTCGATGTTTACTGCATGTATTGTCCTTGGTTGGTGGCATAGTTTGAGCAGAACCCCTGGGCCCAGATCTTCCAGTCATAATGTTCTACTTGTAGGTTTCTAGGACCCTCTAGATCCTTCTATTTCCCCATTCTCCAATTCTTCTCTCACCTAGAGTCCCAAAAGGATGTCCTCACATCCAACCCACTTTCCTGGTAGGTGAAGACTTTCATGGGATGTGTGTCTTGGGCTAGTGTCTAGTTATAAGTGAGTATATACCATTTGAATCTTTCTGCTTCTGGGTTAACTCACTCATTATGATCATTTCTAGTTCAATCCATTTGTCCACAAATTTTGTGAATTCCTTGCTCTTAATAGCTGAGTAGTATTCCATAGTGTAAATGTACCACAGTTTCTTTATCCATTCTTCTACTGAGGGACACTTAGGCTGTTTCCATGTTCTCACTATTATGAATAAGGCCACTATGAACGTGGTTGAGCATATGTCCCTGTTGTGTGCTGGTGCATCTTCTGGGTATATTCCAAGGAGTGGATTAGCTGGGTCTTGAGGAAGCCCTATTCCCAGCAAAACTAAAGTCTTATATTTTTTTAAAAGACACTATTAATGATGGCGATATAGCTCTGTAGGTAGTGTTTACCTAGCATATACGAAGCCATGGTTTCAATCCTCAGGACTATATATACCAGGTGTGGTGGCAAAATTCCAAGTCTTGTGAGATGAGGCCAGAAGGATCAAGATATCAGGGTTATCCTTGCCTACATGAAGCTAGCATCGGGTACATGACACCCTTGTTTCAAAAATGAATGAATGAATGAACGAATAAGTGAAAAGACACCACCAATAGAACAACAATGAAGAACAGGTCATAAGGTGGGAGAAGAAAGTATTTTCAAGTGATATCTTGAAGTAAAAAGAACACAAAACACACACTTAAAAATCAGAAGACGTTTTGAATGGTATTTCATAAAAGTAGATATAAGAATAGCAAATAGGCCCACAGAAAACTATCTCACACCATCTGTTATTAAGGAAATGCAATTTAAAACTGTAATGAAATGCTGTTCCCTGTTACTATCAGAACAGGTACATTTAAAGATACTCGAAACCCTGGACACAGCTGAACCTAAGGCATTGGGGCTCTAAATGGAAGTGGTACAAGCAGTGTAGCAAGGTAGGCACTTTCTTACACATACACCTTCTTAAACATGCACAAACGTGCCAGACGATGTCATCACGCCACTCCTCAGTATTCATCCAGATAACTGAAAACATACAGATTCACAAAGATTATCTGTGAATAGTCACAGCAGCTTTCTTTGTGATAACTCCAAGTTGGGAATAACTGATACGTGTTTCAGCAGGTGACATTTTGGTATATAATGGACTAATAGCTTATAATTGAAAGAATGAGCTATGTGTAAGAATTCAGAATAATTGTGTTCAGTGAATGAGGCCAGACCCCAAATCACGTGACTGATAGAGTCCATTTGTGCTGGGCTCCAGAAAATGTAAATGGGAAACACATGAATGATTGTCTGGCTGCAGACGAGGAGCTGGAGGGGAGGAAGGAGAGAGCTGGCTCGGGATGATGGGTCCTGACAGATCCCGACAATAGTCTCACAGCGTTCCTATGTATCAAAACCCATCAAGCCATAGACTTTCTGTGTGTATCGTTATTGTCTGCCATTTTAATTCTAATGATGTTGGCATCTTACTGATCTTTAGCGTTTAGCCAATCAAATATTTACTCTGGAATTCTATATAAGCCAAGGACACCCATCCCAGCTGTTTCGATGGGAAGGATTTTGCACTTAAATCTGTTTTTTACCAGTCTCATGAACAGAGAAGACAGCTCTGCAAAGGGCAGCACCACCCAGAAATCCTAGTTCGCCAGAGACAACTTTTCTCATTCTCTGACTTCTGTGTCCTGTTCCAAAGGGTTTTTTTCCTCTCTATTTGTGTGCATATTACTTATAAGAACAATGAAGTTCGCTGTAATATTTTCATGCATTAACCTTGTTCTCTTTGTTTGGGCCTCCCTTCTACTTAAATGACGTCTCCCTTCTCCATAGAGTCTGTGTATAAGAGAAGATGTGATAGGATTTTTTTTTTCTGGGACTGGATTATTTCACCTAACATGATGCTATTTATCTCTACCCATTTTCCGGCTTTTGACATGATTTTTTTCATAGTGGAATAGCACTGTCTATCTTTACCACACTTTCTTTATACACTCATCACTGGCTTTATGCACCAAGGAGCAATACTTGTATCCATAAAAACTGAACACAAATAAAAGCAATTCAATCAATAAGTAAGTGCACAAATAGCGCAGTAGCTTTAGCCACCGAGAGGGGCCATCTTCCTGAACAGGAACTGTGGGAGGAGAGTGATAAAAAATGGTCGAATGTAGGTGTGTAACAAAATATTTGGAAGGATGTGTTGATGTGCATAATTTTAAAACAACATGGGTCTATGCCCCATCATGGATTCCATTTTATCTTAATGACTTTAAAGGACAGTCACTTTTTAAAGTGATCATTGAAAAAAGGCTTGTGAAATTGAGAATCCTTACTTTAGGACATTTGCATTGCTGCTGCCCTTGTGCTTACAGTGAGATTACATCTAACCATTATGAGGCTGAAGCTACAAGTCACAATGCACTTAGCACTGCTAACACACCAAACACTATCGCTTGGCCACACAGTCCACTGCAGAGTCTGGTTGTCTCCAGGGCACTGGTGGGACTGAGCAGAATTTGCAGTTGTCACTGCCTGACATGGATAACAAGGATGCTAGGTGATGGCCACCAGCTGGAGGAAAGACCAAATAATCAAAATGTAAGTATCATTTCTATGTGACGCTTATTGCATCTGTATCATTTAAAGTGGGAGAACGGGGTTGAACCATAGCAATCCAGGAATCTGGTTGTGCTAAAATCTAATTAGACAAATGGAAAGTCTCTATCAAATCTCAACAAATGTTACTCTGTTTAAGAGAATTCAGATTCTCTAACCCACGCGCAGGGGTGGGGAGGGCTTTTAAATAACGCATTTGGCTAATTGGGACAAATGGGTCTGGTTTTTCTTCGATTGTGATTAAGGAGCTAGGTGAGATCATAGGAATTCTACACAAATGACATACTTGAAAATCAACCCATTT
This sequence comes from Acomys minous, assembly GCF_964271855.1. NCBI lineage: Eukaryota > Metazoa > Chordata > Mammalia > Rodentia > Muridae > Acomys > Acomys minous. The sequence continues at coordinate 127,178,607 of NC_140485.1, read as the reverse complement.
CCCCTGTGATGCACGTGATGTCTCCCCAAAGCCTTAGGAACCTTTGTTTTTTGTTTTTTGTTTTTTTTTTTTTTACCAGTTTTTCATCACTCTACCTCCCTCCCTGCAACAGGAGAGTGTTGGGGTTATAAGGTTTTCTGAAAGTCACATTGTGACTGGACTGTCCCTTTAGTGGCATGGGCTGCTCAGATGCTATCATGTCGGAAAGACTAAGCCATGCTTGTAAAGTCTACCATCACTTAACAAAGGCTTTTTACAGATGCAGCCTGGCTAGGATTATGCAAGAACTTGTGGATCACTCCCACCCGGCAGGGTTCTGGCAGACTCACGATGGTACAACACTGCTATTTTGACATTTTCTTTCTCAGAGTATACAGACAGCTTTTTAAAGAGGTATAAATTTTCCTGAATAGCATTTCAGCTATTCATATATCATTTGGTTTTGAAAGCTCCACGCCTGTGCCTGTTTCCCTTTCCATCAATTCTCTTGCACTGTGTGCAGTTTCTAGTCCGGGTACCAGCATACAGAAGCCACTTGAACAACCTACAGGGAAGCAATTATTCCATCAGAGGTCCCCGATCATCCTCATCAGGCTTCTAATTTATGCCTGATTTAAGCATGTATTTGTTGTTGCCTGTTGCTAGCCTAGGGCTGACACTGCAGGGACTGTTAGCAGCGTGGCCTGACTGTCTATCATTTCCTTCCCCATGGACACAGAATAGTATTTTGACATTTGCAAGGAAGTCATTGGAGAGAATAGGAGCTAGTTCCGGGAATGACCTGAACCAAACCCTTCGCACTGGATTAGCACTCGTGATCCTGGAAGCTTACTTTGGCTTTGGCATACACACAGGTCATATACACAGATAAGCCTGTCAGTCTCTCAGAATTTCATTTTTTTCTTCCTTTTTTTTCCCTCTGAAATTAAAATGACAAAAGATCAGCCAATTGTGTAAGACTGGCATCTCTTTCTCAGAGACCATTTCTTGCTCGGTTCCCAGGGAACATCTGAGATGCTGTGTAGGAACACTCGTTGTAGAGCTATGATCACATCTTCAACTGATATAACTTAAATCAACACAAATAACATTAGTTATGTGGAATGCTACGTTAAAATCAAGTTCTTGATCACTGAGCCTAGGGAAAGAAGATAAAAGCCTTCCTGCTAGCACGGTTGGATGTCTGGACTACGTACCAACCCTTACTGTGTGCTGGAAGAACTGAGGAGCAATAGAATGTATCTGAGTAATTTACTGCCCTTCATGGTCAAGGAACAGCGGCTGCTGGGCTCTTTCTGCATTATCAGAGAAGGTTGGAAGGACCCTGCTCTTTCAGGACAGCCATTCTGAGCTCGGCACTCGGTACGGGACTCTTTCTCCCCACCAGGGCCCCCCAGCTCTCTGCCTGACTCCACCTGGAAAGTGTCTTTAGACATAGATGCCCATAACTACATTTGATACATGGCCCTTGACACAGCTCCCTGCTCCCACTCCCCTCCCTACACCTATAACAAGGTACTGTGTTCCCACTCATATGATAGGAGCGTACTGCCAAATGTAAACTGAGCATTCTAAAAGTGCTTGATCTCATCCAATTACGAACATCTATGCTGGAAGCCCCACAAGCACTCCCCAAGGGCTATATAGCCTTTGTTCTCCCTGATTAATGTTGAACTAGTTCCTGAAGTGGTCCTGAAGTATTTGGTCTTCGTGGTGTTTTCAGCCTTGCAAGCCCTGCGTCCTGTCTTCTGCTCCTCTTGCCTCCACTGACTGGTGGCCATCAGCCCCTCAGGAAAGGGGAGAGCCACAGTAGAAGTGCCTCTCCACCCCCCCAGATCATCCACGTGCCTTGCCTCCTGGATTCAATATCAACCTGAGTTTCTGTGGCACATTTTCCACCACTGTGCTTGCTTATGGCACAGCAATGCAATTATCTACAAATTCTATAGGGTTCCTTTCTATAGCTTCCAGGCTCTAGAAAAGTTTGGTTGAGGCTGTGCCTAATTCAGGCTACTGTGTTGTTGTGATATGCATGGAGGCAATAAAAACCAGTTTGAACCATCACATACATTTCTTCTATCCGGCTAATTTCCCAGGCTACTGAAATGGGATGGGCTGTACTTAACTTCATCAAGAAATAATCCTTTGTGGTTTAGGTTACCTAGAATTTGGTTATTTATTTATTGACACAGGTACTGTTGAATGTCCCATTTAAGACCAGGTGGCGGATATGGAAGAGTGTTGAAATCTTTCTAGAGAAAAACTTGTTTCTTTTTTATTATTTTATTTTATTTTCATTTCTTATGAAATTTTATTCTTCTTCCATACAAGGCATCTCGACCTCAGTCTCCCCTCCCTCTACTTCCCTCCTCTCCCAGTTCCCCTCCCCCCCTCCTCTTTCCCAGCACTACTGCTCCTCTGTTTTCCTTCAGAAAACATCAGGCCCATTTTATCTTCTTTTTTTTTTTCCTTTGTTTCTTCCTTCCTTCCTTTCTTTTTAAAAATATATTTTATTAATTTATTCATATTACATCTCAATTGTTATCCCATCCCTTGTATCCTCCCATTCCTCCCTCCCTCCCATTTTCCCCTCACTCCATTCCTCTATGACTGTGACTGGGGGGGGGGGAATTTTGTTTCTTAAGAAAGACAGTATTAACCAAACTTTCACAGACTAGAACTGTCAAAGAAAAAAATAAGTGAGTGGGCTCTGGGTTATTGCAGCGTTTAAATAAGCTTCATGGATGCCACACTGTGAACCAGCTGTTGAAAGTCTTCCTCTGCCATTCTGTCTTTGATCACTGGGAGAGCCAGCAGGATGGTGAGGGGGAGACTTCAAGAATGTAGGCCATGGTTAACGCATATGTGATGGGCTTACAGAAAGTGTATCAGGCATGTTTTCTCTGTTAGCAAAGTCAACTTCTTCATTTTGTGTTTTCTGAGGGAAAAGGTACTCAGTGTATTGGATTTTTACTGTCCTTTTATAGAACTACTAAACCAGAATGACTTTGACACAGGCACCAAGGCAATTTTCTTTCCTAATTTACTAGATTTCTTTAGGCCTTAGGCCATCCTTGCTTTAGGGCTGTTGCCAGGCAACAGCCTAAATCCATTGGTTCAAGATACCTCAGAGTAGACCATGTTTGGAAAGAGTAAAACTTTAGTAGGTTCTTTTGACCCCTGGCAGAAACAAAGATATGTTAGCATTTTGAAATGTAACCTTCAGTACTTTCCCATTATCTTTTGCTCCTTAGGATATTGGCCTCTTAATCTCATTCCACAGAAGACAACTTACCTTCAATGACCTTCACTGGCTAGGGGGTGGGAGGACTTAGAGATGGAGTTGACATGGTAGTCAAGGTGAGTGACAGTGTAAACTACTGTTCTTACTTTTAACAAAGCATTAGAGGTATGAAGGTGTAAGACCAGGTTGAAAGCAGCACAAGGAAACCAAGGGCATTCAAGGTAATAGACGGTATGACATCATAGATTATCAAAGAACAGTATTGTCTACAATCTGGGAGCTTCCTAGAGGGTGGTGAGCTTTTCCATTTAAACCCACAAAGGAAATACTGTTAGTGGTAGAAGGAAGTTTAGAGTTCTTTTAGTACAAATGCTCCTGTACTGTGCAATTCTGAAGGATTAACTTGATGTCCTGCTGTTGAAAGATTCAGGAAGCATGTTTGAACTTCTCAATCACCAGTGACTACCTCTCATACTGGCCACTGAGGTGTACTATGCCGATATCTGCTGTAGCAGAGTTATCCCGTCATTGTATGGATGTAGCACCTGTCAATAATAAAGCTAATGGCCCATAGCTGAAGCAGAAACTAGAAGGTGGGACATCTGGGAGGCAGACAGGATTCTGAGAGCGAGCCAGGTGCAAAAGATTCAACCAGCAAGATGTGAGGAAGATGGTCGCATGGTGTCTGAGCGTGGGTAACCAGCCACATGACAGAATGTAGATTATTATAATAGGTTATTTTAAGTTATAGTCCAGGTATTTGTAAATAATTACCTTGAATCTCATAAGTTGTTATTCTGGGAGCATGAGGATCAGAGGAAGAACCACCTGAAACCTAACAGCGTCCTGCTATAATATGTGGTGGGGAAACAGCACTCATTCATGCAATGGCCAACCTCAAGAAGAAACTTCCATTTGTATGTAGAAATGATATTCACTGACCCAGTCACTGTGCTCTGTGTGCTCTGTCTCTGTCTCTGACTCTGTCTGTCTGTCTGTCTCTGTCTCTGTCTCTGTCTCTGTCTCTGTCTCTGTCTCTGTCTCTGTCTCTGTCTCCCTCCCTCCCTCCCTCCCTCCCTCCCTCCCTCCCTCCCTCCCTCTCTCTCTCTCTCTCTCTCTCTCTCTCTCTCTCTCTCTCTCTCTGTGTGTGCATGTAAGTCAGAGGATAACTAACAGGTGTCAGTTTTTTCTTTTCACCATGTGAGTCCTGGGGATTAAATACAGATCATCAGGCACGTTTAGCAGCTGACCTATCTCCACGGCCCCTCCATTTTGGTTTCTGTGTTAAGCACTTCAGAGTCGTGAGGGATTTGTGTAAGCATCAGCTCTACATCTCCTTGTCCCATTCTGACTTCTCTTTCTTTGGACTAGAGGTTAATGTCATACTTCTTGTCTCAAAGTGGATTCAGCTTCCGAGCAGCCTCTGCAACAAGGGAGACTGAAAAACCTCCTGGGACCACTTAACAGGTGATTCCTTCAGGGACTGGGTGGCTCTCAGAGGTCTAAGGGCTTCCCAAGGAAAAGTCTCTGTTTTCCTTCCCCCATCCCTGGAAACTACCCATCTCTGGAAACACATTAAAAAACCTGTGAAGAAGTGCCCATGTCCAGCTGGGGAAGATGCCCTCCAGGGATGAGGCTGGCAAATAGATTGTGAGGGCAGAGGAGCAAGTACTTGTTTCAGGACTGTGGATTTACAGAGTTTTAGTCTCGATCTAAAGCTGAGTTTGTGGCTTCCCCCCTTACTTAAGGGTTGTTCTCCCAGTGTCATAAATTCTACCTCAGCTGCTCTCACAGATGAGGCAGCAGCTGTTGGTGCCCCTCTGTGAGCTTTCATTTGCACCTGCACACCACATGAGCCACTTACCATGAGTGGCAGTTGGTAGCTCCACGTGCTGGGATGTGACACTTTGGGGGCAGAGAAGAACAGCAGGTAGATTAGAGAAACTTAGGCTGTAACTTTTTGACATCATAAAATGAGCATTCCACAGAAAGATGCCCAGCTGAAGATGCTGAGGAATCATAGGGAAGGAGGAGGGTGAAGAGAGAGAAGGAAGGAAGGAGAGTCGGGATGGTGCAGGGAAAGGGACATGAAGAGAAGAGAGTGAGAGAGAGGAGGAGGAGGAGGAGAGAAAATTATGTTATCTGTATCCACTTACACATATATGTGTGTACTAAATTAAGAAAGAAGGAGGCCTTTAGCCTAAGGCTGCTACTTCTAATTCCTATATAACAAAGTGTAGGCTAATTCAATAAACAACAATCTGAAGTTCATCTTACAATATGTATCATTTCTGTAGCAAATAACAATGGCACATCTAATCACAGCCAGCCAAACTTGAGAAAATCACATCAAGCCAGTCAAACATTTCCCAGATAAGAACAATACCTTAGCACATATCATGCCCCAATAAAGTGAATACTGAGCTACGGTTGAGCAGAAAAACTCTTTCCTTTGCTTCTGAGTCTAGCATATAAGAGTTTATCCCTCAAGATGCTGGCTAGAGTTCTCTGAACTTCCTCTGCCCAGTACTGACCAGTCCACAAATCATTTAATGACAAACTATTCTCATGTATAGCTTTGCTTTTAATATGTGTGCATATGCCTGTGCATATATAGTTATGCATTCATATATGTTTATATATGTATATATATAAATTTATTGTACATTAGTATAGTTTACATATTACATAAGCATATATAAACTGCTTTTACCATGCTACTCAAATATGTGTGTGTACACATGTGCATGTGTGTCTACATGCATAAATGGATACATGTGCTTGTAAATATATAATCATCTTTCTATTGGTGTGATAAAACAATGAAAAAGGCAGGTTATAGAAGAAAGAGTTTATTTGGGCTTATGGTTCCAGAGAGAAAGAGTCCATGATGGCAGAATTGAGGCATGGAGGCAGAAGTGGGAAACTGATAACTCACACCTTGAATTGTAAGCATGAAGCAGAGAAAGTGAAATGGTATGATCCTTAACCTCTCAAAGCCCATCTCTTGTGACATTTGTTCTCAAGACTATCAACTGTTGACCAAGTATTCAAGTATTCAAACATCTAAAATTATAGACATCTCACTCATAAGATGATCCTATGATTTTAGACATTTGAAAAAAACATATATGTTGATTTGAATCAATATCATAGGCTTCAACAATTGTAAGATAAAAAAGCAATCAATTTATAACTATTATAGAAATAATTTCTAAAATGTTTGATTTATCCACCTCTAAAACTTTTTTTCAAACCTAATTTCAGTACCAAGACCAGGCTGCCTTTATACTTAAGATCTCAGCTTCTGCCTCCCAAGAGGTTGGATTTAAGCTGCACCACCACACTCTGCATTAAAGCAATGCATCCAAAAATAGCATTTTTGCAAGTGAACAAATTAGCCTCCTGGCCAGGGTGTGTGGGTGTCAGCTATGTGTGTTAGACTTTCAGAATCACACAGTGGAAACTCTGTTTTGCAGGAACTGTAGTTATTTTCAGAGATTGGCTGTTCTTCACCTACTTCCTGTCCTACCCACCAGGATTTGCAGATCATAGGCTACACTTTGGACAGAATCACAGCTTCAAATCCTTTCAGATCCCCTTTTCCTCACGTGTCCGATGACCCCATAAAAACATTTCAGGTGGATTTTGTTCCACTCTGATGATCTGGCAAGCAAGTTGTAAGTTAAGCCTGATAATTGCTAATAAGTTGTTATCACACACACACACACACACACACACACACACACACACACAAACACACACACACACACACACATTTTGAGATTTTCAAACAATATCTTTTGATAAGATTTTCCTCCTGACCTTCACAGACCTACACCCCTTTTTAAAAAAATCTACTCAACATTGTGTCCTTGAATGAATCCTTGAATACCAATTAACAAAATATTCTTGGATGTGTTCTCTCCTACACAAGGTCATTATCATGACCTTCACTCTTAGAGAACGCTGATCCTTCCTTTCCCACTATCTAACATGCCATTCACTCCACAGCTAGTGGTGGGGTTGTATGCCCAACTCCCCCTCCATGCTGCCATTTCTCTGGCTTGGGCTTGCACAGATATTGTGCACACTGTTCCAATTAATGTGAATTCATATGTGTGGCTGTCTTGACGTGTCCAGAAACTCTTTCCTTGTAGTCATATTCTGTCTCTAACTGTTGTTCTTTTTCTGCATATTTTACCAGAGTGGTCCCAGAGCCTTGGGAGGGGAAGTTATATATATGACTATATATATTGTGACAATGTATATATTATTTCTTGAGCATTATTTCAGTTCCTTATTCTCTGCACCATGACCCGTTGTGAATTTGTGCTAGTTACCATTTGCTCTAAATAGAAACTTCTCAGACAACAGTTGAGAGATGCATTCATTGATCTGTGGGTATAGTGATAAATCATTAGGAAAAATTTAATACTATGTTCCTTTGATGGTGTAATAGTAGAAGGTTCTCCCTTAGGACCTGTATAGTCACAGGTTCTTGGCCCAATTATGATACTAAGTACTATATCAGTTAGATAAATATTTGCCTGCTAAAAGGGTTGTTCTATAACTAAATTCTAGCAAGACCAAAATGAGGATGAGGCAAGTGAGATGCCTAGGAAGCAGAATTAACACTGAAATTTATTCTTTTCTAAATTTTTTTTTTGTCTTAGAAATTTCCCTCATGCAAAAGCCAGATGGAGGAGCTATGAAACACTATGACCAACAAGAAGAGGCAGGCTTCTTATAGCCTCCAAATGTGGCAGTCCATAGGCATGTACTTGCCCTCAATATCAACTCTTGGACAACTCAGATATGATGTTTATTTGCCAAGTCAAATATAAAACATCCCACAAGACCTGTCAATTTGTCACAAATGTTTCTCAGTTTTAAATGAGCTAAAAACGGATTCTTGGGAATAACAACAGAAGGGACTTAGGAGTGAAATGATACTGATTAAACACCAACCTAGTTTTATTTTAGAAGGATAGACATTGTGAAATGACGTGGTATAAAGAACAATTCTGAAAGATAAAATTAGGTGTAATTAGAAAAAAAATGAAGAAGATAAGGCAAGAAATATTTCCAAACTTGATTAGCTACCTCCAAAGTTAAAGTTCAAGTCACGTGGTTTCCAAAAATAGCGATGTACTTGTGTGTTCCAAGGTGAACACACAACACACGAAAGGACAGAGGTGAAATCTGTCCTTTTCAGGTGAAAATGGATGAATGTTGGGTGCAGCCTTTCTTGAGCTATTTTGGATTGGCTTGTGTATTTGCCCTACTCTCTCCTCTGTAATAAGCCTGTTGCTATGCTCTTAGTAACTATGGCTGTATCACAGAAACCTAATGCTGAGTGGTAAGTTTAATGTCACTATCGTTGGCAAGTGCAAGACACACCCTCTGGCAGAAGACTCTCTGACAGCCATTGTAAAGCAGATTTACTATTCTTTCTCTACTTAGTCTTCCTTTCTTTCATGTTATCTGTTGTCTTAGAAATGATAAAATAGTGTTTTAGCTGGCACCAGGACCTTCTATAACTTACTGCACCTCCTAACACATACCAAGATCCCAATTGGTTTTTGTGTTTTTGCTCACTGTTCATGTCCTGATTCGTTGCAGACCATTCACTTAGCCCCAACTCTTCTTTACTGTGTAAGGCTAACACACCCATTAAGTCTATGGTTTAGATGGTCATCCTTGAATCATGCTAAAGTACTGCAAAGATCAGGGGTTGATGCCATTTCTAAACTTTTATAGCAATGTTTGTTGGCAGTTTTCTCCCTATACCTCACTCTTGCCCCATTTCAAGCAGAAGTTAGACTCTGAGAAATTTTGCCATAGGAAAACAGAAGAAGGGCTTAAGATATACTGCTGTGTCTCTGTTTTGTAAACAATTAATTTGCTCATTGTGATTGGCACAGTGGGAGAGAGAAGGAAGGTGCCCAGCAATTGGGTAAGAGAAAAGGGGCCAGGAAGTTCACAAGGAAGAAGAGAGAGGGCAACAGCTCCAGGGCAATGTCACATGGTGTAGGCAAGAATGACCAGCATAGCTGGGTGTCTTTCAAAGAGCACAGTAGTGGGCCACTAAGACTCAGTCTTTCAAAAGACTGTCAATGTTCTAAGCAGGCCTCTGGAGTGACAGAGCTCTTGGATGAGCCTCATAAGATCATGTAACCTGAATAACAGTGGCATATAGAATAACCAATATAGTCAGGACCCAGTGGCCTTGCTAGGTGTAAGTACTGGTTCAGTTAATGGAAGGAGCCTCTTGTGTGGAATTGAAACTGGTTCAGAATTGGATTGGTCTGGAAAGGACCCACGTATGCCATTTGTGCCAAACCCAGCCTACATACTAGTGCTTTATATTTGTTGCTCTGCTGCTTTATTTTGCTCATTAAACTTGTATGATATGCAATGTCCTAATTCATTTGTTTTATATTTGTATTATTTTACCTCAGCTATATAAAAAGCTTTTACAAATCTGTGTGATTTGAGACAGAAGTTTGTCATGTGGTTGAACAGCAACTAGGTTTCTGCAAAGAGAAAACCTAGGAGAGTCAAGCGTAAAGACTTGAATTCATCTCATTGTTCTCACAGATGATCGCTTGTTGGGAAATAGTTCAAATGCATTCCGAAACCCACCAGTAATTGCCTCTGCTTTCTCAGTTTCATAAAATTAGTTTATCTGTGTGTAGCTGCAGGCATCTAAGTTTGCAGTCTATGAAAGCATTCTGTCTCCAGGATGACAAGATTTGGGACTTGGCTTTAGCATAAATGTTAGGCAATCTTCCATTATCAAGCCAGAGAAGATGTACAAATAGGAAACATACTGTATCAGTAGTTAAGATGTCTGCCTCATGGCTATCCTTTTTAATTGCTAGTGACCATTTGTGTCATTACCAGAAAGGGTGGGCTGCACTCTCCTTGTGCTTTGAAACAGTGCTGTATGCTAGTAAAATTAGAAATACCATTTTAAAATTTAGTATATCAAAAAGTTTATTAATAGAATATGACAGGATCAAAATTGAATATAGAATGTGACTATAATTTTTTCTTGAGTCAGATTCTCATTTATCTCTTAAGCTATCCCAAACTCACCATGTAGCCAGGGTTGACCTTAAAAATTTGATCCTCCCACCCTTACTCTTCAGTGCTAGGAGTATAAGCATCTGCTACCACATCTAATGTAGGGCTGGGGATAAAAAAGGACCTCCCACACACTGAGTAAGCTCTGTACCAGTTGAGGTAGCTACATCCTCAGTCTCATCTCGTGTGTGTGTGTGTGTATAAAATATCAAAATATTAACCTTGAACAGAAATTTCTGATAATGTTTGTCATTAAAAAATTATACTAATACTAAGCAAGCATTAATAGTACCAACAATGGTGCAACTACCAGATACCTTCTATTTTCCAGATCTGACTGAAACTTCTCCCTCTTCAGGCTCTGGAGAAGGGAGGGGAGCTAATATGTAGGCCACATTACTGAAGAACAGGTGGTAGCTTTGAAGAGAATTTTTTCTGTATGGCCTAATGTTTCAAGAACAGTGATTGGATTGGACTTGCCAAGTGGTTTGTTTGTTTAAGCAAGCTTCATTTCCATATTAAATGCAATCAGGAGATTTCATTTAAAACTCTAAATTACTTTTTTAAAAAATTCCTACAGTTTGGAAAACTGTATCAATTTTGTCTTACTTGCTCTTGCATGTGGTATTTTATGAAATTTATTTATTTATCCTTTCCTGTGAAGTCTATGAAAGTCTTCTCAACTAAAGAGAAGGTGTGAAGGTTGGCTTTAGAATAAATAGTAGATAATTTCTTACCAAAAATTTGTTTTAAAAGCCCACATCTTTCAGAGGTGCTTTGAAATGAGATGTTTTCTCAGAACTCATTTGGTTGTTGAATTTCCCTGACCTCATTAGGTTCATAGCATGATGAGATATCTAGTCTCAGGGTTCTTTTCCTCTCTAAGAGCTTATTAAAGTATTTTACTAAGACAAACTGTGTTTATACTCAGTTATATATTAGAAGTTTAAAATAGAAAATTCCAATATACTTATTTACAAGTGAGTTTAAAAGTGGCAGTAAGTGGAGCTTTGTGGTATATTCCAATAATTCCAGAACTGGAGAGTTGGGATGTAGGGTGAGACATTGTCTAAAAACACCAAAAATTAAATAAAAGAAAGATAAAGTGAGCACATGGTTCAATTGCAGAGTACTAACCCAGGGTGCAGGAGTCCCAGGCTTCTAAGCACTGGAAAAATTGTAGTTAAAAAAAGTCTATGACACAGTGGCTTAAATGACGTTTTAAGAAAATAACTTAGATTTTTCCACATCAAATTTTTAAAAAGAGAAGTGGTGTTTTTCACTCCTGCAAACATCTTGGTATCTTGGTGATTATTGTATCTTACCCAACAGTTCTGCCAATTGACCTTCATCCCTAGATGATCTGATAATACTCATTTGGAGTACAAACTCCTTCTGCCTGTGTGGACTACATAACCGAAGAATTCAGGTTATTAGACATCAGGCAGACTAATGGATAAATTCATATTGTTATGGCTTGAAGATAAAGTGTCCATCCCCTGTCCAACAACCTCCACATTGTTAAAAACTTGGTCTCCAAATGGCAATGCTACTTTTGGAAGTTCTGTGAACCTTAGGAAGGAGGGTATAACTAGAGGAGGTAGGTGAGAGGAGGCATATTGTGGGGGTGTTTCTTATGTCTGGCCCCTCTGTATGAGGTCAGTCACCACCTCTACATCTTTGCACCTGCAGACTGTAGCTGAAGCCTCCTAAACCATGTCCTATAGCATTCTTCTTCCCCCTTTGAATTCTATTTCTCAGAGCAATCAAAGCCCAGCACAGATGTTGTTGTAATTTATGTGGAAAGCCATTTCAGATTAATTGTGGTAAAGAAGTTTGTATCTGATGAAGTTGAGATTAATTAGTTTGCTCCCATGGCTAATCTATAAACAGATCATATGTTTTTAGATAGAATGAGAGGCCTTCTATGGGTAAAATTGAGGAGGAGAGAGTCTCTCTTTGTCTTCCTTGTTTGTTCTTAATAACCCCCTGTTTCTTAGAGGTATTTATTTACTGACACTAATGATAGTGTAGCTATAATTGCAAATACTTTTAATCTTTACATTGTTGCTTCTGTTGATTACTTGATAGCTTCCCATGAGGTCATGTAATCTTTGTTGTATCAAAAAAGTTTAAACAAATGCTGTCATTTGATAAAAGCAATTGAGACTAAGAAAGCTAAAAGAGTTTTCTGACTGACACTGTCAAGGAGAGGTGACTGAGCTGCAGTAAGGTGTATTTATCTCGGAACTCCTCTATGCTTTTATGGAGTGGCCTTAGAGAGCCACTCTAGAACCCCGGTATGGCTTGTCTACTTTATCTTCTATTGCTGGCTTACTTATATTATATATCTCAGTCAGAGCTGAGATAATTCACACTGGGACTTAATGGGATTGAATGGTTTATATATTCTTTTAACAATTATTTTTATGTCTTTCTATTTATAAAATTCTTATTTTTGATTTTTATTTAATTATTTTAGTTAATATGCAATGGATTTCATTTGGAAATTTTTATATATGTATCTTAGTATACCTTGATTGACTCTTGCTTTTTGATTTTTGGTGTGGGGGATTGAATTCAAAACCTGTGTGTGCTAGGCAAGTACTCTACTACTTAACTGTATAATCAGCACTGATTATTTTAAATAAATAAATATATATTAATGCATGAATACACACATATGTATAATTATATTTATATCTATAACCATATCTGTATCTATATATCTTGCCATATATCAGAGGATTCTACGCCTAACTCCAAGTTCTAGAGTTGCAGTCACACATGTACCACCATCCTCCAGGTGGTTCACCTATTTTACCAAAGTATTTTTTACTTATTCAAGGTTACATCAGTGCCCTTAGAGAACTCTTCTCTTCTGAGCACACACATTGAACAAATAATAACCATATGATGTTTTTCCTCTAGGGCAATGGCAATCTGACTTTTACCAATAAACAGAATTTAGGTGATATAATTTGCTTATTTAGTCAGTGTAGATAACCTGTCCATGCCCACTGCTGCTATAGTGGCACAGCGTGTGTGTGTATGTGTGTGTGTGTGTGTGTGTGTGTGTGTGTGTGTGTGTGTGTGTGTGTTAACCTACTGTTATCTGATTGGATTTGTGACCTACTCCACAAGAAGGACAATATATAAACCTTGTCAGAATCCAATACTGGGGAGGTCATACACCACAGGGGGCAAACTTACTATTGTTGTTTAGCTAAACTGACATAGAATCAGCTACACTCAAATGATTGATGTTTATATCTATAGCCACATAGTATTCTAATCCTTAATCAGAGACTTTCATTTGAACTGTACTGTAGTGAATGCAGACTCATGACTGCTTGTTATTGTTTTTCTTTAATCTAAATATCAAAATCATTTAATTTTACTAGTAAAGACTCAGGAGCCAGATGCTGGATTGAAAGCCTGCTACCTCAGAGAGACAGTGAAAGCATCCGGCTGACCTTCCTACTCAGCCTACAGCCCAGAAAGTAAGAGCCTCTGAGTAGGATCCCAAAAGGAAAATGCCCTTTCTCCTTCTCCATGATGTCTTAAATACCCTTTGAGATGAAATCCCTTCCTTTCTATTTCCTGTCAGCTGGTTGCTTATTCCACCTCTTGACCTAAGGTTAATTTTGTTTAATCCTTGTTATAGAAAGCTCTTGGATTAAAAGTCTGTGTTAGGGCTGAGACACGCCACAACTAGGGTTCACAATAGGATCAAATATATTGCGACAACTACTCAAGCTGCATAGAATAAGTGATGGCTGAGTGGCCAGCCCTAAACAGGCTATGTATAGCATCCACTTTAAGCCTCAGTGAGCACTGCAGTGAGTACCCAAGAAGCACTCAGTGAGCAGTATAGAAGGTATGAGCTCCTCTAGCTTACAAAGTACTAGGGAACCCAGGAATGCTAAACGTGCAGGAATGGAACGTCCTCTTCAATGGAAAGGATTTACAACTATCATCCAAGTGGAAAGCTGGAATTGGATGTAGTTAATCACCTGGTGATTTTTTACTATCTTTTGAGCCAGGCCTCAACAAAGACCCCAGACTATCATGTTTATCCCAGACTCCTGAGCATTGCTTCTCAATCAATAGAACCTATTCTTAGGAGGGGGCCCAGGTATTTGAAAAGAGTCTGCTATTATGCTCATTCCAGGCCCTTCCTCACTAGAGCCTTATCCTTGGCACTTTTTCTCAATCAATAATAGAACCCATTCTTATGGAAGAGGTCACAGGTACTTTGCACAGGAGTTTGACATAGCCATGCCTTAAGCTTTGTTGTGATAATCACCACGAGGAAACTTTTTCCAAAGTTGCACTGTGCTTAAATATGTCAAAAATAAACTGCTTGGGCTCAGACTCTAGACGTTTGAACCAACACCAGAAAACTAAATCATGTTGAATCAGAATTCCTTTTTGCCTCACAGGAATCATTCCTCTGCCATCTGCATTTGCAAGGACTCCCACGAGAGTGGAACAAATATAAGAGCTAAAAGATAGAAAGACAGGTTATGATGTATTGTCTTCATGGCATGACACAGTGATTGCAAATGTGATCCCAATAGCTGCAGCTGCAGGCACTGGGATTGCATAAAAGTGGGGCTGGGAAGGGGTTCATAAGTCATATGCCTCCACGCTGACCTATTGGCTAACAGTGGATTCTGGGGAAGAGACAGTTACTATCTTTAGGCGTGTAGTCACAGATGAAGCCACCAAACTCCAGTGGATAAGTTCCAAATTCATGACTACACAGAGGCTTTTGTTAAAATCAATGTGTCATAAAACAAAACAGAAAGACAGCAGTGTGGTAAAGGAAGCTGGATGGCAGGTGTGGGAGGGAGTTGAAGGTGCGTAGGGGTGTGAGAGGAAGCGCAAAGTGTTACAGGGTAAACAATGTGTGTAGTAAGACACAGAACCTTTGCATATTCTTGATAGGAGTGTTAATTAGCACAGAGATGATGAGAAACAGTATAAAGATTCCTCAGAGGAATCCGGCCATAGATTGTATTCCTAAAGGAATTTAAGTCAATAGGCTGTGGAGATGAGGGGCCCTTGCACATTTGCTGTAACATTTGTGACAGCCAAATTGTGAAATCAACCTAAATGTCTACTCATGAATAAACAGATGAAAATGTGGCATGTACAATCGTGAAATGCTCTTAGGGTGTTTCCTTGAAGAAGAAAATCTGCCCAGTTTGCAACAACGAAGATGAACCTGAAAAACATTAGGTGAATAAGTCAGGCATAGAAAGAGAAATTTCTAATATTTGTGGAGTCTAAGTGGTTGAAGTCATTTTCAGTAGAGTATTCTCACAAGGCATCATTCCTCAGGAGCCACACACTCTGCTTATTGAGACAGGCTGTCTCATTGCTCTAGAGCTCTTTCAATAAGACAGGTTTGCTTGTGGTAGACCTTAAGAATCTACTTATCGGTACCTTCATAGTGTCAGGATTATAAGCACACACGATCATACCCAAACATTTTTATGTGGAGTCTGGAAATAAAACTAAAATTTTCAGTTTGTCTGATAAACACCTGACTGACTTAGCTGTCTCCCAAGTCCAGTATAAAGAACTATAAGGAAAGTAGATTTTAACTGTCCCATCTCCACAAATAACAAACTTATAAAGTAGTATTTGCTACTTTACTTCAGCCATTTCATAGTATATACATTTCCAAATAACATGTACATTTCCAGTATATGTAATTTATATTTGTCAACTAAAATAGAGAAAAATAAATATGCATCCTATAATATTGTTCAGTTATTTCTGCCTCAGTGATATTTATAATTTTTGTTGTCAAGTATCCCCTGAATTCAATGAATACTACTTATAACCACACTAGCTATGTGTGGTTTTCCACTGAGTCGTGGGCACCTTACCAGTGGCCACATCCCCAAAGAAGAGTGGAGTGACTCTCCCTTCTTTAGCAGCCAGCAACTTCCAATATCACCTCTGATAAAGATGTGGCTCCATCCACCCTCATGCTGGAAATTGGACTGGCTTGATATTGTTCAGGTCTTACACATGGATGCACACAACAAGCACATCATGCACTGAAGTCAACATTTCACAGAATTCCGCTTCATTTGCCAGCTCTCACATTCTTTCTACTTCCTCTTGTTTGAGGTTTTCTGATCCTAGGAGAGTGGGAGGTTGATGTAGATGACCCATCCACATCTGAGTACTCAGAGTTATTTATACTCAGCCCTTTGACCAGTGATGGGTGTTTTCATTAACTACTATCCAGTGCAAAAAGAAACTTCTTAAACCAAAGTTGAAAGCAGTCAAATCTACAGATTTTCTTTTTACACACATTATTTTAAAGGCAGTTTGACGGCATGACCATTGAGTAAAACAACATCACCTACTCCCAGCCCATGATTCTCTCAGGTTATGGGCAGTGGACTAGGTGTACAGTCGTAGACATGAAATCTCTTCTGCGGAACAGGCCTCGTGTCTCATCAGAAAGCAGTCGGTTACCCAATAACCTTCATGCCGCTGTTTCACCAGTGGGCACATGGTGCCAACAGGTCAGTGTTGCAGCATTCAGTGTCTAGTGTTGGGTATGATCATTATAATATCTTTTCCTTCCTCTCACTTGCAACCTGCATAGCATCATCTGGAACTATGTAATTAGGCACTGGGAAGAGTTTCCTAATCAATTTGGGGCTGATTTCTCAATGCTCTGCACTCAAAGTGAATGGTGCCCTCAGGAATTGGGTCTTACCATCTGGTTATGGTGGGTATCCAAGAACAGTGACAGTTGCCTGTGCTGTTTTGGATGTTCCAGTGGCCTCCCTAACCAATGACAAATAGGAAAGATTTTCATTTAATAACCCATGTCTTCTGGGACAAGCATTCTCTGCTCATGCAGGGTACATGTTCAAACTCTTTAAATTTTTACAAATTGAAATAGAATTATATCATTTCCCTCCTCCCTTTCATCCCCCAACTCCTCCCATATACCATCTTTACACCCTTTAAAATTTTTATTTTATTAATTTATTCATATTACATCTCAATGGTTATCCTCTCCCTTGTATCCTCCCATTCCTCCCTCCCTGCCATTTCCCCCTTACTCCCTTCCCCTATGACTGTGACTGAGGGGGACCTCCTCTCCCTGAATATGCTCATAGGGTATCAAGTCTCTTCTTGGTAACCTGCTGTCCTTCCTCTGAGTGCCACCAGGTCTCCCCGTTCAGGGGACATGGTCAAATATGAGGCACCAGAGTACGTTTTACACCCTTTTTAAACAATATATATCTTCTAATTAGCTTATAAACTAGTGGATTTCCATAAAATGTCTTCATTTATTCTTAGATTTGACCAACGCACACCTACCATCTGCTTTCCCCTATCCTTCTATCGCCACATAAACCTTTAACCCTGAGTTTACCCTCCCTCATTTTTCATTTCACATGTATTCTATTTTCTACCCTGATTGATTTTATTCTGGGGCTTGGAATATCATAATCTTCCATGTAGCTTTTTAAAATGTACTCTGTATTCTGGCTGGTTAAAGTTTGACTACAAAGTATTGTTTATTATATGTGCATGTATATCCGTTGTACAAAGTAATAGCTCTCATGAAGATATTTAAAGAGTTAAAGAGATGGCTCACACGTTAAAGTTTAGACTCACAGTGAAAAATACAAGACATGTAAAAATATATGCAGCATGTGCTTTATTTATATCCAGCCCCTCCCCTTGCCTTCCCTTGTCACCCTTTCCTCTTCTACTTGTACATTCCTTTCACCAAATAGTCTTCCTTGTACTTGAATGGTTTTTTTTCCTATTTTCATGTTGATGTATTATTCCACGGAAGACAGAACTGGTCCCATGTATAACATGCTTTGCTTTGATCTGACAGTCTTTTGCTTATATTTTTAAAATGTGACTAGTTATGGTGTTGCTTGCAGACCTCAACAGATATGCTTACATAAATGCTACAGGTAAATAAAAGGGCAAACAAAAGTCTATAAATTGTTTATATTTAAAATATATTCAAGGACGGAAACATGATCATCAGCGAACATGTGATGGTCAATTCCAAGGAAATTGATGTGTGATCAGATGAGCTTAGCCCGAGAGGCGGCTTGTGTGTCAGTATTTCCCGGGAAGTCTTCATACAGCTCCATGCTGAAGATTCTCAAGTTGTCAGTTGGATCTCTCTTATTTACGGCTCTGTATCACTTTGTGTTTATGTCAGCTTCTCCCTGTTTGATTGTTGCCTCGCTTCCAGGGCTCTAATGCTTTCCGGCTTCTAAACACTCCCTTATTAACCTGCCAGCCCTGGGGAAGCCAGCAGGGAGTGTAGAAAAGCTCTTCATGTTCTGAGAACAGAAAATTCTACCACAGCAGGGTCAAGTAACTTTTACAAGATCTCAGCTCATCAGAAACAAATTGAAACCTTCTGGCTTTGCACAGAGAAATTAAGACAAACTAAAATACATCATTAAGCATCATCCCTTGCTCCTAGAGGGAAAAATTCTATACCTTGTCATTGAAGTTGTTTCCATAGACATGCAGTTGGAAGCCTGGGGAATCTTGGCATATTTTCATCATATTTCTATCCATGACAACCATTGTTTATTGAAAATATAACCCTGATGCAAAAGCTGAGTATGGGGAATGTTGGGGTTTGCCTTTTGTTTTCATTTAACAGATTGTCTATAATTATAGAACACAAAATACAAGCAGATAAAAAGAACAGAAACCTGGGATGGTGGATCAGTGATAGTCCTCAGGAGACTGAGGCAGGAGAATTGCTTTAAGTTTGAGGGTAGCCTGACTCACATAGTAAGTTCAAGGGTGGCCTAGGCTGCAGAGTGAAAGCATGTTTTAAAAGTTCAATAAACAAACAAACAAACAAACAACCACAACAACCTCAGTAGAGCATTAAAATCGATGCTTTATAGATGAAATGTTATGACATTTAAAAAAGGATGATATGGGGTTTAATTAACCTCTTCCATCACAGAAGCTTCATCTTCCCCAGCCTGTGCTGAGATTGTAGGTGGACTGACAGGTCTCACTTGAAGAACCAATCCATCAGAAAGGTCAAAAGTAAGAAAAAGATAACAGAGCTATACCAAGTCTGACATATAAGAATATTTTGGACTACATGAGATATACACATGGTACATGCTCTCTATAATGAAATCCACATATGTGGTGTGTGTGTGTGTGTGTGTGTGTGTGTGATGTGTGACAGAGAAAAGACTTTTAGAGCTTTTATTTTCTGAATCAGAACTTAATCCTCCTATTTGATTTCAATTATTTTTGGATTTTGGTCTGGGATTTCTTTTTAATCCATACTCAAAGTGCTACAATGTAGCTCAGTTTTATTAAAGTGAACCATGTGAGGCTGCCGAGTCTGGAAATCAAGGATTGTTGAATACTGTCAACTTTTTCATGACTCAAAGCTGACATTAGATTTCCATTTAGTTTCGGTACAAAAACTGGTTAAGTGTCCTCGGTAGAGCAAGCCACATTGGAAAAGACCTTAGGAGGGCAAAGCCATGCAGGTGTACTCTCTGCTCTGCTAGTACAGGCCTCCATGACAGGGAAGCAAGGGATGAACTGGCCCCCATGACACTAACATTATGATGCCTTGCATGTACTTCCTCTAGAAACTAAAGAGATACATTTGTAACCTCACAAGGAGCCTATGATGCAAGTCCCACTGTTATTCTATTTTTACCAGTGAAGAAATGAAGCTCTTAAGGTTGTTTGTGTCAACTTGACAAGGCTGAAGTGCTACATTGATGCAATGGACACACAAATGGTTAGCTTTTGAGAACAGGAGACCATTCCTCATGGTGTGTGTGTATTCCTCATCCATTCACTGAGGTGAAAATTGTAAGAACACGTCCCTAAGATGAAGGAATTCAGCTGCCAGGTTGCTTTTGGACTTAAGATTACAGCATTAGTTTCTGATAGAACCACCCTCCCCCATCATATGAGTCAGTTGTTTAGACTAAATGTCTTGGCCTACTTATTTATTCATGCATGCACACATCCATCATGCATTTTCCTATTATCTATTGTATATCTAAGCATATGTACTATTGGCTCTATTCCTCTTGATAACAAGCCCAGACTCTGAGGTCAAGTAGCTGTTTTCTTGAAGTACTGTACTGCAGGACAACGAGTAATTGACTTGTATTTATCTGGCATGCAAGTCCGTACTTTTACTCACTGCTTCATAATATCTCCACCTGGATTCTTATTATAGAAAGTCACAATGTATAGTTCTTCACACGAGAATCGGTTTGTTAGCCTTATTAGATCATTTGTTCAAGAAGATGAAAGCATTTGTTTCCTTGTATTCTAGCATGGTACCCAACATATATTTTCACTCATTACATGGAACAAAAGGCTTGTGTAAGGTGTGCTGCTCATTTCTAAAATTCTATAAGATATGCGTTGTTAATGTTATATAGAAAAACAGAGTTTTTGTGACATTTTAAGAAGTAAATATAGAATGTGTTTATTGAAAAGTTAGATTGTCATGATTGTTCAAAATGCAGGGAATAACTGACTGTGGGGTTGTCTCCCCCATTTGACACATCTGCAGCATAAGTACCCCCAAAGCTCAGGGAATGTTCTAGAAGAGGAGACAGAAAGATTGTAAGAACCAGCAGACCAGGACATCTCCTGGGAGATTGTGTCTTCTTCATAGGAGAAGGAAGCTGTACCCCTGAGATTTCAGCAATCACTTTGTCTAAGCAAGAGCTGAGTAATGACACTTGTTGACATACCAGTGTGGACAGGGGATATCTCAGGGGCACCACCCTTAGACGACAAACTACAGGCAACCAGTGTTGAGAGGAAAATTATTCTCTTCTAAGGATGTGCCTTATAAGTGGTTGTTTAATATCTAAAAATCACCATATGAGCATTACCAGATGGACCCATTAGTTGTATTCATATATTTATATGTATATATGTAACAATAACAAAGAGAAAATGGAAATAATATATAAGAGTAGAAGGAGGGGTTTGAGGTTTACAAAGGACACAGTGAGGGCCAAAATATAATAAGGGACTGAAGATGATCAGCATATATTATAAACATATATGAAATTTCTTTTTTCTTTTTTCAATTTTATTAATTTATTCATATTACATCTCAATGGTTATCCCCTCCCTTGTATCCTCCCATTCCTCCCTCCTTCCCATTTTCCCTTTACTCCCCTCCCCTATGACTGTGACTGAGGGGGACCTCCTTCCCCTGTATATGCTCATAGGGTATCAAGTCTCTTCTTGGTAGCCTGTTATCCTTCCAGAGGAATATCAAATGGCTAATTTTTCATAATAAAATATTTTATTTTGTACAACTAATAAAATGCTAATAAAAATGAAAAAAAGACTGTTTGCAAGCCACAATGAATATCTGACAGCATTAATGCTTGCCTTTAGCTTATTTCTCAGCACCAGCAGCAAGGGTAGAAGGACTGTTTCTAAGACAAAAAGTAAAGTGGCATTTCTCTAACAATGAAAGAAAAAAGCAATCAAGGTTCATTGCTGTAGAAGGCAAAGTTGTTAACCATTAATCTGAGAAAGGCAGTAAGGTTGGATGTCTAGTGCTGGCTCTGATTGACCAATGATGGCTCTGCCAAGCACTTAGGAAGCATTCGGAGGTGACAAGAGGCCCTGAGACAGAATGCCCTGTAATTGGGAATGTCCACTTTGGACAAGGGAGGAGTATCAGGAGACGGTGCGCAAACCATTTTTATGCTTACCCACATGTATGTATATGTATGTATGCATGTATGGATGTAAATTATATAGGTACAGAGAACAAGAATAAAATTCAACTTGAAAGGAAGTGGAAAGCTCTCTGCGATCAGATGCTTAGGGGAGATTGATTTCTCAAACACCAACTTTGACATATATACATGCACTATCTTACCAGTTTCCTTCTTTCTATCACCACCCACACAAAAATCAAGTGAACAATATCTGTGTGGACTTGTTCACAGGATTAAAAAAATCAGTCCTCAAGGTCCAGGTACAAAGATTATACTCAGTAAAAAAAAAATATTTTTTGGTGCATTAGTTTAATGTCAGCCTATATGTCATCATAAATTAGGCATTGATCTCATAGTTTTATGTTGTCAGCATCTGCTTAGTTTGGCTCACATGTTTATTATACTGTTCCTCACATATAGAATGTATTCTTCATGTTAAGCGCACATCCTGTAGGATCTGCACTAACAGGGCCCTTTGTTTATACATCCACCTGGCTCTATATTGTGTGACATTGTCTTTGCTTCCTCTTGGTTCTTGCAAGGCACTGTTGCTTGGAATACAAAGAAGAGGAAAGAGCAACTTTTTTCTTTCGTTTTTCTTTCAGATGGAGCCAGCAGTCGTCCCATAGCCATTCCTTTTCAGGTGGTCTGTCTTTTCTTGGAAGCTGTAAAATAGTATGTTTGTTTTTCTTTGTCATTTTCAGTCTTATTGCTGTGCCTAAAAGTGAATTCACCTTAATTTTTGCTACTTGAGATTTATGAAGTTTCCTCCATTTGAAGAAGGCCTTTCAAAGTGATTAGAAATTCTCGTCATTAAGAAAACTTTCAAGTAGCATCTATTCCTAATTTTAAAAATATTTTCTTGAGTCTGTAATCAGGCATTACTATAGTTATTGCCAATCCAGCCTCCTTTCTAGTTTTTATATTTTGCATTTAATTTATTTATGCAATAATCTAATGGTAGTCTTTGACAAGATTAGTGATCAAATGTTCATTTATTTAGCATTTTTTAATTAATTTAGAACTTCATTAAATCTAGTCACTATCTGACACATTACTTACTCATGATTTTATGTTTTTTATTTAAATTTCAATTTTAAAGAGTTTATACATGAGTACCATGTTTACATTATTTCCACACCTTTCTCTTTTTCTCTCCAAGCCCCTATGTGCCCCACTCCCTCTCAAATTTATGACCTTTTCTTCTTTAGTTCTAGACATATTCTCATGTACACACAGCCCTATATTTTATGAACTCCCTTTAGTGTTGCTAGCTTACACATGCATTTAGTGCAGATTACAAGTTTTGTTGGTTGTAAATTGCTTTGTCCCCACATATAGGACAGCTTAATGACCTACAATATCAGGTTGTATGGTAGATTCACTGTACACTGGTTCGTTCCATGGGTGTTACTCGCCTGCCTTGTTACATATTCCCCCATTTCTGCTTCCCTGCCTGTGATTACTATTGTTTTAGCACATTTGAATTATTGTTTAGATTCCACATTTTAGTAAGAGTGATCATGCTATTTTCCTTTCTGTTTCGGGCTTGTTTCACTTAGCACAATGCCCTTTAGGTTTGTCGAGGCAGTCTTAAAAGGCAAGACTTTCTCAAGGCTAAGTATATGAAGTTCTTTGACCACTTGCCCATCAGAGGTACTTTAGTGACCTTGTCTCATCACTTGTCTCTTGTAAAGTGCGCCACAATGAATGTAAGAGGACAAGTATTGATGGTTGAGTTTGGGGCAAAAATCAATTTGAGGATTAGGTGAACATTTCAAATTGTCAGAGCTGGCTCATTTTTACTTCTATCCAGTGCCAAAATCAAGATAGACACATGCCTTTATTTTCCCATCTGGTAACAATAGGACACTCAGCATATGTGGACAGGGTCTTGTCCTGTAGGTTTCTATATAGTAAGCAAGCGAGGACAGACATTCCAGGTCACATTAGCACAACAGAGTTCCTCAGAGAAAAGCTACCCTTGCTGTTTGTTTGCCTCCAGGGGTACCACCTCATCTAAGTTTTAGGGTTTGGTTTTTCTTATTGATTTTCTTATGTGTTTCATCTCAGTAGTGCATTTAACATGACTCATAGGAAAATATTATATCGAATCAGAACAGCTGTTCAAGATATAAAGCCTACCATATTGTTGGAAACAGAAATAAACAGTGAGATGTAACCGTGCCACTTTCCACAGGCTTCTGCTGAGGACATTTGACTAGAAGGCATGGAATGGAATATCTGCATTACACAGAACAGAGCGCACTTGAGCAAATGTCCCTGACTTCTCTGACTTGCAGTTTTTAATGTTGCGAATGTACATCCGAGCTCAGGAGCCTCCTGCTGTCCTGGACTCTGCCATATGAAAATAAAGGAGAATTTCTATTGACTCAATTAGGGTCTTCTCTGGTCTTTTCTATACACATTATTAGTCAGACAGGCTGCTCATGCAGGGTAGCAGGGATGGAGAATGTTGAGGTCTGTACTGTGTGATGCGGCAGCCGAAGATGAACACAGGGCGTGGCAGAGCTCTATCCTCTCTTTATGGGTCCACGGATCCAGTCACCATAAGTTTGCATGGGGAAGAGCAGGTTGCTCATCAAGTGGACCATCTGGGACTACTCACCCAGACACAGTTTCCCTCAGCAATTTCCTTATGCCTGGCTCTGTTACCATAATGGATGCGTTTTTGTCATCTGTTCCTTGAGAATATTTTGAGATATCAGTGTTTAAAATGTTAGAGCCATTGCTTTTTGGCAAAGGATGAAGAAGTGTGATAATTTATCATCAGGGCAGGCACACATTTGAAAAGTAAAACTGCTCCCTTGTCTCGAGCTGTTAGCTCAGTTCAACCTCATGAGAACTGTGTTCCAAGTACATGAGTCTGAAGCCACTGGGTGTAACCAGATTTGTGGCATGAGATGACACCACCGCAAGCAAAACCTTAATAACTAGTTCAAAAAATGAAAACAATTTTAGGCTTCTACGTTTTCAGTGTAGCGTCATATCACTTTGCAGTGCGTTGACTAGATAAATATGCTTGTAAACTTTAGCATAGAAACAAGAATGCCACTTGAAGTAAAATTGTCCCTTGTCTTGTTTAAGTCGAAAGGATGTGAACCAAAAGAAGTGAGAAGGACACTGGAGCCTGCCACGCACGTTCATGAACTTTCGCTGTTGCTTCGGGCATGGTTTCTTGCTGTGTAATTTGGCCTTGTTGTCTCTGAAGCATTTTTTTGAACAATAGGAAGTAAGAACTAAAGTAACAGGTAGGTGCCAAATCAGACAGAGGTGCCCTTCTTCCTCAGTGCGAGTAATAAGGTGAGGATCCTCCGTGTTGTACCTTTGCAAAGCCTGTTGCCCAACCCACTACACAAGGGCTGGGAGCGAAGGAGTCTCTTTGAGTCTCCTAAAGGACATGGCGTTGAAATTAGCCTTTGAAGGATGATGCTGGCACAAAAAGTTTGCTTTCTTTTTCATAGCAGGATTTCCCCCTCTTTTCTTTGTCACAGGGCTATTCTGATAATCTCCTGTGAAGTGGGGAGTGATGCCCCAAAGATGCAAACTTACATGTTTGGCTTTTGATTTACTGAGTAAAGCAAATGGAATAAATACAAAAACATAATTTCACTTGTAGGAAAAGGAAGAAGTGTGCATTTTTGTGTTTTGTTTTATTTTTAAAGAGAGAATGTCTTTTAAAAAGAGACTTCTTAAAAAAAGATTTACTTACGAACATATATTTGTGCTTTGTTTGCATGTATGCCTCCATGACAGAAGAGGACATTAAATCCCATGATAGATGGTTGTAAGCCACCATGTGGTTTCTGGGACTTGAACTGAGGAACTCTGGAAGAGCAGTCAGGAATCTTTACTGCTAAGCCATCTCTCCAGCTCCTCTTTTTAATAATTTATTTATTTTTATTTTATGTACTTTGGTGTTTTGACTGCATGTATGTTGTGTGAGAGTGTCTCCTGGAACAGGAGTTACAGGCAGTTGTGAGCTGACATGTGAGTGCTGGAAATTGAACTGAGGTCCTCTGGGAGAGCAGCCAGTGCTCTTAACCACTGTGTTGCTTTTCCTGTCCAAAAGAAGTGTTAAAAAAAAAACAGCAAAGAGTAACAGACACATCCAGATGAGAGGGTTTTGAGGGAGGATCAGATCATGACAGAATGTTTGGTCAGGTGTCATTACTATGTTAAACTTCTTTTCTGTCTTCTATGATATATTCGGTAAAATATGTATTCTCATTGAAATAGTAGACTTTAAAAGATTATGCTTTCAACCAAGAACTAAACTTAATTGAAACATGGAGTTAGAACAGCCTGTGTTCTGTTTTCAGGACATTATGAGTTAAATACAGAGGCTGATCCCTGGGCTCTGGTCATAGTCAGCTTCCTCACAGGCATGGTTAAGATGGATAGAAACAAGAAAATATTTTGTACAAAGCCATATGGATAGGAATAAGTAAATATTCTCAGAGGAGATCATTTTGGAATAAGACGCTTCATATCTTTTTTTGTTCAAACTCAATGGTTGTCAGGGAGCAGATGCTTGAATCTGATTTCTCACGAAACTCTAAAGTCAAAACGAACTGGATTCTTTATTGTAAGCATGCCTTTTTGAAAACTGAAGGGTTTTGGAAATATAAAGGGGATCAGAGGCCCTCCTTGTCAAGGATAAATAAAAAGCATGATTTAATTGCAACATGGAGACACGTGAGGGAACATGGCAAGAGAAAAGGCAATAACAACAGTCTACAGCTGTAGCTAGAAGGCCAGTGAAGGCCAGTGTTGATTTGAACTCCAGTTACCACCAAAAAAAGAAAACCATAGAATATTGGTTTGGGACTTAGTAGTTTGGAGATGGTAATATGCATTTATAAATACAAATATTTTTTGAAAAAGTATTGTAGTGTATGTCTCTGTGTGTGTGTATGTATGTGTGTGTATGTGTGTGTGTGTGTGTGTGTGTGACTGTGTGTATATATGAGCATGCATATGTCCCTCATCTCCTCCCAGATGCTTCCCACTTTCTCACCCATGCAATTCAATTCCTTTTTTCCTCTCTATCTTTAGAAAACAAAGAGGCCAATAAGTAAACAAACAGGAAAAAAAACAAATAAAAAGCATGAGAACACACACACACACACACACACACACACACACACACACACACCATAGAAATACAAAAATCAGAAACCATAATAGATAATCAAAAGACAAGCAAGGTTTTAAAAATTGTTCAAGCAAATCATTATGAGACCAAACATCTCCAAAAATATCATTGAGTTTGTATTGTGTTGACCATGTACTGCTGTGTATGGGTCTCCTTTAGTGTGGTCTATATGCTCAATAAGGTTCCCTTCGGAGGGGAAAAAACTAATATTTCTTTGTGATGTGTTGTCATTGGAAATGGCATCTGAGTTAAGGATGGGGGCTCATGGTGCCCACTTTCCCTCTCAGTGCTGGAGCTCCATCTGGCTTAGACTTGTTCGGGCCCTGTGCAAGTTGCCAGTCTCTGAGTTCATATGAATGTCAGTTCTGTGGTATCTGGAAGGCACTGCTTCCTTGGTGTCTTGCATCACCACTGGCTTTTTACAAGCTTTCAGTTTATCCTTTTGTTCTTTTGTACAGTTCCTTGAGCTCTGAAGGGCCTCCCCTCCATCCAACTCATGTTTGATGAAGAAATCCCACTCACGACTGAGTGCTCTAAGGTCCCTTGCTATTCTGCACACTAGCCAGTTGTGAGTCTCTGTATTAGTTCCTATCTCCTGCAGGAGGACATTTCTTTGACGACATCTGAGTGAAACATTGGTCTATGGACATAGCAGAATGTCCTTAGGGATCATTTTATTGCTATGCTCCTTTAGTAGAGTGGTAGTATTTGGCTTTCCCCCAGATCCATAAGTTGTGTAGTTTCATGTTCCTGGCCATCCAAGTGGCATGGGGAATGGGTTCCATCTCAAGAACTGGGCCATAACTAAAATCAAATATTGTTTGGTTACTCCCACAAGCTTTGTGCCACTCTTGTACCAGTATATCTTGCAGGCAGGACACCAGTGTAGATTGAAGGGTTTGTAGCTGGGTTGGCATTTACTTTGCTATTCTGGTAGTGTGGATAACACTTTCTAGTACTCTGGTCAGTACGGGTGAGGTTGTAGTAGTAGTCAATAGGTGTGAGACTCTAGTTAGGCAACAGCTTGACTTCTCCATGTTTAATGACATATATAGTTGTTGTTTTCAACAACAGGGTTTTACCGTCTAAACTAGAGAAACTGTAGTCTGGTGTTGCCCCAAAAGCAATGTTACAGTTTATAGAAAAGGCAACATAAAAGGAAATTCATGTGTGCAGAGTTTGCTGTGAGCCTAAAGTGCTGGCTTGGGAGATGAATCTTTCTTCTGGTGCCATAGATCTTGGAGTGGGCCACTTGCAATGGCCAGCTTGGTATTTTCTTCAAGGATTTGTAGGGTCCTCACATTAACTATGGCACCCATAGTCTTCGTTCTTTCTGAAATTGGATTCTGTATATGAAAACTTATAAAATCAAAGCTATCATCATGAGACATGCATTCTTTGTCACCTGGTGCATCATTGAAGATGTTTGCTTAGAGATCCGCTCCAAGTACGGGAGTGCCATTTCACAGATACTGGATTGTAGTGACCAGGGCCTGGAGTTCCAACTAAGGTCCAGGAGATGGGTCAGAAGCTGAGGACCCAGAACAAGTGCAGAGAGACCAGGGAGAGGAGTCCATCATAGTGCAAGTAGGGACTGCGGCCAGGGGGATCCCAATGGGCAATGGAGTCCAAACTTTTAATGAGAAATTGTTCAAGTTAACCAAAATAGGAGCTAGCGTGACTTTTTAATTTTAATAGAAAGCCGATAGATTTGATTACACAACATTTGCCAGCAAATCCAGAGGAGCCGTGCAGTAGAAATAAAGATATGCAGGCCTGGTAGCTAAGTGGGAGGGCAAGGATAGAGGAGGAAACAAGTGCTTGAGTATTTGTCCATGCACATTTTATTTAAATTGTCCAGACTACAAAGCAGGAAACACTATTTTGCTGCTGAATAAAGGCATAGAAAGATTAACTTCACACACACACACACACACACACACTCAGAGCTAGGAAATGGTAGAGCTGAGATTTAAACACAGAGCTTCAGTTTCACCAGCAGACGGCGTCAAAAGAGTGAAATGGAAGGAAAGGGTCATTAAAGAATAAGCATACGTCTTTATCTACAGGAGCATAGAAATTCATATTGATAGACATTTATCTGTATACATGTTTGCAATTATATGTTATTTTGCTTCCTTAATTCATCCTGTGTATATGTGTTCTGAATGTTGTGTAAAAACGTTGGAACTATGGAATAATATACTAAGTATAGATTTGTCTGACATAGTAAGACCCAGGTGACTTGTAAAGCATAATTTCTAAGTATGGCTATAAAATGCTTTTAGGAAAGACTAATTTTGAAGCAGTGATGTGAATGAGGCAGATCTTCCCAACTAACTGGTAGTCTGCAAATTTTTCTGCACGTTTCTCCTAGAAGACAGATGGTTCAATATGTTTTTGCACTCTTGTAACAGAATACTATGGCTTGGGTAAGTTAATAAACAGAACTATCTTTGCTTATCAGTCTGGAGACAGTGAAGTCTAAAACTTGGTTTCTGTCATATGGCGAGAGCTTTCTTGCTTTTGTCACTCCTGAGCAGAAGGTAAAATGGCTAGACAGGGTGAGAGGAGGCCAGAAGGCTGGATTTCCCTTTTACTAGGAACTGTTCCCATTTGATCTCACTCCCCAATAGTACACAGTGATGACTAGGTTTCTGACACATAAACTTGGGAGATGCATTAAAAGCATAGAGGACCCTCTCCACTTTTTGGTCTTTCTTACAGAACTCTGGCTATTTTGGCTTTTCATTTTGTTGACAGCAAGCTATGATTTGCCATAAGTTACTCCATATTGTGTAAAACAGTGGTTTTAGTTTCTCTGTGCCCTGGGAGACAATTTTACAAGTAGTTTTTGTTGGAGGTTGTGAGGTTGGAGGATGAATCTATGCTTGGATACATGAAATGGATGTCACCGTCTGTTCATCTTCACCCCTGTGTCATAGATTCATATAAAATTTATTCCTTGGTGAACAAAATTTATCAGAGTGAACTTGAATATAAGGGTCACGAGAGAAGACAGTAATAATGCCTGAAAAATCAGGATCAAGAACCTATCAGAAACTTCACACTGAAGAAATGGTGTGATGTTCATCTGGACCCCATAGTGAGGCCACAACCCAACAACTTCCTCCTGACCACCTATTATGCGTCTTAACTGACTGACAAAGAACTTGCCACCATCCCACGGCCTTCAGCTTAGCTACGTCTCTACTGTTGATGTAGCCAATTGGAATTCCTGCTGCCCTAACTCCTGTTTGTCCACCTGGACCAGCTCTCTGTCAATCTGTCTAGATCTAGTCCTCATCTTCCCTTTACCTGCTTCTCAACTCTAACCCCGTAGCCGTAGAGCTTGTCCAGCTTGCTCATTATCTTACTCTGTATATTCATAATAGTTCTGTAAATTTGCATCAATAGTCATTGCAGTAACCATGCTGTAGCCTCAGATTGAAAGTCATTCTATTGGCTTCCACAGTTTTGAGACTTTTGGAACTGGACCAAGTTATGGTGTTGGCTTCCCTTATTCTCTAATTTTTAAACAGAGCATCTTGGGAAGTGTTAGCCTTTGTACTGAATAGTTTTATGTCAACTGGGTACAAGCTAGGGTCATTTTGGAAGATGCACTCTCAGTCGAGGAAATGCCCCCTCCAGACTTGCCCATGGGCAAGCTATGGTGCATTTTCCTGATTGATGATTGATGTGGGAGGGCCCAATTCATGACGGAAGATTCCAAACCTGAGTTGGTGGTCGTGGGTGCTATAAGAAGCAAACTGAGCAAGCCGCAAGTAACAAGACAGCCGGCAAGCAACATTCTTCCATGGCTTCTGCATTGATTCTTGTTTCCAAGTTCCTGCCTTTAGTTTCTGCCCCGACTTTCTATGATGATAGACTACATACAACCTGTAAGATAAAATAAACCCTTTCCTCTAGAAGTTGACTCTTAATCAGTATTTTATCATAATAGAAACCCAGATAAAACAATCTTCATGATTATACAAGCCAAACAAATCCTCTGCCCTGTATCTATGTCTTTTTAAATAGCTTTGGTTCCATTTCTTATGAGATCATAGGTTAACATATTGATAAGTGTGTAAAAGGAGTATTTTGTCTAATCATGTTTATCATGTGTATTTTTTTTTCTGGTGAAGAAATATCCTTAAGCTTTAAGTTTGAATAAAGGAAAAAGGAAGAAAGCTATTCTAGGCAGTGGGAAGATCATGATCAGATAGCTAATTTAGGAAAGAGCCTATTTTTAAAAAAACAAAGTTGGATATGGCTAGGGTTTGGAAATTGTGGAAGAAGATGGTAAGAGGTAAGGCTGGGATAGCAAGCAGATTCTGACCTGCAGAGAGAGCCCTATAGAGCACATGTATTAATAAAGCCACTAAATAATAGTAGTAGGGAAGCAGTATTTTCACTTGAAAAGCTCTCTCTGGTTTGGGGTAGTAAGCTTTGAGCCTTGCATTTGCACTCTTGCACCCTCCCCAAGTAGATCTTTGGGGCAATATCGTGTTTTTGTTTTGTTTTTGTGGGCTACACATTAGAGTTGATATGTGACTAATTTGGCCAATGGCATGTGAATATGACCTGAGCAGGGAATTTAAAAGTAGATGCATGGTTTTTCTTGGCCTGTTATCTCTGCATCAGTCATGTGCTAAGATGTTCAGGGAGCCATGATTCTCTAGTTGAAATGCAGAGCAGATCTCATATAAGCTGGCCACAGACAGCAAGTGAGACAAGCAAAGGATGACTGTTCTCGACCACTGATGGTTTAGAATAAATACAAGGAGAAAAGTAAGTGGTCTGTGGGAAAGAGTGGTACACTGGAATAAAATAATAATAAAAGAATTAAAATTTGAATATACTTCAGACATGTTCAGAAGTGGTCATAAAGAGGATACATTATAATGTGAAGATAAAAGAAAGAAAATACAAAGCTAGTATACAACCAAAGAAGCTTGCAAAATTGTTAATCCTTAGAATCCTAAAAAAAATGATGAATAACTCTGAAGTTTTCAAGTGATAATATTCTAGGTATGAATAAAGGTAATTATTTTTGTAAAACAATTGCATAGTCCTAGGAATCCACTGGAGAGGAGGCAGGCCAGAGCACTTGCTGATGCTCTGCAGGAACCAGTACCAATCTAAACTTCAAAGGCTCTCTACTCTGCTAGTCAATGAAATGTCTTTCCTATTGACAATGAGAGATCAAGCTATGTTAAGCCTCTGAGATTGCCACGGGCATGATAGTTTCTACTGCTCAGAAGCACTAAGCCATCAGTCATACAAGCAACAACAATAACAATAACAAGAGTGATGGAATGCCCTGATTTATTATAGTGAAGTGTGGATGCTTGCCTGCCTCTCTGCCTAAGGCATATTTGGTGCCTGAACTTTACAACCTAACTCTTTTCCCACACAATTTCCTGGCCAGGTTATTCTTCGAGTTGGTTATTACTATTTTTCCCAAGAAAGCAATGAAGCATATTCTTTCTGATGTCAGTGAGCTGCCAGCAGCATGGTTCATTAACATAATGAGCAAATGAATATAAGGAACACAGTTGTTGAGAATGGGGCTTCTAGACAGCAGAAAAGTCATGACTTCAGCTGAATTCTGACTTACAGTACTGCCCTGCCAATCAAGGGCTCAGTCATCTGTGCACAGCTAGGTCCCTGTGGTTATTCTGATAAAGGTTAGGGGTCCAGACTCACTTGTGACTTATCACCAGTCAAGTCAGCTTTGTGGGTTGATTTTTTCTGGGTTCTTCCTGCTGGATTTGCCTGTTCTTGATGCAACTGCAGCTTAACATTCACCTGTTGTCTCCTTTAAACTGAACTTAGTTACTGGAACTGGTGAAACCTCATTACTCTTTGACATAAGTCAGGATAGTTGGGCAAGGTATGTAACTCAGTTGGTGGAGTGCTTTACTAGAATGCATAAAACTGTGGCTTCTATGCCCAATATCACTTAATGCAGATGTTTCTGCACATCTGTAATGGCATTCCAGGTAGATGGGGGGAGGAGGATGAGTGGTTAATCAGTTTGAGACCTGCCTAGACAACATGAGACCTCATCTCAAAATCGGGACAACTAGGTACAGCCATTATTAAATGTCCTTATAAGTTAGTGAAGTCCAGAAAGACTTCACTAATATGCCATTTTGGCTTCCCACGTTCAGTGTTTCTTTAAGATTTCCCTTATAATGATTAGCGCATAGCGGTGTGTACTGGTATTTGTTTCTATCTTTTTCTTTCTATACTTCTTGGAAGCTTACAGGAGACATGACCAAGTATGAGGGAAGAATAGGACAAGGATCAAAGTGATGTAGAAATGTATAAACTGTGTTGACCGTATAATTAACCTTATAGTAGCCAATGGATTCTTGAAATATCCTCTTAACATTCTTATTTCTCACATGTACTGAAAAAACCCATTGCATACTTGAAATAAATACTTTGTTCTAAATTTCAGCTATTAAAAATATGATTTCAATATCAAGGGGCAGGGATGTGGAACTAGTAAACAGATTTTAATTCTTGTTCTGCCTGGCCAGTGTTTGGCCTTGGGCAAGCCATTTAGCTTTCTGAGCTGTGGAGTCCTCATCCAGAAGGTGAACAGGTTTTCTTGGGTGACTTTTTGACAAGGAGCCCTCTCTGTGGGGCCTTCTATGGCTTATCAGCTGACACCAGCCTGGTTCTATTATTTTGCTCATGCTATTTTTGTTTCTGAACGGCTCTCTCAGGATTCAGTCATCATTCTTTGACCTTTCTGTAATTTATCTTGGCTATATTGATTAGTGTGAGTGCCATTCATTTTTCATGATTAAGAAACAGCAGTGTCCTTTGTCTCTGTTCTGCCTGTATTCTTTTGAGGCTGTCCATCTTATTCTCTTAAGCTCAGGAATTCAGTCTAGCAATAAGAATTGCTGAGAAATACAGACACAGCAAACAAAGGTAAAATGTGAAGACCAGCAAGACAAACAAGTCATGAAGCCTGCAAAAATGAAAGCAAAATGCCAGAGACTAAAGAATCCAGAACAGGGGTTAATTGTCCACAGGGATGGAGAAAAGACACTTGCTTTAAATCACCTCCACACTGAAATAACACGAAGATTATCTGACTAGCTTTGTGAAAAGGATTTCATTTCCAGGCTGTTCTGAGCTTTCAGTAAAACATTTTGCTTCATCAGTGTACTTTATCTTCTTTTACTGCTTTCCTTTGCAAGTTTCTTCCACTGGCCTTTAAGTAGGCACCTTGAAGGGCATTCCAGATACAAACGTAGATGGCCAAGCAGCTCACAGTGCAGGATACATGTTCACTCAAGCCTGAAATATATTTATCTACTGGAAAGAGCATGCTGTAAGCCCTAGGATCTTTTTGTGGACTGTAGAGCGATGCAGCTTTCAACTTGCATTGCCCTTGGGAATTCAGGAGAGAGGGATGCTGTTCACTTCTGTCATCCCTGATGGAATGGAACTACCTGAGGATGACTCAGTGGCTGCACTGTGCTTCTCAGTCTTAAATGCATCAGAGCCTTTACTAATCCTCATGGAGAGACAGAGCTTTGGCTTTTGAACTCAATGCTTTTCTTTCAATTATTTGTTTTATAATCACAAACTCCTAACGCTTTCCACTCGTTACTCACTGGTCTTCAACTCGTTTGAAAGAGCTTCTTGATTTATTTGTGGAACCTCAGATTTATTTACTATGATTTCATATAAAAAGCAGAAAGTGTAAAAGTACAATGTTTTGCCATATACTTTTCTATGACTTTCAAAGTATAGAATGTAACCCAAGTTCTACATAGTCCAGGTGGGTTCTGTGTACAACAACACCTTCTGATATGTCACAATTAGTGATAGTTATACTATTTGTTGCAGTTCCTGCCTCTGGAGGATCCTTGGCATCTAATGATAGCCACGGAATTTTTACTTTTAATTCTGTACTTCCTTCATTCAAAACAACACTAATGCCAAGAAAACACAGAAGAAGAAAAAAACTGAGAGCTTCTTTCTTGACTCCTATTGTCAACTGTAACTTACAAATGTGTCTTGATTCCTGTTGTCAACTGACATATGTTGAAAACTAGGTTAAACACCCAAAGTCTTTAATATTTTTATTTCTTTATTTTTGTTTTCTGAGGCAGGGTCTTACTCTGTGACAAGTTGGACTGCAAATCACTGTGTAGCCTAAGTTGTCATAAAATCCCGTGATCCCTCTGCTGTCACTTCCTGAATCCTGGTCACAGATATGTGACAGCTATGTACCATGCACAGCCATTTTCTTCAGAATCTTTACTTTTGAAGAAAACTTGAGTAACATACATTATATGAAAATCTCATCCTAAAAAACTTTGGCTTGCTAAATGAAAATAAAACCACATATTTCCATCTGTCTGAATGGCTTACCATTAATAACTTATAAAAACAAAAAAAGTATATATAGGTATATATTATTTTATTAGTTCTCTCTGAAGCAGTTTTCATATGTGTTTAATTCCTTTGTCAAAGGCATGTGTTAATACATTTAAAATTAGAAAATACTAATTGTGTGTATATTTGTATTTGTATACATCTGTAAATAAAGTGTTACATGTCCAAATACAGTCAATGTGTTTTTCCGTTATATCATAAAGTTTATACTTAGTTGCCTGTTTTACATTATACTGGATCAAAATTAACAATAAATGTAGCATAATTGTGGTTATTCTAAGATTCAACTCATTTAAGATGGGAATTGGGGATAATTTCTATTATATACAAGTACTGTTAAAGTAACTTGCATTTTTTTTCAGTGACTTAAAATTCTAGACTTAGCATACTCATAATTTTTCATCTTAATATTTTTATATTTTAGAGCTCTGAGATATGTATTAAAAAGAATTTATAACAGCTTAAATGAGCCAGGATTTTCTATTTTTGAAAAGCTTTGAGGTATGTATAAAGGGAATTTATAACAGCTAAAACATTTGCCTAGATGTTAAGAAATTTTATGAAATAATGGATGTTTTCATACCACCTTTTATAGTTATTCTTAAATATGAATCTTATTTTATTAAGTATGCCCTTATTATTAAAAGGCAAATTGTCCTTTGAGAAAAATGCTGTATTCTTTATCACCATTCAGTTCAAGTTAGAATGGAATAAAGACAGAGAATGAAAGATTTGTGCTGTATTTCAGAGATGCGATCATGGACCTTTCAGATGGTCCTCCTCCTATGAGTACTCTGTAACTTATGAAAGGATACGCATAGACCCATCCCATGTCTGTTGAAAATATGATGCGGCAAATGCATTTAGTGCACATAACCAAACCACCTGAGCATCATACTTAGCATGCAGTGCTCTGTGACATCAGTTCTTTCCTTCTGTGTAGTCAAGCTATGACTCTCTACCCTTGCCCAGACTCTCAAGAGACCATATGATGTAACACTATCCTGGGAAAAGTCAGACGAAAGCAAAATTCCTACCACATGGGTATCACTGTTGTACTATTGTGAAGTCAGCCAGTCTTCAGCAGGACCCTCGTAAGTCAGGAGCCATCTGCACATCAATCTCATGTATGTATGCGAATCTCTGGTGTTATGATAGGAAACACTAGGGATGGCTTTATTGGGTTAGTCATGCACTTCAGGGAATGGAGATGAGTGATGTGACGGCTGAAGTGAAGGCACACCCTTCTGAAGCTGGGGTAGATCTTCCTTCCCCATCAGAGGCCAAGGTAAAGTTGGCCAGGCCCAGTTCCTGCTCTGAGAATTCAGCAGTGGCAGTAATGCTCAACACGTATTTCCATTTGCTTTTTCTTTGGACACTTTTAGATTCTCTTAATCTAAAAATTTGAGCTACAGAAAGACCAAAGGTTCAGAGAGTGATTGTCATGGAAGAGGTGCTATGTTATTTATTCATAGAGTCTAAGACGGTGGCTAGCTCCCTGCAGCCATTTGGGAAAGCACTGGGGGCAGGCGCCTAGGGAAGTGAGAAAGTCGTACCAAAGATGTTGCTCTGGTTTCTATTTGGAGAAACAGACAAGGCTGGGTAAGTAGGCTCAGGAGGCGGTGGTTTGTCATTGGCTATGTAGATCTTTCTTAGTCCTGGGATGATTAGGTACAAGAGCCTGATGGTGGAGGGATTTGGGGTTTGTTTCTGAAAACCACGCCAGTGGGCTAGTTGTTTACCATCTCCGGGAAGTGCTTGACTTTAGAGGAGAGTCCTCCTACCACCAAGGAGACCTCAGAAAGCAAAGCATCAAAACAGACAATAAAATGACATAGGGTTGAACGTTTGTCTCTTTCTTTCCTTATAGACATGAACCCACAATAGAACCTATTCAGTGGCTTCGACAGAAGTCCCAATAACAACAGGAATGTTTGTTCAGG
This sequence comes from Acomys minous, assembly GCF_964271855.1. Classification (NCBI taxonomy): domain Eukaryota; kingdom Metazoa; phylum Chordata; class Mammalia; order Rodentia; family Muridae; genus Acomys; species Acomys minous. The sequence goes on along the minus strand of NC_140485.1, from coordinate 127,140,936 downwards.
CTGAAAAGTGTTTTGGAAAGCTGCAAGGCATTATAAGGCATTCTCTTGCTCTCTGTCCTCTGCTAGCATTTCTTCTACTTTGCAACATAATAAAAAACAATTCCCTTGCTGCCTTTGGGGGAGTGTATATTTATTTAGTTAGGCCTGCAGAAGTCTCAGCTTCTATATTACAAGCAGGGGTTCGATTTTGTTTTTTGAGCTTCAGTTTATCATCTCTCTCTATGACAAATACTGCCGTCCGCTGGTAAGAAAATAAAATTCCCAATCATTATTACCTTTAAGCACATACTGATAAGATCTCTGGAGGAGAACCAGAGATAACGAAAGCAAGAATGTGATTTCAAATTAAGCACAGATTTAAAGCCAAGGCGGAGAATGTGGCACTGTGGAGTCCTGAGTGACAGTTGAGCATGCAGTGTTGATAAAACTGCGCCTGGCCATTGTTCCCTGAGGCAGGGTATGATCCATGAGTTTGTGCAGAAGAAACGTATTGTATTCCTCCATAATGTAACACCACAGCTCGTGTCACCATTTGGAAGGGGCAGGGTACCAGGCAGAATTTTCAAAGTAACATGGAAATGGCTCCCGTAAGCAGAAAATGCTGCCAGGCCTGTGTGCTGAATTGTCCCTGCAACTCTGGATTTCTCATGACCTTCATTAAGGACTCTTAGGTGAGGGACTAGAATTGTGCAAGGTATTTTCTGTGTTCCCCTGGCCTCTCTGAGGCCTGGTCATCTCATAGGAAATATGATTGTATAAATTACAAAAGTGTCTCTAACAGTGTTCAGTCTTGAGCTGAACAGATTTTTTTCCAGCCATAATCAAGTTATGTTGCTTATAAGAAAATGGCAGTGATCATAGTAAGCAAATTAAGCCAATCTTAAAAAGACACCACCATTTGCTGGTGATTTTTAGATTTTATATAGATGCATATAATCATATAAATATGTACATGTACCTACATAAGATATATATTTATATCTTATGAAAGTAGAAATGAAACTAACTAGGGGAAACAAAAGGTGCTAAAGAAGAGGAAGTGAAATAGCCAGGTAAATATGAGGAATATTCTCTGTGTTCAGTGTATACATCTATGAAATATTTCTAAAGATAAATATTTAAAGGGTTATACTTAATGAAAAATATTATCAGGGTGTTTGTGAGCTATCTATGTGGCTGGTATGTGGAACATATTAAGAAACAGAAAATTAAATAACATCATACACCACTTGTTAATGGCTTGAGAAACTAAATACACAAATGGATAATGACTAGATCACATACTAAAACTGAACTTTGACCAATAAGCTACATCACTCTGCCCAGAAATCTACCCCTATCTATAATACCCAATCTGGAGAATCAACCTACCATAAATCAGACTTGCAGGAGGTCAGGGAGCCATCACTTGTAACATTTCTAGAAATCAAACTGTAGTTCTGATAATGGGTGGCCACAAATGACCAAGATTTCATTGAAAACTGATGGCATTCTTAGTTTCTGTCCTTGCAGTCAGAGATTTGGCTCGTTTGGTAGAGTGCCTACCTAGCATACATGGTGCCCTGGCTGGGTTCAGTTTTTAGCATCGCATATTAGGAGCCACATGCCATGTGCTTGCAAACCCAGAGCTAGGGAGATGGAGCCAGAGTGATTTAAGGTCAACTTGGGACACATGAATCCTTTACTCAAGAAAAACAAGAGAACAAAAACAATTAACAAACCCATAAACCCTATATTCTGTTCTCTCCACTTTAGGACCAAACAGAGAAACCAGCTATGTACCTTTCATCAACTACTTCCAATCAATTCCTGGCTTCCACCTACCTTAGCCACTGCCTTGCTAGGTCAACATCTCCAGTCAGGGTACAACAGAAGCCTACGTTCAATGTAAAGTTTTTCCACTCTTCTTCCAACCTTTGAATCTCTGTTAAAACACAAATAATTCCATCCCACTGATAATGCAGATCCAGAATAAATAGGCTCTCATGTCCACATGTGGTTAGTTTTTATTTCCACAGACACAAGAAAGACAAGGACTGAGTATGGTCATTAATGTCACTTTACAACCAAGGAAGAACTCGATGATTGCAAAGGTCGGATGATGGTTTTGTAGTAGGCATTCTGACAGCTTGTGTGTCAGTAGGGAAGCAATAAGGACAGGGTGGACAAGAGGGCAAGGAAACCTGTATAAGTAAGATGCTGAGAAGCAGTTGTTGAAACAGTGAAGTCAACCAGAACTGCTCCTCCAAGATTCCGAGGGCATGACACAGGACAGCCAATGGCTTCAAAGGCCGTAAAACACAAGCTGAGTGATACTTGCTGCTGTTCATCATCCTGCTGAGAAATTTCCAAATAGTACTGACTCCACCAGTTTTATGACAATATTTTCTTTGCCTTCCAAACTGCTTCGAGTTAGCCTTGAGATGTATTTAGAAGGATTTCCTTCCCTACCTAAATACATCAGAGGTGTCCTTAAAGCAGAAGAATGACCCACCAGGGAGTTGCTTCCCGGTGGAAGAAGATACAGAAAAAGTAAAACACAAAAAGTGAGGTTATCAAAACCATCACCTGAAGAATAAAAGGGAACAGAGCAGCAGTCACTGGGCATGGAAAAATTGTGAGTCAGGCCTTTTAACTGCACAGAACATCTTTCGTACCTCACTGATTTACAGCAAAGCATGCTGTATTCCTTTATTTATGTTCATTCTCTTGTCTATTACCCTGTTTGTGTGTTATTAGTGATATAAGTCACTGCTTCAAAGCTAAGATCTGCTCTCCTAGCTTGGCTCTATGGAAGCTACATGTTCCTGCTCATCCATCAAGAGTAGTGGTTTTCACGTCTCATCAGATCCCACCTCAAACCAATTAAATCATAACCTCTTGATGTAGTTTAAAAATAATTTCGCAGGTGATTCTAATGTGAATAGAGTGTTAAAAAGTCCTCTCCTAGAAGCAGAAATTTTCTTGACAGAAAGTGTCACCTTGAATTGTATTCACTTTGTTTGGGAGTTGTCAAATTTTAATAAAACAACTTCCACCTTGCCTGTGTTATAGTGCCCTTAGCACAGAACTGAGTTATCTCAAAATGGCTCTGGAGCTTAGCTTGGCTTGTTTGATGGTACTTATCCTAGGGTCTCTCTCTCTCTCTCTCTCTCTCTCTCTCTCTCTCTCTCTCTCTCTCTCTCTCTCTCTCTCTGTGTGTGTGTGTCTGTGTGTCTCCTGTGTGTGTCTCTATGTATCTGTGTGAATTCTGTATGTGTCTTGTGTGTATATGTCTGTGTGCATCTGTGTGTGTTTGTGTGTGTGTATGTGTGTGTGTGTGTGTGTGTGTGTGTGTGTGTGTTTCTGTGTGTGTCTTTGTGGTATTACCTAATTTGAAGTAATGTAACACTGGAAGGAGACACAGAACAAAAGCTGTCCCTACTGTACTGCTTGCATCTTGAATATGGAACTCATAAGTTATCTGGAAAGCTGATGAAAGCAGGAAAAGTGAGTGCAAGTCATGATTGTTGTATAAAATAGCCCATAGTGACATAACATTATATATTAGTGCTGACACAGTGTCCTTTCAACAGTGCCAGTGACCAACTAATACTGAGTTAAAGACTCATAGTCTAGAGATGAGGTTGCTCTTGGCACTGGTGAGTTAGAGGAAGCTATAGATGATGATCTGATGGCATAGGTACTTCCCAAGCCTCGTGGTCTCAGCGGTAGATGCAGATGTAGCATTGAGATGGGTTTTGTGAGGGATAGGGTTTTCTACCATTCACAAGGGCATGCATACATCCAGGCTCCTTCACAGAAGAAAAATAAAACCAGAGCTGCCGGGCTCCCTGTTAAAATCCCTCAATAACTGGAGAGTTATGGAGACAGCTGGTATGCCAGAATCTTCACCAAAGCATCAATCTGTGGCAGCAGAGGGTCTGGCTGCTGTGCTTACTATGACCAGAACTTTCTTTGCACACATGTCTCTGGCCACGGCAATTGAGGTCTCCCCAGGAGGTGCACAATGCAGGGAGGGCATGCGTCACTTCCGGCTCCCTTTGAATGAGGCTGTGTTTCATTCAGCCCCTTGCATTGATAGAACTACTTCCCTGTAAAAACGGGCACATTTGTCTTTAACACTTGGAGACACACAAGACTTCTTCTTGGCTTTGATCTTCCCATTCATCTAGGAGAAAAAGGTATGTTCCTATTCTCACTCAAGGTAAATGAATGCTTTCACACGCTATTCTGAGCCCTGGGCCCTCCAGTATGGGCAAAGTGCACTGGCAGCCGGAATTGCCTTTGTTACTTACTGTTACCTGGGAACTACTCTTGCAAGGGCCACAGATTGTGAGTCACACATCAACCTCACCTCCTATTTCTCCCAACATATTCTCAAATACACATGCCACCGAATTAAAAAACAACATACATTCCCCATGCTTCACCTAGTGTTTGGCCATGAGTCTCAGCATTCTTTCCGAACCTCTGCTGGGTGGAGCCTCCCAGAGCACAATTCTGATAGGCTCTGTCTGTAAGCATAGCAGGGCATGGCTCTTTTTCATGGGGTAGCTCCCTGGATGGACCAGGTACTGCTTGGACATTCTCTCAATCTGTGCCTTATCTGGTCTATTTTTATCCCTGCACATCTTGTAGTCAGGATAACAAAGTTTTTGTGTGCGGGTTGGTGTGCTCCTCCCTCCAGTAGGAGTGTTGTCTAATTATAGGGTGGTGGAGGAGGAATGAGGGAGGAATGAAGGGACCTGGAGGTGACTGGAGCTCCACAAGAAGGCCAACAGAGCCAGCTGACCAAGGCCAGAGGGGTCTGTTGAGTATGAAGCACCAACCATGGACCATGCATGGGTTGGACTTAGGTCCTCTATATAAATGTGCAGCTCAGACGTCATGTGGATTCACTAGTGAGGGGTGCGAGGGCTCTCTGGCATGGATTCTGTTGCCTGCTTTTCGATCACTTCCCCCTAACAGGACTGCCTTGCCTGGCCATAGGGGAAGAGGATGAACTCAGTTGTGATGTGGCTGGATAAGCTTGGGTTGGGGTGCAGGAGGCTCTCTTTTTATAAGGAGTAGGAGAGGGGAGATAGAGAAGGGAGAGTGGGTCTCAAAAACCAGGATGTAAAGTGAATAAACAAACAAACACATACATACATATAACAGATAAATAAAACCATAAAGGGCACTATGCCTTTTTTTTTTTTTTTTTACAATTTAATATATGCAACAATACCACTTACCTAATGCTTCCAGAGCTCCATTTGCATGTTTGTTCATTCACTGAACAAACAGTCTGTGAGTGTTTATCAAATGCCATTCTCACTGCTCTGAATGCCAGAAACACAGCAGTAAACAATACAGCACAGGAGGAGGGAGCCTAAAAACAAGCATACAAGTAGCACGCATTTAAAAAGGATGTAGAGTGATGGGATGGAAAGTGAGCCTTGGTAGTGGCAGTGAGGGCCATGGAACTCAACTGCTAAAAACCAGGACGTTGGCTCAGACCTCTGAAACACCAGAGGCATGGGTGAGACCCAGTCTGTAAGGGTTGAGGGCAAAGTTGCAATTCAGTGGTTAAAAAATTCAAGTTGATGTGTATGATAACATAGATTTCTAGTTGCTGGTAAAGCATTCATTTTGAAACTCAAGCGAGAAGACAGTGCAAGCTGTAAATATAGAGAAGTTATTGTGTAATCTGTATTTTATAAAAATTACATTTTCAAAATATTTACTTTAGTTTTTCTATGAGATGTTCATTTTATGTAATTTTTATGATCACTCTATGAATGGCATGTTGTTCTTTGGTTGTGTCTTTCCTGTTCTATCAAGCAGAGTCTCGAATGGCTGCCAAGGTGTTCTCTCTAATTTCCACTCTTTTAAAAAGTTATTCTTGTTTTATATATTATCTCCTGAACACAACTTCCTCTCCCTCCCCTACTCCCAGCCCCTCCTCCCCATCTCCCTTTCCCCCCAGATCCATTCCTGTCCATTACCCTTCAGAAAAGAGCAGGGCTCCCAGGGATATCAACCAAACAATGCACATCAAGGTGCAATAGGACTAGGCACATCCCATCATATTAAGACTGTATGAGGCTACTCAGTAGCAGGAAAAGGATCCCCAAAGCACTCCAAACAGTCAGAGACAGCCCTTGCTCCCACTCTTAGGAATCCTACAAGAAGACCAAACTACATAACCATAACACATATTCAGAGGACCTAGATCAGACCCATATAGGCTTCCTGGTTGTCAGATTAGTTTCTGTAGGCCACTACGGGCTTGCTTAGTTGGTTCTATGCGTTTTCTAGTGCTGCCTTGACTCCTCTGGCTCTGACAATCCTTCCTTCCACAGTATTAGGCTGTTTGGTTGTGGGTCTCTGTATCTCTTTGCATCAATTTTTGGTCATCTCTGATGACGATTATGGTAGGCTCCAGTCTACAAACATAGGAGATAACATATCATTAGGAATCATTTAGTTGATTCCCTGGCCCCAGCCTCCACCCCTGGATATGTTTGGTCCTATCCTAGGTCTCTGGGCTATGCAGCCTCTGGTTCCTGGCTCTCCAGGCAGTGTCAGGCTTGGGTCTCAGGCTGGACCAGTTATTGATTGGCCACTCCCACAAGTTCTGTTTACCTTTACCCAAGCACATCTTGCAGGCAGGACAAATTGTAGGTCAAAGGTTTTGTGGGTTGCTGTCTCATTCCTTTCACTGGAAGACTTGCCTGGTTCCAGAAGATGGCCATTTCAGGCTCTGGAGCCTCCATTACTGGGAGTCTTAGCTGGGTCACCCAAGTAGATTCTTGGAAGTTTTCATTGCTTTAGATGCCCACCTTGCTCCTGAAATGCCTCCCCAGTTTCAGTCGACTCTTCCAGTATGCTCTCCCTCCATCCCCCCACCTGTGCCCTCCTGTTCCATTCACATCTGCCCCCAGCATCCGTACGCGAAGAAATCTATTCTATTTCTTTTCCCCAGGGAGATCCATGCATTCTCCCCTCCCTTAAGCCCACCTTGTTACTTAGCCTCCTCAGGTCTATGAATTATAGCATGATTATCCTTTACTTTACACCCAATATTTATTTTGAGTAAATACTATGTTTGTCTTTTTGGGTCTGGGTTACCTCCCTCAGGATGATATTTTTCTAGTTCATTTGCCTGTAAATGTCATGATGTTATGTTTTTTTTGTTTGTTTGTTTGTTTGCTTGTTTTTTTAACAGCTGAGTAATGCTCCATTGTATCAATGCACCACAGTGTCAAGGGACATTTAGGTTGTTTCCAGTTTCTGGCTATTACTAATAAAGCTCCTATGAACATAGCTGAGCAAATGTCTTTGCAGTAGGATGGAGTGTCTTTTGGGTATATGCCCAGCAGTGGAAAAGCTGGGTCTTGAGGTAGATCAATTCCCAGTTTTCTGAGAAACTGCCAAATTGATTTCCAAAGTGTCTGTACAAGTTTGCACTCCTCCCAGCAATGGAGGAGTGTTCCCCTTGCTCCATATCCTTGCCAGGATGTTCTTCTGTCACTTTAAAAGCTCTAAAAAGCCTTAAAAAAAAAAAAAGAGATGTGTCACATGACCTGTCTTTTATGAAGATAACATTTTCAAAATATTTATTTAAAATTTTTATTTTTTATTAACTTTAATTGAAATAGGATTACATCACTTTGCTCCTCTCTTTCCTCATTTTAGCTTATCTCAGCTACCCTTCCTCATTCCCCCCACTGTCATGCTGATAGCCTCTTTTAATTATTATTTCTGTTACACACACATGTCTGTGTGTGTATATATATACACACATATACATGCAAGCTATGCACAAATATCTTCATTTAACAGAATAACACTAGTGTGCTTTTCCTTAGGGCCTATGAACTACCTAGTCTCTTGTTCTTGGCTATTTTAGCAGGGTCATATTCAGGTTCCAACTTATGGAATGGGTCTTAAATCCAATCAAAGTGTTTTAAGCCACTGACCCATCTCTCCAGCCCATTAGGGAAACCACTTTAGCAGCTTTTTGAAGACTAGAGAATGGCGAGCCATAGTTGGACAGTGTAAGTTGATTACCATGTATTGAATGAGAAACGTCCCTCATAGTTTCAGGCATTTGAACCTTTGGTTCCCAGTTCTTTTTGGGGAGGTTCAGACAGTGCATCCTTACTAGAGGAAGAATGGGCCTGGGCATAGAGGGCTGTGAGATTAAAGAGCTTGCTCTTGCTGCTTCGTGCTTGCAGTTCAATATATATGCTCTCAGTTTCTTCTTCCCGTCAGCACCTCTGCAACTTGTTCCTGAATGATAGACCTTTATCCCTCTGGAATCACAAACCAAAACAAACCCATTCTTCTATAAGTTGCATTGGTCATAGTGGGTTTTGTTTGCTTGTTTTTTATCACAGTTACAGAAAGGTATCTAATATATCAAGCTCTTGCAGAGATCTTGGTAATAACCATAGAGTGAACCACAGCAGTTGCAGGGGAGGTGGAGGGAGAAGAAGAAAGTAACAGAGTTAATAGGACTTTGCGATGGATCAGAAATAGTTTGTGTACAAATAAAGGAAATTAGAAGAAACCTGATACTATCATTTACAAACTCAGAAATAAAGAATAGACCGTTTCCTTCTCTCTTCTTTCATTTCTCTTCCTATCTCCTCACTTTCTTTTCCTTCCTCCCCGGTAATGAGGATGCCAGGCATGGCGGCACAAACCTTTAATCCCAGCACTGAGGAAGCAGAGGCAGGCAGATCACTGTGAGTTCGAGGCCTGCCTGATCTACAAAGTGAGTCCAGGACAGCCAAGGATACACAGAGAAACCCTGTCTCGGAAAAAAAAAAATTCTTGCCTATACCAGCAAATGTCATACCACTAAGGAGTTATAGTTTGTTGTACTTGTTCTGTTAAGGGAAGTTTGGAAAAATCACTAGATGGTAGACTTGTGTTTGAGAAGCCTGTTAGACACGTGAAATCAGCAGCTGAATATTCAATATGTTATGTACTCAAGGAGATAGAAATTAAAATACAGACCTGAGAGTCATTGTGGGACACATAATATGCTTAAAGTTAAAGGGCTAGATGTTGGCTCTGTTTCTTAACAATTAAACTTTATTACACAAGAAGGAAAAAAGATGAAAGGGAAATAAGAGTGAACCTTCTGGTATCCGTTTCATGGGATGGGTCACTAGGTGTCTCTGGCTTGCGAGCTGGTCCGGCCTATTCACTGATCCTTTCCCCGATCCACATGTGCTCGAGCTCAGTCTGAACCTGCTGCCCCTCTCCTCCTCTCCTGTCGGTCTCTCACGTGCAAGGGCCAGTCTCCTCCTCCCATGGAGGGTGAATTAGAAACACAATAATCCAGATGGAGTCCCCAGGTCTGCTTCCTGAATTCCAGGCCCAGGATGGCTCCACCTAGTCTATCTCAAGGTTAATCTCAGGGAGTATCCGTGGTGTGTTCAAGGGCAAAGCCCGCCAAGACTGCTTTCACCTGTGACAAAGCTTACAATCCTTCCCACAGCTAGGTGTAATTTTAAAAGGAAGAATTTGGAGAAAGAAAAAAAAAAAAAAAAAGAATCTAAGCTAGGTGCTTGCCCAAGAAGAGAAACGCCATAAGATATCTTCAGAGTGGCCAACAATATGAAAGATTTTGAAATAGAAAGGATACTTAACAGATCATAGTAATTATAAACAACTCCCACAGCACATACAAACCCCAAAGTTTCCATGTTGTGCTTCAAGTAGAAGGGAATCATTGACTAGAAAAGGGTGTGGCACCAAGGGAAGGTTTCTTTTAATAGTGGGTTACCAGAGCATGACATTGTCTGATGGCTAAAGAGGCAAAGAGAAGAAAGTCAACAGCTAACAGAAAACTGGGAGAATTCTCTGTAAAGTCTCCTCTCCTCCCCCTATCTGCTTCCAGCAGAATTAATTATGTCCTTGTAGTTAGTCCCATAGGATTTGCTTAATTATATTTATAACATTTTGTTATGGTTAATTATGTAAATTTTTGTGTCCCGAGTGGATTGTTAAACTCCTTGGGAGAGTGAGTGTTCTTTGTTGATTGGCAGCTCTGCTAAGGCCTTCATTAGGCACATTATATGTGTGATTCAGCTCCTATCCGCAACAGCCCTTTACAGAGACATAATCTGTATTTTATAGGTGAGGGAGTTGCAGCTCAAGGGGCTGAATGTCTGGCCCAATAATATGGTTGGCAAGAGTTGGAGGCAGAGTGAAGACCCCTCCTCTAAAGGGCAAGCTTCCCTTTGGCACACGTGTCTGTCAATGGCTTCTGTTAGGTATCTCCGGTGCCCAGTAAGCACATTCCAATACCAGGTGTGCACAACTCCCAGCTCAAAGACAGTGAATGCAGTAAAACAGAGCTACAGATAATAAACCTTAAGAAGCAGTGCTTATCTTTATCCCTCTGTTTCGGATCACAGCTTCCATTTGTTAAGCTAGGAGGGAATATCTCAGATGGTCCTCCTCTACCTGGTCCCCTTGATTATTGAGGAAGAGAAAGGCAGCTCAGCGATCTCATGCTGGAGGTCCATGTGCCCATGGCATCTGCTACAGCATCCCTGTACCTACCCTGGCTGACCAGGTGAAAGAGCTACATGGATTTGAAGAAATTTGGGTGAGTGAATGAAGGCAGATTCCTGCAATTAGGCAACCACCAAAGTCAGAGAATTTAATCTCTTAACGTTGTTAACTCCCCAGGTAATAGTTGTCTGATTTTGTCTGGTATTTTTCACTCTTAAAAAATCTTCTTACCAACATATTATGTGAATATTTAACCTCATGGAACTAGAAGAAAAAGAGAAAATATCATGTGACAATGTTAGAACTTATCTCAGCCTTCATCAAATATACTTGCTTTTTTCTTCTATATAAATTTAATGCAAAATATATTTTTCTACTAAGAAAGGAAAGCTATTGATCTCAGATACAAATATTCACTGTAGGCAAATATTATGAAATAAATCTCTCTGCACTGTCTCAGTCATCTTTCCTCAGCCACACTCTCTGATCTAGCAGACCCTAGCTTGTCTGGGTTAATTGGGCCCTGACTCTTAATATGCATGGATCTCAATGTTTTTCACGTGCCTTCATTGGGTTGCTAGCCTTCTGGGAATAAAAAAGCACTCCTATGCTGAGAATTTTCAAGTTTTGAAAGCGCAGTGTACTCATAGCTGAGGCACAATATAGATGAGAATTGGTAAGTGCCAATCATTCATTTAGAAGATCTGTGTTAATTTCCCATCATGCACTCTAGAAGTGTGTTAAGGATGGGATGCTCCCCTGAAAAAAAAACAAGTTCTTCAAAGACAAGCTCACGGTTCAGAGGAGAGACAGACCATAAACACGCAATCTCAACATGACAAATGCCTCAATATGGAAAGGAATAGGAAGCTTGGGGGCACACGGGGGAAGTCCTTAACGTCATTAAGAACTCTCTAGAAGGCTTTTGAAGAAGAACATGCTGGAGGTGAATGAAGTGTAAACTGTAGTAGCATGTGTGATAAAAATGAAGAGGACATTCTGGAAAGATAAAGGTCTTTTCAAAGGCTGAACTTTCAAAAAGCAGAGCATGTAGCAGATGTCAGGGCACTAGGTGTGTGTGTGGCATGCTGGGAAGCAAAGTATAATGAAGCCACGGATGAGACAGGCAGGCTCACAGTGGGAAATGGTGACTAAGTTTTGCCCAAAAGAATGCATTCCATGGGGAAGACGATACACAGCCATGGAAACACTTTAAGCAGATCAGCAATAAGAGCCAAGCAGAACAGATAAAGCCAGAAGAAAGGCTAAAAAATGCTACACTCATTCATGCTTGTTATTTTTGAGCCTGTGTGTGTGGAACTGAGGAGTGAAGATGATTGAAAATACAGATTGAAAAGATTAGATCAACAAATGCTATTATTATTTTCATATTTCTGGAGAGGCATGGGAGAGACTGGGCAGGCTTCCTTCTTTTCTTCCTTCCTTCCTTCCTTCCTTCCTTCCTTCCTTCCGTAGACTGAATGGATGACACCACTTTCTTGGTTTGAAGTAAAAGAGGCAAATACTGAATTGGCCTCAAGGCACATGTCCTAGTCAGTCTTTCACTGCTGAGAAAAGTATCTGAGATAAACAACTTAGAAGAAGAAGGATTACTTTTGGCTTCTGGTGCCAGAGGGTTTGGCTGGACCTGAGATTCCTAAGAGCATCATGCTGGAGAGAGTATGGTAGAACAAAGATGCTCATCTCTAAAGGCCATGAACGAGAGAGAGAGAGAGAGAGAGAGAGAGAGAGAGAGAGAGAGAGAGAGAGAGAGAGAGAGAGAGAGGAGTCAGGATTTAAGGTGCTTTCCAGGACAAGGTCTTAGTGACCTAATTCTACAAACTAAGCTGTCTTAAAATTTCAACCACTTCTCCAAGCTGTGTAACCTGAGGGAGGTGAACACACAGACCTTTCATACATAGGCCGTAAAGTGCATTTCACAACCAGCACTCTATATCTGTGTTACTTGTTTCCTCTTCACACACAAGTGGCTGATCGCTGTCAGTGCATGGATAGATAGGAAGTCCTTTCAAAACATGCAGCACTTAGAACTAAAGTAGGTCATGGAATAAAGATTTTTGTTTTGTTTTGTTTTCTAGACAGGGTTTCTCTGTTTGGCCCTGGCTATCCTGGACTCCCCTTGTAGACCAGGCTGGCCTTGAACTTACAGAGATCTGCCTGCCTCTGCCTCCATGAGCACTGGGATTACCGGCGTGTACCATTGTGCCCAGATAGAATAAAGATTTAAATGTTGCTTTTCATCAGTTTGTGGCTGCTAAATTGTTTGACAACTTGACTGTGTACACTGTCATATTCTGTACATCATTATCAATATGTTGAACCATTTCCAAATCTGAATTGGATCCATCCTAGACTGTTTTTCCTCCATTTCCAGTTCACTACTTTTCATGTATTAACTCAAACATACCCCTACCCCAGTGGATACCCACCATCTGCTCTTCTTCTCTGCCATCTTTGCCTCCTCAAATTCACGGTCAGTTCATCTAATCTTGAGCTTTCTTCTCACCTCACTGCACTTGACGAAGGTTACTTCACTCCCTCACCTGCTTCCTCCAGCTGCACCTGTTCCTCACTATGGCTAGAAAGAACACACGAAACCAAAGCTCACCGGTGTCATCTCTACCTTTTGACATTGAATTTCAAGGGTGTCTTTTAAGTGGTGCCTGGAAATAAGATTTATTATTTTTTATCGTGACTATTTCTATCCTCTTTGATCTCTTCAAACTTCCAATTACTACCTATTTTTTCCTTCAGTTTTAAGAGATAAATTGATTTCCTCTTTAACTGCCCCCCCAAAAAAACCCCTGGGAAATTTACATAGAAACTTCCATTATATTTACCTGCTATTACAATAAGCTGTGCATGTTTGCTTTCTTGTCCATCATTTAGAAAAGATACAAGCAATTTCAAAAACAGGCAGGGAGAGAGGGATGAAGGCATCTCCTTCTGCTGGTGAAATGGTCATAGATGCTTATCTAGCAGAATTACATCAGCTGAAACACTGCCATGTGTATCACTTAAATGTTATACCTACTTCTTTACAACTAATTCCCTAATTCCCAGTTAAAACAGATATTACAGACTGGTGTTTATAAGTTTCCTGATTGAACCTAGACCCCATTAGCTTGCGGATGAATTAACTAGCACACACCATGCATCCCATTTGTTTATTTACTTCACAGTACCTACACCAGACCACTGGGACAAGCCTCATCAGGGCTTTTTCCATTTAGCTGGGAGTTTCTTTTTTCTTTCTTTCCCTTAATAACATACTCCCTACTTCCTTCACACCTTTATGTTTATTTGATTCATTCCTCTTACTCAGGATACAAGAACTTGGAGAGCAGAGGGAGTATGAATGAATTGCTTACATCGAGTCCAGCTGGAAGCAGAGGCAGGAAATGCTAGCATGGAGCTCAGGTTCTCCTTTTTACCTCTGGGACTCCAGTTCATTACCTAGTGTTCTTCTCCTAAATATCTTCAGGATACATCAGAGGTGTACATCCTAGGTGATTTTGAATCCAGTTCAGTTAGCAGTGGAGACTAACCACCACAGTCTCAAAATGTGATGTAACAGATTTTAGACAGTATATGGTGAGATCATGATTTGAGGCTAAAAAGCTATTGTAAAAATAATTCTACAACTTAGTAAACAAATAGCGACTGTTGTCTAGCAAATGACAAGACTGCATTCACCTTCGTGGGTGAATAAACTCACTGTGCATGTCTGTCACATTTTCCTGATCCCCAGTCATCTTTCCTTCTGCACTGCCCAGTCTCCTAATTCAGGCATCCTCTATACCCCTTTGTTCACTTTCTAGACTTCATCACAAATGTGGCAGAGGAATAGTTCTCTGTCCTCGCTAGTCTAGAAGATGCTAAAATAGAAGGCCCTGGTAGAGCTTTCTCCCTTACTCAATTATCAAGCTATTGCCTTAAAGAAGGATAATTCTTCAACAAGAATTCAGGAGATACTTGTTTAAATAATAAAGATGTGAATGTCACTTCATGACATTTCTAAGGAATTTGAGTAAACAAATGTAGCTCTTACAACAGAAAGGAATGTAAGCATTCAAGTCTAAGGCAGGGCTGACCTCTGGAGCTTTAGAATGTTTCATAACTCCTTGAAAAGCAAACTTCGAGCATCAGTCTTTCCACTTCTTTCTGCACCATAGACATTCCTTCCCTGCTGTCAACTCAGTCTCTGCTGTTGGGTTTGTGGTTGGCAACTTTCTGTTACTTCTCATAGTTTGATAGAATGGGATGCTCACTGTCATTTCAGAATTCCAGGTTGTTATTTTGGAATCCCGATCTGGACTACACTTGTGATTGATGGCAGCAGGCAATATGAGAAGAGGAGTGGTTAATTACTTTTACCTTTGATTAACACATGGTTTTCTTAATTAGTCTTCCTCAAAGGAAACTATTAGCCAATTCTGTTTTTTTTTAAAGGGCAATTAGTACACTTAATATGTTGTAGCCTTTATTTGTGAGTTTCCCACAATCTGGAGCTGATCCCTGGGTAAATGGCATTCTGATTCCATTAAAGTTAAATTTCAAACAGACAGTAAAGGGCAAAGCAAGAGCTGAAAGTAATCACAGAGAAGACGGCACATCTGCTCCCCCAGAGTGGCCATCTTGCAGCTGCTGTTGAAATGGATTAATCCCTCCTCAGAAGCAGCCAGGCAGCTTGAATGGTAGGATGCTATTAAGCGACAAGATAAGTCCATATTTGGAAGTAAGGTCGAGAATTAAAGTGCCTCAACCAAATTGCCCCAATAGCAAAGTGCACCTCTGCACTTCTCTGGAATCAGCTAAATTTCTCCTGTTGTTGAAAACACAAAACAGTGACCTCTGTCTTAGCCAAGACCTTTAAATGTAAGTAACTGGGCTATGGAAAAGTGATGTGTGATTCATTATAGGAGCAACCATATTCACTTTTGTGCTTAGGTCACATTCCAGAAGCAAGTCATAGATTTTTAAAGCAATTTGCAAAGCCCTTCAAGTCATGAAGAAACACTGACTTGGTGCCATGGGCCATAAGCCCATGATGACGACACATGATGATGACAGAAAATGTTAACGATTCATAAAGAGGCCTTTGGGATTTTTCTACTGACAGTTATAATGCTAGTGTTGTTGATGTTTTCTAAGTTAAGAATCGAGTTTGATTTTTCTGTATTTAGATCCATGGTAGCATACACCAAGAGTTCAGTCTCAGCTCTTGGGGAGTGGAAGCAGGAAGATCAGAGTTCAAGGTCATGCTCAGCTACACAGTGAGTTCAAAGCCAGCTTAAGCCATACAAAACTCTGTTTCAAACTCATTCTCTCTAAAAAGAGTGTCAAGTGTATTTATTGTACACTGTAATACATAGATTACATACATTATTAGAGAAAACACTGGAGTTCGTGATAAGTCACTATCCTTGCAGAAAACCTACCTTTCTCCATTCCCAGACCCTGCTGACCTTCACATTCATTGTCAACTATTCATCTAAATCAGACAGTTTTTTGTAATGACAGAGATAAGATAACATCTGCTTCTACTTTAATATTTTTCACATTATGCATTTTGAAGTGCCTCTGCCTATAAAAAATAGTCATGAAACTAATAATGTCTTTAGAAAGCTACTTCTGAACAATTCTGTGTGCATATGAAATGCAACTGTTCTCCACCACAGCAATCTTTTGTTTGTTACCATTTCATTTTCTTTTCTCCATTTTCATTGTGTCATGAATATATAACATGATAATACTATCTAACAATTTTTCTGTGTACAGCACAACATTATGAGCAATAATCCCAATGAGAAAATAAATATCTAGAGCTTTCTTGCATGCTGAACATTACCACTTCTTCCCTCTAGCCTCTGGTAAGAACCAGCGTACTTGCTGTTTCTAATAATTTGATTACTTAAGATACTTTAAAGCAATGTCATCCTGCATGCTTTGTCTGTCTTGGACACTCTCTCTCTCTCTCTCTCTCTCTCTCTCTCTCTCTCTCTCTCTCTCTCTCTCTGTGTGTCTTTTTGTCTCTCTCTGTCTCTGTCTCTCTCTCCCCCCCCCTCTGTCTCTGTCTCTGCCCTCCTCTCTCTCTCTGTGTCTCTGTCTCTGTCTCTCTCTCCCCCCTCTCTGCCTTTCTATTTCTCTCTGTCTCTGTCTGTCTCTCTCCTCACTCCTGTGTGTGTATCACATTTTCTTACACATACATCTATTGTTTCTCTATTTTAGCCTTTGTAAATAATGCTGCAGTGACCAGGAGAATACAAGCAACTCCTCAAATTTCCAATTAAGATTTTTGGAATGAACGTCTTAAAGCATGATCATTAGATTCCAATGAGAAATTCTCACTCTGTTTTCCATGAAAGCAACTGTAGTAAACCCCTGTCTGAGAGATTAAGTCCATCAGAAGTTTAAGCTCTTGGCATCAAACTCTGTCATCTATTCTTTTTCTTTGGCCACATCATTCTTTTAGAGCTGCACAGAAGTTTTCATCCTTAAAAAACATCTGGAAGACCTGGGTAGACAGACAGTTCACTTAAGACAGCCCATAACTTTACAAGGCTGCCATGGGAATTTCAGTTTGAAGTTTTATGAACCCTTGCTATGGTTTGGGTGTAGTTCATCTCTGCCAAATTGCATGATGAAAGTTGATTTGCAATATAATGGTACCAAAAAATGGTGGGAGCTTTTAGAGGTAATGATTTTCTTAAAAGGGATTAATTTTTTACATGTTTTATTTTCTAAAGAGCAGCTGGTATGATCTAAAGATTGCTTGGTTGTTGTATTTTATCTCTTTTGCATGTACTCACTTGCTTTTCTGCTTCCCACTTGATTTGGAGCTGCCCTGCCCTGACCCTAAAGAGTGGCTTGTATTTTCCAGACTCCAGAGCTAAAAGCCATGATATGCTGCCATTTTAATAAATTAATCAATGTCAGTGTTTTGTTACAATAGAAAACTGACTAGCCCAATCTCATAGGTGCTCTCTGTTTTCCCACTCTATGCTCATCTGATGGGTCCCTAAATTTTCTGTCTAACCTGTAATTCTCCATCATTTTGTCACCACTGGCTGAGCTGTTAGTTTCATTTAGCTTCTAGATGCCCAAGTTAGGTTTTAGTTGGCTCCTAAAGTTTCCCTGTAGTTACATGTTCAATTATTTCCCTAACCATTTGCTGTAAGCAAGACTCATCCTTGAGAATTGTGGCTCCAATTATGTTCACTGGCCAGGTGCATTTGTTTTTCTTCACTACTAATTTCAAAGACCCATGTTTGTTAAAAGTTGATGCAACTATGGCTAGAAAGTAGCACCCTATACTTTACAAGTCTTAGGAGGTGGTGGTAGCTCTTGCATTTCTGGCGATACAGTTACTTTTAACTGATCATTCTGTCACTGAAGGGCAGTGCTTATCATTACTATAGTAAAATACCCAAGGCAGGTAATCTTTACAGAAAAGAGGTGTGTTTAGCTTATAGTTTTGGAAACTAGAAGGGAAACAGTACATCTCTGGTAATGACTTCATGGTGAAAGGCAGAAGAAGCACATGTGGGAAGAAGAGATGATACTGTCAAGCAAGATGCCAAGGAACTTTGATTCCATAACCATTTCCAATCAGCTTTATTGTAAGTCCAACCTCCCAGCATTACCTCACCGAGGACCAACTTTTCAGTAAACAAACAAATAGTTTATCTGTTCTCCCTCACTCTTAAGTCTCTACTCAGCTAATAAATAGTAGATCCCAAGGTATGTGTCAACTCCAAACCAATGCTTCCAAATCCTGAAAAGGTTGCAGGAATTTCCCATGCCTGAAAGGTGGGATTGCTGTGGTAAATGGATACAGGTCCCTTTGCAAAAAGCTAGTAGAAGAATCTGTATGTGTGGCCTGTCTTAGAGTCTTAACATTGGGAGTAGAAGAAGAAGAAGAAGAAGAAGAAGAAGAAGAAGAAGAAGAAGAAGAAGAAGAAGAAGAAGAAGAAGAAGAAGAAAAAGAAGAAGAAGAAGAAGAAGAAGAAGAAGAAGAAGAAAAAGAAGAAGAAGAAGAAGAAGAAGAAGAAGAAGAAGAAGAAAAAGAAGAAGAAGAAGAAGAAGAAGAAGAAGAAGAAGAAGAAGAAGAAGAAGAAGAAAAGCTTCTCACAGCTGATCATTACTAGTCATATTATTGAAGGAAATATGACACTGTTAAGGTGTCACATGAAGAAAGTGGTTACAGTCAATTGGTAGCACACATATAGATCCGCAGGCTGAGACAAGTTTAACAATTCTATTAAGTGTGCATATGGCAGTAGCTTTGACCTAATGAGGCATTGTTATTTTTTGATCTACGGCCTAGAATTCATCTTCAGAATACTTCCTGTGTTGTTTATTTGTTCTTATGTAAGTTGATAGAATCCTTCAATTACTTTACTTTTAATCTGACTCTCCGTTTACTATCACACTCCTGGTGTTGTCGGTATCTGACTGAGCTACGTGCCTTAGTGGCAATGTGGAGTCATGGAGTTAGAGTTTGGGTACACCAGTGGCCTCTTGCAAGGCAATTGTATCTAGTGGTGTAGAAGATGTATTTTATGCTCATCAAATATGTGGTCTTATTAAAATGACAACAAAAATAACAATTGACATCTTTAGGCAGAGGTATAGTATTTAAGAACTGGCTGGGGACCCTTTCTTTCTCTCTTCCCCTTACAGTCACCTTGTACTCCAGCAAGTTAGCAGCAAGACGAATAAGTTCCCTGGCAATCCATTGGACATAGCAAATGGCAGAGAGATATAGTGTTTGATTTTTAGGTTTGTGGCTCTTACTGTGTCTTAGCCTACTCATTTTCTAAGTATCCCAGTAACAGTAACTAGAGAGTCTTCAGTTATGGACATATGGTGATATAATTAGGTAAGAGATAAGGTGAGCATTTGCTGACAGAGGGGGAGCTCATTCCTAGAAGTTATAGTTCATAATTTAAGCAAGCACCTTCCTACATAGACAACCAACATTCATCTTTCTTTTGATAATTAAGTCCATATTGCTTTCAACTTTAAACAGTTTAATAATCTTAGGCTCCTAAATTTGAAGATTTGCTTCTTATAGCACCCATAATACAAAATAATTCTGATCAGAGAAGCAATATTCTCATTTATATAAATTTGTTTGTAAATAATTCTGGGAAAATGGTTTCCTGACTTCTGGAGTTTTCTATGCCGTAAGTAAAGTGGTATTAGTATTTCAACAAGTATTTTTCTGCAATATCTGCATAAATGTGTTCTGAATTCCTGGTGTGTACATTTCTGCACCTAAACTGTGGGAACCACAGGGAAAATACAGTTGTCTTTGAGTAACTTTTAAATAGTAAATGATTATTGTGTACAGTGAAAATGATTGATGTGGAGAATACTTTGTACCTAGGATTATAACCACTTTATGCTTAACATTAACATTTTTCAACAATTGTTCAGCTCTGGGTTTACAATGCAGTGAATAGTGCCTGGAATATGGCAGGTGTTTACTAAAATTTCTTTGAGTAACTGCATATGTCATATATATAAAATGGTCAGCTCTTGGCTATAATTTAAGAAATAATTTAAGAGATAACTCATGAAAAATAAGGTTGAATGAAATTTTATATATTGAAATTCAGAATGCATTGTAAGCAGAGAATAACCAGAACACAGAGGAAGTGAAAATGACAGCACCTGATCTGAGTCTTGAAATTCTGGTAGGAAAATTATTTTAATATTTTTTCTTGTATATATTACATCCAGACTGCATTTTCATCTCCTTCCCCCCACCCAGTCTCTCCATCTTCCTTTCCATTTCTCAGATCTACCTCCATTTAGCCTCAGAAAAGAGCAGGCTTCTCTGGGACATCTGCCAAATACTATAACAAGGTAAATAAGACCAGACAATATCATCACATCAAGGCTGAACAAGGCAGTGCAGTAGAAGGAAAAGTGTCCCACAGGTAGGCAAGAGTGTCAGGGATAGGCCCCTGCTACCATTGTTAAGATTCCCACAAGAACACTAATCTACTTAGCTATAACATATATAGAGAGGACCTGGGTCCGACCCCTACAGGCTCCCTGATTTCTGTGAGCCCCCCTATGAGCCTCCATGAGCTCCAAAAGTTGATTCTGTGGGCCTCATTCTCCTCCTCTCCATGACCCCTCTATTTTCTCCTCATATACTTCCTTATCATGTTTTGCAGAACTCCTTGAAGTCCACCTAATATTTGACTATGGTACCCTGCATCTGCTCCCAGAAGTTGCTGCCCGAAGTATCTTTGATCTCTTTCATGACCATTCTAATAGGCTCAGGTCTCAGAACACACAGGACAAACTGTAGGTCTAAGGTTTTCTACCTGGGTCAGTGTCCAAAAAGCTCCACTTGAGGCCTTGCCTGGTTGCAAGAGGATGGTCAGTTCAGGTTCCTTGTCCCTCATTACTCGAAGTGTTTGCTAGGGTTACGGTGTAGATTCCACAGAGTTTCCATTGCACTAGGTTTTCACCTTGCCCACCAAACAATTGCAGTCATTTCTCCCAGTGTTTTCTCCCTCCCCCTATCTGATTTCTCCTGCTCCCACTATCACCCACCCCAGTCCAGGGAGATCCTTGCACTCCCTTGTAAGTCTTCCTTGTTGCTTGACCTCTATGGGTCTGTGGGCTGTAGCATGATTGTCTTTTACTTTAGAGCTAATATCCACTTATAAGTGAGTATATAGCAAGTCTGTCTTTCTGGTTGTGCGTTACCTTACTCAGCATAATTTCTTTCTAGTTCTATCTATTTTTCTGGAAATTTCATGATACCATTATTATTACCTGAATAATAAGAATACTCCATTGTGAAAATGTACAATATTTTCTTTATTCATTCTTCAAGCTAAGTAATCCAGTTTAAAAATGGGGGTATAGATCTAAACAGAGATTCTCAACAGAGGAATCTCAAATGCCTTAGAAATGCTTAAAGAAACGTTCAACATCTTTAGCATTAGGGAAATGCAAATAAAAATGAAGTGACTTTCAGATTCCATCTTACACTTGGTAGAATGGCTAAGATCAAAAACGCAAGTGATGCTTATGTTGGTGAGGAAATGGATCAAAGGAGGCACTTCTCTACTGATGGTAGGGTATTAACTTGTACAGCTACTTTGAAAGTCAATATGGCAGTTTCTCAGAAAGTTGGGAATCAATCTACCTCAAGACCCAGCTATGCTACTTCTGGGCATATACCCAAAAGATGTTCCACCACTCTACAAGGACATTTGCTCAACTGTGTTCATAGTAGCTTTGTTCATAACAGTCAGAAACTGGAAACAACCTGGTAGAACATTTTAAAGGTAAAGTAGGAGAGGGAAAGAAAGTATTGTTCTAGGAAGAAGTGACACTGTGATTCACTGTGGAATATTGTGGAAAGAAGCTAGGCTGAAACCACCTGAAGCCAGTCACTCAAAGCCATGGAGATGACTTGGACCTGATTACAGCTCAGTCCACTGGTGTGTACTTGCTTTTTAAAAATTGTGTGGCTCCTGAGACGGATGGGATGTTCATGCCCTCCTCGCCAGCCGATACACCGAAACAGAACCCCAATCTGATGATATTAAAACGTGCACGCTGGGAGGCAATTGCACAAGGAGTGTGGTGTTCTCAGGGATGGCATTAGTGTGCACACAAAAGACTTCCTAGGCCTCTCTCTATCTCTGTCCTCACATATGGAAATGGGAGAACACGTGGAACTTAGAAGATGACCCCCATCATAAGTCACCCACACCTTCACCCAAGTCTTGGGATTCCAGTGTTCAGGACAGCAATGGCTACGTCTCTGTTGTCTGTAAATCCTCCTTTGTAGGACTTGGAATTTACTAGGATCCGTTCTTTGTGCTCCATCATATAGTCCTGCTGTGAATGTCAGTTATATAAAACAAAGAAAAGTGCAGTTATATCAGTTTGAGTTTTAAATCTTCAACAATTATATAAGAAGGCCAGTGAGAACACTGCATATTTTTCTTGAATGCAAACTTAGATATAGGAGATTTCATAAAATACATCTCTTCACTATAGCTTAATATCAAAAATTGTTCAAAAGTGTTGCTACCCATGATAAAGAGCTATTTGAAAGCACATTTGAAATCCAGCAAAGACTTGCATACTCAGTTTGAGTCTTGATACTTAGAGTAAGTACAGCAGATGGGACATTCGTGACAGTGCATCAGGGATTGTGACCAACAGTTCTCTGAAAGCCTATGAGATCTGAGTTACCCTGCATCTTCTTTATTTAGGTTAGTTCTTGGCAATGGTGCATAAGAAACAAACTCCAAAGTCTTAGAGGCTTTTCCTCATAGCTGTCCTCCCATTTACGTTAGGGTCTTACAACTGTGACTAATCTGGGTCACAGTTTGTCACTTCCTAACTGAATCACAGAAGGTGACCGTAGTTTCTCCAGCTTCTTGACTTCCTTAGAAAGATGGCCAGTCTCACCTTGGATATTGTAGGCACCAGTTGGAAGCATCTTGTATTATTGACACACAATGTTGAGGACAGCCATGAAGGAGGGCTACCAAGATTTCAGACTTAGTTTCTTATGTAGCATTGATAAGAAATAACCAATAGAACACGGTCAAAAGATAAGGAGAAAGGAATACAAATAAGACACGCAAGGGACAGGAAACTTAGGAAAGAAGTGGAATCAGTAGGAACTGAGGAAATAATGACTACCAACCGAGTACCTCTTCTGTTGGTTCAACTCAAGTAATTTTATGAGTTACATAAAATATTACTGGAAGGGCTCATTTTTCTCAAATATTTCGTAAATTAATACTAATAATCAACTATATGAAAATGGGAAAAACAAGAAAAAGCAATCAGAGAGGTTAACAAAGTTGTTATCAAGTCATGGTCTGCATTAAGCTTAGGGAATTGGCCCACCAGGCAGTTATTGATCACTTAAGAGAGTCCCACTTACCCCGGAGGTGTTCATCACTATGGCCTTGTACCCTGTTTGCTCGTTTCCAACTTGCTCGTTTCTGATCTTATTTCACAGAATGGAGAGTGAGGCAGCTTTAGACAAGATCAGAAACTAGATGATTCATTTGGTTTCCTTGGTCGAATCAATTCTTATCAGATTTGCAGAGTGCGACTGAAGCCTGGCCAGAGATCTCAAGGCTGCTTGCTGCCAGCACAGAATTTGTGTGACTTAGCAACCTAATAGCAGAGTGACTGATGTTTCCCATGTTTTTATTTTAGACTGTGTGAGGTCATATATTTTAAATTCCCAACTCGATGCTATACTATATTCTTTAAAATGTAGTCTGCATTGCTAGTAAATTTTAATGAATATATTTATTTGTAACTGTATATTATTACATTTCATGGGTATGTGGTGGGTGATAGGATTTTTTATTTTATTTTGTGTAACATAATATTTTTTATTGATTATTTGGAAATTTCACATAATGGATTCCGATCACATTCACTTCCCAGTCTTCCCATGTCCAATCCCTGCATTGTGACCTCCCCAAAAACAAAAGAAGAAGAAGAAAATAGCAAGTCCAATTTGTGTTGCCTATATACTCGCTGGAGCATGGTCAAATTCCCACTGGGCAAATCCTTTAAGAAAAGTGAGTTCTTCCCCAACCCACCCCTGACCAGAAACCAGAAGACATCAACTGTGAGCGCTACAATTCAGCATCCCCATCACAATTTTTAAGAGCTCTCCTCAATGGCTTACTGCTTCAACTGTTTCTCTCTTGAGGGGTGTGGGAATGGAGGACAGAGGTTGCCACAAACGCTTTCTATGGCTCTCATTCTCTGCTGTGAGTTAATTTTCTTTTTGAGGCAGGGTCTCATGGAGTCCATATTAGTTTCAAACTTGCCATGCAGCCAAAGATGGCTAATCCTTCTGAGTACTGGGAGTGCAGAAGTGTGCCACCCTGTTTGGTTTTGTACAATGTCAAGGACTGAACCTAGAGCTGCATGGACACTTTCTCCCGAATGAGCTATAGCCCCAGTCCTATGATATACAATGGTTCACTTTATTTTTTCCTGTACTTTTTCGTTACATGAGATTAAGTCTTGTGTTTTGTTATCTTGATTCATGATGCAATGGTTACATCAGTGTCTAAAGGCTTTTGCTATAGTTACAATTTTGTCTTCAGTGACATGCTGGAAATAAAATGAATTTTTACATTATTGAATAAGGTTGTTGAATAATTATGGAAAATTTCATCCAAAGCTAACCTAATAATTCATGTGCTGAAAGTAGTGATAAAAACGCATCTTTATACTCTAAGGAATTCATTGCAAAACAAATATCACACCACATTCTATTTTACACAAATCAAAATATGCCTTCTGTACCACATGTCATACTGTCTCAAATCTATGTCATTTTCCATCATTCATTGGTAGTAGATTACATGCTGTAGGTAATCATACACTCTGGGAGGAATCATATCATCGTGGAGATCAAAGCCAGCTCATGCTTCTGTGAGGTCCTTCCCGGTACCTTTTTGACAAAATATCTTCTTCCTAGTCATATTCAACCTACTATATATATATCTGTATATCTATCTTTAAGTGATAAACAACAATTTAAAATGTTAAAAAAAAATAAATGTCCCTATTACATTTCAGTTAGTTTTCCCTAATTCGCTTATTCACAGAACACATATTTGTAAACAAGAATCATGATATATTATGAATTTTATTAATTAAATAATTATGTTTATTAATCATTGAGTTCTGTATATGGTCCTACAATGACAAGTGGCTGAATGTTGTTTTACATCAAACTATTTATTAACTTTAGAAAGGTGGAGCTACACATTTAAGACACAACGGTACAGGCAACATTTAAGAGGAAGGGGCATGGGAGGGCGGGATAGATGCAGGAATATAAGGAGGAACAATTAACACTACAAACTTTTCATAGAGGTCATATGGGAACCTACTATTTTAGAGGTTTCCTGAAATAAGTACATGCACATATATAAAAAGAGCTAACATGGGCTTACACTATAGTGAGACAACAATGTCCCTATGATACAGCATAGAATAACAAAAACTCCACTGCCAAGGCTGAGCTTCCTCTTCTAGAGTTACTAGCAAGTGAAGTCCCATAGACACCCAAAGATCGTGAGCTACTGCCTGTGCTCTTGTTTATCCTCTAGAACTTGATGGTAAGACACCAATTGCTGAAGACACCAGGTATGAGTCATAAAACCTGAAGAATCCAAGCTCATATTTACCTGGAAGAGAAAAAGGGAATCACTGGTGTCATGCTGCTGTGAACCCTGCAAGCTACGTCAATGACTAGTCTAGCAAGACATGGCCACTGCTGAAATAGTGTCAGGGCAGTAACCAACTACTTTTGATTGGAGTTAATGTTTACATCACAAGTTGGAACCGACACATGAAACCGTTATCAGGACCAAGAAAGTGTTGCTAAATGGGTCATAGGCCCTAGCGGAGAACCTATTGTTCCTACTCTACATGTGGACAAAGTGCTAAGCCAAGTCTTAATGACATCATTATACCTGAAGATTAGCCCGTTGGTGAATCCTCATCTTTTTTTTGCAGTAGACAGTGATTAACTCCTAACTGGTCAAGGTGCAGAGACTGGAAAATTCAACCCTAAGCCAGATATCTGTATGATGATACTCCTTCTTTCCAAGGCTCAGAATTCTTGGAGTACAAGGGGAAAGAAAGATTTTAAGGGCCATAGGTAACAAATGAGTAGAAGAAAAGTGTTTTTCTGAGTGTAGCAGCTGTACATATGAATCCCTACCAGTTGAGATGGCACACACAAGAACTGTGTAGGCTCTGGGCAGACAACATTCTAGCATCGAGTGTGGAAATAGGCTTGAGGTCCACACTTCACTAAAGAGGTGTTGACAGTTTGCTGCTGGGCGTGATGAGAGAACCAGTTTTCCTTAGGAGTACAGCTCCCAGAGGGAGGGTTGACCATTCTTTAGTAAAGGTCACTCATCCCAGATTGTATGGGCATCACAAAGTGCACTGGATGGATCTTTTTTTTTTTTAAAAAAAGGTCACAAAATTGGGTAAATAGGGAAGACAGCACAGGATCTGGGAGATGTTGCAGGGAGGGGTGGATATGATCAAAATGCATTAAAAGAAATTATCAGAGAACTAATAAAATATACTTTAAAAATAAATATAAAATTTGATTATTTTCTGCTTTATAGGAAATTGGAACAACTGAAATAATAGAAGTAAGAACTTTGGTTTCGTAATATAATTGAATAACATTTCTATTAAAATCACAATTTTGGTAATTATAGCTATCATAAATAAGGTATAAAGAAACATTATGGTTTCATGGCTTCAGTTTTTCCTTAGGTAGGTAATAAAAGTGATTTGAGTATACAGATGCAAATAAATTCACTTATGTATGTGTGAGTACTATATACATGGAAAGAAAGAGAGGAAAAATTGTAAAGTATCAATATTTAGGAGAAAATTTCTAAATTCTTTGCACTGTTCTTTTAATTCTTACATGAATCTCAAATAATTTCAAAATTACGAACTCACAGAAACAACAGTAAGTGATTCCTTTTCTGTGCAGTTTGAATACTACATTAATTTAATAATTTGGGGATAGAGGACAGCTAAAGTAGGGCCTTTATTTCTAAATTTGTGCTTCCTCAGTTATGGAAGCATCACCATAAATCATTTAACTGAGCTATAGTGAAGCTAAAAATGAAATTAATTGCTTGTGCACTTATAATTTGAGCTCTACAGACTAATTATATATTCAAAAGTAATGTAATACATATTCATAATGAGTATTACTTACCATGAAACTGAATTAGTCTTTGTTCTAGTCAATGTAATAATCATTTACCAAAATCTTGAAGATCCAAGATGCTAATTTCATATTTATTTCCACATCAATTTGTATGAAACAATATATTTATAGTCATGGTTGATGTAGACTGCTCACTGGCTTTTATCAAGTAGTTCCAGTTTTCTAGGAATGACACACATGACAAGTAGAAGAGATTGTTTAGTTTCAAGGTGCTTTCCTAAGATAGAATAAAGTTGGAGCAAGGCTGGCGCTTGGCCAGGCTTTCAGTGGACTGTCATGCTCCTCATTCCAGATGGGCAGAAGAGCACAGCTGATCTGGAGGTGGAGTGAGTGCACGGGAACCTGTGGGCACCTCCCTGCCATCAGCCTCCCCAGCTGTCATCTCAGCTGCAGGACAGTCAGTTATTTGGGGGATGTGCCATCATTTAGAGGATGAGGACACTTCTCCCAGGCTCATCTCAGGATGATGTTGCAAAAACAGGCTACTCTCGAAGCTGGGAAACATGAGCTGTGTGGCAGATGTCCTCCCTGAGAGGTGTGAGACTTGGCTGTGTTTGGTTTGGCAATCATGAGTGACACAGAGCTGTCTGATGTCACTGGACTTCCCACTTCTTTCCCATCATCACCTTACTTTATTTTGACACTTAAGGATTTCAACCATCCTGAGTAACCTCATCCACAGCTGTGGTGTCTGTCTCAAAGGATTAGCCATGCACTTTTAACCATTATACTTAACTGCATTCATGCCTTCATTGCTGTGCTGAGGAATGAGTTCTTCCATGCTTAATTAAAGAATAAAAACATCTGTCCCCTAGTGTTTCAAGTAATTCTTTTAGATGCCAGTCACCACAGTTTAATTTCCAACTCTTCTTTCTGCTCCACTTTCAACACCTTGGCAAAATGTTTAACAATAAAAACAGACACTATGATATAAGGTCTTGGACTGAATATTCTGGATGACTCAGAAGAAAACAAAGACTATACCAACATAAGAATTTTAACACCTATCTTATATCACAAAGAATTTGGATTATGACTGGAACAGATTCAAACAGGAAAGAAGAATCCAATCTATTGGCACATTATACAGTAGTGTGCCTACTTAGCAAGGCAAACACAACCTTCTCCTTATCACATAATGATATGTTCTAACGTGATGATCTCTGGCTGGTTGCAGCCACAGGGGAAAGTATTCTACCAAGCATAAGGCAGTGTTGTGCTTTGGGACAGATGAGTCTACCCATTACATGAACTTTACATACATATACACCACTTGGAATGGAGACAACATCATTGAATTCCACCAGATGGCCACAAAATGCTGCAGACAGGAAAGAATCCACAAACAGAGTAATTAATTGGGACAACAAAAAGGACAATATTCCAGAAAATGTGTAGCCATTTAACGCCATTCCACATTGAATCATTCCAAGTCCATTGAAGCTGTGGCTTATACCTCCTGAAGTATCCTTAGGAGTATAATCTATACTTTGGACATTAAGAAAATATTGAAAGTTTTTATGTTAGTTTGTTCCAAATTGATTTGACTGTGAGGACTTTGGTGGGTTTTGTGATGACTCCATAGTGCCAGGAGTCTGAGTCTTTAAATCATTCAATATCTGTGTGTAAATGTTTATGGCTGATACCCAGTGTCTAGTATGTAGGAGTATTGGGAATGAGATAGTTGTTGTCATTACAAACCCCACATGGGTCATTCATTCAACATTGCCACACAAGAAATACACCTCTTTGAAATGCTTGATGGATCTGCTCCATTATTTCAACATCCTCAATAATACTTTCCCACTGAGCATAATTTACATATATAACTTATGTGACATTTTCCACAAACCAAACTGCTGCTCCATTAACCTTGGCTTACAGAGAATTCCATTAGAATCTCATAGTAATTTTGCCGTGCGAATGTTTTCAGTGAAGGCAGTATGCTTTGCTTTTCTCTCCTCTTTCATGTCTGTTTGTGTTTGTGGGAAGAATGAAGCATAGGCATTTTCTGTGTTTCTCAGCCTAATTAGACTTTAGGGTATTTGATAGAAGGCAGAAGTCTCGTCAACACAAACTGCAAGCAAGTAATTTTGAAGACGGATTTTTAGGTTATACTTGACTCAGCTATATTTGAAGGTTATTTTATCTCAAGCCAGAGAGAAATT
Organism: Acomys minous; assembly: GCF_964271855.1. Lineage (NCBI taxonomy): Eukaryota > Metazoa > Chordata > Mammalia > Rodentia > Muridae > Acomys > Acomys minous. Next base: position 127,111,419 of record NC_140485.1, on the reverse strand, counting down.
TACTATCGGTGTTAATCCTTGGACAATAGGGCCTGAGATTTAGTATTAAGAGGGAATGGCTCAGAAATATGTCTACATGTTTGCAAATTTCAGGAGACAGAGGTTCACACAAATACATTAAGGATAGGGCTCATAAGAACTACCAATAAGATGGCACCTTCTTTTCCCTGTTCTATGTTTCTGTCTCCTAGTGAGCCTGGTAATATTTCTGCCTCCTTTGCTGGGAGACCAAGAGGAAGACCAAGAGGATTTAGTACTTTATGCGTCTGCTGGTGGGTGATTGCTTAATATGCATATTAGGTGTATGAATAACCAGCTATCCACACTGTCCAGATTGTGTGGCTGAAATTATAACTTTTAAGTTGTTTCTCTTAGCAGTTTTCCTCTCTCTTGGGGGTTATAACATCAAAACAGAAGTCATAGAAAATCAAACAGAGAACGATTTACATGTTCTGGAACTGAGACTGCCATCCTTACTTATTTACTTCACTCAAAAGGCTTTGATGAGGAATGTTTTGATGACTGTGCCTCCGAACAGTTGCAGCATCACATAAATAATTGTTCTACAGCTTTCAAGAGACTCCTGTCACAGTGTCTCACAAGTTCTTTTTACTCAGCTCTAATTACGTAGATTGTTATATAAACAGATGTCTGATACACCAAAGTCTACTTCACTTGGGAACTATAATTATTCTGAGTTCATATGCCAGTGGGCTGAAAGAAACCTCCTTTGATATCATCAAGAAACATTTTTATTCAGTCTTAATGTGTACAGAAAAGGCAGCCATAAATCAGTCCCCTTTGCTTCATGCTCCAAGGGACAGATAGAAAAGACTCAGAGAGAGAGAGAGAGAGAGAGAGAGAGAGAGAGAGACAGACAGACAGACAGACAGACAGACAGACAGACAGACAGACACAGAGTTAGAGAGAGGGACAGAGACAGAGACAGAGAGACAGAGACAGAGACAGAGAGACAGAGAATATACAGTGGGTTTCAGCTCCATCACTAATGGAAATCTTTATCTTGGTTAAATGAATTCTCTCTCAAGGTACTCACTTCTGTCGACAGCTCCCCTAAAACCACAATAAAGCCAATAGTATATTTTAAAAAAGCTTACCTCTGTGGTGTTTTGCATGATCTGCTTAAAGCAGAGATGAACTTGATAGAGTTGAAGGTATAATTGTCCACAGGTGTGGAAGGTATGTCAAAGTCACAGAACTAACACTAGTGAATGAACTCAACCATGCATGCAAGATGCTTTCTGGGTGTCTGCATTGTGTATTATGTTTCTGCTGATATAGAATGGTAAATAGGATTAGACTAGGTTCGATTAGACTGCTACTCCAAGAACTTTATAGTCTAGTATGGAGTTATTACTCAATAAGTAACAAATGTCAGTCATTATAAATCTTGATGGGTTTATGGATTGAAAGTATAAAAATGTGAGGGTTTGTATAAATGAATTCTAAACTTAATCTGAATGCATAGGGCAGAGCAGGTAAAGAGAAGATGACTTAGGAAAACTACTTGTATACTTTGTGTCTTTGAAAAAGGCTAAATTGGTTGGAAATTAGACAAAAAGGAGACATGGAGTGAGATGTGAGATGAGAAAGGATAGGTGCAGAAATCCTTAGGATTTATTTATTTATTTATTTATTTATTTATTTATTTGTTTGTTTGTTTGATGAAGTCTCCTACTTCACTAGAACTTGCTAGTTAGACCAGGATACTTTGATCTCTACAACCTCTCTCTCTCTCTCTCTCTCTCTCTCTCTCTCTCTCTCTCTCTCTCTCTCTCTCTCATTCCTTATAGAATAGAATGTAGAGGTCTCAGTTACTTTTCCAGCACTATGTCTGTCTGCACACCGCCACACTCCCTGCCATCATCATCATCGTCATCATCATCATCATCATCATGAATGAGCCTCTGAAACTGTAAACCAGCACCCAATTAAATGCTTTCTTTTATAAGAGTTTTCTTGGTCATTCTGTTTCTTCCCAGCAATAGAACAAGCTATCTCTTGAGGATGCACCACTGAAATCTCAGGGATCAGCTAGAGTTGCTTCTCTGGTCTGCATATCAGGAAGATGCTTAGTAACTGGCCATATCTAAGACTCATAACATTATATTTCTTAGCTTCTTGGTCCCAAACTTTTGAGCTTTTCCACAGGCATTTCATCTTATCATTCTCACTGTTCTCAATGAATAAACATCCATGGAATTGTCCAGTGTTATCTCACATAGCTTAGGCTGTCCTCAGATTCACTATGTAACTAAGAAGGCCCTCGAACCCCTGATGGTACTCCCTTTACCCTTTAAGTGCTACACACACTTAATGTGTGGACACACATTACCATGCCTATGGCCAGCACTCATTTATCAGATATGACCCCTGGAGTCTGCCTTGTCCCACCTGTCTGCCAGCCTCTGAGCTCACATGTTGTTCTCCTCTCCTTTGCCTCTCATTGACTCACTTCCGCTAGGATTCCTCAAAGTGCCTCATACTGATCTCATGCCTGCTTCCTGATCACCAGAATGCATTCTAGAACAATCTGTTGTGGCAACCAGTATTGCAAACTATTTCCTCTTTGGCTTTCACTGACTCTCCTCTCTCTGCGCTGTTTCTTTTTATCTCTTTAGTCACTTTCATTAGTCTTCATAAATTTTTCATTATCCTTTATTTACTGGCTCAAGTTTGGATCCTAAGCAATCTTCCTTTTCTTTATGAGCCCTGTTGGTTTTGACTTTTATTCATATGTTAGTATCCTAGCACCCTAGTATCCTACAATGTGGGCCAAAGTTAAAAAGGGCTCCCATCCATTCTTTAAAGCTAGCATTTAGAAATGTGCTATGGCAGCAATTAACGGAGTTGTAACTATTAAAGTTTAGAGGACTGCCCAATTTTCTGAATTATCCGGAAAACTGTAACTTCCCCCTTTCTTTTTCCTATCTCATTTCTAGGCATGTTTTTTCTAACACTTTTGTTTACCTCAACATTTTGGGCTTCTTTACACTTTCTCTCATGTGTGCCCCTCCAACATATGACTGTTGACCTTTATGCTGGCTTAAATGGCATAGCCTTTTTCCTTCTTGTCTCCAGTCTCCTCTCCTGGGCCAGTGCTGAGTTTTATAGCTTGACTGCCTTGGAGAGATTTTTTTCTCCTAAACTCTAATACAATTGTTCTTAGACATAAAAGAAAACCCAGTTATGAACCAGATACTCATTTTGAATTGCAAAACTAAATAAAAATAGTAAAAGTTAAAAGCCAGAAAGTTTCACTTATATATTGAAATAATTAGTTATATGAAGTAGACTACTTATCATCACAAGATGCAGTCAATTGATTATAGACAACTATGGCTTGAGGATATTATAGACAGAATCCAACCATTAAGTAAGCAGAGAGTTGGTGATTTCTCATGTGGACATGGCAAGCACAAGCATTTGCTTCACATATTAACCCCATGATCAATTCTGTGATGGATTATGTCCACATTTTTATACATCAGATAATTTATTTCTCTATAATCACACAGTTATTATAGAACATCAGTTTTATTATATAATAACATCAGTAGTTATTATAAAAACATCAGATAATTTATTTCTCTATAATCACACAGTAGAGCTGGGGCTTGGAGTATTATTTTCTGATTCCAAACCACATAGCTTTCACATGAGAACATTTGACTCTTCCATGTATAAAATGTGCTGTTTTATTAATAGGATGGTTATTTTTTGAAAATGATAACCGTAAATGATTTTTAAAAATATGCTAGAATCACTCTGCCAAGTACAAAGCTAGGCAGCCTCCAAGAGAGGATTGATTCTCATACAAAAGCTGGGTGAAAAGTCATTCTGATAACTGATAATATTTCAACAGTAACTAATGCATTTTGAGGTCCAAAACTTAAGTAACTTAAGTAAAATTCAATAGCAGTTTGAAGGACTAAACACTCATCATTCAAATATCAGATCACCCCTAACCCAAGTCAAATTGCCCTTTAGAACTCATACGTATTTTTAGCTGTTTCTGATAAGGGATGCATTACTTTGATGACTTTGGAAAGAAGTGGGGTATTAATCTGCATCAGTTACCGATTTGTTCCTACATCAAAATATTTGCTAGAGAAACTTAAAGAAGGAATTATTTTTTTCTACACTTTCCGTTCCATCATGAGGAAAAGCATGGTGGAGTTGGAATTATTTTTTTCTACACTTTCCGTCCATCATGAGGAAAAGCATGGTGGAGTTCATGCGTGCAGCAGCGTGTGGTATAGCTTTTTCTACATGTTAACAGGTCAGGAAGCAGGGGTCTTGGGCTGAACCCAGAGGCAGATAACACATTCAAGGGCTGCCGGTCAGTGACCCCCTTCTGTAATCTAGACCCTAATTCCCAAAGAATCCACAATCTACTATAACAGCATGATCAGCTTTAGAACAGGAATTTAAATGGATGAACTTGTGGTGAAACATTTCATATTCCAAGCTTAATAGTATCTAAAAAAAATGCCCACTGGTAGACTGCAAAACTTTTTTTTTTTAAACAGGTTTTCTCTATATAGCCTTGGCTGTCCTGGACTCACTTTGTAGACCAATCTGAACTTGAACTCACAAAGATCCACCTGTGTCTGCCTCCCAAGTGCTGGGATTAAAGGAGTACGCCGCTACCACCTGGCACACAAAACTTATTTTCAATGCATTAGTTTTGTTTGTTTGTTTTCAATTTTTAACTTGTATGGGATTTAGTCTTCATATTATGAGTCCTTTTAGAGCATCTAGTTCCTTCATTTAGACTTTGCAGACCGAATGTAGAAAATCACTGTTATCATAGTAGATCCTATGGCATAGTCACCTGAGGAGCTGAAACCATTCTTAGATGTGTGTGCTAAGTTTACTGAAGATGACGGCTTGACAATGGCATCAGCAAGAAAGGACAGTTAAAGGAGATACAAAACAAAGAAAGTGAGGCACGAACACTGTCAGGATTGCATGGAAACACGTGTTGCTTATGGCAATTTGTCTTTCGCTAATGTGTAACTTTTTGCTCTTCTTTGGAGTTCTGACCCAAGGTCACTTTGAAACAGCACACACTGTAATCATGGATGACTCATTTTCTTACCAGGGAGCGATCCTCTTAGTCCTTGCTTTTAGGGAAAAATGAACTCATACCAATGGGAATGGTGTAGTCTTTAGAGGGAATGGCAGGTTGATCTTTTTTTTTTTCCCCCATAACCTCCTTAAATTTCAACCTCAGAAAAGCAAATCAAATGGAACAACAAAATGAACAAACAGTGACAGTAGCTCGTGTCAATTTCTGAATTTGTTTAAATCAAGACATAAGCCAAATCAGTACATTTTGTTCAAGGAAGATGTTGAAACTTTCTTCTAATTACACTAAAGTAAAGACTAAGACTAACTGGGCCATCAATATTCCTTGAGAGCCAAGCAGTAGAGGAGGCCTTCAAACAGCCTAGATACCTGTCTTATATATGCATAGTGCATGTAGTATATGTTTAGTGCATATGTGTGCCATTGTGCATGTGAGTGCACAGGTCAGAGATTGACACTGGGTGCCTTCTACTATCAATCTTCATCTTGTCTTTTGAGACAGCATCTTTATTTGAACCCAAAACTTGCCAATGCCTAGACTGACTGGACATAGAGCTTTGGGATGCTTCTGTCACCACCCACTCAGCACTATGGTTGAGCTACAGATTCACCTACTTGCATATGGGTGGTAGGGATCCAAAATCTAACATTCATGCTCGTGCGGTGGCTACTTTACAGACCTAGCTCATCCACAGCAAAGGTTCAAATACAAACTATTATGTTTAACCCAATAATCTCCACAGCTGCTTTCTGCTGTAGAAGACAGGCTTAAAACAGGGGCCATTTATATTTAGTGACACCGCTTTGGTGGCTTTTTAAGGAGTTAAAAGAAATTGATGAGCTTATGTTTCCCCATTTGTTCTTCTAATTATCATTGGAATAGTCCTGGGCCGATATGTAAGGCCCAGGTAAGGACGGTGTTAGTTAAGAGAATGGAAGTTCCTAAGGTGTGTATCAAAAATAGCAAACAGTTTCAAATCTCATGAAGCATTCCATGCACCAAGTAACCCACTCAGAAACTCTTTTTTGCACTTGCCCTTGAAGCTGTTCTTAGGAAACCACAGCAAAAGCAAGAAAGAACAGCTATAATTCAAGACATAAATAATCAACACAGTGCAACTAAACAGATGGATGAGTGACAAATGGAATGCTGTAATTTCTAATGCTGATATAAAAACTAAAAAAAAAAAAAAAAGATTCACAAAGCAAAATGGGTCCTCCTCTTATTGTCTGTTATATATCATCAGTATGTTTCTGCTTTAAATAGCTGAATGTCAGTGGTTTGTCCCCCACCCAGCCCTGAAATAATGCCTTTCCCCAAGAGCTTACAAAGTTTTAGTGCATTGCATTTGTAAATGGGCCAGAGCTCGTCATTTTCCTCAAGTAAATTCTTTATGGAGTACTGCTTTTTTTTTCATTTTACAGTGGCAATAATTACTTTTATTTAAATAAATAGAGGCTTTTTATTGGTATTCATGAGCCACAATCCATGACCAAGCAAACTGCCTCTTAATGGTTTTTATTGTCAATTGTACATTTCAATGAAAAATAGACAGGAGAGTTCCAATTTTAAAAAGTCATATATTGTAGATTGCACCAGTGATTATTATATTTACCCCGTAAAAGGCATTTTTAGCTTCATTAAAAACTATTATATTTTTCAGATTGATTTCTTTTAAACATTAATACTGAAGCTGGGAAGATGGCTGAATGACACTTGACTAAATAATGATATTATTTATTATTTATTATTATTACTTCAGCTAATGGTACTACTTGAAGTCACAGTAAATCTAAAATTATTACTTGTAAATTTTGTGCTGCTCTGTTTTCCAGGAGAAAATGGATATGTGCACACATAAAACACAGGGACTTTGTTGGATGTTTACAGCTCCCCAGACTAAAGCAAATGAGAAACAACCCATTAGCTTCTTCTAGTGTCTTTCCACACACAGAGTACACATTCTCCTGTTGAGTCAGGCATAAGATCAACTTCTGTGTGCTGATTGATTGTCTCTGTGATTGAACATGGTTGCTCCTTACTTATATACTCATTCGAACCTATGGTTCTTGGCTGATTGTATTATCTTTGTATCTAGAACCTAAACACTGGACTTATTTCAGTGTGCAAAAAAATGTATACATACACCCTGCTAGAAAAGTAATGAACCTTAATCTTAGTGTTGACACTGTGTATTATTACTTTTGTGATGAAGTTTATTATTCCAAAACTTTGTGTGTCAGGGAAGAGCTGTGAAAATTGCTTCACAGATATAAGCACTTGCTGCCAAGGCTAAGGACGGACAAACAGACAGACAGACAGACAGATACACACACACACACACACACACACACACAAGTATTCACACACACACATGTATGTGAACAAATGGGATGTGCATATACTCAGAGGTAAGGGTGAGACTTTGAGAATCTTCTGTTGAGTGTCACCTTATTCCTTTCTAAACAGTGTCTCTCACTGAACCAGAATCTTGTTGTTTGGGCTTTGATGGGTGTCAGTTATCTCCAGGGATCAGTCATCACCTCAAAAATTGGGGTTATATGTACATGCAATAAGGCCTGAACATTTGCATGGGATTTGGGTATTTAAGAATCATGCTTACAGAGCAGTTCCTCTTGTCCATTCAATCACCTCTTCAACCGTTTGGAATACTTCTATATTATGTCATTGATTTGTGTGCATTGGATTGAATTTGGTAGGTCTTGGATTAGTGTCCTTCATATCATATCCTATCTTGGATTGGGAACATTTCATGCTAAAGAAAAGTGTGTTGGCTGGATGAATGATCTGTTACAATGGACTGTATAAGCCATGCCACTGAATGTGCATTTTCAATGAGCAGGAGTGAGCATTTAATGAGATTTTCAGTGGCAACTACATGGCATTTTTTTTAAACAGTAACAAGTCTTATCCTTTTATTACTATGATAACCAGAAATAAGTGATTTTGGATTTCTTTATGAAAGAATACATTTTTTCTGACGATCCTCCAACTTTTAAAGAATGCAGATAAATGAGATTTTACCTGGATTAAATATCGCTTAAAATTAATTTCTGATCTTAAACTGAGAAGTAAATCATTGCAGGTATATTTTAGTACTACCTAGACAATATAAGGGACCAAGAAGCAAATGCAGGGAGCCCACATGGTCCTTCAAGTAAATCTTTTTATTAGCATTGCTCTGGACTGGAAAAAAAATCAGTTGTGACAACTGAAAGCAGAAAACATGTTGGGGGAAAGTCTTCATCAGTCCATGCAATGTGAAAGTTCTGGCTTGTTCTTAAGACACAGTTACTCAATCTCCCAAATAAGAAAAGTCAAATATTCTATGATCTTCTCATCTTCAGTTTGGACTCTTAGTTTCTTTCAGATAACAAATATATCCAAATATAACTTTATAACCAAAACTCAATAAATAAATGCTGAAATAATAAAATGAGCAAAAATTAATAGAAATATATTTTAAATGAAGTTACTCTATAACAGGGCACCAATACCTTTATTAGATGCCTCAGAATAAGAAATAAAAACCCTTATGTCATGAATGCATTGCCTCTATTGTAGCTGTTGGCCAGAAAGGTCTTGTAGACCCTCAAGCATTATAAAATGTTCTTTTTTGCTTTCCAGAGCATAAGTAAGATCCTATTGCTAAAGACACAACATACTTGAGTCACAGAAATAGGAAAAAAAAAAACCAAGCTGATATTTGGCTGTACTCTTCATCCTTAGTGGCTAGATTTCAAAGGAGTTATGCCGAAAATGATAATCATTAATCATCCCTAGCCATGAACCCATGAACCATGCACACCATAATAATGACCTGTTTGGCAGGATGTACCCAGCAGTGTAAAAGTGGCATGAATGTCATGGATGTTCTGATTGGATATAAGGCCAAATAGGTTGATCCCATACCTGACACCATTATGAACACCAAGAACAATGGCTAGAGAGGTCCTAGGCCCTAGGGGAGTGCCTACTACTGTTACTATGCTAAATGTACACAGTATTAAACTGAGTCCTAAAGGTTTTTCACTGTTCCCATAGAACAGTGCATATCTTCAACTTTCCCTCATCAAAAGGGCTTCGTTATGCTGTAGATAGTGATTAACACACAGACATATCTACAACTGATCAACATACAGAGAATAAGTGAAGGCAAAGTGTTCATCCCTGCATCTATAACCACCTTGTGGTATTTCGAATGAGAAACAGGTATTTAAACATTTGGTTCCCAGTTGGTGGTACTGTTCAGGGACATTTAGGAGGTACAGCCTTGCTAGAGGAAGTACACCACTCTGGATGAGATTATATGTCCTTACCCTACTTGCAGTTCACTCTCTAGTGCTTACAGTTAAATATGTGCTCTCTGCTTTCTGCTCCAGGCGCCATTGCTGACTAATGGGTCACTCCTCTCCATGAGGATAGTCTCATATACCTCTGGAACCATAAACCTAAATAAACCCTTCCTTCTATAACTTTCCTTGGTCAGAACAACAGAAAATTACTAACACACACCCTCATTAAAGGGCTTGAGGGTCATTGTGAAAAAGGAATTGGAAGAGACCTAGAAATGATGAATGACAAGAAAACTGTTTCAGAACCATAATAGTTCTGAATATCATTTTAAGACTACTGATATGTCTGTAAGTGTTTTCTTAAAATACAGGAAAGTAGAACAGATTGTTAAGGAGATGGATGAATTGAAGCTACTGTACAGTGATAGTGTCAATGCTCTAAAAGACACTCAGAATTGTCATATGACTCTGTAATGCCACCATTAGATAATTGCCCCCCAAGCTGAAAGCAAGGACTCCAACATATACTTGTATGCTGATATTCACTGCACCACTTTCCATAGTAACTAAAAGATGGAAGCAATTCAAGTGGTTATAAAAGTGAAATGTTAAAAAATGTGTTGTATATATCCAATGAAACAAATTTAAAGCACATAAATAGTAACATTCTGGTACATGGTACAACATGGATGAACTAAAACTTAAAAACACAAAAGTAACATGCATGTACACAGAATAGAAAGATCTGTAGAGATAAGATGTAGTTCACAGGAACTGAGTCAGAGAGGAAAATACATCCTTGATTAATAGTTATACGAGTTTGTTTTGAGCATGAAGTGGTTCCACAAAGATGTTCGTGATTCCTGCATGATACTGTGAAAGTCGTTAATACCACAGAATCATGTACATGAACATGGTTAGTGGTTAATTTTATGCTGTATTAAGAGGAAACAACAATAGAAAAATGATTGTCATTATTCATAGAATTTAATCTATCTCTCTTAACTATTGATAGATATACTTTTTTTTATAATGCATGACTCTGGACAATGGTGTATCATAAACAAATGTAAAAATCTAAACAGTAAAATTAAAAAGCTTATTTGGGTAAATATTTAAAAGTCATAAAACTCACACTGCTCTATAAGAGGCCACAGTCTTTCCAAACCTCCAGGGAAGACCAACCCGCAGATATCCAAAGCTTCCTTAGAGCCCACTCAGCTACTCCAACATCACCCCCTCCCCTGTCTCCGTATCTGGACCCACAACGCTGGCAGAAGTCCCCTGCTCTACCAGAAGGCACACCTACTATCCAGAACCCTATTGGCTTCAACATAAAACCAGATATACTGAACCTGATAGAAGAGAAAGAATGGAGTAGGCTTGAATGCGTTGGCACAGGAGACAACTCCCTGAACAGAACACCAACAGCTCAGGTTCTAAGAACAACAACTAATATATGGGACCTCAAGAAACTGAAAAGCTTCTGTAAGGCAAAGGAAACTGTCAACAGAACAAAACAACAGCCTACAGACTGGGATAAGATCTTCACCAACCTTATGTCTGACAAAGGGCTAATATCCGAAATATATAAAGAACTCAAGAAATTAAATACCACCACTATATTTTAATATAGCAATTAAAAATATGGTACAGAGCTGAACAGAGAATTTTCAACAGAGGAATATAGAGTGGCTGAGAAACACTGAAAGAAATGCTCAACACCCTTAGTCATCAGGTGAGATTCCATCTTACGCCTATCAGAATGGCTAAGATAAAAAAAACTCAAGTGACGTCATATGCTAGCAAGGATGTGGAGAAAGAGGGGCACTCCTCCATTGCTGGTGGGAGTGCAAACTTGTACAACCATTTTGGAAATCTGGCCTTTTTTAGAAAGTTGGGAATAGTGCTACCTCAAGACCCAGCTGTACCACTCTTGGCCATATACCCAAAAGACACTCCACCATACAACAAGGACATTTGCTCACCTATGTTCATAGCAGCTTTATTCATAATATCCAGAATCTGGAAACAACGTAGACGTCCCTCAACTGAAGAATGGATAAAGAAACTGTGTTACATTTACACAATGGAATACTACTCAGCTATCAAAAACAAGGAAATCTTCAAATTTGCAGGCAAATGGATGGAACTAGAGACAACCATCCCAGGTGAGGTAACCTAGACCCAGAAATACATGTATGTTATATATTCATTTATAAGTGGATTTAGCCCAACATAGATGTCCTCTGAGAGACTCCACCCACTGGGGAATAGGGACAAATACTGAAACTCAAAGCCAGACTCTTGGTTAAGAGCTGCAAGCTGTATAGAAGAGACGGGGGATGGAAGGACTTGGGGGCTGTCAGAAGCTCCACAAGGAGACTATCAAGGCTGGTGGATCTGGACCTGGGGGAGGGGGGCTTGCACCAACCGATGCATCAACCATGGACATCACAAGTAGAGAACCTAGACCCCTGTTATTATGTAGCTGATGGACAGCTCATTCTCCAGTTGGAGAAGGGGAGGGGAGAGTGGGAGCTGCCTCCGACATGAACTCTAGTGCCTGTGATTTGATCACTGCTCCTTGGTGGAGAGGCCCTGTGGGAACATAGAGGAAGGGGTTGCAGGCTACCCAGATGAGACCTGATAGGCTGTGATCAGATGGTAGGGGAAGAGGATCTCACCCAGTCAGAACTAGGGGAGGGGAATAGGGCAGAAGAGGGAGGGAGGGTGGGAACAGGAAGACAAGAGCAAGGGTATTGCAACTGAGATGTAATGTAAGTAAATTATAATAAAAACAATAACCACAAATCAAGGAAAAATCTTGTTTTAAGAACTTGTATAGAAATCTTCATGTAGAATACATTCTGTGATATTTATACAATGCAGTTCAAAGGAAATACCAAAACAAGTTGAACAAAGGTACACTTTTAACTTATCATGGTCAAGAATGAAAATCACAAAGTCATAAACGCATGCTCAAATTTACATATTAATATGAAGAGTGCAATGTGTTGAAATCATATAGGAAAATGTATTACTACAGATGGTCACTATTGCAAGAGAGATGAAGCACTTACTAATTAGGAAATTAATAAAAAGATAAGAGAATAAATTCCAAAAGTAAAATGAATAGAGATAAAGGAATAGAAACACAAATTAATTGAATAGAAAATGAGAGAATGATAATAATACCAAGAGCCAAGCAGTATATTAGAATAGACAATTGCAGAAAAAATGTATGAGTTAAGAAGGAACGAAGTCCCAGGTGTTTAATATGATGAGGGGAAAATGAGAACAGATAACTACAGATACAGATTTTAGATTATACTATGTGAATGTTACGAGCAATTGAAAGCCAGTGATTTAGAGAATGTATGAAACAGACAAATTCCATAAGTCATGTAACTTCACTGTACTTAATGAAATCATCCTAAAACCACTAAACAAACTCAAGTGATAAAAGCTAGCCTGCTAGTTCCAGTAGAATGAAAGTGGAGAGCAACCCACTGGACAGTAGACACTACGTTTAACCTGAAGTTATGTAAATGGACTGAACCTTGACAAGCTGACCATAGCCTATCAAAAAGAATATGAATGAATAGAAGAAATATTTTAAAACAATTTTTATTAAATATTTTTACATATACATTTATTTTAAAAATTTTATTTTGTACATAATACATTTATATTATTACACATATATACAATAGATTACCTATGGCAAGAAGAACTGTGACACAATCAGGAATTATAGAAATATTATATTCTTAGTGTTTTGGCTATTTGTATTTGACAGCCTTGAAAAAGACATCTTTCCTATCTTGGTGCATCTAAATTTCTAAATGTAAATCAATCTCCACCACATATTGTCATTATCAGCTTAGAACACCTATCTATATCTATAAACATCTTAATCCCTAATCAATTAAGCTTCACTGTAAAACTAAGCTGCCTAGTCTTCACCTCACTCAGAGACTTGAGAAGGAGTAAACTTTATTATTTGAATATGCCTGGAGTGCAGGTTAGTAGCTTTACAAATGAGAAGATGACAGAGACAGTTTTCTATCTGAATAATCACCAAAAACTCTTTATAACATTGGAGCATCTTCTTCAGCCTTCTGGCCCAGTATATCTGACAGACATATTTGTGAAGCAGGAACTATTGAAGACTTGTTTACCCTGTCTTGGCAGAGTTTAGCCATCAATTCTGCCTGCATCCAAGCTTGCCCTTTTTTTAGGCATAATTCTGTCTGTGGTAGAAATGAGGACCTTTTGTCCAGTGGCTAATTTGCCACATTTGAATTCATCTCCATCTTTGATGCTCATCATCTTCTTTGAGGTAGGTTGGGTGTTGCTAGGAGTTTACCTGTCTCATTGTCAATGAACCTTTAAAGTAATAAAAACATTTTAAAATGCCATATTCTGCATGTCTCTGGGGTTTTTGAAGACCCTGTCTTTCTATAGAGTCATATCTATCTGCTGTACCTAAGATGTATATTCTTGTGATAAAAGTAGACTAGCAATTGACATGACCATGATTTAATCTACTAAGATTTAATTTGTATAACTTATTTCTCCTAAACAACTTGATAGCACTTTCAAAGGATTGGAAGTAAACCTTGTATTATAATTGAGTTATATGTATACAATAACTCAAGAGTAGAAATACTTATATACACACCTATATATAGCGTGTGTGAAGAATAATCTTACATTCAAATTCTATACCACTGTATCTAGAATTTATTTTGCATCTATATATAAAATTCTATATCAGTGAATTAAAAATATCTTGTGAGTGACAATAGAGGCATTACATTGAGGAGTAGATTCACTAATCTACTTTTTGTTCTATCTTCCCTCTATATTTCTATATTCCCCTTCTTTCTTTTTTTTTCCCTTTTTTTTCCTCCTTTATTAATTTATTCTTGTTATATCTCAATGGTTATCCCATCCCTTGTATCCTCCCATTCTTCCCTCCCTCCCAATTTCCCCTTATTCCCCTCCCCTATGACTGTTCCTGAGGGGGATTACCTCCCCCTCTATATGATCATAGGGTATCAAGTCTCTTCTTGGTAACCTGCTGTCCTTCCTCTGATTGCCACCAGGTCTCCCCGTCCAGGGGACATGGTCAAATGTGAGGCACCAGAGTATGTGAGAAAGTAATATCCCACTCTCCACTCTACTGTGGAGAGTGTTCTGTCCATTGGCTAGATCTGGGTAGGGGCTTAACGTTTACCGCCTGTACTGTCCTTGGCTGGTGCCTTAGTTTGAGCGGGACCCCTGAGCCCAAATCTGCCTATCATAATGTCCTACTTGTAGGCTTCTAGGACCCTCTGGGTCCTTCTACTTTGCCTTTCTCACATGATTCTCTCATCTAGAGTCCCACTAGAATGTCCTCTCCTCTGTCGCAGTTTCCTGGTAAGTGAAGGCTTTCGTGGGACATGCCCCTTGGGCTAATATGCAGATATAAGTGAGTATATACCATTTGAGTCTTTCTGCTTCTGGGTTAACTCACTCATTATGATCATTTCTAGCTCAATCCATTTATCCACAAATTTCGGGAATTCCTTGTTTTTAATAGCTGAATAGTATTCTATAGTGTATATGTACCACAGTTTCTTTATCCATTCTTCTATTGAGGGACACTTAGGCTGTTTCCATGTTCTGGCTATTATGAATAAGGCTGCTATGAACATGGTTGAGCAAATTTTCTTGCTGTGTGCTGGAGCATCTTCTGGGTATATTCCAGGGAGTGGAATATAAGGCTTCCCCTTCTTTCTTTTCAACCACTTTCTCCAAACAGGATGTCGATGTCCAGTATGCTGCGAAGGATGCATCCTGTCAGGTCTGGTCCAATGTCAATGTCTAGTTCTTTTGTTCTGAAAGCATATAATTTCTCACAAGCATTATACAATCTTAAAATTATAAGTGTATAAAAGGTGTGTGTGATGCATGGAGCAATTAAGGCTGGATTTCTGCTCTTTGTATGAGCAGGAAAAGAAGGCATCTGTAAATCTTCATTCATGCCGTATGAACAATGGCATCTAATAGTAATTCATAGGGGTTCTGTAGCCAACAAGAATCATTGTCTATGCCTAGACATTCACATTTCAGTCAGTCTCAGAGCTAGTCCCATATGGTGGGATTAGTAATATATAAGTTACCTGCTTGTTCTGCAGTTTAAATTCTTCACATCCTGATTGTACCCCCCTCCCTATTCCCTTGCAATCCTCTCTCCCTCCCTGCCTCCCAGACAGGGGATCCCTCTTCCCCTAATATCTGACCTCAGCCTATCAAGTCTCATCTGTACTGGCTCTAACCTCTTCCTCTGTAGCCTGATATGGCCATCTTGCCAGGGGGAAGTGATCTAAGTTTGGTGGCCAGAGTGCATACCTGAAGTATGCTTTCCAGACATGGGATCCACAAGGAGACTGTGTTACTACATCCAAGCAGTGGGCCTAGGTAGAAGAAATGTTTTAAGACACTGGAACTAGTCATGGTTTTGTTATGTAATTTTTGTCAGTAGGTAACTCATCCACTTCAGATAAAAAAAAGTATTGAAATTCAACAAAATGTTAATCCACTAGGAAAATGGAAGTAAGTTTTCTTTTCTAGGTACAGCTATGAGAATTTGTATATTCATAATCTATGTGAACAATAAATTTCCTGTGAAAACTCTTACACTTATGTATAAATGAGTGTGCAAGCATTGTAATTGTGAAAAAGTCTAGGAACAACTTAGATTTTAAAATGGAGGAGTCAGGGGATGGAAAGACATGGAGGGGTCAGGAGCCCCACAGGGAGACCTTCGAGGCCAGCAGATCTAGACACAAGGGGGCCTGCACAAACTGATGCATTGTATGCAGAGACCCTAGACCCCCCTGTTCAGATGTAGCAGATGGACAGGAACCAAGTATTCAAAGGCCTGCCGTATGGGAGATACATAATTATTCAAACCACTATAATAGCTTTTGGAGGAACTTACACTATGTGACTATTAAATAAATTTACAATATTACTCTTTATGCATGATATTGTTTTCAGTGATTATTTCTGACTGTTGAGATAAAACCATTCATCAAAAATGAAAAGTGACTGGAAACCCGAAGTTTAAAAATATGTCTTATTTGTAAGTAGCTATGATGTGGCGATATAGTCAGACATAATACATATATTCTCAACAGTGCTATTCAATTTTTCATATAGATTTGCATATAAGTAACAAACATATCTGTGTTTTGGTTAGGCAAGTATAAACCTTTCATTTGTGTGCAAAAAGATAATTGGAAAACCTAACATACTTAGTAGAAAAAAAATCAATTAAAATCTCTAAGACGCATACATAGAAAAGTCAACCTAAAATAAATTTTAAAATAGGGTAGTTACTAGTTAGAACATATTAACAGAGTAATATCCAAAGCACAACTGGAACAGAAAGTATGGCAGAGAGAATTAAATCCAACAAAAGATCTGGGGGCTGGAGAGATGGCTCAGTGGTTAAGAGCGCTGCCTGCTCTTCCAAAGGCCTTGAGTTCAATTCCCAGCAACCACATGGTGGCTTAAAACCATCTGTAATGTGATCTGGCCTATAGGTGTACATGCAGGAAGAACACTCAATACATAAAAATAATAAATAAATATTTAAAAAATCTGAAAGACCGTAAAGAAAACACTTCTTGAAGGATTTGAATCAATCTAAATAAATGTCCCTGGAAGATAATATTTAACACTACAGTAGGCTCATTTCTCTCCAAGTAATCTATAAATTTAATGTCATCTCATAAAATTTCTTTAAGAAAGTATTCATAGGATATGACAGGTTTGGTTTACAGTCAAGGTTGAAAAGAAAAAATTGTAAAAATAGAGAAGAACTTCGTGAAAGAGATCAACAAGTAGTGTTGTTTTGCTCACTCTTAATATAGTCAGTACTCTTCTGTAGTACCTAAAGCCACATGATTAACCACTCAGCGACCCATAGCTTGACTGGACAGAAAATAGATGGCAAGATCAGATCTGGTACGTAGGGAGTTTATGTAGAAATGATAATATTGTATGTTACCCTCTGTGAATTCAACGGGGAAAAGAGATTCTATCCTGAAACAGTTACAGAAACATTGAATGACAAAATAGAATATGATTAATTTGTGCTCCACTCAAAACACACACATACACACACACATACACACACACACACACACACACACACACACACACACACACACACGGTGAGCTGGGCCCTCTTCTAACAACCATTTTCTTCATGACTTTTGAATTTAGACCTTTTCTTTTTAAAAAATCTTTTAAAACCCTACATTATAGATGAATGTGTAGAAGTTGTTCAGACCCTTGAAGAAGATCTTATTAAATTTCCTATGCATAGTCTTTACCTAGGAACTCTGTCTTCAAATATCTTTCCTAAAAGATAGTTTCTATTTCTTAAAGAAGCAATGAAAATCTGGACTCTACTTTCATGTACCAGAGCAGCCACTTGAACTCTATTGTATTGTACTGTAGAATAGCCACGTACAGTGTTCACATAGTCA
This sequence comes from Acomys minous, assembly GCF_964271855.1. NCBI lineage: Eukaryota > Metazoa > Chordata > Mammalia > Rodentia > Muridae > Acomys > Acomys minous. The sequence continues at coordinate 127,093,435 of NC_140485.1, read as the reverse complement.
TTATACACCAGTGTATAAAGATTCCTAATACTTATTGTGACATGAAAGAAACCTATATTGCTTATGCTAAGTATATAATTGCATCATTTAGGCAAATAATGAAATGAGCATTTATATGTACACATGTGTCTATGTACAATTCACGCATGTAAAGTGAGAGTAACTCTGATCACTTAGGAAGGCATGCCTGAAATTCAGTTGTCTTTTTTACCAGAAATTAAATTCAGTGATTTTTTTTACTTGACTTGTTAAAGATTTATTTTATCTCAAATTATGCATCTATGTGTGTGTCTATGTGAGAATATGAGCATGTGAACACAGCACGGGTGAGTGGGGACAGCAAGAGAGGGTTTTGGATCCCCAGGTGCTTAAGTCATGGGTAGTAGTGAGGATGCTGAGGACCAAACTAGATCCCTATAAAAAAAACGGTATATGCTTTTAGCCTCCGAGACATATCTTAAGTCTCTGAGGTTAAATTTTTAAATACAAGTTTAAGAATAATATAAAATAAACAAAAATAGCAAATGTGTAAGCCGAACATACAACTGAATGCCTGAGTAGAAATCTTGGTATTAAAGCAACCACACCATGGCTTACCTGGTCATTTCTTGTATTTACCTACTGGAGATACATTTGAAGTAAAAGCAAACACCTCAAGCTATTGATGAGAATAAAGTAAAGAACGAAACAAATTGTTGTGTTTGTCTTAGGAAGATAAGCTGCCATAGTTCCCGTATCTGTAGATGATCAAGAGAGAACAAGATTTGGGATGCAAAGGCTTACTGGGTGCTGGTTTGCAATTCACACCAAATCCAGAATTCCAACGAGCATCTGTTGGGCTCATAGCTGAGGTGAATACCAGATAATGTTTTAATTCATGAGCAAGAAGCACACTGCTTTTATTTATTTTTTAAATATATTTTATTAATTTATTCATATTACATCTAAATTGTTATCCCATCCCTTGTATCCTCCCATCCCTCCCTCCCTCCCATTTTCCCCTTACTCCCACACTGCCTTTAATTAGTCACCACAGGTATGTGTGATAAAATATTTGGTATCAAATGCTTATGCATGAGAAAGCGGGAAATTGTTAAGCTTTAGGGAGCATTGATCAAAGTTAGTGTCTGTTCGCTGAAAAAATATACTTAGAGCTGAAATTTATATTACAGTGTCTCCAGTAGATCTCACAAAAGGGAAAACATATTTGCTGAAAATGTTTAATGTTATCATTTTTCATAATCTCAGCCCTATCTAAATACACACATAAATCTCTTTATATATTTTCCAAGAACCACACCCAGCTCAAAATAGTCTCTTTTCTCTTGTTCAATGTTGTCTGAGATAGCTATAATATAAGACAAGATTTCTTGCAATGTAGTTACACTTTGTTAACAAATATATATTAAACAATACATATTTGTTCATTGGTAATGTGTGTGTGTGTGTGTGTGTGTGTGTGTGTATGTGAGAGTGTGTGTGTGTATGTGCCCATGCATGCTTGTAGGGGTCAGAGGTCAATGTTATGTGTTTTCTTCAAAAACTTCTTCCTTAGTTCTTAGCGAGGATACCTCACAGAAACTGGAGATCAGTGATTTTTGTGGCTGTCCAGCCAATGAACTCCAGGATTTCATGGGGTCTGCCTTCCCAGCCTTAGGGTTACAGACACACACAGTTTCAACTGGCTTTTTATGAGCATACTGGATATCTGAACTCAAACACTCACATTTGCATGGCAAGTACTTTACCTACTGAGACACCACCTTGCCCACTTAACTGAGTATGTTAACCACAACCAATACATTTTTCCGGTACATTCTTTTTTTTTAAATTTTATTTTATTAATTTATTCATATTACATCTCAATGGTTATCTCCTCCCTTGTATCCTCCCATTCCTCCTTCCCTCCCATTTTCCCCTTATTCCCCTCCCCTATGACTGTGACTGAGGGGGACTTCTTCCCCCTGTATATGCTCATAGGGTATCAAGTCTCTTCTTGGTAGCCTGCTATCCTTCCTCTGAGTGCCACCAGATCTCCCCATCCAGGGTTCCGATACATTCTTAGTGTATAATAATGCCAAGAACTTTTCTAACTGCAAAGAAACTGAGCAGAGAGGAAACTAACAGACTTGTCCACGTCCCTAAAGCTGGTAGAATTCAAATCAAGCAGTTTGGGCTCCTGAGTCTTCCTTAGGTGGGGATGTCCTGTCCCACGCCCTTCTGGACACATATCCCAGTTCATGGTGATGAAGAGCTTTCCAGGAAGGTTTGTTGTGGCTGAGCGGCTCCTTTGTCCTTGAATGCTCTCCTGGGACTGCACATGCTCCCTCTAGATGGGTGCTGATCACAGTGCTTTCAGAACACAATGGCTGTGCTGGAAGTGAGGGAAACCATTTTTTTTTTCTTGTGCACACCGTCTTTTCTGCTTGCTCTACTTTGGAGACTATCTGTCCTTTCTCTCCTCCTAAAGGTCCTTTTCAAACTCCTCAGGAGGCCTTCTCTCTTCTGACAATTAACAGCCTTTTCCCTGTGAAACTGCGCACAGCATATGGCACTGGCTTTCAGGTTGTTCCTTAATCATTGAACTTACTGTGATGTTACCCACGAATGAAACATGATCCAGTGGGGAAAGGAATGGAGCTGCATTGCCCTCCATCCCATTACCTCTCTTTTGTTCACTGCTTTACCTTTAAGACACTGCTGCACAAACTGAGCGGATGCTTTTACAAGTTGTTTTCCAAGTGTACCAGAGTCTCAGCTGCATGCTGTTCAGGAACATTCTCCAATCCCATCTGTACAGACAAGGATGTGTTCACATCGCACTCACGGCCACCCATCCCCTTGCCTCAATCAAGCCCAAATGCTGAAGCTTCTGTAGAGCTGACTTAATGCCTGTAATTTCTGTTCAAATGCTTGAATCAGGCAGAGGTATTTCTTTAGGCTAGAAACACTTCCCAGTTTCTTAAATAGGCCCATCTCCCACTTCAAAAGAAAGAGCATAGTTGATAAGCTTTGGGAACTGGAGAGCGAGTTAAATATATCCCCTCTCTGGTTGATGATGGAGAGAGCTGGTAAAGAGGCCATATCTCAATCAGAGTATTTGATCACTAGTTAGAAAGGCCACAGAATTGAGAATCAAACCCGCTAATTACCTGTTTTATGTTAATATTTTATGTTTATATGTGCCTGTTGGACATCTGGTATGCTGAATCTACAGAAAATTCAAGGCTTTTTTTTTTTTTTTTAGATAATGCGGTCTGGATTTGACTTATGAAACTTCAGCCAATAAAACTGGTTATATTAGTGACCTGTGAGAGAAAATAAGAGTTCTATTAGATTATGAAATACTTCCTCTTCTTTTGTATTTTTTATGTTTATTTTTTTGTAGTTTATTCACATCACATCCCCCTCCCTCGTCTCCTCCCATTCCCAGCCTCCTTCCCTCTTCCTCGCTCCATCCTCCCCTACTCCTCTGAAAGAAGGAGCCCTCGATCTGACCTCTCATTAGGACTGCTTGCATCCTCTTCCTCGGTGGCCCAGCAAGACCGCACCAGAGTCTTTCAGAGCACATCTATGTTAGGCTCCTGTCCTTTTCCTTCTCTTCAACCACTTCCTCCCTTTTCACCAGGAACCCAAAGAGCTTAATCCAGAATTCCAGCTTGTCAGTGATATCGAGGCTCTGCCTGACTGCTGCCCACCTTGCCGTCTCTTTGTCTTCTCCATCCTTCATGTTCCTCACCTTCCCTCTCACACCTGAATGCTGGAAGGGAAAAAGGAAAAGAAGGGAAGGAGAAAGGAAAGATGAATGAAATTTAGGAAGGAAGGTTAAGGGGAAGGACATACTGCTACACAGATTTTTAAAATTTTAATTTTATTAATTTATTCAGATTACAACTCACAGATTTTTAAAGATTTATTTTTGTTGTTTTTAATTCTGTATATATGTGTGTGGGAGAATGTGCGCACCCGTGGAGTCCAGAAGCACTGGATTCCTCCGCACTCTGGAGGTACAGGCAGTTGTGAGCTGCCCAGTGTCCATGATGGAAATTGAACTCAGGACTTCTGAAAGAGCAATAGTAGTATATACTCTTAACCACTGAGCCATCTCACAAGCCCTAGTACACAAAATCTGTTTTTTATACACACACACATATATATGTAACACAAAAATTTATATATTTAAATTAAATTGTTTTTAAGTATTTCATAAGTAAGAACTAAATTTATATCAGTTCTATCTCTCCTTCTTTTCCTTATAGCTTCTTTCATGTGCCCCCCTATGCCTTCTAAAATCCATAACCTCCTCTTCTTTAAATACATGCACACACAAACATACATACATACACACACACACACACACACACACACACACACACACACACAGCTTGCAGAGTCCATTTAGTTCTTTTTCTATGTGTATGCCTTCAGAGAGGACCACTTGTTGCAAGTAATTGATCAGTAGGTTTGTTCCTGTAGAAGAATGAATCTCTCTCATTCAGTAGCCATTAATTGCCTATAAATCTTCATCTAGGGAAGATACACTGGGAGATTCCCTTCATCCTTGTTGCCAAGTCAACAGGTATTGTCACTGTCATAAGTCTTGCTTAGGCAACGGTATTATTGAGATTTCCTGTGTGTGGCTTCCTTGTCGTATATAGAAGACCCTATTTTCAGCATATGCTCTGTTTCCCTGCTTTTAAAGTCTTTCAGTCTCCATTCCCTTTATGTTCTTTGACCCTTAGGTGTAGGGGTTGTGTTGGAAATGCATTAGTTAGTTGGTCACTGAATTTTGATCAATGGTCTCCATGTGCTATAAAAAGAAACTTTTTTATGAGCGTGGGATATACACTTAAGTGTGGATATGAAGATAAATATTTAGATTGCAGTTAGAAATTAATCCAGTATAGGAAAATATAACAGGCTTTTCTATAGAGTTCATGGTCCAACTAGCCATGAGGAGTTGACTAGGTTTACAGCATGGAGCATGAATTTCTCCCTATTTAGTGTGCCTTAAGTCCAATTAGACAGCCTGGTTACTCCCAAGATAGTTTTCACTATAGTAGCTCCTCCAATATTGTTTTTGAAGCATTACCTAGAGAAATGAGACAAGAGAAGGAACTGAAAGGTATAAAATTGAAAAGAAATGAAATTATCCCTATTTGCAAGTAATATATTGTACAGTAGATCCCAAAAATTCCTCTAGAAAACTTCCAAAAAAGGATGAATATTATTTTCACCAAAGATTTGTGATACAAAATCAACTTACAAAAATCAGTACGTTTTCTATATACCAATAACCAACACTTCTAGAAAAAGATCATAGAAATATACGTATTTCCAGTAGCCTCAAAATATCTAAGAATAAATTTCACCAAGGAAGATGAAAGATCTTTGCAATGAAACTTTAAATTTTTGAAGAAAAAGATTGAGAAATGCAATAGAAAAGGGAAATACTGCCTATGTTTATGGATTGAAACAATTGGCATTGTGACAATAACTATCCTACCAGAAGCTATGTACAAATTCACTGTATTCCCAATCAAAATTACCATAACATTTTCACAAAAGAGAAAATAAAACCCTAAAATTCATAAGGAATCACAAAAGACTCTGGATAGCTGAGTCAATCCTGAGTGAAAAGACCAACTTTGAAGATTGCTATTCTTGGTTTCAAGCTTTACTAGAGAGCCATAGTAGTAAAAATAGCATGGTACTGGGACAAAAATAGACATGAACATCAATGGAACAAAATCGAAGACCCCAAAATTAGTGCATATAAGTATAGATATCTGATGTTTGACAAAGATGCAAAAAGTACAATTTAGAGAAAAGAGTATCTTAAACAAATGGTGATGGGTAAACTGTTTGCCCACATATGGAAGAATCAAATCAGAGCCATATCAATTTCCCCAAATAAAAATCAATTCCAATTCAATTCAAGTCCTCAGTGTGAAACATGAGACAGTAAAATTGCTAGTATCACATAGGGTGCTTTTAATTACTCTACCTAATGCAAGATATACCATCACTTTCAAGTATTTAGAGATCAAGGTAATTGTCCCTTCCTTGTAGTTTATGAATGGAAAAGACTGTGATCAGGAAGGTTTAGAAAGGTGGCCATGATCACAGAGTGGCCTAGTGACAAAGTCAGAAAAGGTTTGAGGCTTTTCCTTAAGTTCCCTATTAGTCTTTCAACAAGACTCTTGACAAACTTAGTATTTGCAGTATAGATCTCAGGGTGCACAAAGATTTAGAAACTCTTTAGCCAAGACTACTTCAACTGCTTAACTAAAGATGGTGTGGATCAGTCTGAGAGTAGTCGGAACTAGTGTCTTCTCTTATGCTTAGTTTAAGTCTTAGGAATTTTTCACTGTGACTACTTTTAAATACTGATATGATTATTAGGTGCAACATACAGAAGCCTGTGTTTAATCTTAGTTCATTATTTTTTAATTTTTTTATTAATTTATTCTTGTTACATCTCAATAGTTATCCCATCCCTTGTATCCTTCCATTCTTCCCTCCCTCCCATTTTCCCCTTATTCCCCTCCCCTATGACTGTGTCTGAGGGGAACTTCTTCCCCCTTTATATGCTCATAGGGTATCAAGTCTCTTCTTGGTAGCCTGCTATCCTTCCTCTGAGTGCCACCAGGTCTCCCCTTCCAGGGGACATGGTCAAATATGAGGCACCAGAGTACGTGTGAAAGTCATACCCCACACTCCACTCAACTGTGGAGAATGTCCTGTCCATTGGCTCAATCTGGGTAGGGGTTTGAAGTTTACGGCCTGTATTGTCCTTGGCTGGTGCCATAGTTTGAGCGGGACCCCTGGGCTCAAATATGCCTATCATAATGTTCTTCTAGTAGGTTTCTAGGACCCTCTGGATCCTTGTACTTTGCTATTCTCCCATGCTTCTCTCATCTAGAGTCCAAATAGGATATCCTCCTGGTAAGTGAAGACTTTCATGGGACATGCACCTTGGGTTAGTATGCAGATATAAGTGAATATATACCATTTGACTCTTTCTGCTTCTGGGTTAACTCACTCATTACGATCATTTCTAGCTCAATCCATTTGTCCACAAATTTCGGGAATTCCTTGTTTTTTAATAGCTGAGTAGTATTCCATAGTGTAAATGTACCACAGTTTCTTTATCCATTCTTCTACTGAGGGACACTTAGGCTGTTTCCATGATCTGGCTATTATGAATAAGGCTGCTATGAACATGGTGCTATCTTAGTTCATTATTAATGACCTAAACTTAATTAGATCTCTAAATAGATGGAGCTCTCTTTTGAGAATTACTAAATGACAGGGTTGGGGAAAATGACCAAGTGGCAAAAGCAGCTCTGTTTTATAAATTATGAAAACTACTTTCCATGTAAGTGAAATACAGAGAATGAATCCAATTATTTTACTATATTCCTTTTCTAAATGGATATCCATGTGAGAAGTTGATGCTGCTGCAAATGCAGATTGGGGAAAGGACGATACAGCTGAAGAAAGAAAGTGAGAAGATGCTAGCAGTAGGCATGGCCATGACTGCTTTGAAATAATTCAGTGATATTGTATCAATTATTTGAAAATCACTGTATGCATACTTCCTGATTTCAGAGTATTTATGATTCTTAGATATAGTTAAAAAAAAACCAAACTACTTTTTGTAACATGAAATTACTACTTTAGCAATGAAGAAATAAATCTCAAATCACTCAAGGCAAGGGCCTCTCCATGTACTTCAAATCCTTTATAGCATGGCACTGACACTGAAATGCAACTTGTACATGTTTGAATTCATGTAGGTGACACCATGTAAAGCTCTAAGCAGAATACGCAGTGCTTAAAAATGGCTCTCCTCTTGTCGATATTTTAGCCAGTGCTCTCTGAGCCTTCTCCTGTTGTCTGCCTTTACTAAGAATCTCCCTTATAACTCCCCTTATTAACCACTGGCTTATTAACATTGGCTATAGAATGTTCCATCTGAATGGCTTGCCTCCAGAGTTGTATGCTAGCTCTCTCCACCTTGCATTTCATTGAGTAAGTCCTTTCTTATTGTTTTATTGTTCTATTTTAACAGGCACTTGATACTTTACCTAAGATATGATTTCATAAGTGAGACTTGGAACAAAGCTTCTCTCCACTGTGGAAGGGCTTACTTGAATAGCTGCAGAGCACAAGATCTCTTTCTCCAAGACAATGAAGCGTGTTTCTTTGGGAACAGTGAAATAGTGGTTTGTGAAAAAAAAAAAAGAAGCCTCTTGATTGCTTTAAAATTTATCTTTGAAAGGAAGGATGTGTATGCCAGAAGCTAAAGACATCTTAGTGAAGAAACCATCTGGTCACAGTTGTGGTACCAGGGAGGGAGATGGCCTATTCCCCGAGGAAATTTCAGTTCCAGACACATGGGAACAGGTGCTCTGGCTAGGCTAGACTGGCAATAGATAAATTCATCCAGTGAAATTAGATGCTTCCAATTTCTTGTCTCTCCCTTTCCATTTCCCCATAATGAATCTGTCCCTCACTGTGATAAACAAGAGCCTCAGCTATGGGGAGACATTTCTTACTGTCATTGTGATTCATGGCAACAAGACTGAATCTGAGGAGAAATATACTAATGACTGGAGACAAACATTTATCTTAAGGGAGTGGGGGCAACAGCCTTCCTTGAAAATCTGGCATAGGAATAAAGAAGTTATGAGTTCTGGGTCTGGGAGCACCTGTGGGCCAGAAAGAGTGTATATTAAGATAAATAGTGTTTTTCTCTAAGTTCAGCGTAACTGAGAGACAGAATGCCTTTGGGGATGTACAACTTGGCACATGAGGAGGGGAGGAACATTCTTCCCTACTCCTTTATGGCATTCACTGCTGCAGAAGGTGAGTTAGCCAGTACTACAGTGAGCAACGGCAGTTGGATACCAGTAACATACGACCAAGGATGGACAGCAACATATATGGATGTGAGTAGAACACTGGAGACTCCCGGTTGTATAGTAATGACTAGAAAGTGTGACTTCCCACACAGCTTAGTGAAGCCCTGGGTCTCTCAGAATTTTACTGATAGTAGATATGGCCATAATTGGATTCAGAGGCATGGGGATACTTGGGATATTTCCAGGCATGGCACCACAGATGCACATAGCATTGCACCTAATAAAGTCTTTGCTTTGTTTACCTACTCAGTATTATACTTGTGAGTAAATATGTCATAGGCATTCAGCTATTTCCTGATGACAGGTTTCATCATGTGAATTACATATTTCCATGATGCATTTCAGATTCTGGCTGCCCAGATGGGAAATGAGTTCACACCTGGAAACTAGGAGATGATTTTATTTCTTGCATCTTCTAAGTCACCTGCTTTTCTGAACTCAAATGCTACCGGACTTCCTCCAGTAATCATGGCTCGCCTATGTATGCAAGGAAATAGCTATGAAAAAAAGAGGTGATGTGAATGCATATACCTTAGTGGAAGAACTAACTTGCTTAAATATAGCAGCAAAATTGGGCAAATTAACATTTTCCTTCTATTACTTTTCAAATAGGAATAGTTACTCATTGAACTCTGCTTGTTCTTCAGGACAGTGTGTGGCTTTATCTTTTTTAATTAAAAAATATTTTATTTAGTGTAAAAGTGTCAGATCTTGAAGTTACAGACAGTTGTGAGCTGCCATGTTGGTGCTGGGAATTGAACCCGGGTACTTTGGAAGAGCACTCAGTGCTATTAACCACTGAGCCATCGCTCCAGACCCTTTTTAAATTTTTTTATTGATTTATTCTTGTGACATCTCAATCCCATCCCTTGTATCCTCCCATTCTTCCCTCCCTCCCATTTTCCCCTTATTCCCCTCCCCTATGACTGTTCCTAGGGGGGTTTCCTCCCCCTGTATTTGCTCATAGGGTATCAAGTCTCTCTTGGTAACCTGCTGTCCTTCCTCTGAGTGCCACCAGGTCTACCCCTCCAGGGGACCTAAGTGTCCCTCAGTAGAAGAATGGATAAAGAAACTGTGGTACATATACATTATGGAATACTACTCAGCTATTAAAAACAAGGAATTCACGAAATTTGTGGAAAATGGATTGAGCTAGAAATGATCATAATGAGTGAGTTAACCCAGAAGCAGAAAGAGTCAAATGGTATATACTCACTTATATCTGCATACTAGCCCAAGGGGCATGTCCCACGAAAGCCTTCACTTACCAGGAAACTGGGACAGAGGGGAGGACATCCTACTAGGACTCTAGATGAAAGAAGCATGGGAGAATAGCAAAGCAGAAGGATCCAGAGTGTCCTAGAAACCTACAAGTAGAACATTATGATGGGCATATTTGGGCCCAGGGGTCTTGTTCAAACTAAGGCACCAGCCAAGGACAATACAGGCAGTAAACTTTAAACCCCTACCCAGATCTAGTCAATGGGCAGAACATTCTCCACAGTTGAGTGGAGAGTGGGGTATGACTTTCACACGAACTCTGGTGCCTCATATTTGACAGTGTGTGGATGTATGCTAAGTTCTCACAAATTTAATAATCAAATATTTGCATTTTATTTTTAAAGTTTTATTTTGTTGTAAAATCTATTAGAATATTTCAGCTTTTACAATGTTGTCTGACTACTTTTGGTATAGTCTATAAAAATGGCTCAAGATAGGAATTTGTGTAAGTTTGGTGCTGAAAGACGGCTAAGCAGTTAAGAGTAATTGCTGCCCTTGGGTTTGGTTCTGAGTAGCCACATGGCAGCTCACAAGCATGAGTAATTCTATTTCTGTAAGATCTGAAGCTATATTCTAGTCGATGTGGGCACTACACACATGTGGTGCACACATACACAGGCAGGCACACATGGGCACACAAATAAACGTAAACAAAAGAGAAAAAAAAGAATTATTTAAAATGACTAATCAAGATAATCTGTATTTGGTTGAAACATGAACGAAATTATGTAGCTTTCAGATATACCTAGTGTTTGTATTATGCTCTTTGTTTTTAATTTCCAACTTAATTTCATTGATGTTGAAGAGATGAATTATTTATATCTCATTTTGAAGTAATTAGCATATAACTTTGGGTTGATTTTTATAAGGGCTCAAAGCCTTTCCTGTCGCACTTTCGTCAAGTTGGCACAAGAAAACTTTCATTGAGAAAATGTCTCCGTCAGATTGGCCTGTGGGCAAACCTATAGGGCATTTTCTTGATTAGTGAGTGATGTGGGAGGGTCCAGCCCACTGTGGTTGGGTCATCACTATACAGGTAGTTCTGGATGGTATGAGAAAGCTAGATGAACAAGTCATGGGGAAAAGAAAAACCACTGAGCACAGTTTTGGTTTCTATTTCAGTTCCTACCTCCAGGTTCCTACCCTGACTTCCTTTGATTAGGATGTGTTATGATGTAGAAGTTTAAGATAAATAAATGTTGTCCTCCACAAACTTCTTTTGGTTCTGTTGTTTTATTACAGCAATAGAATTCTGACAGAGACAAAGTCTTATATAGGATTACTGGACTATATTGTTAGTTGCACTTTATTAACTACAGCCTCATCTAAAAACTTTATAAATGTGCAAATTCTGATTCTCTGTAGTAATGAGGGAATTTTTTTGCCTCCATTTGATCTCCATTATTACTTCTGCACCTTTAATTTTTGGTATTATTCTAGTCTATTTTATTAAATATAGGTGGATTTATAATTTATATTTTTCCTGCGAACTTAATCCTTCATCATTTTACAATAACCAATATTTGTTTTAAAAATATTTTTTGTTCCATTTTGCTTGTAACAGCATTAAAATCCATTTATTTTATATCAGTGTTCATTTCGAATTCAAGACCATCCTTGTCAATACAGTGAAACCTATTTCAAAAAATTGCCACACACACTGGTTTTTGACTATTTTCTAATTTTGGACATTGTTTCTGAACCTGTTATTACATGCATCTTTACGTATTTCTTGTTCTGTTTGGATTTTCATTGTGAGTCTCTCTCCCTCCTTCTCTCTCTTTAAGACTTGAGTTAAGGTTGAATCCCTACAGAGATTTCCATTTGATTGATCTGGCTACCTGGTACCACTTAGAATGATGTTCTTTCTCATGAGAATGCATGAATCACCCAAGTGGTGCAAATTCAGATATCAACTGCACTGCAAAGACCAGGTTGGGATTATGAAAATTCTAAGAAGGATTTTCTCCTTCACTTGGCACTGGCCTGGAGATAGGAAATTTCTCTGAGTATCTCTTTTGAACAGCAAGGCTTATTTCTAATTCTCACTTGCTCTTCAAGTCCAAGTGTGGTAGCATTGCCTGTCATTAAATTTTTAGTTTGGGAACCTCTTGCCTTCTGTCTCCTCTCTCAATACCTCATACTGCTGTAGAAGCTCCAGATAACTGTTCACCCCCAACACACAAACTAGCTCTGATACTTGCTAATTTTCTAAGGCATCCTGGACTCACTCATTTGAGGACCTTCAGTATTTATTAATGTCTCAAAGGTTCAGGAGTACATTTATAAAAACATCATATACATTTTGAAATTTTTTAAATAGTTAGTTTCTTCCACTACCTCCAGCACTTTGACAGATTATTCTGTGTGAATAATCAGTCATATTATTGGAAACTGGAGCACCTGATTATATTCTTAAGAAGGAAGTGACATGCTGAATTTTGAAATCCGTTGGAGAAGACAAATTGAACTTAGCAGGATAGGCACGTCTTTATATATTCACGGAAACCAACAGTATGGCAGATGTGTCAGGAACAATGGCAGGCTTTCTCTTCAAATGAGAACAATAGGAAATACCCATAAGAGTGCTATGGTTATCTCTTTCTTGTATTAAATCGTGACAACATTAGATCAAAAGTGAAATATATTATGGAAGAGGACAACAGCACAAATGGTTAAAAATAATCACTAAGAAATTACGATTACACATGGTATTATACTCAATCTGAAAGTTATGAGTGCATATATAAAGGGCTGTAAGATTGTAAAAAAAAAAAAAAAGAAAGAAAGAAAGAAAGAAATTACGATTACTACCTCACAGCAGTAATTCTGAGAGCTTGTTTCTAGAAGTGCCAGCCACAGCAACACTGTGAACTCAGACTATCGGAGCATGACCTCATTTGTTAGCTCATCACCACAGAGCAACATGTCCGACGTTAAGTACTGACATACTGAGCACTTTGCTTGTGTTATGTTGACATTGTCAGTCTGGAATGAAGAGGGAACAGTGACCGAGTGAAAAAAGATGGATTTCCTCAGACGTTGCCACTCTTCTTCACCTAGTGTTCACTGTCACACAAGTGGTGAGCACAGAGGCCGCTACAGAAAATGGATTTTGATTTTGATTTTGTTTCTGACTTCATGACATTATATCTTTTAGGGAAAAAATGTAGATAGCTTTTCAAAACAACAACAATCCTTAGTTATCCTTTTATTTCTGTTTTCAAATTTCTGAACAGAGAACAAGTCAGTATAGGGATAGAAAACTTAGTGGTGAGATTTATTACTCTCCATCTCCATGCCCCCAAAAACAAATGAGCAAGCAAACAAAAATCCCAAGGGCTAGCCTGATGTAATAATGTTTTCACACAACCTGATAAGAGAAACCTCCTAGAAACCATTGTATCGGAGGATTCAATTTCGTGGTCATGTAATAAATAGTGGAGAGGAATTGTGAGGTAAACATGGAATATTTTGAGAAAAAAAGCATTGTAAAAACATGAAACTTTGGAAGACAATTCGGATATTAGCCTTCTACCTATAGAGTCCTTTGCCTTACAGTTTGCTTTTCAGTTTCATGAGGTCCCATTCATTAAATCTTGATTTTAGAGTCTGAGCAGTTGGTGTTCTCTTCAGGAAGTGGTCTGCCGTGCCAATGGTTATTTCCCCATTTTCTCTTCTATTAAATTTAGTGTAGCCGGTTTTACAGGTTTTTTTTTTTTTACTTTATTAATTTATTCTTGTTACATCTCAATGGTTATCCCATCCCTTGTATCCTCCCATTCTTCCCTCCCTCCCGTTTTCCCCTTATTCCCCTCCCCTATGACTGTTCCTGAGGGGGATTTCCTTCCCCTGTATATGTTCATAGGGTATCAAGTCTCTTCTTGGTCCCACAAAAGCCTTCACTTACCAGCAAACTGAGACAGAGGGGAGGACATTCTAGTGGGACTCTAGATGAGAGAAGCATGGGAGAATGGCAAAGTAGAAGGATCCAGAGGGTCCTAGAAGCCTACAAGTAGAACATTATGATAGGCAGATTTGGGCACAGGGGTCCCACTCAAACTAAGGCACCAGCCAAGGACAATACAGGCGGTAAACCTTAAACCCCTACCCAGATCTAGACAATGGACAGAACACTCTCCACAGTAGAGTGGAGAGTGGGATATTACTTTCTCACATACTCTGGTGCCTCACCTTTGACCATGTCCCCTGGAGGGGGAGACCTGGTGGCACTCAGAGGAAGGACAGCAGGTTTTACAGGTTTTTAAAAAATATATTTGGACTTGAAATTTTTGCAGGGTGATAAATACAGATCTATTTGTATTTTTATACATGCAGACCAGCACTGGTTGAAGAGGCTTTCTTTTTCCCATGACATGATTTTGGCTTCTTTGTCAAAAATCAAGCATCTGTGGGAGTGTGGGTTTGCCTTTCATTTGATTCCATTAATCAGCCAGTATGTTTCTATGCCAATACCATGCAGTTTTTATTACTATTGTACAAATTGAAATCAGGGATGGTCATATCTCCAGAAGTTCTTCTATTGTATAGGACTGTCATAGCTAGTATAGGATTTGAAAATTCTCAAACCTGCTTTATTGGGGTTCTTTAATGTTTATGCCTCCCTTCCAACCCACCTACCCTAGATAGGAAAAAAAAGGGGTTAATGAGTACAGAAGAAGTAGATCCTTTTTAGACTCAGTTCCTTGGAGCGATACCACTGGTGTAGTCAGCAGGATTCCAGCAGATCTTTTAAGCAGCAAACCATCAACACAGCAAAGGTGACTGTAACTGCAGCAAGCAGAACCCAGAGCAGCAGCCAGAACTTCAGGATGTTTGCTGGGGCAATTCTCTCTAGGAGCATCTCGAAATGGAATGATGAACAGCTGTTTTGGGCTCATATATATTTATTTATATATGTATATACATATACACATATATACACACACAAAATATATATATGTATGTGTATATGTATATGTATATCCTCTCAGAGTTCATACTAGGATGTTTATCAGTTGGCAAAGACCATGCCCTGAAAAAGGTGGTTTCTTTCTAGTGGACAAACATCATCTGTTCTCTCATAAGTCTCTTTTCCATGGAAAACACCACACATCCTTACACAAGTCTGTTTCACATCCCACACTTGGGATCAAAACAAAAACATATTTACATCCACTACAAGCTACTATTTTTGCTGTTGTTATTGTTTCATATGAAGTTGAGACTTATTCTTTCAAGGTCTGTAAAGAGTTGTAGGGATTGCATTGAATCTGTAGATTGCTTTTGGCAAGATGGCCATCATTTTTACTATGTTAATCCCACTGATCAATGAGCATAGGAAACCTTTCCATCTTTTTGATATCTTCAGTTTTGTCTTGAGAGACATAAAGTTCTTGCCATACAGGACTTTCACTTTCTTGGCTAGGGTTACACCAAGATACTTTATTATTTGTGGCTATTGTGAAGGATATTGTTTCCCTAATTTCTTTATCAGCTTGTTTGCCATTTGTATACAACAGGGGTACTGATTTTTTAAAAGTTAATTTTGTACCCAGCCACTTTACTGAAGGTGTTTATCAGCTGTAGGAGTTCCATGGCAAAATTTTGATGGTCAGTTATGGATACCATCATATCATCTGCAAATAGCAATATGTTGACTTCTCTCTTTGCAGTGTGTATATCCCCTTGATCTCCTTTAGTTGTCTTATTGCTCTAAATAGCAATATAATACTCTTAAAGTTCTATATTGAAGAGATATGAAGAGAATGAGAAGCCTTGTCTAGTCCCTGATTTTAGCGGAACTACCCTATGTTTTTCTCCACTTAATTTGATGCTGGCTGTAGGCTTGCTGTATATTGCCTTTATTGTGTTTAGGTATGTGCCTTGTATCCCTGATCACTCCAAGACTTTCAACATGAAGGGGTGTGTGCGTTGCCATGGGCTTTTTCAACATCTAGAAATTATCATATGTTTTTTGAGTTTTTTTGTATGGTGGACTGTGTTGATGAATTTTCATGTATTGAACCACCCCTACATCCTTGGGATGAAACCTACTTGATCGTGGAGGATTATGTATTTGATGTGTTATTGGATTTGGTTTGTGAGTATTTTATAAATACTAATAAAAATAAAAATTATTTTATTTTTGCATCAATGTTCCTAGGGGAAATTGGTTTGAAATTCTCTTTTTTTGTTGAGTATTTATGTGGTTTAGGTATCCAGGTGACTGTGGCCTCATAGAATGAGTTTGCCAATGTTCCTTCTGCTTCTATTTTATGAAATAGTTTGAGGAGAATTGGTTTTTATCTCTTCTTTGTTAATCTGGTAAAATTCTGGACTAATACTATCTGGGTCTGGGTTTTTTGTTTGTTTTTGTTTTTGTTTTTGCTTTGCATGGAAGATTCTTAACAGCTAGTTCTATTTCCTCAGGGGTTATAAGACTATTTAAATGGTTTACCTAATCTTGATTTAACTTTGCTAAGTAAAATCTATCAAGAAAATCATACATTTCATTTAGATTTTCCAATTTTGTATAATAAAGGTTTTTGAAGTAAGACCTAGAGATTCATTAGATTTTCTCAGTGTCTGTTGTAATGCTCCCCTTTTAACTTTTAATTTCGTTAATTTGGGTTTTGTCTCTCTGCCTTTTAACTAGTCTGGCTAAGGGTTTGTCTATCTTGTTGATTTTCTCAAATAACCAGCTCTTGGTTTCATTGATTCCTTATATTGCTCTTTTTGTTTCTGATTTATTGATTTTTGGCCCTGAGTTTGGTTATATCCTGTTGTTTTTGTTTTTGTTTTTGTTTTGAAGTATAAGTTTGTGATTTCTCTGATAACTCAGTTGTGTCATGTAAATGTATTTTGTTGTTGTTGTTGTTTTGGTCTCAAATATGAGATGTGAGAGTGTTTTCTTCCACTGAAGAAAACTGGGTTCCTAGGAAACACCCATGAGAGGGCACATTATATTTTGCTGAAAGCTGCTCTTGTGAGAGGGCACATGTTGTCTGGTGCAAGGAACATGGTTTTTGCAAAAATCATCTTGTGTGGACTCTGAGAGGAGAAATATAGAAACCCACAGTGAGACATCACTTTGGCATTGCTACATTTTTTTCTTTTTTTCCCCCTCCTTTATTAATTTATTCTTGTTACATCTCAATGGTTATCCCATCCCTTGTATCCTCCCATTCTTCCCTCCCTTCAATTTCCCCTTATTCCCCTCCCCTATGACTGTTCCTGAGGGGGATTACCTCCCCCTGTATATGTTCATAGGGTATCAAGTCTCTTCTTGGTAACCTGCTGTCCTTCCTCTGAGTGCCACCAGGTCTCCCCCTCCAGGGGACATGGTCAAAGGTGAGGCACCAGAGTATGTGAGAAAGTAATATCCCACTCTCCACTCTACTGTGGAGAGTGTTCAGTCCATTGGCTAGATCTGGGTAGGGGTTTATTATTGCTATATTTTGTAATGGTTTACATTGCTTCACTTGTCTTTGTTCTTTCTTCTTCAACACTTCTTTGCAGAAAGAAATGCTCCAGAGAACCTCTTGTGGTACTGTGGCTGAGTCTGCTGATGATTTGGTGGAATATTGCCAATTCTGTTGGATTGTGCAACTGCTACTGATTCATGTTGCTGTTTGGTGTTTGACTGGACTGCTGGTATCCTGACAATGGTGAGTGAATTTACCCTAATGAAATACATTTAAAAAGGTACAAATCCTTCATCCCTATTAACTTCATTCTCTCCTTACCTCTGGTAGGTAGGTTAGAAGGGAGGTTGAAGCATTTAAGAACCTAAATAAAGTAGGTTTCTGAAAAATCTAGGACTACATATTTTCCTTTTTGGCATGTTTCCTTCATTTTTTTCCTCTAGAGCTTCCAGGTGTGCTGTTAAGTTGATAGTTTGAGATATCTTCATTTTTTAAAAATAAGGACACTTAGTGCAATTAACTTTCCTCTTAGCACTGCTTTCATGGTGACCAGTAAGTTTGGGAGGTATGTTGTGCCTTCATTTTTATTGAATTTTAGGAAGTCTTTAATTTCTTTATTTCTTCCTTGAAGAATGATGCAGTAGACATTAAGTAGAGAGTTATTCAGTTTCCACAGGTGTGTAGGCTTTCTGTTGGTTCTGTTGCTGTTGAAATTTAGCTTTAATCCATGGTGATTTAATAAAATACAAGGGACTATTTCAATTTTCTTATGTCTCTTGTGGTTTGCTTTGTGAATTACTATGTGGTCAATTTTGGAGATGGTTTCATGAGGATTTGAGAAGATATATTCTTTTGTGTTTGGGTGAGAAGTTCTGTTGATAGCCATTAGGTCCTTTGGTTCATGACATCTGTTAGTTTCATTATTTCCGTTTACTTTCTATCTTGATAACCTGTCTATTGGTGTGAGTGGGGTGTTGAAGTCTCCCACTATTAATGTGTGGGTTTCAGTGTGTGATTTAAGGTTTAGTTGTGTTTCCTTTACAAATGTGGGTGCCATTGTATTTGGGGGCATAGAAGTTCCGAATTGAGATGTCATCTTTTCAGTTTTCCTTTGATGAGTATGAAGTGTCTTTCCCCATCTCTTTGGTTAGTTTTGGTTGAAAGTCTACTCCAGCTTTGCTTCTTAGGTCTTTTTGCTTGGAAAACTTTTTTCAGGCCTTTTAGATAAGGTCTATTTTTGTTCCTAAAGTGTGTTTCTTGTATGTGGTAGCATGAGTCTTGTTTAAACATCTATTCTGTTAGCCTGTGTCCTTTCATTGGGGAATTGAGTCTATTGATGTTGAGAGATATTAATGACCAATGAGCATTAGTTTCTGTTATTTTGATGGTGGTGGTGGTAGTATGTACATGTGCTACTCTTATTTTGCTTTTTCTGCACTGGAGTTATTTATTGCTCGTGTTTTCTTGGATGGAGTTAACCTTGTTGGGTTGGCATATTTCTTCTGGTATCTTCTGCAGGTCTGGATTTCTACATAGATATTGTTTAAATTTGGCTTTGTCATGGAATATCTTGTTTTCTCCATCTATAGTGGTTGAAAGTTGTGCTGAGTGTAGTAGTCTGGACTGACATCTGTGGTCTCCTAAGGTCCTCAAAATGTCTGCCCAAGACTTTCTGGCTTTCAGAGTCTGTGGTGAAAAGTCAGGGGTAATTCTGATAGGTCTGCCTTTATATGTTACTTGGCCTTCTTCCTTTGAGGCTTTTACTATTCTCTTTGTTCTGTATATTTTAGTATTTTGACTATTATGTAGTGGGAGGATTTTCTTTTCAGGTCTAATTTATTTACTGTTCTGTAAGCCTCTTGTATGATTATAGGCATCTCTTTCTTAGGTTGAGAAATTTTTCTTCTTTGATTTTGTTGAAAATATTTTCTGTTCCTTGGATCTGGGAATCTTCTTTTTTTCTATTCCTACTATTCTTGGGTTTCATCTTTTCATAGTGTTTCTGTTTTCTTGAATGTTATGTGTCAGGATTTTGTTAATTTAACACTTTATTTGACAGAAATATCAATTTCTTCAATTGCATCTTCCATGCCTGAGATTCTCTCTTCCATATCTTGCAGTCTGTTGGTGATGCTTACCTCTGTAGTTTCTGTTCTCTTCTTTAAGTTTTCTCTCTCCAGGATTCCCTTAGTTTGTGTTTTCTTTATTGTTTCTATTTACATTTTCAGGTCTTAAACTATTTTATTCATTTCCTTCAGCTGTTTGATTGTATTTTCCTGTATTTCCTTAAGGGAATTATTTGTTTCCTCTTTAAAGGCTTCTATCATCTTCATAAGAATAGAGTTCAGGTCATTTTCTTGTGTTTCAGTTGTGTTATATCTAGGGCTTGCT
Source organism: Acomys minous (assembly GCF_964271855.1). Taxonomy (NCBI): domain Eukaryota; kingdom Metazoa; phylum Chordata; class Mammalia; order Rodentia; family Muridae; genus Acomys; species Acomys minous. The sequence goes on along the minus strand of NC_140485.1, from coordinate 127,073,406 downwards.
GTAGTAGGATAACTGTGCCATATTGTCCTAGCTCTTGTTCATTGTGTTCTTATGCTAGCCTTTAGCCTTCTGGTTGTCCCTAGTGTTGGCTGGTTACTCTGGTGTCTGCTGGACCTCTCCGGAAGGTGGGAAGAATCCTGGGCCAGAGACTTCAGTTCTTGCTGAGGTCTGGCTGCATTCCTTGGGATGGTATGTGGGGCCATGGACCAAAGGCTAGATCTCAGGGCATAGCCTGAAGTGCTCCTCTACTGGATATGTCCCAGTTGTACCTACAACCAGGAGACTGGTGGTGTGTGTGTGTGTGTGTGTGTGTGTGTGTGTGTGTGTGTGTGTGTGAATATCTATCCAGCATAATCCTGAGGTCCAGCTGGTCTGCTCAGGAAGTCAGGTAGGTCACTGTGGAAGTTGGAACCAGGAAGGCAGGTAGAGCTGTGACCCACAGGCAGGGCTATGAGTCCCTTGGGCCCAGGAGCCATCCTCTGGAAAGTGGGTAGTTCTAGGGGCCTGGCAGCTGTAGGGCTACATGTTCATTTCACAATGACAGAAGTTAACTCCCTCTACCCAGACACCATAAGAGCTGGGTGCTGCCACCTTGGAAAGCCCTAGAACTAGATTCTTAATTGCATGGAATATCTAGATAGGATCCTATACTTGTTGGTTTTGTGTGTATCATCAAAGAATCTTTAAAAATAACAAAAACATGTTTAAGTGCCATAATCTGTAGGTCTCTGAGGCTTTGGAAGACCTTATCTAACTATTTTACCTCATATATCTGTAGAATAATATCTATCTGATAAATAGGAAAAATCTACCTAGGATATATAGTCTTGTAATAAAAATAGACTAGTAATTGACTTGACAATAATTTGATCATCTAACTACAATCTTGCATTACTTAGTTATCATCCACAGCCTGAAATACAACTTTCAAGGTATTGGAAGTAAATCGTGTATTATAATTGAGTTGTATGGGTACAATACCCAATACTAGAGTAAAAATAGATAATATTGTGAAGAATAGTTTTAAATTTGAATTATATACCAATGTATGAAAATTAAGCTTATTTTGCATCAATACACAAAATTCTATACAAATGAATTAAAAATAACCTTATTTGTGAGTAACAACTAAGACCTTAAATTGAGGAGTAGATTCAATAATCTACTTTTTCTTCTATCATCACTATATATTTGTATATCCCCCTTCTTTCTTTTCAACCATTATCTTCATACCTATGGAGAAAAAAGATAAAGGAAAAGAGAGATGTCCCTGTTTCCCACTTTGTTTTCTCTCTGTATAAGACCAATAATAACTTATAACCAACTCCCAATGAAAATAAGTGTTGTCCAAGAGAGCAAACAAAAACCTACCCAACTAGCCTTAAAGGAAATGGGGCATTGTCCACTTAAGATTTCTTCCATCTGATTTGGGGTGAATAATATCTTTGTAGGTGCCCAAATATAATTGGGAAAAATGGCTAATCATGGCAGGAATTTGTGGTCTCATTTCTAAATGTTGAGAAATCACAGTCTTAATAGGAGTTCTGTGTGGGATAATCTGAAATGCTGGACCAATTGGGATCAAAGGCTTTCTTTGAAGCTGTCCTGGGAGTTGTCCTGTTCTGATGAGAAACAGCGCCTGAAGCACCTGGGGCGGGAACATGAAGGATGCAGGATGTCAGTGTCCAGCATGATAAAATAAATCAATCCTGTCAGGTCCGATCCAGCATCAAAGTCTGGTCCTTTTGTTCTGAAAACGTATAATTTCTCACAAGTGTTATACAATCCTAAAATTATAAATGTATGAGGTGCGCATGATGCATGGAACAATTGAGGCTGGTTGTCTGAATAGAAGTAAGACATCTTCAGATCTTCATTCATGCCATATGAAGAATGGCATCTAATAAGTTATAGGTATTCTATGACCGACAAGAAGCCTTGTCTATGCATAGACATTCATGTCTCAGACAGTCTGAGCTATTTACATGTAGTCAGGTTAGCAATATAAGTTACCTGCTTGTTCTTCAGTTTGAATTCTTTACATCCTGATTGTAGCTCCCTCCCTCATCACTTCCCTCCCTCATCCCTCTTCCTCCCTCCCCTAGTTCTCAGAAAGAAGATCCCTCCTCCCCTAACATCAAACTTCAGCCTATCAAGTGTATCTGTATTACCTGTGTCCTATTCCTCTGTGGTCTGTCAAGGCCACCATGCCAGGGAGGCATGCAGGGGTGGTTCACTATTGGAAATCCATCAATGTAACCCATTATATAAGTAAACTGAAAGAAAAAACACATGATCATCTCCTTAGATGCCAGAAAAAAAAGCAATTGACAAAATCCAATACCCATTCAAGTTTAATGTCTTAGAGAAAGCAGGGATACAAGACACATACCTCAACATAATAAAGACAATATACATCAAGCCTATAGGCAACATCAAACTAAATGGAGAGAAACTTAAATCAATTCCACTGAAATTAAGAGCAAAACAAGACTATCCACTCTCTCCATGTCTCTTCAGTATAGTATCTGAAGTCCTAGTTAGAGCAGTAAGACAGCAAAAGGATATCAAGGGGATACAAATAGGAAAGGAATAAGTCAAACTATCACTATTTTCAGATGACATGATAGTATACACAAATGACCCTGAAAATTCTACCAAGGAACTCCTGCAACTGATAAGCAACTTCAGCAAAGTGGCTGGATACAAAATCAACTAAAAAATATCAGTAACTCTGGTCTATACAAATGACAAAGAGGCTGAGAAAGAAACTGTGGTACCAATAGGATGTCCTCCCCTCTGTCCCAGTTTCCTGGTAAGTGAAGATTTTCATGGGCCCTGCCCCTTGGGCTAGTATGCAGATATAAGTGAGTATATACCATTTGACTCTTTCTGCTTCTGGATTAACTCACTCATTATGATCATTTCTAGATCAATCCATTTGTCCACAAATTTTGGGAATTTCTTGTTTTAATAGCTGAGTAGTATTCATAGTGTAAATGTACCACAGTTTCTTTATCCATTCTTCTACTGAGGGACACTTAGGCTGTTTCCATGATCTGGCTATTATGAATAAGGCTGCTATGAACATGGTTGAACAAAGTTTCTTGTTGTGTGCTGGAGCATCTTCTGGGTATGAGAGAAGCATGGGAGAATAGCAAAGTAGAAGGATCCAGAGAGTCCTTGAAACCTACTAGAAGAACATTATGATAGGCAGATTTGGGCCCAGGGGTCCCGCTCAAACTAAGGCACCAGCCAAGGACAATACAGGCCGTAAACTTTAAACCCCTACCCAGATCGAGCCAATGGACAGGACACTCTCCACAGTTGAGTGGAGTGTGGGGTATAACTTTCACACATACTCTGGTGCCTCATATTTGACCATGTCCCCTGGAAGGGGAGACCTTGGTGGCACTCAGAGGAAGGATAGCAGGCTACCAAGAAGAGACTTGATATCCTATGAGCATATAAAGGGGGAGAAAGTCCCCCTCAGTCACAGTCATAGGGGAGGGGAGTAAGGGGGAAATGGGAGGGAAGGAGGAATGGGAGGATACAAGGGATGGGATAACCATTGAGATGTAACAAGAATAAATTAATAAAGGAGGAAAAAAAAATTAAAAAAAAAACAGCATGGTACTGGCATGGAAATAAGCTGGATGATCAGTGGAAATGAATAGAAGACTCAGAAAGAAAGCACACACCTATGAGCATTTGATTTTTGATTAAAAAAAAGCCAAATCCATACAATGGAAAAAAGATAGCCTCGTTAACAAATGGTGCTGGTCTACCTGGATGGATACATGTAGAAAAATGCAAATAGACCCATATTTATCACCATGCACAAAACTAAAGTCCAAGTGGATTAAAGACCTCAACTTAAAACCAGACACCCTAAATATGTTAGAAAAAATGATGGGGAAGAGCCTTGAGCTCATTGGCACAGGAGACAACTTCTTGAACAGAAACCCAGCCTGTGCTCTAAGGTCGACAATTAATAAGTGGGACATCATGAAACTGAAAAGCTTCTGTAAGGCAAAGGAAATAGTCATCCAAACAAAACAACATCATACAGGCTGGGAAAAGATCTTCATTAACCCTACATCTAACAAAAGGCTAATATCCAAATTATATAAAGTATTAAAGAAATCAAACACCATGAAATCAAATATCCCAATTAAAAATGGGGTACAGAGGTAAACAGGGAATTCTCAACAGAGGAATATCGAGTGGCTGAGAAACACTTAAAGAAATGCCCAACATTCCTAGTCATCAGGAAAATGTTAATCACAATGACACTGAGAGTCCATCTTATACCTATCCGAATGGCTGAGATAAAAAATTCAAGCGACAGCACATGCTGCCGAGGATGCAGAGAAAGGGAAACACTCCTTTGCTGCTGGTAGGAATGCAAACTTGTACAACCACTTTGGTAATCACCTCTGATAGTATCTTCAGGGCTTGTTGTGGTGGTGGGAATGCTGGTTTTAGTCATATCAAATGGTCCTGGGGATTGTTGCTTGTGTTCTTATGCTGGCCTCTTCCTTTTGTGCTGTCTCTGGTTGGAGTGTGTGCACAGTGCCTACTTGGACCTCAGAAGTTTCTGTGGATTTGCTGGATGACCTGAGGTCAGATCCACTAGTGTTCCTGATTGCGGTGTCTGGTATGTGCTAGAACCCAAGACTAGTGTTTTTGCAGGGCCTGGATTTGCACTTGCATGGGCATGCAGTGGCTGCTTGGACCCCCCAGATGATTTCTGTGTCTTTTCTGGGTGACCTGAAGTCAAATCCACTTGTGTTCATGACTGTCGTGTCTGCTCAGTGCTAAAACCCACAATCACAGGCTAGCTCTGTCTCCCAGGTTGTTCAAGAGCTGCCCAGCCAGGAATGTGGCACTAGCCTTCAAATGCGCCCCCACTTCTGTGTGGAGCCAGACTTTGTGGTTTTTCCAGGTGGCTGGAGGCCAGGCTCAACTATGATCTGCGCAATTTGGACCCCTCACCTGTGGGTCATGAGAACTGGTGTTTTGTGGTTCTTAGATCACTCCCTGGGCTGCTGAATAGTCACTGCTGTCCTGACACGGGTCTGGAGACATCTGGAAGGATTTTCCCCAGATAAAAACTTACCACACCTCGGTGGTATCCACATGGCTTGCAGGCAGAAGGAGGCCTCTGAGGCCTGAGAGCTGGCAGAGGGAGGAACCAGCAGAGGGAGTTATCAGTTTGCTTTTAAAGTAATAATCTCTGTTTTGTTGATTTGAATGAGACTGTCAAATACCTAAACCAGAAGGACCACCGGTTCTCAGATGCCATTTCTGGTAGAAAATGTTACATCAAAGGAGTTTAGTTTCTGGGAAGATGTAGAACAAGAAGTGGATTTATACAACTGGTAGTAAAGGAAAATTAGAAAACCGTATATTCAAACTTTTTTTCTCTCTCAGCAGTTAGGAAGCACGTACTGTTCATGCAGAGGACTGAGTTCAGTTTTTCCATGTAGACTGGTCGGCTCACAACTACCTGTAACTCTAGCTTAGGGATATCTGAAACCTCTGGCCCTCACAAATACCTGCACCCATATGCACATGCATGTGTGCACACACACACACTTACACATGCAATTCATACTTAAAAATAAAACAAGTATATATTCTGACATCACTAGCAGACAAAAATTTTTCAAAAAAACTCTCTGATCCTCTCTCTGTCTTTTTTCACCTTTTCTCTTCCTCTTCTGAAATAATCTCTGTGCAGAAGTTGTTTTGTGGTTATATTCACAGGAACTGGGCTCCACAACTCTTCATTTGATTGGTTGTGGTAGTCTCCATCTATCAACAGGGAAATCCTACGAGCCCTCAACCCTACACAAAGAATTATAGGCCACTAAGGATAGGCAACCAAAGAATTCTGAGAGAGAAAGAAATCATCTTCCTCAGGGACTATCACATCAATTGCTTATCCAATACCAAAAGCTTAGTCTTGAAAATATACATACAAGTGACATTGTACAGACTGGACAGTATATTTATTTATTTATTTAGGAATGTATATGGATATATCTATATACATATGTATGTAACAAAATTACTAAAAACAAACAAACAAAGAAAGAGGCCATGAAGTTGAAAGAGAACAGGGAGGAGCATATGGGAGGATGTTGGCAGGAGGAAAGGGTAAAATGATTTAATAACATTACTTCTTTTAAAATTAAAAATACAAATATTGTTTTTTTATTAAATTGCAAAATGAAGAGTAGAGGAAATGCTTCTGAGGGCAATAGTAAGTTCTGAATTTGAATCCCCAGGCTACATAAAAGTAGGCATGTCCACATGCAACCCAGGTAGGCAATTCAGGTAGGTGAAGACAGACAGATCCCAGGAGCTCACTGGTTATCCAGCCCAACCAAAAGGGCAAGCCTCAGGTTCAGCGAGACTCTGTCTCAAAAAGTAATGGGGAGAGAGAAATAGAGGAAGACACCCAAATACCATCTTATAGCCTCTATTTGTATTCACATGGGCATGTCCACTTACACATGCATGCACGTAAATGCTCATATTTGCACATGCAATCAGAACAAATCAGAAAAAAAAATCAACAAAAGAATGGAAAACCAAATGGGAGAGTGATCTTCGGGAAATGGAAAACAAATGATGTGAATATATAACCATTGTGATTCAAAACACTAGCAAAAGTACCAGCTTATGGTGTAGAGAGTGGAAACTGAATTTGTCATATTAGTGAATTTGAGAAGTCAATGTGGAGAGCTGATAAGAACTACACAGCCAGAGTTTCCAGCACTGAGTAGAAGGAGAAAGAACAATGTACACAAAGCTGGATATATATATATATATATATATATATATATATATATATATATATATATATATATATACACACACACACACACACACACACACATGTATATATATATGTATATGTGTGTATGAAGTATATATGAATAATAATATATAGAAATACATATGAAATATATATGAAAAGAATTACCCCAAACAATGAAAAGTGGCAGGGCTGTGCTCATTTTTGCTCATGCCTTTTGGTATCCTTGTACACTTCCCATCGAGTATGTGCCTATAGGAGGAATTACTGAGTGGGTATGCACATCTTACCTACTGTGTTGGTGCTAGTTTGTGCTCTCACCAATGACTCCACTTTTCTGCATCCTCTTTAGTGCTTATGTATTCCACTGCTCCTAGTTTGTTCCTTCTAGTGGGTGTATAATGTTACCTCACCTGCTTTCCTTATTACTATGGAATTGAATTCCTTTTATATATTTATATGACCATTATGATATTAAGCACTGAAGTAGCTAATAAAAAACAATTTCTTATTATACTGGATTAAAAGGCTTTTCTATGATGCTTTACAACATAGGTAAATACCTCCTGCTTAGAGGGAAGTCTTTATCAGAGTTATTTGACTATTTGGGAAACCTCCACTGAAAATCTAAAAATCTGCGGGAAAAATCTCTATTTTGTAAATAGCTACATAAAAGCCTTACCGGTTGTTCTCACTGGTGATAACCTGCTAATTTAAAGAAGTCGGCTGAGGTACTAATAGCTGGTGGGGAGAGAATCCTGAGAGGAGGTTCTCAACCTTCCTAATGTTTAGACCTTTTAATACACTTCCTCATGTTGTAGTGGTCTCCCATCCATAAAATTATTTTCATTGCTACTTCATAATTGTAATTTTGCTACTGTTATGAATTTTAATGCAAATATATGATATACAACACCCCCTACACACACAAGGAGTTGTAACGCACAGGTTAAGAACCACTGCCTTAAAAAGAATCCAGTTGCAAAGTGATCCCTGAAGCAGCCCATGTTACTTCTGAACTTGTTTCTGAACAGAAACTTGCTGTTTCTGACTTTCATGTGTGACCAACACCCCTCACTAAGGGAGACCCTAGATAAACAAAGCAGAGTTACATGATTCTGAAAAGTTTAGTTTTGCAAAATTAGAATAAATAACGCAGTTCTCCATCAACTTTAAAAAACGCTTCTATGTAAATAGAAATAAGACGGCATTGAGGGGGCATCTGGTCGAACAAAAATAGTCTGCACATGGCCCAGTGAAAATTAGCTCTCATGAAGAGTTGGCTAATTATTTTTTATTTGGTGCTGACATTCCTGAAATACCTCCACCACCTGAGGCCTTACGCTTGACTTTTCTCAAACTGCATGATTTAAGTATTTAGAAAATTGGAGTGGGTGTCTAAATATGTCATGAGCAGAATTCTGATGAACATAGTCTGTAAGACACAGTAGGCCTGAAAAGTGTGAATGGCTGCCATTACATGTCATGACCATATGGAACACAAAGTCTGTGAGATACCCCACAGAAAAGAAATCATCTCCATCCGAACATGCACAGATTTTCATGAGGCCCATAGCTTTTCATGGCAATTCTGATGCCACTCTTTTGGGGAGAATGCCATGGTGACTCATGTGCTGGATGCCCCAGGCAGTGTTTTAAGACAGCATGAGGAGCTTTGCCTAGACATTGTCTACTAAAAACCCAGGGGAAGAATTCTGTTGACTTTCCAATTTTGAGTCTTTGCATTATGGCTATGTGCCTGATTTTCTATGTAAGCAAGATAGCCAATGATTTGAAGAGCAGCCAACCAGGGCCTGTGACAGGGAGGCTGCTTTTGCCCCAGATGTAGATGGGGGTACACTGAGCACCAGTGCTTGTTTTCAGTTCAAAGAAGTCAGTGATGCTATGAGCACTTAGTGAAGCACTTGGCATATTATTAGCACTTCCATTTGTGTTAACCTTTCATTCGCCACAATGGCTATGCAAGTTAGACACTATTAACTCACTGTTCGGGTACAGAAATTGAGAAGTAAAGCAGATAAATCCCTCTTTGCTTTCTTCTGCATGGCTGGGCAAGACACTCATTTCTTTAAATCTCTGGACACTCTCTATTGTAGGCATCATTTAAAAATTAGTTATAGGGTAGGTTTCTAAAGTTCAGGTGATCAGAAAGTACCAGTAGTTAAGTGTACAAAACACATGACTGATGAAGGAATACTTCATTATAGAAGAGAGTTTTTCCCCCAATATGTTTTAAAACAAAAAACTCTTAAGTTAAAACCGAGGAATGGAAAGTGATTTCTACACTGTACTTACTTCAACTAATTAATATTGTGGAATGGTCATTCTGTGCCTTCTATGTAGAAAAAAACATAAGCTATATAACCATAATATGTATTTATACATACAGTGCATATATGGACTGTCTATATTACACATACACACTTCTTGTTATAAGGGCTTGTAGAAAATTAAACAGAACAGGAAGACTTTTCTATAAGAGTGTGGGTTGGAATGTAAATTAGTATAAGCTTTATGGAAACAATGTAAAGGCTCCTGTAAAAACTAAGAACAGAATTACCATATGATGCAGTGGTCCAGCCTGTGAATCTATAGCCACAGGGAACCAAAATCACTATGTTTAAGGCATTCCAATGTTAGCTGCAGCATTAGTCATGACAGCCACATTTTGGAATCAGGTCATGTCCATCAGTGAATTCGTGGGTAAAGAAAAAGTGGTGTCAGCCTTAAAAACAGTGAAGTCAGTCTGGTCACGTGCATGGAGGTGTAAGGAGGCTGGAGGAGACCCAGAAAGACAAGTACAAAAGCGTATCACGTCATGTGAACTCTAAAAATGGAATTTAACTTCTACTAGTAGTAGGCAGAATGAAGGCTACTAAAGGCTGAGGAGAGAGTGTGGCGGGGAGAAGTTGTTGCTCACACTCAGTGTGCTGTTTCAGGCTGACATGAGGTTTAGAGATCTGGTGTACAGCAAGGTGCCTATAATCAATAACCACGTACGGCGTAGTCCACAATGACTGAGAGTAATTTTCAATGCCAAACAAATAAAAAAAAAATGGCAGGTGAGGGAAACAATGCATATTTAATTTACCCAGATTACTCATTCAACATTGAAAATGTGTATCAAAACATGATGCATCTCATATTTATATCCAGTAATGACTTGTCAGTCATTAAAATGAAAAAGTGGCTCAGCATGAGACAAGTCCTTAAGGAATTTTGATGTGTGTACTCTTGTGGTAAGTATTGCGTCTGTCTTTCACTTCCTTCAGTCCAATCCTTTGTTATATTTACTCTGGCATTTGTTCGTCGGAGTCAGTTTTTGTCTTCGTTCTTGGCCTTGGAATTTTGTATATTTAGAATGGACCTTATGATGGCTGCCACAGATGCTGTTTATCATCATAAGGTTTATTTAAAGTTTCATGTATTCTGCCCACCGTAAGTATTTAACTTGTACACAGTGTTGTTAACATTTTAAACATTGAACCTGATTGAAACAATGAAATTTGCATTTGAGAAAACAGAATATTAGGGAAAGCTATAAAAAGTGAACTAGGAATAAGCTATCCACTTGCTTACTCAGGCAGTAAACTGATAAGGTATAATGGCTGCCTGGACTCAGAAATGGCTAACAGGAGAGGGCATAGTAGGAAAGCAGCAGGGATAGTAAAAAACAGAACTTAGTGGCTAGTTAGATATATAGAGCAGGAGATGTGCGATGCTTTTAAAATAAACTTAGAAGATAAATAAAAGTTCATAGGCCAACTTACTAGTTTGTTTGTTTATTTATTTTTGAAGACAGGATCTTCTTGCCATGGAGCTCAATCTGGCCTCCCCCTTGTACACTCTGCCTCAGTGTCCAGAGTATTTGGGTTATACTCATCTGTCACTATGCCCAGTCAAGTTTCCCAGCTATGTACCTAGTTGAACGGTTATCAGAAGGGCCAGTAGCTTCTGATATTGGTTTCCTCCCTTCAAAATGTTATTTGCAGTGCAACAGAGACTTCAGAATGAAGATTCCAGAGGAAGAAGATTACAGACATAGAACCTGACTCAGCACAGACTCTTTCGAACATTCCTTTGAGACACTGCTGAATACTTGAGGCAATTTTCCGAGCATATAAGCAGAAACAGTGAGATAGGCTGAAAATCCACAAAGAGCTTTAGTATGCAAAGCACTAAAGATAAAAAGGCAACAACTAAAAAGATCTAACAAAGAAGTAACATCTTGAACATGTCAAGAGTATATCACATGAAGAAGAGTGCAAAAGTAGATACTATTAACTGAGTAAATATGGTTCATCAACATTGAATAATGTATGTTTGAAGCCAGCATCACACAAATCTCAAATGTGTTCATATGTGACATCTGCCTTCCACAAAGGAAATAATTCCATAATATAAGCTAATATGACCAAGTGACAAAAGATGGCAATAGGAACTTATCATAACATCCCAGTCACATTTGATATATAATACATGATACATATTTGCAATTTTGAAAGTCAAGAATTGGGATGTAGCTGGGTGTGCTGGCTTTTATTTTTGGATGTTTCATGCTGGGAGTTTCTATAACTTCTATCTATAGAAATTACTATGCTGTGCATGCCTGGTGGTGCATGTGCATGCCTGGCAACTGGTTCTGACTATTGGCTGTGAGGTCAGCATGGACTATTAACTGGAGGTATTAAAGAAGCTTCCATAGAAATGGTAATCTCAGTGTAGTTGGGCTTTTTTCAACTGTTACCACCCTAATAAGTGCAGGCCAAAGCTACAATGCCTTTATTGCCTGCTGTAGAAATTACCCAGTATCACTTGCAGGTGTTTTATGGCCCAAATAAAATATGTTTAGCCAGAAGCCATAAGGCCTTTGATTATAGGCATGGGGGTTACTCAGTATTGCTTACCTCTGCTATTTGGCTGAAGTGTAGTTAAGTCAGTGCTCTTTTAAAGGTAGAATACACACTATGTGTCAGTGAGAGGAGTGCTGTAGAATGTCTATTTATGAGAATTTCTTTCTTTTTTTTGTAGGTGTATTTACTTTTATGTCTCATGTTATTATGAGAATTTCTTACATGAGTATTTTCCTACACAAGTAACATTATTTTCACCTTTTCCTCTTCCTTATCTGACTCTTCCCTCCTTCCTCTTGTTTATATGCATATATAAGCAATATAATAATATACAAATACTTTTATAATTATCACTATATGCAAATGCATGCATGTGCATATATCCACGCATTGCACATGTTCATATGAACACACACACACACACACATACACACACACATGATCTACTAGTCTGCTTAGTGTTTCTTGTGTGATTTACATGTGTTTAGGGTTGTCCACTTCAGATTGGTGCCCCTTTCTCTAGAGACAATTGATCTACCTACCTCAGCCTTCATTGAATGCCTAGAGTTCTTCATCTACAGGTGGAATCTTGTGTTTTTTTTTTTAAGTTAGTAAACAACGTAATGGGTTTCAATTCTGTATTTTAAAAATTGTCACACTTATTTTATTTGCCTCTATGTGTTTATTTGCACCACTTATGAATTTAGTGTACTTAGAGGACAGAAAAGGCAATCATATTCCCTGGAACAAGGGTTATTAATGTTTGTGATCTGCGAATGGCTGTTGGAAACAAACCCAGGTCCTTTCCAAGTGACAGCACGTGCTCTTAAGTGCTGAGCCCTATTTTCTTCATCCCTCATGTCTTCCTCTTTCTGGTTTCCCAGTGCCCACAGACTACTCCCTTCTACTCTTATATAGTCCTCTACTCTCTTTTCTGCCCTCCCCACTCCCTTAAGATTTCCTCCATCTCACTGACTGTACCCTTCTTAATTTCATGAACTACACACAGAGAGAGGGGGGGGAAGGGAGAGGGAGAGAGGGAGGGAGGGAGAGAGGGAGGGAGGGAGAAAGGGAGGGAGGGAGAGAGGGAGGGAGGGAGAGAGGGAGGGAGAGAGGGAGAGGGAGAGAGAGAGATTTAAATCTGTGTTGTACATACAAGGTCAAACATGTGGTCCTTGTCTTTCTGAATCTAGTCAAGCCTTTATAGAATTACTCCACGGGACTATTTGATACAGATTTTTGCATATCTTTGATTGGAATGCTCTCAGGGAAACCACAAGGGTAAGGAATTTTAAAAGTTTACACTTTCCTAAAAGGAAATAAAAAATGGCTCACACTACTTGAATAAAAAATATAAGAGCCCTGGAAATGACCTCACAGCTTTGAGAGGAGTCTATTCAAGAGAACGAGTTCTGTCTTAGTGGGTACAGGAGCTCTGTGGCAGTTTAGCTTATCCTAATTCTGTACCTACCTCTTCCAAGATCATCTGGCTGCCAATTATAGCCTGGATTATGCATTCTAGAGAGAGTAGAGCAGATCTTCTTCACAAAGAATTATAATCAGTTGTCTTGAGTTCTTGCATGTCTCTCCAGAATATCAGCTTAAACATCTTTATTTTTCCTGGCTGTATCAGGTCAAGTTCTGAACTTGTCACTTGAGGTTCATTTCCAAAAGGGAAGAAAAAAATAAAGACAAATGTTTTGTCATTGCTATCTGGGACATTAGATACAAGTTGAGCACTAACCAGAAGAAAAGAAAGTGAGTCTGATGTTGACAGGCTTTTGAAAGCTCTTGTCAGTTTTTGACACTCTAAACTTCAGAGTCTAAAAGGATTAGGGCTTGTTTAGGGCTGTGTGCTTTCCAAGAATGCCACAGGCTTTCCACTCTGCCTATGGCAGTGAGGACCAAGGCAGGTTATACATGGACAGTTTCCAAAATGTGTAAACACACACACACACACACACACACACACACACACACACACACGCGCGCGCGCGCGCGTGCGCGCGCACGCGCGTAGAGTTCTTCAGAGAATGAGAAATGTTGATTCTGGCATTTATGGAAATTTAGTCTAATACTTTCCTGACTATTAACCACATGGAAGAGAAAGTGAGATACCTTAGAAAATTAGTTCAGAAAACTGATAAACAATGGAAACAACAAAAATCATGTGTGTGTATACACATATGAACATATGTGTATATGAAGGTGTATGTGAGTGTGTGTATGTTTATGTGTGTATATACATGTATATATATTTTAGGTATGTGTATCTTTGTGTGAATGTGAGTATATATGTAAATGTATGTGAGTATATGAGCGTATCTCATTTGTGAAATCCAAATTTTAGTATTCAGGGGAGTCTTCCTCTAGCTCTTCCCTCATTAAATTCTTGTTTAATGGATAGAGAACAGCCCTCTGAATAATATTATATAAGTGATTTGAAGACCTTTTGCCATCTTAAAGATAATTAGAAAAAAATGGAAATTCTAAATTCTACTAAGTAAAATTAAAACATTATAGAATCTAGGGCATTTGATCTGACTATAATATACCTTATAATTAAATTAAAGTCTATTCATCATTTCAAGATGTTATATTATTCAAAAGATAAATATAAATTGTATTTTTAAGCATTATAATATTCATTATATTTAGAGAAGAATATATTAACCATCTACTATGTGTGCTAACCTATTTAATGTTCACAGTTTAAAGAGGAAAATTTTAATAGATGAAGTGAATTATTTAAATATATGGGAAATTTGTGTTTAAGAAAACAAGTTGTATTAAGGATGTTGTGATGACTGTCAGCCAATTGGATGGTTAAGGTGAAGAATATTCCAGAATATATGGACTCAATTCATTAAAAATACAAATATACCCAATATAGTCAGATGATGGTTGGGAGCTAAGCGACTCCATCTCTTTCTTCTTAAAAATGGGACCATCAATTTAGAGTAAATTAATATTTGTGTAAATAATATGTGAGAATATGTAATAATCATGCAATTCCCCACCTCAACAACTAGATTACTTCTCCTGTAACACTCCTGCTGATCTGTTGGTTCCCAGTCTCTCATACTAAAGGGATATTTGTAATGTGCTACCAAGGGAACACAACTCCCCCAAACTCCTCCTTCCCTAAGGGCAGCTCTTTGGTGTGAGCAGCTTGGTAGGTAGCTAGTTTAATGGTGAGTTGTGATGAAGACAAGAGAATACATTACCTGCCTCTGCAGCCTTTCAAACAAACTTTGAGCTCTGATCACACAGGCAACAAGATAACGCAGTAGTTTGCCTTGGAATGTTAGGGCCTCTGGAGTACTTTCTCTTCCTCATTATTTTACAAAACAACATCTACTGCAGCAAAAAAATAAACACAAATAAATAAATAATAAAAACCACTTTGCTTCAAAGAAAGCCTAAATAAGTATGATAAGATCTTAACACCAGAGTACATGTGAAAGTCAGACCCCACTCTCCACTCAACTGTGGAGAATGTCCTGTCCATTGGCTAGATCTAGGTAGGGGTTTGAAGTTTACGGCCTGTATTGTCCTTGGCTGGAGCTATAGTTTGAGCGGGACCCCTGTGCCCAAATCTGCCTATCATAATGTTCTACTTGTAGGTTTCTAGGACCCTCTGGATCCTTCTACTTTGCTGTTCTCCCATGCTTCATTTACTTTGCCTTAAGACATGAAGAGCTTTGCTGATGGTTTTGTCTTTCATCTTCCCAGGTATTTTCATCTTGAATATTCTGGCTTTCTTGCTATTCAAAAGAAGCACACATATGCTTACATATAATATATTGTATATTACATATAGTATATCCACCAGAAAAAAATGCATGATTTCTGGGCTGGAGAGATGGCTCAGCCGTAAAAGGCTAGGCTCATAACCATAAATTCAGTAGAAATAAAGAGCAGAGTGAAGCTGGAAAAAAACTTAACTAAGAATATACATATATTGTAAACTGCATTTAAAAATATTTATTTATTCACTTTACATCCTGATTTCAGCCCCTCTCCTCTCCCTCAGTTCAGATGTGTGGTTAGTGAAGATAATTTTCTATTCTGTAGGCTGCTGTTTTGTCCTATTAACAATGCCTTTTTGGTTTCATGAGGCTCCATTTATTAATTGTTGATCTTAGAGCCTGAGCTGTTGGTGTTCTGTACAGGAAATAAACTGCATTTTTTTAAGTAAGGAAAATAAGTTCAAGTGACAAGGGTAACTGCATCATGTTCTAACAATTATTGTGATGATGCTTTTACCAAGAAGTTAATGTTTGTTAATGTGACAGCTCTAAATGCATGAATGATTCCATTCAAAATAACAGATACTCGTGGGGAAAGTGGAAAGAAAAGGAGGGGAAGTCTTAGCTTTACAATAAGAAGGGAGATAGGGAAAAATGTACAGTGCAGGGAGCTTGATAGAAAAAAAAGATACAAGGAAACAGCTGTGTAGATGCAGGGAAGTGTAGATTGATGAGAAATCTTGAGGAAATACCTTGAAAAACTAAAGGGATTATAATGCTCAGTGAAAAGGAAAAATATCGCAGGGAATATTAATTTGAATAATAGCTAATTTTACATATTTAAAATACCATAAGATTAAACATGAGATGTATAACTTTAGAAACTAAGAAGACATGGAACAGCAACGACAGCAAAACTGAAGTGTACAAATGTTATCACTAAAAAGAAAACAAATTAATGAGACATCATGAACAGAAAATACACAATACAATGGCAACGAAGGGTTACTTCTGTGGAAAATGCTGGCCCAGAAGCCTCTTCCCTGTAACACGCATACTAATTATTTTCTATTGATGTGGTGCAATGCTATGGCGAACTAAATGTCCATAACGGCAGGGAGCGCATCTGAACAGAAGCAGGAAACTGAGAGATCACTTCTCAACTGCACACAGGAAGCAGAAAGAAAGAAGAGGAAGTGAGATGAAGCTGTAAGCCTCCAAATCCTATCCCTGGTCTCTTTTTTTAACATATTTCCTTGAACACACTTTGGTCTGATAATTATGTTATTTTTTTTTTTTTAGCACTCATCAATTCTTTATCTAATTGTCTTTTTTAAATGTCCATTTGCTTTAGATATGCCATCTATAAATAATAGGGTGTAAGAAATAAGTACACCTTTTATTCTTAATTTAAATCTGATATTGTCTTCCTTTGTAATCAAATCTGCTTAGATTTAGTATCAATGTAATATTTAAAGCTAGTTCTACCCCTTCATATTGATTTTCTTTTTATCTTTTCTCTTGATCAAAACAAAAGTCTTATTACATTTTTCTAAAACATAAATACTTTGTAATAACTTATCTTGACTATTTTTCCAAGGCAAGGTCTCACATGTATCCAGCTCTATATAGTATAGGTTGGCCTCAAACTCACACAAATCTGCCTTCCTTTGCCTCCCAGGCATTGGGATTAAGGGCCTGACAAACCACACTCAACTTTAACGTAGAATTTTTACAAGCATTTCTGTGGTCTTCCCCACAATCTAAAGTAAACAGAATTTTTTTTTTATCTCAGTGTCTTTTCTGGTACATGCAAGAGTTGGCCAACATGATGGTAAGAAGATATCACACACACACACACACACACACACACACACACACGTATACACATGTACATATCTATCTATATATCTTTCCACACATTACAAGATAACATGGAAAGAATGGAAGTAACGTGTTATTCAAGGATAAGGCAAAAGCATGATTTAAAATCTGACTGTGCCATGGCGTCAACTTCTGCAATCTAATGATTTCTTGAGTAATCACCCTTCTTATTTGATGCTTCTCCGTCCATGTATGAGGCGCTGTTTTCTATATCTCGTGCTTCTTAGCAAATTAATGTCAGCAGCACTGTGAGGCCAGCTAGAGGATGACCAAAGCATCAGCTCTCAAAACAAATTGCTTAGGTGAATCACGTTCCACAAGAGTGCAATTGTTATCATCAATTACTTAGCTGCCATTCTCACACCTATGTAATTATTGTTAAAGTCATTGGAACTTTCCTGAGTGGATGTGCACTGCCAGAATGCGTGACTACTTAGATTCATGATTGACTTGAAACATGAAATTATTTCATTTCTTTGAGAAAATGTGCTCCATCTGTTATAGAAAAAGAACTTTTAAAAGGTACACAATAAAAAAAAAACGAAGTTATATCTATCATCAAATGCGCTCACGAGAAGCTGAGATTGTTAGTGCAGCCAGGGTCCAACGTAGTTTTAAATGTTCTCATAACACCATATGGTGAACAATTTGGAGAAATTGCAGACCATCATAAGCATATGGGTTTATCCCACATGAGCTGAAGCAATTTGAGGGTCTGAGAACATCAAATCAAAAAGCATGCTCATTTAAGTGTCGACATATATCGATATTAAATATTGTCAGCCTGAGCACTCTTATGTTCCTAGTGTGGGTGAGTGTGTGCTTGAATGTGTAAAATATAAAGAGAACAGAAAAACAACATTTTATCTTATGTAAAAAAAAATTGTCATTATAAATATTTAATTGGGTTGTGTCAAAGCTTGCTGGTCATTTAAGTCTGTGGCTTTGTGCTTTGTTGTTGCTTTTTTTTCTTAAAGATTTAAAACATTTATTTATGTATTTATTTTACATCCTGATTACAGCCCCCTCCTCTCATCCAAGACCCTGCCTTGAACACCCCCCCCTTTCCCCTCTCTTTTTCCTCAGAGAAGGGGGAGGTCCCCCATGAGTACCAACCAGGCCTGGTACATTAAGTTGCTGCAGGAACAGGAGCATCCTCTCCCACTGAGGACTTTATGTCAGCACTCTCAACATTTCTCCTGGGAACAGAGCCAGTAGCACTGAACAGAAATTATGGCAATTAGCATGGTACATTTTAAATTTAATTTTTAATGTTTTTTTCAAAATCATAATGATTTAATGTTTAATTCATGTTTCATTTTAGCTCATTAGTGTACATTTGATCTATTTGATCTATTTTTCTTTTTTTGTATCACATTTGTAATATATTTCATTAAATATATTCAGTAAAATAAATTATTCAAGAACATTTGATATCAAGCTCTTTGGGGTATTAGTTTTCTGTGAAAATCCTCTGAAATGTTTTAAATTATATATATATATATATATAATCACACATATATACACGTATGTATGTATGTATGCACTAGGGAGGCCAGAGGATAATAACACTGAGTGTTATTCCACAGGGCAGTTTGCCTTTTTGTTTTGAGATAAAGTCTCTCACTGACCCGAAACTTAGCAAGTAGGCTATGCTGAATGGTCAGAAACCCTAAGGCTCTGCCTTTCTATAACTCTTCAACATGGCCACTATGTAGACAACACTGCTGGTTGTGGAGACACATTCCTTTAAGCCCAGAATTTGGGAGGAAGAAGTAGCTAAATTTCTGTGAGTTACAAGCCTATTGTACATAGCAAGATCTAAGCCAGCTACATAAGGAGACAATGTGTGTGCCACCACACACAGCTTTTTATGTGGACTCTGAAGATGAGACACAGGTCCTTAAACTTGCAGGGTGAACATTTTATTAACTGAGCCGTTTCTATAGCCCCTGTATCAGATACTTCATATTGCTTATGGTAATGGCTATTTTCATTGTCAACTTGACTACATGTGGAATTAACTAAAACCCCAAACTAGCTGGGCATACCTGTGAGGAATTTTTGCTTAAGTAAATCATTTTAAGTGAAAATATGTACTCTTAATCTGGATCTTTGAGGTGGAAAGACGCACCTTTAATCTGGGCCACGCCTTCTACTGGAAGTCTATATAAAGGCATGGAAGAAAGAAATTACTTCTTTTCCTGCTTGCTCTCATCTCACTAGCAAGTCCATTCTTTCCCTGATATTAGAGCCCACTTCTTCAGGACTCTAGCATCTACTAAGGACCAGCTGAGGCATCTACTATCATGCGCTAAACACATACTGCATTCTTAAATCTCCCATTCATAGGCACCCATTGTTGGATTAGCTGGACAACAGCCTATAAGTCATTCTAATAAATCCCCTTACATATACAGAGAGACTCATTCTGTAAGCTCTGTTACTCTAGAGAGCCCTAACCAATGCATTTATTATATGACAACAATAATAACCTTAATATTTAGCTCAGTAAATTTTTTCTAAACACATGATGTGACAATTATATCTTAAGGTTGTTTTTTTTTTCACCCCAATTTCCAGAACCCCCGTGCTACAGCTAAAAAATGCAACAGATCTGTCTCCTGATCTGTAGTTGCATCTCCGCTACAATTTATGGTCACATTTGAAGTAACTCACACCGAAATTTTTTGTGTTCATGCTTCAATTTTTGAGATTTGATTTCTGCTTCTATTCCTGGGTTTCCATCTGCCTGGCTTTAAATTTATTTTATAACCTGTCTGAAGCAGTTATACTTTCACAAAAGCCTCCCTTCAGCTCCAAAGATAGACGACCTAGGAGGACCTTTGAGATGAGCCAGTCCTATAGAATATCTTTCCCACCAACACCTCTGGAGGACAGAACGCATTTCTGTCAGGCACAGCAGTGGACAGCCATAAGGGGGCTAAGGAGAGGAATTTGCCAGAAGGAATATGTGGGGTTAAGGAGATATCAGGGAGATTCAGACGGGATGAATGAAGAGATCCCACCAATCCAGACTCCTCACTCTTAAGGCAGAGTCACAGGGCTGGAAATGTGTTATTATAGTTTGTCTCAGAACTGCAGCTGGGACCAACATTTTTGACCACTCACCTAAAAACTTAGTCTTCAATACTGAATCACATTCCCACATTCATGTCCCAAAACATTCCAGTGTCTTTGTTTGCTAACAATATCAACTGATTCTGAGTCATTTAATTTTAAAAAGACACTTTTAGAACGGCACTGAATAATTCATGACATTGGGGAAGCAGGCTCTGACCAGATGTCCTGATCCCCATTCCCAGGACTGAAGACACATCTTTTCTTAGGATGAGTCAGCAGCAATGGTATGCCCTCTACTCGGGTGCCATGCAGCCATGTTGGGGTCATGTACCCACACTCTGGCAGGTCTAGAATCGAAAGTGCTGGCCAAAGGTCTCATCAGACACCACCCCAAAAGGAGGAACCATGTCCCCAAAGAATAATTAGATTTTGTGGATCCAGGAGCACAGCAGCCCCTGGAGTTGACATCTAACACAATAGCCGCCCACTCAAAATCCATCTCGAGTAAGCCTCCTTCCAGTACTATCTGCAAAGACTTCACTTTCATCATGGTCAGTCCTGGCAGGATTTCTGAATGCCTTGCCTGGGGGGGGGGCGGTCACAATAGGTTTGCTCCCCACTTCCCCACTACCACACAAGGATAGTACATGCAGAGAGGGAGGTGCTCCTCACAGAGGAATGAGAGCAGACAAATCTCAGACAGTTATCACTGGAGGGAAGGGATTTGTAGGGAACTCATGTCAGCTCTTTTTTCCCTCTGGTGAGTTTTTGAGGAGGAGGCACAGAAAAGCAGGATCCAGAGTGTGTGAGATCAGGGGCTGTTGAAAAGCAGAGGCTTAGAAACATAAACATGTAACCCTCAGACAAACTATTCCTCCTCCGCCCCTCCAATATCTATTCTTTTCATGAGACTGAAAGAAGAAACTAGCATGTGAAAGTATAAGTGTGGAAAAAAGTAAGAGTAGAGCTGACCACATGTTGGAGGCCAGGCCCTTCTGTAAGGAGAATGTAATTTCCGTTTGGTTCTGGGGTCCAGGAGAGAATAGGAAAAAGAAAAGCTCACCAACTTGGTCTTGGCATTACCTCAGTCTGAACTAGGCTTACTCAGGTTTGAGAGAGATTCATGACCCAGAATAAACATGTCAGCTAGCCCCTCTCATGGTCTGTGGAGAAATAGTCAGTGTGTCCCAGGAGAGCCTGACCACAGGGGTATGGCATGCATCTGTGATGCGAGGCAAAGTGAGTAGAAGTGATGTGTAACTCTGATAGAAAAACTCACCTCGATACTTTAAAAAAAGTAGCTGAAAAATGGGAATATAAAATTGAGTGATGAGAATTAATAAGGTATTGCCTTGAGTTGTACTTGGAGTCAAATTATATTGGAGATCTGGCTGGAAAAAAATTTTATCCTAAAGCACCTTTCTGAAAAGGTTATTTTTTTTACCTGCATATATTAATATACGCTGTGCCATGAAAATGCACTTTTTGAAGAGAATTTTTAGCCCCTGAGCCTCACTACCTCCGTAGTCCATTTTTTAAAAAGCTATAAAATGTAAGGAAAGCGACAGCCCAAGTGCCTGAGATGCTAAAGGGTCAGGGCCCTTGCGAGCCTGCCAATATTTACAGCCAGATTCCCCAGCAGGAGATGCAAAAATGTGTTTTTTTTTTCTGTGTGAAGCAGAGCGATACAGTTTTATAGACTGCTTGAGGATTTGGTACTATTGAAAACCAGAATAGTAACACAAGCTTGAAAAGCTAAGTAGGAGGCAGCTAAGGAGAAATCCAAATTGGAATAAGTGAGGCGCCACTTATGCCTCTGGGAAATCTCATCCTCACTCTGAGCTGCACACCCCCTCTAGCAAGCTGTGGAAGCATCCTTGGAAACACGACAGTGGCTTGGTGCTGGGTTTGCTCAGGTCTCAGAGAGAGGTTTCAGCCCCTGGGGGAGGAGATTAAATTCCAGATTAAATTACTTTTGCATGTTTCCCTATGTGCTGTGCATGTATCTGTGTATGTTTACATGTTTGTGTGTGTGTGGGAACATGCATGTGTACACATGCCCAAGCAGATACATGTGTGTGCACATGCATGTAGAAACCCCAGGATAATGTCTGAAGTCCTCTTGGATTGCTCTCTATCTTTTATATGGAGAGAAGATCTCTCAGTTAATCCCAGAACTCATAGTCTAAGTAGTCTGGCTTTAGCCAGGATGCTCAGAGTCTGTGACCTATGTAATTATAGGCAGGTGGCCCTGGGCATGCTCATACTTTCAGAGAGCTATCTCCCTAGCCAGGAATTCTCTCTCTGTCTCTCTGTCTCTCTCTGTCTATCTGTCTGTCTGTCTGCCTGTCTGTCTGTCTGTCTCCCTCTCTCTCTCCGTGTGTCATATATATATGTATATATATGTATATATATGTATATGTATATATATGTATATGTATATATATATATACACACACACATGTATAAACACACACACACACAATATATATAATTTTTTCTCCTTTTCACAAGATGAACCTACTCTGGGAATGTAGCAATAAAAAAGAAATCAATTTATATTTGTTCCAAAACCATAAAATAAGTCACATTCAAATTTTACTTATTTGCCTATTTTATAACACATCACCTATATAGTAATAATTTAAAATTATATCTTGGAATACTTCAAACTTGTAAGTACAAACAATCTGAAGGCTTTCCCTCAGGAAATATGATATGGCTTGCTCAGAATATAAGTGCTCCTGTCTAACTAAACGTGCCATGTGGAAATGTTTTCTATTGAGGCAGCCCAGGGTGATCTGTGGTCTCCTTTTGTTATTCTTCAGGTTCTTCTGCCCTAGTGTTTTCCTGTTTGGGTTTTAATTCTTGCAGGTCAATTACTCTCTTCTTGCTGAGCATGTTCTTCTTCTGACTAATAGGAAGAATTTGTTTTTTAAAACCCTGAAAATTATATATGTAATGTTACAGAAAATAGATCCATAGTAGCAGAGGTAAACTAGACACAGTGAAGAACACTGTGGCCTGTGGAGATAAATTATTTCCCAAGTACTTGACACACAAGCATAAAGACCCAAAGTTGACCCCCAGAGCCCACATAAAGCAGCCTGGCCCAATGGTGTGTCCTGTAGTGTTAGAGGTGGCCAAGTGGAGACAGGTGGATCCCCAGGGCTTAATGAGCCGGCAGTCTAGGAGAATTAATGGTTTCCTAAGTTCAGCAAGAGTTTTTTGTTTTTTGTTTTTGTCTCAGAAAATAAGGTGGGAAGCAACTGAAGAAGCCATAGCACTGAACTCCAGCCTCTTCATGTACACAAATGCACACACCCCTGCACATACACATAAGAACACGTCCACATGTCCAGCATTGAGGAAAGTTCAGTCTGTGAGATCAGGCCTCGTTTAACACTGCTCCACAGTTCCAAGTTAAAAATTATCACAGATGTTAGGAAGGTCACTTCATTCTGCAGAGACACCAAGTGCACATGAAAACAAAGGAACCAACAATAAGAAACCATAAGATGCCAGCCTTCACAGAGAGGTGCAGACCTCATTGAAGCACTTGTGTTCAAGTACTATGTTTCCTCATGAGACAAAGACAATGATCCACTTAGGGTTTCTAACCTGTGTGGCTAAGATTTCTCCTCTTCCTCCCCATTATCCTGACGGCCCCTGTCAGAAGAGTCAGGACTATGATTTCCTGCTCAACCGCTTTGAGTAGGCAGTGAAAACATTCATCCACAGTTGAATCGGTCATAGTTGAGTTGGTCTCTCCTTTTTTTCTTGAGAAAGACAGACTTCAGAAGCCGGCAACCTTGTCAGTCCTTCAGTAGCTAGAAGAAGAGGAGAAACCAAAGCAGGTAACATGACTCACACCTATAATCCCAGCACTTTGGAGGCTGAGGCAGGTGGTTGCTATCAGCACATTTGAGGCTATCCAGGGCTTTAGCATGAATTATAGGCAATAATTAAGACCATATCTCAAAATAATAATAAAGGAGAGAAGAATGGAAGTGAAAAAGAAAGGAATGAAAGAAGAAAGGAAGGAGGAAGAAAGGAAGAGAGAGCCAGGTCACTAGCTTGGTACGTAGGTCGTGTAACACAAACAAAATTGTATAGAAGCCTAGGCAGTTAGGGATGCTCAGCATGATAGAGCGTCAGGGAGGTGGGTTGATGTCCATGCAGTGTCTGCTGCTATAGCTCCTGGGAGGCAGAGAGGCCACTATGACTTCAGAGGCTCAGTCAGAAACAAAGTCATCACAAGACTCACACGTGCATTTTTAGAAGCAACACAATTAATGACAGCTCTTTGTCAAGTGAACCACAAGTGGTAGGTGTCATCGTCATTAATCTCATTATTGTCATTACCCAGCTCTGAAGGTTTGATAAGTCTATATGCTGAAAAAATGAAAACAAATAAAAATTTGATTTTTTCTTTCTTTCTTAAACAGGGTCTCAATCTGTATCCCTGGCTAGCCTGAGATTTCATATGTAGGTCAGGGTGGCCTTGACTTCACAGAGATCTACCTACCTCTGCCGCTCAAGTGCTGGGATTAAATGTGTGTACCATCACACTGTGAAAGAGATTCTCTACCTAACAATTTGAAGTTATAGATCAGTCTCAGGTACCAGCAGAGATAAAATATTTTAATGGATATGTGTAAACCTGACATTTAAAATGGCTTAAGCACATATGCAGGGATCCTTTATGAATTCAGGTTTCAGGTGGTACATAGCTCAACACCATGCAAAACAGTTATTTCTGGGAATAAAGTAGAAAGATATTACGGGTCAATAGGATTTCAGAGTTCCTCAGAATTTTATGGAAAACAACTTATGGAAAAGCAGCACATTGGCAATACACACATAGAGAGCTCTATCTTCTTCGCTGTCTTTTATGTGTTGAGTCTTAAATTTAAAATACTGATTTTTATGAGGTTAGTTCTTAAATCTGTCTGATGCTGATATTTCCCCTATCTCCCCCAAAATGTGCTGAACCATCTATCAGGGATTCAGAAAGCACTTGGTGGTTATGAAGTACAAGGTGTCCAGAGTACCAGTCAGTGTTGCCAAAGGAAACAGATAATGGAAGGGCACGTGATCCCAATCTAACAGGTAACAAAAGACTCTACAAGATACAGGGGTTAGAGGGAGATCAAAGTAGGGTCTTGTTTTGTTTTGCTTAAATGAATGAGCCTCTTGAGGCTGTACAAAGCCATCATAGGACTTTCTAGAATGAGTTGCGAAGGAGCAGTAGGTTGAGAAGAGTTTGATGTGGCAGCTCGGTGAGAAAGGTTATTCTTGAAAGGAGGAAGACCAGCAAGGAATGCAGTGAGAAAGAGAAGCACTGTCTTGAATGCCGCAAATGGTCACATTGTGTCTTCTGTCAGGAAGCACAAGGAGATAAGTGCATGTGCTCAGCTTGCTTTCTCCTTTTTATTTTGTCTTTTTAGGCCGGGATCCACATGGATGGACAACACCACCTCTGTGGGGAGGTCAGCTGACAAACTCATTGACTCTGAGATGGTTTTAGGTGAGTAAAACACTGAAATGGAGGGAAACCTGAATTCATCAAAGTGTCTTTTTTTTTAAATTTTAATTTTATTAATTTATTCAGATTACAACTCAATTGTTATCCCATCACTTGTATCCTCCCATTCCTTCCTCCCTCCCACTTTCACCCTATTCCTCTCATGTAGGTCTAAGACCCAGGGAGACTTCCTCCCCCACTATATGGTCATAGGCTATCAAGTCTCATCCATCAAAGTGTCTTAAATGCCCCTTGCTGCTTATGTTTTGTATATATGTATATAGCGATGTGTGTGTGTTCATGTGTGTGCTTAGAGATGGGAAAACAGACAAACCACTAAGAGAGATGAATCTTCCCGATTTAGCTAAACCCCAATGGGGAACTTTTTCACAGATACATATAGGAGTATGTTTCTCTAGTGACTCTAAAGATTGTCAGTCTCATAATCAGTATAATTTATCACACATACAAATTTGTCCTATAGAGCAAAGGATTGGGAAAAACAGGAGAATGCACAGTAACAAGCATCTAAGATGTTAGTATGAAATTCTCTAGCCTTATTGTTAGCTGAAGCTTCACTGAAGGAGAGCAAAACAGCAGAGATGACTCTTATTCTTAACATCTTAAAATATGATCCTCTTTCCAGGAATTGAAAGAGAAATCATAGTGATCAAAGAGAACAAACAAACAAACAAATAAAACCCCCAAACCTACAGATATTTTGAAGACTGAAATAACATCACAGCAGACTGATCTTGTAGATAAATTTTAAAGAATAAAACAAGTGCTATGAAATTCTTTCCCGTCATATACGCACTTTAGGAAAAAGAGAAAATTTATGTGTGGAGTCTCCACAACAGCAGAGATAGATAGGCATCAAGAGAGTCAAGGAGGAAGTGTAGAGAAGTTGAGTTCATGAGGTCTCAAGGCAAAAGATTCTGAGTGGCCCGCCATCTGGGGCATTATCTGTACTTACCTTCAAGTGCTAGAATTCACTTTATGGGGTTTGGATGATCTCAAACAGCATAGTAAAACTTAAGTGTTCATTAAGTGATATTGTCATAAACCCTTAATGGCTCCCATGAATGCTTTTGAAAATAATTTGGCTTGCTCTTTGTTCTTAATTGTGAATCATGCTGTGAAATACAGTTTTTTAACAAAAATTTCTCATTGACATCCAAGGTCTCACTCTAGACTAGACATATTCCTCATTTAGCCGCAGGATTTTACAACAACCAATCCAGTACAGTGACCTTCAAACTGTGAGTTGTTTTTCCCCAATGAACCACATTATGCTTATGCGTGCAGTTCCTTCTCCATAGTCACTATTGATCTCACCAAATTTAGTAAAATAGAAAATATATAGTAAATAAAGATGTTAGTATAGATAATATGTAAAGATATAAACTCTGGTTACTCCTTAGTATATTTAAATTGCCATAGAATTCTTGGCTTCCATGATGGAAGCATGAAGAAAGGACTCAACAAAACAAAGCAAAAACATACTGAGATGGTGGCCAGCTAGCTGAGATGTTTCTCTTTCTTCTGTTGCCTTGGCAACAGTTACAGGCAATACCTATCATTTCAGGCCTATTTTGAAAACACATTCCCTGAGCCCTGTAAGTGTGACTAGCGCAACAGGCTGCTCATTTGCTTAGCATGACAGTTCTTACAGGAGTTATACATTTCTCCTTGATGATGGAAGCCATGGAGTGGATGGAAAATGAGAGTCATCTGAATCTTAGTCAACGTGGTGACCCTCTCACCAAATATATCCCAAGTTCTGCTGATGTCCTGAGTGCAGTTGCAGGGTCCGTGAGATGGTCAGACAGATATGAGATGACTCTTGTCCTTCAAAGACTGTAACATTATCCACAAGTGAAACATAAGGAGCCAATGAGCAAGCAATGTCATGCTAATGTACAGACTCAGTTGGCACACTCTATAGACTTCCCTGCTCTTTCCTCTCACATATGTTTATGTGTGTTTGATATGAGAAGCTCCTATATGACATTCACAACCTATCAGACCTGTGTGCCCCAAATATTTGTTGTAAATCCATATTACATGTGTCTGACATCTAACCATGAATTCATTTTCTATTATTATCTCTTTTGTGTAGAATCTAATTAGTGTATGTGTGCCAGAATATCTGAGGAGAGAATAAAATCTATTATCTTAAATCAGGTTTTATTTAAAGGTTGTAGTATCCTGGGATTGAATAAAGAGCCAAGGCCATGAAATGCACATAGATAAACACGAGTTTTCTCTCGGATAGGTTTATAAACCTCTTTGCATGCTAAAATACAAAGCCTGGAATGCATGGGTCAGTGATGTCTCTAGCTGATTCTGTGCACTGGCTTTGTGGTGTGGTTGTCTATAGTGGAACTTTTTGTAATAAAATGATTTTTATAATGTCTAGTTACTGTAATATTCCACATTCCTAAACATGTTGAGCATCCTTTTATCCTATTGCTCTACACTTTCAGGCTTAATTATGTCTTCTGATGGTCTACATCACATTAACCACCTGCACCAATATTGCAAAACTGATGCTGTTTTGCCTATGTGTGCATCTGAACTGTTCCAAGTAATTATGGCTCAGCTCTTTGTGTAATGAGATATTTAGCAAATATGTCTTGATGATGATTGTTTCCTTCTTTAAATCACTCAAATCATTATGCTTGGAGCAATACTATGGAAAGCATGTGGGACTTGCACTTTTTTTTTTGAAAATGAACATATTGAGAAATACCCATTATCTTCATAAGAAGACCTGAAATTTTCAAAACTTATGAGACAAGGTCACGATGTGGTAAAGAAAACACTGGCCAAGTTCCAGCTGCAACTTTGTTTAGCCTCAATGTTAAAAGTGAGGATTACTGAAGGCATTTTTGTTACTTTATCGTACATTTTCATAAAGACCCGCACTAGGTCATGTCAATTAAACAAGATTCCCTTACCTCATATTTCTTGCTTTCTAGATTCTATTCTTACATGTTGACTGAGTTTGAATCATGGCATCTTTACACAGAAGTAGCCAAGTGTATGAAATGTGCTATTTGCAAAAATAATTACTTTTAATGTCTCTACATCATTTTCTGAAGTGAACAATGTGACAAGAAAGACACAGATGGGAATTGGTGCTGTAAATAAAAAAACATAATTTCAACAAATTCCCCTCTTTTCCACTTCTGCATCCAACTCAACTTATTTAATCACAACTTCTTTTCTTCCCTCTGGTACTGAGCACAAAGACATGAAAAGCAGCTCTCCTATAGCCGTTAGCAACCTCATTGGGTAACACATGGCCAGTGTGACCTCTTCTTAAGCACTGTCTACTGCTTATCCTTCTTCCAAAACATCTTAGCTACTGTTACTTTCTTCACTAATACTTACAACTTACATAGTTGAAATGACTTGAGCCATCCTAATAAATGACTTCTTAACCACATCTATTTTACAGTAGGCATTTCATCAAATTAGCCATGTGCCTTGCTGTTGTCTCATATGAGATTTAAACTCCCACTCTCGCCTCTGTTTAACCTCAAACCTGTTACTGCAATGGTTAGAGTTGTTCTTCCCAGCAGTCAAGCCCAGCCTAGCCAGACACACAGTTCTTTGCTCTGTATTCTAGGAAACTCTTGTTCTCTGTCATGACCTCTCTCAACAGTCACAAACTTTTGATTCCTCAGATCATCCACTCAGTCGTGCATTATCATCTTAGTCTGCTGTCCCATACCTGGCCTCCTTGAATATCCTCTTTGGTACCAGAAGAGCATTTCTCAGTAACCCTTATCAGGATCCTTTATAACTATGGTTTTGTTGGCTTCCAATATTCACCCCTCTGTGGACTGAACTTCCATATTGCATCAGGGCTAGGTCCACTGACCAATAGAGTAGCAGAGTGACTCTTTGTGCATCTTTGGCTAGACCGCTTATGAAATGCATTGCAGTTTTAGCATTGTGGTCTTTGGACATGCTGGTAGATACAGCATGAAGGCACTCATGTAGCATAGTAGCAGGACCAACTTGGATAGTTAGTCATTGGGTGTAGGAACCAGGCCCGACTGGGCTGCCTGCCTGTCTTGCTGTTGCATGTCCTGTTTCTAGCAGCTTCCGTGTCTGTGTTTATCTTGGTTAGCTAGTCGTGTTTACTGCTCTGAGAACGCGCCCCTCCCTTCCTCGAGACTTTTCCTCCTATGTGCAATCACCTCTTGAGGGATTTCACCTGGGACGAGGATTCCTGTTTTGCTGCCTTTAAGAAGGCTCCTTGGAACTCTGGGGGGGGGTGGGGTGGGGGGCAAACGAGAATAATAAACCACTGCCACGGCTGCTGCTGTGGCTGCTGCACGAAGGACCTGCTGTGTTATTTTGTGTGTGTGTGTGTGTGTGTGTGTGTGTGTGTGTGTGTGTGTGTGTGCATGAGTTAAATCCGCAGTCCCTCGCCCTCGACTCGGTACCGCGGTGGCGCGGGTTGGGCAACACCAACCTGAAGCTATGTGAATAAGCTCCACATTAATGGTTCTTCCAACTAATCAAGCCAAGATGAACACTCAGCTGAGAGGTACTGAGCCAGACCTGTCTGTCCACACCATGTCCAAAATCCTGACTTACAAAACCAAACCAAAACAAAAAACCCAGTAGTACTATTTTAAGCCACAAGCTTTGGGAGGGAGGGGATGAGTTTTTAAAAGTAATAAATGGGGACATGATGGTATTCAATTTGCCTCTCCAACTATATTGTAATTCTATAGGCATGGAATATATTTTTTAGAAATTTTAGAATCCAGGAAACAATGCAACTATCCTTCAATATCACAGAATTCTTAGATTGTGCCTTTGAAATTTAGAGAAGGGATCATTATTTCCTGAATTCCCACTTAGGTGCTTTACACTTGCATTAGCTTTATATGCAGTTATAGACAGAGATGCCTACCAATATAATTTTGAAGCCATAAAACATTCTACTTAAGCTACAAAGAGAAAAGTCAATAATTTTTCTTTCTCATTATTTTCTACACTTAGATTTTAAGTGAGTCAGTGTCTATGAGAGGATTTAACAAGCTGTATAATACTCTGTGGACACAGGTTATTATGGCTTGTACCAGTTTATTTCTTATTGAATGTTTTAAAAGAGTTAGTACTTCTACTGCTGTCCTTCATTGGATTTGCTTGAGTGAGAAGTGAAACAGACATGGCATTGTGACATAAATATTCTTTGAAACTCAAGAACCAGGCAAATAAAAGAAATGTGTGGCATCAAAACATGCGGTAGTTTGAATGCTTTGTCTATTTAATCCTCGCCCCAAATTGATGGCATTAAGAAATATGGCCTTAAGCTCTGCCAAGACAGGGTAAGCAAGTCCTCAGTAGTTCCTGCCTCACAAATATGTCTGTCAGATATATTGGGCCAGAAGGCTGAAGAAGATGCTCCAAGGTTATAAAGAGTTTTTGGTGATTATTCAGATAGAAAACTGTCACTGTTATCTTTTCATTTATAAAGCTACTAACCTGCACTCCTGGCATACTCAAATAATCAAGTTTACTTCTTTTCACGTCTCTGAGGGAGTTGAAGACCAGGAAGCTTAGTTTTACAATGAAGCTTAATTGTTTAGGGGTTAAGATGTTTTTAGGTCTAGATAAGTGTTCTAAATTGACAATGACAATATGTAATGGAGATTGATTTTCATTCAGAAATTTAGATGCACCAAGATAGGAAAAATGTCTTCTTCAAAGCTGTCAAATACAAATAGCCAAAACACTAAGAATGTAACATTTCTATAATTCCTGATCGTGTCACAGTTCTTCTTGCCATAGATAATCTACCATATATATGTGTAATAATATAAATGTATATGTACAAAAACAAACTAATTAAAAAAAAAGAAATATGGCCTTTGGTGTGACAATACCATGAGGGCTCTCCCTTCATCAAGGGAGTTAGTGCCCTATGTTCCTGACCAGGTGTGTTAGTTTTTTTTTACCTACTATAGTCAGCCAGAAGACATGGCTAGAGGCATCATACATGAAGCAGACATTGTGAGTGCTAGCATTTTAACCTTTGATTCTTCAGAACTATGAGAAATAATTTTCTATTTTTATACATTTTCATGTTACCATTAGGCTTTCTGCAGAGTTCCTTTTAAAGTTGTATGAAACAAGGTTTCTCAAGGGAAAATATGTCCCACTCAAGTGGGACATCAAGTAATGCAAGAGAATTTAGAAGGCTAAAGGATACAAAAGAGAATAAAACAAGCATTAAGACGCAGCAAAAGTAAATAGTTGGAGGCAACAGAATAGCAAACGTAGTCTTTGGTACAGAATTCAGCAAAGTGGTTTCAGCCTATCTGAGAGAAACAGCGAAAATCAGTTGATGAGTGTATGTTGTTTCTAACAAACTCTTAATCATTTGAATTTCCCAATAAAGACTTGGGAGCCAGATGCTGGAGTGAAAGCCTCCTAGTTCAGAGAGGCAGAGAAGGCACCAGCTGACCTTCCTCCTCAGCTGTTCCCAAAAGGAAGCTCTCCTTCTCCACACCATCTCAAAAACCCCTCAAACTCCGAGTCCCTCCCTTCTAATTCCTGTGCATGTCTCTAGCTGTCCATCTGACTTCCTCTTACTCTCTATGATTTCTTTTGTTATATTCACTCCCTGTCAACTGGTTGCTTGCTTTGCCTCTTGACTTATGGTTTACTTTATTTAATCCTATTCAAACAAAAAGTTCTTTGATCAAGGGTGTGTGCTAGGACTGAGCCACATTACAACTAGAACCTCCCCCACCCCCCAGTAAACAACACTATCTTGGGATTCACAGTGTGATCAAATATCCTGCAAAATATTTTTGTGTAAATAAAAAGGAAAGATTTTATCTAGAACAGTAAAATTGTTTACAATAGTGAAGCTATTTCTGCCGTGCTTTCCACTATGTCTAACTTGGTTCTATTTGGCAGCCTTAGCATTAAATACTTTTGAGTTCAAAGTTCTATAAAATGCTTCCATTCTGAGATCAACACATCTTTAAAATGTATAGTCTAATTTAACTCAGTACTTTATTCTAATGTCTCTTCACAGCTGTTTCTCCTCTCTCATTAGCATTTAAAAATTTAAAACTAATAAAGCAATGTGTGATCAGTCTCTGGGGGGTCTTTATTACCCCTTTCTGTTTATTGAGCATTCCCTTTGAAAATGTGTTTAGATATTTTTATAACTGCTTGTCCTGCAGGATTATGTGGTTATCTATAATATGCTTTATGTTGTAATATGCAAAAAAAGTTTCCTTTTTACCAGAGACACAAGGTAGAGTATTGGCAGTCTTAATTTGTACAGATATCCCACCTAACAAATTGTTCATCACAGAATCAGTCTTTTTAGAACAGTTGCCATTCAATGCAGTTGCCCATTGATTATGCATCTGAATATGCATCTATGGTACTGTGAACATACTTTAATTTTCCAAACTCTGCAAAATGAAAGACATCCATTTGCCAAATTTCATTTTTGGGGGTACCTTTTGGGTAACTTCTTGCAGGTAATTGACTTTGGTTACACAAAGAACAAGTAGGAAATTTCTTCATAGTTCCTTGGCTTGTTGTGAAGCGATAGAAATCTTTCTTCAAAATTTTGCTATTAACTTTGTGTTTCCTATGAAATTCTGAGGCTTCTAGCCATTTCTATTAATAGTTGATCAATTTCATCATTACTTTGTGCTAGAGGGCCTGGTAGTCTCATATGGGATCTGATACTTATTATATACAATGGATAATTTCTACTTCTAATTTCATGTTGTACTTGAATAAGTGGTGAAGTTAATACTAAATCATCCAGAATAAATTCAGTGGTTCCACTGTGTAAAACAAGGTATACTTTCTGAATATTGAGAGTCAGTAGCTATACTAAGAGATTCAAGAAAAATCTAGTAATGCCATAAGAATGGTATATAGCTCTGATGTTTTTAATCATAAAGGCTCAGAGCCACTTTACTTATTTTTTCCTGACTTAAAGCATGCCTTTACTGATTTATTTGAATTAATAAAATGCAGTGGTGCCAGAAATTGGTGTTCCTTTTACTATATGAGACAGAATCCAATTAATTCTTTTTATAAACTGAAATCTTTTGTTTTGAGATATTTGTTGTTAATCTCTTCCCCAACATTATTGCAAGCGCTTTGCCAGTGTTCATTTTCTGCCCATAATAAAGGCAATTTCAGCATTAGTAAAAGGTACCAGAATTTCTACTGCGTCTATTCCTGCTATTTGATGAGGTCTCATTTTTTTTTTCTTTCAGAATCAATTTAGAAATCCTTTCTACATAGGTCTTTACGTTTTTTTATTCCATCTGTGCTAAAAATATTCATTGTAAGAATATTCATTCTTTCTCTTTGCATAAGAATTTCTGCGGGAGAATAAGCAGAGGGCAAAATAACCAGAATATAATCCAGCTTTGGATTCAAGCAATCCACATATGCACCCTGTAATTTCTTTTCTACCAGTGCAAATTCTCTCTCTTAGCCTTAGCTAAAATTTTCTTGTACTATTTAAGTCCTAGTCATCTTGTAAGATTTGAAATAAATCACTTAGTTTTTGAGTAGTTAATCCTATTATGGACCTTAGCTACTTAATATCTCCCAACAAAATTTGAAAATTATTAAGAGATTGTAGTTGATGTTTCATGATTTGTACTTTCTGTTGTCAAATTTTCTATAAACCTATCTTATCTTCTGGACAATTGGCAGAGTTTCCTCTTTGTATTTTTTTCAGATATAAATTGTAATCTGCAGCAAGGCAAAATTCTCTTTACATCAAACATTTCCCCTCTAAATTTTCTGCATCTGAATCAACCAGTAGGATATCATCCATGTAATGGTAACTTATAGGTTGAGTAAACTGTTTATGAATTATTTCTAATGACTGTTGTATAAAATATTGGCACAAGGTGAGGCTGTTTAACATTCCTTGTGGTAAGACTTTCCATTGATACCTCTTTATTGAACAGCTATTATTACAAAGAGGTACTAAGAAATCAAATGTTTCCCTATCATGCCTATGCAAAAGAATTGTGAAAAAGCAATCTTTTAATTCAATTACTATCAAAGACCATGACTTGGGAATTAAGTAAGGGAAGAGCTCATTGGCTGAATCATATCATTTATGGCTCTTAAATATGTTAACATTCTCCATTTTCCTGAGTTCTTTGTTTATAGCAAACACATGAGAATTCCACAGGATGGTAGATTATTCAGTGTGTCGAATATTAAGTGCTCCTGTACCAGATGTTCTGGTGCCTGTAGTTTTAATTTTGTCATAGGTCATTTTCCCACCCACACTGGTTTGTCAGTTATCCATTTTAAAGTTAGGGCAGTTTTTACCTTTGATAGACCAACAGCTGTTGTGTGCTGTTAATGTACAGCCTGAAGGTCTGTCTATGATTTTAATAATATCTTTAATATTTTTCTCAGAAGCATTCTTTATTATATGGTTTGTTTCTGAAATTGGCAGAATGTTAATCTGTCTTTAATTGCTGCAACAAATCACACACTCATAACTTCATGGCTATGTTAACCCCATATGGCTTTAACTGTCCTATTTGTTTTTCTGGCCTTATGCACTCAACTTACCTTGCACTTTGTTTTGCCTGAAATAAAGTTCCAGTCTTTAGAAGCTGAATATTTACCTCCTGAATAGGCCAATCTGGATGCCAATATGTTGGTGAAATTATTGTTACATCTGCTCTATGTCTCTTAAACCTTCAATTTCAAAGCCATTTATTTGTAATTTTAGCTTTTGTCTCTGATGATTTATAGCAGTTTGCGAAAATGCTTGTTTTCTGGTCTCTCCTGAATTTTTTGTTTTATCTACTGAAGCTGTTCTGTTTTTGATTACATCCAGAACAGTGTTGTTTTAAACAATTGGCATTAAATCTTTTAATTGCTTTGTGGATTAATTTCTCCAATGCTGACAGGGAATTATTGAAATAAATTTGATATCAGGGCCTATATGAGGCCCCTCCAAATGTTTCCCAATAGGGAAAGGTTACTTCTTTTCCTGTCGCTTGTTGATTGGCATTTGTAAGT
Organism: Acomys minous; assembly: GCF_964271855.1. Taxonomy (NCBI): domain Eukaryota; kingdom Metazoa; phylum Chordata; class Mammalia; order Rodentia; family Muridae; genus Acomys; species Acomys minous. Next base: position 127,037,382 of record NC_140485.1, on the reverse strand, counting down.
TCAATGCATTTGGACTTTGCCACACCTGCACATTCCAGAAGGCTGAGGCTTTTTAAAATGGATTATCTCTTTTAAAAAATGAATGTTTCTAAGAACACCTTGCCTACAATCAAATTTCAGATAATGTGACTTACCACAAATACAACATCTGATTTTTGATTTTTAAAAATAAAACTTAGAAATCAGTTTGCCCATCAGAGTAGCATCATAAACATGAGATCCAATATCAGCCATATTTCTAATCCATTCCTCTGTTGGTGCTGATCTTGCCTTTAAAGGCCTGATCACCATTTTGCATTCTGAATTAGCATTTTCAAAATCCAAAAGTTTTATTAATATTTGCCAGACTTCTCAATCTGATCCTATTTTATTTACAGCTGAAGGTAATCTTTGCAAAAAAAAAAAAAATCCAGTGAAGATTTTTTGGACCTTTATATGTTCTTTTAAATCAATCAATTAATTAATTAACTTTACATCCCTGTTGTAGCCCCCTCCCCTCCTTCTAGTCCTGCCCTCCCTTCCCCTTACCCCTTCCTTATTTCCCAGAAAAGGGGAGCCTCCTACGCACCCACCACATCTCATCAAGTCACATCAGGATTGAGTAAGTCCTCTTTCCCCAAGGACCTGTTAGGAGGAGACGATCAAAAAGCAGGCAACAGAATCCATATCAGAGACATCCCTGCTACCCTTACTAGTGGACCCACATGAAGCCTGAACTACCCATTGGCTACATCTATGTAGAGGACCTAGGTCCAGACTATGCATGGTCCTTGGTTGGTGCTTCAAACTCCACAAGCTCCTCTGGACCCAGGTTAGTTGGCTCTGTTGGTCTTGTGGAGCTCTTGTAGCCTCTTGGTCCTTTTATCCTCCCCCATCACCACTACTTTTCCACTAGACACCCTATGCTTCACCCAATGTTTGTCTGTGAGTCTCTGATTCTGTTTCCAACTGCTGCTTGGTGGAGACACCCAAAGGGCAGTACAGGATAAACAACCTACATTTCACAGACCCAAAGAAGATAAGTAACAAGGAAGGCCAAAGGGAGGATGCGCAAAACCCCCATCAGAAGGGGAAATAGAATAGACAGAGGTTGTGATTGGAGAGAAGGAACATGACATGAGAGGGAATGCAGAGAGAAATAAGGGTGGAGAGCAGACCTGGGGAGAGTGGGCGCAGGAGGACAGAAGGCCCGCAGAGAAAAGAGAAACTGTTGGTTTGGCCATTTCTGTGCTGAGCTGGATACCTATAGGCCTCTTGGAGGGTATAGGGGGTACTATAGCTGAAACTCCTAGTATTGGGGGCCATGGAGACTGAATAGGACACCTTCTGACTAGACAAGACTCCTTTAGAGGGAGGAGAACACCAAACTACCCATGAAAACTTTGATCCAAAACTTACCTTACCAACAAGATGTGCAGGTAGAATAAAGGTAGAGCAGGTAGAGCAGAGATTGAGGGAATATCCAACCAATTTCTGGCCCAACCCAAGACCCACCCTATAGAAGAAAGCCAACCCCTGACCATATTAATGATGCTCTGTTATGCTTGCAGATAGAGGCCTTTACATTTTTAGTAAATGATTCAGACTTCTTTCCTGGCTCTTCAACCTTATCCTAATCATTTAAAGCTGATAAAGAATGTAACACCAAGGTGTGATTATGAAATACAAACTGCCTTTGTCAACCAGCATATTGATCTTCACCTAGCAACTGATCCTGGGATATATCAATACCTTATATCATAGTCTTATGTCATCCTTCTAGGTCCCTAGTTTCCTCTTTCCACCATGTTTGCCACTGTAACTGAGGACCAGCTTCCAATACTGCTGCAAACTCCTTTCAGTCTTGAGGGACAATTCTCTTCTAAGTTGCCCCTGAACTTAATATCTGCTTCATATAGGCTGATCATTTATATATCACATAAAATGATCACTTCCTTAAATCTTCTCTATCTCCATTTAACCTCTCCATAACTCTGTCTCCTCATTCACATCTATTGTAATGACCCCGTCTCTTCCTTCATGACTATGTAATAACCCTGCCTCCTCATTCATGTCTATGTAATAACCCTGCCTCCTCATTCACGCTTATGTAATAACCTTGCCTCCTCATTCATGCCTATGTAATAACCCTGCTTCCTCATTCATCTATACAGAATAACCCTACTTCCCTGTTCAGCTGTCTGCAATAAGGATGCTGCGCTTCTGGTGTGCTGCAATTTCTGTATCAGAGAGCCCAGTTCACTTCACCTCAGCTTTCTTTTTTTAAATGGAACTAACCCCACAATCTCCAATACATGTTTGTTATTTTTGTCATAGGCTTATATACCCTCTAAGCAAAGCTCTGTACATCAGAACAAAAATTACCTCATGGCTGTAAAAGCAATTATCACAGAAACAGATAAAGTCATTAGACCCCAGCTTTTTGCTTGTCCTTTCTTCAGCGCTCCCTATAGCCCTTTCTCAACCCCATGCCCAACCACACACACAATCAGGTTAATCCCCGGAGCTATATAAGATGTGGAAGCTATTTTATGCCATTGCCATTTGAACTGCCAAGAGAAAACCTCCTAGCTATTTAGCTATAGAAGCACATGGCCTTACCTTAGAGATGTGAAGACTCTCCCTAGAAAGAAACCCAAGTCAAGTGGACAGCATTCTTTCCTTATCCATTTACAACTTTTTGACACAAGAGTAGTAATTCTTAGAATAATTTTACTGGCCTTAGTTCATGATATGAATAAAGATTCGTACTTTAATAGCCAGTCTAACTCTTAAACATCTTTCCTATTTGAGTTCTACAATTTATTCAAGACCATAAAAGGAAGTAATTTTTTAGACATATAACCTGTACAAAAACTGCTAAATGGCATCTTAGTTTAGTTTTTGCAGTACCTCTACAACGTTAAATAGTGATTAGTAGCTCCCCATTACAGGAAAGCTCTACTTCTGCCATGCTTTGCGTAGGTTTGCAGAACTCGCCATAAAAATGCGTTTATGCTGTGACCTTAACTTGCCCTCATTATGTCAGTGTGACAAGATAATCCCATAAAATATTCCTAAATTGCATGGCTAAGTTTAGCAACTTCTCCACGATTATATAAATCCCGACAGGAGTCTCTCAGTTGCATGCCCAGAGATCATAGTTTCCTTTAGACAGGTTCCTTGACTAATTTAGTGTAAATACCTTGATTGTTCAAATTAAAGCAAACCTTTTAAATCACAGAAGTACCTGTCAGTCAGGTCCATGCCCTGTGACTGGAATTTATGAGTGTCTTTTCATCAGACCCAAATCTCTGTGACATTTTTTTCTGCTTCAGACATGGAAATATTTACCAAAAAAAAAAAAAAAAAATGGAAGTTAGTGAAGCAGACATGGTTTTACCTTGTCAGTGTCTGCACACACTGCCTCCCCAGCTCCTCTTCTCAGAACTTTCCCCTCTGCTCACTAGACTGATAGTCACATCTCAATAACGTCTGCTTCTTCCACTTAGGGGTCGTCATATTAGAGCGGGTACCAGAATCTCCCGAAGGCCTCCTTAAAGCACATCTAACTCTGGAAGTTCTTGATTCAGAAGTCTGGACTGTGGCCTAATGACTTGCATTCTAGTCACTTCCCCAGTGGTGCTGAAGCTATTGGCCCAGAGCAGGTCCACAGTTTGATAGCCATTATTCTCCGCCCCGCCCCCTGAAGGTTCTGAGCCTTAAGTCACTGCCAGGCTAAGACAACTGCCAATCTCACAGTCCTGGGACATTCCATTCCTTCAAAAAAAAAAATCTACTGTTGTGAATAGTACTGCAATCAACATGGATGTGCAAATGTCTGCCATGTGTGACTCTGAGTTTTGTGAGGGTAGCTAGAGACTATCATGTAAAGCCAAATAAGCTAGACTCAGGAACACAAATACAATATATTTTTCTCATTTGTGGATCATAGATTGTATATAGAGACGCAAAATGTCTTGCACACACACACACACACGGTGGGGGGTGAAGGTGAAGGAAATTAACAGGAAGAGGAAGTTAGAGAGAGAAGTTATAGTGGCTGAAAAGGGTCAGTATAAATGATATACTTAAAATTGTCTTATGAAACCCAGTACTTTGTACAATATATGCCAATATAAAAAAAAAATCCAGTATCCCTAACCAAGTGTCTTTATTTCTGCTCCATGCATTCATACTACCTTCCTGCCTACTACATTTTATAAATATGTGATTTGCTATTACTAGAAGAAAGGACAGTCAGATACAAAGCAATTCTATGCATTCAAGTGTGTTTGCTAGAGAGTTTTATTAAATAGCAGCCATACCGCCATCTTTATGCATGACATCTGGCTCCTCAAGATTCACAAACAAATTATAATGGACAAGGCCTTCTGAGGAAGATGCCAGGAGCCAGTGACTTCAACTCATTTAAAGACTGCTCAAATTAAAAAAACAAATAAACACACAATCATGATTTGGTTGCTCAATATATAGTAGCCTTTGATGATAGCCACAGCTTTTAGCTACTGATTTTCAGCTCATTTCAGGATGAACAAGTCCTACCTTATAATCTGAAGACAAGAAAATTATTTATTTATCTACCTTGAATTATAAAGATGTAAAACAAAGAAATATAGCTTCATATATATGGTTGTAATTGCTGTATATGTGTATGTACATTTGTGTATATTGTATATATTGTGTATATGGTTTTCAGTCATTAAATACTTTCCCTAAGGATTTATACAAGCAGTTACTGCATTAAAAAATTTAATTCCAGTTAGTAAAGGAATACTTAGATTAAAGGAAAGTTGTAGAGCAATAATCACTTACACAACTTAAAGTAAAATAAAACAATCATTAAAAAATACCAGTTTTTTTGGGGGGGTAGGCACTTTTAACAGTTTGCATGATGACTATTTCTGACCCAGAAACTCCAATTCAGTGATTCTCTCATGTGATGATCAGGTTTATCCAAAATTTAAACTCAATACATTCTTTGGGGAATAGTCTAAGAATTTATCCTGATTCTTGATCTTTGGAATTAAAGAAATATTTTCTGCGTAGTTCTACAGCTCTATTTTTTTAAGACACAGATAATGAGAATCAAAAATGATTTGGGAAGAATGTGGTGCTGTCTGAGGAGGACCAGGGCAAGAGCATCTGTGCTTCTGGCATCAATATCATCCCTTTTCAATTTCACACTTAACTCCAGGGTCTCATTTACACACTCATAATGCCTGATAGACAACTTTGCCTTGGGATCAAAGGACAGTCTGGTAATTGCATGATTTAACTGGAAGCCACAGCAGGCAAGCAGATATATAGTTCAGCTTAAAAAAAAAAAGATTCACAGGACATGGGCCATTGACCATGAGCCACTGTGTTTTCTCAGTTACCGAATCACACACTGCATTTCAAAATAGAGACATGATGACCTAACTTGACCAATTATGCATGCAAATTCAAATCCAGCATCTTCTTAGATGGTACATTAGTGAAAACCTAGCCTTACTAACATTGTCAGTGGCTTCTCTTCAAGCAGTGGCAATCCAATTAAAATGGCTACCAGAGCAAAGCCAAATGACATTAAATGACTCCAATTAATGTCATATTTAATTTGGAAGTACAGCGGAAGATGATCTGCACTCTCCCCTGCAAATCTCCATTCAACTTGTGGGTTTTATAAATTGTATTTGCATTGTTAAAGAAAAGGCCAGCATTAATCTGTTTATATTCCAAAACAAGCCTTCCAGGTTCTTTATATCTTCAACATTCAAATCAGCATTTTAAACCAGCTCCTCCAGTCATTTTTTTCATGAAAGTGTAAGGAAAAAGGGCTCACGTTTAGAGATGGAATCTCAAAGCAAATGACAAACTCTTAGGGATCTCACTTCAATATGTCTTCCAAGAGACAAAGGATGGACTTGGTTTTCAGTCACTGTTTGGTTTACCAAGGCTGCAGAACCTGTTTTATTGTAGAACATAGAGCCAGGGAGTAAAAAAAATACACTGATTTTTAAAAATAATCTATTGAAAAGGGATATTAGTAAATGTAGCTCTAACACTTCAGTGTTATTTATGCTATCTATTCCTGTTCTGATATTCACACAATACAAATTCAGGCAAGGATATATACACAGTTTATGAAACACATTACATATAAAATAAAAATCACTATTTTTAAAACCTATATATTGTGGCAGGAAAGATGAGTGGTTAGGAGCATGTATCCTTTTGCAGAGAGAAAGTCCCTCGCATCCACATGGCGGCTCAAAACTATAAATCATGTGCCAAAAGTTCTGACACCCTCTGCTTGTGTCTGTGAACACTGCACACATATGCATGCATACACGCAGGAAGACAAAACACTTGTGCATATAAAAACAAATAAATCATATGAAAATATGCAGAAGCATAAGAGTTAGAATGCAAGTGAAAGAAACAAGACAATTTCATAATTATCACACAATTGTCATATTGGAAAATATATCTTTGTGATAGCATTAGGTTTGGCAAACGGCACAGATAATTCAGAATTCTGTGCACAGCAAGACAACTCTGGAGAGTGCCTGAAATTATGAATATAGCTTCACCTAGAGTTACATTTCAGCTTGAGCATATAAAAATACCTTGGACATGTATAGGGATAAAAATTTAAGTCTTCATGAAACCTTTTTGTGGACTTTAGTTTTATATTTTGACCTAAGATTGAACTTTACTCAGTTAGGCAAAGACTTAATCCACTGGACCATGATCTCTTACTCTTTATCTGTACTAAAATATGTTCCCATACTGTTTGGGAATAATTACTACACATGGTCCTCCCCAGATCTTTATACCAATGTGTTCTTCCTGAAAACAACAAGCTAAATGTATTTGATGACGTGCTGGGGAGGAGGCCAGGTTTGTTGATATAGACTTGTCCATTGGAATCAAGAAACTTGGTTTAATTTTACCTTGTAGTAAGTTTATGCATGTAAACGCCTTAACTATGTGCCTAACTCATGTGAACGCAAAAGTTTATAGTTTAAGTATCACAGAATGAGTAACTAAAATGAAACAGAAATTCATTATTTTTTTCACATCGTGTGTGTGTGTGTGTGTGTGTGTGTGTGTGCGCGCGCGCGCGCCCGCGCCCGCGCCCGCGCCCGCGCCCGCGCTCGTGTATATGCATTCATAGGCATGTATGTGTATGACAGAGGACAACTTTTGGTAGTTGTTCTTCTCCTTTACCATGTGGATTTCTGGGATTAAATTCAGCTCATCAGATTCAAAAGCAAGGGCTTTTACTTACTGAGCCATCCTTGAGCCCCCAAATTTTTATTAATCCTTTACAGGTTACACTCATACATAGGGGTAAATAAAAATGAAGAAAAAATATTTCTGCTTCTCTCAGAGAAATAATCAGTCTTGCAGATATATTATCTGAGAAGTTTGCCAAAAGAGTGCTGGCTTCAGACAGTAGAGAAGTGACTCTCCAAGGAAATGAGGTTTTTTTTTTTTGTTTTGTTTTGTTGTTGTTTTTTTTTTTAAGGATCTGGGATTGTCATTGCTGATGCATATGGGTTGTGAATCATAGGTGCACCCTGGTAAGTTGAGGCAAGAAAAAGCTTTGCGAGGCCCAATGAAGTCTTTGCAAGTTGTTACTAAATAAAGTTCTGATGTCACAGAGGATTTTTTAAAAATAGAAATGCCATGTTTTGCTATATCATGGTAAAAAATTGCAACAAAGGAGAGCTTCACTAGGAAAATGAGTCTTGAGAAGTCCTCAGTGTGACAGGTCCTGTTAGTGACCACCTGCAGGCCACACAGGTGGTATCAGATATGTAAGAACATCTTGTAGGTTCTACAAGATCCTTATTATAGTTCTTACCTCAGAGTTATGGGCCCTAGACTCCTCTTTGTATGACGCTTCCTCATTCCCAGCTCTTCTTCAAATCTGATGTAACTCCAATTGGATATTAACAAACTCTGTGAGAGCAACAGCCTTAGATTTGCAAAGTTTATGGCACAAATTATACGCTCCATAATTTGTACCAATTTATGAGAGTTAATGTTGAATCAACATGGCAGGGCTGGCTGTACATATTAGATTTTTTTTCTTTTTTAAAACAAATTTTATGTGTATAGGTATCTTGCATGTGCATCTGTGCATCATGAATGTGCCTAGTGCCCACGGAGGGCAGACAAAGTCATCAAATCCTGTGGAACAGAAATTATAAACAGTTGAGAGTGAGCATATGGGTGCTGGAAATAGAAACCATGCCTTCTGGGAGAGCAGCCAGTGCTGTTAACCACCAAGCCATCTTTCCAACCTCAGATTTTCTTTTGTTAATTGCATAATTTTTAAGATAAGAAATGAAGTTGAACAAGCATGTCTGTCTGTTATCCAAATGGCATGGAGGCTTGGCAGGAGAAAGGGGAAAACAAAGAACTTTCTGCAGCCATCTTTCCAAGCACCATCTGAGACATCAGTATGTCAGCTTCCTCTGAGACAGGAAACATGGTCCAAGTCATTAATACTGTGAGGGCAATGAATTAAAAATATTTTTAAGGAACATAGATTTTTAGTTACCACAGTGGAAAATTCTCCTATCTGGTTGTAACTTATTTTCAATCATTAGAGAAACAATAAACCAGGCACACCCTTACAACACATGGTAAAGATCTGTTTATAACTAATGGTGAGGTGAAAGACAATACAAAGGCATGGGCTGTGGGCTCCAGTTACCAGGAAAAAGCTGGACTTGTGTCAAAGATTAACGGAGCCCAAATTTCTACGCCCGTGGAGAGCTGGAATGTTGCAAGTCTGGAATTAAATTTCTTTGGCTGTGTTTAGCTCCCTTAGCAGCAGCCTTCCGTGGCCACTTTTGTGACTATTAGGCAAATCCTTTTGGAATACAGAAATAAAATCTGAGCTTCCACCAACCAAAGGTGAAGAGGGTGGTCACATAACAGCCGAGGATGACAACAGGATGTTGGGCTTTGAGAATCCTTAGTGTGGATACAAGGCTTTGCTACAGCCCACTTACCTGATGTCCCATTTGGAGCCAGGCCTTTTACTACTTTACTGGGTTTTTATATCTCCCGCACTTCTCCACCTGAATCTACTTCAGCACTATGTATGTGAGCAAGAAGGTTAGAGGGCAAAGGGCGAGGAGACCTCTCTTTAGACTACTTCCTACTGATTAGAGGCATCAAGTTCCTAGAGGAAAGTCCAGTCTTCATCACTAGAATATCTCCAACTAGCAACCAGCAGTCCAGCAACGCAGCAATCCAGTAATCCAGCAATAGCAAATGCAGCAGCAGGAACCTGTAGGCTTTGGACTTTTCAAACCTACTTTATTTGGGGTTCTTTAATGTTTGTACCTCCCTTCCAATGCACCTACCCTAGATAGGAGAGAAAGAGGATAATGGGAACAGGAGGATAAGTAGACCTTCTTAGACTCAGTCCCTTGGAGCAATTCCACTCTTTGTAGCCAGGATTTCAGGAGACCCATTAAACAGCAAACCAGCAATTTAGCAAACATGACTGCACCCACAGTAGCTGGAACCCGGAGCCGCAGCCAGAATCTGGAACCTTGAAGTTTTCTCTGGAGTGCTTCTCTCTAGGAGCATCCTGAAGCAGAGCAATGAACAGCCAAATAATAGGAAACACATGATGCCAAGACCAAAAAAGCCCCAACCTCTTGTTTTGGGGTATGTATGTCCATATTAGGATGTTAATCAGTTGGCAAAGACCAGGCCCTCAAGAGGAGGTTCTTCTTCTAATGGGCAAACGCCACCACCTGTTCTCTTACAAGTCTGTTTCCCATCACACACTTGGGATCAAAACAAAAGCATGTTTACATCTACATGCTGAAACACAATATTTAAGGCAAACCAAATCTGTATTCTCAGGACATACGTGCTCATACTTGGCTCCAAAATAAACTATCCCTTATTAAGGTGAGATCTGTTTTTACATCAATGGATTTAACTAGTACAAAGCTAATGGGTAAACCAATGACAGTAAACACCATTTATTCTTCCTCCTTGACCCAGTGCTAACAAAACTGAAAGATAAACTGACAGTATATACCAATAGGTATTCATTCTTGACCACAAAACTAAAAGCTAAGCTGATGACAATAAACACAGTCAGTTTCTATTCTATTCTGTCTAAGATCTGGGCTATAAGACATTGTATCCCATGCCTGACTACAAGTTAAACTAAGTAGTATTGAAGATAAACATTTTCTCTTTAGCCCCAAAGTGTAGAGTGCTGCTTTCACACCCAGGAACCACGTCACTCTGCAGGAGGGCAGTTTTGTACCCTGTCAGTGGAAAGCACTGGTCCTGTGCATCTGCATCCTTCTCTGTCCTTCATTTACTTTATTTAAAGTGTAACTTCCTATCTCCCTCTCTTTTTCTTCTCCTTATTGAAGATGGCAGCCATATTAAGCCTGCTTGTTTTGATGGTCAAGGAACTCACTCTCTCCTTCTCTGAAGCTCCACTTCCATGCAGATAACCACAGATTTCCACCAGCAATTCTCCCAGATGTCCTGACTTCTTACTTAGAAACACAATAATCTCGTTCTTCCTCCTTGCACCTCTCTCCTCCCAGCAACCACTGATGTACCCAGTTTGCCTACATTGTGTTCTCAAACTCTGAGGACATCATCCTAGACTTCCCTTCTGTGTCTGTTTTTAAACTTATCTGTAGGAACAAGAACCTGAAAAGGGGACTCTGTGCCCCCAATGACACAACCACCAAATCCATACATAAAGCACAGTCTTGCTTCCTAAATTTTTCTTCATGCTTATGCTAGTCAAACACCGCAGCCTGAAGCAAAGCCACTTTCCAGGTATCTCCCATCATCTGTAGTTATCCCTGCTTCTCTTCCTGCCTTTACCAGACTCGATGCTTTTCTCCAGAAACAAACTTCTGTGATTTTTTAGCTCACCTATGACAGATCAAAGTGCTCTGTCTTTTTGTGTCTGCCAAAGCAGCTTCTAAGACAGACTCATAACAGTTGCCTAGAGATGAGAAGAACAAAAGTGTTTATATATATAACACACACACACACACACACACACACACACACACACACACACACACACACACACACACATGTTAGAGGTACCTGAAGATGCCCTGGATCTTTGTTGGTGGGGATGAGGCTATGTGGAGCAGCATAGCTTCAGTCCCTGTGTGTGGGTGACCTCCAGAGAGAATTTTGGTATCCCGTGCTCCATGTGTTTGGGGAGAGGGGAGAGAGAGGACTGCCCCAGACATGACCTTTGATGCCTCCGATTTGATCATTTCCCCTCAGCAGGGTGGCCTTGGGGGCACACAGAGGAAGGGGTATGAAAGCTACCCTGATGAGACCTGATAGACTGTGATCAGATGGTGGGGGAGGAGCCCCACCTCCCATCAGAGGTCTAGGGGAGGGGAATAGGGCAGAAGAGGGAGAAAGCATGGGAACTGGAAGATAAGTAGGAGAGGATAGCAATTGGGATGTAATGTGTATAAACTGTAATAAAAAATAAGGTGAAAAATCCAGTTATGTTATATAAACACGTTTTTTGCTTCAACCTCAGATGTGAGATATGGGGCTGCTTCAGATTGTCTACAGCAGCAGACTATGTGCCTTATCTGTGTTCTGGCAGGGGTGTGATTCTGCTAGCTGAAGATAGTTTAATTCTGAGGCCTCTAGAGAAGGTGTAAAATGACCTGATCCCCAAGAGAGCAGGCATGGCTGTTCCTCCTGCTGGTTCCTGCTCCTCCTTCTGCTGTTGCTGATATGTCAAGCGGTCATGAGAAAACAGACTATAAGAAGAAATTGGGGATATGCTTACTAGACAAAGATTAAACATGCCCCAAGGAACTCAATGCCACTAATAAACAAGAAGTAGTCTAAAAAGAAATCAATGTCCCTCTCCCCACTAGCCTTCTGTCTCTCCTGCCTGGTGTCAGGGTGTTAGAAGGGATTGGGGTGGAGAAAAGTGGTAGATACAAATACTCAAATAAAGTACCATAAACAAATATACCTACACTGACCCCTCTGACCCTTGTTGGACAACTCCAGGGCAGCTTAGTGATCCTTCCATGGTGCAGAACCTCTAGTTACAAGTGACTGAAACAGAGACCTTGCTCTCCACCTTGATCATGGAAGTTCCGTATCGCAGTGAGTCGTGGTCAATGAAGAGACACACTTCTATTCAAAGTGTTGAGATTAAGCACCTATGCCTGTTCGGCCTCAGATGAGACATCTTTATCCAGCCTGCTCCTTCAAGAACCAAGTAACATAACAGAAGAGGGTGAAGGGGAGAATGTAAGAGCTGGCAGACAGAAAGAAGTGCTATGAAATGCTATCTTCTGGACACAACATGGCTATTGTACACAGGAACCCATAGCAGCTGTGGTTCCCTGCGTAAGACAAGATCAACCCAGTTAAACATTTTAGCATGGGGGGAAGGACTCCCAAAACTATGGCCTTAGCCCAGGAACCCCCTCCTGGTGGTTGATGGCTGCTGAAGAAGAAAAAGCAGCTTTTCTTCAGGTGTGTATTCACTATTCTTTAGTGGATGAACCCACACCCACTCAATAGTACCATGACACTGTAGGTTACAAATAACTAAATAAATACAAAAGATGAATATGAAATTGGGAGGGAGATGTGATGGATGATCTTCGAGGGAACTGAAGGGAAGAGCTAGTGGTGGATGTGATCAAGATATATTACATACACATATGCGATTTTCAAGGAATTAAAAAAAAACCCAAAAGTATAAAGGCAAATTTAACATGGTCAAAATATCTGTGAAAAACCTAGTGATGTCTCTCACTCAACTGCAGAGGTTTCATCACTATTGAAATTAATTGTATGATTTTTATGTCAGGAATGAATCAGATGGCTTGCACTCATTTACATAATACAAATATAGTTTTCCTGTTTTACAAACAGTCTTGTCCCAGAATAAACTGATTATGTTTCAGATTGGTAGGAAAAGCCAATAGTCTTTATAAACAGAAACGGCATCAGGAGCCACATTAAGGAATTCATATGTTAGTTCAACATCTTCTTCCGGTGGCCAGTGTGTCTAAAGTGATGAGTGAGCTAAGTACACTGATTTTATTGAGACAATTATAACTACATTCAATTCTATTTCATTTTGGAAATGATTGTAGCTTGAGATATATTTTATCTTCCCTAAAATTATGTTTATATTTTTAATAACATGCCATTGAACTCATACCCTTCTCTCTCTCTCTCTCTCTCTCTCTCTCTCTCTCTCTCTCTCTCTCTGTCTCATATATTTTTTCATGAGTATACATAGTTACATGCTTATGCTGCACATGCCTTAGTGCATATGTGAAGGTCAGGGGTCAACTTCATGTGTCTTCTTCAGTCTCTTTCCACCTGGAACCTGGAACTCATTGGTTCAGCTTGACTGGCTGGCCAGTAAGTCCCAGGGATGCACCTATCTCTACCTTTTTAGTTCTAGAACTATAAACATATGTCGTGATGCCTGGGATCCCATCTCATGTCCTCAAACTTACACAGCGGGCACTGTAGGACTGAGTCACCTCTGTAGGACTGAGTCACCTCTGTAGGACTGAGTCACCTCTGTAGCTGCCCGCTCCCCATTTTAGTTCTTCTAACTTATTGTTCATTAAGTCAGTAATCATTAAAACAGTATAAGTTGGAAAGAACTGGAGATTTTAATAAAGTTTTGTTGGAATGAGCCTTCGTTTACGCGAGTCTCAACTGTGTGTGGAGCTTTAGCTTCTTCATTGCAGTCTAAAAGGAGAGTGAAAGGGGAAGAGCAAAAAGGTGGAGTAAAGTTGATGGGCAAGATTCATTGTGCAATGTGTAGCATCAACACATACAAAAAAGTAAATGAATCTATAGATATCAGTGGATTGTTAAATAATGAAAATACTTTCAGAGAGTATAAAATAACAAAATTCAGAGTTTAGAAACTCTACCACTTTGGTATTTTTTTTAAAGTACAATTTCTTGACTGAAAAGTTTTAAATATGGAATTATTGCATGTAAGGTCACATAAGGAGTGTTTTTCTGTGAGTTTGAAAATATCTGCAGTGTAATGCTCCAGCAAAAGCAATCACACTCAGATTTGGCAATTTTGCCTGAATATTTGTTTAAAACAGAAGCTCAATAAAAGACTGAGTCTACTTTATAATAAGTGGAATGCTCAGAAGCTTTTCTCATTTCTAAAGAGGCTTATCTTCGAAATTGAACCAAATTTTAAGGTTTCAAAACAAAATTATGATTTTTAGTTTAATCTTATTAAGGCATGTGTCATCAGCTTTAAATAGCTAAAACAGGAACTAATTCTTCTGAAGACACTCTCTAGCTCCCAGGGATCTTCACAGGATTTTCCAAATAGGAAGAGTGATTTTCAATGTATTCTAGACCTTTCTTTAGAAGAAACCCTCTTTCCAGTCCACAGAATTCTAAATCTAGGCCAGAAGTCTTTGTGGGGACAGTGCTTTCTGGACAACTGTTAAGGACCTGTCACCCATGTAAATGTCTTGAGGGATTGGAACCTGGCCTGTGACCTCAGCAATTGGTGGAACAAAGACAGGACCTCCCCTCAGCAAACTGGCTAGCAAAACTTTCTGAGTTATGGCACACACTGTTATTGTCTGCATTGTTTTGCGAGTTATATTGAAGTAAACAAGAGAAATTTGGAATCAGATTTTCTCATAGATAAGAGTTTAGGGTCATTTTTTACTATTTACTTGACATTTTTGCAGCTATGACTAACAATCATCTTTACTTCTTTTCAAGACCAACAGTAAGAGAAGGAAGAATGTGGACAGGCATGTTCATATAGAGAAGGAATTCAGTGCCTGTGATGAACTCCAACCTCAATTTCTATATGGCTACAGGTATACACACTGATGATGGAGTTAAGGGCTGAAAGAGAAACTTAAAACTATTGCAGGGCATAAAGGAATATGGAAAATTTCCTCTATGTAGAAAGTCATATTAGAACAATCCAGAAAAATAATCTGTAATAAAATATTAGTATAGTGAATCTAGTGAACTAAAAGAAAAATACATGGACGCATGAGACTTCTCTCGGGAATGTGAAAGACATCTCAAAGTTAAGATTCTATCAACATGATTTATTAGATCAATATGTTGGAAAAGAAAAATGTGCAGCTAAATTACATACAGAAATCTAGCATTCCCAGTAGAAATTGTGATGTATAAATCAAGTACTTAGATATAATCAAGACAAGTTGAAAACATAGATATTATGACATCATTGATGACATTTATATTAAGTTGAGAAGTAAAACAGCATTATTCTCTTTTCAGACATTTTCAATAAGCTAAGGAAAAAATTTAATGTCCAATAAAAGTGAGAAAAAAGCAGAAACTTTGTTTTAATGGCTGGTGATAATTTTTGTGCCCCAATCAAGAATTTGGTCAATATTCTACTGCAAACAGAAATTTTAAAACTTTTATTTATAATTACAACAGACTTTGAATAACTTTTAGATAGATTTAGAAACAACTATCCTATATCTGTCAAAAAATATAAAACATAAACAACTTATATCTAAAAAGTAAACATTACTAATAAGAAAATAATACTTAAATATAAGTTAATTGCAAATTAATATTTAGATAATAAAATGTCAATAAATACTGAATTTACAATTTTAAACTATGGTTAAAAACCAAATGTTTGAATTTTATAGAAACTTTATAAAGAATATCAAAATAAGTAATCACAATAAGTCACACCAGTAAATACAATGACTTTTATTATTGAATTTAATTGATTCACAGATAGGTAAAGAATCAAATGTAGAATATGAGAAGGATCATAAATCTATATGAATGCCTGAATCTTTAATGAACAATGAGGTTATATTTTATTTCATTGAAAAATGTTTGACATTTTTGTGCTAGGACATTTTATCATTTTGCTAGTAGAAAATAAATCTGTTTGAAAATAAATCTTTTGCAAAAATGATACTCCTAGAGATTTTAAATACAACTATAATATTTTATATACAAATATAATATTTTATGGCATTAGGGTTTGGAGAAACTCCAGAAGTAAATAAATAATTTTGACTAAAAACAACAACAACAACAACAACAACAACAAACCACTGAGACCTTGTGTTATTCATTCAAATGATAGGAATAAATATTATCCAGATATATGAAAGAGAAGGACTCTTGCATTACACTATCTTTCTTTCTATAATACACTTAATTTTTTTCTTTGTTTTTTTTCAAAATAATTTTTCTTATTAATTTATTCTAGTTACATCTCAATGGTTATCCCATCCCTTGTATCCTCCCATTCTTCCCTCCCTCCCATTTTCCCTTTACTCCCTTCCCCTATGTCGTGACTAAGAGGGACTTCCTCCCCCTGTATATGCTCATAGGGTATCAAGTCTCTTCTTGGTAGCCTGCTATCCTTCCTCTGAGTGCCACCAGGTCTCCCCCTCCAGGGGACATGGTCCAGCACACAACAAGAAAATTTGCTCAACTATGTTCATAGCAGCCTTATTCATAATAGCCAGGTCATGGATACACTTAATTTTTTTTTGAGGAAAAAGTTTATTTTAGATCATGATTTAAGTTGTACAAGGTTAAGGGCTAGCAGAATTCCAAGAGGGCCGTAGGTATCACAATGTAAGAAAAAGTGTGTGTGTGTGTGTGTGTGTGTGTGTGTGTGTGTGTGTGTGTGTGTGTGTGTGCTTCCTCTTCCTATAAAACCACTAGGAGTCTTGCCTGGACACCTTATCCCAGTGGATACATCTAATCCTAATGACTTCTCAATGCCCCATCTCTTAACACCAATTAATTTTCCAGTCTTACTACTCATGATGGGGATTACATTTCAGCACATGAAGCCTCAAGTTCACTGAAAACATAAACAAAGCATAAACCCCTCCATGTCCGTAATTTACAAAAATCTCCCACTTATCTGTTAGAATAACATTTCCCATTGGAAAGTAAGTCAAATATCTGAATAAGCAATTTAAAGAAAAAAGTCCACAGGACCCATAAATGTTAAAACAAAGCAAAACAAAACAGTGCTTAACCTCTGTAGCAGGCCGAGGTGAAAGTCATATCACCATTGGACTGCCGTTCTAATTCATAACAGCGGCAAGAGTCTAAGAGTGTGGCAGGCTGCTGCAGCTGACTTGGGAAAGCAACCATTCTCACTACTGCTCTGTTGAAGAACGTGTTAGCTATTTGTCAAAACTCCTGGCACCATGTCTGAAGATTATAAAGCAGTGCACATACCTTTGTCTTAAGTATGCCATTATTAAAATGTGTTTGTGTATGTGTGTGTGTGTGTGTATGTGTGTGTGTGTGTGAGAGAGAGAGAGAGAGAGAGAGAGAGAGAGAGAGAGAGAGAGAGAGAGAGACAGAGACAGAGACAGAGACAGAGAGACAGAGACAGAGAGACAGAGACAGAGAGAAGGAGAGAGGAAGAGAGGAGGGAGGGTGGGAAGGAGGAAAGAAGAGAGAGGAGAGACTTTTAAACATGACAATTCTTTGTTACCTTGTTGTGATTTGGGATCACCATGGAAACACAGTCTAAGAGTGCCTGTGAAGATGTTTCTATGTTAGAACAATAGAGGCGAGAGGACCCGCTTTAAATGTGGATGGTACTGCTCCATGATTTGGGATTCTAGGCTCAGTGAACAGGAGAAAGTGAACTGAGCCCAGGCATTCACCGGTGTCTGCCTCCTGAATGGGTGCAAAGTACCACCTTCTGCTCCAGCTGCTGGATCTTCCCAGCCATGATAGATTCTGCTCTAGTTTATTTTCTGTTTCCAGACAACACCACAACCAACAGTAACTTGGGGGAGGAAAGAGTCTCTGTCATCTTACACTTCCACGTCACAATCTACCACTCAGGGAAGTCAGGGCAGGAACTAAATGAGAGACCACGGAGGAATACTGCTTACATGCTTGCTCTAGGGTGACTCTTGGTTGTAGCAAGTTGACAACAAAACCAAACCAGGACAGACAGCATGAGCTGGATTTGCAAGCAACACAAGCCCTTCTTTTCTTAAGTTGTTTTGGTCAGACTTTATCTCACATGTAAAGCAAGTACCTATCAATTGCCTAGGAGCTGGAAGACTGGTTAGATCAACCACCAGTTGCAAATGGTTGAAAATTACGTAGCTATAAAAGCAACCAGTTGATGCAATATATACTGAGTGGAGCAAATATTTCTGTTTGTGATAAATTATCTAGTGAAAAGGGAGAAGAATTGTCAAGTGAAAAGATGAATATCAGTGAAAAGTAATAATGTGAATAATAAGTGCTTTTATTCTTTCTTCAAGGAGCACTGGTACGCACACAACTACATACATAGATATAAACAATTTTTGAGCTTTAAATTGTACACCAGGACTAGAGGAGGTGCATCTTGATGGCAGGCACCTCAGCATGCGTGAAGCCTTGTGTTCAACTTCTAGAGTCATAATATTTAAAACCAAAGTATAATATATTCTGACACTGTTACAAAATCTTGTGCCCTCCCACTCCTACCTACCTGGGACATGTGGTGTCTCTCTGTGCAGTGTTTCCATGATGCAATCCTACCTGTCCATTTGTCACTTAGCCATCTTGTTTGTCATACACACAGTCTTGGGGTTGAAGTTGAAATAGACATTAGTCTCCATAATGTCCTAATTTAGAGAAGGTTATGGAAAAAAAACCCATGGGTAGCAGACAATGTCGTTTTTCCACATAGATGCCCTGGACCCATTGGCAGCTTTGTGCATTCACTCTGGGTTTAGCAAGTTTTGGCTCCTGTGACACTAAGAAGATTGCTCTTGATATTGTAGCTACTTCCTTATTAAGAGACCTATAAATAAAACAACAAAGTATTTTTTATGGCCCCACAGGTTTTTAATATTGAGTTAAGTAGAAATCCATTCTGTCCAGGCAAATATACTCTCACTGTTTTTATTGGACGTGAGCTTTAAAGCCAAATCCTCCTGAACTCAGTCTCAGAGACTGACTCAAGGAGAATGTGCTCCAACACAGCAGGCTAACTCTGTCTGTCTGTCTGTCTGTCGTCTGTCTGTCTGTCTGTCTGTCTGTCTGTCTGTCTGTCTGTCTGTCTGGGCTAAGGAGTGCATT
This sequence comes from Acomys minous, assembly GCF_964271855.1. Taxonomy (NCBI): domain Eukaryota; kingdom Metazoa; phylum Chordata; class Mammalia; order Rodentia; family Muridae; genus Acomys; species Acomys minous. The sequence goes on along the minus strand of NC_140485.1, from coordinate 127,018,245 downwards.
GAGGGCTGTTTTCATTGGCATATCAACCACAGTAAGAGGGCTTTACTTTTTCATTTAAACACCATTAAAAACGTTCTTAAAGTAAGAGAAAATAGCGGTTGTCCTCATTTACTTTTGTTACCTTATTGGGGACAGCCAATGGAGAATTCTTGCCCTTGTGTCTTCTTATTGGTCACATCCAAGTTAACACATGTAACTCTGTGAAGTAATACCTGATGCTGTGTTAATCAGAGCCTTACTTAAGATTTAATGCTCAGGGGGCCTGGAGAGAGGGCGGTTAAAACACCTGGCTTCCCAACACCCATGTGATGGCGCACATCTCTAAGGCCAGATCATCGAGGGGATCTAACACCCTTTCTGGTTTCTCTAGACGCTACACACACATGGTACCCAGACATACACACAACCCAAACACCCGCACACACATAATAGAAAAGATCAGAGTGCACCAGAATAAACCACCATATTTTGTACTTAGCTTCACCTGTTTCTGTTTTTAACTGCACAGAAGAATCAGCAACAAAACATCAAGCTTCACATTATTTCACCTTTGTTTATTATTTTCAAGATGGAAAAAAAAAAGAGAAACTGACATCTTGCATTTTATCATCTTACCCTTTACTCTGTTTTGCCCTGCTAGTTATAACAAATGGCTTATGGAAGTAGTTCATGAAGAGGAAAGTCTAGACACAGCTTTGTTTTTACCTAAAATGGGAAAATCTCAAACATGCACTTCCACTTCGCCACAAATTTCCCCTGAAAGGAGTTTGAAAAACACTTTCATTGCCAAAGATACCAGGCCTCTTCATAGATGGCCTTGAAGTTCAAGAGTTCCTTGAATATTTGTACTTGAAATGTCTGTCCTTCAGGTGAATTGCTGTCTAAAAAACTGACTTCTAAACTATATAAAAGAAAATCTGATAAGAAATTTATATCTTCTCTTATGTTCAAACCTCAACTACTTCTATTCTACAATATACAATCAGGAGGCAGGAACAAAGCAAGAAACATTGCTGATTTTCTTTGCTACATCTTTTGTGATAAATACGTGCTATTTAGTTCTGTCTATTATTATTAACATTTGATATTCTATATGTTATAACACAATTATATGCAATGTTACAATGCTGGGCTACTTTATAGATATCAGAGTTTTTCTTCTAGTAAATATTTCCTATTTGGGGAATTATACTTACTCAGGAAAATATTTTATGTTTAAAAATAATCAGACTCAATGAACATACATAATATGAAAACCAATATAGGCCATTTACTGAAAAGAATATAAGCTATTTTGTAAATAAATGAAATTATCTATTAATATCTTGGAATGCTGAGCAATTCTTTGATCATTACTAAGCTATTCTACCAAGACAATTTTCTGTCTAGGTGGGTTCATTTCTTTAGGGACAGTTCCAACTACTTGATACAATAGGATGTAAAAATTTTATAACAATTTCAGATGTAGAAGTTTATAGCTCTATTTCAGTGTCACAAAAGAATTTCTTTGGATAATGGATTTCATATCTCTTAATTTTTATTGGGATATGATTTAAATAGAGTAAAATATACAAATTTTCAATGTTCAGTTCAGTGAGTTTTGGTAATTATATGTCCCTGTGTAATAAGCAATCTGAATAAGAGAAAGACAGGTGAATTACCTCAGAAATATGCCTCATTCTATCTTCCAGTCAACTCCATAGGGCCAACTAATTTCTGATTTCCATCCCCAAGGATCATCTCTGCTTTTTACTAGATTCTATGTAAATGGAGTCAACTTAGCGTGTATTCTTTTTCATCTTGCTTCCTTGTCTGAATTTTTTAAATATTATCAATGTTACTACATACATATGGTCCTTTTATTGTTAGATAGAATTGTGCTTCATAAATGCCTTATGTTTTGTTTTTCTAATACCATCATTTATTGATGTACATCTTGACTGGTTCTGTCTTTTGTTTTATATTCATTCAAATGCAAGTCTTTATGTCAACACATGCTTTTGTTTCCCTGGGGTAAGCATTTGGTAATGCAATCACTGAGTTATGGGCAGATGTTCATATAAATTTTAAAGAAACTTCCAGAGAATCTTCAAGGAAGTTGCATTACTCTGCATTGCTACCAGCAAAGTGATGGACTCTCTGGTTGTCTCTGTCCTCACTTACATTGGTGCTGTCACTCTTCCTACTTTAATTCATGCCCAGGAATGGCTGCTAATTGATTTTGTGCTTTGCACTCAGGATTTTCAAATGTTCATAAGGAGGGGGTAACTATGACAATCCCTAAGGGAAAAGATTCAATGTTACACTAACACAAACTTCTCATAGAAGCTCTTTTTATAAGATTAGCAACATTTTTGTCAATTTTTAATTATTTAAATTCTTTTCAGGAACTCAAAAGAATTTGATTTATTAAGTCCTTTTATTTATCAATAAATATTAATTATAAAAGTGAATGAGCTCCACTGTAAATTTCCAAATAAGCATACATCATATCTGAAAACTTTTAATATGAAATGTATATTTAAAGGCACCAGCCAAGGACAATACAGGTGGTAAACCTTAAACCCCTACCCAGATCTAGACAATGGACAGAACACTCTCCACAGTAGAGTGGAGAGTGGGATATTACTTTCTCACATACTCTGGTGCCTCACCTTTGACCATGTCCCCTGGAGGGGGGACCTGGTGGCACTCAGAGGAAGGACAGCAGGTTACCAAGAAGAGACTTGATACCCTATGAACATATACAGGGGGAGGTAATCCCCCTCAGGAACAGTCATAGGGGAGGGGAATAAGGAGAAAATGGGAGGGAGGGAAGAATGGGAGGATACAAGGGATGGGATAACCATTGAGATGTAACAAGAATAAAATAATAAAGGAGAAAAAAAATAAAAAAAAACACTGGGTTTTGTTCAGAGGAAATATTTTTGTATCTACAACATGTGAGTTTCCCCTTATTTATTCTAAAAGGGCATAGGTTTATTTTGAAATCTGAAACAATTTATGTAATTCTAGCTTGAACTCCCCTTGGTATATGGATAATAGTCTATTATATTTAAGAAATTGTGGCATTTGATTAAGCAGTTCATGTCTGTTAAGCTTACGCTCATAAAGGATTGCTTTGATTTACAATTCCACTAAGGTTTTGATATCATTGTCTTGATACAAATTTGGTTGATTAACATTATTACACCTTTCTGACTTTAAAAGGATTTATGGGTATTGGTGTTACTTATTACTTATTCAATGGATTAGATTAAACAGACAACTTCCTTGGAAAACACAGGTATAATAAAATATAGAATTTTTAAATACATTGCTTTAAATTCTATCAAAATTCATCAACTTTATTATAAGATTTAAAATATTCTTTATGGGATTTCTAATAGACATAACATTTGGTAGTGAAAGCCTTTGTGATTGGTAATTCAGTTTTCTCTCATTTTGAATACTGTTGGTAGATCTTTGTCAGTTCCACTAATTGTTTCAAAGTACCTACATCTATTTTTTGGTATTTTTTATTCATTGTCTATTTTTTTATTTCATGTTTACATTGTTAGAAATTTGTGGAGGTTTCCGCAAGCCTTTTTTTCCAATTTAGCAATACATTAGAGAATGCATTCTATATGATTTTGATATTTTCTCCTTATTAGGGCTTTTTTGTGGTTCATCATATTCTTTGGTAAGGTTTTATGTGCTCTTGAAAATAATATTCTGGGGACACTATGCACAGTGTTCTGATCATATAAATTAAGTCATCTTGGTTGATTGGACTATTCAAATCTTAATTTCCTTGACTCTATTTTATGAGTTGCTGAGCCAGGGACTTCAAAGTAATCTTCAAGAATAAATAGGAATTTCAACATACTATAAATGTACTAAAAATAAGGTAAAAATATAGAAGGAAATACAGAAAACTAGAATTTCATACAGGAACCAATTAAGAATAATTAAATGGGCACTCTATAACAGAAAGCATATTCTCTGGGACAAATTCTCTAGGTGATTTTTTTAAGAGTAGCAAGACCCATGTTTAGTGAGGCTGAATGTGTTCAATGTGAAACAAAGGTATAGGATCTGCATAGGCTTGAACACTGGGGCAAGGGACTGTTGGGGCAACACTGTGTACTGTGTCTGAAAACCTGCAAGTGTGAGGCTCCCAAGGGTCCCTGGGTCTCCTGATCAGTGTTTAGAATACTGTCCCTCAACTCCTTGTTTTCATCTTGTCAGACTCTCAGAAGTTCCCAGTGACCTTCTCAATGCTTCTCTGACATCTCTTCTCTTGCCCTTGTCCACGTCCACCTTAGAGATGTGGTCATGAATTTTGTCCATGCCCATGCTCCTTGTGGTCTTCAAGTTCTTGTGTAGTTATGCACTTCTGGAGGAAGTCTGTGCACTTCCGGAGGAAAATCTGTCAGGAGCCTTTGAAATGCAACTCATCCTCTGCAGTGACACCTTGGATCTGGAGGGCCAAGGTGGGATCTTGGCTTCCTTGTTGGGTATTCTCTGTCAAGAAAAAAAAAAAGAGATAAATCCTAGAATCCAAAGACGTTGTGAGGCAGGCTGCATGTTGGATTTAATATTTTTAACTTCTAAAATATTTTAAGATATTTTAAGTTAAGTAGTATCTGTGTATTTATACTAATCTATATAATATCTATGTATATATGTAATATATGGCTCAACGTCTGAAACTATAAATTTGTCTTTAAAAAACATATTTCGTAGTAAAACAACTCAATTTGAGGCTTTTGATAACATTATTTTTTCAGTCAGTTTACTCCTAGAATTAGAAGTTTTCAAGAGGAAAGAAAATATGCTAAATTTAAAACACTAAAGGAAGAATGTTTTTATTGCTGTAATTAAATGTAATCAAAAAGTAGGACATTATGCACAGAGGTTGAGTGCTGATGCTGATTTAGTACTCATGAAACAAAGCATAGTCTATGATTTATGAATTAAGTAATTTCCTTTGATGAAAATGCTTTCTAGACAAATTGGAGATTTCTAGACAAATTGGAGAATATTTAAACATGAAGTTTAGAAGAATGTTATATAAAGAAAGCATAGACAGAAACTGATCTTTTTCTTGCAGTGTAGCCAAATTACTCTTTGTCAAAACACACACACACACACACACACACACACACACACACACACATATATATATATATATAAAATATATGGACATGACCATCCACCCTCCTGTTAACTAATTATTACTGGACCAGACTCAATATATATATCATAAATGATTCAGTTCTTACTCTAGTTCTCATTCACTTTAAATTTACTTTCAATCCACTAATAAAATTCAGTCACTGTTTGGGAAAAATGTTAAGATTGTAGTCTCCCTTCTGCCTTTCTTCTTACCTCCTTTCCTTCCTTCTTTTAGCCACTCGCTTCCTTTTCTCTGATATGGAGTCTTACTGTATAGTTTAGGTCATCCTGAAGTCATCCATGTAGCCCAGGCATGCCTTGACTAACGATCCTCCTGCTTCAATCTTCTTTTTTATTATTTATTTCAATGTTTTTCTTCACTCCAAACACTCTCACAAATTCATGGCCTCTTTTTTTATTAACTGCTGTTACACATGTATGTTTATGTATATCTTTATATACACATATATGCCTAAGTATAACTCACCCAATCTGTATATTGTTACCTGTATGTATGTTTTCTGGGCTGAATATTTGGTGTTTGTTAACTAATTGTTGCGCTCTTCCTTAGGGAAGCTTTTTTTTTTTTTAGCCGCCTATAGTTCTTCGTGTAGGGTTAAGGCCACATGGGCTTTCCCTCATCCATTTATTGTTGTTGTCCTTGTTCAGTTTATGTTTAAGCAGTACTGTTGGTGAGAGCTTATGGGCATAGTTCTGACATTACTAGAAAACACAATCTTACAGCAAACTCTCTGATCCTCCGACTTTTACAATCTTTTGCCCTTCCCATCCCCATCTGTAGCAATTCCTGGGCAGGAGGCACAGGAGGAGTTCTGTTGCAGATGTATCTGTTGGGACCGGGCTCTACAACTCTGCATTTGATTGGTTGAAGATTTCTGTAATTGTCTTCATATATTGCAAGAGGCATTACCCTGATGAAAAATGAGGACTTGTCTGTGGGTATAAGGACAAATATTTAGAATATAGATTGTTCTTATGCTGGTTTAGTGAAGGAGTGGTTGTAGGTTCTCTTCCAAGATCCATAACTTCCGTAGCCTTGGGTAGTTGGCTAGGTTTCAATGTAAAACATGGCGCGCGCACACACACACACACACACACACACACACACACACACACACACATACATACATACTGGTCATAGCTCCATCCCTCCTCTCTTCCCAGTCCCACCTTCCTGCTCTCTCCCCTCCCCCTCCTCTAGTTCTCAGAAAAAGGGATTCCCCCCTTCCCAGCCACCCCATCAAGTCACATCAAAACTGAGCATGTCCTCTTCCCCTATGTCCTGTCAAGGCAGTCCCACCAGGGGGAACTGATAAAAAAAACCCAGGATAATTTCCCCCTTGGGGATCAGATCTTAAGTCCAGTTAGAGAGTTATTGGTTACTGCTAAGGTACACATGCCACTAGTGTACGCTTAGAGTTATTGTGACATGCTGGTCACTGGTTTATAGATGTCATAGCTATGTAGGGCTATTTGTTGCTTTCCTTCTCTGAAAGCTTGCATGATACCTTCCAGTACAGTGAAAGCTAGCAGTCAGGTTCTTGAGTGCCAAGGACCACATCTGTGTCTGTAGCCCTGCAGCAGGGGTCTGTTACCACCCAAGACCAGGCAGACATCCCTGGCCTGGGGTGCTGCCTGTGGCCATATTGATAACTGAGGGCTGTACAGAACCTTCCTTCAACCCTCATTTGGGCATCATGGGAGAACTGACCCCAGGAGATCTGGCCTCACCTCTTCGCCAGCTTCATTCAGTACATGGAAAGTCAAGTCCCCTCACCTTGCTGAGGAAGACAGTAGAGCTTTCCCTGGTTGTGGGAGTTGTGGGTGAACCAGCCCAAGGGCATGAGTGTGGAAGAGCTGGCCATGCCACTCATCTGCCATGTGGCAGATGGACAAAGGAGAGATGCCTTCCTACCCCCTTGTCCCTTACCATGTGCAGCAAATAAGAGAGCTAGGCCCAGAGTCATGAGAGCAGAAGAGCTGGTCCTGCAGCATACCTGCTGCAGCTTTCAGGAGAACAGGCTCTGCACCTCCCCTAGGCAGCACAATAGAACTGATGGTAATGGTGGGGACAGTGAGAATCTGGTCCCTAGGGCATGGGCATGGGAGAGCTTGTCTGTCAAGCAGTGGCATGGACAAGGGAGAGATACTCTCCCCCCTTTTGGCCCTTGCCACCTATTCCAAGCTTGATAACTGGCCCCATGATCACAAGAGTGGGAGAGCTGTCCCTGTCCCTCACCGTCTACAACATTCTAGAGAGTGGGCCCTATACCTCACCTGGACAGAACACTAGAGCTGGCCCCAGTTCTGGGACTGCAAGTGAGTCAACCCCAAGGGTGTGAAAGCAGGAGAGCTGGCCCTGCCCCTAACCAAGTGTGGCACTGAATGAGCTAGCTGGGGCCAGTAATGGAGAGCTCAGCCTCATGGTGTGGTGCAGGAGAGTGGTGGGCTAACAATCTCAGATATCTCCCAGGCCCAAATCTAGAGTTTTGAGTTGATCGATCGAGCAGAACAGCTACCTCATCTATGAACTGCCGGAACACGTGAAGGGTCTTGCTCTGTTGATCCAAAGATGCAGGCTCTTCATGATACAGGGCAACAGAAGGATTAACTGAGAGGAGTCCTAGTGAGGATCCACTTTTGATAATGTAGTTGAAACCAGAGGCCTCAAGCCAATGTGTCATTGCAATGAGCATTTGCAAATAAAGAAGTGTGGACAGTGGGGTATACTGTGGGATACACTGTCATACACTACAGCCTCCACAACAAGATTGCTTTTTTTTTTTTTGGCTGGTAAGGTTGCAAGAGTAGAGGGTGGAAATGAGCTAATGGAGAGATAAGTGGGATTGGGGTGCATGATGTGAAATTCACAAAGTACCAATGAAAATGTTTTTAAAAAGATGAAATAAACCCTTTCCTTTTCCTGCTAAAATGTAACACAAATTTCCATATTTACCCTTATTTTTTAATTCTACATTTTGTTGTTCTCTATGTAAAACTCAAATGCCTTTGGAGAAGGAAAATGTAATATAAAGAACATTTTCTTTATGATTATACTAAAACACGCATTTTCCAGGTTTAGCACATTCCCTGGCTAATCTACTTCAATAAATCTAATTTTAAAAAGAACATATCTCCCAATTCCCATTATCTAAATATAAGTGTATAATAGATGTACTTGATATAAATTGGAGGATACTTACTCTGAGATAAAAGAGATCCTCTACTGACAGCTATAATTGTCATAGCTTGAAATACCTTGTCTTCTGCTGAAAGACAAGAGTTTCAATTATAGAGAAAAAAATTTTTAAATGTGACTCTATCCTATGGTGACAGTAAGATTTGACAAGTAGTACTTGCCTTTGGGCATTTCCTGATCTTGTTACATTTCTCTTTAGAAATGGCTCAAACAGCCTGTTGTACAGAGAAACCACTGGAGCAGACATCTGACTTCTGAGTTTGCCCTAAATGTCCATTACAGTGAACGCTTCTGAGGCTTGTTACAAAATAAAATAGAACTGCCTTAAAGTGTTTGTGTTGGCCACACTGTAAGGCAGCTTTCATTAAGTAATGTTAGAGCCTTCTAGAGACTGTTCAGGAGATTAGGCCAATGTCTTCAGTTGTTCCCATGATAAAAACATTGAGAGTTATTCTTGTTGACCTAGTGAATCAAAAGGAGGAGACTCAAAAGTAATGTTCACAGGGATGGATTTGTGGGTGCATTTTTAGGCTAAAGGGCATGGAATTTATGAGTTTAGTGTAACCTTTTAATCTGTTAAGAGTGTCAATGTGAGTAGGTTTCTAAAATGCTTTCCTTTGACAGAGTGTCTTTGTAATTAATGTGATTATGTGGCTGTGCTCGTCTCCCTATAAAAATACCCAGTGGCTTCCGTACAATGCCAAAAAGCAAAATAGAAAAATGACCTTCTAACTTTCAAAGGATTCTGTCTTTTAGAATGTTTTTCTACAAATTTACATTCAATGTGCATGCCAGGCCTTCATTTTCTGCCTATGTAAATGGGATTATTTGAATAGTGTTAAAAAAAAGTTCACTGGTGTGTGTGTGTGTGTGTGTGTGTGTGTATGTGTGTGTGTGTGTGTACAACTACACACATCAAGTTAAGAATATTTAATGTCTTATCGAACTGGAACTAAATGAAACTGAGGTATTTTTCCCAGGATCCAGTGGGTGAAAAGACAGTTTATGTCATAATGGCCTCTCTCTCAAGCCTAGGCAACACCTCTGTTTACTCTTAGCAATGGAGGGAAAGGCCTGTAACTCCACACGCAGATGAAGCGGAGTGGGAGTGGATTGGGAGGAGGGTGCTGTCCACTCTTCAGGGCAGTTGCTGTCTAAAGGCCAGTTGTGTGACAAAAACAACATGCCTGTGAGGAAGCAGGAGCAGACGGATCCCCAGTAGGCAGACAGGCATAAGAAAGTAGCTCTGGGGGACTGATGCACTTGGCACTAAAATGTTTAAGATGGCTGATGCCCTGTTACTCTCCTTCTGTGAAACAGAGACTTGGTTAGAGGTCTACTTCACACTCCTACTCCATGCTTGACGGGAACTGTTGGGACTTTCAACTCTCCCCGCAGAGAGTTCCTGTGGTAGAAACAAACAGCTTCCCTGTCTTTCTCTGCGTTACCTAATCCCCTGCCATAACCCAACCAGCGAATGAATCTCAGGACAAAAGGGAACTCATCCCATTTCCAGACATGTCACTCTCCCAACAAACCCACGGGTCAGGTGCAGACTCCAATCTTGGGTCCCCTTCCTTAATAGGAAGTTTGTCTCTGTGTGCTTTATTAAGTGTGGGCTCTCACATTTGACAAAATCTGACTGCGTGCAAAGACCTAGCTTTTCCCACCTTTTTATTTTTTAAACGTATTGAGGGTGGGGCAGCAGCGTTCCTGCAAGGCTGGACCATATCATCCTAAAGCCATCACCTCCCGGATCCTTAACATTGGTGGTGCTATGGAATGCTGTCTTCGCAGCAGAACATGGCCATTTTCCTCTTAAGAACAGACATGATTGCCTACAAGAGGCCTGCTGACATTCTTGTGGAAGAAAGGAACCGAGAGAGTTGCTATCTTCTCACCCCAGAATTCCAGCTATCATCCTTTCTGTGTATCTGAACCCCAACAGCTAGCTTGCATGTAATCCTTCCCAGCTGCACATAGATTTGAGAGGTGCTGGAGTTTATATGAGGGGAAAAGTCAACTGAAGGGAATTCTATCTACACAGTTTTCAGAGGCGCATCACGTACATGGGGTGGTGAGTTGGAGACAGGACGTTTTGTGATCCAGCTGATTGTGGTCATCCACACGGCCACAAATAAACCCTCATACCTGTTATTCTGCAAGTAAGCCTGAACAACTCATTGGCTCACCAACATATTAGATATTTTTCTATTGCTGTAATATAGCACCATGATCAAGACCAACTTATAGAAGAAAGACTTAACCTGGCATGCGGTTCCAGCAGTTTGTAGCACATGACAATGGAGTAGGTAGCAAGCAGGTGACTGAAACAGCAGGAGAGCTCATGTCTCCATCCACACCCATGAAGTGCACAGAGCACTGAGACTGCGTGAGATGTTTTTTGAAACCACAAAGCCTGACTTTAAGGAGTGGTATCTGCCCTCCCCACAACCAAGACCGAGTTCTCAGAGTAAAGGAGATATATTTGCCCCAGAGGGACAGAGGGCTGGGAATAAAAGACAAAGACAGGAGATAGAGGATGAGGGAGAAGTGGGAGGGAACACGGCAAAGGGAAGAAGGATTTTCATCTCCAAGGACAAAAGACCACCACTTGATAGAAAGGATGCAGAGTAGCACAAAGGAAAATGGTGGTTTATAAAGGTAGAAGGGGAAACCCCATGTTAGAATGAGATGTTTAATTTTAACTGCACATGTTAATTAGGTTCGCCAAATGGGGCTTTTGGTTGCTGGACTTCAACACTTTAATGGCTGGACCTTGGTAGTCAGTCGCAGGAGGAGGAAGTGGCCAAATAAGGGGAAAGACCTTGGTGGCTAGCTTTCTTTCGGAGTGTTAATCTAATGGGTGTTTTGTTTTGTTTTTGTTTTTGTTTGTTTTTGTTTTGTTTTTTAGCAAGGCAGAGGGGATGGGGAGAAGGACGAGCCCTACCAGAGCCGTGCTCGCCTTGCTTGCCACGCTCAAGGCGGCCAGAGTCCTTTCACTGACCTCTGTAACACACTTCATCCAAGAAGGCTACATGTCCTAACCCTCCATGTTGAGTCTGGGGTCACACAAAGGAAATCCCAAGGACACACTATAGTGGAGCAAGTTTATTTTCCAGGCAGCCAAGGATGCAGCTCCAAGCTTGGGAGTTGGAACCAGGATGCAGAACAAGATTGTTATGGTTTTGAGTTTGTTTATTGTTGTTTGTTTTTGTTTGTTTTAAAGCAAAATCCATAAGCAGGAAGGCATGTGTAGCAAGGGAGGGTAATCTTACCTGGTCTGGTCAATACCAAAGACTCTTTTTTTTTTTTTTTAAACAAGGCTAAGGTCAACAGGATATGATAAGGACCAGGAAGTCAGTGATGTGTAGAGTCAACGGGATGGGAAGCAACAATTATCTCTCTTGGAACTGGGGATATTGGCCTGTCCTTGACTGATGGGTGGTCCCATTGTTCTGATGGTTTTTATTGTTTTTCCCGAGAGCTGAAGGCCTGTGTGTTAAGATGGAGGACAGACCTGAGATGGAGTCAGGCTATCTAGTTCTTTCACTCCACCAACAGTTCCACAGAATAACCGAGCTTTTGCGGGCCACTATCATTCAAACTACCACAACCAAACTGGTCATAGATGAAATTGTTCCTTTAATTCACTCTTGGTGGCCAATATGGAGTTGAATAAATATTTGTTCACAGAGGAAAAGCTCAGACAGCGGCATGAGAGGAAGAGCAGGAGACTGAAGCATCAAGATTAACCTATGAGCATCTTCTTCATTCAGCCTTCTGGCCCTATGCATCTGAGTTTTGGGTGACTATTCAGGTAGCAAACTGTCTCTGTCATCTTTTCATTTGGAAAGCTACTAACCTGCACTCCCGCATGCTTAGGTAATCAAGTTTATTCCTTCCCAAGTCTCTGATGGAGTTGAAGACCAGGTAGCTTAGTTTTACAATTAAGCTTAGTTGTTTAGGAGTTAAGATGTTTTTAGGTCTAGATAGATGTTTTAAATTGATAATGGCAAGATGTGATGGGGATTGATTTACATTCAGAATTTTAGATGCACCAAGATAGGAAAGATGTCTTCTCCAAGGCTGTCAAGTATAAATAGCCAAAACATTAAGAATGTAACATTTATATATTACCTGATTGTGTCATGGTTCTTCTTGCTGTAGGTAGTTTATTATATATATGTTTAATAATATAAATGTATATGTAAAAAATTAAAATGCTTATTTAATTTTTAAGAAGTTGAAAAAAAGATTAACTTATGAATCAAAACAGGTACCAAAACCCTACAAGGTTCCTGACACTGAGGGTCAAGCATTAGGAGTGCTGGCCCTTTTGTCTCTGTCTCTAAGCTTGGATCCCTGGTGTAGGGTTTTCTCCTGGGTCTCAAGAGCCTGGAATGGAGCACAGTCTGAATCCAGACTCACTGCTGGGATACTAGGCACTTCCTCTTAATTCAATTTTCTTTTCTGGAGACGGACTCAAGCCTAAGTAGGCTGTGGCTAACATTCTGGGATTTCTCGTGTTTTTTCTGACCTCTATGTCTAGTTTAAAAATCATGACTTTCTCTCTTTGCCTCCCTTATCTTGGCAGCCTCTGAGATTTTCAGCTAGTCTCCCTGTTGTTATTCTTTCAAATTCTAATAAAATTTTCCACAAGCTTTTCTGCTGAACCTGTTTTTAAATGTTTTTATTAATGAGACTAAGAATTCCTAAAGAGAATCTTGATGCCCTTAGTAACAACCCAGCAAGTACTGATAGAGTAAAGAACGGTGAGCTAAATTGAATTGAGCTCAGCCCAAGGTTGCTTCCATATTTTGAATTCCTATGTAACAAACTACAACTGAACTTTGTATCTCACTAACTGAAAGCCTTGTTTAGGAATACACTTTTGTTTGGTTTGGTTAAGACAGAGCTTTTCTGTGTAACCTTGGCTGTACTGGAACTCACTTTATAGGTCAGTCTGGCTTCAAACTGACAAAGATTCTCCTGCCTCTGCCTCTCCAGTGCTAGGACTAAAGGCGTGCACCACCTCAGTTTTATAGCAAATAGTGCCGAGTCTCCCGTAGCTGCAGGATGCTAACTGATCAGAATTCATGCAGAAGAGGGGAAGGCAGAGCTCTAGCCCCTAAACTGTGTGCCTCACTCCAGTTAGTGTCCACAAACCCAGTTTGTGCACTGTACACCTCTTCTGAATTAAGAGTTACACTTTTTGTAAATTGCTCTTTGCTCAGAGTTTTAGGTTTAGATAAGAAAGAGCAAAACTATGAGTGGCATTTTAGATAGAAAATCTAGAGTCAAGCAGCAGTTTGTATAATAGAAGAGTCAAATGTGACTCCCCACTCTTTTATAAAAAGATAATTATGACAAAACTATAAATTGAAATAAAACAAGGCTTTGTAAATTTCCATATGATGGGAAAATTTATTCACTTTGAACAATTTGAATTTAAGGTCTCTTTAGGACTTCCGAGATGGAAAAGGTGGTTTGTATTTACTGTGTAGCAATTCCCTCTGAGTTGAAACATTTCATAGTGGAGTAAAGCTAATGAAAACGGAAGAAGTAAACAGCTCACCAGCTTCCGGAAGTTTCTGAAACCAACCAAATGCACAAGCACCGTCTCTCCCCAAGGTTGTATAAGCAGTAAGGACAGCTTGAGGAGATTAAGACCAGCCTACCTGCCTGGAAAAGACTCTTGAACACTCAGAGCTACTTTCAAGTTGAGCAGAGTCCCAGCCTTCCAGCTAATTAATGGGGTTAAGTTCTTAGAGGAGAGAGGGAGTGTTCAAGTGAAAAGGTGAGGGAATGGAGGTTTGGTTAATTTGGAAATGAAGATGCATTTTGAGAACTTGTTATGGAGAGGCACTCTTTATGGTATGTGTGTGTGTATGTGTGTGTGTGTGTGTGTGTTTGTAAGTATGTAAGGTTCCTTGTGTTAGTCAGTTGAGAATACATGACAAACTCTCTAATTAAGCACATGAGTGAGTTAAGTCTAATCTTTACTTACAAGGTAAATGGGGAGAAAAATGAAAGGCACTGTCTTAGTTGTGGTTACTATTGCTGCGATGAAACACCATGATCAAAAAAAAAAAGTAACTTGAGGATAAAGGTTTATTTGGCTTGTATATCCCAAGACATTGACCACTGAGGAAAGTTAAAACAGGAATTCAAATCATGAGCTCACACAGAGTCAGGCCCTTTTTGTTGAGGAAGAGGTCTCATGCCCCAATGTCATGTCTCCAAGTGAAATGAAAATAATAACTCTAACCTCTGAAGTCTGGATACACAAAAATATAGAAAATTTAAAAAAAGAAGTTAGGTCACATGCATACATAGCAAGTAATACCTTTAAGGGAAATATCCAACTGCTTGTATGACTGACTTACATGGAATGCCGATGCACTTCATTAAATGGAAAAGGACAATTAGGTACCATTTATTAACCTTTTAAAATAAACACAAGAAAAAATGCACAGTACTTTGATAATTGTTCAAAATTTATTTTCCAAGTCAAAGGTTTAATTTAAATGGTGGCCAGTTCTGTTCTGTGTTTCAGTGGTATAGAATATCTATTTTTAGAGACACAAATTAAGACTTACTTCTGACTGCATGGGTTTGTTTTTCACTGCTCTGACTAAGAAATAGAAGAAGTGAAAGTGCCATTTATTTGAACACACGAAACTGATTTAAGAGATGAAGCCAATACTTGCTCATTGAATAGCCTAAAACCTAATTGATCTGTTGGTAAAAGATCTGATGAACAAATTGCTGTTATCGGTGAGACAGTCTGACAAAGACTGACTAAAAACAGATGGGTCACACAGGTTATAGCTTGATTTCTTGTTACACAATATGTTTTTGAAAAGGAAGAATGTCTAGCCAAAAAAAATAAATCTAGCGTTTTAAAAAGCTTTATAAATTACTTCCATATCTTAGAAGTGAATATAAACTGCCTTATTTGCATTATTAATTGCATGGTTTTTGTTAGCTTGAGCTTTTTTAATAGCAATATTTTATAGTTATCAAACTAGTTGCCATTTTAAATGTCTTTGCACTATGTCAAAACTAGAAGATTTTATTTTTCCCCCCAGTCAATATTGTGGGTTCACCTGGATGTTTGTAAAATTGTTTCTTGGGAAATGACACATTCTAGGCATGGGCCTTGGCTTCTTCATAATTGTCCTCTAGGGTACATCTGAGAGTATTCAAACTAAAAGCTGCTCTGACATAGGCTTAGCCGGCAGAATCTGAAAAAAAAAAAATAAACATGAAGCCTGAAAAAAAAAAAAAACAAGTAGAAGAAAAAATGACCTAAACACATAGGAAAGACGCAAACCCTGGGGCTGCTGCTTGGAGTCTGATTGAAGAGCTGAGGTAATGAAAATGACTCTTCTTTTATTGGTCTCTACAGGGCGTGGTCATGTGGTAGGGAATCCTGCCTTTGAGTCTAAGGAGAAAGAGAAATAAGGGCTAATTGAATTGCCCTGACAATAGCTCTAGAAAACCCTCATAGTTCTTCCACATATAGCCATTTTAAAATACAGGTCCTTCATTTTTTTTGATGGTAATGAAGGGCACAATTTTAATTGTTCCTTATCTGGTCATTTCATTTATTAGTTCTTAATAATAAAAAAAAAACCAAAGGCCTAGCATTTAATTAAATTTGTATGAAGGACTTCCTACCACACAATGAGGCCATTGATTTTTCTCTCTACATGAAAAGTAAACTGGAGTGAGAACTGTGTTTTAGAGAAATGGGGTCTATGAAGACATCTTCACAGCTAAAGGCAATTTCTTTGGCGAGAATTTCCCATCCCTTCACTTCCAGGACTGTGATGGGGTTCAGAACATTATGAACCAAATAGCCTAAGCTGAACAACTTTGAGTCAACTTCAGAAGCAGCAATGTCTCCCCTATCTGTTGAAATTAATTACAAAGTCTTCCTGAGGAAGCTGCTGTCATTCGCCCTCAGGAGAAAAAAATCATATTTGCCCTTGAACTGAACCAACATGAGCAATCAGGCCTTGTTAAGTTTCCCCCAGTTTATGACCATTGGATCATCTTCTTCCACCCCATCCTGTGCCTCCAGAATTGCCCCCTCTTTATCAAGCCTGGCATAAAAATTCTCTTTTTTTATTTGTATCTTGAGATTTTTATTTTTCTATGAAAGCTCCTGTATCATACAAAACATATGTTAATAATTTTGTGTGGGCTTCCCCTTGCATGACACTGGAGTAGTAGCTGAGAACTTCCATCTTGATCCACAAGGAGGAGACGGAAAGAAGGAAACATTTGGAATGGGCTTTTGAAATCTCAATGCCCACCCCCAGCAGCAGCGGACCTCCTCTAATAAGGCCACACCTCCTAATCCTTCTCAAATGGTTCCACAATATATATATATATATTGTGGCTATTCTCATTCAAATCACTACCCTCTACTTCTTCATTCCCACAGACTTGCAGGCCTATCATAATGCAAATTTTGCAACCTGGAAAATAATAAAAGCAGCCCTAGTTCCAGAGAGACCTTCTGGGGAGATTGGACCTATCTCATCCTTTCTACGTAAATGCTATAGATAAAATTCTTTGGGGGAGCATTACAACCTGTGTATACTTCCCAGTTTCCTAAAAAGACACATAAAACTTTTGGGCAACACCCCAAACTTGACACTTGCTAGCCTCTCTTTACCCTTAAGTGTATGGCAGTCTTCTCAACCACCCCTGTCCATCCACAAAAATGGAGTGCTATCAAACTCTCCAAGTCCAAAGTCATGCCAATTTCAGGTTGATTTTAATGTGTATGTGTTTGACAGAGATAGAGATTCCCATATAGATAATAGATGGAAGATACATATAGAGAGACAGAGAGAGAGACAAAGAGAGAGACAGAGAGGAGAGAGAAAGAAAAGAAAAGAGAAGAGAAGAGAGAGAGAGAGAGAGAGAGAGAGAGAGAGAGAGAGAGAGAGAGAGAGCACGCAAGAGCGCACATGTAGGCACTCACAGATTTATGCCCATATGCTATGGCTTATATGTGGTCTGAGGACCTGTTCTTTCCTTTTACCAAAGCACTGGTGCTGAGAACTCTGTGGGACCCAGTTACGAACTCCATGAGGCCTTACTACCAGTCTGAAGTTTTTATCTTCTAGAATGAGGAAGACATTACACTTCTGCATCTAAGCATTGCATCTTTTTTTTCCCTTGGCAGATCTACATAAATAAATCTCTTGGGTTTTTAAAAGTAAGCTGAGAATCTAGGCTATTCTTGGAATTGGATCTCCTGAAGGCTACTGTTGATCACACGTGGTTGGTGTACTTGGGTAGCCTTGCATGTAATTGGTAGATTCCTGGAAAACTTTGGAAATGGAGACATTAGAGGGTAAAACTCAAACTGTAAGCAGGTATGAAAGATAATTACCACCAATATTCTGTAAGCCACTGCCCCACAATATTCATTCATCACTTCATTCTTAGATACCTATAGGCCTTATAAATTCTCCAGCTTATCTATAAAGAACATTTATATAACAATAAAACTAACTTACATTTAATGGGACTTACAGAGGAGAAGACATTATTTAATGCTTAAATAACAGAAGCAAATGTCATAGAAGTTATGTGGTTTCATGGGAAGGCTATTGTGTGCTACACAGTGAGCATCCTTTTTATTTTCATTTTTGGGAGATGTCTTGGGAAAGCAAAGGCAAGGCCATGTGTTACATTTGCCACATTTAACTGGAAGTTTATTGACACTTTTCAGAATCTAGCTCTCATGGAGATATAGTGTGGTCATTTTGTGTCTTGTCACCAGGACACCTATCTAGCCAGCTAAAGTAAATTATTGATAACTTTCTGAGTACACCAGAAAATGCCAAGATCTCCTGCCTTAGCTTTCCTCACTTTTTTTACTTGACTGCCTAGTAAGGAATATAAATGTCACTCTCTTTTAGTTTTTCTTGACTCTTCCTTCCAGAAACCCTGAACTTAGAGTCTAGAATTTTCTTGTTTCAATGCCTACCTGTCTACCAATGGAAACCATTTTATGCCTCAGATTCTATAATGCCAAGCTCAAGGTTCCATATGTCCTTTAGAACTTAAAAAAATAAATTTAAGAAATGAATATAAACAGGTATCAGAGAACCTCTCCACACTATAATAATTTATATACTTTTACAAATTTATGTACTGGGAAATCAATATGTTTCCTCCCCCATGGGACTTGAAGACTGGTGTAGTGAAAGTTTTGATGTTTTTAAAACTCGGTTAAGTCAGGTGAACATATTTTTGTTTTGGTCCCAGATGTGGCATCTGAACTGCTTCAGATTATCCACAGCAGCTACCTATAGTGTATCTCATGCTCTGGCAGGGGCATGACTTGCGCCATCTGCAGATAGTTTACAATTCTGGGCACTCTTGAGAGGTTATAAATAGGAGAGCCCCAAGAGGGCCATGGCGGTTGCTGCTCTCCCTGCTGGTGTCCACTAATGCTACTGGTTCATCGTGCTGCTGTGTTTGCTGGACTGCTGGACTTCTGGATATCCTGACTATGAAGATTGGACTTGCCTCAAGGAACTACATTCTTAAAGAGCAGGAAGGAGTCTAAGGAGACATACACTGCCCTTTCCCGTCTACCATTCTTTGTCCCCTACCTAGTGTTGGGGTCCTGGAAGGGATTAGGGTGTGTAAGGGTTGGAAGGGAGCTAGCAGTATAAGAACTCCAATGACAGAGATTTTAAAATACACACTAACAGACTGGGGCTCTACTAGGTAAGTTACAGGGACAAGGCCTGAACCTGTGTGTGGCAGAGGCATGTGGTTAATCGGGAGATCTTGGTTACAACTCTGACTTTGAGGACCAGCTGTAAGAAGATACTCCTTCTTAGCTTTCATTTTTCTTATCTTCAAATCAGAGTTCAATTTGATTTATCCGGTCTCTCCTAAAGACTGAGAGTCTACAAACTTGACTTTTACAACTTTCTGAAATAAATTTATATGCTACTAAAAAACACCATTTAGATGCTCATGATTTCTCTATTTAAGATCATAACATAAATTACATGTTAATGGATATTAAATAGAAGTTATTGTAATATATTTATTTTTGTATGCAAATTAAAAAAATAACTTGCAACTTGCAAAACAGAAGAGAAGATGCATATACATGTACATATATATCCAACTTTGTCCGAGGGTTGAGTTCTTATTTCTTCTAGGGAATCTTTTATCAGAGTTCTACAGTTTGCTCTTCCTTAATAAATTATGTCTGGTGTGCCTAATTATATGGGCGGAGGAAAGTTGGGCATATTGCATCCTGACCATAGTTTTCCTCTTCTTCATAGGAAGAACTAGACTAAGTTCCGGTCACAAAACCTGCTCTGAAATTTGTCAAAACTCTGGTTCACAGGTCCCTTCTAAAAAATGCACTCAAGTAAATGCAAGTATTGAAAGATCCCAGTAAATAAAACTCCAATTCACCCATGCTTGCTGTTTGTCAACTTGACATATGATAGAGTCATCTGGTAAGAGGAAGCTGGAATTTAAATAATAACAACCAGATTGACCTTAGGCAAGCCTGTGTCTTAGGTATTTTCTTGATTAATGATTAATGTGGGAGGAGCCAGTCCACTGTGGGTAGTGTCATCCTGGGAAGGTGGCTCGAAAATATATAAAAGCAAGTTGAAGGATCATGGAAAGCAAGCTAGCAAGCAACATTCTATTATTGTTTCTGCTTCACTTTCTATCTTCAGATTCCTGCTTGAGTTCGTGCCCTGACTTTCTTTGGTGATTGACTATGACCTGGAAGTATAAGCCAAATAAATCCTTTTCTTCTCAAGCTACTTTTGCTTGGCATTTTATCACAGCAGTAGAATGCAAACTTGAGAAGCACCCTTGGTTCTTATATGATATATTGCACTCCGGCTGGATGCTTGGTTGGGGCAAGATCTGATTCTATCTCTTGAATGCTCTTCAAAAATTATGCTTTCTGAAATGTTTTGTTTTCTACCGTTTACATACAGTGTAGATGCCTTGTGCCTTTTCCTACCACTCTCAGCCTTCCTTTTACGCCCATTGGGTACCTTGTTTTCTATTTTTTCCTGGTAGCTTCAGAAGAACAGAAAAGATCTGAGCAAACTATACTACATGCTGCCTGCTTCCAAGAATACATGATAGTTTGTGTTTTTTAAATAATCTAGTTTGTAATCACTTGTG
The DNA here is from genome assembly GCF_964271855.1 of Acomys minous. NCBI lineage: Eukaryota > Metazoa > Chordata > Mammalia > Rodentia > Muridae > Acomys > Acomys minous. The sequence continues at coordinate 126,997,655 of NC_140485.1, read as the reverse complement.
GCAGAATCATATAATCTAGTAACTCTGGGTTCACCTGTTTGCCTAGCAACCATAGGCTACACAAAAGAACAGGTATACCCTTCAGAAGATATGTCTTCTCTATGCAACACCTCAAATATAAGTGTTACAGGCATGGCTGGCAACTGTCACACCTGCTGCCTTTCTCATAAGAAAGTTAAAAGGATAAGAAAACAAGCCATGTAATACAGAAAGTGGGAAAATAAAAATAGACTTTTAAAGGGCATATTGGTATGAATGTACTTTGTTGTAGTGATGAGGACTAATATTTGATGTCAAGAGCATAATAAAAGATAAAACATCAGATACCCTGAGAAGAACCAACTATAAAACTATAAAATATATAAGAAATAACACCCACATCTCCCTTAATTGATGCTACTGCAAAACACTATTGTTATTTAAGAGATGTATCTTACTCTTTCAATTTTGATATCCCTGGTCTAAAGGGATGGATTTTGTTCATATTCTGAGGAGATGTTTCTACTAATTACTTTTTTGGACAATAAGGTGTGGTACATGAAATAAAATCTTTGGAGGGTTATTAGTTTATTATACCAAGATGTTTAAAGATGTCTAGAGTATAGATTTTTTCCCTCAAGAAACTATCTAGACCCCTGCATGATACCACACCATATGGGTGGGCATTGCACCCTGAGATGATCTCAGTCCTGTACCATGCAGAAGGTACCCAGTGGCCCCAGGCACCATTAAGATGAGCGAATGGTGTAGAGATGGAAGAGAGAGAACGAGAAGTAGAACAGTATGTACAGTTAAGAGATGCAGACTGGAGACTCAAGGGTAATGAGGAACAGCCTGTTAGGAGTAGCTTGCACTGCCACCTGAGGCCACAGTGAGACCCTGATCTGTATTGTCACTAAGGACCATGTGTGGGTCCATGACCCTGCAACAGTTGAGGGTCTGTGTCAATAACCATGGTCCATGTTACCACCAAGGGCCATGTGGGCCTCCCTAGACTGAGCTGCTATTTGGGCCCAGGTTGATGGCCAATGGCTGTATAGAGCTGGCTCTGCCCCTCACCAGCTTTGGCATTCAGGAGAGCTAGCTCTGCATGTTACCTGGGCATCGCAGTAGAGCTAGTCCTGGTTGCAGGGCATGGGTGAGCTTGCATTAAGGGAATGAGCACAGGAAATTCATTCCTGTTCCTCACCCGAGCAGTATGGGAAAGCCATCTCCAAGGGTCTGAGACCAGAAGAGCTGGCCCTACCCGTTGCTGGCTGTGGCACTCAAGTCAGCTGGATCCTCCTCTCACCTGGGCAGTGCTAAAAATAAAAAACAAAAAAACTGGCCCATGTGGTGTAGGCTTGAGGGAGCTGGCCTTGATGGCATGCACACAGAAAAGATGTCCGGTTGGTCAACTCAGCTATCACCCAGACACAGATCTTTGAGTTGGCTCACCCAGACATCCACCCCCTCTATGAACTACTGGAGCATGTAAAGGGGCTCATCTTTCAGAATCCAAAGCTGCAAGATCTTCATGACACAGGACAACAACATGATATCTGAGAGGAGTCCCAGTGAGGATCCAGTATTGATAGTGTAGTAGAAACCAGAGGCCTCAAACCAGACCAGTGACTCACTGCAGTGAACATTTGCAAGAAAAGATTTTTGGGCAAAAAGTTATACTATGTGACACACTGTGACACTCTGAAGCTTTCATGGTGGGATTTTTGTTTGTCTGGTTTTTTTTTTTTGCTTGTTTGTTTGTTTTCTTTTGTGGGGAGGTTGCAAGGGCAGATATGAAGGGACAGGGAGATGAGTGGAATTGGGGTTCATGTTTTGAAATTCACAAAGAATCAATAAAAAGCCTTGAAAAACTATCGAGATGTATATACATGTATTGTTTCAACAAACACTTATTGAAATTCCTTGAGGGCCCAGAATTTAGCTACTAGTTATAGAAAGATATTTTTCTACATGTAAACATCCAGTTGGACCAGCAGCATTTGTTGAATATGCTATCTTTTTTGTTTTTTGTTTATTTTTTTTCATTGTATGTGTTTTTGCTTCTTTGTCAAAAATCCATAAGTATATGGATTTATTTCTGGGTCTTCTATTTGATTCCATTGGTCAACCAGCCTACTTCTACGCCAATACCATGCTATTTTTATTACTGTTGCTCTATAGTACAGCTTGAGATCCGGGATGGAGATTATTTCAGAAGACATTTTATTGTTCAGAATTGTTTTAGCTATTCTGTGTTGTTTGTTTGTTTTGTTTTGTTTTTCTACTTGAAGTTGAGAATTGATCTTTCAGGGTCTGTAAAGAATTGTGTAGGTATTTTAAGAGGGATTGCATTGCTGATTGCTTTTGGTAAAAGGGCCATTTTTACTATGTTGATCCTCCTGATTGATAAGCATGGGAGATTTAACACCTATCAGAATGGCTAAGAGTCACTCAAGTGACAGCACATGCTGCCGAGGAAGTGGAGAAAGGGGAACAGTCCTCCATAGGTAGTGAGAGTGCCAACTTGTATAACCACTTTGGAAATCAATCTGTGGGAACAGTGCTACCTCAAGACCCAGTTATACCATTCCAGGGCATATACCTGAAAAATGCTTCACCATGCAAAAAGGACATTTGCTCAGATATGTTCATAGCAGCTTTTTTCCTAATAGCCAGAAACTGGAAAAAACCTAGGTGTCCCTCAACTGAGGAATAGACAAAGAAACTATGGTACATTTGCACAATGGAACACTTACTATTCAGCTATTAAAAACAGGAAAATCTTGAAATTTGCAGGCAGATGGATGGAAATAGAAAAGAGCACTCTGAGTGAGGTAACCCAGACCTAGAAAGACACCATTGCTGTGGGAAAATCCAAGAAGCCCCTTACAGGAAGAAGGACTCATTTTAGCTCATGGTTTGATGGTGCATACATACATCATGGCAGGGAAGGTGTGATGCTGGGAACAACTCTCTTCTATGACTACATCTCAGTGTACCAGGAAACAGACAGCCTAGCAAGTAGTGCTGGGTACACACACACACACACACACACACACACACACACACACACACACACACACACACCTCAATGTCCCCCAGGCTAGAGATATACTTCCTCCACCTAGGCCCTACTTACCAAAGGTTCAACAACTTCCTAAAACAGTGCCACCCACAACCTCCCCAAACAGTGTCACCTTCTGGATAACAACTCTGCAAACACATGAGCCTGCAGGGGACATTTTACATTCAGACAAGAATACATGGGCTGTTCTTTAGTCTTTAGTCTGGGCCAAGAGTGTCTATACCATGGCTTGAAAGACAGATGTCTTCCTCCTGAGCAGAGTGGATGAAGTTATTGTCCACTCCAGTAGACATAACATTTTTCTTCTGAGACTGCCCATTATCAAGGATTTTAGTTATCAAAAATCACAATTCCTTTTCTAAACCACTGCCCATGGTCCACTGAGTATGCAGGTGTCACCCAGGCCCATCCCTATTACACTCATGGGACTTGGGGACAAAGGTGCTGATGGGAGTATGCTGATCTTCCTGCTGCTTGCTGGGCCATAAACAGTGACGTCCTTATGTCTCAAATACAGGAATCTGTTGCTTCTGTTAGCATCTGTGAAACAGGAGCAGAGCAATTTGCTAGCTTGTAACTAAAGCCGACTCTGACTCTTTGCAACTCTTTATGTCTACTGTTGTAGAAGTCTTCCCAGTGTTATTAATCCAACCCCTCATTCTCTAGGAGGATCTGGAGGTTAAAGAGGAATGTACTCAGCCTCGGAGCTAAAACCTAGAATTGAATGGGAGAAGAAGCCTTGGTTAAAAACAGAGCAATCTGCCCTTCTTATTATTGGTAATGGTGCATATTGATATCAAGGACAATCTAGAAGAAAATAGAGATATTTCACCAAACAGCACCATATGCCAAAAATAGCTATGGCATATTGAAGACCAGATAACAGACATAGTTCTGGATTATTACAGATGAACGTTGAAGTTTTTATTATTGTAATTTCCTTATTACCGCATCTAGTGTTGGATTTTTACAGATGAATGCTAAAAATTTCAATTTTCTGATGTGTCAAGCATTACAAGTTCTCTGGATGTCTTCCCAACCTAAGTCATGTCTTGTCCCTTCAGGTGTACATCCCCGTCCCAGCTCCAGCCACATTTAGCCCAGTTCTTAGTCAGCTGAGCCGTCCAATCAGTGAATAAGGCTGGATCTGCCCTGCCCATTCCCAGTGTGGGGGTCAGGAGTTTCCTGTTTGTTGCTTAATGAATGACAAGCCTTGCTAGTATCCTTGTAGATGTCAAGGAAGCCAAAATAGCTGCCCTTCTGAAGAAATTACATTCTGACCCAAATTAGGTTTCATGGGGCTTGGCTCCCCCCTCCCCCTCTCCACCTCGCACTTAAGCCTTCAGATTCATCTGTTCACTTTCTGTTTAGAAAAACAAAGGTATTGACTGGGTTTGCATGTGCACTTTGGCATCCCTAGGAATAGTACTAGATTTGGTCAAGTGGATACATTCTCGGCCCTCTTTCTCTCTCATCTTACCTTTGCTAAAGAAATGACAAATTACCAGGCTATTAGCATCCTTATAAAAGCCATTAACCTCAAAGTAAGCATTTGAAATTTAACTCAAGAGAATGTTGCTGACAAACACAATTAAAAAGAAATCACTCCCAGTGAAACCAAGGACAACATAAGACCCCAGAAGCCCAAAGTGCGCACCTACCACAGCAGGCAGCATGTGACCTGTATCCAGCTCTCACTACTGTCCAGCTTGTGTTCTGCTGCACCCAAAGTCTGTAAAACAGTTATTTTTATTTCTGTCTGTTACAAAGAAACAACACTAGAAGAAAGGGGACATCTATGTCTGACATCTGGAAAGTCAAAGTGTCCAAGCAGCATGATGTCACAACACTCTTTTATATAATTTTTGTTTTACATCTCTTTTTAAATCTCTGTTTCTGCAGATCTTGTCAATGCTCTATTCTAGAAAGAATTTCAAAGTCCACACACACAACACTTTAAAAAATGTTTGCCTTTCTTTGGTTGTTAAATCAGCATCATGCTCACAGGTAAGGATTATCTTTGCTTAAAGAAAAGCAGCTCTATAGTGATGACAGTTTATCATCCTGGTTGTGACATCATCTTTTAGGATTTGTGCAGTTTCTCTCAAGCTTGGTGCTAATTCTCCTGTTGTTGTCTGTGTCAGATTTGTTGCCAACAGTCACTTGGCCACCCAGTGTGGCATATTTCAACACAAGTAGCTAAACTCACTCCCTATGAAGAGTTATTTTGTTTACAAAGAGCTAAAGCTAATAAAAATTTCAACAGAGTCACCTTTTATTCAATAAAGACAAAAGCCATCTGTCACCTTCCAACTACCCATTTGTCAAGTTGGATGCCTGAACAATTGATATGCTCCATTAGTTTCATAAACAAGAAAATGTGAGCCAAGGAATCCTGGTCATTTGTTTACTGGTCAGTGTGCTGTCTACATAGGGAGAAGCTAAGCATTCATAAAGATCTTTCCAAAACACCTGCAGGCACATACACACACTCTGACTGCAATCATTTTGTATCTGTGACAAAAGTAATCTACTGCAGACAGGCTTTGGGCAGTAATACATCAGGCTGGAGAAAGAAAGCTGTGTTAACTTTCTGCTAGGGAGAAGTATTCTAGAAGACAAAATTTGAAAAGTAAAGGATGGATTCTTGAAGAGACTCAACCTTTAAGTAATGGCTTTTAAATGTTGTGCATTAGGCAAACAAAGGACTTGTTATGTTGCTTGAAAATATAAAAATGAAGAGTAAGGGAAAAAGAGAGAGGCTTTAGCTAGTGTTGTGACTGATGACCATCTTTGAAAAGAAGTGATCATCTTCAGACATTTTGCAAAAGTGAAAATATTTTTTCATGGATAGAACTTGCCAAAAGCACTAAAATGATTTATATTTTTTGACCAGTGGAGATGACCACTCTTTCCAAGTGTACTTTGAAAAGGAGATCCAGCATGAATTAACAAATATATGAAAAAAAGACTTATCAAAATGATAAATGTTACACAAACAAACCAGGGCAATGAAAAAGTTTATTAAAATTATCTGGCTATAAATGTTGGGAACTCTGATATCTATGAAATTCTAAATAAGTGAGAGGATGCCCCTCTGGGTGTTGAAACAGGGTATAATCAAATGTTTTGCTGATGATTGAAAGAAAAAAGGACAGAGTGAGATTTCAGGCCAATAAGCAGTTTAATTTCTAAGGGGAAATATCTAAGGCATTGAATGAAGGTCTATAAATGCAGTCTGAAATCTCTCTTCAGAATATACACAGCTGGAATTAATCTCTTTAAGAACCAAGGGAGTGATTGGCAGGTTCCATGCCAAAGTGCTCTCACACAGGGCAGAGTATGCCCATCAAGTGGCTTGGTTGGGTGGCTTAGAATCCTACTCAGGTTGGCTTAATAAAAATGGAGACATTTTGAGCAAGCATGGAGAGGCTCTCAGAAGTGCCAAATAAAGAATAATGGAAGAATAGCATTGGAAAACAAGCACGAGAAACCATAATGCCTAAGACTCTGTGGTAAGAAAGATGTGGTCGTGATTCTATATTACTGTTGCCGAGTCCATCTTTATGATTAAATCTAAGTCTGTGAGAGCTGCTCATGAACAGCCTCATCTCTAACACGTTGGCTTCCCTGCCCTCTTTCAATCACTTCCACAGTTTCAGGAGAGTGGATCCAACTAGATGAGCTAAAAGAAGCATCCCCTTTCAAGGTCACAGAGGAAGAGAAAAAAATCTATCTTCCTTAGGTTGCCAGAGTGAGTGATAAAGGTCTGCTTTGCTAACATTCTCACAAAATAGCTCTCCTTTCTCTCTCTCCTTAGCTCTAATATATATTATATATGTATAAAATACAGATATAGATTTACAAATATTATTCCTGAGTTCCTTCTAAATATGCACCTGCCATCATCCCACTTTTATTGTCTCTAACATGAGTGGATATTACCAGTTATTCCTGAGACAATTGTGTTGTCTTTACATGGGGATGTGTTAGGAAAATTCTCAGTCCACATGATTTTCAGCACTCTGAATTTTGGTGTGCTGCCAAGTAATTCCATGTCTGGATCACTGATGGCTGTGACATGGTTTATCTTCTTTGCCAACTTGATGGAATCTGGAATCAACTAAGAGATTTGATTGTGGACAGGTCAGTAAAGTCTTTTTTTCTGGAAGGACCAAGCAAAAGGAGAGGGTCCTTCCCCAGTGGATACTACCTTTTGGAGGTAGTCCAGATACACAGAAACCAGAAGGAAAAAGCTCTTGCTTTTCAGCTAACTTCTCTACTGTGTCTATCTACCTTGTTGCTACTTCAGCTCCCATCCTTTATTAATACTGGATCCTAACTTCCTTAACCATCCAATGTAGACTGAAGACCTTGGCTATACAGAAATCCTGCAGGCCTTCAAAACAAAATTGGATTTGCTGAATTACGCAGCCTTTGTGCACTGTGAAACTACCTTTCTTGGTTCTATCCCTCTGCAATGTGCAGTCATTGTTGGACTACTCAACAGAAACCTTGTAAGCCACTCTAATGAAACCCTTGTAATATCTTCAGGCTGTCATTCCTGTTCTTCTAGAGAATTCTGACTAATACAATGGTCCTGATGTTAGCTATTACCTTTGAACATAGGAGGAGAAGGAAATGCTCTAAAGCGTGCTCCTTTAGCTTTCAGTGGATCAGCAAACCTTGACCTCCATATAGAGTCAGTTCTAATCTTATGTAGGCATGAGTTTTGTGATGATCATAAGCAGTCTATGTGGACACTCTACTGCACCATGTACCACAGTCTCTTTGCAGGAATAATGTCCTCCATAGTCTAGCTTCTCAAAACACAGTCACTCTTTTCTGAAAATTTCCCCGGCTGAGATAACTAGGTCACTGATGTTCACAAACTTTTTAAAGACTCCCTTATTTCCAAGGATTGATTGGCATACGGATATACACATTTCACTATCTTCAACTTAGGATAAGAGTAATGGGATTTTAGACATACATTGGGTCAACCTTTTGAAAGAAGAGATCCCATCCCTCTTCATTCACAGATATGGTGTTCAAGAGGACTCCCTAAGTGTTCGGTCCTCCTTAGGAAAGCCACTTAAACAAGCATTTCATCTCAGAACTGAAGAGAATTTGATGTATCCACAAGCACCAGCTATGTTTCATAGATATCCAGACGTCTAGAACGTTAGCAGTAAAAAACTAGAATCTGTGGATAAATCACTTTATGAATACCTATTAGTTTGCTCTGCAAATTACTATCTGATGCATGGTTTTCTAATATATGGTCAAGGACAGCCAGCAGTCCTGCTCCACCACCTCTTATGGCACATTTTCCTAGCTGCCACTATAATCCAGATGCCATTCATTTATTTCTTGTTTCTCTAAGGCTGGAAACCATGCACTGGATCCTTTGGAATAGTAATGAGAGGACACTGATTCCCACCAAGATTCATACCTAACGGAAGTTTCTTCAGAGGAAGATGATTTGAATGTCAAGAACCTAAAAGTTGACATTTTGCTATGGAGACTTGAGCTGGTTAGCAAAAAAAAAAAATTGTGTTCAATAGAAGAAATACTCTGCTAAATGGGATAAACATGAGTATGCCTGTAGCTATGTGAGTAAGTTGACAAGGCTATGAAATGAAAGATCGTGTGGTTTAACACAAAATTAAAGACACATGCTCACCATTAAAAATAAACTTTATAAATACTGTTGCTATGGGGCTAAAAAGATGGCTCAGTGGATAAGAGCACTTGCTACATTTCCAGAATATCTATGGTTTCCAGCACCCACATTTAAGAAAAAAAAGATAAGAAGTGCATGGGGGGAGTGTATTGAGGAGAATATGGGAGAATGAGATGGGGGGATTGGAAATACATATGATCATAACTAATTGTTTCTGTGTATAAAATTCTTTTTTTTTACTTTATTAATTTATTCTTGTTACATCTCAATGGTTATCCCATCCCTTGTATCCTCCCATTCTTCCCTCCCTCCCAATTTCCCCTTATTCCCCTCCCCTATGACTGTTCCTGAGGGGGATTACCTCCCCCTGTATATGCTCATAGGGTATCAAGTCTCTTCTTGGTAACCTGCTGTCCTTCATCTGAGTGCCACCAGGTCTCCCCCTCCAGGGGACATGGTCAAAGGTGAGGCACCAGAGTATGTGAGAAAGTCATATCCCACTCTCCACTCTACTGTGGAGAGTGTTCTGTCCATTGTCTAGATCTGGGTAGGGGTTTAAGGTTTACTATCTGTATTGTCCTTGGCTGGTGCCTTAGTTTGAGCGGGACCCCTGTGCCCAAATCTGCCTATCATAATGTTCTACTTGTAGGCTTCTAGGACCCTCTGGATCCTTCTACTTTACCATTTTCCCATGATTCTCTCATCTAGAGTCCCACTAGAATGTCCTCCCCTCTGTCTCAGTTTCCTGGTAAGTGAAGGCTTTCGTGGGGCATGCCCCTTGGGCTAATGTGCAGATATAAGTGAGTATATACCATTTGAGTCTTTCTGCTTCTGGCTTAACTCACTCATTATGATCATTCTTGAGAAAAATAAAATAATTTAAAAATGATATATATCAGCGTAACAAGTTAGTGACATGTGTTGCTCTAGGATTCTTATTCGTATACTGCAGTCTCAACAACAAAGTTGTAGAGGAAAATATTACAAAGTTACCAGCGCCAAATGCAGTTTGTTCCTGATGAATGTGTGTCCCAACAGCTGTTCGCCTACCAAGATTGACCAGAATATGTGTGGGAAGGTGTAAATTAAGGACACGGCACCTCTAAAATTGAGGACATGGCATCTCTAATGAGATGAATTGTGAAAATACACCCCGACCTCTTTGTGTTTATATTGGGGAGTTTATGCTAGAACGATTCTTATTGATGGAACTTCTTTGACTTAACCAGGTCAAATCTGATGAAATTCATATCCTTAGAAGTTTAGAATGATTACTCTGTCATTGGCCTGGAGTTATTAGTAGGCAGTGATGGAAACTGCATAGAAGAACACCTAGCAGCCTTGATGTAATCATAAATTTTCAATCTCTCTCTCTCTCTTCTGTTGGGGGATAGAACTGAAAACCATTTTCCTTGCATAATTTAATTAACCTGTCACTTTATTTTGGAGGCTTGCTAATTCATGATCTGAAAGGACTGATTTATGGAGCATCGTGCAAACAAACGCTGGATGCCAGGGAGAATTAAGCAACCTGAGCATAATGGACTGCAGAATTATTTTTGAATTAACATCAATTATGAAATGAGTTCAAATGATAATTACTGCCTAAGCTGTAAAGTTTGTACTTTATTGGCCTTAATTTTTTAAAATCTCTGAAGAACTTCCTGCTATTTTGTACTCAAATGTTAAAGTAATGCTGAAAGTCACTAATTGTCACCCTGACAAATTCGTTAATGGATGTTACATGTTTATAATTATTGACGCTATTTATTAGTCTCATTAAAATATCTACAAGTTGTGACTGGAGAGATAGCTCAGTGGTTAAGGCACAAACTGTTCTTGCAGAGGACCAGAGTTCAGTATCCAGGGCCCATGTTGTGTGACTCACTGTAACTCCAGCTCCGGGGTATCTGATGCTCTTTTTGGCCTCCCTGAGCATTTCCCCAAACACACAGATACATAACTTAAAAAGTAAAAATATAAAAGCCTCAAAGTTTCTATTGTTATTAATACTATCAAAACATGCTGAGAGAATGCTACCATAACATACTCGCTTACAAAGCTCTTTTGGTGCCAAAGACAATTTGGAAGTATGTCTAAGAAAGAAAACACAGACATTTTGGCAGACTGTACTCTAAATTTGTTAAGTGATAATAATTAATTGAAATTTTATTTCCAAATATCAGTTCCCTAAAGAAGTTTCGCAAAAATTCTTGTTAAAGTTATTTTGGAAATATGAACACTTGAGTCCTTTGGTGTTGGTAGGTTATAAAATAAATAACTGTAGATGTTTAATATTGAGGACATTGGTAAGCAAAAGATAGGGAGTGAAACATGGGGAGAAGTGTGAGTTCTGAAGGTGCTCCTGTGACCTGAGGGCAGATTCTTCCCATTAGAGAACTTGTGCTGCACAGTTCAGAGTCAAACCCAGGAAAGTACCTAGGGATAATATAGTAGAAATAAACGATGCAGAGAAGAGCCTTTTGTGTACTGTAGAAAGTTCTGCATTCCTGCAGGAGTTGGCTATAGGTAGTTAACCCGTATGACACATGAAAAGTATTCTTGAGATATGGCCTCTATTTATACATAAGCAATAACCACTCTTAGGGGTAGGAGGGCACCATGACCAGCACCTCTGCCTTATCCTCAGCATCTCACTGCATAATATCTCTGGCCCTCTTCTACTTGTGACTTACTCTCTAGAGTAGCAATCTGTGGGATTAACATGACATGGTCAACTGGAGGTCAAATTTACCTTTTTTTTTGTACAGACTTGTTTAGCTGGGATCCAGAATTTTCTTTCCAATGATGTTGAAACTGATTCTGAAGCTTTTTTTTAAAAGTCTCTTCTCCTGAGACTGAGAACCTACAGTTGACAACCTAGAAAAATCACCAAGGAGTGGTTGGGCAAACGTGGGAACAGTCTGGGTGTTCATGCATATGTGGTATCTGCTGATGTAGGATAAGGAGTCAGGAGAGAAGAGAGCTCCATCTAGGAGTTGAGTGGTAGACTATGGTCTTGCCTTCCACTCTGAGTACAGGATTATAAGCATTCTACAGAGGACCTTATTCCTTCAGGGTATTATAAAACCGCATTTCTTGAACAGAGATAGCTGAACTTATTTTACCTGGCTGATTGTATACTTGATTTATTGCATTTAAATATTCAGACAATAGCATGCAGATATCCACTTACCCTCCTGCCCCACCCACTGCTGATGCTGTGATGTGTGCTCTGAGTATCCTGTGTGAAATTGTTTGACTTTACCGTTGCTGAGAGAAGAGTATTATCCTTAGTCCCCAGCACATTCCTGACGTGTCATAGATACCAGACAAACATTTCCAGAATGCAACACTAAACCACTATTCCTCAAAAGCAGAGTTGTGAGCAATCCTATTCTAGGAGCAGAAGCTCAGAATGGGAGGCAACAAGCAGCACTCTCTGTAGTTACAGAGAGGGCATCTGGAAATCACCTAAGGATAATTCTCCTGTCTTATATTCCCAGAAAACAGTGCATCTTATTCTGCAGGCTGTGCTCTGTGGGTGCCAGGGCTTTCATCAGCTCAGCCCCAGTCAGTGAAGTTTGTTGTATTCACTCTAAAATGTGTGATCACTTTTTTTTTAAACATCAGACAAGTTCCCACGAAAAGACATCTTGCCACCTAAATAATTTAGCATTTATCCTAATTGGCGAGTTTCAGCACTTGTCAAAGTATTTACTTGATTAACTCTGCAGCAATGACATCCTGAGAGTAGACACAATTTTTATTTTAAACTATCTTTTAAGTGGAAGAATTTTATGGCTTTCAAATTTTAATAGTCCTGTTAGGATATTCTTCTTTCATATTTGATGATTCATAACAACATTAATAAACCCATACATAGCCTGTGATCCCCAATTCACCCATTTAAGCTCACACATATACTGCACTCTGGAACACTCATTTTGCATTCCAAAAGATTTAACCTGTGATATTATTCCTCTGAGGTAGTGAAAGTTAGGCTTTCTCTCTAATTCCATTGCCCATTAATGTAGTAGGATTTAGACATGAGTGAACACTTTTTATGTGTTCACTCTCTTAGAAAAATTCAATTTAAAAAATTGTTATGAAAGATGTATGTAAACTGAAGTGTCTCCTTTTTTCTTCTATTTAAACTATATAAAATCATTTGTTATAGTGTTATTTAGTACTTAGTACAGTTTATGTACTGTTATACATAAATAAAGTATCTTTTGTTTTGTTTTCTTTTGTCTTATTTGACCTAAGGCCTGGATAGATAAATAGGTAGATGGATGATAGAGAGATAATAGAGAGATGATATATAGATAGACTGATAGATATATAGATATAAATTTATTAATATTATCAATAAATTGATTCTAATGATATTCTGTTATACTCATAGGTCAATGCATTATCCAGTTATCAGCAGAGAAGATTCCTCCAGGAACAGATGCAGAGACCTATAGCCAGATATTATGCACAGAGAGAGTCTAAATGAGAGGCCTCATCAAATTCCTCCCCTCAGAGCTCAGGGAACCCCTGCAAAGAGGAGAAAGTAGGGTAAGCCAGAGATAATGGAGGACGCCAGGAGAACGAGGCCCTTTTATTCAACTATGGAAGGCACATATGAACTCACAAAGGCTGAAGAAGCAAGCATTGGACAGACCTGTATCTGTACCCAGTCTGCTATGTATATATTATAGCTTTTATTGGACTCCTGGGTATGAAAATAAGTAGATCTCTGATTCTTGTATCTGCTCTTGGAACTCTTTTCCTTCTGTTGGGCTGCCTTGTCCACGTTTGACATGATGATTTTGCTTTATTTTATTATATTTTATTTTGTCACGTTTGGTTGTTATCTCTTAGAAGCCTTTTCTAATGAGAGACAGAATGAGAGTGGATCTTGAGGGGAAACTATAATGATAATATATTTTATGAGAAAAGAATCTATTTTCAATAAAAGGGGAAATACACATAAAAGTAATTTTTCTTCTCCTGATACAACCACCTTCTTAAAGCTTACTGCTAAGTAACTGGCCCTTTCCTAGTTCTGTCTGGACTCCTCCTGGCTGTTTCAACTGAGGTCTCCTGGCTCAAAACTCCTATCCAAAAATACTGATTCAAAGTGGTTTCTCTTGGATTCTCCTGAATTGCTCTGCTTCTGAATTTCACAAACTAAACTGCACAGAACTGCAAACTCAGCTGAACTCAACTGTACTCAACTGAACTGCATGCACTGTATTATAGTAAACTGAACTCACTTATATTATCATCTCTACAGAATTCCCTACTGCACTCTACTCCTTTTTCTACTGTACTGTCTTCTCCATAGAATTTTATTGTATTCTACTCTCCTGTACTGCTCTTAAGTAGCCTCTCTTTCCTGTCTGCTCTTGTGAGAGATAGATGTGTCCTATCTCTGACTCACTCTGCCAAACCTTTATCTGATTCATCACTTTGTCTGTTGTTCAGTTAGTTGTCACTTTCAAACATGGGTGCTTCCTTCTACAAACTAACTTTACCTTCATTGTTTGGGATTAAAGATGTATACAAAGGTTATATCTGTATCCTAGCCAGAAGGATTAAAGGTGTGCATTCCAGCTGGATCACACAGCTCTAGAAGGTCTTTGGTTGTAATCCCTTGTCTGAACAGCCATGTTGCTGGATTAAAATTCCTCTACAACATACTGTTTGCAGGGACCAGCACAAGTCTTGATCACATCATAAAAAATATTATCTTTTTAATGAATGAATTTCAATCTTATGAAAATTGATTAAACATTAAGTCAAGAGTTGGTCAAATTTAATCCTGTATGAAATAAGATGACTCTAAAAATTATTGGATCCATAATTATTTCAAGGCCTTACAGAAAACCCATAAGAGGACCCTGACAGTGTTAGATTCATAGAAACCCATTATCATTTTTAAAAGTTGACTGTTACAATTGCTTATCTATAAAAAAAAATAGGTGACAAATGTCCACTTGAGTTTAGTTTCAGAACAACACTGTCCTTTCTAGGAAAATTTGTATAACAGTTGTGTGGGAAGGTCCACTGGAGCATTTTACTTTGTAATTCAAAAGAGTTTTGAGAGAGGGGAGAGAGAGAGAGAGAGAGAGAGAGAGAGAGAGAGAGAGAGAGAGAGAGAGAGAGAGAATATGAAGGTCATGAAGAAGGCTAGGCTAGCTGGGAAGCAGCATTCAGGAATCTGCATGTCCCTGTCTCCCCAGTGTTGAGATTACAAGTGCATGCAATTGTATTTGTCTACAAAAAATTATTTATTTATGTAAGAGATTATAATTATACCATTTATCCCTTCTTGCTCATTTTCAAATTTATAATTTCTTTTTTCATTAACTGTTAAATAAACACACATATGTGCATATACATATACATTCCCAAATACATAAATGTAACCTGTTCAGTCTGTATAATATTATTTGGATGTATGTTTTCAGGAATAACCATTTGGTATTGGGTAAACGTTGGTGTGTACTTCCTTGGGGAAGACTATTTCTCTTGCCCTCAGCATTCCTTAGGTGCCTGCAATGTTCGTTTAGGGTTGAAGCCTCATAGTATTTCCCCATCCACTTTAGCATATCTATTGTTGCTTCCTTTTTCAACTCATGTTTAGACAGTCATGTCAGTGAAACTTTATGGTTATAGCTTCTGACATTACTGGAAAACACAATCTCATAGCCTGGTCCTCTGGCTCTTAGAATCTTTCCTCCAACCTCTTCCACAAAGTTTCCTGAGCCTTAGATGCAGTTGTGCTGCAGGTGAATCTGTCGTGACTGGTATCCATAGCACTGGCTTTGAATGTCCATGGTTTGGTTTCCTGTAATTGTCTTCACTTATTGCAAATAAATGTTTCCTTGATGGGTGATGAAGACTATCTTGTCTGTAGGTATAAAGACATATATTTAGAATATGGATTAGGATTAGGCAGGAGTAGAAATATGATTATAAAGCAGTCATTGTAGGTTCCCCTCAAATATCCATGGTTTCACTAGAACTGGACAGTTGAATAGGCTTCCAGTAAGTATAATGCATATTTTGCCTCATGTTAATCAGATCTTAAGTTCAATTAGAGAGCTTTTGGCTATTTGCCAAGGTCCACATGCCACTAATGTACCCTCAGTGTTATCATGCCATATTGATCATTGTTTGCTTCACAAGTATTGTAACTGGATAGGGTTGTTTGTTGCTTTCCTTCCCTGAAAACTTGCATGGTACCTGCTGGTACAATGAAAGCCAGTAATGAGCTCTGTATATGTGCTGAGATTACATGCTCGTATCAGCACATGTCACACACATTTTTATGTGCTTTTTCTGTTTTTCTTCCCCCTCCTTAGTGCTGGAGCTGAAAAACATGACAGCAAGGTGTGTTAGGCTATACTCTGTCAACAAGCTAGAGCCACAGCCCTCTGGTGCCTTTTGTGTTTAACAAGGACATAATACATGAAATGCCCATGCTTAAAGAAGCTACTGAAATTCAGTAGTTATGTGTTATAAAAATACAATCCAGCTTGTTCTTTGTCTGTTGCAAAAAGATTTTTTTCTTGATGAAATTTCAGGACTATACTTATCTATAAGGACAGATATGTCCAGAAGATTCAATATCCAATGTCATAGATATTTGTTTGGCCATTTTTATTACTATTCTATTCATAGTAGCTAAAAAATTGAAAAAGACCTAAATACCATTCAACTGATGAATGGATAATGAAAATACATATAAACTCTGGAATACTGTTTAGTGGCAAAGGAAATGAAATTTGAAGGCTAATGGGTAAAACTAGAAAAGATTATATTCACTGAGATAACCAAGACCCAGAAAGACACTTGCTGCAGTTCTTTCTCATTGGAGGATCCTTGAATCAAATCTTTAGATGTGAGTATATATCCTGGAGTAACTGCAAAAAAGAGGAAAGTTAAAAAAATTACGTGTGTGTGTGTGTGTGTGTGTGTGTGTGTGTGTGTGTGTGTGTAGGGAGGGTGAGCAAAAGAGAGGGGAATAGCAGGGTACATGTAAGCTGATCAGGGAAATGGGGAAAATGGCATGGCTGTAAGCAGAGATGAGGGAGAGGGAGAGAAGTAAAAGGACAGTAAGCATGCCTGAAAACCTCATATGGAAAATATTATTAATTATCTACTTCAAACCATAATATATTAATTGTGTAACCCAGACCCAGAAAGACAAATGTTACAGGTATCCCCCCCCTCTGTGTGTGTGTATGCATGTGTGTGTGTGTGTGTGTGTGTGTGTGTGTGTGTGTGTGTGTGTGTGTGTGTGTGTGTTTAAATATTTGTTTTCATCTTAGTTAACAATTCTCCCTCCAGGATCTAAATTCTAACAAAATCTCAACACCAGGCATAAGACACCCTCTTTTGCATTTTTGGTCAGTATTGTACATGGAACTTCCAAAACATTACAGGTTGTTGCCGTTGTCCCGGGTTGTCCCCCAGCAGTGTAATTTAAGTCCCTATTGCAGAAGACTTCATGCACTTCAGATGTTCCTGACTTAGAACTAATTTGAAATCTCCTACCTGAGGAGTAGCTTTCATGGTACCAGAAGGCATCATGCAAACTTCCAAAGGAGCGAGGCCACGAATAGTCCTTTCTTGCTATGAAGCCTTTGAACCACAAGGTGACATTGGCACAATAATCCTAAAGGGGCATCAGTGTCACGCACACCTGCACAGTAACCAATAGCTGTTAAGCTCCAAGAAGGAAATCATGCCTGATACTGGAAGCCTACCCAACAACTCTGGGCTGGTAAAGCTCTTAGAGAAGAGCCTAGAACCACAATTTTACTAAACCACCATTAGTCCCTTACTGTATCTGGCCTTTTTTTTTTTTTAACATAGGTTCTGGGCATGGGACTCAGTCCCTTAATATTTTTGAGGCAAGTACTTTACCAAATGAGTTGTTTCCTTAGCCCCTCATTTAAATTCTATTTCACCACCTCTGTCTCTGTTTCCTCCCTATCTGTCTGTCTGTCTGTCTGTATATCTATCTATCTACACACACATACATTTACGTATATCCCCACAATGCTTTTCTTTTTAAATATTTTTCTTTTTTAAAAATCACTTTATAGCCTGATCTCAACCCCCTCCCTCCTCTCTTCCCAGTCTCATCCTCATGCCTGCTCCCATCATTTCTCCTCGTCTTCTTCCTCTCAGAGAAGAGGAGGCCACAAGGGGTGCCAACCCACCCTGGCATCTCAAGTCACAACAGGACTAAAGGCATGCTCTCCCATTGAAGCTTGACAAGGCAGCTCAGCCCAGTGGCAGGCAACAGAGGCTTAGATAGTCCATACTCCCATTGTTAAGGGACCTGCATGTGACCAGGCTGCACATCTGCTACACATGTGTAGAGGGTCTAGGTCCAGCCGGTGCATGCTCTTTGGTTGTTGGTTCAGTCTCTGTGAACCCCCATGGGCCCAGCTTAGTTTACTCTGTAGGTCTTCTTGTGGGGTCCCTGACCCCTCCAGCTCCCTCTATCCTCTCACTCTTCTAGAAAACTCCTCAAGCTCAGCCTATTGTTTGGCTGTGGGTCTCTCCATCTGTCTCCATCAGCTGCTGGATGAAGCCTCTCAGAAGACGGTTATGTTAGGCTCTTGGCGGCAACTAGGGTGGGCCTCAAGTTGGGCTAGTCATTGGTTTGCTATTCCTTCAATCTCTGCTCAGTCTTTACTGCAATACTTCTTGTGGGTGAGAGATCTTTTGGGTCAAAGGTTTTATGGGTGAGTTGGGGTCTCTCTTGCTTCACTGGAAGTCCCACTTGGCTATAGGAAGTGGCGATTTCAGTCTCCTTAACTCCCACTGCTAGGAGTCTCAGCTAGGATCAGTCCCCCAAAGACTCCTTGGAGCCTCCCTTGTTCCAGAGATGCTCCCCCTATCAATTTCTGTTCTTTCTGCCAGTCTTCCTCTTCCCACCCACCCCCACCTTCACTTTCTCCACACCTGATCCCGAGTGGATTATAAACTTCACTTTCCTATGAGTCAATGGTTACATTGAGTTATCAGTTCCTGTCTTAGTACCCATGGCAGGTGTGCTGGCAATGCGTATGTAGTCAACAAACAAATGGAGTAGAACTGGGTTATTTCAGAAAGATCCACGATTCTAATAGCAGGTTACACAATTCACAAAGAGCTATAATTTGACAGGCAGAAATTATACACCAGGAAAGAAAATCAGATTTCTGTTTCCTAAGCCTATGGCATCCACTAGCTTTACTGATTGAGTCAACCTGTTTTACTTTGCTGGCAGAGCCTGATGCCTGGGCACACGTACAAAGCAGAAGACTTCAGAGGCCAATTTCTTTAGAAAATAATTTGATCTGATCTTCCTGTGTTGCTCTCACCACAGAATCATTTTAATATTTCAGAGAGCCTGGTTGTAGTCTGAGAGCTCAGACTCACGGGAACAGTTATCCTCATTTTTGAAGACACTGTCTTTGAAGTTCCCATTTTCTTCAAGTGCTGTTTCTTGTTGCTCACACAGAGCTGCCTTCTTCTTTTCTGTTGCGTCTTACTACTTAACCCAGTGTCAGGATGGCACCAGCTGGTTGGAAGAACTACTTTCTGGCCCACTGCACCACTATTGGCAAAGGTAATGGACAGTCTTGTGTCCAATTTTCATTACAGCCCCATTGACTATATTGATAAACCAATAATCCTTCTGAAGTCATCAATACCTGTGGATCAAAGGTTGGACTTGTCACAGTATTGTCTGGCTGTATATTGGACAATATGGAGCTTAAAACTGTTACACTCTCTTGTACAATTCCAAGAATCCCCTGCAAGCCACAGGGAGCAAGTAAATTCATTTCACAGCAGAGAAAGTGAACACAGTGAAGATTGAGGAGCTGGTTCAAGTTCCCATTTCTCATACTGTCAGCAATGCAAAGAGATGACTCTAGGCCATGTTTCTCCCTGGCTCTGCCCTACAGGACACAATTAAAATGAAAATTAGCTGTGGGAGGAAGAAGAGAAAGGTGAAGATGCACAGTTTGCTTAAGGACAAGATATGGAAGGTCTTGCAAGGGTAAATGGAAAGAGCATCAATTTAACCAAAGTCCTTGAGAAACTAGTATATTTGGTATCTACGGATATTTACAATTGCATGGTGTTGAGATAGCCAAGCTCACTTCAGGATGAACTCATTACTTGCACCATGGTGAACTGCACTATTGTGAGATTCAGATTTGATGAGTACTTGCCTCCTCCACCGTGACTTTGTTTGCACTGGGGAGCATAGCTCAAGCAGTAGAGCTCAGCCTAATACCAGCAAGCTCAAGTCCCATTCTCAGCAACAAGTTGATGCCCAGTGTCATCACAAACAAAAACAGTCCCCTTTTAATGCATGTTTGGGGCAAGGGTTCATTTGATCTTTTCCTCCCAAACATGATCCCACTTCAATCACAAACAGCCACACTTAGAGGATTTGCTACATGTATGATACTCTCAGCAACCTTGTATATTTCAACTCATTAATTTTCATAGTAACTTTAGGGATTTAGATTCAGCAATTATATCTGTTTTATAACTGAAGAAATTGAAGCACAAATTGCGTAATAAATTGCTTGAGCGGGCTTTGAACCCATCTCACGAACTTTCCTTTCAATACTAGCATTCATAATCTCTGAAGTGAACATTAGACCTGCACTCTGCACTTCTTTGGTAGGAACCTTGTAAGTGATGAATGTTTCTCAGTGAAGGGATTATCCTCACATAAGTTAGTGCCAAACATAAAATATGTTTTATTTTTTATTATGCAACTGCCTCCAGCATCAGTAAACACTATAGTATGGTCATTGTGACCTTAGGATCCAAAGAAATAAAACAACACCTAGGTGTATGTCATCATATGCACCCACAGTCACACTACTGGCACTCTGCTGCTGACACCTGGCCAGTGATCTCTGGTGCTTTTTGGTAGGATTCTTTAGGAGGAGACGAAACAGTGAGGAGATCACAGAAAAGGCCTGCAAATCAGGTGGAGTGTGGTGTAGTGTGTAAATGTCCTACACAGGGAGTCATCATTCTTATCCAGAGACTTGAAATTGCTGCATGGACACACACACACACACACACACACACACACACATGAGTCACACACATATACAACTACATGCATACAGACGTATACTCATATAATATAGTCTTGAATGGAAAAGAAAAAAAGTCTTAAAGGAATAGTAGTTCTCTCTAAATGGTAAATAGTGGAATTTTAAAATCATTTATACTGCTTTAAAACTTTGTAAACATGTTTATTTTAACATGACTTGAAAAAGCATATGAATATAATGAAAATTATAAAAATACACATTAGTTGCAAAATATTAATAATCATTTCTAAGCTTGCTATAAATAGATGGCCTTTTTATAATTTATTTTTATTTTATGTGCATTGGTGTTTTGCCTACATGTATGTCTGTGTAATAGTGTCCAATATTTGAGTTACAGACAGTTGTGAGCTGCCATGTGGACACTGGGAATTGAACCTGGGTCCTTTAGAAGAGCAGTCAGTACTCTTAACCACTGAGCCATCTCTCCAGCCCCTAAATAGATGATCTTAAAACATTTCCCTGCCCCCTCCCCCTCCCACCAATGGGCAAAGAGACACCTTGTTGGTGGTGGTGTACTTATATCAGTCAGGGTCAGAGCAGATGGCAGCCATGTGTTCATCCTATCTTGATGCCTGGCTTGGTGGCCAAAGCTGTTTTACACCTAGGACACATAAAAACCAAATCAAATCATATCCAGGCATCACAGTGCAGGAAGAGGAAAACAGACACCTATGTTCCTCCATTGCCATGCTGTGCATGTGGGGAAAGATGCTCACAGACTTGCAGGGTATGGACAAACACAGAGCCCAGCCTGCCACCATGAAGCACAGAGAGGGAGGAGGAAGATAGACCGAGACATGCAGACCACCATGCTACACAGCAAAGAGAATGTCACCAAGGGGCTCGTCAGCTGCATGGCCAGCGGGCGCCACCACAATGTGCTAGTATGTGGTAGACATATAGGAGAGAATAAGAATTGGAGTAGTCTGAGCTTTATGAAGAGAGATGGAACTGCAGACTCGAGGGTGGAAAGGAGTAGCCTATTGTGAGTGGCCAGCCCTACCATGTGGGGCCATGGTGAGGTCCCAGCTGGAGCGGCAACTGGGGGCCATGTCTGAGTCTGTGACTACACAGTGAAAGGAGTTGGTGTCGATGTCCATTTTCATACCACCACTAGAGAACATGGGGATGTCCTTGGTCAGCGCAGCCACCGGGGACCCCATGGATGTCCAGGGGCTATGTAGAACTGGCCCTGCCCATCGCTCCCTGCCTTCAGCTCTCTGGATAGCTGGCTCTACCTCTCAACAGTAGCAGCATTCAGGGGAGCAGGTCCTGCATCTGACCCAGGCAACACAGTGAATCTGGCCCTGATGGCTGGATTGTGAACGAGCCACTCCAAGGGTAGGAGAATGAGACAGTGGGAGAATGGGAGAGCTGATCTGGCAGTTGGGAAAGCTGTCCACAGGGTCATAATCCTGGGAGAACTACGTCTGCCTCTCACCAGCTGCAGCACTCTGGAAAATGAGCCCTGCACCTCCCCTGGACAGAACAGTACAGCTTACGCTGGTGATGTGGACCCAGGTGAGCCACCCTGAGGGTGACAGTGAGCGAAAGATGGCCCTGCCACTCCTCTACAGTGGCGTGGGTGCAGGGGTAATTTTCTTCCTATGTTTCCCCTCTCCCACTTGGGACTGTAGGGAGAGATGGCCCTGATCCCTCATTGGCTGTAGAACGAGAAGAGAGCCGTCCCTGCACCTGGCCTGGGCAACACAGTGGAACTGGCCTCGGTGGGGAAGGCAAGAGTGAGCCAGGCCCAAGGATGTGAGAGTGGGGAGAGCTGGCCCACAGGCTGCAGCACTTGGGAAAGTAGCCTCCACACCTGGACTGGGCAACACAATGAAACTGCCTCTGGAGACATGAGTGCTGTTGTGCCAGGCCTGGGGGCATGTGAGTAGGAGAGCTGACCCTGCCCATGCCAACGGTGGCACTGGGTGGCCTAGCTGGAGTAGTGCTGCATAAGTCACCCTGGTGGTGTGAATAAGGGCAGCTGGAGCGCTGACCAGCTCAGTGAGGCCCAGATCCAGGGCTCTGAGTTGGCCTGCCCTAAAATGATATCATCTGCAAATGGTCAGGATGCCTGAAAGGATCAGTCCTGCTAAAGCTGCAGCATCTCCGTGACACAGGGCAAGGACAGGATAACTGGGAGGAGTTCTATTGAAAATCCTATATTGATGGCATAACCAAAGCCAGAGACCTCAAACCAGACTGATGATTCATTTCAATCAGTATTTACAAGTGAAGATATGTGGACAGAAAAACATACTGTGGGATACACTGTGACATGCTACGGCTCCCACAGAGAGATATTTCTCCCCCCCCCCTCTGTGTGTTTGTGTGTGTCTGTGTGTGTTTGTGTGTGTGTGTTTTATTTTGTTTGGGGAGATAGTAGGAGTGAAGCATGCATGTGAGGGGACAGGGAGATGAACTGTACTGGAGTGCATGATGTGAAACTCAGAGAAAATCGATAACAAGTTAAAAAAAAGAAAAGAAAAGTGTTTTCCTTGAAAGGCAACATTATTGCTTGGGTTTTATTATTCATCAAGAGCACACATAGGTGCACACACACACACACACACACACACACACACACACACACACGCAAACTCATACATGAACACATGTGCATACATATACCCATATGTGCACACAGAGATACACACATATATACACCCATTCACACACATATATACCCATGTACACAGGCATATATATTTATATATCTCCAAGCACACACTTACACACACACACACACACACACACACACACACACACACACACACACTTCTACACCAGTGATTAACAAATGTTTTATGCAAAGGTCCAGATGGTCATCTCTTTAGGTCTTGTGTCTGAGAAGGACTCCCTGCAACTGCTCAGCTCAGTTACTCTTGAAACAAGGTAGCTGTAGACAATATGGAGACAAAGAACAAACAGCCGATTCCTAAGTAGAGTGGATTTGTCTGTGGCCTGTTTTTATTGATCCCTAAATGTAATTTTATATAAGCTATGGATTATAGAATATTAACACAAAATTAAGGTAAAATACCATCTAATCTAAACCCTCCACTTGTAGGTTTTCCCTTGAAAGAGAAGCAATACATCAGAATGTTATTAAGTAAAAATACACATGTCAAACAGACCTTGGTCTCAGTTTCAAATTTCTGAACCTCTTTACTTTTTAATGGCCCTGTCTACAAATGGAGACTGCAGTAATATCGCATAGAGCTCTTGTATAGCTAGGTGACAATTAAAAACAAATCTGGCATATGAAAATATTGATGAAAGCACTACATAAATTTAGACTACTGAAGATAAAAACTAAAAGTTCAGTTTTTCAGTCATACCATATATTCTAAATGCTGCAGTTACACATACTTACTGATACCATGTTTCATAGCACAGAAGTGTGGTTCCACGTCTCCCAGGAGGCCTGGACACCACTGGACCAGAAGTGTGTGCTTCTCCCAAGTTAGGAAAGCTGGTCTCCAGCTGAGAAAGGGGGATCACAGAACTGAGATCCATGCTGGAAGATCTCCCTTTCAGCCAGAGGTGTGAGAAAAAAGATTTCTATGGTGGGGAAAAAAAACTGTTACTGTTCTTTTAACTGGGGAGTTCAGGGCTGAGAACCCAGCCAGGTACAACAAAGGTCGGCCTGACACAGGAGAGTCTGTGGCTGCTTCAGGAACAGCTGGCTGCTTGTTCCCACAAATGGTCATTGGGGTGGGAAGAGCAGTGTGAAAAAGAGGGCAACCACAGTGTGTATGACACGCAGGTGACCGGGTGGGCTCTAGCAATGACTGGGGCAGTTCCTGGCAGTCAAGACAGAGGTCCAGCAATGAACTCTTTGGGGAATGAGGGGAGTCCTTCTTTTCCCCCAGAATAGATGGCAAGTCGTAGACAGTCATTGATGAGGTGGATGGTGCTGGCCTGTTTATTTCATGTGAATCAAGGACCTATAAAATTTTGGCAGTGGATGAATGAGTGTCCTTGGCTAGCAATAGGGTGCTGACAATGCTATATTTTCATGGTTAGAGATAACAGGAGACTTGCTAATGTGACTGACCACCTGTAATCTAGAGTGACCCCTATAACCTTGGAGCTATAGCACAGGCTCCTGAGGTAGGCACAGACAACACTGAGAGAGCATTGCCCACACCTTCCATTCTCAGGATGAGACTTTAAGTCTCAAATGTGAGGTTTCTGGCTTTTGAACATGCTCCAATCTTACTAGTGCCATGTGAGTTCTTCTAGAGGCGCAGTCCAGGAGCCTGACACAGAAGAGCATCGCAGACAGTGTTATTGTAGAATAGAGCTCTAGATACAGGTATGCTTGAAAATTGAGTAAATAGATAATAAATAGGCAAGAGGGTAGATCATAGGTAGGAAGAAAGATAGATGTCTATAGATAAATCTACAGATTGATAGGTAATAGACAACAGATAATAGATAGTAGGCAGATGATTGATAGATTAATCAATAGATTGATGACAGGTGATAGATAATAAATATTTATAATAGGTGACATAGAGATGAA
This sequence comes from Acomys minous, assembly GCF_964271855.1. NCBI lineage: Eukaryota > Metazoa > Chordata > Mammalia > Rodentia > Muridae > Acomys > Acomys minous. Next base: position 126,972,219 of record NC_140485.1, on the reverse strand, counting down.
AATATATGATAAACAGGTAGTTGGTAGATGATAGGTAGATAGATAGATAGATAGATAGATAGATAGACAGACAGACAACTGGAGGCAAAAGCAGAACCCCAGAGATATAGACACAGATGTACAGAATATTTCTGAAGTAGGATATGTAGCCTGCATAATGCTAAGCTTCTAACATGAAAAAACACTGGTGCAGTATTCCAGGACAGAAGAAACACAGTGCAAGAGGGCAGGACTGTAGGAACCAGGCCCGACTGGGCTGCCTGCCTGTCTTGCTGTTTCATGTCCTGTTTCTAGCAGCTTCCGTGTCTGTGTTTATGTTGGTTAGCTAGTCATGTTTACTGCTCAGAGAACGCACCCCTCCCCTCCTCGGGACTTTTCCTCCTGTGCAATCACCTCTTGATGGATTTCATCTGCGAGTAGCATTCCTGGTTTGCTGCCTATAAGAAGGCTCTATGAACACTGAATAAAGGTTGAAACCACTGCTGCTGCTCTTAGCATGAAGGACCCACTGTGTTATTGTGTGTATATGTGAGTGTGAGTTAAATCCGCAGTCCCTCGCCCTTGACTCAGTACCACGGTGGTGCGGGCACCACACAGGACTATTAATCTTTCTATGCTGTAAAGACAAAGCGCAGTAGAGGAGGGACAACTCCACAGAACAAGAGAGAGTCATACGTTCTTAATAAAGATTTGACTCTCAGCTAACAGCAGAGGAAATTGTTGGGTGCCTATTAGATATCTGCATCTGATCATTGTGGCTACAGTGACAAATTATCAGTGTCTGAATATGATAGACACCAACCTAGAGATCAGAAATACAAAGTCAGGTTCACTGGGCTGAATTTCAGGTGCTAGAAGAGCCATTTTTTCTTTGGAAATTGAATGTAGAGCCTACCCCTGGCCAATTATAAGAACCAGTGATATGGCTCAGTAGTTGTAGATGTTTGCCACCAAGTCTGTCCACCTCTGGTACTTGCATGATGGAAGAAGAAATCATACTCCCATGGGCTGTTCTCTGCACACACACACACACACACACACACACACACACACACACACACACACAGAGAGAGAGAGAGAGAGAGAGAGGGAGAGAGAGAGAGAGAGAAAGAGAGAGAGAGAGAAATGTTTAATAATAATAATAATAATAATAATAATAATAATAATAATAATAATTTGTCCTTCAGCATCTAGCAGGTAGCCTGAGTTCCATGTCCAGTGGGCCAGTCCAAGCCCTGATTACTTCTGGATGAAAGCAGACAGACCTTAAGATCAAAGGTCTCAAGGTCCCATTTCTCTCTCTTGTGCTACTCAGAGTGCTCAGGGTGAGGCTTGAGGCCTCAGCGCTAGGCCAGATTCCTGGTCTTACTGGGGGAGGTGTTACAATTTAGCTCTTTCAGTATAAAATTGCCAGTATCAGACGGCAGTAGAGACTAGGGAGCTCCACAGGCTTGTGATGATACCAAAGAATTACAGCCCTTTGTGTAGCTGCTTTGCTAAGCACAGCAGAGGACGCAGGTGAACATCCAAAACCATCTGGCAGGCAGGTCTGGTAAGATGCAGGCCTGGGCTGGTGCTTCACTGGCCGTCAGCACCGAGCTAGCAGCAGCGAGGGAACAGACTCCAGTGACTGCCAAGGCGGTTCTGCCATCACTGCCTGACCACCAGGTGTCCAGCGGTGGTTCTCCCCCATAATAAATGGAGTCTCAGTTGGTCATGATGGAAGACTGGTGAGCACACCCAGAAGCGTGCCAGCCAGCCTTTATTTGTAATCTTGGGCAGTAGGCGGGGGTTTGTAGGTAAATGCGTCAGATTCGCTCAGGCTGGAGGTGCCAGGATACTTAATCTAAATGCAGTGATACAGTACCTCATTTCCATGAAGTAGTATGGGAGTCCTATTACAAGTAAAACACAGTTTAATTATCCTATGGGTGAGGGGAAGAACTTCTAGGTATGATTAAAGGTCATTTGCTTAAGGCAAGGATCTCCTTAGCATAGGGTCAGATCATCCCCCAGGTGTTTGCTAAACAAGTTTCTTTGCAGGAAAGGGTCAGGCCTGTAATCTTCCATGAGGGCTAGACCCTTTGGAGCATCTTGGGGTCCCAGGTCAGGGGAAGAGAGAACCCTGCTGAGAAAGGGAGTCCTTTTCAGTTGGCGATCCAGTTAAGACAGACTTCGACCTCTCTAGCAGCACCCCACACAAATTCATAATCTCAAACAAACAAAGACCCTTTTCCAAACAGGATGAGAGTCAGGGTCTCCAAAGTATCTTTTTCTTAGTCAGGGAGAGCAGGGCACTTTTCAGCCTCTCACAGCATCCAAGAGGAAATACCAAGCTGAATGCATGAAGCTGAACGCAAATGAAGAAGCCAGGAACTGAACATGTAACTTCAGCAGCAGCCGGTAGTCACAGGTGAAGCAATGGTTCGGGTACAGTCCCTGAGGATGAAAAGAGAGCATGTCTTCTAAGATGCTTCTAAGCAGCGCCTGGAGCCCTCTGGTGTTCTGAGATGGGAAGTGGAGGAAGGGGATGGTACAAGCCAGACATTGCTGATGTTTGACCATGATTCATAGCTCTAATCTAAGCACCCAGGAGATGGTGACAGGAGGGTCACTACTAATTGGAAGCAAGCATGTCTAAGATATGCAATGAGTTCCAGGACAGCCTAGGTTAAAGGGTGAGGTCCTATCTCAACAAAAAGAAAAACTCAACTATACAGACAAACGAGAAACCTACAATAGAAACATGTCCTATGGTAAGAAAATCATGAAGCTTTGACACCTCATAACCCAAAGCGAGAAGTACTCTTTAGAGGTGTTTGATTATATCAAATGCAATGACAGCTTGTTTTTATTGAGAGTTTATTTTGATAAAGTGAGGTAGGGGTGGGGTTCTGAAGTTGACTATTGCTGTGATGAAATGTCACGATCCCAAGCAACTTGGGAAGAGAGGGTTCACTTCACCATCAAAAGCCCTGAGGGCAGGAACTCCTCACATAGGGCAGGAGGTAGGAGCTAATGCAGAAGCCATGGTGTGGGGGTACAGCTGACTGCTTTGCTCTTAATGGCTTGCTCAACCTGCTTTGCTATACAACCCTGGACCACCAGCTCAGGGGTATTTCCAAGAAATATGTGCTGGGCCCTCCCCCATTCATCACTAATTAGGAAAATGCCCCTCAGGCTTGTCTGCAGCCTGATCGAATCGTAGAGGCATTTTCTCAGTTGAGGGTCCTTCTCCCAGATGGCTCCAACTTGTTTCAAGTTGGCATAAAACCAGGCAGCACTTAGGAGAAGACAGTATGAGCAGAACTTCTGGCAGAAATGAGAATTCAAGCAAATCTTTCCTTATTTATATGACAGAGCACGGATGGGGTTGGGGGTGAGAGAATTGAGGAAAGAAGGAGAAACAGGAGTGGGGAGAGCGGAGGAGGGAAGGAGGGAGAGAGAGAGGGAGGTGTTTAAGGTTCTGAAACAAAGAAGTTGAAAATGGAGATTGGAAAAGCATCATAATTCCTAAGTATTTGCCCATGTGAGATGCAGTTTTTAAGGGTCCGAGACCTTGGTGTCGAAGTACATTCTGAAACCTGCCTTGCAGTCTTATTTCAGACAATATTTGATTTCCAGGAGGAAAAAAAAAGATAATAATAAAACTTGTCAGTCTTCAGCAAGGTTCAGGGTTGAGAAAAACAATCTCCCTGTGGATCCATGACCATAATCCTGTTCACAGGGTTGGGACTCAAATTTACTCTACCTGCCCAGGGCAGTAAACGCCAGGCCAAAGAACTAATAAAAGTGGTGTTGACTGTGGCAACCAGAGATGTTGGGATAGATGAAAGGAAATATCTTTTTGACACTATGGATACATTCTGAGCAACAACAGCATAAAGTTTTCAGCCACAAACACAAGAGGAAGCAGACATTATATAGTCAGGCCACAGAAGGGTGAAAACCCAGATTCCTCAGGCTTTCTGAGAGTGAAGGCTGATTTAACGTCTTACTGTCTCTAGTACTTGAACCATGGAGAAACAGTATTTAAAGGTTTTTCCCCCCTCTTATAACAGTTAAGGTTTTTAAAAATTATTTTTTTACTCAAAAAGACAAATGCTGTACATTTTCTCTTATATGTGTATGCTAACTTTTAAGCTTTTGATGTGTGTTATCCAACCCAAATAACCACAGAGATTAGGTATTTAAAGTTTTAAAGGAGCAAGAGCCAGACAAATATGTTATAAAGGAATCTAATGCTAATCAGAAAATCAGATAAACATTAAAAAAAAACAAAACACCAGCCAGAAGTGGATATAATAATTATGAGATGTATTAAATAAATAAAAATGAGATTAAAAGATTAAATAGAATTAAAGAGCATATTTGACTTGGCACAAGTTAAAAAAACAAACAAACAAATAACTGAAGAAACCGCTGTGTGATATTAGCCATACACTACAGGATAACTACAGTCCATAGACGTAAGAAGTAATAAGGAGTGTGGGGAGGACGCACAAGGGCAAATAGAACAGACACTGGAAATCCTTGAAGAGAAGGATTAATACTGGAGCCTACCAAAGAGGTCCTCTGGAAGACCGCCCGGCAGGCTAGCTAAGCAGATGCCGAGAGACTCACAGCCAAACTTTGGGGCAGAGCACCAGGAGTCTTATGGGAAGAGGTGGGCCATAAAAGGACCTGTAGAGGACCGGAGCTCCACAAGGAGACCAATGGAGCCAACAAGTCTGGGCCCAGGGAGACCTGCGGAGACTGATGCACCAACCAAGGACAATGAACGGAAGGGGCCTAGAGCTTCCTGCTCAGATGTAGTCCGTAGATAGCACAGTCTCCATGTGAGGCTTATAATACAGGGAGTAGAGGCTGGCTCTGACACGGACTCTGTTGCGCCTCACTTTTTCTGGCAGGATAGCCTTGCCGGGTCACAGAGGAAGAGGATGCAGGCAGTCCAGGTGAGACATGATGGCTGCTGTCAGACGGTAAGGGAGGAGGGCTCCCCCTTTCTAAGGACTAAGGGAAGGGAGGGGGGAGAATAGGGAGTGAAATGAGAGAGGGGGCTACAATTGGGATGTAAAGTGAATATATTAAAAAGAAACAAACAAAAAAGAAACTGTGGCGGAATTAACAAAGAGAGAGTACAATAGAAAATATAAAAGAAAGGCTGAGAAACAAGATTAAACTTTGTATTGATTTAGTATATTTCTTTTAATAAATACTTTTGCATTTATTTGTTTACTTATTCATTCAGTGTGTGTGTGTGTGTGTGTGTGTGTGTGTGTGTGTGTGTGTGTGTACACTTGTGCTAAAATAAGCATCAGGAGGACAACTTACATGAGAAGGTATGTGGGTTCTAGGTGTTGCACTCAGGTCCTCAGGCTTGGCGGCAACTGCCTTTCTCTGCCGAATTATCTTGCTAACTCCAATTTACTGTCTCTTGTTAACTGCACTTCAGTTGTTCACAACTTGTGGGTTGCAATCCCACTGGGAGCTGAACAACCCTGTCCCAGGTGTTCACAGATATCCCCCATATTAGGTGTTTACATTATGATTTACAGGCATTTACATTATAATTCATAAAAGTAACAAAATCACAGTTATGAAGTAACAACCAAAAATGTTTATGGCTGGGGGGTCACCACGATATGAGGTGTTAAAGGATTGCAGCATTAGAAAGGTTGAGAACCACTGGTCTGCTTTATTGGGCAGTTCTGTTGCTGGTTCCAGCTGGACACGTATTCATCCATCAGTGTTTAGCTGGTGAGTAGGCGGAACGGCTGGACCACTCTTTACATGATCTTCATCCTCAAGGAGGCCAGTTGAGGGTCTCCATGCGGAACTGACTGTGTTGGAGAACACCACTCCTAGCAAGTGTGTTATCAGGAGCCTACAGCATCACGTCTGCTCATGTACACTAGTCCCAAAGAGCAGGTAAGAACAGAAGCAACATGGAAGGGGAAACCCTGGGATTTTAAGAAGCAATCAATGCCACAGGCATGAACACGAGGATTCCAGACACATATCTAACCGGAGCTCCAGAAGATGAGGAAAGGGTTAAGAAAAAAGGTAAAGCAACATTCTAAGACTTGGTGACCTGTTCATAGTATTGATGATGTATTTTCAGTCTGTCTATAGAATGTGTGTGTGTACATACATATGTGTATGAGGGCTAGGAATGGTCAGTTGGTCTAAAGCGGATTTTAAATTTATTATAAATATAAAATATCAAGGCATGAAACAAAATATCTCAAAAGAAGCTGGAGAAAAGCTGGCACATTATCCACTAGTTGAGTTCTTAACTGTAATGTCAGAAATAAATAAAATCACACATTCAAAAGGTGGTTAAAAAGCTGTGTAGACTTCTAGAGACTAGAAAAAAAAAGCTAAAATAGAGACATTTTCTGAAAACTGAATTTGCAAACAAATAACTTATTTTTAATGAAAACTTTTAAGAATATATGTCAAAGTAATGGAATGACTCCAGAAAGAAATGTGTTATTCAGAAATAAATGGCGAGAAGTTAGGAAAAACAGGCATGCTTCTCAACTAGCATTTGATATAAAAGCATAGAAAGTATCAAATTTAAGGAGTCCAAGTGTGGAAAGAAATTATTCGAACATAATGAGTTGAAGTATAGAATATTAAGGAATATGGATGCTTTAATATTGAGTAGGAGGAGAGTAAAAGGCCTTGCATTTGCAAGGTATGATTGCTGGCATTTTAGAAATTACTTATAAAATAGAAATGGAATATAAAGAATTATAGGGGATATTTCAAAGAAGAAAGGAAAAGATTAGTCCAAAATAAGACAGAATAAAAAAATATCAAGGCAAATATAATGCAAAAAATACAAGTGCCGCAGTAATTTAATGGAATGTAAGTGGATTAAACTATCATCTAACTGTGATTCAAGGAAAGGCAGAAAGAGAGAAGAAAGGGAGGGAGGGAAGGGCAGAGGACAGAGGACAGAGGACATAGGACTAGTTTGCTTGCTTTTTAACTCACATAAGAACTTGTAATGATGATGATGAGGCTCTTAAAATTAAGACTATAGGAAGAGTAAAATCAATTCATGAGGTACTATACACTGAATTACCAAGAAATTGAGTGCATTGACATTAATACCAGACCCATGTAGCACATTGCTAAAAGCCTTTTCTTTAGCAGAAGAGAGGACAATTTCATAATGACAAAGGAGCAATTTATTCTAAAATTTATCCTGATTTAAAATATATGACTACCATTTAACACAAATTCAAAAATATCTTATTGAAGAAGCAACTAGGAAAAACTAGTAGGTTCACTATAAATCAGGAGATTTTATACTTTTCTGCTTAATGAATATAAAAATCAGCTTAAAAACTTAGTGTGTTAATGAATATACACCACTAACACACTAAGTTTTTAACTGCTATGAGAAAATAAAACAACAAATCTATGAGTTTTCAAAGTAATCAAAATCTTGAAATAAGTTTATAACAATTTGAAAACTAAAAGGAAGGTTTTCTTTAAGAAAAAATATAGCTTTAAAAAGCTAATTCCAAATTTAAGAAAATATAAAATATAGAAAAGGCCCACAATAAATTAAATATCTAGCCTTAAAATACTCCATACTAAGATTTTTATTGACATTATTTATCAAAAATTAATTTATAGGTAACACCAACAGATACAAATTCTTTAAGGAAACAGAAAGAGAAACTAATGCTCAACCTACTCAGAATGCTTTCTCTGATTTTTCCACACAAATATGAGAAAGGGGCAGATATACAGGGAAAGCAAGCCATCTGATGCTCACATATAAGCTAGGCTAAACTATTTTAGCATATTCATTTTTATTCATCTCTTATAAAATATTGTTACTGTCCAAATCTTAAAAGAGCAAAGAGAAGTTTAAAAGTGTCTAAAAGGGAATGAGTTGACTGCCATAGCTATGTGTTCCAGTGTTTGGAAGTGTCTTAGTGCATCAGTCTTAGAAAAAAGAAAGGGAAGACATAGAAGCACAGGGGCTAATACCTCACCCTGCACTCCAGAAAGTCATAGTTGAGGGCACTGAAGTCTGCAGTAGATACACTGTGTGTGTGTGTGTGTGTGTGTGTGTGTGTGTGTGTGTGTGTGTGAGAGAGAGAGAGAGAGAGAGAGAGAGAGAGAGAGAGAGAGAGAGAGAGAGAGAGAGACGGAAAGAAAGATCTTAGCTACTGAAGAGGCCACAAGAACTACCAGGTAAGAATATTTGAAATTGTTCAGGATGAGAAGAGGCTTTGTAAAGGAGAGACAAATACATACATAAATAAGTATTATATGAATGGACCCTTACATCTCTACTGATAAGGGACAATATGGTGCTTGAATAAAAATAGAAATATTATTTCTTTATGAGTGCTTGCACTTATGTGTTGTTCATCTTGTGTTGATGCCTGTTGCCTACAGAGGCCAGAAGGGTCTGGAGTAACAGATGGTTACTATTCAGTTTCAAACCTGGGATACATGTAACATATTGAAGCACATTTGGCCTCCAGGTTCTCCCTGCATCCATTAGTCCCTATCTGATACACGGTCCTCCTGGCTGACGTACTCGTTCCCTGCCCTAAATGCTCCAGTGCAGGAGCTGGGCTGCCTTTCCCTATATAATCCAAGCATTTTGATTACCTCGTCATTTTGTTTACTCTCTTTTGGGTCCCCTGACTGCCACAGATGGCTCCTCTGTCTCTTCCCTGTTCCCCCCCTCCTCTTTCTCCTCATGTGGCTCGGGATCCTGTCTACTCTGGACTCTCAGATGCCCATGCTTCTGGCTATGATCTCTCACATATCTATAGTGAACTTTATCGCCCACCATACCTAGGAGTCAACAGAGCCTTTCTTTTTATTTTATTTTATTTTATTTTTCACTGTTAACAAGGCCTTTTCTTTTTTGTATATTTTATTAATTTATTCATATTACATCTCAATTGTTATCCAATCCCTTGTATCCTCCCATTCTTCCCTCCCTCCCATTTTCCCCTTACTCCCCTCCCCTATGACTGTTATTTTTTTATTCAGTTATGATCTGCCATGTGGATGCTGGGAATTGAACCCAGGTCGCCTTGGGTTCAGTGCTCTTAACCACTAGCCATCTCTCCAGCCAGGTTAGAGGTTTTCTTTTAATGCCCCAGATTTTTTTTTCTTATATAAGTTATTTTTTTCTAATTAAAAGGGATGGGATTGATTTTATTTTTAAGATCCTCAGAATGTATTCAACAATAAATGGACATGGCTGAACAGGTAGGAAGTAGACTTCCCAGTATAAATTCTCATGATGGCTCTGCGAAGCCCAGAGGCTTGTTGACTGTTGTTTTGAATCAGTGCTCCACCATATCCTCCAGTGGTGTGATGCTGGTGACTACTACCGCTCCAGGGTCTCCACTGTTGACATGGGAAGTGGGTGGGCCAGGGACGTATCCATGAGTCGAGAGAACATAGGCTAGGGCAGGTCCAGCTGGGAAGAGTGAGATTGTGCCACAGTGTTAGACACATCATCCCTGAAAACAGCCACCTGCTCCTTCAGCTCTCCTACTCGCACCCCTGGGTCTACTTCAGGGGCCTTCCACTTCCTGTGAAGCACAGCAAAGTTCATTTAACTGGTCTGAGGTTAAGATTTCTCTTGGCCTCACCTTTGACCATGTCCCCTGGAGAGGGAGATCTGGTGGCACTCAGAGGAAGGACAGCAGGTTACCAAGAGGAGACTTGATACACTATGAACATATACAGGGGGAGGTAATCCCCCTCAGTAACAGTCATAGGGGAGGGGAATAAGGGGAAAATGGGAGGGAGGGAAGAATGGGAGGATACAAAGGATGGGATAACCATTGAGATGTAACAAGAATAAATTAATTTAAAAAAAAGAAAAAAAAGATTTCTCTTGGCTCCAACGTCTGCCACTCAGACAATGCTTATTGGCTATATTCAGAGATATTTTACCTTATCTACCTCAGGACAAGTGCATGAAAAATATCCATTAGAATATCAAGAAGTCCCTGAATGTGAGAAGGACATAGAAGTGTGGTGGTAACTTGATTTCTCCCTGCCATAGAGAACATATTTGCAGCAATTTTGGCTGGGATTGGAGCCTTTCTCCTACCCTCCTTGTCCTATCTGGCTGTTGTCTGGGATAACCCTGCTGAGAACGGTTACTGAAGATATTCATGGTCCACATCTTGGAAGACTCTGCTCCTTGCTTGGTACTCCTTCCTCAGTGTTGCTGAGGAGCCAGGAATAAAAGTCAGCCCAGAGCCATAAACTCATAGCTTCACACTGCTGCTCTGCCATCTTGTTTGTGTAAAATAACAAGGAGGGGGAAAGATTTTTAAAAAGTAAATGAAGAGCTATGCCATAAATCTTTGTTGTGCTTTGAGGTAGACATAGTTTTCAGGTGAAAGAAAATGGAGACACCTTTACCCGAAGGTACATCAAGCTCAACAATGTATTCAGGCATTAGGTGAACTCAATAAGAGCTATAGAGAGAAGCCCTTTTCCTTAAATGACACAGCTTTGTGAGAGACAGATGTCCCTGACTTACTCTGCTCTACAATGAGTTCGGCCAAAGTGGGGTAGAAAGAAATTTGAGTCATTCAGAAATGTCCTAGCTTACTGGGATGAGAGTGCTCAGGTACCAGAAAGCATGGTGGGAACGTCCCTGGATGTACCCTATGGAAAGGGAACTGATTAGGTTCAGATAGCCTCAGTGGCACACAGTTCTAATGTTTCTAGTGTCCTCAGTTTATCTGTCACTGCTGCTCAACACGTACCTCTGTTCACATCAGTCCACTCGGATTTTCAGGCTTGGGTTCAGCTTTCTTTTCAGCAAACCCTGTTTCCTTATGGAATTTTATCTTCAGGAACTTAGTTCTTATTTCATATCATTGACAGCAGCCAGCACAGTGCCTGCTGCACAGCGAGTGTTCAGTAAATAGATGATCAAGCTATACATCTGCTGTGCATAGGTAGTAAACCAGTGCACACACGTGCAGAAATGGCTATACATTAGAAAGAAAGGGATCTGAGTTTTTTATTAGACACTTTTTATTATGCTTAAAAGAAAATCTTGGCTTGTAAAATTTCACCTATACTCTTACTTCATCCCTACCTCCTTGCAACCTGAGACTTATGAAAACACAAGTAGTTGCTGTGGAGACAGTTGCTGGGCACTAGAGGAACCATCTGAGAACAGCAGTGAGAGCTGTTGTATTAGACAACAGGCCATTTTGAATTAATCATTTATACTTTCAATAAAATAAAATTATACACACACAAACACACACACACATAATCTTGTTGATTTACTCTCTTTGCTTCAGGGCTGATAGTTACCTTATTTATAGTAAGCCCCACAGCGCGCTAGGATTTTGATATAATTGCTCACTGGTTGGGAGATAGTGACTGGCCCCAGGACTCTCCAGAGTCCTAGTCTATTGCCTCCACTACCTCATCTCAGGCCCTGTACCTTCTAGAACCGCTCCTAATTCAGGCATTTTGGTTTGAATATAAATGTCCCCATAGGCTCATGTGACACACATTTGATTCCCAGATACTGGTAGTATCTCAGAAGGTGCTCCAAACTTTAGGAGAGGAGACCTAGCTGGATAGAGCAGACAATCGAGGTTTGAGTCCTTGGGGGGTTTGTTCCTTGTCCTTTCCAGTGCCTCTGTCTTTTTGCTATTTCTCTCCCTCTCCCCCTCTTCCTCCTCCTCCTCCTCTTCCTCCTCCTCCTTCTCCTTCCTGTTTTCATTATGAGTGAAGTAGTTACCCCACCACACATCACAGCTGCCATGGTGTCCTGCTGTAGCTTGCAATCAATAGACCCAAATTTGGACTGAATTCTTTGACACCATGAGTTAAAACAAATCTTCTTCATCTTAAGTTGTTAGCACTGATGTTGTGGTCACAGAGCTGAAAAAACAAACAATACAGTAACTGACAAAAGTTCCTAGTCAAAGTACATGTCTGAAGTAGTTCCTACTCTCCACATTGTGGGACCTACAAGAAGACTGTGCTACTACATCTGGCCAGAGAGTCTAGGTACACAACATATATGGTCCTAAGTTTATATTTCTGTCTCTGTGTTGTAGTGTAGTTGTCCTGTATTATGTAGCTAATATCTGCTATAAGTGAGTATATACCATGTGTGTCTTTCTGGGGCTGGGTTACCTCCCTCAGGATGATCTTTTCTCGTTTCATCTATTTATCTGCAAATTTCAAGATTTCCTTCTTTTTAATAGCAGAATAGTATTCCATTGTGTAAATGTATCACAGTTTCTTTATCCATTCTTCATTTGAGGGACATCTAGGTTGTTTCCAGATTCTGGCTACTACAAACAAAGCTGCTATGAACGTACCTGAGTAAATGTCCTTGTTGTTAGGATGGAAGTATCTTTTGGAGATATTCCCAGGAGTGGAATGGCTGGGTCTTGAGGTAGAATTATTCCCAATTTCCTGGGAAAGTTTGAGATTGATTTCCAAAGTGGTTGTACAAGTTTGCATTCCCACCAGCAATAGAGGAGTGGTCCCCTTTCTCCACATACTCACCAGAATGTGCTGTCACCTGTGTTTTTGATCTTAGCCATTTGGATAGGTGTAAGATGGAATCTCAGTCATTTTGATTTGCATTTTCCTGATAACTAGGGATGTTGAACATTTTTAAAGTATTTCTCAGTCATTCGATATTCTTCTTTTTCAAATTCTCTGTTTAGGTCTGAACCCCAGTTTTAAGTGGATTATTTGGTTTGGTGGTGTTTAATGTCTTGAGTTCTTTATCTATTTTGGATATTAACCCTTTGGCAGATGTAGGGTTGGTGAAGATCTTTTCCCAGTCTGTAGGCAGTCATTTTGTTCTGTTGACAGTTTCCTTCGCCTTACAGAAGCTTTTCAGTTTCATAAGGTTCCATTTATTAACGGTTGATCTTAAGGCCTGAGCTGTTGGTGTGCTGTTCAGGCAATTGTCTCCTGTGCCAATGAGCTCAAGGCTCTTCCCCACTTTTTCTTCTAATGGATTTAGTGTTTCTGCTTTTATGTTGAGGTCTTCAATCCCTTTGGGTTTCAGTTTTATGCAGGATGACAGATATGGATCTGTTTTCTCTTTTCTACATGTAGCCATCCAGTTAGACCAGAACCATTTTTTGAAGATGCCATCTTTTTTCCATTGTATGGACTTGGCTTCTTTGTCAAAAATCAAGTGTCCATAGGTATGTGGGTTTATTTTTGGGTCTTTAATTCGATTCCATTGATCAACCAGCCTATTTCTATGCTAGCACCATGATGTTTTTTAATCCTGTTGCTCTATACTACAGCTTGAGATGTGGGATGGAGAGTCTTCTAGAAAACCTTTTATTTTACAGGATTGTTTAGGTGTTCTGCATTTTTGTTTTTTCATGTGAAGTTAAGAATTGATCTTTCAAGGTTGGTAAAGAATTGTGTGGGTATTTTGATGGGAATTACTTTGAATCTGTAGATTGCTTTTGTTTGGTTAGATGGACATTTTTACTATGTTGATTCTCTGGATCTAGGAACATGGGAGATCTTCCCATCTTCAGAAATCTTCTTCAAATTCTTTCTTCAGACATTTGAAGTTTTTTTCATACAAGTCTTTCACTTTCTTTGTTAGAGTTACACAAGATACTTTATATTATTTGTGGCTATTGTGAAGGGTGTAGTTTCCCTAACTTCTTTCTCAGCCTGTTTTTCATTGGTATATAGGAGGGCTACTGGACAGGGTAAGCAAGTCCTCACTAATTCCTGCCTCACAAGTGTGGCTGTCACAAATATTGGGCTAGAAAGCTAAAGAAGATGCTCCAATATTATAGAGAGTTTTGGGTGACTATTCAGGTAGCAAAACTATCTCTGTTATCTTCTCATCTATAAAGCTACTAACCTGCACTCCTGGTATACTCAGTAATCAATTTTATTCTTTTTCAAATCTCTGATGGGGTTGAAGATCATATAATTTAGGTTTACAATTAAGCGTAGTTGTTTGGAGGCTAGGATGTTTTTAGGGCTATGATAGATGTTTTAAGTTGATAATGATGAGATGTGATAGATATTGATTTACATTCAGAATTTTAGATGCACCAAGATAGAAAAGATGTTTTCTTCAAGGCTGATAAGTACAAATAGCCAAAATACTAAGAATGTAACATTTATATAATTCCTGATTGTGTCATGGTTTTTCTTGCTATAGGTAGTTTGTTGTATATATGTGTAATAATATAAATGCATGTATAAAAAGTAAAATAATGTTTAATAAAAAATAGATCCTGAAAAAAAAGTTCCTAGTGAAGCAAGGCCCCGCACCATGGCTGTAGCTTGCAAGTCGTGCACATGGTGGCTCTACCAGCTGTCAATCAGTGAGTCTCATCTTGACACTATTTCTCAGAGTCACAAACTAGTCTCCTTCAGACATGTGAAGCATTCCAAAGACTTTATATTGTCCTTGAATTATCAAGTAGCATGCGAAATTCCATTACTTAGTGTAATAATAAAATTTTCAGCATCACTTGAAAAATTGGGGGTCCTGGCAATACTAGTCTTTCATTCCCAAGAGCTAACGATGTGAACAGAGCAGTGATTCCTCACTTCAGACAGTGTAAGTGCTCTCAGCTCAGCAACACCACCTTTCTTACTATTCACTGAAAGGGCTGGAAACATTTAACTTCATAGCTTTGCCTCTGTGCATCTTACTTTTCTCTGCCTGGCTCCGTATTAACCTCAAATCCCACCGCTGAGAACTGTTTGCTTCTAGACTTACAGGTCACTTCATCTGACATCACCCCCGCTGTGCCTCCAGACTCATTTGTAAGTCTGTTTACAGTAGACAGCTCACTTCTCTTCTACCTCAAGATGGCATATTTGGACTTTGCAGACCTGAAATGTGGGCGATATCATCTCCATGATACCCAAGGTCCACAGAAGAAAATCAAGAATGGGGGTGGAATTTACATATTAATCTTGATATTAACAGAGAGGAATACAATTTGTACTGCTGCAAAATAGATTTTTTTTTCTGTAAATGGAAAAAAAAATCCTGTCTTCTACAGGAAAATTGCTGTTGCCAATTATGCTGCTATTTCTGGGGAGGAAGTGCTCCAGCAGAGGCAGGCCCAGGGGTTCTACCCACTCAGCTGCTATTTTCTCCCTTAATTGTGACTGCCACCTGCCCATTGGTGGATTCACAGCTATACCTAAGGACAAAGAAAAGAAAATGTTTTAAAGTCACATGCAACCAGAGACCTTGCCTGAGTTTTCACTCGGGGCATTGACACACCACCTCAGACATAGTTGACTAAAATAGATGCTCATGGTTCCGTGACTCACTGTCTTCGAGGGAGCATCTCACCACCATCACTCGGCAGCTGAACGATAGCCCTTTCCATGTCTCTATCAGTTGGTGTCTCTCCAGGTAGGGGTAGATGGGCAGTGTAGCCTCTCTGGGCTTCAGCCTCTGATTTCTTATGATGTTGGTCCTATTGTACTCTACTGCCCTCAAAACAAGTCACAAGGCTAGGCTAGATGCAAACCATGCAGAAGCAAGTGTTAGCACTTGATAGGAGAATCAGGTGTCACATGGTATGCACACAGATGTGAGCTGTCACCATCCTCTGTGCAAGGATGATTGTGGAACCTGAGGCTGGAACTGGAAGAGGAATAGGAAGGGAAGAAAATGATTTCGATGCAAAACTGGGTGATAGTCTATCAGGAATCGTATCCATTAGAGGAAGGATCTAATGAAATGGGAACTGGAAAGACAAGGTAGACTGTGGAGGGATTCTTTTTTGGAACTCACTAGGAAACTATAAAGATGAAAAGGGAGAGGGAAGGGGAAAATGCGGAGTGGAGAGGAATAGCTGCACGATCTGGGAGGCCAAAGGCAATACAGGTGAGCTTCCTGAGCTGGTTATCTACCATATGCTCCAACATGGTCCAGTGACATCTTGCCTTCTCTCAGCCCAAAGCTTGGCCTGCATTTCCCAATCTATCACTTCTGCCCTCTCTCCCATGTTCAGGATCTTCTGTAGCCTGGCAGTCAGGAGATCATACAGACCACTCCTCTGAGCTTCCTCTTCGTATGCATTCTAGGTATTGCATTCTGGGTACGATGTTTATATAGCTTTAAAAAACATTTATTCCTTTATGAATATGTACTGTACTCTCAATCCAAAATTTTGAATTAAAGGGACACAAAAAAAGAAAACAGGAACCTAGAAAGACAGATCCTGAACTGGGAAAACTGAGTAAAACTCGACTCCTCCAGACCAACAGGGCTCTTGTGGCCTGCTCACAGGAACATCAGCAGCCACATGCCCTCCAAATGATCAAAAATCGCAATGCATCTCTGATTAGCAAGTGAGAAATATAGACCTACATGCAACTTTACTAAGATAATAAAGAAGCAGGGCAGGTCACACAGACAGTCAGCACTGTTATTGTCATAGAAACAAGAAGCAACAAGAAGCAGACGGCAGGTACTGCTTGTAGGACACTGAGTTATGACATATTGGTTTGGGCACCGACACCCCTTCTCATACCAACAAAGACATTGAACGTCAAAGCAAGAATTGAAAGCTGGATGTGATCTCCATCTCTCAGTGACCTGGGAGTGAGTGAGGATAGAGGCCCTTGGAAGAAGAGCCCTCACCACTATGAAGGAGAGTGAATAGACTTTCTGATCGATCACTTGTCCCATGCCTAGCTTCTGTCCATGAAAGTCACCATGAAGTATATGTGTACCCTATCTGTGCTTCAACATTTCAGTTGAGAAAATGGAAGAAGCATAACTGATTTCTAAAATTTGAACCCACAGACTTAGGCACACTTCAGCTACCAGTTCTATTTGTGCCGTGCATCTGTGAATTGTTTGCAACATCTGCAAGGGCTGCGCCCTCATTAGCCAAAAACATTCACCATCACTTTCTACACTCTAGGCACCAATGGTTCTACTGTGCTCAGCTGTCTGGTAGTTAGGATGGTGAGGGTCCCCTTCCCACTTGACTGTGTATAAACCTCTCCCCAAACAGGCAAATTGTCATTTTAAATCTGAAGTGTGCCCCATGGGCTTATATTTTGAATGCTCCATGCCCAGTTTGTGGCTCTATTTTGAGAGCTGTGGCATCCTGAGGAGGTTGGGTCTGGATGCCAGATGGAGACCGCTAAGGAAGGCCTGTAGGGGTTATAATCATTCCTCATGCTTGTATTTTCTGCTTCCAGGTCTACTAAGATGTAAATCCTCTCTGATACATGTCCCCACAGCAATATCTCAGGAACAGTGAGCCAAAATAACTCCCCTTTCCCCCTAAGTACTTCCATCACATAGTTTCCTCACCACATGACAAAAGTAACTGACACAGAGGCTTGCCTAAATCTAGGTTGTCCAGCCTTTCCTTTGGCTGTTAAACCCCTAGTAACTCAAGTAATCATAGACGATCTTGAGTACAAGGTAATTTGCACATGTCTGACCATTCAAATGTGTTCTGCATTAAGAGATAAAGGTGACATTACCCAGCTCCTGGGAAAGTCATTTGAGGCAGTTTTTTATGTAGGTCTATTACCTAAGCTGCCCAGACTGATGGGTGGAGGGAATAGTCCTTCCTAATCACTGCCAAATAAAGGACTTTACTTTTAGACCCTGCACCCATGCAAGGCTGGAGTTTGAGGTTTTTTCTTCTTTTCATAAGAAACATTTCCAGCAATATACAATTATTTCTGGTTTGAGTTCATTTGGGTCATCAGAAGAAAACCCTTTCTTTTGTCTCTCCTCATCAACTTATATGTAGGTTACTCTGAATAGAAACCGGTTAGAACAAGTATGGTCAATGGGTCAGGGAAAGAAAAATGGGATCTTTCTCCTATTTATTACGCATAATTTTATCATTTCACCACAAATTTTCTCCCAACACTTTAGTTCTTTCTCATTAATGTTAAGAAAGGAAAGACACAGAGACACATATGAAAGGCACCTTAGATATCCTTCAAATATGGATTTGGAAACTTCCAGACTCTGTGTCTTCATAAATCATCACTCTATTGCATCTAACCCAGGACTCTAGAGAAGACATGCACACAGAAAATTGGTAAAAATATAATTAGAATGTATGGATTTAAAATGCTTTACACACTGTTCTCTTATATTAAAGACACTTCTTACCTGTTGCTCTAGGCACTGCATGTCCTGCTGCCTTCCCCATCTGTGAAATGGGAAAGGGAAGAGCTTCTTTCTTTGCACAGCAGAGACAGACAGGTGTCTTCTGCCTGTCAAAACCTAACTTTGGACCTCAAAAACATTTTGGGGGGTTCTTTTAGGAGCTTTAGTCATAAGAGGATTGCCAAGAAAGGCAGGATAAAGCCAGGTACCTTATAATCGTGGTTTCAAATAAAGTCCTGTCTATTGAATGGTTAATGTGTGATAAATTATACCTTTATCTACCCCATGCTTAAATCTCACAGAGGCATTGCATCAGGACACATTTTTTATTAGTTCATAGTTAGCAAACACTACGTAACATTCTCCAACAAAATAGCCTTGGAATGCAGGTGATATTGAGAAAGCCAGCCCCCCCCACCCCCCCACCCCTGTCTCTCATGGACAAGTGTGCATTTGAATCAGAGGACAGAGATGAACACATTCCTGCTGAGTAACCCTGCTCCTAGTTTGGAGTAGCACAGAGAGACCAGTTTATAACAGAATTACTGAAGTGGCTGAACCTTGGATCAATAATGAGATAGCTACAGAAAGCCTTCTCTGCCCATTCCCTCCCAGAGAGACAGCTAAGATGACTTTAAAGAAGGTCCAGTGTCTGTCATGGAAGAGATAGGAGTACAGGCAGGGAGCAGCTCCAAACAGGTCATTAATCAATACTAGTATCTGCCACTCAACCCACCCATGAGTTTTACCCTGCTTACCAGAAAAGGATGTTATTTTCTCTGTTACTTTTAAGTCATGCATTAGGCCTATAAATAATTAATTCTTCATAAATAAAGGAAAATAAAGCATTGCTGGGACCCAGGAAGAATAAGTACTTGTGTTTGTCTCAAAGAAGACTTCGGTATGCAAAATTGCCTCCCACTTCAGGGATCTGTGTTCTGCTCTCAACAGAATACATTTCCGCATGAAACAATAGCTTGGACTCAGCGTCAAAAGCGAATCCCTATGTCACTTGAAGGATATATTTAAGGATATATATATATATATATATATATATATATATATATATATATATATATATATATATACTTGGAGGGTGGGGGGAGGGTGGTGTTAGTACACATTTAGAACAAGGCTTGCTATTTGCAGAGTGCCTATTCCAACACAGGACTTCTGATTATTTGTAAGAATCCCGAACTCAACCCATGTATGGGTCAGTTCTTTAATTTGGCTTATTATGGGGGAAGACTGGTGACTATTGGCCATCAGCCACATCATGGCACTAGTGTTGAGAAGCTTATGGGTCGCCTACTGTAGTAAGAAGAGAGAAAGGCTAAATTCATCTCTAAGCTTCACCTCAGCTCATGCAGAACAGAGAACTGGAAATGGAGGTGTCTTGAAGTATCTGGAAGGTATGATATTTGCATATTTGCATATATTTGCATATATGCATATATGCAAAACAACTCTTAAATTGTTTTCCTAAGTAAAGGGGCAACAATATATTAAAAAATAAGTGTGTAGTCTGTGCACTGTCATTGTTGTCACTGTGGTTCTATGCTGAAGTCCCAGCGGGAGTCAGAAATAATCTAAAGAGAACCTTCCCTTGATTTACGGAGTCCAAACTAAAACTTGCTCGGGAATCCTATACTGGGGAGAAGGAAACACCGAAAACTCCTTCGTTCAGAGCTCCGTGGACAGACCAGCCTCCAGTCAAGAGAACGCATACTTCCGCCATCTAACCTTCGAGGTAAATGAAGTCATTCATGGTCCTTGGCTTCCGTTTGTGCTTTTCTGTACAATCGGATCACTGTTATAGGGAAGGCAGAGAAAAACAAAGTAAATCCATTTTCCTTTACCGTCTTTTGTTTCCTAATTTCTTCTAAATACATCAAAAGTGAGGCTTGAGGAGCTATGTGTCCCATAACACTGTGAACAGAGCATTTGCTTTAATTGCCCTATGATATGAAATAAACATGACCTTAAAGGTCAGGATTGGCTCTTCTCTCAACATGTTCATCAGTACACCTGGGGGTATAGGGAAATGATTGAGTTCTAGGTTATCTATGTGCAAAGCCAGGTAGTGGGATTAGATCATCCAATTAGAAAACCTAATAATAAATTATATTTATGCCGGGACTTAAATTCTGTTTCTATAATTGTATGGCAATTGTATTTCCATCCACACTAAATTTTTCTTGACATAAAATAGAAATTAAATATCATATAGAAAGATAGACATTTCCCTTTCATCATTAATTCTTATGTTCAAACTAAAACATCTACTGTGTGCCAAATTATATTATATAGTTGCCACCAAGCATTGATTGTCGTATCCATAAGTATGGTGTTTTATCAGAAGTCACTGTCTAGAGTTAATTGGAAAGTCTGGATATTGGATTTCCTATAACATGCATGCACTAACCTCTATTTATTATTCATCTTTGTTTTGCTGTGATTAACCCACCTCATGTCTTATTATCATAATTGGTTCTAATTCTCTCATTACTTCCTAGCTGAATAATCTTAATAAACATTTGGGGAGAAGATTAGAGGAACTGATATTCTCATAAAAAATGATAAGGATGATACAATCAATCATCATTTTTCTGAAATGCAAAGCACAGATAACTGATTTTTTTTCCCTTCCACAAAGGCGGGGAGGGAAAACTCAAACAAAAAGAAATGTTATAGTTATCAAAAGAAAGTTGTGCTCCCTTTTTTTCTCTCTCTAGAATTTGATACTGAGGGAAATTCCCAAAGCTTTTGTTCTGGGTTTAATTTGAAAAGATGAGAGTAACACGTAGGGTAGTTTAGTTGAAGGGCCAGTTGAAAATGCAATAGGAAACTGGTTTCTCTCGAGTCTGTAGTGGTTCATTTTGATTGTCAGTTTAGATTAAAAGATATCTGGATTAGTAAGGCGTGCTTCTGTGTGTGACTGGGAGAATCCTTTCACAGAACATGTGCCACAGAGACAGAGAGAGACCTGGCCCTTGGTGAGAACATCAAGTCAATGGTCTGGGAACAAGACTTAGCAGAAGTAGAGGGGGTTGGGGGAGGAAGCCTGCCAGTACATGCAAGTTCTACAGGCCAGTATATCTACTACAGCCATGGGTATTAAATTCCAGCTCCTTCCATCTTTCAACCTGTACTCACACCGGTGGCTCTGCAAGGCATTTCCAGGCCTTCAGGCCTGGACCAGTAGTGGACCATTTATTCCTCTTGCTCTGACATTTACAGTTTATTGAACTCATCAGTTTCCATGCTCTCAGGCTTCCCAGTGTGCCAATGGCCATTTTTTCATGATCCAGCATCCAGAGGGGCAAGCTTATATATATAATATATGTATGTATATATATATATGTGTGTGTGTGTGTGTGTGTGTGTGTGTTCATATACACATATTCTATATATGTATATATCTCTGGCTCTACTCTTCCATATAGGCCCCTAGTAATGCAATTCTACTTTCAAAATTATCGGAGAATACCATTTCACCATCTCTAAACTCCAAGAACCAAGACTTTCTACTTCCAAATTAATACCTTTGTAACCGCTTACTTTCTACAAAAGCTGGGGCCCTAAAATAAGAAAGTTAAACATAGTTCCCACTAGGCTATGGCCAAGCTCTGTCATATGAATAGTGTAAATTTGCCCCAAGGAAATCTGGAACAGAGCTATTTCTGGTACAGCATCTCCATGGTAAGTGTTCTGAAGCGTCTCTGTGACTTGTTTGGGGTTGCCGAAACATTCGATTATTATTACAGCTGCTGCCTATGACCAGAGGATGAGCCAAGACTTTATAACAATTCAATAGTTCATGACTTTAATAATGACTAGACAGTAACATATTTGCATAGTCTCTCACATCAAAACCAAGCTACAATCTCAGAAAAGTTTACTTGCCTGGGGCTGCACAGTTCCCTAGTGGATGAGTTAGGATAAGTTTGAGTTTAGATAAATTTCTTTACAACCGAACTTGTTACAGAAGGGAATATTCATGGAAAGCCATTTTCTGTAGTCTCTGGTTAAGAGGCTTTTAGCTGCAAGTTTCATCACATTCAAGTATTTGACCCTGTTAAAAAGGATAAACTGTTAAACTGTTAGAATTCTGAAGTTGTGAAAACATGAATGTGCTAATAAGTAATATTGACTAAAGAAATGATAAGAAAATGTTCAGGTTTGGAACTGGGGCTATCTTTTAGTATTCAAGGAAAGTTTAGCATGTGCTGGGTCCTGGACATACACAGACACATGGAGAGAGAGAAAGAGAGAGAGAGAGAGAGAGAGAGAGAGAGAGAGAGAGAGAGAGAGAGAGAGAGAGAGAGAGAACATGAAGTTGAGAAGAAGTTGGGGAGAATTGTTGGCAGAATTCTTGGGGAGGCTCTAGATGGAGGGGAGGTCGCAGGTGTAGATAAGATTAAAGTAAATTATACTCATGTATAGAATTTTAACAGAATCAATAAAATATTATTTTCAAAAATAGGTGCTTATTTTCTGCTTTAGTTTTGTTTTTGTTTTTTGTTTTTTATTTTTCTCCCCGAAGAGTATCATATGGGCTCAAGTCCTTGCCCTGGAAGTTCCCAATAAAGTTTCACTCTTTAGAGACACGTCTTACTACTGGACAGTCCCCACAGGTCCAGATCCGGCTTGACTAGTACTTCTCTCCCCTGAAGTCTTCCTTTCAGTTTATCTCAGAAGCATTTCATTTGTTTATTCATGGGAGGCATGTTTTCATTGGTAGGATCGGTTCATTCTCTGCAGCCAGGCAGGGATACATCCTGAGAAACCTGTCACTAAGTACTTCTGTCACTACATGAATGTTATAGAGTGCACGTGCAAAAACTAAGATGCTTATATTTTAAATGATGTTATCTCAGGGGACTTCTGTTGCCTATGTAGTCTATGGTTGAGCAAATATCATCATACAGCACAGACTGTGTAATGCACAACCCAATTATTATATTTGGCATCAAGGTAGCAGTCTTCGTTACTAGTTTTCTTTCCTCTCACTTTGAAACCCTGGTTATATATTCTAAAATATCATTATTTGTTATTCACATAGCATATAACTCACATAGCACACTCATTGAGGAGAGAGAAGAGGGGGAGATTAGGTTCATGTACATTAAGTGGCATTGGGGGGCTTGTTGGCATCCTTGTGTTCTCTGATTTGTCATCGTTTGTTTCTATCATGGTGGTTCTGTGAAAAGGGAAACATCACTAACAAGGATTCTGACTCCCCAGCCAGAAAAGTTTGGGGTCTGAGGGGAAATGAGTTAAAATTTTTGAAATACAACTCTCAGAATATTTTGCAACAATAAATGTTGTCTGTCATTCATATGCCTGAGTAGAAATAGAATCCCCTACAGAATAGAGTCTGCTCTGAAATACATAACAAATAAATTCTTTCTTAGACTGTGTATTATTATATATGAGAGTAGGAAGAACAAAGGCAGCTAAAAATGACACATTCTAGATGTCTTTCTGCTATTATATTTTCTGATGTATTCTGCACTCATGGAAGTAAAAAAAATCCCCAAAGATCCTATTTCATTAGGGAATATCTTTTACAATGAAAAGGTGACTTCAAATTAATTCTAAATATATACTTTCAAAGCTATGGACATTTTTTCTGCATTTTTTAAAATCTCCAAATATTTGTTGCTTAATGTAACCTTCACTGAATCTCTGGTACATAAAAGAATTTAAGCCTATCAGTATGCTAGTGCAGAATCATGTTTTGCTCAATAGAGGATTTTACAGGAATGCTCCTCCTTTTCCCTACACTTTGGAGAGCTGGGGCAAACACCCTTTCTTCTTTCCTCAGAAAAGACCCCACACCAGACTCCACATCAGTTCTACTTTCTCTGATGAATGGACCCAGAAGCTTTGAGCTCAGTGAATCTCCCACCAACAATGGTGGAGAAACCACACTTCCTCCATGCCAAATAACCCAGAACAACAGCAGGAAGACCATTCTAGACTTGCGGCTTGAAAGATAATTCTGAGAAAGGAATTTGTAGTGCTGAGCTGAGCTGAAGTCTGGAAATACTCTCTCCAGACTTCCCACGGCCTTCCTGTCTTACCATCTCTCTTCCTTGGGTTTACTCTGGCCATTTGTGATTCCATTTTAAGGCATTAACGTAATTATACCCTCATATTTCGGGTCATGAATCAACAGAATCTCTTGCCAAGTCCAACATTTACACAGCGGTAACATAGGTTCTGAGTGTGACACAAGGAACTTGTGTTAGCGGGAGACACTGTAAAGAAGGGGCAATAATTGATTTTGGCTTGTTTTCTAGAGGGAATGAAAAAAAAAATAGGACAACTAATGGGGCTGGGGAGATGGCTCAGTCGTTAAGAGCACTTACTTGCTGTTCCTCCAGAGAAATAATTTGGATCCCAGAACTCATGCCAGGGGCTCACAGTAACTCCAGCTCCAGGGGACTCAATATCTTTGTTTAGGATATCAACCAACACACACACATACACACACACACACACACACACACACACACACACACACACACACACACACACACATACACACACACACACACTCACTCACTCACAAATAAGTCTTCAAAGAATAGACCAGCTAAAGTCACAATTCTTCAGCTTATTCACCTATGAGGTCCCTCAGAGTCTCCATCAGGATTTTTTTGTTGGTTTTGTTTTGTTTTGTTTGTTTTTGCTGTTGGGCATTGCACTTCATGGATAAATGCAAGCCCCTGCTGCCTTCTCATACCAGACACAGGGCTGAGTGTTGGATAATGCTTCAGTGCTATTCTGTTGCTACCAACCTGCATTCATGAATAATCAGGCAATGATGCTTTAAATTTAAGGATAAACAGGCTGCTACATCTTGATAGGAAAACTCACTGCCACCATAATCAGCCTCTGGTAAATTTAGCTACACGTAGCTAATGATTACAGCAAAGCTATATTACCCCAAGGGCAGGTCAGTTCTGACAGGTAGGGTAACTGCAATCTGCTTTGGCACTGTCCTTTAAAGAACATGATTACAGTCATATTGATGGAGATGGTGGTGGAAACATCCTAGGCATATCAGTTGAGCTCGTAAACAAAATGAGTAGTTAAAAGCAAATGTACACACAGCTCAAAGCTCTAATGATCTGGGGTTTACCATGACAGTACTGAGGGGCTGCCTGTGACTGTGGATACACTTAGTCTCTGATAGCCTGAGAAGGAAAATCCACACATCGTGTTAACTACAGGGATAAACTTGAAGAGGGTACACATGGGTGACTTTAAATGTGGTCGGGTGATGACACCAGAAGTTATTACTGAGACTCAAGATAGATGCTAATACTTAATTGTGCATTCCCAGGTGACGAGCTCTGTGTTAGTTACTTTTCTAGTGCATATGACAAAATGCCTGAGCAAAAAGCTTCCAGAAGGAAGTGTGCATTTGGGCTCCTAATTTGATGATGGTCTGGTCCATGATGTCAGGGATTGAATGGCAATAGGAGCATGAAGCAGGTGGTCACATTACATCTCCAGTCAGGAAGCAGAGAGAGATGAACACCAGAGCCCAGCTTGATTTACCTATTTTATTTATTCTAGGACAGCAGACGATGGGTGGTGCTACCCCATGCAGCTTAGCATACCTGCATGTTTTGCGTCTATAATTCTACATTTCTGATTCCTTCTTGATGACATTGTTTTGGGTTACCTTCTCCTTGATTGGATGCTTTATTTTTATGTATGGATTTGCTGTCTCATGACTTCCAGACCCTCAGATTTTGTCTTTTTTTTCTCCTGCTCCTCCTTCTTCTTCATCATCATCATCATCATCATCATCATCATCATCATCTCACCATTGTTAATTATAATTCTTCTTCTTCTTCCTTCTTCTTCCTCTTTCTCCTTCAGCATTTATTTTCTTCTATTGATGCACTTGATCTGCCAGGCTCTGCTGTGTGTATTGTTCCAATATCCCGCATGGCCCAGTGCACAGCATTTTCTTGAACAGGAACTTTGTAGCAAGGAACTTTGAGGGTCTTTGGCCACTACAGACATCTCAGCCTCCATGATCTTTGTTATCCAGGCTCATTCATTTTTATTTTAATCCGTGACTGCTAAGGTGGGTAGCAAGGATGTGTGGTACAAAAATGTTCCACTATAGGTAGGAAGCAACTCAAAAGGATGTAACAGGTTCTCAATGGGCTTCCTTTTACAATCTATCCAGTAAAATCAGGAAATCAAGTAGTTATTACTTAGGATGTGAAAGCCAATTTGGTTGTAGTGTGCTATGGGAATGGGAGCATTCCTAGCGTGTAAATAATGAAACAAATAACAGAGTCATGCAGTCATTTCCCTGCAGGGGCATGCCCAAACAGACATGTTCAGGGAGCAGCCCATTGGAAATACATTGATTGTACAGATATGCTGTTTTTCATCAAAGATACATACTAATAATTCTTTCCATAAGCCAATGGCTACCAAAGAGCCTTTAGATTTAGCCAACCATATACGTTTGATATAGGGGGACTATTGTCCATTATACAGCATGCTGGGCTCACAAAATGTTTTCCAGAAAGAAAATTAAAAGGAAGAAAAATATTGAACATAGACTCATATGTTCTAAGACTAATCTAAAAATGAGACAAACATTCAATTATTTTAAAATTTTAGTTAAGCTGAAACTCAAAATGACCAACTTTGTTACTACCTCCTAATTACTCATGGGAGCAGTAGGCTGGTCATTTCCTACACGCGTTCTGGACCTAACAATGAAGCATGGTTCAGGACAATTCACATGTTATTTGAAATGCTTGAAAGATCCAGAGGCACTAGGTCACATTGTAGTCACCTTAGAGTACAAGTAGTGTATAGCACAGGTCTGCATGCCCACGTGAATGCTAGTTATTGTGATAGTAATTCTCTAATTCCACATGTTTACCATTATGAATAGAGACTACACAAGAGAAAAGCAGGCATACGAGTCAATAACTAATTCAGATATGACT
Organism: Acomys minous; assembly: GCF_964271855.1. NCBI lineage: Eukaryota > Metazoa > Chordata > Mammalia > Rodentia > Muridae > Acomys > Acomys minous. The sequence goes on along the minus strand of NC_140485.1, from coordinate 126,945,054 downwards.
AAGTATTTTTATCAGACAGCAGATGGTTAATTTATTAAAATCCCTTAGTAGGCAACTTAAATTTTTATATCATATGTTGGGGAAATTTTTTCTCATTAGGTGTTCTGAAAATAAAATAAATAGAAATTTGGAGCCATAACCTTAGCACATAGAAGATGGGATGAGACAGTTCAAGATTTTAAGGCCAATCTGTGCATAATAGTGAACTGAAAACCATACAGCATTACATAAGGTGATTTTTCAAAACCAGAAACAAAAAAAAATTGGAGATGGTTTTCTGAGTATAGACCCAAAAGAAATGAAGTCAGCACAGAATATCGAAGTCTGCCTACCTATGCCTAATGCAGCCACATTATGGACCTGGGCTGGGTGTCTGTCAACAGATGAGTGGATAGAGAAAATAGATGTGTATGTACAAGCAAGGAGTTCTTCTCAGCCATGAAGAAGAATAAAATTATGCTGTTTGAGGGAAATAAAAAGAAGTAGAGGCCATCATGTTAAGCAAAATAAGCCAGCTGCAGAAGGCTTTCTCTTATCCGTGGAAACAAACAAGCAACGGAGCCAACAAGAATACTAACCTGAGAGTAGAAGAGAGACTGGCAGGGAAGTAGAAGGTGAGGGAATGAGAGGATACTTAGATCACCATCATTCAAAGTTTAATATATGCTTATATGACAATGTCAGTGATTCCTACTAACTTATGTAAATAGCATACATTTATAATTTTAATAAAAATTAGAGAGTAAGAGGATGTGATATCCTATACATTATCCCAATACTTGTTATTGTATGTGTTTTCTTTGATGAAGAAAAGAATGCTATTGATTGATGAAGACCTATGTGAGATTGAGCCAGTAAGTACTTCAGTAGTTAACAAAAGACTCTGTGAGGCCTTTTATTTCGCTCTCTATTTTCACTGGTCTCTTGAAGCTGTTATGGGTTAAAACATCTGACTGTGAAATGCTGGTTACTTATTTCTTAGTCTATATATTTCATCTTTATACAGTTTAGGTTTCAACTACTACTGTTCCTTCACATTGACTTTTTGAGACCTTGGAACTGTGAAAGAACTATAATTAAGGACAATCAGGTGGGAAAAGGCTCCAGTGCAGACTCATTGGCTGAAAAGTGAGTGGTGAAATGTTGTTAATGTTGGGGTTGGTAGAAAGCATGAGCTTGGGGACTTGTTTACAGCATTATTCAGGATTCTGATAAAAGCAAACTGCATAAAGAGGAAGTATTGCTTTGCATCTAGGGCCAAGTCTTGAGAAATGGACATTAAATATGAGAAATTGCTTGGGGTTGGCCGGGTTTCACTGTGACCGATAATTCCAGAAAGCATACTACGTCTTCATTCTCTGGAAATTGGTTTCTATGAGCCTCCTGCGTGGGGTGGGGTGGTGGGGTGGGTAGAGGTGGGGCCCACCAAAATTTGAAAACATTATACACAGGACTCCTTGCCATCCTTCAGTCAGAAAGACCATTTTGAATAGAAATTGTTTGATTGTGGGGGTGGTTCTGCTATTCGTTCAGCTTAAAAGCAGCAATTCTCCACCTCATTAATTCTTCATTCAAAGTTCTTCATTGTTTAAACACTGGTTGTTTGTCTCCTACTCAGAGTTGCTGATTTGGAAAGAATCTTCCCCACATTCATTAACTACAGAGGCATCCCAGGGCCTTGTTGCATTATCTTATTAAATGAGTAGCTGTTTTTAATCCCCATCATAAAGCAAGAAAAAAAATCTCAAGATCTATTTCCTATCATCAAAGAACCACACTGCTTGAAAAGGGGGTCCAGGGAGATGGTCCTAGAATCTGCTTTTGCCAAATTGGCGATGAGTGCGTAAACTCTTAAGATCTCTGCAAGGCAGCTTAAAGATGCAATCACAACAACCAACACCGTAGAGGTACAGTTTGTATAGCACTAAAGGAGCTGGCATAAGAAGAATCTAGAAAGGTGGGATGGTCTGTAGCTTATGTGAAACTTTGGCTATGCCTTGAAGCATTGAAAATGAACTGCAGGAGCAAGAAACAAATAGCAACAAATTGCACATGGCATTTGATGGCCTTAGTTTGTCCTCTTTCCCCCGGTCCCTGACCATCAGTACAGTTTCTTGGATGCCCAAATATTCATCCTTAGATTTTAAATGGAAACTTCAAAAGGTTATCCAAGTATTAGGAAATTAAACCTGAGGTTTTTAGCTTTGTTCCCAGTGTCTCCAGAGTGATTTCTCTCTGTGGCTCCATGTGACAAGCATTTCTTACTCCTGCTGTCACCAAATTCCATTCCCATCTCTGGAGAGAGGAGCATAGGCCATTTTTTCTACCTAATATTTAGGAACTTTCTTTCTTGGCCCTGTGAGGACCTTCAGGTACAGAGATGAGAGGTTTTTTTTTTTTTTCTGGATTCCTTCTTACATCTTTCTTTCTTGAAATCTGTTGCTGCACCTGTGACTCTGTGGTCAGTGGAGGTAGGACCTAGGGAGGTAGTTTTGTGTCTATTATCAGAAAAATGACATACCCTTTTGGACTAGAGACTGGTGACACCTACAAGCAACAAGTGCAGGAATGGGCTTTTCCCTCAAGTTCCCATGACCCCAAAGACTGGAACAAACCAAAGGGAACAAGCCCGGTGCGCCCCCTCCCCTTGTTGTTTCACACACCAGGGAAGAGCCAGTCCATGTTCTACAAAACACTGAAAGTTAAACTTTATATCCAGAGCTGGGCACAGGGACACAGACTCTTCTTAGTGCCCATTCGAGGTCCCAAAATACAATTTCCTCCTTTACTATTGTATGGAATCTCCACTCCTCCCTTCCCAAGCACATGAAGACAGCACACACACACACACACATACACAAATATATTATGTATAACTTATATATACTTTTAAAAATATGTAACCTATGTGTGTGTGCGTGTGTGTGTGCTGTATTTCTCTCCCTCTCTCCTTTCCTTTCTCCCTTCTTCCCCACCCTTCTTCCTCTCTCTCTCTCTCTCTCTCTCTCTCTCTCTCTCTCTCTCTCTCGCTCTCTCGCTCTCTCTCTCTCTCTCTCTCTCTCTCTCTCGCTCTCTCGCTCTCTCGCTCTCTCGCTCTCTCGCTCTCTCGCTCTCTCTCTCTGTGAGACTTCTTCTTGATACCCTCCTCCAAGGCCTGGATGTACTAACAAGGTTATTTGCCTTTTTCCCTGTCAATTTATCTGAGGCTAGTTTATCACTAATTCGCATAGGGACGTTCTCTGACCCCAAAGCAAGTGTTTGGGATAGCGATAATTACTCCAGGTTTTAGTTATTGAATGACTTACTTACCCTGCCTAAATATTTGAGTATTTGGGGGATGCTGATGAACATTATGCTGTAGGAGCTACTACTGTCCTCTCCATTGGCACCTCTGCAGGACATATTTCATGTCTTCCATTTTGGGAGAAAGGTCAGAAGAAACTCTCTCATTTCTGGGTCCTCTGGCTAGTGAAGTTGGGTATTCCAAGGTAAGGAAATGCTCACTGAGACTTTTCATAAGCTGGAGCAAACAAGGCTCGAATATGTACATTTTAATGAACAGAGGTGTAACAACCTTGAGAAAGCAAGAGTATCCATAGCTAAGGGAACTGCTTTTTAGGATTCAGAAGGAGCTATTTTTGGATAAGTGTAGGAATTGGGAGGCTGAGCAATGGAGCACGGAAGTATGAAGGCGGACATCCGTGGTGAGTAGAGGTTTCCCTGTACACCAGAAGTCGCATATGATCCAAGTTGTCTCGTAGCTCTCTACGCGTACAGACACCTCTCCTAATGGAAATGTAAACTTCTCCTCACAAAAAGGGAGTTTTGTGCTTGATTTTAGAAGACTGAGTAGGAGGTGGAGAGGTTTTTTGTTTGTTTTTTTTTTAACTTCCCCTGCATTGGCAGGTTTTCAATTTCCTTTCCCTCAAAATAATCAATATGTCAGGGCGGCTTATTCTGAACCTCTCCAGTGTCGATACATGTTTAAGAAATAATGAATGAATGCACATATTCAGTCAGGAGAAACCCAACCTTGTTAACAAATGTCACCGGATTCCAAAAGCCAGAAACACGTTGTCAACTTAACACTTTCTCTTTGGAAGCATAACTGTCGAGTCACAGCACCTTCAGCTGCAAGGCATGTGGCACTTGATCTGCTTGTGCTTCAGATGGTCTACGGTCATTGTGGTCATTGTTTGGTTTAAGCCTGGGACTTGCTTTCCTAGCTGACCAGACACCTGCCTCCTCAGCCTGTTCTATTTGAGAGCTAGTGCACACATCCAGTTAAATCCCCAGTGTTCTTCACAGCCCTGGCTCATCTTGCCTCCTAGAGAGCTTCCATCTCTCTCCTGATTTATTACATGCTGGTTCATAATTTAACTTCTGGGAAATCTCCAGAAACGAAGTGGGTTAAATTACTCATTGTCACCATATATAGTAGACATTATTCCTTTCTCTTTTTTGTTTCTGTGGAATGGTCTCACTATGTAGCCCTGGTTGGCGTAGAAATAAATACGTAGAGCAGGCCAGAATCTCACTTGCATAGGCTGCCACACCCGCCTAATTTTTTAGGGCTTCTCACTGAATCTGGAGCTCACCAACTTACCTAGGTGGGCTGATCATACAGAAATCCTTTACCTATGTCTCTCCAGTTTTATAAGGCACATGGTGTTTTGTTTTTTTGTTTTTGTTTTTGTTTTTGTAATGTGGTACGGATCCAAATGCAGGTCTTTGTGTTAGCACAAAACACTATTGATTAAGACATCTACCTAGCCCTTACTCATGTAAAAAATGTTGAAGTTTAAGATAGATATAGATGAGAGATAAATATAGATAGATTATATTGCATAGATGTAGGTACATTAACTATATGTATAAAGAGATTTATATAGATAGGTATAAGTGATATAAATAGAGATAGAGATAGATTAAGAGAATGAAGAGAGAGCACTGAATACATAAATAGGTGTTTTACAAATGTATTTAGTCAGACAGACTCCAGTCACCCCATCAGCATTTCGCTTTTGACCATCATTCCTAGGACCCCAGTCGTTCTTTGTTCTAGTACTGTGTCACCTTGTCCAGAGGTCGCAGAGTTCGAGGACACTAGACACATAGACTGAGTTTTCTTTCTTTACACTTGTTAGTAAGAATATTCTGACCATTATCATCTACTGTTCATTTGGGAGCACGTTGGCTAGAGCATGCCATATACCAGGCATTGTGACGAGGGCTGGAAATGCAGTTGATCGGTCACTAAACAATCTCTAGCCTCATGAGGTTTATAGCTTAGTAGAGGACAAAGGGGGCACAAGCATAACCACCCAGACATTAGTATAATAAAAGAGGAATATAGACCGTGAAGAAGGCAAATAACTGAAGAATACGTAGTCTTGCTGGGAAGGAAGTCAAATTTCAAGACTAAGCTAAGAGAAACAAGGGATAGAGCACTTTCTTATTTGTTACATCAGTGTGTGACATATTCAAACCAAAGTTGCTTGATTGGAAGTCTCACTAGTTGGCAAATGTGCTACAGCATTCTTAACAGTCTTTTCTTTATAGCGTCCTTGTCTCCTAACTCTGACTGCATACATAAAGTAATAGTAGAGACTGACACACAGATTCATGGCAGAGTAAATCAAGACATGTAATGTTCTGAATGTTGGAGTCCTTGAATCTATCCACTGAAACCCTCGTCTCTCGGGGGTGGTGTCATGATGTAGTCGTGAGGGTGAAATTGTCACAAGTGGGATTAGCTACTTTAAAAAGGAGATAAGAGAAATCTCTCAAGAAGAGACTTGATGCTCTACGATCATATAGAGGGGGAGGAGGTCCTCCTCAGTCACAGACATAGTGGAGGGGAATAGAGTGAAAGCGGGAGGGAGGGAAGAATGGGAGGATACAAGGGATGGGATAACAATTGAGCTGTAATATGAATAAATTATGAAAACAAGTAAAAAATAAAAATAAATTTTAAAAAAGAGATAAAAAAGAGAAAGATCCAAAACTTGTTAAGACAAATTAAACCATGTCATGTTTCCAGAGAGATCGTCCTTCCTTAACTGCACATCTTACCTCTGTACACTCTGTGTTTCCAAGGTTTAAAGAGTCCCAACCCCAGAAGCTTTGCCAGGAGTAGCTTACACAGTCACTTTCCTGGGTTAGAGGCTCAGGCTCACATCTCTCCCAGGCTGTCATAGTGCATAGGCGTTATTCCAGTTCTGAGATCCTGTGGGTGCTGTGTTCCACAGGTTCACCAGCCTCAGCCATAGCAGCATATTTTTGCATTGACTCCTAGGCTGTCCTGAATATTCTTTGGAGCTAGGGGAAGGCTCTTCATGCACTGTGCTCTTTCACAAGGTCGTTTACATATGGATGTTGCCAAGCATCACAGCATGTACCTTCCTGAGCAGGGCCTAGGCAGCACCTGGGACATGTGAGTCATAGTTGACTGGAAATAAGTATTGGGCCATAATTTGGAATTTGAGATGGTAGAGGTAGGTCAGCATGACCTGTGAGAACCTAAGGTTTTACCCTCAAGGTTCTGATTTGGGCCTTTGATAGAAAACAAACTTAGTATCTCTGAAGTATTTCTGAATCAGGATCATTTTTCCAATATCTTAATAAACAGTTCCCCTCTTCCTTCACACATACTAATCTCCTTAGTGTCTCGTGGCAGCACCCCTGGTTTTGTCTTGCAAACACTTGCTTATTTGTTACATGGCTAGGCCAAGAGGATTCACATCTTTGTGTTCTGCTCATCTTTTAATGATGGATTCTATATTTAAATCGCTTCTCTGTTCTTGCATTTTATTACACACAGTTAAAAGAAGCCATGCAGCACTTTGAACGCTTTGCTGCTTAGATGTTTCTTCTCAAAAAATCCTAGTTCATCACTCTTAAGTTCGGTCTTCCATGAAGCCCTAGGACAGAGATTCAATGCAGCCTACATTTTTACCACTTTAGAGCAAAGATGACCTTCTCCCTGATTTCTTATGTCCTTTTCCTCATTTTCAACACAGAACTCACCTAAATGATTTTATTGTCTATATTCTCTGAACATTCTTATTGTGGCTTGGCATGAAGCTCTTCTTTTTTGAGCCTTGCCAGAACCTCCATCAGTGCTCCAAATACGGCTATCCAGGTTGTTCCTACTCTGTCCTATCCTTTAAAATATTTTTTAGCATCTACTCACAGCTCAGTTAGACCTTATTCCACATTCTCATTTGCATTTGTTATTGCATTAGCTGTGCTCCTAAGGATCAATTTGAGATCTTCCTCTAGCTCTTGTGATATAACAGAAATTTAATGGCATACAGTTTAGAAAACTTGGAAGAACAATACCAAGAGTTGGGCATCTACCAAAGACCATCTGACTATATCATCTCATCACAGCAGGAGAAGGAAAGAAAGAGAAGAAGGAGAGGAGGAGATGAGAAAAGAAAGGAAGGATAATGGGACAGAGAGAGAGAAAGAGAGAGAGAGAGAGAGAGAGAGAGAGAGAGACAGACAGACACACACACACACACAGACACACAGACACACAGACAGTCAGACAGACAGACACAGAGTCACAGAGACACAGAGAAGGTCTAACCCATTTGGTAAAGTAATGAACCCATTCACAAAGATAGAATCCTACTGGCCTATTCACCTCTTAAAGGTTGCAGTTAATGTTCAAAGAAAAACTTTGGAGGAAAGAAACACTGAAACCATGGCAATTCTGCTTACCTTTCTGCCTATGAAACATAGTAAGATGGTAGCATTTTGCAATGGAAAGTAAGTCCTCCTTAGTGCATTGATCTTGTACTCTCTAGTTTTCAGAACAGTAAGAAACAATTCTTCTTTGTTTCTATGCCATCTGGATTATGATGGTCTGTTATAGTTGTTCATCTTGAGGAAAGCATGATGCCAGCACCAAGACCAGGGCACCTACTTAACAATGCACAGGGCTGGGGATATAGCTCAGTGGATAAAGTGCTTGCCATGCAAGTGAGGACAAGCGTTTGGACCCCTGATGGTGATATACATGCCTAGTAGGCATAGTGACCCATCTGTGATCCGAGCACTTGGGAGGCAGAGACCAGTTTACTGGAAAAAGCTGGATGGCTAGACTCATTCAGTCATGAACACTGGGTTGAAGCGAGCTGCTGCCACCTCATTATGTAAGGGAGCCAGTGATGAGGGAGACACACAGCAGCCAGACTCTCACACATGCAAAAACAAATGGACGGCAATGAACATGGGAGCACATATATATATACACACATAATGCATGCACATTCATGTAATAAATGCATAAATATAGAGGTTTTGGAGCCATAAAGTGTTTAGAAACTTAGAATTTAGGGAAATGTTTCAGAAATACTCTACATTACAATAAGTAGTCTACTATGGCTTATCCACCAAAACTCACATTAGGTTTAATGTCAAAATATAATAATTCTGAAGGGTTGTAAAACCATTAACAAATAGAGCTTATTATAAGGTCATGATCGCCATCAGGAAGTGATTCATCCTACTCCTGCAGAATGGCCTGCACCTTGCAGGGTCAATTAGCAGTCAATGAGAGTAGACTGCTATGAGAGTAAGGCTAGGCTTTTACCACTTTATTGTTTCAATTTTCACAAGGGGTATTTCATTCTCAGATACTGTACTAGTTTGCTTTATGTTGCTGTGATAAGCACCATGACTGAAAAGAACCTGGTTTATTTTACCTTTCAGGCTGTAGTCTGCCATAAAGAGAAGCCAACATGCAAACTCAAGGTAGAAGCTTGAAGCAGAAACTAAAGACCAATACTTATGTGCTTTCTTGATTTGCTTCAGATAACTTTTTATATAGCCAAGGGCCACCTGCCCAGGGACAGCATCATTCACAGAGAGGTAGACCTTCAAACATCAACTAGCAATTAAGAAAATGCCTTATAGACAAGGCCATAGGCCAATCTAATCTCTACCATTCTTAGTTGAAGTTCCTTATTCTGTGGTGAGTAGTTTGTGTCAAATTGACACAACTCAACAGCATGTATACAGTTGTCGTATGATGTCTACACAATAAAGCTGTACTCAGTCAGAGATAGGCTGTTGCTGTCTTCAGGTTCTTAGGCAGCCAGAGAAGGAGGATATCTTTTATTTATACAGTACCCAGAATCAAGTATTTTATTATAGCAACATAAGCTATTAAAGACAATTCTGATAAGAGTTGAGAGGGAAGAAAAAGAGAGGTGCTGATAAAGGTTCAGCCTTCTCAGTGAAGGTCTAAGTGGTTCTGGACACAGTTTCGAATGAATACTGATGACAGTGGTCCTTCTGACGAGGCCTCAGATGGGAATGAAGAACATACTATAAAAAGCTTGAGGAGACCTCACCTTGAGTATGAGGTGACACTCCGTGGTTCAGTTGTTCTAAGGCTCTCCTAGTCTTTTGAAAAGTAGAAATTGTGAACAAGGAAATTGGGTATTTGACTGATGAAAATTTAAAGCCAAAATGTTGAGATTCTTACTTGATTTCTCCTGAGTATGTATAATAAGATTCAAGAATGAAAACTCAACTTAAGATTGAATTGTTTAATCAAAAGGGAAACAGAACTTAAAAAGATGAAGAGGTCCCAGCTTACCTCCAGTGTATAAAATGAGGATGCCTAATAGAAACTAACACAACTATGACCAAGAGAGACTGAAATGGATGGACCAGCTTGGTAGAAGCCAGCTGTTATACATCAAGACGATGGAAAATGGCACCAAAGGCATTTTGGAGGTCACTCTAGATGTCCTTCCCGCATTACATCCAGAGTACAGGGACCTGGGCATGCCACAATTTCAAGATTTTAATTCCCATATTTTGTCACATGCTTCTTGCTGCAACATGTAGAAGTCTAGTGGACACAAGTGTGACCTGAGCTATGGAAACTACCTCTTTAGAGAGAGCCTTGGCAGCACCCATGCAATGCCATCTTTACCAACTCAGAGAGAACACACACCAAAGAGGAGTATGGCTTCATCCATCTAGAAATTAAAGGTAAAGGTACCTCAAATCAGCAACATTACTGATAGATAATTTTGGCCTATGGGAGCCATGACCCTGTGACATAGGTACAAAGTTACCCTAGAGGCAAGGCTGCTCAGAGCTGTGATGATGGGGCCATTGTCTCAAGGTATACAAAAGGCAAGACCTCCACTCCAGTGTATCTTAAGGAGAGGACCTCTGCCCTGGAGGATTTGTAAGACCCCTGAGCCTAGTCTTTATGGTTGGGTAATACTTGCTTTACTGGTTTGAGATTTACTTGGAGCCTGCATCTATTTCTTCATCCCCTTTTCCACCACTTTTGGAATGGCAGTATCTGAACTACACCCACCCATCTCACTGTGGTATTTTAGAATTAGTTACTTTGATTTTTCTACCTTCCTAGCTAGAAAGCAATTTTCCCTGGGGTACACAGCACCTGGAGTCTCACACAGACCTGATTTAGATGGTATCTAGGTGAGATTTTGGACCTAGACTTTAAAGTCACTGTTGGGATAAATTAAGAATCTTTAAGACAGTTGGGATATAACAGATATCTCTCATGCTAAGAAGACATAAAGGTTAGAGGGTTTGACCAAAACTTTATTTTTAAGTCTAATAAAATCAATGTTATAATCCTCCTCTAAGGGCAACCTCTTAGGAAGTGTGCTTTCAGGAGGTCCTTAGGTTACAAATAGGGTTATTATTCTTATAAAGGATTCCTGAAGTTATCACTTTTTCCTTCTATTAATTGATGAAAATGTAAGAAAGAATCCTATGTAGACTAAAAAGAGGCCATCACCAAATAGCAAACCTACTGTTTCCTTATTCTTGGACTCATTGCCCTCTGGAATGCTGAGACATATTTTTGGTTTATACGCCAATCCCTATTAAATGATATATGTAGGAATCTCCCTTCTCCCCTTCCCCCTCCCCCTCCCTCCCCTTCCCCCTCCCCCCTCCCCTTCCCCCTCCCCCCCTCTCCCTTCCTCTCCCTCTCCCTCCTCCCCACCTCTAGTGCACACGCGTGCCTGCATTCTCTCTTTCACTCTTGCTTTAGCTCTAACTCTCCTCTTCTTACCCACTGTAGGATGAACAACTTTGCTGTACGAGATGTCACCACCATGACGCTCTATCTTGCCACAGGATCACACAGGAAAGGGGCCATGTTGGAATGGTCTGAAACCTTGAGCTCAAATACATCTTTTTCACTGTTGTATTTTACCACAGAAGCTGCAAGCTAACCCTGTCCGCATGATTCAGCTTCTTTACATTGCGTCTTCCCTTGCTTCAAAATTCCACCTCCTCCCAAGAGCACCATAGGCCAGTGAATTTGGCACAGGTGGAGGAGGGGCATGGCATTTTAGACACAAAATTACAGTGTCCTTTATTATTATAGATATGTGTTTTACCTCAGAATGCCCAAGCTATCATAAAATTTAAAAAAATGTGATTAACAACAAATAAAGTATAAATAAGAAAAAAAAGCATGCTATTCGAAAGTGTTTGAGGACTACTGTTTAATTTAGTGTAAATTTACAACAATCCTTTGCAAACTAGAAGCAAAATAAAATTTCTTGGTATGTTATGGGTCTGAATTAGAGGTTGGAGAGATGGCTTAATAGTTTAGAGCACAGACTGTTCCTATAGAGGACCCACGTTCAATTCCCATTACCCACATGTTGGCTAAGAGCCATCTATAACTCCAGTATCAAGCCAATACGCTCTGGCTTCTGTGAGCACTGCACACATGTACTACATAAACATCCATGCAGGCAAAATACCCATACACATAAAACAAGAATAAATACATCTCAAAACAAAAGTCTAAAACATATTGTTACAGAATCACAATGTTTTGAAATATGAAAAAAGCTTCCCTTTATAATCTAGAATGAGAAAAATAGACATTAGCTCTCACTATCGATGAAGCTACATGCTCAATTACACTGAATAGCACATGGGAAATGAAAGTTGTAAAAGATGATGAAAAAAAGCCCCATCGTTTACACAAAACATAATGGAATAAGGAAAAATAAAAACCTTTTCACATTCTAGGTATATATAGGAATTTAGTAAATTTGTTGAACACAAAATACATTGTTAAAAGTCTATTGCTTATCAACATATGAGCCAAACTGAAAATTACAATTTAAATTAAAGATAGGGTTTAAATGTACTTTTGTTTTTTTGTTTGTTTGTTTTTTTTTTTCATTAATTTTTTTCCTTCTTTATTAATTTATTCTTGTTACATCTCAATGGTTATCCCATCCCTTGTATCCTCCCATTCTTCCCTCCCTCCCAATTTCCCCTTATTCCCCTCCCCTATGACTGTTCCTGAGGGGGATTACGTACTTTTGTTTTTTAAAAAATGAACTTCTTAAAGATTAGTTGAAGAAAATAATTCTGACAAATCAATGAAAAAGAAAAATGTCACTAAAATAATGACAGGAGCCCCAAGGACACATTTATTTCACAGAAGGAGCTTCTGCAGCATAGAACGGATCCTATGAAAACACTTCTCATTAGCAAGCTTCATGAAAATGAACCGCAATCCCTTTTTCATAACAGATTTGCAAAGCGTAGGTGTTGTTGAGCATATGGAACAGCTCGTGTACCTATGTGTGCCCGTTACTGCATAATCCTTCTCAGAAAACAGCATCGCATTCCTGGGAAAGTTGTCCTTGTGCTGTAAGTGCAGCTCAGTCATTCCGCCCTGGGTGCACATCCTGGAGACACATTTGGACTTGTACAAACATCCATCTACCAGAGAATGGCAAAGAACAAGAAATGATATGATTGATTACTGCATACCAAGACCGCACATCCTTTCATTTACTTATAGAAAACAGATAAATGCCAAGAGCATACAGCATGTTTCCATTTATGTAAAGTTTTAAAATGTAAGCAACCAAATACTATATTTAAGCATACACAGTTTATGAAGTAAAGCAGGGACATTATAGAGGGAACGATTCCGAACAGTAGTAGTGCCAGTTAAGGGGAAGGGTAGGGCGGGACTTGAGAGTGATGCTCAGGGAATTGGAAGGTAGCAGCTATGATTTTTCTTATTCTTCATTATGTATCCGGGCAGAGATTATTCAACTGGTATAAGAGCTGGATTCCAGCATCCTTAACTGGTCACACACAGCTACTTGAATAGTCCTTGGCTTATGATATTAATTCAACTATCTGTATTTTAGTTCCTTCTATATGGAGTTACTTCAACGTTGTTGTCATTGTTTTTGCTTGTGTGCCCTGTCTTGTGTTCCTTTGATCCTTGCTAGCCCTTTCGGGCTTATTGTTTTTATCATCTACCTTTTATTCCATTTTATCTTTTAGATACATATTTTTCAAGTTTTTCTGCCAGTGGTACTTAGAGACAATGTACCTCATGATGGGGGAAGGATGGTCTCCTATTAATATTTTATCATCACCTTGAAGTGATGTCAACCTGTAAAACTTTAACTTTTATCTCATTTTTCTTCCAACTTTGCGCTGCTGCTATCATAGATTTTCCTTTTCCATAGACAGTGATGCTGTTGTACTAAGTGTCTGGAACCGCCCACACAATTACCCAAGTCCACTTTTCTGTTATCCTCTAGTTTTGTGCATCCATCGGGGTTCCCCTTCCTTTAAGCCTGAAAAAACTTTAAATAATTTTTTGAAGTGTAGATGTTCTAGCAGTACATTATCTCTTTTGTTATTTACTTCCATTATTAAAGGGGATTTTTAACTGTTGTGGAATTTTAAGTTTGAAGTGTTCTTTTTTTTGTTTTTTTGTTTGGTTTTGGTTTTTTTTTAGACAGGGTCTCTCTGTGTAGCTTTGGCTGTCCTGGATTCACTTTGCAGACCAGGCTGGCCTTGAACTCACAGCGATCCACCAGCCTCTGCCTCCCGAGTGCTGGGATTACAGGCATGCGCCACCACGCCCGGCCTGGAAGTGTTCTTTTAATTGACAATTTAAGAGCTGGATGCATTTATGTGGTAATCTGCTTTCATTCCTGTTGCTTTGATGAAACACTAACCAACTGCAATTTGAGGAAAGAAAGAGCTTAGTTATAATTCCAGATTACAGTTCATCACTGAGAGAAGTCAAGGCAGGAACTTGTCTGTTGTTCTGGTGCTCTGCTCTGGGTATTCAGGTGTTAAATTCTGGGTCCCAAGATCTGGTTGTAGTCCACATGAGTGTATTCTCAAGTACACCAATCTATGCTGTGTAAACTCTGCTCCCCAACTATCTCTGATTGGTTAATAAAAAAGAGGCTAGACAACCTGAAATTGGGCAGACTAGAGGTAGGTGGGGCTTCCATTCCTGGGCTTAGGGTCTCAAGTTAGGACCATGAGGAAGGAGAGAGAAAGAGGAAGAAAAAAGATGATAGAGAGAAAGGACATGGGCTGATGATGCAGATGCAGCACAGAAAGGACCAATATTGGCAAGCAATTTGGAGCATGAGGCTGGGAAGTATCCAGACTAGCTTAGAAAACTGGTATAAACAACATCTGCCCAGTTATTGTGCTTAAATGTTGTTGAATAAACCAATAGGTCTTGATCTCAATTATCTGGGAGTTAGAACAGGTGAATAAAAGCATGCCTGAAATTAATAAATTTTCTACGTTAAGAACATGAGCAGCTAGACACATCACATGCAGTGAAAAGCAGAGAAAAACAAAGGCATTCATGTGACTTGTTCATTAGACTCAGCTACCTTTCTATACTCAGACTGATTTGGACCCAGCCCACTAAATGGTCCTAACCACATTCATGGTGGGTCTTCCAACTTCAGTCACCAATGAACATCATGCCCCACAGACATGCTCAAGGATCAGAGTGATCTAAGTAACTCCCCAATTGAATCTCTCTTCCTTGGTGATTCTAGATTGTGTCAACGTGACAATTACAACTAACCGGTACATGTACAGTGTACCCTGTGGCAATTTTAAGTATGTGTACAATGTGTAATGATCAAATCAAAATAATTAGCTCTTCTTCCTCCTTAGCCAGTTATCACTTTTTTCTGGAACCCTTTGAATTTCTATCATGTCGCTGTTTGTTTTATACATACATATATGGTTGCAAACTATAGTCATCATAGTGCTCTGTAGAACACTGGAACTCACTACTTATATCTTCATATTTTATGGGTGTTAGCTTTTTCTTTCAACATTTAAATTTTTCATTCCTTACCAATCTCTACAGTATCTACTAAAAGTCAGCATTATGACTTTTGAACTCACTGCTTCATTTTTTCTCTAGTTCTGTCTAATAGTTTATCAGTGATAATATTTTATGTGATTTTTATTATATCCTGGAGCTTTCTGGTAAAATTATCCCAACTTCAGTTATGTTCTTCCCTGCACTTCAAACTCTTTCAACAATACACTGTTTGCAGCTCACGTAACAAGCACATCAGTCACAATTTACAAAACTTTCTGATGAACTCAGACCTTTCAATTTATGGTTCTGAGAAGCTAACAATCTCTTGTAAAATATGGAGATGAAATTCCACATGGTTCTTTTATCATTCACTCTAAATCTAACTTATATTTCTCTTCCTCAACATTGCTTACTGTGAATCAATTGGGGGATGTCCCTCTGTTTAAATCACCTGAGTGCGTCCTTTAATTGGGTGATGACACCATTGTACCACACATACATGGCAGCCTCAACTTCTCTAACCCACTATCTACCATTCTTCTTGAAACTCTTAACGTTAAATCCATATTTCTGGCTTACTACCAAGCTCGCAACTGGAAGGCAAACCAGACTGTTTAATGCATTGGTAGTCATAGCACATTAGTATTCACATTAGTAGTCATAACACATTAGCATTCCTAACAATCACAACAAAAGCAGTGACACATGTGCTCCCACGAAACAGTGAATTAGCTGCCAGTTAGATGTTCCACATGGGTGTCTTTCACAGGCCTGCAAAGCTCATAGATTCCTTTCAAGTCACAGCCAAGCTTTGGTTTTTCTTCACTTTTTTCTGTCTCATTGTTGTTAGTGTAAGACAGATGCTCACTTGATTGATGTCTACTGCACATGTCCAAAAGCATTTAGCAAAAGCAGACTTCTGTCCACCTTAGAACACTGACCAACAAAGCATCCGTACGATTCATTGTTCATTATTTAAAATGGCAGAAAAAACCCCAGTGATGAGATGCTGCTAATTGTGTGGTAAGAAGAGAGCTCTGCCTGTGCATGTCACAGTATCCTCTACAGCCTCACAAATACTCCACTGCTTTGGTTTTTCAAATACTAATAAAAGTACTTCGCACGTGTTTAAATGTGCTTTCAATTGCTTTATTTCATTTTTTTTAAGTACAGATTACAATCTCATGTCTCTACAGGCAGGCAAGATATACAGCTCTTAAACTGTATGAAAACACAGATGTAAAAAGGCATGTGATTGCTGTTTTACTGCAGGATAGAACTCTTGTAGAAAGTAAATCACCATCTTCTAATTCAGCAATAGACACCATAATGCTGTTTGAGCCCTGATGTTGTTTCCCCGGTTCACGGAAGGTGTTCTGTGAGATTTCTTCAAGTGCAGATTCTGTTTTTATTTTGTTTTTAATGTTTTCTTTCGTTGCTTCTACATTGCCCCCTGACTCTTCTCACAGGAAACTTCCTGCCTCTGTGGCTGCCAGGACTGATACTCCTACCTGTGCATTTAGCAGGGCACCTTTAGTCAATAGCATTTGCATAGCTCTCCAGCCTCTCTCCTTCTAAAGAGTCGTCCACCTGGCTAGATGAACTAGCATGTACTTAATGGTTAGCTTCCTTCTTCATACCTATCTCAAGAGACACAAATGCAGGAGATTGTAGAGCTCAGGAACAGGCATCTTTCCACAAAGAGCATGGCCAAGGGACAGACATCGAACTTTCTCTGATGGAGAGACCTAAGTAGATTGGAGTCATTTCATCATGTATGTGTTCTTATAACACGGGGTGGGTGTCACTGAAGGGGTACAGAGTGGATGGCCTCTGCAGTCACCACCTCCCACTACTACACTCTACCCTAGCACCTCCCCGGACATAATGTCCTCTAAATGGAGGTCACATTGGTTATGCAGCAATGCATAAGGAAAAGTCATTGGAATTTGATCAGTTATATTTTTAAATGCAGTTGATCACATGGGCCTTTCCTTTGTTTCATAATTGTGCTAAATTATGTCAACTGATTTTTTTTTAATATGAATCCAAACTCAACTTCTGGGAATGGACCCAATTTTTATGATAAATGATCTTTTTTGCATATTTCTGAATTTGATATGCTAATATTTTGTTTAGGACTTTTACATTTGTGGTTTTTCTTCCTTGTTATGTCTCTAAGTCTTGGTATATATTATGTTGTACTAAAATAGACTTGAAAAATAGTTCTGTATTTTATTCTCTAAAGGGGTTTTTGTATACAGGATGTTATTTCTTACTGAACTATCTGAGGAATTCATGACAAGTGCCATGAGTTGTGTTGTATTGTTTTAAATCACTACTTTATTAAACATTTATTTGTTGATATTTATGATATGCTCTGTTTCAGAAATGTTTCAATTTCACTTACTTTAGTATATAAATTATCTATGTTTCTGATATCACTGTGTTTATAAGCGTCTTTCTTTTTTGATCAATTTCAGGTTGTTTTTCAATTTTTATTAAACTTTTCAAGGAATTGACACTTGGGTTTATTGATTTTTCTCTATTGCATACATTTCAAAATTACTATTTTAAATTTAAATTTCTGTCACCTCGGTTCCTCTAGAGAACCTGATTAATATGCAGGAAGAGATCAAATGGAGCAATAGAGGGAAGCGTGGGCAGACCCTATCCTTGGAAGGCAAAGCTTTGAGTGTCAAGCGGGGAGACTTGCACACTTCAGATGGTACAGTTGACACCTCCTTACATTGAAGCAAGAGTCAGACCATTGGTGGCTCGCTGGTTCTGAGGAATTAAGGCCTTCAACTTGCTGACAAAATAGTGTCACTCAGCCTCTGTAGTCATGTGAACCTGTTCTCAGATTTGCCCCTCCCTGTCTCTCTAGTTCTCTTGATGTCTTATTCCACAAAGCTCTGCCTACTCTGTGAACAGCCCATGGGAGCTTGCTTATGCCTGGCTTCCCCTCCACCACCTCTGATTCTCACCTCTGAGACCTTTTCTTTACTGGCTGTTCTGCACCATTTCACATTAGATCAGACCCTGAGTGGGTGATGCTAATGACTTTATCTCAGGATGCCCACTCTTTCTTCCACGGAGTCTCAACCTCTTAGAAATTCATGAAAGTGGACTTAGGAGAATCTCATAAAACTTCAAATGGATCTCCAGTCATTTGGAGTTGTGGTACCTCAAGTCCCAGCTGCCTGGAGAGGATGCTGGTGTGTTCAGACAGGTGCATCTGTGTTTGTTTCCTATTAGCTGCCCATTTGTTAGTGGGCATCTTTGCTGGGGATAATCTGCAACAAACCACATAACCTAAAATGGGCAACTCAATATTTAACCTTTGAACCCAAGACTTTAGATTGTACCAGTTCAAATTACAATATGAACTCATTTCCAATTATCAAGACTTTTAATCAGTGAAATCTGAATTTATATTGGTTAGTTTGAAAACTTTCTCTGCCTTGTTATGTTGAAGTTATAGACAAAAAACTTAAGATATTTTTATATGAACAGCTCTTAAATAAAACATTTATAGTATAGATTTAACTTAAATATAGAACTTTATATTAAACTTTTATCTTGTTAATAATTTTAATCAGTCTCTCCATAGAAGAGAGCTTCAACAACTGTGTAACATGTTGAATTCATAATAGCACCCAGTTAATCAGCTCATTTTGGTAGTTGTTTGAGTTATAGTAGATCACAAACTTTTAGCTAATGAAATAAACATAAGGAGAAAATGCCAAAATTGAAAATCAAGGTAGAAACAAATGAAATGAAAAACAATTTTATACACAAATGAGTAAGTGGAGAAAAATAAACATATGTGAGTTCTAATTAGATGTTTTCTTCCCATATTGCAAATCTATGATTATGGGTTTTTTTTTTCAGGAATCCAAAATACTTAATAGCAGACATTTTTAATGAATACAGAACAAAATTTTTGAAGTTGCTTTCACCTTCCACACAGATTCTACCAAATCTAGAGGGAGAGAAAGAGGCCCATAAGCTCAACCAACTAACCTGTATCAAAACGCACACCCAAACCTGGAAGGGAACTGATGGTTTATATCCAGTGATACCTACTTGGTCAGCTCCACACAAAGGGGCTGCATGAGGCGGTTGCACCCAGCAGCTGGAGTCAAGATCTAATCAGATGAAACTTGAATGCTAGAGATATTGGCAGTTTGTATTGCATTTTCAAGTGCTGATTTCAATTTTAGTTTGTCTACAGGACCCCATCCTCTCTGGTGGCTGCAAGCTGTGTTGCCTTCCATTTCTCTCCTGTAACTCAACACTGTCACCACCACTCCTTCCAATCAATGCTAGAAAACATGGGGAGATTCAACGACAAAATCAAAGACCTTCTGAGTTAATATCTTTAAACATACAATTCCACAGGAAAGTGGTAGCCAGTGGATTCCCCAACAGTTAAGCCCCTCTTCCACAGTATAGCTGTCTTTAGAAAAGAAGGATTTCACGTTCTGTTTCCCAGCATCACTGCAGTCATCTACGGGATGCAGCAGATTCAGTTCTCACCAGTGGATTCGAGGAGCCCAGTGTGCATCAGCTCTAACACAAAGAGGTAAGGAAGTGGGTGGGCGTAGTCGAGCCTCTCTATTACCTCTCTGCTGGCTGGAAAGTTCTTGTTCAAGAAGACCTCAGAGGCCACTTCTTGATGACAGTAGAGTCTCCTCATTCTAAGTTCCTACATAAGAAGTTTTCACATGCTTCTAGTCACACCCACTGACAACACTGTCCCACATTGTCACACAGTCACATTTACACACTCACACATTCACACACTAAAAACATTCTCAACTGCTATCACACAGACATACATTTACATACACATATTCACACACATAAGGACATTCTCACACAGTGTCACACACTCACACATTTATTCACATTCATAATATTCTTACATAGTCACACAGGCATACATTTACACACTCACACACTTGTATATATTCAAGTACAGACACATATTCTCACATATTCATGCATTTTCTCATCTACATACCAAAACATGATGAAAATTAGAGCCTTACACACCCTCATATACACATGCACACTTGCATAATTGTACACATTCACACAATACTCTTGCATGAACACATTCACATATTCACATTCTCACAGATTTGCACACTGAAGCACTCAGTCTAATGCTTACACACTCAAACACACTCTAACACTCACACATTCACTCACCTTTGCATGCGTGTATTCACATACAGACATACTCACACACTCACATATTAATAATCTCACACACACAAACCCCCCCCACAGTCCCCAGCAATTCAAATACTCTCAATTTTATACTGACACATGGATAATCATAATCACACACACACATATATTTGCACACTATCAGTTTCCAAGTTATATAAAAAAACTCAGTCAAACATTTGTAAACACGCTTGCACACTCACAAAATGGGGATGACAGTGCTACTTGTAACCCCAACATTGGGAGACAGAGTTAGGCAGGAACCTGAGAGTTCAGTGAATAGTCTATTCAAAAAGATGAGCTTCCAGGTGATTGAGAGGCTCTGACTCAAGGCAATCTGTCAGAGAAGAATAGAGGACAATGTAAATAATCCTGCTCTGGCTTCTAAAGACCCATTCATGGTTGTGTACACCCACACACTCGTGTGCATGCACTACCCACAGAAAAATAAATATTATTTTTTATTTAACAAATGTGAGTTTAGCATCACTTACTGTTAACACTTTGGAAATTACTGAAAATAAAATGGATACATATAGTCTTGAATGTCAAACAGCCACTGTATAATTGGAAGAATTATCTTACTAATATCAAGCTGTGATGGCATTGTAATGGCATTGCCACCATTGGTAGGATGACATAGAAACATGAACTGGTAAGGGGGTGGAGGACCAATGTCAGCAGATGCAGTCACCAGCATTCCTACACATATCCTGGAACACAGCACACCTCCCTGATACCAGCAATTTACAGTCTTCTACCAGATAGTAAAAGCCTTGCCATCATATAAAACATTAGGCGTGTGGCTATAACCTTAGAAAGAAACAGAAGTTCATCTTCAGAAGCCAATGCTGAATTAAACCACTCTCCAGAACACTGTGGCAACTCTGCTTTATTTCTAGTTCAACATAGTATACAGCCGAAGCATAGAGAGACAGAAAAGATTCATAGACATTGTGAAAAGCTGTTGTCCCTATACTCTTCATGTCGGTGGGAGAATAGGATGGCAATATAACAAGGATGCAGCCGACAAGAACTGGGAATTAATCTTGACAATGACTGGTAAAGTTCTAAATAGGTTCACTATGGAGGCCTGGGTCTTACATTTCTAGGCTGCATAAAGCATTTCAACAGCATCCTTTAGTTAAATCACACATAGATAATAAGACCAGTTATCCCCAAAATTTCAAGGGGGAGAACTGAAGGCAGTTAAATCTTGGTTGAATGTCTGGAAAGGATTGATATGGAAAGGAATATGTCCACAACTCTGACTCTTTTTTCTAATTCTTTATTTTCTTTTTTAGATTCTAGACTGACAATCTCAATCAGCTTTCTGTAGTTAAGAACTGAGGATTGGAGTATTCGTGCCCTATTAGCTTCAGTGCTATTCCCTTCATGTTTCCCAATCCATATAGTAATAGTTGCATTTACATCAATTACATTTCCTGATAAAACTGGCAGAAGAGGTACAAATGTATGGTATGGAGGTTAACTAAGCCTAAAGCTAACAAAGCCCCTAGAATCTCAAAGCTCTAATTCACTGCAGTCTTGGAGAGATGTTGAGTGTGATGGTATAGACTTTCTTTTATTCCAAACTTCTAAGCACCAGAATTCCTAATTTCATATATATATGAATTCCTAATACTATATATATATATATATATATATATATATATATATATATATATATAATAAAAGTTTTCATCCAACTTGGCATATTGTAGTGGTTAATTTTAATGTCAACTTGACACTACCTAAAATCACTTAAGAAGAGAGCTTTAATTGAGGAATTATCAAAATTGGGTTGGTCTGGCAGGCATGTCTATGAGGACTTGGCTCGATTGTTATTTGATGTAGGAAGATCCAGCCAACTGTGAATGACACCATTCCCTAGACGGGGAACTTTGACCTATGTGATGCAGGAGAAATACAGATGAAGCAACCAAGCAAGAACACATGATTTTATTATCTCAGCTCTTGTTGATAGATGGGACTGGCTACATCAGGTTCTTGCCACTGTGACATCCCTGCAATGATGGACTATCATCTGAAATATTGTAAGGCAAGTAAATCTAAGTTTCTTCCCTAAGTTACTGTTAGTCTGGGTATCTTATCACAACAACAGAAATGAATCTCGATTGGGTAGTTTGAAAGCATAAAGGCTTCTTAGTTTTTATGCATCCAAATTATCAATCAGTCTTCCCTCACAGATTGGACAACCCTTGTCAACCTCTACCTCTATATGCATGCTATTCACTACAATACACCCTGTAGCTAATATGAGATTGAAACATCTACACTTGGGTCAAATAATCTGCATCACCCATTAGCAGCCTTTCATCCTGTGTTCACTGGCCCATTGCTCTCCATTCTAAAATTTTTTATTTAAACTATAAATTAGTTTTTTAGGCTAAAATAAGAAATTAACACAAATCAGATAGCTTTAACCCATAAAACGCATTTATAGTTTTGGAGGCTGGAGGCGTGATTTGAAGACATAAAGGCTGCCCATTCCCTCTGAAGGGTATAGGGGAAAATGTCCCATGCATTTCTCTTACCCTCTGTGTTACTAGCAACCCTTGGTACCCTGTGGGTGGTAAAATATCATTCTAAGCCCAGCTTCATTCTTGCATGGTCATCTTCCTGTGCTGCTTGTGTGTTGTCTCTCCTTTAAAAGGCAGTGGTTGTATTGGATTAGCAGTCTCTTGTTCTTAACTTAAATACATCAGCTAAGACAATTTCCAAATAAGATCACATTCCTGGGTAGTTGGAAATAAGACTTCCACATGTCATTTGAAGGTGCATAATGTAGCCCAAATGACACAGTTCGGTGTACATTTCAGTTATTAGAATTAGAGTCACTTCCTGAACAAATAGACTACCAGAGGGACCATCAATAAATAGGCTTCTGAAAGGACAGTAAAGACTCATAGAACACAGAGGTAGTTCCAACAAGGCTCAGATCCACTATGGAGCAAACAGTCTTTAGGGACACAATACACCTTCTTTCTAGACGATCTTTTTATGGGAGGATTTGTCTCTCTTGAATAAAGCATTTGTAAATTCAGTTAACAAAGCATTTCCATATTTTGTTTTTGGTTACCATGTTACAAAAAAAAAGCATTGTCAGACTTCTTTGAAAATATTTCTTAGAAAGGCCAGTGTTCAAATGCTGGTGGTTGTGAGCTCCAGTGATGCACAAGGATCAGGAGGTCCAGGCACTTCCCTTCGCAGGGAACAGCTAGATATATTCTCCGATGCATCTGGTAAATTATTCATATTGTTTCCTTCTGAAAAGCAACACTGCTGTTCTCTACATATTGGACCCACTTTGTCCTTGATTTTTTTTTCTTTTGACAAACATCTGAAAGGCATCATTGCTGTGTCTCTCTGAGGCACCATTAGCAGCTCTGTACTGTCACTTCATGGCTACATCACCCCAAATAAGTTAATTATTAGCTAGGGTAGAATATATGGTATGGTATAAAATAACAGATGAATTGTATTGAAAAAGCAAAAACAAATGAGGAAGAAAATGTTCATGCCTTCCAGCGACCAGTTTGTTCATAGAGTAGTCCACACATTATTATCCAAGCTTATCCCATTAAGATGCCTTAGGGTATATTCCTGTAACTCATAGAATAATGTTCCTCAAGGTCATTTGTTTATTCACTAAGAGTGGCATACAGAACTCCTCCTAAGTGCCATTCTGAAAATATTTGTGTATGAGATCTTTGTATATACATCCATTGTATTGGGGGAAGTCAGTTATTACTGCAGTGTCTATGGAGTGTTAGCAATATTTTGTAGTGTTTGTAGAATTCCCTTCCTTTTTCCAGAAGTTATGAACACCCTTTTGAAAAACTATTCTTTCCTTAATGCTAATGAATACTGCATATACATGAGCTGTGTGCACCTTCAATAGTAGTGGTTAGTCTCATTTCTGTGAATTGGGGGAATTACACTACAGTTTGAATTTTTATGTGTCTGTATGCAGGTGTCCCCAAATGGAGTCTATATGTTGAATTAAGGGGTGCAGTGCTTCATACTTTGTTCTTCAACTTTATTCCACTAAGACACTTTAGGCATATTCCTATACTTAATGAGAGTTTGTTTTACATAGTTCTGGGTGTGAAAAAGAAGCAGATTAGGGAAATTCATCAATGATATAAATGATGATGTAGTTTCAGATACTGCTATGACAGGAAAAGAAATGATATGTTCATGCTGTAATGGAATGCCTAACACCACAACCACCGCTGCTCTTTACATGCCATCAAATGACATGCACTGTACCTGACTCCTGTTACAACTCCTTTACTCACAAATAGCTAGGTCATTGAGTAAAATACATATTTTACATTTATAGACATTCTGGATCATTTTATTCTTTTTGTTTTAATACAGATTGATTATGTAATTTTGCTAATTAGTAAAAATGTTAGAGAGTACATCAGTATTATTAGTAGAGCTTCTAAGTTACACTTTAGTTACATATTTACTCTCTGCAAAGTCTCCTTGGGTGATAGAAAAATTTAAAGGAAATAAGATCACTTTAGATGACAGGTGACCTGGAGGACACCTTTGTTGTTCATTTATCATAGTACCAGTTAACAGTGACCTCATCAACTCTTCACATAGACTCACTAAAGATCAACCATTTCACTTTGCTGTTTTTCTTTAACACAGTCTCATGCTCTTGACTAAAGACTAGATCTCTGAATTATTACTGCACGAAGATTCACCAATGGTGGTCCGAAGAATTAGTGTGGATTCTACATCTGGAAGTGGTTTTATTTGTGAATGTTTCATAGCATTTATGGGTGACCTTGAGCTTTGTCATCTTTTTATTGTGGTAACATCTCTCCTTGCCTACATTATTGAATGATTGTTCAATAATCAATTGGTCACTAAACAGATATCATATCTCAATTACACTATGTGTTTTGAGCTTAGGAAATTGTTAGGTGTAGCTATCTCATAAGATATCAACAGCCAATATTGAGTGTGCCAGACAATATCCTAAGTATAATAAGGGCTGCATTGCAATGATTTCCTGGAGTAGGCACAATGGCTCCATATTAGAGAATTAGAGATGAAAATAGCAAAAGGATTTAAATCAAAGAAGTCTGGTCTTAAAGTACGTATTTCTTCTCTCTCTCTCTCTCTCTCTCTCTCTCTCTCTCTCTCTCTCTCTCTCTCTCTGTGTGTGTGTGTGTGTGTGTGTGTGTGTGTGTGTTTAACTCTTTATTCAGGTACATTTGTTATACATGTGAAGGCCAGATGTTGACCAGCTATCTTTGCTTATGTCTCTCTACCTTTTATTTTGGGGCATGGCCTCTCAGGAACTTTGGGCTGTCCATATTAGCTGGACTGGCTGGCGACTGAGCCCTCAAGGATCCATCTGTCTCTGTTCCATGCCTTGGTCCCTTAGCATTGAGATTATAGGTATGTATTAATGTGTCAGTTTCTTATATGAATGCTGAGAATCCAAACTCAGGTCTCCATGCTTAAACATGCTCCCATACAAGTACATCTTTCTGAAGGATGGTTTGAACAGGACAACAATAACAGAGAAGCAAAAAGAAGAAAGCAGTGAATATAAAAGTATAGTTTCATTCAATAGTAAGAGCAAATGTGTAACAAGCATCAGAAGAATCCTGACATCATTGTACATAGCTGACCCATGTGTTTTGACTCATGTTCAGGCAACAAGTATCACACAGCCTACCTCACAGCCATTTACACATCTAGTCTACTTCAGTCTAGACATAAAACACACAAAGGCAGAGCAAGAGCTGTGGATAAGGAATTTAAAGAAATGTCACAGAGGACCAGGACAGGTCATGATCCTACCAGCTCCATGATCGATTGCACAGCACACTACTGCCATCAGTGAAAGACTAGAGAACTAGAAACTCGAGTGAGAATGACAAGGATGTCACTTATACAATGGAGAAGACAAGAGGGACAAAAGCTAGACTCCCTAAGGACCAAAACATGAAGCTCAAGAATAAAACAGATTCTTCTTTTCAACATGGCAAGTGTGAATGAAAATCAAGATGCTGAGAAGTATAATGGTGATGGTTTATTTATTAGACACTTAATGAACTCACCATGACAGTAAACACTGAAGTCCATAGTCACAAACTATTATTGCTTTTTCTCTAGATAGAAAAAGCTAACGGCTTACAGAAGCAAGGCCATTTGCACAAGGACTCGAGAACAGCCATTCTTTCAGTGGTAGGATTCAAACACAGCTCAGTGTTCCTTCTAACATGTTAATGCCTCATTGATAAACTATGATTCCTTGAGTAACAGTGGGGCCCTTTCCATCTTTGGGAAAGGGTGCTGTTAGTGAAGCTGCGCTCCCTGTATAACACATATGGTTTCGGAATGAGCTGAGGAGCTCCCATAAATGTCCTCAGGGATAAATTTCCTGTGACTGCTGGACCAAGTCCAGTGGCCTCCCTCCCATCCTCTGTGTACCACATTCCACAGAGATCTGGTTCTTTTGTATATTCCCAAATGTCCAGGTCAAAGGACTCAGAAAATGTTCATTCAAGTCTACTGAAAAAAAAATTTCACTTTGGTTTATTTTCTTTCAGGAATTAATCTAATCCCTCCAAGATTCAAGGTAAATAATGAAGACAAAGAGACCACAGCATCTGACAAATTAGGCTCTCACTAGGACTGACAAAGCCTATGTAAGTAAGGGTAGAGATATTTTTACACAGGAAAAATAGAGGCAAGAAATCAGGTAGTTCTTCCAAAATTCCTTACAGGTTATGAAAGCTGGGCTCTCTATAAATGATAATGTGATTGCCTGATTGAGTTTAGAATAGGAAGTGCAAGGAGCTCTATGTAGAATGTTGTTTGCTCCTGGGCTATATCAGCAAAACCTCTGGAAACCTAAAGAAAACACCTGGGCACTGATAAGCATCCTAAATTACCTCCTATCCATCGTGATGCTTAGTTTTTATCTCTTCCTTTTTATTTGTGACTAACAAACCATAGCTTCTAGTTAGGAATCAACTGACCTCAGGTTATGCATGGCAGGCTTCCTAAATGCCTTGCTTATCCAAAGGTTTGATGTTAAGTGATATGATCTTACTGTGACGCCTGCCCCAGTTCATATCTTGAAATACTAATCTCTAAGGTGACAATATTAATTATTAGGTGTTTAGGCCATATGGGCGACACGCACATGAATGAGATTAGCACCCTTATCAAAGAGGCTTCAGAGATCCCTCTGTCTCAGTCTTTGCACCACATGAGACGGCACCATCCGTGAGACAGAAAGCTGGCCCTGGGGCTGAAGAGACAGCACACAGGTTAAAAGCACTGACTGCTCTTCCAGAGGTCCTAAATTCAATCCCAAGCAACCACATGGTGGCTCACAGCCATCCATAATGTGATCTAATGCTCTCTTCTGTTGTGCAGGCATACACAGCAAACACACAGGCAAAACACTGTGTGTATAAAAAAAAATCTTTAAAAAAGAAGAAAAGAAGAAAGAAAGCTAGCCCTGAAATCTGCCAGGGCCTTAAGCCTGAATTTACAGCCAGAACTATGATAAATGTCTGAAGATGATAAGCTCTGCCACACAAAGCATTTTGAAAGGACTAACACAATAGGGAATCTTAGAAACCACATTATGTCTAAATGCAAGCAATATGGGGACCAGTGACCTTATCGGATTCACGGGCACCTTTTTCCTGACCATGAGAATGGCTGTATGGGAAAGCTGAGGTACATTTGGAAAAGTGCAAACCCTCTGCTCAGGAAGCCTTTGTAGCAGAGCACATGGAATCATCAGCAAACACGCTCCAGTGCTCCGCCTTTTCAGGCTGCTTTGCAGCGCTTCCATTCACAAGGCTTCCCTGGGCTATCTTGACAAGATGAGGGTCTAAGGGCCCTGCCATTTCCTCTTCACACAGCATGACCCAAACAGAAAATATTCTCTCAGTGACTCGTCGCATGTAGCATCTCTGCTGAGTTTCATACCTACTGTCTTTTTCCATGACCTTCACAGCTTTGGCCTTGACCTGACTGAAATAACCTGAATGAAGAAGAATACTCACATCCAAAACACAGGGACCCAGACGGGCATTTGGCTCTTACAGAGATGCACCTGCAGCCAGGAAATTCATGGACTTTATTACATACAGCTGAACAAGGAGGCAGGTTAGCTAATATCCTAGAGCATCTCTGTAGGGGAAGAGTTCAGGCTGCAGTCATCCAGGTGGAGTGAGCCATGATGGGAGCTGTCTGCACACACTGTTAACATCTCTGCCTGGACCAGGGGAAGGTCATGCCATTCTCCCCAGCCTAACGCAGGGAAGATCCTGTTGATGATCTGAGGCACTAGGGTCCTTGACCCAGAAATGCTCCAACAATACACATCCCCTTGGGACATCATCTACTCCCTATAGTCTTTCCCAGGTAACAAACCCAAATAAATACATTTGATCCAAATACCATTGGAATAGCTACAGTAACCATCTGTCGGGGCTGTGGGTGCTTAGTTTGTGGCAGGCTTGCTTGTATTATCTATCTTACTTTGACAAATGATCTTTCAAATGTGACCCCACTATTACTTCGCTCATTCTGTGATCCCCAACATCTAAGAAATGAAGGAAAGAGACTTAGGATGGGAGATCTACAGAGATTGAGAAAGGGGCGGGGGATGAAATAGGAACTGAATCCACACTAATCCATATGCAATGAAGTAAGCCAGGGCAGAAGTTCTTCAATGTGACTACCATAGGAGTCACCCAGAGAGCCTTCAAATTAAAGTGTGGATACACAGACTCTACCTGCAAGGGAGATGTTTTAAAATATAACCGTTTGCCATGAAGGTTGTGATATAATGAGTGAGAGCCATGAATCCTTGAAAAGTAGACAGATTCAATTTTGTACAACCACATTGGAAATTAATCTGGTGCTTTCTCAGGAAATTGGGAATAGTTCTACCTCAATAGACTGGCTGTATCACTCCTGAACATATACCAAAAAGATGCTACACCACACCACGAGGACAGCGGTTCAACTACGTCCATAACAGCTTTATTCATAATAGCCAAAACCAGATGTCCCTCAACCGAAGAATGGATTAAAGAAAATGTGGCACATTTACACAATGGAAAACTACTCAGTTGTTAAAAACAAGGAAATCACGCAACTTGCAGGCAAATGGGTTGAAGTAGAAAATATTATCTTGAGTGAGGAAACCCAGACCCTGAAAGACACACATGGTATGTATTCACTTATGAGTGGATATTAGCCCTATAGTACAGGATCACCATGCTACAATCCACAGTCGCAAAGAAGCTAAGTGACAAGGAAGGACCGAGGGAGGATGCTTGAATCTCCCTCAGAAGAAGAAATAAAATACACATTGGAAATGTGCGAAGAGAGAGAATTGGGTAGAGGGATCGAGGGGAGCAAGGATAGGGACCAGGTGGGGTGAAGAGCAGGGATGGGTTTGTTGGGGGGGAGGTTCCCCCTTTCTGAGGAGAAAGGGGGAAAAGGGGGAAGAGGGTGGCAGGGCGGGACTGGGAGGAGATGCAGGAGGAGGCTATGGTCAGGGTGGAAAATAAATAAATAAATAAAATTTTAAAAGAAAAGTAACCACATTCATATTTAGGTTACAAAAGAGCTGTGTATAAAGGCAAACCCTAAGCTTTGTCTAATTAAGATAAACGCTCAGCTTTATTTTTTTTTCTGTGAATCCCTCATTTGAGCTGCTTCACAACACAGAATGTGAAGAAGTAGAAACCATTCCTCATTGAAGGCCTAAAGCAGTTTGGGCATCACTACGTCGGGCCGCTTTTGTTAACAAGGCAGCTGGGCATCCTGAAACAGAGTCCAGGAATTTCACCACAGTACCTTCTCTTTACGTGTTCTGTGAACACCTGAGGCTGGATCACTAGTATCCTTCATTGAAAAAAAATCAGAAAAAATATAGAAAAACAAGAATAACTCAGGAGAGTATTACTATACAAAAACATGTACAATAAGTTTCCATAGAAAATTTGGAATCAGTTTTGACTCCAAACCAGTGACTTTTGCCCATCTGGTGCCCATTACTCTCCTTTGTTTACACCCTTGTTGGCAGTTTTTGAATATCCTTCAATAGTCTTCCTTAAAACCCAAATAAATGGAAGTTGATGATGTGATTCTGATATCCAGGTTTTCCTCACATAGTAGGCATGAGAGGGAGGGATGCTGAGCCTCAGTCATGGCTCACAGTAGAATTGCTCAAGGAGCATAGTGAGGACATAGAGGCCAAGCCACCATTCACCAAGGAGCATGGGACCCTCCGCTCTATGAGATTTGCCAGGTAACAGGCTGCACCCCACACTTTGAGAACTATGGCTTTCAACCTCCTGTGTCTACATACACTCAGACAAAATAAGATTTAGAGATCACTTCTGTACTTGACCACCTTTAGACATGTTGCTATATAAAAAAATCCATATTGTGAATTTATATGAGTTATTGTGGCTGAAAGCATTCTCTGTTGATACACAGCCAAAGCCCCCCAAAGATATCAAAGGCAATTACATGATTCCCAATACATCAGAATCAAAATGTTTCCATTGCTTTAACAAAATTTAACTTTAGCCCTGGAGCCAAAGAAAAATTCCCCCATAGGCTCACACAAAGTAGGCACTGCCTGCTACTACTAAGAAATACGTTGAGTCATATTTCTCCAAGAAGTACAAGGGGCATTTTTTTTGTGTAGCTTTCTGTGTATCTCCCTCCAAAATACCAAAGAGAACTCAGCACAAGTGAGTTAATGAAAAGACAACATTTAGACTACCGAAATAAAGATGTGCTGGCATAAACAAAGATGAAGCAAATCTAAATGTTGATTGACATATTAGCACAAGTGTCTCTGAATTTATTTGACTAGACTTTTTCAGCTTGTAATGTAAATTCGAGTGACAAACTTATTCAAATTTATCTAGTGTGTACCAGATAGTGCACAATAGCCTTACCTTCTTTAATTCCATCATTGAAATAGAAGTTAGTGTCACGTGTAGCTTGTTAGAGTTGTGCTTTGATATTGTTTTACACACCCTGGTATGCTCTGCATATCAGGATGTATGAGTCCTTATTCAGACAACCTTTAAAAAAGTGTTCCACAGATTGTCACCTTTTAAAGAACCATCGTTCCTCAGAAGAGCTTGGTCAGAGGAGCTTCTCAAAGTCAGTGAGAGCAGCCATGAGAGCTGAAAGGCTGAGCCCCACGGCGTAGGGGCGGCAAAAGGAATATGGCCTCTGTGCTGACCTAGCCATGTTACATGACCCAGACTTTCAACTGGTCCTTAGGGCTCACTGAGAAGCAACATCACTGCCTTTAGTAATGGAGCTCTGGGCTGACATGGCCCAGGATACAATTTATACTAAACCCACACCACCTCGAGTCTTTGGCCAGTATCTTCCCTTGTGTCAGCTGACTGACAAGGATCCACACTTCCCACAGTGCATTCCTTTGAGTCCTTGAAGCAGCTGCTTTAGTTATTCTTTTCTTCACCTCAGATTTTCATTGAATCAATACATATGCTTCCCTTTCTTAGTCCCATCTCAGAGGAATAATTACTTTTCTTTAAGTGAAGTCATTATTTACTTCTTATCTCAGTGCCTATGTCTGTCTGTCCTCTGAAACTTCCCCATCAATCATTCTTCCCCCTTCATCCACAATCCATCACTCTTCACTGGGTCTTCCCTTTGGATTACAAACAAGCTTATATATTCCCTATCCTAAAACAAATCCCTCTTTTGATCCTGCCTTTGTATCAAGCTTCCATCTCATCTCTTCCTATTAGTGTAAAATTTCTGGAAATAATAGGCCAGACTCAAAGACTTTGCCTTATAGCTGCCTCTGCTCTCCAGCTCACATTACTTTGAAAATAGCCTCCACTTTATACTCTGTTGCATAGATTTAAAGGATGATTTCAATGATCTCATTATCCCGGCCAATCATGTCTTATATTGTCATCTTTCACTCTATACCTTCTGATGCTGCTGATCCCTCTCTGCTTTAGGAATTTCCTTTGCCTTTGGGCAATGACAACATGCTGGTTTTGAAGTTCAGGCTGCAACTTGTACTTTACCCAATTTTAAGAGCTCCCTCTAAGAGAAAACTCTTACAGCCACGTGTGCACACCTGTGTGTATGTGTGTATTTGTGTGTGTGTGTGTGTGTGTGTGTGTGTGTGTGTGTGTGTGTATGTGTGCGCACGTGCACCGGTGTGTGCGCATACCAATGCTAGTACTGTACTTACTAGCTAAAAATGATGGAACAACTAGCTGGTAGTCAAAGGCTGATTCAGTAGAGTAAAGAGGGTGAAGGTTATGAGGATTTAGCTCCCCTTAAAATAAACGCAATTTCAATACCCTAGTTCTATTCCCAGCCCCTGTTTGAGCATACTCTGGTGATTTCATTAATCTTAACTTCTACATGAACTACATCAATATGTATTCACTTTTGGCCTGCCGTCTCATTACAATTCAGAACAGAATATGCCTAATTTCTATTATAATGATTATCCAGACAAAATTTTAAATGCGTTTTATTCATTGCCAAACCCATTTCTTCACCCACAATACCCAGCACCCAACACAATGCCTTGTTAAACAGTCTTTCAATTTACATATGTCCAATGATGTATATGCATATGCATGAGGAGTGAAGTTTGAAAAACTATGTATCACCCTAACAAAATAAATTTTGAAGCACATTTGTACATAAAAAATATAGCCAGTAGCTTCTTAGTTTTAAAGCAGTGTGGAGGTTTTACCACTGAGTTATATTGAGTGCCAAGGACCTAAGGCTTTTCTGGTTTATCCTATTACTCCCCAAACAAACAATTTTCACACCCCTTAACAGCACAGTTTTCTCTTACTTGTCAGGATCTATATTATTAATACTCCTAGATTGTCAAAAGAATTCACAACTGCCATATCTTTGTAGTTTTATAGGCAAAGCTCAACCTAGCAACCTCTTCAAACTGCCTGGTGGGTGTTTGCTTCAGTTTCAAATAATAATTTGAGAGGCATGGACCTCCTAGTGTATGTATGAGAGACGGAAGTGTGTTCTTGCCTCTCTCTTTCTCTCTCTCTCTCTCCCTCCCTCCCTCTTCTCCCTATGTCTGTGTCTGTGTCTGTGTGTGTCCACTGTATGTGTGACTGAATGTGAAAATTATGGAAAACAGGAAAAGTACTGTTCTGTTTATGCTACCTACCCCACATACACAATCCCTTATCATATACAACCTTAAAAGAGGATCTGATAAGTTGGGTGACCAGATATGAAAGGAGAAGTTGTTCTTTTAGCTGTGTGAAAAACCTAATATCATTCAATGATCATATAGTAGAAAGACAAGCATATAAACACTAAATAAACTTGTGCTAAGTTCATGCCCCAGCATTTATCGACAAGCCTACAAAAACTCAAAGGCCTGTGTGCAGATATGCCTACCTAGAAAGCTGATAAAAATGGCATATCCTCTTTCCCTAAGCTATGGGCCTCTCCATTTTGTGTGTGCATCGTTTTGTTGACTGTATTTTTTCTTCTTATATAATGGCTACATGAGAAAGACCCTAGCATCATTTATATTCATTCAGAGCTGAAAATGTTAAGATCACTGGTTTCCTGCGTTGTTATATGGCTCTCAGTTTTGTTGCTAGTCTTCTTGCGCTGTGCTCTAGTCATCTGGTGTTAGCAGGCATAGGGGTTCCTCCAATGAGGTCGCTATCTGTGTCCCAGGTTGGCCAGGCAGATTGAGAGCAAGTAAGGAGAACTCCAAGCCAAAGGTTGTTTGCTAGAGCTCCCCAGAAGCCTCCTTAGGATGTTGGACAGTGGGTGTTAGAGCCTGCACCCAGCTCAGCTCTCAGCTCAGCTGGGTTCCCTGATTTTATTAAAGTTGGACCAGGCAGGGGAGGATTGAGCTGATATATTTCTAAGCCCAATGTTACTCAGGAACCCTACAGTCCTTTTCGAGACGGCAGGGCTATGTTACAGATGGTTCTCTGTCCTTCCTTTGGATAAGGCCAAGGGAAAGAGATTAAAGCTCAAAGCTTCTCATGAAACATCAGCGGATGTGGGATGTGGCCTGCACAAGCAGGATATGGTGTATAAAAGTGTTTTTATTACTTTAAAGATTCATTGACAAAGCGACAGGTTAACTTCTCACAATACCTGGCCTACATCAAAGAAGATGATAAGCATCAAAGAGCCTCCTTATGGAGATGGCTTCAGATGTGGCAAACTAGCCACTGGACAAAAGGTCCTCATTTTTACCACAGACAGAATTATACCTGAAAATGGGCAAGCTCGGATGCAGGCAGAGTCAACGGCCAAACTCTGCCAAGACAGGGTAAGCAAGTCCTCAATAGTTCCTCCCTCACAAATATGTCTGTCAGATATATTGGGCCAGAAGGCTGAAGAAGATGCTCCAGTGTTATAGTTTTGGGTGACCATTCAGGTAGAAAACTGTCTCTGTCATCTTTTTATTTGGAAAGCTACTAACCTGCACTCCCAGCATACTCAAATAATCAAGTTTACTCCTTCTCAAGTCTCTGAGGGAGTTGAAGGCTGGGTAGTATAATTTTACAGTGAAGCTTAATTGTTTAGGAGTGAAGATGTTTTAGGTCTAGATAGGTGTTCTAAGTTGATAATGACAATATGTCATGGAGATTGATTTACATTCAGAAATTTAGATGCACCAAGATAGGAAAGATCTCTTCTTCAAGGCTGTCAAATACAAATAGCCACAACACTAAGAATGTAACATCTATATAATTCCTGATTGTGTCATGGTTCTTCTTGCCATAGGTATTCTACTATATATATATATGTCTGTGTAATAATATAAATGTATATATACAAAAATAAAATAATTTTTAAAAAGAAAATAAATTTAAAAGCTAGATGTAGTGTTGTGTACCTATAATCTCTGCATTTGTGAGGCAGAGAGAGGTGGATCTTTGTAAAGCTGAGGTCAGTCTAGTCTAGATAGTGAGTTCTAGGCCAGCCAGGGCTACAGAGTAAGGCTATGATTTAATCAACAAACAAACAAATAGAATGGATTCAACTTAGTCTGAGCATTGGAGGCTACTAAATTCTATGCTGTCTGAGTTTGATAACATTGAATAGTATTTTAAGTCCACCAAAAAACAGTCAAAGCAGTGTTACTGATATAAAGAATGGATAATATAAAAGCCAAATGGTAATTCAATGACCCAGGCTGAGTTAAGCATAAAACTGATTTCTCATGCTTACCACCCCAAAAGGAAAAAAATGGAGCAATTAATATTGTTTATTGTTTTTATGTATATGACATCACCCAAAAGAATATATAAAATTAATTTATTTTAATATCTGGACTCATCAATATGGATAATATTATTACACAAGTGGCACAGAGTAACATCGTAGCTGATAATCAGAGCCAGATTTTAAATTGAGGGTAAAAAAAATAACTCAACATTTATATATTTTTTGTTTAAATGCATAATCTTTCTCAAATAAAACCAAGCAGCATTTTAATGCCATACATATTTAATCTAACTATTAACTCACCTGTAAATATCATCATTTCATAACCCTGCTTAAAACCTCAGCAACTTAGCTCAAACTGCAATCCAGGAAGCTAATGTTTTAATTTTTGTCTCAAACTCCCTATTCCACAAAAAAATATGTCAAATGTTCTGATAATTACCTAAACCATCTCAAGCCATCGAAAACTTGTGCCATGATTTTATCACTAATTCAGCCTGCACCACATTTTATTCCTGAGGTGACTACATGGCAAACTGAACCAACTGACCTTGCCTTAGGAATTTGGAGACTAGTATTATCCTAGGGTTTCACAATTACGACATAAAATATGGACACATTTCCAAAGTCACACTCTACTATGAGGATTTAGGGAAGAAAATAACAAAAAAATATTTACTGTGATGAGCCAAAACAAAAGATAGCAAAACAAACAAACAAACAAACAAAAAACGTACTGTGGTTTGAATATGTGCTCCAACATTCATGCACTACAAGTTACACCTGCAGTATAACAATGTTGAGAGCTGATACCTTCAAAGGATGACTCCATAAGCCACATGAATGTCTTAGTGCAGGGTGATCGCTGATGAATTGCTGCCTTTCTTGTGCATGCAGAGATGATCTCTAGCCATATGATGTCATCTACCATGATATGACACAGGAACAAGGCCCTCATCATGGGCAAGTCCTTGATCTATGACCTTCTGTTCATTGTATGATATCCACTTGAGGCAGCCTATTACGGCCACATAAAATGGACTGTGGAAGATTACCCACATTTTCATAAGGGCTTCATTACAAAGTTTAGTATACTCTATACTGTCTGATTCCCTTAAACACTTTGATGTCTGTATTCCCTTTGGGATATCTACCTCACATCATTTTCCATTTTCTTCATCAATTCCAATTGATTTTTCTAGTACTTAGAACCATAGCAATCCTACCTGGCTTACAGAAAGACAAAACTGTATTTCTTTAAAAAAACATATATATATATATATATATATATATATATATATATATATATATATGTATGTGAGTGAGTGTGTGTGTATCTGTGTGTGTGTGTGTATTCTATACTCATTGTGTCTCTTACATTTTTGCTGAAATATTGCCAAACTATACCAACTACTGAAAATCCACCCCCTGAAGGAAGATGAGAAAGAATAGCTTTATCACAGCAGGACAGTAAAAGAGCTGGTTCTTCACGGTTCTGCTCCTATGAAGGCTAGAGGGATGAGATAAAGCTTCTGGAAGGTCAGAAGAACACTGAGTGGCTGCAGCATGGGTTTTGGTTGATTTTCTGACATTTTCATGTGCAACTGCTAAGTCTAATTGCTTTCTGGCTTGTGAACGTTTCCAAATAGATGTGGCTTCTTAGCATCCTGGGGGTCTGAGTCATGGCTATAAGCCAGGATTAGCTATAGACAGTAAAGAATTTTGATGAATAAAAGGCTGCACCCACTGTGCACCTTTCTCCCAAATGTCTTTCTGAGAGGATTCATGATTGATAAAGAGGAAAACATTTAAAAAATCTACAAGCCATTCGATGACGGGCCAACCATTCTGGTCAAATACTGTCAGTGAGAAAAACAGTCATAGCATGCAAACTGATGCCATTCTAGTGAACAGGGACTAACATAATCTACAGACTAGGTGATGACAATTTGGAGCAGAACTACCATCATGGAACCAGTACAATCTGCATGTTGTTGAACTTATAGGTGGTCCTTCATCATTAGGAGTTAAGTGTCTATCAGGTAAATCTGGCTTTGCGTTTAGTGTGAGTATTTATTCAATAACAGCAAATGAGTGTTCAGTATTTGAGCAGGAAAGAAAATAAAAAATTACCATGGCAATATAAGCTAGTGTTCAAAAAAACTCATTGCGTTTATAATTTGCCTGAACGGAAACAGATTCTCTTAAATATTTGAGAAAAATAATTTGTTAGTTAATGGTATAGATTCTGCTAGTTTTTCTCAGGATACCTGTGGTCATATTAATTGCTAACAATTCAGATTCAATGTATTTTCATTGAAAATTGGACATGAATTTGTAGAAAAATATAATGGAAAGGTCTATAGAGCCAGAGGATTTTTGTTGCAGAGCCAAATTTAGCTCTTAATTTTGGGCCATGAGTGGATAATAACTTAAGTTTAATTTTATCCATTTTATGATAAAAATAACTTTATTTGTAACTTTATTTGTTATATCATTATGATAATAGAATTAATCAAGGTGCCAGAAGATTGTCCTGAGTTGGGAAGGCTAAGATTCCATTGTACTGGGACAAGGACTTTCCCAGTGTTCATAGGAACCATATGGAGAGGAAAACTTTCAAACATCAGAGGCACATCAGCCTATTTTGAAACTATTAAAGATGACTGAAGAACAGGCAGAGAAACAAATCTAGACTCTAGAAGCAAAGCCCACATTCCTCAGGCTTGGATAGAGTCCTAGGTACCTCTCAGGAACAATGATGTTATCCCCAACGTCTGGGCTAGGAGTTGTAGGACAGAGGGTCTATCTGGTTGTTTGAAAAGCAAAGAAAGCATTGGAAGCTGTCTACTGGCTCCAGTGCAGTTTGCAACAATTACTTCAAGCAAGATTCTTTCCTCCACATGCAGCATTCATCCCTCTCTCCCTCTCAGTGGGAGAATCCAGTCATAGAAAGAGAATGAAGTGCCAATGAAAGAGAAGAACAAAAGAAAGCCTGAAAGTCATCGAGGCTACATTTTCCACTGAAGTCTTCCTGTAAAGTCATAAGGCCTGTGAGAAAGTTCAGCTAGGAACAGTTATGAATAAACTTTATGAAGTGACAAGGGGAGAACTTTCTGGCCCCCTTACCCAAAATTTAATTACAACTTGACCTTCCTGTTGGCTTAGAAAAATCACTTCCTGGTTACTGCTTTCCAGGTACTGAGCTCAAGGCTTTATATCATTAGCTTATTTTACCTTTAAATATCGCCACAGGTCTCCAAATTAACTAGAATTGTCCCCAGTTTGCAAGCATGAAAAATGAAGCTTGGAGTTTAATATTTTGCCCAAGGATGCATGAGTAATGAAGGTGAGAGCCCCATTAGTGATCAACTACTGATTCAAGGTCCACAGTCTTAAACTGACCCGTGTACTATTGGTGCAAAAGCGTTATTCTTAATTAATAAGTAAAAGGATTTAAGAAGTTACTTCATGAAACAACATGCAGGACATCCTAGGTTTGTTAGTAAAAATTGTTTCTCTTTATTTTTATGTCAATGCACATAACTAGCATGGACTCACTTTAGTATTTGCTTGAGAAAGATTCTTCTATTCACTTTGCTCTTAATGTTGTCATATACTATTCCTAACAGAAAAAAAAAATCTTTTCTTTTTATCAATTGAAGTTTTTCCTTCTTTGTCTTATTCCCTTAGGTTTAAGAAGGTGACTGCTATTTCTTATATTGATTCAATATTTTTTGTCACCCAATTTAGCTTTAATTGGCAATTTGTTCTCCTACAGATACATATAGCAATCAAAGGAAATTGCTATAAATGTTTTTAAATAACTGTAAGGTTCTATTCACATACAATTATGTGAACAGATACCCAATTGTGTTAGAGATCATAAAATTTGATACATTAATTATATTCTTCCAAAACATTAAATTAAAGCATAAGGGAAGCACATGTTTTGGGTTTTGTTTGTTTGTTTTTGTTTGGAGTTGAAACCAGGGTTCAAAAGATGAAACTAGAAGAACAGAAGTTAAATTACAATGAAATGAAAATTGAATTTAGATGAATGCAGTTTTGCAAGGTGGAATGGGTGAGCATGAAAAAGAATGCCTGCTACACTGTGCCCAACACAGCTCGCTTTCCAGAGTAGGAAGAAGACTTGCAATGCAGCCACCGACATTCCATTGCCAACCTTTAATCATATATATATATATCCATCTGGCTGAACTCTTTTCTTCTTAAATGCACTACTGTGTTTCAATCTCTCTCCTCTTTTTGGTTAATTTCTCTTAGAAAAGTGAAAAACACTGATTGCAGTAACACAGAGGGAGGAAAAGACATCAGATGCCCACACACATCATAGATCAAATTTATCTTTATTTTATTTTCCTTGCGAGGCCTTGTAGGGTTTGGCAATCTCTCTACCGTTCAGCTATACATTCAAACCTTATTTTATGTTTTAAATCATTAATTAAATTATTTTATTTTATTATGCTTAGTGATATTACTATATCCACGCTGACAAATATTTATGGTATACGTCTTCAGCTATGGCTGCCCACTGGAATTACCCAGGGAGACTCTTAAGCAACATTGGATTAAAATCCCCTGTTCAGAGAGTCACACTGTTCTATATAAAAGTTCCTAATGAGGTCCACTCAGCAAATAAACAAGAGAACAGTCGGTTCCTGGATAAAAGTACAAGCCACACTGTCATTTCCTGGCCCTGATAGATTCCATTAATGACTCGAGATAATTCAGTCGGCCTCCTTCCCAGATGACAGTTGTCCTTAAACAACTAAGATTCCCACACTTCAATGTACAAGCTGGTCAGGCCAGGTTGACAAATGTGGCACAGTAGAAGTGGTTCACAGAGTTTTCCACGTTGTTCCTGTTGGTTGCCACCATTCCCCCAGCACTCAGGGTAGTCTGCCAGGCTCACTGCACCTACATTCTCATGGAAGAATTCCTGCCACAAACTGAATACTTTTTAAAGTGTTTTAAATAGGAAGTCCTAAGGCACTTAGTTTACTTTTTGGTGGGCTTGAGGATATTTCACTTAGATCAAATGACCATCATCACATTTAAGACCAATGAATGTACCTAAAGATTTTTGTGTTCTTAGAATTCATTCAACTTACTTGTTTAATATATACCGTGGAGTTCCTGTAGGACATTGAGAACTGTGTTGTAGCTGGACATTTAAAGAACCACAGGAGCTAATAAAGGAACGAGATTCTGTGCTTCTCTTACTTCCATTCAGAAATCAAGTTAAAAATAGGAAAGTATATTTTCTCCCGCAGCTTCAGAGGTTCAGCTCATGGTCGATTGGCTGTCTGCTTTGGGGCCTGCGATTGGCTGTCTGCTTTGGGGCCTGCGGTATTAAGACACGGAGCGAGATGATCACATCCTCACAGCCGAGAAGCAAAAATATAGGCAAAAAGAGGGCGAGGAGTCTCCAAATCTCTTTCAAGGTCATTCCCTCCATATTCCAACTTCTTTCAGCTAGGTCCCAGATCCTAAACATTCTGACATGCCCCAATAGTATCATATAGGCTGGGAACGAACAGTTTCCTGCACTTATCCAATACACAGCACACAGTAAAATGATTTTCTATAATTAAGAATGTCTATCAGACAGTGAACAAGGTGCTCTAAGAGAGGCATTGGAGATTAGAAGTGTAGACCTTTAGATGAGCTTATTGAGGGGTGGAATGTCTCCCTCCAGAAGGAGACATTTACACTGAGATTAAAAAAAAAAAGATGGGAAAGCTTTAATCATTCAGTGTGAAATGCTGGACTGAGGAAAAGATTATCCATGGAGAGCAAATGCAATAATGCCATGGTAGCCAAGGCTTTGGTGGGTTTCCCGTGCACAGAAGAGTCCTAAGGTCACCCCTGATCCATGGGGTGGGAATATGGCAGGAGATCAGGCTGAGAGGCAGGAAAGGCCAGATGTGTGTGGGGGTTAGGGGGAGGAGTTTAGATTTTATTTAAAGTGTGTTGTCAGTCTGCACCCGTATCTATGAAGGTTAATTTTCTGCACCAACATGACAAGGTCACAAGATGCCTTCATATTCAACAAATTATTATTCGAAGTGCTTCTCTGAGAGTGGCTTGAGATGAGACCAACATTTTAGTCAGGTAACTGAGCAAAGCTGATTGCCTCCTCAGCACAGGTGAGCCTCATTCATTGGGTGAAACCCCAAACAGATCAAAAGGGCAGAGTCTTGCCCCAACCTGAAAAGGAGTTCTTGTCCTAATTGCACCTGAAGTAGAACCTTGACTTTCCCCTCTGACTTGTTGGCTTGAACAGAAACATGGCTCTTCACAAGCATCTAGCCTACTGGCTTTCAGACAGGAACTATGCCACTGGCCTGGTTCCATAATCATGAGAGCTATTTCCTTATACCCATCCTTTATATCACCCCACCCTCCACATCCTCACAAACTGAATGACTAATCTAATAAAATTGAATGAATGTTTTGGCTGGTATATAAAAAATGAGCTTCATTATGACATTTCACACACACACACACACACACACACACACACACACACACACATATATAATACTTTATTCTAATGAATGAAGGTGCAGAGAGTGAGCTCACAGCTCTGCCATTTTCCCCTTGTTCTGGACAACAATATGTCCCAAAGAGAGCTGGCTCCTTCAGCCAAGATCCTTGAGTAAAGAAAAGAACTAGACTAGAGCATGGCCAACACGCAATCTGTGAAGACAAAGCTCTTACCAATATAAGCTGGGAATGTTGTTACATGACATAGATTGGAACATGCTGACTGATACACAACAGTTAGAAGGCTGACGTGTTTCTCCAGGCAAGACAAGCTGATGACTAACACAAGAGTTATTCCAGTAATGATAAAGACAAAGCGAGAGGCTGAACACAGTCTGCACACTTGGACAGTAAATTTTCATGTGCTGACTTGGATAGACAATGATTCCCAGTTGTTTGGTTAAATACATTTCTGGGTATTTCTGTGATTATATTTGCCATTGTGCTTCATATCAATCATCAGTCAGTCTTAAGCAAAGCAGATTACTGAGCATATTGAGAGTGTGCTTCATGAAGTCTGCTTAAAGTCGACAAAGCTGAAATAGGAGACTCCACAGACAAGGAGGAATGCTGCCTCAAAACAGCATAATAGAAAGCTGTCTTGAATTTCTAGCTCCCTAGTCTCACCTATGGGCTTCAGATTTGCTACAGCTACAATCACAGCCAATTCCTTGAATAGGTGTGTCTCTTCTCTTCTCCCACACCTCTGGTGAGCCAATGGGATACAGTTGTTATTAGGAAAGCTCTGACTATACTGGTGCAGAGTAGAAGTGTTTCCTGGGGTTTTGAAGATGGCGCTGGGGGCAGAGTAATAGCTCTTAGGTTATTTCCCTGTGCACATCAATGGATGGGCATATGAGACATGACACATGTCTATAACACGTGCTTTCATTGAGTATAGCAAAACAATCTCTAATTCTCAAGATTTGCCCTCACTCCTGTTAGTTGAACTCTTAAACACTGGCTAAGAAAAGTTCTACTACAAACTATTACAGAATTTCAGTGATAAAATTTTTAAAAGGTGGCCGGGCGTGGTGGCACACGACTTTAATCCCAGCACTCGGGAGGCAGATGAAGGCAGATCAATGTGAGTTTGAGGCCAGCCTGGTCTACAAAGTGACTCCAGGACAGCCAAGGCTATACAGAGAAACCCTGTCTCAAAAAACCAGAAAAAAATGTGTAAAGGTAAGAAAGTATTACCATTCTTTCTGAGATTTATGGAAAATGAGGTGTCTAAGAAAGCCCTGAGAAATGAAGTACTCCTGTGACCCCGATACTGATTCTCCACATTATTTAGCAAGGGGCACCATGAGCAGCTCTCTGACATCTGCATCACCATAAAGTACTGTTGTGAAAATGGAAAAGGTGAGAGAAATCTCCCCCCAAAAATGCTGTGTCTCAGAAACTGCCTGTGAATTAATTACATGTGGCTCTCCTGGGCGCTGCATCTCCTTGCACCATCAGCCTTCATTACAAACATATGTGGCAGTCAGAGGGCAGAAGCCAGCAGCCCCTTGTGCAACCCAGGGACACACTGCCATTGGTTTGCATGGAGCACCGGGAGTACCAGGCAGAAGCAACGGGCTTAAGAACTGTATGCTCTCCTTCATCTCTACCCTTGATTGACATTTCTGCTTTGTTGAAAATGAGAAGTAAAATGCACCACCAGCTCTCACAGGGAAAGCAACTGGCATAAAGTTTCTCTTGAGAGGTTTACCAGCACACCCAGTCACACATTCCACAGTGATGTTCTCCGAGAAATGGTGGGAAACGTTTTTTGCTTGTTTTTTTTTTGGTGGTTTATTGCATGGAAACACCATTGAGGGAACTTACACAAACCTCAAAGGAAGTCAACCCCAGATGTGGAATGCCACAGCAGATGCTTGCATCATAGTTTTGTGAGCAGAAGTAGTCTCCAAAATAAAAAGTTAGTCAACTGCATATGTAAACTACAAACCTAGAAATCTATGATCATCGTCAAATATTATATACTGTACATTATTAGACCTGCTGTAATTGCTGTACACATATAGTAGGTTCACTCATACCACTATCAGAAAAACATGACCATAGCTTACTATAGTGAGATCTTGCAATGACAATCATGTCCCTAAGGGATAGGAAAATTTTGGCTCCATCCCTCTGGCTCCACACACTCTCCATATACATACACTGCTGAACTGAGAGTTCCACTGTCCTCCCATTCAAGGTCAGTTGTGGTCCTAGTGAGAAAAAAAAAACGTGATTATACATATGGAGAAGAAGATCTGAAATGCTTTGTCCTTCTCTGGAAGTCTCCCCAGGGCCCCTTATGCAGCATGCCCCATTTGAGAGTGGCTTTAAATTTTCCTTCATAATTCCTTCACCGAAAATTATTCCTTTCACTGTAGAAAATTCTTTTTAAAACCATTTCTGAAGCTAACATGGGAATTTTGTCCAGCGCAGTCACCG
Organism: Acomys minous; assembly: GCF_964271855.1. NCBI lineage: Eukaryota > Metazoa > Chordata > Mammalia > Rodentia > Muridae > Acomys > Acomys minous. The sequence goes on along the minus strand of NC_140485.1, from coordinate 126,900,338 downwards.
AGAGTGGGCTCAGTTTCTGTTCCCCCTCAGGATGTGGCTTCACTCTACCACAGGGAGGTGTAGCCTGAACACGCCTCTCCTCTCTCACACCTCTTTCTCTTGAGCAGGCTTGCATTCTAAACCTGGTGGCTCAGCCATCATAAACCTAAATTGGACTCAGTGTTACAGCCACAGATACCAATTATTTCCAAACAAACCAGGTATTTTTCTTTAATGTGAAAAAGCAAAGGAGAGTTGGTTTTATATAAGAAGGGGAGGTGAACAGATTCATGTGCAAGGTGCGTTAGTTTAATTTCTTTTTGCGATAAAACATGCTGCAAAAAAAGCAGTTTAGGAGAGCAAGCGTTTACCAGACTCACAATCCCCATCAGGCAGCCAGAGCTTGAAGCAGCTAATCACAGTCAAAACCAGAGAGAGAATACATGTATGCATACTTCCTAGTGCTCAGCTTGTTTTCACCACTTATATACAGTTCAAGACCCAAAGCCGGGGAAATGGCACCGCCCACGGTGGACAGGTCCTCCCACCTCAATTGTCCTCACTAAGATGATCCCCTACAGACATTCCTGGACCAGTCTAATCTGGAGAGACCATCACTGTGATTCTTTCCAGATCTTTCTAGACTGTGTCAACTTGGAGTGAAAAACTAACCACCGCACTGCAATATAGAAAGTCTTCCAATGAGTTCATGGGCTCTGGCAAGGCGAGGCACAGACAGGGTCTGCTGGGAAAATATCTCCACTTTTCTGTAATCTCTATGGCTTAAAAAAGATCCTGCTAAAGAAATGGCACAAAAAGAATACACTTTAGCAAATCTTTGCCATGCGCACTTTTAGTGACATAATGCCTATGCTTTTAGGAAGAAAGGCTATTTTAATCTTCCAAAGCTGTGAACACCTGGGATATTTGGAGTTTTTCCATTGGAATTGTATCCAAAGCCAATTTACCGATCATGCACGTATATCTGGTTCATTGCATATATTCACAAGTTTTTTCTTACCCTAACTTATTTAATCTGTTCTTTGAGGTGTTAGGCTTTAAATAACTTGAAGGTATTTCCAAAACTAAAATTCAGTATTAAAGGATAAACATTGGATATTGTAATAGAGTGTTTTAAGCGCATGTTGGATTCAGAAAAGAACTCCAGAGATATTCTGGGAAAAGTTATAAAAACTGAGATAAGCCTGAGAAAGTGGTTTCCAACAGGTTTGACTTAGGGCAGCTCAAACTGCTCTCAATGAAAATGCAAGGTATGGCTCTTACTCTTGCCATTTTCTTAAGAAAGACATAACATAAGAAAAATGTATTTCTTTCCTAGAAAAAGAAATATGGATACGAACCTGCTTCCAAGAGACCTGTAGAATGTCTTATTTTATAGTACTGGTCAGTGTGAAGTACAATGAGGTGTAAAAAACATGTACTCAGACAGATCTTGAAAGAGGACAGCCGAGCACCATGGTTGAGCAGGGCTGCCCCATCCCTACATTCAGAGCTGTATCAAAAACATGGGCAACAGACTCAACCATTGAGGCAGAGCTGGCATTGTGTCAAGATTGGCGCTCTGTGGTCCATCCTTGCCTAGACCCATGAAATAAGAGAGATGAAAGGAAAGAGATGGCATACATAATGGCACAGGTGTAGAGATGCTGCTGTACTAGGAGAGAGAGAGAGAGAGAGAGAGAGAGAGAGAGAGAGAGAGAGAGAAAGAGAAAGAGAGGAAGAGAGAGGGAGAGAGGGAGGGGGAGTCCTATGGAAACACTTTGAACACTGAGAGGCAAACTAAATATTTGCCATTTGAGCTATGGCTAAACTGCTCCAGAAGCAAGTATGTATTTTTAAAAAAGATTTATTTATTATTGTGTATACAGCGCTCTGTCTGCATGTATACCTGCAGGTCAGAAGAGAGCATCAGATTACATTATATACGGTTGTGAGCCACCATGTGGTTGCTGGGACTTGAACTCAGGACCTTTGGAAGAGCAGGCAGTGCTCTTAACCACTTAGCCATCTCTCCAGCCTTGAGGGGTATTTCTGTCTCATGTTTTTGTAGAGAGATGCTATGGTCCTTTGTCCTAGATTGACTTCTCCAGGTATGTGTAAAGCAAATAACTTTGGTGAGTAGAGAAGGTGCGTTCCCATGGAGCGGGAGACAGAAATTGTCTCATGGTGTCTATGGCACTAAGATTCTTACTGGCACCAAGGTTAAGTAAATTTGCTAACAGATCTTATAAATAGGAGGTTGCTCAGCTCAGCTTCAGCATGGCAGCAGTCTCCCCCTGGAGACGACCAGTCGGTATTCAGCCCCATGGTTGAGGAGGCAAAGAGCCAAGGTAACACAAAGCCTATAAGACAGGCTATGTTGTAGGTAGAAATATCCTGGCTCTGATCCAAGAGCCTCTGTCTTCTTATGGGGTGCCTGGACGTGGCCGGCTTCCCATTTAGATTATAGGAGGGATGCAATGTCAGTCCTTTCATTGTTCTTGACAGTCTAGGCCTCCTGGAGAGAGGGTCACATTGAGTCCCTTCATGAACTCTCTGAGCAACACTTTATCCTCGAGGAGGCCATGGAAGCAGAAACACAACGATGAGAAAAAGATAAATCATGTGGAGAAATAAAAAGCTAGCCAGCTCAGAACCAAAGCCATATTGGAAGGACTTACAAAAGAAGATCAGCCGGCAGAAAAGTAAGGACAGAGACAGAGAAAAGAGGGAGCTTACCTGTGTGCTTTGTGGCTGGTTACATGTCCACCCATGTGTTTATGGATAATGCCATCTTCATTAATGTGCCAACAAGTTATGAACCCAGGCATCTAAGAATGACACATTTCTTGGTGAAATCTGCGTTGTACATTTATATGTGCATTTGTATGCATATGCGTATTCATGTGTGCATTCAGCCCCTCTGTGTAGTTGTATGTAGAGGCTAGAGATCACATTGAAATGTTTTTCTCAATTGCGTCTCCTTGTAAACTTTTGAAACAGTGTTAGGCTAAACTGGCTTGCCAGATAATACATGGGATATGGCTATCTCCAACCAACACGCATCACATATAAATAATTCTAGACCTGGCATTTTTCATGTGAGGGCTGGGGATTTGAACTCAGTTCCTCACATTTTCACAGTACTTGCCTTCCCACTGATGAAATCCCAGCCCTCCAGAATTGGAATCCTGAAAAAGTCCTCCTCAGGCAAGATATTGAACACTGCCCACCTAGATGAGTGGAGGGTGAAGCAAGCTGGTTTTCTCTTTATTTTTTTCTCTTTGGTGAACCTTCAGGAGAAATGATGCTTTCTGAAAATGTGGCCTAAAATTGGCCCATCCCTATCTATTTTATTGCTTTTTCCCTGAAAAGAAAAACAGAATCACTGCTCTTCTGATTCCCCATTCATTCAGTCTTGCCTGGGTTCTGCCCTTCCTTTGATATTAGTTCTAATCAGTTTGCATTTTTCTCTCATGGTCAGTCCCAAAGCCCTTCTGGAGCGTTCCACGGATTCTGTGATACCATCTTATGAAAATGTCAACCATTTTAATCTTTTCATTGAAAGACCATGAAACCCTCATGTCTCACAGATCTCAGTCTTTGCACATGTCCTTTGGACATGGTGTTTCGTTAGGAAGTTTTCTGCGTATCAGCATTAACAGGCAAGGACTATACATTAAGAAGGGAGTGCTTAGTGTTTTGTCTTTTGTTTTGCCTTGCTTTGCTGATCTCTAGACTCCAACCCCACAGCATTTGCTAAGGGGGCAAACCCTAAAGGTCTCTGCAGCATCACTGGCTATGGAAGGGGCTCCTTGCAGTGGAGGGGAACTAGCATGCTTCAGGGTCTTAGAGCTGAGCATTCCAAGGCACGCCCCCCACCAGGTTTTACTCCATGAACATGGGACATTGATATGACCCCAGCCCTTACATTCTTTTCCTTTTCATGTTAACACTAGGTCTAGGAGCTAGCAGGAAGATTGGAACTTGTTTATCCTCAAAGTAGTCAGAACCTGGGCAAGAACAACATCTCAGACCTTCCTCTTTCATCTTTGTGCCTGAGAACACCGATCGCCTATATCTGTTCTGAGACCACACCCTCTTTACAGTAGATCTGCATAATAGCATTTCTTCATGTAAGGCCTTGCTCACACATCACACAAACAATCTTATTCCTAACAGGAGGCTTCCTCAAGAGTGACAAGAGTGACGGGTCCCTTTGCTTTTTCATCTCTCCGCTGTCCCTGTAACTTTGTGTTGGATCTGATTCTCAAGGAAAACATTTTTCTACAGTGATTGAAATGAAAAACCATTTGCTTATCTGACCCATAAAAAGCAAATTTAAAACACTTGTGCAGCAGAGCGGAAGCCTTCCAGAGCATGTGGTTCTCTCTCTTGCTCATATTGACCCTCTGAGGATCCCATTATTACTGCAGCCTTATGTGCCAGCTTTGCAAGCAGAGCCTAGCCAGAGTGTCTTTTCAAAGCTTCATTGCAGTCAAGAAAATTCTCCCCAACATCTTACCTTGGCATAGGAAGCCCCCAGCCCTCCCTTCCTCTTTCTTTCTTTTAATACTTATTCCTGGTCCTTTAGAATTTCTGCTCCCTTTCCCCAGTTACCATATGATATAATGAGATCTAAAGTTTCCTTGCTAATAAAACCTTTCCTGATCCTCCTGGTCCATGTTGCTAGTTTGGGATTATCCTGAGCTGTTCTTCAGTGATGTTCCCCTGATGAGAGGACTTCCACGAAGCTGATACTGCAGTTTTATAACACAGCCTGTTTTAAAAATACATAAATAGAGTGCTTTTAGTACCCTCTAACTCTTCACCACCAAAACGATTCGTTTAGCCATTCAACAAACAGATCAAGGGAGCTAGATCATGTTTAGCCACCAGGAAACAAAGAGTGTTCACACACAGCCCCTGTTTTCTTTGGCTTACACCTTGTCAGAGATGGGACAGGTGGTTTTAATTTGTTGTTGTTGTCGCACATAATGGGTTCCTAACACCCCAGCTCTGACATGTCAACCCCATTAGCCGGGTTGAAGCTCTTCTTGCTCATACATGCTTTATCTTTCAATAGAGATTTTATCTATGGAAAATAAACTTTGCAAGGCCAAAACTTTTCATAAAGCTTTTGTAAGTGATTTTACCCTTTGAATGTGGACTTTAATGCTATAAGCCATTTAGGAGTCATGGCAGAGCAGAAATGAAAGGACTCGGATTCATCATTGTGAATTTCCAGGCTTTGTCACACAAAGGGAAGAAAAATCTCCTGGTTTTGGAAGAACCACTTAACCTTTTGAATTCCACTGCCTTTGTCTGTTAAATGGTGGGGCAGAGTGAAGTGAATGTTCTCTTAGCCCATACAAAGTGCAAGGAGTCGGAATCTGAAAGCAGTTCAGGCATGAAATGCTGCTCTGAACACATTTCTCGTGGACTCTCGGTGAAGGGCCAATGTTTAGCCAGCAGATGTAGGAGGTTTACAGGCTGGAGAAGTTGGAAATCACCAAAAGATTCTTGACCGTGGGCAGCCTAGGGAGATGGCCCTGTCTGTCCATGCGTGTGGAGGTGCTTTAACTTGGTCTCAGTGCCATTAAAAGACCACGTGTCAGCTATGGATTCTCTCTCTGGGACTGTAGATCCCAATTTACTTATACAATTAGGCGTAAAAATCATTTGATGATTTGGGCATTTCGGTTGTATTTATTATTCAAATCCAGGTGGAGGAGAATCTATAATAAAATAGCATACATGATAGAGATGGATCTTCTCTGTAACCTGTTGGGAGCTGCCACTGCTGATGTGCCAGGCTACAGAGATCCAGAAAAGTAACCTTGAATTATAAATTGTGATTACTCTCATATTTGGTTTTTTTTTAAATGTCTCTTCTCTCTCTCTCTCTCTCTCTCTCTCTCTCTCTCTCTCTCTCTCTCTGTATGTGTGTGTGTGTTTGAGTTCATGTGTGTGTATGTGTGTGTGTGCATTTGCACACATGTGCATGTATACACATACATGCTTATGCATGTGTGTTCAAGCCAGAGGTCACAGAGGCTGCTGAGGGTGCTGGGAAATGAACTGGGCTCCTATGGGAGAACAGTATTTACACTTGCATGTTTCCAAAAGATTCACATTCCCTTGCCCGTATGATCAGCTTTCCCATGAACAACCAAACAAGATGGGGCCAGGCCTCTTCTTCATGCAATTTTAAATGTATGTTGCTTTAGAGAACAGCGTTGTCCTGTATAACATATTTCCATGCACAGTTGCCTTGGAGATGAATTCCCACTATTCATTTGATGATTCGCTGAAACACACATTATATACATGTTCTCAGGGGAAATTATATTTTCTCCCTTTAAACAATCAGTTATTTGCATTATTGTTTTGTTTTGTTATATGGATTTCAGACGAAGTGTCTTGGTTTTCTGTATTGAAGTTGTGTACCTCCAAGCTTCTCTGGCTTGTCCTTACTCTATAATATGCAATGCTGTGAAGGAAAGTCCCTACAAAGAAGTAGACCTCCCACTGAGCCTCCTGCTGATTAGAGCTCCAATGATTGTGGAGAGATTAGCATGTCTCAGCTGGTCAGTTATTATTGGGGGGCCGAGGGGGGTCGCAACCTGTGGATAAAGAAATGGGCGAGAGAGACGCAGGGCTCTAGGAAACCGTAGCTTGTCAAGAGCCGTTTATTGAAGGTAAGGGCAGGCTTTTTAAAAGCTGCTTTAGGGAGGGCGGGGGTAAGCGAGGAGAGTAATGGAAAAGTACAAAATCTTCTGGGGTTGAGCCCCGGGAACATCTGCAGGGGGAGGGGTTTTCCTAGGTGGGGCAAAGCAGGATGTCTCTGTGGTTATCTCAGGATCGGATCGCTCTCTTCTCAGGGCTAAGCCGGATGCCTTGCATGCCTAGTGAGTGGCCAAGCAGGATGTTTGCTGCAGATGCTGAATGGGTGGGGGTCAGCCATGGGCCGTTTGGTCCCTGGCAGCCCACAGTGTGATTATAATTTATCTTTGGCAGTCTTCAGTCCCTTAAATAGTTATTTTCTGCCCAGGACCTTTATGTGTGACCTCACATCCTTCTGACAAACACATAAAGCCTTTCCAAGTATATTAACAAAACACTAGTTTTACTAAACATAGTTCTGAGAATGCTATCAGATAATGTCTGAGGCCCATAGCTGAAATTCCCCTGCTCTGCTGTAACTCATATACTGATGTCTTTACAGTTTATGTTCAAAGCACCTTACTTCACAACTTTATTCCACTGGCTACTACAAAAGTGTCATCAAACTGGTATCACACTGAAACGTGATTTGGGGTAAGCTGAATCTGTGCTTGGGAGTCGCGGTCACAATACCTGGTTCTACAATGCTATGTCTTAAACCCTCTGTGGTTTTGTGTTGACAATGACATCATCCTATTTCAAGTCCTAGTCTCTTTACTTAAGAGACCAAGACTCAATGGCAGACTTCCATTTTTCTTCTCCCATTGATAAGAGGAGAGCTTATTTTATTTATTTGTACATCTTTATGGTATGCATTATGGTAATCTGATATGTGTACATAATGTATACTATACTAATCAAATTCAGATTCTCAATTCATGCATATGATGTCTAGTAATCAAGGTAGGATACTCAGCATTTCCATCTATTCAGCCGTTCATCTTTTTTATGGAACACAAGGTTTTTCCAAACCAGCAAGTCTACTTTCATTAAACTTTGACTGAATATGAAATTACTCAGCATATTATCCACAGGCTTATAAATGTTCCTATAAAATAACGCCACAGAAAACATGTAATTTCACTCATGGCACCGCAAATCTAAAGGTTTTATTCTGTGTGTGTGTGTGTGTGTGTGTGTGTGTGTGTGTGTGTGTGTATGTGTGTGTTGTAAAACTTGTGCTAAATATATTATCACACACCTGTTCGTTCAGCATCTGTGGACATTCTAAAATACTGTAATGATTAGAAATGCTCAGATTTTATTCAGTGAACAACAGTAATTTTTCTTGATGCTATTTGGACAGAAATAAACTAGTTTTTCCTTTTGGTATCATAATTTTTAAAATCCTATCAAGTAGTTATTAGTGTCTAAAAACTTAGTGTATCATAGTAAAATGATCTAAGAAGGTGGTGAATATTTATGAGTATCTGAGTTAAATAAATGTGCTTGTGTACTATGCAAAATAAATACCACATTACTTTATTGTCAGCATTATATTACCATTTTCTTGTCTGTAATTTCTATTTTTATGCAAAGCCATTTCTTCTTCCATCTCACCCTCTCATTAATGTTCTAAAGGAAATTGTTGGGTGCTCATATAACTCATCATGTAGATTATGGCCATACATATTAATAAATTAGTTGCAATATAATTTGGCACTTAAGGATTATATCTCTTCATGGAAGCTTGCTGAGTCACAGTTTTTGAGCGCAAAAGGCCAATGAAGACATATGAACTAGATTATAAGATGCTCGCTAAGGGGGAATCATTTACAAATGTTTAATGTCTGCTTGAGGCATAGTTTTTTTTTTTCACTCTCACCTATGCCCTCTTTCTAAATCAAGGACCCAATGACCATCACATATCTTCTTTAATGAATAGACAAAATTGGAACCCATCAGGAATTCTCAATCGATTTGGTGGCTATGAAGATAGGGTGTCAAGGCAGAAGGCATGCTAGTGAATTTCCCCAGAGAACAGTAGTCTGTGTCTAACAGAGCAAGAGTCGCAAGAGTCATCTTTGCATCTTAGAAAGGCCATGATCTTGATGGAGGGATCTGCCTCTTATTTGAAGACCTTCTTCTCCTGATTGTTATCTTCCTATGGCCTCAGAAATGTGTCATATCCTCCACCCCAACTTACTTAGATCAAAATTGGGGAAAACTATATTTGTTTTTATTCGTCTGGTTCTCTGGAAAGTACATACATGAAGGAATTTGGCTCCTGGGCTTATGAAGTCTAGGAAATCCCATGGAAGAACCTGGAATAATCATAGTGTGACTTGCAGCCCCAAAAGCCCCAGAAAGAAGAGTTCAATAGTGCAGCCAGCAGTCTAAAGCAGAAACACGAGAACCTGGAGGAGATGCTAGCATGAGTCCTGGAGCTCAATGGAGATGCCCAGGTTCCCATGGCATGTGGCAGAGTAAGGCTGCATCCCAGCTGCTGGACAGACAGATCTCAACAATTAAAAAAAAAATGTTATTTAAATGGAGGCTTCGAAAACCCTGGATTGGCAGTATGAACTGCTGTCTCTTAGTGTAGAAAATTCAAGAAAGAATAGGAATATTGTTATTAAAGTTTAAAAAATTAGAATGATAGGTAAAGTATTAGATGACTAATATTGATAAATGGAACTTATATCAAGTGAAATCAGATGCATAAAATTTATAGTATTCTATTGTCATTTGTAGTTTTGATGATGGATCTTTAAATGATCATGTAGATTTGCACTGTTAAAAAAAACTGTAGTGACATCACACAAGTTATTCTTACCATTTCTGATATCTATGACTTATAATAATTCAGTGATTTTTAAGTGAGTATTCAACATCAAATAATTTGACCTATAATAGTAATGTGTCACAATCTGAGCTTTCCACTGAAGGCAATTATAACAACACAAGTGACCTAGAGACAGCAGTATGTAAAGTACCCCAAACCATAAACAATATAATCTGATTACAATATCAGCATATGATTTTAAATAACTTAACTCAGTTGTGCCCAGTTTTTCTGTGCTTAAAATGTTGACTTACACAGGCATTGCATTTATTTATTTTTTTACTTATCATAAGCTATGCATGATGTATACATTTGTCGATAGTGAGTGCTCCATAAAGATGCCACATTTAAGTTACTCTCCATTTGAAATAATGTAGAAGCCACACTGGGAGAGCACACGTCTGCGCTCTAGGGAGAGGCCAGCATAGAAAGATACAATATACAACTTTGTCTTTCTGAGGTAAAGCATGACGCAATCTCACCTTGGGGAATTTCTTCTTTTAAAATATGAATGATAGGAAAGTCTTAGAGAAATTGGTGATTTATTTTTATCTTTAAATGGGGCTTAGATTTCTTGTTATAGCATTTGCAGAATGCCATTCAACGTAAGTGAAAGACTTCAAATGACACTAAGTTTTGGGTCAATTGAATTTTTAAAAAATTGAATTATACAATGAATAAAACAGAATTGGGTTTTTAAAATAACGATATAAGCTTCAGAGATTTTTTTTTCAATCCAGGTGTAGATTGCTACCTACAGATATGTCTATTATACTCTTTCAAGCTACAAGCAGAAATTTATTAAAGATGAATTTAGAGTAAATCAGTTCCTAGGCAAGAAAGAAATTTCCCTGACTAAATTTTGTTCAGACCAAGAGAAAAAGCTGAAAATTACAACAAAAAGGCCTCTTTGGGCTTCAACTCAAGCAACTGACAAATCTGCTCCGTTGAGTGTGAAGACCAGCTTTTCTTACGATTGGCATCCTAGGCCCTTCCTGGGAAAAGCTTTCACGTTAATGACTGACTTCCTCCATAAGCTCTTCCAATGTGATAATGAAAGACATTGGGAAAAAAAACCTTTTTTTCCATGCACTCTCTCTGTCTATTTTGCAATTTAAATAACATGGAAATTAAGACCCGTGTCAAGGTTTTCATCTGTCTTATGCTGACACAGAACGCAGTCTGTCTTCTCCCTGTACCACTTCCTTGGAAACTGCAGTATTAAGATAAATTTGGAGTGTTGTATCTGCTCTGTTGTATTTCTGCCTAATCTGTAAAACTACATTTGGGCTGTGGGAACTGAAGGCTGCCAGGCCTTGGATTTATTAGATGAGCTGAAGAAGATTTGGCTCCTGTCTGCAGGCGCTCCTTATGCCCTCAGTGGAGAGGATTCAAGAGCTGTGTATTGAGTCCCTGGTGGTCCCTTGCGGCATGAGGCTGACCTACAGAATCCCCCTGCACTATTATAAAGACCATGAGAAATAACATTAAAGCTTATTTGCATATTGGGGGGTCCCAGTGCCAATCCAGGCTGCTAACTATGACTACTCCTGTACAGAGTCACGCTGAGTTCCTCCATCTTCTGTTCCCCACACTGCAGTGGCTGGGTAACCAACAGACAGCCCTCTAACAATCTATCAAATATCTTCTATCCAGGAGGGTCACAGTCTTCTCAGCAAAATCTCTGGAGGAACCGATTTCTCTCCACAAAATGAATCATACCTGGCTGCATCTCACAGATGAACCTGCAGCCTGCGTGTCCTCTTTCCCCAACTCAGGCATGGTAGTACATTGGAGAAAAAGTCATTCATTACTACAGGCTATGACAATCGCTGGGAAAATTTACTGCACAAAATGAACCAACCGTTTTCAGCAGGGGTCCAGAAATTATCTGTCAGTGATTCACAGACCTGAGGCAACACTCCACCTCACTTACTCAAATGCTGAGGACAAACAAAATTAGGATGGAGTAGCTAGAAACCGCTGTCCCCTGAATGTTGACAGACCAATTGCTAATTGAGTGTTTGGGTCCTGCTCACACTCCAGGAGAAATAGATTGCTATTAGATCCCCGTGATAACTCTGACGCAGGTACACCATTTGGGTGTACTTATTTTTCACAAAGCTTAAATCAGGTTCCATTATCATCTAAGGAAGAAATAAAGCATCATGACTTGCCTCCATCCTGTGGCCCTTTAAAAGCAAGAAACAAAATAACCATCCAATTAGCCACACAAGAAAGAACTGACTGCATATTTGAAAAAACACAGACAGTGATACTATACCACCCAGGCAAGGCAATCAAATTTGGCACCAGGAAAAAGCTGTGCAAATAAGAACAAAAGCAAATCCCTAAATCAGGTTATTCAAGCATAACCACGTCCATCAACTCCCCCCTCCCTCCTCTCTCTCAATCCTTGTGGAACTGACAGCAATTTAGATGTGACAGTTATATGAGTGAGAGGCTTCTTATATCTTCTTACATAAGATCGGCTTTTAGTGCAAAACTGTACTCCTAACAATATAAGAAGACATCCCTGGGTGGGGAGACTGGGTGGCACTCAGAGGAAGGACAGCAGGTTACCAAGAAGAGACTTGGTACCCTATGAGCATATACAGGGGGAGGAAATCCCCATCAGTCACAGTCATAGGGGAGGGGAATAAGGGGAGAATGGGAAGGAAGGAGGAATGGGAGGATACAAGGGATGGGATAACCATTGAGATGTAATATGAATAAATTAATTTAAAAAAGAAGACTTCATAAACTTAATCTGTTAACTATTGTGTACAGTAAATATTTACTGAAGGTTCACTGTTATCTCCTATGCTAGACTATATGCAAACAACTGTAAGTAAGAAATAATTTCATCCTTCTGGAGTCCAAGTTCATTACAGAACGGTCGGTGATTAGAGATGGTAAACTAGCATCAATAAAACATGGCAAGGGCAAGGACAATAATAGTGACATGGCGTTTAAGAGTTCTGTGATAGAGTGTCAGAGCAGGTATTATGGATTGACTCTGAAGTTATGAAGTGTTCTTCATAAGGATTATGTTTTAAAGACATGGTCCCCAGCTGGCTGTGCTACTGAAAGGTGACAGTACCATTGAAGGTACTTGATTATCAATGGATTAGTCCATTGATATGTGTACACTGGTAGGGCTCTTGTGTAAAAGCCTGGTTAGAAGAACTAGATTCTGAGGTGGAGAGAAGAGAGGCTGCTTTGAAGGGCAAATCTTACCTTTGTCTCTTTCCTTTCTCTCTCTGTTTCCTGGCCATTATGAAGCTGAAGCTTTTCTCCAGCATTTCTTCTTCTTCTTCTTCTTCTTCTTCTTCTTCTTCTTCTTCTTCTTCTTCTTCTTCTTCTTATTCTTATTCTTATTCTTATTCTTCACTGTTTTAGCTTTGCCATAGACCTAAAAAAAAAAAAGTTGTCAAACACCCTGAAGCCTCTGAAAGTGCGAGTACCAAGCAACTCTTTCCTCCTTCAAAGCACTTATCCAACTTATCTCCCATAGCACTGACAAGCTGACTAAGAGATAGTATTTTCTCAATAACTAATGAACCAAATTAGTATTATCGAATGGAGGGAGATCAGATAAAAATGTGAAACTGGAGGTCCTCAAATTCTGGTACCAGAGTTTTAATGTAAAAGTGGGACTATGGTCTGGATCTTAAGGTTTTCCAAATGACCATAGGAAAGAATGCCAAAGGCTTACTCTATGGCTCACAGTGCTTTGGGGAGGTATGAAATATTTATAACTTAAAGGTTAATGGGATGAAGTTGGGTCTTTGCAGTATGGCCTCATAGCCATTATTGGGAATATGATTCATCTTCTCATTTTTGCTTCCAAGCTGCCATGGTGTAAGTATATTATCTCCATTATGATGTTTTGCCTCACAATGGGTCTGTAGAGTTGGGTTCAACAGACATGTACTGGAAACTCACAAACACGAATCATTCCTTGTTCTATGTTATTTTCTTCATGGATTTTGTCACAAAAGTGGAAAGTTGAAAAATTCACCAAGTATGAGTGAAAACTTGGTACTGAAAAAAATGTATGATTTTGGAAAGTAAATAACAACCTTTCACAAAACTGAAAATAAAGATAGAACTATCCTAGAATTAGAAAAAAATATCCCTTTAAACCAAAAGACATGTTATAAGGAAGCCACTTGTAAGATGAGGACAAAAAACTAAGAAACACTGATCTAGAACCTCCTTAAAAGTAAAAAGAGTAGAACCAGAGGAGAAGGGGTGATTTACCAGAAAAGACTTTTAGTAAAAACTTATTGCACTTGAGGTAGTGTTTTATAGACTATAATGGAAATGTATTGGGAAATCTGTTCTGTCCTAAAAGAGTAAGAAGAACAGCGTATTTATCTTTTGTAAGGGAGTTACTATGATGAGTGCATGAGTAAATTTGATCAAAAGAAAGGAAGGCAGAAAAATATTATTAGGTCATTTTATAAAAAAGAAGGGAATAAGCAATAATGTCTAGACTATAAGACAACAACATGGGCTTTACCAGTTTGTCATTATGCAAGGCAAGATGAATGACAGTGGCTACACAACTGTGCAGTTACAGATACCCTGGTCTAGAAGGTAATTCCTCACTAGCACATACTCCCAGGCCAATGCCTGTGCTCTACTGTATATTACATCTGGGTAGTTAACATTCAGTTTTTATTGAATAATTTCCATCCCATTTAACGTTTATTCTAATGAGAATGCTTTACTTAACTCCTTGGAAAGTGGCAACCACTTTAACATCATGAAATATAACATATTTTTCCTATAAATGTTTTGTAATAAATGAGAAACTCTACAGCAGTTAGTTCAGTGTTACCCATGCAGGATGAATACTCTGAGCAATTACCTTGTTTCCATGACAAGAGAATATCTGCTCATCTCTTCCTATGGTACTGGGAAGCCACAAAATTGGCTCTGCTCAGTAAAACTAAGGATATCTTAGTGAATGGGAAGAGAAGGTACACATGTGGGATTCCAAATTAGACCCGAGTTAGCCAACAAACTACTGACTAAACTATTTATTAATTGATTTATTCAAGAAATATCAAAGAAGTCATCTTGCAAGAAATGCAATATCAGAAATAAGAAACGAACTGCAAAAAAAACTGTAGGTAAAAGGGTATGTTTTCTAGTACCATTGTTTCTTCATGATCTCTTAAGAGGAGCCCTTGAAGAAATCCAGGACCTTGAATGTATGATGGAAACAAACCTCTAGGACACCTCCCACAGTGGACACCTACTTAAACCTTGGACTCTGCAACTCTCAAGAAGCTGCGAGTTATTTATTTTAATTTAATTCTAGAGAAAATAAAAGGGAAGCCAGAAAGTGTTACCTTTGACATCGGTAAGATCTGTAAGAAACTATCTAGCCTGTTATTCTAGCTCTTCCACAGAACTGCAAGGGGAAAAAAAAGTACCAGGTACTCCAAGGCCCTCAGCAAATACAAAAGCGGGGACAGGCTTCTGAGTGGGGCTCTGTGGCAAGCTGCAAGTACCTGTTAAGCTGAGCTTGACATTGGAAGTTAAAGGAGATTTGTTCCTCTGGGAAATGAACATTTGAATAGCATTGTGCTTCCGGTTAGCACAGCTGATTACAGGTTCTCACGGAAGTTGGTCTCCAGACAGTCTGGGAATAGGATGTAATTTTGAGACATTTTCTTGGTAAGAATCTTAAGAGAGGGCCTAAAACGGTAAGTGGAAAAGAAACGTATAGAAGTTTGAGGGAGGAAAAGAAGAACAGACTTGTCACCCAAATACTACGTTTTGATTGATATGACATGTAATTATGTCTAATTACAGGCAATGTTTTGGAACTTGGACCACAAGCTTGAAGATAAATTTGATACTCGGGAAGAAATGCCATGACTACATAATGAAGGTCTAGTCTATTTCTCTCTATAATAACATTATCATTGAAGAATCCCTAAATCAAATGACTGTACATATAAGAATGTTTCTTACTGTAAAGTGAAATGAAATAACCATGGGAAAGATTAAAGAGATTTCCCTTCAAAGTGGGCAATGGAAATATGCAAGGAATTATCTATCAGGTTGTATACATTACTCTACTATTTAAGTGTTTACATTGAGGAAACATTGAGATAAATATTAAACATAAACAGGAAAATTTCTCTGGAAAGCTAAAAGGTAGACATACTTGAAACACAATCTTCCAAGTGAAAGTGCATAAAAAAGGTATTTGATGGTGAATTGTAAAGTCCGATATGAAGCTCTACAGCTTTTGAGTAGTTATTCTAACTTGAGAATTAACTACTTGTGTGTCATAAATTATGTTTATATAGCTTATTAAAATTCATCAAGACTTTCAGCACTGTACCTACAAAAGTAATATTCAAGAAAGCATCTTTCAAGTACTGTTTATCTTATATATAAGATGTCAAATCTCACCATTTATTTCAGTTGAAATTCTATTGCTTAATTTAGCACATGGTGCAACAAACCAATGTATTTGCTAATGATCTAATAATAGTTAATATAGAATAATATAGAACTATGTACTACACCAGTGAGGACAAGGATGACTAATGGTTGAAAAGAGAAATAAGATACAGACTACAGACACACAAATAATGAATGTCCTAGGGTTTCTAGTGCTGTGAAGAGACACAATGACCATGGCAACTACCAGAAAAGGAAACCATCAATTTGGGCCTGGCTTACAGGTTCAGACGTTTAGTTCATTTATCATCACGGTGAGAAGCATGGCAGCACGCAGGCAGACATGGTGGTGGAGAAGGAGCTGAGAGTTCTACATCTTGATCAGCAGGCAGCAGAAGACTGTCATACTAGGCTGAACTTGAGCATGTGAGGCTTCAAATCCTGCCTCCAGGGTGATGCACACCCTCCAAGGAGCCCACACCATGGGGCCAAGCAGTCACACACATGAGTCTAGGGAGGTCATTCTTTTTCAAACCACCACAATGAGCTTACAGGGTACTATTATTGGATACAGTTATAGGAGTGGTACAAAACCAAAAGTGTTTTGTGAGATAGAAAAAAATCTGTGAAGAGTAAGGGATGCAGATGAGTGGTAGAGTGCGGCCCTAGCATGTGCAAGGCCTTGAGATTGAACTTCAATGCTTAAAAAGAACAAACATGAGGCACCAGAGTACGTGTGAAAGTCACACCCCACTCTCCACTCAACTGTGGAGAATGTCCTGTCCATTGGCTAGATTTGGGTAGGGGTTTGAAGTTTACGGCCTGTATTGTCCTTGGCTGGTGCCATAGTTTGAGCGGGACCCCTGGGCCCAGATCTACCTATCCTAATGTTCTTCTTGTAGTTTTATAGGACCCTCTGGATCCTTCTACTTTGCTATTCTCCCATGCTTCTCTCATCTAGAGTCCCAATAGGATGTCCTCTCCTCTGTCCCAGTTTCCTGGTAAGTGAAGACTTTTATGGGACATGCCCCTTGGGCTAGTATGCAGATATAAGTGCCTCATATTTGACCACATCCCCTGGAGGGGGAGACCTGGTGGCCCTCAGAGGAAGGATAGCAGGCTACCAAGAAGAGACTTGATACCCTATGAGCATATAAGGGGGAGGAAGTCCCCCTCAGTCACAGTCGTAGGGGAGAGGAGTAAGGGGAAAATGGGAGGGAGGGAAGGAGGAATGGGAGGCTACAAGGGATGGGATAACCATTGAGATGTAACAAGAATAAATTAATAAAAAAATGAAAAAATTTTCCATTTTGAGCAATAAGAAAAAGCAAACAAACAAACAAACAGTATTGGAAAGGGATGAATAGAAACCCTGTAAGTAGAGAGATACACCGAAGTGAACATTCATTGAGTGGTTGCCTTTGATCAGGCCTGATGTTAGGGGATTTCATACATAACATTTCATTTATTTCTTACGTCGAAATCTTTTCATAATTTTACAGGGTATGAGGCCCCGCAGGGTTTCTGAAAGGCACAGGATTGCACTGCTTGAAGGTCTCTGGACAGACATCCTAACTCAAATTGTTTCTATTTCCATACCAGGCACGAGGAATCAAGTGCACACCAAGGCTCCAAGGTAACACTATGCACAGGTGTGCTTGACAGATAGTGATTGCAGCACTAATCTAGAGTGGGCCATCTAAGGAAGAAGTAGGCGCATGTACACAGTCTTTCTGGAGATACCCCAACCCTGTATTACGGCTGACATGGCCTTATGATATCAGGCCTGGCTTGGCCAAACTTACCTGGGTCTCTAATTTTTCTGCTTACCTCCAGATGAATGCACACTTGTCATCTGTCAGCCACTTCCAGAAAGCTAGCTTTCTGTAAGCACCACTCAAGAACACTTTGTGACTGTTTTACTGCATCTCTGGCCCTTACTCGCCACTCGTTCTGAGCTGAACAATCACCCACTCAAAGATCACTCCTTTAATTACCAAAAAAAAAAAACAAAAAACAAAAAACAAAAAACAAAAAACCCCAGAGATCTCAGTGCATTTCCTCAAAATGAAGTCCACATCAGTGACATATGTTATTCCTCCCAATTGCTTATCACAACCCTAAGATGCCATCATTTGGTGACCTTCCTCTTACTTATGGACATCCTGAATAGTGAGAGTGCACTGATGTCAATACTCATGCTGACTTACTTTATCATAGTTTATTTGGAGTTCAGGACAATGTCCAGCACAAAAAAGACCAGACCATAGATAATTATTGGATTAATTAAAGAATTAATAAATGAATGACTCACTTTTTTCCTCAACACTGAATTTAGCTGACTCATGAAACTATGCTATGTTGTTTAATATCTGGGTGTAAATAGTGAGTTTGTGACAAACTCTTTTAAGAGTGGCAGGTGTTCCCTCCCAGAGAGCGAGAACATATGGCTATTGCTAAAACAATACCAACAACACCCTGAGAAAGTACAACACTATGTGAAAAATAAAGGCATTTCATGATGAGGTGTTGCTGAGGCCTTCATTACCAGAGCAAGTAGTAAATTCCCATTGTTCTGTAGAGACATTTCCCTCAAAAACTGGAGTCTCTATGTCCCCTAGAGATGTGACACAGAGGAGCATCTCACTGTGATAATGGTGGCTTATTTGGACAATGCATTTGCTATGAGAAGTTCCATTCTATTTTCTGAATGAGTAGATGAGTGAAATGGCTTTGTAATTAAAAAAGCAGTAATAATGCCAGCATGATCCTTTAAACTTGTTTATTGAGAAAATGAGCCACCTCAAGGCCAATTTCCTCACTGTTGCAACTAACAGTAGCAGCAAGGGGAGAAAAATAACAGACTCTGTGGATGGCTCTCCTGATAGTGATAACCAACTAGATTACTACCCTTTAGAGCTAACAGTTTATGGGACACTTACCATGGTGTGACATGGTTATATTTAGTGGGCAATTGCTTTAACAGGTGCTATTTTGGGTGCTAAGCATGTAAGACCATTTAATATTTACTAGATTACTAGCGTCCCTGTTTCATAATAGAGAAAAGTAAAATGAGTATTGAGATGTGTAATCTTTGTTGTCAACTTGACCTACATGGGAAGAGGAAACCTCAAACAAGGAGTCATCTTCATCAAATTGACCCACGGGCATGTTGAGGGGGAACACTTTCTTGATTGCAAATTGGTGCAGTACGGACCAAGCTGTGAGCAGTACCATCTCTGGAAAGACGGGTGTGGGCTGGACAAGGAACGTAGCTGAGCAAGCCAGTAAGCATAGTTCCTCCATGGTCTCCACCTCAGTTCCTGTCTCTAGAGTCCTTCATTTCTTGAACTCCTGTCCTGGCTTCTGTCTTTGACAAGAGCAGAACCTATCAGCTGAAATAAACTCATTTTTCCCTGAGTTGCTTTTGGTCATGGTGTCTATCATAGCAACAGTAAGCAAATTAAAGTTTATTGGCCAGTGACATCCATTCCTTAATCCAAACCATTACCTCACACATGCGTTGAATGACGTTAAGTGTATATTACATAATAAAAGCACAGGAGTCACTAGAAATACACAAGTGTACAAAGAGCAGTTTCCTTTTAAGGTATTCAAGCTGAATTTATCCAGTTGTGGAAACAGCTAACTGTAACAGAGTGGCTAATTAAGAGCAAAGTGTTTGATTTGAATTAGACATAGACAAAGGAGGTACATCAGGGGAATCTTATTGAAGATGTGATACTTGTGCTGTATTTTTGGAAAATAAGGAGCACTTGGCTTTCACTAAGCACTTTACCAATTAGGAGGTGATGGGTGGAAAACCTTTTACTTGGAAGAGTCCTAACAAGGCAACCTTGTCCTCATTGTCCTCATTGTAGCATATGTGAAAGATGATGCCAGAAAAAAGAAAGCTATTTTTAAAAAATGTCTGTCTTGGCAAGGCATAGGGGTGCATACCTTTAGTCCCAGCACTGCACTTCAGAGGCAGGGCAGAGGCAGGAAAATCTCTGAGTTCCAGGCCAGTTCTGTCTATGGAGTGAATTTCAAGACAGCCAAGGTTAATGGAGGAAATGTGTTTCAAAAACAAACAAAAATTTCCTGTCTTTTTTGAGGCTGAATAAAATTCCATTGTGTATATGAGCTTCTGGCTATTGTGGATGGTGTAACAACAAACAGGAACTTGAAAGAATCTCTCTGCGATTTTGACTTGGGATCCTCTGGATATATAAGCAGGAGTGGATAACTAAACCAAGGATTCACCTATGTGTATTTAAATATCCCTTGTCCTTAGACTTCCTTTTTAAAAACTTGCCTTGAAGAGAGCTTTGTGTCATTGAACAGTAGTTCATTTTCTATTCCCTTAGTTTCTATCTCCACCTCTTCTGTCTTGCAGATTTTTTTGGTTTGGTCTCCTGATTATACACCAGCAATCCCTGAAAGGTGTGGTCATGCTTTTTATTTTTATTTATTGATATCTAAATGTAATAGTTCATCGTCTTCGAGCTCTTCCCCTGATAAACTTTATTCTGTTTGATCTGGCCTATAATTATATAATGCTTTTTGCTGTGAATTTTATTTGAGTTTTCCATTTCTAACACTTACTGGAGTCTTCTTTCCAAGTTCCAATTTCCTTGTTTACTTTCTTTCCACATTGCTTTTCTTTCTTTGCTTCCTTGTTTGTTTGTTTCTTTCTTCGTTTCTTTGGCCTGTTTCAAACTTTCATATCTAGTTCTAGGATTGATTTGCTCACTTGGCTTCACCTCCTCCCTTATTTATATCCTTTTTAAAGTCACTGATGATTTTATGTAGATTTCCTCGCATATTGAAATTTCTCGTATTACTGTGTTTGGTTTGCCTATTTGTTGATATGGATATCTCTTTTGTTTTTTTCTTGGAAAAGGAGAAAGTACTTTTAGTTAGAGATGTGGTTGCTGTGGCAGCAACTATAGAAAACCAAACAAGGTATAGAAATATACTCAAAGCTGGTTAAAGCCAAGTGCTTCACTGCTAATGATCACAGAACAGAGAATTTCACGCCATGTAGAACATACACTGAGGCTTGCATAAGTTTAGCTCATAGCAGTTAAGTATCTGATATCTGTCACAGATGTCTTCATCTTAAGAACATTTTTCTTTGCATAAGGGGAAGCCATACTAGACACATTGAGCTGTTGCGGCAGTGAATGGGGCAGGTTCTTTCATGCTCTGGAAAGATGCCAGTTTGTAAACTCTGACATGGCTGGTGCTTTAGATAAGGGTATTTACTGGGTGTGTTAGGTGTGTGGGAAAAGCAATCAGCACTGGGATGTGAACTGGGTGGCCAGAGTCCCCATTTCGAATCTTTCTCAGTATTAAATATTGCTGACGAGATGAGGCTGGAGACACAAGCAATTAACTAGAGCTTTAGAGTTCTCGGTTCCATTAGTAGTGAGCCTCAGAGAAGATAAAGAACTCCAGAGGTCAGGCCACCTTCTGGTCTCAAACTTGACTTGACACTATCAGATTCTGCTACAGTAATCTTTGAGTGAATAGGTTCCACTCCTATGCATCAAGATTGTGACTACTGATCATTGTCTCCTTCACTGTACAAGCTGAGCCTTCTGTTGCCTGAATTTCTTAGCGTGTCAGTCTCGAGCCATGCAGAGACCACATAGACTGTCCCCAGATCCCATGACTGGTGATTACTCCTGGTTTCCAGACTCCTATAGGATCTCTCTCTTAAACACTAGACATCTTCTGATGATCACATCTGAATATACTTCTCTGAGAAAAGGGATAGAATAAACCTCCTTTCTGATGCTGATCAGTCTCAAAAGAGAAACTAATATATTACAACTGGACTCAAGGCTGTGGAAAAAAGAGCTTGTCCTGTAGCTAAGACTTCCAGTATTCTTTCAGTGGGGTCTCCTGACTTACCATATCACTGAGGCTTTTGTTTGCCATCCCTGTTGCCATCAGTGAGCTAGATTGGAGTAAAGTCCTGCCCACTTCTTCTCATTACACACATCCCATGTGTCTCCACACATTTCAGCTGTCGGATCACCTTGTGTAGGAGTTGCAAGACTTTTCTAGTGATTGGCTTTGGAATAGTATATACCTTTAGATATTCTGACTCTGTTTACCCACTGCGTCACAACAAGTCAACTTCTAATGAGATACCTTGACCTGGAAGTCTTATTTAAGTTCTGGAGAAAGGAGGCAAGAGAAAAATTTAGTGTGGAGAGATTATGAGAGGTAGTCAGAAAAAAAAAAAAAAAGGAAGAAAGGGCGCATGGAAATATGATCAGTTATCTTCAATAGTTTTATTAAATCAGCCAATGTAAAAAATGATTGCTATGGAATTACTTGAAAGAGATTTAAGGGGTGTGAATCTGTTGCCTGTCATGAAAAAAAAATTGTGTAGAAACAAAGACATCACACAGGAAACAGGGGTTAGAGGTAGAGAGACAAAAGAGTGTAGGATTCCCTTGAGTCACTTGAAGGAGGAGCAGCTTTGAGATGTAAGAAGCTGCTGAAAGGAGGTGAGCTCCACCTAACTAGCTGTCCCAGGAGAAAACTCCTGGCTCCCTCTACCCATATGCAACACAGAAAGACTGGCTAGGCGGCAGAGGAAGCAAAATACTTAGGTGGAGCTCTTGTTTAGTAGATAAGCTCCAAAACGGCAGAGGCTGTGACATTGTTTAATTTGAGAACATAATGGGGAAGAAATATTAACTAGAACAGTTTTGACTCTAAACATCTGACAATTAAGCAGACTCCAAAATAGATTCCAATATGAACAGATTGCTCATAGAAATAGAAATACAAATAGCTCACAAACAGGAAAAGACAGGCAACCTTGCTGAAAATCAGAGGAACGCAATTTAAAGTTCCGCTCAAATACCACTTTCCATGTACTGGAATCCCTTGTTTGGAATGGCTCATAATAATATAAATGGATATTGTGTGTGGAAAATTATTTGGTAATATTTATCTAAATTTAAGGATTTTTTCAGTATTTAAGTGTTTATTATCCCAAATCAGTGAGATATACTCCTATAAATATCTTATAGGCAACTAGTACTTATTGTGTTTCTTAATCCTCTCTTACTATTGTTTTGGTTACTCAGGTTATAAGTGATGTACACTCGGTTAATAAGTTGTAATAAAATATATTGGTTAAGAAAATTGAGCCTATGCCAGACTCTCTTGGGAAATGCTTCCAGGTAGCTGTTCCTCTTCCCAGGAAACTCTTCTGGACAGTTGCAAGTTTCTTTCAAGTCTCTGCTAAAATGTTACCCCCAGTGAAGTTTACTATCAAAAGGAGACTTAACACAGGGCCAGCACCCTTCATCAGCTACCCATCTTCCTTGCTTTTTTTTTTTTAATCACCTGGAATTTATCATTTTAATAATCTCTCTTAATTCTTCCCGTTCATAAGAATAGTTCTTTGATGGTGGAAGGTACATCTTTTTTCTTCCTTCTTTTTATTTTTGAGTTTATACTACAGTCGCATCATTTCTCCCTTCTCTTTCCTCACTCAAACCCTCCCATCTACTCCTCCTTGCTCTCTTCACATTCATTTTTTTCAGTCTGGGTATGCTACTTACATGTGTATTTTCAGCATTGATCACTTGGTGTTGCATAACCAATTGGTATGCTCACACCTGGATAAGGCCATTTCTCCTACTCTGAACAGTCCCTAGTTGCCTATAGCTCTTTGTGTGAGGTTGAGGCCTTGGGGGTTTTTCCCATCTACTTTGGCAGATCTAATGTTGTTATCTTTGTCTATCTCAACTTCAGGTAGTCCTTTGTTAGACTTTATGGGGATCATTTCTGACATTACCAGAAGACACAGTCTTACAACACACTCCCTGATCCTCCAGCTCAGGCCAACTCCTCTTCCAAATAGATGGCTGAGCTTTAACTGTGGGAGTTGTTTTGTAGATGCAATGAATGGGACTGAGCTCCACAACTCTGTATTTTGTTTGGTTGTGGCTTTTCTTACTGGTCTCCATCTGGGGCAAAGAAAAATTTCTTCAAATGTAGTTCAAGATTATGTTGGTTTAGTAAAGTGATGGTTGTAGGTTCTCTTCGAAGATCTATGACTTCGCTCCCCTAGGTAGCTGGCTAGGTTTCCAATATCAGGAATGATTTCCTTCTTGATGAACAGATTCTCTATCCAATTAGGGACCTGTTGGTTGCCACCAAGGTATGTGTGCCACTATTGCATCCTTAGGGGTATCCTGCCATGTTGGTCATGGTGGCTCATAAGCATCACAGCTGGGTATAACTGTTACTTTTTTCTCTCCTTTAGAAGCTTGCATGGTGCCTTTTAGTACCATGAAAGCCAGTCCTGAGGGAGGAGGCCATCTTTCAAGTGATGTTTTTCCTTACTCTTTTAAGCTGCTATGTGCTTAGTGCCTGGAAAGAATGACTGCAAATGCTGAACAGTTAATAAATGGTTATGGGATAAGTGGAATTATGTTTTACATAGGGATAAAAAGTAGATGTCTCAATTCCAACTTCTTTCCTATGATGGAACATACATACTGATGTCAAATAATCTTTATTGTCAGCAACAAATGTAAAAACATTGTGCTTTGGAGCACAATGCACTCTGAATAATTCACATGTTTTTTTCTTGTATTTCTGTGGATATGGAGCAGTTGTCAAGTGCTGAGCACTGCACCAGTGAAGGAGATGGAAAGCCAGTCGGAGCCAGCCTCTACTCTGAGGGATTTCATCTTCTTGAAGGAAAACTGAAGACAGTATAAGACCCAAGCAAAATTCAAGTGCAAACAAAATGGGACAAAGTATTTCCTGAATCCAGGACATAATCTTGTTAGCTTCCAAAGGAAAGATGAGGAGTAAGGCTTTAGGCTGAGCATGGCCCCTTGGGCTTCAAGCATGCTTTGGGAACATTGTCCTGAAGGAGAACAGTGGTGAGCTTGCTCCAGGACCAAATGAAGGTGTATGCTGGAAGCCTTGGCCTGTGTCAGACACCATACTCTTGATCTATGAGGGAGGTTCTAGAACACTTTTTCACATACAAGGAAACTAAGACTCAGAGAAGTCACTGAGTTCAGGGCGGAGCTGGATTTTGAAACTAGGCGGTGGGATTGCTCAAGCCCTAATCTGAGTAGCTGAACTCTATCGATTGCTTACCTCTGTATGAAGAGGCCATGTTAAGAGTCTAGAACAGACTTGGTGGAGTAGGAGATAGTAAAAGATGAGTTTCAAAGTGTCTGTCGAGTGAAGCTGTAAGGGCTGTGCATCCTGAGCTTTCAGCACAGGACTTTTCTTTCAAGGCACTGGAGAAAATGACCCAATCTGTCTCAAATTTTAAAATAAGAACCAGCAGCACCGTGAAGAGGAGAAGGAGTGAATGGCGGCCACCTGCATTGCTGGAACAAGTGAAAAGAAGCATTGGGTTGATATGAGGAAATTCAAGTGGAATTACCTCAGGTCACGAGAGACAAAGATCCGAGTCCTCTTTTCAGTGAGATACAGTAAGTGGTAGGTAAATACACACTGAGAATTACTGCAACCAATTTCATTTTTTATATTCACCGATGTCAAATAATCTTTATTGTCAGCAACAAAGATAAGAAATATAAATTTAAATAGTTCCCTGAGCACATGTGAAAATTAAATGTTCTCCTGTCTAGCCGGAGATTTCACTATCTGTTGGTGAACTCAATTTATCAATCTTATTAAAATTACTGCAGTAAAAGATGTGCGTGCATTTCCTGAAACTGCTTAATGAGTTTTATGGGTTTTTATGGAGAGCTGTACCTGAGTCTGGTAAATTTTCTATAAAAATTTCCTCTGTTATTTGTCCCCTGGGACCTATATTTTTATGAAGTTATTTTAAATTGCATCTTTGCCTATTGGAATATTTGCTCGCTAGCATAGGATTACTTTTTCCTGCACTCTTCTAATCTCTGCAGTAATCATCAGGGGGCATCCTGCAGCTGTAGTGATGGACACACAGTCCTGCAAGGCAAGAGAAGGCTTCTCATTGCTTCCCTACTAAGAACTGGAAGGCATCACCAGACTCCCAATGACTGTTTTATGTTTTTATCCAGAAATAAAGAAGGCCTATTAGGCACTTGCTAATATTCTGCCATCATGTATCCTATAACATATACAGTGACTCCATTATTTGAACCCTTGGAAAGCTACTGAGATGAATTAGCCACATCCATGTGTCAAAGAATTTTAGGTTTAAGTATTATAAACTCAACAATTCTTATTTTAAAAATCAATACAATAACTCAAGAACAATAATGTCTCAAAAATGACCTTTACCTTTAAACCTTTTAATTCATTTGGAATTATCAGTATTTCTTTTATATATTGTCTGATGGTCTTACTGTGTTTCTGGATCTGCCTGGAATTCACTATGCAACTGATGCTGGCAGCAAATTTGCTGTGATCTTCCCGTTTCAGGCTCCTAAGGATTGGGATTGTAGTTGTGTACCACTGGTCCTGGCTAGATAGTAATTCTTCAAGCTTTCTAAAATAAAACAAAACAAAAAACGACTCCTGCATCCACTGATAGACCTTGAGTAGTTTGTAGCTGTTCTTTTGGCTTGCACTAGGATGTTAAAGAAACTGCTCCCTGTGCATCCTGCCTGTCTTTGTGGTCCAGAGTGAAGTGAGGGGTGCATCGATAGGGTTAAAAAAAAGCTGTCAGAGCCATAAAAGCAAAGCAGCAAAACCCAGGCAGTATCAGGAATCTCATTTGGTCTTCAGTATGATGATACTACATTAGTAAAAAGATATCAGAACCCTATAAAACAATGGCGAACTAGCAGCAGACTTTGAGTTCCCTACAGTCTTGGCTTTTATATTGAAAAAACAAAAAGACAAGAAGACAAAAATCAGAATTAATTGTCATCATCAGGTGTAATATGGAA
Source organism: Acomys minous (assembly GCF_964271855.1). Classification (NCBI taxonomy): domain Eukaryota; kingdom Metazoa; phylum Chordata; class Mammalia; order Rodentia; family Muridae; genus Acomys; species Acomys minous. The sequence continues at coordinate 126,873,509 of NC_140485.1, read as the reverse complement.
CACTCTGGGGAGTGGGCAACTAGATGTGTTTGGGACTCATTGACCTCTGTTAACCAGTGTCTGCAGACCCAGAAAAAGGACAGGTCTCTGCAGAACACAGAGGATATTTTTGATGAAACACTGCAGGAGAGCAGCCTTGGGGCAACTTTGACAGGCTGCCTTACATACATTTTTTTAAGTCTTTATTGGAAAGACACTGTTTCTAGCAAAAGCATGTCTGGAGTCCTGCTGGCGAACACAGAGGCAGCTATAGAAAAGCTGCAACCCGCTTTCTACTAACAGGGAAGTGCTCATTGTTCCCCGCTGGGCCCAAAGGACCAAGCTGTCAGCACAGTTGAGACAGACATCTCTGCAGCTGAGCTTCAGGATTGTGCAGAGCATCATACCCCTCCCTCAGGACAGCACAATCACCTGCTCTATTGTGTATTCTTTAGCCTATACACAAACAGCCAAGGTTCCCTTCAAGGCCCTTTCTGAATACTAATGACACCAGTGAAGCCAAGAACCAGTTCTTCTGATTCATTGCTGCTGAGACATTGCTCTTGCCATCCATAGTCTCTTCCCATTAGTCCATGGCATGGCCACTATTCAGTACTCAATAAATGTTTGTTTAAATGACTCTGTGGTGTTCTAATAGCTAATTAATTTATTGGCCTATGACTAACTGAATAGCTGTCACATGACAAATGTTAATGAATTCTTTATAAGTGAGCAAACTGGCAGAAAGTCTGAAATGCTACCAAGGGTCAAGTTCACTCACCAGAGGCAGAGCAGCATTATAAAGGTGATGAAGATACTATGGTTTTTCCTGCCTCAGCTGCTAAATGGTTTAGTAGGGTCTGTGGCTTACTTTGGATAGTATTCCTGCACTGTGTTCCTTTAATGTAGCAGTTCTCAAAGACAAGCAACATTGCCTACTAGGAATGGAACTCTCATTGCCATCTCAGCCTGCTATTAGAAAGTCTGAGTAGGATTAGCAATATGTGCTGTGGCAAGACCTCTTTCTCTGCACCCAGGGAGTCTGAGTTCTTTCACACTGTAGACTACTCCCTTTTCAGGAGCTTTGCTTTCTTTCTATCTGTTGATGAGTTTCAGCAGAAGATTTTAGGTGATGAGTTTTTTGGGGTTTTTTTTGTTGTTGTTGTTATCCCAAGGATATTTTAATGTTTAACAAGGGGCTGAGAACAGCAACATTAATGATCAATACCCAGGTCTAGATGCAAAAATTAAATAGACAAGCAGATAGATAAAAGATGATAGATGATAGATAGATAGATGATAGATAGATAGATAGATAGATAGACAGACAGACAGATAAATTGCTTCTAGGCATGTATTCTTTCTCAGACCAAACAGTTTCAATGGCTTCCTATCAGATACAAAGAGAGGGATCAGACAAGAAGTGGCTATTTTGTGTTTAGACTTTAGATCTTAAACAAAGATGAGGCCCTCAGTCAAGATTCACCTGTCAGATAAATGGACTTATTTTTGATCAGTAGAACACTGTAAGTAGTAGCATGGCATATAGAAATTTGAACTGTAAGGGTTCCTTCAAACATTGTAGCCTCCTGCTCTGTGGCATGTATTTTGTTGTGATAAGCATCCAATGAAGGCAAACAGCTGCTCTCTTCCTAAATCACCAGGGGCACCATCATTCTTCAGGTATTTCTCCTGTCTTACCGACCCACTGTAGTGTATGCAAGCAAGCTCCTGCCCTTTGTAGGCATTTGTGTTAATGATGCACACTTTGCATGAATTCAACTCCATCGATTCAGGAGGCAATGGTGTCCAGTAGTGACCCAGGCAGGGAAATATGGCACCAATACTGATGAAGCAGCTTGCCTCCATCATAGGCTTAAAAGCCATCTTCTAATAAAGACAAACTAGGCTTATTCCTGGTTTTGTTTAAAACTCTCTTTCTCAAGGATAAGTCTATGTCTCACCCATAATCTCAAGCAAAAATTGGCTTTGTATTGCCTGTTCTAAGAAACGGCAACTATACCTTTGTTTCAAAAGGTTATATGACCACCTATGATTACCTTGTTATGATTACCTGTTGTCATGACTACCTTGCTATGCCCACCTGGCAATCATGTCTTTGTTTCAAGAGGTCGTTACTACTAGCTTGTTATGCTTATGTTCAGTTCATGTAATGCCACTTATTTTGCCCAGCAAATCCCCCATTTGGAAACCTCCTACTTGTGAGCTATAAAAACCTTTTCTTCCTTCTGTACAATGCTGATTTCTTGAATCCCACTTTTAAGGTGAGATAGCCCAAGTACACAAATAAAAAAGCTTGCTTTAATTAATTTGGCCATGATGACTAAAGGTAGTGGACTTTACCCCTGAATCTTTGGGATTAATATATATGAAATTATTCATTTCTCCCTCAGTGACTAAAAGTATGAAGGTACTAAGGTGGGCATAATGTTAAACACCTGTTATCCCAGAACATGAAGTGGTAAGGCAGGAGGATGAAAATTTGAGGCCAGTGTGAGCTACATAGTAGCTTATAGTGTCTCAATAGATAGAAGATAGATAGATAGACAGACAGAGAGACAGACAGACAGACAGACAGACAGATCCAACAGCAGAAAAAGATCAAAAACAAAATTAATGAATATGACATCACTATGAGTATGGGTTCGTATGGAGATTTTTAATGTTTAAAATTTTTAACAAGTTTTTCCTGTCTGTTTAGCTAGGTCTGAAGAATTGATTCCATTTCGTGGAAAGTCCTTGACATACTGACTTCCTTTCTAGAATATGCTGTTTAATATGCTAATGAATTTTGTCAAGTTGCAATATCTTTTTTCCAAAACTTTAAATAAGTATTTTATTGGAAACATTTTTCATGTTTAAAATTGAATCACAACGTTCACTTCATTTCGTATTCATTTGATTATGAGAGTGGCCATTTTAAACCAAGCATATAATAAGACAAAGCGAATTATAGCTGGTCCATTTAATACTATTTCCCCCATGAACATATCCGAAATATTTTACTGCTTATACTCTTATTGTAGTATACATAATACATTGATAGCTAACATTATAAATTCATGTTACCCATCCCCATTACAAATAACTTACCTCATCAAATATTTCTGCAAGTCTTTAAGCAAATGAATCAAACAAATCAGTCTAGCCTCTGCCTTTTTTCCCACTGATTTTCTCAGGCACCTGTGTATTGCTCTATGTTTATTTCATTGGGGATCAGAAGGGATTTAAATTTGTAAATCCCGACAATCACTCTAAAATAGAGGTTGAGGAATCAGTCTTGTTCATTATAAAATACAGAGAAGGCTTAAGGACAGCATACCTCTATCCCAATACTGATGTGTTAGTTAGTAGTTAGTTAGTTAGTTATAGTTAGTTAGTTAGTTAGTTAGTTAGTTAGTTAGTTAGTTTGTTAGTTAGTTATTGTGTCTATATATGTGCATGCCCTATACTTAATTGTGTGTGTGTCTGTGTGTGTGTCTGTGTGTGTGTCTGTGTGTGATGTGTGTTTGGGCCACAGCATTTGTGTGGAGGTCAACGAATGACTTTGTGGAGTCAGTTCTCTCCTTCCACCTTTACATTGGTTCTGGCAATTAAACCTAGGTTGCTAGACTTACACAGCAAGCCCCTTTAGGCTTTGAGACATCACAGCAGGCCTCAGGGCTAATGTTTATAATTCCATGCCAAAGTAACTGCTTATTTCCCTCTGTGCTGTCCCTTTAACTAAAAGAGGAGGGTATCTTGCTGTGCATGAAGAGAACATAGATCTACACATCTGTCCACACCTGGTCAACCTCCTTCCTCAGCAGGAGCTCTCTACCTCACTGTGCTCATCAACAGCTGTTTTGAAGACCACTAGCCTGTGAAGGCAACAGTTGCAGATCACTTCATTACTCATTGTAGAACCTTCCAGAGAACTCTATTATGCTCACATCATACTGTGCAGCCTTTGAGCAGAAAGTGCCAAATGACTCTGCACTTTGAGACTCTTGGAAACCTTGCCACAAACCCCTGTCTTGCTCTGCCTATTAACTTAATGTCACATGATTATTATTATCAGGTCTTTTGGAAGCATAGGTATTTAATTTAGTAGGAGAGTGCCTGCCTAGCAAACATAAATTCCTGGGTTTAATCCTCAACACTGAAGGAAAACAATGGAGGTCTAATTTTAACTCTTAGACTAAACCCCAAAGGCTTATAACACCACACCTTTGCCCATCTCCACTTGACACTATGAGTAAAATGCTCACTTTTGTCCTATCATCAGGGATTTCAGTGGCAGTGGGAAGCAGACAGCCTTCCATACTCTGAAACTCCCGACCCATGAGTGACTCAGTTGGTATGGCTGTTTTCCAACCTCTCCCTCCATGGAAAGATTCTTGCCTTATTTCAATTTGCTGACTGTGCCCTGCTGAGACTGGAAATTGTTTCCTGCTGCATTCCAACACAGAGGCTTCTTAAGCCTTCTTACCTCTGTGGTCAGTGATGGCTTCATCTCCATTTCAGATAGTGCTCATTTTCCTCAGCTATAATTTCTGCAGGAAAAAGTTGTTTACTCACAGAGTAACCCTAAATGGTGGCAATATCACACATATACACTGGCCACACAGTATTTTGTTTTCATTTCCAAGACATAAGTTGCAAAAACAGAGATCCCTAAAGAATGTCATATTCTAATGTACCAAGCCAGCTTCCTAAGTTAAATTCAAAGCCAGGCCCCTCCAGACTATAGTCCACAGCAATTTGTAAGAAAATGTAAAGTGATACAAATACCTTGAAAACCTTATCTAGTGAATTCAGTGTGGTTTTTGCACAAGTGATAGAAACATCACAGAAAGACTTTGGGTCTAGTCCTGAGTCACATGGGACACAGTCTGGTACAGTGTCCTTTTCCTGCAGTTCAGTCTTTTGGTGGCCAGGAAACAAAGTTTCACAACAGTAAACTATGCTGCATCTGTGTAAAATTTTGGGAGGGTAGTGCAACTATTTCAGAGAATTTAGCCAAGCTCACAAATGTAGGAGGCTTTCCCTTGAGGGTGAGCATTACCCTGAGTCCCGAAACTCTTACCCTATGTGTATGTTCACCATGAGCTCTTGAGTACTAAATGAAGGTATGGAATATCATTTTTTAAAAATGATAAAAGAGGTATGTGTTATCTTTTTCCAGTTCAGATTGATTTGATGGGTGATATGATAAAAACTCACAGATCTTCCAAAAGGGGAACAAGAGGACGTTCTGTGTGTTAGAAACCGACAGGGCACTAGTTATCTAGCTGAATACTGACTGTTATCTTCTGTCATGTCTTGGCTTTTATACTGAAATGGATACTGACTGCGGCTTGTGACCATTGTTAGACGTCAGGTCCAAGTATGCCTTTGCATCTTTTGTAGTATGAAATTAGGAACTAAAGCACAACTTAGCAAGTCCTCCTTCTTTTCGTACACCCTTCAATTATTCCTTTAGCTTTATTTGATTTTTTTTTTTTTTGCCTCTCATATACTATTTCTTTTTTTAACAATGGAGAGAAAATATCTCCAAATGACAGGGCTCTAGAACTTCCAGGAGAGGTTGGAAAGATTATATTATATCTGTTTAGAGGGGACAAATGAGAACTCCATGAATATAAATTAGTGTCCCTTTTTCTTTCTTTTGTCACATATGATAAATCAGCTGCCTGGCTGCTGACAGTGATGGGAACAGCAAAACGTCTCCTCATGTCTGTGCAACAATAAAGGACTTAATAAGATAAATAAAGGAAGTACTTGCGAATGACAAGAAGAAAACTGTGTTGTGTTCCTGGGAGATACAGTGAGGGGTGGGTGGCAGAGGAGAGGGTTTCATCACGCAATGCACACTTACCTTGGAAACTGTACAATGCTGCAAATAAAGCCTGCTTGAGGACAGAAGGGCTCACAAACTTGACGAAAGCCAAAGGATTACAATAATGTATTTTCTTGGGAAGTTTTCTTATAATTTCCATCCATTTGCAGCAAGCAAAAGGGAAGAAGGGAAGAGAAAGGGTTAAGAGCAGGGAGGAGAGGAAGTTGGGAGGGAAGACCCATATCTCCTTTGCTGTAAAGATATACAGACCCAATATTCTGTTTAATAAAGTAAATTGACTAAAATTTATGCTCAGTGGAGCTGATTTTTATTTAATGAAAGTAAGAAATCACAGAGCACACCAAACAAAGGAACAGGAAAAGAACCACAAGCCATTGTGTGACTACGAAATCAAAGCAACAAGAGCCAGAGATGACTTGATTTCTTGAGTGGATGGTTAGAAGGCAGGGGAAGGGGTTTGTGCCTATACTATCTTGTTTTCTGTCACATTTGTATATTAAAATTTCTGTGTTGTTAAGGTGTTTGTTAGCTCACAATTTTCCACTCCCTGTCTTCTCTGCTCACTCCATCATTTCTAGAGCCACTCCATCAGACAGGAAAGCAAATGATCCTAATCCCAGATTTAGCTGATGGAAAACTTTCCTGTAAAAGGATTTCTTAGTGACCAGAGAGGCTAATGAAACCTAGTGCCCCAACATCTCAGGGCTGAGCTGGGCTGATTATCCTCTATGGAGTCACCTCACTCCATGCCTCTAGGCTCTAGAGTCACTGTATCCTGCTATTGAAGCGTCTTCTTTGTTTATTTTATTTTATTGGTTTTTTTTTTGAATGGTACTTTAGCTGTAATATGGTCTCCAAATCAGACACATCATCTCCACTTTGGCATCTTCTATTTTTAAAGTTTGAATTTATTTTGCACAGGCACTCTAATGAAGCAATTAATCTGAAGTAAACACTAGGTAGGTCTCAGAAAAATTAGAAGAGACAGTTTGAAAAATGCCAAGCTAATCCCTTAATATGGCACTTGCTCCATAAAAGCTTTCAAATGAGAGCGTGTATTTTTAACTGAGGTGCTCAGGAGGAGAGCCTCCTGACTTCTTCAGGATCCCACATACCTTCTGCAAATGGTGGTTCAATAGCCTTCAAATTGTCTCAGCTTTTCTGTAGTTTTGTAAACACCCAGAAGTAGAAAGATGGAATTCATCTAAGCGCCATCAATGATGATGAGAGCCTCTATCAGATTGCCCAGGAACTATGTGGTCAAATTCCCATTTGGGGGGTTTGCCCGCATTTTATTTTCCTGCTTCCTTTGGATTTTTATCCCCTTAAAGTTTTACTATAACAAATAAATTCAATTTGGTCATTTGCTTCTAATGGTTTAAAAGTTGTTCTGTTGCATAATATAAATGTGTAGAGTGCTAATCTAATCCAATCGACCCGAGGCACAAGTTGCTAAGTAAAATTAAATTTTAATTAAATACAATTTAAAATTCAAAGGGGCCAGAAAGATAGCTCAGCAGGTAAAGGCTTTTTCTGCCAAGCCTGAGAATCTGGGTTCCATTTCTGGTAGGTGGAGGGACTCCAGTCCCTTACGCTGTCCTCTGACCTCCAGAGGTATACGTTAGCATGTATACAACACACACACACACACACACACACACACACACACACACACACACATAACTAAAGCAATAAAATTTAATTTTTTTGAGAATTTAGTACATGACTATAAAGAGATATGATCATATCTGCTACCATTTCACATCAATTTTTTCATGTTCCTCTAACTCACCCCCTACTAACTTCATGTCCCTGATTGGTTGATTTATTGATTGATTGATAACTCACTAAATTTAGTTAATACTGTCTGTGTGCACATGGGTGTGAGCCATCTTCTGCAGCATGGGAAACCCTATCTCAGAAATGAAAGGTTCTCCTTCCCTCAGCATTGTTTGCTGATGCAGCTCTGTAGTTCAGGGTGAGGCCTAGAGCCTGTCTACTTCATCTAAGCAGAAGTTTGGCTGCCTTGATCTTGTATAGGTCTTGCGTGGGGAGCCACAGCAGCCTTGAGCCTGGGAGTTTGATAAACCAGATACAGAAGTCAGAGTTTTACAGTACTACTCCAAAGCTTCTAGCTCTTACATTCTTTGCACTTTTCTTGTGTGGTGGTCCCTGAGCCTTGGTGGTAGTGGAGATAATATAGATAGCTCACTAAGGGCTGGACACTCAATCTCTTACTTCAGCACTTTGACCAGCTATACAACTCAGTCTTGACTCCTGTCAACTGTAAACAAAAGAAAGCTTCTTTGATCAAGGGTGGGAGCATCCCATGTCTATAGGTATAAGCATAAATATTGAGAAAACAACTCGATAATATGCCCACTTCCCAAAATGGTTCTCAGCGTGTGGGTTGTGACCCCTTGTAGGTCAAATGACATTTTCATGGGGGGGGGGTCACATAAAACCATCTACATATCAGATATTTATCTTACAATTCATAACAGCATCAAAATTACAGTTATAAAGTAATAACAAATAATTTTATGCTTGGGAGTCACCATAACATGAGGAACTATATTAAAGACAGAGAGAGAGAGACAGAGACAGAGAGAGAGAGACAGAGAGAGAGAGAGAGACAGAGAGACAGAGACAGAGAGAGAGACAGAGAGACAGACAGAGAGAGAGAGAGAGACAGAGACAGAGAGACAAAGACAGAAAGAGACAGAGACAGAGAAAGAGAGAATTGCAATATCATTGAAAAAAAGACACTTGTAGGACCTCTCACTTTGTCTCTCTCCTCACAATCTCTTTTTCTAATCACTCTATGATGTTTAATATTCCAACAACTCTTTCAACTGTTTATGTCAAAGGGAAATTGTATACATATACAAAACTCGAAATGCTAGCTTTCCATTGTGGTCACAGGAAAATTTCTTGATGCAGTATTTATCGATGTCATTGACTTGAAAGCTGCTGTTCTGTAGCTCTTTTCTCAGCAATTTTGCATTTGCTCTTGAGCACTGAATAGAATAAAACTAGATGCCATTTGATGATGCTTTGCTTTTGTTAGAAGATAAATATATTCCTGTTCACATTTTAAAGAGTTTATTCACATAGTGATGCATAAAATCAGGCAGTGACCAAACTCAAGCTATTGGTTGGCATGAAGGAGGTCTGAAGGGAAAAGGTGTATAATGTTTTCATATAAGTAAGACAAAGAAAACCTCCTTGGTAGAGTAAAGTGGATTTTCCAGGTAGAGTTTAGCTCGGTGGTTTATAATTGGTGAAACTTGTTTCTTTTTCTTCTGGTCAGTGAATTGAAGTCTAGCTTGTTTTAGTAGGAACCTAAGACACTAGAGTCAGCACAGATAACACACACACATAATACACATAATACACACAGATAATACTGGCAATTTGTTGAGACTGAAAATTAGCTAGAAATCACATATCAGGGTATGTGTCTGAGAACACTTCCAGGAAGACTTGACTAGGGTAGAAAGACCCATGCATAATATGGGTGCCACTATTTCTTGGGTGGGATTCTGCACTGATTGAATATGAAAAAGTGAGCTGACCACCAGAATGCACTACTCTTTGCTTCCTGCCTGTGCATGTAATGGACCAATTTCCTCAAACTTCTGACACCATGCATTTCCCACCATGGTGGACTTTACTCTAAACTCATGAGGCGAAATAAATCAATCCTCCCTGAGTCTTCTTTTATCAGCTATTTGTGTCCCAGTGATGAGAAAATTAACTAATGCTCAGGCCTCATGGGCTCCCACATACTGTTAAGGATTCCTGTTAATTTTGACCACAATTCTATGATGAATGAGTCAATACTCAAGAGATTAATAACTTTTGTGTTCCATTAGCTCTTTTAGAACTGTAGATAATTAGCACACATTTGTCCCAGTTTCATGTAATTACAAATTTAAATCTTTTCAACAATTTGTACTAGTTTTACCAAAGCTTTTCATAGCCAAAAACCTACAAATTTTTATACACTAGATGAAACAAAAGACAAGAGTCCAATATCAGCAAGAAAGGGAGATGCACTCTAACTTAGATAGAACCCTCAAAAACATAAAATACCCAGGCTATTTGTAGAACATTTGGTAAATTTCGAGGATCTTGCTTTCTTTCCATATTCTGGACCATTTCTCCTTTTTCCTTTGTGTCTACCATGCAGCCCTGTTCACCATCCATCTCACACAGGGACCAGCCACTCCCTAAACTAATTCTACGGTTTCATAGCTCTATTTCCTGGGAGAATGTCATGATTTCATCTGCATATCTGACTCAGTGGTCCCTTTCTCATTGTGACCTCACATTTCATCTGATTTCTGCAGAAAGACGGGCCCTTGGATAGCCTCAGCAAACTTGAATCTTTTCCCTCTTGCTTATGATTTACAAAAATGTAAATGCAGAGACGAGGAAGAAATGTTGGGATCAGTCTAGCCCCAGCCCCTGTCTTCATCTCTCCCAGGATGGAATGCTCTGCTTCAATTCAGCAGCCCAATGATGCCTGGGAATAAGAGTCAAGATTGGATGGCTTTCAGGGTCCCTTGGCTGCACAGCAAAGCACATCATGAGCATGTAACACTCCATATGTCCTAGACAGCTCTCTTGGGCCTCCAGAAACTGGTTTGCCACAGGGCCTAAGACTCCATTGATTTTTGCAGCCTGTCTGTGAGTAATAAAAGTGATCTGCCTGACTTGTCATCTCACCAGACACATAATATGGAAGCTGAGCCTATGCAAAACTTCCTGCCAGAAGTGCAAACCAGATAGATCTAATAGTCTTAGAAGAAACTGAAGAGATGCTTAGAGCCTTCCCTTTGGACCAATCGTGGATGCATGCAGTTCTCCAGGGGACCAATGCTAGCACACCGTATTTGTTAAAGAGAGATGGGCAGGTACTTACAGTCCTCTAATAAGATTGGCAAATTGTGCATGGTGTTCTCCTCTCAGGGCTTGATATGTCCCATGTTATTCTGCCTCACAGCTCTGTATCACTGATGATGTGAACATGACCCTGCTATCCCAACCCTACATACAATATGCTGCTCTATGCAATCAGTGTATGTCTCTGATCTCATCGATGAGCACTCAGAAACCTTTATCACTCCAATCCCTACTGTAGATCTCACTGCGTCACCCTTTGTATCTCCAATGGTGTAGTTTGCACACATGCCTGTCAACTGAAGGAGCGAGTGCATAGAAAGGAATGGCATAAGCTGGGTGGCCAGTTTCTTTGACTTTGTGTATCATTAAAGATATGCTGCACAGAAGATGGGGGCTTATGTGCTGCCATGCAAGTGCCAAGAAGAAAAAAATTCTGGAGATTTTGAGGTTCTCGGGAAATTCAATTTTAAGTTATGTATCTACTTCCTAAGTATAATCTAACGTTTTTCATAAGATTTCACCTACATTTTTGTTTATTCCTTTATGGCATTTATTCTTCTTACGGCGTGTGCTGCTTGGCCAAAACCAGTGGACCTTGAGATCAAAGGTCCTAAGGTCCTCTTTCTTGCTAAGGGACAACATAGAGTGCTCAGGGTAAGGGCCAAGACTGGGGTGCTAAGCCAACTTCCCAGTCTAACCAGGGGAGGTGAAACTGAGTTTTCCACAAAAAGTTACAGTATTAGTTCCTTTGGAATGAGACAGCAGGTCTCAGATGGCATTGGAGACTTGGGAGCCCCACGGGCCCATGGTGATACTAACATGTTACACCTTGTTGTTTGAGCTCCTTGCTTTAGCTCATTGTGTGAAGCACAGCAGAGGAAGCAGATGGATGTCTGAAATCCAGCGGCAGGCAGATGTGGTGTGAGGCAGGTCTGGTGCAGCTCCACCTGGGGTGGGCACAAAGTTAGCTGCAGTGGTGGAGCAGGCCCCAGCATCTGCAAAGGCATACAGCAGTGGTTCCCCTGGAATAAATGGAGTCTCAGACAGTCATGGTGGAAGAATTGCAAGCAAAGAGAGTGAGCTCCCGCACACCAGCCAGCCTTTATTTATAAACCTTGGGCAGTGGGGAGGCGTTTTGAGAGTGAATGTGTCTGATTCTATGGGGCTAAGGGTGCCAGGACACTTAATTCACATATAACGGTACAGTGCCTCATTTACATGCAGTCACACCAGGCTCTATCACAAGAAGGAGAAAACAATACTATGGGTGAGTGAGTGACTTCTGAATAAGATTAAAGGTCATTTGCTGGAGGCTGGGATCTTCTCAGCAAAGGCTGGAGTACTTCCAGGAATTTCTTTTTCTTACTGAACAAGTTTCATATCAGGAACAGGTCAGGACTGCAATCTTCTCGGAGCTTTATGTGACACTCTTTACAAGATCTTCAGTTACCAGAGAGGGTGGACTGGGAACCCACTCCTCACTGAGAAAGGGGAATCCACCTTTATAGACCAAGCACAACACAGCTATCCAGAGAAATGAGACTTCAAACTTATTCAGCAGAGTTCTACCTCTCTCTCTCTCTCTCTCTCTCTCTCTCTCTCTCTCTCTCTCTCTCTCTCTCTCTCTCTCTCTGTGTGTGTGTGTGTGTGTGTGTGTGTGTGTGTGTGTGTGTGTGTGTGTGTTTAGATTCAAAGCCCTAAGAAACAGTCCTAAAAGCTTTGCCCAGGCCATCCATAGATGGAAAACACCATGGAGAAAGGGAACCAAACTGCCCACTGCTTGAAATGTTAAGGCTTAAGATAGTGTTAAGGTGGATAAATGCACTTTGCGAAAAGAAACCAAGGATTATCAACATCAAAGAAGGAAGATTTCCTAAAGCCAATACCTTGTTTTCAACTTCTTGCCTCTGGAACCAGGATGCTGTAAATGTCTGTTGTTTTAAGCTTCTTACTGTGCGGTGCTGACGGCAGCTCCCTGGGAACTCATACACCAGAGCCCATGTTGTACCAGATTTCTATTTGATGAAGTGCTTTCTCAGAGACTGCACTTCAAAGGAGTGATCTTACCCCATTCTCCTAGGTTACTAGGTCAGTCTTGATGCAGATGCTCGGCTTGAAGCATATTTTATTTCAGTGAACAGAGTAGCTAACTGAATGTCAACACCAGCTGAATTCTGGTGATCCCAGTGGAAAAATATAGGAAAAAATGGAAGAGTAACAGGACTTTATCTTTGGACTAATTTGAGCTTAAAAAAATTACCCTGAGATTGTTACAGCTATGATATCATATCAAAACCTCAAAGGATCTGCTTTTGCCACAACTCTGATGAGACTTCATCACCTAACTTGATTAAGGCAGATGCTTTTATTTTGCATCCCAAGCTGAAAATATGGGATGTATTGACTTCAACAAGAAAAAGACTTCCTATTTAACTACTGTACACTAGGCTCTTCCTGAGAAATGCTATCCTGAAGAAGATGCTCCAACAGTATAGAGAGTTTTGGGTGACTATTCAGGTAGAAAACTGGCTCTGTCATCTTCTCATTTGGAAAGTTACTAACCTGCACTCCTGTTATACTGAGGTAAACAAGTTTATTCCTTCTCAAGTCTCTGATGGAGTTGAAGACCAGGTAGCTTAGTTTTACAATGAAGCTTAATTTTTTTAGCGGTTAAGATGTTTTTAGGTCTAGATAGATGTTTTAAGTTGATAATGACAAGATGTGATGGATATTGATCTACATTAAGAATTTTCGTCACACCAAAATAGGAAAGATGTTTTCTTCAAGACTGTCAGTACAAATAGCCAAAACACTAAGAATGTAAGATTTATATGATTCTTGTTTGTGTCATGGTTCTTCTGCTATAAGTAGTTTATTGTATATACGTGTAATAATATAAATGTATATGTAAAAATAAAATAAAAACTCTTCTGTACAAATTCCCCTAATTACCAAAATGATACTCAAACTATCCCCTCACACTGAACTTTTGCCTGGCTCATTTAACTTAATTTAACATAGCTATGCTGTCACATGTATTAAAGATTCAACTTTCTATTGCGGAAAATAATCGACAGTTTTTCTCCATTGATCCAACTGAAGAACATTAAGTTGATTCTAGCTAATACAATATAAAAAATTATTTTCTCTTTTAAACATTTGGCCCCGATATTTTGTGTGAACACATGTTTTTATTTTCCTACAGTAACTAGGAGTCATATTCCTGGATCATATGACAAACATATGTTTATCTTCATTGGAAACTTTCAGATTTTTGCCACCATCAATCAGTTCTTGCATCTTCTTGCAAGGATGGGTGTGGTGGTTTGAATGAAAATGGTCCACACCCCCCCACAGGAAGTGGCCTTGTTGGAGTAGGGGAGGCTTTGATGGAGGAAGTGCATCACTGAGGTTGGTCTGTGAGGTCTCAGACTGTCAAGTCAAGCTCTACTTACTGCCTGCGAATCTGATTGTGAAACTGCCAGCTACCTCTCCAACAACATGTCCGCCATGTGTTGTCATGCTTCTCACCATGACAAATAATAGACTAAACCTCTGAATTGTAAGCCAGTCCCAATTAAATATGTTCTTATAAAGGAAAAAGAAAGAAAGAAAGAAAGAAAGAAAGAAAGAAAGAAAGAAAGAAAGAAAGAAAGAAAGAAAAAAGAAATGCCATCCAGTGACATAGGAAGAAAGGATATATTGTTTTCTTTAAAATATAGGACAACAAAACCACATACCATTATATTATATTCTAGTTTCTCTCTTTTACTTTTTCTACATTAAATTTTTATCAATATATTTGCATAGCATGTTAAGATCACTCCAGAACAGTTTTATTGAAGATGTAGTTGTCTGCAGGCATAACCCTGACCTAGATACTTATGCTTCCGTCTACCACTCAGGCTCCAGGGCCCTCAATCTACTCCGAGGCCCTCTAGATGAGTAACATGGGCATGAAAAGACTCTTGAAGACTCAGAGGAGCATTGAAGCACCTCTTCTAGCCTCTTTTATGCTGCTGTGCAAATACAAAAATGCCCAAGATAGGGTGATTTAGAGAACAAATATTTGTTTCTGAAAATTATTGAGACTCGGAGGTCCAAGGTCCACTGTTCAGCAGCTGGTTAGTTCATCCTTGCTGAGTCATGTCATGTATAGCATGGAAGGCAACAGAGCAAGGGAGCATAGGGCAGTAATTCCATTTTATGACAAATCCACTCCGCTGAGAATGGGTCTTGAGCGTGGTTTTGTTCCGCTGATGAGCATAGGCTCCTGAAAGCCTGATATCTCTTACTTGGTTTCCTTGGACATGAATTTTCCAGCACATGAACTTTCTAACAGTAATTGCATCACACCAGACTTGCACATCTACTTCAACTTCACAGACAGAGCATCCTCGGTTTTATCTACTAAGAATGCTTTTCTATTACTTCCTAGTTCATTGCAGGATGAAGGAGTAGCCCAAAAGGCTTGGGGCACTGGCATGATACCCTTGGGGCTCTCTTCTTCCTGCCTATCTCCCTCAGAACTCTTCCCCCAATTGGTGCCCTGCATCAGCCTGTGCCCTCTTATTTTAATTCAGAATCAGAGAGGGGGTAGGATGGTGCTCAGTTGGTTGTTTAGCATGCACTAGGCCCTGGGTTTGATCATTAGCACCAATTAGACCCCTGTGGCGACATGGGCCTGCAATTCCAGAATGTGAGAGGGGGAATAAAAGAGTCCAAGGTCATCCTTGACTACACAGTGAGTTTGAGGCCAAATTGAGCTACATGAAACTCTGTCACAAAGGGAGAGGAGAGAGAGAGAGAGAGAGAGAGAGAGAGAGAGAGAGAGGGAGGGAGGGAGGGAGGGAGGGAGGAGAGAGAGAGAGAGAGAGAGAGAGAGAGAGAGAGAGAGAGAGAGAGAGAGAGAGAGAGAGAATGAAGGGGAATAAGAATAGAAGAAAGTACTGGGGGAGGAGAAAAGGAGACAAGTAAGAACAGGAAGAAGAGGAACAGGAAGAAGGAGAGAAAGAGGAGGCAGTGACAGTAGTGGTAGGGTGCCACCTGACTTTGAGAGGAACTCTTCCTTGATAGTGCTGAGGTTGTCCAACACCTTGGGCTCCCAGGGGGAATGACACCTGTATAGGGATTCCAGGTTGTAACCCACTCATAGAGTGGGTGTGCTGCTCCTGTTCTACAAGAAAGAAAATAAAGCAGCCTTACTCTCTTAGCCGCCATCCTGACTCAGCCCACGGACTGGCCTTGCCTTGTTCATGTCTCTAGCAGCATTTCCAAAATGCAGTGTACTATGAAGAAATTATTGTAGTAGTAGTGGTAGTAATAATAATAATAATAATAATAATTATTATTATTATTATTATTATTATTATTTCTCTGTTTTCTTGAAAGTTGACAAGGAAAGATATGTACAACTAGTCATGTTCAGACACCAGTCATGGTTTGTGTTACAATAACCCACTACAAAGTAATTCATACTGTATTCTATTTAATATGTGATGGTCTTGGGGGAAACCATCTCACAATGTTTTAGAGCAGTGAATCGATAATGAAACTAAAGTGCCAACAATAAAGAATAGTTTTTGCCCTGACAGAACTACAGCAGCATTGACTGAAGGTGTCACCCCCAAGGTTGAGTAGTTTCATTTTATATTCATCCTTCCATTTATGATGCTCTGACAACTTGATCCACCCAAATCCATCTCCCAGCTACAGACAATACAAATGTAAACCTATATGCAAATTGCTGTAGATACTTAAAATCTCCAAAAAGGCATCTAACAAAAATAACCTTTCTTCAACTATGCTTCTATAGTTGGGTTAGACCATATATTACATTTATAGGACTTAATATATAATCATATATTACATTTTTGCCCTAAGATATTGATGGTTTTATCCTTTTCTCTTGTGTTTTTTTTCAGATTTATGTCTTGAATTAATTCAGTTATAAAATGAATTCGGAAATATGACCAAACAAAGCAACAATTGTTCTGAAATGGTGCATTTGGCCACTATCATGATGAAATGAATTCTCATGCCACACGATAACACATGATTTAGCACAGACTTTATCCAGGGAGTTTGGTTAAGATAATCATTATTTTCTACATGTGATATTTCTGAATCTTCATCAAGGTGCTTCCATTTAAATTTGGAACAACAACTAGCTTGGTCAAATACTCCTAGGAAGAAACTTCCAGAGCATATGCTCTCACCAACTTTAGGTGGCGATCACCACTAGAATCAGAAGAGAACATCCACTATCATCAGCAATGACCTGACCAAGGACAAGAAAGAAGTGGATGCTGATCTCCTGTGGAATTCATTTGAGAAAGAATCTCAGTCTAATAAATATTTCATTTAAAAAGTATTGCTGATGAGACACGGTGCCCTATAAAATCTAAGTTCTCAGCCTGCTGTCCTAAATGCCATGCAAATATAGAAACTCAAATTGAAATATGTATTTGCAATTTGACTGTCAACAGGCAAGCGTGGGCTAATGGAGTCTTTTGCTATCACGATAGGAGGATGTGGTTCAGGGGATACAGCTTTGCATTTGCTTAGAACAATTCAGAAAAGATTTGGAGTATTTTAAGCCCCAGTGTTCACCACCAACCACATAATCATTTCTCTTAGGAAATGGCTTTCAAAAAGCTACCACATTTACTCTTAAGAAAGATGTTATAAGAAAGCATGTGTTAGCAACAAAGGACATTATAATTGATTTGTTCAAACAAAATGAGCAATTTGGGGGATGTGTGTCCAAAAGGAAACAGAAATGGTATGTAAAGAGTAATGAGAAGGAAAAGGAGAAAATTAAATTTCTAGAAAGGAGACACAAGACATCCACACTTAGGTTCCCCATTGTTGTTATGAGACTCAGCCTCATTGACTCATTTACAAAACTCACTATCACTTTGAGAGTGTATATTTCTAAGGTGGCATATATTAAACCTGAAGAAGAGCACTCATAACTTGGCCACTGTGATATGTGACTTGGAACACAGATGTTCCAAATATAGAAGAAAGCTGAACAAAGAAGTGGGGGAGAAAAGGGGGAGAAAGAGGAACAAAAAGGGAAAGAAAAGACAACAGGGGCATCTCTATGACAGCAAAGACAGAACTCATAGAGCGCTTGTGCAAGGAATTGGAAACGATTCTAGGCCAATGCTGTTTAGATATCACGATACAGGCATCCGGGAAAGATGTGTTCCTCATGAGATTAGGCTGCTTTTCTAAACCCGCTAGAGTCTTGTTCTTATTCAGTGTCTTAGCATTTGATGCTGAAAAGCCCTGCCTCACTTCCTTGGTCTTTGGCAGTTACCCAAACTTAGACATAGCTTATAAGCAAGAAGGATAACAATTTTATTTCTGTCACATAGCCAGAGTTGGAATGGAGTACTAGGCAAGCTTTGGGAACAATGGGAGCCTTCCCTTCATGATACAGGAAGCCTCAGTAGGCAACACCCCATTTTCAGTTGCTCTGTTCCATATTCCGTGCTGCATCTACTAGTGGATCAAGCCATTGAGCACAAATGCTATTGGATTAGAGCATGATTTAACGTTCATGGGATGGAACTGCCCATTACAGAAGTGTGGGTCTCTCCTTTTCTCATGGATTATTGGCCACCAATTCATCGAGGCAAGAGAAGTGGGGGAGGGGGGTTGTCAGGGTTTGCATGGCCCTGAGTGTGATGGATTGACTTCCAGGACCATCTTCATTAAGGCAGTTCAAGTCTATTCATAGTGAACAAAGGTTATATAGAACTTTGAGAAAGGGGTAGGGATTTTCAGGGTGGGTATACATACATCATGGCTGGGGGCTTAAGGTACTGGAATGCCTTATTTGCATGGAGAGGTATCCCAGATTCCTGGAAGTTGAACTTGTAATTTCCCTAAGGACTACATGACATTCCTCTGGTAGAGGGTGTGGAGATCAGACTTCCTCAAGCAGAGAAAAGGAAGCCTGCTGACAAAGGGAGCCCTCCATTTCTGCCCAAGCTCAGGACTCTCCAGTAATGAGGGGCTGTGGCCTTAGAAGCATCGTCTCCCAACACAGAATCAATAATCTGGAGTTTTATGCAAGGAAAGCTCTTCTGACCCTGTCATAGTCCAACTACCAGATAGTTCCCCAGCCTGAGTCACATATGCTTGGACCACTCAGCTGTAATATCTGGGGCCAGCCTTACCAGCCTGTTGTCACAGTGCCTGGTATCCCAGAGATGAGTATTCCAGGGTCAAACTAGAATCTGACCTTACAGCACATCAGCTTCCCTTTTCAGAAGAAACTGTCATTCAAAGCTATAAAGAAGTTACTCAAGGTCATTGAGCTAAATGAGGTTCTCAGACAGCTCATCTAAATATAGACCATAAGTTCCTTCCGTATCTCCACCAAGCCTCTTATTAATTTATATTCTAAATCATTCTTAAGTGAAATTGAGGTTTTGAAGTTAATAAGTGCATTCTAGTATTTAAATCGGCCTCCTGTGCATTTCGTGTGATAGGAATAAAGTCCACCGAGGTTAATCCTAATGGTGTGCTTGTCTTCCCTATTAAAGATCCAGACATCTGTCTTGTGGTGAATGTCCCAAAATATCAAGTGCCATAACACCACCTGAAGCAGTCAGAGACCTTTCCTGGGTCTAGGAGCCATGATGGGAAAGTGTGGTGTCTCTGTAACCAGGCACTGTAGCTGGTGCCACTTACAGACCATTTAGCACTGAGACTGAGGTCCAGCTGCAATTACCTCAGTGCTTCACAAGTCACCTTAACAAAAAAATTGAATTTGGTGATTAGATCTTATCTAAAAAGACAGAGGAGCACCAGAGGGCTGTGTGAGCCACTCTTCCAACACAGCCCTCCCTTATCTTTCCCTAGTGCAGTCTTACCACACTGCCAGTGTGCAGCAGCATCCTTAGTTCGCTCTAGTTCATCCAGTTGATCTTGATTTCATTTGCTTCACTGATACAATCAACCCTGCTTCCTAGACTCAAAGAAGTCTGTCTGGGTCCTTGTAACAAAGAACTTAGACTCTGTCTGTTTTAGTGGATCTCTATCTAGATCGTTATCCCCAGCATCCTGATTAATGCTGGGATTGCTCCTAGCAATGTGCAGAGGTCAATTTCCCATCTATGCCTCCCAGAGCTATATTTTTTATTTCACTAGAAAAATAGGAAATTTCCCTCATATACTAAGTTCTTCTTCAATCTTTGTTAATGTGACAGTGTTTGAGAATATACTTGGTGAGTTCAGAGCTGAGTACCAACATTCATCAACTGTAGTTTCAAACATGTTTTCCCAATCTAAGTCCCAGTTTCCATTCCTTTCCAAGAAAGCCAGTTGAATCTACTCTGTGATGTCTAAGGAAATATATCCTAGGCACATAGTATCTATCTGCTTCAGTACAAAAACAAGTGTTTAAAATATTATCTACTGTTATTCATTAAAAGCATTCTCATTATCAAATTGAGAATGTGTAAATTGTTCTTTGTATGGTAGCATAGGAGAACAGTTGTGCATTCAAAGCATTTATATGAGTTAATGGATTCAGGTTCCAGTTGGTTTCCCTGGGTCTCCTGCATTCCAATTGTTCCCTTTACAATTAATATATTTCACGGCAGGCTGACAGGGTAATTGCTCTAAAATCCTGCATTAATCTGGTTACACCCTGCTCAAAAGTCCTCGATGTATCCTGTCATATAATTCAAACACACACTATTCATCTTGAAGCTGCCTACTTTTATTCAAAGGGCAGCTAAAAGGACTGGGAAGATAGCTCAGTCCATAAACTGCTTGCCAGACAAGCATGGAGATCTGGGTTGGATTCCCAGAACCCATGTTAAAAAAGAAAATTCGAGCAACATGTGTTTATAGTCCCAGCACTGAAGAGGCAGAGACAAGCAGATTCCAAAGCTCACTGACTGGCCAGCCTTGCTTAATTGGTGAGTTCCAGACCAGTGAAAGACCCTGCCTCAAAAAGTAATGTGGAAGGCTGATGAAGAAAATACCTGCTGTTGTTCTATGACCTTCATGTGTGCCTGCATATACATGTATGCACACATGAATTCATATATGCATAAGACACACACACAGAGGAAATACTGACTGTAAAGAGTCTAGCAGAGGGCATAATTTGACACATTAAGTCTTGCTTTGTCCCTTTTTCTTCAAGTATTGCCCAGTTCAGCTACAGCTCCCTACAAATCATTGTTTTCTAGACCATTCTAGTATTTCTAGTATTTCTCATCTCTATGCACTATTATCTTGTCTGTCACTACTTGCCATTTCACCCAAGTCCAACTCAAATGTTAACACACCCACTGCTCTTTGTTTGTGATTCCTACCGGAAGTAATCTTAGGTTTTTCTGGATAGTAATTTATGGAGGCAATTTCTTTGATGATGATGATGATGATGATGATGATGATGATGATGATGATTTGGTTACTTTATCGTGTTCTCCTGGGACTCTATAAATATTCCATGCTGCTTTTGAAATACTACCAAAGGCATTGACATAGTAACAGTGATCCCTTAGAGGTCAACACATTTCCAAGTCTAGGCACTGACTCTAGCTTGGATGAATGAAAGAAAACCATGGGCTTTAAATTCCAGCAGATGCAAGTCTGAGTCTTATCTTTGAGATTTTATAAATGTTCAGCCTTGGAAATTAACATCAGTGAGAATATCATTTGTAGAATATTGCTAATACCCATCTTTTGAAGATAATCTTTGAAAGATTCCAAATAGTAGGAAAAACCAGGGTTCTGGCAAACTGGATATGGTAAGCAAATAACAAGCTTTATTTCATTAATGAATTGGAGAAAGAATTGTGTCTTTGCTGGGAGTCCATACAGCTTATCTGGTATCTGGATCTCAATATCAGTCAAGGCTGGCTGTCAACCTCAAGGTGTCATTTTGCCTTGAGAAGCTCAGTCAAGAGTACACACTGTATTCATAAAGCCAACAGTGCAAATGGGAAGTTCTTTCCGCTCAGTTGTCATAACCACATTTCTTTGTGAGAAGACGGGCTTTGCTTTGCTTAAGAATGAGCTGTCCCATCATCTTTTAATCAGAGCATGAGGAGTTTGCCATCCTCACTTTGTACAGATGACTAGGAGATGAGGACACTTGTCTAAATAGCTCAAACCTAGTTAATGACTGAACTTGATTTGGACATAGAAAGGGGCCTGGTATAGCACTGGGACATTAAGTATTAGTTGTGTGTCTTTTATTGTCTTTCTACCTAGTCTTAGTTAATGCCTGCTCCACTACAATGGCTTCCATCTCATTTCAGTTGGTTAGTTGCTTTTGCTTTTGAACCAGAGGGTAGAGAACTTATAATGGAGCCAGCAAAATGTGTTCTCATTATGCCGATGGTGGGGTTGGGTATTGTTCTGCAGTGAAATCAATTTGGTTTATGCATCTAAGCTTTAAAGGAAAATCTCTTCACAGAGGATAAGACACAGGCACTGCTTTTCTTGTACAGAGAAAATTGGAGTACATTTAGATGAAAGCTATGTCTAAAAGATAAAAAAAAAACATTTTAAATTTGCATTTGGATGCTTTTGACATCATATAGGCTCAATCAAAGTAAAGTTCTGCAAGCCTTAGAAAATCAAAGCCGAGGAACACAGAACAACGTGCAAGAGTGATGTATTTCTCTTTTATCTTCACTTCATTCATGTGGCAATAATGTGTCAACGTCCTTCCTGGCTTCTAAATGTATGTGTGTTTTTCCTCAGAAAACTACAGTTGCTTCAGATAATGTTCATACTCTTTAAAATAAATGAATTGCTTTGCAATCTATTGACTGGCAAATTTAATTATTTTTTGAGATTAAAATGGGCAATTGTGATAGATTAAAATTCCCTCACTGGATGAATACTCTAGGATGCCATTTACCAAGGTCCCACATAAGTGAGATAATGCAATATTACATAATTTGTATTTGTGTAGTTATGATGAACTATCAATTTGAAAGTCACAATTTGAGATATTTAAGAGCCTGGGGTAGAAGTTAAACTCATTCATGCATTTCTTTGAAGTAAGGAAATTCACTTTTTAAATGTTTTATAGTTCAGTGTTGGGTGAGTCTGTATGCTCAGTGTAAGGTTTTTCCCCTTTTGGTCTGGCAGCTGACATCACCAGGGCTGGAGGTTCAGTTCAGGAAATTGGAAGGTGCCTGAGCCCCTCAAATCATTGGAAGGTAACATCAAGGAAAAGTAAAGTCCATGGTAGGCATGGTTGACTCATCCTCTGGGCCTATGAAAACCCAAACTCTTAGTAGGTTGACCTCTGCAGATATCTTCAGTCAACTTAAGCTCTTCACTGGTCACAGGGAACAGAGAAAGCAGAAAACATGGACGACCAGGAACTAGACAGATCCTGGACAGTAGACAAATCGGAAAAGAGGACACAAAGAAAGTAAACTTTCAGCTTCTTCCTCGCCCTCTTGAACAAAGAAGATAGACTGCCAACTAAGCTTTGTTTCCTGACAACAAAGCCCCTCTTCTGGCTGGCAGGTCCAGGCTGACTATAAACATTTAAGGCTGGTCCTTAATACATATAGCAGGAGTTTGGGTCTATCAGTTCCCCTTCATTTGTTTAAGCTGTTCAATCCAAAATTAGAAGTAGGCACCTTGCCCTATGTCACCCCAAAACACTTAAAACCCTCAGCCTTTCATGGGAAAATATGGATTTGGAGCCCCTGTCCGCTCTATGGAGAATCTGTGTCTTTCCTGTGTGTACACACGTGTGTGTGTGTGTGTGTGTGTGTGTGTGTGTGTGTGTGTGTGTGTAACGGTTGTTACCTGCTGCTTACCTGTGACTGAGATTTTTCTTGCCTTTTAAATTTCTAGGTGGCAGAGAAAACCAACCCAATAAAGACCCCTAGATGATAACAGGCAATCTGAAGTCTGTTTCCTGTTACTCGCTGATATCTGGATCCCACTTAGAACCTACAAATCCAGCTTCAGACTCCCTGGCAGGCAGGCATGGTCACTGACAGGCTTCCTCCTGAGGTAAGTGAAAGTCAGAGAGCTCTCTGGAGTAGAGTAACAAACACCAATGGTCCTTTGCTCTTTCTGTTCTTCATGCTTAGAGCACTGGTGTGAAGCCAGAGGTGGAGGAGTCAGTATTCAACTCTGAGGAGACGTGAGGGGAAAACAATCCACAGGTTGAGTGGGAAAAGAACCGGGGACTCTGGGCATCATCGAGTTCCTTCACTTCTTCTGAACTTGCCTCATTCACTTCATAGTCTATCAGATGCACACAAAGTAACTGCCCAAACTGTAATTGGATAAGTCACAGAACATTGGGCTTTCTGTGCTGTGCACTGAACCTGTTTCTCCTGAATGATAAGTTTATTCATCTGGCTAAAAAGATTGAAAATTAGTGCTGCTCCTCCCTTGTGAAGACATATTCTATGATAGAGACAGATATTATATCTTATCAACATAAGACTTCTACATCGATCATGAACATTCTAAAACTGTGCACAGCCATAATTAAAATTAAGTGTCTTTCACCTAGGGCAGATCTTGCAACCATATTTACCAAATCAGCAAAGAAGCGAGGAAAAAATTGGTACAATTGGTACGTAGCCAAAGTACCCTTCTCTTTACTTTTTGTAACAACTCCTAATGTGGTTAAATATTAATGTTGCATTAATATTAATAGTACATAGACCTACTGGGATGCATTTCCAACATGAAGATGAAAGCTGTCCTTCCAAATGCAAAAGGCAGAGGCAGCATTTGCAAGCTGAACATCTCAGCGATTGCACAACTTTGTGTGTATGCGAAAAGACTCTTAAATTGAGGTATAATTTATATATACTAAAATTTCCACATCTCCTGGTTTCAGTTCAGTGGCTTTTGTCTACTTTACACACTCATTTGTTGTCTGTCTTTTGAATGCCAACAATGTTAACTCTTTCTCATTATGGCTTTAAATTGACTAAAAACTAGTGATGTTGAAAATCTTTCTTCGCATGTCTTTGGGTGACGGTATTCAAGCCTTTTTTAAAAATAGGAATTCTTTTTCTTTCTGGGCTGGTATGAATTATTTGAATATTCTGAATGGAAAGGTTTTAACTGTGTTATCTATATTATTATGTTACATATTAAATATACTACCATTTTTTTGTTTTCATTTTAACTGTCTTTTTAAAAGCCAAACTTACATTTTGACGAACTCAGTTTTTATTTTATACTTAATTGAGTTTTCCCCCTATTTAAAAAATATCTTTCTCGTCAATATCATGAGCTGGTTTTGTTTGTTTGTTTGTTTGTTTGTTATAGAGGCCAGGTCTCCAACTCCTGGGCACCGGCCACCTACCTAGTTCAGCGTGCTAAGTAGCTAGATCACTGCATGCAATAGTCTTGCACAGCTTCAGGATGCCTTCTTGCTGTAACAGAGTTGTAATCCACATTACAGCATTTACATAATCTATAATCCTTGATGGGATTAGCTCTTTTGTGTGTTCTCTCTCTTATTCTGTCTAAATAGTTATCCAGTTGTTTCTGCACTCATGGTAAAGGTGGTCTTTTTTTTTTTTCATTTGAGTTAACTTGACACAATTCTTGAAATAAATCCGTTAGCTGCTTTACTGGAAATCAGTTGCTCTCTGTGAGCACTGTGGTCTCTTCCATCAACTTATGCAGATATTTCCCAAATGAAAGTCGTTTGAACATGTCCCTTGGACGGAGATGCCTGGTGGCACTCAGAGGAAAGATAAGAGGTCACCAAGGAGAGACTTGATACCGTATGAGCATATTCAGGGGGAGGAGGTCCCCCTCAGACACAGACTTAGGGGAGGGGAGGGGAATAGGGGGGAAGTGGGAGGAAGGGAGGAATGGGAGGATACATGGGATGGGCTAACAACTGAGATGTAATATGTATAAATTAATAAAAATGTATTTAAAAAAAAAAGAAAGTCGTTTGTTTTTACAGTGATGTAAAGTGAAACACCTGCTGCAGAACCATCTTTCAATTTTTTTAAAATTACTCTATGTATTTCCAGCTTAGTGAAAAGTAGTATAATCCTCTCACCTGTGAACGGGCACCAAGCACATCTCCCACCCAGCAGCACAGCCCTGAGGGTAAACAATGGACACGCTACATTGTAGGTCATTTGGCCAAATTCTGATATTCAGTTAATGCATTTGCAACTTAGCTATTTTGATATTCGGTGACTTTCTTACGATGTAGCCCTACTAAAGTCAAGGCAACAGTCTGTACACATCTGTTTTAATCTGAAAAATCTATAGTGATTGTTGTTGATACTCAGTTTTAACTCAAGTAGTTCATTCAGTTCCTTAAGCTCTCTCTCTCTCTCTCTCTCTCTCTCTCTCTCTTCTCTTCTCTTCTCTCTCTCTCTCTTTCTCTCTCTCTCTCTCTCTGTGTGTGTGAGTGTGTGTGTTGAAAGTTCTATGTCTATTTTCATCAAGTGCATTTCTTTTTAGATGCTTAGAATCTTCTTGTCATTTTCTATCAACAAAGTCTGCTGCGACAGTATAAAGAAAATTGTCAGCTTGATAAGTAAGATTGAAATTTCTGATTTGTGACCATGAGAGAATGTCTAGTTATTTGATTTCTTTCAAAATATTTTGTAGGTATTGCATTTTGTCTAATTTCTTTCTAGATTTTTCTTTTAAAATGGATATATATATGACATACACACACACACACACACACACACACACACACACACACACATATATGACATAGATGTTTCTGTGTATTGTGTATATGTCCTAAAATGTATCTAAATTTACTTTGTAATCTAGTCTTTTAAATAGTTGACTTCTTTGAAGGTTTTACTTATATCTTCCTATGATGCTTGCAAATAAACTCCCTTTTTCTTCTTTCATAGGATTAGAAAGGACTTACCGTATTGAAAATTGAAAAGCAGACATTTTGACTGTGTGTATTTTAATGTCAGAAAACATTTAGAATTTTACCAACAAAAATATGCTATCTATAATTAGGGCTGTTAGGTTGACTTTATTTTGTTTATTTATTTGTAGGGACCTTTTATTGGGTAGAAGAAATTTCTTCTCATACTTGTATTTATTGAGAATTTTTCTTTGTTAGCTTATTTGTTTTTCATGGATAACTAACTGCTGAGTTTTGTGAGGTGATGTTTTCCATCAGTATTAGCCTCATGGTAATATGGTAAGCTGCATTGCTTTTCCTATGTAAAATCAACCATATCTTGCTGGGAAAAGTTGTAATTGTATTTGATTCACTAAAATTTTATAAAATCATGTTGCCTCTACCAGTATGAGAAATGTTTGGGATTGTCCTTTTAGAAATTTTACTTTGTATTATCTGTTGTTGGGGCACTGTGGTGACCCTGGTTTCCCAGAGAAATTTTAGGAAGAGCCTTCTTTTCCCACGAAGAATTCATGTAAAACAAATAGTATTTTTCATTTAGAGACTGTGAAGAATTTATTACTGAAATTATCTGAGCATGTGGTGAGCTTCTGGGATTTGTACCTCCTAAGAAGTTGTTACATTCATATGAATAGCAAATTGATTGTATAAGTTGCTCATTTTGTTCCCTTGCTCTTTTCCTAATGCTTGCATGAGCTGTGATAGTGTCTCTCTCAGTGTTACTCCTGACAAGTGATGCCTTCATCTGCCTTCTGTTATTTATTAATCAGTTTTGTTACAGCTCTTTCAATTTCATTGGTATTTCAAATAATTGGGTATTTTGTCTTACTGATATTTCTATATTTCGTCAGTTATTCCTCAATGGTCATTATTTATTTCTTTTTGTTTACTTTGAGATTAATTTGTTCTTTTCTTACAGCAGGAACATATCGACAATTTTAAGGTCTTACAAATGAAAGCCCTTAGTGCTATCAATTCTTTCTAACCAATGCTGTAGCTGCATATCATAAATTTCATTATGAACTATTCATTTGGCTATTATCCTACTATCCTATTATCCTATAACTTTCTATTATCCTACACAAACTTTCATCTGACCCTTTTTTATTTAGTAATGTATTATTTAATTTGTAAATATATGAAAAATCCCCAGACACGATTCTCATGTTGATTTTTCATTTATTTTCATCGTGAACGTGGAAAATGTTTTCTACGGTTTCATTCCCTTTGCGTTCACTGAGACATGTTTTAAGAATATAGTCTCACTTGATAAAGGTTTATGTACACTTGATAGAAATGAGCACATTGCTATTAGGTGTCTTTCATAGTTAAGGTTTCTATTGCTGTAGTAAAATACTATAATCGATGGTAATTTGGGGAAGAAAGGGTTTATATCACCTCATCAATTACCATTTATCATTGTGGGAAATTGAGATAGGAACTCAGGAACTCCAGCAGGAACCTGGAGTCAGGAACCGATGCAAAAACCAGAGAAGACTGATGCTTACTGGTTTGTTCCTTAGAGCCTGCTCAGTCTGTGTTCTCATTGAACCCAGAACCCAGAACAGGACCTTATACATTAATCATCATGAAAGTGCACCAACAGGTTGGCCACAGGCTGATCTGGTGGGGGGATTTTCTCAATTGAGATTCACTCTTCCAAGATGACTTCAGTTTGTGTCAAGTTGACATAACAAGTAGCCAGAATAGCGTTTCATTAACATTTGTAATTACATTATACTTATGGAGTGTCACTCAAGCCCAGTAAATTCTTGCTGGTTACTTACCTTCCTCTTCTATTAGTTGCTTAAATGAGCTTTAGTGTTTCCCCAAGGTCAGTTTTTATTTCCGGGACTTTGAAGTTCTATTGTTAAAGCACACATACAATTAGATTTGCTATATTTTGGTAATTTGATAGCTTTATCAGCAAGAAATGTATTTCTTTATCTCTGATGATATGTCACACTTTGACACAAGAGATCCAACAGCCATAGCCTCTGTGGGCATCTGCACTCATGTGCACAAGCCTTCCTTCCACACATGCATGAGCATACTTGTACATGCACTCATGCAAGCACACACACACACACACACACACACACACACACAGAGAGAGAGAGAGAGAGAGAGAGAGAGAGAGAGAGAGAGAGAGAGGTACATAATTAAAAATAATAAAATTTAAATCTCATAAAAGTATTTTTAGTTTAAAAATGTACTCATATATTATTTCTCATACTGTCATTTGGCCAAACTTTTGAGAGTAATTTTTTCATCCTTGTAAGTTTACTTTCAAATTTTTATAAAGAAAGCTAACTGGCAATACATTCTCTTAATTTTAAATGGATGGAAAAAAAACCTTATTTAAGATAGAAGCAATATATCAGAGACTGAGGGAATGTCCAACCAATGCCTGGCCCAACCCAAGACCCATCCCATGGGAAAGAACCAACCCCTGACACTACTAACAATACTCTGCTATTCTTGCAGAGAAGAGTCAAGCAGAGTTGTCCTCTGAGAGGTTCCACCCAGTAACCCCTCGAAACAGATGTTGAAACTGACAGACAAGCATTGTGCATTCTTAGGGAGCCTTGTGGAAAATGGTGGGATGGAGAAAAGGACCTGGAGGTGACAGAGCTTCACAAGAAGACCAACAGAGCCAACTAACCAGAGCCCAGAGGAGCCCGCTGAGACTGAAGCACCAACCAAGGACCTTGCATGGACTGGACCTAAACCCCTGGACCTAAAAAGATGGGCAGCTCAGACTTCATGTGGGTCCTCTAGGAAGGGGAGCAGGGCATCTGCCTGACATGGACTCTCTTGCCAGCTTCTCAATTACTTCCCCCCTGGTGGGATTGCCTTGCCATGCCACAAGGGAAGAGGACACATTCAATCCTGATGCAACTTGATAAGCTGGGGTGGATGGGAAGGGGGCTCCCCTTTTCTGAGGAATGGGGAGGGGGTAGAGGGAGAGGGAGAAAGCGTGGGACTAGGAGGTGAGGAGGCATGGGGCTAGAATCAGGATGTAAAGTGAATAATAAATGAATACATAAGTAAATACATAAATAAACTTACTTTAAAAAGAAAAAGACATTATTTGCACTTTATTTCTGAGATATTTGTTGTCTAAATATAGAATTACAAGCTTTTATTTTTTTCATTCAGTAAAGCCATTTCCTTATTTTTATCTGACTTAAGTGGTTCCCAATGAAGTGTACATTGTCATTCTTCTGTATTGACTCATCATTTTCCTCTAGTTGATTATAGGACTTTTTTTTAAATGATTTCAGCAATTATATTAGGATGTGACTTGGAGTGTCTTCATATTTCTTCTGCTTGAGTTAATTTTGAGCTCATTTGGACCCACTACAAGGAAAACTTCCTAAAAAACTACCCAGTGACCTGTGTAAATATATGTATTTGTGTCTGGATGTTAGACACAGCAGTTGGTACCTGATACTGTGTGCGTGTTGGGGAATAATTCCAGCTGGAGTCATGATGCTTTGATTCCTTTTCTTACTCAGTTAGTTTCCATAGATGCAAATCATACGGATTATTTCTTTTTACTAGGTTTGAGAGGACCCGTTTGCAGCCTTTTCAATAGATCTACAACTCTATGGGTAGGCACAGAGGTTGATAGGTATGTGACAGGTGACGATAATAGATAGATGGATGGCAGATAGATAGATAGATAGATAGATAGATAGATGAAGCATATACATGCATACAAAATAGATGATGACGTCTTTGAAACAACAGAACTTTAACTTTTTCTTTTGTTGGGTTCTTTCATTCGGTAGGCTGAAATCACATTTAGTAATCAAGGCTCTGAATTCCAAAATTACTTATTCTTCTCTCTTTCTCCACTCAAAAATTTGTCTTTCCTCTCTGTGAGAAGGGAAAAATTAGTCTGTAAAAAACACAAAATATCAAAGAAGAGGTTAAGAAGTTTGCCTCTGGAGCCCAGGTCCCGATGGTCCCTTTCTTAAGCGTTTGTTTTCTTTAAGTGTGTAAGGAAAGCAAGTCTTCTAATCACTCTGAGTCTTGATGTCTCTATTGCAAAGTGAAAATCATTAAAGTTGCTGTTAGAGACAAAGTAAGGAGTGGATAATCTTTTCCATTCAAAGAATTTTGTAGGAGAGGTATTCAGATTGCTGATAGATGCTAGTGGTTTTGTGCATTAGTATGTGACAATGAAGCCCTTGGTACTTTTTAATTTTAATTTAATTAATTTATTCAAATTACATCTCAATTGTTATCCCATCACTTGAATCCTCTGGCTCCTCCCTCCCTCCCTCCTGCTTTCACCCTATTCCCCTCCCCTAGGTCTGTGACCTAGGAGAACCTCCTCCCCCACTATATGGTCATAGACTATCAAGTCTCATCCTGGTATCCTGGTAAACAATGATTTTACAGACTGGAGTGAAGTTCCTTAACACAGACAGATCTCCGTTTGACCAAGTGCTTCATTTTTCTCTGTATTCCACATTCAAGCGGCAACAACGGGAACAAATAATATTTGAAAGATCAAGTGTATCTTCCGTGTATCACAATTCTGAGGGACCCGGAGGCCACAATCATGTTTATTGATTCGCTGGAAGGAGTAACACTACATGTGTGTAGTCACAAACATGGATAGAATTAATTACGGTGAAAGGATACATAACAGACTCCGCAGCAGCAAGGGGGCTTCTGGGTAATCTCTAGGTGAAAGCAGAGGTCTTAGGGCCTTTAAGACAGGAGCCCCCGAGGGAACACACGTCATCGCCCCACCTTTGAGTTGTGAAGTTGGTGATTTGTGGTCATTTCAAGAAGCTCAGTGTAGACTCAGTGCCTGGGATTTGTATTGTAGCCTACATGCAGGTACACTCCACCCACTGTCTAACGGAGTTTCGTATTCCTAAAGGAAAACAGGCTCAAACTTAACTATGTCTCTAGAAACAGTTTCAGGTGTCAGCAGAGTGACATACTCACTTCAACTGGGAGCAGTTTAAAGAATTGTAACGATCCTTTTGCCAATATGATCGCCAAGGCTCTGCCTTGCGGCCGGCTTTTCTAGGGAAACAGGTTTGAGACCTGCCATGTTTCTTCCTTCTCATGGGCAGGGTTGTAGCTCTGCTCATTAAGGCCTCCTACGTCACTCCTAATCCCCTCAAACTGTCTACAGGCTCAATTACCAAATAAAGGGAAGAAAGGAAAAGGTTAGTATCTAAACGCCCCGGCTTTCTGCACTATATTTCTAGCTCAATTCCACATGTTTGTGAATTAAAAATTTCTACAACTATTTCTTTTAAAGTCTTACTCTATGGGAGGCAGGGATTTTGCTGTTGTTATTTTTGGTTTTGGTTTTGGTTTTTAAACAGATACAGAGAACGGTGGTAGAATCACATCACTTGGTATTCAAGAAGAGCTTTTTCATTATACAGTCTCTAGCCAACTGTATTAATTATTAGAACATGTTTGATTTTATAATCACTGCTAGAATAAAATCGCTGCTGATCATGTAAGATTTAGATAAAAACAACACTTTGATTCATTTGCTTGTTAGTATCGCCTACTGCGGAAATAAGTTGCGCTCTGCAGTTGCATTTTGTGGTTTCTTACGGTGATGAAAAAAGATACATCATGTTTTCCTATGGGATTAGATCTCTGCCCATATCCTTGATAGTAATCCATTTTCTCTCTAAGAAGCCATCTCACATACTGAATTGAGGTCTAGCGTTTAACCAATAATGTACTGGCTTCTTTCTAACCGTATTCCATTGAAAGTTATTTGAAAGTGTGTGTGTGTGTGTGTGTGTGTGTGTGTGCGCGCGCATGCGCGCGCACTCACACATGTGCACGCACATGTGTGTAGATGCGGTGAAATCATATTTTGGTTTATTAGAGTGATATAACTAATTAAGCATTCATTTGTAGTTAGTAACAATTGCAGATCATACCTTTAAGCTTGATATTCTGGAAAGTAAAAACTAACATGTTTAAACAACCTAACCGTTTACCACAAAGCTCACAAACTTAAAATCTCGATCTTAAGAGAATTCTTTGATCAAAATGCACACTTATATGTAAGACTGTCATGTCAGAACCCAGCCTTTGGGCAGGCCTTGCTATCTGGGACAGCCTTCTTTCAAGGATGCCCACAGCCCTCTATTGAGACATTGTCTTTGAATCTCTAGCTAACAGACAGCCAGGCACCAGGATCTCTCACCTGGAAACAGGAGTCAACACTGAAGTTGAGGTATTGTGGTCACATCCTGCTCCCCACCTCCTTCCCTGCCTCCTGGCTGGAAACTAAGCAGCTAGCTGCAGCAGCCTTGCACCGTGAAATCTCCCTTCACAGCCATGTATACAAAGAGATCTAACTCCAGTCACGCGCCTCATCTCTTGGGGACCCGAGTATGCTGTCAATCTCTAGAGCTAGAGCCCGTACCACGCTCCTGTCTATCCAGAGCATTAATGACTCCTCTAATGAACTCTTAACTCACCAGTAAACTGCTTCAGTGTCCTTCTGGAAACACACGAAAGCCTCTCAGTATTTTATTTATTGAAAACATTATAAATTGATAAAGTAACTTCTTGCATTGTTTTAATTATTTACTGCCTTTTACTTTAAGTTTCAACACTCCCATGTTGTACTGTATATTTTAAGGCTCTTTTTTTTCCTTCTAAATATTATTTTAGCTTTTCCCCAGTTCCGCTGTGTATTTCTTTTGATCAGTTTAATTTTTTCATTTTGTAATGTTTATGATTCTTCTTTAACCTGTGAACTATGTACACATCTGATTTTTAAGTGTTTATTAAAATAGAATGACAAAGTGCTTTTCTAGCTTCTAATTATTTAACTACAATATTATCAGAAAGTTTTTTTTCCTAATTGTTAGTTCTCTAAAATGTACTAGGAGTCACTCAGGTTAGCTTCATCTACAAGCTGCACCTTTGAAAACACCACCCGAGGGCTCTGAGTTGGAATGTGCGCCTCTGCTTTTGGAATTTTAGCCTTCTTTGTGGATTCATGCCATCCTGTTTACTACTGACCAGCCTCCCTGGGCCCCTCTGAAAAGAAGAAGCCTTCTACCCACTCTCTTACGGCTTGTTCTTCCCCCTTACTGTCTATTTATTCTTTTTTGTTTGTTTGCTTGCTTGCTTTGTTTTATGAATGGGGTCTCACTATACAATCCAAGGTAACTTCAAACATGTGTTTCTCCTGCCTCAGCTTCTTGGGGGTTGGGATTACAGGCATGTGGCCTTATACTTAGCTAACCTCCCTCTCTTGTGACACCTCTTGCACAGGAAAAGTTTTCTTCTAGTGTGATGTACAGAGCATTTGTTTTTGGACCACCTGAAATATGTTTGAAAAATGCAGGCTTTATATATTTTTTTAACCGTAGAATATTTTAATTAGGCTCTCAAACCTGCTGTGTTAGAACTGCAAATACAGAGCTACAAATATCACTGTCAGTTTTGTGACCGCTCAAAGATGATATCTTCTTATTGTTGTTAATTTGTTTGTCTTTTATAGTCATGTCTCCATAATCCAACATCAAATTAATTAATGTTAGCGAATAAAAGAAATAATAGTGACCATATAGATGACTCAGTGGCTAAAAGGATATACTTCTTTTGCAGAGGACCTAGATTCTGTTCCCACCAGCCTCATAAGACAGCTCACTACTATCTTTTTTATAAATTAATGTATTCTTGTTACTTCTCAATGGTTATCCCATCCCTTGTATCCTCCTATTCCTCCCTCCCTCCCTCCCTCCCTCCCATTTTCCCCTTACTCCCCTCCCCTATGACTGTGACTGAAGGGGACTTCCTCCCCCTGTATATGCTCATAGGGTATCAAGTCTCTTCTTGGTAGCCTGTTATCCTTCTTCTGAGTGCCACCAGGCCTCCCCCTCCAGGGATATCTGCCTTCCATAGGCCTCTTTACTCAGATGTACATACTCATACACAGATACACATACACACACACACCAATTCAAGATTTTTAAAAAGAAACAATAAATGTAGTGTTATGTTAAAAAAAAATTCCAGCAGTTGCCCATGTGGAACAACTTCAGGGGAGGCTAATTGTTTGACACAGCCTTAGGTCTGAGCAATTCTCCCAGCTTTTAGTGCCCTGACTGAAACGTTAACAGTTCTGTAAGGTTTAACTGGTCAAACCTATTAGCATTAATGTATTCACGACTTCCAAGTATTTGATTTGCCAGGGTCCATTTGACATAACAAGACCCCTCCATCATTACTATGGCCCTTGTATCTGAGAATGAAAGGTGAAGTGGCTTGCCAAGGTGTTCAGGAGGAAGAAGGCAAAATTGGAAGCAGAGTCCTTGCAGTGTTCAGGAACAAAGGAAAGAAAGTGTGAAAGTATTCTGAAGAAAAGAAAGCAGCCAGATAAGCTACAGCTGCCTTCTCGTGGTTTGCGGGGATGGTATAATGCACAGACCTATGCATAAAGTGCAAGTGAGAGGAGACGAAGAGTCAGATTCACTCACTAGCACAAAACAGAGTCTATTAATACCAGGAATTAAAATTATAATTAAGCCAGCTAAAGCTCAAAACTTCCTAGTATAGTTTTGCCTTTATTTTCCTCTCTCTTTAAATAACAAAATTTGAATCATACTCACATCTGGCCACTAGTTTTGAGATTTAAAGGGAATATGACTAAAACGACTATTTCACCTTGATTCAAACTAATTAAATTTTCCTGTAGGCCCAGATTAAGTTACAAAATATGCTGATTCAATAGAGATGATAGAGATGTTTAATCACCACCACCACCGCCACTGCCACCGCCATCATCATCACCATCATCATCATCACCATAATCATCAGTAATAGTAATAGTAGTTGTAGTAAATCATCATCATCATCATCAGTATTAGTAGTAGTAGTAGTAAGGATTTGACCCAGGGTCTGAAACATGCTAGGGAAAAGCACCTTATTACTAATTTCTACTAAGGCTCTATCTATCTATCTATCTATCTATCTATCTATCTATCATTTATCTATATATCTATTTGAGACAGAGCCTCACTAACTTACACAGGTTAGCCTTGAATTCTGTCTGTAGCTCCAGCAGGCTTTTAACTTTCAATCTTCCTGCCTCAACCTTCCTGGGCTGGGATTACATTTCTTCACTAATGGGCCTTGCTATTATTTATTTTATTTTTTATGTTACCTTGTGTTTACTGGATATTACAAAGAGTATGGTGCTTATTTTTAATTACTTGAACATAATAACCTTAAAAAAATCATGTAGAAAAATGAAAATGTTATTTTAAATGGCTGAAGCCAATACAGAGTCTGTTAATATACAAATGACTAAATAAGCATATAAAATTTTACTACTTGATAAAAATATGTGGCCTATATATGTTTTTGGTTTTGTTTTTATTTATTTTTATTTTATTTTAATGGATCTATTCTTTTTTTTTTTTTTTTTTTTTTTTCCTCTTCAACGTCTACCACCAGATGGCGGTAAATGCACCGGCTATTCTCTGAAAAAAAAAAAAAGTGGTAACAACCTGATGAATTACAACTGAGTTTGTTTACAAGTGGTTTGTAGGAATAAATTTCCATTGGCAGGAAGAAAAACTGGGGGGGGGGGGGGGAGTAGGTTGAATATTTTTAATGCTAATTGGAAGACACCACAAGACCAGTGACAAAGAAGATATCACAAGGCTAGTGACAAAGAAGAACCAAAATAGAAAATGTTTCACGCTGAGTTTGGGAGAGAAAAAAATTTATATATAAATTGATCAATAAAAAAGAAGGCCAAATCACATGAATGTTTAAACCAAGGACCTTCCATTCAATGCTTGGTGAAATTTGACGTGTTTGAAATATTTTCACAGATTCTCTCACCGATACTTTTGCCTCTCTACTGTATAAACAATATGCCTGGGGGCAAATGGCAAAATGTATAACATCTTCCAAAATGCTGTCTATACCTTCAATACTCTTAAACTTGTCAAAACCTGTCAGAAACAACAAGCTTCAATTCTACCTCATGATACAGCAGCGCGCAGGACTTTCTCTGAGATTAATCTGAATGGAATTGAAGGATGTCAACATGGACCACTGCATAACAGGTAATGAGCAGGACAGCATACAGAACAAGATAGATGCTGTGGTCCATACACCCACAGAAACACAGCAGGCACCTTAGTTTGGGGTGTGACTTTTAAAGAGATTGGGAGACTGAAAGCATATCTAAGGAGCACAATCTGCCCCCAATAATCATAAAGACTAAATCTGTAGAAAGGGAGGAGATGGAGAAAACTGTAAATATGAGAAAGGCCATTATGTGAGAAAGAAGTGACATAAGAAGGCAGTAGAACAAGCCAGATGTCGAAATTCTTAAGGCGCTAAAGAAATATATGCAGCTTATAGACCTTTGATTCTCAGTTCTTACAGCATGCATGACTAAGACACAGCCTTGCAGCTCCTGCTACAAGCAACTGGAGATGCAACTCAAGCTGTCATTGAAGAAAAGCCAAACATAACAGAAAAGAAGCAAGCCAGCAAAATGTTCATGGGTCAGAAATGAGGAGGGAAGGATGGAAACTGGGACAGGGATGAAGGAGAGTGATGTTCTATGTCTTAGTTAGGGTTACAATCGCTGTGAAGAGACTCTTACAGAGGTAAGCATTTAATTGGGGGTTAGCAGTTTCAGAGGTTTCACCCATTATTACCATGATGAGAAGCATGGTGCCATGCGGGCAGGCATAGTGATGGAGAAGGAGCTGAGAGTTCTACATCTGAATCATCAAACAGCAGAAAGAAGAGCTGGCAAGATGGCAGTACTGTCTGCTCTTCCAGAGGTCTTGAGTTCAAGTGCCAGCAACCACATGGTGGCTCACAACCACCTATAATGTGATCTGATCCCTCTTCTGGTATGCAGGTGTACATGCAGGCAGAACATTCATATATATTAAATAAATAAATACATCTTTTAAAAAAAAAGCAGAAAGAAAATGCCACACAGCCTGGCTTGTGCATCTGAAACCTCAAAGCCTGTCCCCTGTGACATAATTCTTCCAACAATATCACACTAAAGTCCCACCTCCAAATAGTGCCATTCCCTATTGGCCTATGGGGGGGGGCTTTATGTTTTTTTCATTACATCACACTAAGAGACTCAGAATGGGACATGATGCCCAATGGCTTTTACTCAAACAGTCACAAAGTTTATGACCATCTTGACTGAAGAGAGCCAAGGAGTTGGAACAGAATCACTAGCACAATACAGAAACTTGAGTTGGCACTTCATAAACAGAAAATTAGTAAACAGGGGCAAGAGCACTCTGCTATTAAGTTGTGGAGAAATTTGTCTCTGCAGAGAAAGTCACCCGAGGCTCAGCCTTCACCCGTGCTAACTAGTGCTCAAGGCACTGGAAGGTACACTGCATGATGCCGGAGAAAAGTAAACTCTAACCCAGCTACAAAACCTATGATCTACAATGGTGCCCTGCCTGAAGGATACACTGGTATAGTGGTGGCACATAGCTTGTGGAAATAACCAGCCAATAGCTGGTGGATTTAAGACCTACTGCATGAGATGTTTGAGGCAGCTATGAGCAACCGTTGTCAGAGATGTATGGCCTCACTTTATTAGTGTTGAGTGGGTTTCCCAGAACCCCTCTCTTACCATGCTGATAGCTTTTTTTTTTAAAGAAAGGGTTTATTTGAGCTTAAACTTGCAGACAACAGTCCATCACTGAGGGAAGTCAGAGCATACTCTCAAACAGTGCAAGAGCAAGGAGGCAGGACTGATGCAGAGGTCATGATGGGGTGCTGCTTACTGGCTTGCTCTGCCTGCTTTATTTTATTTTACTTTATTTTATTGTTTTTGTTTTGTTTCGTTTGTTTTTGTTTATATATTTTTTATTTAAATAATTTATTCAGATTGCGTCCCAGTTGTTATCCCCTCACTTGTATCTTCCTGTTTCCCCCTCCCCCTCGCTATTTCATCCTACTCCCCTCCCCTAGGCCTGTGACAGAAGGGGACCTCCTCTCCTACCATATGATCACAGCCTATCAGGTCTCATCCTGGTAGCCTGATTACCCTTCTTCTGCGTGCCACCAGGCCTCCCCACCAAGGGTAAGTGGTGAAATAAGGGGCACCAGAGTTCATATCAGAGGCAATCCCTGCTCTCCTCACAACTGTGGAGAACGCACTGCCCATTGGCTAGATCTGAATAGGCGGTATAGGTTTACGGCATGCATTGTCCTTGGTTGGTATAGTAGTTTGTGCAAGGCCCCTGAGTCCAGACCCGTCCATCTTGATGGTCTTCCTGTAGGATTCTAGGACCCTCTGGGTCGTTCTAGCTCTCCATTCTCCCATACCTCTCTCACCTGGAGTCCCAATAGTAAGTCCTAGCATCTGTCTCAGTCCCCAGCTGAGTGAAGACTCTCAGGGGACATCCATGTTGGGCTAGTGTCCAATTATAAGTGAGTATATACCATGTGTGTCTTTCTGGGTCTGGGTTAACTCACTCAGGATGATCATTTCTAGCTCCATCCATTTGCCTGCAAATTTCAAGATGTCTTTGTTTTTAATAGCTAAGTAGTATCCCATAGTGTAAACGTACCACAGTTTCTTTATCCATTCTTTGACTGAGAGACATTTAGGTTGTTTCCAGGTTCTGGCTATTACGAATAAGGCTGCTATGAACATAACTGAGCAAATATCCTTGTTGGGTGGTAGAGCATCTTTCGGATATATTCCAAGGAATGGAATAGATGGGTCTGGAGGTAGCCCTATTCCCAATTTTCTGAGAAAATGCCAGATTGATTTCCAAAGTGGTTGTACGAGTTTGCACTCCCACCAACAATGGAAGAGTGTTCCTCTTTCTCCACATCCTCGCCAGCATGTGCTGTCACTTGAGCTTTTTGATCTTAGCCATTCTGATGGGTGTAAGATGGAATCTCAGAGTCGTTTTGATTTGCATTTCTCTGATGACTCAGGACATTGAGCATTTCTTTAAGTGTTCCTCAGCCCTTAGATATTCCCCTCTTGAGAATTCTCTGTTTATGTGCTTACAGCATTTTAGCCTTGACTAGCTAGCTGCTTTCACGATGATCAGTCATGTTCAACACTGTACATTCTTGCTTTCATTTGGCCTATGACTCATTGTAAAGTAGACTGGAAAATTACAAGGTATGTGAACTTTCTCAGCCAGTGTTGCCAAATATTGAGGTATTTGGATAAAAATAATCATTGACCAGGAGTATAGATGTCCCTCCCTCTCAATACCCCATTTCATCCAGCTGTCTCCAAATATCCAAGGGTATGCCTGAGGCAGGAAAAGGAGATATAAAGGTTATTGCACAATCCAACATTTAAATGGAATATTCCATAAAGTAGTGGTAGTAAATCTCTCCTTCCTTGAGAGACTCCAGGAGTAGCTGGAGGACTGTGTTCCAAAGCTACTTTAAAGGATTCCTGGAGAAGTTCAGGCCAGATATATAGTTATAGACATTGTGTCCAGTCAGATACTGCACACTCTTTCTAGAACATTTGTGACAGGTGGGCTGATTAAATCATGATCCCAGTGGTTCAGAGATAATTAGCATGGTCCAGTAAATAACTAAAGCAAGGACACAGCAGAACAAGTGCTCAGCTATTCAAAGCCAGAGTCTTTGAGTAGAGAAATTCTGCCTTTGGTTTAGACCAATGTCCCATGCTAAGTACATTCGGAAATGTCCAGACGTTTGACCACCTTATGGAAAAGGAATTACAGATTTACATAAGCTCAATTTGTACTTGAAAACTGGCAAAACATTTAAATCAACCATTTGAAAAACTGGTGAGAGTAAATGCTTGTTAGTAGGCCGTGTGCTACGTGTTGTGGGACATGAACACTTCTAGGTTTCCCTACACAGGCAAAGAAAACAGAGTTTGCTAGAGGGTGTCCTGCAGCCAGGAACACCCATTGGATGTTGTGATTTGCTAAGGAATTAATGATTGGTCCATTCAGTTTTGCCAAAAATCTGATTTTTCTATCAGGCTATTGGAAGCTTGTAAAAGTCACCTTACTATAATAAACCCAGTTGAGCTACTTTGTTCAAAAGCCGAAAAATTTTATAGCTGATCTTAGTTTTGGCATATCATCAAATAGCTCTCAGCAGACTTATTAATAGAATTTTACTGTGGAAAAAAAAGTGGATGGTATTATACAAAAAAAATTAGTAGCAGGATGAGAGGAAAACAATATGAGAATAACAGTCTTCTCACCATAGAAAGAGAGCCTTTCATATCCTTGACAAATGAGATCTCATTTTTGTTTTGTTTTAAATAGCTCTGGCTAGTTTGGTCATTTATTTTCAGTCAGGTGAACAAGAAGAGTGAACCCGAATGTCAACAACAGGAATCTGAGGGCTGTAATTGGGAAGAGTTAAAGAAAAGAACATCAGCAGTCACCACTGCTGTGACTAATGGATGCTCTAGTACTGCAGGAGAATGTCACTGTAATGACGTGGACAAGTAGTCCACATAATGGAAAGAAAGTGAGCTGGAGGTGAGGAGAGGGGGCCGGGGGAAAGGATGGTCTACTTGAAACATACTGTACTTGGAAATGCCATAGTGCTATACAATGATATTATGCATGCCAATTAAAGACAATTATGTGAATGGCTCCCTGTGTCACAAAGACAGGATTTTACTCCTGGTTATATTTTTGAAAGGAAAACTGCAAACACTCAATAAATGCTTGTTGAATAAATGCATGCTTTGTTTGTTATGCTTCAAAATGTGTCATTACAGCAGTGCATGGTGGTGCATGCCCTTAATCCCAACACTCAGGGAGGCAGAGATAGGTAGATCGCCATGAGTTCAAGGCCAGCCTAGTCTACAAAACAACTTCAAGGCATCCAAGGCTACACAGACAAATCCTGTCTCAAAAAACAAAACAAAACAAAACAAAATAAAAACAAACAAAAAACCCCCACAAGTTGTCATTACAATTAAGACAGAAAATAAAAACTTCAAATTTTTATTAATAGAGCAGATATTAAAAAAGAAATATTTTGAAACCCTATAAGGAATATTTTTCAGAATCATTAGATGTTGTGTGAGAGAAAGCCATGATGTGAGAGAGGGAAAAAAGAAAAAAGAAATGAAATCCTTCCTGTGTGTTCAGATTGTTTAAAAAGATATTTCAAACTTTTACTATTTCCTCTTCTCAAAGTTGAATGACCTTAAAATAATACACTTTTAATTTCAGACATTAAGAATATATAACTCATTGCACACAGGAAAATGTGCATAAATAAAATATATGCATTACTTTTAGAAAACTATCGGACTTCTTTTTTTTTTTCCAACAAGTTTCAATATGTAGCCTGACCTAGCCCTAAATTGCCAATTCTCCTGCCTCAGTCTGCTGAGTGCTGGACTACAGACATGTGTCACTATGACTAGCCAAATTTAGATTCTTTAAATAAAGAAATAAATGTTTAAAATATAATAACATATACTAATCGAAAATGAGCCACCTTACAATGATTAGAAAAGGCAGTTAATATTACAGATAATAAAAATGTATGTAATTTCTGGATTTTTTCTAAACATCTATCTAACCAGGTATTTATGCACAACATTGGTTTGGGGGAGCTGTTTTGCTTTGTTTGCTGTGCCTTCATTTGCTTGGTTTCCTGCAGTGCTAGGAATCAAATATCAGTCCACAAGCAAACAGAGAAAGCCCCCTCCTACTGAGCTACACATCCATCCCTATTCTGTG
This sequence comes from Acomys minous, assembly GCF_964271855.1. Taxonomy (NCBI): domain Eukaryota; kingdom Metazoa; phylum Chordata; class Mammalia; order Rodentia; family Muridae; genus Acomys; species Acomys minous. The sequence goes on along the minus strand of NC_140485.1, from coordinate 126,831,106 downwards.
CTGTATCTTATCCATTAATATTGAAATAACATTAAGACACAGCATAATAAATGAAATCCAGCATTTTTTTTACCACCTGCCTATAACTTCTCATTGTGAGCTCTGTCTTGGCTTTGTGGTGCTACAATAGAATAGTATGTGCTGAGACGTTAAGGGAAAGGAAATATATCTCTTACAGTTGTGGAGGCTGAAAAATCCAAAATTAAGGTGCTAACCTTTGGCAAGAGGGTCATCTTACTGCGTTATCCCATGACAGAAGGCAAATGGTGCAGAGTGTGAGCCAGAGGAACAGATTAAACTCATGGCCTCAAGTTCTTTCATAACCATCATTAGCTTGAGTATGAACTGGAACAGCCATGACCTAAATAATTTCTAGTAGGCTCCACCTCCTAAGTCTGCAGAATTGGGTATTAAATTGCCACACATGTTTGGGGAGGAGGAAATATTCAAACCATAGGTCCATTCTTTGATGACATAGTATGCTACACCATCCCAGATAAGAGTCAGTGTACCCAAATATGGGAAACTTGGCTTCTCTGAGGATAGGAGGTAGAGAGATTGGAGTCAAGCTCTATTACCTGAATCAAGGCATCAGTTTTGGTAATGTTTTACATGATCTAATTGAAAAGTTATGGTAAAAGAAATATTTTTCATATTCACAACTCATACACTACCAAAATAGCCACTGGCCAGCACTTCCATCTTGATCCTTCATAATACTTTATACCTCTATGATAGCTCAGTGGTCCAAAGCTGACACCAATGCTTTCAGGGTGGATGTGAGCACTATGGGAGCTGGCTCATTCTCTGTTCTCTGCACCTTCCAGTCTAAACAAATTCATGCTTGTACCTTACCATTGTACTGAATGCTAATCCTCTTTATTTTCATTACAAGGTCAGATTCTTTCCTTTTCAATTACTATTCTTTTGTTTTGATTTTAAACTATTAATCTCTCTCTTTCTCTCTCTGTCTCTCTGTCTCTCTCTGTCTCTGTCTCTGTCTGTCTCTGTCTGTCTCTCTGTCTCTCTCTCTCTCTGTCTCTCTCTCTCTGTCTCTCTCTCTTCCCTCTCTCTCTCTCTCTCTATCTCTCTCTCTCTCTCTCTCTCTCTCTCTCTCTCTCTCTCTCTCTCTCTCTCTCTCTCTCTCTCTCTCTGTCTCTCCCCCCCCCCATCTCTTGTTTAGGACACAGGTGTCACCATTGTGATAAGTACCCTCAAGTCATCACCTCACTGCTACCAGATTCTTACCCATGTTTTCCAGATGAAATGGACACAGTCAGAGATTGTTATTGATCAGGTAATTTTCAGCCCTTGTTTTCTTCCCATAATAAATGTTGAAAATTGGGTTTGAGCTTAGCAAGTATTTTATATCTTACAAGGAAACTGGTTCGGTTTCGATGGGATTGGTTGTACTTAAATTACTAAGTAGGTTGACATTTGGACTTTAATCTAGAAATTCATTTGGTCCTCACTTCCTTGTTCTTGTCTCAAAGTAGGGCCCAAGGGCTCTTAAAAGGAATCAGAAGTGTGATTCTGCCAGCCACACATTTATTATCAGATAGGAGAAAGAAAAAAAATAGATCCTTTGGTAACCCTATCCCTTTTACAGAGTGAAGAATATATTTGCAGAAGAAAGACAGGCAAAAGTTGGAGAAGCAATGTGGGTTAAAGTATTCCTGCTTGTTGGAAAGAAGGAAGAGCAGCAGGAAGTAATGACCATTGTATAACTGATGGCATGCAAAAACACCTTAGAGGGTCAGCATTTGGACTTCTTTTGGATAGGGTACAAGCACAAATTGTACTGCGCTAATGTGGTTAGACCAGAATGTTCAGAGAATGAGCCAGGTCCCAGATAGCTCACATGCACGTTGAAAGCACTGGTGTCAACTCTGCACCGCTGAGCTATCACAGATGTATGAAGTATGAAGTTGCTCCTCTCTTACAACTTTTCACACTTTCCAAGTGTACTTGCATGCATAGTTTAAGAGTGTGTTAATCAAGGGCACAGGACAAAGTGAGGGTTCAGGTCAAGAGACTTGGCACTTTGCCCAAGTCAGTGACTAATTTTCCTGGCTGGCCTTGAGCACCTTCCAGAATGTCTATGGACCTAACTTTCTCACACATTGGTAAACATTATGTCATCTCTGTAGGGTCCTTTCCACCTACAGAGCTCCATAATTCTAGATCTCTGTCTTGTTTTCATAACTCAGGTTCATTTTTCTGTTATTAGCACATCTACTCACTGCACAGATAAAGTATATTAAATCATTATCTGCACTTGTCTGTCTACTAGGATTGGAAATGTCACATATTCTATGCACATAGACCTTGGGAATTCTAAGATTATATTCAGGAATAGATTCCAAACTCTGCTGCACATAGATGTAGTAAAATCAGATTACATGGCTGTATAAAACGGCAGGAGACTAACAACAGTTAGCTTTAGAATACCATTAGTTTATAAGCCATATCCAATGATTTGCATAAACAATATGGAGTCTACGTTATTTTCCCACTATCCACATGAACTAGGAACTCTGGAGAATGAAATCAACATCTCAGATTATTCAAACAATGGGTAGATGGCTGTCCCGTCTTCCAGCTTAAGCTAGTTTCCCTTCTTCAGTTGTCTTCTTGCTCCATAGTGACACAAACACTGCTCTTGATGTTATAAGTTAATGCAGGAGCTAGGCTCACAGAGGAGGAAGCCAACATAGAATTGCCATCCAGAAAGAGCTTTTTTTAGGAAAGAGAGCCTGGTGAACAAGGGGCACAAGATGAGAATACTATAGGCATTAGGAGAGCATTAGGGGAGACAGCGTGAAGTGAAAGAGTAGAAAAGGTAACCATTGCGTATACATGGATGAGGCCAGTGCTCAAAGGAGAAAGGGACTTAGGAGAAATCCTCTGAGAAAAGGGGATTTTCTGACTTTTATGAGTTTGCAGGGGCTTGGGGGAAAGTCCCACACTATGTTATTTGCTCTAGCATAGATTAGATGCCAAGGAATCAGGTACTGGGCAGGACCATTAGCTTAGTCTGTAGCTGCAAATGAGAGAGTGAGAGAGAATGTGCATCACAGACTCATGGGGCATTTTCTTAACTAGTGACCAATGTGAGAGGACCCAGCCCACTGTTGACAGTGTCACCCTGGGCAAGTGTTCCTAGAATGTATAAGAAAGAAGGCTGAGCAAGCCTCTGGGAGCAAGCCAGCAATCAGCTTTCCTCTCCTCCATGGCTGCTGCCTCCAGGCTCCTACCCTGAGTGCCTTTGCTAATCAGATTGTGATATGGAACTGAGAGTTGAAACAAACTCTTTTCTCTGTAACCTGTTTTTGGTCATGGTGTTTTTTATCACAACAAAACCCTAACTAGGGCAATCCTGTTGTAGAAAGACTAGAAAACCCTCTTGATCAGGTCTATGTGTAACAAACAGCGTGTCTTAAAAAGGCCTTGTGACCTCCAAATGCAGAAGGAGGTGAGTGCTGTGTACATGACCTATAAAGGGTCATGACCTCTTGGCCAAGGAGCTTTTTGAACCTACGTCCAGTTCCATTCTCAGGAGTATCCTTTTCTCTTCTTTAAGAAACTGACTTTATTTCTATCACCATTCATGTGTTTCTTGTTTGAATCTTTGTTTTGGTACAAAGGAGCCTGGAAATCTCAGTGGATGACCCCAGACTCAGATCCACACCAATAGATACACTACTAGGGAAAATGAGGTTTCTTTCCATTGGAGTCTGAATGATGGATGTTGTTGGTTTTCCTGCTAAGATTCCTCTGTGGCTGGTGAAAACTAGAAAGTATAAGGCATGTGATGGGGACAGTGTGTGTCTGACGACCTCCTGGACTCCATCAGCAAGTGCAGCAACAGCACAGGAGTAGCTCAATTTAGACCCAACAAAGGGGGGAGGTGCCAGCTGCTTGACAACAGGGAAATAACTGGCTCAGAGAGAAAGCCCAGTGGGAGGTCAGACATCCTAACTGCGCTGCCACTATCCACCTTCTACAGACACTGGCCAGCCTAGGAGATACAGGAAGATTTGCTTTCCCCTATTAAAGAAAAACGCAATGCTCATCTCTCTTTATGACTTCCTTTAGAGTTACAAAATTGTAAAGGGGACTGGTGGCACAGCCTCATGGGTACAGTCACTTGCCTCCAAGCCTGACAACCTGAATTTGAGCACCAGAACTCACATGGTGGAGGGAGACAACTGACTTCATTGACTTTGACAAGTTGTCCTCTGACCTTCTCCCATACCCACGCATACACATGCATGCACACACAGACACACACTTACACGTATATTTAAAAGAAGAAAGAGAATCAATGTCCCCATGAAGTCTCCTTCTTAATCATGAAGGAAGAAGTGAAGCTGCATGAGAATTTTAAAAATAACCCTCCCAAAAGAGACACACCAAAGAATTGAGGCCTCGCTTGGCAGACCTATAGTGAGGCCTCAGCTAGGCACAGGGACAGTCTTTTTCTTTTTTTCTCCTCTCACTGTTTCAGATGGAACTTTTCCAGCAGATTGATTTTTCTCCAAGAAGAGGCAAAAAGACAACATACCAGGCTAGAATGAGGTAAGAAAAGCCTTTAAGACCTTCATTTGTACTAAATTGGTCACAAGGAAGCAAATGTTGCTTTAAAAGCTTTTCGCAGGGCATCTCATCGCAGCTCGCTCTGAGACGGAGATAATCGCCTCCAGCTGACCTCTAATTACCTAGTTTGGATTGGAGCCACACCGATTATGTGCCGCCAAATGGGTTTCACTGGAACTCAGATTTTCTAAAAATAAAGCAGCCGACAACTCAGAGCGAGTACCAGTCTCCTTGGATGAGTCACCCCACAGACTAAACTTAGCAAGGCTGTGATGTCCGCTTGCCAGAGCTCTTGCTGTCTTGATCTCATGGGTAGGAAATGCTGTCTTCTAATATCCTTGAAAATCAGCCATTCTGTCAAAAGGCACATGTGTCCGAGAGACAGAAAGATGGGTTTCTGAGGGGAAAAAAAACCTGGCCCTCTAGCCAGAGGCTACTGCCATGATGACAGTAAGTGGTACCCATGCAGATGAAATGGCTTAGTGATGGTGAGCCAAGATGGAAAAAACACCATATCACTAATTCACAAACGAATATTTGTGACAGATGACAGCTCTCACCGACTTGCCACTTTGAGCGCAGACTATAAATATCAAATGAGCTTCAAGGGAAGGTCATACTGTAGGAGACTCAGGCCTTGCCCAATGAATGTCCTTGTCCCAATGATAATTAAAAAGACAGAGTAGAGCAGAGGAAAGTATGAGACTGATAACTAACGGATACCTCTATTTTACCTGCTGGGTGAACTAGGACAATTTACCTAAGATCTCTGTGCCTCGGCTTCCATCAGCAAAACATAGGAAAAGAACTATTGGAATCACAGTGCCCCTCTGAAATGAAGAAGGTTTTCACAAACGGAAGCAAATATTTGTTTGTATCTAGATGGCATACTTACAGAAGACTTGGGGTGCCACATGTTAGAACAGCTCGTGACTGCCTTCCCTTACACTCACTCCCTTGCACTATTTGTTCTCCCAGGTGTACACAGTGCAGCAGCCTTTATCAGGATAAAGTTAGGAAAATAATGTTCATCCTAGAGCGAAATGAGAGAAGCTTGATAGGTGAAGGTAACTTATCTAAGTGGTGCCTCTAATGGAGGATTAAAACATGTGCACCGCCACTCTTTTGTTTCTGTCCCCATGTGACACCTGTCCAAGTAAAGGGAAATGAACATATTAGATGAACAGGTGTTTGGTTAGAGACGAGAGGAAGATCAGTGTCTGGGCTTGGTACAGTGCCATTTCACTAATTGACAAAACACATCCTACCTGCATCCGCTGACCTAGATATCCCTCTCCAATGATGGCTACCTTCCACAAATAATTACACTGTGCTTTTGAGCTGAGGTTGAGGCCAGAAGTCACTTGGCTCTGACTATCACAAGAAAGGAGCTGAGGTCTACAGAACAAACAGAAAGAAGGAGGCGATGGTAGTGGTGGTGGTACTGCTGGTGGAGGAGGAGGAAGAGGAAGAAGAGAGAGATTAAAAAGGTAGCACAGTGGTTCTCAACATTTCTAATGTTTCAACCTTTTAATACAGTTTTACATGTTGTGGGGACCCCCAACTATAAAATTATTTTCATTGCTACTTCGTAACTGTAATTTTCTAGTTATGAATTATAATGTAAATATCTGTGTTTTCTGATGGTTTTGGGCAACCCCTGTGAAAGGGTGGTTCAACCCCCAAAGGGTCAAGACCCACAGGTTAAGGACTGCTGATCTAGAATGAAGAACTTGAGTAAATGTTTTCTGAAGCTTGTAAATAAGCCAAAGATATTCATGTGTCATCATTTCATTGTCAATTTACATATGTGAGGAGTAACAAATATTTCAGTCATTGTCTAAGAAGCCCAGGAGCTGACTATCTTAGTGTTAGACCACTTATCTGGTTTGTGTTAGGCCCGCAGTTTGATCTCCAGCACTGCAAAACAACAACAACAACAACAACAACAACAACAACATACACACATACATATATACACACAGACACACACACACACACACACATGGGATGAATTTTTAATGTCTAGGAAAGTAAGTTCTGAATCAGGAATAATTTCCATAATTTCCTTTCACTTTAGACATTTTTATGTTTGCATCCCAAACAACCATGTTATAAAATATTGGAAAGTTTTTTAATCTGGTTGTGTATATGATTGAGGAAGTCAACATTAATGAGCAAATATAAAGATGAAAAACAAAATTACATTTGCTATCCAAGTAATAAACATTTATGGGCAAACAAATAAACCCTAAATGACCTTGGGTAAGATATTTGTCCTTTCTGAACCTCAGCTCCAACATCTGTATGGAGGGGTTAGCAATATTTGCCCCACTGTCTTGTCTTCAAGAACTTAGACATAGACAACAGAATGTTTAAGAACATACTATCCAACCTTAAGAGCAAAGGCCAAATTTTGCAATGTTGTTATTGTTTTGTCCTGCCTTTCAGAGTTGGACAGAGTGCCTCAGACTGTCCTAGGCAGATTTTTTTTCCATTGTGACCTAGTTATAATGGGCCATAGAGAATGCTGTTAAAAAACATCTAATTCTTCTTGAAGAGCTCTGAGCGATAAACCAAAGGCTTGTATGACCTTCCACCCATCATAATGGCATGAAGAAAGGCCATTTATAAAGCAGAGTGTCACAATCATATGAGCAACGAGTGATGTCAAGGACATTTTCTCTCAATGCCACTCTGTGCAGTCTCTGCCTTAGTAGAAGTTTATCCTAATAGAGTAAGCAAATGAATCCCCAAGATAGAACTTCATGGTGTATTCAGGAAGCTATAGAATTCAAAAGAGAGAAAACAAGAAAGTCCTGCTGTCTGCCCTGCTCTACCAACATAATTAACTCTAACATTACCCTTGAAAATAAGCAAGACATAGACTTACGTGTCACTCTTCTACAGTTACCATGTTCCTTATTCTCTTTAAAAATACCAAGCACACTGTTGGGATAGTGCATGCTTAATAAAAATTCATTTTATTTATCATCATACCTCCTTTTGTAGTGGCAAACTCATTTTGAATTTCTATTCAAAATGATCATACTAGAAATTTTCTAAGATTTTAGTGTGCAGAAAAATAATTACTCGAGTAGTAGTACTATGATTTGACTAAGGAACCTTGTTTCTCCATGTAACAGTATTGGTACGGTGGGTTGTTGAAAGCTGTGTCCTTGGGGGAGATCATTAGGTCATAGGGGGAGGAGGTACAACTGTCAGAATCTGTACTGACATGGGTCTTGCAGGACAGCATGTGTTGCATGAATGAAAAACAAGGCTACTCCTTTTTTCATGTGGCCATTTCTCTTTCTCTTTCTACATTATGACTCCCTAAACAAAAACACCATGCTGTTTAGATTTTGCAGATTAAAAAAAAAATCATGAGTAGAGTGAAGGGGCTAAGACTGTTAACTTTGTACATTATCTATACTTAGTATTCTGTTCTAGAAACATAGGCTAAGCTAGGCATGATGCTGGCAAGTATGAACATAGACCTTATCTGTGCTGAGGGAAGGAGAGTGGCAGCCTGGATTACTTCTGTGCTTCAGCATCATATGGGAGATGCTTACCGTGGATTGAAAAGGAACAGAAAGCAGTGCAGCGCCATCACTCCTCAAGGACCTGCAGTGGAAGCCCTGGTGATTATTAAGGCCCTCAGGATCATCCCAACACAGAAGAGGCAAGGGCCTCACAGTAGGATATAAGGCTCCATTTATCCTGTAACTGTCCCTAACAGACATCCAGATCTTCCTTTTAGCATTTTAAAAATATTTATTTTATTTTTATTTATGTGTCTTTGTGTGTGTGTGTGTGTGTGTGTGTGTGTGTGTGTGTGTGTGTGTGTGTGTGTACATGTATTGGTCTAATGGAGGCCAGAATAGGACATCAGAGCCCCTGGACTTGAAGTTACATGTGCTTGTGGTCGAGCACTGCCTAATATGGGTGCAGGGAGCTCTGGTCCTCTGCAAATACAATAAACATGTCTAACTGCTGAGCCATCTCTCCAGAACTTTTTTTTTTCATTTTGGTTTGAGACAGGGTTTCTCTGCATAGTCCTGGCTGTCCTGAACTCATTTTGTAGACAAGGCTGGCCCTGAACTCACTGAGATTAACCTGCCTCATTGCATTTATATTATTTGTGTTTATAAAAATTGAAATTATGTGTGTGTAAGTCATAAGACAATTAGCTGTAGTTGCTTTTCTACCAGAAATCTAATTTAAATTGTCAGATTTAGTGGCAAGTGCTTTTACCTGCTTGGACAGCTCACAAAGCCCCATGACTTTCATTTAGTTTAATGCATTAAATTTTAGTGTACATCCTTACTTTATTTTGAGTCTTTTGCTGTTGTTCTTTTTAATGCTGTATTTTATCGAGGTGCTCTGCCTTCGACTCATTATTTAAGAAATATATATCTGTGTTTATTAGATCTCTTAGTTTTTGTTGTTATTTGGTACTTCAAGGTGTGTGTGTGTGTGTGTGTGTGTGTGTGTGTGTGTGTGTGTGTGTGTAAGAGAGAAAGAGAGAGACAGCTATCAGGTACACATGTACTTACAAGTGTGCATGCATGGGTATGCATGCGGAGGCCAGAGCTCAACCACAGGCAGGTGTACTTCTTTAAAAAAAGTAATAATAATACTCAGCATCTCTGACTGGATTGAAACTTACTTACTGGGTGAGGCTGGTGGACCAGTGAGTTTTGGGGACCCTCCTGGCTTCCTTCTCAGTTGCTGGATTGCATGCGCACATCACAAAGGCCTTCTTTTATGTAGGTTCTAGGGAATCTTAGAAAGTCAGGTCCTAGCTTATTTTGGTGGTGCACTCCTTTACTCCCAGCACTTAGGAGGCAGAGGAAGGTGGATCTTTGTGAGTTTGAGGCCAGCCTGGTCTACAAGTGAGTTCAGGACAGCCAAGGCTACACAGAGAAACCCTATCTCCCAAAACAAACAAAGAAAGCCAGATCCTTATGCTTGCAAGGTAAGCCCTTTGTCAATGGAGATGTAGCCCTTGGTTCAGGCTTTGTGACACTGATAACCATAAGAAGTCACATCTTCAGAAAAAATTTTATTTAAAAAATTTCAAACCCTTGATCTTGATGTATAAAGAAGAGTGATCCCCAAATTCACTGTGGTATTTTGTATGTTATAAAGTATGAGAGTATTATTCAAAGCTTAAGATAAATAAAATGCCAAAATGCCTTGGCCAGCAGTCAGGGTTCATTTGCAATGCACCATTGGCTGATCTGACATTAGCTGACCTTTCCAACTGGGCATCTACAACCCATGAGCATTTCTCAGAGTGTCAAAAACAGATTCATAAAAAGCATGAAGAGAAGAAGAGAGAAAACTTGCTGCAAGATCTCTGTGCCTAAAGAAAACAGTCACACACAGGGCACTCTTAGCCGTCCCTTCGTCAGACTAGTCTAAGGGGTGAACTCAGAGGACCTCGTTAATCTACAGGGCAAACTGAAAATACAGAACAATCACCATCCATGTACCAGTAAGACATACGTACCCTTGTTTCCAAATTACAATGTGAAAGTTTTAGGAAAAGACACCAAAAAAAAAAAAAAATCCTTACCTGGGACACAATGGGACTTGTAAGGGACTTTACAGGTTTAACCTAAAGGTCAGCCCGCTGTCCATGCGGCCCACACACTTTTTGTTCTTTCTATTTTTCTACCTTCTCCCCACCCCAGTTTATCCTCTTGACCTACTTCTAAAGATGTCTGCCCACTTGGATGAGTACCTTTCTTTTTCCCCTCCTTTCAGCCAGATCTCTACTGAGGACTTGACTGGGAGCCAGGAGCTCCACTAGACTAGGATTTAGAAAGAAAGGAAAATAAATGATCTCTTAACTCTGGGAGAAGCCACATACAGCAAACGCTCTCCCCTTGACTTCTTCTGAAGGCTTGTGTATTGCTTTCAGTCACGCATGAAGACATTTGGAGCTATAAGAGGCTAGAAGGTGTACTCCGTTCACACAGCAGTGGAGGCAGATGAGACCGTCCCCAGGGCAGGACCCGGGGCTTCTCCTCTGGGTCTCTGCTTTGAGTGCCCCTCATCGTCTTTCCCCCCTTCCACCATTCTGCACCTGGGCTTCCCAATCTTTCTTCTGTTTTCAAACTCCTCACAATCTCCCTTCTCCTTTGCCTTACATGGTAATTAATTATAACTGAATAAAAAAAATCCACCTGAGTTGCCCACAGCCCTGTGAGAAGAATACGATGTCTATGCCTTTGTTCACCTTCCCACAGAAGATCACAACACCCAGACCTTAGAGGAACACAGACCTTCATCCCTGCTTTATAGAGAATGGCTGTGTTTGTTTTCTTTAGGATTCTCTGGTCTTCATGAGGCTTATGGGTATAGAGATGAGTGAGACCTTGAGTCCTAGACCAATAGTCTCCCATCTTCGGATACCTCCTCTGACCACTTTATGAATAAGTAAAGCTGAACTGGGAGACAACGCAGAAAAAGGATCGTAGAAGGAAGGGGGGAAGAAGGGAGTCAAGAAGTGGGCAAGAGAAGATCAGGCTGCATCATGAGTGCTCATAGCTTGAAAATTTGCCACCGAAGCCATATCACTTGTTGACATAAAAGGCAAGTCGAAACCCATAAAGAAAGGGGAGAGAACTGGGAGGTGAGCATGCTCAGGATCCCAGAAGCACACAGTCCATCTGGCAGGAATAAATGTTTGCAGTGCTGGTTTCATAGAAGGAGTCTGGTTTCATAGAAGTTTTTTTTTTTTTTTTGAAAGGGGACATTGAAGAAGTTACAACAAAACAGCACAGGGTTTTAATTGGCCAATACTCTAACATTTGTGTTAAGAAAGTATTAAAACACCTAGGACTTTTAGTCCCTAAGCAGAGAAGACTGAGAGAAAATCAAGGACCTATCCCCATGCTGCCTTGGGGACACACTTCCCTAAACAGAGAAAGTGTTCTGCCTCCTGCACACACCACAGGTCACATATGAACTTAGACTGCATCCCTGCAGTACAAACACTCTCACCCCCTCAGGAAACCTTTAAGAATAGACCTCATGCTTTCCCCAGCAGGAATGAAGGGGCCACTTATGTAGGCCCCTCAATGTGCTGTTTCCTGAGATATAAATAAATCTCCCCCCTGAAGGATGCCTTGACTCAAGGTCCTTCCCAGCAACTGTCTTTTCCACGTCTCCTTTCCTAAAGCCCAACAGAAAGTGCACAGAACAAGTTATCTCTTACTCTTGTGTAATATGGCGTGCCTACAAGTACTAAGAACTACAATGAATTTTTAGAGGTAAAATTTAACCAGGTTGTAAGACTCCAGCATCTAGGGTATGATAATCTTAATTCTAGGTCATCTGGGTCTGAGAGGAGTTCATGGATTCTTTATCTTTTTCACATTATATTTATTTTATTTTATTTATATTTTCACATTAAAACAACTTTCTGCAAGAAACCTCATCAGAAGAAATACAAAACAAGTCTCTGATGCGTTTGAAGACCAGATAGTTTAGTCTTTCAATTAAGCTTAGTAGGTTAGGAGGTTAAAACGGTTTTAGAAAAAGATAGATGTTTTACGTTAATAGAGACGAGATATGGTAATTCCAAAGGAAGGACGTCAGAAGATATCAATCTCTTGGCATCAAAATATATTGGAACAGAATCTTGTTGAGAAGCAGCAGGCCTATAACAGAAATTGATCACCTGGGGAATAGGTGCAAACTAGCAAAGCTGACAGAGTAACAACCCTGTAGTGGAGGGCTAGCCTCAGACAATCGATCCCTAACATTCAGATTAATGACGCCCCTGGCAAGCAACTAACTATTCCATATCCCCAAGGCATAGTCTGGAAGGGTGTGGTTAGCAATCAAAGCAAGTTAAAAATAGGCAGGAATCAAATTTAACCTATTTCTCATTAGAGAAAGCTGGTACCTGTCTGCTCCCTTCCTCGGAAAGAACACAGCGTTAACTCGTCAACACCCACAAAACACACTGTCAATGACTTTCAGACTAGCGCATAGGTCTGGAGGTAGAGTAAATGACAAACAGCAACTGAATTTCATCTCTGATTCAACCCACAGCTACCTAAGCTGTATAAATAGGATGTTTTTAATGGCAGGTTGCAAAGTTTTCCCCCGATGATGCACGCTTTAAAAATTTTTTTTCATTACTTTTCTGGCAAGCATTCTAATCTGATTATGTATATTTTAGCTTGCTACATTTAGATTTACCCTAATTACATACATAAGGAAATAAGAATTAATCTATTTCATAGTGGCAATTAATGAGCTTACTTGAGACTTATTCAGAATAGTTAATAATTTTAGAACCGGAAACAAATATTTGGTTAATAGAATTTGCCAGGATTTATATTTGAGGGAGAAGAAGCCCTTTATCTCCATCAAATAACAGTAGCACATCCATTTGTTATTTTTTAAGTGATGACAGCAAAATCAATTCTAAGGGGGGAAGAGGAAAATGAGATTCTGAATTCTCAATATACCTTCTAGTTCCCTTTGACACACTAATTAGTCACCCACCCTCCTTTTTCTGCCTTGCAGGGTGTTTGCTTAGAGGAAAACATGAAGCTGGCAAAAACCTAGGAGTGGCAGTGACTAATGAAGAAGACGATAGGAAAGTGACAATTTCTTTGAATGGAGCCATTAGCTACACGCTGTTATGCTGTTTTGGTGGCTCCAGGCCTCCATGTTCTAGTTTTTCAATTGTTTACAGAAATTCCTGTGGAGAGCTACAGACTGTACATCGCCCATCTTTGATAGACTGTGGTTTGTGCAATTATGGAAGACATATCTTTTTTAGTTTGTTTTTCAACACTGTTATTGCTCTTCTCTTGAGATTCAAGAGGATATAAAAAAGACAGTGTTTCCTCACCCCTGTCACTTTGAAGAGTTTGCAGAAATCTCCTTAAAAGTTTTGAATGTCGAGTATAAATGACAGCAACATTTCTAGAAGGCTTAGAAAAAATGGTTACCTTCAGAGTTCGTGGCCAAAATTAGATTAAAAAAAAAAAATGATCTGAAAAGACAGCTCGGAGGTTAAGAGCACTGGCTACTCCTTCAAAGGGCCCAAATGACGATTAAAATTACTATCTGTAACTCCAGTTTCAGAGAATCTGATGCCCTCTTCTGGCTTTAATGGGCACCAGGCACCTGCATGGGGCACAGCCATACATGAGGACCAAATACCTATACACATAAAATTATCTATATTATGACCTTAAAATAATGGGGACTGTTTCAATATTTAAATTTCCAGTGGTTCCTTGAAACAGCAGGAAATTTTATTTTAGATTTTATAAGAAAATACATAACTGAATTGAAAATCACTGAGAACTGGTAAAGCAGTAATTCATAAGAAAGGCCTCCATCAGGGTTGAACACAAAGATGTAGCCAGCTGCAGAGACAAAAGAGCAGGACCAAATCCAGAGCAGGCATGGCGGGTCTGGGTACAGGTGAACTAGCAGGTGGATTGTCAGACAGCAATTGAGTTGGCCAGATCAACAGCAGCAATCAAGTAGAACTGAAGACACAGGGACAGTCAGGAGTTTAGCCCTGACACTTACACCAGGTGTCAGATGACAGATTGGTCTATCAGTTTATAGATCCAAGTGAAAGGGTTGCACTTCTTCTTTGGTCTGTGCTGTTCAGTGAGTTCTTGGACCCAGTTTCTTAATTATGACTTTAGTATACCCATATAACCCTCTTGGTGTTCCTCAACCTGAGAGTCACAACCTTTTCTGGGTAGGTTGACCCTTTCACAAGGTCATTCAAGGGGTAGCCTAAGACCTTCCTGCATATCCAATATTTACATTACTATTCATAAAAGTAGCAAAATTATAGTTGTGAAGTAGTAACAAAAATAATGTTATGCTTGGGTATAGAAGGATGCAACACCTGTCAATTAAAAAAAAAAAAAACCTATGGCCTATAGCTTAGGCAGGAAATAGGAGTGGACATCCAGTAGGCAGAAAAGATTCTGGCATAGAGCCACACAGGCAGGATTGAGCTGGGAAGATATGAGGAAAATGGATACATAGTGTCTGAGCTCAGGTAACCTGCCTCGTTGCAGAATGCAAATTAGTATTATGGGGTATTTTAAGCTATAAGCTAGTCAGAGAAGAGTCTAGCTGTGTCGCCTAGGTATTTGTATAATATTTAATGGGTCTCTTGAGTCATTATTCTGGGAGATAAGGGACTGGAGGAAAAATATAGTGTTGCACTACTACAGCTGGGGTCACAACATCATGAGGAACTATATTAAAGGGTGACAGCAGTAGGAAGGTTGAGAACCACTGCCCTATAGTCTCAATTTAGGCTGATAAATTTATAGGGTGGTAAAGTTTCTACTGCCAGGAAAAAGTCTGCAATGCATAGATAGTCCTGGACAGATGGTCTGTTTGTTTGATTGTTTGACCTGTACAATCTTTCTCTTCCCTCAAAGTAGAGTCAAAGGCTGCTTATAAAATGAAGTTTCTCAGAACAAAACATTAGGAGGAAACCACTGTCTTGATCAGTATGTTCACCTCAGGCAAGGAATAGTGTGGTCTCAACACTGATATTTACTTTGGATTTTTTTAGTCCATCAAAAGACTTTTTCCCTATAAAAACCCATTTTCTGCTGATGGAGAAGCTAAGTAAATGGTCCTAATTCACAGAGAAGGCAAGTTGCTGTTGATTATCACCTTATAGCCATATTTTCTTCTACTCTCGTTTGTTTCTTTAATTATCACTGGACCAAGGACACTGGGTAAAGGCTGGGTCTCTGATAGAGTCACTTCCCCCTGGAGCTTATTTGATAGTTCCAGTCCTTACACTGGCAGCAGTGAGGCCTGAGAGCTGTCACCTGTCTGGTAGACAGTCTTTTGTGAATTAGTGGCATAGTCTTTTCCATCTCCGTATCACTGAGCCATCTTATCTGCCATGTGCCCTGCTAGCTGTCATTATGGGATAGAGGGCCAGGCTTTTCCCAGAAAACCATTTTTTTTTTCTGTCTGACAGGCACTCTTCATCTCAACAGAATGGCTGGTTTTCAGATATTTTAGAAGAAAACAGAATTTTCTGCCCATAAGACCAAGACAGATACTCAGAGCACTGTGTCCTTTTTCTTGACTACTTTTCTTGGGAAGCTCAAAATTGTGAGGAGAAGGCACCAATTTGCTCTCTCTGTGATGAAATTCCTACATGTTTGCTGAGGAGGTGAGACTTCTCATTATGGTTAAGATTTCTCATACAGTTGCATACATGGTCGGGGCTCCTAGATCTTTTCCATTTGTTTGTAAACCTGCATTACTAGGATCTGGTAGGGGCTGTAAATGGGTAGCCAAATTCAATCTGAAAAGCTAGCACAGACCAAACAACTCAAACTTTTAGGGCATGGAACAAAATGGCTAATGCAATAGTAGTCTTAGAAGCTATCTAAGAGTTTCTTCTAGAATGTGGCATTGAATTCAATAGAACAAGGGTCAATCAATCGGTCTGTACTGTTTGAAAGGCACACAGTTCTATCCATGTGAATCCACACATACACAGGATTTGTCTACAATATTTGTTAATCAGCTCTACTCCAAACTAAGCCAAGTTGGAAAGCCACCTATTTATGTAGGTAGATTAAGTGTACTCCAGAATATGTCTTTCTGGCAGAAGTCATTTTGAGACCTATTATAAGAAAAAGTGCATTTATGAAGATGTCTCCATTTGTAGAGGTATCTGCTGGTCTGGAAAAGAGAAAAATAACTAAGTCACCAGGTACAACTATAAAGAAGAAAGTATCTACTTAAATCGATTAACAAGCCTTACCTTTATTTAAGGTCTTTCTTGGCCATCATGCTATAACTGATCTTTTTCCCAGACACATCTTTATGTTGCCAAATACTTTATAAACCTGAAGCCTACACTTTGTGCATTTGACTTATAAGTTTTCCACTTTATCTCACCTAACAACTATACCTTGGAAAATGAAAATGTAAGGGAAATGACTCCTCCAGAGTGAAAAGGGAACTATCTAAAAACTCGCAAATAAGATCTTAAGAGCCTGTTTTATAAATAGTAGTTAAAATTTTTTTTAATCCATCTATCCTGATAATCTCACCTCATTTTATCCAGATGCAATTCTAAGCCAGGTGCTCTTTATAGATCAGTAAGTTTGATGTTGTTGTAAATAGACCACTACAGACAGATCTTTTTCTAAATTAATTTATTCTTGTTACATCTCAATGGTTATCTCATCCCTTGTATCCTCCCATTCTTCCCTCCCTCCCATTTTCCCCTTATTCCCCTCCCCTTTAAAAATAAAAGCTGCATGGTTTTTGTGAAAATCTGAGTATGTGCGTATTTATATTGTATTGAGTGTGATAGAGGCTTTACTCCTCAGATGAGCACAGCTAGGGTCTACAATCTTGGACAATTATGAGCTACCAAAGCTACTGAGTGGTTTCTGAAGCTTTGTATTAGAAATTGGATTATAGAGTTTCACGGACAATAATAGGAGGGTTCCGTTTAGAATAGGTGACAGTTTAATAGAAAGCAAACAAGCAGGGCTCTTGCCTCACAATAGCATGTCTCAAAGACGGGTTGCCACTGAGCATTGTTATTAACTAGACCTTATTGGGCTGAGGCATGTGGGTAGGCTACTCAGTTCAATTGCCCCACCCAAGATGTGTTCATAACACTCTTTTAGTCACAGTCTCATATAAAACTTCCAGGGATTTGTAAAAGGAGAATAAAAATAACAAGGAATGAAAGTCAATGCCTCTAAACTTGATGGGCATTTTTTTCTTATTGTATGCATACTTTATATGTCACTCTTTCATGCTTATAATTCATTAAGATCCTTAATCTGCCAACGTGTGCCCATCAACAATTCTAGTAAATTTTCATCTCCTTTCTCTTACATATTGGTTCTGTTAATCCTACAGATGCTAGGAGAAAGATCACTGACCCAAATCATAAGGGCAAATTAACTACAGCAAGTATTATTATTATTATTATTATTATTATTATCATTATTATTATTATTTATCATTTTTATGTACACGGGCACCCCCCCCCTCTCTCTCAAGGCATGGTTCAAAAGATCAGCACTGGACACTTGGAAAAATAAGGGTGTTTTAGTTCAGGAATAAGAAGTAGGGGATTTAACAGAAAAATAGGCAGGATTACAGAAGCAGAACATAAGCATAACAAATTGGTCAAAGACATGGCTACTCTTTCCAGGAACACACAATACAGACCATTTGTACTTAAGGTTACAGGTGGGGCATAGCCCAATCCTTGAGAAACAGATATTTAATCACATGCAGGAATGAGTCTAGTTTGTTTTTATTATAAGATGGCTTTCAAATCTAAAATGGAGGCAGGCTGGTTTACAATTCTTTTAACTTCTTAGTTTCTGACGTGGCGAAAGTCAGAGTTCACTTTTGGAGTTATAAATTTTATTAATAAAGTAATTTAAGAATGGACTCAAATGAAAACTTCAGGGTGGTTTTATTCGAGTTTAAACAAAAATCCTCCTGGGTACACAAGGTCCAAATCTCAGCAGTTCCCCAGAAGAGAGCCATGTGATTTAAGCCAGCTGGTAGGTCAGACACATGTAGATAGGTAGTAATATGGCAGAAAGGAACTAAGAGTAAGGAAGCCCAAAGAATTAGAAAAAGTATACTTAGGTTCTGGTCAGCATGTGAAAGAAAGACAGACAACAAACAGAAGAAAGAAGAAAGAAAGAAGAAAGAGTTGCTTTCAGACTCCTGCTTCAAAAATGCAGGAAGTAAAAGGCGAAAGATTTATACGATCTGAAGAGGAAGGACAGCAGGTTACCAAGAAGAGACTTGATACCCTACGAACATATACAGGGGGAGGTAATCCCCCTCAGGAACAGTCATAGAGGAGGGGAATAAGGGGAAAATGGGAGGGAGGGAAGAATGGGAGGATACAAGGGATGGGATAACCATTGAGATGTAACAAGAATAAATTAATAAAGGAGGAAAAAAATAACTAAACAACAACAAAAATAAAATAAAATAAAATAACAATTAATTAAAAAAAAAACGCAGGAAGACAGCTGAATTGTATGCTTGCTCATAACGGCCATCCTGGAGGGTGGGAGTTCTGAGAAGAAAAACTGAAGTATCGCATTAACAGAAAAATTATTCCTTCTATTTCTGGCTTAAGGCGGTTCTACCTTCCTACTGCTAGCCACTTAGTCTGGTGATTGACCTGGTCCAGCTAGAATGTTAGGTCTCCAGCCAGGGCAGAGGTTCTAGTATCTTGACTAAAAGAAGTTTTGTGTTTGTTTGCTTCATTGCTTGTTTTTCTTAATGGGCCTTTGTGGGTCTCCTCTTCCATGGGGGGGCAGGTGGGGAGACTGTTGGCCATCAGCCCATGAAAGCAGGAAGAGCAGAAGGCTCAGGGCTCAGAAGGATAAAGCACTACTACAGAGAATTACCTCTGGAACTGACCTCAGGGAGATAGTTCAACTATATTTGGGGAAAACAAAGGCTTTATAGTCCTTGTGGAGTAGGTGGGGAGCCCCCAGGATAAGTGTCCATAATTGGTTGGAACTAGGCTATCTAATGCAAATCAAGGATGCTATCATATGAACAGGATCACAATATCTAATTATCCTATAGGCACAGGGAAGGGAGACGTAGGAGGGAACTGTGCCAAAGGCCATATATCAGATGTGGTTAGGGGCAACTATGCCTAAAGGCACTCTCCGGATGAGCTCAGGCACAGAGTAGGAGGCCCTGCTGCACACAGGGATTTCTCTACCTAGCATCCAGCTCAGAAAATCTATCCAGACTGGGGGGACTGTAACCTCAAATTACAGGGTCCTTCCAAAAGGCCTTTATTAATATTTTAACATTATCTTTGCAATTTTATATCTTTTGATATATTCTTAGCTATGGTCACTCCAATCTCCCATAAACTTATGAGTTAATCTGTTTTACATGATTTCTTTTTCACTTTATCTTTTTGGATCTCTAACCTGAATTTTTTTTTTCAGATCTACCTTCCAAGTCACTGACTTTTTTCCTTTGGCTATGTTGAATTTACTACTTATTAATATAATTTTATATCTTATTAGTAATTTTTGACTTCTATAGGTATGTTCCTTATCTTGTCTTGCTTTGCTTTTATGTATCTTTCTTTCTAATCATTTTAAAAGGCTTTCAAAATATATTTTATCCAGAATTGTATTTCCTGTAATCTGGAGAATCACCTAAATATCTAGTTTAATATGTTGACAGAAACTTAAATCCCTGAGAAATAAGACATTGAGGTGTACTTGGGTTCTGTTTTTACTTCATAGAAAAGTTCCAAGGTTCAATTATGCATGTTAGGATTACTTCTCTGCTTTGACTCATTCTGTTTGTGTTGTGTAATGTATGTAAACTATGCCTAATGTACAGTAACATACAGAGTGAAAAGCAACCATCTGAGAGAAGTCCTTCATCCAGCGAGAACTCTGAGGGAAACCAGCACTGGTTCCTCATAAATCATAGTGAAAAACTTGGGTTAAAATTGATTCCATGCACATCACTTGCTTGTCAACTACAAATCAGGTGCAAACTGCTACAGAACTGACTGGCACAGAATGAACTGAAGAGAAGAATGGACAGAAATTGAGAGTCAAGGATGTTATCAATGGAATACCCATTTACTGTGGTTTACATTATATCCTGACAGATCCTTCAGGAACTTATCACTGACTATTATCTGTGAAGGTGCCAACTACTCTCTTGGCTCCACAAGTTTTCTGAATCCATTGCCAGCTCTCATCATAAATTTTAAGTCTAAAACTCTCTAGCTGTATTTGTAAATATTACTAGTTATGGAATTCGAAGTCTATTGTCTACACCGGTTTTTTTCACCTTTTTATTCCTCAAATAAAATAATATTGTAAGCAGCTTCTGACAATTATTAAACACCTTCTTTTAAATGCAGGGATGCTAAAAAAACTAAAGCGCTCTCTGCTGTTCTTGAAACATGAAAGAAAATGCACACTTCTTCTTGGCCTATTTGTAAGCCTGCTTGTAATTATTTTTAGTATATTAGTAATTTTAGCCCTATGCGAACTGTCCTTACTGGTCATGACAGTGAAATTCTGATTTTCCTGGTAACAGATTTTATCAGCTACACAAACAGCACTCAAGAGCTGCACTCTGCAAGCTTTATTTCACCTTTGAAAAATCAATGATACCAAATGACAACAGAGATGGATTTTTTTAAAGAAAATAAAGCAATAGTCTATGTGACCACAAGCTTCCCATATGGACTGGCAAAATTCCAAATAATTTAAAGAAGAAAGTAAGTGTACTTGGTGGACCATAGTATAAACAAAACAGACAAATCTGGAAGTAGCACTTGTCCCCAAAGTCCATGCTTACCTGCCCTTGGTCTAAATCATTTTGTCCTCACAGCCTACTACAAAGTGATGTGACTCTAAACAGATTTAACACTGGGGACTATTATTGCACTATGGCAGGGAAACTGTTGTGCACCTATTTGATCTTAGAACAAACAATCTAAGCTTCTCAGTAGCCCATTCTTGAATTAACTGCGAGAAATGGGCATGAGTGGCCCATTTTATCTTATGCTAATTTTTAAAAATAACATTTGTTTGTTTATTCTTTGTGTTTGTGGGCCAGGCATGACACGGATTTCTCTAGCGATCAGAAGACAACTTGGAAGAACTGGTTCTTTCCTTCTACCATGTGGGTCCTGGGATCCAATTCATATCATCAGGCTGGTGACAAGTGATTTTACCCGCTGCATCATCTCCCAAGCTATTTTCACAATAAGTTGCTTCCTTTGATTCATTTTCCTCAAGACTCATTTGGAAAATTGGGTTACATTAAGTGTTGCTTCAACTATTTATCCTAGTAAAGAGAACTGACATGTTCTTGCAAGTATTATTACTAGTCTAACTGACCAGGAAGCACATCCTTTATTTAACTGAGTATTCTGATAAGCCGAAAGAGAATCAACATTTAAAGGGAAATACATCTTTATGCTATGACTTTTCTTGCATATTCTTAACAATGTTTATTGTCATTCTCCACATGAGAATGTAGCAATTTAAATTTTAAGAACTCTGTTTAGAGATGAGAAGAACAGGTAAGAAATACAAAATGGCTTGGAGATCTGGGGCCAAGTAACATGGAACTCAAATGGAGTCATTAACAGAAATAGAACAACCAAGAGGGGAAAGTAGAAATTGGTGTTTTGCAGCCTAAATATCCCTCTGTTGAAGAACGGATAAAGTAACTGTGGTACATTTACACTATGGAATACTACTCAACTATTAAAAAAAGGAAATCCTGAAATTTGTGGACAAATGGATGGGACTAGAGATGATCATAATGAGTGAGTTAACCCAGAAGCAGAAAGACTCACATGGTATATACTCACTTATAATTGGGCATTAGCCCAAAAGGCATGTCCCATGAAAGTCTTCACTTACCAGGAGATTGGGATAGATGTGAGGACATCCTACTGAGATGCTAGGTAAGAGAAATATAGGAGATGGGGAAATAGAAGGACCCAGAGGGTCCTAGAAACCTACAAGAAGAACATAGTGATGGGTAGATCAGGGCCCAGGGGGTTCTGCTCAAACTACTGCACTAACCAAGGACAATACAATAGTAAACATTGAACCCCTACTCTGATCTACCCAATGGACAGGACATTCTCCACAGTTATGTGGAGAGCAAGGACTGATTTTGACATGAACTCTGTGCTCCATATTTGACCACCTCCCCTTAGTGGAGAGGCCTGGTGGCACTCAAAGAAAGAATAAGCAGGCTACCAAGATGAGACTTGATAGCCTGTGACCATATAGTGGGGGAGGAGGTCCCTCTCAGTCATAGACCTAGGGGAGGGGAATAGGGTGAAAGTGGGAGGGAGAGAGGAACAGGAAGATACAAGTGATGGAATAACAATTGAGTTGCAATCTGAATAATTAATAAATAATATTAAAATAAAAAATTTAAAAAAGAAATTGGTGTTTTGACATCTCAATTTTTAATTAAAAACTTGAAAATAAAGTGAAGGAAATTGAAGACATAAATGTAAGCAAATAAATAATACAATGGAACCAGAAATGGTAAACAATGATAATTTAAGACCCAGAAGTCACTGCAATTATCAGTAAGAGAAACTTTTAGTAAGTCATGAAAACATTTTAATGAAAAAAAAAAGCCTAGATAATCTGAACGCAAATGAAAAATTGAATGTGGGATTTTGGTGATTTATAAATGACCGGTAGCCTTAACACATGAACAACTTCTCAGCAGTGAATTAAAAAATATAGCTGGGCAAGTGGTACATACCTTTAATCCCAGAACTTGGGAGGCACATCTCTGTGAATTCAAGGCAATTCTGGGCTACATAGTAAGACTCCATCTAACAAACAAGCAAACACACCCCTCAAAAAACCAAAAACAAACAAGCAAATAAAGAATACACAAAAATATAAATGGGCATTTCACAGAAAAATTAATTCAATTGATCAATAGATTTTGGGGGAAATCATGCACTCTTCCATTTAATTGGAGTGACGCATTTCATTGGACTTTTCAAGAGGGACGGGATAGGAGGCACATCTCATTGGATTATAGAATCAAACGATCTTACAAGTGAAAGTACTATAGGCACCCCAAAGAAACCAGTTTCTTTGGGAATTTCCTAAGATGGCAACGTGTTAGGAAGCAATAATATAGGTAACAAAACAAATGATGTCAATCAAAACAGCCAAATTCACTATCTCACACAAGCCCAATTTTAAGACTGAAACAACTTAAACAGTAATAGTATGGGCAGGGAAACATGTTGTTTTTTTTTAAAAATCATGATATTATAATGATATTGGAGTTTTTCAGGAAACAAAAATATCTCACTTGTTGCCATTGAGGGTTGCTTTAAAAATCAACCAAAATTCATAAATAGAAGGAACAAATCAAATATGCATAATATCTTCCTTGTGTAAATTATATTTTAAAGTAACTAGACCAAGGGAATCAGAACTGGAATCCCAAGCAAAAGAGGAGTAAACAGTATCAATATGGGTTTCCAATTCTTAATGGAATATTGATCTAGACAAGGAGAGAAGAGGGGACATAAAATTGGCCTTTAGGAAAGAGCGTTTTTTTAAAAGAAGAAATGGCCTCAATACCGCATGAATCCATGCCTAGGCCATGAGGTAGGACAGCACTAAAGAGGAACATTGCATTATATCAGAAACACCCTAAAAGGAGTCTTAAAGGGAAGGAGAGGCTTCCAATTAGAACCCGAGAATAAGCATCATTAAGAAAGCTAACTTAAAAGAAGGGTGAAAGAGATGGCTCTCAGGCACAAGCTGACAGCAAGAGGTCCGCATGAGAAAGAGCCTTCAGAGAAACCCCCTAGCAAAGAGAATCATCCGACTTTTGTGTCTTTTGATGTGATGGTGACAAGGTGCACACCATATCACTTAGTCCAGCACAGACCACGTGTTAAAAAGCTCTGAGGAGCCAGGTCTTGGATAGGCCCATTAATCAGGAACTGTAAGGAACTGTAAGATACCAGTGCACAGTGCGGCAAGGCTGCTTAACAATCTGATAGAGAGCTGGGGGTGTGGGAGGCTTGGGCAGAACGCGACCTGACTTCCTCAGGCCGTGTGATACAGTTGACTAGAGTGACCAGTGTCCAAAAGGGACATACCCAGGATCTGACAATACTCAAGAGATGCAGGTAGCATTAATGTCATTGGGAACTTTACAATGAAGGTCCAGATGAGACTAATGGCAAAAGAGCCGGAGAATCTGCATTAGCAGTAATGACCAGACATGGTATTATAGACTTAACCAGGTGGTTCCTAGAAATGGTGTAGTGTCTCCTGGGAACAACAGATTCTCATCCACAAACTAAAGCAGGGCCTGAGATAAGAGACAGTACTGTCAGGATATTAATATTTTTCTAGGTGGGTCAAAGGGAACTTGGGTAAGTATGTATAAAAATTTTCCCACTGAGAAAGGAGTTTCACAAAGAAAATATGGAATAATGAAAGCTTAAGGTTGGAAATAAAGACGGAAACTGCTTGCATGGAAGTGAAGAGATAAGCCGAGCGGTCCAAGAGGTCAAGTGAAACAAGAAGGGAATCAAAGAAAAAGCCGCTGGGAAATCCTTATAAATATGTGTAAGAAGAAGATAACGTAAACAAGGGAGTCTGGAGATGTCTGAAAGCAAGAAAGAGACAAAGGTAGGAGGGAAGGACGCCAGGCCCTGAGCGGAGGGGAAGGTGTCTCAGGTGAGAAACAAGAAGAGAAAGTGTGGCTGTCTACTTGAAAACCCGCATCGGACTATGGATGCCGGGGTTGGAAAGGAAGCTCCTCTGTGTCAAAGGAGCCCTCGGTCTGTAGAAAACATGACTATTATGCAAGCTTGGTGGTCCAGGAAAGTAAATGGTGTTAAGTTATCAGGGGAAAAAAAATCACTCTGCTTCTGTCTGGAGGAGGAACTGGGCAACTTCACGGTTGTTATAGAGATTCAAATGAAACTAGTTCCCCTTGACAAAAGAAAAAGGCCATAGCACTGGCAGGGAAGTATTCCACTCCCCATGGACGTTTATCTCTGATAAGCAGATCCAGAAACTACAAAATCTGCCAGAAGTGAAAAAGTTGATGGTTTAAAAACAGCATAATGAATAAAATATTTGTATTGAGAAAACATTATTTCACATTATTCTGCAGCTATCATCTACTGTACTCCCAAGTATAGTACTAAAATAAAAATATAGTGAATTTAATATCTTCCCTCCACTTCCTGAAAGATTTTCTTCTTGGTAACCATGGGCTATAAAAACTGTAGAAATAGGATTATAAGAACAAATTTCTCCTTTTTGGCTTATCCAGTTGCTCCAGAACCAGATGTCATGTTCCCAACGCCTTCCATTTACCCAACTTCCCAGAAAACACACACACACACACACACACACACACACACACACACACACAAACACACACACAAGCTTCTTGTCAATGATATCTATAAGAAAAATTAATCCCCAAGGTATTGTCATAAATACTGCATCTGGAAAGTTCTTCTAGCCACAGGGAAATTTTGGCAGTATCATTACCATCCCAACAGTAGTTGGCTACAAATGAGGAGAACATATGCATTAATAATTAGAGATATCTCAAGTGGGATGACATCTTCTCCATATGCATACTTCTATAGAATGAAGCCACATACTATATTTCTGTCAGTAATCTAGCTGGTGAAGAATCCTAAATAACACTTCTGGAAAAAACTAGAGTTGGGGTTGGGCTGAAAGGTCAACTCCATACCTTGTCATCTTTGTCCACATTCCTTACAACACTATACAGTTCAAGGGTGCTTGATGGCAGCAGGGGGCTTCACCTCCTAGAAAGCTTGATTTTTTTTCCCCTCTAGTGTAAGGGAGAGTGAATCTGCATGTATTGTTGGTTTTTCTTTTTTCTTTTTGTCCTTTCAAGTGTATGAGTGTATGTGCTATGTGTATATGCATTCATGTTTGCATGAGGGTGGGTGGATATATATGGAGGTTTTTCTCCACCTTATATTTTGAGGCAGGATCTCTCATTCAAGTCTAGCCAGTTTTGCTCCCCATTTTGCTCCGGGATCCCCTATGTCTTCAAAAGCTGAAACAGCAATCAAGTCACTATGCCCAGTAGGCTCGTGTGTGTGTCCTGGAGATCACTGGCGCTCTTGCTAGTGAGACATGGATTTAACTTCTGAGCCACCTCTCCAGCACCCAACCTTGTGTTTTTTGAGACAAGGTCTCTCTTTGTGCTGGTGCTCACTGACTAAACTATACTGTCTGACAGAGAACCCCAGAGATCCATCTGCCTCTGTCTCCCCAGAATTGAGGTCACAATCAAGCACCATAATGCTCAGCTGTTTCTATGGCTGCTGAGGATTAAGCTCCCATCCCTGTGCTTGGGTAGCAAGTACTTCACCACCTGAGCCCTATTCTCTGCCTTGGTGTGTGTTTTATGGATCCATGCTGAGGCTGTTGGGAATAGAGGAAAAGACAAAAACATCACAATTAGATGATAATAATAAACTCAACAACAATGATGTCTTACACTAGATGTTAGATTGCATTAAGTTGGACTGAGAAGTGAAATATTTTAATGCCATTAGCTTCTCCAAGTAGTACTCATAGGTCAGAGTCGTGGATACCAAATTGCCTTCAAATCCTGGCAAAAGAATACTTCAGGACACAACAGTTCACAATAGAAATTCAGTGACTTGATCTAGCCCATCATTGAAGCAGTGTGTGCCTGAGCTGCTTATGTTTCAATGGAGAAGTGAGTAAAGCCTTGGATAAGGACACAGACATAAGTCACAAGGACTGAGTTCTTAGAATCTATGATCTTGAAGTTGTGGCAGCCTCTCTAGATAATGTTTCCTTCTTGCTACAGGATGACATCGGTCAGTTTACCAAACTATTCCCTCCTATTCTAAACCCATTCTTAACCATAAACATTTATGACTTGGCAATATTTTCTTCTAACCATTAAAAGCTAGTTACTTTTTTGCGTTTAGTTTTCTTTCCATATAATCACTGACTGACTTGAAAATATTATTTTATCTTTACATGCTTCTGAGACAGGTGCTTATAAAATGGTTGCTATATGTTTATACAAAAAGGCATGTTTTCATATGCTTTCTTTACATTTTATATAAAAACTTAAATATATTGATGCTAGAGACTAAACCTGAGGCCTCATATATGCTAAGCAGGTGCTTTACTTCTGAGATTTTACACTCCAACCCCACAGTTTTCTAAAAGGCCTTTATAGTGGTTTCTTCCTGCCTCTTTTTGGGTATTTCTCATTTAATTAGATCTGTAAGTAGCTTAAGACCAAGCAATGAATACTAAGAGTGGGGACTTAATGGGCTAACGAGAGAGTAATTTAAGATCAAATGAGATTTTGTAAGGGCAACAAAATGATTTCACAAAATTTATAGTAGAACATTTCCAAGTATAAAGAGCGTAATTAATTGTTCAGCCTGCATCTCAAAAGACAGTTCTCTACAAGAAAGCAATCTTTTTGTTTTGTTCTGTGACATTGTAGTGATACATAGTCCTGGGTAATTTGCAACTCTGTGTAGAGCAGGCTAACCTTGACTTGTGATTCTCCAGTGCTGGAATTGCAGACACATGCTAAGAGTGTAGACACCTGGTTAGGGAAGCATTTTAGCACCATCTAATAAATTCTCTGTGATTATTAATGGTTCATAATTGCACTTAGTAGCTTGATCTGCTATAATATAATACCCTGGCCAAGTGTCTGTAAACAACAGAAATTGATTTCTCATCATTCTAGAGGCTTCTAAGTCTAAGGTCAATGTGCTATATGGATTGGTGTCTGGTGAGGACACGTTTCCAGAAAGGCATTCTTTCACTGGGCCTCTAATGGTAGGAGGAATGTATGAGCAACCACGGGTTTCTTTTAAAGACACCATTCCCATCCATGAGGACTTTATTGTCGCGCTATAACTATCTTCCAAAGGCTTCATTTCCAAACATCAGTGCCTTGAAACTTGGCTTTCAGCATATGCACCAAGGGAAGTGGGGACACAGGCTTTCAGTCTGCAGTTCTCCTACACTCGTCTTCCTAGCTTTACATGTCACTTGCCTGTGTTATACTATCTACTTTCCTACATTTATTATAAATTCCTCAATGATACAACATTATCTTCTCTCTTGTTCCCTATAATACCAACAACTTTCTCTAGAAACTGCTCCTCAATATATTAGCTCTTCCTTCTGTTTCCTCTTGTTCTAAGGCATTTGACTTAACTCATCATTAAACACTATAACCTGGTGTTTAAACACTCTATTATGCTCTTTAAAGTCATCTTGCATTTGGCAATTCTCTAGCACCTGTATCTAGAGTGAGCATGGCGATGGCGATGCCAATTTCAGCCTCATAGCCTTTTCAAACCGATCACCCCTATCAGTGCACCTAGTTAAACTATAGACTTGTCTTTTATTCTTGACTGAAGCCAGGAAAGCAACAACATCAGAGAAAGAATTAACAGTATTGTGAAAATATGCCATCGCTTATCTCTAAAATCATCTCAAAGTTGGCATTTTATTTATGTAAAACCAACCTGTACTATGCTTCTCCCCTCAGTTTCAACCACCTGATGGTCACACTTCCTTAACGGAATATGTACATGAAAGCATATTGTTTATGCTTTCTAACTTCCAATGACCTCATCAGCCCACACCACTTGACTTCTTTCTTGCTAATATGCTTAATCTTTCCAAAATCAGCAGTAATCTTCAAGGTTCCGCCCTTTTAGTTTTCTGCCTCCTTGTAGAGGCACATCCTCTACAATTTTAGATGGTCTCTTTTTACTTCAATGCTGTAGCTCTTATTCCTCTTGTTACATACACCAATCCAGATTATTCAAAGAAGTAGAACCCTATTCTTTTCATAGATATATAAAGTGATTTATTGTAAAGAATTGGCTTTATACATAAGAGAGGCTAAGATCTGCTTGCTGGCGATGCAGAGATGTTGATAAAACAATTGTAGTGCACATTTAAAATTCTTACAGCAAGGAAAGCTTCTTGCATAAGTTCTACCTGGGGCATAAAGGCAGAAGACAAATGTTTTCGTTCAAAGACAGGGAAAGAAAGCAAATCATTTCCTGTTTAGTCTTTGGTTTTGTTCAAGTTTCCAACAAACATAATGATTACTAATTGCAGTGTAGGAGGAAATCCACTTGATTAAGTTTACTGACTTTACATCTTAGTCTTATGTTGAAACCCTCCCAAGCATTCCAAAAAGAATCCTAAAAAAAAAAAAAAAATCATTGGGCCACCTTATGGCTGAGTCAAGTCAGTAGACAGAATTAACAACCACACCACACTGGCTTTATTTATCTTTGAGTTCCTTCTGAGTTCCTTATTTCCAAGACCTCAAAGTATCGGTGACACCCAGGCCTTAGTTCTAGAGTTTCTTCACTGTCATGTGTGTCTGTATACAAATGTATGCATATAAACATAAACATAGTTGCACATGCTTAAATCATACATGCATGTATGCATCATGATTATAAGTTTTGCAAAGTAATAGTTGTTAGTTTTATAATGGTTCCTTTTGATATTTTCTGGAAATTCCCTGTGTTATATTCACTTGTATTCATCTTTTTAAATTTAGTTTTATTTATGTGTACACGTATATGCATGCCTGTGCATATTTAATATCATGTATATGGCGTGCTTGCAGAGACCAGAAACGGCATGGGATCCTCTAGAACTGGTTATAGGTGACTGTGAGCTGCTGGGTGTGAGTGCTAGGAGCCAAAGCCAGGTCCTCTGCAGGAGCAGCATGTGCTCTTAACCACTGAAGTATTTCTCCAGCCTGCCACTTCCTGTTTTGAATACTGGTCTTCACCCACCAAAACGATGTGCTAACACCAGTGGTTTATGACTCGTGGATCTAAAAACCCCTGCTCCCTGTGACTTTGCATCACACATAAAGGCTGAGGATTCCTATAATTATCTCTTTCCTCTCAACTCAAAACGTGTAAATTTGACACCCCGCCTTTCGTTTTGTAAGAAAACAAAGCATGACCTCATAAAATCTTAGACCACATTTTGCTCAGATATCTCCACCACTTTTAACTAGAATATTCTACTGCCTTATACCAAGTCAATCAAACCTGAAAACACTAGGCTGTCCTTGGTCCTTATTCTCCTTTGGCTTTGGCATCTCTCCTGCCGCATCCATACACACACAGAATTTTTGGCTGGGTTTTCTCAGTTTTATGAGGGGAAGTGGTAGAGTTTGAGATGGTCTCTAAGACAGTATTCTATTGTAGTGAAGAGACACCATGACCATGGTAACTTTCATAAAGCAAAGCATTTAATGGGGGCTTTATTTTATTTATTTATTTATTTATTCATTATTTATTTATTTATTTATTACAGCTCTGGAGTCCATGGTCATCATGTCCTGACGCATGGAGGCACATAGGCAGACATGGTATTGGAGAAGGAGCTGAGAATTCTATAGTCATAACTACAATCAGCAGGAAGAGAGAGAGGAGGACTCTGGCCTGGAATGGGCTTTTTGAACCCTCAAACCATATCCCCAGGGACACAATTCCTCCAATAAGGCCACACCACCTCATCTAAACACCACTCCCACGCATTCAAATCTATGAATCTACGTAGGCCATTCTCACTCAAACCACCTCAGGTGACAATCGAGGTCATTATAAACGCTAGCCTCTAAATGACAAGCTTTAACTTTTTACATGGAGCTCGCTTCGGTGTTTTGGACGATTCTGTCAAGGTTGACTTGCCCAACTTTCTCATAGGTCAGAGTTCATATACTTCTCTCTCAATAACTTCATCGTGCATTAGTCCCATTTAACATTGCTCTGACAAGTATCTGAGAAAATGTCTGAACGAGGAAAGAGTTATCTTTGCTCACAGTTTCATAGACTTGGATCTGTGGTTGCTGACTTCATTGTTTCTGAGCCTTTGTGGGGGGTAGATCTGCACTATAGAAGGAAGAGTAGAGCATAACTTCTTATCCCAGTGCATCCAGAAGGAAGATAAAGAAAGAAATAGAAAGGAACCAGGACATGATAGGGCCTCTGGAGCCCCCAAAGTCTACTTACTCCAGTTATACCCCACCTTTGTGCATCTCCCAAAATAGACCAAGCCCTTGTCACATGATCCTGTGAGGAATTTTGACAGTCAACACATCATCTTCAGTGACCATTCTGTCTCCATTACCTCTGTATGAAGATGCTCACCTGAGTACTATACTGACTTGCAGGTGAAGTGTGCACTTCACCCACTGTTTTTCTCTTGGCTCCAATGTTGGCTTTCAATAAAAAGTTGGCAGTTACAAGTGAATGAGGCTGCAATAGATTCAGAGGCTCTTGCTTTGAATCTGTTGCCAATGGAAAATTGACTGAGAGGCGAGACATTAAACATCAATTCGTTAAATGATTTTTCCACGTTTATTAATCTCTAGACTATTTAATTCTTCATAATACACATAATACTTCTCTGTAGGATTTATAAACACACACACACACAATTGAGTTTCTCTTCTATTTTTAATCTATCCTGGGAATGGCCAGTTTGCGCTTTTACTATCAGGAAGTTTCTTTGTTTCATCCAATTTCTAGTAGGTAAGGTAGCAAGGAGTCAGGACAGATGCAAACTGAATATCTTTTAAAAAGCAGTTATAAATAGACAAAATTAATCTATAGAGATATAGGCCAGATAGATGTTTCTGATGTTTTGGACTGGAAAGGAGTCAGATAGGGGGTCGTCATTATGCTAGAAATTTTCTATTGCTTATGGTTTAATAGGCACATACATATGTTAAAATTCATTGCTCTATACTCTTATTATTATACACTTTGTTATACCTACATTATAACTCAGGATAGAGTAATAATACTCAAATCCGTGGAGATATTATTCTTAAAAATACTTATTTCATTTTTTGTTAGTTACTTACACACAGTGAATCCTGAACACTGAAAATATCAATCAAGATATTTATAGAACAGAAAGCAACTTCAAAGGACATTGAAATAGAACAGGCTGAAACTGTAAATTTTAAAGTAAAATACTAAAATTAAAATATTTTAATATATTCAAAAGTATTTTTCCGTAAGTATACTAGAGAAAATTTACATCCATAAAGCTAAACTATACAGATTAACTAATTAAATCTTCCCTAAAATTTGGATGAGCAGAATATATTCCTGTATTTTTATAGCACATGTTCACAAAGAATATACTTATGAACATATTCATAAAAAGCATACCTAATTATCCATTGCATGCTTTTAAGAAAAATATTTTTAAAGTATTACATAAAACAATTCTATGTTTTGTGGGGGAAAATCCTTTTGATGAATTATCTTTTAAAGAATGATCTACCTATGGTTGAGAAATAAGAGGTTAAATTTATAGAAAATTATTAAAGGCAAGTTAAGTTAAGGAAGGTGACAAGAGGTAACCGCAGACTGCAATGAACTGATAAATCTTGGAAGAGGAGAAACTAAAGAGAAAAATATGGGGGAGATGCTGGAGACCATCTCGTGTCTCCAATTCAAAACCAAGGCTCTGGTCATGGCTTTTGAGTAGAGCTATGGCTTGGAGGTGCAAAACTGAGAAACAAAAATTAAAAGTGATTAAAAATGACTTTTTGATGCTGTAAAATACATTTTCATTTTGTCTAATGTGCTTGGGTGTTTGGCCTGCGTCTGTGTCCATGTACTGCTTCTGTGCTTGACACCTGCAGAGATCAGAAGAGGGGCTGAGATGCCCTGGACCTGAACGTGTAGACAGGTAAGCAGCCTGTGCTCTTAACTGCTGAACCACTACCCTAGTCCCTATATTTAGAAATAACAATAGTAAACTAAAAAAATGAAAGAAAGAGTAACATCCAAAGGGTTAAATCACCATAGGATAGAGTCTGTGGATAAATAAGCATTTGATAAAAAATAATGCCTTGTCACTTAAAAATATTTTTATTATTTTAAAGATTCACTGACAATGAGACAGGTTAACTCCTGGCAACAAAGAACCTGCTTATGGAGATGGCTTCAAGTATGGCAAACAAGCCACTGAGCAAAATGTCTTTGTATCTACCATAGACAAAATTCCGTCTAAAAAGAGACAAGGTTGGATGCAGGCAGAGTCAATGGCCAAACTCTGCCAAGACAGGGTAAGCAAGTCCTCAATAGTTCCTGCCTCACAAATATGTCTCTCAGATATACTGGGCTAGAAGGCTGAAGAGGATGCTCCAAAGTTATAGAGAGTTTTGGGTGACTATTCAAGTAGGAAGCTGTCTCTGTTTCTTCTCTGTCATCTTCTCATTTGGGAAACTGCTAACCTGCATTCCCTGTATACTCAGGTAATCAATTTTATTCTTTGTCAAGTCTCTGATGGGGATGAAGACAAAATAGTTTAGTTTTACAATTAAGCTTAGTTGTTTAGGGGTTAAGATGTTTTTAGGGCTAGATATATGTTTTAAGTTGATAATGACAATATATGATAGATATTGATTTACGTTCAGAATTTTAGACATACCAAGATAGGAAAGATGTTTTCTTCAAGGCTGCCAAATACAAATAGCCAAAACACTAAAAATGTAACATGTATATAATTCCTGATTGTGTCATAGTTCCTCTTGCTGTAGGTAGTTTATTGTATATGTGTGTAATAATATAAATGTATATATATAATACTTAATTTTAAAAATTCCACAAGCCTGTGCCTAAAGGCATGCACCAGCATGCCCATCCTAAAAGAAAGGAAGAAAGAAAGAAAGAAAGAACATCGTAATTACATTAATCTCAAAATTAAAATTAAAACAATAATAATAAAAAAAGAAATGAAAGAATGCCTTATGGAATTGTTGACCAAGTAAACTATTTCCTTGTCTAGGGCTGGAGGGCTGGCTTCTCTTCTGGGACTCAGGCCTTTTCCTCCACAGGACAAAGCTCTCTGAGTTGGCACCTGTCTGCTCCTGCCTTGGAGAACCAAAGGCTGGACTTAAGCTCTTCCTTTTGACCCAGCACTTTCTAAAACTGGAGATATTCTCTCTCTCTCTCTCTCTCTCTCTCTCTCTCTCTCTCTCTCTCTCTCTCTCTCTCTCTCTCCTTCTCTCTCTCTCTCTCTCCCTCCTTCCCTGTTCCTCTCTCCTTCTCTCTCTCTCTCCCTCTTTCCCTCTCCCCCCTCCTGATTGTCTTTTGTTACTCAGTTTGCACTTGTTCCCACTTTTCTTGAGAGTCCTCGTACCTGTTTTTCAGTCCAGGTTTCATCTGGAATTGGTATTTTACATCCTCCTTCTGTTGCTCATGTAATATTTCAAGAAAACAAATAGGAAATTTCAGCTCAAACCAGACATGGTCAACAATACATACAGTGACCTTTAATGAGAGCATGGATATCAGAGGTTGGT
Organism: Acomys minous; assembly: GCF_964271855.1. Classification (NCBI taxonomy): domain Eukaryota; kingdom Metazoa; phylum Chordata; class Mammalia; order Rodentia; family Muridae; genus Acomys; species Acomys minous. The sequence goes on along the minus strand of NC_140485.1, from coordinate 126,796,510 downwards.
TTTATCCAGCAAAATTAACAAAACAGAAACTTCTTAAAAGTAAAAAAAAAAATGATGACAAGGGAAAATAATCTCTTTTTAAAGCAATTAAGTGAAAACCCTTCTAAAAGGGAGAAAAGAGACAGGGTGACAATCTGAGTAAGATACAAGGTCTTGCAGAGTCCCTTGGTTATCTCTCACTTGTGTTCTCTCAGCCACTGTCAAACCAGGCTCCAGAAAGGCCTGTGCTTCTAGGCCAGTGAGTAAAGGATCTTGCCACCAAGCCTGATGATTATGAGAAGGAATTTGACAGCCCTTCCTGCCCATTTAAGTCCTTTTCCACTCTCTCCATTCCCCACATTTTCCACTGGACCCTACCAACTGTCCTCCATTCTCAGAAAAGTGATAGCTAGTAAAGGAACAAATGATTATATCCAGCATCCTATAAGTAGTCAAAGGACAGCACAATCTCTAATGTTCATCCTGAGCTCCTCCCCTCCCTTCCCATCCTGCCCAAGGCAAGAGCAATTTTCTACCTTGTGGGACAATTACAGGAGCAAAGTGAAACACGAAGTGCATATTGGAAAAGTCCTACGTCTAGTGTCTGTTATGGTTTACTCTGCGAATTTCCATTTCTTTCTGCTATTCTTAAAAAACACATAGGTGTCCTCCCCCCAACTTGCTCGGGACTTTGAGAATTTATAGCCTTGCCCCACTTCCAGCTCCTTCTCTTTTCTGAGTGTTTTCTCACTCTCTCTCTCTCTGCTTCGTGGTTTCTGTTGAAGATGTAATCTCTCAGCTTCTTGTCCCAGCTGCCTGCTGCCATACCTCCTCTGTCATTATACACTCTCCTTTTGGAAGCATAATCCTAAAATAAATTTTCTCCCATGCGTTGCTTTTGGTCATGATATTTCATCAAAGCAACAGAAAGGGATTAAAACGTTGAGCAAGTGTTCCTGCTTGAGTGTGAAATGCTCCACTGTTTCCTGTTCTGAATGGCATTATTTGAGGAGGTGATAAAGCTCTATTTGGTTTACATCAGTCACTGGACTGTACCTTCGAAGGTTGTGTGTTGGTCCTGGCTTTGTTCACTCTGCTCTGTTTCCAGTCTGCCTTGGAGTGAGTGGCTCTTCACTGACCAAGCCATGGGCTGTGGACTAAAACCTCTGAGACTATGCCATCATAAATTGTTCCTATTTTGGCCAGGTTTTGGTCACCGAGGCAATGAAACAAAAGCAGGGAGCATCCTAAGAACAGGTACTGAGTGTATGAATGGGAGCAAACTGTGTCCCTAAATACAAGCTCTTTGTTTTCACCAGTGAACCAGTGCAACATAGCCAGGCACCCTCAGTCACTTGTCAGGACTGACAGGCTGGAGGAGAGCTGGCTGATGGGTTCAAGCTCTCTGAGGATGTGCTGTGATCCATGACCCCAGAAATCTTTCAAAGATGTAAAAAGTTCAGACCGTGCATACGTTGATTAAATTGACATATCAGTCCTACAAAAGGACGATCTGTTTCTGTGGAACATGGGGATTTGAATGCTAGCTGAAAAAGAATAAAATCTCTCTTCACCGTGAGTACAGAGCTCCTGTGGACCCACCAAAAACGTGTATTGCACTGGCTCTGCAGTGATTTGTTATTTTTTTATTAATGGTTTATGTTTCTTTGTTTAAGCTGTGGGCCTGGAAACATGTCAAATGGTTTCAAAGCCACCAAATCAATATCTAGTTATCCATCCTACCCCGCCCTATTTGAATAGTTGAAACAAAAACTTTTCCTGTAACCATTTGCTAGAATAATTAAAATTATTAAAAACAAAAACAAAAGCAAACAAACCTTAGCCAGGCACTGTGGTGTACACCTGTAATCCCTACACGCCAGAGGCAGAGCCAGGCGGATATCTCTGTGAGTTCAAGGCCAGCCTGGTCTACAAAGAGAGTTCCAGGACAGCCAGGACTATACAAGAGAAACCTTGTTTAAAAAACAAAACAAAACAAACAAACAAACAAGACTCTAAAAAAGAAATCAAGTGATGAGAAAGAGAAAACTATAGGACTATCATTCTTCTCAAAGTGAAAAGAGTTACAGGAACTCTTTGCTTGATCGCCTGCCCCTCCCCCATAGATGTAATCGGCTGTGCAGCCAACTTCCCTCCTTTCACGTTCATTCGCACCAAGTACACTGTCGGGCAACCTAGCTTTGACCTCTTAATTTGTCACCTTCCTCATCCCTCAAACCTACTTGTAGACACTTCCCACTGATGCCAGCACCCCTATCATACTGGAATTCCACCCTTTCAGAGCTGTTAAGAAAAAAAAAACCCAAGGAAACTGCCAGTGGCCTCCTCATGACCCTGCATTTGTCTTTTAAATCTTGAAACTACCTTGAGCACATTGAACCCCTCCTGCCCACTCAAATCTCTTTCCACTTTTTCTACTCCCCATGTTTGTTCTGAACCTCTCAGGATTCCTGAATTCTCAGGAAAATCAATGGGGAGCAAATGAACAAACTACTGGGTCAGTGGACTGCTTTTCTTTATAAAATTTTATTCTTTGAGAATTTCATACATATTTTAATTGAAAATAATTTTATACAATACATTCTGATCATGGTTTTTCCTCTCTCATCTTCTCCCAAATTTTTCCCACTTCTTCACCCATCCAGCTTCTTCTCTTTGTTTAGAAAATAAACAAGCAAGCAAAGAACTCAGAACAACAATAACCCCCTTCAAAAAAACTCAGGTGAAACACACACACACACATACACACACACACACACACACACACACACACACACACACACACACCAAAACAAAACATGAAACTACATGAAAAAACCCATAAAATTGGCAAACATAATATACAAGAAAAGGACCAGTAAGGTAAAAAGGCCCAAACAAAGCAATGTGAGCCAATATATCTCTGTCTATGCCTAAGCCTATGTCTATGCCTAAGCCTATGTCTATGCCTAAGCCTATGTCTATGTCTGTGCCTATGTCTATGCCTGTGCCTATGCTTACGTCTTTGTCATGCCTATGTCTACATCTATATCTATTGTTGAGTTTATTTTGAGTTAACCATTTACTGTTAACTGTTGGACCATCTACTATTGCTGCCAAATGTGATTTGTATACCCAGTGAGACTAGGTTGGAGGAAACTAATTTTTCCTTTTCAAGCATTTGTCAGTTGGAGATAGATATCTTTTTGATTAGCTATCGGAGCTCCTGTCTACTTCCCCTTCTCAGTGCTATGGCCCCTTCTGGCTTACAGCTGTGAAGCCCCTATATATGCTACCATGGTCTCTTTGAGTCTTGATGTGTCATTAGTCCCCTCTATCTCTCAAACCTTTCGTTCTCCTCTTCTGCACAGTTCCCTAAGACCCAAAGGGAAGTGGATGATGGAGACGTCCAGTTTAGGACTGAGATTTCAAGGTCTCTCCGCACATTTGTATATTTGTGGGTCTCTGTAGTAGTTTACACCGAAAGCTGGAGTAAGCTTCTCGGTTGATAGTTGGGCACTGCTTCATTGGTATAGGAGAATTTCTTTAGAAGTCATTTATTGCTATGCTCCTTTAGAAGAACAATAGTATTTTGTTTTTCCCTAGGTCCCTGGCCTATCTAGTCTCAGGTTTCAACCAACTGAATACGGTCAGGAATGGCTTCCATCTCATGGAGTAGGCCTTAAATCCATTCAGATATTGATTGTAGATGGGTGTGCGGGGAAGGGTTGTAAAGAGGGCTCATGTGGCAGCAAGTCCCCAGGAAGTGGAACTGGAACTCTATTGAACTTCTTATAAGTGGTCAAGGGACAAAATAATATCTATGACCTTCCCGATAGTCTCTACCTTCCTCCTCTTTTACCACTGGCTGAACAGCTATAGCAAAATGTTATATGAGGTGCAGACTGGGAAAGTCTTACATCTATCATCTGTATGGTTTACATCTTAAATTCCATTTATTTATGCTCTTCTGAAATATATAGCTGCTCCTTGACTTACCATGGAAACCCACTATGAGCTGAAGCTCTCTTTGGTCAATACACATAGCCTATCAGCAAGCACATATTGTAGCAGCAACACAGGGCACTTCACAGTATAGGTTGTGTGTGGATGACTGGGAGCTATGGCTTTATATACTGTCCAGTATCATGAGAATAGCATGTTATATATACCCAGCCCAGGAAAATATGAAAATTCAAATCATGAAGTATGGTTTCTACTGAATGGATATTGCTTTCGCAATATCATAAAGACAAAACTTGTAAGTGATCAGACGGGGACCATCTGTACTGAAAATAAAAATAAAAATATCATTCAAGGTGTTCCTAAACATTTCCCCCCAGCTTTGATTTTTTTATACTATACTCCAGGAAACAACTAAGTACTCCTAATGACTACTAAGTCAGCCATGAGTAAGAAAAAAAATCACCTGTATAAATAGCAACTGATAACCCCATATTTGAATTAGCTAAATACACTGGTAATTAAAATGAATATGATAAGTATTATTAAATATTGAAATGCAGAATAAATTTTCTCTGCTGGATTAAAAATAGCAAGTGTCCGTCAGTATTGGAACTGTGCCTTGGAGATAGCATAGCAATTGCACCAAATTTCATACATGTAATTAGCTTGTACAATGAGATCTGCCAGGCTCTATTTCTTAAAAATCCATACATTTATGGAACTCTAAAAAATGACACACTCCTTAAGGCTACACTAGCCAAGAATGGATTGAGAAAGAGATTTTAAGGATACAGTAAACTCAATAAACTGCTAAGGCATCAGGGCTACATTTGTTATGTTAAAGAGACGTGTCTACTGTCCTTCATGGCAAGATAAGAAGTATTGACGAGAAGGATCTATTATGTAGGATGCCATCCAAGGAGTTAGGTAAGATCCTGTTCCCAGAACTACAACAAATGTGCCTTGTGACCTTGATTAAGTCTCCTAGCCTTCTTTTGCTTTAATAGTTTCTGCTATCCCATCAATTATGGCACTGTTTTTTAAAACACATGCTTACTTCCTAATCAAAATGAAAAATATACACTTAATCATTTTGCACATCCAGCTCAAAGGATCTTAAGTTCAAATATGCCATTCACCAGACTACTACTGCAATCAAAATTGATTATAAACTCTTATAATTAAAGGGTTTGGAAATTTTGGTCTTGCAATGGCAGATTCAGTATTTCACCCTTTAGTATCAACAGTCTTTAAAGTAGATAAAATTACAGAGAACACACACACACAAAAAATGATTGGGGTTAAAGAGAGTTGAGTGCAACAGAAAAACAAGTATATGTGAAAAACAAATGGAATGTGTGAGGTCAGCTCTAGTTTATGTATGAATCACAAGGAGAGAACACCAACTGTGCTACCATTTGTTGTAAGCCTTCTTGAACCCCATCGGATGTCCTGGAGGGTCACTTTCAGCTAAGATACCCTTGGAATACAAAAGGAAACTATGTCTCTTGTAAATATTTTCACCGCAAATGATTTCATCACCACATGCCTCTACGTGTGAAGAATTCCTCCTCACTCCTGGTTTCAGCTGTAATTGCAGCAGTGTTTCCAAACTTCTGAATGACAAACCCAGTTCCTTGTGAGTCTGGAGAACTGATGGCACTGATAGGATGAAGTTTCTTTACGTGGGCTGCAAACAAGAGGCCGCCGTTAGCATCCTCCCCAATGCACATGTCTGTCTTCTTACCCAGTGCGGCAGAAGATAACCAGGAACTCTTTTCTGTGGCTATGGATGTGGTTCAGATGGGTAGTCCTAGTCCAACCTGCACAGCTCCGTCCCTGGCTCTCCAGAACTCTTCTCTGCTGGCCACGCTTCTGGGAAGACTTGGACTGAGCTTGATGTTAAAGTTGAGCTGATGATTCAGATTGCAAATTCTCTTGGGGCAAACTAGTACAGCCACTTTGGAAATCTATCTGGGGCTATCTCAGAAAACTGGAAATAAGGCTTCCTCAAGACCCAGCTATTCCACTCCTTGGAATATACCCAGAAGATGCTCCAGCACACAACAAGAACATTTGCTCAACCGTGTTCATAGCAGCCTTATTCATAATAGCCAGAACCTGGAAATAGCCTAAAAGTCCCTCAGTAGAAGAATGGATAAAGAAACTGTGGTACATTTACACTACTGAATACTACTCAGCTATTAAATACAAGGAATTCTCAAAATTTGTGGACAAATGGATTGAGCTAGAAATGATCATACTGAATGAGTTAACCCAGAAGCAGAAAGAGTCAAATGGTATATACTCACTTATATCTGGACACTAGCCCAAGGGGCATGTCCCACGAAAGCCTTTACTTACCAGGAAAGTAGGTCAGAGGGGGTGACATCCTATTGGACCTCTAGGTGAGAGAAGCATGGGAGAATGGGGGAAATAGAAGGATCCAGAGGGTCCTAGGAACCTATAAGAAGAACATTATGATGGGCAGATCTGGGCCCAGGTGTCTGGCGCAAACTATGGCACCAGCCAAGGACAATACATGCATTAAACTTCAAACCTCTACCCAGATCTAGCCAATGGATAGGACACTCTTACAGTTGAGTGGAGAGTGGGGTCTGACTTTCACACTAACTCTGGTGCCCCATATTTGACTACGTCCCTTGGATGGGGAGGCCTGGTGGCACTCAGAGGAAGGATAGCTGGCTACCAAGAAGAGACTTGATACCCTATGAGCATAGACAGAGGGAGGAGGTCCCCCTCAGTCACAGTCATAGGGGAGGGAAGTAAGGGGAAAATGGGAAGGAGGGAGGAGTAGGAGGATACAAGGGATGAGATAACAATTGAGATGTAATATGAATACATTAATGAAATATATTTTTAAAAAGAAAGAAAACTTGTGGTGCATCTCTCTCTCTCTCTCTCTCTCTCTCTCTCTCTCTCTCTCTCTCTCTCTCTCTGTGTGTGTGTGTGTGTGTGTGTGTGTGTGTGTGTGTGTGTGTGTGTGTGTGTGTGTGTGGTGTCTGTGTATCTGTGTGTCTGCAGAAGATGTTGGATCCTCCGGAGCTGGAGTTACAGGTAGGTGTGAGTCGCCTTATGTGGGTGCTAAGAATCACTCCTGAATCCTCAAGCAGAAAGTACTCTCAACTGCTGAGCCATCTTTTTAGTCCTGGAAGATACAATTTTTAAACTAGTCAGTCTTGGTGTGAAAAGCAGATCAAACAATAACAATGTAAGAAATGAGTCTCAGTCCTAAGGACTGAAAGGACAGGTGAGGAGGAGATACGTGATCACACTGACTGACACCCAGGATTCCTGGATTGCTGAGGCCTCAGTGTCTCCCAGGTGGACACTTTCAAAGGACCAGATAAATGGATTTCACTCAGTTTACTTCAGATTCTCCTTGCCATATTTGGCTTTCCCCTAACATGCTAGACAAATCAGCCTGAAAGGAAAACAGGAATATTCTTCTCAAACACTAGCTGTAGATCACATGATTTGCTGTACTTTAAAGAACAACAAATACACTGAATGGAGTCATTGTCTCCATTTACAAGAACGATGCAGCCATTGTTACGTGGCTAGGAAGACTCCGTGTGCTGCCAAGATGCAAAGACTGGTACTGAAGAATGTCTAAAATAAATACTGAAGAGTAAGCATTAGTGTAAGAGAACAACTGCACCGCGGCCTGAACAAAATAAATAACAGGAAATACCAGCATTCTCACATTGTACAGGTAAAGAACTAGGCGCTCCAGGATTCATAGCTTTTGCTGGGCCTCATTCCTACTAAGAGGCTACTTTGTTTCCTAGGTTCAGAACCTCTGGTTTTTAATCATTACACTCAAAAGCTATTCAGTAAATTTAGCACAAGAGAAACATCTTGTATAAATTGCTATTGAAGAAATATGGGGGTCCTGTTAGAAAAGAATAACCTGAGAGTCTTGCCCTCCCCCCCCCCCCGGCTCCCACCTCATGCTAGCTCATCCTCGTTTCTGTGGGCTCAGCAGGTAAGGACACAACCAAGGAACAGAATTGATTAGAAAAGTCCCAGTACAACTACCATCTGTCTTCTAGCTTATTATTTATAGTTAGGGGTTTTAAGAGACTGGTTAATTAAGGACAATGCTTTATGTTGCTTTTCTGCAATTTTCAAAATGTTTCCGTGGGTGTTCTCTCTCTTCTTTTATTAGATTGTATTTCAGTCCTATGGCATTTATCAGCTGGGTTCAACCTGCGTCATTCTGAGTGCTGGGTAAACTGCATAGGCTCAGGGAATGTGAGAATTGGGCATTCAGCCACACTCAGATGCTTCTGCATGCAGAAGACACGTCTATGCAATTGACTGAGAACCTCCACACACATTCTATTAGAGTACTTTGTTATCACCCTCCATCTAACCTTTAGGAACAAAGAAAAATAAAATTGAAAATGTGTTTGATATTTCTCTTCTGGCAGCCTTCCCAGGTCCTTTGTGCCTACTTTATTTACTGGCACCTGACACTAGAGCAGGGAGCTATGCAGTGAAACTCTTCCCAAATCATCTCCACCTTCCCTCTATTCCTACCTGACTTTTTGAAAATTTCAATTATTCCTCTTCTCGGACTCATGCCTATAATCATGCATATACAGGCATTAACACCCTCTTTCAGCATCTGTCTTAGGTATGCTTTTACTGCTGTGAAGAGCCATCATGACCGCAGCAATTCATACAAAGAAAGACGTTGGGCTTACACTTCAGAGGTCCAGCCCATTATCATCATCATGGCAAGAAGCACGGCAGGTGCAGGCAGCCATGGTGCTGAAGAGGTAGCTGAGAGTTCTACATCTGGATATGCAGGCAACAGGAAGAGACAGTGAGCCTCTAGGCCTGGCTTGAGCTTGGGAAACCTCAAAGTCCACCCTCAAGCCCAGTGATACACTTCTTCTACCAAGGACATACCTCCAACAGTTCCACTTCCTATGAGTCTGTGGTGGCCATTTTCATTCAGAAAACTACAACATCACAATATACATGTGTGTTTTTAAATTTGAGTTGGTAGTACTCAGTTTGACTTATTAATTATTTCTCACATAGAAATCACGGACCCTAAATTATGAAAGCCTTAACTGACATTGCCTGATTAATCAAAATGCAACTTACTTTATCACTATTGCATTGGAAATATTGATTTTTTAATATAAAAATTAACTATAATTTCAAGTTGCTGGACATTAGAAAAAAGCATATCATCTCTTCCCCACCTTTACCAAGCTGAGCATTTCAAAAATTGTTTTTCTCATGTCTTTTAGGGCTAGTCACAAAGATCAAAACATGTACTGCAAGTTGCTAGGTGTTAAACTAGCTGAGAATCTCGAGTTGGGAAAACGCTCCTGTTTGCCTTCCTTTGTTACTGTCTTTACAGTTGTGCGTGTGATAACGGCCACTGTTTCTTGTTTCACTTCCCCCTGCTTCCTAAGGAATCAGAGCCTTGTGGTACTCATTCGCACCACTGTCATCCATGAAACTGCCTCGAATTAGGTTCTTTGATTAGGCCTTCTAAACATTTTTCACTCAGCTCCCTCCTCTTTTTTTTTTTTTTTCTTATATAATTAGATTTTTTGAAGGTCCCCAGATCTTAAGAATGAATCCCTATCCCAGTTAATTTCTGATGGCTATACCCACTGAATTTCTATGGCTATTGAAAATCCCTTGCATTGGGGACCTTGTCTGTTCATGGGAGTGTTGTACTCATGACTGCCATGCTGAACTCCTCCAAAGCCCCTAGGGATAGGTACTTGCTGAGGCAGGGCCCCTTTTGCCACTGTTCTTACCATGTTCTTCCCGGAGAAGGCATCTTCCCTAGGTGGCCTTGGATGCTCTTGTACCAGAAGGCTTGTTGAAAAAAAATAAATGTTCACCTTAGAAAAATGGCCCAAACCTTTACTGTACCACTTCTGTGGCCCTGCAAGGGTCCCTGAGGGGGGCGGGGCGAGGCACTTACTGTCTTTATTTCCCAGGTACAAAGACACTGGAGTTATAATCTGCAAATTTTCTACTCCGTTGATTTGAAGCTTTATGAAAAGTCTTGTCTCCCATCCCATTGTCTTGTCATAGTAGGCACTGGCTTTGACATTATTAATGGTCTCTCTCAAAGGTACCCTGTTAGCAAAGCATGTATGTAATGTTTCTTATAGGAATGTGGGTGCCTGGAAAACTCTGAAAAGTTATCCATTCAAAAGAGAGGTTGAGGTTTGCTTCTTACTATGAGACCTCATTTCCAGAAGTCATTGTGATAACACTTAATGGCATGGCTACTGGGGGAAAAAGTCTAGTCATTTGTTCTTACATATAGGCCAAAGGATCCTCTTGAGGTTTAGAGTTCTGATCTCGGAAACAAGATGCTACATTTTTATTTTATTTCTCCACATACCATATCACCATGTTTTAGCAAGTCATCAAGATAACTTTTTCATTGCAAAAAAACTGGAAGCCAGAGTCTAGCCAGGCAAAAATTCTATGACTGAGCCTCAATTACAAATATGGCTTTTGACTGTCTCAAGGAAAAATGGAAAAAATATACAGCGCAAAGCAAAAATTGCATGCTCTGCAGGGAGCTTAAAAAATAATCCCCAGACCAAATAACTTTTTTATAGATGATTTGTAAGCTGTCATTAAAAAAAAATTGAAGTCAGAAATGATTTTACTGACAAGGAGTATAAAGCAAGGAATGTTTCTGTGCCAGCAATTCTGAACTTTTAGCAGACTGAATGGAACGAGTATTGTTTCCAAGAGAAAAGAGTTCCTAATTTTAAAGAGTGCTGCTGTGTATCTGTGTCTACTAACTGTTTTACCAAGCAATGAGAGGAATTAGTAATTAGAGAGAGACTGAAATTGATGTAAGATATGGTGAAAAAGGCAAGAGAAGATGCATGGATTTTTAAATTTATAGGAATACTCATAAAAGACACGTTTGCTATTATGTGCATGGTAGTTAACGTTTTCCATTTGGTTATTTTAAAATCTCTGCTTCAAAGAATATACCACTTATTAAATTCATATATAGCACATGGTGGTACTAAATGCAACCTGGTTCTAATCATTTGCATGCTTCACTTAAATTTATTAATTTTATAGCATCAACTGTGTGTGGAGCTATATTAATGAATATATGTATTTACACATAGATGTTCTATGGGTATATGCACATGTATATACAGATGTTGTGTGCATGTTGAGGTCAGAAGCCAATGGCAGTTGTCTTATTTTGTTGCTCTCTGCCTTAAATTTTCTTGTACTGTTTATTTTATTTTGTCTTATTTGTACAAGTGTTCTGCCTGTATGTCCATATGAGTACCACATGCATGCCTGGTGTCTGAGAACAACAGGAAAAGCCTTTTTTCCCCCTGACTGAAGAACTGGCATTGAGGATGCTTGTAGAGTAGACAAGTAGGCGCTGGGAACCAAACCTGTGTCTTCCTCAAGAGCAGTGTGTTAGTTACTGTTTTATTGATGTGATAAAACCTTATGACTAAGATGACTTATAGAAGGAAGCACTTATAGTTATGGAGGGATAGGAGTTCGTCACCATCATGCCAGGGAAGTGTGACAGCAGGCAGGCCTGGTGGCTGGGAAAGAGAAGAGCTCATATTTTAAACGACAAGGAAGAAGCAGAGAGTGAACTGGAAATCACAAGGGCTTTTGAAACCTCAAAGCCTTCCTCCAGGAATGCAATCCCTCCAGCAAGAGCATCACTTCCTGAGCCTCCCCAAGCCAGGCCATCAACCACAGACCAAGTATTTAAACCCCCTGAGACTATGGAAGACATGCCTTTCAAACTACCACAAGAAGAAAGCAGTCTTAACCACTAAGCCATTTATCCCTCCAGCCCCATGGCTTTATTTTTTGATACAGTGTTCCTCATGAACCTTGAGAACATTGCATCTTGGTCTCCACCCTGTGCTGGGTTACTATGTGTACTCTTGAGCTGGCTTTATATTGGGTGGGTGATGTTGACTAGGTCCTCAGACTCAAGCATCAAGGCCTTTTACTACCTGAGGTATCTCCAATCCCCACATCAGTAGTTTTTATATTATCAAATATATTTGTCTTAGTTAGGGTTTGCATTGCTGCAACAAAACACCAGGACCAAAAAGCAAATTGGGGAAGAAAGGGTTTCTTTGGCTTACTCTTCTGCACTGCTGTTCACAGTCAAGGGAAGACAGAGCTCAGAAAGGGCAGGAACCTGGAAACAGGAGCTGAAGCAGAGGCCATAGAGAGATGCTACTCACTGGCTTGATGTTCCTGCTTTGTTCAGTCTGCTTTCTTACAGCACCCAGGATCACCAGCCTAGGGATGGCACCACCCACAGTAAGCTTGGCTCGCACCCACTGAAGACTAAATGAGAAAATACCTAATAGTTGGATCTCACGGAAACATTTTTTTTCCCAACGGAGGTAGGTCCCTTTCTCTCTGATGACTCTAGCTTGTGTCAAGCTGACACACAAAACCAGCCAGTACAATATTCTAAAAAATAAGGATACTGGAACAATCTAGCAGAAACACGCAGTGGCGATTTATTGTCTAACTCCATATTCAGTTGAGTGTGGCTTTGTTCTGTTTATTTTTTCCAAGGCATCTTTATTTTCCATGTATAATCTTGGATTTTGAAAGTTATTTTGCACCTATTCTCTGATGCTGAAGTAGGAGAGGAAGTACAGATAGTGGAACCAGATAGGCCTGAGCTCATACTCTAGCTCTGCCGTGAATGGTATGTTCTTTTTTTTTTCTCTCTTTTCTTTTTTTTTTCCCTTTATTAATTTATTCTTGTTACATCTCAATGGTTATCCCATCCCTTGTATCTTCCCATTCTTCCCTCCCTCCCATTTTGCCCTTACTCCCCTCCCCTATGACTGTTCCTGAGGGGGATTACCTCCCCCTGTATATGTTCATAGGGTATCAAGTCTCTTCTTGGTAACCTGCTGTCCTTCCTCTGAGGGCCACCAGGTCTCCCCCTCCAGGGGACATGGTCAAAGGTGAGGCACCAGAGTATGTGAGAAAGTCATATCCCACTCTCCACTCCACTGTGGAGAATGTTCTGTCCAGGTCAGTATGTTCTTTAACACTTAGAGGCCCACAGCTCTCATTTGTGAGAAGGATTAGCTACGTCTGCTTGGTAAGCACAGCGTGGTGTCCGTGCAGGGTGCTCAACACATCTAGCTTTAGCATCTCATGTGAGTTTGGTGGCCAATAAATGAGGGACAATGGCAATCAAAAGTTGACAATTTTTTGACTAAATTTAAGTAGCTCTGTTGATGACCCATATTTCTAGAGAAAAAAAAAAAAAGAAATTAACTAGTCTTCTCTTAGCTCTGCTCTTGCTTCTTAAAAAGTGTAACAAAAATGGATGGTGCTATATAAGGGCATGACAAGTGCCATGCACTGAACAAATGAAGGTGAGAAAATGCTGCAGCTGTTATATTAATGTCAGTTCTCAGCAATCCTTTGTCAAATCGTTTGTCTCTAACTCTTCTTTCAGCACTCATCTTTTCATCTGTATATTATTCATGTATTTGGATAACAAATATGCATTTGTTTTCATAGGAATCACTCCCTTTTAAATTAGATATGTCTGTTCCATTTGAGTACAATAGAAAGTCTATCTTGGGCTCAGGCTGTGGTTCAGTTAGTAGAATTTTTACCTAACATGCACGAAGTTCTGGGGGGCAGTTTATGGTGCCACACAAATCAGGCTAGGCTGGACACACTTGTGATCCCAGCACTCAGGAGGTGAAGGCAAGAGGATCAGAGGTTCAAGCGTCTCTGTTGTTACATACTGAGTTCAAGACCAGCCTGGAATATAAAAGATTGTGTCTCTTCTCTTTCTTCTCCTTTTCCTTGAAAAAAAGAGTATGCAAGGCCCTCCAAAAATAAATATACAATTGCTAGTTTATCTGGAAATCCCGCTAGGGATACGTATCACAGAAAGGTACATGCTTTTTTATGTTTATTGCAGTATTCACAATAGCTAGCATGGGAAATCTGTGTGTCAATCAATGGATAAAAGGCTAAAGGAAGAAAATTAATTACATACCATATAGTATTATTCCATCACAAAATTCTGAAACCTTGTCACCTGCTTAACATGGATGAGTTCGAGGGAAACCACTTTAAGGAAAGTGAGTTGGGCACAGGACAAACACCACATGTATCCACTTAGATGTGAAAACTCACAGAAAAGAGAGTGTAGCTGTGCTTAGCTAAGACCCGGGATGTTGGGGAGGACCAAGGTTGGTTAAGCAATGCAGGTTGCAAATAGATAGGGAACTAGCTTCTGGTGTTCTATGGTGCTATAAGGGAACTATGGTTAATACTAATTAATCGATTACTTACAGATATCTTCTGGAATGGATTTTTGATATTTCTAATACAAGATAATAAATATCTGATATGAGATATGTATCAGTTGCCGGATCTTATCACTATATGTTGTGTATGGGTTTGCTTATCAAACTAAACTATATAAATATCTGCAATTACTATGCAAGAATTACAAAATATAGAACATGTCTTTCTTAGGCCTTCACTATTTTAAAAATAGATCCTTGCCTGGTGGCAGTGGTATATACCTGTAACCTCAGCACTCAGGGAGGCAGAGGCAGCCAGATCTTTGTGAGTTCAAGGCCAGCCTGGTCTACAAACAGAGTCCAAGACAGCCAAGGCTACACAGAGAAACCTTGTCTTAAAAAGTCAAGTCCCTGCCTAAAAAAATGGATCCTGTGTTCCTCCATGATTCCTGGCTCACATTAGGGTCTTTCAGCAGTGAAGAGATAGGAAGAGTGTCCAGGAGGACATGACATGGGTGGAGTCAGAGGTAAAACTGACAAGGGCCCTCTCAGTGCTCTCAGCCTCATCGCATTAAAACAAGTTAGTCTGAACTAACTTTCCTAACTTACACTTTAAGAGAGCAGTGCTTTTCCAAGGCTGCCATCTTTTCATTGAACAGCCCATCATGGAGTAAGGATCCTAGACTTTTAATACAAATGCCTTAAGTGGATTGAACAGTTCACCAGCATTTTAATTAATAACCCCCTTTTTAATATTTCAGAAAAAATAGATAAAAATTGTTTCTGTCCCTTGTCAGATATTTTTTTAAAATCTGAGGGTTGAAACATTTTGCTATTTAAATTAAAATGATGAGTCGATTCATCTAAAAAGGCAAAAGAAGTAATTCTTCTTGCACATTCAATGCTCTATTTAGTCAAAAAGAAATGCATCACCTGGAAGTCCCCAGACTGAAAGAAAGCCCACTTATTTCTGTTTTAGTCAACTCCATACTGTATGCCCAACTACAAAAGTATTTTTGTTATTGCTTAATAACTATAATCCTAATGTAAATATATGCCACGCAGGATATCTGATGTGCAGCCCCCAACATGGATGAGACCCACAGGTTGAGAAGCACTGTTCTAAAGAGAGCATTTCATTCTCAATAAAATAAGGAGACTATGGATCAGAAAGGTCTCCAGTGAGCTGAGCTGAGCTAGAGGCCATTTGGGAGACATGTACAGTTGGATGACTAAACAGAGTATCTGCCATCTGCTATGGAATGCAGCTCCCAGCCAATTAGAATCCTTGTTTAGGGAACTGCCCTTTTTTACACATCAGTTTCTTCCTCCAGTTCTGAACATTGCGTAGTAATGGTCGTTTTGCCAAATAAATGAATACACAGGTCATCCCTGAAGAGTCATTTCGTAACTTGTGATACGAAACATAAGGAAAATGTGTCCTGATTCTCTGGCGAGCTGCACAGCCCTGCTTCCTCGCCTTCTTCCATGACAGTCTCTAGGAAAGCGATATACTGACCATTGCCAGCTCTGAATCTTGCTCCGTAATGAAGACGGCATTTTCCTTCCTTCCTTCGACTTTATTTATTGCAAACATAATATTATCACAACAGAAAACTAATGCATCCAATTTCACTCTGTGGCAAGTCTATCTCTGAGTTTTCAAAAGGTCATAGTGTACACTTTACAGATGACCCAAAGATCCAACTGTTAGAGAGTAGAGGAGAAGTGATTAATCATTTTGAAGGAAGGAGGAAAACTGAGAAGTGTCTCAGCTGGGGGAAAATACCTTCTACTACACAGACAGTATGTTGCATTAAAATATTTATTTCTTAGCAGATGAGAAAGGTTTTCAAATACAAAATTAAACTTTTAAAACATGCATAAAAGGAAATAGTAATATGACATTTTAAAGTATCTGTGTCCAGGTATGACAGTTTATCTTTTAAATTTATTGAGTACCCACTGCCTGCATAACATTTCAGTTCCTATAAATACACAACCTTGCAAGAGATATGCAACTACTGATGGTGAGCTACACTGTTGGCAACAGGAGAAAGAGATGCAAGAGACAGTACTCACAGAGAAATGAAGATGCCCAGAGTAATCAGAAAAGATGCTGCTTGGTCCAGAGCTCTTTTCTGTGACACCCAGATGAAAAGCTTAGATTTCCCTGAACTTGTATTTGGGAATATCTCACCACCGTCACACCATCTTCCCATAGTTATCACCGCTGCATTCTTCCTACCCATCACCCATGCCTGTCCTGAGTAGACCCCAAGGCCCATTGTCTTCTGTCTCTTTTCCCAGAGTTCACCATCCTCACCTATCAAATATCTGGGTGCTTTAGGGCCTCAAACAGGGTGAGGAGGGCAGGGAGGTCTCTAAACTACCTTAGTGTAAGCCAATGGCCAAGGCTGTCAATAAATCTACTGCAGCTCATTTGTAGTCTAGTACAGACTCTAGTCACTTGGGACCAACCCACTTCATTCACTTAAATTTTTTTTATTTTACTTATACATTTATATTATTACACAGATATACAATAGACTACCTACAGCAAGAAGAACCATGACACAATCAGGAACTATATAACTGTTTTGGCTATTTGTATTTGACAGCCTTGAAAAAAAATCATCTTTCCTATCTTTGTGCATCTAAAATTCTGAATGTAAATCAGTCTCCGTCACATCTTGTCATTATCAACTTAAAACATCTAGACCTAAAAACATCTTAACCCCTAAACAACTAAGCTTCACTGTAGAACTAAGCTACCTGACCTTCAACTCCATCTGAGACTTGAGAAGGAATAAACTTGATTACCTGAGTATTCCAGGAGTGCAAGTTAGTGGCTCTCCAAATTGAGAAGATGATGGAGGCAGTTTGCTAACTGAATAGTCACCCAAAACTCTTTATGATGTTGGAGCATTTTCTTCAGCCTTCTGGCCCAATATGTCTGACAGACATATTTGTGAGGTGCTTTATTCATTTTTAAAGAGATTGTTTATTGAGTTCTGCCAGTGCAAGGCTCTGTTCTAGTAACTGTGGATAAAGTCGTAAAACCAAGAGCAAAAAAATACCTGTGTTTGGAGGATATAGAGGTAGAAAGAGGTGATTTTATTTGCTGAAGGTCAAACTGAAAGTCACTGGTAGAGTCAAGATTAGCTTTATAGGATACCAGACTCCCAGAAATCATGAGCCATGGCTTATATTTCTTTCAGTTATAGTTTGATACTTATGTTTCAACCTTAAAGACTCAAGATTCTGAATCTCTCTCTCTCTCTCTCTCTCTCTCTCTCTCTCTCTCTCTCTCTCTCTCTCTCTCTCCTCTCTCTCTCTCTCTCTCTCTCTCTCTCTCTCTCTCTCTCTCTCTCGTGCGTACACGTGTGTGTGTGTGTGTGTGTGTGTGTGTGTGTGTGTGTGTGTTTGTGTGTATGTCTTGAAGAGGGGAGAGGGGAGACTGTGAATCTAAATCCACAGAACTCTCTGCTCATTCAGTTAACTCAATCCATCCCTCATGTGCCCTACATGTGACTTAGTCCATGTTTTCAATAATTTCCTTTTCTATTTAGGTGAGTTTTAGATAGTGTCTTTAAACATAATACCAGTAAGTGTGTGTAGGGTGAGTGAATGAACTCGTAACTGGGAAACTCTTCTAATTGTGTACCACCACGTGAGAAAACAAACAGCTCACAAATGGAAAAATCCCAGACTGGGTGAAGACCATATGAGAAAGTCAAAAGTGTTCTCATTTGAAAATACTGTTTCCAAAAACAGGCTCTCTCTAGCTTTTCACTAATTATTGAGATGGTTTGGCATGCATCAATATTGTTCCCAAGCCCATTTTCAAATTTACCTTGGACTTCTGTAAGTCTGCCCAGCGTCATTTCACACTGCAAGTGGACCTTCACCCCAGGTGCCTGAGCTGCCACACAGCAAGGGGCACAATTTTGCCAGCCACTAGGTAATTGACAAGAATTTCTCTCTGACATCAGTGCTGATTGGAAAAGTGGCTGGAGTAATGGGGCCACTCACACACCCCCACTCAGCCAAGTAGACATGTATCTTCCCTCTCAACCTACCCCTTGCAAATCTTTGTTGCTAATACTTAGCTTTTATGGAAACCCGAGAGGCGTCATGAGGAAAAAGAATCCATTCTGTTTGTTAAAATGAGTACATTTTTAAAAATTGCTAATGCACTCTCAAATGTATTTCACCTCTCTTTACCATGATGCTAGGGGATGTTATTTCTGTAATGTAACTGGTAAGGAGTTACATTTCAACCCTGACATCCATGCTGAATATTCACAGCGCAGTGAAAGTTACATCTAATTTATTCTCTGTAATACAGAAAACAATGCTGAGAAAGAAGCTAGAAATCAGAGGGTAATGAGGTCGAGAGAACAGTTCTGCCACAGCTGTCAGGATGAGGATAGAAGACAGAGTCCCTTCATTTTAATCAGCCATTTCTAAGTCAGACAGATGGGAAGACAAAACAAAAAAACCAAGGGACTGGTATTGTCCATGGTTACCCCAGTAACCATGGGAATACCAAAGGGAAGTCTCAGAAAAAGACCAATTGAGGCTTCTGTGCCAAGGATGAGGTTGCTGGTGTCATTTGTCATCAATGTCAGGCTGAAGCCCTAAGGATGAACATCTTGGAGTAGCTGAGCATCCTTGGTGTAGCTGAGCATCCTCGGAGAAGCTAAGAATCCTCAGAGAAGCTGAATACCATCTCCTTCCATCCTAAAGTCTCCCCAGGTTGTTTCTCTCAGGACCCAAACATTTCCCTGGAAGCAGGGAAAGGATGTTACTCTAAAATTGTTCTGCAGCTAATATCTAGAACATTCTGGTTTACACATTGTCAGTGTTAATAAAACACATCTCAGAAAAGAATCTCTATGAAGGGGCTGGAGACAGGGCCTAATGGTTAAATTCTGTTCTTCTAGAGTGTCAGGATTTGGTTCCCAGAACAGACATGGAAACTCACAATTAACTGCAATTCCAGTTACAGGGGAACCTACACCCTCTTCTAGCCTCTGAAGGTACACACAGGGTCCATAGACATACATGCAGACACTCATAAAAAAAATCTATGAACCTGAAAAATCTCATTTGTTCAGAGTCCACAGTGAGTCTTACTTTTTCATTATTTTATCTACTAATTTGTCTTGTTTGTTTGAAATTACATGCTTGTTTCATGTTTATTTGTTATATTTATTTAATAGATATGAATTGATGAATGTTTATGTTAACAGTAACCTACTGTTCTGCCATTTTATTTATTGACATACCCTATAGTTTTACCTTGTATCCTTGTTTGTTATATATTTTATTTTTGTGACATTAATTTCATAAATATGTGTTTGTTAACATATTCCATGTTACCGTGCAATAAGTGATTTGAGGATGGTGAGATTTTTGTGTTTGACTCTTAGGGTACAGAGGCAGGAATTGGTATTTGGCCACAAGTCACTCATATTCAGGGTGCTCATAAGATTTAGGGGAAATATACGTGGAGAAAGATGTCTGGGGTGGAGGTGGAGAACCAATAGGAATGCATTAATGAGCAGTTGCCACTGCAGTACCTCAGTCCATCTCGATAGAAGGCACCTAAGACACCATGAAAAGCATGACTCAGAGTTATATGACAGCCACTAGTATACCTTTCAGCTGTGGTCTAATTTATGAACATCTAACAATCTCATCATAATATTATCATTTGTCACAAGTGCCCTGTGAATTGTCATCACTTATTGAAAGGCCTGTACTGGTTCATTTATTTGTAATGACATTTATTCATTTTGTGTATGTGCAGGTGTGTGCATGCCCACCAGAGTGTACATGTGGAGGGAAGGGGACTATTCTCAGGAATCGTTCTTCTTCTTCCACCATGTGGGGTATGGAGTTGAACTCATTTCTTCAGGTTTGGCAGCAAATGCCTTCACTCTCTAAGCTGTCTTGATGGTCCAGTGAACTGGTTTATTTTTTAATCTATCAAAGAAAAGCTAGTACTTGAAAATGAGTTATGAACAGCTGGAGAATTTCCATCACTGGGCCCAAATATGCTTGCTTTCTAACTTTTTATGTCACTTTTTTACAGGATACTTCTGACCAACCATTATGTTACTTGTGTCAGAGAAGGCTAACATTGGTACTCTTGTGTCTTAAGTAGTGCTAGAAAGAGATGGTGACAGAGGACTCTTTTTATCTCTGCTCTTACTGCGTAGCGTCCCTGTAAGAAGAAATCAGCAAGCCATGATGTTAACTAATGTTAACTCATTAATAAAGTTAACTAGAGCCATACAGTTAAAAGCCAAATGTTTTTTGATTCTACCAGTATAGAGCCAGCATCAGTTTATAAGCATGGAAGATGCATGTCCAATTGCTATCTTATTTTTTTTTAAGGCATCCCATATCAATAGAAAATCACTGCAGTATGGCTCCTCTCCACCAACACAAAATCATAGTTTATCTGAAAGCCAACGAACATTTAGCACAGTTAACTTGCATAGATGCAGTGGCAAGTGTCTTGATAGGTTCAGAGCACCAGGCTCTGGCATCTCCACTTCATGCATGGGCTCAGTCTCAAAGAATGGATTTAGCAACTGAGCCTCAAAACACTGACCTATTAATGAGTGTAAGCTACCACGTTGATGTAAAAAACCCAGAAAGTCAGCATTAGTAATTCTCTTGTTTTGTGTGTCCTAATATGCCAATATCCTTAGCACAGTTTTTCCAGTCGTCTGCAAAGACTTATTGATTGTACTAACTTATCTTTAATTTATCTACATTTTCTGCTTTCAATATCACTATGCCCCCTCCCTTCCATTTTTGTTTCAGACAGGATGTTTCAGAACTAAAATCTGCCATTAGCATTCTTCTGCTGAATGCCCCTCATTGTTTTCCTAGGACATGAACACAAGCACTAGGACTCCAGACTCGAAGTCCAGTCTGACACCTGTAGGGCTGTATTTTACCACATACACCTCAGCTTCAACATCCCTGGCCTTCGTCCTTCAACATCTCCTCCTGTTTGTGCCAAAGAGCTTTCTACAACATTCGTGCTTCCCTCCGGGGCCAGCTAACTCCAGCTTTTCCTTCTTACCTCATCCCAGCCCCACCTCTTCAACACCTCAGATGAATTCATGTCCACCAAGTAAACACAAGGTGTTAACCTTGTACCTTTTCTTCAAAATCCTTTGAGTTGTGTTTAGGTGACTGTGGAGGACATGCTCTGACTCTGTTTTGTTTTTTCTTGAGGTCCCAGTCCCAGGTACAAGGCCTGGTATACAGGAGATCTTCCATACATGTTTGTAGCCTCTTAAGTGACTGAATGAAGGGGGGGGGTCTGCTCATGAGTATATGTGTCCTGTGCATAATGGTGTGAGATAACTGGGGTTTCTTTGTGTGAAAAGCTTTTCTGACAAATTTCTTTAATCTAAAGAAGTCTTATTTGATTGACTCATTAATATTAAGTTGTGTGGCCTGAGGTATATGCTAATTCATCTTACATTTACCTTATTACTTATATCTGTATTTAAGAGCTAGTCCATTTCTTTTTAAATCTGAGTTAAAAATCATCAGAAGTGGAGAGAGATGCCTTGGTGTGTAAACCTGAGAATCGGAGTTTGGATTTAAACCTCCAAGTTAAAAGAAACAAAAGATGGGCATCACCACACATGTGCCTGTGATCTCTGCACTGGGGATGAGGGGACAGAAACATGGAGGCTTCTGGGGCTTCCTGGAGTCTAAGCTCCAGACTCAGTGTGAGACTTTGCTTGGAGGAAAAAGGTGGAAGGGTAAAGTAAGACACTGAATGTCCTCCTCTTGTCTCACACTTGCCACACACACACACACACACACACACACACACACACACACACCACATGCCCACAAACTTAACTGTACACACACACACACACACATACACACACCACATCTAACTATACATACACACACAAACACACACAAACACACACACACACATATAAACAACATGGGCACATACCTAAATGTACACACACACATATACACACACACACAGGCATTATAACTCAGTAGTGGAGTGCTTGCTAACATGGCCATGGCTCTAGATTCAATCCTCAGCACTGAATGTCTTTAAATGATATGACATGTTTGTAGATCCTCAGGCTGTCTCATGCCTTAACATATTGCAATCCAGCTTTAGACTTTGTTTTTCCAAACTCCTTTCTGCTTTTCTTGCTGAGGGCATCAACAAATCCAAATTGCCAGATCCATTAGACTCACTTTAGTCTTTGTTGTCTTTAACCCCGAGAGGTAATTTGATGCTGACTGAACTTCCCCAATAGGCCTTCTGTGAGATATGCTTTCCAGGGGAGACCCTGTTGTCTGACCCATCCTCTCATGACTCATCTTCTCAAACTCTCTCCTAGGCTTCAGGCTCAGCAAAGAGAGGAAAATAAGAACTTAGTATTTCTGCAAACGTGTCTGCAGGAGCAGAGTACCACTTCCCAGACTTCTCTGCATCCCCTTCTCTACCCTTGTGTGTTAGTGAGGGTTTTCTTGTCTCATGGGCATCTAACAGCTTCCCACCACAGTGCTCCTATCCGCCTGTTGTCTTTACCCCTAAACATCATTTTCTCATGGTTTGTTGATGCTTTATTGTGAGTTGCAAAAGAAAAACAACCTTTCGTGCCCACAGTCATCGCACAATATCTAACATGCAGTAAATGTGTCCCAAAATACCTGTGGGCTATTGGGAGTACAAATGAAGTTGAGTTTCTCTTTAAAAATCATGATTCAAATGGTATAGAAGGTTCTGGATATTTTACAAATGTCCCTAAAGTAAATGCTGTGGTGACAATTAATGGTCCCCACTGCCATCTAAGACCCCAGAGGCACATCCCTATGTGCTTTTTAGTTCATGAGGGATCAAGAATCCCAGACCCTAATACCCTGCATTAAGTAACTTACAGATTTGACAGGCCTTGAAACTTCTGCTTAATCTCCATAGCTCTCCCCAGGCCAGGAGTTACTTGATGGGGTGAGATGTATTTACTACTACACAGTATATGTAGTTCAGATAAGGTTTCCTACTTACATATTTATAAACATTCACAAAATGATTTACCAGAGGCTCAGTATAAAAAACAAACAAACAAACAAAAAACAAAAACAAAAACAAAACCTGGTGGGTGAGCAAGTCAGGCCTGACCTGAGAGATCCTAGAAGCACAAAGACACTCTTGGCTGAGTGATCTGGTCCATCACTTGGAATTTCTAGGTATTTATTGATCTGAGTACAGAGTGATAGTCAGAATTTGGGGAGAAGTTGGAGGTTCAAGATTTGCCACTCAGAAGTTCAAGGGTATCAAAACTGTGAGGACCTGAACGTCCAAGATTCTTAAGACAAACTAGCAAAAGTAAGGCATTTATCCCCCTGACCAAAAGAAAGACATGAAATGAAGAAGAAAGTTCAACATTCTGACTCACGTCTTTCCTCAGAGTGCTTGCTTTCCCAGTTAGTATTAATTTTTCAATTATCATACAAAATAACATGTTTCATCATGACATCTCTGACACTGAAACATCCAGCCAAGAAAGCGAGCCAGCAGGAGGACACTGTCAGCCTGGTTTCTCTACACCTGGCAACCAAGGACGAGAACACAAGACTACGGCTAAAGCCCACATTCTTGGCTTTCAGATAGAAAACTTGAAGTCCTGATGTGAAAAGATGACTGAGGAATTAACTCAGAATGCAAATGGGAACAAAAATTGAAGCTAAAATACCAGTGTCTGAAGGAACAACGAGAAGAAAGGGAAGGAGAGGTAAGCTATGAAGAAGAGTGCTTCATGAAGATGGGCGGGGCTAGGCTGCAGCTCAAGGATCAGCTTCTTCACTTTTGTTCTTTGATTTTTAAGAAGAGCCTCACTCTGTGGCCCCAGCTACCTTCGACTCACAGCATAGACCCTCCTAAAAGTCAGGAATGAGACAAAGAAGTCTCCCATCCTTGCTTTGAGTTGTAATGAGAAGCCCTGATGAAAGTACCACAGCCATGTACAAGCAAGCAAAACAAACAAACAATAAAACAAAGAAACAAACAACAACAAAAAAGCTCACTGAAATGAAAGAAACCAAGTATTCATCACTTATAAAACACCTGATTGTGAACATGAGAAAACCAAAGGGGTCTACTAACTAAGAGAAGTAAGTTATTGAAAAAGTCTTTTGTTATGACAGAGTTCAGAGCAGTGGGTACCTTTCAGGGGACTAAGCTATTAGATTTAATAAGTAATGTATTAGAATTGATAATAAATGTCATGAAAAACTATCAAAACACAAAATCAATTTCTATTTGCTAAAGCAAAAACAGCGATGATAAGAACATTTTAAAAATCAAATAATTAGAAATAAAACTAATGGAAGACATACAAACAATTTGATAGAAAATTAAGAAGCATTACTGAAAATATCACTAATGAGCTAAACAAAACTTTGTATGTACCAGAACAAAAGAAAGCCAGGAAAGTTTGCTCTGGAGCTGTAAATAAAGGGGGGGGGGGAGATGTCTTATTGATTAAGAGCACTTGATACTTCTGAAGAGGACCTGGGTTTTGGATCCCACCACCCTCATGGTGGCTCACAATCATCTCTTTAACTCCAATTCTAGAGGATTTATGGTCCTCTTCTGACATCTATGGGCACCAGTCAAGTGGTTCTTATAGATGCATGCAAGCAAAAACACTTATACACACAATACAAAATAAATAACCCAAGTTTTAAAATAAATTCTCAAATGAAATACAAGGATGCAGTTTGAGTAAGTCCTTCAGGGTGACATGTGCACAAATATAGGTAGATAAATCCACTGAACATAATGCAGAATTATATGTGACAATTCACTCGTGAGAAAGCTGGCACGAAGAGCCAATTGGATACCCATGCTGTAAAACCAGAATCTTGATTGCTGTCTCCTCTCACATAGAAACATTATTCCAAAACACCTTACAAAATACAATATGAAACAATAACATTTCTACATGCATGTAGAACTATCTTCTTTATTTTGAAATAAACAACATTTTCCTAACAAATCACAAGAAGCAGTAGCTCTGGGGAAAAAAAAAAGAACAAGCAGACACTGTGGTCCATGCTTGTAATCCCATCACTTGGGGGTTGAGGCAGAAGGATGGAAATAAATTTAAGGTTAACCTGGGCCTTGTAGTGAGTCTCAGGTCAGCCTACGTGAAAGGAGTCAAGAACTGAAAGCTATTGAAATCAAGGTCACCTGTCCATCGAAAGATAGGTTGGTGGGTATTTGTCAATGTTAATTTAGTGATCTGAGAAGTGACAGCATAGGACATCTATTCAGCAAAACTTTGCTGAGATGGCACAGAGTTTTATTTCGTTTTCCCCAACATGAGTGTTGAACTGGAATTTCAAAATACCTTAAAAAGATATAATACTAATTTCCATAAATAACTACATAATTAACTAATTACAAATGACAAAGTTTGGAACAGAAAGTAAACCATCCTTCACTGACATGACTCTGGCAATCAGGAGCTTTGTCCTGGTGACCTGTAACATAGTGTCTCCACAGTTATAACACCATGTAATAGGGAAATGGGTCGAAAACAGACAGGAAAGGCAGATGGACCAGGCTCAGGTTTAGACAAAGTGCGATGCGGTATTGGGATTCATTCGAGCATTCCTAAAACTCTCGCCTACCCTGGTGCTGTCTACTGCCCAATAACCACTACTATCCTTGAAGTATGTGCCACCAGGTCAACATAGAAAGTGTGAAACATGAGTGTGAGTGTTTAAGATGAACCTTCCAATTTGGTTTGGTTTGCTTGGATGACAATCTTTGAACAGCCTGTCATTATGAAGACTGCTTCTGTTTTGCAAAGACTAAGACAATAATTTCTTAGACTAATACTTCTATAGATCTCCAGTTCAGGCTACAGTTTTTCTAAGGCCCAGATGAAAAAGTTTATGTATAAAAAAGGTTTATGAAATGATATAGCTACCAAAAGATATGCTACCAAATAGAAAAATTCCTTAATCATCACCATACTTTATATACCTTGATTAGTCCATCTGAGGATATCTATTGACCAAATCCTGACCAGTGCATGCTTTTGCAAACAGACTTTATTGGCAAACAGCCTGTCTTAATCATTGTTCTAATGCTGTTAATAGAAACCATGACCAAAGCAATTTTTATAAAAGAAAGCATTTAATTGGGAGATTGCTTACAGTTTCAGAGGGTTAGTCCGTTATCATCATGGTGGGAAGCATGGTTCCATGCAGGCAGACACTGGAACAGCAGCTGAGAACTATATGTTGATCCATAGGCAGAGAGAGAGAGAGAGAGAGAGAGAGAGAGACAGAGACAGAGACAGAGACAGAGACAGAGACAGAGACAGAGAGACAGAGAGAGACCACGCCTAGTAACACACTTCCTCTAAAAAGGCCACACCTACTCCAATAAGCCCATACCTCTGAATCTTTCTAATCCTTTCAAAGAGTTCCACACCCTATTGACTAAGCATTCAAATATATGAATTGCTTGACTAAGCATTCAAATATATGAATTGGTTGACTAAGCATTCAAATATATGAGCCTATGGGGGCGATTCTTACTCAAACCACCACACAGTCAAACCCATTTATTTACATATTGTTTTTGGAAACTACAATAGCAGACTTGCATGGTTGTGATAAATATCATTTTGAATCCTCAATGCCAATAAAGCTAATTATTCTTTGATAAAATTAGTCTTCCAATCCTTATGCCATAGTTGCATATTACTTCCATTTCTCAGAGGTGAATGAAAATGAAAGCAGAACTAAAGAAGTTGATTATGAATACAGAGTTATCAAAAATGTCTAGAAAATCCAATAAGGACAAAATAGGCCCTGATCATATGCCAGCACATTCGCTCAGTAGCAACCATTGGTCAGGAAGGATACAGGTTACTCTGTAGAATAAAGGAGTATTATAAGATGGAAGTTCTTCCAAAGGGTATGTGTGATGCAATCTCTATTTTCATCCTGGCTGCATTTAGAATCTCCTAGGAGACATGTACCTGTGAGAGTGTTTCCAGAGAGCATTGACTGGGGAGGAAAGAACTACCCTGAATAAGGACACCACTATCCCATCTGTGTGAATTCCAGACTAAAAATAAGAAACAAAAAACAAAACAAAACCGAGAATGCCACTGAGAATCAGCATTCAATTCTCCTCTTTCTGACTACAGATATACTTAGCTGGCTCAAGTTCTTGCCACCACTCCTTGTCTGCCATGGTTCGCTACCCCTTCAAACCATGAGCCAAGAATAACCCTTTTCCACCATTAACTTGCTTCTTGTCTAGCATTTAGTGACACCAATGAAAAAAAGTAACTCATCAGCATTATTTTCTTTGAAGATGAAATTAAAGTGCAGCCAATAATCTGTGATGGGTTCTTGGTTCAAAAAGCTCTAGAGGTCTGTTGGAGTTTCCCATCGAGTTGCCATCATAAAATAGCCTGATAAAATGCAACATAGGAGTGAAAGAAGTTTATTTGCCTTAAAATCTCAAGTTACATTTCTTCATTTTAGAGAATTCAAGACAGGAGCAGGATACCTAGCATCCATGGTTCAGAACAAAGAGGATATATGCATCATGTTGTCTTTCCCTCAGTTAGATTTCTCCTCTCTTATACTCTTTAGGGCCCCTTGCCTAGAGTATGATGCTGCCCACAGTGGACTGGGATTTCTTATATTAATTAATAGTCAAGTCAATTACCCATAGATATGTCTGCAAAACTTACGTAATTCAGGTAATTCTCCATTAAGACTCTCTTTTGAGGAGATTCTAGGTTGTGTAAAATTGACAACGTTGACCATAGTAAGAGCAGTATTTGAGGTTGATTGGTGAGATACACTGAAGTCACCAAGTTGGTCATTGTTTTACAACTATGTAGAAAAAAATTCTTATTCTTATAAGATACTTGTTGAAATATGGAGCAAAGAAGTTTTGTTATTTGCAAGCAGCATTGAGATGGAGCATCGCATAGAAAGAAAGGGAGAAATCAAATGCAGAAAAATGCTAACTGGTGAAGTTAAACAAGTGGCACATGGGTGTTGACTGTACTTTTCTTGCAAGTTTTTGTAGGTTTGACATTTTTGAAAGAGATTCTTATAGAAAGGTTTTTAAAAAGCAGATGTTGAATAATTTTCCCCACTATATTTGGAGAAAGAGTGGAAAAGAAAAGGCAAAGGCACCCCTTTTCTTTTTTCCTTATTGAAATGCTTGTCAGCAGCATGTATATTTAGCTATTGATGCATACTTAAAATCCTTTCCTTCTTATTTAGATATTCACATTCACAAATGTTTATGTTCCAGTCCCTTCCCTCTCTCTCTCTCTCTCTCTCTCTCTCTCTCTCTCTATATATATATATATATATATATATATATATATATATATATATATATGTATGTATGTATGTATATTCACACATGGTTACATCTCTTTGCCAGGTTTTATCTCTGACCTCAATGAATCTTATGATAAATTCTTTTTTTGTTTCCTATGCTACATTTCTCCCAAGAAACATCACAGATATCACAAATGCATATCCTTCAACTGCAAATGAGAATCACCTCATTGAAATGTATTTTGAATTTTTTTCATGTTATATGATACAAAACAAAAGATAAGCAAACCAAATCCAAGGGTCCCTCAAACAAGTGTATCTCATGTCATATCAGAAAGATGGTTCTACTAAATTCTGTAAGCCTCTTCCAGTCCTAGGTGGCAGTGAGGGATAGCCAAGGAAACTGTAGCAATGGCTGACATGATTGACGGACCTTGTGACTGGGTGCTGACAGATCCTCCTACGGATTACAGTAGATGCTGCACCTTGAATGTTGGAGTGTACTTGAGAACCCACACACAGCTGTGGGGGAAAAAGAAGCATTGTTTTCCCCACATTCTTTGAAGCAGGCTCTAAATACTGATGTGTCCTCCTACAGAAGAGTGGTTCATCAAATGCCAAGAGACCACTGCCTGCATGACTCAGCAGCACTCAGGCTACTATCTGATTTTAAAATATCCTGTATTCTTGGTCTTAGAGCTATGTTTTATGTTAAAACTAGATAGGCATCTCTGGCTATGCCCTGGACTACAACTCATTTCTGTTGTCTAGAAGCTTTACTTAAGTGATTAGTGAACAGATTGCCAATATACTAGCCTGTCCTTCCTCTTTCTGACTCATTCTTGTTCTCTTTCCTCTTTTCTTTCCTTACTTTCTTCCTTCTCTCCTTCCCCCTTTCCCCTTTTACTTTTTTCTTTGTTGTTGCAGTTTCTTTTTATTTCCAGTCCCAGCCCTGTTACCCTAGGCTTTTCAGTAGACACTTTTTCTCACAGTTAATCATTAGCTGTGTTAAACCCTCAATCCCCACAATTGGAGGAAGCCTATATAATTGTCCTGGCTCCTGTTATGATTGCAGCATTGATTATTGGGGCCATGGGGTCATAACAGTAAACTATCTTGGTAACAAATAATGTCAAGGATGAGCTACATTGCAGTTCTTATTTATGTTATGAACATGAAGTGATGCATAACCCTAATAATCATAATAACCATGACTGTGGTATGGGGCTCAGCAATGAGGGTTTTCTGGGTCAAAATATCATCTCAAGGGAATTTATTTCTTTATAAGATAAATAGACCAGTCCTATATCTGTATGAGTTTGTGGGGTTTTGTAACTTTCTGATTCTATCTAGATCTCAGTGCTTATTTTATGTATCTAATAAGATGGGATAATGGTTGACGATGCAAACTGTCTAGTTCCTGATTCTGTAGTTCAACTATAGGAAGAGTAAAGTGTTGGGTTGGGAAGCTGTCCAGCATGGCTTGGCACCTTCTCCATGATAGGCACTTAATTTCATAAGAGAGAAATTAAGGTGGGGAAAAAGGACAGAGTGAAAGTATAAGTAAGTTAAGCGACAAATGGTGAGCTAATATCACATCTGGTGGCTACAGAAAAGCCATCCTCATTAATAAATTCAGAGCATCTTTAAGAGAATCTATGACTACACAGACATCTGTGGCGGGAAGATTAATGTCCTAAGGCATATAAAATGCATATATTGTGCCCAGACTGTAGAAAAACAGCTTAGAAAACTGTCATTTCCAACAGTGCCTGGAGCAAAACTGAACCAGAAATTTCACAAACTTACATCAGGACGAATTTGATTTTTGTGACTAACTCACATTTTTAGGTCAGATCTTTGCTATTGACATGTTAAGGTGATGCTGTGGATGGGTGTAGGGCAGACTGTGTGAAAACAAACAGGAAAGCCAACTTCCCAAATAGGGCTGTTGTTTGGGGGTAGCCCCTCATTTACTTGATTTAGTTTGTTATTGTACACTGCCCTTTCTTCTTTGGGATACAGTATGAATGTTTTCCATCTAAAGCACTTTAAAATCATTTCCCATGTTAACTATCAACAGTAGTTCACATTTTTCAGTCTTGGAGTAGTCAGATTTCTTTCTCTCTCTCTCTCTCTCTCTCTCTCTCTCTCTCTCTCTCTCTCTCTCTCTCTCTCTCTGTGTGTGTGTGTGTGTGTGTCTGTGTGTGTGTGTGTCTGTGTGTGTTTTGTTGTTTTGTTTTGTTTTGGATTTTTTTGGTGTTTTGTTTTGTTTTTTGTTTTTTTCAGTTTCTTTGTCAAAGAAACCATGCACACATTCCAGGAAGCTTTGTGTCAGTGGCATTTTACTTTAGCTTGTTTTCTGAGAATATTGTTGAGTATGAAGTGTAACAGGTCTTGAAAACAAGAAAGAGCCTTACTAATTTCAGTGAGGATAGGCTAAATGTTTAATGCCTTGCTATAGCTTATGTGTGAAGTATACCATCAGGAGGCACATATATTGAAGGTTTGGCCCCAGTGACAGCAGTATTCAGAGCTGGGACTTTAAAGGATGTAATAGTTACGATGATCAACTACTTAATACAACCCAAATCACCCAAGAAAAGAGCTTCAGTGAGAGCCAACATCTAATTGGTCTTTGAGTATGTCTATGGCATTATCATAAGGTAACCAATATAGAAAGATCCAACCCACTATGAGTGGCATCATTCATTAGGCGAAGCAGTTTCTGAGCTGTATAGGTGGGAAATCAAGCTCAGCACAGGCAAGGGAACAGAGCATGCACACAGTCATCTCTCTCTACTTTTGACTATGGATGTAATTGCCTACTTCAATCCCCTGCCACTGTGATGTCACTGCTATGCTGTGCTATGCTATGCTATGCTATGCTATGCTATGCTATGCTATGCTATGCTATATTTAGCCTGCAATTTTAAGCTAAATAAGCACTTTATGTAGAAAATTATTTTTGATAAGGTATTTTATCACAACAGGATGATTGATATGAAACCATGTGAAGTGATTGGATGATAAGGGCTACACACAATTTCATTCAATTGATCTTCCTATCTCAAATGACTGTGTAATACACTGATTCTTTTAAACTGTTGATGGACTGAAATTTTGATTGATTGAGAGGTAGTAGAGTTGTAGAAAGTGGTGCCTAGTTGTGCGACGTGTGCCACTAGAAAGATGAAGTTCCTGGCTCCATCTTGCCTCTCTCTGGTTCATGTCCATTTCAGATGAGTGGCTCTGATCAATCACATACTTCCTACACATCTTGTTATAAGACCATAGAAATGTAATCTGCTGACCACAGCTGTAACCTCTGAAATCCTGAGCCAAAATGAACACTCCCTCCCTCAAATGGCAGCCTTTGAGTGTGTTTTCATGGTGTTGAAAAGTCTAGCTAAGACATTTCTTATCCTACCTATTTGTATTCAGGGTGAATGTAAGGCTGAGAAGCAATGAGGCTTACATCAGAATTCCTCATGCATCCTGGCATTGAATAGGTGAGTCAGATCTCAGGTAGCGAATTGACTCTCCTTCAAGAACCTGTTGAACAGCACAGGACCTATTCCCCAGGTACTAGGCTCAGAAGTATCCACAGCCATGTGCCCTGTGGAGACATGGGAGACAATTTCCCTAGAGAAGCAGCTGACCACACGGAAATAAAAAGGAAATATGGGAAGAATAGTGGGGCCTGTATTCCTACTGTATTCCTTTTTAGTTTGGTTTCATATACTCTTCCTCTGTATATGCCTTCTTGTTTAAAACCTCCTAGTTTGAATTGGGTTTCCATCACGTAAAACCAACCATCCTGGAGAAATAAAGAGGCATGAGTGCAGGCTGATGAGAGTGTGTGGAGGTCAAGAAACAAATTTGTGGGATAAGTCCATTCTCCTCTTACATCTTTTTGTGGGTCCCTGGGATTGAACTTGTGCCACAGAGCTTGAGCAACAAGTCCTTTTACCTCCTGAATACTCTTATCTGCTCAAGAAATTCCTTTTAAGCAGTCATATCTCCAATAAACACTCTCAAGGCTGCCCCACTGAGAAAAGATCAGAAATCCCATGACGGCCTTCGAGACCCTCCACAGTCTGACCCCTTGTTCCTCAGGCCTTGCAGTCAGCCACTGAGCGCATTACACTCTTCCATACTTTCCTTCATGAAGCTCCTGTAACACACCAGATACCTCCTTGACCTTGCAGCCTGTGTGGGAGAATCCTTTCCTGCATATCTACATGCTTGCCTAGACTTCTATCGATCTATTTTCAAACATGACTTTGTCCCGGAGGCCTGTCCTGCCCACTCCAACTACAACGCCTCTTTCCACTTCAGGCTCCATTCTTCTGCCTCATCTTGATAATAGTTACCATTACAATACTTTAAAATTGTGCTTCCAATTGTCTTTCTCATTGAAAGAGTTTTTCAAGTGGAGGAATCACAGCTGTTTACCATTCCCCATCAACCCCAGCATCAGCACCTAGGACAGCTCCCGGCACACAGCAGAATGGCGGTGCACATTGCTGAACAAATCCCGGTGCTTGCTTCGGAGAGATAATGATGATGCCTTCTCAGTTTCTCCCTGGAAGACAGTGGGCAGGCAGCCAGCCTACCCAAGTGACAGCAACAGCAGTGACAATAGCTGATTTACTCAAAGGCTGGCTGTCCATCAAGCACCGTTCTGTGTGCTTTGCATTTGTTAATTTACATAATGACTATAAAAACCAGTGTGCAGACAGCAGCGCTGGCTGTGAGGCCAGAGGAGCAAGGACGGGGTCAGATGATGGAAGGTCTGGAAGGCTCTGGTGGGGAGGAGCAAGGACGAGGTCAGATGATGGAAGGTCTGGAAGGCTCTGGTGGGGATTTTCGGTTTTGTTTTTATTGGGACTGTCATTGGAATGTATCAATTGGAGATTTTACTACTTTAAAACAATCATTTGGTCAGTTGAGAGGGCACAGAAGGTAACAGCACTGAGAAGAAGGTTCCTTTGGAGACTGAACACAGGTATCTTCCTCTCTCCCAAATCACACACATTAAAATGCAGTACCAACATAAGATAGAGCCCTTGGGAGATCATTGGGTCCTGAGGGCAGAGGTCTCAACGAGAGGTTTTAGTAAGAGCCTTTTGAAGAGAAACCTAAATCCCCACCTGTGTTAATGCTCTTTTTTAAAACTCTATTTTATTTGGAGTGCTGCCTCTACCTGTCTTCCACCAAACCCTTCACCCTGGATAAGAGAGAAAAAAAAGGTTAGTGGAGAGAAAGGCCACAGACTCCTTTACTTCTCCTGGCCAGTTGTGTTCTTTGGAGGTAATGCCAATCTCCACCAACAGCAAACATGGCTAGCAGTCTCCTCTGAGCTGCTGTGTGGAAACATTTCTTTCTTTTATTCTATCACAAAGCTGCAACACCGTCCCTCATCTCTCCAAGCTGCTATAGGCCACACACTACCACCGTAGGACAAAATTTCTCTCTCTCTCTCTGGACTCACCTATTTATCCTCTTCAAGCATCTTAGACCAGGCCACTCTCCATGCTGCATGAGGCAGGCCATTACCTCCTGGCAAGGCCACACCCCGCAGGAGGCAATCATCATCGGTGGACATACTAAAACCCAAACTAAAGCCCCACACTTGGGATTAAAACAAAAACATACTTACATAACATAACTGAGTTTACAAAGGAACCAAAACTTCCATTACACACCTGTTTTTCCAGGGTCAGGGTGGTAGTGAGAAGATAAATGTCTGTGAGTCAGGAAGTGAGCCCCTACCAGAACTTTGATTTTTGTTTTCTTATCTTCCAGAACTGTGAAAATTAAATTTCTGCAATCTATACTCCTCACGGGTCTGTGCCATTTTACTGTAGCACCTCAAGCAGAACAAGGATACACTCACAAACTGGCTAAAACAAAATCCTCAATTACAGAACAACTTAGTTGCTTAGCTGGAGGTTCGACTTAAGATGTTTGCTTTAGTTGAGCTTCTTGTTTTGTGATGAAATATCTGATGAAGCAACTCAATGACAACAGGGTTAATTTTGGTTCAGTTTGAGGATACAGATCTTCATGCACAATGGGTGATGCATGGGATAGCATAGTATCAGGATGTGAGGTAGCTAGTCACATGGCATGCACAACTAGGAACTGGAGAGAAGTGAATGCTAGTTTTCTCTCTCTCTCTCTCTCTCTCTCTCTCTCTCTCTCTCTCTCTCTCTCTCTCTCTCCTTCTCTCTTCATCTCTGACTCTGACTCTGTCTCTGTCTCTGTCTCTGTGTTTCTGTCTCTGTCTCTGTGTTTCTGTCTCTGTTTCTGTCTCTGTCTCTGTCTCTCTGTTTCTGTCTCTGAGTCTGTCTCTCTGTCTCTGTGTCTGTGTCTGTGTCTGTGTCTGTGTCTGTGTCTGTGTCTCTGTCTCTGTCTCTGTCTCTCTCTCTCTCTCTCTCTCTCTCTCTCTCTCTCTCTCTCTCTCTCCTTCTCTCTTCATCTCTGACTCTGACTCTGACTCTGTCTCTGTCTCTCTGTTTCTGTCTCTGAGTCTGTCTCTCTGTCTCTGCTTCTGTCTCTGTCTCTGTCTCTCTGTTTCTGTCTCTGAGTCTGTCTCTCTGTCTCTGTCTCTGTCTCTGTGTCTGTGTCTGTGTCTCTGTCTCTCTCTCTCTCTGTCTCTCTCTGTCTCTGTCTCTCTCTCTGTCTCTCTCTGTCTCTCTCTCTGTCTCTCTCTCTGTCTCTCTCTCTGTCTCTCTCTCTGTCTCTCTCTCTCTCTCTCTCTCTCTCTCTCTCTCTCTCTCTCTCTCTCTCTCTCTCTCATTTTATTTTATTCTACTTAAACCTGGGCCATGATACAGAAACGAGTAATCCAGGCAAGTATGGATGAAAAAAAAAACTGTCAAACAAAAAACGCACAGTAAATTTATTAAAACAAATAAATGCATTAGCTGCCTTTCCCCCCTGGACATTTGTTGTAACTATGACAAGCTGGCTGGTCTCTATGGACAGTACAAATAAACTATGTTTCAAGACACATTGCATGTCCAATACTGTTTGTGATTGAGAAAGGCGGCATTTGGTGTTAGCTTCACCTTCTCACTGGTTTTTCCTAAGCAGACCCTAACCCCACACAACATGGATGAGTTCTGCACCTCTGTGAAGCAGAGAAAGTCCTGCTGGGCCTTATCGGTATTCCTCCACACCACACTCCCCCTGCTCCAGTTTGTCTATAAAGGTCAATGTCATTATAAACCAAGGGGGCCCCTGCTGGCTTAGAAAGTGTAAGGCTGTTGTTTTCACTTGTTAGCTAATTGTGGGGAGTCCCCCTGCTGTTCTTCACCTTCCCGGCGAACATCTCAACTAATTGTCTTTTTGTCTCTCGTTTGTGCTTTATGTCAGTTTATAGATGGACACAAAAATACAGCTGAATAAATAAGGAATCCCTGAGTGAGTAGAGTAACATTTCTAGAAAAAAAAAAAACAGTCTCCGACATTTAGTCACTGCATGCTCAACCTCTCAGATAAGACAACATTATTCTAGGTGTTTCCATAATACTATAACACTGTAAATAAAAATAATGGAAGTCATTGCCACCAATAGGCTATTTAATAGAATAGAATTGCTATTCTAAGTCTGATGCCCAAAATCAAATATGGTGGTGACTACGTGGGCATGCTTTACCTTATTTTGCATTTCTAGCTTCCTAACCCACTTTTAGCTGATTTCCTAGATAAGAACAGAGCCTTCCCAGGCACCCGTTGTGACCCTAAGAGCTTACCTAACACCTCTACACACACTATTCCCAGGACAAGAGCTAGTTCAGGCTTATTCCCAATTCAGTTCTCGCCTCTGAGTTACAGTTCACAGATACTGGCACCCTGAGAGCTTGGTCCTAAATATAACTAGTAAGTTTCAGTGAAGTGTAAAGTGTTTGGGAAAGGCCCTTTGGAAATTCTAGGACTAGCTCTTAAATTATTTACCACCTTAGAACAGGTCTCAGAATGCACACTGAAGACTTTTAACATCTTACCAGTATTAAGCTGATAAAAGTACATCTATGGAAGAACGAGGCTTACAGTAGAGGAACAAAGTTCATGAATGAGATCTTCTGCACATGCCCCTCTGCACTCCTGAGGAATTCATTCCAGGGCTCCTACCTTTAATCATGACAAATCTTTGGATGCCCGTGTTCCTTGGATAAAATGGTATTTGAGAGTTACTTATGGGCATCTTCCAGTGTCTTCCCATAAGGGACTAACAAAGACAAATATAACATGGAAGATACTGAAACATTACAATACATAGTTAGAAAAATATACATATATATTGTTAGTATGTTTTACATTTTAAAATATCATATTTTCTATCCACACTCAATAAGGAATCAACCAAACATGGCCTAACAAGTTACAATAAGACTAGGCATAACCCCTTATATCAAGACTGGACAAGGACGACTCAGCAGGGGGAAAAGGGTCCTAAATGCAGGTGAAAGAGTCAGAGACACTTCCCTACTGCCACTATTGGGAGTCCCACAAGAACACCAATCTACACAAGCATAATGTATATGCAAAAGACCTTGCTCTATCTCATACAGGGTCTGTGTTTGTTGCCTTAGTCTTTGTGGGTCCCTCTGACCTCTGCCTAGTTGATTCTGCGTAGCGTATTGTCATGTTGTCCCTGAACCCTCTGGGTCCTAAAATCTTTCTCCTCCATCTTCTATGGGCTTCCCCGGGCTCAGTCTAGAGTTTTGATGTGGGTCCGTGTACTTGCCCCTATCAGTTCCTAGATGATGCCTCTCTGATGACAATTGGGCTAGACACCAATCATTAGTAATCATTTCACTGAATTTTGTTCCAGTCATGTTTGGTTCTATCCTGGGTCTCTGGCTGTCCAACCTCTGGTTTCTGGCCATCCAGACAATGTCAGGCATGAGCTCCTCCTGATGGTGTAGGCCTCATGTTCAACCAGTCATTGGTTGGCCACTCCCACAAGTTCTACACTGACATTACCCGGCATCCTCCCCCCACATGCATACATCTTGCAGGCAGAACAGATTGTAGGTTGAAGGTCTTGTGACTGGCTGGGCTGGTGTCCCTGTCCCACTGTTGGGAGCCTTGCCTGGATATAGAAGATCCAGTTTAGGTTCCATAACCCCCATTATGGGAAATTTTCTCTAGGATCAGTCTTGCAGATTTCAAGGAGTTTCCATTGCACTAAGTTTTCACATGGACCCCCAAGTTCCTCCAGTTCCACTTATCTCTCCCAGAACTCTCTCTTTCCATACCCCCCACTTCCTGATCCCTCCTGTCATCCCCCACCCTCCTCCAGTCCACCCACACAGTCTATTCTACTTCCCCTCCCCAGGGAGATCCACGCATCCTTGCTTGAACTCTCCTTGCTACTTAGCCTCTCTAGGTCTGGGGGTTGTATCATAATCATCCTTTACTTAACATCTAAGGCACACTTAGGAGTGAGTACATACCATGCTTATCTTTCTGGGTCTAGGTTACCTCACTGAAGTACACAATCTTAATAATTAATAACAACTGCCTTTTGATATAATTTCACAGATAATTTCAGGGGATTGTATTGTTTTCTCCCCTAAGCAGGCATTAGAAAGAAACACAACATAAGAAAACCTCATCAACATCTTGTTTGTGTGTTTGGTTGTCAAGCAGATGGCAATTAAAATAATGTAAGCTTATAGAACATTCTAACATATTACATCAGTGGAAATAATGACCCTAAAAATGTCTGCTTCCATTTTGCTGCTGGTTGAATAAATGGGAGAGTTCACTGGCCAGTGACATACTGCTTTCTCAGGGAACTCAGGAGCATTCAGTATCCACACATTACATGTTCTCAATTCCAGCACATCTAAGAAATGTACTTGAGAGCAGGAAAAAAAAAACATTCCTAAGCTGAGCATGGTGACTTAGTTGGCAACAAAGAGTTCATTATTCCAATACCTGAGAACTTTAGGAATTTAACTGTGAGTTTGGTAAGGGTGATTAAGCATGGGTAAGAGGCAGAAATTTTATGTCTTTGGCACTAAAGGGATGTCCCAGGTGACATGATTCAGAACAGGCAGGTGGGAGCTTCTGTGTGTGTGTATACTAACCAGGCTTGGCTTACGCCAATGTAATATACATTATATTTTTGCATATATTTTCCCACTTGTCATAGCAGATATGCGGAGGTCAAACAACTTTCAGAGTCAGCTTGTTCCTTCCACAGATGGGTCCTGGGGAGCTAACTTAGGTTGTCAGACTTGCCGTCATAAAGGGCCTTTACCTACAGAGCTATCTTGATGACTAAAAAATTTTAAATGTAAAGTATACATTTAGTAACAACAATCATAGCCATCTGGCAGTGGGGAGCAGTGGTTGTTTCAGAACTTCCTGCAGACATCGAAAGTTGTAACTGTCAAGTCCCTAATCTGAAATGCTATATTGTATCTCATACAGCTCATGTGTTCTTTCAATGATATTTAGACTCCTTACTGTACCTTATAATATGTCCATGTTATGCAAATGCTTATAACATTCGTAAGAGGTTATGATAGCATAGTGTTTACAGTATGACGCAGAAGATAAAAGTTTGGTATAGACAACTTAATGACAAGTTTTTATTCCAGGCCTTTTGTACCAGTGGATGCAAAAACCTGCCAGCTATATTAGAAGAAAATGTTAAGCTAAGAACAAAAACTAATCTCATTAAAAGCTGGTAGTGCCATTTAAAATAGTGTTTTTATACATAGTCAGATTACAGGCTCAATGACATCAGAAGCCCTGTTCTCATAAGGTGAAAATTGTAAGTCATGTTACAAGCCAGCATGTTATAGTTTCTGGAGGTTTGATATGATTTTGTTTCAGTTTTATCTGGAAATAGATCCTGAAATAAACTACATAATTTTGGAACATTCCCACTTGGCCTGAGCAGCCATGGCTCTTTTTAAAAATGAGCCAAGATTGCAACCTGAAGAATTCTTATGTGCGTGCTGCGGACACCATGCTGCATATTGCACGCTCTGTGGGTGGTAGTTCCAGACTGAGAGGTCCAGCCATCCCTGAGTCTCCTTAGAGACCCCGCCCTTACAGAGCACTCATTATTTACCATTCTTTGGTCCACACTGGTCTCAGAAAACCTGTTCTGCCCTCAAATATCTAGCAGAAGCATCATACTAGTCCTCACCCTGTGTACTTAGTGGTGTTACAGCAGTAAGGCTGTGAGGCATTTAAATAATGCTTGCTCAAAGTCTAAGGAAATCATACACAAAACTCTATTCATATGGTATAGTGTTAGTCATTTTTCTCGTTACCATGATAATTTACCAAAAAGGGGGAAATCAACTTAAGAGAAGAGTGATTCATTTGTCTCATGGTTTTTGGTGATCATCCCTTCACCAAGGGCTGAAAAGGTGTTGTAGTAGGGCTACATCACGATGGAAGCTTGCTCACATCTGTATGGGTCATCAAGGGCTCCCCTTAGTGAACCACCTCCCACAACAAGGTCCTTTTTCCCTGAAGGTTCCATGGCCTCTAAAAACAGTACCGCCAGTTGGGAACTAAATGCCCAAACACAGGGGCTTTGAGGAACACTTCACACTCAATCCCTTCAGATAGAATGGCTATAGAATTTTCTTCTTAACAAATAGCAGCTGTTTGCTGCATTCACAGTGTCTAATCCTTTCCATTTCTATTTCTGGGTCTATGTCTTTAAAGTTACTGTTATCATATCCATATGTTTCCTGGGCACATACAACCAGGCGATTATAGTGCTCTGGTTAGGGCAAAAAAAGCCAGACTTCAAAAGACAAAGACAGTGTTTTATACACTCTACCTAACACTTATCTTTATAGTCTTGTCTGAAAAGCTCTTCCTACCTTTATGATTGACATTGGAAATTCCCTTAAGAGGGGCCATAAACACTGAAGAAAGGGGGGCACCCTCATCCTTACAGACCTTGATTCTTTCACAAGAACAGCCATGCATATTTCATTCTATCTTTAACCTGTCTTCTTATCTTAATAATCTGTCATCTTTAACTAGTGCACTTTATTTTTTAATGTTACAAAACTGATCACTTTCAAGTAAATGAAAAGGGTTAGTGATACAAGCCCTGAAAATGAATGTCAAAAGCAACTTGGAATCAAATAAAATGTGTCACTGTTATATCTTATCTAGTATGAAATCAGAACACTCTTCATTGATTATCTAATAATATATGCTAAAAATTAACAGTAAACATAGTGGATTCCTGGGTTTGTGACAATGTTGCATGTTGCGTGGTGGGTGATGCCAATGTTCCTCTTTACCTGTCTCATCAAGAATGATGAAAAGGCCCCAGTAAGGCAATACTGAAAGGTGATTGCACATTTTACTATCCAGATCCTAAGACCATGTATGTGATAGTCATGTCTGAATAGGCCACTGAAATGGTATATGTGGACAGCAGTTTTACTATATAACATATAAATATTATCTTGCTTTTTGACAGTTTGATGTACATTGCCCACCACTAAAAGTATT
This sequence comes from Acomys minous, assembly GCF_964271855.1. Taxonomy (NCBI): domain Eukaryota; kingdom Metazoa; phylum Chordata; class Mammalia; order Rodentia; family Muridae; genus Acomys; species Acomys minous. The sequence goes on along the minus strand of NC_140485.1, from coordinate 126,755,306 downwards.
TGAGGTAATCCCCTTCATGGTTAAGAAAGCATGACTATACTTAAGGCCAACTCCTGACACGCCACACTTTTTCGTAGGATGGGAAGTTTTTCACTCTAGTGCTAGGTCATGATGAAATGAAAACATGCAGAAAACATTATTATATGATCATTTATACCATAGGAAGGATTTGAAAAATAACTCACAAGAAAGAGAAAGGGAGAGAGAATTAATTCATAAGGCCGCTAGATGTACTTCATAATGAAGTGCATTATTAACTAAATTGTAGTTTGCAGTCGCTCCTTATTATGGCTTTTGATTCATTTACTTCTGGTTCATTTGCTTGTCATAAATTCTAGAGTCCCAGAGGTACTACAAACGCATTGCTGAATTGCTTTTTTTTTTTGCCACAATAACCTTTTATTTTTCACTGCTTAAGGCATATATTTTTATGATGCTGGTTTATCTGAGGTAATACCAAGTAATTCCAATATAATGCAGGCTCAGTAGCTCTCAGTGAACAGTCTAGACTTTGAACAACTTTCAACTGCTTTTATCCCTACGCCTTCCCTAAAATAACCCATTTACATCACAATCTTTATTTTTGTCACCTTTTATTCACCTGACAACTAAACTCTTTTAGAGACAGTGAAACTTTATTTAAAAATGTACACAGAGAAGAGGGTTCCTCCTTCCTCTTTTCATCCCTCCCTCCCTCTCTCCCTCCCTCCCTCCCTCCCTCCACATCCATACGGTATCATTGAGAAGCAGCCATGGGACAGATACTCAGACACTCTGCTACATTGTAATTCCAGCCCTCTCTCCACCATCAAAGACCTCACAGTTTGATGGAGATAACACATCTTCCAAGACGCCGTAATAAAAAGCTGAGCAAAGGGGACTGCACAGACACAGGCCACTCAGCTCTGTGGGAACAGGTTGGACTTCTTCCTTAAATGGGAATTATGTGAGCCATCAGAAGAGGTGTGGCTGAAGAGGAATTCTGGGCAAGACAGTGAGGAAATCAGCTTCCCCCAAGGACTTTGTCCTCAGGAGTAGAGGCCAACAAACTGGGGTCCTAGAACAGATCTGTCTGCAACCCTACTTTTGGCTATATGTCAGTTGGCAAAGCCATGCCATGTGTGGTTTTATAAGCAATTGCCTTTAGGTTACAATGGCAGGGACTCTAAGGCCCACAATGCCTAAATACCTAGTCCTTTACAGAAAAGAAATATGGTGATCCCGACTGATGAACAATCCTTTCTGTATTTCCCGCTGTGTGTTACATGTTAAAAAAAAATGATGGCATGTGAACAGCAAAGTGAGTTAAACATAGATGCTGCTGGTGAGAGAAATCAGGACCAGGGACCAGAGCTATCTACAGCATGTCCTATCTAGCCACTCTTCATGAGATGAGAGTCAGTGTTCATTTCAGGATAGTAACTCTCTTCTCAGCACTTTGTTTGTGTTAACCATCCTATTTAATGAGAAGTCACTGAGACTATTCTAACCACCAACTTACAGATGAAATGTTTCAAGTGGGAGCAAGGGCAGAATTAGAAAACACTAAAGTAGTTTTCTTAAGAAAAATCAGAGGTTCCAAAAGTTGCATTTTCTAAGAAGCGAGTCTAAAATGAGACAGGTAAAAATAAAAATTAACAACGCCTACTTGAAAGACATCTGGCATGTTCTGACATACCCCAAAGTCTTGGAGATAGAGTCAACATGGCAAAGAAGAGTCTGTTGGGAAGAAAGACAATTTGATGTGACATCAGAGAAGGGCTAGACTACCACTGGTCATCTTAGCTAGCCTCTCTTTTCTCTGAAGCCTGGGCAAAGAAGCGTTCCTTCCTGCCAGTTTATTCTTGAAGAGAGAAGAGGTGGATGTCTGCAATGGCAACTTTTTGTGACTTGCTGCTTCTGTCTTTGCTAGATCCAGAACTCTAAAAATGCAGAGATGGTGTTGTCTTTTGCCTACAATTTGCATAGAAGACGTGTGACTGTGGCTAGTTGGAACTACCCACCTACTTTTGTGGCTCTTGACCACACTGCCAGGAATTCTGCCATTGAAGATTCTAGTCTCGTGAATTTCTTTTTTAACTGTAGACATCCCACTTCAGAAACACTAAGCCACTTTTATCTGTCATCCTATTGAAGTTTCATTCATGAAAGATTTATTGAGCACGTTCACTGTTCCAAGTGCCATGCTAAGCCCTGGGGATTCAGATACACATTCAGTGGTCCCAGCTGGGTTGAGAAATAGCTAAGCCAGGCTCTGTGGGAATAAAAAAGAAGAAGGGTGTGTGTGTGTACGTGTGTGTGTGTGTGTACGTGTGTGTGTGTGTGTGTGTTGGAACAGGCTGGCAAAGTGACAGAAACTTTGGAAGAGAAGTGAAAGCAGGTGCAGAAAGCAATTTCTAATGACAACTTACAGCCACTTCACACACGTTCCTCAAGCTGTGCTTGTAATACGACTTCTTTTTATACCGAGTTACACACACACACACACACACACACACACATCAGTACTATCTACACTTCGTGTGCCTCCATGAAGTGTTTATACATTTATTTTAATTTTGTCCTCAGATGCCCAATTGCTAGTTCCCCAATCCTGAAATTTGCAAGCAAATGGATGGAGCTAGAAATGATCATCCTGCGTGAGTTAACCCAGACCCAGAAAGATACTCATGGTATGTAATCACTTATAATTGGACACTAGCCCAACAGGGATGTCCCCTTGAAGTCTTCACTTAACAGGAGATAAGGATAGATACTGGGACTTCCTATTGGGACTCCAGCTGAGAGAAGTAAGGGAAAAGGGGAACACAGAAGGATCTAGAGGGTCATAGAAACCTACAAGAAGACCATTAAGGCTGGCAGATCTGGACCCAGGGGGTTCTGCTCAAACTACCATACCAATCAAGGACAATGCATGCGGTAAACCTAGTAACCCCTGTCCAGATCTAGCCAATGGATGGCACATTCTCCACAGTTGTGTGAAGAGCAGGCACTGACTCTGACATGAACTCTGATGCTCCCTATTTGACCACTTCCCCTTGGAGGGGAGACCTGGTGGCACTCAGAGGAAGAGTAAGCAGGCTAACAGGATGAGACCTGATAGGCTGTGATCATATGATGAGGAAGAGGTCCCCTTCTGTCACAGACCTAGGGGAAGGGAGTAGGATGAAAGAGGGAGGGAGGGGATAACGGAAAGATACAAGTGAGGGGATAACAATTGAGATGTAATCTGAATAAATTACTTAAATAAATTTTAAAAAAAGAATCCAACAATAACAGAAGCATGTCAGTCCAGAGCCCAGGGTCCACTTCTTCCCTGCAGAGCATCTAGGCACCAGAGCATGCCCGCCCTGGACCCAAAGAAATGAAGCTTAGCTGGGTGGATGGATTTGAGGACCCCAGTCTGAAGGTGAGTACCTGGAAGGAGAAAAACCTTCTCCAAAATAGCTGTGTAAGTGTTGCATCCCTTTTAGCTCAGAGCTCTCCTAGAGATACAGCAACAGCAGCTCTTAGACAATATTGAGTGAAACAGCTTGTGCACTTTATTCAGGGTGAACCTTAGGGATTGGAAAGAGATTTTCAGGGAGATGTATATCACTGGCTGGGGCTGAGATGCTGGGAAAGCTTTATTTGCATGGAGAGGAATTCCAGGTGCTAGGTTACTGTAACTACCCTAAGAAGTGTGAGGGTGGGGGTCTCAGGGCTATGTGCATCAGGGCCCACAGGCACAGAAAAAGGAGCGAGTGATCCTTACTCCTGTCAGTCTCAAGATTGAGCTTTTTGGGGGATTTGGACACATCTTGACCTCACTCTAGCTCCATGCTGATTTTTCCAATGGCATGGTCCATGTGCCCCACAGAAACAAGACGGGCATTCTTATGAGAAGTAGATGATACAGCAAGATAAACTAGTATAATAGCTGCCATGCTCCTTGGAGGTACAGTCCTGCATGCTCATGACTGTTACCATGCCTTGAAACCTTTATCACTGCTCTGGTCCTTATATTAGGGTGATGAAACCATGATTTATGAGGAGGTGATGTTTTGGTAGCTTTTCTCTTAGACTTGAGGAATAATGTGCCAAATAGCACAGGATACACTTTATTGAGGCTCTTTCAACTTTGTCCATTTGCATTTCATCTTCGCTGTCACTAGGCACCTAGGATGCATTCTGAGTCCCAGCTCATTTCTTTATTAGGAGTAAATCTGATCTCATATTTCTAGCAGGTGCAGTCCATGAAAACCAGATTGTTTTCAAGATTATTTACCTGATAAATTACTTCCATCACATCCTAGCAATATAGCCAATCCTTTATATAGCTGCCTGGTTACAAAGACAGCAATTTAAAGTCGTTGCCAGCACAGGAGATGATCTAGTTCAATGACTAAATTTATTCTATTAATAAGGCATAAGCTGGAGCTTATAAATGTCATCTGGTCTTAATCCTTAGCACATATGATCAATTCTGATTAATTTGATGTGGTACATTGCCCTATACTGAAAAGATGACAAAGAAGTGTATGGCATTTACCTTTTTCTTGCAAATTGCTGTTGCAATATTGCTACTCTCCAGGGCCAGCTCAATCAACACTTACTTACCAGAACTTGCTTGTGTAACATTCAAGTTTGTTCATCCAGTACTCTTGGGGAGTCTGCTACAGTATGTGCTAGATACTAGTCCAAGTGTTTAGATTGACAGGGTGCATGAAAAGAATGGATGGAAGCCCGGTGGAATTGATGCTAGTGGGTAGCTAGATGTTATCTGATTTTATACCTTCTCATGGGTAGCATGATAGTCTCTGATTTTATCCCTTCTCATTTCATCTCTCTACCACTCCAGTCCTCTGAATCAAAGATGGACCTATGTAGATATTGCATTGGTCAATTTCACATCTCAACATAGGTGTAGTATAGCCAGTTGTGTCAGATTCCAATATAGATATAGTGATCAATAAAAGTGTGTCTTTCTAAAAAATATGATTGACGTTTTAATGAGCAGACTTTTAAACAATGTAGAATGCTTTCCACAACATGAGTTGGTTTAATACAACAAGATAAATGCTTATGAGCAAACACTGAGGTTCTCCCAATGCTGTGTAGCTATTGCTTTCAATTAAAACATTCCATTAGGGGTCAGGAAGTTAACTATAACTTACAAGTTCTGGAAAGCTCTTAAAACTGAGAAGATGCAAAAGTCCTCAACACTCAAAGTTGTACCCACTATGACCACTGCTGTGGTCTTTTTAACAATGTGACTTCTTTTGAGTCATTTATGTTACTGTATTAATTCTTTGCCCATATTTCTATAAGTAAGCCTGATAAACTCACGGCCGCCCTATGTTAGTCTTGGCTGGACTTGTCTCTTGGGCACGCCGTCAGTGTCCTATGTGGGATGAATAGACATTTGTTCTCATCTCCTCTGGTAATATCCTCAAACCCTGAGAGAGATGTAATTCTGCTATGATAGTACCTTCAGTTTTAAGACAGAAGCATGGCTGTGCACTGGGTCTGCCAGCTTGTTGAGCTGCAGGTTCCAGGGTTGCCAGCTCTTCTTACCATATAATCCAGCTCCCTAAAACACTTCTCTTGATAGGTATGTAAATACAGAGAGAGCTACATAGATGATAAAGATGTGTGTGTGTGTGTGTGTGTGTGTGTGTGTGTGTGTGTGTGTGTATTCTATTAACTGTATCTCTGAAACTTACGGCTAATAAAGACTGTATACCTATCTATAGGAATCCTGAATTCAAGCTTCAAAATTGATTAATCCAATGAGAGAAATAGTAGATAGTAAAAGTCAGAAAAGACAGTAAGTTGTTTCCGGGCTCCCTTACTGTGGGGCCATGGGCTTGTAGTGATTGTGTTGTTTTGTACATGACACCTACCCAAGGGCCTTTTGCTGTACTCAGCTTACCTGATTCTCTGAATTCTGATAACCACTCTGTTTTCTTTTTTTCTCCAATCCCAAATGAAGTAAGGGTCCCTAATGCTATTTATTTGGGGAGTTCATTTACGTCATGGTATCTTGAATCCCACCCATGTGTACTGAAATGGTGTTTCCCCTCACTCCTCTACATGTTTCATGTGTGTGAGCCCTAATAGTTTTCTATGCGACCCTGACATTCATTCAGAAGCCTGGTGTGGTAGCACATGGTATCCTGGAATCCAATAAGTAGAAACACTCTTTAAGATTATCTTTGAATTTTAAGAGGGAATTCTTTTCAGTATGAATTGAGCTTTTTTTTTTCACAGATATTTTTGTTTGTTTTTGAGATGAAAGAGTTGATTAATCACTCAATCCAATTTTGATCTAACTTAAATTCCACATGGGAAAAAGAGCTAAAAGCAGAAAGAAGAGTGAATAGGTTGCTACAAAATTAATTCTAGAATATAAGAAAGGCAAAATTGTTAGGGAGAATTTTTATGAATCCACGCATGATTTTAAAATATAATAGGGGCAGAGAGATACCTGAGTAAGTGAAAAATACTTCTTGTTCAAGACTAGTTATCTGAGCTGGATCTCTGGAACGTACATTTAAAAGGTCACATGCAGTATATATCTGTAATCCAGGGACTTTTATGACAAAATAGGAGGTGGATGCAACAGAATTTCCTGGTATCTTGTGGGTCAGACGCTCTATAATATATTTTCAAAATAGCAGATGCAACAAGATCACAAGAAGTTGTCCTCCGAGTTTCACATACACTATGGCACATGCACACGTGTGCACTCATACCCAATCTATCAAAGAATAAATTTTTTAAAAGCCAAATATGGCCATGTTTGCCTGTAATTGCCAGAACAGAGGAGGGTGGGAAACAAGAGCTCTCTGGGCAGTCGAAAAACCTAGCCAAGCTTATGAATTCTGGATTCTGGATTCTGGGAGAAACACTCTGAAAAATAAAACCTCTGATATTGAGTTCTAGTCTCTACACAGCAGTACATATGCACGCACATACATCAGCACATAAACAGGTATGCACCACACACACCAAAGAAAGGGCAAAGGGCAATGGTTTTTGCAGGCCTATTAAAATGATGTGTCCCGTGAAACACAACTGCTGTCCACACTCATCTCATGAGTCACTGAACAGCTAATAGATCGTCCTGTGATATCCCTGCTGCCTGCGTGGATCCAAATGACAGTTCAAGCTGCAGAGCCCTGCTGCAAATCCCGAGCCTTGCAGCCCTCCCTCAAAACAAAAATGGGTTCCTTTTGGCACCCCACAGGCTCCAGGGGAGAAGGGTTTAGATAAGGCTGAGAATCCACCTGAGCTCCATAGCCACAGGCTTCTACCCTCCTACACTTGGCATTTCAGAACTAGCTGGAAAGGGCAGAAATTCCTGCTGAGCTGGAAACACCAGCTCTTCTCCTTCAAGCTGCCTCCAGGCCCAGCCATCCCTGCCACAGCCTTATTCAACACAGATTCAAAGCTTGACATTCTATTTTTAGCGAAATCGTGTTTTGTCAGCTCCAATGTGTTTGTCTCCCAGACCCTAGAGCAAAGGTGTGTGGTCCTGCTTTACTGCCAGTCCCGGTCACAGGCGGCAGCACCCAGAGTCCCTGGAGCTGACCCTCCTCAATACAATACATTCACTTACTTTTTTTTACCAGGCTGCACAGGAAGACTATCAGCAAAGTGACCCAGTGCCCAAAATGATGAAACCCAATATGGTTTTCAAAGGGGCCATATCTTGGGCAATTTCAAACACCAAGAATAAAGAAAGAATGGAGGGAGAAACTAAAGGAGGGGAAGGGGGAAAAAAGGAGATGGAAGACAAGGGAGAAGTAGGCCTTATTTCCATACAATAATTTGACCAACTTTTATTAAAAAGCAATTACTACACTGCAGGGGAAGAAGATAGCACAGCAAAGGCTTTTGCTATGTGTTTGTAGTGTCACACGTTTGCTAATGAGAATATGACGTTCCATTTCTCAAGCTCTTGTGTCAGGCATTGCCAGAAGAATTTTACGTGCATGCCTTCACTCACTTAATGCTCATAGCCATTTAGATGCTATTTTTTTTCCTTTATTCAAAAGGAAGAAAACTGAGACAAGGCTAGGACTGAAATGTGAACACAATCATGCAAGATTTAGTATTTTCAAGGCGTAAACTGTTTAGACCTATTTTAAAAATAAAAAATTGGACCAGTAATAACTTATAACCAATTCCCGATGAAAATAAGCATCTGTAACACAAGAGAGCAAACAGAAACCTACCCAACCCCTCTCAGAGGAAATGAGATGTCATTCTCTTAAGGTTTCTTCAGGCTGATTTAGGGCAAATAGTATCTTTGAAGGGCCCCCCCGCAAATTGGGGAGAATGGTTAAGTAAGCCAGAGATAGCATTTGTGGTTCATTTTCAAAATGTTGCAAAACTCCAGGCTTAATAAGAATCCTGTGTGGGACAGTCTGAACTGCTGGACCAATTGGGATCAGAAGCTTTCTACAACACTGTCCTGGAAGCTGTCCTGTTCTGATGGGTAACAGCAACTGAGGCACCTGGGGCTGGAACATGGAGGATGCAGGATGTCAACGTCCAGCTTGCTGAGAGGAATGAATCCTGTCAGATCTGATCCAGGCTCAGAGTCCAGTTCTTTTGTTCTGAAAGCATAATTTCTCACAAGCATTATACTGTTCTAATGTTATGATTGTATGAGGTGTGCAGGATGTATAGAGCATTTAAGGCTGGTTCTCTGCTCGTTGTATGAGCAGAAGTAAGACATCTGCAAATCTTCCTTCATGCCATATTAAGTATGGCCTCTAATTATAAATCACAGAGAATTTGTGACCAACATGAAGCCTTGTCTATGCATAGACCTTCATATCTCAGCCAGTCTCAGGCTATTCCCATGTAGTGGGATTAGCCATATAAGTTTGTTCTGCAATTTAAATTATTTACATACCAGTTGCAGCCCCCTCCCTAGTCTAATTTTATCACAAGAATATGTATTTTAGGTCTAATAGATAGATATGACTCTATAGATAGATAAGGTAATAATTAAATAAGGTCTTCAAAAGCATCAGAGACCTACAGAATATGGCATTTAAAGATATTTTTATTACTCTAAAGATTCTTTGACAAGACAAGTTAACTTTTGACAACAGGCTGCCTCAAAGAAGATGATGAGCATCAAAAAGCCTCCTTTTGGAGATGGCTTCAAATGTGGCAAAGAAGCCACTGTGCAGAATGTCCTCGTTTCTGCCACAGACAGAATTCTGCCTAAAAATAGGCAAGCTTAGATGCAGGCAGGGTCAACAGCCAAACTCTGCCAAGACAAGATAAACAAGTCCTCAATAGTTCCTGCCTCACAAATATGTCTGTCAGATATATTGGGCCAGAAGGCCGAAGATGATGCTCCAACATTATAGAGAGTGTTGGGTGACTGTTCAGACAGTAAACTGTCTCAGTCATTTTTTTCATTTTGGAAGCTGCTAACCTGCACTTCTGGTTCACTTAGGTATTTAAGTTTTATTCCTTCTCAAATCTCTGAAGGGGCTTAAGACCAGATAGTTTAGTCTTACAATAATACTTAGTAGGTTAGGGGTTAAGATGTTATGAGATCAAGATAGATATTTTAAGTTAATAGAGATGGGATATGATAGATATTGATCTTCATTCAGAAATGTAGACCCAAAGAGATAGGAAATATGCTTACTTCAAGTTTGCCAAATGCAAATAGCCAAATCACTATGACTATAATATTTATATTATTTCTGATTGTCTCATGGTTCTTCCTGCTGTATGTAGTTTATTTTATTCATGTGTAATAATATAATGTAAACATTCAAAAAGAAATATAATAGAAAATGGGGAAATAAAAGTCAATCAATCATATCAAATAAAAATAATAAGCGAATAAAAATAGAAAAGCAGTGCTCTAGTAGAATATGAGGTTTGCTTCCAATACTTTAAAAGTTCTATTACAGGCTGTTTAGGTTAAGTAAGTTAGAAAGTTAATTGTTAGTTGATCAAATCTTGGTCATGTTAATTACTAGTCTATTTATATTACAAGAATATACATCTTAGGTTTAACAGATAGATATGATTCTACAAAAGGTAAGGTAAATTTGATAAGGTCTTCAAAAACCTCAGGAATGTACAGAATATGGCACTTAAAGATGTTTTCATTATTTTAAAGATTCATTGACAATAAGACAGATTAACTCCTTTCAACATCCAGCCTACCTCAAAGAAAAAGATGAACAGTAAAGAACCTCCTTATGGAGATGGCTTCAAATGTGGCAAACCAGCTACTGGGCAAAATGTCTTTGTTTTAGACACTGACTGAATTCTGCCTAAAAATGGGCAAGCTTGGATACAGGCAGAGTTGACAGCCAAACTCTGCCAAGATAGGTTAAGCAAGTCCTCACTAGTTCTTGCCTCACAAATATGCCTATCAGATATACTGTGCCAAAAGGCTGAAGACAGTGCTCCAATGTAATGGAGAGCTCTGGGTGACTATTCAGGTAGCAAACTGTCTCTATAATTTTTTTTTAACTTTGGAAGCTGCTAACCTGTGCTTTAAATGGATAGAGTTGAGATATGATAAATTGATTTACATTCAGAATTTTAGACTCACCAAGACAGAAAAGATGTTTTCTTTAAGGTTGGCAAATATAAATAGCCAAAACACTATGAATGTAACATTTATATCATTCCTGATTGATTAGTGGTTCTTATTGCTGTAAGTAGTTTATTATATGTGTGTGTAATACTATAAATGTATATGTAAAAATTTTTTAAATACAAAATTGGGGGTCACACCACTAGGGAAAAATTACTTTCTCCTTCCACATAGATATCAAATGCCAGTAAGTCCTCGAATAATGGTAAGCTTTTTGGGCACACCTCCAACTCCCATACCGGAATTTTGTCTGGCTTGAGTGTACTCAGGTCTTGTGCATGTTGCCACAATTGCTGAGTTCCTATGTCCATCTACCAGGATTCAATGAAGTTATCTACCATGTATGGCTCTTACAATCCTACTATTCCTTCTCCCATGAAGATCCCTAACCCTAGGAGACAGGCACAATTTGGATGTCCCATTCATGGCTCTGCACTCCCAAGCTAAATGTAGTTTCCATCCACCGAGAGATGGCTGGTCTGCATAATGTCCAAAGCCCATGTTGCACCTACAGTACCATCTAATCTGATAGATTGTGATTGAAATCAGGTTTATAACAATCTTGACAGGGTCTGGGAGATGTCCCAGTTGGCGAAGAGCTTGCTGTGCTAGTGTGTGGATTCAAGTTTAGTCCCCAAAACACACGTACAAACAAGGATGAGATATGAGCATCAGTAATCACACTGTTGGATAAGCAGAGACTGGAGGTCGCATGGGGTTTACTGTAGTCTCACACAGTCAATGAGCTCCATGTCTGGTGACTTAGAAAATAAGATGTACACCAACAGAAGGTATTGGACAGTAACTTCTGGTCTCCAGTCCACATGCCTAGACATGCCTGTGCTCTTGCGCACACATTAGAGCACACATATGAGCACACACAGTCTTAGAAGTAGTCATATGGGGGGCGCTTTGGCATTGTTCTTCTCTGGCTAGCATCCTCCCACCTCACTCTCCTTGCATTTATCTATAAGTCACAGCTCTGAAAGACTTTGAACTTCATATTCACCATGGTAACGCCCATGTTCCCAACCATTTCCAATATCCAGACCCTAACTTTTCATCATTTTCCAGCTTATTTACCAGGAGCCAAGTAAGGAACCTTCTGGAAGAAGTTCAACATTAGTCATTACAGCAAAATCCTAGGAATGCAACCGTCATTACTGTCTTTTCATAATTCAGTCCCCAAACATTTACTGATATTCTGTTATGAAGAATGAGAAGTCTCAGGGCCTCAGAGATATGGACACTTCAGGGAGAACAATGTCATGGGCAAAGATGGGCGTGGCAACCCAACATTTATGATTAAATGGCCCAGGGACATTGAGTCAAATTGAGATGCTATAAATAGACTGAAACAAAATAGTTACATTTTCTTATAGAATCCCATAGGTGTTAGTGGCTGCTCTGAGCCTTAAAGGGAAAAGCAAGAATTTTTAGGACCTAAAAAACAAACAAAAATTATAGCAGGTGAAAGTTCTACCTGGTATGTCCTCAGATAAAGAGGCAAAGAACAGAACAGATTCTGAAGCTACCAGTGACATCATGATTGGGACAGAAGTTCAGAGAAGGAGCAAGTGGTAGGGCTTGTTATTTTCCAAGTCTGGGGTTATATTGAGTTGACCTGAACTGGTTGCTGTTTGAATGGCTGAATCTGCAGTTAGCTATCCTTGTGGGCCTAGTGGTAGCTCTGTCCAGGAGAGGGTCCTGTGTCCATCTCCTTTAAGTTTATGCCAAAGGAATGGGACTAATCTGCTCACACTTAACTGTGGTGGTTTGAATGGGAAGGGCCTTCATAGGCCCAGACATTTGAGTACTTGGTCACTAGGGAGGTGTGGCCTTGTTGGAGGAAGTGTGTTACTGGGGTGGGGAGGTTGAGGTTTCAAAAGTCCATTCCAAGCCCACAGTCTCTCTCCTTTATCCTGCTTCATAGGGATCTGGCTGGAGAGTTCTCAACAACTGCTCTAGGACCATGCCTGCCTGCATGCCACAGTGCTTTCTGGATGACGATGGACTAAACCCCACAAACCTTAAGAAAGCCCCATCTAAATGCTTTCTTTTATAAGTGATGTCGTGGTCACGGTTTTTCATCACAGCATTAGAACACTGACTAAGGCAGTCGCTCGTCTTTTCATCATGGCTGGATCATCCCAGGCAAAACCATTCACTGGCCGAAAGCTGAAGACCTCTTCTTCTTTTCCTCCTCATAGCAACCTTTGAGCCCACTACTTAAAAAGAAAGCAAATAAGCAGAAAGAAAAGAAAGACACAGCATTCTGCTTTAGTGAATAATTGCCATAATAATGGCATTTGTAAGCAGTCTCCCTCTCCCCTGATTTTTGGCTTAGAGAGCCTCAGGGGACTAATAAACTCAGCAAATGTTATACAAAATGAAAACCAAATCAGACATTCCAAAGCTGGCAAATGAGCTCCCTCTGGAAAGAGAACAATATATTACACTACACTACACTACACTACACTACACACACACACACACACACACACACACACACACACACACACACACAGGGAGGGTAGGGAGGTGGAGAGAGAGAGAGATCAAAACGACAAGAAACAGAGCTTTTCAACAGTTGTTTGTGTCTTACAAAGCCAAAGGAAGCCCAGAATTAGGGATGCTTATGTTCTTAAAGTTAATCCATTTTCATGAGTTCGATTACCCTGCAAACAATCCCTTACAGGAGAGAGGCAGCAGAACACCTGATCTTTCCAAATTGGTTTTTTTCCTTTACAAACACCATTGAGTTGAGATTCCCAACGTTTAACGAAAGGATGAAGGCTCAGAAAACCTACTTGAATAATTGCCCAGGATTACACAATCCATTCATGACAAAGGATAGAGCAAACACCGGCCTGCTATTTATGGGCAACTTTCAAATGGGAGACCTATAGGACTTTTCCCTGGAGGACGTTCATATTATGTGACAAATGCACTGACCAGTCGCTGTCCTAAATGTCTCTGGAGAATGATGCATGGGGCCTTCAAGATGCAATAGACTCAGGTGCTAAACGTGTCCCTATATGTTCTAATTTAAGAAGTAAGCTTCGTAACCATCATACAGGCATGCCTTTAGAAGGCATTGCTCCTTCTAGTGTCTAGCTTTAAAGTTTAAACACTACAAGCGTGCAGTTAAGTTCACAGTTTCTTCCATATCCATTCTTTCTTTATCAATTTTAATCTCAAGAAGTAATCACTTTTATATTTTTGAATTGGTTTTTCTTTTCTTTTTATACTTAAAATTATGTTTTAATACTAATCCACACATACATCTCCTTATTTACCTATTACCTGATTTTTCAACTCCAATTCTTTAGTGCTTGTTTGGCTCACCCACTGTTTTGTAAACACCTACTCCTAAACATAGAGGCTTAAAGCAATAATCAATCAAATTTGCTCTTCATAGTTCCACAGTTTTGCCAGGCTCAGCTAGGCACACCCAGTGGTCTAGTGGGATGCCTGTGTAGCTCTGTGCAGCCTGAGGTTGCATTTGGACCCCTCTAAGGCTTTGGTGATAATTAATCAAATGTTTCAGTGGTCGTGACTCAGATGCAGAAAGCTGGGACCCTGATGCTTTTAGGTGGCTGCTGTCTGTATGATGACTTCAGTGTTGTGGTCTCTGGGTAAGCAGACTCCTCACGTGTTAGATGAAGCAGGGAAAACAAACACTTTCAGAGAAACAGACAGAAATTCCATGATCTTTTCTTTCTTCTATAAACACATTTCTACAAGCTTAAGTGTGTGCATGTGTCCATAGACACTAGAAGATATCAGATCCCTAGAACTGGGTAATTGTGACCAATCAGACACAGGTGCTGGGGCCAAGCTTGAGTCTCCTGAAAGAGCAGAAGGTGCTCTTAAGCACTGAGCCATCTCCTGAGGCCCTCTTTCTTAAAATAGCGTGTACCAATGGCACAAGGCAATGAATTTCACAATGGCATGTTCATACATTTACACAACACACTTCGATCATCTCCAACTCTCCTCGCCTGCTCTTATTGTTCCCCTTGTACTCTCTCCTAGAAAATAAAGCCTGTAGATTTTAGAACCTATATTCTAAATTCCCATTTTCCTTTCACCAAAATCATCACAGAGCGCAACGAGAAACATCAGCGGAAACAGCTGCCTGCCATTTTCATTTCAAAGATTGTGCTGGCGACTTCATCGTCCTGATGCGACATGTCCCACTTGAGAGTGACAGTCTTCCTTTCTTCTCCAGCTAAATACCTCTTACGGACTTCTTTCCTCTAGAAATTAGCTTTTGTTTCTCCTCTGCTGAGCCGCTTGTATTATGAATACATAGTGCTGGGTCTCATCCCTGGAGAATAGGCTGTATTTTGAGTTTCCAGTGAGTGAGATTATTAAGCACGTAGCACGAGAAAGTGAAAGAACCAATAGCATTTAACAGATAGATGGGGAAACACCATCAAAGCAGGTGCTTAAAATATCCAGCAGAGACAGCTGGGGTAGCCTGGTAGTGAGGGCAAACAAACGTAATACCGTTGACATCTAGAGAAATCAACTGGGGAAGGGACAGTGGTGCCAGAGATCTGATAGAAGGTCCCAGGCAGGGCAGGGCAGTCTCTTTGTAGTTGAGCTTCTAGCTTCTGATCCCCACTGCAATCATTTTTATTTTATGACACAAATAATAGAAACATGTATTAAAAACGGTTCACTTTCTAGCTGTGTTTTTAACAACTGTAACTGCTTGCTGTTTTCCTGCCTCTATGTCACAGGGCCAGGAGGCCAGCTGGGCTCCTGAACACAGAGTCTTGGAGGACACTTTGAGACAAGGATGTCTGAGTCTGAGATGGGGGATAGAGTTCTTGCAGAGTCAGTTTCTCAGTGAGCTTAAGCTGCACACGACAACTTACCAATGCATTTTATGCTACATATGACTTCCTTTTAGTCCATCTTTTCTTAATCACTCTCTTCACTTGATGAGAAAGAATATGCAAGCAGTAGAGTTTTTTGAGTTGTTGCCCACCTGAAGATGGATTCCTTTTGCATTTCCATTAACTTATCTAGATATTAATTTCCAGGTGAGAAAAAGGTCCCCCTCAGCATTTGGAAGTCATTGTTCTATTATCTTCTAGTTTGCAACACGCTGTTGGAAAGTCCACTGTCAAGGTGACATGCAATCCTTCTTAGATTGACTCCCTCATGCCCAGCTATATTTAGGAATGGTGTGATGATCAAAGTCATTTCATATTCATTGTGGTAGAGATATCATGTGCCCTTGTATGTCTTTGATAATCATGTCCAACTACTAGCATTCACTATATTTTTAATTCCCCTAGTAATACGTTGTAACTCCTTGTCTGCCGCTAGCTCATTTGCACTATCTTTCCAGTTTATCTCTTTGAATATTAATCCTACTTTATGGAAGATATGATCCACTTAAACTCAATTCTTCCATTGAATTCTCTATCATTATATACATTTCCTCCTAAGAGCTCTCTCTTTTTTCCAAAGTCTTTTTACACTACCTTTGCTTTAATTGTTGGAATGTTTTCCCTGGTTTTTAAAGAAATGTAGTTTTCTGTTTGTTTGTTTGTTTGTTTGTTTGTTTAAAAAAAAACATTCTTCCATTTTCTTTGCATCTTGTTTTGTTGTTTTCTTTCTAGCTTCGTTCATGTTGAATTAGTTTCCTCAAGTCTAGTACACTGAAAATTTAACAACTATTCTCTGTGACTTAGGATGGATCTGGTTGTTTGCGGAGAGATGGAAGTCTACTGGAATAAGGATAGTTTCTGGATTTTTCTGCGCACCCACTGAAGAAAAGCCAAAACTTGATAACCAGGATTTGGGAATAGATGGCAGAGGATGACATATGGGACTGAAGACCTACTTTGTAGGTTTTATTAATGTCCTCGGTTTTAGTACTTTCTTCCAACCCTCTAGTATATTTTGTGTACCAAGATTGCAGGCCCTTTGGTTGGAAAGGTATTTTTTCTTCCACACAAAAAACTACCTTCTCCCTACCAAGATGGGAGAGAATATCTGATTGGTTATTTGACTTATGTAAATAGACTGAAAATATCCAACTATACATTCAACTTATAGAACTATAACCTTTTTCTTCTTTTTACCTCCACCTTGCAGGAACTGAGAGTCCTAGTCTGCTGTGATGGAATGTACCTTTTTCATATCAGTACCTGGTTGTCAGTTTAGGTATTAGCTACTCTGCTTTGCTAAAACAAAGAGCACCCACTTGTCTAGTTCTCTTTATTCATATATGTTCTAGCATCTTGCTATATTCCCACTTCTTTTGTGCTTTTGAATCCAGGCTTTTATTTATCACTCTACACATACTCAAACGCTTAGAAGTGTATGTGTTCTGTTGAGATGTAATATGAGTAAATTAATAAAATATATATTTAAAAAAAGAAGTGTATGTGTTCAATCTCTTAACAATTTAACTAAAAAAACTCTTCTTTGCCCCTATTTTAACAGGTAGACGAGTTAAAACCCACAGAAGCCATGCTCTCTGGCCATCCTCAGAAGGAAAGGCATGAAACAGGCCATGTGACACAAGCTTTGGTTTCCTCGAAACTAAAAGTACATCTTTGTTCGCTGGGAACCGTGCTCACCCAGACTTCAGATTTCATATCTCTGAGAATCATGTGAGTGCTTCATTCATGGTTGCAGAATTTTGCCTTGGGTTAGTGGGTTGTAAGACCTTTGCTTGAATTCATCAATAGGGAGAGCTTTGTATCTTCTAATATGATCCCAAAGTTTCTGCCTTATGTTTTATTCTGTTTGCTTCTCGGGAAGGACATGAAAATCGCTTAACATCATTGTCCACAGTTCATCAGGCTAGGCCAGGGATGATGGGACTCTGTGAGCAAAGCCCAACTTAGGTTGATCAGGACTTGGCCCTGTGTATATTATGTTTAATTTACAAAAGGGCTTCATTTCCCTACCTATTTTTTATCAACAGGCCACTGGTTTTGTTTTTGTTTTGATTATTTGTCATATAAAACACATTGTTTATTTATAATGCAACTGGCAATTACTTTAAATGGTGCTGGCTCAATGCACAGCAGTTCATTGTAGAGGTAAGAACCTGGTTGGGCAGACAAAGTGCTGATGTGGCACCTGAGTGACATGCTCATAGACTAGTGGTGAGAGCCATTCAGACTAATGAAAAGTATCTCTTCAAGAAAGGTTTTATTTGTGACTGTAATAAATGCAATGTAGGAAGAGGTGAGTAATACAATGTGAAAATCTATAAACAATGTAAGTTTTAAGGAATAGGAAATACAGTGGCAACAAGAGATTTTTGCAGAATGACTAGCCATGAATAGAGGCCCTGTTTAACTTTATTCAATAATATATATTGTGTAATATAATTATTTTTTAACTAATCTGCAAATAGAGAAGTAGAGAGAATGTTGACTTTATTATGAGCGTGCAGCTACTGTTTTCTTGTGGCATGACATATGCTGAGTATCCCAGTTATACATATCAGGGCAATCCTACCCTATCAACACAGAACATGTGTAGAACTCAGACCAGCCCATGTCCCTTTTCACTTACAGAAAATCATTGTTCTGACTTTTAAATCTCTAGCTTAGTTAACATATCCATGAGTTTCAAGAACATATATCTGCACAGATTGTTTTGCTTCCATCTTCCTTTGCTGGCCAGTCTAAGACATTTATCTACTTTTCTGTTATATGTGTCTATAGCTCACATTATTATTTTTCTGATTTAATATTTCATTACATGAATATTCCATAATGTATTTACCCATCTCTACTGATGGAGAATTGAGTGGGGTTTTCAGCCGGTGCCATCATAGCAGTGCTGGTGCAAACCTGGTTACACACGCGCCATTGTGGGTGCACCCTCATTTCTCATGGATACATATCTAGGGATATCCAGATTTGGGGGTAACAGCATGAGTATACATTCAATTTTAGTAAATACTGTCCAAAAATTTTACAGCTGTGATTGCTAGCTCTTTATATCTATGATGTACTCATTTGTTACAAAACTATTCTATCTATTGATAGTGCTTTATCAAATGTAAATTGTGACTCTTGACTGGAACTCCCTGACTTCAATAGCTGAGACCAAAACCCTCAGCTGGGAGGGACCATTCATTATCTGGCAACTAAAGTTACATGCAGAGCATCCTACATGGTCCTTGGACATTTTCTTGGTTCTGTTTCTTTCAGTGCTTTCTAAAGCCATTTTTCAATTTTTTTTGTTAACCTTGTGAAGTATACTTGAATATTTCAATCTGTGCTTTTTCACTGAATAGCTTTTGAGACCAACTCACACCAAGTCTAAATCACTATTTCTCAACAAGCAGCTTCTATTTACGTGGTCACTGAGGCAAAATTCTAGGTTGATTCAATTACTGAAAAGATTTCAGAATAATTGTAATCTATTGAACAAATCAAAGGCTATAACTCAGCTCTGATGAGCCCTATATTCAATAGAACTTTTAAAATGGTAAAAGAGAATCATCCCAGCAAAAAAGAGTTCTGGCAAAGGAAGACCAGCCTGTTATCTGGTACTGATTACCTATTCCACCGGAGTTGCTATTTCTATCATGCACATTGTCTATAAACCAGAATTTGACTCCAAAAGAAGCCCAACTCCTTTATTTTTCATTTAACTCAAATGGGCTCATGAAGAGAGAACAATCATTTGAAGCAAATTGAAACTTTAAAACATTATGCAGGGAAAAAACCTTTGGTAGAAATGAGCCCCTTTATCTCTTTTGTAAAGGCATATTTTATGTACTCAGCATGTTGTAAAGGGTCACATAGGTAATTCCTCTTCAAGATATATTAATAACCATAAGTCTTCCAAGAAAAATTACATGGCAATATCAAAGCGTCACCAAGAATGGACTTAGCTGTGACTTTACAAAGGGTCAACTAAGTAAATAATGCATTTTTCATTCTCTTTCGTGTTCATCATCTTGGTTCAATCTTCATATATTGAATGTATCCATCTCCCAGAATAAATGCATAGTAGTAAATTCATAAAAGACTTGCATCCAAGTGAGAATTCCAGGTTATGAATTAAAAATAAGTGTGACTTGGGCTGAAGAGGTGGCACAGTGGTTAACAGTGCTTGTTAGTCTCCTGGGCACACAAGTTTGGTTCACAGCACCCATGAGAGGATGTTCATACCCTCCTGTAACTCCATCTGCAAGGGATCTGATGCTCTCTGCTGGCCTCCAATGGCATCTTACTCACATGTGTATATGCATGTGCAAGTACACACACACGCATGCACACACATACATACACACACACATAAGTGAATATATGGATGAATGAATGAATGAACAAATGAATGGGATCTGTGGCTAGAGCCATGGCTGAGTAGTTAAGAGCACTTCTGCTCTTGCAGAGGAACTGAGTTTGTTTCCCAGAATCAACATGGTTATTCTAAACTGTCACTTCAGTCCCAGGGAATCTAATGCAAATCTCTCGCTTGGGTGGGCACCAGGCATGCACACAAAGCATGTACACAAATGCAAGCAAAGCATGAATGCACATAAAAATAAAATCTATGTATAACTGTTTTGGTGTAGACGTTAAGCAAGCATTCTTTCATTGCACTACATCCTTAATCAAAAATTAGTTTTAAAATATTTATTGGCTATATTCGTTGTACAGAAGGAACTTTTTCCAAAAATATGTATTAACTATTGAGCATATGCCTCCCATAATCTCCTACTGTCCCCTCCCTTCCCATGTTCCCTCCTGTTAGGCTCCTTTGTTCTCCTAAAAATTTTGCTTCTACTTTCAACTTACATATACATACATGATTTTATGTATCTATATAAAATCTAAGAATAGTAAGAGAAACATAATATTTGTCTTCCTGCAACTGATTTGATTTGCTTGATACAATTGTTTCCAGTCACATCTATTTTCCAAAGAGGAAAATATTCCATTGCACACATCATCCACCATAGTTTCTTTATACATCCCCCTGTTATTGGACACCTGGGCTAGTTTGGTTGTATAACAGAATTATTATGAATAGTACTGCAATAAAATAAACACAGAAGTTCAAATGTATGTGTTATATTGTCCATCAAAATGATTTAATTTTTTCATTAAAATTATTACATTTATGATATATCATTTGGAAAATATATATATCTGTCACATCTATTAAGCAAAATCCAGAACATTAGCCTGATGATTACTTTATTCTTCCCTCATTGCCTGTCTATGTGGTTGTGTCTTCCTCAATGCCTTGGAAAAATCTAAGATAAGTTCCATGAATTTCTGATCATTCTCAAATAGTAGCAAAAGGCTCCCTAAATTCAACATGCACCTCCCAGGTCAGCTGACATTTGAAAATACCTCAGTAATATTGCTGAGCTGTCTATAATAAAGGTTGCTCTAACACACACTTACCACCACCCAGTGTGCCTTTTTGCCCTATAAATGACCAGCTTATGAGTTACCATCCTTTCTATCCATATAAACTGCACTGAACAGAACAAGTTGTTTTTTCTCTCTCTCTGGTTTAATCTACACATCTTTGAATAAAGCCAAAGCAACTTGTCCTAAAGGGAAATAGTTGCTACTATTGGGGGATGTGCATGTGAAAAGCCTAAGAAAAAAGTCAAACTATCTATAATAATTTCACTGAAGGTTGATATTTTATGGCTTATTTCATTGAGAATTCTAAGGACTGAGACATCTTAGTATTATACTATACATTCTGTTGTATGTGGACTCTAGTTTAACAAGATATGCATGTCAATAAGTATGGGTTTGAAGCTTCATCATTCTGAGGATTGAATGTTGGTGTACAAATGTCTGCATGCATCATAATTCATTTAATCAATTTCCTCTTGACTGGAAATTTATTTATAATTTTATCCAGTTAACTCACATAATCATCTTTTCCAAAACATTTAATAGTCATCATCATTGTTATTATTTGAGACAAGGGCTCTTGCATCCTAGGCTGGCCTCCAGTTCCCTAAGTAGCTGAGGATGACCTTGACCTTGACCTTCTGATCCTCCTACTTCCACTTCTGTCACCACATATATGTGATGCGGTTATTTCTGCCCGAGGTGTCTCATCTCCTGAATTTGGTTCTCTTTAGAAGTCTCTACCCATCTTTGCTTAGTTTGACTTCTCCTATTTTTGATGACTACATCACTCAGAACATCACAACTCATCCCGTGCCTGCTTGCTCCTGGAATGCACTTTTGCCTACATGACCAAAGACAGACCCTAGACTTCATGTTTTTTAAGGTTTTTAAATACTAAATATATTATGATTTTTCCCTCCAATGCTGACCATCTTTCAATATTTTTTATCTAACTTCTTCCTGATACTTTGTTGTAATACAAAAAAAAATCATAAGCCTAAGGATATTTTGTACTGGCAGATCCAATTTAGAACTCCTGCATAGCACACATATACCGGGTGTGTGTGTGCTGTAAAATGTGCAAAGTAATATTTTTAAGCATAGCTGTATAGAATAACAATTACTCTCCACTTTTACTTTTTTCTTGTTTTATTTCCCATTAGGATGGGAAGAACTGAAGTAACCAAGGTCATATTGGGACTCCGTTAGAAAGTTGATGAGTATACTGCAGTTAGTGGGATCTAGTCTATAGATTCTGGGTATCTGCAGATGCAATAAAGGCTTGCATCAGCCCATTTAGAGATGGCTTCCAAAAGTACACCTTGTGTCCTGAGTTCAGGTATACCCTAAATCATTTGAGGAGAGAGAGTGTCATAGGAAACCAACCTGTGTGTCTCTGTGGAGCATGGAAGAAGCAGGGTGTGACATGTGTAGACCTGTACACTCATTAGAATGACTAACATTTAAAGGTATTGTTCAGATAATGTGGCTTAGTAGTAGGGATGATGCTCAACAGCTATATCTGATATGTTTCTGGTTGGTGGAACCAACCAACTATTTTGGTGAACTATCTGTAGTATTCATTACAGCTATAAATACACAAATATACAGGTATAAAAAATGCTCAATGAACCCCATTATTCCATATGCTAGGTTAAAAAAAAATTAAACCAAATCAAGTACCTTATGTTCTAACACTACCAACACTAAAAGTTCCAGAAAATGAACAACTTTAGCAAGAAAAATACCTGCATAAAATATTTGAGGTACTGTATTTTTAATAGTCCCAAGCTGAAAATAGCAAATGATTATCAATTAGATAGAGGAAAAATTAATAGTCTATAGTCTATGGACTATATTCTTCCAGTTGTCAAAAGGGTAAACTTTCAGAATGTCTGATAACAATGACAATTCTAGTCTGTCAGAAAAGTCCTTAAGTGTACAGCATGTAGAATTATCAATGTGTTGTACCATCTAAAAAATATGATAGACATGGCAAAATCTAAGGCAGGTGTGCAAGTGTACATCAGTGTATGCCTGTAATCCCTCCACTCAAGAGCAGAGGAGTTCAAGGCTAGTCTAGTTTACATAGTGAGACCCTACTCTAAGATGCAAAGGTCTATTCTGGAGAAAAGCTAGGAATTGCATGTTCATCTGTACTTATGTGCGTGTTAAGCAACTCGTGCTTCCAAACTCTCTTTGCTTTTTAAGGAGAAAAATAACTTTCTATTTTCATCTCAGAAAATGTCATTACTATAAAACTCTCATGGTATAAAAAGGTGATTGGGAAACATACAGGCCAAAATGTAGATATAACTATTGCTTCAGCCATGCAGTTAAAATAATGTCTTCTCAATTCATGGCATTTTATATTTGCTAGATTCAGAATTTTTAACTAGTTAATATTTCTTCACATTATGAATTGGCATTTGTTCATTGCTTTTCATTTGTGATATTTTTTTTTGAGGAGGGGTAAGTCTGCCCTTGAGCTCCCTATATAAACAGAAATGACCTTGAACTTCACGTCTTCTTTTCTGCATCTCCCAGGTGTTAGGACAGCCATCGTGTACTCTCACACATGACTCATACACCACTGGGAATGAAAGACGGGAAAATACTCTCCCAGCTGAGCTACACTCCCCGGCCCTCACCCGCGGTCCCAAGTCATTTTTATTATACAGCCATATTGAGAGCATCACAGATAACCAGAGGTTTAGATTCCACCTCTGTCACTGCCATCTTGACCCCTCTGTTGGAAAACTCATAGTCACTTCACACTCAAACCTTAAGTCAAATATCCTTGATCATGGGACACCTGCTCATCTCTTAGGATGCTCTTCCTGGAGAATGTGGTACCAAGCCCTACTTACTCAATATATAAAGTCAGAAGCAGGCTAAGCCCTTGCAGTGGCATTCTTCCAACCAGTCCACTGTCACTCATCAGCTCACCTTAAAACCATTCTGAAACACATCACTTGTATCTACTTCCATAGCTGCATCCAGAGTTGTTATTCTTTTTTTCCTTTTTAAATTATATTTCTTTTCAACATTTATATTCATATTATTACACATAAAAATAAACTACATACAGAAAGAAGAACCATGAAAACAATCAGGAATTATGCAAATGTTACATTCATAGTATTTGTATTTAGCAACCTTAAAAAAAAACATCTTTCCTATCTTGGTGAGTAAAATTCTGAATGTAAATCAATATCTATCATATCTCATTTCTGTCAACTTAAAACATCTATCTGGACCTAAAACCACCTTAACCCATAAACAACTAAGCTTACTTGTAAGACTAAACTATCTGGTCTTCAACCCCATCAAAGACTTGAGAAGGAATAAAACTTAATTACGTGAGTAAACTGGAAGTTCAGGCTAGCAGTTTTCAGGGTGAAAAAATGACAGAGACAGTTTGTTGCCTGAACAGTCACCCAAAACTCTCTATAACATTGGAGCATCATCTTCAGCCTTCTGGCCCAATATATCTGACACATATTTGTGAGGTAGGAACTATTGAGGACTTGCTTACCACCCTGTCTTGGCAGAATTTGGCATCCGCCCTTTCTGCTAAGGCTCAGGGGTCATTGCTGAAGAGAGGGCAGGAAGACTGTACTAGCTGAAGGTGATGGGTGACTACAAGGAAACAGTGTCTTCTGGATGCAACAGGTCAGCAGCACACATGAACTGACAGTGACTGTGACAACTTGCACAAGACGCAAGCAAGCTCAAGACAGGCAAAATTCCATTGTGCAGGTGGAAGGAAGGGACAAAGTCCCACCACTAGCTAAGGAGCCATTGGCATTTGATAGACTCCAGGAGAGGGAGAGGGAGTTTTCTCTAAAATAGTAGGCCCTGGTAAATGACAACACTCCACTGGAAGGTGACACATCTCAGAATATATGGTTGGCACAAATGGAATTGATGGATGATTAAAAAAGAAAGAAAGAAAGAAAAAAGAAAAGACAAGACAGGATGTTAGGTGGCTAGGGAAGGGAGGTGGATCTGGGAGGGATTACGAGAGGAAGTTAATACAGTGTACAAACTTCTTCGAGAACTAATAGGAAAGAAGATTTACAGTATGATACATAGCTCTTCATTTCTCCTCCACGACCAGTCCATAGTTACTCTAAATGAGTTGGTTATGTGGAGAAGGGACTACATGATGTACTTTTCTCATCTCTATCACAAAAGACATGACAAATGCAACATAAGGAGTAAAGGCCTTATTTGGGCATGTGGTTTGAGGTTACAGTCTCTCATGCTAGGATGAATTTAGCATTGGGGGCTGGAGCCAGCAGATTCCATTGTATCTACTGATGAAGAGAAAAGCGAGATAAGTGTTGATGATTGGCACATTTTATTGTTTTTATTGAGCTTGGAACCCCCATGTGTGGAATGGCTCTGCCTACATTGGGGGTAGGTCTTTCCACTTTCATTAACTCAGTCCAGGAACTCCCTCCCTGACATATACCTGGGATTGTATACTATGGTTCTAGACCTTGTCTGTTAACAACCGATAAGAACTATCACAGAGGGCACTGTGATAAAGAATTGGATGCATTGCAATCAGTCAGTGGTACATGACACCAATAACAGCACCGTGTAAGGCTGTTTACACAATTCTGAAACCAAATTGAGCCATTATATTAGACATTATTATCCCTTCCACCAGTGTAAAGACAAAGGAAAAAATAAAAGAGGGGGCAGTTGTTTTCTTTTCTGATATTTTTTAACATATTAAACATTAAAATGTTGAGAGAGAGGCATGGAGAAAACATAACTCTCTTGTCATTCTCTTATCTTAGTCATTTTTAAACAGCCTATAATCCCTCGTGTGTCAGTGTCAGCTCTAGGCAGTAGCATAGTTGAGCTGATCTATCTTTCTTAATATCAGTAGTTAGATGAAATATAATAGAAGGCTCAACCTACATTAAAATATGTTTTGGTTTGCAACATTACAAACTAGACACCGAGCAGCTTTGGGTAAGGCTTAACCTGAGAGAACCCTGACACAATCCTCAAAAACTTGATCTCTGTCTCTGTCTCTCTGTCTCTCTGTCTCTCTGTCTCTCTGTCTCTCTGTCTCTCTGTCTCTCTATCTCTCTGTCTCTGTCTGTCTCTCTATCTCTCTGTCTCTGTCTCTCTCTGTCTTTCTCATTCCTCTCCTTCCATTTGGTCTATTTTACCCTAATATCTGGAAGCAGCTTTATCATTCTCCAGGAGCTCCAGTTGTTTTTCAAGTAGAAGCCAAAACCAAACACAAATTAAGACAAAAATAAAAATAAGCAACAGAAACAGGCAATAACAATAACAAATGTCATATCTGTTCTGGGTCTGTCTCTCCTACATTATCCAATGAAGGAAAGAGAAGGGACATCTTCCTTTGTTGCTGAAAAATGGAAGAAACATCTTCAATGTTGCCCCACCAAACATATTTATTTGCCCACTGCTCAGACATGATATTCTTGATCCACTCACCTTGTTAAAGGAAAGCATTATTTCGACAGATCAAAAGCAGCCAGGGATGTGGGAGACAGCAGCAAGTTACAACTGGCAGCGGCTGAGAACGAGGGCTGGTTTCCAAAACAGTGGAAAGGATTGTAGACAGCAAAGGGGTTTCACCTGTAGTTGGAGTCTACACTCCTGCTTAATGCCATAGCCTCTTGGACTAGACCCTCCTAGTGCTTGCTGTGGTGAATTGGAGCACCTTTCAAGGACTAAATAAGGCTCTCACAGCTTGAGTTACTGTAATTTCACAAAGAACACAATATTAGGTTACACTTGTGACTTCCTAGCTCCTGTCTCTCCTCTTGCCAGGAACTAGACAAACAACTTCAGAACGAGGGAGCCTTTAGATTCTCTCTGAGCTAAAGCCTCACCTATGAGAGCTACAAAGGTCTACATTGGGGAGGAAAAAATTCAACATGGCATCACCACCTGGTACTGAAACTCCAGCTCATCAACATGATAAATTGGCTATACCGCTGCTCCCTACCAGAAAACCCCTAATAACAAAGTTCCTCTTTGAAAGAATGTAGCCATGCTTGATTCCCAGCAGATGCAGCTATCCCTACTGTGAGACTCTGCACTCCCTTGTGTTGTAGAAATCCCTCCCTAGATCATGTGTCTGATTCAGGCTCCTTGGCAACCTTGACGCACCTTTCACAATTATTTTGACTATGATATAAACATTCTATGTATCTATCAGTTTAATGACTTCACTCTTTTGGAATGCTTACAGTCCTATTGTGCTATGTATCCCCTTAGAAGATTTTTATACCTGTTGAATTGAGACAAAGCAAACTGACTCCATATTTGGTACTCTCTCCTTCATTATAAATCTCCCCCAAGACTTCTGGTAGACCCCAAAGCTACAGGCAATACCAAACCTTTTATATGAGTACTGTGAGACAAAACTAAAATCAACCTAATAACTAGTGTGATACTGAGTGATTGACAAGTAGGTGCTATATGAAGTGTGAATACACTGAATAAAGGAACGGGTCTTATTCTTTGACAGTTGGGACAATATGGTGTGAAATTCCATCGTGCTCCTCAGAACAGAAAACAATTTAAAACTGTTGAATTATTCACTTCTGGAATTTTCCATTTGAGACTTTCATAGCATGGTTGCTGGTAGATAACTGACACTGTGGAAAGCAAAACTGTATAAAATGGCTTCTTATTTCATAAAACATATACCATTAAAGAGTCTTAATATATATCATAAAACATATGCATCTTTCAAGGCAATAACACACTGTTCCTTGCTGTTAACATTGATAAAGAAAGCATGCTCTGCATATTGACCAATTACATATCTGTATGTTAATTATCATCTACTACAAAACTAAACATATTTAATAACAATTGTCAAATGCATTAGGATTTACTTTAATATTATGTCTACATAGCAGAATAATAGCAGTAGGCTCTCCCTTAGGGCCTACAGCCTATCTAGATACAAGGTTGCTGGCCCCAATAACAGGGCCAGAATAGGTTAAATCTTATTAGAAAAATTATTAAGAGCTAGAGTCAGTAGAAGATGACAAGGAAACCGTGTTTTCTGGATGCAGCAGAAAAGCTGCATGTGTATATGCAGAGCATGTGTCAGCTTGTACAGCACCTGCATAAGTTCAAGGCACACAGTATCCCAGAATGCAGGGAAGATATGGGCATGAAGCTCCATCCAGAGCTGAGGAGAAGTCGGTAACTAATAACTGCTGGCAAGACAGTCAGTGTCCTTTAAAAATGCTACCCCTGGAAGAGTGACCACACACCAGGGAAAGGGCCCGCACCGAAGGGCAGTTGGGAAACACAAATTAAACCTGATTTTTTTAAGCTGTCATGAAGTGAGGGAAGACCTGGGAGGAGTTGGGGGATAGGGAAGAGAGTATGATCAAAATAAATTATATGAAATTCTCAAGATATTAATAAAAGTATCATTTAAAAAGAAAGCAATATTGATTTTATCTAAACTCAATGCAATACTGTTTACCACACAATATATAGGAAAAAGTCTTAAGTTTTATCCAATATATAGCATCATGTGAGGCATGATACAGGTGTGAGTGTCTCAGCTATTGGTGGTGCCAAAAATGGAGCCTAAGAGACAGACATGGCAAAATGAGTCATGCAGATGAGAAGACAGACAAAAGCGGGGAGGGGGGTGAACATAAGGGACATATGACAATCCTGCTTCAAAAAAAAAACCTTAAAACTGGGCTGTGTACGAACGAATCTGGGTACAGTGGCTGAGGAAGCAGAGACAGGGGAATCCCAGGGCCTCTCAAGCTAGTCAGCCAAGCCAACTTGACAAGCTCCAGGTTCAGTAAGAGATGTTATCTCAAAAGCTATGCCTCTCCGTGTTCATCCACATGTGGGCACATGTGCACTTGCACAAATACACACACACACACACAAACCTTATTTTAAATAAACAGTTAAAGGTGGTTGTATTTAAACTGTCATCATCACCAAAGTTTGACTGTCTTCTGTGAGGACTGAATACACACTTCGTTCGAGGGCTTTCATGGTGGCCTTAGAAGTATAAGGCTTCTCCAGCTGTTTCTCCGGTTTGAATGATTGCCTGAAATTGCTCATCTTATCAGTGTCACGGTCTTGATATTCCTGAACAAATAATTCTGTATACTGAAACTTGAACCATCAAAGTGACAGCATTAGGAGGTGGGGCCTTTGGGATATGTTTCAATTTGAGTATGATATTTCTCCCGGTTCCCTTGGGTCCTCAGTTGGTGGTGCTGTTTCACAAGATGAACAGATTTTTCTATGGTGGCCTTAGTTTGGGAAAATGGGTCACTTGGGGGTATCTCTTTGAAGAGTGTGCTTCTCAGCCCAGTCCTTATACTTTATGTCCACAATGAAGTGAACAACCTTCCTTTAACATGTTCCTCCCATCCTGGTGTTCTGCCTCACAGAACTTCAGATGGGCCCAGAAACAGAGCCAAGTCACCATGGCCTTAGCTTCTGCAACCATAAGCCAAGGGAAATCACTCATCTTTTAAGTTGTATTGGGTATTTTGCCACAGTGATGCAGTCGTAATAAACACAGGAAGTGATTTGTTCAAGAAACATCACTTTTATGGAGGATCCCTGAGAGCTCACCTGCCTTTGCTGCCTCGCGGAGACCCAATGGGAAGACACAATACGTGAATCAAGATTTAGTCCCTCACCAGACAGCATATCCACTGATCCTGACTCCCCCGTCTCTAGAACCATGGCCTGGAATAGAAGCGGGACTCAGCCTGGCTTAAGTAGGACAATCATTCAGCCTCCTCTCGCATTTCCATCGTCTTCGATGGGTGATAACTTTATCCTTCTCCCCAGCTCTTTTCTTCACTTTTAGCATGCTGCACATAAAAAGGTGTTTGTTTCAAGGTATTAATTTTTTATAACATCTCATTTTCTTTTGTCTCTAGTGACTCTGGTCCCATTTCTATGTTCTATCATAAACATAATATTTATGAAATGCTATAAACACTGAACATATTACTGCACAGAGTCATTACTGTCTGCCTTATTAAGTTTGTGGTGATCAGAAAAGTGATGTCTATTCAGCTATTTCACATGATGCTTCTTCAACCTACATAGGTCACTGATGTTCAGATTCGCTTTAAGGCCTGGGTTGGAGAGATGACTTGGCAATTTAGAGTGCTTGCTGTTCTTTCTGAGGACTAGGTTCAATTTCCAGGACCCACATGATGTCTCAAAATAATTTCTAATTACAGTTACACTGGATCTACTCCTTTCTTTTGACCTCTGCACATACAAAGTGTGTATGTGGTGCACATACATACATACATACATACGTACGTACGTACGTACATACATAGTGGCAAAATACTCAAATACATAAAATAAAATATTTTAAATCTAATAAAAAAGAAAAATGGGTTGGTTGTTTTGGGTTTAACATGTATTCTAATTTCTCTCTTTTAAAGTAATGAGCAATAGGTTCTGATCAGTATTTTCATGCAAAATACTTAATTTTCAGGAACAGATTCCTATAACTACCATTTCATTGTACTAAACTGGGTAAGACAATCTATTCAGCACTCACGAAGTCCCCACTGCAGTCAGTGAATTGAAGTGAGGTGCTGTGGAGAAGCCAAAACAATCATTATGTGATTTCTCACCCTCAAATGGTCCAATAATAGTTCACAAGAGCAGCATCTATTCACTCAGTTACTATGCAGGTCTAATTGTGGTAAACAATAACAGAGGGACAGAGACAGAGCCCTGTGTGAGCAGAGACAGAATCATTCTGATTGGAGCAAGTGGAAGTGAATTCACAGTGAAGGCTAAACCATGAGACAAAACCAAAGTCCATTAGCACTTGAGCATGTGCTGCTAACACCAGACAGGCAACAGTGTCAGCAAATACACCAAGTACTCCTCATTCCCCGCAGTAGAAATGTGGTGTGATTCTTAAGGTGGTGAAAAGGAAGTTTTATTGTGGTAACAGGAAAGGTAAGCAAGAACATGAGGAAAATATGTACTTCCTAACAAAGAGTGTAGATTCTTTTGAAATTATTTACTATTTAGCAAGAACTTATCCCATGTTGCTGTTGTTATATCTGCAAGAGTACAGCTTCAGGTGAAAACTTTATGGTTTTATAAGTTTGAGAATGCCTTAATTATATCATCTACATCCCATTCTGTAAATGTCCCTCCCATGTATACAGTGCCACGTGCACTGGAAAACAGAACAACTAAGATGTTCTGACCAAGACACTTGGTGTCTTCTTGGAGAGGTCCATTAATATCAAGTAGTAGGTACATAACTGCAAAGAACAAGGGAACCATGAATATAGAGAGCACATAAAAGCTAAGACCACACACACACACACACATACACACACACACACACACACACACACAAGAAAAGCTTCCCAAAGGAAAAAAGTCTGAAAACATTGCTCACCGGAAGTGGGGATTTGATTAGGGAGTCAATGGAGAATGACTTCTCTCTCCTTTAAAGCTGTCTGCTACCCCTGACTGACAGAGGCCCCATGGAGCACACTGTTGGAAGCACAGAGAGCCTAGTGTCCATAGATCACCGGGGAACCCAGGAAGATTAAGCACCCAGGATTGTTCTTTCAAAGAGAAGGACATATAACCTGTTTTTCTATAAAGCTGGCTTTGGAAGTGATTGACAGCCAGGTGATGTGCCTTATCTCTCGTGCCAGGCCACATCAAGCTCCTACAACCAGGACCAGAGAAACCCAATAGTCTAAACATGGCCCCTATGTTATCTGTATAGCCAGAGGCTTCCCAAGCTCCTGCAACCAGGACCAGAGGTGGCTTGAAGCCCAAACGGCCTCTACACTATCTATATGACCAAGAGTGTGCCAGACAGAGCCTTCCCTAGCCCTTTAAGCTAGCATAGGTAACCGAGCTCTAGAACCATCTAGAGAAATGGCATGAACAATGAGTCAAGTTTCAGTGTGCTCCACTGAGCACTAAGGATTTTATTTCCTCAGGAAACTTTTTTCCAAATTATGCTGTATTTAAATTTGTTGTGAATAAACCTCCTGGAATTAGACTCCTTGGAGTCTTGATTCATGTTAACAAAGTTAATCTGAACTGAGCTTTCTTTCTAATCCCTTTCATCTTGCTTCCCTGCCCAGACACCTGCAGAGTTCCCATGAGTACATGAGCCCGCTAAGATTTCTAAGTCACTGGAAAATACAGTCATCCCTTAGCATACATAGGATACCCAAGGACCACTCCTATGCCACTTGTCTCACTTTGTAACCAAATCTGCAGATGTTTAAATCCCTTGTGTAAAATGGCATGATTTTTGCATGTAACTAACAAGTAACTTTGCATATACTTCAGGTCATCCATGCATTACTTATACTACAATGTAAACACTTATACATCCATGTGCTCTAGACACAGTTGTGCCTTCTGAGTACTTTGGATCTACTAGTGGTTGAAAATACAGACGCAGAGCTCACAGAGAAGCTGACGGTAGCATTACATCATTGCATCAGCTAGCTGCTCACTAAAGATCCAGGCCACGCAGTAGAGCAATTAGTAAAGGCTGCATCTCAAGGCTTTTGTAATACATTAACTCACAAACATTTTATTACTTCTGTCAACCCACCGAGTTTTATGTGGTCATCAATTGCAACTCTGAAAGTGAGCCCACAATGTATGCCATCGCGTAATGATGAAAAACACATTACCTTATTCCCAGTGCTTATTATTAGTGACAATCCTCTGCTCAGTGATTCATGCTTTTTGTCCCTGAGCGAACATAGCGACGATTATCTCATCGTAGCAGGCATTGTTGATGGGCACGGTATTCTGTGGAGTACAGTGGTCTTCTGGTTATTATATTGTGGCAAGTACAAAAAGCTCTCCATAGCCCATGCAATGTTTTGCTTGCTCTGAAAATGACTTCTTAGGAAACAGGAACAAAATGTTAATATCAGAAATGCTTTTGGCTAAACACAATGACTCATTCACAACACAGTAACCATACAGAGTCGTCATGCGTAGCTGGCTGGGAAAATGTGAAATCCCCTACATTATGTTTTAAAGTCAATTTAAAAGCATTGGCCAAAAAAAAAATGTAAGAGATTTTCGCAAAGGTTTTGCAAGCTTTCTCCTCACTTATAATGACAGTCTGGAGAATGCTTACCCGATATTTTAGTCTTTTTTCCCCCACTGCCGGTATGGCCTGGCTCTGTCATGCTGCCAGGTATGTTCCGTGGCCTTACTCATTCGAATCTGTCTGCATTCTTTTCTGACTTCCTAAATTACCTTCATTAACAACATCTCTCAAGATCTGTAAAAATAGGATAGCCTAGAGAAAAACCATTCTTAAAGGACCCTGAAAGCACTTACTTCTTCATACAGAGTACCGTATGCTGTACACACCCATGAAGGTAAACCAAATTCTGCTCTTAGGGTACATGTACCTTGAAGAAAGCTCTGATGAACCATTGGATCTCACTGACGAACATGACAGCTTCCTTTTCGGCTCTTGAACTCACTTAATTCATGACTTGGTGCTGACTTTAATTTCTAAACCATAAGTCACTGTTAAAATACCTAATAAAAATGAAAGAGCAAGACCTCAAAGGAAGCAATGGACATGGTCCTATTCTATCCCTCCTGCCCCGGCTTACAATATTAAAAAAAAACAAAAACAAAAAACCCAAAAAACAACAAACAAACAAACAAACCTCACTGCATTAAAAACTTCACAGCAATCCTGGCCATCTTGTCTAATCAGTGTCTCATAACTTCTAGTTTGAGAAAGCATCAAAAACCCTTTCCACATTAAAAGGCTAACCCTTAACAGAGTGTGGAGAGATGTGGGAACAAGATGCCATTTATCTGAATTGTAAAAGAGTTGTTTTTTAATCTGTGGCCTGCTTGGAGGTGGAGGGACTGCCTGACTTAAAAGTAATCTTTTGCATTTGCATACTTTATATTTCACACACACACACACAAGTGTAACTGAAAGCTGTTTCTTACCAGAACACAGTGGTACCCGTCTATAAGCCCAGAACTCAGTAGGCCTGGGCAGAGGATTACAAGTTCAAAGCCAATCTGTGCTATAAAGTGAAAGTCTGTCTCAAAAGGAAGTGAAGCAAAAGCCAATTTTTAAAATAACAGACATGAAACAAGAGTAAACAAATTAAATGAAACTTGACCAATATAGAATTCTGTGCCTGTCATATTATTTGTGTGATAAACTTTAGAAGAAACAAACAAGCAAACAAACAAACAGGACTTCAGGAGAGACTGCACAGAAGCTGAAACCTGTGAGCCTGAGCCAAGACTCTGAGAAGCCAGGTGAGTTCACAGAGAAGTCAACACAATGGATTAGAGAGGCTCAGAGGACTGTAGGGAAGAGATCAGAAGATGCTACGATGCTTTTTTGTGCAAGGAAGAAGCTTTTACGTGCACATACCTAAGTCCTTGTGTCAAGGAATACTCACCAAGGGAGCACCTGAGCTAGGCCACAGCTCAATGCACACTGCTCAGGCTCTGTTCTAGTTCAGGAAATCTATATAGTAATTGGGGGCAGGTGTGTGTGTGGTGGGGAGTTACTTAACCCTTATCTGGACAGTAATGACTATTTATATGAGAAAAATGGAAAACCAAGGTCACTGATTGCTCTAAGGTCATCTGAATGTTACTGGTCAATTTCAACCAGCGTTCTCACTCAGCCTGGATACTCCAGAACCTTCCCTGTGTCCCTTCACTGAGGACTCCTAGAACCACTCTTGATCCCCAAACTATTAGACAAGAGATACTAGCCCTTGATTTGGTGGTTGTTGAAGCACATCTTCAAACAACGATTTTGTAAAGTGTTTTAGAATAAATTGATACAACTCAGGGGGTTAAACTGGCTAATGCCTTTGAATAAGTATCGTGAAACCTTATCGATAAGTTTCGGAACTTTCTTCCCTTTTGTGTAAGTAAAAAGAAGTTGAAGAAAGAGGAAGAAATTTAATGAGGGAAGAGAGAAAAAAGCAACAAGGTGGCATCAGAATTCATCAGCCTTAAAAGGTCCAGTGTTCCAAAGCCTGTAAACATTAGGTTGCTTAGCTTCCCTTGGCAAGATGATACACTGACTCATATTTACTGCACCAAGGTGGAAAAACTCAGCGCAGAGAGAGAGTGAGCATGCAGAAATCGAGGGGGTAGGGTGGGGGTGTGGGGGCGGGGAACCCATGTTTCCTATCAAACTCAGCACAAATTAATACCCAGACATAATTTTCCTGCCTCTCTTTAGAGAGACAGGAGTCTGGAATTATTTCTTTCTCCAAATTATCTTGAACCCACCTAGGAGATGTTGCAATGAACTTCTTGGCCCCAGAGACACCAAGTGTTGGCCTATCTATTCCTGAAGTCTTTTCTAAGTCCAAGAAACACTCTGAATTATACTGGGTAACTTAGAAGAGTGATGATTTTGTCTGTCTGTCTGTGTGTCTGCCTGCCTGCCTGCCTGCCTATCTGTCTGTTTCTTTAAGGTCATATCAACCTTGGCTGAAATTCTGGACAATACTGAGCCAAACTGAAAAGAAATACCACATCGAGACATACTGTCAGCATTTGGAAAGTAGGAAACATTAAAGCCTGGATTTGCCCACACTACTGCACCGCAAACCTATACACTTGAAAAATGTCCTGTCCAACAGATGCCTGTGTCATTCTCACC
Source organism: Acomys minous (assembly GCF_964271855.1). Taxonomy (NCBI): domain Eukaryota; kingdom Metazoa; phylum Chordata; class Mammalia; order Rodentia; family Muridae; genus Acomys; species Acomys minous. Next base: position 126,719,575 of record NC_140485.1, on the reverse strand, counting down.
TGAGTCCTGGTCTCAGTAACTGAGCCCAGGTTTTCATAGTAGAGTTCCCATGAGGTCCTCCTGTGTGCCTTTGTTTAATTTTATGATCCTGGGGTTAGACAGGGTCCACTAGATGAACAGAACCAGTGAAGTGTGTGTGTGTGTGTGTGTGTGTGTGTGTGTGTGTGTGTGTGTGTATGTGTGTGTGTGTACATACATATATGAAATTTACTAGATTTGTTTATACAATAGAGAGGCTGGACAACCTTATGATGGCTTCATGCATCCAGGAGGGGAACATGGTAGCTGCTCATCCCAAGAAGTTGGAAGCCCAGTGGGTCCAGCCTGGAACTGAATGTCTGGGAGCTCTTCAGGGAGTGGCTGATTCTCAGTCCACAGTAGGTTGCCAAAGAGGCTGGAGACTGGTGGCAGCTGAGGATCCTATAGCAGGTGATTTACTCAGTGTGAAGCAAGGCAGGCACATGAACTCTGCTAGTGTCTGGGCCTCTTTACAGCTAGGCCCATAAGAAGATGATGCTTACTTTGAGTGCAGGTCAGGCTTCCTGCCAATCCTCACGGACACACCTGAAAAGGCATTTCCTGATTACTCTAAATCATGTCAAGTTGACATAAAGACCAGTTATCACAGATTCTCGGCCTTGTTTTAAGTTTTGCAAAATGATTACAGTTCTAACTAGGAGAAAAAAGAATATATTGTAGAAGTGCCTTATTTCAGGAGGTTCCTGGGTGTTCTGAAACATGATCAGATTCTAGCTGACCCATAGGCATTTGGTTGTTACCTCCTAATCAACTGCATACTTCTGAGCATAATTATAACATCAAATTTTCTACAATTAAACCTCAAAGATGGGCAGTTATGTCAAGCCTATTCATTTACTTTGTTGAAAAACTTTGTCTTTGAGTCAAACTAAGGCACCAGCCAAGGACAATACAGGCGGTAAACCTTAAACCCCTACCCAGATCTAGACAATGGACAGAACACTCTCCACAGTAGAGTGGAGAGTGGGATATTACTTTCTCACATACTCTGGTGCCTCACCTTTGACCATGTCCCCTGGAGGGGGAGACCTGGTGGCACTCAGAGGAAGGACAGCAGGTTACCAAGAAGAGACTTAATACCCTATGAACATATACAGGGGGAGATAATCCCCCTTAGGAACAGTCATAGGGGAGGGGAATAAGGGGAAAATGGGAGGGAGGGAAGAATGGGAGGATACAAGGGATGGGATAACCATTGAGATGTAACAAGAACTTGGAAACAACCTACGTGTCCCTCTATAGAAGAATGGATAAAGAAACTGTGGTACATTTACACTATGGAATACTACTCAGCTATTAAAAACAAGGAATTTCCAAAATTTGTGGACAAATGGATTGAGCTAGAAATTGTCATAATGAGTGAGTTCACACAGAAGCAAAAAGAGCTAAATGGTATATACTCACTTATATCGAGACACTAGTCCAAGGTGTATGTCCCCATGAAAAACTGTACCTACCAGAATAGTGGGTAAGAGGGGAGGACATCCTATTGAAACTTTAGGTGTGAGAAGCCTGGGAGAAAGAGGAAATGGAAGGATCCAGTGGGTCCTGGAAAACTACAGGCGAGTCTGGGCCCTGGGGCCCTCCGCAAACTGTGGCAACAGCCAAGGAAAAAATAGGCAGTAAAAACCTTGAACCCCTACCCGGACTAGCCGATGGACATTCTCCACTGTTGAGTGGAGAAGGAGATCTAACTTTCACACAAACTCTGGTGCCCCATATTTGAACATGTCCCTTGGACGGAGATGCCTGGTGGCACTCAGAGGAAAGATAATAGGTCACCAAGGAGAGACTTGATACCATATGAGCATATTCAGGGGGAGGAGGTCCCCCTCAGACACAGACTTAGGGGAGGGGAGGGGAGTAGGGGGGAAGTGGGAGGAAGGGAGGAATGGGAGGATACATGGGATAGGCTAACAACTGAGATGTAATATGTATAAATTAATAAAAATGTATTTTAAAAAAAGAATAAATTAATAAAGGAGAAAAAATGAAAAAAAAAGAAAAACTTTGTCTTTGAGATGTGGGAATCCTTGAAAATATATGGAAATAGTCCAAAATAACAGAAACTAAATGTTAAATACAGCATATAATGTCACAATGATTGAGTAATACAGGACTGCAGAAGGCAGCTCATGTGTGTCAAATATTTGAGAATGTTTTGATAAAGGCTACTGTTGGCTCACAGGCAGACTTTCAATATACTTACCATAATTGAAAATTTCAGGAATTGTAAATATTTGTCATGTTCTATGCACTGAAAATCTGTATTTCAAAGGTTTCCCAAGCTCTTGAAGCCCATGCACTGATCCCCTAGTGGCCCATGGATATTATGGGGGTTAATTTTAATGCCAATATAACCTAGAATCACCTGGGAAGACAGTCTTAGTGAGGGAATTGTCTACATCAGGCTGGTCTGTGAACATGTTCTATGAGAGATGTATTGATTGCATTAATTGATGTGGGAAGACCCACCCACTGTGGGCAGAACCATTCCCTAGGACGGGGATTCTGAGGTGCTGCGTAAGAGTAAAGAAAGTGAATTGAGCACCAGCATTTCATGCATTAATTAATCCTTCTCTCTTTCTTGACTACAATTATGGTGTACCCAATGATGGCAAGTTCCTGCCTCTTTGAGTTACCTATAATGATAGTCTGTAATACTGAATTGCAGGCCAAATAAACCCTTTCTTTCATAAGTAGTTTTCGCTGGGCTACCTTATCAATAGAATGGGAAGAAAATCAAGAAAGATAGGTAGTCAGCAAAGCTGCAATTTTTCTGAAAACATTACCAAATTCTTTTGTGACTGTTATGAACTAATCAGTGGCTCGAGGCTTCTTTTGCTTAACCTGGATGTAAATTACAAGTAGACAAATAGCTATTGTTTCTCTTGGTGTTTGGCAGCAGAAGGAAGCAGCAATAGGCAGACAGCAGCATGGAAACTGGCACTCTAATTCTGCAGCCCCATGAAGTCGTTGTGTATTGGGGTCTTTGGCCTTTTACAGCATCCAGTGTTACAGCTCTCAGCCTGGGGACCAAGATCCTTAGTGCTAAAGACTTGGCAGCTCTCTGGAAAATTTCTGATCTCTAGGGCTTACAGTTTTTCTTCTCTGGCCTTCATTTAACCTTGCTGTGTGCTCTCTGCTGTTCTCTTTCTTTTTCTCTTCCTCCTCTTCTTTTCCGCTCCTTTCACTGCCAGGATGATTCAGAGTTCTTCCCTCTTTGGGGACTGTACACAGGATCTGGTTACCCATGCCCGCTCAGAAGCTAGGATATAGCGGGCCGAATGAGAAACCGGGTACTATGCATGCTGGGAACACTCATGCCAAGGCCCTCACTGCTACTTCCTCAGCTGGCAAGCAGCAGCTGTTGTGCTGTAGCTGTCAACTTCAGGTCTGTGCACAGAAGCTGGGACTTAGGGCTTGGGATGCAATTGGGGCTATTTGACCGACAGATGTTGATGATTGGAAGCCAGGCACAAGCTCTCTGCCCCACTGCACTGCCACTCCTCTAGCTGTTGGCTGCTGCCGGCACTGCAACCTGTGTCACTCTGTGTCTGATGCCTTTTCCAAGTTTCCAGCTCAGTCTGCGTTAGTGATAGTAGGCAAGAAAAGACCAATCAAGAGAAGATTTTTATTGTCTCAGGGGCGAGGGGTGCTTATCACAATTCGCACTTAGAGATCAAAGAACAGTGGGTGTCAGTCCTCACCTTCCACCTCGTTTGAAATGAATTCTCTCTTGGTGTTCATTATTGCATATACAAAGCGAGCTGGCCTGCAGACTTCCAGCAATTCTTCTGTTTCCAACTATTGCTAGAGCATCAAAGGAACTGTGCATACACTTTGGTCCAGCTTCTACGTGGGCTATAGATGTCTGTCCTCTGGTTATCAGGCTTGAGGACTAAGCCTTTAAGCACTGAGCCATCTCCCTAATCTGAGGTTTTCTTTTGCATCAGTCACCACCTTGCCTCTTAGCAGGATGCAGAAGCAGTACTGGGTCTGGACCATCAGGAGGAGTGCTCCTCTTACAGCCAAGATGGAAGTGGCTGCAGGGTCAGCTGGAGTTCTTTAAAGTCCTGGGGCCTCAGACAGGCTCCTGCAACTGTTTCCAACAGCCTTACCTGGGGAATGTTCCTTTAAAAGCAGAGCAACCAGCTGCAAGATGTCTCAAGATGTGGATGCCTGTGGAGTGTTCAAAGGTGTCTGGAGCTGGCACAAGGGAAGTCCATATGGCTATCAGACTTAGAGTTCTCTTGCTCAAGCCTGGCAGGGTGGCAGGGGAGAATCCAGCAGCTTCTAGTGATGGAATCAAATTGTCTCACCCTCAGTGTCTCTGCCTATGTACAGGAAAATGAACATCAGGAAGAGTGCTTTCAATATAAACGTGCAGAACTCATCCTTCACAGCCAGAAGAATTGTAATAAACTTTAACAATGCTGGAAGAGCGCTCAACACATGCCCAGTCCTCAGGGAAAGTGGTTCCCCTTATCTATCTCATGGGGATAGTATATTATACAACCAGTGCAGATAAGTTCTGAATAGAAGCTCTTTAATCAACACAGTCTTATAAGAAAATAAATGCTGCCTAAGCCTACTAACAGAATTTTAGCAATATTTTTTGTATTAATTTATGTAGTGAGGTCAGTGATATGATATCTTAAAGCATCAATAGCAAGTGCACAAAAACAATAGGAAAGGACACAAAAACACAAAAAGGAAGCCATAAAGGACAATATTAAGTAAATGGGAAATTTCTTAAAATTGAAAGTTTAATATTATAAAACCAAGAATCTATGAGATGCCTAAGTAAAGATCACAAATGGTTGAGCCCCACCCCCACCCCTGCAAAAAATAAACTTAACAGCATCACAAAACACTGACAGATTTCGTGGAGTGTTCCTTTAATTTTCAATTTAAGGTGAAGCTTAAAATTAAGGAAAAGCTAGCGGCCTGATTTCTGTCAGTATGTTGCTACCAAATTTCATATCTTTCTAATGAAGACCATCTGCTTGCCTCATCTAGATAGGAAGTCTTCGGAGACATGGCGGGATTGACTCCTTTTAATTTTTGCACGTTCCTCCTTCTCTCTGCACAGCATGCCTTCCAAGCATGCCTTAGAGCACTCCATCCTATGGAATACTTCTAAACTGGATGACTGCTGAGATTCTTAGAGAAATATTTTGATATTCAAGCTATGATAAAAATCTCTGAGTACAGATTCAAGTGGAGTGCACTAATACCATAAATATTTATTTACTCAAGTGAGTAGAAAAGAGAGGATCTAAAAATTTCTTAATGTTTTCTGTGGTGTTTTAATATGTGTGCACTAGAATGTGGGTATTCTGAATTTGACCATATATTTACTTAGCTTTTCTAGCAATGTATACACCTTCCCAGCTCAGGGTGTATGTGTGTGTGTGTGTGTGTGTGTGTGTGTGTGTGTGTGTGTGTATACATATGTGTGTGTGCAGGGACATATGCTTGAGTGTGTATATGTATGTATACATGTTTGTATGCAGGGACATATGCCTGAGTATGCATGTATGCATGTGTATGTGTGTGTGTGTATACATGTGTGTGTGTAGGGACATATGCTTGAGTGTGTGCATGCATGCATGTGTGTGTGTGTGTATACATGTGTGTGTGCAGGGACATATGCCTGAGTGTGTGTATGTATATATACATGTGTGTATGCAGGAACATATGCCTGAGTGTGCATGCATGCAGGTGTATGTGTGTGTGTGCAGGGACAGACGCTTGAATGTGTATGCATGTGTCCATGCATGCATGTGTGTGTGTGTGTGGCATAGAATTCAACTTTGGGTATTATTCCTCAAAAAACATGCCCCTTTGCTCTTTGAAACGTGATTCTCTCACTGGCCCAGAGCTCACCTACGAGGCATGGCTGACTGAAGGAGAAATAAATAAGTTTTTTGTTTAGATCACAAGTGGGGGTGAGAAAAAGACTTGTGAGAGAGCAGGTGATGTTTATCCCCTTAGAAGTCAAACCACCATGTGGGGAAGGTTGGTTTTTAACCAGCTGAAAACATCCTTGAACAAATTCTGAGAGGAGGTATAAATGTGAGCCAAAAACAAGAGGTGCAGCATTTGGAGATTTGGCATTGTTTTGGCTGTTCATCGCTCCACTTCGAGAAGCTCCTAGAGAGAATCACTGGAGGGAAGGCTTTGGGGCTCCAGCTTCGGCTGAGGTTCCAGCTTCTGGTTGCTCCAGGTTCCAGCAGAAGAAATCCTGCTGATTACGCCAGGAGAATCGTTCCTCAGAACTGATATCCTTGCAATTTCCTTATTGTGTTCTTTAATCTTCTTTTCCTATTGTTTAGGTTAGTCAGGTTATAAGTGAGGTACTCTCGGTTAATAAGTGCATAATAAAATATATTTGCTGAGAAAACTGAGCCTACAGCTGACAGTCTAGTGATCTCCGGGGATCCATCTGTGTCCAGATTCCCGGCACCTGGTTTACAAGGGGCATTCCACTATGCTGATGTTTTACATGAGTTTTGGGGATTTATCTGATCGTCATGCTTATACAGCGAGTGCTCTGCCAGCTGAAGGTGCCACAGCCCTCCTTCCTATGTTTCTGTGTGTCTAGTTAGCAGCCTTTTTGTTTCATGTTTAAAGAACTTGCTACAAGACACACCCAGTGGTAAAAACTCCTGCACTTTTTGCTTGTCTAGGGAAGTCTTCCTGTCGCCTTTACTTACTAAGAAGAGCTTTATTAGGTAAACAAGTCCGGTCGGCAGAGTCATAAGACTTGTTTTGGTTTTTTGTTTGTTTGTTTGTTTTGGTTCGTTTTAATTTAGTACCCTTATACCAATTATTCTATTCCCTGCCTGCAAATTCTCTGTAGAGAAACCAGCTCTGATCTTATAATGGCTCCCGTATATGTGCTATGCTAACGGGCATGTTAGAAGCAAGCATCCCTCTCCTTGTGGGACGAGAAGTTCAGGTGTCAGGCTTAACACAGCAAACACGAAATTCAGAGCAGTAGCTGAGCAGGGTCAGGAAAATGGCACGATTGCACAGACAAAGCCAGAGATCCCATGGGGTTGAGGTACTGAGAGAACTTTCAAGAGCAACATAAGAGATTGGAAGCTTTCTATGTGAGCACTTGATCTAGCTGAATCTAGGTGAAATATATTGATTATACTTACCACAATGACTGAGATCTTAAATTTTATTTTTATAACTATTTAACTTTATTTTGTGAGTATTGGTACTTTGCCTGTATGCATATCTGTGGATCGCATGTGTACCTGGCAGCCAAGAAGCTGCAACAAGGTGGCAGATACCCTGGAAAGGGAGCTGAAGATGGTTGTGAGCTACCATGCGGGTGATTGGAATCGAACTGGGGTCCTTTGGCAGAGCAGCCAGTGTTCCTAATCTCTGGCTCCTAAACTTTATTCTTCACTCACCTTTCTTTGTCAAACCATGTTGTATTATTAGTGCCAGCTCTGTGTCCAGAAAAATCAAACTTTAGGTGCTAAGGAATCAAGTCTAGAACAAAAGCAGTCTTATGTCTGTTCAGTAGCTTATTATAATGGATACAATATAGCGGAAGACTGAACTTCTTCATAGCACACATTTGATCATATTGTATTAAGTAATTTTCCCTCGCCCAAGTAATGCTAAGTGACTTTAGAAATAAAATAATGAGTTGAGCACTTTTACATTTGAATTATCCTGATGACTAATTAACATACTCTTCTACTATTTGTGCACTAGGAACTTGGCACTCAATGGAGATGAATTACTTTTCTTATTGTGATGTCACCATGATAACAGGTGCAAGTGTTTAAATGCCTGTCTCATTCTCACGAAGGTATATCGCCCAACAAAGAAGTAACCACTAGAAATGGACTAGAGAGAGAAACTTATGAGCAACCTTAATATATTTATCAAAGCTTAAATAAGATGGAAGAAGCAGGTGCATTTTCTCTGCCTACTCACATTTGGGATTTCAGTTCATGTTGTTCATTTCATTTTTGACCCAGGTTGGCTGTAGTAGCGAGTCTCATGAGAAGAATATAGATTTTGTTATCTAAGTCAGGTAGGTTTCTGTGTGGATGCCTTTCGCCAGATGTGCTTCCTACTTAATTTCCAAGAGAAGCATGGAATACAAGCAATAAATATACTATGTAATTATTTAATTAAAACATTTGTATCATGGCTAAGAAGATGACTCAGTAGGCACAGTGCTTGGTGCACGGGCCCGGGGACCTGATTCTGGATTCCTAGCACTCATGTAAAAAGGCAAGTATGGTGTCATGTTCCCATAATTATAGCACCAAGGGCAGCAGCAACAAGAAGACCCATGGAATGCTCTCTCCAGCCAGGCTTGTGGAATCAGTGAGCTCTGTGTTCAGTGAGAGACCATGCCAAAAATTATGTAGCCTCCGTATGTACATGTGCATGTAGGTGCAGATATGAAGATAGGTGTACATACATGTAAACACTTAAACACACACATGCACACCCATATATATATATATATATATATATATATATATATATGTCATTTTGCCGTATTTATCTCAAAATCTTCACTACATATAAAGAAGTTATAAGAAAAACTAGGAGCAAGACTGTAAAGCAAGGTTCTAGACTGAATTTTCCCTTCTACATCTCCTTTCCTCCTCTTCTGTCCTCCCATATTTGACTCTTAGGAAGCCAGCAGGAGCAGAGGCAGCAGCAGAAGCAGCAGCTGGCTTCATATATCACAACCTAGCTAGGTCTGAGGAGAGGAGGCTCCAGTTTCCCAGACTCTCAGCACCTAACACAACCATATCCTCAAACTCAAGGCAATAGTTTTTCTCCCATGGCTTCATCAATTGGGGAAAAGAACGCCACATCACTTTAGTAGCTGACACGAGCATTGGGAAGACTTAGCGGATACTGGTTTTAAGTAGGTTAGGGTTTCAGCCATGTGGGCTAGAGTACAGATGGGACAAGGAAACATTTACAAAAATTTCAGTGAATGCTACTCCTGGTTCGTTGGGAAGCTCACTTTGATATTATTGCCAACCCTACTTGTGTGCCAGCTCTTAGGCATATAAAAGGCATGAGAAGCATCACTGCTGCCTTTCTAACCAGGAAAGATTCTTGCATGATGGGGGTAGTGTCCTTAAAAATAAGTCGCCGTACTTATCCTTATAATGATGCCTTGTCATCTTTCATCTACCACTAGCGGCAATGCTTTTGAAACAAGAAGGGACATATCCATGCAAACTCTAATTATGCCTTTTTAATGAAGTGACATTAGTATGACTTTGCTGTGCCCCTGCTGCCCCAAAGTCTCAATCCTTCCCCTCTGTAGAATGAGGCAGCCTTCCTCTCTCACAGTCTCTTCCTGGCTGCAAAGACACTCGCATGAAAGGAACAACATGGATGGGATCTCTGTCCTAGTTCCATTTCACCTGTGAGGGCCCAAACTCATATTCTGCACAATACTGGAATATTCTCCATAGAGTGCTGCCTAAATAATAATTTTAATTTGCATTCATTATGTACAGGCACAGCATTAGCTCAGACTTTTAATTTTATATGAATACAAAAGGCACAGGCAAATTCAGTTTTACAAACTAAAGTTACACAATCTTTCTAGGTAAGAGTCTCAATTAAGTAATTCAAGCTATCTTTAAAATGATGGCTTGCATAATATGTGTGTCTCGGTTTCAGTAAAAGCAGCATTCTGATTCAGAAAACTACAAGAGAAATACAGTTGGGCTTCCATTAGTGCTAGCTAGAAAATGGAAAAGAGAATGAGCAAGGACTTCCAGTCTCTCGCCTCTCTTTCTCATGGCCTTTTCCCCACAAATGATACATTTTTCCTTTATTTCCTCATCTTTAATTCTATTCACTCCAGCTAAGCACACCCTACATTCGATACTGGCACCATGCAGCATCTCAGCTTCTCAAGGTCCGAACTTTAAATTTTATAGCAGAAAGAGGTGGGGAGTGCTGTCTTAGCTTTCCCTCCAGTGATTATTTTCTTTCCACAGTTATGGAGCTGTTCCTACAAAACAAATAGCCAGATCAATCTCTCATGCAAATGGTGGAAGAAAGACCAGTGGAAACAGGATCCTGCCGAATGAGAAGCAGAACCCAGCCAGGCCACAGTCACCACCCAGAGCTGTCCTCAGTTGAAATTCAAGAGGTCCACTGCATCAAGTTATTGCCTTCCATTTGTCTCCCATGAAAAGATCTGTGTTTATGGTTGTATCAGCTTTCTTCAACCAAAGAATTCTCAAAAAGCATGATAGGGTTTCCATTGCTCTGAAGAGACACCACAGCCAAGGCAATTCTTATAAAGGACAACCTTTAATTGGGGCTGGCTCACAGTTTCAGAGGTTTAGTCCATTATCATCATGGAGGGAAGCGTGGCAGCATCCAGGCAGACATGGCGCTGGAGGAGCCAAGAATTTTGCATCTTGATCCAAAGGCAGCTAGGAGGAGACTGGCTTCCTCAGGCAGCCAGAAGGAGGCTCTTTGAAGTATGAGCATAGGAGAGAAACCTCAAAGCTCATCCCCACATTGACACACTTCCTCCAACAAGGCCACATGTCCTGATAGTACCACTCCCTGTGGGCCAAGCATTCAAACATATGAGTCTATATTTAAGGGTCCAAACCTATTCAAACCACCACGAGGAGTGGTAGTCAAGCTCCATCCTAAACCTCTGCCATCATCTGGAGAAAAGCCATTTGTTCCTAGAGATAACACCCACCACAGCTACCCTTGCATCAGATCACAGCTTTTTCCTAAAGGACATCTGGCAGTGTATCGCACCACACACTACAGCCACCCTTGAACCACCCACAGGCATTTCTTACCGTAGGTTCAGAAAGACACTTCATTAGGAGTCCAGGGCACCTCTGTTCCTGGTAGAAACTCAAAAGAGGAAACAAATGAGAAGTGCCCTGCTTCCTGGAACTGAAATTAGTCACGGTCCCATTCTTGACAGTCCTTGCCACTTTCCTTCCCAATCCAACCTATGTTCTCATGCCCCACAGCAAGTGATTCTTCTGGAACTGGTAACTCGTCTGACACTGTGATCTCAGACTTTCTGCACCATGCCCTTCTCTGACTTGGTTGCTACCTTTGGTGTAGTTATCGTCAGTGTAGGACAAAAGAGTGCCAAGAAGTCCATGGGTGAATTCCAAAAGTCCCTGCATGGATTTTCTATGGGCAATCAGTTATCTCTCCAAGATGAGAATTCTGCTTCTACGCGTGCTTGTCTTTGGCCTGAATGATCCAAAGTAACCAGGGAGCAGCCTTGATTTATAGCAGTGGTTTTCAACCTTCCTAATGCTGTGACCCATTAATACAGATCCTCATGTTGTGGTGACCCCCAACCATATAATTATATTTATTGCTAATTTGTAACTGTGAATTTACTACTTAATATTTTTTGGAGATAGTGGTTTGCAAAAGGGGCCACTACCAAGAGGTTGAGAACCACCAGTTTATAGGTACATCTTTGCCTGTATTGTCTGATGAAAGCACTCCTCCTTTGAGAACAAGGATCTGTAAATTCGCAGTGGTGCTAAGCGTTCACTGCTCACATGGTGGGAATGATAGCTGACTTCGTCTTCCTAATCCTTGGTTCCTAACACCATGACTTCTGTCTATTGGGGGCACAGAACCATCAAAAAAAACTTAAGGTACTTGGAGTCTCCAAGGGTAAAAATCCCTTTCTTGGTGAGGCATTCCTATTGAGCTGGCACCTCATCTGCACTTTTAATAGGTTGGCATTCTATTCTGTCAGTATGGCAAGATGTTCTGGCATTCTATAAGAATGGGTGACTGCTGTAGTCATGGACCCCTACATGTACCTGGTTTTCTATGAGTATACCCATGTGTCTGATGTAACGAGATCCTTGCTTGGATGTCAAATATTCTGAAAGTCCCAGAGAAGGGATACTGAAAGAATCCCTTCCAGCAGGCCAGGAAGGCAAACAACCCATATTTGGAGTGTGTATCTGTTTCTATACAAATGAATCACAGCTCCCTTCAACCACACAACTTCCAGAAAGGTGGTATTGTATAGATGGCTCAGCACTGGTCATTGCTTCTGGTGGTTTGAACAGGCATTGTCCCTTAATCATCCTTCCTCATATGGGCTGTTCTGCTCAAGTCTATTCCTTCAATGATGGCCACGTACATCATGTATCCATGCAACAGTGCTGCTGTAAATAGAGAGGGGAGCTGGCAAGTTTCAACTCTGGTTGATCAGTGTCTCCTCTGCAAGTCCATCCACATGTTTTTCCTTCTAGCTCTCTTTTTGCCCAGTGTTCTAAGCTTTCTCCTCCAGATTCTAGACATATCGTCCAAGCCAGTCACCTCTGAGCATGTATTTGTATGTGTGTTGCCCTTAAACTACAATGTAAAAATGAGAACACATGTGCTCTGCTTTGAGGGCACAAATCTCCCTGTAAAAATGTACTTAGCATTCTTCTTTTGCATCCTGAGCAAAGGTTCACTATGCTGGCTGGAAGAAAATTGTTGGGACAGTAGCGTGGGAGGAGTGATATGCTTGCCTATGTTTTTTTTTTCTACTGGAGTGTACCTTGGTTCAAACTATGACAGATCTCATGTGAACATCGTCTGTTATATGGAAAGTTGTCTCATAAAAACATAGGTTGGAATTTTCCAGGTGGGAAATGGGAGTTAGTTAGTTAGTTCATCTCATACTCTTGTCTATATCGTATTTGGCATAGGATTTTGTGTGGCCTTCAATCTCCTTGATAGAATATAGTTTTGTGATAAAAATTTTAGAAGTATAAATTACACTCTCTTTCACAAGCTCAGTTTCTGGGTCTTTCTATTTCTTCTTTATTTTTTTTTTAAACATCAGTTCTGGCATTCCTAAATCATCTTCTTATAGTTATTAAAGCAATCAGCATTTTACAGGTGTTCATATAGTGTTAAGTTTTACATCTCAGAGAAGCCATTCTCATGATAAAATTTTTCTTTTGTCTAAATTTATATTCTGTCACTTTTTGTTCTGTTACGCTCAGAGCACAGTCACACTGACTCTATCCCTGGGCAATATATTTGGTCTGTGTCTCACATTTCAGTCAGGTCCCATTCCTTCCCCTTGCCTAGAAGGCTCTGAACATCTTTGTCATAGTGGCCACAAAGGTGAGATTCAATGCATGCTGTTTCTTTTCAGAAGAGATGGTCTTCACACAGGAAGGGACACCAGCCTTGTGCATCTGCAAGCTTAAAGCAATTGAAAGTTTCAGTTAGTGCAGGTCCCTTTATATTCCAATTAGGACTTTTAAGTTGGCATAGCACACCAGCCTTCCTTTAGAGACTATCTTTAAAGTGCAGTCCTTCCTAAAGCCCATGGGTGGATTTCTGATTTCTCTGGGCATCTACAAAAGGAAATAAAAGCCTCATTACATGATACTAATGAAGTCCTCTGGCCTTCCCAATTAGATTTATTGTTAATTATCCATATCCATATCCATAGTCATTTCTGTTTTCCTAGAGTACAGTCTTACTAACTCTTGCTCATCTCCGTTGTACTTATAGGTCTACTGACACATGGCACTGATGGTACTAATCAAATTCATCAATACACCACCCTAACTCACTGCCAGTCAGCATTTAAATAACTGCATTTGTTAGTGCCAAGAACTATTTTGCCCCACAATTCAACAGTTCCAACTAATCATGAGTTGATTCAACTCCCTGGGCCCATATCACCATCTGCTTTCTTGGACCTGGCACCCAGTTCTGAAGTCTGGAACCTTTACAGAGAATATTTTTGAGGTAGAGATGAGTGTACAGGTCATGACTTTGGAAGGTGTCTTGGGATCAGTCTTGTGTAAAGAAACAGAAAGGAAACATTCGCTGAGGGAGGGACTTCTACTCTGAGCCAGTGCTAAAGAAGGATTTGCTGACTCTGGTGAGCTCTGGAGGAGGGGCTCAAGTTGAAGGGACAGTCACCAATGTTGACAATCCCTGGGAAATGGACCTCAGGAAAGGTGGAACTTCACAAAGAGTTTTTGGCACTGAGAACAAGATTTAGTTCTAAGCAAGGAATCTTAGATCTATCACAAAACAGATGTAGTACATAAAATCATGTATACACTAAGGATTATTAGCACTGTTGTTAACATAGCATGGCTAAATGATATTACATTTGTGGCACATTTTGGTTTTTCTCACTATAACCCTTTGAAGACTCCTAACTGGTCAAGTTTCAAATAAACCATGACTGTGGGGTGCTCAGGCATAAACAGGACATAAATATCAACCCCTCCATAGCTCAGGAAACATGGAAGAATGTAAGTGACCAAGAACAAGGAGGCGTGTAAAACATCAGTGTCTTCTGGACATGACTTCCAGCCAAGAAGTCGCTGAAGCTAAGGTTACACACATGGGATCTACACAAGACTGAGCCCATTATCATTTCCTCACGAGTGACTAGCCCCTACTGAACAACTAACAGCCGTCAATGGCACTGAGAGAGAGGATGCCATTGTCTCAGTGGTATAGCCACTGGTAAGTTGCCCACATTGCAGGAGATAGCCTTCTACCTATACTCATGCAAACCACTATGATTAAAACCACCGGATGCATGCATGTTTCACACACACACACACACACACACACACACACACACACACACACACATGAGGAAAGAATGCGAAAGCAGAAGGTAGCTTACTAGGGAAAGCGGTTTAGTGACAAAGGCGAGGGGGTGCTAGGGGGTAAGAACAGAACATGATAGGTGACCCAAAAGTTGTCATTTTCAGGTATGAAATTGTCTAATAATTTAAACAGTAACCTCCTATGGTTGTATTATTATTACTGCTAATTTACAAATTTAGGCTGCTGAGCCCCAAGGACTTTCACTGATGTTTGATATTTACACGTTTGATATTTGTATAAGTAACAAACGGGGAAAGATGTTATGTGCTGCCTAGAGTGTTTTCCGCTGACCCTTGAGGGGTTTTACCTGCTAAGTACCTCAAGAGCTTTGATAATAAAAGCTAACATCAAGCTTCTCCTCTGCACTGTATGAGGGGAAAATCCCATGCTCTTCATTACAGTTCTTAGCTTCTTCACCAAGGAATAATTATGAAGGTTGACACTCAAGAAACGGGTCAATCACTGAATAAGAAAAGAGATTATTTTTTAAGTAGGAGTTCTTGACAGTTCTTAGGAGCTGGAGCGAGGCGTCTCTTCAAACTCTGAAATAAATTTCTTTTCTAAGAGTTAGACCTAAAAATCAATGCATAAAAATTAGAAAAGCATTGAACAAATTCATCTTGGTTAGAAAGACTTCTACATAGGCCAAGAGATTTTTTTAACTGTAAAGAAATAAAAAAAAAAGTTCAGTTCTAATTAAAGAGCTACAATGTGGTTTATAAAGCAGGCTTTCATGGAAAGAGGGCATCAGCCACTTCTGAGGGAACAGTAAGTCAACCCGGTCCCCATCAAAGTACTCCCCAGACTAGGAAAAACTTGATCATGTCTAGTAGGAAAGATACTTAAAAAGTGAAACTGGTTGTTTAAGTCATCCTGGGTGGAAATCATCAAACTTTTTTTTCTTTTAAGAAATAAACTCCAGGGGCTGGAAAGATGCCTCAGTGATTGAGAGCCCTAGCTTCCCTTCCAGTGGATCCATGTTCAATTTCTGGCATCCACACTTGGCTCATCATCATCCATAATGGCAGTTCCAAGGGATTCAATGCCTCTTCTGGCTCCAGAGGAACCATGCCCACACATGGTGCACAGACATACATGCAAGCAAAACATTCATACAACAAAATAAAATGGAAACATAAATACATAAAGCAAAAAAGAAACTCTATGTAGAGGTGCTGTTAAAATTCCACCAGAAGATTTTTTTTTTTTTTGTCTCTCTTTCCCATACTATTCCTCTCAAAGGTTTATCCTATCATTATGCCCTCTGGGCATGGCAGGCCTAACAGTTGTTAGAAACACCCCAAGAACTGAAATGCTTACAGCTTGAAATTTTACACACAGCTTGTGGGTGGCACCTATGTAGAAGGAGTAATTACTATCATGAGGCTCAAAGAGTGGGAAGAGACCCTTTGTTGTACACATACTGGTGTATGGCCTGGTGCCATAAAGCTTCTATTTCTGGAAGAAATAAGGAATCAAAATCTGTACCACTCTGTCCTGCAAAATCCTTGGATTCCGATAACAGTGTCCAACCTTGGTAGATCCCACTGGAGGGATGAAGGGAACTAACCACTGCACTATCGGAAGCAGGTCGAGTCCACAGAAGAGCTTCTCCCTCAGAAAGCTATCCTTTCACTGCAAATCTGACTAGGAGTTGCTCAATTTTCTACCTGAGAAATCCCTATCAAAGGTGAACCGTCAACTATCAAATAGTCAACAAAGAAAAACGTGTTTAAGGGACTAAGTGGATATACGTACACATATTTTTAAGACTGATTGCCAGTACGTCATTTACATGGACTCTGTCCTCATAATGTGAGGCGTTTGTCCAGATTGTAATATTTCTTATGGGAATGGAGAGCAGAATTTTTTAAGATGAAAAGGAAAAGGAAATGGAGACAAAGATCATGAAGGAAATGGAAGAAAAGAGAGATAGAAAATAAATAAAGAGGGCAGGGGCAGCAAGGTAAGGGAGGATATGAAAACAAATTTTGTTACTGTAATTTATTCAAATTACATCTCGAACGTTATCCCCTCACTTGCATCTTCCCATTCCCACCTTCCCTCCCTCTTTCACCCTATTCTCCTCCCCTAGATCTCTGACAGAAGGGACCTCCTCCCCCACTGTATGACCACAGATCATCAGGTCTCATCCAGACTGCCTGCTTCCCCTTCTTCTGTGTGCCGCTGGACCTCCCCATCAAAGGGAAGTGATCAAGCATCCTCAGTGAGTCAGGAAATGTACCAAGAAGTCAACTATGGAAAAATGCAAGCACCACTGTAGACAATTCATTTTAGCATCATGTAACCATAGACATTTCAGTGGCTACAGCATCCTCTCTTGCTCTGCAGATCCAGGCTGAGTACACCAGAGGCTACACTGCTAAGAAGACATCCCATCTAATGAAGGCAGAAGAAAGCACCAACAGCCCTTCACGTCCTCGTTCATGACTTAAGAGCTCTTCTGAACAATTCACCTACATTCTGCTTCGAAATTCTTTTCCAATGATAACATAAGCCAATCAGTATAAAAGAAATACTGCATCCTGGGTTAGCCCCTTGTGTATGATTGGATTGCTTTGCTTATCATAGTGTGAGACAATTCCATGTTAACAGCATCGTTTTTCATTGCAGGACTTAAGCTCTTACCCTCTGAGTTTGTATGAAACCAAACCCAACATAAATAGTTAAATGAAACCAAAGAACTTTCTCTCCAGGCCTTCCAAATAACTTCTAACTAAAGACTTCCCACTGTTATTAATCAGGTATGTTCTGTCGTACTTCTACTACAATCTTATGAGTGTTTCTTTCCTAATTCCTTACCCTCAATTTTTAAGCAGTGAAATCTAGTGTCGCCTGGCTCAGACACTATTAAATGCTCAAACACTCCCTTTAAAAGTTTAGTATGTCTGAGATTGTCTTCTAAACATTTCTTGAGCTTCTATGGAAATAAACAAAGTCCATTTAAAGGAGAAGAGACCGTGGATGTTTACTCAGAGCTTCCTGTAACAAGGCAGGTGGCCACCATCACAGTATTTGGCAGAGATTCCTAGACATGGGAGGGAGTGTGGAAAGCTTCAGGTACCTGCTGGTTGGATGTTCTTGACATGGAGCTTTAAAATAGGCTTAGATACAAGTAGGACATCACATGTGACTATTTTGAGGAACATACCTGTCCTTCTGGTCGGTCTTAATTTGGAAGTAGATGCCAAAAATAATTTTTTTTTTAAATAAAAGGGTGACTGCCAGTCAGTAATCATGTTCTGGCCACTCTGCGATAACCATTCAGAGACACTGCCTTGTTTTCTGTCACTTCTGGTATTTCAAGGACTTCAAATTAGAAGTCTATTCTCACTTAATGTCTGGTCACTGACTATGCGCATATTCATTCTCTGGGAGCAAATTCTATCTTATGATTATTCTTACTGACCTCTGGCCTCAGACCCTGCAAAGAGTAGAACATAAACATTTGAGGAGAGTAGGGAGCCATGAATACACTAGCAGGGAAGCACAGTTCTTTAGGCTCAGGTAGTAAAGGAATAGTCCAAAGGATGTGCTGTGCCTACGAGAGTACAGTGGTGAGGGCCACTGGGCCCTTTGCAAAGGTTGGGTGCTGAGGAGGAAAACCAAGTCTTCTTTGGGAAAATGTGATACAGATCTGGCTTGGTTTTTTTTTTTTTCCTGCCAGAAATGGGAGCTTTCCATAGTCAGCCCATCCATCCATTTCTGTAAAGAAAAAGGCCTCCTGCCTCCATATGGCAAAGGAAGGGTCCAAAGACCCTCCAAGATATCCTCAGATGTATTTTTCATGATGGCAGAACTTAGCTGAACCTCAGATGTAGGTAGTGGGCACAAATCTTCCTGGCATGTCATGCAGGAGTCCAAACAGAGCAACCCTACCTGGCAACCACCATGGGCAAATAAAAAATTACAATGAGGGACAGAAAATCTTACCCTGCAGGGCACAAACCATGTTTTTTGAGGTGATACCCCTAAGGTACCAACTGTTCTCATGTCTTATGAATTATATTTCCTAAAAAAGAGACGCACCCCTCCCCAGAAACTAAAGAAATTCAATGATGAGCAAGGAAAAGTGACTGCTTCTGGGAGACAAGTACACTCGGCTTCCATGATCACTTGAGACAAATAGGACTCTGGTGACCTTTGTGTCCAGGTTCTTGGCTCTTGACCTATGCTGGAATGCATGCATGCCACAGATAATGGGCGGATTCCAATATGTCCCTGGATGATCTGAAGGAAGGAGCTCTCCTTGTCCCAGTACTTGAAAAAGGCCTTGTTAAAGAGATGGAAATGAGCCAGAGGAGGTCAGCAAAGAAATAAATTGTATGTTAATTTCAAATTAGCATTTACACTGATTCCAGACTTCAAAGGGCACAGATGTGAAGATGAGGTAGAGGTCTGTGATGGGAAATTATTCATCGTAATTGGAAGAGGGCAGTCTAGAGGGATTCACATTAGGGAGACGGACACTTGGGATAGTTGTAATTTGCTCCCTGTTTTTTTTTTTTTTTTTTTTTTTTTTTTTTTTTTTTTTTTTTGGTTTTTCGAGACAGGGTTTCTCTGTGTAGCCTTGGCTGTCCTGGACTCCCTTTGTAGACCAGGCTGACCTCGAACTCACAGCGATCCGCCCGCCTCTGCCTCCCGAGTGCTGGGATTAAAGGCGTGCGCCACCACGCCCGGCTTTGCTCCCTGTTTTTAACTGAGTTCTTGGAAGGAGAAAAGTTATTTCCTTTCTATAAAACTGAGAAGTTGGGTAGGACCGCCCAAGAGTTGGGGGTCGCAGGCATCAAGAGGCTTCCTGGTATGACTCAGAACCTAAAGGAAGCCAAGAAAGTTTAAATACCTGGTGTCAAGAACTGTGCTGCAGCATAGAGAGAAGGGGGGGGGGGCGAGAAAGTTTCTTCAGAAGTCCTACTGCATTAAAGCAAATCCTTCAGTATCCATTTCACCAAGGACTTTGTGGATATGGTATTGTATTGTGAAAATGTCTGTGCAAACAAAGTTGACATGAAATACTGTCTTTGAATGACTCCAGTCAAATGACCGGACTCCTTATTAGAAAGGGATTTGGACACAGTCATGAAGAAAATTACCATGCAAAAGGAAAGGCAGTGATCAGAGGGCTATATTCATAAGCCAAGAGTGTCAAGACTACCAGAAACTTTCAGAATCCAGGAAGCAGCAGGCAGATACTTCCCTGAGCTTTTGGAGACAATGTGGCCTTACCAAACACTTCCTTTCTGGCTCCTCCTCTTTAGAAAGGGAAAAGATAGATTCTGTTGTTTTAAGCCAGCCCATTTGTAGAGAGAAGTCTTCTAGACGCTTCTTGTCCAAAGACACTAGAAAAAAAGTGGTTCTATTATGCTAAGTTTGGAGGTCATTGTAAGGGCCGTTCAACCGTGTGAAGAAGAGCTTAGGAAATTTCTATGTGTGTGCATATGTTCCCACATATCCACCACCATTGTACTGAGTCTTCTAATGGCTGTCAAACTCTCACTGCCTTTAAAAACATCACTTGGGCCCACAGTGATGCTGTGAAAATCAGTGGCTCTGTAGAGAAGAGTGCACATGTCCATCCTTTTGATCCTTTTGTCATCAACAATTAAGAAGGCCAGTGTGGCCAATATGAAGCAACAGAGAAGAAAACTACTAATAGGGTTCTGGGTGCTGACACCTGCTGCAAGTAAACCTCCAGAATTCTTAACTACAAAGAGCATCAAAGAAAGCCTGCGAGTCTTCCAAGCATCAGAAAAACCATCACCATCATGGTTATGCAAAGCACTTAAGACACATTTCATGAAGAATAAAGGAATGACTCCCCTTGTGCAAGTTCTTCTCAAATTACCAGTTTTATCCCCTACGGATGCAAAGTGACTTCTTCTTTTCCCACAAAATAATTAAATTAGAGCAATCCCATCTGGTCTTAATCAGTGACATCAAAATTTTAATTTATAAATGCTGTTGTTGTCTGCTCATGAAGATAGTGTCTCAAGTGGCCCTCTGCATCCTCTTAAGTGTGTTTCTTTCCAATGTGGAGTAGGGGTGAGATGTGCATGACACAGAAAGGTTCCATCCAAATCTAGGGCAGCAAGAGTCAATATCTTTGCAGAATGGGATTTCAGTAGATGAAATTCAGGGGGAGCTGGTGCTTTAGAGTGAAATGTGAGTGGAGTTAGTATAGAGCAATTGGTTGTACTGAGCATGTGGGATTCTTGATAACCCCCTCCACAGGATTCTTCTTGCTCTACATTGAAGGAAAATCTCCCAGAACCTAAGCTAAGTGAAAAGAAAGAACAAGTCCTTGTCAAAGGACACAGTAAGGGTCTGAGAAAAGGACTCAATTTATGCCCCCCACCCCATGTGTTCATTTGTTTGATTTCCTTTTGGTTTACTTGGCTAGTTGTTAAAATACTGTAAAAATGAGATACAAATTCCCAATGCTATTTTTTCACTAATATATAGCCACAGATTTTTAATTTATTTCTCCAAATAACTGAGGAGTGATATCAATTAAAATCAAGTAATGAGAAAGTACATTCATGGTCAGGATGCTGTTTTGTGACTGAAACAGAAAGAAGAGACATAGGAGACAAAAGTGAGCATGAATGGAGAACAGGATTGCTTGCCCCGGATATCCAGGGGTAAATCCACCTCTCCTCCCTCTAGACAGCTCTACCCCATGCTCTGAGTCACTCAAGGTCAAGGCCAGAAGCCACATTAGAAGTCAAAACTGTCTGACTCCAAAGATAAGGGGTTTTCCATTTCCCCAGTACTTCCCAAGTATCAAGCCTTGGACACTGGCCAGTTCAAAATTAAGTTATAAACTGTCAGAGGCAAAATGAAAAAAATGTAAGGACAAAGCAGGGAGCTTCTGTGAAGCCAAATTAATTCAATTTGAGGCTTTGTTCTTATGAAACACTTCTAGAGGTAAAAATGTTCTTTCTATTGCGGTCTGACAATGATGATATTAGTAATTGTCTTTTGTTTTTGTTGCTTGAAGTGCACCTCTGCCTGGTAGAATTTAAAGCTTGATGAGTTTGTAAAGGAACACGATTGTTGTGGGTGTTTTTTAAACATTCATGGGTGCCAAGGCTCAAAAAAAAAAAAAAGGAAAACTCCCATGAACTAGAGAGACTCACAGGACAAGGGCAAACACACACATATCTTCTTTACCTGTATTTTAGAGATGGATTTGGTTTGGTTTGGTTTGGTTTGGTTTTTTTTGAGGTGAGCTGTTGTATGTGTGGTATCAGTATATAGTATACATCTGGAGACCAGAGTGGGACATCAGTTGTCATCCTCTGTCACTCTCCATCTCATTGCCTGGAGACAGTATCTCTCACGGAACCAGACACTAGCCACTTAGGCTGGGCTGGCTGCCTCTTGAGCTCTTGAGACCCACTGTCTCTGCTCCCCAGTTCTGGGTTGATAGGTACTCACAGCAAGTCTGCCATTTTCATGTGAGTGCTGGGGAATGCATATGTAGGTCTCTGTGCTTGCAGAGAATGTACTGGTACCCAATAAGCTGTCTCTGGGACCCCAAAATTTCTTTCTTTTTAACCACTGGATAATATTTCTTTTTTCACATACACGCAACAGACCACATTTTCCTCATCCCACTCCTCTGTTAATGGACACTTAGGTTATTACTGCATCTTGCCTATTGCAAAGAATGTTAGAATGAATACAAGAGCCCAGAAACATCTTTAAGGAATTGATTTCCTTCCCTTTGGGCATAAACACAGAAGTGTGGTACTCAGGTCAAGTACCAATTCTAATACTAATTAACCTTTTAAGAACCCCCATATCATTTCCATAGTGGCTGAACTACATTCCCTCCAGCAGTGCACAAGGATTCCTTTGTCCACATCCTTAACACTTAACTTTTGTTTTTGCTTATTGATTGGCTGTTGCTATTATTAATAATGGTCATACTACAATAACTGATTTCTCATTATGGGCTCAATTTGCCCTTTCCTGGTGATGGTAATATTGAAGGCAATTTTGTATTTTCATCTTCCTTGGAGGTCATGTTCTCTAATGTTCTAATGGGGGAATGGGGAGTGCTATTGAGTTGTGGGTGGTCCTCAGGCATTTTTAATATTAGTCAATAGCTAAATTCCTGGGATGAACCTGAAACCAAGCACTAAGCATTTACTATTCATTTAGACTAATAAAAGCCAGCCATTTCTTTTTTAATATTTTTTATTAATTTGTTCATATTACATCTTGATTGTTAGCCCTTCCCCTGTTTCCTCCCATTCTTCTCTCCCTCCCACTTCCCCCCTTCTCCCCTCCCCTGTGTCTGTGATTAAGGGAAACCTCCTCCCCCTATATATGCTCTTAGAATATCGAGTCTCTTCTTGGTAACTTGCTATCCTTCCTCTGAGTGCCACCAGGCCTCCCCATCCAGGGGACGTGGTCAGAAAAGGGGCACCAGATTTCCTGTGAAAGTCAGATCTCACTCTCCACTCAACGGTGGAGAATATCATGTTCGTCAGCTAGGTCTTGGTAGGGGTTCGAAGTTTACTGCCTATATTCTCCTTGGCTGGTGCCTTAGTTTGAGGAGGACCCCAGGACCCAGATCTGCCTGTCATAAAGTTCTTCTTGTAGGTTTCCAGGACCCTGTGAGTCCTACTATTTCCCCATTCTTCCATGCTACTCTTGCCTAAAGTCTCAATAATATGTCCTCTCCTCTGACCCACTTTCTATTAATAAATGGGACCTCATGAGGATGAGAAGCTTCTGTAAGGCAGGAGACACTGTCAAGAGAACAAAGCGACAGCCTACAAACTGGGAAAAGATCTTCACCAACCCCTCATCTGACAAAGGTTTAATATCCAAAATATATAAAGAACTCAAGAAATTAAACACCACAAAACCAAACAACCCAATTGCGAAATGGGGCTTGGAACTTAACAGAGAATTCTCAACAGAGGAATATCAAATGGCCAAGAAACACTTAAAGAAATGCTCGTCCTCATTAGTCATCAGAGAAATGCAAATCAAAACGACACTGAGATTCCACCTTACACCCATCAGAATGGCTAAGATCAAAAACTCAAATGCCACCACATGTTGGCAAGGATGTGGAGAGGGAGGAACACTCCTTCATTGCTGGTGGGAATGCAAACCAGCAAAGTAGTACAACCACTTTGGAAAGCTATCTGGCGTTTTCTCAGAAAAATGAGAATAAGGCTTCCTCAAGACCCAGCTATCCCACTCCTTGGAATATACCCAGAAAATGCCCTACCACACAACAGGGACATATGCTCAACCATGTTCATAGCTGCTTTATACATAATAGCCAGTACATAGAAACAGCCTAAGTGTCCCTCAGTAGAAGAATGGACTAAGAAACTGTGGTACATTTACACTATGGAGTACTACTCAGCTATTAAAAACAAGGAATTCCCGAAATTTGTGGACAAATGGATTGATCTAGAAATTATCATAATGAGTGAGTTCACCCAGAAGCAAAAAGAGACAAACGGTATATACTCACTTACATCAAAACACTAGTCCAAGGGCTACGTCCCAAGCCAGCCATTTCTAATGAGTCTCTCTTTGTTGAAGAAGTAACACAGTGAGAACAAAAACAGATGTAAGACCTGGCTTCAGAGGAGATGCTTTTTAAAAAATGATTTTGAAGTAAATAAGATTTACTTCATTTAAGGAAGCTGAGGACATAATGTTCTGTCTCAAATAAATCCTCCTAATACTGCTGCGATTTCCCTCACACTCCTGCCACTGGCGGCCTGCAGCTTCCCTGAGCATCAGAGTGGGAGGGTGGTGCGCCTCTGCATTCTGAATGGGGTTAGCTTTCCCTGGCTTGCCTTAATTTAACCATCAGTGCATTTACCACCTGACTGAAATTGTCCTTTCTATATCTCTTGCGAAAAGCAATTTGGAAAAAACATTTTAAAAGACTCAGAATGTTCACAGCCTTTGACCCAATTATTCCACTGCTGGGAATTTATTTTAAGGAATAATTTAGGAGAAAGAAAAAAACTATTAACTAAAGAATATTTATGCAGGAAAAAAATATCCTTTATATCCAGGGGTAAGAGAACAACTGAATGAGTTACGATACAGCACCTAGAAAAGCTATTACAGAATCATTAAAATAATTACAGGGACCACAGCAAAAAACAAACAAATAAACAAGCAAACATAACACGATGTTAAAGGAGAAAACTGGCATGTAAAATTAAATCTGCTTTATGACTTCAATATGATAAACACCATCTACAGATGAACTAGAACTCATAAAAACACAAACAGGATTTGATGAGTCAAAACACAGAATTATTTAGAGTGGCCTGATGGAGGTTCTATGTCTCTGTTTCATAAGTGTTTATTTTCATGTTGTTGTTTATAAGCTTAAAATGTTATTGATGTCATTTTTCTCTTCCTATTACTGCCTAAAACATCCAGAGAACTGTATCAGTCATGGTCCAGTTGCAGAACAGACACATTTGGGCTCAGTGCAGCAGAATAACACTTGGTACAGGAAGAAGGCAGTGGTTGAAGGAGCAAAAGATGGTACAGTTTTCTCAATGGCTCCCAAGACCATGCTATAGAATTGGGCCACCAAAAGACTTAATTCTCCCATGGCCATCAGGAAGCAGCTGACAGAACTGGAAAGTTCTGCTTTCACCAATTAGTTCCAGGAGAACACTGTAGGATGTGCACTGATCAGCTGGAGCTTCATGCCCTCTTTCTCTTGCCATGTGACCCACTTTAAATCTTGAACAAGTATATTCGACCAATACTACTTAAATCACATGAAAAATGATTGACTGGTTTCCAGGTTATAAAAGTACCCCAAAAGGAGGATAAGCATAAACAAGCCAGGGCTCGTCTATCTACAGAATAGCATTGCCACCAAAAAAAAAAAAAAAAAAAAAAAAAATACTGTTAAACAAAACACAACTCTCAATATAATTACTTCTCAAATGTTGAACTAATTACATTAAAAAATACTCATTATTGACTTGAACTTGTTCTATAACTGTCCTAATTTTTATTTGCTAAACATGTCAAATCTACTGCCATGGAAACCCACAGACATTGAAGTAATTCCAATTCATACAATATATTAAAGATATCCATTCTCCAAGTTTTGATTCTCAGAACAGGGTAGCTTTAAATATTTAATGGGTTGTTTTCTTTAGTTCTTTGGAAATTTTATACAATGTGTTTTGATCATATTCACCTCTCTTTCCCCCAACTCATCCCAGAGGTATGCTTTCCCCCCCTCATCCAACCATGTTTCCTCATTTTTTTTTTTTTGACATCCATCAAATTCCATTTGTGCTGCCCATGAGTTATTGGTCACGTGGCTTTCCACTGAGGTATGCTCACCTAATCAGGGGCTATACTCTTAAAGAAAGCCGACACTCCCCATGTAACCATCTAACAATCGCCAATAGCCCCTTGGCTAAGAAGGGGACGTTGCCCTGCTCACCATGCTCGAATTTGGTTTATCTTGAGCTTACACGGGTCTTGCAAATGCTGTTGCAGCCACCATGAGATCTTCCGTGCAATTGCCATTTGTGTCCGGAAGACACTGTTTGCATACGGTTATCACCATCTCTGACTCTTACACTGTTTTGCCCTCTCTCCTGCAGTGATACCTTAACCTGGAAGGAGGGGCGTGATGTAGATGTTCTATTTAGAATTGAACATTCCCGACTCTCCTGTTTTCTGTAACTTGACCAGTTGTGTGCCTCTATGTTAATCACCATCTATTGAAAATAGAAGCTTCTCTGATAATAATTGAGAGGTTAATTAATCAGTGGATATAATGATTAGTAATTAAAAGTTGTTTAATACTATGTTTACTTGGCAAAATAATAGTGGCAGCCTCTCTCCTAGGGCTTATGGTCTGTCTTGTCACAGGCCTTTGGATAAACAATGGAGCAAGGCAAGGGTTTCATCATGCAGAGCAGAGCGTAAGTCCAATCAAAAAGTGGTTACTCCCATGACCTCTGTGCCACTATTGTACAAGTGGGTATGTCTTTCCAATCCTTATTTCACCAGTAAAGGTTCATGGCCTGGTAAAACTGTTGACTTCTTTTCCCTTCTGCTAGCATTCATAGCACCTTCCAGAACTATGAAAGCAAGCCAGTAGAGATGAAGCTTCCATGTCAGTGCCAGCTTGATTTATCCATGTTTTGTAACTCAAGTCTATGCTATACTCATCAATGGGGTCTTCCCATGAAGTATGAGGCGTAACCAAGAGCATTTGGCCAAGTCTATAAAGTTTAGGGCTCTATGTGACCTCATATTATTTCATATGAAGTTTTTTGAAAGGTCTTTCATGGTATTAATTCCTCTCCATGTTCTGCCTTCAACCCTGCCCTCCATTCCATACCCCTATTTAACCCTGCCTGCTCTATTATTTCCCTTCAAGCCTTTATACTACTGTGTTCTATAACTCCTCCCTCCCCCCGCCCATGGCCCCCTACTAGGTTCCTGACTTGTATGGGTATTTCAAATTAAACACTGATATCTAAAGAATTAAAGCTAATATCCACAGATGTTTGTCTTTCTGGGTCTGAGTTACCTCACTGAGAACTGATTCCCATTCCACCTGTTTAGCTGTGAATTTCATAATTTTTAATGGACAAATGATATTCTGTTGTGTGAAAAGATTACATTTTGTTATCCATTCATTGGTTGATGGACATCTAGGCTGTTCTCATCTCCTGGCTATCATCAGTAGAACATCCGTGAACATTCATGAGCAGGTATCTTTATAGTAGGATATAGAATACTTTTATATGACCACGTGGTATAGCTAGATAGAATTTTTTCTAGATTTTAGAAGATTCCCCTCCAAATAGAAAGCAGATTGTAATGACCCATCAGAAGATACCTATGCTGAATGTGAGACATTTCCATAGTGATAATCTTTTCTTTCCCTTTTTGTTTAATGGAAAAGAAGTTGAGTTTAAACAGACTCAAGATTAGACCCCCAAATTAGTTTCTTAGTTACCTGTAGAAAGATTAAAAGTCCTTCTTAATTTGTGACTTACATTTAAACCTGAGTTGCTACAACAGAAATGTGGGGTCTCTTTTAACCCCTCTTGATCACTGAGTGCCATACAAAGGACACTCTGTCATTCTAGAATTGCATTGGGGAACCCTCTGGACCAGGGGTGACCTAAATCGTAGCTACGGAGGTGACTAATCCACTCCATAGTTCAGGCATGTGATAATTCTTCTGACTCATAGTTTTCCTGTCCCTAAAATGAGGTCATAAGTACTTTTCCTGATCTCTTTACAAGCTTTGCCATAAAGATCAAGTGAGTTCACATCTAGAAAACTCCCTAAAATGTAAGGTGTTATATAAGAAACTTTACACAGCCTCATAATTTAAAAATCCTACAGCTTAAAATATTCACTATTCCAACCAGCATTTCTCTCTGAAAGGCTAGAATTCTTGTTTATTTAATTTATGAGTAGACGATATTTATGTAGCAACAAGAAACACAAAATGGAAATGTCCTAATCAAGAAAAATGTGTATCATTCACAAGTAAATAAGCTCCCAAGGTATGTGCTGCGGGGCATGCAGTGGTCTTTAGAGACCCTGGCCCCTGTGTTGTTTTCCTGTCATTCTCCACATGGCCTGAAGGTTGTTCAAGATGGCTGGCCTGATCCAGTTCCAATCCTCTTATGTGTATTCTAGTCACCAGAAGGGGAAAGTTTTGAAGAAGACACACAACTTCTTTTGAGTTGTACATGCTCTCTGGAAAATTAGAACTATTTCAAGCTGCATTACTTTGCCATAATTTCATTAAAAGGTCATACTTCATTTACAGAAATTAGAGAGGTTGGTTGTCATCATGGGTGGCTATGCAATTATCGGAAAATCAAAACAGACATTACCAAGTCAACATTTTATCTCTTTCACGGTAGGCAAATTCAGGTACACTGTCCTATGAACTGGAAGATAATACAATCAAAAAATATATTATCTAAATGAAGGCACATCTAGAAAAGCTAAATTATACTTACTTTAATCATGTAATTAAATGATTGCCTGGGTAGATAATAAACTCTATGAAGCAATAACACAGTTTCAGCTACCTATCCACTAAATTATAAATATTAAAGAGTAAACAACTAAGGTAAGAAGAAAGAATTACAAACGGTGTCCCTGTAGAAATAGAAGTTCTAACAATGGAACTTTTTCAGCCTTGGAAATGTAAACAAACAGCTTTCAAAACTGTCCCGTAGCTCACAGATCTGGGAAACTGCAACAAACCGTACTGTGCAAGATTTGCAAAGCACAGATCCTACTCACCCATCCAAACTGTCCCTTAAATGCTAACGCTTCAGCTGAATTACTGGAGCCAACATTTCCTTGACAATTTGAAAAACTGTCTGGGCCACAAATTCTGAGCACTGGCCCTGAAGGCTTGCCTGGGAGTGACTCTACCCCACAACACCTTGGCTATGCTCCTTTTTCTCAGAAATCCTCCAGTTCCTTTCCTCACGACAGTAATACTGTGGTCCAGACGAGATTCCAGGGCTCTGCAGTCACTGGAACCTATGGTATCCATTGCCTCAATAAAAGCCAATCTGCGGGGCTTTGGAGGATGACTGCAGGTAAAGTCCTTGCTGTGCAAGCAGAAAAACCTGAGTTTGATGCTCCAGAACCCACATTATAAAGGCAAGTGTGGTAGCCTGGGCCTGTAATGCCAGCATTGAGAAGTCTAAGACACAAGGATCTATAATGGTCACTGATCAGCCAGCCTAATACATTTATTTGGTAAGCTCCAGACTCTGTGACTTTGTCTTAAAAAATAAGGTAGAGAATGATAAAGAAAGACATCTGACTTCAGCCTCTGGCCTCCACAGACATGTATGCCCATGAAGCGCCACATTATGGATGCACACACAAACAAAAAACAGAAAAGTAAGGGACAATTTGCATAATTTCTGGGGCATGTTTTCGAAAATCTCATGTTCAGTATTAATGTATGTTTTCAAACATACCTTCGTACTGTTCATTGCATAACTAAAATCCATGAAAAAAACAATGTAAATTATAAAGATGACTGATATCCAGAGTTTAACATGATGGTACATACCTTTAATCCTAGCACTTGCAATGCAGAGACAAGTGGACTTGGATGAGTTCAAAGCCAGCCTGGTCCACACCATGAGTTCCAGGCCAGTCAGAGCTACATAGTGAAACCCTGTTTTAAAACTAAATGAATCCCAAACTCTAATCTATTTTAGGGGCTGGAGAGATGGCTTAGTCATTAAGAGTGCTTTTTGCTCTTGGGAGAACCAGATTTAGACTCCCAAGCACCTCAGTTGAGGGGTTCCTAGCAGCATGCAACTCCAGCCACAGGACAGCTCATGCTACCCCTTGGCCACTGTAGCTATACACACACACACACACACACACACACACACACACACACACACACACACAAATAAACAAAATAATATACATCATTTAATTTTTTAAAATAAAACAAAATAATCAGTATGAGGTCCGAGGTGTTTTTTGTAGCACACTGTGCTGTCTGCTTTGTAAATTGTCTCTGAGATGCAGTGTTATATTATGCAAGTTGTCACTGAGTGAAGCTTAGCAGCACTATACTTGTCTAAATTCTCTCTTTTGAAAGATAAGGAATGAGTCCTTTAGCCAGGCATGGGGGCGCATGCCTATAATCCCAGCACTTGAGGAGGCAGAGGCAGGTGGATCTCTGTGAGTTCAAGACCAGCCTGGTCTGCAAAAAGAGTCCAGGACAGCCAAGACTACATAGGGAAACTCTGTCTCAAGGGTAAAAACGAATAAAAGAAAAAGATGAGCTGCAACATAAAGGTCTAGTCTAGAGGAGAAGCTTGTAGGCAGAAAGTGATGTCCTGAGTGAATGTGTATTGTTAGACAAGGGTACCAATGCCTTAGAGCCATGGAAATGGCAAGACCTTCCCAGAGACTGTGCATGAGTAGTGATAGTGTATGCAAAAATGTCCACTGTAGCTTTTTCCCATCTCTGATGCTCACAGCCTGAAGACTGGTCCCTTGTAGAGATTGCCCCTATGGAGATTAGCCTAACCTGCCTCCTCATTCAGCTGTATATAATAATCCTGCCTCCCTGCTTATCTGTAGTCAATAGCCCTGTCTCTATGTCCAACTGTATATAATAAACACACTGGGCTTCTGAGTGCTACAGTTTCTCCAACAGAAAGCCTAGGCCACCCAATCCTAGCTTTTCTGCATGTATGCCTGTCATGTCTTCAGTGTCTGCACTTATTCCTTCATTGACCCAGTTAGGTCAGTCTTTGGACCCATGGAAGTAAAGTACAGGACAGAAACTCATGAGGGGAGAAGGTACCATTATACTCAAGAAATATTTTTTAATCACTAACCAAGTCAATAAATATTAGTTTGTATAAATAACTTGTGTGGTGCTTAATTTAATGCACTCTAGTGCATTTAATCTTTTCTATAAACAATTGACATCAGTCAGGCTTAGATTCAGATTATATTAATATGCATCATAGTTGTATATCTTAATATGACTTGAGGCACCCATCTGAGCTTTAATTATCTTTTTGGTAAAGAAGAGATATTATGTTACACTCATATTTAGATATTCAACCATATGGTTCTCTTTTACATAATTAGAAAACACTGCAAAGTCCCCCTTTACATCTGTGCATTTTATTATAGATACTCATCTGCATACATGATGAACTGGTGACATTCATACATCTCTTTATGAATAAATACACATAATCATGTTTATTATACTTTATGAGAAATTTAAACAAATTTCCCTAGGCAGTTTTGGCTATCCACTGTGAACCAGATATGCTAACCATAGAAATGAATTGTCAAGTGATTTCTCATTCAGTTGCAAACCCAATAACAGAGACGGGTTTCTATGAGCATTAAAAGAAAAGAAATGGAAAAAAAAATAGCCAGCACACAGGAGCTCATGGATTATTTTGACAAATTTTGAAACGTCAGTCCCTCAGTCTAAAACAAGCATAGTCTAATGATATAAATAATGAAACAGTCTGGTGTTTAGCAACAGAAGTGGCTGCATCAGTGATATTCTCCCAAGTGTCGTGAGACCCAACAGAAGCTGGCAGTCTCGTTTCCTTAAGGAATAAGGTGATGTAAATGAGTGAGAAAGACGCAAAGACAGCAGAGAGCATATTAGTTCAGGTGACTCCTGGTACTGTTTGTCATAATTCTTTCCCCAGGTAAGGCCAATAAACTTGCTTTTCAGAGAGAGCTAGAAATGAAAAACCTGACTTGCAGTACTGCAGATTTTTTTAAATCAATATACTTTTTTGCTTATTGAAAATAGATTCTTTTCTCATACAGGACATCATGACCACAGTCCCCCCTTCCTCCACTCCTCCAAGTTCCACCACCACCACTTCTCCCCCCCTCCCTTTTCCTTTTCAGAAAAGAACAGGCCTCCCAAAGAGCACAGCCAAACAGGAAAAAAAAAGGGGGTATAATAAGGCAAGGCAAACACCCTCATACAGCAGCTGGACAAGGCAACTCAATACGCGGGTTAATGAAACAACTAAGCACAGCTTCTGGGGTTTGCAAAGACTGAAGGCCACAAGTACCAGGCCTGCATAGGTCTGTTCCAGGTACTCTGTATGCATTATGGCTATTAGCTTGATGTTTTGTGAGACTTTTAACAGCGGGAACAGGCATATGTCTGGCTCTTTTGCCTGCTCTTGGGACTCTTTTCCTCGTATTGAGTTGCCTTGTCCGGCTGCTTTCATGACGAGTAGGCAAAGCGCCGATCTACGAGCACAGCAGAATGTCATTAGGGATTGTTTCATGTACTTTATTTACATATTTATTTTGCCTGTCATGTTTCGTTGTACCCTAGGTCTAATACAGTAGTGTAGATTTTTAAACAAACAAACCAAGCAAATAAGTACTACAGATGAGTAAGAGGCTGAAAAGATTGCTAGGCAGTTAAGAGTAAGGACTTGTCACAGTCATAGAGGAGGGGAGTAAGTGGAAAATGGGAGGGAGGGAGGAATGGGAGGATACAAGGGATGAGATAACAATTGAGATGTAATATGAATAAATTAATAAAATAGATTTTTAAAAAAGAGAGTGAGGGCTTGCCGCTTTTGCAGAAGTACTGAGTTCTGTTGCCAGCACTTATGTCAAGCAGCTCAAGCCCGGCAGTAACTGCTGGTTCAGTGGATCCAGCGCCCTCTTCTGGCCTCCATAGGTACCTGCATGCATGTGCTCATACACACAGACATACACACAAATAAATAAAAATAAAATAAATCTATTTTTACTGTGAGGTTAGCTGGGTAGCCAGAGGTCAGACCCACCCATACCCCACACGATATGGATCCCTCTCATTTGGGAATCAGAATCACTGGTGTTTTGTAGCTCTCAGTTTGGTCTTTAGGTTACTGTGCAGTCCTGGTTTTCCTGCTAATCGGACGCAGTAGTGATCAGTGCCGCCATCTTGGATCCCAGCATAAATCTATCTTTAAAGAAGAATAAGAGAGAGTTCACCATCCATCACTGTTTTTCCCCTCTTTCTTCTCAGAATGCATCTCTTCCGAGTTGTGTCAGCATACACAAATGCTAAAACCAAAGACCATTTCTTTGCATGTTTTTTTGTCTGTGTGTTGAGGATTCATATATTTAAACAGAGAACAAAATTGGTGACACAAAAGCCAATTGTCAAGTCATATCCTGGAAAGCTGTCCTAAACTCAAATCCATTTAAGCCCAGTAGTGAATGTTTCTGACCTCCTCCCAAGTCCCAAAGCACAGACCTTGACGAATTGGAACCAACAGGCAGGGCCATCCAGCTGTGCACCTTTAAAACCCTCTGATATTGATTTCTGTGATTTTCAGATGCGCCACCATAAGCAATAGGTTGAGCACAACGAATTCAAAAATTCTAAATTGAAGTTCTGTAATAGCTACCCCGCTCCCTTATTTCCTGTCTTTTTGATAACTGCTTCTCTCCAACCTATGCATATAGAACAGAAACAATTTGCTTTGCCCTTGAAGAATCACTCCCCCATCGAGGGGAAAAAGAACGCTGCCATTATTCACATTTCCCCAGTGTGGATTCATGTCATGCCAGTTTTCTCAGCTCAGCTTTGAGAGCGTGGCGAGTGGTGAAAGCGCACATTAATAAGCATAGCCGTTTAATTTCCAAAATTAATGAGTGGAGCTCAAGATACTTACTGACTGTATCCTACCAGAGTATCTGATTCCTGTGAAATCCTCTCGTAACTCAGCAAGAAGATGATGACCAAACGGTGCTAAACTAATGGTGTTTTCACATTAGGACAGGGAGCGAAAGAAACAAATACCGTAGCATGCAGACACAATATTGTTTCTATTTGTCGAGGACAAAATGCATTTCATCTCAATTAGCAAATGGACTTGTCTGTGATGCATTAGCCAGATTGCTAATAATTAAAAACTCAACGTGCCTTCAGTCATGACAACAGGGCAATGATAAGAGGCTAGGAAATACTTTAATTCTGTTGGCTGTAATTTTAAACGGAATGAAAAAAGCTCCTTGTGACTGAACCAATGAACGGGGGTGTTTACGCTGGATCATCTGGAGAAGTTAAGGTGTAATTCAGCCACGTTTGCTGTCGTGATGAGCCTACACAGAAGTGGCCCTCAGAGGGGTCACTTTTCCCTCCCCTATTAGTAACTTGCCCCAAATTTGTCTCCACAACATGTTGGGGAATACTTTTAAAATATAAGAACTAAAGCCTAAGTTGTATATATGTATGCCTTGACTGTTACACCCCCTCTGGGTAAGTGGTTTGTACCACCAGTTTCTCCCCGTTTGTTTAGATTTGAACAACCTACTTGTTTTAGCATCCTGTGGGGATGGCTTACCTCCCCTCCCCCCAGCCCCGCCCCTTTCCTGCTCTCTCCTGTGCAGTCTACACTGTGGCCTGGCTCCATGCATTTGATTTATCACCAGCACACTCTCGTAAAGCAAAAATCAGCTTAAGGTCCAAATAAGTTCCAATATTTTTTATGTATAAGCCAATTGTGATGTCCCTCGCTGTTTATTGAGGACCTTTGTCATTCGGAGGCTTTCAAATGATGAGTTCCAGCCCTGGAGCAATGTCTGCTATTATACTGTTGGCTGGGAGCTGTGTCTTCCTCTTCTCACCCCCATCAAAGTAACAGAAAAGAGGAATGGTATGCCATGTGCTTCGGCCTTAGCAGAGAGTTAAAATATCACTTCCTTGGCCCCTCAGGGGCTTTCTCCTTAAAAATTAATTGGATCTTAAGCTAGATTACAATGTGATCATTCCTGACTGAAAAATACAGACTGAATTCTCTGGCACAAATACAATTTAAATATATTTTGGTTTTTGATGACCCAGAGTTCATCCTATTACCCAACAGAAAAAATAATACAGAGATCAACAAATTTTAAAGGTATTTTTTTTTATCAAATCACAATTGCATTTTTATACACACCTCCTTATCCATTTAATCCCTGGAACAGATTAGCCACTGAGTAATTCTGGTTAACAACTACGATCAGACATAGAGTTTTCTATTCTTATACTGGTATTTGATAATAATAGGCAAAGAACTCATTCTGATTATTCACTTTAATGTTATGATCATTATTAATTGTATTGTTAAGTATTATATTATGCTATTAATAACTATTAATCCATATGAAGTTTTTATTTAAAGGATACAACATATATAACAATGTTCAAGATAATTGTCTCTGGTCTCCTGGAATGCAGTAAGAAAAAAATGCAATTAACTTTGGTTTTATTTTTCTTTTGGCTGAGCAGTTTGGTTACGCTGACTTGCTATGGCCATTCATTCACTGTATTGTATTCCATCAATATTTACTGAGGACTTATTTCATGCCAGAGACTGTGCTGCATACTAGGGAATAAATAAAAATAAATGAACAAAACAGACAGAGCCCTGCTCCTGAACATTCAGAATTTTTATAGCCCCCTTGAAATAGACTGTAGGAAGTCAATCCTTAACATCTCATTCATTTCAACTACCTAATACATTTACTCACAAATTAAAATTAAAAATTTTTAAATATTTATCTTCCCTCATATATTACATCCTGGCCATCCTGACCACAGCTTCCCCTCCCTCCTCTTCTCCCTGTCCCTCCCCACATCGACCTTCCCTTTCCCCACAGGTCCACTCCTCCTCCATTTCCCTTCAATATAGGGCAGGCCTCCCAGGGATATCAACAAAACATGGCATACCAAATTGCGATAAGACAAGACACCTCCTCTCATATTAAGGCTGGACAAGACAATTCAATAGGAGGAAAGGGTTCCTAAGGCAGACAGCCTCCTCTCCCACTATTAGGTGTCCTACGAGAAGACCAAGCTACACAACTATAACATATATGCAGAAAGCCTAAGTCAGACACATATAGGCTCCTTGAAGGTCAGCTCAGTCTCTGTGAGCCCCTATGAGCCCAGGTTAGTTAATTCTGTGGATTTTTTTTTTGTGGTGTCCTTGACTTCTTTGGCTCCTACAATCCTTCCTTTCCTTTTTCAGCAGGATTCTCAGAGCTTTGCTTAACTTTTGTCTTTGAGTCTTGGTGTCTGTTTCCATCAGCTCATTACATTAAATTTAACTGCTTGACATTTCCTCTTGTTTTATTAAGGTTTCAAAAAAAATCTCAGGTATCATTAGTTGACTAGAAGAAATTGTGATAATATTGAGAAAGTATAGTTCTAATCTTGGTTAGAAATTTTTATTATTGCTGTAAAATCATGAACAAAATTATAAACTATTTAAAGAAAATAGCCTTGGCTCAACATCTTTGTAATTTTGAATGCACAGGTGTTTTTTAAAAATATCTTCCACATGACACGAGGGAGTGGGTGGCATTTTGAATGAATGTAAACTCCATGGTAACCAAACCTTGCTATTGTTTTCATTTATGTTTTTCTGGCACAGAAAAACAATTGCTCGAATATAGTAAGCATTTATATATGTTTCTTGACTTCTCTTAAGATGGCAAATCAGAAGATCTCTTCAGGTGAGCCAGCAAAGGAAAGATTCTGACTAAAGATGAATAGACTCTATCACAAAGAAAGAAATACCATCTGTTCTTTGGAAATCCATGAAGGATGTGAGAGAAAGCTGAAGAAGAAGGAGAAAGAAAGATTCTACACCCAGGGTCCAGCTGTGCACAGCCTAGGCCATTTCCTAGGTACAATGTACACTCAGAAGCTGTTTCCTACAGATAAGCCAAGTGAAGGCCACATGCTCTTGCCTTCAGATTCACCCATAGCCCTCGAACATCAAATTCAGTTTTACAGGTTTAGTATCCCAGTGTTTCCTCTGCCAGAAGGGTCGGTGGCTGAAGACAGCATCTGTGCACTACCTTGAGTGAGAACCTGTTTTTCAAAGGCATATTACTGTCAAGATGTCAAAAATACAAAGCAAGGGAGCAATATTGAAAGCTGTAGGGGGAAAATACCTATTATCTACAAAGCCAAACACCAGAAAACAGTAGAACTCTTATTAGAGACCCTCAAGGAAAGAAAGGAGGAATTTATTTATGATGATAACTGTAACCAAGATTATTTAGGCAACAACACCTTCTTTAAAACTAGGTGTTTTAAAGGAGTATGCACGGTTAAGCATACTCCAAGTAGGTGAGAGTGAAGGAGGTATTTTATAACTGAGCCCCTACTGCAGAAGATACTTAAAGGAATTCTATACATACCAAGGAGAAAGACAGTTTCCATCAGTAGAGTACACAGAAGAATAAATTTTATGAGATGGACAAACAATAAAGAGCTGGTGTTGAATCTATCATATCCAATACAGTGAACCAGAAAAGTGCCAATGCTAATAGGATATAAACTAAAAATTCAACAATAATGCAACACACTAGAAAAACAATGAACAGGAACTGGCAAATATTTCCCTATAATAATCTTACCTGCAAATAGCCTCAACTTTCCAATAAAGAGACTTAGGCTGGCTAACTGGACCAAAAACCTATATAGAACGTATCTTCAAGAAATATGCCTTACACCTTGAGAGATGGCTCAGCACTTAATAGCACTTGCTGCTCTTTCATAGGACCCAGGTTTGGTGCCCAGCACCCACTTGACAAGTAGTTGTAACTCCAGTTCCAGGGAATCTGATGGCCTCTTCTGACATCCCTAGCCACCCAGAGAAGCACATAGTTCACATCCACACATGAGGCAAAACACTCATATACATAAATTTAAATAAACCTTTAATTTTTAAAAAGTAATACATCTCACTAGTAAAGACGCTCACAAACTAAGAGTCAAAGGATGGAGAACACCCCATCAAGTGAATGGAGAGTAAAAACGATCCACCCTAGTTATTCTGATATCTAATCAAAGATTTCAAACTCAATTAGTTGGAACAGATAACGAAGCCCACTACATATCTTAAAGGGGATATAATTAGTTAAGATACAACAACTGCAAATAATATATTCACCAAAACATAAAGGTTTCCACTTTCATTAGACAAACACTACTTGATATAAAAGGTCAGGAAGGTCCACATACAATAGCCGTTCATTTGAACATCCTATATCATTTCTAGATAGGCCATCAAAACTAAACATCAACAAACAAATTAGAACACTTTTAGATCAAATGGACTTAAAGACACCTACAAACTTCCTTTAAGAGAGGTCATATTCTAGGCCACCAATTCTTACCAAATAAAAAGAACTGAAGTTAAGCACTTGTTATCTTATGCTATCATAGTACAACAAAACTGGAAACAAATAATAAAAAGACTAGATAAACTGCATAAATACTTGTAGACAATGACGGTTTGAATAAGAACGCCCTCTCCCACCCATGTGTGAATACTTACTGTCCGGTTGGTGGAACTATTTGGACAGAATTAAAAAAGCGTTCCATTTTGTTAACAAGTTTATCACTAGGGCAGACTTTGAGGTTTTAAAAGGCTTGCACCATTCCCTGTGTTCTCACTGTGCTTTCTATGTGTGGATCAAGATGTGAGCTCCCAGCTGCTACTCTAGCACTGTGCTTGCCTGCCTGCTGCCGTGCTTCCTGCATGTTGGTCATGAACTCTTATCCCCCCAGAAGCTATGAGCTCCCCGATCAAACGCTTTCTCATATGGAGTTGCCTTCATAACAGTGTCTCTTCACAGCAATAAAACCCTATGTAAGTCATATGCTAAGTTTTAAAACTTGGGACCCGCGAGTTAACTTTCTTAATGCGCAAAGTTTGCTAGTGTCTCCATCGAAGTGTCAATCTGTATGTAACTGTATTAATTGCTATCTGCTGCAAAAATAAAGTCTGGTGGGTATTGAAAGGTGCAATTCTCTCTAGGTATAAATAATAGCATTTCTAGGACACTGCAAAACTATATCCATTTAGGTAAAAAATAATATGTTCTTCTCTGGGGTCTGTGATCTATCCAACCACAGGATCTTAGCTCAACTAGTGAGTTAGAGGCATGAGTTCCATCTCACAGAATGGGCCTTAAGCACTATCAGGAAATGATCAGTTTATGATTGCCATGCCTCTATTTCACCAGTGGACACATCTTGTTAGGCCAATCACTGTTATAGCTCACAGGCATTCACAACTAGGTAAAAGATAAGTCTTTATTCCTTTTCTCCCACAGTAGTATGCATAGTACCCTTTAGCATTATGGTCGCTAGACACTATTCAGCTTTCAGGTCAATATCGGCTTGATTGCTCCATATCATACAACTCAAGTATATGTTATCTTCAGCTATAAGGTCTTATTATCAAGTTCTAATGGATAGTCAAGATTACCATTGTAATTGCCTCTAATTGACTAATGGATCATCAAGAGCAATGGTAATCGCCTCTAATTGACAATACAAAAAGAGGTAACCCATACCTGACACCTATGATATCTGGGGAAAGTATTGACCCTCGTTATTGGGAAATTCCTTTTAAACTATTTTAATATGTGTGTACATTTTAGGAAGCTCCTACCATAGTCATAGGTTCTCATATGGGTTTTTCAAACATTTTTAATGCTAGTTATTCCTCCTCTACCGTCTCTCCTACCCTGACTTCTCTTCTCCATCGCACTTAGCTCTTCTCGTA
The DNA here is from genome assembly GCF_964271855.1 of Acomys minous. Taxonomy (NCBI): domain Eukaryota; kingdom Metazoa; phylum Chordata; class Mammalia; order Rodentia; family Muridae; genus Acomys; species Acomys minous. Next base: position 126,679,700 of record NC_140485.1, on the reverse strand, counting down.
CTAGTTTTCCCTTTCCTCCTATAAATCATCTGTACTCTGCCTCTCCCCTGAAATCTCCCTGTAGCCCCTTAGCAATCTCTTTACTTCATGTGCAGGACAGGCATAAGATCAAGCCAGCCAAGATCCCAGAATGGAGGGGTGAGAAATTCACAGAGTTCCACCTCTAGCTTTTGGCAGAAGAAGAAGAATCCATTTTCCTCAAGGATCCTGACCCTCCGCTGAATGGCCTGACACTCACACACATATTGACAACACTAAGTGTGCTCAGTAGGATTTTTGAAAAGAGCTCATGAAGTTAAGGGATATAAAAAAATGGTGGGAGGTGGATAAGGGAATGAGTGGAGGGGAAGAAGGGAGGGAGGAGGAGGAGGAGGAGAGGGCTCAATTTAAAAACACATATGCATCTATGAGATTCTCAAACAATAAAAATGGAGAATAAATGTTTCCTGCCTGAAACTATCTGTACTTTGTAGGACATTATCTGTTTCCTGTTCTGGGTAATTCTTACTTATTATCCCTTTGAATTTTGCCTCTCAGTTCCAATGATGGACCGGGGTCCCATCTTACTGGGTGTGTGCTATGCCCATGTGAGTGCTTGACATCTGCCTTTTATTTTTCTTTTATTGAAAATAATTTTTCATACAATATATTCTGATGATGGTGTTCCCTCCCCCCAACTCCTCTGAGATCCTCCCCAACTTTCCTGCCATTTGAATCCACACCCTTTCTGTCACTTGTTTGCAAACAAGCAGGTATCTAAAGAATAGCAATAAAATAAAATAAATAACAAACAGAAGAAAAGGAGCCAAAGAAAAAGCATGAGAAACACATGCAGACATGGAGCAGGAGTCCCATAAGACACAATACCAGATGCCATAATACACATGCAAAGGATCTGTATGGTTTTTAAAAATTCTCTGACAATACATTATGAGACAAAGGACTCCCAATATGCCATGAGCTCATTTTATGTTGGCCATGTACTGGTCTCCTACATTTTTGTCTATCACTTTTCACAGTATTCTGATGCATTTCACCATGTCTAGCTTTTCATCTTACAAATTAGTTTTCCACCATGTCTCATCTGCTCTCTGAGCTATTCAGTGTTGACGCAGAGTTACATCAGTCACTTTTCAGTATCATATGTGTATTCTTTTCTGTGCCTGCTTGCTTTCTTCTCTACTATCCTGTCATATTTTTGTTTCTTCTTTTTGTCTTCACCACTACTTAGATAATACCTCTAAAGGAAAGTACCTGAAAACTCAACAGCCAATATTTGAAGTCCTGGAAGGAAATGTTGCTCCCAGGGACATTTATGGCCTGGAGAGAAAGCAGGGAGCCCAGGAGGCTACACTAATATGTTTCATCACTTCAGGTTTTTCAACAGGTAAACATTATCTTTTCAACACTCTGACTTACAGGAAAGCAAGCACTTGTAGGGCTACAAAGTCTAACAGATGACTTTTTTTCTTCCACAGATCACCAATATCACAACAGACAGATTTTTTAATAGTCTATCTCTGCTAACAAATATATATTCTATCATACATATAATTATATATTCTTGTTCCTAGCCCATATTGTCCTTAGTATGTGGTTCTTCTTTTATACCAAGTTATTTGCCTTTCCATCTATAGAGCCCAAGTTTTGTCTCTCATCCCAAGGAGCAGCTGTGGGTTGGTCCCTGAGGGAGCTCAGCTCCTGATTTCTGCCTTCACCCTAGTTGGAAGTTTCTCTTTGTCTTTAAACCTCAACTAAGCAATCAAACATTCTTGTTAGATTTTGTCTAGTAACATTTTTGAAAGGGCAATAGGACCCTGCATAGATGACACTGCATTTCTTAGCTGTCCTCCTTTAGTCTACTCTCAGGCCTGGCACATACCAATAGAGAGCCACCATTTCCATCTGAATTAAAGGTAAAGGGAAGATAAAAGATGAACTTTCCTCTTCCCGAGATTTGAGGATATTTATACTTTAGTCAGGGAGTATTTTATCTTCTAGAAATTTCCCTTGTTACAACATTGCTACCCGTACGGCAGGCCGTGACTGAAATAAAGTCACTGCATAGAGATCTATACCGCTGACCAGACTGTCTGACTGTCCCAGACTCTATTCCATCACTCTCTGTACGCTGCCATTTGCCATCTGGCGCCCCCTTGATTTGTATTCCTCCCGGAGTCAAGGACTTTTAGTTCTCTAGGAAAAAAAAAGATGGTGTCTCCTATAACCTGGGTAGTGTAGCCACACTCATTACCAGACCACATGGCGCCTGCACACAGGGGCGGGGGCGGGAGGGCTTGCTAGTCTTTCAGAAGCAGACAATACACCTCTGCTTTCAAGCACCTACTTTTCTCAAACCAATTTCCAGTTTGAAAAAAAAAAAACCCACATGTTTCTTGTTGTTTAAATGGAAGCTATCTGCTTTATGGACAGGAGTAGAAGTGAAAATGAGAAAAAGTCCTTTTAAAACTTCTTCCTGAAAAGAAGCCTCCCGCAGCATTCAAACATTGTTCCATGATCCTGACAAGCTAAAGTCAGTGGCATAATTATTTTTCACTGAGAGAAAAGGTGACTTGCAAAGAATGTGACAAACGCTTAGAGAGCGATGAATATTTATCTCATTCTTTAGCCTCCTCTTTTCAACTCCCACTCCCATCGTATTTATGGACAACAGAAAGAATGATGAGAGAATTTGAAAGGCCACATGATATGTGGGCTGATTAAAAGTGAAAGCCAGATCCACTGACAATTGACGAAAGATCACACCTTCATTTATTTAATTGGACTCTGAATGACAAAAAAAAAAAAGGCGGGGGGGAGACAATTATCAAAGTGATGGCTCCTTTGTTCCAGACTCACTGTTTAAAGTCATTTCAAATGGACAAGGAAATTTTTCAATTTCTTTGAGGCATCAATTTCAAGAGGATTTTCAGTATTAATCCAGGTAATCGGGAGCAAAATTGCTATTTGCCTCCCTGACAAAGAAAAGCTTATTGGCCACCAACATGGAAGTGCAAGGAATACTGAAGGCACAAACTCCACAATATGGCAGTGAGGGCCACTGAGAAAAGGAGTCTGCATCGCTTCACCTTTCCATCTCTACACGTAAGATCACAGTCCAAATGAGAAACCCCTAGGGCCTCCCCGTTAGCAGCAGAACCTGTAGAATAAATTATTGTAGCACACAGCTTCTAGAGTCCTGACCCAGGACCATCCGAGCTCTGGAACAGGTAGATTGGCCACAGGTGGGAATCAAGATGGGAGCAAGTCTGGATTTGGGTGGTTACTGCTGGTGTGAGATGAAACTGTAGCTACACAATGATCCATGATACAGCCTGGTGTGGTGGGACCGGTGAGCGTTTTATCATCTGCGGGGACAGATGGAAAAGCCAAAGGTCCAGGAAGATCATAGTGAGGCTGGATATTCTGGGCATAACAGGACCAATAAATTCTGAACTCTGAGCGTTTGCGGTTGGCTGGCTGCACGCCATCAAACCAGGCAACATTCCAGAATAGAGAGGAGAGGGGTCACAAGCATCACCTGCATCCATCCCTAGCTATGGTTGAGAGTTGATGGCTTCTCTGGAAAAGAGTCTGGATTGTTTAAGGATGTGGCTCCTGAGATAATAATACCGTGGATTCATTTCTTTAACAAGAATAAAGCTAAGGTGATTAATATAGATGAATGATATTTATTATAATACTGTGCCCACATTTTTGTCATGAGTTGGGTTTCTAAGGATGTAAATATATTGAAGAACAATTTTATAGGGGACGCAAACTTCTCTTTTGCACACACACACTGCTGCTCTGCAAATTACACAGGGATTTAAAAGGTTTTTTTGCGTTTACAACTGCTTTTCACACAAAGATCTTAAGCAAGATTCTAGGTACATAGGTACATAAAGTAGGTGGGCAAATAAATATTTGCTGTTAATAAATTTTTAAAATAAAAATTTTGCTCTTTATTAAAGATAAAAGCAAATTTGTGTACTAATAAGATGAATGGCTTATTTATTTTTACATAAAGAATTCTTGGCTGAGCATTTGATGCTTCAGGACACACAGCATTTTTAACAATTTTCAGAGTTAATTAATATTTTGATTTTATAATCATCAATAGTAAGGAGGGTAGTTTGAATAAATAAACAGTACCAAATGGCATAGGCATGTTGAGGGATGTCAGAAATGCTAAGGAATTCTGTTTTAATCTAAAGCCAAAATTTATTTAACATTTTTTTTAGGGAATTCGAGTCATAAGTACAAGCAGGCTACAGAGAAGCCCCACTGTGAAACATGGCCAAGCATTGCCAGAATCACCTGATTCATTATGCACTTGATTCTGAATTAATTTTGCCCATTGCTCATTCAGAGATCTTTTCCTGTTATCATTTTTTTTTTTTGGCCAGGTCCCATATTCAGGTAAGCATCGCCAAGAGGGGACTGTAACGGATGATTTAAGTTGCTGTGAAGTGCTCTAAGAAAATACAAAATTTACTTAGTAAGTTTTACAAATGCATGGGGACTTTTATTAGGAAACCAGAGACTCAAAGCACAAGTTAGGATCCAAGGCTTAGAAAAGATTAGACAAGAGGTGGTGAGTAGTGAGCCCATGATAAGCCAATTCTTCTGCTACACAGTGAATCTGGAAGAGAGTGCCTTTCCCTCATGCTCACTGTCAGCGCTGAGCCATGCCTCACTCCTCTGGCACCGGAAGGCACACAGTGGTTTTACCCCCTGCTTTCAAGGAACAGGAAGAAAAGTCGGAGCGCCCTTCTTGCATCTGCTGTTTTTTTCAAGTGTCTTTAACTCAAAACAACACTTCCGCCAACATGACATACTCTAGGATGGCAACCTGCCCTATGGTGTAGGGCAAATGATAAGACGAAAGCCAGTTAGGTTTCACAGTGAAGGAAGGATAGTCATAAAAACAACAGTGAATTAAGTAGCTGATTTTAAAATTACTATTTCAAAGGAAACTAAGACAAACGCATAAAAAATACCAGGAGATAATACATTTTTTTAAAAATGTACTCTTCTCTTACTAGGGGACCCACATGAGTGGTTGCTGCCTATGACATGGACTCTGTTGCCTGCTTTTGATCGCTTGGCACTAAGGAGGCTGCTTTGTCCAGCCTCAGTGGACAGATGAGCTCAGTTCCTAATGTGACTTGATTGGCTGCGGTAGGTTTGTGGGAGGGCTCCCCTTTTCTGAGGACAAGGGGAAGGAGGGGTAGGGGGAAGAGGATGGGAAGGAGGGACCAGAAGGAGAGGAGGGGGGGGTCTATGGTAGGGATGTAAAGTGAATATATAAATTAAATATAAATTTTAAAAATTTATTCTTCTCCTATATATTACACCCCAACTGTAGTTTTCCCTTTCTCCTCTGCTCCTAGTCTCTCCTTCACACCTCCCTTCTCCCTTAGATCCACTCGTCCTCCTGATAGCCCTCAGAAAAGGACAGGACTTCAGGGGTATCAATGAAGCATGGCACATCAAGTTGCAGTACCAGTAGACACATCCCCTCACATTAAGACTGGACAAGGCAACCCAGTAGGGAAAAAAAGAGTCTCAAAAGCAAAAGATTCAGAGACAGGCCCCACTCCCACTGTTAGGAGTCCCTCAAGAAGGCCAAGCTATACAGCGGTAACACATAGGCAGAGGGTCAGTCTCATATAGGCTCCTTGGTCGACAGTTAGGTCTTTGAGCCCCTATGAATCCAGGGTAGTTGATTTTATGGATTTTCTTGTGGTGTCCTTGACCCCTCTGGCTTCTGTCATCCTTCCCTGTTCCACAGGATTCCCCCACGCACCACCTAGTGTTTAGCTCTTGGTCTCTGCAACTGCTTCCATCAGTTTCCAGACGAAGCCTTTCTGATGACAACTATGCTAGGATCCAGTCTACAAGTATAGCTGAATAGCATTAGAAATCATTTCATTGACTATTTTTTTTTTCGTTCTACCCTAAGTCTCAGGGCTATTCAGCCTCTGGTTCCTGGCACGCCAGGCAGTGTCAGGGCTGGGTTTCCTCTCATGACACAGGCCTCACGTTGGGCCAGTCATTCGTTGGCCACTCCCACAAGTTCTGCTTCCATTTTACCCCAGCACATCTTGTAGGGAGGACAAATTGCAGATTGAAGGATTTGTGCCTCGGTTGGTGTCCTGGTCCTTCCATTGGAAACCTTGCTTGGTTACAGAAGATAGCCAGTTCAGGCTTTGTATACCCATTACTAGGAGTCTTAGCTAAGGTTACCTTTGTATATTTGTAGGAGTTTCCTTTGCACTAAGTTTCTACTTTGCCCCCAAATGACCCCAAATTCCTGCTGTCTCTCCCTGTCAGTATGGCTGAAATAAAAAACACAAGTGACAGCACATATTCCACATAGATATGGAACAAGGAGAGCACCCTTCCATTGTTGGTAGAAGTGTAAATTTGTACATCCACTTTGGAAATCAACATGGTGGCTTCTCAGATAATTTGGAATTGATAAACTCAAAAGCCAGCTATACCACTCCAGGGCATATACCCAAAGGATAATTCATAATGCACACAAGGACACTTGCTCACATATGTTCATAGCTACTTTATTCATAATATTTAGAAACTGGAAATAGCCTAGATGTCACTCAAAAGAAGAATGGATAAAGAAAGTATGATACATATACACAATGGAGTATTACTCAGCTGTTTAAAAAACAGTGACATCATGAAATTTACAGGCAAATGGGTAGAACTAGAAAAAATCATGCTGTGTGAGGGAATTCAGATGTAGAAAGACAAACATAATATTTACTCACTTATAAGTGGCTATCAGCTATAAAGTAAAAGATAATCATCCTACAATCCACATACTGAGGGAGGCTAAGTAATAAAGAGGTGGGGGACACGTGGGTCTCCATGGGAAAGTAAATAAAATAGATATCATGGGTGGGCTGGGATTGGGTAGGGATGTAAAGAGGGGAGATCAGATGGTGGTGGGGGGAGAGGAAGAGGATATTTAATGATGATCCCATGTCACTTGAGGATAATCAAAGTCCAAATATACCACCAGCCCCTTTTTTCATAATGCAGCAAGACTATGAGCAACACTACTGAGGAAGACCTATCTTAGACTCATTGGTTTGGCCCTCACTTCAAAAGCTCTTTTGGATCGTCTGGATTAAAATAGTCCAGGAAACTCTATACTCCTTTGAAAACAGTGGCATCTTCATAAAGTTTCCTCTTCCTCTTCCTCTTCCTCTTCTTCTTCTTCTTCTTCTTCTTCTTCTTCTTCTTCTTCTCCTTCACCATCAGATCATTAATAATCACCTCTTAAGGTTATCTTACAAAACAATAATTTCACCATAGCATCTTCAGTATGTATCATCACAATTGTTCTCATTAAGTCCCCTCCCCCACAGAATCCTGGTATTCCTCCTCCTCATCCCACTTGGTTCCCTTTACTGTACCAAGTAGGCTGTCCTGCTTCCTTCCCACATGACCCATTATTCTATTTCCTACCTCTTCATCATCTTCTCTTAATCATCTCTCATCACCTCCTCTCTAGTTTTGTGACTTCCATGAGCATGCACAGATATGTATACACAAATCTATAAAATCTTATATCTAATTCCCTCATATAAGTGAAAACATGGGTGTTTACCCTCATCAACTGGCTTATTGCACTTAGCATCATGATTTTCAGTTGCATCTATTTCCCCTTTAAATTCACAATTTTATTTTTCTTTGTGACTGTATAAAATTTCATTGTGTATATATATATGTACCACAACTTTCTCTGTTGATGGATCTGTAAGCTGGTCCCATTCTTCTTAGTACCATTGTCACCAACAAATCTTCAACAGCCTCCTGCTTGAGAAAGGTCTGGGAAAAACAAAGCTAAAATGTGACATGTTTGTGGATGGCTCTGTGTGGGATTGGAAAGGGAAGGGATGCTATGATTTGTGGGCTTGGTGGTGTTTTTTTGTCTTTTCTTTGGATTTCTACAACATTCACTGTGCCTCCTAGGAAGCAAAGGAGGAGTTGAGGCCATGAATAAACTACACATAAACTGCTAAACCCAGATACAAGCAGATGGCTGGATGAGACAGAGCCACGGACAGAGCCAAGAAGACATCAAAGGTGTTCCTGTTGCCTTAAACAACTACACTGAGGAATTCACAGCCAATTATCATGACATTTCTCTTCAGCCAAGTGACTGACTTAATAATGAGAGAGTGAACAAACACTTTGGGGAAAAGATGTTAATAATTAACAAAGCACTCTGATACATTAAAATTAAACTGTGCCAAATGATTCAAAGTACTGTCATTTTGTAAAAATCAAATAAAAATAAACCAAACATATTTGGATTTTTTTTAATTTACTGTAAAATAAGCAGACATAAATTTGACAAATGTCCTAGACACAGGAAGCTTACTTTTGTTGGTTACATAAATCTGTGAGGGCATTATGTGAGGATACAGTAGATATAGATATAGGTATAGATAAATAGAGATATAGTGTATGTATATATGTATATAGATACTTGTGAATATACATATATATAATGTGTGTTCATGTATGTGTGTGGTGTGAATTCAGTGATCCTTCAGCCTTTATTGTGCCATCACACATAGTAGTACATAAGACCTATACATGGCAGTATTGTCCCTTAATTATTTGCCATGCATAGTATTCTTTAAAATCTAGTAGTAACATTTCAAGTTTACTTCAGTGGTACTCGTGTCCTGGAAACTCAGAATTGGCTATTTGCTTAGTAATTGCCTATGCCCCCACATATCTCTTTAAGGAAATGTATACTGTAAGAAATGAACTCTGTCTCACAGAGTGATTCAGGAGTCTCAGCAATTGACTCAGTAATTGGCAGTAATTGAATAGTAACCCACACATCAATGCTGCCATCAAAAATTGCTATTAGGACAGTGCACAGAATTCAAGGCTAAGCATGTTATCTGTCTGTCTGTCTGTTTGTTTTTAAACACCTTCCTCCAAACACAATGCTTAGTGCTGCCAGGTGTATGAATTTCTGCAGGGAAAATCTGGGCTTGCTAAGATGAGCCTTGCCCTGGCTAGTCCTCCCTACCTCTAGTCACTTATGGAGGAGCAGTGGGAGGTGCAGACCCTCAAGAGAACAAGCCTCCACATGGTTTGCGTTTTTAAATTTGGACTAATGCTCCTGCTATGCCATGGTCTCATGTAACTCAGGCTAACTTTGAAGTCATTATTTTCTGGAAGCTGACTGAGCTCTTCATCTTCCAGCTTCTGCCTCCCTAGTGGGAGTGCCTGCGTGCACCACCACAACCAGTCAACTCTTCTCCATTTTCTTTTCTTCTAAAACAGTGTTTATCTTTCTGTGGTATGATGCTGGCTCCTAAGAAATAGTTTGATTAAATTTGTTTTTATTTTTTAATTCTCTATAGATGACTGTATACACACACTTCATACACAGATAGATGATAGATAGATGATAGATAGATAGATAGATAGATAGATAGATAGATAGATATGAAACCTTTTTAATATGTCTGTGTTTGGTGGTAAGATTTATTTTTTTTTTGCTTAAAATTTTCCAGTAGATATAAGTAATCTCTATAATCAGGAATGAATATCTTTAGCATGTTCATTATTTTATCATCATTTAATATGAAATTAAGGCACATTTCTACATAGGAAGGCTTCTTTGGAACAGAACCAAGTGCTACTTTAATTACAACCTTTTCAGAATAAGCTTTTCATGTTAATATCTTTATATATTCCTGTCAGGACAGAACATATTTATGTAATGTCCTAGTGATGTTTCCAAGTGTTTTTTAATTTTTAAAATTCACTTTACATCCCTATCACAACCACTTCCCTCCTCTCCTCTTGGTCCTGCCCTCTCAGCCTCTTTCTTCTTTTCCCCTCCCTTTCTATTTAGGAAAGGACCACCCCCCAAAACCTCCCCTCAGTATGTCAAGTCCCATCAGAACTAAGTGCATTCTCTTCCACTGAGGCCCAACAAGCCAGTCCAGCTAGAGGAAAATGATCCAAAAGCAGGCAACAGAGTCCATGTCAGAGTAAGCCTATTACGAAGCATTTGCAGAAACTTCTGTTTCAGTTCATGTGCGTCTGTAAATGGGCTCATCTTCTTAACTGTGAAAAAACATTAGAGCCATTCAAAACGCTCTGTGAGATGTCTATTACAGATGCAAATGTGCGGGGTATGGACAAAAGCAATAGCTCCACTTAGGAGGGATTTGAGATTGGGGAATGTCACTCAGAGAGAAAGCATTGCGCTTTCTACTTTTAGTCCATCGGCACATTCTCTGAATCTGCTTCCTTTCCCAGATGTGGCCAGACATTTAGTTCTCAGCATTCTCACTTGCTCGGCACTACTTTCCAGAGAAGTCTAGATTGCCTCCTCCTCTCAGCTTCCTCCTTCTGACTCCTAATTTACAGGTGCTTCTCTGAGACTTAGTCCAGTGTCATCAAACACCAGATAGATGCTACTTTTCACTTAAGATGCCCTTATGCCAAGATTATCATCGTCCACCTAACCTCACCCAGAGAGCCCCTTCATCAACAGTAATGAACTTCCCTTTGCATGTCCCACCTTGATTCATATGGCATCCACTCCTATTGTCGCTCCCACTATCCCTTCTAGGGGTCCAAGCTCAGGTTGTCACGGTTGCTCAGCATACACTTTTACCCACTGAGCCATCTGCCCTTGTGCAATTTTTAAAGAAATAAGATGCATGTCCTGCAAGTTCCCATAGCAGTGTTAATGATGCAAGAACTGTACAGAGAAGGAAACATCTATGTCCATTTGGGGTTTGGCTTTTGATGAGGGCATTGACTTGTAAATGCAACTGTGATGCTCAGCACTTTTCCAGGAAGTGAGTGAGGGATATAACACCCACAGGTGATGAGGTCTCCATTTGTGGCAACAGGACCATAGCTAATATTTTCTCTTTTTTTTAATTTCCTTTTAATTTTATGTGCATTTGGTGTCTTGCCTGCGTGTATGTCTGTGTGAGGGTGTGAGACCTTTGAGTTATAGACATTGTGAGTTGCCATATGGCTTCTGGGGATTGAATCCAGGTCCTCTGGGAAAGCATTCAGTGCCCTTAACCACTGAGCCATCTCTCCAGCCCTGATAACTTGTATTTTTACTATAGCAACTCTATAAGATCAAATGCACAGGATATAACCTTCATCAGTTGGTGAGCTGTGATCAACTGGGTTTGTTTATTACAGTCACAGAACTATAGGACTCTTGCCACAATTTTAGAAGATTTTTATCACTCCTGAGAGAAACTCTCCTCATTAACTGCCACTCCCCACTGCTAAAGATCCCACTTCATTTCTTTGATGTTCAACTCAAATCCCAGCTATCTTGGCTTTTAGGCAGCATTCCCAGGTCTGAGACCAAATGCATTTTCTATGTAGACTACTCATTCCGAGTCCCCATAGTGCTAGTCATCCTTTTATGTATGTGCTCAGTCTCCCCAATTAGATTACAAAACTCCTAAGAACAAGGCCCTTGTCTTGATTGAAGAGATGGGAAAAATATTTAGAATTGTAGCGGCCTCATCATATTTAATCCTCTTTCATTTGTGCTTTGATTAACTCATATTGCTGTGAACTTCTCCCCTAGCAGAATTTTTCCTCTTAATCATTTCCCTCAAGAAAATAATTCAAAACTGATGGAACACATTCAACTCAGAAATTTTAAGGAGGTTGTTCAAATATAAAAATGGAACAGAAAAAAAACGTCAAAAATTACTTGTTGCTTTTTTCTGTCAATGTGCATTTTAGAAGTGCTGGAAATCTTAATGTTTCTTTTATCACAGCATTACAAGTGTCCTTACAGTGTGATGTATAACAAAAAAAATGATGCTAACCAATGAACGCAGTAAAGTACGTTTATGTCCTCTAATAAGTGACAAATAAGTATGATGTTCGATCTAATGAACTGGTTAAACATATATTTAAATAACTATATTGGGGAGATTGTGTATATTATATATATGCATGCCTTTCTCAATGAAAGGACCACTAAAGATTTTTAATTTTACTTTTAATTTTGGCAAATGTCAAAGCTATCACTAAGTAAGCATTCCTTCACTTCATTCTCATCTCATTCTTTTATTTTCCTTTTTCTAATATCGCTTACTTTTTGCACTCTCCCTTGGAAAGGCATTGGTACACAGCCTTATAGAACACAGAATATTACTGAAACTAGGTCGTGAAACCCAGGTAAAGAGGGGAATCCTGGGAGATAGGTCACTATTGGAAAATCATTTCTCCAGACCCAAAACTTGCATAATGAGAACACACTCTACCCTATCAGGACAGGAAGGACAGAAAAAGTGTGTTCCATGCACAGCTCTATTTGTCTAGTCAGACCGGAATGACAGATTCTAAGAAACCAAGTGGCTTCTGCATTGCAGAAATTAGTCTGTCATAGTTCTGGAGGATGGAAAATGCCGGATCAAGGCAGTGGGTACTGTCTAGTGAGGCCAGCTTTCTAGCCTTGAACAGCAACTTCTTTTTGTATCCTCCACATTGTGGGAGGAAGAAAGGAGCTGGGACGAGAGGAGTCTTTTTAATACAGACTCCACACATGTGCATGGGGGAACCTATTCTTAGGACTTACTTGTCTCCCTAAAGCTTACCTTTCAGTTCTATCGCTTTGGGGGTTAGAATTTCAATGTAAATTTGTAGGTTACCTACATTTAAACCAGAGCAATGATCTTCTTAAGGAAGTTAACAATGCGGTGCCTGACAAGAGCAAACATCGCTGAACAAACACATTCTGAAAGAATTTCCAAGAGCTGCAACTATAAAGTATACAACTACACCATAGAAGTCTTCCATGCCAAGCACTGTGTGTGTGTGCGTGTGTCCATGTGTGTTCATATGTGGGTATACATGTGCATATAGTTGGTTGTGCATGTGAAGGCAAGAAGTCAATGCCAGGTATCTGTCTTACCACTGTCCACCCTATTTTTTGAGATAGAATCCCTCATTGAACTTGAACCTCTCTGGTTCAGCTAGGCCTGTCTCTGCTTCCCCAGCTCTAGGGTCACAGCCATGCACTAGCATGTCCTGTTGTTTTACCTGAGATCCAAACTCATGTTCTCGGGCATTTGTAGAAAGTACTTTACCAAGTAAATGAGCTATCTCCCCAGGCCTCATGCTTGAGGCTTTGTATCCTGAAGCTAATAGGCATCCATTTGAAAATTAAAGAGGACTAAGATAATTTTAGGCTCATTTATGCTTAAGGACATCTGGTCTACCCCAGTGAAAGATCTATTGGTGTGATTAGGGTGTACAGAGCAGGAAGAGGGATAGAAGGAAATGTGCTAGTGATCTGCACCTGAATTAAGGCACCAGTAATGGGAACTGAGAAGAAAGTGAGACCAGTGAGATTCAGATTAAAAAACAAAAACAAAAACAAAAAAGTACCTTGTGTTTCCAATTGTATAAAGAAAAGCAAGAGGAAAGAATGTTTCCTAGATGCTTGGATCATGAAACTTATAAGGACATTTACAGAATATGTATGGAAGGTGAAATGAACTAAAGATTTAACTTAATACGCATTATATTCTCATAGCACATTAAAATGCTCAGATGGAAGTTGAAGGCTCCAGTCTATTTTTGGAAAGGCTTATATTGGTTGTGTACATTGTGATGTTCAAGGGTGGAATGGTATCTGTTGAGGTGGAGATAGAGAAAAAGAGAGGAGGATATGTGAATGAAAACATTAGGGAATATGTAAGGTCAAATTAGAAAATTTGTGGCAAAATAATATACTTTTGAAGTACAGTATTTAGGCTGGGCGTGGTTGTACACTCCTTTAATCCCAGAACTCAGGAGGTAGAGGCAGGCAGATCTCTCTGAGTTCAGGGCCAGCCTTGTCTACAAAGTGAGTCCAGGACAGCCAGGGCTACAGAGAAACCCTGTCTTGAAAAACAAAACAACAAGAAAAAAGAAAAAAATAGAAGTACTAGTATTTAAACCATTTAAAGAAGATTAAACAATGAAAAACTTTTCTGTTTCATGAGGTACAAAGTCTCTGTAAGGCAAAGGACACTGTCAATAGAACAAAGTAACAGCCTACAGACTGGGAAAAGATCTTCAGCATCCCTACATCTGACAAAGGGCTAATATCCAAAATATATAAAGAACTCAAGAAATTAAACACCAACACACCAAATAACCCAATTAAGAAATGGTTCAAAGCTAAACAGAGAATTCTCAACAAAGAAATATTGAATGGCTGAGAAACACTTAAAGAAATACTCAACATTCTTAGTCATCAGAGAAATGCAAATCAAAATACCTCGGAGATTCCATCTTATACCTATCAGAATGACCAAGATCAAAAACTCAAGTGACAACACATGCTGGCGAGGATGTGGAGAAACGGGAACACTCCTTCATTGCTGGTGGGAGTGCAAACTTGTAAAATCACTTTGGAAATCAATCTGATGCTTTCTCAGAAAATTAGGAATATGGCTACCTCCAGACCCAGCTATTCCACCATACAAGGACATTTGTTCAACTATGTTTATATCAGCCTTATTCATACTGGCCAGAATCTGGAAACAGCCTAGATGTCCCTCAGTTGAAGAATGGATAGAGAAACTGTGGTACCTTTACACTATGGAATACTACTTGGCTATTTAAAACAAGGAAATCTTGAAATTTGCAAGCAAATGGGTGGAAATAGAAATGGTTATCCTGAGTGATATAATCCAGACCCAGAAAGACACACCTGGTATATGCTCACTTATAATTGGAGACTAGCCCAACATGGATGTCCTCTGAGAGTCTTTCCTCAGTGGGGGATCAGGACACCATACTAGAGTGACATGGAAGAATGGGGAGATAGAAGGATTCAGAGGGTCCAGGAAGACCATGAAGGCTGGAGGATCTGGACCCAGGTGGGCCTGCACAAACTGATCTACAAACCAAGGACAATGCATGCAGTAAACCTTGACCCCTATTCAGATCTAGCCAATGGACAGCTCATTCTCCATGGTTGTGTGGAAAGGGGGGGCTGCCTCTGACATGAACTATGGTGTCCCTTATTTGACCATTTCTCCTTGGTGGGGTGGAATGGTGTGACTCAGAGGAGTGGAAGCAGGCTATGTGGATGAGCTCTTATTGTCTGTGATCACATGGTGGAGGAGGAGGTCCTCTTCTGTCTCAGGTCTAGGGGAGGAAAATAGGGTGAAAGAGGGAAGGAGCACAGAACAGGAAGATACAAGTGAAGGGATAGCAATCAGGATGTAATCTGAATAAACTATTTAAAAAATAAAAATTTAACAAAGAAAAAAAGATTAAAAACTAGGGGAGTTGCTAAAATGGCAGGTGCAGTTTTTGAAAAGAAACAGAAACCAGGTCAAGTGCCACAAGGAGCTACATTAACTTGTTTTTTCTTTAAATAAATATGCACTTTCTACAAATTTTATACAGTTATCTTTTAGTTTAGAAAGAAAAGTTTTCATTTCTGGCATCATTCCATATGTATTCCTTCTAGAACATATTATTTAGAAAAATACGTAAAGTTGTGTGGGGAAAGAATATTTTTGTTTTAGAAAGGATTCTAACTTAAAATGGTTTGGAAACTTACTTAATAAACCCAGAGACAAAAGGGGTCTGCATTCAGGAGCCATGTTTTTTAGTGGATTTGTGTCATTTTATAGTCACATTAGAAATAGGGTCAGGCATGGTGGCGAATGCCTTTAATGCCAGCACTTGGGAGGCAGAGGCAGGTGGATCGCTGTGAGTTTAAGGCCAGCCTGATCTACAAAATTAGTCCAGGACAGCCAAGGCTACTCAGAGAATATGTGTCTCATAAAAAGGAAAAGAAAAAGAAAAAGAAAGAAAGAAGAGAGTGATGGTGGTAAGAGTCGTGGGTAGATTAGGAATAGCAGGCTTGACAATGCCAATGAGTTCTGGTACTGTGGGATTTGGAACACAACAAATATATTGGGTTAAATATGGTGTATTATTACTCTTATTTCTTCAGAAAGAAAGGAATCAACACTGCATATGGGGAGAAATAAGGGACCTATGCAGGAATTTAGCTCATGCAATTTATAAGGTTCAAGTAGCACATGGGAACTAGAGAACCAGAAGAACTAATAGGTTATCACTCAGACCGCATCTCAAGTCCATGAATCGGAGGTTGTGGTGTTCAACAACGGGCAGAAATGAAAATCCCAGCTCAGGAAAAGAAAGAGAGACTCTTCTTTCCCCTTTTTTCTGTTCTATCTAGACCCACAACAGGTTTATTAAAGGCCAGCAACACTGGTAATGGCAGGCAGTTTCTTCAATCTACTAATCCAAGCACTAATCTCTTCCAGAAATACTCCCACAGGCATGACTAGAAATGTTTTATCATCTAGCTGGATTTCCTGTAGCTAAGTCACATTGATTCAAAAAATTAACCAGCACAGAAGAAAGTGGTAGATAGTATTAAGGCTATACAGTATGTTTTCCTAGGACATATATCCTGTCCACTTTCCTCTCTAGACATACTCTAGTCATCACTGGTTTATCATTCATTCTCCAAGTAGCCCTGGCTCTGCACCTCCCCAACACTTGGTAGAATAAAGTTTTACCTGCATTGAGGATCAATGCATCTTGTGAATTTTGCTAGTTAAATATGAGTAAAAGAATCTAAGGCCACTTGTAAGCCATGACACTTTGCTAATAGGAGGCCTTCTACAACTATCTATCTTTCCTTATAACACTGTAACCATCCATATCTAAATTGGTGATTGGCTCGGCAGGCACTATGGCTTCTTGAATGATCCTGTATGGTTTGTGATTAATACAACTAGGGTCGAGTATGAGTTCTCCCTTCCAACAATTCACAGCAATTTAAAAGTGGATAAATGTAAATAAAATTAGTTGAAGTCATCAGGAGGAGACACCATAGTTGAATAGTGATATTGTTATAAAAAGTAAAGAAGGTGCCAGACACACTCACATATGTGATCCTCTCCCTTAACATGTGGTTCCCTGTTCTACCTCAGAGCTCCTCCAGAAAACGTGATAATGCTGTATACAACCCTTTAACTAGAGAAGAGAACTATGGGCTGAGATAAACATCTTTACTTCATGACTTAGTCTCTGGTGTGCTTTTAGATACAGAAAATGGACAAACAAATGCAATCGTGAATGAGAATTTACCTTTTGTGGTTCAAATCCACAAAGACTTTGGGCTCTTTGGGCAAGCTGGTCTTGCCTGACAGATGCCTATTCCTTGGGCAGATTGCTAAATTTTAGCTGTCATTAATGCACTGATGAGTCAAGTCTATATGCCCAGGTCTCACTCAATCCAGACACTTACTTTGTTTGTCTCTGGGCTTCCACATGCATTTCGGTTTGATCAGTCCTAAAAAATGGACCTGTGGGTAATGACTGCCTTTTTTCTGTCCTGGGTGCTTCTTGTGTACTTTACATATTATATATTTTTACATACCTAATGTCTCTGAGAGATAAGCACTGTTGCTATTCCTGTCGTAAATTCTAAGGAGGACAAAGATGGTAAAGGAGGTGTGTCAGGTGCAATAGAGGAGATACAAGAAGAGTCTTTGGTTATCAGTGAACAGAACCAAAACAGAAGGAAATAAGAGAAGCACAAGCAGGTGGGAATGAGAGGATCCAACTGTGTTTTAAGAAGAAGATTGCTGGTGATTTGAAGAACATATGTACCAGGAAGTAAGGCACACTGAAGAATTATGAAGGTGAAGAGGGTAAATGTTGAAAATGTAAAATCTTGGGAAATCATCAACAGAAAAAATGAAAGCCTTGGTTGGAAGAAGACTCCTGGTTGAAAGGCTTAGTTTGGGATATATTTGCCTAAGGATTTTTGCATTATTAACAAAATATTGTGTGAGTATAGTTGAATTCATCTAGCAAAAGCCAAAAGTACATCATCAAAATGCTATATACATGACATTTTTAAATAAGCGTTGACAGTTGGCTCAACTGAGGTAGCTTTATTGCATTTCATCTAAGGAAAATGTTTTAATGTTTTAATTTAGTTTTAACTTACAAGACATAAAAACTATACCTATTATGGGAGTACCATATGAAGTAGTTTTGATGTATTACATGTCCATGTAGATATATCTAGCTACTCTTCTGTTTATTATTCCTTTATGGTCAAAACAATTACAACTCTTTTTTTCTTGCTTTTTGATAGTGTATGGGAATATGTCACCTCTCTCAAGTTGTAATTTGGCACCTACTAGTTAACCTCTCCCCATTACCCATGGCTGCCTACTCTCCCAAGACTCTAGAACCCACCATTATTGCACTGTCAACTTCAATACAAGCAAGGCTTTTACGTTCTACACAAGTGAGATGATGCAATACTTTATGTGTCCAGCCTTTTCTTTTAGCTTAATGACATCTCATTTCCCTCTACATTGTTTCAATTGATAGTTCATATGTCCGTGCATTTTATACTTGTTGTGTTAACTGATATTTCCATAAAAAAAACTATGGCTATTTCCTCACCCACATCTATACCCACATACAACATTTGTCTTTGGTGTTTTTGATGATGCTACCATTTTGTATTTAATTCTATTTTTCTTACATCCATTTGAGTACAACCATTGCTGCTCATATGTGCATCAGTGCGAGATTGTCCACTGGGAAATGAACAACCTACCAGTGATCACACTCCCAAAGTTAGAGTGAGGTACTACTTGTGGTTTTTATTCATGTCTTTCTGACCATGAGTGACAGTAAGCATCTTCAACTAATTTTTGATCAATTTAATTACGTTTAAGAAATGTCTATTTAGGTCCATATTTAATTTTTGAAGTTGGATTTTGTGGAGGGTTGGCATTCTATATTCTATGGTCTGAATATCAATCCTTTGTCAAAGTATAAAGTTTGTGAGCATTTTCCTACATTCTATGGATTGCCTTTCCATTTTATTGATTGTATCTTGATATTAGAACCTTCTAGGCTCGTGACCATTTAACCGTTCTCATTCTTTTGTCCTGGAGTAATTTTTTCCTGTTTTCTCCTAGAAGTTTCATAGTTTCAGGTCTCATATTAACATCTAGTTTAATTCTGCATGTGGATATTCAACTTCCCAGCATTGCCTCCTGAAAAGCCTGGATTTTCCCCACTGTGTGTTTAGCAGCTTTGCTGAAAATCAGTTGACAACAGAAGTGATAGATGGTGACATCCCATCTCTCCTCACAGTCTCACTGGTATATATGTGCATTTTTATGATAAAACCTTTCTGTTTTATCATACTCTCCAGAGAACATTTTGAAGTCAAATGGTATAATGTCTGACATTTTATTAATTTTATTTAACATTGCCTCATCTACTTGCAATTTTCTCTAGTTCTATATGCATTGTGGAATTATTTTTTCTTATGTAAGGAATGTTATTCTCTGTTGATATTTTCATAGTTGTTATGCTGACTTTGTAGATGACTTTAGAAGACATGGACATTTTTGATAATATTGATTTATCTAGTTAATCAACATAGGTTGCCTTCCTATTTGCATATATGCTCCTTAGTTGTTTAACCCACACATCCGTTTAATAGACTTAGAGGACAGTTCAAACACACAAGAGAAAGAAGATTATTTGGTTGTATAATCACTAACAACTATTAGGCAGATATCCATCTGTGGGCACAGGTATAGGATTTGTAGATAAGCAGAAAAATGAGGTTTCTGTTCTTAAAATCAGTTAAGTATACAAGGAATACATGTAGTTTGGAAGAACACCATAAAATTATAACGTTCATACCTGATTATTCCAGCAGGGCTATCTGCTGAGAATTCTAGGATGATGGAGCAGAAGTTACTTTTGAAATATTTATTTAAGCTTACAAAATAATGAGGTTGAAAAATTAAATATTAAAGATGCAAAATTAAAAACAATTTTTGAGAAAATAGCGAGTTCTGTAACTGTGGAAGAGTGAGTGCCTGTTCTTGACCACAGACACCTCCCCTTTAATCATTCATGAGGCTCCTTACAGTGAGACGACTTTGCTCACAAGTCAACTGAAACTTTGTTGTTATCAATAGTTTTAATTTCCTCTAGGAATGAATCTTTTATTAGAGTGGCTATCTGTCCCTAATGTATGATTCAAATGGCTTCTCAAACTGGCAGACAAATCAAATAGAATGATTGTTGAGTAAAGGATAAGCAGACCTCCCTCTGTTTTGCTCTGCTAAAAAGCAGCCTCAGCTCTTCCATCTTGGTAATTATGTACCAGTTCATTCAGGTCCTCTTGTGTCAGCTCACCTTTCACTGCACCTCTTCACTTGATTATGTTCATGTATTCCAAGGGAACATCTGACCTTTGAATGGAAAAGAAGGCTCAAGAGAATAAAGCATGAATCTTACCTTGGCTACTCTGTAACTTGCTCTCCTGTGTCCATCTCCTCAGTAACCCAAGGTAGTCATAGATTCTAGGGCTTTCTAGGGCTCCCAATGATATGTAAGGAAGTATGTGTGCTTTGTACATATGTGTGTTGTATTATGTGATGTGTTGTGTGCATGTGTGTGAGATGTGTTTACATAAGTTATGTATTAGTTTATTATTGCTATAATCAGTAAATTTTATAATTCTTAAGATAAAAGATATTTATTCCTCTCATGTCAAAATCCCATTGGTTGCTACATGTTATTGGTATTACATTTTGTGTAATAATTTAAAAATTATTTTAAAAATAATTTTAAAAACCCTCATTCCTGTCACCTTCAAGTCTCACAGCTGACAACATACAGGCAAAACAAAAACGAGAACAGAAATGTTCACTTCTTCAGCAAGAAAAGATATGCATAACATTCTTTCCTATATGTGTTTCCTTTAAAAGTACCTATTATGTGACCCCCACTGTGGGTCAAGTAAAGTTAATAACAATGGTTACCAATGGCTGCTTCCACTGATAGTAGTACGCTGAGGGGCCAGAACTTCATTGTTCTTGGTTGTCAGCAGGCCAGAGCTGGTAGCTTCCTGGCAGGAGCTTCCACCTACTTGTGGCAAGTGGCTCTATAGCTGATGGCTTTTGGAGGCGACTTTCACTGGTGTGGCAAACATCTAAAAAAGGAAAGGAAAGAGGAGAGAACACACACACACACACACACACACACTCACACACACACACACACACAGTTACACTTGATGAAGTAAGACAGACTCTGGCAGGTAGGTTCCAACAAGCTTCTTTCATTGCTCTCTTACTTTGCATATACGCATACACATAGATACATACACACACATTCACATATTGGGTGGATGGAAAGGATTCCAACCCAACTTTACACACATACATATACAAATACACACACTTACTCAACTACATTCATGACAGCTTTATTCATAGCAGCCCAAAACTGGAAACAACCTAAGATGTGCCTCAACTGAAGACTGAATAAAGAAAATGAAATAAATAAATAAATAAATAAATAAATAAAAATAATAAAAAATAAATAAAATGTGGTTTGTTTATACAATGAAGTATTACACAGCCATTAGAAAAGTGATATCATGAAATTTTCAGACAAATAGGAAAAATGATTTTGAGCAAGGCAACCCAGGCTCAGAGAGACAAGAATGACATCTACTTACTTATAAGTGGATATTAGCTTTTAATACACTACAATCTACAGACCAAGAAAAACCAAGTAACAAGGATGGCCCCTTGGAGAAAGACATGGATCTTTCTGGAAAGGGCAAGTAATAGATTTTTGTGGGTGGACATGGGTGGGAAGTGGGAGAGGTAAGGGTGGGAGTGTTAATAGGAACATGAGGGATCAGGTGGGGCAAGGAGAGACATCTGAAATGGGGTGACATTCGGGGCGAGATATGGAAACCTAGTGCAGTGGAAACTTCCTGGAACCTATGAGGGTCACACTAGGGAGGACTCTCTAGTAACAAAGGATACAGACTCTGAATCAGTCATCCTTGGTAAGTTGGCATTGCTCATAGTGGGAGGGCCAAAACACCAACCCAACCACAAAACCATCAACCCACACCTGTCCTGCCTTCAACATGTGCTGGGGCAATGGTGGCTTAGAGCTTGTGAAAGTGGCCAACCAGTGACTGGCCTAACTTGAAGCCCAAGCCACAATAGGGAGCTTACACCTGACACTGCCTGGATGGCTCAGAGACCTAGGGTAAAACCAAACGACTGACAAAAAGATTAGTGCCTAGACCAGTTGACATCAGAAAGGCTTCCTCAAGTAGCTTATGAGAGCCAATGAAGAGACCCATATCCAAACATTAGGTGAAACTCAGGGAACCCTGCGGTAGGAGCTATAGGGATGCAGGATACCAAGAGACACGGCCATGGAATCAACTATGCAGAACTCATAGGGGCTTATAGGGACTGAAATGGCAATCATGAATTCTGCGTGGGTTTCCACTACACCCTGGGCACACATGTGGTTGTTTAGCTTTGTGTGTTTGTAAAACTTTTAACAATGGAAAAGGGGATGTCTCTCACTCTTTTACCTACTCACAGGACCCTTTCCTCCTACTGGGTTGCCTTGCCCAGACTTGAGATGAGGGTTTATGCCTAGTCTTATTGTGCCTTGTTATTCTGTGTTTGGTGGGTATCACTGAGAGCCCTGATCTTTTCTGAAAGGAACTAAAGTAGTGAATCTGGGAGGGGAAAGAAGGGAGCAGGTTGGCTGGAAGAAGAGGATGGAAGGGAGGCTGCAGTTGGAATGTACTGTATAAGAGAAGAATTAAAAAATAGATAAATGAAGGAATAAAGAAATTTTGACAGAGTCAGGACTTTTAGACGTTCAAGTCTGATGCTCTGGTAATATGGCAGGGCCATCTACTGAGGACTCTAGAACAGAGGAGCAGAGGGAAGGAAAGCGGGAAGAAAGGAGAGGAATGAAAAGAGGGAGGGAGGGAGGAAAGAAGAGGGAGGAAGGAAGGAAGGAAGGAAGGAAGGAAGGAAGGAAGGAAGGAAGGAAGGAAGGAATATTAATAACAAGAATAAAGATTCTCCAGCTGGAGAGCCTTCCCATGCTTTGAGGATTTCTGCTCCCCTAGAATGTCTCCTTCGCCCACAGCTCCCCATAGCTCCTGGCTATATTTGCTGGAAATTTGTCTTCCAGGAACCTGTGACATATTATCAAACCCTACTTAATTAACTTCATGGCCTTCCCATACTTACAAGCTTTCTTAGCCTTCACAGTCGCTCATTTGAGGGCAACTGTTTAAATCTGAGAAGCGAATGGGAAGGAAATGCTCTCAACGTGTCCACTCCGGTGGGAGCAAGGCAACTGTTTAACTGAGAATTGCAAGGAGCCTGGCTTCTATTTTACCCATTAGCTTTCTTTTTTTTTTTTTTTTTTTTTTTAAGTCTACACTTCAAAAATCACTGGCTTTATCCAATCTTAAGTCTTCAAATTTCAGGACTCTGAAGTTTGTGTGTTAGTTTGCTCATGATTCCTATTCCATCTCTAACTCGAGTCTGAGTCCATGTCTAAAGTTGCCTGCACCTTGAACCATTTGCTCAACAGTTACAGCTCTTGGCTGGCGCAGGCCTTGCCTCTGGGCTACCAGCCCAGTCTGTGTCTGTAGTCCTTGTGCCAGAGAAAGACAGAAAAACTGAGACAGAGCCTGATATCTCTCCTTGTTTTCTCCCAATAAAGAGCTATTAAGTTGTGTTAAAGCCCACCCAGATAAAGCGAGATTATCTCCCTGTCATAAGATCTTGGCTCAAACACACCTACAAAGAAATCCTTTTCTCTAACAAAGAAATCGTTTTCTCTAAATAGTGTAATATTTTCAGCTTCTAGAAATGAAGTCTTGACATTTTCAGGGCTATTATTCACACCCTTAGGTTAGATAATTCCTAATATCTACTAGCGGACACACAGATACTTACATAAGTTTGTAACTATGAAGGCATGTATAGTGAAGAGCCCTAGCTGGTGTGACTCCATTTTGTCAGCAGGCACCATCTTGAGCCTGTCCCCTAAGTTCACCTCTGTTGCTGGAAAAGCCACGAACTGTTCCAGGAAGGAACTACCGTAGGCTACAACCGATCAAGTACCTACTGTTCCCAGATATTTCAAGGGGGGAAGTTATCAGACAGAACTGATCTCCTGGCCTCTCACTAAAAACTCTCAGTAGCCAGAGTTTCCAGAACTAACTTCTGAGTTATGTCCTTGAGTACAACAGATAGTGTCATGTGAGCGCTACGTGCCTTAGGAAGAAGGCACACAGTGTAAAGGTGTAAGGGTGGCACTCAGAGAAGGGAGTTAGGGAGAACACCTGCTCCTTTGTTTCTACTTTGGTAAAGCAAACAAAAGCCCTGGATTTTCATATACATGAGGTCTCCTTTGTTGTAATATCTTGTCAAATAAATTGACTCCTTAATGCACAGTGTGTTTTCAGACCCCCTTCCAAACCTTAACTATCAGGAAGACCCAGTATCAAAAGGCTGCACACACTCAATTTCACGAACCAATAAACACAACTTTTGCATTAATTACCATTTCAGCTCCTTGGAAAGAGGGACAAGACTTATCAGGAAGATGCTCATTATTGCCAGGCTTTATCTGATGGAAATGGATTTTTTTGCTCTTCACAAATTCAAGACTCCCCAAAGAGAACAAGTTATCATTTGAGTGAATGTGTCTGCCTGCTTCCAGAGAGCACCTCAAATATTTTATCAGCAATGCTAGGCTATGGGTTAAGTGTCTCCTTTGTGCAGTCTGCCTTATGTTGGCATCTTAGATCAACAGAAAGTGAACATTTCTGGTTCTGCCCTTGACATTCAGTGCAAGTGCCCTCGACTACCAGTGGAAGATTCAGATGAGCATCAGTCTCCTTGCTACTGAACCAGTCTCTCTGATGGCTAATGATGTGGCCTGAAGTTCTCTGAAGCTGAGTTGAGTGCATGGGGAGAGCTGAAAGTACGGAGGATGCTATTCTTGACTACAGAGACCCTCGAGTTACACTATTTCCTTTCCTTCCAAACTCCAGACTGTTCAACAATTCCTTTAATCTAGTGAGCTTCCATAAAATCTTCCTGATGAATTCTCTGTTTTAAGAAGGAAGAATTGGCTTCTATACATCCTTTTAAAAAATTCAAACTAATATTTCCTTTGAGATATAGTTAAGAAATCACAAAGATAATTATATTTCAGCATACTGCTGAAGATGACTTTTAAATTCTCCTGGAGAAAAGCATTAACATCTGTAGATGCCATAGTACCCTCCTCATTCTTTCTTTATGATATCTACATTTTGAAAAGAATATTCAAGGGATCTAAAATCTTCTCATACTCTACCACTGAATTTGACATGCCTAAGTGCAGTGACAGTTGGGGAGACCTGGCAGAAGGTAAAATGAAAAGATCGGACAGGAGTAGTGACCTGTGTGTTTAAACAAGCTTCCCCTCAGTCCTCTTAGATACCTGAATCATAGATGAGTCCCCTGGATTCCAGACTGTGGGTTTGTGTCATGGTCACTTCTGTGCCATCCAGTCAGCTCAGCTTGAATGGTGCTTGCCACTGTGGTCTGGAGCTCAGGAGTGTAAGCATCCTTTCCCAGGAGGCATCCTTCCTTGGGTGCTCTATCTCAACGTATGCTGTAGAAGCTACTCTGTATATGTACAATTCAGTGTCCCTATTTCAGGGGACATAATAGCAAGGCTGTGTAACTACAGAGACTCTGCTTCAAGACTTTGACATTCCCACAGTGCATAATGTCCCCTGAGGCAGTCAGCAGTTTAATTGAGCGATTGTAAATAAAGCCTTTTAGGGTTGATGTGCTTTAGACCACAGCTACTTTACATGATACCAGTTTGCAGATTTTTTTTTACTTGTATGGAGTCTGATAAGTACAAACTATGAAATGGTTTGTGTATGGTTTTCCACAGTAGTTTCATGTGCTAGAGGCTTCATCTCCAATGTAATAATGGTGACGAGTAATGAGTAAGAAAGGATGCCCACACTACTGAGCTCCAGATCACAGTGGCAAAGACCATTCAAGATGAGACAACTAGATGGTACAGGAGTGAATGTGACATAGTTTTTTCCTGGTTTTCAAGACAGGGTTTCTCTGTGTAGCCTTGGCTATCCTACGCTCACCTTATAGACCAGGTTGAACTGATAGCAGTATGCTTGCCTCTGCCTCCCAGAGTGCTGGGATAAAAGTCATACATCACCATACCCAGCTTGACTATGACATTTTTAAAGGCACCATTCTTAGCAGGATGTGGGATACCACCATAGGAGGTGTTGGCCAGAGATGTTTTAGAAGCCCCCATAAAAGTGCAAGCTATTATTATTCCCTCTGTTTGCTCCCCAGAACTCTCCATTTAATGAGAAGACCACACACTTTGGTCACAGACTTAGAGAAGTCAAACTGGAACTGAAATAGATGGTTTTCCCCCAAACAATTAGGCTCTGTGGTGCCAGAAGATACAATGGAGGCTCTCAGAGGGTAAGGGATAGAGTGGGGGGAGTGACCAACAGTTTTACCTAGCTGTAAATTCTATGAGCTACAACCAGAACCTTCCGGGCAAGATGTACCCTCTGGCACATCAGTGCCATGATGGTTACGATGGTAACCAATTGCTTTCTCCTTGACAGGAAACTCATGATTGCTTCTGCAAACTTAAGTCAAGATTGCTCATGGCTAGAGAGTCATTTGGCCTGTCAGGGATCTTGGTACTGTTGTCAGATTGCTTTCTACATGTTCTCTATGTCTGTAGATGAGTGCTGGGCTCAGCCTTCATTAGAAACTCTCATATTGCCACAGGAAGTGGCCAATGTAGAAATTCACAATGGGTCAGAGTGTCAAGAGTAAGTGATGGTGAAGTGCTCAGGCCTAAATAAGAACATCACATTTTCCCCTCTACTGTGATGCACCCATTGTCCTCACCAGGACATTGGTGCCATTCGCTTTGCAATCACCAGCCACCAGCACACTGAACCAAATAAATCATTTTATTTTATATATCACCCAATACCAAGTACGTTGCTATAACTATGGAAAACCAACTGTTACAGGTAGAAAATCTCAGGTGGAAGGAATTAGGTTTGGGTTTTTTGTTGTTGTTGGTGGTGGTGGTGGTTTTTTTTTTTTTTTTGAGATTTATACAAGGCTTAGTAAATAGAGTTAATAATAGTTAATTATACACTCTGAAAATGCTAAAATGGTATAGTTTAAATGTTCTTTCCAAAACTAATAGCTATTTGAGGAGATTGATATAATTAGCTTTAATTGATGATATCATATTGTATTCATAAATAATATTATTTTATATGCTATGAATACAATTTGTCAATTCATAATAAAATATTCAAAGAATGAAAATTTATACTGTTCCAATATCCAAACCCATTTTTATTGTATTTTGCCAAAAAAAAAATAGGTTCACAACAGACCAACAATTTTAAAAGGAAAGAAAAACCCATTAACTCTCATACCATAAAGAGTTTTTTGAATCTTAGGCTCAAGGGTAAGTACAAGCGAACCCCAGCAGCTTCTGCTGCTCTGTGAAACATGTGCAGAAAACCTGTTATCAGTCTCCACATAAAATGCTGGTATAATTATCCCCACACTATAGACATGCAAGAAAATGCATATAAGTTAAATCAGCCCTACCTAGTTCTAAAACCATGCAGATTTATAGAGGCTTTACAAAAATATTTCTGGATTTCACAATGTCTTAACCATATTATTAGCATCATAAATATATGTCCTGACATCTGTGCCAGTAATAAATCATGGAAATTCCAAGTAAGCAGTCTTAGTTTTTAAAAGTTACATTCAATCACATTAACCTCATATTCAAGAGAAAAGTTAATTTATGAATATGTTCCAATTATAATACCATGAATATGTCTTTAGTACTTATGTTTCTTTTTCTAGTTCACTTATACCTTAAGTTTTATTTGTGTGTATGTGTGTGCACACACATACATGAGAGTGACAGAAGAAGAGGGTATCAGATCCCCTAGGGCTGGAGTTCATACAGTAGTAAGCTGTTTGATGGGAAGTTTGGAATCAAGCATGGGTCCTCTGTAGGTGCAGCAAGTACAATTGCTGGGCCATCTCTCCACTCCCAACTAGTTCACTCTTACACATAAATTTTAATGTTAGTTGATCAGTTCAAATTTATTGAGTGACATCTTTGTCCATAGATGTGAGCTAGCTTGGTAGGTATAAGGTATAGAGAGTTCCACAAGATATTATTGTAGAGTTTGTAATGCAATCATGGCTTGGGGGTCTTAAGAGAAGAGTGAAATGGCAGCAAAGAAATGCATTCTGTGGCACAAACTACAATTATCCTGGATTAAGATCAACCATGGGAAAAAGTAGAAGAGGTTCAGAGTTGGTCCCTGACTATCTTACGTATATACAGTGGTTATGACTAGAAAAGTATCTCAAAAAGCATCTCAGGACTGTTGTGGTTGGTTTTCTCTCTTGGCCCTAAGCTCCAAGAATAAAGACTCATGAGACAGACTCAAAATATATTTAAAAATATCAAGGCCATGCAACTAGGCTTGTTCCCTGACTAGTTCATAACTTAAAACAGCCCATTTCTCCCTACTCTGAGTACTACCACATGGCTGGTTACCTGATCTCAGGTTCCATACATCCATCCCTCCTCATATCTTGCTGTCTGAATCTCCTGTGCCTAGCTCTATCCCAGAATCCTTTCTACCTGTGGATTTCCCACTTTCTATTTCCTGCCTAAGCTATAGGCCATCAGATTTATTATTGATATGTACTGCATCTATACATTATACAAGATAATCCTTCTAATAATACAAGAACTGCTCCTTTTTAGTGAAGATTGAAAAATGAAGGCTGATACCTCTTTGATCATCACCCATGGCATATAAATCCTGCATTATTATCATTCCTTGGGGTATATATATGAAGTGTGTAGGCATGGGCACACACATGCCATGGCATACATGTGGATGTTGGAGGACAACCTTAGATATTGCTCCTCATCTTCCATATAGTACGGGACAGGACTTCTTTGATGGTCACCACTGTGTAACCCAGCCGTGCAAGTCCAGGGGCTTCCCTGGATTCTCTTTCCATTGACTTCCATGTTCATGTCTGAATACTGGGTATCACCTTCCATACGTTCTAGGGATTTGAACTCAGGTCTTCACCTTATATATACAACAAATTATTTGTGTACTGAGCCATCCATCTCTCCAGTGCTTACTTTTCTTGTGGATGCTGAAGAAATTAAAAGAAAAGTACGGTGAGTGTTCTAGATTTTTCTTCCCTAGGAAATATAGACTGGGTCTACGTCTTCAACCTGGCTGATTTTTTCTTTGCATTTTTTTTTCACCACTAAATAGAACAATGCTTATCAAAGAAGAATGGAAAGTGTAGTAAGAACTAGGAAAAGTTATTTCCAAAAAAATGTATCTTACAAGTGCATTGTATTTTGTAGAAAATTCTAGGAGAAGAAATATCCTGCTGTGTATATCATGACAACTTCCCCTTTCTTTTCCTTTAAACCTGTTTAAAAGGCGAAGCATTTTGGTCAAATACATTCATGCCTTCCCAATCAAAAAGTATTGAGTACGTTATTTTGTGGGGATAAGAGTGAATAGCTGTTAGAGCTTCAGCCCCAGACTCAATAGAAGGGATTGAGTAAAATTTTGTGTGGTTGTACTTTGCTTTGTGTAGCTTTTCTATACTTACAATTCAAAATAATTATGCATTTATTTATTTATTTATTTAGCTCTAATCTTGCTTTGTAGCTAAGCTGGCCTCCAACCTGTGACCTTTCTGCCTCTATCTACCAAGGGCTAAGATTGCAACATGCACTACCATGCCTAACTATTTTTTTTTCCTAAATTGGAATTAAATCCTTTGCTTTCTTAATTCTGGCTTCTCTGCTTTCTGATCTCTACTCCCTTACTGACACAAACTAACAAATAACTAAGTGCATTAGTGTTGTGTCTAAAACTGGTGATTGGGTTTTAAGTGAAACAATAAATTACTTTCCAGATACTCCTCTGACATCTATCCCTAGAAGAACAGAACTGATAGAAGAAAGATGATTAAAAGGGAGTTTCTTAAATTGGCTTCTACAATAAGGTCTTGACAGTCCAACAGTAGCCACGTCACACTAAAAAGGCTGAGAATCCAGTAGTTAATCATTCCAAGAAGGAGGGCTGGAGGACTGATAGGGTTGCTGGTCTCCAGCCTGTGTTGGGAGCCCAGGGAAGCTGGTTCTAATATTGATTAAGGGAGACAAGAGCAGGGTAAATGAAGCTGCCCACTAGAGTAAAAACAACCAAGTTTCCTTCTTCCATTTCCCTTTTTCTGCAGTAGGAGGTGTTGATCACGTTAGGGTGTGGCTCCTCACTTTAAATAATTTGATCAAGAAAATCTGTCCCTAACAAGGTGGGAAAGATGTTTACTTCAAGCTTGACAAATACAAACAGCCAAGGCATTATGAATATAACATTCATATAATTCATAATTATCTCATGGTTCTTCCTGCTGTAGGTAGTTTATCTTACTCATGTGAAATAATATAAATGTATATGCTAAAAAAGAAACATAATAAAATAATCCTTTTTAAAAATCTCACACAGGACATCCAGTAGTGTGCCTTTTGGTTGATTCCACTCAAGTTGACAACTGAGAGTAACCATCGCAGTCCATGATCTTGACTGTTATTTTTAGAAGCATAGGAATTATTTTCATAAATTTCCATAAAGACTTAAAAATAGAAAACATAAATAGACATGATGCTTTATGGTTAGAGATACTTTGGTTTCTATACCACGGAGGCTGTGGTTGTCACAAGGGTGGCTTTCAGTATATAATGCACTCTGGACAAAGAAACCCTGTTATTCTCAATTTAAAGCAGCTCCATGAGCTGCAGCAAAGCTCAGGGAGGAGAACACTTGCTGCAGAAACTGAAGACCTGCATTCAGATCCACAGAACACCATGAACAAAAGCCTGGTGTGGTGTTGTGTGCCTGTAACTGCAATGCCATGTGAGATGAGGATAAAAGAGAATCCCAGGACCTCTCTGGCCAGCCAGTCTATCAGGAACACGATGATTCAGACCTACTAAGAGACCCTGTCTCAAAGTAATAAAACTGAGATGTTACTAGATAAAAATATCTTGATGTTAACCTCTGTCTTCCACATCTGCCAGCATGGGCAAGTATACCTGAACACACATGTGTACACATGTGCCCCCACACACACACATACACATGCACACGCAGACACACACACATCAATTCTATTACACTTATATCTTTTTGATCAGTAGAAATAAAACTGCTTTAAAAATCATTCAACCACAGTTAGAATTACAAGGCAATAGAGTGATAGAATTAAATAAGCCTTGGGAGGAAGCACTCAGCCAATGTGAGTCTGTAATAGTGGTACGCTGGAAAGATGAAGCAGAAAGGGTGAGGAAATAGCAACACTCCTTGGAAGAGGGCCTTTGCTGGACAGAGGGCACTGATAAAAGATGATCTTGCTGAAAACATGTACCTCATGGCCCATCTCACTGTCTGTACTAGAAACAAGCAAAGTGCTTCCTGGGACATTTAGCCACTTGCCATGAAATTCCTCTTCCAACCATTAGAAATACAACCCTTGGTCACAGGGCATGTAATGATCACAGTGCTAAAAAAAAAAAATTGGATTTATGAAATAAGGTTTATTTCCATCATTGGCAAAAAGAATGCTCTCTACCTGACCACTGTAGCAGGTTTTATTGGACATTACTCATCTCATTATTTCCTCTTATCAGGTAACTTTACATTGGCTTCATTTTTTTCCCCTTGAAGTTGTGTGGAGTAAGTATTGTCTGCTGATTCTAATCTACCAAGAAGCTCTTTGCCCCCACATTCCCAAATACTGGCCTGCAAGCAGGGTTCATTGATATGTAGAAGGCCGAATACAACAAAGAAATGATGTATTCACTTAATACATTATTACTGAGCTTTCATTAAACAGAGTTAGTGCATAACCACCACAAATTTGCTTAATTTAAAAACCGTCCCAATTCTGGTTTTATGTTTGCCTGTTTTTTGCGGCATTCAGAGACAACAATATAAATTTTTTTTTTAAAAAGGATTCTTTTAAACATTTCTTTTTGTAAATAAAATAAAATAAAATCTTGTCAGCCTCATGCTGGCCCTTAAATTAATGTTTGCAATTTTGCTGCTCCATAAAATTCCAAAAGGCTGCACTTCAAACCAGTCCCTCCTTCTAAGACTTATCTACCATATTTATTGCTTTAGATCCACTAGCCAAACCTTTAGCTCCTGATGTATGTTGATTGAATAAATGATTCCTGAATAGATGAACTGATGGGCGGAGGGATGCAGTACATCTCTGGAAAGATTTACTAAGTAGAAAGACCCAACATTGTTATAGGTAAGAATGTATTAGGCACAAAACTATAGAGAAATCATGAAAGGAAAAAAGTTAGTCTTTAGAGTAGAGACAGGAATAAGAAAATAGAAGGAAGGACTATTGAGGGGGAGGAGAATCAACCTGGGGGGTGCAGGACAATTGGTGGCAACAGTTGAGAACAAACTACAATACCATATATGTATGAAAATGCCATAACAAAACCCATTGCTTTATACGCTAAACCTAAAATTTCAATTTCTAAAAGAACTCAACATTGTACTAAAGCACATAACTATGGTGGCAGATATGCCAGAATAAAGTGCCATCCCAGAGTAACAATGTCATTATTACTAATTATGTTACACTGTCACAGATTAAGCTATTTTGTGTACATTCCCTTATTTATACCTCAAAGTGATCTCTAAAGAGCCCAGTTTTGAGCTTTATTTCACAGATAGGAGCATGAATCCCAGAGAGTGGAAATGCATTTGAAAGAAGACACAGCTAGCTCTCACGGAAAGCATTCGGCTGCCTCTCTTTTCTGGAAGAACCATAAGAAAATAAGTGAAGGCTTTCATGGGACATGCCCCTTGGGCTAGTATGCAGATATAAGTGAGTATATACCATTTGAGTCTTTCTGCTTCTGGGTTAACTCACTCATTATGATCATTTCTAACTCAATCCATTTGTCCACAAATTTTGGGAATTCCTTGTTTTTAATAGCTGAGTATTCCATAGTGTATATGTACCACAGTTTCTTTATACATTCTTCTACTGAGGGACATCCTATTGGGACTCTAGATGAGAGAAGCATGGGAGAATAGCAAAGTAGAAGGATCCAGAGGGTCCTAGAAACCTACAAGTAGAACATTATGATAGGCAGATTTGGGCCCAGGGGTCCCGCTCAAACTAAGGCACCAGCCAAGGACAATACAGGCGGTAAACTTTAAACCCCTACCCAGATCTAGCCAATGGACAGAACATTCTCCACAGTTGAGTGGAGAGTGGGGTATGACTTTCACATGAACTCTGGTGCCTCATATTTGACCATGTCCCCTGGAGGGGGAGACCTGGTGGCACTCAGAGGAAGGATAGCAGGTTACTAAGAAGAGACTTGATACCCTATGAGCATATACAGGGGGAGGAAATCCCCTCAGGAACAGTCATAGGGGAGGGGAATAAGGGGAAAATGGGAGAGAGGGAAGAATGGGAGGATACAAGGGATGGGATAACCATTGAGATATAACAAGAATAAGTTAATTTTAAAAAAGAAATTTTATCAAAAAAAAGAAAAAAGAAAGAAAGTAAGTGACGGCTCTAGATGGGTTGCCAGCTGCTTTCAAGCCTCTCACTCCAGCCTCACCCTTGTCTTGTTTGTTCAAACAGAACTACCGTTCTATAGCCAAAACAAAGTCGAGCAAGGTTTATTTTCAAATGTCTGCCTATTGTGTTTTGCTAGACACATGTTTCCGTGTGCGGTCTTGTCCTCTGCAGGGCATGGCATTGTGTTCTGCTAGAGGTAGGCCCTCAAGAGTATCTGTGCATTCAACTTGGTTGTTTCAGGGTTGCTAAGATTTTAGTGCACAGGTGAGTACTGCAGCCCACACAGCTGAAGTTATTGAACATGAGGTCAAGTGGAGAGATGGCTCCTGACTTAAGGAAGCATCTTGAGAGCCTAAAATACATACACACATGAGCCACCAGAGGTTCTGAAGACTCAATCAATTATGTCAGGAGAAGGAGGAAAGACACCACCTCCAACAAAGCATGGAGCGAACTCTTACTGGGCACCCTTTGCTGGTGTACCAAGAGCACAAGATTAACAGAGCATCTGCTGAGGCTGTTCAAAGTTATACAAATGATTGCCATGGCAACTATTTCTTCAGACATCGAATTATGAAAACCACATCCCCTACCCACCCCCCACCAGAAACAGAAGAAGGTTTATTTATCATTTTCTATCAGGAGTTTCATAATGATCACCCATCAACAGTGACTATGGGGTCCCCTCTTTATCAGTGCAGGCACACCCCACTTAAGAAAAGAGGCAGCAAAGAATATGGAGAGTAAATGTAAGAAGGAATCTTACCCTGGGGACACACACATAAGTGATACTGGAATTCAATACTTAACCACAGATACCCAGATAATGTACAGACAGAGCAAATGTGCTGCATGCGTGGGGAGAAGACAAGGTTGTGTGTCTAAGAGTAATCAAGCAATAAGAGTAGGTAAAGAGGTGTTTCAGGGGAAAAAAAAAAGAACTTTCAAATGGCATTCTGGACTTCCAGGATGACAGGACAGCTTGGTTTGGTCACTTTGTTCTGTCAAGGAACATCGCAAGACACCGGCTCCCAGGCTCTGTCTGCTTCTGCCTCGCAGGCTCCTCCTCTTTCTCCTCTTCTCTTCCCACTTCACCAGGCTCCCCCTTGTGCAAAGGGCACACCTCCAAGCAGTGGCTAGGTACACAGAGAAGGTCAACCTGCCCCATGCTGAGGCAGAGTGGTGGTTGGTGTTGATCTCAACTATCTTGCCAATGGTCATAAGGCTGGTCTCTGAATTCAGACACTCCTCATCTCATGCAGGAGTTTTATCCTGACAAACCCGTTATGAATTATGAAATATTGTAAGTCAAAAATGCACTTCTACAGATAATCTGCTGGCTATCCCAGTTTAGCAACACGGCTCAGCAGAATATTGGTAGTTCCCCCTCCTGGCTGTGTCCCCTCCCCGGAGCTGCAGCTCAGTGCCACTAGGACAGGGAAGGAGGGAAAAAAGGAGGAAGAGGATGAAAACCTGAGGATGAAGAAAAATCAAGTCATGGGCCACAGTGTGAGGGTATAACAGGGCAATACAGGATGCGTGCCTCTTGTGTCCTATAAAAATGTCAAATACTCTTATGTTGAATCATCTCAAGGTTGGAGTCTCGTATGGTTTTCTAACTCCACTTCCATAGCTAGGTAACATTTAGAGGCATTATTTGTCCTGATAACATCTGTGTCCCGACCTTCCCACAGGCTATGCTCACCATTTAAAATATATTGAAATCAACCCCTTTTCTGGATGAAAATGTTATCTTTATGTGACCTTTAAAGCACGCATTGGTTTGAGAGTATCATCTCCGAAAATGTAACAAATATAACGAAGAGTGTTCTCCTTGCGTGGCTGATAATGAAAGACGGTAGATTTCTTTTCATGGTAGAGTCACTGTTGGGGGAAGAAGTGGGCCAGTGCCTCATCTCCTCGCCCTCACTGCAAAGCATGATGGGGAAACACCACACAAACAACCCTTAGACCTGACCAAAGAGACTGTTGCATTGGAGTGCTTAGGGCAGATGACTCTGGCAACACAGAGTGGGACCCCGGAGGATCGCAGCAGAGTATAGCTGGCAGCTCACGCAAGGAGGGAGACTATGTCACAGAAAATGTCTTACGGTAACTTGGTCAAATTTAGTTTAACTTAGCATAGTTTTCTTTTTCTTCACTCATTGTTGCTGCGACCCTGCTATGCATCGTTTCCTGAGCTAGGTCACAAAGATGCCAGATTAACAAGACAAACACTGCTGGAAACTGGTAACAAGGAAACCGGACAAACTGTTATGAGACAATGCTGGAGTCCTTTGCCAAAGTCCGAGTAAGGAGATCATGCAGAGGGCTTTTCAGAGCTGAAGAGGAGAGCAGAGTTGGCTGCTGGGCAGAAGGTTTTGCAGCCAGCCTCAAACAAAGGAAAGTCTCTCCAGCAGAACAGGAGGACTGGAAGGACAGGGTGTGTCTAGTAGGCAACAGGTATATGCAAAGAGAGGCATCCATATCTCTCTGGCTGGAGGAAAGGGTGTAGGCTGGGGACGAGCAGCCATTAGCCAGAAAAGGAACAGTGCAGGCTGGACCTTCCAGAAACTCGCAATCATGACTTAAAATCTGTAAGAGCTGATGGCTTCCTGCCAAACACACGTAGCTTCCTTCACAAAGTTTAATATCAGGGTTCGGATTAGGAAGTAAAAAATGGCACATCTTTTCAAGGGGCCACGAGGGCCCCCTGCTCTCATCTCTGCACACAGCCTAAGATCAGCATGGAACTTCAAGACTTTTGAAACTAACATCTGTGTGCAGGGATGTTCGGGAGGAGCAGTGTCCAAAGTCAGACCAGTGAGAGGCACGTGGCTGAGTGGGGCTTTCACTTGTGGCTTCAATTTTTTTATATTCTTTTTAAAAATGTATTTATCATAATTTATTTATATTACATCACAATTGTTGCTTCAGTTTTGACTTTTGAGATAGCTCTGGTGTAAGAGTAAATGGGTAGTACCATGGGGAGCAGCCACATTAGTTAACAGACGTGGTATAAAGCTGACTGGCGGACAAGTAAAATGTGTGTGTGTGTGTGTGTGTGTGTGTGTGTGTGTGTGTGTGTGTGTATGTGTGCGCACGTGCACGTGTGTATGTGTGTGAGATCTCTCTCTATGTGTATGTATGTATGTATGTATGTGTATGCGTGAAATCTCTCTGTGTATGTATGTGTGTGTGACATCTCCCTGTGTGTGTATGTATGTGTGTGTGATCCGTGTATGTATGTATGTGTGTGTGATCTCTCTGTGTGCATATTTTTGTGTGTGTGATCTCTGTGTGTGTGTATTTATGTGTGTGTGTGTGTGTGTGTGAGAGAGAGAGAGAGAGAGAGAGAGAGAGAGAGAGAGAGAGAGAGAGAGAGAGAGAGAGCTCTGTATTTTCCACCACCCATCCATACAAACTCAGAACATGTTTCTGGTCTCTAGAACGTGGGGAGAGAAATGTGACAGTGCATTAATTCTGTCTTTTCTTTTTCTCTTTGCCCTGGCTTTGGTTATCCACCATCACAAACACTGAAGCTGGAGCAATAGCTCAGTGGGTAAGAGTACTGCTGCTCTTGCAGAGGATCAGGGTTCAACTCACAGAACCCACATGATGCCTCACAACAACTGGTAATCCTAGATCCAGCGGATCGAACAAGGCACAAGTGTGGTGCACACATGTGTGTGCGGGCAAACCATTCATGCACATAAGGTAAACTAAGTTTAATTGTTTAAAACCTGCAATTCCAAACCATTAAATAAAAATATCCAGAAGTTGGTAATTCAAAATGTTACACTGTGTGATATTCTGCATAGCATCGCTAAATGCTGCAATGCCTTGTGTCATCCACCCATCATATGACCCATCCCTGTGTCAAGATACCTATGCTGTATATGCTACCTGTTAGTTGCTTGGAAACTGTCCCAGTAGTCTCTTCAACTGCGGTGGTTTTGCTGTGCTTGTGTCCAGTGAACACTGCTTTGATTTAACAATGACCTCACAGCAGGAGGGATGCAAGGAATGGCGAACAGATGAACTCTGGGACTGCATCACAATTCTGAAAGCACACAGGAAGAGACATGCAGAATGCTGGCACTACCTGCTGCCCCAGGCACACACTGGGCCTCCTGGCATGCACTGCCTACAGATGAGCAGCACCACGAGGTTCTGATGTAGAGGCTGGCTTCTGGCCTGCTCAGCACAGTTGCAAATCACAAACTGTTCCAGGCAAGAAGAGAGAAGTCTTAGTAGGAAGAATAAAAAACTCCCCATCTAGAAGGAAACCTAAGGGCAGAGGTAGAGACAAATCAAAGATTTTGTGAGTCTGCAGCTTCGACTATCTGAGGGGCCTTTCTTTAAAAAAAAAAATACAGGGGCACACATACAAATTAGATGGGAGATTTTAATAAACTAACTCCTGAAGGCATTTTAAATCAACACAAAGTCACATCCATAGTGTTTCTTTTTCAGCCGGCTCTCGCAGCTGTGTAGTATGGCTTCAGTTATGTGTTCTTCACATGACTTTTCAATGACAAGTGTATTTTCTTTGGATGTACACACCCAGGACTTTATTCTTTCATGGTAAAAAAAAATAGATCTTTAGTATACAATAGCCATTAGTTAGTTATTACTGAACGCTTAGAAAGATTGTGTTAGCTTTCCAACTCCTTCTGGTAAAATCATATACATTGTCAGAATTTTCAAGTTCAGAAAAATCTCTACCAAGTACCAAGATTTCAAGTCATTTCAAGTTTTTCTTTGACATAACCAATGTTTCAATTCTTTTATATGCATATGTATGTGTCTGTGTAAGTGTGTTCTAGGTATGTGTGGTACCTAAGGAGACCAAAGGAGGGCCCCACATTCCTAGGAATGAGTGGGAATTCCAGGTTATGGCGAGCTACCAGCCATGGGTGCTGGCAACCAAACACAAGTCCTCTGAAAGAGCAATAAGCTGTCTTAACTCCTGAACCACCTCTCCAGCCCCAAATTCAGTCCACTGCTGATGTGACCAATATTCTATCTC
Organism: Acomys minous; assembly: GCF_964271855.1. NCBI lineage: Eukaryota > Metazoa > Chordata > Mammalia > Rodentia > Muridae > Acomys > Acomys minous. The sequence goes on along the minus strand of NC_140485.1, from coordinate 126,640,949 downwards.
CATTCTAACTGGTGACACCACTGAGCAGTTTGCCATTGGGGTCTTCTTTGTACTCTGCAATAGGCATCTCTAACTTGGTCATCAAAGTCACTAGTCTAGTTCAAAATAGCAAAAACTCAAAGCTTTCTTCAATGTATTCATGAGTCACTTGTCTTCATTAATGGGATTATTAAGCAATCTAAGAACATATTTATTACTGCTACTTATTAATTTCATACAGAGAGAATTTTTAGCCTAAATGTAATGAAAAGTCATTCAGTGAGGTTTCAGCTAATTACATCTGATGCCAATACAACAGTGAAACAGCTGCCTCTGCTTCTTGTTTACTTGCTTTGTTTAACACCACAGTTTTATGCCTTTCTCCCTATCTCATTCTAATCAATGGTTTGGAATACTGAGTTACATTTACTTTTCATTTTCACATTTACCCCAAGGGGCCATATAAAAATTAATCAAATTCAGTGATTTAGTCATTAACTCTCATGATTTCAATCATTATCATTATTTAAAGATAGCACTTCTCACTGCACCCTATGAAGGGCAAATCTCTTTCATTTAAAAATCTACAGGCATAACTTCCATTTCGAATGCTTAAAAATATTAAAAATTAATGAAAAATCAGATTGTCCTCTCTGTTCTTCAAGGCATTTTATAGGACACTTGTACTTTATTAACATGTTTCATATGTGTGTGTGTGTGTGTGTGTGTGTGTGTGTGTGCGCGCGCACACATGTGCACTTGTGCGTGCGTGAGCATGCATGCACCCCTCTGCCTTGAGGCCATTGTTAGGCAAAATCAGTGTTCAATGTACACAAACACTGCATGTGTGAGTAAGCACATATATGGGGGTCAGGCAGCTGTCTGTCTTCTTCAGTTACCCATGGCCTTGTTTTATGAGCCATGGTCTCCCATTGGGATCTGGGGCTCATTTGTCATTAGGCTAGCCAGCCAGTGAGCCCCTGGGATCCACCTGTCTCTCCGTCTAATGGGATTACAAGCATGTACAACTTTGCCTGATCTCTTAGGTAATGAGAAATGAACTCAAGCCCTTAGGCCTGTAAGGCAAGCACTTTACCAACTGAAATTTCCCAATCACACACCTTCTTGTCCACAAGTCTTCTCGCTTTCAGTAAAATGGGATCCTTACAGCAGTATGAGCATTGCTCCTTTCCATTGCTACTATAACAACTTGAAAACCATCTCTATTGCTCATTATATGTTGGTTAAATTCTTTGAAAGCATTATTTCCATGGCTTGGCTAGAAATAATTTTTGTTAGTTAAACAACGATGAAGGAAATTTATCCACACAAATGATGTTGAACTTCCTACAAATATAGGTGACATGAAAACCATATTTTGTTTGTTATTATATTTTTTGTTTCTAGTTTAGAAGTTTATCAGTCTCTTCACCTTTCCCCACTCTGTTTGCCTACCTTTTGTATGTTTTGTTGTCTCTATAGTCGTTGTTACTCCTTTTTGGATTCCAGTCTTCACACTGTATAGCTTCAGATGGTCATTTTCTTGCCAAATTTCATCTTACTCATGCCAAGAAGTGTTTAGCCAAAATTCTTGTTATATTAGACGTCTTGCTTTTGTTAGAAAATTTTCTCCCATTGTATCTGGATCTTCAGATAATTAACAATTCCAGATAACCATGTGTAGACTTAGGATGACATTAGTGGACATATGAAACCAGCTCACATTTATGTTTAGTCTTAAGTTGTGTTGCAGCAAGTTACAGGTGCATAATAACTTTCTAATATTGACACAATGACATATTGATGAGTGCTTGGAGAAAGTCTGTTCACTAGAGCTGTGTTGGAGGTTATTTCGTATGACAATTCATCTGGAACCCCCAAACTATTTCCAAAAAGTATGTCTTAGATGTACTAAGATGATGAAAAATATATATATAGAGAGAGGATAGAGTATGTGGTTTCACTCCAAAAAAGCAATAACTTGTACAGAACTGCTATGCAGTGTTGTATAAGCATGTGTGCTTATACAATCTTATAAACAATAGTTTAAGACTTTCATTTTTAAAAGAAAAAGTATATGATACTTAAGTAACTGTACATGTTCAAAAGTGTATTCCTTACAGATAATGTCTTAACTAGATGTCAGAGGGCACTGCTTCCATACTAAATACATATTACCAGGATAATGACCCTCGGGGGTAGCTTCTGGCTTCATTCCTCACGTCTCCTCCAGGACCCTGGCATTTCTGGTGTGGGTCTTTTAGGCTATGTTTGCATCACAACCCAGCCCCTGTATGATTATTTTACAATACTCATAGTGTCATGGGAGGGCCTGCGGCAACCACCCTTTCTCCCAGGCACCTAGCCACACCTTCAGGTACAAAAGACATCAAGCATGACTTCAACAAACTAATGACATCTCAGTTCAACCTGTATCTATCTAGCATGAGGTCCAAGATGCCACAAACTCCTGAAGCCACCTAACATGGGAAGAAATTAAACTACATAGTAATCTCAATTGATCATGGGTAAGATGTTTTATATTTGGAGAACGTGTACATATATGTGACAATGTGAATTTCTAGAACTCTCTCAAAGTTAATAAATAAATAAATTAATTAATTAATGAAACTAAAGATAGACAAGTTTGATAGGACAGCAGAGACCAAGAACCCTTGAGGGAGCGTGGCCTGTTTTCTAGGAGTGTGGCAGTGTCTGTGATCAGCACCAATGGTCCTATGCAAATGAGATGCCATAAAGTAAATTCTATTAAAGTTATAATAAGTCCACTTGCTGACAGAGGAATGGAAGAACAGCAGGATTAGAAAACAAAGAATTCATATACTGGCTAGCATATACCCTCAGAGAATAAAGACTAACTGACGGGTGTCATAAGGATAAAATCTTAGCACAGACGCTCACTCTCACTTCATGAGACACAGAATCTACATGAACACTGACTTTTGAGGACATTAATAACTTGCATAACTGTGATCTTTGCAACATTGGGTGGAGCCACACTGCAATCACCATTTAATTGACTGGAAATGTTCTACTCCCCAGAATCGGCCAGTCTATCACTAACCAGACAAGAGGTGGGTTCAGATAGATCACTACACAATCAAGAAATGTAACACACCTAGTGTATGGTTGCAAATGCACAAACATCATCTCAATGTTGTGTGGGATACTGGCTATTTGCTCACTGAGCATAGAGGTTAAAATAACAGGTGTATTATTATCAGTAAAGATATCAGGCTGGCGATGATGGTGCGCGCCTTCAATCCCAGCACTTGGGAGGGAGAGGCAGGCTGATATATGAGCTTAAAACCAGCCTGGTCTACAGAGCGAGTTTCAGGACAGCCTGGGCTACACAAAGAAACCCTGTCGTAGAAAACAGAACAAGAAAGAAAGAAAGGAAGGAAGGAAGAAGAGAAAAGAAGAGAAGAGAAGAGAAGAGAAGAGAAGAGAAGAGAAGAGAAGAGAAGAGAAAGAGCAGAAAGTGCAGGAGGGAAGATCTGACACTAGATGAGAAAAGTATTGAGGACATCATTGAGAGTAATTCCAGTGGTGAGCCCATGCCATCCCTACAGTATTCCTTCATGGCTTTCTTTTTCAACAGCACCACAACAATTGACTGACTTCCAATTCTATAGTTACATCTTTTCTTCATTGTTGGTACCATAAAATCAGAACAGGATGTTTTTGACAAGAGAACACTGCTTTGTGTGTGAGTTTCTCCACAGCCTTCTGCTGCACAGCAGCCAGACACCCATGAGGCATCTCGTACCTCATGAAACGTTCTAGACCCAGTCACCACAACTGACACCATGCCCCTGGGTTTCCGCCAACACTCAGAACAGCAAGCATAGCCTTCCCAGCTCCTGCGAAGGATGCTGTGAAATTCTGTTACAGAAATTGCTGTCAGAGAAGCCATCAATACTCCTAGTGTTGAATAAAACTCACATTATGCAGCTGTTGGCCAATCATAAATGTGACATATGCTGAGTGGTACCAGCACACGTGTAGTCTTTTCACCCTGTGACTAGTATGCTGCTGTGAATAAACGTGACATCAGGGAAGGCAAAAATGGGGCAAGGGAAAAAACGCAGCAATATGTTCACTGCCAGACCAACCTCCTGAAGGAAAAACAAATGCTAAGTGTCCAAGTTAAAATAAATGGTACATAAAACATGATGTCAGTAATAACTACTTTGAGATGTAAGCTGTGGTTCTATTCTGCCACAGGGTAAGAGTGTGTCCATTTTTCATTCAGATTAAAAGAAAACCTGAGTGTTCGACTATAATTTAAAGGCCAGTGACACCTCTCTCTAGCACTTCTGAGAGGTCTACCTCCTCACAAATGTTACTTCAAGCCTGTAGTAGTACACTTCATAAATGGGGATGTAGAATGAATGAATGCCCATACCAGTGCTCTCTCTCTCACCTGGTATCATAGACTCCCAGACTAAAAGTGCTGCACAACTGGAATGTTTTTTCCCAGAAACTAATATGTATTCATTCCTGCTTCCTACCTTCCAGTTTGAGGGCAAGCTCCTTGACCAAGAATACAAGAGGACCCATAGTCAGATCTCAGTCATCTTGAAGCAATGATGCTATTGCATTTTTCAAAATGGTCCTTTCTTAAGAACTGGATAACATGCTTAAAAATAGTTTTAGTCTGCAAACAATTTGAGCTCTGTCACTTCATGGTTGTTTTTGCAAATGACTTGTCCTTCTGAGTTTCGGTGTCTGTCTCTTCCCCCATCACTGTGGCTCTGCAGAGCAAACCCAGAGCTTTCTACATACCAATCCAATACAATATCTCTGACACCCATGCACGCTCATGGTTTTTGTTTGGTTGTTGTATCTGTTGTTGTTACTTTTGCTTTTTTCTTATTTATTCATCTCATTTAGTGGCCCAAGTTCATCTCAAATGCCTAAGCTCAGGAGATTCTTCTGCATCAGCCTTCTGAGTAGCTAGGACTAGCAGCATTCCCACTCCACCTGGCTACTTCCTCTTTGTACAGCGCTCTTACTGTTACTACCAAGAACTCATATTAGAGAAGATGGCACACATATAGAAAACTGCTTCCCAATACACTCTTGAAGACATTGAGGCTGATATTATACTTCAGCTTCAGAGAGGAGTTGCTGTACTTTTCAGCTTTGTACCATCATCTACCAAGTCACTCTAAACAGAAACTACAAATTCTTCAGCACATACCCATTGCTCGCCAGCTTGTCCCAGTGCTAGATTGGGTGTTAGACACACAGCCACAGGAAGGCAAAATCCCTGCTTACGGTTCTGCCTCGGAGGCCAGCACAAGGGACAGCCTCAAACACAGCGTGTGCCTCTCAGGCATAAAGAGTGCCTCAGGGAGACCTGAGAATGCAGGCATCGCTCTTCACAAGGTGACAAATAGCATCGCTAGAAATTATCTAAGACTAAACAGGGCAAATAGCTTGGCAGGTATTTCAAAATACCAATGGCATTCAAATGAGAAAGCTCACCTTTTGAAACCTTGAAGCATTTGATCAGGAGTCTCCTTTGTGGGGCTGGAGAGATGGCTCAGAGGTTAAGAGCACTGCTTGTTCTTCCAGAGGTCCTGAGTTCAATTCTCAGCACCCACATGGTGGCTCATAACCATCTCTAATGAGATCTGGTGCCCTCTTCTGGCATGCAGGTATACATACAGGCAAAACATGGTATACTTAAAAAGTAAGATCCCAGTCTCCAGAAATTGTCCTTGGACTGCTTAGACACACACGTGCGCGCGTGCACACACACACACACACACACACACACACACACACACACACACTCACCTGCTTCACACCAAAATGGCATCTAGTACCAGCTTCTATTTGGTGAGTTTAGACTTTCTTCTCATAAGACCCAATTACAGAGTTGACTCCACACAAAATTTGAATGCTGTAGCCATTGTGGTACAGATGGACTTCCTAACACAAAATAACAGATTGCCAATGTTTGGCTCCCAAACACCACATCAGTGCTTCAATCAGCTCATTTTATTCAGTGCATTGGGTGTGGCAGATTATGCATTAACTGTAAGTGAAGGAGTGACAAAAACAATTAAAAGTGGTGGCACACATCCATAATTCTAGTATTGGGAGGCTGAGATGGGAGGCCATCTGGGGTATAGAGTGAATTTCAAGCTATCATGAACTACATTATGAGCCATGTCTCCAAAAGTTAATAAATATAAATAAATAAATAAATAAATAAATAAATACCACAGATAAAGTCGCTTTAAAGCTTCCTTTTACTTTCTGATGATCAGAGATAGTAGTTTGCTTCTATTTTTCAAGAGTCTTGCCAGGGAACAATGGTATAACACTGTAGCCCTGAAATATTGAATTATCTGATTTCACCAGTCCTTAGGATGTACACTCTTTCATTTTTAATCTTTCTAAGGTCAAGATATATCATATAGCCAATATATTTTTCCAGAAACTGTCATTTGTGTCATAGCTTCGTGAGGGGAAAGTGGGATGATTAGGTTATTCTGATACAAACAATAAAGTACAAGCATTATGCCAAAGAAATATCAAGGTCAGAGATTTGGAACAGCAAAGGGTAATGTGTTCAGCCCTTGGTGTTGCTCCACTTTGGTTGCCCTCCTATATGCACTAATTCTGAGACTATTATAGACTCATAGTGAGATCATACAGTCTATGATGTTCAGTTCCCCTATACGGCATTGCCCCTGGCCAGACAGAAGGGGGTGACATAGAAAACACATGTAGAATATTTTTATGGGACAAAACAGGAGGAGCTCACATTACATGTGCAAAAACATCCAATAGCCAAGGCCCAGTCACATGATTATATCTACCTGAAAGAAAAGCTGGATGCTATGGTTTTGATCTGAAATTTAATCTGAAATGTTCTCTAAACATTTATGTTTTGAGTGCTGGGTTCTCCACTTCTGGTGCCATTGAAGAGGCTTGGTTAGATAATTCTAGCTGACTCTATGACAGGCTTCAGTTTCTTGTTAGCTTGGAGCTCTGAGCCTCCATTCCTCAGAAATAAGCTCAGCGGTTATTGGAAATACCAAGAAAATGGAGGTACAACTACTGGTTTAAAGAAGCCCCTAGCTGACCAGAGTCACATGGCCTCCTTGGACACTGGCCAATATCAATCAAGGTCATATAGCCACAGTAGAAACTCTCCTTTCTGGCCTTTAAAAGAGCCCTGCATGTTCCCATCGGTGTCATCACCATTTGGTTTGAGCGGTTGACCCCAGCATGCTGGAATAAAGGCTCTTTGCGTCTGCATATGACTTCCGACTCCTGGTGGTCTTTTTTGGAGGGGGAGTCTTGAGATCTGAGCATAACTCCATTTTGAAGGCTCAGTCTTTATGAAGTGGGCTTGGCTAGTGGGAATAGGTCAATGGGGAAGAGCCTTTGGATTCTTGACTAATACAACTACCTGACTCGTGGACATGGCCACCTTCTGTTTCTGGACTGCCATGGTGAGAGAAGCCTCCACCATGTGTTCTTGCTGCTGTGAACTGTAACACACCTTCACTGCCACAGTGGGCTGAAATCGCTCTGAATACAGGACCCAAAATAAACCTCCTCTCTTCCGATATTAGTTACAGTTTTTGTCACAGCTGCCAACTGCCTGGGGAAATAAAGCAATTGAAGAGATGAAATATATAATGTGCTTTATGGTCTGAGGGGACACCGTCCATCGTGGCAGAGGGGGTTGGTAGCAGAAGCAGGAAGAGATGCTCACAGTGGATCCACAGTAAGGAAACAGAAAGCAAGCAGGAAGTGGAGGCTGACTATAAAAATCCAAGGCTACCTTCCACGGGCTCATTTCCTCCATCGAAGCTCTACTTCCTAAAGTTTCCAAAATCATTTGGAACAGTACAACTAGCTGGGGCCTATTGTTTAAACACATGATCCTTGGCTAAGTACTTTAAAGTGTCATGTTGACGAATACCCAAGTTTGGGTCCCAGAATGCACATTTGATTTTTCAACCATCTGTGTGGCCCCATCTCAGGGGGAATCTATCACCTCTGGCCTCCACTGACAGATGGAGATGCACACACACATGTACCCACCATTAAAAATATAACCATTTAAATAACTCATATGAGTCTATTCAAACCACAAGAGCATTCTGATCCAGGCCCTGCAAGCTCATAGTAATATAATGCAAAATGCCTTCATTCCAACCTCAAAGTCACCATGCTCCTTAACATTTCAATCCTTTATGAGTCTTGAAGCAATTTCTTGATTGTAAACCTTATAAAAATAAGGAAAAAATTAAGTTATATATTTGCAGAAGCAAGTGGCAAATGTAAAGTGGCATAGAATAAACATTTTCATTTTCAAATGCAGAAATCGGAGGGGAAGTGGCAGCTAGCAAATAAAGATCAGAAGCTGAGCCCACTGGAGCAAAGCCAGGTCCTAAAGATCCACGTCTTACCCCTAGGATTCCCAACAGACTCGTCTAGGCTCCAATATGTTTGAGCAGCCCAGCGCCCCCAGCTTTGTCACCTGCAGCACATACAGCCTCTCGTTTAGACTGGCTACACCCTGTGCACAGAAGTCCCTTAGTAGACAATGCAGAGCCCCCCTCTCCAAAGTTCTCACGTATCCATTGCAACGTAAGCTTCACTATCACAGCTTCACCCAGTGGCCTCCTGAATTCCTTGCAAAACTTCTGACACTGCCACACATTGGTTGGCCTCAGTAGCTTCCTCGAGTTTCAGTACAAGCCCCTATGACCCTCACTCTCGAGTGCAACATTAGCACCATGTAGAATATGCTACCAAGTTCTTCTTCCAACTTGAGACCTAGCCTGGTCCCCTTGGACCACAGTTACATCAACCTCTGTGTGCTCGCCCTGGAGAAACACTTCCACAGGTGGTTGGTTTTCCAGCAAGAAACTCTTCAGAAATATCCCCATGTTAAATTCTGCTTTCCAACAAATTTTTATTTTTACAAGATTGAGCCTTAGGTGAGTGAGGTCTTTTCTCAGGGTGCCTGTCCCAATGTCCCAGTGCAGATCAGGAAGTTTGTTTCAGTGGTGTGAATATCTTAACAATTACAACCACTCTCCAAGTGCTTGCCTTTTCTGTAACTTTCAACTCCCTCCTTTCCCCATCAAATAGCGCATTCTCATCTTTCTGATGGTTTTGTTTGTTTGTTTGATTATTTGTTTGTTTGTTTTGGGTAACCTTTTTCACTATAGACCTGGATCATAATGTTAGGCAGTAGCAAAGTCTGAATGTTGTCCTGTACTGGGATTTCCCCCACCAAACAAATGAAACCATTATTTTTTAACTAACACTCACTGAAGATCTCAGGAATGAGGAGAATGCAGTCAGATTCTAAGTGTGTCCTAGAGTATAAAACAAACAGCCTCCAGCCCAGTTCCTCACAGAGCCCTTGTTCCAGACAGGAAACAAGATAGGACATAAAAGTAAACTGTGGACTACTGAGGATGTGGAAAGGGAAAGAAGGAGGGCAGAAAATAATGGTTAAGAAAAAGGATGGAGCCGACTACCAAGATGAGACTTGATAGCCTATGACCGTATAGTGGGGGAGGATATCCCGCTCGGTCACAGACCCTGGGGAGGGGAATAGGGTGAAAGCGGGAGGGAGGGAAGAATGGGAGAGTACAAGTGATGAGATAACAATTGAGTTGTAATCTGAATAAATTAATAAAATTCAAATAAAAATTAATAAAAAAGGAGGATGAATATAATCAAAGGACATTATATGGGTATATGGAAATGTCACAATAAATCACCTTACTTTGTTCAATTAATATACACTATTTAAGAATCCTACTGTCTGACCCCACCCGGCCTCTCCAGCTTCCTGCTTCATCATGTGACCTTTTGCTCCCTCGTGTACTCCCACTGTTGTCATCTGCCGTGAGGTGATGCAGTCAAGAGAACTCTTTGCAGAGCCAAGGCAGTGTGGGCTCCAAAACCTTGAACCTCTAGAACTGACAGCTAAAGAAACTTCTTTCTACTCATAAGCCTCTGCCTCTGCTATTTCAGTACAGGAGCAGAAAGGGACTAAGGTGCCATTCTAGAGCACAATATTTAACATCAGCTCTTAATTATTTCAGAGAGTATTTGCAAAATCTAGCCAATTAAGGCAATGATCAATAAAAGCCTTAGAACGTTGTATACCCAAAGCACAGATATCTAATCCACACTAATGTGGCACCCTGAGCTTGAATTGCAAGTCATTTCATTTTATTGTGAAAGCCAAAGTCAATGTGGATTTAACTGATTCTGGTTCTGGTTACACGTGATGGAGGAAACTGGACACAGGACTGTGTGTTGTGGCCAGGGATCAGTGTGAACGTGGACAGGAGGGTTTAAGGGCTCCTCCTCTGGACATTTGAATGTAGTAACCATGCAATTCCTTATCTAAATCAGATCATGTTTGAGTGACTAGTGGTTCTGCTGGCCAGTATATCAGGAGAGCAAGTATAAATCTATTGTCTAAGGTAAATACTCAGAAGGCAAGGGAAAGGGCTTTGTCCCTTCTTCAGCCATAATAGTCTCTCATGAAGGAAAGTGATGACTCAGAACCCTCATATCTAGTTCACGGGGCTTTCTTTCTAGAAAAAAAAATGTTGCATCTAATGAGCATTTTCCAGAAGATGCATCATTTGCTTCTAATTACATTAACATACTTGCCGGTATTTCTGTAATTATGGTAAGAACTCTGGATGTGAAAGCAATACTTCTTGGAAATGTTTTGGGGCATAGATGTTCTAAATCTTTAATTTATATATTTTTAATGGTTGCCTCCATGTATAATTAATAATATGTCTGCTCTAGATGGTAACAGTGTTACATAAATACAGCTAGTTCATCCTATGAGTAATTCTTTGGGAAAAGTAACCAAATAAGTGAGTAAAATCACCAGTTGTTGGATTGGCAAATAAACTCACTTTGGACCAGTGGCTAATGAAGCATTTTGCATATAAGCAAGACCAAGTCTGACCCACTTTCTCATTCTTTCAATTCTTTTTAAAAAGTTTAAATTAATGTCAACATGGAATTGAATACAAATCAAAATCCATTTTGATTTTGATAACACAAAAGACATGGGGCATGCTCTGCTTCTATTCCTCAATACACATTCCTGTTGTTTCTATCATTTTGGAAGTCTGGAAATAGAATACCCTGGCCACCAGAACAATTTCCAGCCACAGCTGCTCCGACACACTTGCCTGGGTGTCATCACCTCAGGAAAAAGAACATGGATCCTTTGGGTCTTAACGATCTTACTCACAGCTGCCCCTGGAGAGCAACTGAAGAAGTGAGCCATGTGGCTCTGCATTTGATTAGGGCTCAGGTGTGATAACTGCCTATGTTTCAGGTTGCCACGGGGTACGTAAATGCAGCACCCGGAATGCTTGCTACCAATATGCACTCAAACACTCTTCTAGTGCTATTGAGATAAAATTGGATCCCTAGAACATTCTGTACCCAAAGACCTCCGATTCAATAGCACATAGAGTAATGAGGTTCAAAAGTATCCCCAAAATGAGTTCTAGAAACTATAACTCAGAATGTTTCCACCAAAGGCCCAGGAAAACCTTACTTCTAAATGTGCAGAATAATGATATCTTAGTGGGTTTTGTACATGCCAGATGTGCGCTGGCATTTGTGTTTGCAGAAATATTGGTTGGTTTGTGTGACAATTATCTTAGCATAGAAACAAACCATTGAATTTTACTAACATAAAACTGGGCATTTGATTATGTTTGTAGAGGTTGGGATTTGGGCATTTCATTATGTCGGCAGATTTCCTAGGTTGGGATTTGGGAAAGCAGACAGCAAGGACAGCTTTTGAGTGTTTTACAGTGTCTGAGTGTCTGGCCAAAAAGACGTGCACAGCTGAGAAGTAGCAGAGCCAGGATAAGGAGAATCATTTCCAAGATGCCATCTCCAGTCACTTGCTTGGCTGGGTGAATTGAAGACTGGCTGAGTAAACTATGAGACATCACCTGCATATGGCGTCTCTGTGTGGCTTGTGTCTGAGTTCTGGATGGGGGTGGCTTATGAAGAGAGTTCCCAGAAGACAAGCAGGAGCTACACAGAAACCATCACCTGCCCTGTGAGTCATCAGCCAAGAGTTACTATCCAACCAGATACACCAGGAGGGATGTGGGCCTCATTTCCTAGAAGAGCGAGAGACCAGGATTCCCAAGCTCTGTTTTAAAGACACAATGCATGATGCTTATTAGAGTGTCCCCTTTCCCTTCACCCTTGCTGCTACAATTGCTGTCAGGGCTAACCATTAAGAGGAAGGTGATTTCTGACGTTAGGACTGAAGGTAGAGTAAGGAGCTGTGGAGGCCATCTCTACACAGGAAGTGAGGCCTCAGCAGGCCATGCAGCCACTGTGGGAAGTTCCCCTAGTGCTAAGAGTGGATAACAGAAAGAGACAAACTGTCTCTCATACCACACCTGTCCTGTAGGGGTTGGCCTCATGTTGTCCCTTATTAGTGATTTGGATTCAATATTTTCTGCATTCGTTGTTGGTAGTGTCAACCTTATCACCCTGAAAACACAAAAGCTACTGCAACAATATTCTTTTCATTACTCCACTTATAATTAGCTTTCTCTATTTCTCTCGGTGAGTTTATGAATAAAATGTGTTCTACAAAGATAAGTGGATTTAGGAGCTTGAATTGAGAGAAATATTGGTCTTCAGTCTTCGTGTCTGAGTTCCTGGATTCTTTTCTCCTTTGTTCTACTCTATGGTTGCTGGCAGTGATGGTCAGTTTTGTTCGTGGTGCTATAACAAGCTGCCGTGTGCTGGATGACTTAAAAACAGACATTACCTTCTCGTGGTTCTAGAGGTGGGGAACCCAAGATTAAGGCAGCAGAGTTGTCTGGTAGGGACACTGATTCACAGTGAGCTGTCTTTTTCTTCTGTGCCTACATGATGTAGAGCACAGAGGTGTCGTGTCTCTTTTCTAAAGGTATTAATTCCATCACGGGTTCCCATCTTCAAGATCAAAGCAAACCCTATTTAGCTAGGATGTCAACACACCAGACAGGACCACAGACATTCACTCCAGAACAGTGATAATTCTGCCTGGGCTTTGGGGTTTATGTTGCTGGTATTTTGAAATAGGGCACCATCATGTAGCCCAGGTTATCCTTAAACTTACTGTGTAGCCCAAGCTAGCCTCTCATTCATGGCAATCTTCTAGAGAGAGAATTACAGGCATTCCACATAATACCTGGCTTGGCCCAGCTTTCAATCTTAGTAGAATTGGTTGGATTTGTGCTTTTTTTTTTTTTTTTTTTTTTTTTTTTTTGTAAATAGTGCAGAAAACTAAGAGCAATTCTCCTCATGCTCTCTGTTTTTTCATCTCATCTAGCCAGTAAAATACAACTTTGTTCATGGTCCCAAGAAACGGGAAGCTAATGCAAAATAGTATGCATTTGTGACTATTTGATATCTAAATAAATAAATTCATGATTCTTATGAAACCAGCTCTGCCCTTTCATATCTGTTGTATTGTGTCTGTTACCTTACATGGTTCCCTATCTGAAAAGCAACGAGAAAAGGATCTATTTCATGTAGTACTTATAAAGCGTAAGTGAAACTCTGCAAGTCAAACGCTTAACATATGATAAGTATGCAGTAAATCAGTAAATGTTAACTGTTCTTAGTGATTATAATTCCAGTACCAGATGGAGTTGATTTCAACTTTCCCCTCTCTGCATAATCACAACTTTGAAGCTTCATTTCTGGCTGAAAACCATGCCTCCTCCATTCTCACCCTCGACGGATTTGCTTCTGAATACACAGGAAAAAAAATATTTCTGTGAGGGGTGGCCACACCTCCCCAAAGCTCCAGAACTGCCTTGAGTCTTTACATATACGATACAACTTCCTAAACGCACGGCCATTTTCATTCTCATTTCCTTCTGCTTCCCCTCCACAAACACATAATGCAAGTATGGCACATGGTAAGAGAAGTTGACCCGGCATTGAGAGCCCACGGTGCTCCTGCCAGTCGCTATGAAATTCCCCTCAAATGGCCCCACATTTGCTAGAAACGTTTCCAGCAATTCATGCCAGAGGAGTCTAGGGCACAGTCAGAACCACTCTCCCTCCAGTCTCCTACTCAAACTACAGCCCAGCCGAGCCTTCCCTCCGCAGGCCCCTGTATAGGACAGGCAGATTCCCCTGGGCTACCTCAACTTTAACTTCCCCTCCTTGTAATGTCTCATTTACTACTTACAAGATGTGGCCTGACTGATATTTTAACTTTTCAGGAATTTTGTGAAATAAAAGCATTTTGAACAATTAAGTCATATAAACTTACTAACTACAAGAACAAATGACTCAAAACTCTTCATAGCCCAATTATCTTACATTTTTCCTGTTATATGTGTCTGTGGAGTTTTCTCATAGCTGTCGTATCTGCACAATAGCAATGACACACGATGGTTGCACAATGGCAATGACACACGATGGTGTGCTATTTTGTATCCTTTCACTGCTTGGGAGTTGGTGGCATACCAGTAGCTTTGAATTGACTGGGTTGCTGTCATTAAGAGCTTGATTTATTCTTTTATTTGGGTAATCTAGACATGAGAAAGTAATGGATGGTATGCTAATAATGTAAGCTCAACTTAAGAGTGCCTGCTGCCAATAAAATATGAATAGCACACAAACACACATACACACACACAAAAAAAAACCAAAAATAGAAATGAATTTTTAGTATTTGGTGCAAGTTGTTGCCCATATTATTAGCATGTCAGTGAAGATGAGGCACATACTCATTGCTTCATTGCATTTCATCTTTACTCATTAATGTAAATAAAAATATCAATAACTGTTCATACAAGGCCTACACTGATTGATTAGTCATACATATGGGTTGACTTCACTAGGACAAAGGCCTCAGCAAAGTCAGCCACGATAGTCTATGAAAATCAATTGCTAATACATAATTACTTTTTTATTGAAAATAAATAGAAAATATATTGAAAAATAGATGTTTTCCTACAATATATTCTGATTATAGTTTTTCTTCCCACAATTCCTCCCAGATCTTCCCCAATCTTCACCAAATCCATATCCATCATCTCTCTCCCTCCCTCCCTCCCTCTCTGTCTCTCTGTCTCTCTCCCTCCCTCCCTCTCTCTCTCTCTCTCTCTCTCTCTCTCTCTCTCTCTCTCTCTCTCTCTCATTAGAGAACAAGCATGCATCTCAAAATAAAATGAAAAAAGATAAAATAGAAACAAACAAACCAGAATAAGACAAACAAACAAGGGGAAAATGAGTCAATGAAAAGGTACAGGAAACACATAACGATGTAGAGGCGCACACATTTGTACACAGAAATCCCATAAAAGCACAAGATCAGAAACCATAACATAGGAGCAAAGGACCTGTAAAGCAAGAGTAAGGCCCAGGCAAAGCATTATGAGTATGTGCAAGCCAACTAGTAATACAGACTTTATAACAAAGAGTATTATCTATCCTATTGCTTCATGGGTTGTATAGTTTGCATTAGTCACACCAATAAGGATATAATCACTGGATGGGTGTGTGTGTGTGTGTGTGTGTGTGTGTGTGTGTGTGTGTGTGTGTGTAAAAAAATCTAAAAAGTCTGTTGTGAAATATTTACTAGTACTGCACTGGTATCATGCATTTTTTATTCATCACAGAAAGACAAAGGTCCCAGGGTCTTTTCTTTTGTAAGACATTAAATCCCATCATGAGTTCTAGTCTTTTGATCAAATCAAACCCAGACAAAGTCCAGACAAAGCTTAGGAGGTGTAACTCTATTTCCAAATGTCAAGTACAGAAGAGTTCCAGAAAAATACTACACGCTGGATCATTTATTAAGAATACAAATCTAGGGACAAGAGAGATGGCTCAGTGGTTAAGAGGACCCAACCTTCAGCCCCCACATGGTGGTTTCAGTTACCATAACTCCAATTCCAGGGGATCCAATGTCCTCTTCTGACTCTTATAAACATCAGGTACACCCATGGACCATGTGCATATGTTACACAAAACACTGACACACATAAAATAAAATCAATCTAAAAAATAAGTTTACATAGTTCGTGGGCTAGAGTTGAAAAGTCCAGTATCCTTGGTGGTAGATAGCACAGAGCAAGGGTACATCCTCAGATCTTGTCTTCTGTAAATCTACAAATATTGTTATAGGAGCCCAAGCCTCGTGATGCAGATAATGAGTTGTTCATATCATTGTTGGAGCATTAATGAGGGTCGGCCACACATGGCTATTGTGTCCTTTCAGTTTCATCTTCTTCATCATGGTATATGCAAATATCAATCACAAATATATTGACTATCTACAAAGCCTGCTGACTGCACACCACTAATGTATGAATTTGGGGGTTAAGTTGTCAGCACATGATATACACAAAGTATAGCAACCTGTAATGGTGCTTTTGCCTAACGGCATGATAACCACGTAATTGAGCTAATCTGACAACAGAATTCAACTCGTGACTGAGGCTCTAATTTAGGGTACCACAGAGGTTCAGGAAGCACTGGCTCCACAGTCACCAGCTGTACACCTGGCTGTCAGCAGAGCATCCAGAGGTGGCAGCACAGATTACTGACAGGGCGTGCCAGATGGAGAAGTTCTTGGGTCTGCTTCACCCTGACCCTCTCCCCGTGCTATCTGGTTAGGCAAATCCCAGTGATACATGCTGCATGTCTGCCTCTGTGTGAAGAGACAGCGCCTTGTGGCTTCTGTCTGATCTGAGAGACTCTTACACTTAAGCCTTCTTCATAAGAGGACACGTGGCTATGAATGATTGCACAAAGGTCTTGACTATACAACACTGTCTAGTAACTGCCCCCCCCCTTGAAATGCAAAAAGACAACTCAGAATTATTTGGCAGCCAGATAGGATGGCATATAAAGAGCCTAGGAAAGCGAAGTTATGTAGTAGGAAAGATGGAGCTCAGAGGGAAATGGCTATGGCCAATAAATATGATCAAGATAACAAAAAAAAATATAGGAAGAGAGTTGTTGTAACTTGGGTTAGTAGCAGGAAAGACAGATGGTATTTGGCTCAGAAGAAGAAACTACCTTTGACTACAGAAAATCTTTTAGAGAAAAACTAATTTGTGATTTGCCTTCTATGATAAATAAGATGCTCTTTTTAATAAATACTAAATAATAGAGTTGCTACTACATGACATGAGAAGAATTATGAGGAACTCTCAACATAATGAGTCTTTTACAGGAAAATATCTATTGTGATTCTAGGAAAAGATTGTATAAATATGTATACTAACATTGAAACTCTAATTTTATAGACTCTCTGGTCCTGTGATCACATTTTCCCCCTCAGGAAACTACATGAACAAAAATAATAGACATCCTCGTCTTCCCACTTTGTATTTCTCATGGTGTTAAGCTCATGTGTACAATCTCATCAGGTCATCTAATTAAGTTTGGACTTTTTAAAGTTCAGGTTGCAGCATGCAGTCGATACAATTACTTTTAGAATTTGAACCATTTACTAACTTCCTAACACCTGCAAGGCACAGAATCAGTGGAGGAGACAGATGAATAAACTGTAAACGTCATGAGTGTCAGCTCTAGGGAAGCTGTGATAACCTAGGAGTTACTACCCAAGGAGTAGTCAGCCTTTGCTGCTTTCAGAAACATCCAACTTGCAGTGTATGAGATGAAGCCTTACTGCCTGGATGTTCTAAATCAAGACCTTTTAAATAGATTTAACGATGATGTGTTCTTTTAATTTAAGAAAGGAGAATTTGAAGGAAATACATAAATGAAATGGACTGAGAGATTTAATCATTTACCATCATGAGATCAACAAATAGATCAATCATTTACCATCAGCTGTTTTCTCAGAGCTGCCAGTAAACCCCTTGCAAAGTACACAATTAATATTTATGAGTAGGGTATGTAGGTCCTGCAATGTCAGAACACAGGCCATGGATGGAAGCTGTGTGAAGAGACTTCTGAGAGCTTGTGAGAAAACTACAAGTAAACAGGACAAGCATCTTGTACTTCTGTTCTTCCATAACACAGAATTTCTTCTTGGCATGTGCTTTTGTGCCCTTCCCAAGTGTAATACTGGGAATAGGCTTTACCTTAGACTACCACATTCTCACCTTCATTACTCAGAATGATGTCCTTCAGCCTGTGTAAACTGAACTCCTGTGACTTTGCTCTTGTATACAACTTGAACTCCAGTGAACTTTGCTCACATGACCTTGATTAATCCACAGAATGCCCTCAGAATATAAACTGTCTAATATCCTAAGTGAAGTAGGCTATTGCATGAGACTTAGCCAGCCTCATTTTTAGGCTCCACTTGCCCAGGCTCGTACCACCTAATGGAGCAGCAACACTGCACCTGCTGACGCTTGGCAATCTGTCTTAACCTCTCTGTAGTTCTATTGTCTTAATACTTAGTACAGTAGCACAAATTGCTCCACTCCCTTGGGGGTGGTGACAGGCTTTGCTGTGGAAAAAAGAACAGTTTTGAAATTTTTGAAAACAGAATTTGAATTGAGTCATCCTGCCTGAGTAACAAAGAGAAATTCATTTGCACCTACTAGAGGTTTTAGTCATCCCCAGAAAAGTGTCACAGTTTCTGACAACAGCCAACATCTGAACTTTCTATTCTTAAGATGGCAGGAAATGAGTCTTTCTCCACATGAGCTGAGACTTCTCTCGAGGAGAAAGATGTTCTGGCTGTAGGGCTGTGCCTTGGCTTCCCAGGAAAACCTGAGAAGAAACTCACCAGGCTTTTCTCTGGCCGGAGACTACAGCGAGTTAGAATGTCCCATCAGTGACATTCACTTAGAGGCTACAGTGAGTTAGATGTCCTGCGTCTCTGTTTGCAAGATCTGGACCCAAAGCATCCCTTTTGAATAATGAAGTGTCTTCTCCACTACATCTGGGATGACAGTTAGGAAGGGAGAAAAGGTAAAGAGTGTGTTTCCACGGATAATAAAAGAGACTTTCATGATCAGAAGCTGAGAGGCCAAAGAAAAGGTGTTTTGTGAGGGTGGGGCAAGAAAAAGAAAGAAGGCTGAGATGGAGAAGAAAGAAGGAGCCATTGGGCCAACCTCTTCTGAAACCAAGTCATTAGACATAGATACAATCTTGTCTTAAGTCTGAATGCTTTGCAAACCTGATTTCAGGCCAATGAGACAGCTTAATACGTAAACCATTTGCGGCCAAACATGAAAGCCTGAGTTCTACGCCAAGATCTATTGGGTAAAAGTAGAGCTCCAACTCCTGCAAGTTGTCCTCTGACCTCCAAGCACACACTCCATGGCATGTGTGCATGCACTTAGATGCACACACCATAAATACATGCATATGACAGGACAATACCTTCCTCTTCTAGTTTAATTGTTGATGTGATGTGTTGGGGAAGACTGGAGGGATTTGGTTCCAGGAAGAGAATGTCTCCATCCAGACTCTAAATCATCCCACTCTGGAGACTTCTAGTCAGAGGCATTGGTGACTCTGGGTTGCAACAGCAATGAAGACTTCACTTGCCAATACAACTCATCATGATACAGAAAGGAGAAGCCTGCAAGAGCCAAGAGCAAAAAATATTCAAGTAGCTGGGTGTGCTGGCCCATACTTTTAATCCCAGCACTCCAGAGGCAGAGGCAGGAGAATCTCTGTGAGTTTAAGACCAACCTGGTCTACAAATCGAGTCCAGGACAGCCAAGGCTGTTACGCAGAGAAACGCTGTCTTGAAAACCGAAACAACAACAAAATCTTTCAAAAGTACATAGAAGGACCCAATAAAGATATTTTTTCAATCTGTAAGGTGTCCTATAAAGTGAAGTGTTGCTTTAAATGATGTTCTAATAATATAATTACATGCTAATAGGTTTCAAGTTCTCTCTCTAGTACCCAAGTAACTTTTTAAAAGTCCTTTGTATTACAATTCTCCACTAAAAGGCACCTCACATTGGGTATGTGATTTTGAATGGCCACTTGGCTTCCTCCCAAGGTAGGCTGGGGAAGAGAGTATGAAGAGATACTCAGCATAACTTCTGGGTCAGAAGGCACCCCTGTTACTCACTGAACTATTTTCAGGTGTCTGCCTTGGCCCAGACAATGTGAAAAGTGCCAGAGAGAAAGATTTAGAACACCTTGTCCTCTTAGGACATCTTACTGGGAAGAAGACGACAGAGGACAATTTAGTTAAGTTTAGGACAGACACAGTGTACTATGATGAAAGCATCAGTCTTCTTAGAGACAAACCAAACAGAAAGGCATTCTGTTCTAAGAAGGTGGGGAGCTGAACCACCTCGGCCATCACGCTTACAGAGTGGAGTTCTGTGTCCTATTCCTCTGTTCCTTATGTGTTACCCCATCTAGGGTTGCTATTTAACTTTCATTGATTCTCTTTTCTAGTATGGGGGTGGGGGGTTAATAAAAGTTTCTACTTCAAGTACTTATGAGGTCAAAAGAAAAATGGCCTTTAAATTTTTCTAAAATAAGATCCACGACAAAAAGTGAAAGCTCAGCGAATGTTGCCCGTTCTCAAAGTTATGGTTCCAAGTTCTAGGAAAGGTGAAATGGTAAGAATTCTGGGGAAGGAAATCGATTTCAGTGAGGCAGGGCCTTGTGAAGTCTGAAATGTCATGAATGAGGAGATATCGAGAAAGTGAGTGCTGCTGGTAACCGAGTTATTTTCTTTATCCTCTGAAAACTCTCTATTTGTCCGGCCAGAGATCTGCCAGTCATTACCCAGCCCTGACCACTGTGGTGACTCAACATCTCCCTCACTTTGTCTGCCTCACTTGGCTTTACTACATCTGCCTTCCACAGCTAATACTTGCTTGCTGGATCCTTAACTCTCTGTCGGGGGTACCTAGTTTCAGTGCTCGATACCTGTCCCCAGTTTTTGTAATCTATGTGAAAATTTTTCTAAGAGGGACTCTAATCGATCCAGAACATCTCTGCCAGGAAAATAACCTCCAATCAGCCACATTATAGGTGTTTGATGAGCTAACTGGGCTCCTCTGAGTTGGACAGCTGCCTCCGGTGCAGTTTGTAGTAGCTACTAAGATAACGTTGGGCATAGTAGACAAGGAACTCCCAGGTACCACTTGTACCTTTTCGTATACCCACATGTGCATTGCCTTTTTGTACCACCTGTACCCCTGTTTAAAAATGTATTCTTCATGTAGACTACCAGAATTAAATACTTGAATGTCTACTGTATGGTGGTCCATGCTGTGTTCTATGTGAGGAAAATATAAAATGGCTCTTGCTGAAGCCAGTGTGACCAGACTTGTGAACCTGGCTGCAGGTAATAAGGGATTTAGAAAGTTGGGCAGACACAAGTAACAAGCAGAGCTGGGGTTGGATGGAACATGTGCTCTCTGATGGAGGTGTGCAAAAAACACAGAAATAGTGCATTTGGTATATACTGCAGGAATGAGTGGGCATTTTAGTCAGTCTTGGTTGGGGGTCTATGTAGGGAACAGCCTCAGATTGCTGTCATCCAAGGTAAGAAAAAAAGTTGACTGGTACCTTTCGCATATATTGTCAGTATCTATACTCAGACCAGGAGATGGCTTTGCCAGACTGCTGAGCCTGACCCGGGGAGACTGCCATTCCAATGCATCTGGGATATTGGCATTTGTGGCCTGGATGTGCTCATGTCAACAACGGCTATTCATACAGCACTTTATCCACTCTCCACAGGTTCCTACTCCACTGACATAGAACTGGCCAGATTTAAAAACAACCGAGTCTAAGTGAGATAATTTAAGTGGCACTTATATGCACAGGTGGAGATCCAACTAGGTCGTCCATGCAGTGTAGTGAATAGGCCAAAATGTTCTGAAAGAAAAAAAACAGTTACCTAGCAGTGTGAGGCTTAATACTGGCTGTACACTTCCAAATGAGAGGAGAAGTTAATCAAATACTTTTTTTTAAAGCATATAAAATACATACAATAAAACACTAATTGCTTCTGATATTTCAAAATAATAATTCAAATAAGAAAAGTTACACTTAACCACCGCATCTCCTTTATTAATATCCCCTGTGTCGTCTCCCATCAAAGAATTTATATAGCTATAAATTTTTCTGATGCCTAAAGCATCCAGTCTTCCTTCTCTCTAATTGAGCTGGTTGGAGTACTTTGGTCTTGCAGGTCTGCAGCTCAGATATCTGCAGGCTGTGGCTTCTGCTTTAGTCTGCCTCTAAGGCCAGTGGAGTCCAGAGCAAGAGGACAATCCACGCTCATTTGGAGAACAGCACAGTTGTCCATAGTCAAAGGAAGGATACATCTAAAACAGGTCTGTAGCTGAGAGCACCCTTTCAAGGAGCAGAGAGACTGACATATGCATGTAGATGGTGTGACATCCAAGCAATGCTAGAAAGTGACCCCAACAGGAGAGCCTGGCCCCTTCCATCAGACCCCAGCGTACAACCTGTTCCTCCTTGCTCTTAAGCTTCCTGTTGTAATGTACACTGAGAGGCCCTATGCACACCTATGTTGACATCTCAGTTCACACATGCAGCTCCATTCATGCTTCTTACTCTATCCCCTCCTCTCTGCTTCTTCCATTCCTCATCCTTCCCTTCTTAAAGCCAATGCTCCATGGCCTTGGGCTTCTGAGTGTGCACCATGACTGCAGTCAACAGAGGAAAAAAAAAAAAAGCAGATGCTGGCGGTTTGCATGAGGCTGTCTAGCCAGCAATATAAGAGTTCTGGGTGCTTGACTGCTCCCTACAAAGGGGAGGTAGTCATACACAATGGCATATCCATGTGGTTTGTCCAAAATCTCCTAATGTGACAGGAAAAGGGCTTGCTCAGAGAAAGCAGGCCAAACCAGGGCTCCTCACACTTACGTATGAGAGGGGAAACACACAAGAGCTTGTCAGTCCCCAGCCTACACAAGCAAGTTCACACAAATGAGTTGCTGAATACTTGTTTTGTCTGAATTCGTTTCTCCGAGTTTGAAATGTACTACCACTCAACCTTGTTAAGAAATAAGCGAAAACATTATGAGGAACACGTTGTTTACCTGGCAAACCTTTGTTTTCATTGTGCCATGCTGAAAGCTGCTGGAAAGGAACTGTCTTTTCTCTTTGGAGAGAAGAAATTCTGTGGTTCCCAGCTCAGCTCCTCTACATTCTAACCGAGACCTCATGAAGATAAGGAAAGGAGCCTAAAACTCACTAAGATTTCATTTTCACTAGCACAGGCCCTTTGATTATTAAATATTCTTTCAAGCCGGGTGGTAGTGATGGAACCAGCCTTTAATCCTAGCACTCGGGAGATAGCGGCAAGTGGGCAGATCTCTGAGGTCAAGGTCAGCCAGATCTACAGAGTGAGTTCCAGGACAGCCAGGACTACACAGAGAAACCCTGTCCTGAAAAACAGTATTTATGGATTGTTTGGTTGTAATTTTTTAAATCTCACTACCAGTATGAATAGGTGGAAGACGATGGAGGAAAGGAGCACAGGAGGAAGTCATGAGATAATGGCAGTTGTGAGTGTTAACATTTGCCACAATTCCTTATGTTCTGATCTCAATTATTTATGAGTGTTGCCTCATCTAACCTTACATGAATAAGTAAATGTTTTATTCAAGTTGATAAATTCCTAAATCACAAATTTCAGAAATAAAGAAAACTGAGACATGAACAAGGTTTGGGAGGATGACCACAGTAGCTTAGAATCCAAAGTCAAAATCCACAAATACCATCGATTCCCCAAAGATGGAGCCTGTTCTAACCATCCCTAGCCATTTTGCTTTATTGGGGGAATGGCATCTGAAAATATTTCAATTCTTCTTATTTAAAGTAATAGGTTTCATGCACAGTTAAACTTCTGTCATGCATGGATGAGAAAAATGAAAGGAAATACATCTTTTAATTCAAACCAGTGGAGCCTGCCTAGCACAACAAATCCATTTATTATAGGCGGCATGTAAATTAGGAGAGCCAAGAAGGCCAAGTAAGCCTGCTCTTCCCTTAAAAATATCTCCGTACAATTTAAATTTTAGCTGAGTTCAAATAGACACATACATGTGAATGCAAACATGTACACACACACACACAGCATTCTTCTCTCTTACTGTGCAGGCTATTATTGACTTTCTGATTCCTGAGCCAAATAATTGAACGTTTTAACTCAAGAGAAATTAACTGTATATCTTAGTTTTAGTCTTTGCATTTGCATATATCAATTATGCACAATAATGTGTTTCATGATGGCATTTTCACACATGGACATGATACATTTTTAGCACATTTTACCACTGTTTTACCCTTTATTGTCCTCTTTCTATTCCTAAACCCCTTCTATTTATGCTGATTCCCTTTTGGTTTTACATAAATATCTCTCTCTCTCTCTCTCTCTCTCTCTCTCTCTCTCTCTCTCTCTCTCTCTCTCTCGTGTGTGTGTGTGTGTGTGTGTGTGTGTGTGTGTGTGTGTGTGTGTGTATCCCAATGACTCTCATTAGGGTTGATCACAGACAGAAGCAGGGGAACATTCATTGCCTGTGGCTACAATAGTGAAGTAAATTTCTTCCTCTATCCCATCAAACATCAATTACTATCTTTCACAACTACAGGCTACTGGGCAAGAGCTGTCAGCAACAGTCTTACTCAGCTTGTACTTTGTGTACAACAATACAGACCAGCAGGACAAAACGTCCTCACTCGTGCAATAGTGGCAAGTCTCTTACGGTGGCTACCAAATACTTTCTAAATGGATTTTATATCTGCTACACATGCGAGAAATATATGATACTGTACACTTGGTTTAAAAAAAACTATTGCTGGGGAGGTCATAGACCCTAGAGGGGAAATTACTGCTGTTTTTGCTAAATGGGCATGATATACCCAACAAATTGCTTTCTGCCATTCGCTGTACTCAGGGAAGTTTCTTTTTTCAATGATGAGCAGTGAATACAGAGACTCATAATTGGCCAAAATACTGAAAATAAATGACCTTTGAATACCTAACCATAAACTGGACATCTCTATCTCTCCCTCCAAATCTCAGAAAGCATCATGGAAGGAGAGAGGGAAATAATATAAGAGCTGGAAAAAGAAGGGCACATTGTGGACCACTAAGTTGTGAGCACAACATGGCTGCTTCACTCTGAAGTTCACAGCAGGTTTGACTACCTGTACAACACTGGACCCATCAACACTACCTTGTCATGAAAGATAGAGGTGCCTGTGATCCCCACTCCTCTCTTCCCCAAGAAACTTAATATTTTAAGAAAATGCTTTGCATCTAGTAATGCCATCCCAGATAAGGGAAAACATAATTGTTCTCTGGCTCTAAAAATTATGAGGTCTAATTTGGAATGTTCTAGAAATGACAAGTTCCCTAAACTTTCTGGAAGAGGGTCTCAGTGAGCTTTCATTTGCCATCCAAGACAACTTACCTTCACAGGCATTTTGTTTCCCTTGTCAGTGAGCTTAACTTTTTTATACAGAATACCAGAAGCCACCTTAAGCAACCACCAAGTCAGCCTCTTAAAGGTAGTCTTACTGAGAAGGGTGTGCTAATGTGCATGTGATGACCTGATTAAATGCTTGCTTTGTGGTAAGTGCAACTGTAATTCTTAGAACAGAACAAACCGCATAGAGAAGCATCTGCCTTTTTGCATCTCACCATCCCCTCTAGTGACAAGACAACAAAGAATGGTAAAGCAAGCCAGCAGAATACATAAAATGTTGCACAGGACTGGTGTCATGAAGAGAATAAAGCAGGAAACAGATGTGGAAAAATTATAAAGGGGTGCATGGAAATCTACACACAGCCATGGAATTCCTCCTGAAAATATTTGAGGAAAGACCATACTTGAAGTATGTAAGTGAGGCAGGCATAGTTGGGAAGACTATACAAAGTCCAGAGAACAAGTTCAGAAGCCCAAGGGCTATTGTATTGGTTAGTTTGCTAAGGTTGCTATAACAACATACCACAGGCTCAATGATACAAAAAGTGGGAATTTATTTTCTCATAGTTCTGCATGTTAGTAATTGAAGATCCAGATGTTGATAATCTGCTTTCTTTTGAGCTCTCTCTCCTAGCCTTGTAATGACTTTCTTGATTCTGATTCTGCACATGGTCATCCCTCTGTGCAGGAAAGCCACCGATGTCCTGCTACATGCCCTATCTCTTCTTACAATGATGCTAGTATATTGAATTACAGCTCAATCCACTGGTCTAATTTAACTCAGTTAGCCTATGAAAGCCTGTGCCCAAACACACTCATATTCTGACACCTGAAAGGCTTTAACACATGAACATGTATCCGCTCGCAGCACTAAATAGCTGGTATTATCAGAGAAGAGTGGAGGGCCACACGACAGTAACGGGGCTGCCTATGGCCAGAGGAATAGGTGCGATCAGAGGGATAAACAGAAGCAGGTCAGGTTGGCTGGGCCCTGCGGGTCATTCTACAGTGTTTCCTTCTTCATCCAATGATATAGGAAGCTATTGGCATGTTTTCTCTTTTTGTGGAGAGGATTACGCACAGCCTATGTATTTCTTCATATGTGTGGGTGTGGGAGCACATGTCCAGATGCCCCCGAGGGTTTGTTTGTTTCTTTCTTTCTTTCTTTGACGGTGGAGAGGTACTGGGGCGGGGAGAGTCTCAAAGACTCTTCTTATTAAACACAATCACTGAAAGTTGCCAGGTTTGTTTGGCTGACTGGCCAGCTAACTCCAGGATCCCCCTATCTCCACCCCCTCCATACGTACCACCACACCTGGTTTTTGTTTGTTTTGCTTTAATGGGTTACGGAGTTGGAACCCAGCTCTTCTTACTTGAAAGCAAGAGATTAACTAACAGAACCATTTTCCCAATCTCGCTTTCCATTTTCAATCTACTGACATATATGTTTGTGCCTCATATTTAAAGGCAAACTCTGAATATTTGCACAGTTCTCTTAAAGAATTCAAACCTTAAAGAGTATTTTTTAATGAACAGAACATTATATTCCAGTATTGAGTTCCTCAGTAGCCATGAGTTCAGTGACTGTGTTTATTTTTATTTTTTTTATTTTTTTCTCCTTTATTAATTTATTCTTGTTACATCTCAGTGGTTATCCCATCCCTTGTATCCTCCCATTCTTCCCTCCCTCCCATTTTTCCCTTATTCCCCTCCCCTATGACTGTGACTGAGGGGGATTACCTCCCCCTGTATATGCTCATAGGGTATCAAGTCTCTTCTTGGTAACCTGCTGTCCTTCCTCTGAGTGCCACCAGGTCTCCCCCTCCAGAGGACATGGTCAAAGGTGAGGCACCAGAGTATGTGAGAAAGTAATATCCCACTTTCCACTCTACTGTGGAGAATGTTCTGTCCATTGTCTAGATCTGGGTAGGGGTTTAAGGTTTACCGCCTGTATTGTCCTTGGCTGGTGCCTTAGTTTGAGCAGGACCCCTGTGCCCAAATCTGCCTATCATAATGTTCTACTTATAGGTTTCTAGGACCCTCTGGATCCTTCTACTTTACCATTCTCCCATGATTCTCTCATCTAGAGTCCCAATAGACTGTCCGCCCCTCTGTCTCAGTTTCCTGGGAAGTGAAGCCTTTCGTGGGACATGTCCCTTGGGCTAATATGCAGATATAAGTGAGTATATACCATTTGAGTATTTCTGCTTCTGGGTTAACTCACTCATTATGATCATTTCTAGCTCAATCCATTTATCCACAAATTTCGGGAATTCCTTGTTTTTAATAGCTGAATAGTATTCCATAGTGTATATGTACCACAGTTTCTTTATCCATTCTTCTACTGATGGACACTTGGGCTGTTTCCATGTTCTGGCTATTATGAATAAGGCTGCTATGAACATGGTTGAGCAAATTTTCTTGTTGTGTGCTGGAGCATCTTCTGGGTATATTCCAAGGAGTGGAATAGCTGGGTCTTGAGGAAGTCCTATTCCCATTTTTCTGAGATAGCACCAGATAGATTTCCAAAGTGGCTGTATAGTTTGCATTCCCACCAGCAATGAAGGAGTGTTCCACTCTCCCCACATCCTCGCCAGCATGTGGTGTCGCTTGAATTTTTGATCTTAGCCATTCTGATGGGTGTAAGATGGAATCTCAGAGTTGTTTTGATTTGCATTTTCCTGATGATTAAGGAGCTTGAGCATTTCTTTAAGTGTTTCTCAGCCATTTGATATTCCTCTGTTGAGAATTCTCTGTTTAGTTCCAAGCCCCATTTCTCAATTGGGTTATTTGGTTTAGTGGTGTTTAATTTCTTGAGTTCTTTATATATTTTGGATATTAGACCTTTGTCAGATGTAGGGTTGGTGAAGATCTTTTCCCAGTCTGTAGGCTATCACTTTGTTCTCTTGACAGTGTCTCCTGCCTTACAGAAGCTTCTCAGCCTCATGAGGTCCCATTTATTAATTGTTGACATTGATGTCTGGGCTGTTGGTGTTCTGTTCAGGAAGTTGTCTCCTGTGCCAATATGTTCCAGGCTCTTCCCCACTTTTTCTTCTAAGTGACTTAGTGTCTCTGGTTTTATGTTGAGGTCTTTAATCCACTTGGATTTGAGTTTTGTACAAGGTGACAAATATGGGTCCAGTTGCATTTTTTTACACATAGACATCCAGTTAGACCAGCACCATTTGTTGAAGATGCTATCCTTTTTCCATCGAATGAATTTAGCTTCTTTGTCGAAAATCAAGTGACCATATGTGTGTGGATTCATATTTGGGTCTTCGATTCGATTCCACTGATCAACCAGCCTGTTGCTGTGCCAGTACCATGCTGTTTTAATTACTATTGCTTTATAGTACAGTTTGAGATCAGGTATGGAGACTCCTCCGGAGCACCTTTTATTGTACAAGATTGTTTTAGCTATTCTGGGTTTTTTGTTTTTCCATATGAAGTTCAGAATTGAACTTTCAATGTCTTTAAAAAATTGTGTAGGTATTTTGATAGGGATTGCATTGAATCTGTAGATTGCTTTTGGTAGGATGGCCATTTTTACTATGTTAATTCTCCCGATCCATGAGCAAGGAAGATCTGCCCATAAATTTTAAATCATCTCAAGATTATTATAATACATAATATGATGTAAGTGCTGTGCACATAATTGTTTCATAATGTCATTTGGAAAAAGAATAATAAGGAAAATTTAACAAGGATTTTAGAAATATTTTTATCTTTATTGACACAGAACCTATGGGTACAGGTAGTCAACTATATTTTAATTGTGTTGTTGCTGTTGTTATTGGTTAATAGATGGTTTGTGAAGTATTTCTTTCATGAGGTGACACTCTACACATATTTAAAGCTGTTCTTTTCCATTGGTGTTCTCTGCTGTGAAATTCTTTTTTATTTGTCTTTCAGATAGGTTCATATTTGAGATTTCATGACTTTTAAGAGCTCTTAAGATCCTGATCCATTATCTCCTCAAATATTGCCACTCCTTTTGGCATTAGACTCACTAAACCACTTTATGGGACATCTTGCTAAGATACCAACGAACAAGTACTGCATATGCATAATCTGTCTTGTAGTTAGAATATTTTCAAAAAATGATTACACAGAAATGGAGAGTACAACACTGTGGGGAGTTAAGACAAAGATATTGGCCAAGTAGTGGTGATACTGGATCAATAATTCTCAGGATTCAATGTACAGCATAATGAAAATAGTTCATGATATTAGATTGAACATTGGAAATTTGCCAAGAGAGTCCATTGCAAGAGACCTCACCACACACAATCAAGCAGCTATGTGAGGGCATAGATCATCTTCCTCACTTTAATATTAATATGTGTGAATGTGTATATACCAAAACATCCTTTATGTATTCCTTAAGTATATTCAGTAAATGAAGTAATTTTTCTTTTGTGACCTAAATTTATTAACCAATTTTACCTTTCTCTCTAGATTGAAAAATGAAGATTCTTAAAGTTTTATTCTGTTTTCTTGATCCTTTTCTTACTTGCTTCTAATTTTCTGCTCAGCCCACACAATGCTTTTCATTTCTAAAATCTCAGCATATTTCTTTCATAAGACTTTTTTAGTCATTTTTATATTATTATAGTCTTTATTCATTTTAAGAAGGATCTTTCTTATCTTATATCATCTTCAATATAAAAAATTACCCATCTGGTAATTTCAAAGCTTTTCAGATCTAATTTTATATATATTGTTAATGGCCCTTATCATTCATAATATCTTGCTTCCTTGTATGCTTTATTTCATTTCATTTCATTTTATTTTTCTGTTTGGCTTTGGTTGAACTTTAATACAATTTTTATTTAAGGTTTCCTGGCCCACATGAGGACAGAGCTGTGGTTTTGAATACTTACAGATTTATTTTTTACCAAATTCATGTTTCGAGTAGACCTCTTCCTTTGGTGTTTCAGTCTCACAAATGCTCAAATTTTAATTATTTTTATGTCATTGACTGACAAATTTTCTACCAGCTACATAGCAAATAGATTAGCTTTGATTTACTTCTCAAGTCTTCTGTAAAGATTGAATGGAGCCTCTGTGTGTATTCAAGGGTGCATGTTTGTTCAGACATGTGCAATGTCAGGCAATAGTAGATAGAAAATGGTAGCCTCTTATTTACAGAATGATCATGTTTTGCATAAATTACTCCATTTCCATTTTCTCTACAAGTAAATCTTCCTTTGCTAACTAGGAAATAGAAGCAACTCAGTCTCTCTTCTCATCCCCAACATATATCCACAGAACTTGCTTTCTGTCTCTAATTTTCCTAGTTGCTGGCTATAATACGCTAATTGTATTTCATAGAAATATAATTCCTACACAGAATAGGAAGCCAATAAATATAAAGCATTGAACAATTTCAAGTTACTCCCCCATCGATAGTTGTTTAGAACCACAGAGTCACATGCACATATACAAAACTATTTACAAATAGGTTCTCAAACTCGACAAAAGCTCTTGTATCCCAGATATCAACTTATAAAGTATATCTGATGCTGAAGGCTCTTGAGATGGCTCAGTCAATACAGTATTTGCTGTACAAAAATGAGGACCAGGATTCAGATCTAAAGAAAACACAGGAAATGGTGAGTATAAGTTAGCTCAGTCGCAGTGAGCTCCAAGTTCAGCCAAATATCTTGGCGCCAAAGACAAGGAAGAAAATGACTGCCGGAAACACCTGACACAGATGTGCATGTGAAAAGGTCTTACTCAGTAACTGCTCTAGAACTCACTGTGTTATCCAAGTTGGCTTCTAACTTATGGAAATCCTCCTGACTGTCACCCCAGTGTTGGGGTTAGAGGTAAAATAAAAGCCTCCCCTAAGATGGACCTTCTAAAACTTTATAGTTGATTCAGCTGATTTTTTTACATCTAATTTTAGAAGAAATAAACAGTTAAGTAAGAGAAAATAAATTCATATTAATAATTTAGAAGAGAAGAAAAAAACCTTTCACATTCTGCCTTTGGATCTTTTTTATACTTTCTATACTCATGTTCATAATTCTAAGAAGTAGAGCTTAGTGGACATAACATGAAAGTGTGGTGAAATCTCCAGAGACTAAAGAAAAAAATATTTTTTCATGGTATTTAATTTGCCTGATTATAAGTAAATATAAAAATACACACATTAGAGGCAACTCTAAGTTAATCCCTCAGTAAGCACTTGTTAAAATTTTACACAAGTACAGAAGCTATCAAAGTCTATACATGCATCTTCACTCAAATTCAGTTCCCTGAGGAGCTAATCACAGCCATTGCCTTAGTCTGCATTATAATTATCATAGACTCAGAGGCTTCAGCAATCAGAATTTAATGTTTGCAGTTCCAGAGGCTGGAACTCTCTGGATAGCTCTGTCCAGAGTCCTAGTTCTGGTTTACAGACAGATGTCCTCTTTCTCTATCTTCACACGGTGGACAGACAGATTGTTTCCCATCTCTTTTTAAAATAACACTGGTCCCACAGAACAGCACCTTTGTGACTTTATCAGCTCCCACAGGCCCATCTTCTAATACCTGAGTCCTAGCATGTGATTCTTTGCACCATAACATCAAAGTCTTAAAAAAAATCTAAGATAATAAGAGTCCCCTTCCTCCTCACAAAGAGCAATTGAATTCCTGACTAATGACATGGGAAGCATCTCTGAAACTTTGTCTTCTGTAGCCTGAAGTGTTCCGTATAATGGAAGTTTTGGGTTCTTTGTAAACCCAGTTATGTTATGTAAATTTTTTTTTTAAATTTAATCCCAAGTGTGGGATTTTAGTTTGGGCTGTAGTTTATCCACAGCTGATAATTGTCTCGTGCTGGGTGTGGTCTTTGTCAGCTGGTAACAGTCTGCCTCTTGCAGCATGAAGAGGGGTGTGGTCAAGGACTCTGATGGAGATAAACAGAAGAACCAAGAGAGAAAAAGGGTAGCGTGCAGCGGTGGCTTGTGGCGTGTGTCACTTTGGAGACTGGAGATGGACTGTCTGGCAGCTTGGAGACGGAGGGAAACGTTTCAACGCAGCAGCTTGGAGAAGACTGCTTGCTGTCATTGCTGTTGATACAGACTCGTATTGAGCCCAGAAGAATCCAATTGACTGGAAACAACCAGGAGAGTAAAGGGGTCTGTGTCCCCTCTCCCCATTAACATTCTTTCTCATGCCTAGGGTTAGAGGGGTGGTGGAAGGGAGGTAGAGGCTTCAACACTCCAAATAATATAGAGCTTTTTAAAAACCATCAACAGTTATACTTCAACTGAGTTTAGAAATTTCTCCTCAGAACTCAAAATACTGAAGAACTGGTGCACTAAGACATGAACCTAAAGAAGTTAGTCATGCCACAAGCTTTTCTCAGTTTTTGTTATTTGATCCAAGCATACTTGGAGAAGTGATGTTCTTAGATATTTGCCTTCCACACTAAATTGTTGACAATAAACAGCAGCCTAGCTGCATACAGTATTTAGTGTTCTATCTTTTATAGGGTCATTTCTTGTTATCAGAGTCCTAAGACTGCATGGAGTGTCATGAAAAGGAAATCAGAGTAAAAAAAAAATACCTACTGTAGCAATAAACTAGGATTCTGTTAACCACATAAATTAACTACACCATTCATGAGAGTGGAGCTCAAATCGTATCTTAAAGGTACTATTTTGTTCAATCTCTTATTGTTTCAAATGCTGATTAAATATGAAAGTTACTTTCAGTGGGTACAAACCATATCATTGATGCACATATGAGGGCATATACAAGATTATTAAGAGGAAGAGAAGTAAATTCACAAAGAAGTTTCTGAATGTAATACATTGGTGGTTCAGTTTCTGTTGAAATAGGGCTTGGCTTATTCTCTGATGCACAAGGACCCAATTCTCAAATTTTATCTCCCCTAGAATTCTACTGTCCTTTCTATGCTCCTCGTTGTGCCTAAAACGCTGTTCTTAGGAGGATTATTCAACCGGGCAGGTTCATTAAACTAATCCAATATGAAATATAAAAGCCAAAGATTATTTTACAAACTGATCAATCTTCAGATCACATTTCCTGACTGTCTACTTTCTGCTGGTCATATGCTGAGAATAAAGTCTGGGATAGTGTGACGATGGCTAGTCTCCATCATTCATCTAAATACTAGTGGGGTCTGGGTGCATCTGTGAGGGAGTTTCCAGAAAGGATAAACTGGAGGGACAAAGCCTGCCTCAAGTGTGGGTAGAACCATTGGGTCCTAGACTAAAAATAAAGGAGAAAAAGAGAAATCTAGCTGTGTGCCAGCATTCCTCTTTCTCTTCATTTTAGTCAGCATTGAAGACAAAGCTGCTATCACCACTTTTGCCTTCCAATCAGGATGGACTGCACTAGATTCCAAGGTGAGCCAAAATAAACCCTTCTCCCAGTACAATGTTTCTTGTTCAGTATTTGGTGACAGATAGAAGGGAATGTAACTAGCACATATGGAAATTGTTCATAACCACATGACTCTTTGTTTAACAAGGTAGGAGATCATGGAATAAGAATACCAATTATAACAGATAAATGTATAAGACATGATAATATGAAAAGTACAGGCATCCTACCTGTGGGAATATCAGAAAAGGGAGTCAGTTAACTAGGTGCATAAAAAGGTGTGTGTGTGTGTGTGCGCACATGTGTGTGTATACATATACATACTTATTGGTAATATGTTTATGAAGAAAGAGTACTGCCAGAAGACATTATTCCAGGGAGAAGTATGAGCAATTCAAGCACATAGAGAGAGTTTTATGACTGAATCCTCCTTTGAACAAACTGTAATAAAGAAGCCAGAGGTCAGACTATATGATCTCAGAGCCCCATGTCCTCAATGCAGACAGTGAAAAGATGTGCATTTTCAACCTAACCTTGACCTACATAGAAAGCATCAGGTGAATGTGGCTGCCCATCATAGGGCAAATAAGAAACAATTACCACACTTACAGTCCTCAGACCTCATACAGTCATGCTCTAGCACAGATCCATTTTTCACAGTGTCAGAAATTTTACTTGTCCTTCACTGACCTTGACCATCTCTGTGGATATAATAAAATTTCCCCCTCTGAGCTTCTAACAGTCTCTTCTGTAGCCCAGGTCACTGCCTGTCTTACAAATAATTTTCTGTCAAAACTCAGGTGCCAATATGTCTTGAAAGAAACTGTTTCCCTTTGCTTCATTTTGTTAAACTGTTGTTGTTATTAGTTTAGTATAAAGAAAAGAAAGAGGACTGGGGAGATGGCTCATCACTTAAGAGCACCTGTGCTGACAGAGGATCTGGGTTTGATTTCCACCACGCATAGGGAACTCTCATGGTACCTAACTCCAGGAATTCATATGTAGCACAAGCATACACATATGCAGGCAAAATGCTCAAACAAATAAAGTAAATAAATATAAAAAATGTTTTAAAGGGAAGGTGTTTGACTTATCTGCCTTAGCGTGTGTGTGTGCCATTAATGTCTTTATTACAGTAACACATTGGCTGGAGTTACACTCTCTGAGGCTAGGGCCTCTGATTAGGCTCAACTGTGTGTTTCATTTTGTTTTGTATCTTTTTTAAAAAACAGATTTTTTATTTTAGTCATGAGTGGGGGGGGGGGCGTGAGTGCCTATGAGTAAAATTGCCTGCAGAGACCAGAAAAGTCTTTGCATCTCCATACAGCTGGAATTACAGGTGACTGTGAGCCAATGTGGGTTCTGGAAACCCAACTAAGGTCCTCTGCAAGAGTCATGAGTATCCTTGACCACTGCGCCATCCTCCCAGAGCCAGTGTCTATTTGGAAGAATATTTAAATTGTACATTTTCCTTATTGAAGAATGTTGTATACTCTTCCCGCCGTTGTACTTTTCTGATGGTGCCTCATCTTGAGAGCTGAATTTTTCTTTTTGTACCAAATGATTTTTGGCCCAATATTTTGACCAGATATATCTAGATGCTGAAAATTTTCTAACCAATTTGGGCTCAACGAATTTGCATTATTAAATACACATAATGCTTTAGAGATTAAGTGTGAAATACTGTAGTTTGAATCTGAACTGTTCTCCGTAGGCTCATGTTCTCAATGCCACTCCTTGTGACATGGCTTCAAAAGCCTTAGTGCCTTTGATAAGTGGGACCTGGATGAAAGAAGTAGGTCCCTCCCAGTGGGTCCTTGAAGTGTGTGTTCTTGCTCACAGTCACCAAGATACAAAAAGGTCTGCCACATACTCCTGTTACTATGAATGAAAATACCTCAGATGTCAAATGTACTATGGAGAACTTGGTCTCCTGAAATCGTGAGCCAAAATAAACTTGTCTTTTTTAAATTATTCCTATTAGCTATTTGCTTACAGTGGTACAATGTAACAAAGAAAGGGAACAAGTGAAAACCAAGTTCTGTAAAGTCTCCTAAATGTTAGGAAGAGTTTGTCCCATGTCTAGAATTCATAAAGAGTGGTGTCATCATTTGAGGTATAATGGGCTTAAGCAGCCCTACCTCTATAGCCCTAAAATTTGTGATCTACACAGTCTCTCCAGCTGGCTCCATTTGGTGCCTACAGCATTCCCTGAAAGATGTTCCTTATTTATTCCTGGCACTATCAACATCCTGAGATTTATAAAAACTTTGGGGTTTACCTCCAGACTTTGCATATGCTATCAGGTGGGTTAGCAGGAAATCCAACTTTCTACATATTGCCCTGTATCAGAGCTGTCGCATGAAACCTTGGTAAGAGGCCCCAAAATTCTATAACTATTTCTTGTGCATCCCTACAGAAGAAGTATCATGTAGAATGACACAGCATCCACATGTAGCTTGGCCCATTTCAACCGTGGCTGTAGCACCCGCTGACTGCCTCTGTGGCTGAAGTTGGAAGATTACTTTTCTGGGTGATGCTGTTGAAAAGAGACAAACTTGTATTTTTGCATAATTAGTTTCCCACGTGTGAGGTCTTACACTCCCAGCTCCTTTCTTATTGTTTCAATACAAAGTGCTTAGTTCTTCTTTTAGAGTTCTACCCCTTTAACAAATGTCTACATTTTTCTCTAGGACTCATTTAGTAATTTTAAATGTCTTCATGATACATTCTTGGCCAAACTGTGTGTTTTTCATGTCTTTGTAACTCAGCTTTTGTTCTGGGTTTTTATTATAAACTTAGGCAAAACCAGTAACAATCATGTATATAGCCTAGTTGCTATGCGCTCATGAATTCTCCTCTACCAAATAAATTAAGCCATTACTTTTTAATTCAGTTTCTCTGCAAACTTGAAGACAGAGGCAAATGCAGGCAGATTCTTTGACAGAAAGAAATATGAATGGCCTTCAGGTCAATTCCCAATAGAGTTCTTGTACCCTCTTGAAACCTCATGAGCACATTTTCCTGTCTACACTTCTGTTTGCATTCTGGCCTTCTGACCCCCCATCTAATTATCCCATTACATCCCACTTACAGCACTGTACTTCTCTACCTTCACTCCCTCAACATTTCCAACTGTCTCTCACAAACCAGTTAGGGAGCATGTAATTATACATTATATACAAGTATAAAGCTGGCAAAGAAGATATAAAAGATATAAAAGATATAAAAGCAAGGGAGAGGAAGTTACACTAAGAAAAATTTAGAAAGAGGCCCTTATTTCATGAAGCTTATGTTGTAGTGGTAAAAGAGGTAGTGACGGATAAAGAACGTAGACATGTGACAATGACGAATAGTAAAAATAAAAGGTAAATCAGGGCCAGGAGAACGACAGGAAATCTTACCTCAGAAAGATGCGTTTTAAGAAAAGCCCTATTTTGGGAAGAAAGCAGCTCAGGCAAGAATAGCAGCATGTAAAAAGCCTTGTTGCTTGATACTAACAGACAAGCAGTGAGATGGGCTTGTGGGTAAAAGAGAGTGATCACGAAACAGAGTAGTTACAGATAAAAAGAGATGCAGTGAGGAGACTGACCAGGCAGACTTGGTGGCTGATGTGAGGGGTCCAGTTTCTCTTCCACATGAAGTAAGGACAGAGTAGCATAGAAGAGAGCAGTGACCAGTGACCAGGCAGACACATAAAGTCCACCTGTGGTGGGGAACAGAGTGAGAAGGGACAGAGGGCTGGAGAGATAACTTAGAAGTGATTAAAAGCAATCAAGACGAGGGGCTGAAGGAATGGCTCAGAGGTTAATGCATGCTGCTCTTCTGGAGGACCTGGTTTCAGTTTCTAGCACTCGCATCTTGCTCCTAACCACCCGAAACTCCAGCTGTGGAGATACGATGCCCTCTTCTAGCCTCTGCCGGGATTGCTCTCATATGCACAAACATGCATGTACACATACTTTAAAAATAGAAATCTGTTTAAAATTGCACTAAGCCAGCGTGGTGGTGCAGCCTTTAATCCCAGCACTTTGGAAGTAGAGGCAGGCAGAAAACTCTGTGAGTTCAAGGGCAGCCTCGTCTACAAAGCGAATCCTGAAGTGCCACAAAGAAATCCTGTCTTGAAAAACAAAAACAAACAAACAAAGAGGCAAAACAACAACAAAAACTGTACTAACCCTAAGAGAACTGATAGTGAACTGGAACACTTAGATGTAGCAGTGAACAGAAGAGGCAGACTACATGCCAGTCACTCTGTAATTACCAGTTGGGTGAGGCTATTACATTGGTTGCACAAGAAGACAATAAAATCGAAAGGAAAATAGTGAGTAGACAAGTAAACGGATTTGAGGCTTACCAATAGTCTTGCATCATGATGAGTAACTGCTGGGCAAAAGTCTCAGGTGAGGAGCAGGCAGTGTCTGAGCTTCTAAATTCAGTGAGGTGGGCACATGTTGGGTCATCTACCTCACTGAATTAGGAAGTTTGTGTTGGCTACAGCCTACAGCAGGGACACAGACAGAAAGGCAGGGAATGGCACACTATGAAAGTCTTCCAACTGTTATAGTAGAATTTACATTGTCATTGCCCTCTGACCTTTGTTCTTTTGATCACTGTCCTAGCCCACACGATGTTATTTCTCTAAGTACAAGCTACAGTTTGGATATGAAACACTCATCTCCAAATCTCAGGTGGTCAGGTCTTGGCCTCTAGCCCATATTCCTATTAGTAGAGACTTTAGAAGCTGAACCTCACTGGGTGGACTTAGGGCATTAAACCCTCTCTGTTTCTTAAGTTGATTTTCTTAATTATTTGTGTCAGTAATTGAAAGTGTATGACTTATAGAGGTATTCTCACATGGGGCTTAGAGTTCTCAGAGAAAATACAGGATGGAGAAAAAACACAGAACCTTATTTTATTGCCTGAAAAGAAAAGTCCACCCTGAGCCACTAGGGAGTCTGTCACACCGTTTGTCATTCCTTTCTTTTCATAGTAGTGAAAGTTTTGCTCTTTGTGAAGTAGGTTTCTTTGTGTCTCTTTCTCTCACCAAAAAAATAAATAAATAAAAATTTTGGAAATAAAGTTTTGTCATGCCTTCTGCGAAAACCCCTCTTGTGCAAAGCAAATGAGCACCCTCAGGCAGCACTGGATGTTCACACTCCCTGTCGCTGTGATGGAGCCTTTCTTCCACTGAGCACTCTCTGCGGCTTCCACTCCAATCCAGTCCACTGAGGCCCCTAAACTGGCCAGTCACTATTCAGCTGGCCAAGATGTTGAGACAGGGTACCATGCAGCCAGCTAACCTCTGGCTCACTCCATAGCCAAGGATGGAGAATAGCCTTCAACTTCTGAACCTTCTGCCTCCACTTTCCAAGTACTCGGACTATAGACTGTACCACCACAACTTATCGAAAAATTCTTGGTTTTTTTTTAAATTTGGTTAATAGATAAATGAATATTTTAAGGCATTATAAAACTGGACTTCTCTTATGTGAACAAAAGTCTTAGTTTCACCAAGAAGTCTCAACACAGAGACCCAGAGGAAGATCAGGTGTGTCATCTAAAGCTTAATTCTTTCCTGTGTTTTTTCTCAAAAGATGATGCAATTCAGGGCTAGTCTAGGGATTGGCTGTCAGTCCTGCCCTATCTTAATCACACCCATGCACTGAACTTGAGAAATAAGACTGTCAGGAGAAGGAGAAAGAAGATTCCTATCTGGGCACAGAGCAATTTAATACTATTAATTCAACTACACTAAGAAATGTGGATTAAATGCTAATTGCATGGTAAAGAATTGGCTCTGCTGTGTATACACAGTGAGTATGACTGGAGTGACACAAAGCTCAACACACCAAGTTGACCGTGTGGTGTACATAGAATAAAGGAAGAGCAGAAGGGAAGATTCTGTTGTACTAAACGGAAATGGCACAGAAGTCATGGGAATCTCTCTGTGGCCAAACAGATGCATGTGGTAGATTTGCAGATGAACAAAGAGTCCAGCAATGAGAAAGATTCAGGGAAGTATTGAGGCATGAACTCTACAAAGCCTGAATGGGTCATCCTAGAGGAGAAAAAACAGAGACTGTGTCACGAACATCCTCACAAGCCTGGTAAATATTAGTTTTAATCTAGAAGGCAGAGGGAGAAAAAAGATTTAAGAAAGAAAATACATTATGAATATTTTGACTTGGCAAAGATAAGAGACAGTACAGCCATCATCCATGACAGGCAGCTTCAAGGTTCAAGACCAAGATTAGAACAGAAGAGGTTGAAATCCATGGATTGGAATAAAAGCTAAGGCATGAAAATGTGCATGATTTGAAAATTAAAGGTACTATGTATGTATGTATGTATGTATATGGGAAAACACAGGTGAATCTTCCTGCCTTGTATGTCTTGGGTAGCAAAATAATAGGTGATTCCATTTGCCAATCTATTATGTGTCTCGCTGTTGATATAAAAAGGTGACCATTAGGAATGTGGCACTTGTAGAATGAAAGCACAGGTTCAGGTGTCCAAAGTCTGTCACATACAGAAATCTTGTCCAGAGGCCCAGGTAATCTACAGTTAAAACTTTGAGAGTGGTTGCTGTCATTTATGGAGAAAACACAAAATGAAAAAAAAAATTCAGCTCCTGAGAAAAGAACTAGAAATTGAAATGGATGGACAGAGAGAACACGGTATCAGGAGGAAGGAAGCTATCTAAGGAGAAGGGTGTCCTGGAAGGCGAAAGTCATAGTCTGCAGGAAGAGCGGGTCATCAATCATATTAAGTCTCACAGAGCTGATGAAAAAGCTGCCTGTTTGTCAATTGGAAGGCGCAAACGTTCATTTCTATGGACTCTGAGAAAATGAAGCCAGGATTGTTTTCAATATCCTTAGTGGTAGAGGAGAGAGACTTAGGGCGTCTGCTAAAGCAATGCAAGGGCCTGGAGAGGGCTTCGCTCCTGTGAGAAGAATGTT
The DNA here is from genome assembly GCF_964271855.1 of Acomys minous. Classification (NCBI taxonomy): domain Eukaryota; kingdom Metazoa; phylum Chordata; class Mammalia; order Rodentia; family Muridae; genus Acomys; species Acomys minous. The sequence goes on along the minus strand of NC_140485.1, from coordinate 126,600,190 downwards.
AACAAGTCACAAGGTGTTGAAACACCAGAGAAGAGGGACATTTTAAAATACAGAAAAGGGATAAATATAGAGGAGACGAATGAGGATGAACGTGCAAGCTCCAGATCTGCTGTAAATAGATGCTGCTTCCCGTCAGGCTAGAGAAGTGAAGACTTGAGTGTGAAGTTTATCCCACATCAGCTACAGTTGTCTTTGGGATGTAGACAGCACCTCCACCAGCCAATAGAGAAAGGGCACTAGAAACTTGGACAGGGTAGTCAAAATCTTGATACAAATATAATGACTAACAGCATGCTAGGTAAAGACAGATAAGGATCTTCTTGAATTTGGGAAGTGGTATCCCTAAGTCAAGAAACTCTTAAATCTGGTACCAAAATTTGTCTATTACTTTCTCTAATTTTGAGTAATTTGCACATAGAATCAGGAAATTGATTCTAAGACTTACATAGAGACTTACATAAAGTATAGAGAAGCTATACTTTATTGTATTTTATATGTATGTCTCAGTATTTATATGCATGTCTAAGGATGTCTAAGTATTTATATTTATGTCTAAGGATGTCTAAGTATTTATATGCATGTATGTCTAAGAATGTCTATTTATATGTATGTCTATGGATATAGGTGTTTATATGTATAGGTGTATATATGTCCAAGGATGTGACAGCTAGTTGCAACCTAGAATGTGCGTCTCAAACTATGCATAGAAGAAGGCACAAATTCTCAAACTCTCAAAATAGAGAGGGGGGGAATGAGGGATGAGTAAGAAAAAGAGATAGTAACAAAATATTATAACAGGGCCCAATTGGAAAGTCATTCTTCCAATTTTGCCACCTTTAATTTACCTATCCTTAGAAAGGAGTTGACATCTCGCTTTTCTTTTGGAAGGAAATAACCACCTTCATGTGCTGCTGGCACTAGCATAGAAGGTTTCATTAAGAGCCCTCTTGGACCACTCAAACAATTATGTCCATCAAGGGAGGATACGATAGAAAGAAGTTATGTTCAGAGAGCACACAGTGTTGTTAGTGTTATGCTTTAGCAATCAGAGAGATATGATAACACCCTTTAGCATGCCTGTTCCTTTAAGAAAATCAAAGGAGAGAAAACATTTTAGACTACTGTCTCCAGAAGTTAAAAGACATTTAAGGACAAAAAGACTTGATTTCAAGCAAAAGATTACAGGAATCAACAAACTCCTGGTTTTGGTTTTGGTTTTGGTTTTGTTGTATTCACTAAACTCATTAGCACAGTTGTGGTGGCACACGTATTTAATCCCATCACTCAGGAAGTAGGGGCAGGCAGGTCTCTGTGAATTTGAGGTCAGCCTTGTCTACAGTCCAGAGCTACACAGTGAGACCCTGTCACAAACAAACACAAAACTGATTAACTAATTAGGCCAAAGAGAAATGTCATAGCTCCCAGAATACAGTGTTTCGATATAACCAGTGTCATTCTACATCTGGATGGGTGGCCTGTGGGTCGGTCCAGGTGCTATTTGTCCCTGAGTGAGATTAAACAGACCTATGCATGAGGCCAGAGGCTGAGGCACTATTTCAGCTTCCCAGTTTCACTAGGGAAAGTGAAAAATGAATTTCCACTGTTGTTACAGTGTAGTCCCTTTATGAGATGGTGATAGACCAAAGAAATTCCATTTTGCTTAAAATTCCCATTTCTGGATTTGGGTGACCTACTCCTGAACCCCAGATCTAGAAAAACCCATAGAAGATACACTTGGTACAGAAATATAGAATATCCAAACAGCTGGAAGACAGAAAAGTACTAAAAGTCAAGACACTCCCCCAGATCTCCCAAGAGTTATTTCTTAGAAGTTAATCATCTGTGGTTTGATACCAGTCTTGTACTGGACAAATACCAATTAGGTCAAAGAACAATCAATAAGATACTTGCCAAGCTGAAAACCCACTTACAATCTACAAAAGCTCTTTCCTACTTGTACTCAGGGCTTACACTTGATCTGTTGCATCAATGATAGCGTAGGCCCAGTTTAAGCTGCAAATTAAAAGACCCTTGTGTGTTTGAACCCATATCAGCTCCTAGTATTTATTGGGGTTTCATTTAAGCCCAGCACAACAATAGTTGGTATCAGACAGCAGTGGAAAGACTTAGGAGCTCCACAAGCCCATGATGATACCAAAGTGTTACAGCTCCTTATTTGAGCTGCTGTGCTAAGCATGGCGGAGGTAGCAGGGAGATGAAACCTGCCATCAGGCAGATCCAGTGAGACACAGGCTTAGTGGTGCTTCATGGGGTTCAGCACCAAGCCAGGGGCAATGGAGCAGGCTCCAGCAGCAGCAAAGGCAGTTTTCCCCAGAGGAAAAAGAGTCTTAGAAGGTCATGGTGGAGGAAAGGTGAGAAGGCAAGATAAATAAAGGCCAACCAGCCTTTATTTATAAACCTTGGGCAGTGGGAAGGTGTTTTGAGGGTGAATGTGTGTGCTAGGACTAAGGGTGCTAGGATACTTAATCTACATACAGTGGTACAGTATCTCATTGACATACGACAACATGGGGCCCTACCACAAGGAGAAAACAGTACTTAATTATCCTGTGGATGAGGGGATAACTTCTAGGTATGATTAGAGGTCATTTGCTGGAGGCTAGGATCTCTTCAGCATAGTGTGGGTGTACTTCCATGAATTCCCTGTGCTTGTTGAACAAGTTCCTTATTAGGAAAGGGTCCAGCCAAAGAAATAAACGCCTTGCCATACCAGTTAAATGAGCCCATGATTGACGGCTGTGCACCATGCCTGATCTTGAATGGCTGGTTAAAGTTTTAAAGGCTTAAAGAATTATTACATCCATCCTTTTCACTTACAGATAACAAAAGCACATGCCCAAGAAGAAAGGTAACTGCCACTTGGTCATCGTTACTAACAGCTGCTTCCAGAACACAGCATGGATCACCTCACAGGTCATCTCACCACCCCCAAAGAGATCCTCAAAGCTCTGAGGCAGCAGACCTGTGCAAAAAGTGTCTTCAATCCTCAGAATGGTGAGGAAATCACTGATTTGCAAAATAATGCTAATTTCCCTGGACATAAAAAAGCTGTAGTTTTCTAGTTTAAACCTCATACCTGCCCACCCCCCACCCATTTGTTGTTACTGTTGTTTTGTTTTGTTTTTTGCATAAGAGCATTTGGATTATCTCAAAAAAAAAAAAAAAAAAGGAAAATGTCCAGCCTGTAATTTTCCCTGAGGGCTATGTGACATTCCTTATTGGATGAGATGGAGTGGGAACCCTCCTGAGAAAGGGGAGTCCACCATTATAGACCGATCAAAATGGCTAGCTAGAGAAGTCAGACTTCAATCTTACCCAGCAGACCCACAAACCAGTACTGGTCAATAAATAGCTGCTGTTGTGGGAAGGGGAGGGGGGAGGGGAGACTGTGAGGAGAGGAGAGGAGGGATTTGTGATCAGGCTGTAAAGTGAATGAATAAATAAAATAAATAAATAAATAAATAAATAAATGGTAAAAAAGAGAAAGAGCTACTGTCATCTCTGCCTTCTCTAGAAAGATCTTCAAACAGAAGAAAGAAAGAAAGAAAAAATAAAAGATGATAGATGATTGATAAGTTTTAAATGACCAATGTGTTGATGCACATTTCTAACAACTATGTTTCTTTTATATGCACAAGAATAAAATTGCTTCCTTAGTTTCTTGGCTTTGTTTGTTTCTTTTGTTGTTGGTTGGCAATAAAAACATTAACCATTAACCACAATATTAGAAAAATTATTTTCAGAGTTTCAGTTTCCCCAGTAGTCTAAGATGATTTAACTAAATTGCAGATGGAAGTGTAAAATTTCCACTAAAATTAGATGATCATAGTTACTTGAGTTTCATAAACAAAATAATTCTGAGGCTACCAGAGGGCATGGTTAAAAAAATGCTCTTAGGGCCAGCCAAATGACTTGCCACCATGCCTGACAGGGTGAGTTTGATCTCTCATGGGTAGAAAGGGAGAATTAATTTGTGGTGGTTTGAATAGGTATGGCCCCCAAAGATTCATGTGTTTGAACACTTGGCTATAAGGGAGTGGCACTATTAGGAGTAGGTGTGGTCTTACTGGAGTAGGTGTGGTCTTGTTGGAGTGGGTGTGGTCTTATTGGAGTAGGTGTGGTCTTGTTGGAGGAATTGTGTTACTATGGAGGGAAGCTTTGAGGTCTTTTAAGTTCAAGCTTCCTCCAGTATGGCTCACACTCTTCTTCTGCTGCCTGTGAATCAAGATATAGAACTCTCAGCTCCTTCTCCAGCACCATGTCTGCCTGCACACCACCGAATTTCCCTCCATGACAATAATGAACCTCTGAACCTGTAAACCAGCCCCAATTAAATGTTGTCCTTCATAAGAGTTGCTTTGGTCATTGTGTTGCTTCACAACAATGTAAACCCTAACTAAAGCATAAATCCTGAAAGCTGTGCATGTCCACACCCCAAACCACACAATATAACTAAATTATTTTAAAAAAGAAAAGTATGCTCTGACCGATAAGCAATGTACAAAGACAGGAGGGTGGACAAGCTGTAATTTGCCGAATAGAGCTAAAGATCCCTTCACATACTATAATTCTCTAAGTCTACATTATAGTCTGTAGCATGTTTCCTACAATTAGGCAACTAGTTTGTAAATGGAGAATTCTCCATAAAAAACTGAGAGTGTAATTGGCCATTGCTGTTGAAAAATAATAGTGGAGAAAATGGTCTTGCATCATTGACATTAGATATGTCTTTCATGGGTGAGATATTTCCTCCTCAGTTTATATAAAATCACCTCTAGAAATTACCTAAGATGCCATTGGGTAATGCCAGTAAAGCTGGACATTTTTATTGTAGTTTTCAGTTTCCAAAATATTTTCCAATTTAATTTTTCTCATGGGTTGTTGACATTTCACAATACCCTGCTTGGTGAACAACCTTACTCTTACTGACAGCAAAAAGCTTGGTATGTACTGAGGGTGGATGCATTGAGTGCCCAAGACTCCCTGAACACAGTGTTTAACACCAATTCCAGATTTGTTTTACAGTCCGTTGAAGCCAATCCTTTACAGAAAGTAGGTTTTGACAGAAAGCAGAAAAATGCACAAGAACAGAAGGGAGGAGGAGGCAAAAAATGGGGAGCTTCTCATAGAGGCAATCAAACATTTTTATAAGTAAAAAAAAAAAACAACAAAATCCCTAAGGCATACTTAATTGATTCACATCTGTGTATTTCAGCACTTTACTTTGATTTTAATAATTATATAATCAGCTTTGCTTCCTCCGATAAAAATCGTTCATATATGCATGATTTTCCAACAAGACACATTCTAGGGCTGCCATAACGTGATATCACATGCAGAGTGGCTTAAAAACAGAAAAGTATTTTTATATACCTGGAGGCCAGAAATCAAGATACCATCAGGACTGATTCCACTGAGATCAGTCTTCTAAGCTTATCCACCCGGGTCCTCACTGGTGCCTTTACTTGGACTGTTCTTGATGGGTGTGTGGAGAGAAAGATTTGTCTGCTGCTTTCCTTTTTTATGAGGATAGCCAATCCCTTCGGGCCTAAATGATGTCATTTAACTTTAGTTACTTCCCTAAAGACTATATCCCTCACTGTGGAAGTTAGTATTTTAATGTGGATTTGGAGGGATCACAAATTTGTATGTAGCACATTAAACAATTCTACCAAGTTGTTCAAGTCAAATTGTAAGAGGTAACCTTGATATTTTCATTTCCTACCATTCTACATTTAGCCCATATAATCTTCAAAATATGATCATATGCCTGGGATTTCCCTTTGTTTCCCTAACTATGGCCAAAGGCCCAGCTATCTGCTCTAAGTGTTCCTTTGGCACAGCAAATAAGACAGATCTTCTATATACACTATCAGTGACTTTCCCAATCACTTTGAAGTCCATCTTAACTCATTCCTAGACTCAAGAAGGTTATAAGACTCAAAAAGAGTAAAGTTAGCTGCTCCCTTATAAGTAATGCCCCCCTTGTCCATGAGGTTCTTTTCCACCCAGTTCCCTTCCTGGTCTTTAAACATGCACAGTCACACTTCAGGGCCATCTGGGCAGTCTCCAGGGCTCTAAGTTAATTAAACATTCTGATAAACAATAAATCTATCTTAGAAAAATAAGGCCATTTATCCACGAGATATATTTATACTAAACACTAATTTGTTGTTTATTTGAAATTCAAATTTAATTGGGAACCCTACAGTGTCATTTGCTAAATCTGGCAATGCTACTATATGCACTTCTTAAGATGCACATACTACAGATGAAAAGGGGCAAGTGGGTGCATGGACTCAGTATAAGGATTTCTGCCAATTTAAAAATTGCAAACCATAAGATGGTAACTTGCCTTTTAGAAACCATAGAAGTGCAGCACTGAAGAACACAGGCCAATCCAAGTGAGTAATGGACGTGAAGTCACTTTGTTAGTACTTTCTGGACACAAAAGAACAGCAAAGAGAACAAGCCAAACCTCTAATTTTTTAATTATGTGTTTGCTTGTTTATTATTTGGTTTTTGGATGGACAGGGTTTCTCTGTGTAGCCTTGGCTTTCCAGGGGCTCTCTGTAGACCAGGCTGGCCTTGAACTCAGAGACCCACCTGCTTCTGCCTCCCCAGTGCTGGGATTAACGGTGTGTGCCACCACTGCCTAGCAAGCTAAATCTCTTTCATCTGAGTTTTCAATAGCACCTTCACTTGTATTTTGCAGAAGGGAGGGGCGGGGCTCTGCCACAGCATGCTTTGAGTCTGGATTCATTGCAGGTTCTTGGCATAGGGACACCGTAGAGCACAGGTTATGTCACAAGATAGGTGAAGGGTGAGTGTTTAGTTTCATCTGGTTGGTCCTAAATTAGTTGAGGTAAAACTTAGAAAAGCAGCTGTCCATAATTATTCAAGTCCTCACCTTTGCGACTTCTCATCCTGCAGGATGGTTGATAGAGACAGTATGGGGATTTCCAGAAGCCTGACTGACAACAGGCTGCCTTCTGGGCGTGGCTTCTTGGAAATGTTACTGGGGGTAATATGTCAGGGCTCTGTTTTTCTTTATAAAATGAGGCTCTCAGGCCTGAAGATAGACTAGGCAAACCAGTGGGCCCTAGACACATATTAGAACTGAATTTCAGTAAAATGAAAAGCCACTGTATCCATCACATTAACCACATCCTTGGCACAAGCAACCATGAATGGATAGCGGCTACCAAATTGGATAATGCAGAAGGGGAAGATTCTCCACAGCACCTGAGAGATGCTAAAATGTCTTTAATCTTTGCTCATTAGACAACAAAACACCTCTAGAAAAATGCTGCACCATTACCTCCCCACTGAAAAATCTCCACTTTCTCATGTTCCCTCAGAGTCCCATTTGTTCTGTTTTTCCAGGACACCACATCTCTCCTTCTCTGCCTTAATTAGCAGGCTGTGCTTCTGTCCTGCTATACACATTTCTAGTTTGCTGGGTTGATGGTCTCCTTTTCTCAGAAGCAGTTTTTTAAAAGTTGCTCTAGTGAACACTTATCAAATCATCTTACTCTGCTTTCCTAGAATTCCTTTACTCCTGCTGCCAACATTAGCCAGAAGCCAACATACCATACAGTGTGCTGGCACTCCCAAGCCCCATGATTTCACTGATGGGGATCAGTCCCTCAGATGGGAATTAGGTAAGAAATTATTTAGTCTCAAAGAACAGGAAATCTTTTATTTCCTAGGACAGGGGTCTGCAATGAGTGACTATAACTTTGTAGTGGAACATGGCAGCCACTGTGTACAAAGCCAGGCAGCTAATGCAGAGGTAGTGAGAGGGTAAAAGGAGACACAGATGAGACATGGGCTCGGACTCAGGTTTCCTGCAATGCTACAGCCTTGATTCTCATTTCCAAATCCTGGACATCCCATTGCCCCCCAAGCTTAATGGCATAACCCATTGTCCTCCCAGTATCTTTTCTTTTGGGCTTGGAGTAATTCAAATTAGTTTCCTGTGATTTGCAAGCAAATGAAACCTAACTAGTATGCACTGGCAAGGAAAATGTTGAAGGCATCTATTTGGGCCCTTTGCTTTCTTAAAGTGTCATATATGACTACCAAGCTCACATTTTTGAGACAGTACAAGATTTGTTATACCTAAGGGCTCATCTCTTGAGAGGAAATAAAGGAACCCAGAGCACCATGTGGGAAGTAAGTTATAATGGGTTTAGCATAAGATACTATGATTAATATTGCCCACATTCCACGTCCTCCAGTAAAAAAAAAAAAATTAAAGGCAAAAGAACATTTCAGTAACATAACATTTTTTAGATCATTAAAGTCCATAATCATTTTAAAAACATTTCTTACTTTTAAAATCTCTTTATTGTTTACTTACTCCATAAATATTTATTAAGCATCTTTCTACCGAATGGGTACCAGAAAAAACATTGGGATTTTTTTTTAATTATAGCATTCAAACTGCTTCTGAGTTTTGTGTTATCACAACATGAACAGATGTGAAACACCTTCCTGGAGTTGATGAAAGACGTGCTGGAAAGGAAATCCTAACCTTTGCAATGTGGCTAAGCATCCTATACTGTGTGGACCTCAGAGCACTGAAAGTAGCACCCTGTAATAAGGAATGTATTGAGGTTATTTTTATAAAATTGTGTTTGTTTCTGGTAGTTTTTCTTCTAACCCAGCTATTACACAAATAATTGACTCTTTTATATTTGTTTATAAAGCTTTACAACACAATCTTGAGCAGTTTAAGCCTGTTCTCAGCCCTATATTTTATCCTGACTCCATCTTTGCCAAAATCCTTGAGTTACTTGTTTTTTTTAGTGCTTTCTTTGCTCCAGTTAAATCCTCTTATTTCTCCTGTAGCTCTGCTGTGGTTGAATCCCCTGTTTCCTTCTCTAATTCCTCCTCCCTTGCCTGGTAGAAAGTCCAGCCATATTCTCTCCCATGCTCAGCAATTGGCTGTAAGTTGCTTTACTGGCACACAAGGGAACAATTGGGGAGCAGTGTTTACAAAACATTGAGGTGGGAGATACTCAGAAACAAGGATTGCAACCAGATATTAGGGTACAGAAATCAGCATTTGAATTACACAATAACCTTATGCCTAGAGGAATGTCTCCTTTCCTCCCAGAACCACACGCCATGGCTTGTCTCCTTCGTCGGGAAGTCACCTGTTCTCTTTCAAAGATGAATACATCTTCTTTATCCCCCCTCTAGCTAATAGTTCAATTTCCTGTATACAAGTTTTATGTGCAATTTATTTACATGTTGAGTAAAAGACAATCTGGTGAAAAATAACCTCTTCTCTTTCCCTAGGGGAATCATGGTGTCAGTGTTCCAGCTGCTATGTAAGCTGAAGAGCCAGGCTTTAAAGTTTGTTATGCTACCTGTCCCTGTATTCATAGGTGCAAGTACCTAGTTCACACTACACATGCCAGTATGGAGTTGAACATGAGGGACCAGTGCTATAAAATTACTGCTGTGAAGAGCAAAGGTGTTATTTTCTTATTTGTTGTCTGGTATTTTTATAAGTAAAGCAATACCTCTAGTTTTCAGTTTGTAACTTAACAGGAAATAATCAAGTATTGTTAACTGAATCAAAAGAGAATTTGAAAAAAAAAACGAAAGAATGATGGATAGATGATAGGTAGATACATGATAGATGGATAGGTAGATGGTAAATAGACAGACAGATAAAGAGATGGTAGATGAAGACAGATAGATAGATAAACAGATAATAGATAGATGATAAATATCTGAAGATGCTTGGCAAGTAGATAAAATGCATTTGCATCCTATACATCAATAAAATGTCTTATTTTGAGTATTATGTTTTCAATAGGGTATGTTTCTAACAACAAATCCTAATAAACAAGAGTAGTGTGCATAAGTGTTGGGGTTTTTGGAACTTAATTTTGCATATTAAGCTATAAAATTGCTCAGTCAACAAAGATGATTAAGTTGACCCTTATAGATTCAGATCCTCTTTAGAGCATATGATCCCACTTGCCAACATGATACGAGTCTCCTGAGAGACAGGTCTCTGTGCACACCTCTGTAGGACTGTCTGGATAAGGTTCATTGAGGTGGGAAGCTTTGCTCACTGTGGGTAGCACCACTCATGGGATGGGATGCTGGACCTTAGCTTAACATGGGCACTTACCATTCTCTGCTTTTGTTCTGGTAATGGAATCTATCGAGGTCCCTCAAGATCCTTCCATTGTGACTTCCCCAATCATGATGGTCAATGACTTTTAACACTGAGTAAAAATGAACCTTGTTTCGCCTTGAGTTGCTTTCATCAGAGCATTTTGTCACTGCAATGGGAAAAAATAACTAGGACAAAGGATACATTAGATTTTCATTGCTGTGACAAAACACCTCTGAAAAATTAATTTAAAAAAAGAAGAATTTATTTTGTCTCAAGTTTTAGAGCATAGTGTCCATGGTCACTTGGCTCCTTTAGTAACACTGAGTATCACAGAGGCAAAAAGAGCAAGCAAAGCTCATCTCATGCTAACTAGGAAGCGAAGAAAAGACACAGGGAACCAATACACTCTTCAAGGCCACGCCTACCATGACCTCAAACTCAGCATCACCTCCTAATAGTCCATTGAGTCCTGAATTCACCAGTTAATTAAGTCATTGATGAAATCAAGGTCTTCATGATCTACTCCCTCTCCAGGACCCACTGCTGACACTGTTGCGCTGACATCACATAAGAGGAAACTCAGTCCTGGTTTGATGAAGTGAAAGCAAAAGCTCAAGAAGAAAAAAGAAATCTCTGGATATATAAATTCACATTTCACTACCAAATGCCTCTATGGGTCTCTGAGTGGGTATGTTCCTAATAGCCTGTGTACTTCATTCGATATGTTGAAATGCCACCCTGCTCAACTACTCCCTGATATTTCATTACAAGCACAAATCAGCATCCTTCCCTTAAAGCTGCTGAAGAGAAGTAGTCTTTTCTGAGTACTGTAAATTTTATTACTTGTTTCTATACATTGTACAGGGTGACCAGTGAATTAAAAAGATACAGAGATGAGGGAGATGCAGTAAGATACTGAAGGAGCATTCATGGTGGGGGGGGGGGGGGCAGGGGCAGCGAAGCTACAACAGCTACTGTTGGGGAGAATTACCACAGAGATTCTTCTTCAATAAACCCTTCTTTCCTTTAAATTAAATGTTCAGAGGTATTTTGTAAGTTTCTTCTTCAGAAACAGGCATCTAAAGCCAGGCCAACTACAGAATATGGCATTGAAAATATTACAGCTATTTGACTGGGCATTCTACTTGTGGGGGAGTTGATCTTTATAAAGCCCTCCTTCCTTCCAACTATACTCTAGACTGGCTTGGCAAAAGGACTTAAATATTTTATGAGGCTTTTTCTCTTCTTCTTGAAAGTTTGATGTTAATGGTATAAAGAAACAATGTGACAGTTTGCCTGCTGCTAAGCTCCTTTTCAATAAAAGAGTTTAACCAATTTTATTTATTTATTTATTTATTTATTTATTTGAGAGCTTGCTGTGTCATAATATAAACTAGGCATAAGGATATACAGTTGTAACCCTGATACTCAGGAAGCAGAAACTGGAGAATGGCCCTAGGTTCCAGGCCAGCCAGAAGTATATATCTCAGCCAGAAAACTATCTCATTGAAACAAGCTGGGCATGGTGGTGCAGGCCTTTAATCCTAGCACTCACTCGGGAGGCAGAGGCAGGTGGATCTCTGTGAGTTTGAGGCCAGCCTGGTCTACGAAGGGAGTCCAGGACAGCCAAGGCTACACAGAGAAAGCCTGTCTCAAAAAAGCAAAAACAAAACCAAAAAACAAAAAACTAAAGCAAAGCAAAACAAAAAAACCTAAAGCATTCATGATTTGGCTCAAAGTAAACGGTATTAGCTGACATATGCAAATGTATGAAAATATATTTATGCAATTAAAATTTGGCCTCTTTCTTCCCAATCGTGATAGCTATCATTTCTTTCTCTTGTTATCATTTTATTTGCTTTCCCTTTGGTAGCAAACAATACTAGAGTTAGCAAACATCTCGTGTCAGTCCTGCATTTAACAGACACACATCCTAATTAATGGTCAACCATTAACTACCATATTTCTTTTTACTATCCATACTGAATTTAGGAGTTCCAACCTGGTCTTAGTTTGTTGAAGTGTCTATTGGTAATAGATGTATAACTAGTTGATTTGAATATTATAAAGTACTGCTTTCCTCCAATGGATCCTCCTTATGCATCTCCTGGTGACATGGAGATGTTCTACCAACAGGCTGTGGCTGACTGTCAATCAATCCATTCTGCAGAAGAGCAACTTGCAGAGTGTTGCTGATTCTGCTCGTAACCTAAGAGGCTCCTGACCAGAAGTAACACTTTCTTGTACTTTCTTCTTCTCAATCTTATACACAAGGTGATAGAAAATGAGTCAGAGAAGGTCGACTTTTGTTATATAGGTGTATTTTAATAAATTTTTATATTTATGGTTTGCCTTGTCTTTGAAAATCTGTAAAAGAATTTGCCTATCTACCTGTTCTAAATCTGAGGGGTGACTAAGTATCCAAGGTAAGAATTTGTCAGAATTTTTACTCGTTAGTGGTTATGGCTTATACAGGTTTTCAAATTCCTCCTTTTAAGTCAGTTATTCTAATGTATCATTTTCCTTAGGCATATCTATTTAATCTAAGCTTTCCCTTTCTTTTGCTCATGGTAAATGTAGCTCTTATTTTAACATTTTGCTCTGAGCATTTAGTAGCTGTTGAGGGCTGACTTCCCCTTTTGCCTAAGGTTAACAAGTCTGTGTTCACTGCCCCTCTATGGTAATGTGACGCTTTGGCTTCTTTGAATCCTTCCACTGAATGTGGTAGAGGGAACTGCTGTGCTGTGTTGGCGCTTTATGGTGCCTTTGAGTCATCCATTATCAGAAGAAGCCCAAGAGCTTCAACACAAAGACACCATCATTTCCATGGTCTGCATCTGCAGTAGCTCCCACTGATTCCTGTGAGGCCAAAGGGAAAGTTCCGCCTTCCGACAACACGTAGATATGCAAAGCTGCATTTTATATGCTCATTTCGAATTTCATGATGTACAGCAAGCTCTTACATACTTCTTGGAAGCTTTTAGGGCTCTCAAGAAGAACGGTCTTTTGCATTACATAGTTCAAACATCAGACAAATGCAATCAATACAAGTTAGTACGAATACTCTAAATGAGACCTGGGTAAGCACTAAAAGTTATCTGTTCCTGAAAGTGTTCATCCAGGACCAAATGACGAGTATGTGCCTCTATGCTGCCAGACAAGAGGGGCTTTCACTTGTTTGCAAATAAACAACAAAACAAGAACAGCATAACAGCATAACAAAACTCCCACCCTCTCCTCTGCACCTCTGAACTGCACCCCAGCCCACTCCAGACCCACCACACATACCGTTTACTTTTCATGATTTTCTGGTCTTCCTTCCTGCCCCAGGGCCTTCTTTGCTGCCTAATACTCTAGCATTTGTAAATCAATAAATCTAGTGTAATTTATTGTGATTTCAATATCCATTTGCAAAGTGTTTTGGATGTTCTGTACTTTCACTTCCAAATATTCTCTCAGCCTCTTCTGCACCATGCAATAGACTTGTAATTATGGCAGACTTCCAATAGGCTTCTGACTCGCCCTTGTCTGTAAAGTCCACATTCCAAGATCCCCAGTGGATGTCTGAAACCATAAATATTATCAAACTCTATGTATGCTATGGTTTCCCCCTACACAGACATCCTTAGGATAAAGTCAAGAATTTTGAGAACTCCTATTTGGCACATTATAACCGATGATGATGATGATGATGATGATGATGATGATGATGATGACGACGATTGCACTATTGGAAGATTTAATCCAATTGCCCAAAATGGCTATTGAGTAAGCGATGGGTGAATAAGGTAAACAGCATAGACACACTGACAAAGGAATTATTTACATCCCAGGTAGGACCCAGCCAGACAATACAATGGTCTGCATCTACAGCTTATTATTTGTGTCTAAAATTTTTCTTTTAAGATTTTGAAATTATAATTTATATATTATAGTTTTACTTTGAAGAACATCCTTAGGAGATCCATATGAAAGTACATAGGAATGTAGCCATGGCCAAAAATTACTTTCACATGTTTAGGAAAATATATTCGGCCAGGATTCAGAGATAAGCCTAAACAAAGAGATAAACACAAATATGACGAAACGCTAACAAATCCAGATAGAAGGTCTGTGGGTGTCAACTACACTGTTGCTTTTTTACTTCTTTTGAACTTTACATTTTTTAGAGATTTGTGTACGTTTATTCAATTGTGTATGCATATGTGCGCATGTGCGCTCATGCATAACCACATATGAGCATAAGTATGTGCAGGTAAATGTATCTGTGTGCATGCAGAAGACAGAAGAAGGCGCTGGATGTTCTTCTCTATCCAGCTTTGTCTATTCCTTTGAGACAGGATTGCTTCCTGAGCCTGGGGCTCACATCTTCTCAATTAGACCAGAAGCCAGCAAGTCCCAGTGGTCCTCGTAGCTCTGAGCCCTTCAGAGCTGTGGTTAGGACAGGAGACTTGGCTGGTTACACAGATGCTAAGATCTAAGCATTTGTCCTCACTAACACAGAGCAAGAGCACTGAACCAGTGACCTGTCTTTTCACACACACACACACACACACACACACACACACACACACACACTGAAAATTTCTAGCATAAAAATTTGGGCTGTGTAAACTATATCGTGATCAAGTTATTAGGCCCATCCCCAAAATGAAAGTATATTTAACAATGTTTGATAGTTTGAAAAAAATTAAACCACCCAACTTCAGAAAAATCTAGAGATATTCTAGATGGAGAACAAAAAGGACTTACATATTCAGGAAAAGTACTAACAAATACATATTCACTTGTGATTTAAACAAGAACATTTAAAAATGGGGACTAAAAAGAATTTATGTTCATGTGGGTAAAGAAATCTACTCAAAACTCCATAGCCAGCATAATTCTTAGATGTGAAAGTGCTATTAATAAGGAGAAAATACTGGGCATAATCTTTAAAGGAAGAAATAAAAATGTCATTTGATGCAGAAAATAAGATCATCTCCGTGGAAAACCCAGTAGACACATCTGTTTCTGGCATTGCCATTTATCACCAGTAACTGGAAGTACATTCTTTCGAAACACCAGACATTCTGGAAAATATAAGTCTCTTCCAACAACTGTGAATCCCAGGGGCCCAAGCAAAAATAAATAAATGAAAAGAAATAGGAAGCCCAAGTCCACCCTGGAGCTGTGTGCAGTGAGGGAGCCTTTCCTGACTACTAAGGATATTTGGCTTTAAGACCTTCACGAATTAGAACTTTAAGTCTTCTCGTGCGTGTGTGTGTGTGTGTGTGTGTGTGTGTGTGTGTGTGTGTAATATTTACTTATGCACAGCCAGACAATTCAGGCTTTTGTTTGCATGAATTTGGAGTTTGAAGTTGTACTGCATGGACTATATGTCATTGAGGACACATGAGACATCAACTTAGTACTCTCCAAGTGCCTCCCTAAGAAAATACACACATTTTCTTTTTTTATAGAGTAATTTTGACATGTATATATGTATATGTATGTATTATATACACATGTATGTCTGTATATGCATATATATACACATATATGCATGTGTACATGCCTTATGTATATATGTGGATGCACAATCCCCTGGTTACAGGTAGTTGTGAGCTGCCCACCTGGGGAGCTGGGATCTGAATACAGGTTTTCTGAAAAAGAAACAAGTATTCTTAAATACTTGAGCTATCTCTCCTGCCACAATATATATATGTATATATATATACATATATATATTAATTATTGATTTATAATCTTCAAAGTTCACAGAGTTCCCCAAATTTTGCCCACCATAATGAATTTATAACACAAACTTATAAAAGGCACAAAGAAGTAAAGCAAACTTAATGCCCTAAAAACTTAAGATCATAGAATTAATGAAAACTAAGACGATTCATGTTTGTAGAAAGAATTTAAATTTATCTACACCATAAAATTAAAAGCTCAGTTGACAAGCCAAGTTAATTAGGGCAGCTAAAGAAATCATTTATAAAATGGAAGATAAACTCAAGAAATCAAGACAATTCATCAAAGCCCATTGAACATGTAAAAGTATGAAATAGAAACAGTGAAATAGACGTCATTAGAAGATGCGGCACATATGTCCTTGAGTTACACTGTGTTTCAGAATGAGAAAAGATAAGATTGGGGGAAAGGTTCTATTATAATTTCATTTATGTGCTGTGATGAAATACCTGACAAAAAGCAACTCGGGGAAGAAAGGGTTTGTTTACAATTCAAGGCTTCGGTTCATCACTACGGGGCAATTGAGGCCAAAATCTAAAACACCATCTCTACACTGAGGTGCAGAGGCAAAATAAATCCCTGGACCCATACTTGAGAGTTTGCTTCTGTTCGGCTATTTTTTTTTTCACTCTTATACTGTTCAGGAGCTATAGAATTACTTACAGAATGGTAATATGTACCATCGGCTGGTCTCATTCCACTCCCGGTGGTAGCCTGGGTTCTGAGGTCAGCAGGCCAGTCCAGCAGTGTTTGCTTCCAGACAGGAACAGAGGGACCTTGAGATCTAAGGTCCCATAACCCAAGGAGTGGCTTAAAGCACGCAGGGAACGGCCATGCACTAGGTGAGGCTCCCGGTCTCACCAGGGGAGGTGGAAATTAGTTGTTTCTGTCAGTTCTTTTTAAATGAGATGGTATCAGATGGCAGTAGAAACTTGGGAGTTCCAAAAGCCCATGACAACACCAAAAGTGTTATTACAGCCCCTTGCCAAGCTGCTGTGCTAAGCGTGGCGGAGGATGTGAGCAGACACCAAAAAACCACCAGAAGACAAGTCCAGTGAGACACAAGCCTGGTGGGCCTGAAGGCAGGTTGCGTGAGACATAGACATGCCTGGCAAGTGCTTCAATGGCAGGCAGCATCCAGCTTGTCCTGATGGAGTCGGCTTCAGTGACTGCCAAGGCAGTTCAGTTCCACCATTGCTGCCTGACAAGCAGTTAAGCCCTGGGCACCTGGGCATCCAGCAGAGATTCTTCCCCTAGAATAAATGATGAGGCTCAGGTGATTATAGTAGAGTGAATTGGAACATTATAAACCTAGAGTGAATGAGGACATTATAAGCCTTTATTTTCATGAATCAGGGACATTATAAATCTTGGGCAGTGGGTGGGGTTTTGAGGGTGAATGTGTTTGAGTCACTGGGGCTAGAGATACTTAATCCACATGTAAGAAAACAGCCCTATCATAAGAGAGGGATGGGGGGGGGGGGTCGGGGAAGGGGGCAGAATCTCCAGGGACAGTTAAAGTCAATGGTTGAAAGCTAAGAAATCGCCAAACAGGTTTCTCATCAGGACAAGTTCTTTAATCTTCCCTGGGGGCAGTGTGATGCTCCTTAGGGTATCTGGGTTCCCAGATCAGGAGAAGAAGGAATGCTTCTGAGAAAGGGAGTCTGTTATTTTGTACGGATCTATTCCTGGGCATATACCCAAAGGATGCACCATACTAGCACAAAGACACTTGCTCAACCATGTTCATAGCAGTTTTACTGATAATAGCCACCAGAAACTGAAAACAACCTAGATGTCCCTCAACAAAAGAATGGATGTTTTAAAAAAGAAAGGATGGATTTTTTAAAATGTGGTGCATTTACACAATGGAATATTACTCAGCAGTTAAAAATGGCATCATAAAATTTTCTGGCAAATGGTTGGAACTAGGAAAAGAATTATCTTGAGTGGGGTAACTCAGACCCAAAAACATACTCAATTTTTTTTTCTTCTTAGAGACAGGGTTTCTCTGTATAACAGAGCCCTGGCTGTTCTGGACTCACTCTGTAGGCCAGGATGGCCTGGAACTCACAAAGATATACCTGCCTCTGCCTCCCAAGATCTGGGATTAAAGATGTGCACCACCACCTGCTGCCTTTTGTTTGTTTGTTTGTTTTCTTTACTTCTTGTTTTGTTTGTTTATTTGTTTGTTTGTTGTTTTTTAATGTGTAGACCATGATGCCAACAAACTTGTGATCCTTCTGCCTCTGTCTCTGTCTCTGCCTCTGCCTCTGCCTCTGCCTCTGCCTCTGCCTCTGCCTCTGCCTCTGCCTCTGCCTCTGCCTCATTCAGCAAATCCTACCAGTATATGTCACCACAACTGGCAATACACTCATTTTTTTTTATTCTTGTGTAATGATTTTATTAAGGTGATTTACATTGAGTTTTCCCCATTTAAAACAATGCAGGCCATTAAGTTTTTTCAGTATACTTAGTTACATTTTTAACTCACAAGTATTTTTGAGATTTTTCACAATAACCAAAAGATTTTTGTCATGAACAATTGTTTCTTTCTTCTGTAGCAATCATGTCTCATGCTTACACAATGTACAAATATGTCTCACACTCACATAAATGTTCATTTCTAGTTATCAGAAGAGGTTTTACTTTTCAAAGAGATTAAGGTAGAAAGAGGAGTAGAACCAACAGCTATTTCTAGGGCCTCCCATTGCTCTGCCTAGAACGTAATAATGAATTTAATGAAGATAAGTACTATTTATAGAAATGTTTTTTTAAATATTTGTCACCCTCTGATAAGAGCTTACATATAGCTCATCTGAAACATGAGCAAGCAAGTGCACAGCATCATAGTTACAAACATACAAAATAGTTGGCATCATTGTAAAGATCAATTTTTATCACCAACGTGTTTCAGTTCACTAAGGAAACATAACTATTTGAACACTATGAGGACAGGACGCATGAAGAAGAGCTAATTCCTCATAGTACTCAGGAATCAGAATTTGGTGAACAACAAGAAAGAAGAGGCCAGCTGCCAAATGGACTTTTGAAGATGAAATGTCATAATATGCTGCTGGCAATGGTAAATATACATATTACGATCATTGTCTTCCATAAAAAAGATGAAAAAGTAAATATCTAATGGCATTTTCATTGTGTTTTATATGCCAACATTACATAGCACATTGCATACCCTAGGCATATTCTATCTACAGACATGAACGTCACATCTAATAACTCAATGGACAGAAATTCTAACATCTTCCTTTTGTGAACAATATTGGTTTTAGATTAAAATTTTTGCAATGTATATTTATTTTTAAAATTGTTCTTCTTGACAGGAGACAACTATTACTAGACTTGGTGGACAGATTCACCCCTCCTTCATAGTTACCTTTGGTCCTCACCTAACATTTCCCACACAAGACAAAAAGAGAAGCACTGCAGTTACAATCCTCAAGGTCCTTAATACCATACGAAAGGATGGAGGGTAGAGGAGCATCACAGAAGACTAAGTGGAAAGATGCTGAGAGCCAGAGGAGGAGCAGAATGAAGCGGTGCCTTTGGACATGGAAGGACCATTGCACCCATGAACTCATGGCAGCTCTAGTTGCCCACACAAGATTAAGCCAGTCAACATTCTAGGATGAAGGGGGAAGAGGTTCATGAACCCCCACTCCAACTGAGGGATTACTATCAATTGGTGGCTTCCAGAGGAGACAGAGTAGGTTTTCTTTAAGGATGTGGCCCTTGGTAAATGGGCACTTTCCAGTGGATGGCCCTGTGCCCAGGGTTATATGGGCAGCACAAATTGGAATGTGTGTGTTTACTTTTTTCAAAGGAGAAGAAATGCAAGGGCATAAAGTTAGGAGTGGGGAGGTGCAGGGTGAATTTAGGAGGAGTTAGGGAAAGAAGTAGAATGGATGTGATCAACATACACTGTTTGAAATTCTCAACAGTTAATAAAAATATATTCTACAAAATGGTAAAACTGAGACTTGTCCAGAATTTCTAAGAGCCATATGGACATCCTGAGTAACAACATATTGGTCTTTTTTTATTCAAAGCAAAGTAAATAAAAAGAAATTTATGATAAGCAAATGAATGTAGGATACAAAAAACCTTAAATGAAAACAGACTAAAAATATCCTTTCTGTTGGAACAAAATGAGTTAGACTAACTAAGGACAGGTGAACATTAATACTGAAATCAGAGGATTAGGTCACATCTGAAGAGTCTACAATAAGGAATAAAGAAAGAAGCTAAAATAAAGACCGCACACAGACACAAGCACAAATACATGGTATCAGGGCTCACACACGGATTCTTCAAGGAGAAAAAGAACGAACTGAGGCTGAGGGCCATTAGAAGTTAATCTCACACTACGATTTCTCCTGTTTAAAGGAAACAAATATGATGAAATTCCGCCAGCAGAAATATAGGCATGTGCTGTTCACTGTGTGTTCTAAAGTATATTATCTTTTAAAGACCTGCCAAATGTGTGCACACACACAATAACTCAGTAAGCTTGTGTGCGTGCACACACACACACACACACATCCCCCCCCCACACACACACTAAACTCAGTAAATATGTGCATACCCACATTAAACTCAATAAACTCTCATGAAACCTTCACAGCTAAGCAGATGATGTTAAAAATTTTAAAAATTAAATAGTTTGTACTTTTTAATTTAAATATTTCTACTCTGTTTTGCTGTCTGACATGGTACCAGGCATTAATGACAGAGAAGGTAACTAGTGTCCAAAGCTTGATCAAGGAATTACTTTGAAACAAGACTAGGAGACAAAAGAACCACCTAGCCTTTTCCTGTTGTAGTTTTAAATGCCTAGTAAAGACAAAACTAAGTGAGCAAAGGCCACCATGGGAACCTTTAGCCCTCAAATGCTCACTGAGCCCCTTAAATTTTTGTTAGAAATATTTGTGCTAGCATTTCTTTTGACTTGGCTCATTGTCTTCGGCTAAGGTATAACTTGCTGGTGAGCTGTTAAAGTAAGCTGAGCCTAGCTATATTCAGGTGACTAGCCATACCTCAGCAGAGAGGAAAATAGATATCTCTTAGTATTCAGGTATATTGCCAAGATAACTGGAAATGGACTGTTGTCAAAAGCCGGGAGCTAATAAGTTTGTCAGTTGGAAAAAAAAAATACATGTTTTGAATAGGATCCCCAAATCTCATTCTGCAGGTGAATTGAAAGCTGGCTCAATCTGTTTACTATACCTGAAATATTTTCTTTCAATCCCAGACTGCTGACGTATTTTAAATCACCCACCCCTTACTATTCTGACAGTAAACGCCAAATAATAGGAAAAGGAAAGGAAAAACCTAAGACTTTCAACACTTAAAATCACTGTCTTTAGGTTACACAAAGTTATAGAAGGGTTTGTTTATCATTAACAAAATACAATTGTAGTACTAATTTAATTAGACTAAGTATGATTATAAAGTTGAGTATTTTAAAAGTTGACTACAGCCAAAGAGCTAGTCCTGTCTACATGGAAGCTGGAATCCTAACTGCTTTGCCGTGAATGTCACTGAGTTTTTCCTGGAAGTCATTGTTGGGGACAGGTACATAAGAAGGAAAGGCTCAGAGGGACAGCTGGGGCCTAAACCAGGGAAGCGTCAGAAGGTATAAAAGAAACTACACTGCCCTGAGATACCTTCTGCGATTCTCTCAGACCTTTTAGCAAGAGAATCAACTAGTGCTAGCTATTCAGTGCCCTGAGGTGTATAATGAGAGATAAACAGAAGCCCATAGCTCAGCTTCTTCTCCATAATCAACTGGTGTCAATGCCAGGTGCTGGAAAGTACAACACTTCTGAGGGCATCATGTAGGAATTTAAATTCTGGCTCTGCCTGTCTCTTAGCCTAAGACTTCAAAAATCTCAGTATTCTTAGTATTCTTGAATCAGTAAAAAAGTTCTCCCCTTCTCCCAATACCCCCCTCTCTCTTTAGCACAATTGTTAGGATCAGAAAATCACACACACACACACACACACACACACACACACACACACACACACACGTATGCTCCTCCAAATAGATCTACAAAATACAAACAGAAGCAATACTCTGATACCCATCAAAGCTTACTAATTGGTAACAGTGATGTCTTCTAAAATATTTGGGGCCATCATCCACTCTTTACATGGTAGCATGGAATTCACTGTGTTGTCAAGATGGGTGACTAAAGTGTGTCTTATCTCACTTTTTGTTATTGTAAATGAATACCACAGATGAGATCATTTTTATAGCGAAGAGGCTCATTTAGTTCTTGGTCTTGGAAGAGCAAAATATAGTCCCAGCATCTGCTTAAAGCTTGCTGACAGTAGCCAGGCATAGTGATTCTTGCCTGTGATCTCCAGTATTTGGGGAGGCAGAGGCAGGAGGATCTCTCCGTGAGTTCAAGGCCATCCTGGTCTATAGCATGAATCCAGGACAGCCAAGACTACACAAATTACAGGCACTTTCCAAGTGGGATAGAAGCTACACACTTCCATAAATTCAGGGAAATGAGCATCTTGCCCTGACTAAAGCAACCAAACAAACAAACAAAACAATCAGACCAAAGCACATCACTATAAGATCACTGAACACAGTGAGGAGAGGAAAGTTGTAAAGCATCAGGAGATGGAAAAAAGAATGACTACAGGCCTCATGCCAGATTAAGAAAAAAATAATAATAAAGCCTTTAACACTAAAGTATTTCAACTTCTGAAAGAAAACTGCCAATAAGAGTCCCATGACTAGCAAAAAGAAAGAAAAAAAAAAAAAGCAACAGCAGCAGCAGCAAACTTTGGGAATGACATGAAGAAGCATCTGGCATTTATCCCAAGAAGGGAAAGATGGTTCAACATACAAGATCATCGATAGCAGGAAGAAAGAGACACAAACTATAATTACCACATCTACACATTTTAAAACAAAAAAATCAATTGTATATATGCAATGGACAATCTAAAAATGAAACAGAGCAAACGCTCTATTGAGAAGAACGGCAAAGAGGATAAAATTGTGATGAATAAATATAATCATGGAACAGAATGTCAATATATTGAACCAACAAAGCAAAAATTGCTGAAAGAACTTAAAGAACTTAAAGAAGACACAAAAGCTAGAAATATCAGTGGTGCCCATGCATTGACTGCATTGTTGCTATGATGTTGTTATTTAAAACAAATAATATGGTTAAAATTTGACCATATTTTCCCTTCTGCCAAGTCTTCACAAATCTCCCCATCCCTTCCTCCCTATCCACCATTAAGTTCTTTCTCAAAAAAAATAACAAAAACCCAGTACAACATGACAACTTCCCCAAAACCAAGAAAACAAAATAGAAACTACATCCAAAAGAAAAAACAAGCAAACAAAACACCAAACTGCAACAAAATAAAAGCACTCGCACACCTGTGGAGTCCAATTATGTGTTGGTCAACTACACCTGAACATGAGGCCTATCCTAGAGTGTTTGATGTATCCAGTGTTATTCTATTGGAGAAAACTGATTTTCTGTCTTCCAGCAGGTATAAATTACAGTATAGGTGTTAACCTTTACCTTAGTGGCCAGGTTTTCATTCATTCATTCATTGTTCAAAACATAATGAAATAAATTATAATACGCTTACCAGCTTGCTGACACATGTATTTAACAAATATATAGGGAGAATATGTTTTATCCATGACAGTCAGATTTTATGAACAACCTCCTATCGTCCCGCCTAGCCCTACCCTGGGATATTTTTTTCTTAGCAGGCAAGCTAAGCCACAGACACAAAAGTCTGTGTCGTTTGATTACCAGTTAACCCATTAATTAGAAGCAACTTACAGGAGGCTCCAAGAGCAAATATAACTTCATTCCAAAATTAATTTCTAAGTCACAGTGAAGAAAACCTCAAAAACAAACAAACAAACCCTGTTTCAGTGATAAGAGGAGCACAGAGCCCAAATACTGGTTTTAAAAGTCAGAGGCACTGGCAGTGTTTGTAGCAAGCACCGCAAATCAAAGGTGAAGCTATGGCCACTGTGATGATAGGCAACTTCTGAATTGCCTGTGGAAATAAGAAAGCTGTGACCCTCGCTAAGGTCAGAAATCCCAATGTCTGGTTCCCCAGTGCTTTAAAACATACCCTGTGATCAACAGCATCAGTTCTGAATCCAGGAAAAAAAAATACAGAAGAATGCCTCCATCCATGCTTCTTCCTAACAGAGCTTGGGAGGTTTTTTTGTTTGTTTGTTTTGTTTTTTTAGTTTTTTAATTTAATTTTATTAATTTATTCTTATTACATCTCAATGGTTATCCCATCCCTTGTATCCTCCCATTCCTCCCTCCCTCCTATTTTCCCCTTACTCCCCTTCCCTATGACTGTAACTGAGGGGGAATTCCTCCCCCTTAATATGCTCATAGGGTATCAAGTCTCTTCTCGGTAGCCCGCTATACAAAAAGAAGACCAAATTTTCACTCTCCAGTTGCCAAGCGGCTGCTTTACTGGATCCAAGACCAGCATGGCAGCTGCAGGTCATGGTTTGTGAAGGGCTGATGTGATCTCAGAAGCATCTATGTGGAGGCTTTTTCCTTTCAGTGCTTGATTCTAACCACTGTCTACATGGACCAAAATTGATGGCTTGATTTGAGTCAGGGTTCAGAATCACACTTCTGCCACATGCTGGAGTATGAATTTGAGGAGGGAAAACCACCTGATCCTATTTATTTCCTTTTTCTCATATGCACATTGTTTCTCACAGAGTTTGGTTCCCTGGCTCGGGAGGTGGAACCAGTAGGCCATGGGAGGCACAACAGAAGTGATACAGTGTAGCGGACTTTTTGGCTACTTTATTGGGTTATTTTTCCTACTGCCTTAACCACCTCATCCTTCCCAACGCCCCTCCCAGCACACTAGTTAGGAGAGAAAGAAAGTTACAGGGGAAATGGAGTATGGCTACATTAAACTACTTCCTGCTAAGTAGGAGCATCAAATACCTTGGGACAAATTTGATCTTCATCATTAGGATATCTCCAAGCAGCAACTAGCAATCCAGCAAACAGGAACAAACAGCAACAGCAACAGGAGCATCAGGGGAGCATCAACTGCCCGAGCTCTTCTGAGGCTCGAGCCTTGTATACCCTCCGAAGAGTCCTCAGAATTCCAAACATAAACTAGCTACAGCTGGCAAAATCACTCCCGTGCCAGAGCAAGAAACAAATTATCGTCAGCTGCTGTGGACAATTTGAAGCAGCCCCATATGCCACACCTGGAATTAAAACAAAATAAATTCACATAACATTTCTGTGTTTTCAAAGGAACCGAAATTCTCACTACAGTCCGGCCATTGGATACAGAGGTCATGGGGATTAAACAGGAACATAAACCTCTATTGCAGTCGTTGATACATAAGAATATTCAGGGAATAATCTGGGCATAGTGGCTTATGCTTTTAATCCTAGAACTTGAAAGGCAGAGGCAGACGGCTCTCTGTAAGCTTAAAGCTAAGCAGGTGACACAGCCAATTTCAATCCAGCCACTGCTACATAGTGAGACTTTGCATCAAAAAGAAAAAAGAAGAAGAAAAAAAAGAATACTCAAGAAAAAGAAATTTGAAAGACAGGGCCTTTTAAGAAACGATTATAATGAATGAAGCCATTAGTGTGCGCCCCAAGGCAAGGACACTAATGTCCTTGTCAGAAGGAATTTGCACAAGTGGTCCCGTGACATACGCACACATGAAAAGCAAACCCAAGTAAGGATATGGCAAGAAAGCAGACATCTACAAAGCAGGAAGAGACCAACCTGGCCTGACTTTCGCTTCCAACTTCCAGCTTCTAGAACAACATCAAATGTTTCTGTGGCTTAAGACATTTGTTGAATCATTATTACTATTTAATACATCCAGTCTGTGGTATTTCACTATGGCAGCCAAAGCAAAACTAAAGCCATAACAAAACCAATACAATACTTAATCTCCACTAATGAAGACCATTGGCCTACAGGATGCAAGCAGCGGAGAGTATGTGTTTACAAGAAATACAAGGCAGCAGAAAAGCACCTTCCCTGTTGGTGTTGTAGGCTGAGTAACAACAGACAATCAAAACTCCTTTGCCCACATCCTTACCACTGCTATATTACAAGATCTCACGTGTATTCTTCACAGTGTTTGAGTACAACACACTAAATCGTATATTCTGGAAATTCACCTAAGGCACGCACTCATGCGCATGCCCACACACACACACACACACACACACACACACACATACACACACACACACAAACAGAATAGGATGCAGTTGACTTTTCACAATATGCACATGATACAATAGAACTCTCTAGAAGGGAGTTGTGTGCTCCTGAGACTGCCTCCTATGACTCAAGTGGGCCCAGAAGTGCAGGGCTGTGGCCAGGTTTCTCCTGTGGCCCAGAGATGTGCCAGCAGCTGCAGGCTAGGACGGAGAAAGCTTTCCGTTCTTACACAAAGAGTTTCAGAAGAGTCGATAAAAAAGAAGGCGGGTGGCATCCAAAGAACACAACGAATGCCCTGCTTTTATTAGGAAAAAAAAAAAAAAAAGAATCAAGCGCATTTCGGAACTCCAAAGCACGTAGATTTTTGTCTTGTTCCCTGGCAACATGCTAGCACGGGATTATTTATACTGTGGATGCTAGGCTTTCAGAAGAGAGCAGGAAGAGGTAATGGGACAATTAGGGCAGAGAGAGACCCTGCAATGTACACAGGGTACAGTGGTTCAATACCAGAGCCGCAGCCTGGGCAGGCTTCTCTCTGAGGAGGATGGGGGTGGGAGTGGGCGCGTGGGAAAGACTTTGGAAACTGGCCCTCTAAGTGGCAGATGGGAGAAGGGGTCCTTTAAGACAGCTTCCTCCTTACAAGAAGAGATGTCTGCTTTGTGTGCTCCTGAGCTGAGTGTGCCTGGCTCTCTGATCATGCACATCAGGAGAGTGGCACACCATGGCAAGCGTCTGGCCTTTTCCACATGGAGCAGAGCAGGTGGAAAAAACCCCTATCCATCATCTTCCCAGTCTGCAGGATAACTAATTTCTGTGAACCTGAGGGATGCTCCTTCAGAGTAATGTAGGTGACAGAAGAATACAAATGGCCTGTTTATGGTTGTCACTGCTGAGCAAGCGGGGACAGCCACCTAGGTGGACACCACGTAAAAGCCGACAGGTTTTAATATTAGGCTGTCTAGCAAGGACATGTGTGTTAGAAGTTTTCAGAGTCATGTACAACCTTGGAGGGTGTCTCCTTTTATCCTTCATCTTCAAACACAACAAGCCTAGGCTGTGTAGAACAGTGTATATCTGTTTCTTTCCTTCAAATACTGGAGAACCAGCTGTGCTGGGTGCTAAGCTGTATATGGGGGGTGAGAGTGATTTCAGACTCTCCCTGGGAGGTACTCAATACATACCCAACACAGCTGAGTGCCAGAGGGAAGAAAGAAAGAGTTTCTCTCATGTTGAAAATGCCAGTAGGGAAGATTAAGGAAATCTGAAATATCTGATTGAAAAATTCCCAGTGAAGAGAAATTTTGTAGCTTTAATAACTTGATCTCCTACAAGGATAATACACTCTTTTTCATCTCTTTCCCTTGGGCCAGCCCTTTGGCTCGAACGCATTTGGTTACTTATACCTTACTGCAGGTATTGGGCTCCTGCAATGAATGATCCAGTTTGCTCATCTTCCTTTTTAATCCATCTACTTTATCAGCTTCTGAGAAAAGCAGAGGGAGGCAGCTTGGAGGATGAGAAAGGGAGAGTGTCCCAGCGTCTCTGCTCTGCTGGGCAGTCCTTGTGAGAGTGAGAAGGCAGCATCAGTAGCGGGCAGATCAGTGCCTCTGAGAAGTGAGAAGAGTCGACATGTTGAGAGAGTGATGTGAGCTGGGGAACTGCATTGAGGCTGCCTCTTCTTTGTGGATGGGTACCATAGGTACTCACTGCTCTCAAGCGGCCTGGGAAACAGTTCAGGTGGGCATCTGCATGGGCTGTCTTGGTAGAGGAAAAGAATAAAGGGAACTAGGGTCTAGACAGATAGAGGGTCTGATGTCCCAGCAGGAGTGAGAGAAGATCCATGAATTCAAGGGCTCTGACCAAGGCAAGGAAGATGTAAGAATTACCCATTCCAGTTCCAAACACCAGCCGAGAATATTGCAGAAACCCGGGGCAGTAAACAGCACTGAGAGGAGTGACATGCCTCAGGGGATCTTGTAATACTCCAGGTTCTCTAGTGGAACAGAACTGTAGAAAAAAAACGTATTTATTATTAGCTGGGCTCACATGATAGAAGCCACTGCTGTCTGTGTACTGAAATGTCTGAGAACCCTGAATCCCTTCCATCCACAAAGCTGCCTCGGCCATCTCAGTCCAGCCCTGAAGGCTTAGGAGATGCTTACATGGTCCTTGATCTCTCCTCCACACTGGAGCCCCAAGGAGCTAGAGTACGATCTCAGCAACAGAAATAGACACATTTGCCAGCAAGATGATGCGGAGGCAAGCCAGAAAGCAGTATTGATTGTTTTTTCCCTTCAGACCTTTTTCTCTCACCGCCCCCCCCCCCCAGAAAGTCCCATTGACTGTGCGGAAATATTGTCCTGTGGGGTCTTCAAGAAATGCCCGCCCAGAGCCATATCTCTTAGTGGATTCCATCCCTTCAAGCCGACAGTCAAGATTAACCATTACAGGTCCTTTGCCCAGCATCTCAACAATAACAAGAGAGGGAGAAGATCTGCAGAGCACAAGCGTCTGAGACACAGTGGCTACTCACATGACAAAGGCAGCTGAAGGTATAAGGCACAGTCATTCTTTGGCTAAAAACTTCGAGTTCATTTTTCCTTGTTTTCTATTTTTATCTACTACTTAGATTTTCTATGAGTTTGAGCTGTTTGCACAATCATAAAAGTAGGTGATAGCCATCCTAAAGTATTAAACTGGACTAAATGCATTCTCTACCCACTATACAGGGACACATGCTCTCCCTCGGCTACCTAGTGATGATGGGCTAAAAATAGGCTCCGTCGTACAAGAAGAATAAAGGGGTTTGTTTTTCTCCTCAAGGCTCAGCTTAGGGTGAAAAACAAGTGTATTTATTATTGTATTTCAAAGCACACAGATACCATGGGGGCCTTTCTGCCCTCTCTTGACCCACCCAGTATGTGTCTTTCAGAAAGGAACGAGTCCGGGATTCCTGGCTTCCCACAGCTCTTGCATTTGTCTCTTGTTTATCTTTCCCACCATTGCCCGGCTCTCCTTACTAAGATAAGGATTGATTTTTAAAAAATTATTTTAGAGTTTAGAAAACAATTATTTTCTTTGTGCCTTTTGTAATCTTTGCAAGTTACTTTATGTCAGATGTAGTTCTTATTAAACATTCCCAGCAACCTTTAACTGAACTGCCAAGGGCATTCAACAAGTAGAAGCCGGTACTCCTGACAAAGACAACAATCAAAGGAAACAGAAGGCCCAACATGATGGGTCCTATTTTGGCACAACTGCCCCTGAGAAAGAGCTAGCCCCTATTGGGAGCAATGTGCTAAGAAAAATATTCTGACTTTAGTTCACAGCATAGTATTATTACTAACAGCAGCAATAATCTAATGGAAAGAGAAGAAGGAGGAAGAGGAGGAGAAGGTGGCGGCAGCATCACCACCAACAACAAAGCAAATAGAAGGTACCAAAAAGTCCTTGAAGCAAGCATACTCTCACCTCTGCCCCCATCCATCTTCTAAACCCAGGGCCAGCTTCTCTAGGCCCAGGAACCTTTCTCCAATTTCTTTAGGTTCAGGAACCCTTCCTCCAACTTCTCTCAGATAAGTTCAGTCTCAACTCCCTGCCCCCTTCTCCTCATCCCAGGAAGGGACAGCAGAGCCTGTTCAGCACAGGCCTATGATTGTTGTGAAGCCATTTGGACCCAAGGACAATGCTGGCCTACTTAGTTGTCATTAGAAATTAGGTCCCCTGGACTACAGATCACTTCCTGCCTCTGTATCTCTTTGTGCTGTTGAGTCTGTCCTCTGAGATCCTAGGGCACTTGCTCTTCCGACTCACTCCAGGCAGGCTCCTTTTGATCTCCTAAATGTCAATATTCTACTGACTTTAGTGAACATCACACTACTTGTTCCTAATCTTTTCCCTTGTGTTCCTAAGTTCCTTTGTGAGGTTGATACCACTTACTTCATTGCCTCCAAAGTTGAGGTATGAAATTCTACCCTATTGCAAGGCTTCTAGAAGTCTTCAATAGTAATGCCAACCCACCCACCACAGAAAGATATTTGGTTCTGTCATGGATTGTTATATGGAGGGTGAATGGTACTAGTATCAAGTAGGCAGTTACAAGAGATGTTATAAACAGCCTATAATGCACAGAGAAGTCCCTAAAGCAAAATATTACAGGGCCCCTAAGGCCAGAGGTTCAAGGGCTTTACCTTAGGGAAAACACCTTTACAGCTCCATAGGTACCAAACAAGAGAAGGATGCTTGACCCCACCTCTCCAGTGCACCAGCCAGGCATCCCTCCATCTACACCTTGATGTCTTTTCTTTAAACTAGGTCATGGAATTGAAGGGCACAGATGTTGAAATAGTCACTGCACAGATGAGGAAGCTGAGGACCCAAGGGAAGACACAGCTCCTCCAAGGTCAGGCAGGGAGGCTGTCTGTCTGGAACTTAATGTTCTGTTACGATGAGAACTCCTCATTAATCTCTCTGGCAGGCATGCTATTTAGAAATGGAAGCTAGGTCAATCTGACAGGCCCCACTCCTGATGAGTCTGCTCTGTTTGTCTGTCACCTCCAAAGGACAGCGCAATGTCATTTTTCAGGCAGGCTTCTGAATTATTTTTGAATTGTTTGAGGTTTGTGTTTTCCCATATTATAAACAAACACTGGCGTCATCCCCCATGTGCCTGCTTTGTACTTAATTTAATTTAATTATCATGTATTACCTTCAGAGGTGACATTTGCCAGCCTGATCGTAGCATGCTAACACAATGAGGAAGCATTAAGGGCTTCCGTTGGGGATGGACACAAATTTGGATTTGGCATTACATCTTCCCTTTGGTGGTAGTGACAGAAACCCGGCTCAAACTATCTTATGGCCAAAAAGAGGCTGAAGGGTTCACATATCTGGAAAGTGGCATGTGATGGCTGGTTTAGTAAGAGTGGAGTCAGGGGATTCAAAAAGAGAGCATCAGAGTTTGTCTCCCATTTTTCTTACCTTGTTCCCTGCTTCCTTCCTGAAATAAACAGTATTTTATTCAAAGCAGTAGTTTTTTCTTATGTGGCAAAAGTGTCCCTAAACATACCTGCTATGGCTTGGATCTGAGAAACCCCAACACAAGATCTTGTTTTGAACACTTGATGGCTTGTGAGAACACTGTTGCTGGAGCATGACAACACTGTTGGGGGAGGCTATGGAGCCTGTTGGAGGTAGTGTTCGACTGGAAGAAGTAGCTCTGTAAAGGGAAGCTCTGGAAGGTTCTGTCCCACCCTCAGTTTCCACTCCACTCTGCTTTCAGAGCTGCTGGCCTGGCAACTGTAAGCTATGGGTTCTGGTCACCATAGACTGATCTGCCTGCAACTCTAAGATTGGTCCAAAGTAGACCTTTCTTCTACTAGGCTGTTTCTGTCAGGTACTGTGGACAAAGCAACACAGAAGGCTCTAACAGGGTGGCAACAGGGGGAGCTCAAGGGCATGGCATCTTCTTACCATCACTCAGGCTAGGAAGAGCTCCATCAAACCTCACATGGCAGAGAACACTGTTGCTCCTTGGATTGCCACGCCAAGCAGAAGCACGCAGAGTGAGAAAAGAGGATGCTACCTAAGAGGTTGCTTCACCACAACAGATGCTAGCAACTACATTTGTAATGAGCCATCACCACAGTCACAGTCCCCTAAGGAGGAGCAGACAGCCTTTTGTCATTATGGGTTACTTTGCCATTTCTGAATACTAACTAACCTGAACAGTGTACCTCACTCTACATAGTTACTGTGAAAATGATCCAGGGTGAGTCAATGCCTTATTCCCTTTATTATTAAGTATACTCAGTTATAAGGATATACTACCTTTTATTTTTCCACACCCCTCTGCCATTGTTGACAATTGGGTTGTTTCCAGTTTGGGATCGTAGGTGCCCTGCTCCCCACAGGAGAGCTGTCTGAGCCGTAAGTCCCCATCCATGCAGATGAAATATAGTCTAGCGATAAAGCATTCTGGACACAGAAGTCAGGACTGCAGGAGAAAGTGCCCTGTATAAAAGCAGGTCTTATATACTGGGGTGAGCATATGAGAAAGGGGAGTTTTCAAAGCACAGAGAGACACAGGAAATAGGAACAGAAAACAGGGAGAGCCATGCTGTGATCTGGTGGCCAGAAGCGGCCAATAGCTGGACTAGGTGGTTTGAGTAAGACTGGACCCATAGACTCATGTTTGAAGGCTTGGTTGTCAGGGATTAGGGGGTGTGGCTTTGTTGGAGGAAGTGCGTCATTGGGGGGTGGGCTTAGAGCTTTCAAAAGCCCAAGCCAGACCCGGTGTCTCTCTGCTGCCTGTGGCTTCAGATGGAGAACTCTCAGCTTCTTCTCCAGCACCACGTCTGCCTGTGCGCCACCATGTTCCTTGCCATGATGATAATGGACTAAATCTCTATAGGCCCTAAAAGAGGTACAGTCCTGCTGACTACTGCCTGTCAGCTTTGTTCTACTGTGCCAGCAGATACCACTGCAATGCTCAATATGGAAAGCTCATACAGCCAAAATTGTAACGTCTAAGATGCCTAGAAGATAATTCCAAAGAATCATAATTCTGAAAACACAGTCTTGGAAGGAAAAAAAAAGCAGTCAAATTTATTAATAGATATTTCAATAAATTACTACTTAGTTTATTTTGCTGATAGCTTTCCATTCGTTTCTTAGAGTCTATGTCAGTTTGTTCAGTATTTTATATGTGTTATGCTAGTTAATGGTGTTAGCTTTTAAATTGCTTCAAATTTACTTCAAAATTGCTTCCAGTTGCTTGTTACATTTTCACAGTTTATTTTTGAACAAAGCCACATTTTGTGAATAAGGACCATTCTTACTTGGTTCGGAGTGGGGGTTAAAGCTAAGTCATAGAATGCTTTTCTAGTCTTTGAAGGCAGGCTGTGGTTTATCACCTACAGCACAGCAAAAGGCAAATTAATTAATTAATTAATTAATCTCTCTTCAAAGCTTGTGTGAAAAAAATGTGCTCAGATGTCAGTCAGGTTATTGACAGAATTATTTAGAAGTCATCTTATCTCCAGGAAGTCACCTTCAGTTCCTGCCACACACCCTCCTCAGCATGGCAGCCTGTTTCATGGAGTTCCTCATGGATCAGGGGAGACCTCTGAGTTAGGCTTCATGCAAAGTCGAGACTTGAGTACCTTGTAGTGTTGCCCCAGAAATGACCTCCTGCAACTGCTGCCCTTGTCCTCAAGTGAGCAGGGGGGGGAAAAAAAAAAGGAAATCCTGCCACACACGGGGAAAGGCATTACTTCTGTGGCTCTGTTGCTCTTTGAAATCCGTGCATATTATTTTAATAGAGCCTTTCAAGGGAAACGATACGGTTCAGCATTCAATTCAAAGCAGGAGTCAGGATGAAAATGATTTCAGTGGGTAAAATTTGAACCTGTAATTGCAAATGCATTCGTCTTGGCTTGTTTCACAAGTCTCTTTAAATGTGTCTTGTGATGATACTGTTTATGTCAGGGTTTAAAAGAGAAAAGCTCAGGGGGAGAAATTGTAGCCAGATGAAGAATTCCCATTTCCAACGAGATTTCATTAACTGGGGCCGAGAGGTAAGAGAGGGGGAATGGAAAGGGAATCAATTAATTCAGGTGGATCCCTGGCACCATGATTCATTCAGCACGGCCAGCTCACCTCTGGGAGAAATAGACGGCAGCTTTGAGTGATCTTGATGTGAAGTCTTCCTTTAGTGACTTTTGAAACAAAAATCTGGCGATTTTGTACCAAATTTTCTGGATATATAATGTATTTACAAGTAAATATGAAATTGTTTTTTTAAGCCACCAGCTAGACTAGTTAGTTAGCCTAGCCACTAGCCATTGTTACTTATTACTGAGCACCCAGATAGGAGGGGCATGTTTGACACTGCTCTATCGCTCTCTGCCTCATCCTCTTGAGACAAGGTGTCTCAGTAAACCTAGAGCAAGGTTGGTAGTCAGGAAGCCCCAGTGATGCTCCTGTATGCTTCTCTAGGACCTGGGGTTACATGAACACAAGGCCAAGATCAGCTTGGATGCTGGGGATTTGAACTCAGGTCCTCACATTTGTGCAGAAAGTGCCACCTCTCTGGTCCTAAAAAAACGTTTCATCAGTGAAGACTTCTAAGAGTATGTGCAACACTTGTGTTCACACAAGTCAACTATCTTGCAGCATAGAAGGATCTTGGAGTTCTCATCCAGTGCCACAGAGGTCTTCACAGCCTGAAACTATGGACAGGACCGAGATACTGCCCTTCGTGTGCAATACTTCACAAAAGGAATTTATGATGCTCTCCTCCTATACGAGGCACAGTTCCAAACAATCCATGTTTTTCTGATGTGTCTTTATTGTTTGTCTTTTTGGTTTTTAGCTCAGACTCACTCTCCATAATGGAAACAGTGGTCACAGAGTGTTTACCAGACACACAGACCTTCTTTGTATCCATTTTCTCATTACTGAAATGAAATACCCAGTAGAAGTGACTTAAGATAGAAAGGATTTACTTTGCCTCACGGTTCCAGAGGTTCCAGGCCACAGTGGCAAGGCCATGATGGTAGGAGTGCTGTGCAACAGCTGCTCACATGCCACAAACAGAAAGCAATGACCCTGGGTAAGAACTTGAGTCAGCGTAAACTTCAAAAGCTCTCCCCTAGCCGGGCTTTAAATCCTAGCACTCAGGAGGCAAAGACAAGTGGATTTCTGTAGTTCAAGGCCAGCCTGGTCTACATAACAAATTTCAAGCCAGCCAGGGCTACATAGTGAGACCCCCATCTCAATAAATAAATAAATAAATAAATAAATAAATAAATAAATAAAAGAGAAAGATAAAAAATTAAAAGTCAAAGGATTTAATTTTAAAAATTAAAAAGTTCCCTGCTCCTAAACTGTTTCCACTACCTCACCTACTGAAGGCCCCATGGACTTCAAAATATCACCCCAAACTGGAGATGGAGCATCAAACAAAATATGAGCCTGCAGAAGTGTTCAGATTAACACTCTGTACTGTCTTGTTTCATTTCTGCAGCAGCTCGGCAGCTTCTTGATATGATTGTCATTCTTCCTCTGAACCTTTCATCATCCTAAACTTCCCTTGGCTGTATTGAGTTTAAACACACGCACGCACGCACGCACGCACGCAAGCATGCACACGTGCACATCCTTCAATCTTTTTCACCCATTTGGCTGCATCTCTCTGTTATACTGCCTTTCTAATTGTGTAACATTAACTCTTAGCTTATTGCTGTAACAATCAATCTTAATAACTCCTATTGAGCTTACAATTATAGCAATCATCCCTGTACAGAGAGCATCACATTAGTTCTCACCTACTCCTTTTTTAGTTAACTTGGCAAGGACTCTTTGATTTCCCATTACTATCAGGAATATTTCCAAAACATTCCTGCCCATCACAGAGAGCAAACACATACTAGTCCTGTTTGCTTACAATCCATACAGGAAAAAAAGATTCAAAAGATGAGGTACAAGGCAACGAAATGTTCTGTTTAACAGCATTTCCCCATGGTTGAGTATGTTCAAGGTGGTTAAGGTTGTATGTAGTTAACCATTTCCTCTTCCTTCTTTACTTCCTTCCTTTCTTCCTTCCCTCTTCCTTCTTTCTTTTCTTGTTTCCTTTTTCTTCTTGAGACAGGGGTTCTCTGTGTAGCCCAGCTGTCCTGGAACTCACTGTATAGACAAGGTTGACACAGGCCTCACAGAGATCAACTTACCTCTATCTCCCAGATGCTGGTGCTGGGAATAAAGGCCTGAGCTTGTCATTCCCCCTTTCAACGTTCCTTACTGTCACTGTCACTCAGGTCTGCTCTTCCATGCCTGCCGCTCCCTTTCTGCTCCTGTTCCATTCTCACTCTCGCAGATTTCTCAGCTGTGTGTAGTCTGTCCAGCTATCACAGGTGCAGATCTTGTCAAAGCAGAAACTGAGCACAATAACAAAAGTCTTGATAAATGTCTTAGGAGTTACAAGATGCACAAGATGGTGTGTCCTCCCTGGAGATACAAGATAGAGACAAAGAGATAAGTCCCAGCTTTGGCCCAGGGTTGAACGTATGCCCATCAGAATATTTTCAGTACATTAAAAAATATATATTTTGCATTGCAAATAGATTGAACTAGAAAAAAAATCATCTCGGTCAGACATGCCAGACCCAGAAAGACAAATATGGTATGTAGTCACCTGTTTATGGATATTAGCTGTTAAGCCAATGATAACCAAACTACAATCCATAGCACTACAGAGGGTAGGTATAGAGTAAGAGTTTAGAGGAGGCAGATAGATCTCCTTAGGAAAGGGAAATAGAGCAGATAGTTCTAGATGGATGGGGTGGAGCTGCAACAGGAGGACTAAGTTGGCGGTGGGGGCGTCAAGGGCTATGGAGAGGGAGAATATAGGAAAAGACAACTGAAACTATGGGCCATTTGAGCAGTGGTGTAGAAATACAGTAGAAACTTGCTAAAATATATACATATACGAAGGCAATCCGAAAGCAATTGCCAAATAATGGGAGGGGGCAGAGTCCCAACTGGCTATCTCTTGTCACCAAATGAAGATTCCAGTACCAGGATTAGGCTATTACGTAGTTGAGTTGTTGCCCAAAGGGTTCTCCAGCAATCTCCAAACAACCTAGGCTGTCACCAGGACTATACATTGCCCTCCACAAACTGATGGCAAGGCCAAATTGTTGAAGACAACACCTACACAAATCTTTGGAGATCAAGAATTCAAGCTGTATGCCTAACTGGGGCCTTCACCCCTAAGATCTAGGGTCTTCGTACAGGAAAGTACTCTTCAAAGTGTTAAAAGAGAAGAATAAACACCAAGACAGACACAAACCCTTTGTTCTACAAGACTGTCTCACCTGTAACATGTGCTAGGGAAATGGTGGCTAAAAACTCATGGGAATAGCCAACCACTATCAAATCTAACTACCGCATACTCCACGAGGGGGAACCCATACCAGACACTGCTTTGGTTACCAAGAACCAAAGACTAGATAGCCCAAGGACCTAGAGTAAAACTAAATGGCATTTTTTCTTTTTAAAAATAGTAATAAAACTACTCCCAATGACACTCAGCTATCTTCAGAGAAATTCTTCCTCCAACAGATGGGAACAAATACAGAGACCCACAGCCACGTAGAGAGACTTTGGAACACTCAGCCTTAATTGGGATATTTCCATAAAATCCATTTCTTTGGGGTTCAGGGAACCCCATGGGAGAGGAGGTAGAAAGACTGTAAGAGACAGAGGGGATGGAAGACACCAAGAAAACAAGGGTGTGTAAATCAACATGAAGAACTCATGGAGACTGGCGCAGCATGCACAGAGTCTGCAGCAGGTCTGAACCATGTCCTCAGTGCACCTATTATGGCTTCCAGTAGTGTTTTTGTGGGATTCCTGAGTGTTCAGACAAGTGGGTCCAACACTGATGTGATAGATTTTGTTTCATCTTATTATATTCTATTTTGTTATGTTTTATTAATGTTCATCAGAACCTGTTCTTTTCTAATGAGAGATAGAAAGGGAATGGGTCTGGATGGGAGAGGAGGTGGGGAGGAATTGAGGGAGGGAAAACCGTAATCAGGGTATATTATGTGAGAAAGGAATCTGTGTTCAATAAAAGGGAAAAAATTCTGCACTGTTATCCAATCCTTCCCTGTTCTATGACTGAGACTGAAAAAAAAAAAAAAACAGATCCTGGATAGCAATGGACCCACAAAGATGAGACTTAATTAATAACCTTAACCCTCCAATATGCTTCCACGCACCAGTACCACATTCTATTCCTACAATAAAAGTTCAAACATTAATTATCATAGTCTCTGACCTGCATCTTATTCTACATGCTAAAGAGAACACGCCATGTTACTTCAGATGATGACATTACATCTTTATTGAGTTCTTATTTGTACTGTAACTTCCATTTCTGTTTTGGTATGGCAACATTAAACAAAATTTAAATGTTGTTTAGTTACTTGACTATTTCCTGTGTATGCTGGCTAGTTTTATGTCAACTTGACAGAAGTTAAAGTAACTGGAAAGGAAGGAGTCTCAATGGGGGAAATGCCTCCATAAGACTGGGCTATAGGCAGCCTGTAGGACATTTTCTTAACTAGTGATGCATGGGGGAGGGTTCAGTCTAG
This sequence comes from Acomys minous, assembly GCF_964271855.1. Taxonomy (NCBI): domain Eukaryota; kingdom Metazoa; phylum Chordata; class Mammalia; order Rodentia; family Muridae; genus Acomys; species Acomys minous. The sequence continues at coordinate 126,561,862 of NC_140485.1, read as the reverse complement.
TGTGAGTGGCACTGTGACTGGGCCGGTGGTCCTGGGTTCTATAAGAAAGCAATCTGATCATGCCACGGGAGGAAGCCAGTGAGCAGCACCCTCCATGGCTTCTGCATCAGCTCCTGCCTCCAGGTTTCTGCCCTGACTTCCTTCCATGGTGGACTACAATGTGGAAGTGTACACCAATAAACCTTTTTCTCCTCATCTTGCTTTTGGGCCAAGGAGCTTCACTACATCAATATAAACCCTAACTATGATACTGTAATAAAATTTTTCATCAAAAGCAACTGGGGGAAAGTATTCTAGTTTGAGGGTAGAGTCTATCATGGTTGGAGTCATTTGGTAAGAGCTTGGAGTCATCTGGCCTCATTATATCCAAATCTGGGACACAGAGACTGGGGAATACTGGTTGGTATTCAACTCATTTTCTTTTTTCTTATTCCATTGAGGCCCCCAGCGCACAGGATGGTGCTACAGTCAAGATGGGTCTCCCCACCCCAGTTAACCTAACCAAGATAATTTCTTACAAGCCTGTGTTCTGCATGATTCTAGACCCTGTCATGTTGACAGTTGGTATTAGTCATCACAAATACGGATAATGTTATTTGCATAAGAGAAATAGATAATAACCAAGTGATATGTCCATATTTTTGCTTCGAACCCTGCTGAAAAGACAGAGGCCACCGCTAATGGGCTAGAACTTCTAGAATCATAAATTAAACAAATCTTTTCATTTCAGCAGTTAATTTCCTCAGGTATTCTGTTATAGTAAGACAAAGCTGAGTAAGTTATTCCTTCTACAAAAAGATGTGAGAGGTTGGGCCCATTCTCTTCTGAGGAACCATGGAACTAATTTCCTTCTGTACCCTTCCATCTGCTTCTCCACATGAGGACACCGCTTATTAATAACAGGCCTTTGCCACACATCAAGCCTATTGGCATCTCCATCTTGGGTTTCTCAGCCTTTAGAACTGTGAAAATATGTTTATTGTTTGTAGATAACCCACTCTTGACCACTTCATTATAGCAGCATGGATAGTCTGGGACTGATGGTGAAGTCAGTGACAATTACCTTGTGGGCACTAAGAGAATAAAACTAAAATAAAACCGAGCTAAGACTCCTCACCAGGGCGAAATTCTTACGTGTATTGTGGAGCAACTCAGGTCCTCCAAGCACATCCTTCATGCTCTGTTCATCAGATAGTGCAGGTGTTCTTTATGCCACTGGTCCTGTTGGCAGGTACTTAGAAGGTCATCACCACCCAACAATCATTTCTGCTTATCTTTCACCACTGTGTTTTCCACAGCAATGATGACTTAGGAATATGGTACAGGGCAATGAATATTGCTAAGATATCATCTGGAGTCAAGTCCCATTTGCCATTTTATTTACTCACAGAATCCTGAGAGGGAGAGAGACATCCAGGAGCCTTTGGGATTCAAGACATTTTTTTACTTAATTCCTAAGAAAAAGCTATGGAAAGATACTTCATTTCTTCTGGTCACTAACACATCAGAGAGTGAATTTGACTGCAAAAAAAAGAGGAAAGACTAGATAGAAAGAGGCCATAAGATGATCCTAAAGTTGTTTCTACTCCTGAGCCACTCAAGACTGAAAGTCAAAATGAAAGCAAGTATCAAGATGGGATCAGCAATATCTTGAACAAACACAAAACTCTGGGTCAGCAAAAAAGTGTAATTCAATGGCAGAACATAGGCAGAGCATTTCCACAGCCCTGGGACCAATCCCTACCAACACACACACACACACACACACACACACACACACACACACACACCCCTCATTTGTGTTGAAATCTCTTAGAGGTGGGGTCCCTGTTATCTTATAAAACCTCCATTTGGAGTGGGCAGTGGGGTATTTTCCTTACTGTTTCTTTTTCCTCAGAGTCTTTCAATGAAGATGGCGAGGGTAGAAAGCACTGGAATTTTCATATGATAAAGGATAGTTTTCAAACAAGGAACCCTGACACCATTTATTTACAACTGATGGTGGTAGGCTTAGATTTTTCAAAGCCTACTTTATTTAGGGTTCTTAAATGCTTCTATCTCCTTCTAACCAACTGTCCATAGGTAGGAGAGAAACAGAAGGTTAATAGGAAAAGGGGGTTGTGGACCTGTACAAAAGTAGTCCTTTAGCCCAGGGGGGTCCGTTCAAACTACTGCACCAATGGCAATACATGCAGTAAACACTGAACCCCTACTCAGATCTAGCCAATGGACAGAACACTCTCCACAGTGTGTGGAGAGTGGGGACTCACTCTGAGATGAACTCTGATGCCCCATATTTGACCATTTCCCTTTGGTGGGGAGGCTTGGTGGCACTCAGAGAAAGGATAAGCAGGCTACCAAGATGAGACTTGATAGGCTGTGACCATACGGTGGGGGACCTTCTGTCACAGACTTAGGAGAGGGGAATAGGGTGAAAGAGGGAGGGAGAGAGGAATGGGAGGATATAAGTGAGGGGATTAACAATTGAGATGTAATCTGAATAAAGAAAAAAGAAAAAAAAAGTAGTCCTTTGGGGAGATCCAACTCTTTGTTGTCAGGATACCAGCAGTCCAATCCACTAGCAAATACCTAATAGCAACATGAATCGTCAGCTGTGGCATGATCCAGCAGAAACAACAAGGCTCTGCTGAATTGGCACAAGTCAGTAGAAGTGGCCAGAATCAGCCAGAGAACGACGAGAAGCTCTTAGAAGAGTCTCTCTCTGCAAAACAAGGCCAGGTATAGGCAATGCCAGAGCGTTCTCACTGTGCCTTCCATTTACACTCTCAGAGTCCACACAAGGAGGGTTTTGTTGGGGCGTTTTATCACAGCAACAGAAAAAAAACAACTAAAATGAAACCTACTTGAGCTTTTGCCTTTGGGATTCATGGCAGAGGTTACGCTCACTTCAAATGATATGACAATCTAGGGGAAAGGGAGGAATATCAAGGTTTCTTTTCCATTTATACATAAGTGAAAAACTGTGAAATGTTTACAGTAAATTTTCACGTAGAGTAGAATAAACAGGAAGGATACTGAAAATTCGAGAAAGGCCTTAGGAAAGGACCGTACTGGTTTCCTAGGGGGATGTGGTGAAGAACCCCAGACTGGTGACTCCAACAGAAATATACTGTCTCCTTGTTGAGAAGGACCTGAAGAGTCCACAGAGGCCATTGTCCTAAGGACTCTCTTCTTAACCTGTGCTGAGTCACCCCCACATGGCTCTCAGTGCCTACGTATACCCTTGGCATCTTTTCACATGTTCAGTATCCTTTTCTTTTTTAATTAAAAAAATATATTTATTTATTTATTCATTTTACATCCCACTCACAGCCGTCTCCCTCCTCTTTTCCCAGTCCCACCCTCTTTCCTTCCATCTTCCCCATATTCTCTGCTCTCCTACCCCTCAGAAAAGATTACTTGACTCTGTTGGTCTTGTTGTGGAGCTCCTGTTTGCTCCAGGTCCTTCCATCCTTCCTCCCACTCTTTCAAAGGGCTCCCAATGTCCTTTTCTTATATGAACACTAGTCAGATTGGATTAGGGCCTTTCCGGACAGCACCGCTGTATTTAATCACTCTTGTTTTTAATGCTGTCTTCAAATAGTCATGAGCTGAGGTACTAGGAGTTAGGATTTTCAGTGCATGGGTTGGAAGGAAACGTGGTCAGCCTCTAATAGAGGAGGAGATGTTAGGTGTCCTCATGAAACTATCCTGCCCAGACATAGCTAAGCTCTGGACCCTACAATGTTGAGGTTATTGTATGTGTTTGCTAGAGATAGCCCTGCCGAGCCTCGGCTGCCTGCAGACTCCTAATCTTCTTTCCAGATAGCAGTGTCTCACTGATTCTTCTAAAGGTGGGGCCACAGCTCTCCCAGGACAACTCCAGTCCTCATAGTAGCATTTACCATTTGAGCCTTTAAGTGAATGTCTTTGCCACCATTGTCTCTGAGGTTGGCAGCCTGGCCTCTGTGCGACTCTCTGAGCAACACTTTCCCCTCAGCCTGACTTGGCAATAGCCTGCTCTGAGCTACTTGGGTTATTTTAAACTCATAGGTTTTTTTTCTTAAATAGCTGCTGGAATCTAGTCTCTCTGGATTTCCATGCATGTTTAAAAGCCTTGGGCTCAGCCTCTGACTTGCCAGGCTGTGCATGGTGGGCTCTGAGGACTCCTGTGGGCAAAGTCAAGCAGGTGTTTCTCCTGCACCACGTGCAGCAGTGCCTCCCGGATGTCTATCAAAGCACAATGCCCAACAGCGTGTCTCCAGCTCGCCTGAAAGTGTCTGTCTTTTGTTGTCAGCTAACAAGCAGAATTTCTAGCAAGGAGTCTTCCAAGCACAACAGGCTGACCTTGATCGTCTTGAGTTTTAAGAAAGCAGTGGGGTGTTTCTTGTTGGCAAACCTCAGTAAACATTTCTGAGAGCTGTCACTGTCTGTCACACAAAGGCTCCTGGTGTTGTCTCGTGCCATCTGTATCTGGGAAAACTGGCTATTGATAGAGTGTGACAGCAGTGAAGGAGAGGAGGCGTGTTCCGTGGATTATTTTCTACTTGGTGTCGTTATATACATATTATACTTATTATGATGTATTTCCCTTGGGTTTCCAGTAAAGTGTGTTCGCTTTTCAGCAGGGCTGGGTTTTTCCAGTAGCTGGGCATCTCTGTTCCTGTCCATCTCAAGCAGCAGAAGAGAGATGTCAACAGCATTGGGGGTCAAGTGGAGGCAGGTACTCATGGGCTTCGTCCACTCTCAGTCTTATCCTCACCTGGACTCTGTATCCCCAGTACTGTAGCCCTCTGGCATCCTATCCACAAACCACAAACTTGACATTGTGCATATAAGCCAGGGACATCTCCAGTCCCCTTGTGTCCTCTCTGTTGTCACAGGATATTTAGGAACGCAGTAACCAATGTTTTAATTTGTGTGTGTGTGTATATGTGTGTATGATTTGTGTGCATGTGTATACATGTGTGTGTGTGTGTCCATGTTCATGCCAGAGCATGCTTGTACCACAGGGTGCACAAGAAAGTCAGAAAACAACCACAAGTGTATGTCCCTGCCTTCCAACATGTTTGAGACAGTCTGCTTTGCTGTCAGCAACACCAAGCTAGCTTATAGGGATTCTCCCGACTCTGCTCCCCATCTTCTGTATGGACACTAGGATTACAGATGTTCTTATCACTGCATCTTACTCTATGTGGGTTCTGGCAATCCACATTCACATTTGCATCCTCAAGCAGCAAGTTCTCTACCCACTGAACCATCTCCCTAACCCCCTAGTAACCAATTTTACTATGAATCCTGGTTGTCAAAAAGGCCCACTGCATTAAAATAAATGAGGCCATTTCCAGGAATTTCCTGTGTCGTTGCACAGAAGTCTCCTAGAAGTTTCTACATGCGTTCCAAGCACACATGTGCATATGTTCAAGAAAGCCTGAATATGTCAGTTCACCTCCAGGGTAACATTCCCTCCCCAGGTCTCTCCCCTCTTGACACAAACTGGTACTGTGAAAAAGAGGTGGCTGGAGACGGCCTAGACGGGGGGGGGGGGGGGGGGGAAGAAACATCTTCACCCCTGACAGTGCAAATTCTAATTTCCAGCTACGTAAATTTACTGCAGGGTGGAGATGAGAGTGTAACAAAATGAGGGGCCTCCCTGGGTATCACTAGTCTACTGAAATGAAACCATCACCTCTGTGTCAATGGACCTGAGTTGTTTGATCTTCATTTCTATCACTAGGAGCCTCAGGTTTCTGCCTCCAAGGGGATGTGTTCATTACAGTTTAGAGAAATGTGATCCTGAGGAGGGGAAGTGACACTCTCATTCAGTCCCATGCCTTGTGCAATCAAGTTTGCACCTTTTTTTTTTTAACAGATAGGGGCTATAATTACTGTTGAACAGAAAAAAGTGAAAAGTATTTTTACCTTTTGTTTGCAGAGGTGGCTACAGAGACTACAGGAGACAGAGCAGTGTTTTAACATAGACAATGATATTCTCTTTGTCCTAATACAGACTAAAGGCTGGTCAGTTTCATGAATCAGGACACACACACACACACACACACACACACACACACACACACACAGTCAGATAGATCAACTTTCTCCCTGGCAGCTAATCCCACCGCCACCCAGTCCTTTCTAACGCTATTTTCTAAAGCTGAAAATGATGCATCCATTTAAAAAGTATGCTGCATTATTCAGAGGAAGGAGCCAATCTTGTGCTTCAGAAACTTACTGTCTGCAGAGAATGAAGGAATGTGCCCTCTTAGACTCGCATCCGCAGCCAGCCACCTGGTCTGAAAGTAGAGCAAGATGCCATGTGAGAAGCAGTTTGACTTGGTGACCTCATTTTTAAAACACCCACTGGAACCTGGTCCCTTCTGCCAGTTCTGATGGTTAGCTTTCCCACTACCTTCTGCATGTGCTGCTGCGACTAAGCAAGTGGCCTCAGTCACTCCCAGGACACTAGCAATCCCTTTAACTTGGGTTCATATTATATACTCACATCAGGCTTAGCTAGGGCAACTCCACTGAAACTTGGAAGCGTCCTAGGAAAGGGTCCCACACCCAGACCTTATCTGTCATCAGACCATGATGAGATGTCCTGATGTCCCCCTGTGCCTCTTCCCTTTTCAGGATCAGAGACAGACACATTCCATCTTTGACTCTCAAAGGACAGTTACACTCTGCCCTGGAGCCCATGACGTTTCACTGTCTGTGTTTAAGCTTTACCAGAGTATTTTTATAACATAAAATCAGTTTTTCTTTTCATGGTGCATCCCAGTACTAGATGGATACCTGGTAACACTGACCACCTTTCAATAAGTAATAAAGACAGATTGAGCAATGAAGTATTTATTGAATGAGGGGAAATGAGTCAATTCATTACCTATCACCTGGCCAAGCTTTTCCTAGTTTTATTTTCATATTCTAGGTATTAGAATAATAAATGACTTTGCTGGAACTCCATGTTAGTGTTCTAAGAAACAGCTATTGGGTCATTGAGTCTTTGAGAGAATTTGCCCCATGGATGCTTCTCTGTCTGCTATGCTATGACACTGACGAGCTAAGGCCTCTTTGTTGAGGTTATTTTTACAAACTGTGTATGGTGCTTTTAGTTTATTCTCTTAGCTGGGCCGTCACACAAATAATTGAAACTCCTTTATATTTATTTATAAGACTTTACAACACAATCTTGAGTAGCTTCAGTCTGTTCTTAACCCTCCATGTTATCCTGACTCCATCTTTGCCAAAATCCCAAAGTTCCTTATTTTTTAGTTCTTCTTTTGCTCCAGCTGAATCATCTTCATCTCTGTTTCACCTCTGCCTATGGCTGAGTCCACTACTATCTCTTCTCACTCCTCCTCTCCTACCTGGCAGGAAGTCCAGCCCTATTCTCTCCCCTACTCAGCAATTGGCTGTAAGCTGCTTTATTGGCATACAAGGGGACAATCAGGGAGCAGTGATTATTCAACATTGAGGAAGGAGATTCTCAGAACAAGGCTTGCAAACAGATATGAGGGGTACAGAAATCAGCATTTGAATTACACAATAGCCTTATGCCTATACCTCTTCTATACACACCTTCCAGAATACATGAAGTTACATCATTCCTGTGTCTCTGAAACTTCCCAGGCTCAGCAGTCATGCTTTCAAAGCTGTTCCCTATGTGGACAAGTCACATAGTGCTGGGAAATATCTATTTTAATCGTGTTGGTTTCCATAACAAAATACTGAAGACCAGGTGATTTACAGAATTGAAATCTATTTTCTTACAATCATGAGAGGCTGGAAGTACAAAATGAAGGTTGGTTTCCTGTGAGCTCTCTATCCTGCCTTATGGATGACCACTGCTGTACCTTGAATACCATCTCCAAAGTTCATGTTGAAATTTGCTGTTCACTTTGACTGGCATCCACACACTTGCATGCAAAGCATGATGAAGTGTTTCAAACACACATAACAAGTTAGCATCGGGCACATTGAAATGTTCATCTTGGTAGAGAGAGAAGGAAGGGAGTAGCAAGTGGCAGTAGAGGGATTAATAAGACTGATAGAAACAAGAGAAACGAGAGAAGGCCTGGGTGACTGTGTGACATGAACTAAAGGTGATGAGTTACTCTGCTCTGCACCTGTCCAACAAGAATTGGCTCGATGCCCAGAATGTCTCTGACATGAAAATTAAGTTCAGCACACTAGATGTATCCAATAGGGCTTTTCCAAGCCACCGTCTGATAGTGAACAGGAAGGTAGGTTTGTAGTTTCTGCTACAAACAGTTGTCAATCCCAAATCACTTTCGTACACGGCCACTTTGAAGTTTTACCTAGCTTGATATTAAGTCGTCTGTTCAAGTTCTGCCCTTTAAAGGGGGCTATGATGATAGGTGAGAGAGGTGCTCCATGGTCAAGCCTGTGTGGACTCAGAGCAGAGGCCTGATGCTGCCTGTCAATACAGTATCTTTACCCTGTAGCTTCCCTCATCTCTGAATTTGGACCATAAGGATGTCTTGTAGAGTTCTGTCAGCACTGGAGCCATGTGTGCCACGGTTTCGTGCAACATAGAAGGTATTTATTTAAGAAGGACAGGACTTGTTATCATGATTTTTACTGATGTGCCAGACAAGTTTTAATAGTGGGATCCAGAAGTGACTGAATAAATCCCCTAAGTCAACAAGGAGAATTAATAAGTAAGCAGAAGACTGGGTCTGTGACTGAGTGGTAGGACACTTATCTAGCTTGTAAAAGCTCCGGCATTAATCCCCAGCATTGTAACAAAACAGTAACAAGACGCAAAGAGGTACTGATGAGTCAAATGTTTAAGATAAGTCAAATATGAAAAGCATGAGTGTTATCATGTCTGGAGGTGTTCAGTAATATCAGTCATAATTTGGGTTATTTGTAGAAATTCAATAATTGCAACATGTGCTCTTTCTTAACATTTTCAAATACTATGTTATTAAAAGAATTATGTCACAGTTCCTTGAGAGAATATGGTGGTAGGCAGGGGAATTGGGGGAGAGCACAGTCTTGTGCTGCTCGGTGGGATTGTACCATCTGTTCCTAAAGAGATAAGAGGAAAGTTTCTCATTCAAGAATCAGGGTGCTCCAGTCTCAGCAGGAAAACGTCGCATTTCCTCCCATTTTCCAAACCGCTTGTGGTAAATGGAGCTATGTCAGTATGACTACAGAAAAAGAGCACATAGATTTTGATCGGGAGGATTTTTTAAAACCAGAGAGTAAGATACAATTTCACCTTGTGTATGTGTGTGCACATGTGTGTGTGTATGTGTGTGTGTGCACATGAGAGAGAGAGAGAGAGAGAGAGAGAGAGAGACAGAGACAGAGACAGAGACAGAGAGGGGGGAATATAAAGAATGACAGAGTAAAAGACACTAAGAGAGAAATAGTTATCACTAGCAGAATAGGTGTAAGGTAGCTCCTTTTTTCTGTTTATTTATTTTTTATTAATTTATTCTCTCATGTATTGCATCTAGACTGTAGTTTCTCCTCCTTCCCTCTGCCTCACCACCTCCCTCACTTAGAGCTCTTCCTCTGCTTCTTTTCACAAAAGGGCAGGCCTCCCGGGGATATCAGCCAAACATGGCACATCAAGTTGCAATGAGAGTAGGTACCGCCCCTCATGTTAAGGCTGGACAAGGCAACCCACTAGGAGGAGAAGGATCCCAAAAGCAGGCAGAAGAGTCATCAGAACTAGGTCCCCTCCCTTGTGTCCCACAAAAATATCAAGCTACACAACTGTAATCTATATAAAGAGGGCCTAAGTTAGATCCATGCAGGCTCCCTGATTGTCAGTTTAGTCTCTTTGAGCTCCCATGGGTCCAGGTCTATTGATCGTATGGGTTTCCTTGTGTTATCCTTGTCCCCTCTGGCCCCTGCAGTCTTTCTCTTGTTCTTCAGCAGATTCCCGAACTCTGCTTCAGGTTTGGCTGTGGGTCTCTGCATCTGTTTCCATCAGCTGCTAGATGAAGCCTTTCTGATGGCAATTGTGTTAGCCTCCAATCTGTGAGTACAGCAGAATATCATTAGGTGTTATTTTATTGACTTTTGCTTGTCAGTTGTGTTTGGTTCTATCCTACCTCTCTGGCCTATCCAGCCTCTGGTTTCTGTTACTTCAGGCAGTGTGTCAGGGGTGGCCTCCCTCTCATGGCTGGATAAGTCATTGCTTAGCCACGCCCACAATTTCTGTGCCACCTTTATAAACCCCAGCACATCATGCTGACAGGACAAATTGTAGGTCAAAAGTTTTGTGTCTGGGTTGGTGTCCTAAACCTTCCTGTAGCAACTTTGCCTGCTTATAGGAGATGGCCGGTTCAGGCTCCGTAACTCCCATTACTAGGACTCTTAGCTAGGGTCCTAGGAGATTCCTAATAGATTCCTGGGAGTTTTCATCGCATTAGGCTCCTACCTTGCACCTGAATTCTCTTCAATTCCAGTTATCTTTTGCAGAACTCTCTCTCCATCTTCTCCCCACCTGATCCTTCCTCTTTATTACAGAGCCATAGTAAGAAAAAACACATGGTATTGGCACAAAAGAGACAGATTGGTCAATAGAATAGAACTGAAGACCCAGATGTAAATCCACACATATAAAAGCATCTGTTTTTTGATAAATTATATATATTCATATTAAAAACATTATATGTATATATACATATATATAATTAAAAATGGAAAGCATCTTCAATAAACAGTACTGGTCTTACTGGATGTCAGCATATAGAAGAATGCAAATACATCCATATCTATCACAAAATTCAAGTTCAAGTCCAAGTGCATCATAGACCTCAACATAAAACCAGATACACTGAACCAGATAGAAGAGAAAGTGGGGGACAGCTTTGAATGCATTGGCACAGGAGACAACTTCCTACAGAATATCAACAGCACAGGCACTAAGACTGACAATTAATAAATGGGACCTCATGAAACTAAAAAGCCTCTGCAAGGCAAAAGACGTCATAAATAGACCAAATAGCAGCCTACAGAGTAGGAAAATATTTTTACCCACTTTACATCTAACAAAGGAATAATATCCAAAATATATAAAGAACTCAAGAAATTAGACATCAACAAACCAAATAATCCAATTTAAGAATGAAGTACAGATCTAAACAGATTTCTCAACAGAAGAATCTCAAATGGTATAGCAACACTTGAAGAAGTGTTCAGTATTCTTAGCTATCAGGGAAATGCAAAAATCAAAACAAGTCTTAGATTCCATCTTACACCTCTCAGAAGGGCTAAGATCAAAAACACAAGTGATAGCTCATGGTGGTGAGCATCTGGAACAAAGGGAACACGCTTCCATTGCTGTGGGAGTGCAAACTGGTACAGCCACTTTGGAAATCAATATGGTACTTTCTCAGAAAACTGGGAATTGATTGACCTCAGTACCCAGCTATTCCACTCCTGGACATATGCCCAAAAGATGCTCCACCATACAACAAGGACACTTGCTCTACTGTATTCATGGCAGCTTTATTCATAATAGCCAGGAACTAGAAACAACCTAGATGTCCCTCAACCTAAGAATGGATAAATAAAATGTGGTCTATTTACACAAGAGCTATTACAAACAATGACCTCATGAAATTTGCAGGCAAATGGATGGAACTAGAAAACATCATCCTGAGTGAGGTAACCCAGGCTCCAAAAGACAAATATAGTATGTGCTCATTTATAAGTGAATATAACTTCAAAGTAAGGGATAATTGTGCTGCAATCCCCAGAGGAGCTTAGTAGCAAGGAGGACTCAAGGAGGGAAATGCATGGATCTCCCTGAGAAAGAGAAATAGAATAAAGATTTCAGGTGACTGGGTCATGTGGAGGCAGTCAGCTCTTTCTAACAGAGAATATTTGTAGCCCTAATACGAAAGTTTAGATTTGACTCTCTGAATTTCAAGTAAGCAAACACGAGCTTGCTTTCTTTCTTTCCTTTTTTCTTTCTATCTGTCTTTTTTTTTTTACATGAGCTTTCTTAAATGCTGTCTATGCTTTTCTCCAACGTGAATATACCAGGAAGTAATTCTTCCAAGATCTGTTCTACTGGCAGAGAGGACACAGGGCCACACTCCATCAGAAGCCATTCCTGTCCACAGTGTTGATGAGGAAGCTGGGCCTGGAGTCTATACCTGTGTATCTCTATGACTTTTCAGAGTCCTGTGGACAAATGACTAAGGACACAATCCATTCAGGGAACAGTCTTTCACCCATCCATGTAGGTGTCAGTGTTAAGGAAGAAATTGCCTTGGTATATTTTACTATATTGATAAAGATCTTTTTAAAAATTATGCTTATCTTGTGCCCTCTGCAGACTGATGGAAAGCAAAACACTAAGTTTCCAAACACAGTACACCTTGGCCTTGCGTTCCCTTCTTGGTCTTGGAAAAGCTGGATCACAGATCAGAAAACTGTAGTAACTTCCCTGTTGGTGGTAAAGATGATGGTGATGGTCTAACAGCAGCAATTAGAGAACCAATATTTGCAGACAAACCTGCACTACTGATGTCAGGGTTAAGAAGACTCTCATCCTGAGCATGAGCTGAGGAGTCCACCTCATTGGTAATCATCTTGTGTCTTATGCTATTCGACCACAATTATCTCATTGAATTAGTCACTGAGATGTTTGTTCCTTGTATTACACTACTGCTTCTATCTCATTTGCTAAACAGTCAGGAGCACTTGCTGTTCTTGCAGAAGACCCAGGTAGGTTCAAAGTACCCACCTAGCAGCTAACAGCTGTGTATAACTCCAGTTCTAGGGGAGATGGTTGTCTCTCCTGGCCTCTGAGCACACAAGGCTTGCATATGGTACACATACACACATGCAAATATTCATACACATAAAATAAAGATAATCAGGTAGGTGTAGTGGCACACGCTTGTAATCCCCACACTCAGTGAGGCAGAGGCAGGTTGATCTCTGTGAGTTTGAGGCTAGCCCGGTTTAAAAAGTGAGTCTAGAACAGCCAAGGCTACACAGAGAAACCCTGTCTAGTGGGAAAAAAATAATCAAAAGTCAATCAAATGCATTCATACATTGTGTTTTTCAGTTGAAATTGCTAAAACAAAACAGTACAGCTCCACACTCTTGCAAGATGAATCATGCGCCCTGCTCTCTCAACCCTGACATGAGGAGCATTTACATTCAAAATGTAAAAATTATGTAATGTTTGCCAGTAAACATTTTTTATGTGCAAGATAAAATCATAGTAAAGATATGTATGACTTAAACATTATCAGTGGTGTGTCCACTGATCAGTTTTAATATTGCTATTTCTAAGTGTGAAGTCTACTTTAATTAATATGAGTGAGTTAACCCAGAAGCAGAAAGACTCAAATGGTATATACTCACTTATATCTGCATATTAGCCCAAGGGGCATGTCCCACGAAAGCCTTCACTTACCAGGAAACTGAGACAGAGGAGAGAACATTCTAGTGGGACTCTAGATGAGAGAATCATGGGAGAAAGGCAAAGTAGAAGGACCCAGAGGGTCCTAGAAGCCTACAAGTAGAACATTATGATAGGCAGATTTGGGCCCAGGGGTCCCGCTCAAACTAAGGCGCCAGCCAAGGACAATACAGGCGGTAAACCTTAAGCCCCTACCCAGATCTAGCCAATGGACAGAACACTCCCCACAGTAGAGTGGAGAGTGGGATATGACTTTCTCACATACTCTGGTGCCTCACCTTTGACCATGTCCCCTGGACGGGGAGACCTGGTGGCAATCAGAGGAAGGACAGCAAGTTACCAAGAAGAGACTTGATACCCTATGAGCATATAGAGGGGGAGGTAATCCCCCTCAGGAACAGTCATAGGGGAGGGGAATAAGGGGAAATTGGGAGGTAGGGAAGAATGGGAGGATACAAGGGATGGGATAACCATTGAGATGTAACAAGAATAAATTAATAAAGGAGGAAAAAAATTCAAAAAAAAAAGACCACTGTAGATGTAGACATTTTGTGTATGTACTGTGTTCCCATTGTGATTGAGGGCATGCTTCTATATCTAGATTCTACATTCACAGTGCAAATTACCTCTGCTAGCAATGACTTTTCTATTACTTTAGCACTTCATGCTCATCGTTGAGATATTGCACCATATGGGAATCTCTTGCCCAGAAAGACAAATATGACAGATAACTTCATTGCTTATTCCAAGAACACCTCAATGTACATTTGAGTCAGCTCTTCAGTAGATGGACCCAAGCATCTGCTCATCTCTCAGACTTAAGTGTTTGGCTCAAAATCCTTGCCTTGCTATGTGCACAAACCCTCAACTGTCATATCAATATCCTTGTCCAGTCAAGTTAGTTAAAACCCTCCTGTGTTGCCAGTCTTATGCTGTTTAACAAGTGGTACTCATGCTCCTGACATCTTTGTTAGATCCCTTGGTTACTTGCCCATTTCAAAAGTCTTAGCTGAAACTTTAGAATTTTAATATGAAATTCAATGTTCAGATTGAAAATAGTCCTTTTAAAAAGCCTCTATTACCTTCCTGAAGATATGGTAAAAACAACAACACAAGCAACAGAAAAGATCCATGATGAATGTATTACTTTATATAACTTAAAATAACAACAACAGAAACAGAATCATATAGGTACTTTTAAAAAGGGTCATAGTATATAGGAGAAGAAGATCTTTGATTGAGATGGGGATAGTTAACTTCTTATAGATAAAAAGGAATTGGAAAACGAATTGTCTTGTGCTAACCAGAAACCCATATGGGAAAACGAAATGGATGATCAATGAGAGTCCTGTAAATGGAAGCCAAGCACTCAGTTTCTCTTTTTATTCCTAACTTCAGAAGAATAGTAAGGGGAAACCACACATGCTGTGAGAAGATTAACAGAGGTGCTACACCATCAGCCCCAAGCCCTATCTTTGCTATAATGTTATAATGCTTTGGGGGTGGGCAACTTACTCAGGCTGTAGCTGTTACTAGTGACCTTTAGACATTCCTGTGTCCTAGTGCACATCAATCACAGCTGTATCTTCAACAGATACACTTGCTTTCCTCCTGTAAACACAAACACACTCACTAACCACATAGGGCAGTGTTTACCCTACAGATTGAATTGCCAGCTGAAACAATTTCCTTACAGAGCCTCCCTCCTCTTAAAGATGCCACAGCTAGTTCAGACATAGGGTAGGAAATGTCTGTGTATCTCAACTGAGCCATCCATGGTAGATCTTAAAGAGAGACTATAGCCTTACATGGGCAACTATTCTAGTGACATTACTTGCTTTTGAAGGCTAGCCTGCTAATATTCGGAAGTAGAGTGTCTCCCTAAAAGATTCAGGTGTTGAAGGCTTAATGACCAATCCTTCCACAAGGATGCAATCCTTGGATTATAAGGGCTCCTACTTCATCAATTAATCCATTGACTGATTGCTAATTTGGTGGAATTATTGGAGGTGATGAAATCTAGGTCTGTGTGTGTGTGTGTGTGTGTGTGTGTGTGTGTGTGTGTGTGTGCGCGCGTGAGTGCACATGTGGGTATCTTCTTAATGAAGTTGGCCTTTCCAGATGTCCCAGATCAGTAACTGAAAGACAGATGAGTCCAATAATTATGGCTGCCCACAGCAGGACAGGCCATTAGAAATCCAAAACCGTTATTACACCGTATCTTGAAAAGTTGCTTCCTGCTGCCACAGAGATGACATTCGGTGTGACCTTTCACAGGAGCCAGGTTTAATGCTTGAGCTTGCTCAGAAATAGAACTTAGGAACAAAGGGCCTATATCTGGAGTGTGTCTGGTTTCACAGCTCTCACCCACCAGACAAGCTACTTCTCTTCGTCTGGTTATATTGTTGATGAACACTACAAAGATGAAAAACATTGCTTTGCAGAAGCTCAACAATATTTCATAGTTTTTTTCTCCCTCCCCTGCCCAAACCACTCACCAGTCTTCCTGTCTGGACAGGAACTTGGTAAATTTATTTTTACTTTCAGTAAAATCTCTGACATCACCAAAGATAGATTTTCGGCAGCCAGCTTTCTTTCCTGGACAAAGAAACCATTACATTATATTAGATCTGGGAACTCTACTATCAAGGGGGCATTCTTTATCACTTTCTTCTCTCCTTAATATTCTTTATTTCACACTTTAAAAGAAACCAGAGGAGCTGGAGGAATCATACACAATATATATTATATACTGCAAAATACTAGGAAGCGTGCTCAATAACGTCACTAATGCAATGAAACCCTGGGCTGTCTCTCTGAACTCAGAAAATGGAATGAACAACATGTTTCAGAACAGAGCTGCTTTAGATTTTTTAAAGTGGACATTTTAGAGAAAATGAGAGTGAGCTTTGTGTCCAGGGAACAAGGTTTGGTGCTCTCTCTCCAGACCATTTAGTTACATGTTACAATACATACCATTACTGACAAGGTCTAGGATTCAGGGAAATCACTAGGTGAGAGGCTTTTTTATATTTTTGTTACAGCCTTGCCTCTAGTTCCAACCCCACAGCTAGTTCCCTGAGTTCCTTTGGGTGATCCCTGCATGAGAAGTAGTAGGCTTTGTACTCTAAATCTAACCCTTTTGTTTTACTTTAATGGTTGCATGAGTTGAATCTAAGAACCCAAGGCTTTACATGCCATGGATAGCTCTTGGCCCAACTCATGGTTTATCAAATGACCTTCCTGCACATGGAATGTGAGGAGCTGGCACTTGGTGCCACTTAACTAACTCCTCCGACCCAAACCATGACACCAAAACCTGTGGTGATAGTCTAGCTTGATCATGTCTCCAACATCAGCGATGAGTCCATTGGTTGGGGCTGCAGGAAGCTTGAGAACCCACATTATCTACAGCCACACACAGTGTAGTGAGTTCAGGGGCAGGAATTCTCCTTCCCAGATCATCTGCACTAGTCCTCTGTCCTTTTCAACATAACTCTCTTAAAGCTTTATTTCAGGACTTGGGGTATAGCTCAGTTGATAAGAGTGCTTGCCAGGCATGCAGCAGGCTCTGTATTCAGTCATCAGCAATGACTAAAACCAGCTGTGCCTACAATGCTGGCAATGCTGAGGTAGAGGTGTGGCCAGGAACCCTGAGGTAAAAGGAGAGACCTGACTCCTGAGATTTTTCCTCTGACTTCCATACAGATGCCATGACATTCCCTGAAAACACACACACACACACGCACACACACACACGCACACACACACACACACACACACACACACACACACACACACACACGAAAGTGGTCTGCATACACACATACACACATACATAGCGGCATATACACACATACCTACATATACACACACATCTGCATACGCATATACACATACAGACAATAGTAACTTTTTATAAGGAAGCTCAAGCTACATGTTGATTTTGAGTTTAGCTTGGACTGTTCAAAAACTTATCTCAAATACAAAATAAAATAAATATTTATTACAGAAAGCCCCTGGGGGAAAAATCAGTTTATATCAGATCAAAGTCCAATCATTCAACATATAACATGAAACTGTGTTCCCATGATGGTAAAACCCTCTGTCCCAACATGTTCCTCCTGCTGTACTTGCAGGACCAGACTCATTACACCCTCTCTCTTCTGCAGTCCTAGCTTGGGCCTTTCTCTTTTAACACAACATAAAAATTTGTCCAGATGATGTCCCCATTTGCTGTTTTAAAAGGTAAATTTTACTCTATCCTATCATTTATTTTAATGGTACCTTGGGGGACCAGCAGACTTAGAGGGCAGATTCTAAAGCAGGGCCTGTAGACACCCACTCTGTGGGTCCACTGAGAGCCCAATTAGACTTCAAGAGATACTGAGGAAAGAGCCATAAGGACCATCACTCACTGCTCTAACACCTGGACCGGCTAAGATGAAATCAGTTGACTAAGTAATTCCTCTTGGAGGCAAGGCCAGCATTCACGGCAAACTGTGGTGCCACTGAGCAAGAGATGTCTGTCTGTCTGATGAAACTGAGGAGCACTGAGCTTGGTAACCACCACCAGGAATACTATCTGCTTCCAGTGGCTGTTCTCCAGGATCCCTCTTTCCACGGTCCAGATAACGCGAGAAGCAAGTAAGCATCCAGTTCAGATTTGCCTAGAGCACAGTGCTGCTGCCAGAAGTGGCTTGCCTGCATGTGAAAGAAAAAACCAGATCCTCAAATAAAACATAGAGAAAACAAACAGGGTATTTCCAGGTATCATATGGTAGTCACATTCTGATTAGAAAATGTCTGGATCAGTTTTAGCAAAACCCAAACCTTCCCGTTTCCTTCTGTCCCATTTTCTCTCTTTTCTTAATTTTTTTCTTTTGATACAGGCCCAGATGATCATCAATCTAGCTATTCAATCCAGGACGACCCTGAGCGCCCCATCTCTGCTCCTACCTGCCCAGTGCTGGGGTTATGGGCAAGCACTCTGCCTATCATCCTGTTGGTAACAAAACTAAGAAACAGTAAACAGTGAGATATCAGGAAAAGTTTGTAGATGTCTCTGCTCGTCCCACCTATCACTGTTTTGGACATTCATGCCTGGCTTTGCCATCTTGAAGACAATTTGTAGAAATACAGATGATTCTTTATGGATCAAAGTGCTATCCTTGTCTTCATCCCTAATTCATGATAAAGCATGCGTTTTGATAAGGCTCTCTTTAGTCAACAAGCAAGACTCCTCTCATGCTTAAAGTCATAAACTGTTATCGATAATCTTTTAGAACACTATTCTTGAGTCATTTTTTACAGACTTCATGTGTTGCTGCCTCAAATATATACTGGCAAAACTGAAACATAAGACGTCTGTTTACCATTCAAATGTACATCACAAAGTGTGTTGAGAAAATACGAGAGTTAAACGCCTTAGAGATCCAGAGTGATTTAACAGTAAGGCAGCGGTTCTCAACTTTCCCACTGCAGCCCTTTAATACAGTTCTTCAGGTTGCAGTGACCCCCAATCAGAACATTATTTTCATTGCTGATGTGTGCTGTGGATCTCCAAAGGACACTAGTGCAATAGAGCTTCTCAAAATGAGCTATCCAAGAGACGTTTATACTAGGGAAATGGTGGGTTTCACTTGCAAGGCAGTGCCACACTACACACACCACTGCATGACATCGTTTGTGACGGTGTGGCTCTGCAGGTGGTAGCTAGATCTCCAATCATGCTTTCTAGAGCAGTGTCCCCTGTGTGTAGAAACATACTGGGAGTATGGGGTGCAGCTACATCTGCATAGCGACCATCTTTGTTACTGCAACAGCTTGCTTATCACTGAGTTTATCTACTAGATTAGGAAACACCCTGAAGCAGAGACTCACTCTGCTTCCAGCAATTTGGACAGTGATCTTTTTTTTTTTAAGTAATAGTCTAACTCATATGGCCAAATTTTAAGTCAAGATAGCATTTTGATACCTGGTTAGCATCCTTCAGTTAGTCATAAAGTTCTTTAACTCTCCGTTTTTATTTACTCTTATTGAACTTGTGTGCACATCGTATCCAGCACATTTTCTGTGATTTGGGACAAATCACTTGTGAAATTATTGGCATGATAAGCCAGCTTGAGATGGCGGAGGTGGGAAGATGAGCAGAGCACACGTGAGGATTGTGTGCAACAGGTGTGAGCACAAGTACAGCATGGGCGACCCCCCAGTAGTTGTTCATGAGGCACACACAGCCTCCACAATTCAGAGTATAACAAGTGGCCCTGCCTTGGAATTTGATAAACTGGACCTGAGCCAGACTTACACCAGCACAATTTAGACTTTTCTAGTGGTTTACATAGTGACATTTTCATTCTATGTAAATTAAAGCAGAAAAATGTTCTTTTTTAAATCATTAATTTACAGCAAACATTTAAAAATCAGTGTCTTAACATTCGGGGGAAAGGGTCTTAAGCGAGTTATATTGGGTACTAATCGTAATTACATCCCACAGTAACCTGGGAAGTTGTCCCTTTTATAATGATGATATAGTTCTTCTATGTATCAATGTAACTAGACCACATATCTGGTAAAATATTTTGGAGTCAGTGATGATATTTCGGGAGTAAATAAGCATTTGAAGTGCTAGCTGGAAAGACTTCCCCTTGACACAGGTGTGGGTAAGGATGAGCCACTCCATCAGGAGCTGAAGTAGAATGCAAATCAGAAGGCTACACTGAGGCTTTCTGCCTGAGCTGGGAGATCCACCCTCTGCTGTTTCTAGTTAATGATGCTCCTGCCTCTCTGTCCATGGGACTCTAAATGGGGTGGACACTTTCTGTCTCTCTGGCTCTTGGGTCTTGGATTGGAACCACCCTACCAGGCCTTCTGCTTGCAAACAGAGAAGGTAGGATTTCTTAGCCTGCATAATAGTGTGAACTGATCTTTCAAAGTAATTTTCTACATCTCTCTTTATACACTTTGAATCTGTTTCTTGAAGAGCCTTGACCAAAACAATTAGAAATTCAGTATTTGTGACTTCTGGGAACAGAGAGCTAGGCTAAGGGCAAGCTGTCAGATAACTTTTCAAATCCCCTACATATAAAATTCAAAAAAGGCCCAGCCTGCAAAAGAATATCTTGAACCAAATGCAAGTAGAGTGCAAATACTCTGAGAGGTTTTGTTTTGGTTTTTCAACACAGAGTTTCGTTGTATAGCTCTGGCTGTCCTAGAACTAGCTCTGTAGGCTAGACTGGCTTCACAGTCACTGAGATCTCCCTGCCTCTGCATCCCGAATGGTGCTGGGATTAAAGGTGTGTGCCACTATTGCCCACTGACTGCAAATATTCTACAATGTCACAACGCAAAGGGCTCTGAGATGAGAGCTAGTGCCAGTTTGAGAGCTTATGCGAATTCTCTGCCTTAAACACAAGCATCGGATGCCGGGGGACAGATCTATCCCGTGCTTTCTACTCATCTGGCAAAGGAGGCTCCTATGTAATATTCTTCTACCTACAATTTTTAATTCAGTCTGAGTTTAGAATAATCCATTTACTCTACTTGGGGGAGGGGGCGCAGACATATAATGTTTCCTTGTCCACTGAGGTTGCATTTTTAGCTTGAGTTAGAGGGACTTAATAGACACTAATTTTAATATTTTAAAAAATTTATACAATGCATTTTGATCATATTCTTTCCCTTTCCCCAGATCCTCCTAGACAGTACATACTAATTAAAAAAAAAATCTTTTGACAAACACAAAGAAAGGGAAGAAGGAAGAAAGAAAGGCAGGACGGAAGGAAAATCAACCAGCAGGCTTATATTCCAGCAAGGTATGGCTGAAAACAAGGCTTCTAATACACGCAAATCAGCAAGGGCTGATTTTTAAAAACAACATAGAAATAAACCAGAAAAACATGTCAAGGGAATGCTTCCTTTCTATTCCATTCCACCAAAGTGACAGATATGATGCCTGAGGAAGTAGGGACATCAGTATTCTGTCCCTAAGCCCTTTGCTTCACATACTCCAGAGCTTACATGGTGAAAAATGGCCCTAATCCATCTTTGCAGTTTCTCAGTGAGGTGTGATCTAGGCTTTCCTAGCCTTGTGATCTTCTTTGCCAACGCCCTCCCCACATCTGCCTTTGCATGAGACCAGGTTAGCTTGCTAGTGGATGAAAGGATACAGCCAACTTTCTATAACCATCCTAGACTGACTATTGTCTCAGTCAAGTGGCAGCCAAGCCTAGACCTGGGAACAAACCTGCCACCAGCAACACAAGCCTCTGGTGATCTGAGCTAAGTGTGAAAGTCTCACTGCATTCCAGGAGTCCTTCCTGGGTGAGCCTAACACATCCCAATACCTGAACCAGCATTTATCAATGAGGTTTGATGCCTGCCATCTGCCCTCATCTTGGGATAAAGGCTGTTGCAGGCATTGGACACACAGTGTGGACTCTTAGCCCTACAGCAAGAGCCTTCAGTTAGCAAGAGCTTTACATTAATCAAGCTAGTCAGGTTTTGCATTCAACACGGGTTTCAGTAGTTGGGATGGTATTTTAGTGTATCTTTACTAAGTGTTAAACTAATGATGCGGGAAACGCATCTGAAGAACCAGTCTTCTCAAATAATAAATATATACCAAGAGCACCTACGTTATTTAAAGTATAAGGAGAATTACAAAGCTCTTCTAGTTGTTGTTACTTCTATTTTCAGTGACTACTCAGTAAGTCACTAGAAACCAATGGTTTCCTTACCATGAGTGATACTTCATGGTAGACAAGATGTTTAAAGTGTTAGTCCATTGGATTATTTCTCTTCTCTTTTTAAATAATAGATTATGGGGGAATTTTCTAGTTCTTAGAGAGTTGTTAACTTTAGAATTAAGTAACACAATATATACAATACATATATATATATGTTGTATATTTTATACATACTGCACATAAAATATATAATAAAGTCAACAGTACCAATAAGCAGGTGATTTTAGAATCTGTAGCTGTTTGAGTGAGAACGGCCTCCCTCTTGGTTCTCAGTTGGTAGGACTATTTGTGAAGGGTTAGGAGGTGTGTACTGGGAATGGACTCTGAGATTTTAGAAGTCTACGCCATCCCAGTTCCCCCGGCCCTCTCTGCTCGCCCATCAGATGTAAGCTCTCAGCTACTTTTCCTGCCAGCAGCCACTTTCCCCACCATAATAAGCACGGACTCTAACCCTCTGAAACCATCCATCTACGAATTAAATGCTTTCCTTTATAAGTTGTCTTGGTGTAGTGTTGCTTTACAGCAACAGAAAACAACTACGACAGAATCTAGTGATGAAAGTAGTCTCGAGAGAGTAACCAGCTAAATGTCAATAGCCCCAGGTTAGGACAATGAAGGTCCAATAGGCTTCGTGAATATATTTGTAACATCCATTTTCCCCTAGTAATAAGATTTTCATTTGAATGAGAAATTGAGAAATAGATAATCATATGTATGTAGAAGAAAGGAGAGAGATAAAGAGTGAAAGGAGACTGCATTAGTGTATATGAGTGATAGTTTCCGAAAATGCAGATTTATTAGAATATAGGCTTTTTTACAGTTTGTTTTCATCAGATGCATATAAAGATCAGATTCCATCAGTGAACACAGCCAAACAGTGAAGTCATTTTGTGTTAAAATTACTTTTATTCAGGATGAAAAATACAGTATGTAACCAGATTAGATGACAGTCTGTGATTAGTTTTGTTTTGTTTTGTTTTTTAACCACGTATTTCAAAAGAACAATACACTTATTTCTCATTGTGGTTACTGCAATATATTTCCTCTTATTTATTACTCAGAAGGTTACAATGTAGTGTTTTGTGTAGCTTTTTCTGTAATAGCAGATTGAGATCATTTGCATACAAATACAGGCAGGGAGAAAAAAAAAAAGAATACATGACTTCTCAAAGCAAGAACAAGGAAGACACCAAATCTACATCTTGGGGTTCTGAGTTCAGGGAGTTTTTGTTGATGTTGTTTAAACAGATGTTTTCTTGGGTATGAAATAGCCTAATGAAAGCCCAAGGCTTTGCACACTGTGGCATATAAAGCTATATCCAACATTACAGAGGAAGATGGTTCTGAGGTAGAAAGGTGATCATGGCTCTCCTCTTATATAAAACAATTCTCTTCTTCTCAAAATATCTATGCTGCAAATAGACACCCTTGCCCCCCAACCCACCCAACCGATCCTAGAAGAATAGCAATGCCTAACTTTCAGCCTCCTCCTGGCCAGAGCCCAGTGAAAGAGAACCCAAAGTTAGCATGTCCTGACGTTTTCTAAAAGCACATATGTTTGAAACAAAACATATTACCTTTACTTTTATTTTTGGTTTCTCTACAGTTGGTAATTAAATGTTAAGTTAAAAAAAGAGAGAGAGAAAAAAATAAGGAAATATCTAGTTGAATGCACTCAGGAGTACAATCATTTAAGCATTAATTTCATTCTGGAGAAGCAGTTGTATAGGCTTGGGATTGACATCCTTACCAGATGTGCTGCTGGTCACATGAGGGGTCATGAGACATCTGTCCATCTGCCCCGAAGGTTCAAATGAGACAGGCACTAAGTATCTGTTGCCTTTCATAAACGAAACCAGAGCTTTTAAAACTTATGAAAGACTTGAAAATACAAAACCAACAATAAAATTTCTATTTAAAGGGAACTGAAGACAACGATGTACTCTAATGTCACAATGGGTAAAATCTGCTGTGTATTTTACGATGAGATGCAAGGCTGAAGGTACTGGGAGAGGTTGTGCTAGCTTTTGTTTCTGAGTCAAAATGAAAATATGCTTAAATGGTAACCTTTGGTAAAATAATTCTTTGAAACTGTTACAATGTAGTCTTCTTTATCATAGAGATTGCAGGATGAAATAAATAAAGACACTGAGATCTACTTACAATAAAGGAATAAAAAGCAGGAGGGATAACACCTCAGCAGCCTCGCCATTTAAGTCTGCAGGATCTTTACTGTAGTCACCCAGTGGTTACTGTGTGTGTGATTTCATCTAATGTTAAATAGTATATTCAGAATTCCTGCTTACTCCACATATAAAAAATATTTTATTCAAATATATGAACTTATGAATTTGGCCAAATTTAGAAACAAATACACAAAATCTATTTGGTTGTATGGCTGATCAACTTATAAATAACCAAAATATAATGATAAAATAGTCAAATAATAAATGAAGTTATTGTACAGGGTTAATATGAACAGCAGAAGGAATGTAATAATGTAAAGTGGTGTAATTTATGTAATTTTTCTCTCAGATATTAAAAAGACAGTTTCATATAAGAAAGCCCCCACCCACTTTCCCATGGCTGTATATATTATACAAATCAGTGACAAACGCATTACCACCTCCAAATACTTCTCTGTTCATTAATTTACAGTTGCATAGAAAGGGGAGAAGAAAACAATAATATATGTTATTATAAAAACAAAATATCCTTTTCTCTTTGGATAATCAGTGTTTGATTCCCTCAGTAGAACACACGGTCAAGCACTCAACAGCATGTGTCATAGAGCCACGGGAGCTTCAGGTTGAATGGGACTTGGAATTGGCATTGGCAGAAGAGGGCAATACTGAAGGTCAGGAAACGTTGGTTGGCTGGATAAATGCTTCACATTGCCTGTGGCAGGAGAGAACACCAAAGTCAGAACAACATTTGCAGAAGACTGTTCAGGTAATGAAGACTTGTCAATTCTTCAAGGGAAAATAAGGGCTTCTTTCAGAACTAATCAGACTTTATATGGCTGTGTTCAAAGGGGTCCCCACATTGCCTATGTGACTTTCTGCTGCCTAGAATGAGGACATTGCCTTCACCCTGAGGTCACGTGGTCAGCCTTTTATTACAGTAGTCAACACCAACATAAGGTGACGAGGATAAGGGTAGAGGGGTGGGAGGGTGACCAGATGTCTTTTTTCTTGCCCAGGCTAGAAACTAAGGTAAAATTGAGAGGTCTTGGCTTCTTCTTAGGGAAGGTAGCAATGATGTATGTGTTAAGTTACTGAGAGAGCACTCCTGAAAAAACGAGGAGAACTCTTCCAGAGAGAGACACATTGATAACTCTACCATCCCTGCCTTAGAGAGAAGACCGGAATTATCATCCAAGGCGTGCAGTGGTGTCCACTAATGAACTATGCCCAAGGATCTAAATCCAGGCTACACTAAGGAAGTGACAGCACAGTTTCTACAGGGAAGGCAAGCAAATGATCTTTTAAAAGTACTTGTTAGACATATTTTTTTAAAAATTACTCCAAAATGGAATAACCTAAAAGAAGCCATGTCTCATGGAGTCATAAGGGTTCTTTTGCGACTCCCAGTAAAGATTCTCTGCCTACCCTTGGGTCTCACTCTGTGGAAGAGCCTGACATGAAATTCTGGTTCCCTGAACTAGAAGGAAATCCATAAACTACTTGCAGGCAAAGTTTCCCGAGGGGCTCTCCTACGCTTGGGTCTACCGGAAGTCTGTTGAGTCTTGCTTCAAGCCTATTCTCGTCAAATTTGCTTCTAAACTGGACACTTTGCTGTTCTGAAGGATAAAAAAAAAAAAAAAAAAAAAGACCATCCAGTGTTAATGGTGATCTCACTGGGTCCAGGCTACTGGTGAAGTGGATGGGAAAGCTAGCCCAGGCATATGCTCTCATTTCTTTCTAGAATGGGTGTCATTGCAACCATAGATAACTGAACATATTTTGAGAACACAGAAGGATAGGGATGCATTCCACATGGGAGGGGAACATGTTATAAATTCATATTGTTAACTATAGCTTTGGTGCTAATTTGTTGTTAAAAATGGATTAAAATTATTTCGTATATTCTCTTATTCAGGATGTGGATAACTGTATTAAGTATGTGTATAACAGCTCTCTTTTTAGGCAACAGAATTCTAAAAAGTGGAAACTAATTCTAAAAATTTATATTTCCAGCTCTACAAATAAAAGTATAGCACAACCATCCAGGTAAAAATGGACACTTTTCATGACTTTCCACTTGGCCCAGGGTATGGAAAATTCCACAGGGAAAAAGCAGAAAGTAGAGGGTAGAAGACAGAGAGGAAGGAGCTTCCTATAAGAAGTGTTTCCTGTACCCACGAGGTTGTTATATTATCAGGGAAAATATAGATCTTCTTCAACTCAATTTCTTCAAAGCTAAGACCCAAGTGAGAGGTCTCCATAATCACTCTCTGCTTTAAGTCCTGAGCCTTTTTGTTGTAATGCACTTGAGGATTGGCAAGAAGATTCTATCTCCCTTGTTGACATCTATCTTTACAGCCATGACCTGACCATGGAGCAATCAGAACTGAACCCCTAGCCTTTCTCTCGGTTCTGTTACATGCTTGTGATTCCTGTTTACCCTGCCATCCCCTCTGCCCTGTGCTGTATAAAGACATGCACATTTCTCAGCGTGTCTCCTGGCTATGCCCTCACTAGTTCCTCAGTCTTTGTTCTCTGGGTCATGTGGTTTGCCACCAAAAAAGCTCACACCTGTTACTCTTCCCAGAATGCTTCCTTCTCTGATGCCTTGGATCAGCATGCAGGTCTTCTGGAAAACACAGCATCTGGATAACCTGCAAGATACCTACAACTCTCCCTTCTATGCTCCTCCGTACCACCATGGGCCCGTTACCAGGGCTTAGAGAGGCATTCAGGGCTAACTTCATTCTCTTCTCCCTAAAACGCTTATTTGAATTTCACATCATCAGAGTCCAGCAACCCGTTATGTCATCCGCTGGCCCCTTCAACCATGTTCATTCATTCCTCATATCTCAAAGTCATTCACTTTGAGGTATCTGAAAAGCTTAGGAGTTTCCATCCCATGAAGTGACCTCTCTGTCAGGGATCCTACCCTCTACCCTTTTTAACCATTCACACAAATGTCCAAAACCAACCATTGCCTTTACTGGTGGTCCCTCTAATACTTCAATTTCTACTGTCACACTTCCTGATGACCATCTCTAACGTCAGCTTACTTCTGCTAGGATGGCAACGCCCATCTCATCATCCGACAGCGTAAGACATAGATCATTGCCTTCTTCTGACAGCATAAGATGTGCATCATGGACTCTCTCATCCCATCAATTGCCCAGAACATGCCCTCATATCCCTCACAACTGAACTCAAGACTGGCGATTCTTAAAATCACTCCTTTGCACTGTCGCTTGAAGCCTTATACTCAACTGGCTTAACATGGTCAACTCTCCAAAATCAATTCATGGAAAACTAGTCAACTCTGGTGTTTTTCATGATGAACTTGAATGTGGCTAGAGGTCAGCACAACCATAGGGATGGCTGGCACACAAAGTGGTGTTTTGGTCACACTCTATTTCTGGATGTGTCTGCTCCCCTGGACATGGGCACATCTTCCCATCTCCCCTTGCACCTCTGATGATCCTTCTGCTATATCGCTTCCCTTTTAAAAGCCTTGCTTCCAATTAACCAGGACAACAGACATCAGAAGAAGAAGATGCAAACTCTCCCCACTGAGTCACAAGTCTGCTCTACAGCCACCTGTCTTCTAGCCAAGACCCCAGCTCTGTTTGCCAATAAGAAGAGACAGTGTTCATTGTTTTAAAAAGGCAGATACATTCACAGGAGAAAATGTTCTCCAAAGATATGCTTTGGCTTGGTGTTATATTTTAATTAAAGATCCTCGTAAGAAACAAAACAAAACTGAAAGCTAGTCAGTTCCAGCTTCCACATGAGCTTGATATACTATTTAAAAGAAAAGTGGCAACTCCCCCTTGATTGGAATTAATGATCTCGGTATTACTCTTGAGGTACCAGGCACATTTCAAAGTCAGAGTTCTGTGACATGTGACATGTGAGATAAGAAGACAGTCAAATCTATACAGAGTGACTTATATTGTACATAGCACGGAATGAGAACAGAGATCCAGCATAGGTCCTTTGGGTGCCTGGCAGTTTCTGGCTTGGGAACCCCATGTCCCTGCCCAACACCTCCAAAGCAACGATTTGTTGTCCAGAACCAAGCGACACATAGACATCCTGGGGCTCCCCTTATTTAAATGGAGAATGAAGTAAGATTAAATCAATAGGAGCTAATGTGCTTACGCCAGGTTGGGATCAAGACAGTGGAGTCAATGGAGCCATTAGCTCTTACCTGTGGCCTGCTGGGGACATTTGCTGAAAAAGAAAATAGAAGAAATCAATTGAGGGCTTTACTATTGCTTTGTGGCTTCCCTTCTCATGCATGCAATTGTGTAGAGTGCTCCTCCGAGTGAGGGAATAGCTTTGTCCTCACAGGTATACTAGCAAGAAGTAGGAGCCAGCCTCTCCCACCCTCTAGCCAAATGCTCTAGCCAAGGCCAGTTTCCCCAGTAAGCGTTTCATACTCCATGCGATTTAAAATACACTCTACCAAAAAAAAAAATCCACACAAAACATATGCTAGCTCTTTAAAAACATATGTACTAAAACATTTAGGAAGCTTTTAGTTTTGATAAAAAAGAAATCTTAAAACTTCATTTTAAAACTGTGCCATGTATTTTTTGGCTTACACATAGTAAGTACAGAGGATATCCTATATACTGTGTTGAATATACAAGTCAACCAAAAGGTCATCAGAGGGAATTAGTCTTTTCTGCAAACCTTGGCTCACCCTTGCTGGAAGTTGTGGGAAGATGGTAGTTATATGCTTGTATCAATGAGAGGGCTAGTCTGTTCTTCAGTGCTCTCAGGCCTGGGATCAACAGTAAAGCCTTCCATGGGTTCAGTTGAGAGCACAGAAGTTAGACTATGGAGTCTAATTACCTTGCACTATCTTCCCCATAATGGAGCCCACAACAGAGAAGCTGATGTCGTGAGCTTTACGAAAACTGGCACCACCAAGTCCTTTCTAGATTTCTGCTTTGTCAGACTCATCTTTCAGAGGGATCATCCTCATGCCCCTTGTTCTTGTGCATCATTAAAAAAATTCAGTAATGGCTGGAGAGGTGGCTCAGAGGTTAAGGGCAATGGCTGCTCTTCCAGAGGTCCTGAGTTCAACTCCCAGCAACCACATGGTGGCTCATAACCATCTATAATGAGATCTGGTGCCCTCTTTTGGGCCTGCGGGCAGTGTACATGCAGGCAGAACACTGTATACATAATAAATAAATCTTTTTTTAAAAATTCAGAGAGGATTACACAGTGTGGCCTAGAAGATAAAGCTGATTATAGAGCAATGCTCTCTGAAGGAGAACAGCAAGGGCCAAAGAGACCACTGTCTACACCTATGTTTTAGGCAGGCTTCCAGTGGTTCTCAACCTTCCTAATGCTACAGCCCTTTAATACAGTTCTTCATGTTGTGGTGGCCCCCAACCATAAACTTAGTTTCAATGATTAATAATTATAGTTTTACTACTGCTATGAACCATAATGTAAATATCTGATATGAAGGATATCCGACAGGTGACCCTTATGTAAGGGTCATTTGACCCCCTCCCCCGCCCAAAGGGGTAGTAACCCACAGGCTGAGAATCGCTGCTTTATTCTATTTTTCAAAAATCCCAGTGCTGGCGAGATGCTTGGCTCACCAGTTCAGAATACTGGCTGCTAGTGCCCATATTACAACCTGCAACAGTCTGTGCCTCCGGAGGATAGGACTCCTTCTTCCGGCCTTCACTGGCATTCCATACCCACGGAACACAGACATACAAGCAAGCAAAACTTTTGTGCCCATAAAATAAGAATAAATAAATTCTTTAAAAGCATTGCTGAGCAAATGGCATTTCCTGAGGAAAGCTGGGGCTACAGGAGGGGAAAGCGTTTGTCCTTAGTGCCCACAAGGCTTAGGATTCTTAAAGCCTCCTGGGAAGGGTATCTTCTTCCTTCCAATACCAGAGACATGATTTTTCTCTCTGAACAGTAACTAAAGTCTTTCTGTTTCACTGTTTTGTTTGTAAGCCACTGACTGTGTCCTATAAGCCTGCCAATATCTAACACAGTCACTGTTGAACCATACTCAACATAAGGAAAGAAAAGGGGAGACTTGCTTTCTAATAATGGCAAACATCTATCCTTGGGCAAATGAGGGGTGTCTCTGATCACCTAGCTAGCACGTTGCATGCTTTCCGTCTCTTATTTTCCTGTGTTGAGGGGGAAGAAAAAGTATCTGTAGTACATGCTGGGTCTTTGTGAGGAGGGAGGAAAAAAAAAAAAAAAAAAAAAAGAAGGCAAGAAGGGCACCCTCCCAGCGATGGAATGGAAAATGTGAGCCCTAGTATTTGGGAGAAGAAGCAA
The DNA here is from genome assembly GCF_964271855.1 of Acomys minous. Lineage (NCBI taxonomy): Eukaryota > Metazoa > Chordata > Mammalia > Rodentia > Muridae > Acomys > Acomys minous. The sequence goes on along the minus strand of NC_140485.1, from coordinate 126,531,167 downwards.
GCTAAAGCAAGCCTACTCCTACAGGGTGTAGGGAGCCTGTGTAAGCATGTGAGCTCTAGCCCAGGGCGGGCAGGCAGGCTGAACTGTTAGTTAGGCCATGATACAAATGCTCACTCCATTGGAAGGACAGTTATGCTTCTCTCCTAGGTAACGGCTATATAACAGTCGAACCCTACACAGAAGTTAATCTATTTTGCGGCCCTATCTGTTTTAATCAAATAAAAGGCTATAGGCAGTCCCCCGAACAATCTCTACTGATATATTTTTAAGGAAAATTAGAAAATCATTGCACTTTTTAAAGTCTTGAGTTTTTGATGGATGACATTCAAGCTTGACACATGCAGGCTGGCCACAGTGGAAATATCCCAGTAGGTTCACAGTAATTCTAAAAGCATTGATTCTAGCAGCAAAACACTCAACTTTCTACAACTATTCCATACATTTGAACAACAAAAGAAAACTACATTACGCTAACAAAGAAATGGCCATAGTCATTAGTAGATTGTTTTACCAAATTAATTGCTAATTGTCAGCACAAATTAAATTCAATACTTTAATTTGGAGGGTGAAATGGTTATGCCCACCTCTTTGCTTTGAGATGCAATGCCATTTTAAAAGGCCGTAATCCAAAGACATCAGCAGTGCCAAATGTGATATGAATTCAAATGCAAGAAACTTAAAAGTCTCATGCACAACATGTAGACATGGTTTAAAAAAATAAGCTAATATAAGCTACTCATGCAATTAAGATTTCTGAAGAGACTCTCATCCTAATTCCAAAATTGCCATGAGTGAAAAATTCATTTGTAACCATGCAAATTTTTTAATCCACAAAGGATCAAAAGGCAAGATTAACATGCAGATCGGTTCATCCATCTCACACTGGCTATAAGCAATTTGAAGGTCCCCCTTATTTACAGAGACTCAAGAGAGTGTTCTGGCATGGAGAGGGTGCCAATCCTATTTATTTGGATAAACGTCTAAAGGTGGTCAGGAAGCTTTGGGAATTACAGACCCTTAATAAAATATTTGCTAACTGAGCAATTTAAGTGGAGCATTAAAACTAATGAATCCCGTAAAACCTTTAAAGTACTATCTGGGAAATTTTCAACCGTCAAACTTCTCCAGCTAGAAACATGACCATCCCAGTAAACTTTGGACCACATCAACTTGGAAGTATGTGTTAGGCACCAGACCTATACCATGCACTAAGTGATTCTCTACCAATTTCAAAGTATTTAATAATTTTAGACAGAATTCTGAGATATGCGTCAGTTTCATAAATGAACCAATGAAGGCCTTTTTTAAAAAAATGAAAAGTATTTCTTATCTTGGGTATTCTATATTAATCCAGTGAAAAATATGAATATACATAATGAAAAAGAACAAACAGCGCCGTTTTCAGAAGTTAAAAAAAAAATAGCATGTAAATTCCACAGGATTCTAAAACATACTGCACACTACTTCTTACTTAAGAGGTACTTGGATTCTTCATAATAACCCATGACTAGGAGTGCTCATCCACAGAAAATTTCAACACTATAAACACTGCTGGGTATACACACTTAAGGAGAGTATGAACAGTTTTCCTCTTACGGAATTGCAAGCCTCTATAAATGTCCTTGTGAGCTCCAAGGATGATGTCACAATGAAAGAGCTCCCAGTGCAAGGGAAGGCTTTAGCCTCTGCAGTGTGGTCTCCATAGAGACTAAGTCTCGTCTCAGAAACCAATCACCATGGACCAGCTCACCTTGTTCCCAACCAATGGGAATTTTATACTCGCATCAGGGGTCAGGGCATGAGGCAGCGACATTTGCCTCTCTGAAAACTCAGTGTTAGTCTACCGTTATAATTTTTTATATTATATTCTGTTTTAAGCAAGTCATAGATGAATATTTTTAAGATCAAATATACATTTCAGAATATGCCTTGGGAAAGATTTGGAAATGCTTTAGAAAAAGAGACTTGTAAGAAAAAAAAATCCTGAACTCGTGGCACAACATTTTCAATATAGAAATTACACATTTTATATTCACTACAAAGCATAGATTTTAAGCATATTTCACACTCTGACTTCACTGCCAGCAGACGTTTAAAGTGAAAAGGTCCAGCATGACATTTAAATAAAAATTTCTAAGCAGAATTCAATTTCCAAAATTTGTTCTTTAATGTTGAATGTGTTTATGTGGAAGCTGAGCTAAGAAGTAATAGCTTCTAAAAATTTTAATTTTGCAACTCTAACTCATAAAACATGGTATAGTTATTTTTTTCCCTAGCCAGTGGATAATATATGTCAGAACAAAAACCTCTCAAATGAAATTCAACCTTGAACTACAGTAAATACAACAGACTTAACATGTTTATCAATTGTACCAACAATTGATACATTTTTTTTTCTCATTTAGGATAACATTGTCTAGAAAGCTAAGATAAAACAGAGAAAATAAAGACTGAGATTTATACAAAATCCTGTTTATTGACTGGCTGCCTTTAACATCCATTTGAGAGGATTCACCCCCAAACTATAAGTGACACATGCATGCTCTTTAAAAGTACTTAGAACTGGGGCATTAAAGTGGTGTGTCTATGGACTCAAGCCGAACGGTGCTGAGCTGAGAGACCACAGAGGTCTCTAAGGTGAGAGTAGAGCAGAATCTGCAAGGTGGCAAGATGCCAGAGAGAAACCACTTTAAAAAATTCAATCGATGAAAATCATTATGTAATTTCCCCCGGGATTTGGATGGCTCTCATTGGGTGATTTTTCTGGCACTTGGCTGTTTATATGGCGAAATTCAGACTCATAATCTGTGACCCTGTGAATCATTTGGCTTTTACACAATGATTATTTTATTCCCTGAGGAGAAAAAAAAGAACCCTTTAAAGAGGGAGAGGAAGCCAAAAATAATTCTTTCCTGAGCCTGTTATGAAGACATCTGATGATACATCTCAAGAAAGTTAGGAAGTTACCTTAGAAAGGCTGTTTTCGTACTAGTTTTGCACATCACTAAAGGCCTTTCCTTGAAGTGACACAAGTTGCTTATAGCCTACACTCAAATGAAGTTTCATCCCAAAACCAGGCATTGTTCTATTAGACTTTGTCTCGTCACGTATGAGGCACGTGGGAAAAGTTCCAAGAGTGGGGTCATACTGCCATTGCACCCCAAGATCCATCGGGCATCAGTGTGGAGCTTCATTTTCACTGTCAGCATATGTCTATATTATTTCAAAACAACCTATACCATGTTTCTAACACTGGCTTTTGTCATTGTACCAAAGAAGACAGAGGGTTGAGTGTGGAGAAAAAGAAAGGCCATGAGACAGGCACACTGCAGTGGTACCACGATCGATCCTACTCACGGCTGCAAGAGGGAAACGTGCTGTTGATCTGCTCCATCACCTCTGTGAGGTCCGTGCTGGTGTCGTGAGGCGGGGCCAGCAGGTCCTCAGATGCTATGAGAAAACACGGAGAAAACAGGTGCTTGAAATCAATGGCCATCCTTCTAGCAAAGCACTGGTCACAGGCAAAAATATTATAACCAGCCCGAAAATATTAATAGAACAATTTGAGAGAGAAACAGGAGAAATATGTATTCATTGGACATGCGTAATACACGCACATACACATGCACAGTGTAAGACACACACAGTGATGGTGCCCAGGTCTTTGGAAAACCCAGGGGAGTTCTCTACCACTGTCCTGCATCCTCATCCCCAGCCACAGACTTTTAGGTAGTTAAAATGTATGGTATGTTTGTGTGGCTAAGTTTAAATAATGACACAAAAATATAAACTTGGAAAATAAGTTAACAGTAGATTTAATGCCAGTGTGCTGGTTGAAAATCCATTAGTTTGCACATAAAAATATTCCCCCAATTTCTTTCCTTTTCATTTTTATTTTGGAACTTTTATGACAGGCGATTTTATCTTGATGCAAAAGAAATCTATGCTTTATAGTACTTTGATATATATTTTTTATTCTATGATTAAAACCACAATAGTGTTTTTAACACCAGTACTGTCAGTGAGAGGGCCCCATGCAGCTGATGGTGTTGGTAACAATTCTTCCTTACAGGGCAGGCAGAGCAATTTCCACAGAGACTAGGATGGATAAAGTAGAGGGTACCATGGTTGGTGATGACATCCTTCAGCACTAGGTTCTGCATTATAGAGAAATAATATACTGTCAACAATCATTTTTGGGGGCTGTGAGCCTGTGTGTCTGTAAACCCTGATGATGAGGGCTTGCTGGAGCTTGCTGCCCATTCTAGCTGCAGTTTTGTGAGAGACCTTATCTCAAAGGAATAAAGTGGGAAGTAACAGCTGGAGAGCTGATGTCCTCCTCTGGCATTTGGGAACACCTTCTCACATACTTGAACATACACTGCACGTGCACGCACACGCGTGTACACACACACACACACACACGCTTAGTCTCAAAGCAAAAACCAAAAATAAAAAAAACCTTAATGCCTTGCTTATTTCAAATGAAAGGAACATTTTTCATCTTTCACCGAAGTTGAATCCACTCCTACACATTTTATAAACAAGCACATTATAACTAAAGTGTTTTTTGTTACTATTAAAATGGATCTACATTCCTTGCAGACTAAAGAGAAGAATGTTTTATGCTCCAGAGCACCCAGATGTAAGAATGCTAGCAAACTGAAAAGCACCACCACCAACAACAACAACAAAAAAGATGGCTGAGTCCAAAGCCAGCTGCGTGCAGCGGCTGTGCCTTGGGGACACCCACCTGCCTGGTGGAACTGTGGACCTGCGTCAGGCTCAAGTGAGTAGCTCAATGCAGAATGTTGTGGCGAAGCCCAGGGGGAGACACCGTTGATGCGGGAATCAGAGTCAGGCTGAAATCACATGGGAAGTTAGAGTAAGAAAGACTCACGGAACCTAGAAGGAATGGCATTCCTCCCCTCGCCCCTGCTCATCTTGGGGCAATCTCAGATGCATTTCAGCACTGACTGGGTCAGCACGTGAATACTTCTGAGTGCCACATGCTCTCTTCCATCTTTGGGTTTTAAGAATTTATTGCTATATGGCATGATTTATTTATGTCTGCCATTTTCAACTCTCAACTATTAAGCTATTTTCACATCAACCTAGTGAACTTAGAAGTAGGTTGGGATCATCTTTCAGAAACTAGCATTGGGACTCTAAAATAGCAAATTGTGCTTAACTTGCAAAATTGCTCCCTTCAGAGGCGATTTGGAGAGTATTTACCTCAGTGGTTTGGATTCAGCAGCTTGAATTCAAATTCCACCTGGGCTGCTCAGAGACAGGACGGTTCTAGGCAAACTATAGAACCTTCTGCATCACAGATTTCATGTGTATAAACTGTTTTAGTGTTAACAACTTAGTGTGGACTCAGAATCAAGAGGAAGCAAGCGATGCTAAAAGCTTTACCGGCCATGGCGTGTCATAGATCTTTGTCAGGAAAGTGATGAATGAGTCGTTCTAAAGCCGTTTGCCTGGTCTGACCCAGGGCAAACCCTCTGTAAGAGCCCCTGTGCATATCTGTGAACTGGCGATAGCTGTGCTGATAAGTACATGGTCAAAATAGAAAGCGGGATCTATAGTATGAGAGAGAATGTAGAAGTTTCTTCTGATACAGATTTTTCCATTAAATCTCTATTAGTCGAAGTCTGGTCGTTTCCCCTGTTTATACTGAGTTAAAATTTCCATCGACTTCTGGCACTTATGCTAAATCGTTTATGAAAAGGTAAGAGCTCCACAGACTGGGATATTCTGAGCCACTTAGATATCAGCAAGTTCCAAGAGCATTACTGTGCAATTCTGAAGGCGCATGAGCCATTAGGGTCTTGGTCTAATAGAATGGAGGGAGGGAGGGGGGTTAGAGTGAATTCAAGAGCCTTTCTTCCCTCCTAAAAGCATCAACAAGGTACAACAAGCAAAGACTCCTGTGACGTCACCAGGTGCACATGAAGTTGTGCACATTAACGTCTGATGCTCTAAGACATTTGATGCTCTATAAACATCTGCAACCGTTTAATACAGTTCCTCGTGTTATGGTGACCTCCCTAACCATACATTATTTTTGGTGCTACTTTATAACTGTAAATTTGCTACTGTGATCAATTGTACTGCAGATATCTGATATGCAGGGTATCTTATATGTAATCCCTGTGATTTGACCCCCAAGAGAAGTGGTGACCCACAGGTTGAGAACTGCTGTTCTAAGAGTTCACACAAGGAAACTCATCCCTTATTCAGGTACCACTTGGGGACCTCAAATTCACTCTAGAAGCAACATTTACTCCCAATGTACATGATATTGAGGTTGGGATCAAGAAAACACAAGCAAACAAGATAGAAGCAAGCAAATAGAAAGTCAAGTCTTGACTCACTTAGGAAACTATTACTTTCTAAAGACACAGAGTTTTCAGACTTTTAAGTAAACTGCTCACAGAGTCATGTCAAAGAAATTCTACAATGACAGACATAGAAAAGTAAATGGCCAAAGAAAGGAGAGAGATCCACCACTTGCTATATAGGTAATGGACAAATTATAATGTTTTAAAGAATTCTGACAGGATAAAAAGACCCTTGTGGCAACTGTGTCAAGATATTGTTCTCAAGTGTAAGCAAATCCATGGAGAAATGTTTTTCTTTGATGCAATATGTCACTTGTAGAAAAGGCTATCTCTCTTAGGATGTCACAAGATGCCACATCACAGGGGCAGGAGAAAAAAGGCAACTGTGACACGAATGCTGGTGCCAGTCAGGAAATCCTATGCGGGGATATGACCCTACACACATCTGCTGCAAAGGCATCCTCGCTGTCAGCTCCGTGACTGAATGTCCTCTTCAAGTGCTAGGTGCATCCTGTCTTCACTCTGTTGCCTCCTCTCACAAGACTGCCAGAAGCAGGAAGGCAGAAGCTGTACCCTACGCTTCTTTCATAAACCAAAGAATGGTGGTTTAAAAACAAAACAAAACAAAACAAAAACCCTCTAGGTTGTTAGCCAGTGAGGAATCATAAAATGAATGTACCAGCTTCTAATCAATATTAAGATATAAAAGCAAGAGAAAACAAAGAGGGAGGGAGGGAGGGAGGGGACAGGGAGTGAAAATACAGAGAAAGAAAGAAGAGCAGCGAAAGAGAAAGGGAAGGAGCGAAAGGAAAATAGGGAAGACATCCTAAGAGATGCCATCTCTGTTAAAGGCGTGCATTATTCTGTATTCGTCATAAGCGCATGTTTTCTTCCCAACCTAAAATGTGCTTCCTATTGGCAGGAAAGTTTGCAAGCCACTGTTATAGAACATCCGCCAGCGTGAGGAAGGGACAGTGGCAAGATAACAGACATCTGTTCCTCTGTTCTCTGCAAAGCGTGACTGTTGTGGTACCTGCTCGCTCCTGCTTCCCTGGAAGAAAGCGTTAGGCTGGAGGTTTTAGGTCACTTGCTGTCCTCAGTCTCCACAGAAGCTTTCCTTATGAAATACAGATTCTGTGTCCCACAGGATTGTTTTTAAATCAAACTACTCCAAGCTCAGAATGTGAAATTCTACAGTCAGGTGGGAAAACACACATTTCTGGATCAGTGAAGATTCTATTCGTACACGCAAACAGGGATATTATTTCTAAGCCAGTAAACAATGAATTAGCTGTGGCAGGCCCAGGCCCAGGCTTCTGGGAGGTGGGCAGGTGCCATGGAGAGAGAGATGCCACACAGGACTCTACCCCACTACCTGCTCCAGCAGCTGTCTGAGGCGGTGCAGCTGAGACTCCAGCTGTTTGTTGTGATCTTCCAAAATCTGCATCCTGGCCTCCAACCGCCCTTTGTGCTGCCGGAGGAGTTTAGCTTCTGCGATAAGTTCCGAATCCTCGGACGTGTGGTGAGGCGATACGATGGAGTCTGGAGGGGAGCCCACAGGGAGCCCCCTTCTTAGGTGCTGCTCCTTCAGCTGCTCATATTCCACCTGAAGATTTCTAATACAGAAAAGAAAAAAAAACCCCACAAAATAAAAGGATTATTATCACGTATATCGTCTTCTCTCCCAAACTGGGAACTTCGAATTTAGCCTCTGCTGCTCTTTGTCTTATGGAAGAACATTTATTAACAGGAAGAGTTAGGGGGAAGAAAATGAGCTTCAAGCAAGAGTGCTTCCAGGCACCAACATTAAGCTACAGATGCAGGGGGCCCCACCCACACCCCAGCCTGCTAATAACTTCCCAAACCTTGACCTCATTGTGACGTCCTAGACAACCGCTCTGAAAAGAGGGCGGAGAGGGACTTTAGTCGTCTTAGGAGGGAGAGAGTGGGGTATTTTCTTCTGCTGGGTCTAGCACACCTTTGCTCTTCCTCTAAGTCAGCAATGATCCGCTCCAGTTCCCCTCGCTCTTCCCTCTCCACGGACTTCAGGATCTGAGCTGGACTCTGTGGCTGGCTCACAGGGGACTCCCCGCCCAGTGTCTGGCAGTACTGCTGGATGAGGGCATGTTCATCCTCCCTAGCGAGACAAAGAAGATGGAGAGAGGCTCACATCTGGGTGGTGAGATCTCTGAGGACACAAGAAGTAAAAACAGTGTTGCCAAGACTGGTGACCGGACCAGGTTGCCTTGCAACTCTGTGACTCCGTGAAACTTCCTTTGAAAACTCCAGCTGGATGATCATGCAACATGCCTTGTGTATGATGAGCTCATCATTTCAAAACCTTTGTGTCACAGTCTGTGATTCTCACAATCCCCCAGAAAGCCATTCCACTTAACCAAGAAAAATAAAATAAGGCACAGCAGTAATAAGAGTAAATAAGAGTAATAAGTTGCTAGAAATCAGGCTTAGCTAGGTGTGTCCAACCTATGGCCATAGGCCGCATGCACCAAAGATAGATTGGAACGTGGGCCAATACATTTGTAAATAAAGAAATAATGTGGCAATGTCAAAAGGCTGTGTATGCCTGGAAACAATTAATACAAAAGTTAAAGATGTTATAGGCAAACATATCACTCACCGACTACCAAAACAGTGGATTATAAGATCACTGGGCCAAGAACAACTGATCTTTAGATTTGCTGGTAACCATGTTTACTATGTTGATAACTCAAAGGATTTATAATTTATATTTTTATTTAAGTAACAGCCTAAAGTCAACTGTATATATTTATAAACTAGCAAGAGATATTTTACTTGGTATTATCACAAGTAATTTTTAGGACCAATATCCTGCATTAAATCATTAAATACATTAAATTCATCTTCATCTAATGATGTGTCCCTGAACTGGAGAAAGGAACAGTGGCTGCATGACTGACATGGGGTGACAATGGAGGCAAAGCCAGTATGTCTGTGGTAAGGAAACACTTTCCAGCTGGCCTGGAATCTCTTTTCTTCCTTTGTGAGGCAGATCTAGTTGGACGCCCTCAGGAAGGTGTGTTTGCCACATCTCCTGGCTCATGAGATTGCAGAGCTTTCTAGCACATTAGACCTGGGCTCTTTGATAGTTTCTGGCAAACAGGAGAGACATAGGATAAGGCTTCAGGAAAATAAGATGTAAGTGATGTGGCCACCCAGTTTAAAACAAAACTGTCCTGTGGCTGAACCTTAAGTGGAAGCTGTGCAGCAGCATGGTTCTTTCAGCATCCATGTCTGTTGCTGTAGCCCAGAGCATGTCCCAAAACAGCCAAGGGGAACCGTGCAGTCCTGGACCTTTCACTGTTTCACCTGGGCCTTGAAATTGCTTTGCTCTTGTACAGATAAGCAGTATTGGATTATATAAGCCCTCTGATTCTTGTGTGATACAAAATCCATCCTTGGCATATCATGCTTTTGCTCTGACAATCAGAGGTCTGAAATTACATCTTTGAATTAATGTGTTCTTGAGAGAGAGAGAGAGAGAGAGAGAGAGAGAGAGAGAGAGAGAGAGAGAGAGAGAGAGAGAGAGAGAGAGAGAGAATGAAGCCATGGAGAAAACTGGGTGTTATGCTTGCTGAAGCACCAGAGCTGAGCTACTGGGCCTCCCTCTTCTATTTAGCTTTCCCACTTTCCTTCCTTTTCTGTCACACACACACACACACACACACACACACACACACACACACACACACACGAGAGGGGGGAGAGGTAGAAAGAGAGTACTTTTTAATAGGGGTGTGTGAAGGTTGTATATAACAAAGCTGAAAGCAAAAATAAATCAGGCAGATGGCATAAGAGGTAAAACTGGCCATGGCTTCATCCTTTCATGTTTCTTAGTAAATTCGGGGTCTCTAGGAGAACAAAAGAAACCTCCATATAACTGCAGTGCCCTGAGGTTTTAAAGAATGAGAAGAGCAGGGCTCACAGCATCCATGTCTAGTGCCCTGGACCAAAGCGTGTCCTAAAACAGCCAAGGGGAACCGGGCAGTCCTGGACCTTTCATTGTTTCACCTGGGCCTTGAACTTGCTTTGTTCTTGCACGAATGAGCAGTATTGGATACTGGACACAAAGCAGCCAGAACTCCTAGGCTACCTTCACAGGGAAGTCAAACAGAAACCTGGCAGGCAGGGGCAGCAAGATGACTCGGCAGGTAAAGGTGGCTGCCCCAAGCCAGATGACCTGAGTTTGACCTCAGGACCCAGTGGTACAAGGAGAGAACTAACTCCCACAAGTCATCCTCTGATCTTCATGTGCATGTCATTGCACGCACGCAAGCACATGCGCACACCCCCACACATACATGCACACACGTGTGTATGCAGACACAGAAAACACTAAACAAATAATAATACTTAATAGAAAAGAAGCCAGAAAGGGAGATGTGGGGGAACAGAGTGTTTTCCTGGTAAGAAGCACATGACAACACATGGGTGTGTGGGCATGCCTACACACACACACACACACACACACACACACACACACACACACACACACATACACACACACACCACAGCTCATGAGCAGTAGCCTATACGTAAGTATTTGAAGAGGCAGAAGCAGAGATGAACCCTTGAGTGAATAAATCAACAGCATGGGACACTAGTTAGCGCCTGTATGTCGCGGGTGATGATCGGAGGCACCAGTCTCACATCATGTAGGAAACATGCAGGGAAAAAGATGTAAGTCAAAACTAAGCTAGGACCGAGCAAATGGACAAGGTATAAACACGTAGAGAACATGCACGGAAGCAATTGCAGAATAAGAGGACACACTGCAAATATTTCTTCTCACGTTGAAATGCACCTTAGCAAGCATATCAAAGATGGAAGGAATACCCAAGAAAGAGAAAAACAAATACAGAACATTTACTGCACAGCAGTCAGCTAAAATCAAAGGGAAGTGAGGAGTCATTAGCACTTGAAGAAAAGGGTTTAGCCTCCCGCTGTCCCAGATACTTAATGTTCATTGGCAAGGGGTGATGTGTAGAGTCCTACCTCACTCACTCACATGAGCAGGAAGGTCACTCATTTCTACAGCATTTTGTCCTTGGGACAAAAGGAAATTGTAAAAAACAATGCAGAACAGAACAGAACTAAATGGTAACTTCAGGTACTGAAATAAGTAGGAGGCAAATCAAATTAGTTATATAATGCCTGTGAATAGAATTCCTAAGCGAAAAGCGTAAAAACTCAAATGTAAACAGCTTTAAAAGGATAAATAATAAGAACCTCAAGAATAAAAAGGAAGTGTGGACCCCGGAAGTGGCCTGGGTTATCTCATGACTAGGAACTGACCACACTATCTGACCTAGCTATTAAGCGTCACCACAGATAAACTATTCCCTGAGAACATTTATACAAACACCTGGGCCTGGGGATTATGTGCATAATATTAACATAAACCATGCTTTTGTTTTAAGAAGTTGGGCAGGTGAGATGGCCCAAGAGGTAAAAGTGCTGGCTAATGACCTGGGTTCAAATATTTCCAACACAAACAGGTGTGCATATATACACACAAATAAATAAGTAATGAGTAAATTTTTTTTTAAGGTTGAGGACTGCGAAACCACTGGAAATTCTATTTGGGAAGCATTTTATCAGTATTTATGTAAGTTCACCTCTTTTTTTTTTTTTAAAGATTTATTTATTAAGTGTACAGTGTTCTGCCTAAATGTACACCTGTACACCAAAAGAAGACGGAATGTGATTTCTGGGAATTGAACTCAGGACCTTCAGATGAGCAAACAGTGCTCTTAAGCATTCAGCCATCTCTCCAGCCCCACAACTTCACTTCTTTTGTGAACTTGATGGTGTATAGTGTGCTGCTATAATTATCAAGGCCACTAACTACATTTTTAGTTTGTTTGTTGTGGTGTCTGGAAGAGAATTAAGGTTATCTCTGTAAAAAACTTTTTTTAAAAATAGAAATATTTTACATGTAACATAAAATCTTGCCCTTAAATGTTTTTCATAGATTATTAGTCTTAAAGGTTAAATATAAAAATTGATACATTCTAGTCTTTAATTGTGCATAATAAAAACCAAGAGCACCCTCATTATGTAGGTGCTAAATCATGCGCCAGATTAGGGTCATTAAATATCAATAGTGTGCATCATGTAGAAATAGAAAGTAGTTTTTAAATGTAGGCTGGTACCAAGAAGTATCATTAGATGGAATATAATTATACTGTAGCTGGTACATTTAGAAAATACGATCTACATTACAAAATTAGTTCCTATCACATGATAAAAGAGCTGGGCTTCACTTGATGACCTTTTAAAACCAATGCTCTATTCTAGGTTTCAGATGTACAAACAGCAATTTCAATGTAAACCATGGCCAAACCCCACTTTGATCCACATAAAATAGTGTCACCCAACCACAGAAAGCAGGTGGTGTGAGGACCTGGTAATGGCTTCAAGAACTGTTGCCTAAGGGTCCCTAGGGCTGTCCTGGGTCCTGTTCCTTCCTAAGATGCGTATGATTAACTCCTCCTACAAACATACTTAGTTGCCTTAAAACTAACGCCCCCATAAATCGTCCAGAGTCAGGCTTCCTTAAATCATCCAGAGTCAGGCTTCTTTAAATCATCCAGAGTCAGGCTTTCAGAGACACAGGGAGTGCTTGGGATTGGATGTGTGTAGGCGCCAAATGCTGGGAAACTGGTTTATACTCCAGGAAATCTATCTATCTATCTATCTATCTATCTATCTATCTATCTATCTATCTATCTATCTATCTATCCACCTATCCTATGTAATATGAAGGCACAATAAACAATGAAAGTTCATGAAAGGGAACATTTGGGGGAGGGGGATAGGAACTTGTTTCCATGGTCCAATTTGAGGGATCAAAGGCACCTCAACCTACAGATTTGTTGGCTATTGCTGAAGGCACAAAACCCAGCTAAACAAACAAAAACAAGAAAGCACTGGTGAATGGTCTTTCCTAGCTCTGTGGTTGGAGGACTTCCATGGTGGGCAACGGCAAGCTCAATATTCAATAGAGTGTGCAGAAGACACACACCTGCATATCACATCACTAAACATATCCCAGGGCCAAAGTATAAAATGAGGAAGAGTGATGTGGTAGCACATGCTTGTCATCAGAATACTTCAGAGGGTGAGGCAGATTAGAAATCTGAGGCCTATGTGTATCGCATATTAAAATTCTGTCTAAAAAAGAGGGAACAAACCAAATAATAAAACAAACAAACAAACAAACAAACAACAACAAAAACAAGGCTGGTGGGTTCTGAGCACTGTCTCTTAAAAATTAATCGTAACTGCACATGCATGTGAGGATACACTGATCTGAATAGGGCTCAACCAAACAGCGTACAAACTTCCTGAAAATATTAACAACTGACTCTCACAAGTGGCACCATCACTCCACCATATTCTAGGAATAAAATAAATATCTGTTGACTGAATCACCACATCAAATAGCTGTGTATGGAATCTGTTCAGCCTCTAATCATTTGGTTATCTTTTCTGTTATGAAACATTAGTAATAAAATTAAAGATCATTTTTATTTTAATTTTAAGACAGTATATATTAAATTTGAACATTACATAATAATGTAAACACAGCTTAAAGAAGTTAAATACTTAACTATTTTTTAAATTTCATTTAATTCCCAGATACTTCTAACACTGGTGAGAATTTGATTGATTTAAAAGATATTTAAGATACTTAATTACTTTATATGAAATGCCTATTAGTAGGTTACATATGAAAGAACAGTGCAAATACTTTATTGTTTTGAGCTGGAACTGGTTTCTGGCTCATAACACCTGAATAAAATGCCTAAGTCATGACTGTATTGAATGGCTAAGTGTTAGGGTGTCAAACTTTGAGACTTAAAATTGGAAAAATTCCCAAGAGCTTTCATTTATAAGCTTAATGATAACTGAGGGAATGTAGTGTAAAAAAATGCTCAGCATAAGTGTTCTTTATCAAAGTGATAACTGGTTCTCAACCTGAGGGTTGCAACCCCTTTGAGGGTCCAATGACCCTTTCATAGAGATTGCATATTGAATATTTATATTATGAATCACAATTATAGCAAAATTAGTTATGAAGTAGTAACAAAATAATTTTATAGTTGGGGAGTCACCACAACATGAAAAACTATACTAAAGGGTTGCAGCATTAGGAAAGTTGAGAACCAGCAGCTTAAGGTATTCTACTTGGCTTTTTTTTAGTCTTTGTAAGTCAAAAACATGTGCACACACATGTACACACACACACACACACACAATATATATATATATATATATATACACTACACACACTACATATATACACACTACACACACACACTATATATATATACACTACACACACACACACAACACACACACACACACGTATGCACACACACACTATACATACATATATATGCATATATATACATAGGGTTTTTTTTTTTGAGACAGGGTTTCTCTGTGTAGCCCTGGCTTTCCTAGGGCTTTGTAGACCACACTGTCCTCGAACTCACAGCGATCCACCCGCCTCTGCCTCTCGAGGGCTGGGATTAAAGGCGTGCGCCACCACGCCTGGCCACACTATATTCTATAGCTTCTCTGTTTCTCTTGGGCTCCCTGCCTGGTCAAACCATAATGAGCCCACCAGTCACACCCACGTGAAACTGTAGAAGCCTTTCACACATTACCTCATAACTAACGTGAAAAACAAGGTCAAGACAAGTTCCAAAGAAAAAAGATCTACTACAGTGGTACCATCGGAGAGAAGATGTTTGCCAAGAACATTCCACAACCAGGCTGAAGATGTGCAAGTAAGGAAACCAGACATAAAATACCTGGCTGTGAAGCTATCTGAAAAGACATTCTAAAGCCAACCAGGCCTTTCCCACTCCCTAATAAAATGAAATATTTTCAAGGGTATGACTTTCCAATAAGTGGTAGGGAGAATGTGTCCAAGCACGTGCGGACAGCATTGCTAGGGGTAGAGACTATGATGAATATGTGAGTAAGCAGAAAAAAGAGGAATCTACAAAAGTGTGTCAATCCTGTGAATGAGCATCTTGAAACTATCAATGAACAACAATATTATGGGCTGGATAGAAGACTCAGTTGGTCACATGCTAGCAATGGAAGCATGATTAGCTGAGCTGAGATTGCTAGCCCTGATCTCTAGAGCTTACTGGCTGGCCAGCCTAGCTAAATAAAGAACCATTTTCATTGAAGTACGCTGTCTCAATAAATAAATAAATAAATAAATAAATAAATAAATAAAGTGGAGAGCAAGTGAGAAAGACACCTGATGTTGATTCATGTCGTCCACATATACGTGCAAACATATGAACCTACGTATAAATGTATACACTCCCACACAAATGCAAACACAACATATCCACATTCACAAAAATAAATGTAAATATTGTATTATTATTATTATACACCAATCCGATTGCAAATAAACATTTCATTTACACTAATATGGCTTAAAAACTTGAAGTGAAAACACCACAAATATAACATTTATATCATTCCTGATTGTTTCGTGGTTCTTTTTGCTGTGTCTAATTTGTTGTGGATATGTGTAATAAACGTAACTGTATGTGGAAAAGAGAATAATGATAATAATTTTAAAAAGAAAACATTAACAAGTGCTTGAACTGTGCATAGGCTTTTTGGAAACACACATCAATTTTGGTTGGGATCACAACTCAGAGGCCATGGTTCCTGAAGATTATTTCTGAGACCATCACACAAGGAGCCTCCCACACTTCAGAACCAGGTTCCTTCCTGCCTTCAATGGCCCCAGTCAGTACTAATACGACACATCCCCACCATCACGTCTTTTCCCTACGTGCATGTTTCATGTGTCCTACAAAGTCCACCATCATGCCCTGGTCTATTTCTCTGTTTTTCTATCCCCACTCAGAGGCAGCCTTTTGCCTCCCCCTGACCTCCCCAATAAATCTCTGTAAAGAGGTTCTGTTGCATGGTGTGACTTTTGTGACCTTCCTAGTCCCCAACCACCAAGATACCTTTTCAAAACAAAACCCTTTCAGATAGCCTCCTTGGCAGACTCAATTCATGGTGCACTTACACGCTTCCTGTGGTAGAGCTGCTGTCAGTTAGGAAAGATCCATTTGTCCTTTCCATCTGGGCCAGTCTGAAAATACAAAAATGAGGAAATGATATCAATCGGCCACAACCACCTTGGTCATCCAGAAGCATGCTCGCTTATTTTTAAATCTACATTAATTCTGACCAGACAGAAAATGACCTAAACCTCGCACAGTGGTGAAATCACAACCCCCTTTACTGGTGAGCTGAAATTTGATCAGCACGCACTTAGGGCCTGGAGGCTGTTGTCTTATACACAGTGTGGTCCTCTCCTTGAGCTCCCAGACCCTCTAGCTGGTCTCCACTCAAGTGGGGTAACCTTTGCATTACAAATCTAATTATGCTCCTCTCGGGTCTGAAGATTCAGCATGAGTTCTCTTGACCTGGAATGTAAACCAACTCCTGAGCAACTGGTCTCTGTGTTACCATGATTTTCAGCACTATGTCATCTCTCACCTGCTCTCCCTTCTGTGACTCGGTAAATAAGGCCTATTCTTTTATAGCATCTTATCTAGCAGCTCCAAAAACTTGATTTAGTCTCAATTCAGTCTTAATGTTAACACTTTTAATGGTACTTAAACTAGAGATTTGGATACAGCTAGCTTCTAGAAACATCAATGGTTCGTATTAAATACTTCCTTGCAAGTTTTCCACAGTACGTGCAGGCCTATATTTTGCATTGTGTAGGGATTTGAAAACAAATTCTAATAATCAAACATCAGCGTAGGTTTAATTACATATTGCAATTCCTATGTGCACGGTCTCCTGAGAGTGGTTCCAATCACTACTTTCATTCACAGAACTAGGTTATATTATGTGAACCCTGTCTGCTCGATGTTTGGAGTCTCCGTAGCTCTGTAATGGCAGCCTATTGAAATCTGCTCTTCATAGAGTACATAGCAGGTGTTTGGTAAAGTGCAAATCACACAGTAAAAAGATAAGGGCCCGGGTTCCACATGTAATGGAAGCATGACTTTGGCAAATACATTCCCACATCAAGAGCTGTCGGCATCAGTGAATTACTACAAAAGCAGAAACATTCCGAGTGGCAGAGCGGGGGTTGGGGGGTGACTAGCAGTCTCTTACCGTGTGGCGTATTGCTCTATTCTTGAGTGGGTGTCATCATGAAATAGCTGAGGGGACTGAGAGGGGCTGTAAAGAGAGAGAGAGAGAAAAAAAAAAAAAAAGGCAAGGGCTTTATTCTCAGTATTGACAGATGTTACCAGTTAGAAGGTTAGTTAAGTAATGACTGTCATGCAAAGAAACCGCCAGCATTGTCACCCGGGATGTGAAAGTGGTAGTGGTTTAGGCCCGTGCTAGCACTCCTGATCAGAACTCCCCTCCTGTGCGTGGGGCATGTGAATACTCACTCATAGTGCTCTGGCCACATACTGATGAGCGTGATAGGACTGCAGAGAGGGGACAGGGAGACAAAAGGCACAGAACAAACATTTAGAGTGAGTTCAGACAAAGGCAGAAGGAGGCGGACTACTCACAACTCTACTCACACTGGACTATCTTGATATTCACCACTGGGGAGATCAAAGGCAACTTTCACAGCTCTTACAACATATGTATTTCAAGACAGTAATCACATTTTAACACAGTCAGACTGAGAAGATCAGCAGGATGTGCTACAAATCACCCCCGATTATAGGCTGTTCAAAGATAATGTCCTAGAACGTTCCAAGGGAGATACAATTATTATTATTATTTTTTGTTTTGTTTTTGTTGTTTTTGAGAAGACACTTGATAAGAAAGCTGGATTTATTACCTAGTTACTACCCTATCAATATCAGAAATGAAGTAAAAATGATTTTCTGGCTCTTCATTCAGAAATATAAAAGTTCAAATCAGGTGTACAACAAGTTTCTCCACTTTGATACACTAAGAAGAGAGAAGCCTTTCTGCCTACCCATGTCCTACTCAGAGTCGCCTCATCAGCTCACTGAGAGTGACTTCTCTAGGACAGCATCTTCTAGGTCTTCTCTGGCACCATCCAGTATGATGCTATTACCTACAAGTTCACGCCAGGAAACTAGGTGGGCAAAGGAGTTCCGCTTGAGCCAGGATCTTGGGTCCCGCAATGTTGGGGCAGCCCTGGCCTCTCAGACTCCTGGGAACCCCAAATCTCCATGAAATGCCACTCAAACAATTTGTCCCAATTTAATGGTAGTCGAAATTTTAACTTTTGAGGGACAGCAATGATGAAGTACCTGATGAATGCAGAAATTTCAAAGCACAAAGGAAGATTAGTACTCTGCCTAATTATGTAAAGTCTCTTGAAAAAAGCTAATGCTGATTCAAGCAAAACCATTCTAGACTTCCTTTTCTGTTATATGTGCCTACTTGAGATATGGTTAATGATCTCATTATCTCCTGCCATGAAGCACAAGATGATGTGTGCACGGCAGAAACTAAAGAGATGGAAGGTCATCTTACAGGGTCTGAAGCTAATTTTCGTTAGACCTACTTTCAAAAATGCGCATTCATCTTCTATGTTTGTCTAAATACCTACTCTGTAAATAAGAGTTAAGTGCGCAAGTGTAAAGGAGACGCAGGGACAAGGGACCAACAGAACTACCCTGCACCTTTATCATATAACTATTTCTCACTGCCATTGAAATAGGGGCAGTAAATTCAAGAGACAGACAGATCCACACCACACTTCCTAAACCAGCAACTGCTGAAGAGATTATCTCTGAAACTCAAGTGTAGGACAACATTCAATATCAGCTTACAAAAGAAGTGTGTGTGTGTGTGTGTGTGTGTGTGTGTGTGTGTGGTGTGTATCACACTCGCACACATACATACTGATTCTTAGGAAGTAGATTGTTGCCACAAAAGTGATTCGTGATCTAAGAATGGAGGGGGCAGAAACCTGGGTTGAAAGAAAAACATTTTTATGGAAAATATCAAAGAAAGGAAATAGAAATATAAAGCCAAAGGTTAGGTTGCTTTGCCTTCAGGGGATTTGATTTGTAGGGAGAAACTGTGATCAACACTCACACTTAGTTCTGTAGGAAGAAAGAACAGCATCAAAGTACTTTATTTATGCTTAGGACCTATGGGTAAGGAGGGTTGAGCTCACTTGACAGACTGCTTGTCCTGCGTGAATGAGGTCCTGGGTGCCATCCCAGAACCCAAATGTAGGTAATAACTAATAAATAAGACAAAGGCAATGCCAGCCAGTGAGTTACCATTGATGTAATAACTGAGCTCCTTCCTGCATTACAGTGTAGCAGCTTGGCAGGGAGTTTTGACCAACTTCATATTATATGAGAAGAATCAGACTCTAAAATGTTAACTAAGTCTATAAAAGAACCTGGTGATCCCTTTAATGACACAGATTCCCAGCCGCCTTCTCATAGTTCTGTTCTTTTGCCTCTAAAGCTGTTAGATTGCAGTGTACTGCTGGAAGACCAGACATGGCGCCCACTCCGGTCTGTCTTCTGAGATAGTGCGTTGACAAGTCCCTGACACTGTTTGGTTCTTATGTCTTCATAAGTATGTGAAGAGGTAAACAAATAGACTTCCTTCTCTCTTCACGTGCAGCTATGGCCAAGCTCCCCAACTTCTCTACTCTCTGGATTGTACACTTCCCGCCTCCACCCTGCTATCTGTAATGGCGAACTCCCTCTCAAACTCTGTCACATCAAGGTAACTTTCTTTTCAAGACTTCTTCACTTGTCTGTGTATATGCCTCTGTGTCTAAGCCCTATGTGTACATGCCAGATGTGTGTGGGTGCCTCCGGAGGCTAGGAGAGGGTATCAGAAGCCCTGGAGTACAAGTTACAGGTTGTAAGCTGCCCAACATAGCTGCTGGGAACTGAACTGGGCCCTCTAAGAGAGCAGCTAATGCTGTTAACTACTCCTTAGTTCCCAAGCCAACTGTCTTAATGCTTCCACAATGCTCTCCCATCTCATGGCTCCATTGTGTTGCTTCTAATATAATGTATTGTCCCTTATAGTGCTTCACCACCTCAAGACATGTGGTAGTGAACCCTCCCCCACCTTGAGACATGACCCTAAATCTTGTGCTTGTGAAGCCTCCTGGCTCCTAATGAAGTTCATTTTCTGATGCTTAATTTTATGTCATCACTTTTCCTGAACCATCTACCATTCTTTTCCCTTTACATTACCTGTGAACTCACAAAGTTCCCCATCACTTTCAGGATACACTCTGAAGACACTGGTATAGGTAACAAGGTTCTTTGGATCTGGCCTTTGTGTCTCTTGTTCTTCGTTTTTGATGCTAGTTTCCTCTTAGAGCTTTAAGCTGGGCTTTTGGAAATGATTCATTTGGCCAGTAAGTCTTTTCCTCTACCACTGAGCACTCCAAACTCTCAGGGCATGACTCAGGCTGGCCTCACCACAGCTATCCGTCCCTCCCAGCCCTGGGATCCATCTCCACAATTGCACCTGCTCCGAGTGGAGTCTCACTATGGTAAAATCCTCAGAGCGGTAGAGTTCACTGTGAATGCTTCACCCAATACCAGGAGCAGGTGTCTCTTGTTCTTTATCACCTTTAGGATTTCTCCAGCCAATGATAATCTCCCAGAGGACTCAGGTTACTTTTGCCACCATTTTAGCATATCTGCCCACACTATTATGAATAGGACACTCTTTAGTTTTTACTCATTTATTCTCATTTTGAAAATTCTTGCATACGGATTTGTCAAATTAACTGAAGAAGTGGCAGCATGGGCATGCTTATGCCCATTTAGTAATACATGCTTTTTCCGGTAAAGTCCCTTCACGCATGCCTGCATGGCTGACTACTGGTCAGCAGATAAAACACTACATTTGCAAAGATGAAAGGGAAAGAAGCAAAGGAACGTTCTAACCAGAGCCATAAATAACTTTAACACCTTCGCCACTTCAGTGGTTTTTTTTCTCCAATGTTCTCCTCCCATAAGTAAGAAAATAAATGAAATCAAACTTAAAAAAAAAACAGTAACAAAAACTACCCACTCACATAAATTGTTCTACTGGAAGATTAAGTGACCTTGTAGCAGAAAAGGGCTCAGCAGAAAAACGCACTACAGCAAATCCACAGAGCTCTCTGTAGGGTTTGAAGAAGAAAACTGCCCACACTATCTAGTAGCTCATAAATCTTGTTCAGAGGGGATCATGTGGCATCCACTTTGATCCAACGCCCCTTCCTTTCTTCTTCTGGTATCCCTCTTGGAAAATGATGGGAAATTTATGTTAAGTGGGGCAAGGCATTTCAGGATAGTGTATCAAACTCACAGAGGGAAATTATTTTACAAGGTTTTCTGCTAATTTTTAGTTTTACAAATGTCACTTTAGGGGCCCTGGATATGGCTCAGTCAGTAAAGCATGCACCCTGCAAGTGTCAGGGACCCAAATTCGGTCTCCAGAACCCACAAGAGAACCTGGTCGCCTATGATCTCAGCACTCAGGAGGCAGAGACTGGAGGATGCCTGGGACTTCCTGGCCAGCCTTGCTCAGCTGGCAAGCTGAGGATTTAGTGAGAGACTCTGTCTCAAAAAATAAGGTGACAGCAACTGAACATGACAATCTACATCGATCTCTGGCCTCCAAACATACAGATGAACTCAAGCGTGCACGTACAAATTGAATCTCATGATTATTTTGATGTTGAAAGGCAAAGTATTTAAAACGTTTAAAAGGTGTGTGAAATATCCATCTGTCTATGGCCCATGTGAAGGATGGAGATATTTGGGATTCAAAACAAGAATGACTTATCAAAGGAGTGAAAGGCAGCATTGCTCAGTACAAATCTATTATATTCCCTCCTAGACCCTAGGGATAAGTGGTACTATATCTATAATATTATATGCCACAAATAGCTACCGCAAAGGTTAATTACATGTGATCAGAGCAGAAGTAAAATTTCATCAGGTGTCCACCAAGTCAAACTATGTATTGGATACTAAAGAAGAATTCTTTGAAGCACACAGTCTTTGAAGGGAAAAGCATATTCATAAAAGACCAAATGGTAAATACACTTCCTAAATGTATTTAAAAAGCTTTCTTTATGATAAAACAAATGTGTAAGATCTGTTTAAATGTGTGGTGTGGCAACAATTAGGAAAGTTTATGTTTTTGTGGGTGGTGTACATACTTGTTTGGGTGTGCGTACATGTGTATATACATACATGTGGAAGCCAGAGGTAAATGCCAGCTATCTTCCTAAGTCACTTTTCAACATGCATGCTTTTTAGTTATAAGGGTGTTTTGCTTGCAAACTCAGGCACATGAAAAAGGATGCAGTTGAAATATTGATGCACATATTTTAAAAAGTGATTCAATGATTTAATATCACATCTACTTTGATCTCAATAGATAACTGCCTGGTGCTTTCAAATGCCCATGCATGTCTTCTAGCTCATTTTAAAAAAGACTTTTAAAAGTCTTTTTCCTTCTCATTTCAGGCTCTAGATCCTTTTCTTCTTTAGCTTTTATGATCCGATTGTAATTCTGTTCTCTTATAACTTCACAGAAGATGCTTGTCTCAAAATGCAGACTTTTAAGCAATTTTGTCTAATTCATACAATGTACAAAGTTATTGCATTTTGCTGCTTTCATGTTCAAGAAGACTGATAAGAAACATAAAATGAGATTTTTGGAAAAGATTTGTATTTGAAGTGCAAAATGAAGTATTATTGATAATTTATATTAAACAGATGCTAAATAGAGCTGGGGCTATAACTCAAAGGTAGCGTACTTGACTAGCACATAGAAGGCTCAGGGTCCATTCTAGAACCCCAAAACAAAACAAAATAATAAAAGGTGTTGTAACAAAAAGATTGAAACTAATAAAAATGGAAAAAGAAAGGGAAAAATGAAAGAATGAAACAGCAAATGATACCACAATTTGATTCAAATATTTCTAAAGAGAAAAAGAAAGGAAGAAAGGAAAGAAGGAAGGAAGGAAGGAAGGAAGGAAGGGAGGAAGAAAGAAAGAAAGAAAGAAAGGAAAAAAACACTGGCTGTGACAATATTAAAAAAACAAGCAAAAAAACAAAACAAAACAAACAAACAAACAAAAAACCAAGTAATACAAATCAACTGTTGCTGAAGACCTAATTTACCTGTCTCAAGATAAAATGTTTCACCAGGACATAAATCTTTTCAACACTATGTAATTTCTTTTCTGTTGTTAACATTAAAAATGACCGGATGCAAGTGTTCAACAGACTGAATGCTCGAACAGAACTCACGCCTCCAAGTTGTCTCCTTCCAGCACGGTCTGGACAGGCAGGTAGCCGAGCCGAGGGTGTTTGGCAAAATACTTCTTGGACCTGAACTTGTTCTTCAGCACCTTTGTGAAGTCTCGCACATCTTCTCCAGACGTTGTCTGTGAGGATGAAACATTCACAGTTCTCATTAAAGACAAAGGCTATAACAACACCTACACCAAGATCTGAGCAGGCATAAGCTGAAGGCCATTAAACACCAAGAATTTTGGTCACTTTATACGCTTTTGAAATGCACAGTGTTTCATGAAAACAAATGGCAATGGGGATTCTCGTGAAAAATATATTCAGTGACGATTACATAATTAAAAAAATGTGTTAATAAAAAAAATGTGTTAAGAGTAAACCATTAAGTAACTTATTTATCCAACATTTTAAAAACTTGATCCCAAAACTGAAGTTTTGGAAGGCATACTCGTAGTACACCAGTTTTCTTCCGCAAGTGTGGTGATGGCATTCCAGTTACAGGCTTTTAAGTAGGGCTGAGAAAAGCCTGGCTGGGCTTAGCATGTAGGCCACGCTAGCTGCCCACAATCCACCACACATTCTGGTTGGGAGAAAGTCCAAACAATAATAAAGGGCAGTGGCAGGGTGCACAGAAGCTGCGTGTCCCTCATCTCAGCACATTCAAAATAGAGACAAGAGGACCCTTCAAGGTCAGCCTGGGCTACCCAGGGAGGCAAATAAATAAATGGCAAAGGAGTTGAGCAAGAAAACAAAGCAAACAAGTGCACAAACCCTTCTAACCAGGCATGGTGGCGCATGCCCATAATCCCAGGATTTGGGAGATGGTAGTAAGAGGGGTAAGAGTTCCAGGCTAGCCTGGGCTACAGGAGACCTTTTCTGGAAAAAAAAAGTATTTTAGTTTCTTCACTAATTTTTATAATGAGGGAAAATGTGTGCCACCCAAAGTTGTAACCCAAGGCTGTTATTTCACTGATTCCATAAGTTTCATCACAACACTAAAGGAGAGGTAAAACGTGCCTCTTCCCATAGTGGCTGAAGTCTACATTCAGGATAACAGAATGCAATTCTGCAGTTGGAACAGAGCCAAGGAAATTAATTAAGCCGAATATTTTGCACTAAAAAATGTAAAATATTTTTATATATTTGGTCTAATTAGGCCACCTAATGACAGCACCTAATATCTCTCTGTTTTATGGTGCTAACTCAATGCTTTGGCAAAGAGAATTCAGCCACCTAGCAAAATGGATCATCAAATTCAGTTCTCCCTTCATATTAGATACAGTGCTTTGCTCTTTAAAAGCAGACAACTGTTGCTATTATGGTGGGTAGGATAAAATGAAAAAGAACTTGCTGGAAATTACCGTGCAATTAGTCAGCCTGTTAAACGTCACATGTATTTCTTGCAACATTAGAGTTTTCTTTCCGTTCTATTGAAAATAGATTCCTCTCTCACATAATATACCTGATTCCAGCTTCCCTCCCTCCACTTCTCCCAGTATCTTCCCACCTCTTCCTCTATCCATACCCACTCCTTTTCTGTCCTTTATTAGAAAAGAGCAGGCTTCTAAAAGATAATGTGAAAATATAACAAAATAAAATATAGCAGGATAAAACAAAAACTATTACATTGACGGTGGGCAAGACAAGCACCTCAATGGCAGACTTCTGCTGAAAAGTGGCCTGTTGTGCATGCTGAAGACTATCTGATGTCTTTGGAGGACTTAATGTTACCAAATACCTTTGCTTCCTTCTCTCTCTCCTGGGTGGTGATAATCTTGTAGGTTCTGTGGCTAGTGGTGGCCTGTCACCCTCCAGTTTTATTTGAGGACTTTCTTGGCACAGGATTTTATTACAAATATTGTCCATGTGGATTTCTTGTTTGTTTGGTTTTTGTTTGTTTTGGTTTCTTTTGTTTTGTTTGTTTGTTTTTCCTAACGGCCCTGTTTCTTTTTATGTAACTAACAAATGAGAGGATTTGGAAAACAGAGAGAGAATGAGATAGCAGCTCCCTCTAAGTCCCTCTAGGCTGATTATTCACAAACTTCAAGCCTATAAGAGCTCACATGCACAAGAGAGAGTTGCACCCCCCAGACTGTTCTCTTTTTCCTTTTTCTTCTACAGCTAATAATTGTGAG
This sequence comes from Acomys minous, assembly GCF_964271855.1. Lineage (NCBI taxonomy): Eukaryota > Metazoa > Chordata > Mammalia > Rodentia > Muridae > Acomys > Acomys minous. The sequence continues at coordinate 126,505,331 of NC_140485.1, read as the reverse complement.
CCATTGTGAAAATACTTAGAACTGAATAAAAACACAAGTGGCATGTGAATATGCAAGATTAACACTCCATTATCCTGCAGTAAAGTAAAGCAAGAGGTTCAAAACATATCTGAGTAATGGTGCTAGCCAGTTCTCCATTTGCTCTCCATCATTATAAATGAATGAATAAAATATTGGAGAGTATTTCCTATCTATAAAATCTACCGTAGAACTAATCTACTCATGTGAGCGTCTACCAAATCCTAAGGTGTCGAAACCACACAACTTCATCCTTCAGGTCCTGCTGTACCAATGGCAATACCAACGATAAAAGTCAGCTGTACTTTACTATACATAGTATATTTATATATAAAAATAAAATAAATATTTATATATAATCTTATATATGTCTACATGTGTCTTTTGCTTGCGTGTATGTCTGTGCACCACACACATGCAGTGCTTGTACAGGCCAGAAGAGGACATAACATTCCCTAGGACTGGAGTTACAGTTAGCAGCCACGTGAGTCCTGGTAACCAAACTCGAGTCCTCTGTAAGAGCTGCCAGTGCTTTTAACCACTGAGCCATCTTTCTAGTCCCCTTCAGGAGTATTTTAAAATTCTCTCCAATTACTCCTTAATTGAGAACAAATATAGTCACTTCAGGTGCAGTATACTTCGAAGTTATCTTTGGCCTCAGTTGCATATCTCTGTATTAACACACGTGCATGAATCCCTGTGTCCCTCGTCCATGTGTTAAACTGCATATTCTTAGCTTAAATGTTGACACCAGCACACTCTCGCACTTCAAGCACTTTGATGGATGACTGAAAGGCATTTCCCTCTCATTAATGTGACTCACAAACAAAAAGGCAAGGCCAAGGTGCAGAAGAATCAAGAATTCAGAAATGCTAACCTCCGTGCTGTTTACTGTGAAATGACTCCTTGAATAAATTGTTCTTCCACTTGAGCTCAAGAACCATCCATTACCAACGCCAGAGAGGCAAAGGCTCCACGCAGAAAGGGATTGTTTATGATGATGCCAAAAAAGCCCCAAGGACAAAAGAAAACTGCTAATTTTAGATCAATTTAAAGCAAATAACAAAAAGAACCAGAAATAAGCAACACGACATTTATTTTTAACCTCCCAGGGACTTTCTTGGTCAGTTCATAACTGGAATAACAGTATTATCTCTGTCCACAACATTTCCAACATTAGGTTTTTCAGCTATTAAAGTCATAAATAATAAGTTATACAGTAGAAAATACAGAAGTGAAATGATGTAACTCAAGGTTATATAAAAACGCATTGTCATCTGACATGTGAGTAAATGATGAAATGTAATGTGGGCCATGTTCAAACACTGGAGTTAGTGAAGCAAAGCACACTCCTCCGCAGGGTCTACTGCTTGAAGACAGGGCTGATGTACACATGCACACTTTAGGACTGAAGTGCTCTGTTTTCTTATTGTAAGACTCGGAGACTTTTTCTTTTCTTTTCTTTTTTTAATGGCAAAACTAACCCTGGTTTTTCACTATGTTCAACAAGGTAAAATTCTGATGCGTTTGAATTTCTATGGCTTGGTTAAAATCAGTAAGAGAAACTCAAAGCCATTTGAGTCTTAATGGAAAAACAAGAACTAAAGGTTAAGTAACATTGACAGAATCAGCAAGAATAAGACGGGTAATAAGCCACCAATGTAAAGTGGAGCTTGTCTCAGCTTCACCGTAAGAGCAAATGGCACCATCTAAATGCGCCAGGCTTGCTAGGAAACCAGGGAGATAAGAGTTGAAAAAAACCACTTTGGGATGCTAAACTCAGAGAAACAGCAACAGTGCTGCATTTTTAGCATATTGGCCAATATCCCAAAGTGCATCTGCAGTAGCAGGCTGCCAACGAAAACCATGCCAACTTAACAAGGAAGGAATCAGCACTTTCTTACAGTTGATAGTCACAGCCTTCTGAACACAGTGATGCTGGCAGAGGGAGGAGACAAAGCAACTGGTGCTAGTTTGTCCCATTTTATTCTTTCTCTTTGATTTTTTTACTTTCACCGGAACAATTAAAAAGGCACAATTTGGTGTGTTCATATCTCTTTCCATAAAGGAATTTGGATGCTGATGACAGTGTCATATAAGAGCCAATAGAAAGGTGGGTTTATACTCAATGAGACTCAGTACATGTTACCCCAAACTATGGCATTTGACAAAAAACAAAAAACAAAAAACAAAAAAACAAACAAAACAAAACAAAACAAAAAAACCCAGCAGAAGCAGAAAGGTCATTCTCTGATCTTCTCCAAAGAAACTCATGAAGCCTCTCTTGGAGAGGGAAGAATCAACATCTTTGCCTGTTGCTAAGTGCTGAAAGCGTCCCACAATTAGTGTTGGAAACCAAATTCCCAGGGCAAGATGTTGAAAAATCAGATGCTAAGACATGATTAGGTAATGTGGGCTCTGGTGTCATCAATAGACAGATGAGGGTTATGACTGATGCCAGTGCCTGATGACATGGATGTGTGCAGTTCTTTCTGTTTTTCCCTCCCTCATTTGTGTTATCTTCTGATGTTCTTCAGTGTGAAATGACACAACACAATTGTCAGTAGCAGACACAGACTTTCATTTTGGATATCTCAGCCTCCAAAACTCTGTGACAAATAACCAGCTGTGGCTTATAAATTATTCCTTTGGAAGTGTTCTGCTACAGCAGCAACAGATGACTAGGAGCATTTTTTTTTGAAGACACAGGACATGGAACAGCATCTTCATAAGCAGGCTTTGTATTTCTCTAGTACCATGGGCTAAGTCACAACCTCTTTTTTCATTTAGACTTCTTCTGCTTCCCACTCTTCATGAAACTCTTAGCATTAAAGTAAATAGGCTTTCCCATTTCCTCGGGTCTTCATTTCATTATGAAATGCTCCAGAGTCCAGAAAAACATGGCATTAAATGAACTTATATGCCTTTGATAATGTCTTCAGTTATAATATTTAAAAATGGGAAGAAAAGATTTTTTTCTTCCCTTACAATTCTTCTTCGAGCCCCACCGTCTATAACCAATGTACTCTTGAAGATGTTTAAAAGATAAAATGTTATACAACTCTAAACTGTCATTTTCTAGAGATGCAGTGATGATGCCTTAAATGTCATCTTCTGAAATCTTCTGCATCCCATTTTAGTTAAATATTGGCATGCAACTCCACCTTAGACCTCACCAGTGCTCAAAACATGGTTCAGCCTAAAAGCAATAATGTGAGGAGAAAAAAAAATCTTTTTGACTAGACCTTTTGGAGCCTTCCTTTCATTTTGGGGGTGATGGGGAGATACAAATAAAGTTTTCCTCACCCCAACATTTTCCTCTCTAGCCCCTTCACCTGCATTAGTGTTTCTTCACTCCGAGGAAAACCCATGACAACTGCAACGCCATAACTACTGGGAAACTCCCTGCTCCTTTGGCCTTCAACTGAAATTCTCACTGCCTAGCTGTAAAGCTGCTGAGCAAGGGCACATCTCTGGCAATCAACTTCAGCTGTGTTCTTGTGGCAAGGGGGCAATCTTTACTCCTCTCTTGATGACTCTAGACTGACCCTAGCAGAGATTACAAACAGTTCCTCTTCTCCTTTGCATTTGCCCTATTCAGTGCTCACCCATAGTTATAAATTGTACACACTCTTATAAATCATGTGCATTCCACAACTATGAAATTTAATGACATACAATTACTGGCACAGCCATTAAGAAAAGGGGTCTGAAATCCTCCAAAGAAAGATCCATACAAAGTGATCTAGAATGCCAACTTCTAGACACACATCCAAAGACAATAAAGTAACATCAAGTTCTCGAAGAGGTACTGTACTCTCACATTCCCTGTAGCATGATGTGTAGGAGCAGAGATGTAGAGTCAACTTTAATATCCAACAATACATGGATAAAGAAAATCACACACACACACATACACACACACACATACACACGAACACACACATATGCACACCATGGGGTGAGGAGTGTTACTCAGCCTTATAAAAGAAGGAATTCCCACTATCTGTAACAACAGAGATTAACCTGGGGAAATTATACTGAGTGAAATGACTCAGATATACAAAGAGAAATATTACAAAAATCTCATTTATACATAGAATCTTTAAAAATAATTCAGACGTCAAACCGATACCGTCAGATGGTAGAATGGCCAAATCCGGAGAGAGGTTTAGAAATGGAAACATATCTAAACTGTGGGTTGTAAGGTCAGTAACATCGGTGACTTCCAGAGCAGATGGCATGGTAGCTCTAGTTAAGAGTGTATGCTGGGTCTGGTAGGGTAGCCCTGTACTTCCAGCCACTCAGAAGGATAGAGCTGGAAGGCTGCAAGCTCAGGGTCAACTTGAACAATTCTGAAGCTCTATCTCAAAATAACAATGCTTTTTAAAAGATCTGGGATGGAGCTCAGAGGAAAAGTAGCTGCCTGTGTGAGACCCTGAGATTGGTCCCCCATAATGCCTATTACAAAAACAAAACACAGCCAACCAAAATGTTGTATAAATGAAATTATAAAGTAATTTAAAAAAGACTTCTGCATTCTCTAATAAAATGAATTCTTTTTCTAATTCAAATTAATATTTTGGTAATTTATAACAGTGAGATATTTAAAGAAGACTGAATTAGAGGAGTTATTGCTATGGAGGTAAATGGTTTTATTATTTAAATATGATGGAAAGTCTATCTGAAAGTAATAGTGTGGAAAGGTAGGGTCCTTGAGAGTAGATTACACCACAGACTCTTATGGGTAGATTAGATCACAAGAGCTACCTTCTAGCAGTGAAAATCCCTGATAGGAAATGCATTTCGCTCCTTCCTTACTTGAAGAAACACTAGCCAAGTAAGAGGCTGATCATTTCACGTCACCTACCTGTGGTCTGTTACAGTAGCCTATAAGAGGCTAAGCTTGGTTGCCAAGTGTTCTCCGGCAATCCATATATTAAGGGCAATCTCCAGGAGTGTCCTTATTGGAAGTTAGTAGAAGCTTTTGAAGGTGAGGCCAACTCATTGGCAGAGTGCTCTTGAAGGGGATTGTGAGAAAATGAATCTGCACCTTTTCTCTGCTTGCATGCTTCTACCATAATGTACCATCCTTTCCAGAGGCCTAATGCCAAAAGGAGGCTACAAGGAGTCCCCCACAAGTATCAGCTGAAGTGTTTTTGTGAAAAAGAAGGATGCAAGTGGATGAAGAGCGAAAGGGGCAGACATTACGGATAATCATGCTGTCTCTTGAGCATAAACCTTGATTGAGTTGAATGAAGGAATCATTAAAGCACAAAATTGGATTAGAGAATAGTAAACTGTTAGTAAGAGTTAAAAATAATTTCCTAGAAAAAGAAAAATTCTGCTCCATTTCCTCATGTAAATATTTTATTATCAGTATTATAAAATACCTCCATGAATCATGATAGCTAATTCATACACCATTAATTTTCCTACGTCTAAACCCAAATTCTGTCACAAATCAAGTAATAAGCTGATACGTTGGTGAAACATTTGGGGAGTACAAGGGACGTAAAATGAAGCTTACAAATTATTGGGGTTTTTTGTTGTTGTTTTTTTTTTTAGCAATAAAAGCATTGAGAGAAGGGTAAAATGTGACCTTGAAGAAGAAAAGGATGAGCCAGTGATGTGAATGGATCATTTTCTTAACCGGAAATGAAAATGGGTTGTGAGAGCTGAAAATACCAAGATGCTTATGGAAAGGTCATATCCATTTAATGTGCAAGTATCACTTATTATCACTTTACTGAGGAAAAAAAGAAGTGCGTGTTTAAGCCCATTTTTCAAGACAGATGTTAAGGGAAAGATGGATGGACCATAAATAAAGCTTGTTTAACAAGAAGACAGCAGAAAGAGAAAGGAAAAGCTCTAAAGAATGTAGGATAAGAAAAAAATAAGGAAATCAGTTAAGCCATGTCATACCATTGAAAACCTAGGCAAACCTAGCCTCTAAGACTAGGTTTACAGCAGTATCTCAGCACTTCAGAAAAGGTCATAGGTCAAGCTCTGCAATAGATTGCTCCTCGAGCATGCTCTTTGGTAGGTCGTTTGCCTAACACGTGGCTCCGGCACAAAGCAGATAAAAAGGAACTAAAAGTTGTAGGTTAAATGTAGAAACTAACCTGGGTAGGACTGCCACATAAGTTCAGGAAAGGGCAAAGGACCTCCCAAAACATGATGTGAAAAAGCATGGTATCATCCGGGAAATTAAAGGGTCAGCTGGAATCTCAGTCACTTGGAAAGGAATACATAATAAAAAGAGTTTGGGATGACTTAAAGCAATGGTCCTCAACCTTCCTAATGCCACGAATCTTTAATAGAGTTCCTCATGTTGTGGTGACCCCCAACCATAACATTATCCTTCATTACTATTTCATAACTGTAATTTTGCTACTGTCATGATTCATAATGTAAATATCTGTGTTTTCTTATGGTTTTGGTGATTCCTGTTAAAGGACCAACCATTTGACCTGAAGGAGTGATGATCCACAGGTTGAGAATTGCTGACTTAGAGGGGTTGGTTTGTGTGTGTATGTGTGTGTGTGTGTGTGTGTGTGTGTGTGTGTGTGTGTGAGTGTGTGTGTGTGTGTGTGTTTTCAACACTGGTAGTAGTAGAGAGGACTTCATACATGCATTCGTCAACACAGGCAGCCTTCCATTGGCCAATGATTATTTAGCATGTCTTGATTTCAAATTGCTTGGGGATGATAGAAAACTGTTAGAAATGATTGTATTTACTAAGACTAAATATAGTAATTCTACAGCATTACTCTATCCTCATTCACTTATCTTGATTTTCCCATTTAATATTAGATCTTTATAATTAGCTCCCTAAATTTCTAGCTATTATCATGTGAATATTAATATTATATTTCTTCCCAGTCCAAATCCCTTATAAGGATCTAAGGGTGTCATAAAACGACATTGCTTTCACCAAGCCTTTGACCTCCATTGTACCTTTCATTGGACAGAAGGTCTAGGTAGTTAGAATATTCCCATGCTCAGACGATCCCCAGCTTAGTTTAATGGTCCTTCATGGTCACTTGAGCAGGGACCCCACCTTTTCATTTTTCTCTGGGTGTTTCCATTTAGGACCCAGGGTTTCCTGCCATGCCTTGTTTGAAGGACAGGTTCCACTTGGGTTCTATACCTTCTTGTCAGCCTCTTTCCTGCCATCAGGGAACTTTCTGAGGATGCTGCTTCTTCCTTCTGCGATGTCCCATCTGTCATTCTACCCTGTTCTTTACCTGGTTGCTGAATCTCTCCACCTCCAAGTTCAACACAAAGGCCGGCTTCTCAAACAGGACCTGGTTTCTCTGATCAAATCTATCTTCATCTCATCAGTCTATCTCCTTTTCCTGCTTTTCAAAGGCGCTTGCCACATCCTTAGTCATCCCATGTCTTCTCTTTCCTTGCTCAATATCATATATCCCTCCTTCCTATATAGATAGAAGAACTTCCTATAGAGATAGAAGCACATCGGGATTCTCCTCTTTCCTGGGAGCAACTGACAAATCGTTACTGTTGACACCACAAACAGAGTCTCTCCTTGGTCTCCCTAAGCGTAGGGTTCCTAGCCTTCTAATCTGTTCAAGTTGTGACCTATAAAAATAGTACATTCTCAGTTCAATGTATTCCATCCACCCCATCCCACTCTCTTTTAAAAGACTGAACAGACATTACCTTCCGTTCTGATAGCTCAGGGTTGCCTACTTCTTACATCCCTCAGATTCACTGAACAGCATATCTACCTGGAAGAAAGTATGCCGCTCAAGAAGTTATGACTGTTTGTCATAACTTAAAGCTGAAGACGAGATGAAGACGAGCCTTGACCACTCCGAGAAGACTGGTCCAAAAGGAATGAGGATTCTGAATCCTTGCTGCAGCGCTGAGATGGATATGACCTCTTAGAACTCAGGAGTCTCTCTCTTGAGGACCTAGCAAGCCATTCCTCTGAAAGGTGATGATTAGGCAGAGGCACCATGTCTCCCAATCTTTATGCTTTATCCTAACATCACTCACGGCAGACACAGCTGGTTTCAGGTATCACACTGGCTGCCTTTACCATTTTTCACTTGCCTTCTACCTAGCTCCACTCCCTGTTCCTCTCTCTCCCTTAGCCACTGTCACCCTGTAACACACTTAGATATTTCTGTGCCCTGGAGTGTATGGACATGTTACTCACATGTGCATTGTCTACTGTGTAGACTGTCCTTGCCACTTCAGCAAGTGCCTTGCTTTGATAATAATGGCTGACACATGATAAGAGTTCAATATTAGTTTGGTTAGTAAATAAATTAATAACTATAATAAATGATACTTCTCTAGCTTCCTTGGGAGCAATATTTTCTTAGTTAATGTTAGGCATCAAGATTATTTCATCCATTATAAGTCAGCAACATTTTCTAGACAATTCCTCTCAACATGTAAGAGTCTCTATTTACTTAAAATAAGACACTAAGAATAGAAGAATTATATGTGCATATTTTATAAGTACTGCTGCCTTTGTATAGATTTATGATCCAAAAAGTTACTTACTTCTCTAAACGAAAGAAAATATACAACACTATGAATAAATTTTGGCATGATTTGGAAGGAAACTAAGGGATAGCAACTAACAGAAAATGAGGATAATCTCAGGACAAAGCAGCTTTAGATCAAAAGAACCACATATCTGGGGGGCTATGACAAAATGAACATATTAGCACCTGTGACAACATCATGCGGTGCCAGAGACCTCTTTTGGAAAATGACTCAGCATCAAGTATTTTGGCCATGAAGATGCTAATATTCATTGACCTAGATCACCCGCTTCTAGTCATTTCCTCAATGGAGATATAATTTATATAACACATATAAAGTTCTGCCTTCTCAGTAATGCTTTTAAATGTTGCTTATAGGAAACTGAAGACCTAAATTTAAATGGTGTTAGACCAATTATAGTAATTCATTCAATTAATATTTTGTGACAGAAAGCTGAAAATGGGGGGCAGCTATTATCTACAAAGTCAAATGAAAAACTCCAAATTGAAAAAAAAATCTATTAACAGCAAGCATGGTGGTGCATGTCTTCAATCCCGGCACTCAGAAAGCACACATAGCTGGCTCTCTGTAAGGTCAACACCAGCCCTATACACATAGTGAGCACCGGGCCAGCCAGAGCTTCAAAGTGTTTTTTTTTTTTTTAATTAAAAAATTGAGTATATATATATACATTTTATAAAATTAGAAAATGCAAAAGCATTAGAAGGTGATTTCTTCAGGAGCTAAACATGTGGATGAATCATAGTTTTTATTTCTCTATTTTTCATTTTTGATAAGGTGCAACTTTTTTCAGAAAACATCCTTTAAAAGTCTAAGATAAATAAGGTTGTTTTCAGCAAAGTTTCATTTTCAACATAGATAAGTCAATATGAGTTCTTTGTTTACAAAAAAAGTTAAGTTTAACATCAAAACACATATTTGAAAAGTTAACAAATTGTATTTGGAATAACAGAATTTTTCATAATTCAACATGAGAAGTACATGTACTTAAAAAAAAAAACAAAAATTATGCCCATAAATTATTGATGGAAGTTTTAAAACACAGTTAAGTAAGATGTATTAAATAAAAATGTCAGGACTAGCTGGCCAGTGGTGGTGCATGCCTTTAATCTCAATACTTGGGGGAGGCGCAGGCAGGCAGACCTCTGTGAGTTCGCGTCTAGCCTGGTCAACAGAGTGAGTTCCAGGATAGCCAAGGCTACACAGAGAAACCTTGTCATGAGAAGCCAAGAAAAACAAACAAACAAACAAATAAATAAAGCAAGCAAGTCAGAACGTTGAGTTGATTTAAAAGCTCTGTACTCACTGGTATGCAGTATTCCACCATTGGGTAATGTAATTTGTGGCCCTTTGCTGTTCTTCCAGAGAAAAAGCAACTCTGGCAGACGTCATAGTTAAAATGCTTTAGGCTCCTGTATCTGCAATGGATAAAAGAACAGGCATCGGTCCTGGTACTTAAAACAAACTGGTCACTTGGTCACAAGTTTCAGGGGTCCAAACCATCAGGCAAAGCAATTGGTGCAAAGATGCAGCACTTTGGATCTCAGCATCAATTTAGAAGCGACAGTCATCTCGTCAATGATGGAGGAAGAAATTTTTTGGAATTTATTTATTCATTTATTAAGAAGGATTCGGGGATGGGGAGGAAGTAGAGACCTTGCTCCTCAGTTGTTTTATGATTTAAAATTTTTTTCTATATTACTGAGAGTTATATGCAGTTATATAATAAAATATGATAAGCATATGCAAACGTGTTTCAAGAGTCTTAAAATACGCCTGCATAGGTTTACACATGAGGAGAAGTCTAATGTCAGTGTCAGCAGATTCTGCATGATATTTGAATGTGGACCCAAAAGGACAGAAAAATGTTATGATAATGAGTTTGATACATACAATTTTAAAATACCAAGTAGATCACTAATAAGAAATGAATATAAAATTCCATCACAAGAGCATTGGGTTTTACAATGAGCATTTTAAAGGTTCTGTTTAAAATAATCATTGGAGGAAAAAAAAAACACCACAGTGAGAAATACCTTGTAACCAAGAACAAGTTAAATACGATCCTGATCATTACACAGTCTTGAGAGAAGTAATGTTTTAAGCCTCTATACATCGATGTCTATTTGTAGAAACTATACTCTAAGCTCCAAACTTCTATGGGGTCTGAAGGGAAAACACTTCCCAAGTCATCCACTCAGTTATGATAACTGGTGGCACTAAGAAACATGCATTATACCTGTATCTATAGATGGGGGGATTCCAAAATGCCAAGACTAGCAGAGCCGAAATACAAAAACACCGTAAAGGTTACGTGAGGCTAATATTATAAACTATTAACTGTATTGCAAGTTATGTGAAGACCACCTATTTATGCCAGCTTCATTATGGTCCTGGTTTGATATATCACATATACTAATATCTTTTATTTTATTTTATATTTATATAAATTTCCATTTATTTATATTTATATAAAATATCTTATGTTGTACCTATTGGCATAACTTGACAGATATGATTGACATCATCTCTCCTTAGTGGAATCTTGTTTAGTGCTGATAGCTCTTTACTTTTCTTCACCAGTGAGAAACTCTTGTAATGTCAGCACATTTTTAGCAATGTGCTCTGCTTAAAATACTATTTCTCAGTCTTGCTTTCTGATGACAGTAAGCAGGGCAATCCAGGATGAAGTCCTGGGCAAGAGCTCCCACTGGGATTGTAAGAGGCTGACTCAAGTGGGAAGAAGAACGCTCCTACTAAAGATGGAAGGGACTTCCAGAAGAGCCAGTTTGCTATCAGGAGGTCACGGTGAAAAATCCAAGTCACAGGTTGGGGATAACAGAGATTCTAAAGGAAGAACTGAGAATCACGATGCAGCACCAGTCTTGGTTGGTTTATCTTTGCATTTTTGTTTACATAAAAAGAAATGAAGCCTCTCGTTCATTCATGCTGCTGTTGACCAGCTGTGTGTAATTTTAACCGAAACAGTTCTCAGCTTGGTAAACACCCTGTAGATCTAAGATTTCATTACAATTCATTTTGAGGGACTGGAGAGATGGCTCAGCCGTTTGAAGCACTGACTACTTTCAGAAACAGCAGATTTGATTCCCAGCACCCACATGGTGGCTAACAACCATCTATAACTCCAGCTCCAGGGGATCTGACATATTCTTCTGGTCTCCATTGGCGCTGTGTGCACATAACACACAGACAGACAATAGGATACACATAGAATAAATAAATAAATAAATAGAGAGAGAGAGAAGAAATTTAAATTAAATTTGAAAGGAATTAGTATAAAACGCTAACAGTGTTACAAAAGTTCGGCACAGACAAGCATCAGAAATGGCTCAGAGAATAAGAGTGCTTGCTGCTCTTCCAGAGGACCCAAAGTTGGTCCCTATCACCCACGTTGGATAGCTTATAACCACCTGCACTTACAACTCCAGAGAATCTGATACCCTTGTTTGGCCTCCATGGGCATGTACACGCATACATGCACATTACATACAGACGTAAATAAAAATGAATCTTACATTTACTCACAAACCCACACTTTTCATGTCTTCACCTTACAGAAAAGTTCAATGTTACCTGTAGACTTAGTGTATTTTCATATTGGGGTCACCATAATTAATACTGTGATGGGCGATAGTGAAGAGAGATTGTTGTCCATTTCATTTTGGTTTCTTATACCTCTCTCCTTTCTACCCCCTATCCCTCCTAACACCTTCCAACCACAAACCCCAACACTACGTAGGAGAGAAAGAAAGTTAGTGGGAAAATGAGGTGGAGTTCTTGTTAGCTACTTCTGTTTGGTTAGGGTTACTGGGTTCTTTAACAAAATACCAACCTCAGTCCTCAGTGTATCAAGCAGCCTTCTTCCTCCTCTGATCAGCTCTTCAAAGTGTTGTTCCTCCTCTCTCTCTCTCTCTCTCTCTCTCTCTCTCTCTCTCTCTCTCTCTCTCTCTCTCTGCTTCATCTTCCTCTCCCTGGGCTCTGATATTTATACCCTCTCTGAGTCCTCAGAATTCCACTATCAGCAGATGGCCAATACCACACCCCTCTCCGAGCCACATGGGGCAATTATCAGCTGTGGGTAAACTAAAGGCAGGCCCATAGACCACACTTGGGATTAAAATAAAAACATAACATAACTGGCTTCTTAAAGAAGCCAAAACTTCAACCACAGTTGTCCTCCTGTTTAAATCAAGTGCTGCTCTGGACACATTTTATGTAGTAGCTATTTCTAAGAGAAGGTGGCACAGTCTAGGAGGTCAAATGCACACTCACTCAAGAAGAAATGAAAGAACCAGGGTGAATAAGCATCACACCCCACGACAACCATGGTACATAGGTCTTACACAGATTCTGTAAGGTCATAAGCCAGTGACCTCATCACAATGACAGTTCTATAGCTAAGCATGAGGATCCAAGTTCAGGTCCTTCAGAACTGACAGAAAAATGCTGGGCCTGGTAGCACACACTAGTGAGCCAAGTATAATCCAAATACTGGGGAAGAAGAGACAGAAAGATGTCTGGTGCTTGCTGTTCAGCTTAACTGAGTGAAAGCTCCAGGTTCAGTGAGAGTTCTGTATGAAAAATAAGATGGAGGGTGGTTGAGGAGGAAGATGAAGATCCTTGATGTCAACCTCTGGTCTCCACGTACATGCACTCACATCCAGGAGTATGTATATACACCCACATAGAGGGAAAGGTGGGGGCTGGGTAGAGAAAGAACATACTCAGGCAGCAGTATTATTGGACAGGTGGAAAGTGGGATTGATCACAACAAACTTAGCAGAGGAAACACGGAGTTATCTGATGACTTCTCAGTTCATATTTTACATGTTGTTTCCATCTAAGTTTGATCCCGAACAACTCGGAACAGCCAACAAATTCCATTAGGACTATATGCACATAATCTACAATTTAATTACCCTGTATGATATTCCCATGGCCTCAATAAAAAGGTATTTATAAAACTTCCTGATTCTGGACTAAAGTATTATAAATAACTATAAGAGCAAAAATAAGTTTGCATATAGATGCTGAGAAGGAATGCCACTTTAGAAAGATGGACAATGCTGAGCGTGAATGTATTCAGCAGGCAAACATAGCAGGAGACAATAGGAGACCATAGAAGGAGAACAGACACCACTGAGCTCCGGCTTCTCTTAGTGCACCTCACCTGAACCCAACAATAGGACACTCTTTGCAGATGTTACACTTGGCCTGATGTTTCGCAGTTTCAGCAGCTGCCACACGGTGGAGGACCGGTAGCCACACCATGGACTGTGGTTCCAAATGCATCCAGTCTACAAAGTCCTTCCCACTGATCTCTGGCTTGTTGTTATTCTGGGGAAGAGACAGAAAGCGGAGATCAGCTCTTGAGTGAAGCTGCAGCAAGTGCTGCTGCTGCTGCTGCAAATTTGCACAGGGGGAAAGTCACGTGACTCCAGTTCAGTGGAGTCACAAATGGGTTCTTCAACGTACGACAATTCTAGAAACTAAAATTAGAAAACTGCAGGGCGGGTGTAGGATGGGGCCTGGGGAAGGCAGCGATTGTTATAGAAGCGGGGGGAGCAATTCTTTAATGCTGAACTTTTATTTTTATTTACTTCCCCCCCCCCCATAACAGGGTTTTTTCCTCTGTGCAGTTTGCCTGTCCCCACTGGCTTTGTTGACCAGGCTGGCCTTGAACTCACAGAGATTTACCTGCCTCTGCCTCCCCGAGTGCTGGGATTACTAGCATGTGCCATCGAGTCCCACTATTAGTGTGCTTTTTCAATGTACATACACACAGGTACACTTTCATGTATGTTCCCATACATGCAGAGGCCAGGGGTCAAACTCAGGTTTCCCCAAGTACTGCCCTCTTGTTTTTCAGACAGGATCTCTCTTTAGCCTGGATTTCATGGGAAGGCTAGATTAGCTGGCCAATGAGCCCCAAGGATGCTCCTGTCTCTGCCTCCTCCATGCTGGGATTAGAAGCATGTGCTATGTATTACTGCACTGGACTTTACTGGGTCACAGGGATACAGTCCTAGGCCCTGATGCTTACACAGCAAGCCCTTTGCAACCAAGCCATCTACCTAGCCCCCTCAATGCTCAAATAAAAGAAAAAGAAGAAAGCAAGGTAAACCACACAATTCAAAGTGATCTTTCTTATATGCACTTTTAATTCTTTAACACACACTTATCCACGATGGTAAATGTAGAAAGCTGAGGACTCACTGGAAACTGAGCAAAGTGAAAAGCCTTTAGGAGTGCTGAGGAAAGGGAGCCATTGCTGCATCCTGCCCCTGTTCTGTCACGACATCCCACTGGAGGCAGACCCGCACAAACAAGCTTTGCAGGCTCTCCAAGTTAGAGCATATGTGGCATCTCAAGTATTCCACAAATCCTACTACTGAGTGATTATATATGAGAGCAGAGGTAAATTTCACCAACTGTCTCTTCCCGCTGTGGCTGAGGTCACTCTGTGCACTGACATATATGACTATAAATCATATTTAGAAAAAAATCATTTTGTATTTTTTTATTTCTAAAATAAGAAAAAGGGCCATTATAAAATGTAATAACCCATGACATTGATTCTCCTCAATGATACAGTGCGAGCATTTTTTTCTCAGCAGTGATAAATCATTGGCTATGCCTTGGAAAAAATATCTGTAGGCTTCTAACTTTATGCATATGGATGACATCAGGAGCATTTGTAAATGTGCTTATGCACAGTAAGCATTTAAAAAAGAAACTGCAGCTCTTGCCCAGGTGAAAATTAGCAACACAGATCAGTATAAAACTTTGTACATGGTTCTCTGTGTATGTGTATATTCTCTTTAAGCGAAGATGGCTGTTTCTGTAATACCTTTCTATTTTAAAAGCTTGTCTCTGCAGAGAATGTTAAGGCACTTTTATTCCTTTGATAAGAAAACATGCATCAAAATCAAGCTGAGGTTCAGTGTATGATGAAGGCATAAGCAAGCTGTTTATGCTCTTCTGCAGTGCATGGGGCAAGACCCTCTTCATGCACCACCAAGCAAGTGCTGTCAGAAATCCTGTGTTCAGCACATGTCACACCTGCTGGAACCTTGATCTTCAGGTTCTCAGCCTCTAGAATGGAGAATCCTTGTCTGTTGTCTGTAAGTTGCCTAGTTTACATAGGATGCAGCAGCAGCAGCAGCAGCAGCAGCAGCAGGAGGAGCAGACTAACCTTGGACAGATATGTGGTAGGCCCAGCTTTTGTCTTCAGGAAGCTTAGGTATGCAAAGGAGAAGCAATACTAAACAACTAGCTACACAACTCAGTATGAGGCCGTGCTGTAGTGAGCATGGGGAGGGAGAGGATGTGAGGGTCAGGGGTTGGCATCTGATAGGGTTTGAGGAGGGCATTCAGAGCACCCATGAGCCAAGACAATGTGTGAAGGAGGAACAGACTGAGCAGGAGAAGGGAGTGTGTATACAGAAAGGGAAGAGCATTCTAAACAGAGGTCACAAGTCTAAGGGTGTGAAGGGAGGCATCAAGAAATGAAAGCTGAGAACAGGGGACAAGGGACAATAAATAAGGACAAAGCCAGGGCACTACAATTCAAATCATTGCACTTCATGAAAAAGATAATCTATGCAGGTTTTCCTGTGCCTTGTATCAAATGTGCCTGAAGAAACAAAATATCAACTCCTAGGGCTGGTACCCAGACCTTCATATTTGGTTCTTGTCCAACCTACTGACTCCCATCTTGGGAACATCTTGAAGTCCCTTTCTCAAGACATCCCACACATACCCACCACCGTGCCCCCTCCCCCACCCCCCCCACCCCCCGATGCTCATGCCTACCTGTTGGAAGCAGCTACGAACACTGGGCTCAATATTACTGCCCCCAAAGGCTGCTACTTCCCCCAGCTGCCTAGGGATCTGGATGGCATCGTGCAGTAGAAGACCAAGCTGCCGCTGGTCACACATCTCTGTTGGCCCTGCCACCTCTTTAAAGAGACCTACAAAGAGGGAAAACAAGATGTTACCATCTACTGCTCAAAGCGGTATCTAATTTAAAGCATATCTTCAGTGACGTGGATTGAATTATATAAACTTAAAAAAACAAAAAATGAGGAGGGACAGGGTCCAGATCAGGTGTCTATTCAGTTCTGAGGCTCTTAATCTGCTATCTGTAATCAGAATCTCATGAGCCAGGTGTCTGAGAATAATCTTATGTCATAAGTCAATACATATAATCAGGTCAACCATTACAAAATCATTTTAAAATAAATGAACATCAGTTGGTCTTGGAGTCTCTATAAGATATTCCCTTAAGAAAGAGAGTGGGATAAAACAAAGCTTCCTTATGACTGCTGAAGGATATAGTTTATAAAGTACATCATTACATTTTTTTCAATTGACTTACCAACTTTTGTGTTCACTCATAAATTCAATATTCTATGAACATACATTCATCTTCTATTAGGTATATCTATGTTTATATCTGCTTTGTATTGCAAATACCAAAAATATAATGATGTTTAGCTTTCCCTTTTAGGAGCTTACTAGCTATGTAAACTATTTTTATTTTATTTTCTGTAATGAACCTATTTCAATTTTAAGACTTAAAAAAGCTTGTGTTCCGATATTCTCCATCGTTGAGTGGAGAGTGAGATCTGACTCTCACATGAACTCTGGTGCCCCTTTTCTGACCACGTCCCCCAGATGGGGAGGCCTGGTGGCACTCAGAGGAAGAATAGCAAGTTACCAAGTAGAGACTCAATAATCTTAGAGCATATATAGGGGGTGGAAGTCTCCCTCAATCACAGACATAGGGGAGGGGAGAAGGGGGGAAGTGGGAGGGAGGGAAGAATGGGAGGAAACAGGGGAAGGGCTAACAATCAAGATGTAATATGAATAAATTAATAAAAAAATGGTAAAAAAAAAAAAAAAGCTTGTGTCCTTTGCCTTTCTTTGGCTTTTCCATGTATAAACAAAATAAGCACTGATTTGTTTTCTAACACTCTTAAATCAACATTAAAACTCCTCTTTCCTGGATATGTATCTGTGATCCACCAAGGGTAACATTTTGAGGATTACAATTACTAGAAGATTCCCAGTAAATATGCTAATGTAGTAGAAGCCACGTTTTCCACAGGGATGCACAGCTAATCAAAACAATCCCCTTCATTATAGAATTCAACACATTTGGGTGGCATTTTCAGGTACTAACAGTTCAAGAGACAGACTATGCTTGTCTTGTGATGCCAAGAGTAGAAGGGGCGTGAGTACTTACAAGGTCCTACAAAATCATTTTCATACAATATCCGATAAATAAATAGCAGATAAAATGGCAGTCTCCTCTTCTCAAAGGAGAAGGATGTGAACTCTAACAGTGTCAACAGTGAAGTTCCCAACTGAAGCATACCGAGTGATATTGACACAGTAATTGTCATGAAAGTACAGTTTTAATTATAAGCACATGAGGGAAAAACAAATTCATTCGAGATAAACTTAATTATTGCTTTCATTGAGGTTTGTTTAGAGCTCCACTTGTTTCATTATTAAAAGAAAGAAAAAAAGAGAGACTACTGCACCCCCAAAATGTTGGCCCAGAATTCTTTTAACAATGCTTACTGTGCATCTATGTACCCGTGCAATAATCTTGACAGAAAAGCGCACGTATTTAAGGGCATCAACTCTGCCCAGCTTTCCTGCTTTAAGGCAGAAAGCTATGCTGCTATGTGCACTCACGGAACACAGAGAAAAAGCCTCACCCACGTATAGTTCTATGCTACCATTAGAGTTGGACACAAAAGGCTGTAAGACGGTATGAGAATGGGTCACAGCCTGTTGCTTAATAAAAAATAAAAATAAAAAATAAAAACAAACAAACAAAAAAACTAAGAGACAAACTTAAAAAAAGAGGAGGGGGAAGGGGCTTTCCAAACGATGCTTGCCGATTGTGCATCTGCTGATGCCAGCAAAGCCCCTGGTTGTTTGCAGGGAGGGACATGGGGGTGCTAGAATCTACTCCAGAGGCACTCTCAGTAAGTCACAAGTCATAGGCCCCAGTGGGGGTAAGACTCTGACCTCAGCCACCACAAAATATTCTTCCTATATGGATGGCTCTTGCCATCGAGTCTAAAGAGCAATTTGTCTTGAATATTTAAGTTTAACAAAGGAAATAATAGCGAAGAGATGTTCTCATAACACTGGGGAAATCAAAAGTGGAATTGGAATTGCCGAGCATCTCAATATAAGAAGCAAAGCTGAACCTCAGAACACTTTCAGAACCTCAGTATTGAGGTGAAGACTTAGATTAAAGACTTAACCCATGAGACTTCTTATTTAATTATGTCCTAAATTGGCATCCATCGTAGGTTATATTAAGCAGCAAGAACTTGCAATACAGGGGCTTTGGTTTCCTGCCCCAAATCTGAGCATTTAAGGCTGTTTTGCAGAAAATGCGAAGCCTGAGACTGAATTTGCATTTGTTTTACAGTCCATTCAGCACTATGACGTCACTGCTACTTTTATAGCCCCAAGTCTTTCGGGAGCATAGAAAACCCCGAATCCCAGATGATTAGAAAGACCAATTTTCTCCTAATTTTGGAACGCTGGTTTTTTTTTTCAGTAATTCTTTCCTTTCCTAATTATTTTAAAAACGCCAAGATCTCAGCTTTGTGAATTATATCTTTTCCTGATAATAATGAAGATCCCTGAAGTTCTAGACAAAGAGCCACCAACAAGACATTATGTAAGGCTTCTTTCCACTTCCCGTTACAGGGCTCGCAGTGCTCACAGACCATCAAGGACCCTCCCCTCCTGATCCTACAGTCAGACTAAGCTCCATATAAATCAAGATCTCCTTCCTGAACATTCTTGCCAAATTATGTGAGAAAATCATGCCTTTAGGCTCAAGCCTTGACACTCAAAATCAACCAATCTAATAGTAATCCCAAAAGGTCCACGATTTTGAATACAGTATGCGTCTAGAGAGACAGAATTTGGCTCGGTTATAAGAACAATAATAAAATACCTTCATTTGGGGGAAAAGTTTGTTTTCTTGATTCTAGGGGTGAGTCCAAGGGCCTTGTGCATCCTTGGCATGTTCTGGACTGCGAAGTTACTCACAGACCCCATGCTCCTACTCCTTCCTTGTACCCACCTTTTGTCTTTTGATGTCTATTTATAAATTATCCTTCACCCTCTCCTCCAAATACACAGATTATCTGCACAAAATCATCTGGAAATGGGTCTGGCAGCTTCAAGTTACTTATCTTTTATGGACAAATTAAACCAGAAGAAGATGTGTCACCATGGTGATGAGTTTGGAGACACATGTGGATGCTGATCATTTATTTGATATTTAACTTTTTCTTTTTGGCAATTTGTAATACATTACCTCAACTTCCTTTCAATGATACAGTTGTTAGTGTCATCTTTCACTCTCTGAAATGAAGCCCAGTGCACCAAGAAACTGAGGGAGCATTATTTTTGGCTAGAAGTATTCAAGGGGATCCAGACATACACCTCATGACACTTGGTCACTAAGTGAGAGAGGTGTAAATGCTAAATTCAGATCCCTCTCTTGAGTATATCAAGATACTCTTCAGTAGTTGATAGCTAAACGGGTACGACTGGCTTATTTAATGACTATAAACAATCAAAATCAAAATTAAAAGCATTTATCATTTCATAATGTCAAAACTACAAAATATCATTATTTAGAATTAATGCTAGTAAATGTTTTAGACCATCTTATCTTTCTTTTTCTGTTTTTTTTTTTAAAGTATTGAATATAACAGAATAAAAGAAAGGAGAAAAGGAAAAGAAAAAGGGTTGTAGAATCATAAAAATGTTGGATCTACAGTTGTAACACTCATGTATCTACAGTGAAATTTTTAAAAGTGTACATGGTAGCCAGAAAAAAAGAAAAAAGAAAAAAAGAATAGATGCTTCTAGTTCAGGCCCAACATTTTAATGGGTCACAGCCTTGACTAGACTCTTGACCTATTTTGGCATTAATTTGCTCAGCTAAAAAGTGGACATTGTAAAACTTACAAATTTGGACAACATTCTAAGATTAAATGGCATACACATTTGTGCTTTGTTCTTACTCCAACAAGGCACCTCATCTGTGGCCCTAAAATCACCATCTCAAATTGCACAAACTTGATTCTCTTCACACTATCCTCTTTGCCCAAACTGGTACACATATAGCAGCAATTTCCAAAATGGAAACTAGCATTACAGCAAGTCATATAGTATCAGTACCCAGGAAATGGATATTATCAGGAGAAGCAGTATGGTAGAAAAGATCTTACATACATCTGTATTTTTCTTCTAAGAGGCCTTTGGAGAGAGACATAAGTCCAATCTTCAGACTCTGCACTCTAATTTTCCCAGTCCGGCCCCTGCAATTATAAGACAGGTTATATGCATTAAAACTGTATACAGTATGTTGACTGACATGTTCTTGAGAGCAGACCACTACATAATGAATGCAAGTTAAAGATACAACCTTTCCACTTAGTTTTAACAATTACTGTGAAACCTACACCACAACTTCATAACATAGTTTATCAAAATCTTTGAACAAGTCGAAAAAATACACTGAAGTCCTTTTACATACAACACACAGCTCAAGAACACATTAAAGTGATATGAAAACAACAATCATATAGCTAAATATATTTCACTTTAAGAGATGCCATAAAAAATCTGTTGATTATAAATGTAAAATCAAAATATACATAAAAACTACACAGGATATGCAAGTAAGCTACACAAAGTCCATATGCAATTTTATATAGCAAGAGAAGGATACTGATAAATTAAAAATTAAATGTGAAAAAACATCTATGTAGAAAGTTACATGTTGAAGACTTAGTGCTTATAAAACTTTAAAACTTCCTGTCTTCATTTACTTTGAAATTTATCAATGTAGTCTATAAATTACTATTGGAATTTTAACAGTGAATGATTTCAAATAGACAGGTGTGACATTTGTATTAGGGGAAGCATGAAATTAAAATTAAAAATGAAATGTATTAATTAATCAGCACTAGGAAATACTTTCTCAGTAAGCCAGTGAGATGCCATTTCAACTTCACTTGTCTATCAAAGTACTATTAAGCTGTTGAACAAGCGTTGGCCAAGGTAGTAGATACCCAGGATGGGGAAAGCACCATAAAATTAACAGGACTTGATCTTTCCAGGGAAACACCACATGGCCCATTACAACATCTTATCACTGTATTTATTATTTCATAATCTCCGTCAGTTTTCAGTTTAGGTTTATACTCTGAATTTTCTTAGTTTTTAAGGGATTAGATATGATACACTTAAAACAAAAAAAGCAAATGCTCACATTATTCTATGGGCACTTAGTGTGGTTGTTTGAATGAGCAGGGTCCCTATTGGTATTCGAACTTGGTCCCTAGATGTGGTGCAGTTTGGGAGGTTTGGGAGTGCGGCCTTGCTGGAGGACTTTTGAAATTGAGGGTGGACGTTGAGGTTTCCCAGCTCTCACTCTGCAGCCATGCCTGGTGCTTCCCACATGGCGGTGATGAGCTCTTGGTCCCCTAGAACTCTAAGCCCAAATGCATGCTCCATCTATGAGCTGCCTTGGTTGTGGTGTTTTATCACAGCAATAGAAAAGTAACTAATCCGTGTTGTAATGCACAGCATTTTAAAACTACATGAATATTTGTTACATATGGGTATAATATGAAGGAATCTCATTGCTACGCTGCCTTTAACTCTTAGTTTACTGGGGTTTTGTTAGTTATACTAATTAATATTCTTCTATTCTCAAGTGAGAAACGATCCAGTAGATGTCTCCATATATACCATGACACAAAAACATAAATCTTTTAAAAAAGAAAATATGCTTAAATGATAGCAAAGTGTGGCAGCAACATCTATACTCGCATTATTCATGAGGCAGAGACAGAAAAATTATCACAAGTTCTAAGCCAGCTAGTCACAAGAAACACTAGCCAGTTTCAAACAAACTGAGCCATGCTAAAAATCGTGTTTCTACTTAATATGTTTTTTTAGGGTTTTCCTAAAACCCTAAAAACAGACACAGGAAATAGACAGTGTGAATCCTCGTCTTTTCAAAAGTTGGAGCTTGTTTACCCTCTGAACACAGACACTTTACTTTTAGAAAAACAATAAAGACTATCGAATGAATGCATTAAGAGACTAATGCACGAACGTGGGTAAGCACAAAGCAATTCTTTAAGGGACCAGAATAGTCCGAGTAGAGCCTGACCTCCAGTCTATTTGGAAAACACAAGAGATACACGCACACACATCGTCAGGAAGACAACTGAAAATGCCAGTCCTCTACCCTGTCCACCACCAGCTACGAAGGCTTATGTAATCTCTGATCCCAGAGCTGTTCTATGAACTTTAGGAAACAAGAAAGAGTAAAGGACACGATTCTTGCTCAATAAACTCACACACTAGCTAGGAAGGTAAGAGAAGAGAATGACTAGAGAGAAGACATATCAACCTCTATGTGTGGAAATGAAAAATAAAGCGCAAGGTCACTGTGGTTGGCAGGCTTTAGTGAGAGCACGTTGAGTAGTCCACAGCCTCCCACAGTTAATAAAGAAGTCCAGTTCCAAGGCCTGCAGTTGGAGCTCAGTGGCAGAGCATTTGTCTTACATGGAGGGGGCTCAGGGTTGAATCACTAGTACTGCCCTTCTCCTCATCCTAAGAAAGACAAGTCTACCATCAGGAATGGGCTGCCATGGTCAAAGTTTGGGCAGGAGGACACAGGGACCGGTGCAAACACGCTCCCTCCAAAACGTAGGGTAGGGTGAGCATTCATGTGCAGGCTCACTGGCTGAAAAATATGTCTGTACATGGGACCATACCATAGACAGTTTTGGGGTCAAACAGAGTATCTAATCAGAGATGCATCTAGGAGCTAATAAAATGTCTCAGTGAGTGATATAAGCCAATATCTAAGTATTCCGTTCCCCTGACAGTTTTTATAAGTAACTTCTGAAATTAGTTTAACTGAGAAGTTAAGTACCTTTAAAATTATATTCATCTCAGAAGAGGGGGGGAATATGACTTACTATAACAAATGAAGCTAATATTCTCTATAGAGAAAAAAAAATGTTTGAGCCAAGTGTTCCAGACTATTGCTCTGAAGCACGATTTAAATGGTTTTGATTTCCATTAAATCTAGAAGGAAGATTATGAAATTAAGACTTTTTAACCTGGCAAGATGAAGCTTAAGAGAGGCTGTGAATTCACAAATGGAATGAATTTGATCGCTACAATTTATAGTGCCCTTTTCTACATATATTAGCTTACTTGCCCTCCACACTCACCTTTTGTGTGGTAAGCTTTGCAGATAGATTTACCTCAATTTTTCAGGTGAGAAATTGAGATGCCAAAGTTAAGTGGTTGCCAAGTCACATAGCAACCAGGGCACAAAATTGAAAATAGTAGGAGGAGCTAGGTACATGTTAGAATTCAAGAATTTACTTGATTTATAATATATGATTGGCCTAGCTATAACAATATGATGAGACTATCCATGCAACCAGGAAAATAAAATCTACAAAGTAGCCTCGGAACTATGATTAATCTGTCACAGGTGGTTACAGATAAACTCTGATATCTCACTGTGTTGGGTTTGCAATCTTCTAAATAGAGGGCAGAATGGAAAGATCATGTCTCATCTCCAAGCCATATTTAGAATTTTTTTTTATCTCCTCTATTCGCATGACTCATTATTTCAAGTTGAAGTTGAGAAGGTCTGCCCTGGTTGCATCATACCTCAGTAAATAAAACAGTTGAAAATATGTAACAGTGCTATAGTTTAGATCTAAAATGGCCCCCAAGTCACGTGTGTTAAAGGCTTGGTCTCCAATGTGATGGTGTTCTTGAGGCAGGAGAAACTTTAAGAGCCAGGGTCTAGTAGATGTCCTCTGAGAGCCAAGCCCTCCAAGGAGATAAAAAGAACTTCCTCTCTTTCTTGCACTTCTTGGTCATCAAGTGAACAGTTCCATCAGCATTCCCCACCCGGCTGTGCTGCCTCACCTACAGCAAGAGGCAAGCCATAATCATCTCAAATGATTATCCAGAACATACCTCTCTTGGTGTGTGCATTGATTTCATCAGCTATTCATGATAGTGTTGGACTACTCACATGTTGAATGAATGAATGAATGAATGATGTCAGAATAGGCAAATCAATGCAACTCTTTCATGAAATCTGCTCCTCTCTTCAGTATGCACTGTCCTTTTCCTAAGAATCTTTCTCTCCCCCAATACCTGTGCTTAAAGTAAATCTATATTAAAACATTTTCTTAAAGAATTATAACTCTGTTTCATAAAGCTTTAAAAAATAGCCGAATGTAGGCATTATTTTTTAAGTCCAAAGACTTCTAAAGGTTCTGTAACATCCAGGATCCCCACTCTGGAAGGAGTAAATTACAGTTGATGAGATTCACTCAGAGTGCCATTGCTTGAAATAGAGTTAACAGCTTAGATAAATGAATAAGCCACACGCAATAGAGAAGCTTAGGCAGTCAACTCTGGGCATTGGAGATTACTGCCTACAGAGTCACTGATTTTTCCTTAGCTTCATTCATTTACTCCAAGATAGACAGTGAGACTGAAGGGAACCCATCTGACACAGCAGAGTGATTGATAGATTTCACTTGCATAGAGGGGAGGTAAGTCTTGCAGGTTTTTTTCCCCATGAAAAAGAAAGAATGATGCATTTCGAAGTATTGTCTCTCAAGTAAACAAATATATATTTGTTTAACATGTCCATGTGTTCAACCTGACAGTCAGAAATGGAATTATGCCAACACTGAACTCCCAGACAACAAATCACATTTTGCATGCTGGTTGCATCTTAACACGGTGTCACTTCTGCCTTGTTCTTGGGAGCAGCATATACGTCCATTCTGAGCTTAACTGTGCTCCTCTGAGGTTCACATGCTGAAGTCCTCAATCTTTGCATCTTAGAACCCCGCTTTTCATGCCAACGGCATCTTTAAGGAGTCAGTTAAAATGAGGTTGGAAGGGCAGACCCTAGACCAGTATGCCTGGTGTACTTGTAGGAACAAAAGATCAGGGATATAATGGAAAGAAGAGAGCAATCGAAAAGCCAAGGAGAGAGGTTCTGGGGAAAATAATACCACACCAGTCAGCCCTGGCAGCACCTTGAGCTCTGTCTCTCAGCCTTTACAAACATGAAAAAATGATGTTTAAGCAACCCAGGACCAGTTGTGTTTCAGCATCCCAGAAACCTAAGCCTGTTGTTATAGCTGGACACTGCTGGGGGAAGTGTTCTCCATAAAATTTGATCAAGATGTCCTCCTGTATGCTACTTCACAGGGTCAGATGAAGTCCCCAAATATTCCAATTCAGCTCTCTCCCTGGGATGTGACCCCACATTATAGACCACTGCACAGAAAACACTGAAATCACCAGGTATTTTTGGTGAATTTTTTTGTGGAAAAGATCTCCTTTGAGGCTTTAAAACATTGATGAGCAAATTAATAATATACTTAACCTAACATTAATATTGCACGCAAGGAGAATTTAAACTTTGTATTAAAAGGCAACATATAAGAAGACACAAGATAGCAATATATTGTGGCATATCCTGCATCCTTTCGGCCAACTAAGCCTCATTCTCAGGTGCCCTCAAGCACATGACTATCTTGGTTTTTCTTTTAAGACTTTATGATATTTGTTAATATTGAAAGATAAAGGGATTTTCTACTGAAAAAGTAAACAAAATTATAGACAAACTGTGCCTCTTATTATCATCATTTGCTTCTTACACAGAGTCGATCAGCTGCTCAGCATGTGCACTTCTGAATGATCATCTATTGTCTTCCTATTTACGTCCAAGGGTGACAAATGCACATTTTTCAAATAGCTAGCTAATGGGACCTAACTTTTAGGATCCACAAGAAAAGCAACGGTTCATTTTCTTCTTTCATTTGTGCATCCCCTACCAGAAGAATGAATAATTCCCAGCATTTCTGAAATGTCAGCTCACAGCAAGTCTTCTGGTAACTGATTAGTGCACAAATACATTGTCAAATCAGAAGGATCATATAAACGGGTGGTGTGTGTGGAGTGAGCTGTGCTGGAAGTTGAGAATGTTCTTTATATACCATGAAAAATAGTTCAATGACGCATGCTAGTGTCCTCTGATATCAATGGTTAAAAGCACCTCACACAAACAACCACAACTGCAATGAAGCTAATATTTTAAGACAAATCGAGTCTTATTCACTAATGCCCAAATCACTCTCAAACAACCATACAAAGATTATGGAGATTCCCATATGCCAATAAATCATTTTAAGTCACAGTGAGTGTCTGCTTATTTTCTTTCAAAAATAATAATCTAAGATAGTAAGAAACAAAGAGAAAGAAAACATAGTAGCTTGGATTTCCCTAGCTGCTCTTGACAGAGAATGCTACTTTCAGAGCCTTATGATGATGATGATGATGATGTTGATGATGATGATGATGATGATGATGATACTGATGATGATGATGATGATGATGATACTGCCGAGTCTATTATTAACATGTTTCACTCACTTATGGTCATTTAATTGATAAATCACAAACTTACGTGTCATAGACGTTGAGCAGCCAGTTGAGACACATATCAACGCAGAGCGGAACATTGACCAGGTCCTTATGCAGTTGTTCAAGCCCATCATAAGTTGTGGTCAGACAGTTGATGACGTCTGGGACACTCAGGAGCTGATCATTTTGATTCAGTTTGTGCTGCTTGAAAACCTCATTCGTTGTATTCAGCTCTAAGAGATCCACTAATAGGACGAGAAGAAAGAATTAGGGATAATCATTGCCTTACCTCTCATTGAAACACAGTGTTTCTACTCTCAAGCATTTAGCTTGATTGTTCAACTTAAGAACTGATGCTCCTCAGTTAACTTCAGTTGTTAAGGAAATAAACAACATTTCCATTTTTTTTTTACTTCCAATATCTTCCTTCTGTCTATTTTGTGCCTTTCCATCTAAACTCTGTAGCTTTTGGATATTTTCCTTTTTTTTTTTTTTTTAAATCTTTGGATTTTTCCTTCCTTTTGGCATTCCTATTTTTAGACTATTTGTGCTTTTCAATATAGGAAAGGTTACGTTCCTAAGTGCATTCAAGCATTAGGACATTTCAAGTAACAACACACAGCTTGCTCACGACATGGCTCCTGTTAGCTCACAACCACAACCTAAGTTCTTTTTACATTGTCTACATTTACTTTTAAGTGACGCTCAAAGTCGCACTTACTGACTTCAACACATATCTACATTGTCGGCATAACCCATCATCTCCTCCAACGTTTCTCATTTTTGTAGGGAAAACACTCAAAATCCTTTATTCTAGCTTTTTGAAATATAATGTAAGTTTTGTTACCTATAGTCACAACAACAGACACCAGAGCCTTTCTTTCTTCTAATTATAACCTATAATTATGTAACTACGGCCCATCAACCAGCCATTCTTCCTACCACTGTCAAGCTAATCATTCCTCAACAGTTTTTAAACTGTATATAATGACATTAAAAGGTCACTAAAGACAGTTTTTTTTAATGAAGCAAACAAACAAATGAAAGAACCAGGCTTTATAGAAAACTAACAGCTCTCCACCACCAGAAGAGAATTAAATTAGAATTATCCCGAACAACTAAAACTGGCCCAAGTCAGACCTATGCTATTTTGTCTTTTAGACAACCTGTAACTAGGATGGATTCACATTGGTTCACAGGTCATTGGTTTTCACATATTTATTGGCTTCCATCTTTCCTCTTCATGCGTAAGCCACAGATGGCAGGCAAGGCCACGGCTAGAGCACTTAGAGTGTGCAAGGCGCTCTTTCTTGAGAAGGACACTGATAACACTACCAACAGGAAGAATAAAGGCACCTGAGAGAAGAATGTGCAAACTTCTGTGGGAGCAGACACAGGTTACGGATTCTGGTTGAAAATGTTGTAAGGGAAGTATTGCATATTTTCAGTTTTTCTACGTTTGTGGTTTTATAGCATTTGCATGCACTAGGCAAAAGCTGCTGTACGTGGGACTCAAGTCTAACACAAAAGTCATTTATGTTTCATGTATACCTTATGTATGCAGCCCAGTCTGTAACTATTTTATTCTGAGGAAGTATTTTTGAAAGGCTGATCATGATGTTTATTTCTGTGTCTATGTATGTCTGCGGATGTCCTTGAAGGTCAGAAGATAGGATTACATCTTCTGCAGTCAGAGTTGCAGGCAGTTGTGAGCCACCTCATGTGGGTGCTGGGAACGAACCCTGTTGCCCCAGATGAGCAGCCCACATTCTGCTGAGTCGTCTTCCAGCATTTCTACCCTGACTCATCACTAAAGGTCAGGCTCAGGCGTGCACTTCTGCAGCTCTGTCATCAGCAAGCACAAGCTTCTGACACTGTAGTATTCTGATTCCAGATGTTTGGATTCCGAATACTTGGTGGAAGGGACAACTTAAAAAGACCCCCCCAGAAGGTGAAATTTGCAACAGGACTTGAGAGATACGATGGATAAGAATTAAAAGATCCGAGGAAACAAGGCGGGAGGAGATATTCACAAACGGTATCTCCCAGGAGGAGATGCTGCTTTTGAAAAACACAGGAATTTAAGTTAGTCTAGGGGTCCATTAGGGAAAACAGACTGCAGCCTGTGTGACACATGGGTGGCATGTGGTCTTACTGAGGCAGACACTGCACACAAAGCCCCTAGCCCCCCCCCCAAAGATTATTATTTAAAATTAACTTTGAATCACTGCTTAGCTGGCTGCAAACAAAACCAAGCAGACCATCAAACTACTATCTGCTTATGGAATGTGGAGACAACTCAATTCTCAGCATACAGGCATGGGAAATGACAGACTAGTACTAATTTAAAGGTGTCTGGTAGAAATTAACATTATGTAAAATGTATGCTCTATCTTCATATATCGGTTTTCATCACTGAAAAACATCTTAAGTGGGACTTAAAACATTTAAGTAACTACTTTTTTCTTGCCTAATGTATAAACTATCCCCAGCCCCCAATATGACATATTTTGACAATCAGGCAAAATGAACCAACAGCTTCCCTTTGTATCTATATACTTGTAGCTACTGCCTAACCGCCAATTTTGAATTTTAAGTACGTTTATGAAATGTGCCCATGCCAAATTGTTTAGACAACATAGGATGCTTTTTTTCAAGTTGTCTACAGTGGAAAACAACTATGTTAAAATTACATGGACGAACACACCTTCTACAATAACTTATTAGGAAAGACTTTTGAAAAAGACTCAAGTGGGGGACATAACAATTCTGAGTAAGAGGCCAGGCCTTTTCTTTTAGATGTCAATAATATCACTGCTAAATGTATGCTGCTAACAAAAATAATTTGTATGAGCATCCTACGAGCTGGAAATGGTGCAAAATAAATAAATAAATAAACATTAGAAACTTGGGGATTATCTAAAATTTTCGTTATCATTTTTCCCCATTTCTTGGTACTATAACATTATTTTCAATTCTGAACCTCAGGACAGCGGTAACAAAACCCATTTTCTATAGCACCTGACAAGGTGACTTGCTTTAATAAAGGATAGTAGATGGAGAAGCACAGCTCTCGACAGTTACAGAGAAATATATTCAATTACTGCCAGGATGCTAAGATTTCTGAATTCCAACACTAATTATGCCAGGCGTACAACATACAGTAACAATAGACAAAATTTTCAAAAAGATTGTTCCAGGATTTGTCCACCCTTCACTCGGTTCAGAAAAGCCTCCCTTGTTATCCACTCTGGGGCCCAGACAGTAATTTGCTACATCCCACAGATGATCATGTCCTCAATTTCCAGTGATTTACTCTGACACTTTGACTTAGTGCCTAAGCCAAGCATGCATCTTCCTGAAGCGTGTCACATTTAGGTACCTTTTAAAGAACAGACTACATTTAAATCACAGGAAATTATGATTTTGTCTTTTCAGAGGGAGAAAAAATGACAGCTCAGTCATGCGGTAAATGGAACAAACAGGCAACTCATTTTCTAACCAAGTTTCAGACTTCTCTAAATTCTCGAATATGAAGCACAGGGGGCCAAGGGGAGAGTTGTCACTGTTCTCTGTCCTGGAGGTAGGAACTAATGAAATCAGAAGGAGCACTGTTGAGCACCTGACCTAGGGTTTTGGGCATCTGTCCAGGTCTTGGGTTTATGCTCCGGCCTTTTTAGCACTGCCCCGTGTCCTCTTCCTCAGGCACTGGGAAACACTTGTGCACTCAAGGCTTGGGGTTCTAATCTGCAGGATGATGCCTCATTCATTTCACAACACTGGCGTCTCTTTAGTTGATTCCAAATTCCTTTCCTGCCTCTTGCCTTCTGGTGAATACCAGCCTAACCCCATCGCTCAGTCTCCCACTAAAGAGCTATAACCGTTCTCTTTCAGGAACTTCTACCTTGTGTGTTCCAAATCACAACGTCTCTTTCTTCTGAAACCTGGCCTACAAATATTTAGATGTCCTAACACCTTCCATCCTTCATCCTTCACAACTTACCAACTACCAGTCCCTATACAAACCAGTTATCCCTTAGGAAATCCTGTGAATTTAGACCTTCATAACTTTGCAGCCAGCTTAGCCACAGTCCTCTTTGGAAAGAACCATCTACCCATCCTATTCCTCCTCCTCTTTAGACAAAACTACTATTTAATATACACACCCTTGACTTCGAACTATTTTTGGACTGTCTCAAAGTAGAAAACGATTATATACTAGCCCATTTTATATAGAAAAATTATTCAAACTTTAAAGCCAATATCATGGGGATCAAAACACTAAAGAAACTATAAATGCTTTCAAGTCATCACACGTCTCTTTTCCTACAACCAGGGAGGTAGAAACAGAAGTAATGCAAATTCAAGGGCAGCCTAAGCATCACAGTGAGTTCCAGACCATCCTGAGCCTCACAGTTAAGATCCTCTCTTGATTAGCAATGTTAGTAATAGTTAATGATAATACCTTCAAATCAGAAATTTCAATAAAAAATGTTTAAATGACCTTGAACTGACCTATTTAAGGAAACCTCTGGGTACTAGGTTAGCTCTCCCACCATAATAATAATCCTTCACACTCTGTGACCTACATCCAAGCCTTGGATTGGGTACACATATCTTCCCTGCTTGTATCTCAGATTAGTGCCCACATGCCTAAATCCAAGGTGGCTCTTACGGTAGAGTAAATATAGCTGTTATGCAAGAACACTGGCCTTCTATACACTCAAGGGGCCGCCTCCCTCCCAGTCAGTGTTTCCACTTGCTTCTCTGCCATGGCCCGATTCAAAAAGTCTTTTAGTCAACATACAGTGTGTGTATGTGTATATATGTATGTATGTATGTATGTATGTATGTATGTGTGTACATATATATATGTGTGTATATATATGTATGTGTATATGTGTGTGTGTGTGTGTGTGTGTGTGTGTGTATAAAATGTATAGTGTGATTTGAGGAAAACAATAAGGATCCACAATCCATTACACACCAAAGGAAATGAACATACTAACATCATATGTAATTATGCCCCATCATGATCATGGGGTAGTCTCTAACTTTTGTATTTACTTTTAGTTCTTTAAATACTTATGTATTTATTTCATACAGTGTTCTGTCTGCATGTGTGCCTGCAGGCCAGAAGAGGGCATCAGATCGCACTATAGATGGTTGTGAGCCACCATGTGGTCACTGGGAATTGAACTCAGGACATCTGGAAGAGCAGATGGTGCTCTTAACCGCTGAGCCATCTCTCCAGGCCTACTTTTAGTTCTTAAACACACATATGTACCATGAATAGAACAGCCAGGAGTTCTGCAGGGCTTTGAACTACATATAACTGCAACTGAAGATACAAATGTCTTTTGCATTTGACTTTTTCCACTCAGTTTTACAGATTTCACATGCACCATGCTGACGCTGATGGCTAGTTCATTCAGTCTGTGTTGCTTTATAGTAACATGTTGTGAAACAGCCAAAATTAAATATATCTTACTTCTATAAAGCATGACTCTAAATCTTGCACATATCTTCTGGTGCGCAGCTATGTCACCTTCTAACTCAAGGCATTTGTTCAGTGTGTGAGTCCAGCTCTACACCAGAAATGATAGGAGGGCTCAGCTAGGGCTCTTTTTAAAATATATTTTATTAATTTATTCATATTACATCTCAATTGTTAGCCCATCCCTTGTATCCTCCCATTCCTCCCTCCCATTTTCCCCTTATTCCCTTCCCCTATGAATGAGGGGGACTACCTCCCCCTGTATATGCTCATAGGGTATCAAATCTCTTCCTGGTAGTCTGCTATCCTTCCTCTGAGTGCCACCAGGACTCCCCATCCAGGAGACTTGGTCAAATATGGGGCACCAGAGTTCATGTGAAAGTCAGACCCCACTCTTCACTCAATTGTGGAGAATGTCCTGTCCATTAGCTAGATTTGGGTAGGGGTTTGAAGTTTACTGCACGTATTGTCCTTGGCTGGTGCCATAGTTTGAGCAGGGCCCCTGGGCCCAGATCTGCCCATCATAATGTTCTTCTTGTAGGTTTCTAGGACATTCTGGATCCTTCTATTTCCCCATTCTCCCAAGCTTCCCTCACCTAGAGTCCCAGTAGGATGTTTTCCCCTCTGTCTCACTTTCCTGGTAAGTGAAGACTTTCATAGGACATATCCCTTGGGCTAGGGTCCAGATATAAGTGAGTATATCCCATTTGACACTTTCTACTTCTGGGTTAACTCACTCATTACGATCATTTCTAGTTCAATCCATTTGTCCACAAATTTTGGGAATTCCTTGTTTTTAATAGCTGAGTAGTATTCCATAGTGTAATTGTACCACAGTTTCTTCTACTGAGGGACACTTAGGCTGTTTCCAGGTTCTGGTTATTATGAATAAGTCAGCTAGGGCTGTTTTCTCTCATAAAAATGTAATTCATTTGGAAAGGCAGACAATAAGTATGTAAAAAGCACACTAAAAATTAAGATTTTGACTGTGTGTCTTTGTGCCTATGCCAAGCACTGTTAAAACACACACACACACACACACACACACACACACACACACACACACACACGTGTGCGCGCAAAGACTAAAATGGATGAGATGGCATTGCCAGGAGTGAGTGAAGAGGAGCCATACTGTTAAAACACAGCTGGCAGTCTGAGACCCAAGGGACAGCACACACCAGTCATGGGAAGATTGCAAATGTAAAAAGCAGGGAACCAGAGCTTTTGGGAAGGAGAAATGAGATATAATTTGCTAGGCCAGTCATCAGTTTGAACCGATGAGAGCAAAGCGAAGAAAGTGGACAGAGAGCAGAGACAGGCCAGGCAGAGGCCAGTGCATTCTAAGGGAAGAGCAACTTGCTGAAAGCGAGAACACGTGTCCACTTGCAATGCTCTCACTGCATTTCAGCCCTTTGGGTGTTGGAACGAGTCCCTTGCCTTGCTCTATCTCTATCTCCTCAGTGATCTTGGAGCCAAACAAATACATGAGGAATGTCAGCATAACGACAAAGGTGCTCTCTCCTTACGCTGGCAAGAGGACAATGTGCTGGGGGCCCATGTGCACAAAATGAGAGGTGACCATGACCCAAAGCCATTGCGTACAGAGACAGGTCAACCTCCTAGCACACAACTATTATGAAGGCAAGCAAGTGAAAAACAGCAGTTACAGGCCATCATAAAATGCTGGGGGAAAAATGCTGAAAAAATTAGAAGCAGGTGGAATGGAACTTGCTGATTGTTCTAAGAGAGGTAAATTTTAGACAGTATCAGGAAGGAATAAAGGATGCCAGACTTACCGAAGATGAGGATGAGAGAGAAAGAGTTGATGTGATCTAACAGGTAAGTGTGACAATACAGGCCCCAGGCTGGAGCCCCGTGGTGACCAGAGGCAGTGGGAAGGTAGAAGCCAGTGGCTGTCAGGAGATCCCTTCAGATAGTTAAGCTTGCACAAACTGAAGACATTGTTCACTACATATTATAAAATATCTTTTGGCTCAGAGACTGGAGGAGTCCCTTTCCTGTCCCTCTCAGGTCCGAATGTGATAGAAGGAGAGGCGTTTTTCTTTAGTAGAAAGGGGAATCAGGAAAGCAAACCCTAAGTGCAGGAACAGGTTTCTCCACCCCGGCGTATTACAGAAATTAGTAGCATTTTTACCGCGTTATAAAATAGTCTTTGTCCAGTGGAGAGTCAGTGTCTGATTCACTTGCCCTCGTTTTCTAACACACCAGGCCTGGAAAGACCTTCTAGCTGGATGTTGGGTACTAAACTGTCTTATCACAGCAGACAAACTGAAAAGACAGACTGGTCCTCTCTGCTCACAGTTGGCTTCCTACTCCATTCTCGCCCAATACACAGCTCTCTAGCCAGAGTGTGAGGGTTCCCTGGGTGGAATAGGTCCTTCTGTAACATGTGCTGTAAGTGCTGCAACCTGCTGGCTTCCTTTGAGCCTGTGGGGATGATGTAAGACTTGAGGTTATCTCATCCTTCCTGTCTGTGCTTTACTTGTTGCTGTTTTTCAGCCCACTAGTCTTCTTATCCAAAGGGAACGTTGGGTCTTTCTATTTAACACTTTGTGTGACTCTACTGCGGCTAAGTGATTGAACACTTCTCTTTGCTCAAGTCTGTTCCCCAGGCCAAGTTAAAATGTATCGATAACTTCTATTGAGCACTGAAATTTTATCTTCTTTATTATGTGTGAGTGTGTGAGAGAGTGAGAGAGAGAGAGAGAGAACAAGTGTGTAGCTGTGTGCACACAGAAGTCAGTCAGAGGACAACTTTCAGGAGTTGCTTCTCTCCTTCCTCCATGAGATGCAGGAACAGAAATCATTAGGTATGTACAAAAAGTTCCTATGCCATATGAGAAATTTTATTGGCCCTCCAATGATTTTTAAGAAGCACATTTTTTTTTCCCAGCACTAACGTACTATTTTTTTTTTTTAGAGTAGTTGTCAAAGCTTCTCTGAGCTACCCAGGCAGATAGAAGCTCTTAACAAAGGGTAGAAACAAGCATATATTGAATTTTCCAAATCTCCCAATCCTTAAAGTACATACAAATGCTACTTTGCATAATAATATCTAGCAAGGCTTAAATGGTGCTTGGATCAGGTCAACCATCCAGGCAAAGACAGAATCCAGAAAGTCTAAATCAATACTCTATTTATAGGAATAACCATGTCTGCTTCCTTTTTGATATTCTAGGTATAATCTTTGGGTAAAATGACCACCACAGACTACCCCATGAGCATGCCCTCCTCAGTGGAAATTCATTAATGACACTAAATGATTTGTCATATTTAAAAGGAAATAGAGAATTTCCTCTCATTTTTACAGATTCAGTTTCCAGACAGCTCAGCAATGTGATTGCTTAGCACTTCTCTGTCACGTGATTACATTGAGTCTGGAATCCTACAGTTTGAAGTGGACAAAAAGGACTTAATAGGCAACAACCTACTACTTTGGTTCGATGATTTAATCTTTTAAAATTGGGCAGTAGCATGCTTTTCAAAACGCTTTTCCTTGGTTTTGATTAATTTTGTACTCCAAATGTGAGTGGCACTGCTCATCTGTTTTGCTAGTGCACACTGATGGTGCCAATCACAAAGCATTTATAGAAACACAGCTAACATCTTGAATGAGGGGCACTGGAAATCAGATTGGCTTTTCAAATACATCAGCTTCTTCATTTGTCTTTGTCTCAACACCAATAACAACAAAGGCAACCCTCCCCACATCCCCCAAAGAAGGTGACTCAGGGAGGCGTGACAACTCACAACACAGTGCTTTCTGCAGCCTTCGGATTTTGATTGCAGTGCGGTAGGCAGAGAAACGTACATTATTCAGATCAGCTGCAATGGGAAAGAGAGCAAGTTAAAAGCCTGATTATTATTTAACTTACACCGAATGCCAAGAATGAACCTACCTGCTTATTTTAGATACTGGAAAAAATATATTTGATTATCAAAAACAAAAACCTTCCTAAATTTCATATCAGTTTATGAATATGAACAAATGATTGTTCACACTCTGTTAGGATACACTGCAAACCAGTTGTATGCAGAAAACTCTACAAAAGCATTTTCAAGTAGGTGGTGGGTTTCGAACCAACCTCTGACCCAGCTTGGGCTGAGTTGTTTGAACTGAAGGAGGAGAACGGAAAGGCCTGAGAGGCGCGGGCTGACCTGCATTCCTCCCATCTCCTTCTTTCCCCTCTAAAGCAAGTCCCAGAAACCAAACTCCCTTTTGCTGGACAGATCAAAGAACGTGGATGTCTCTTTCCCAAAACAAGTCATAAAACTGAGGTCGCTCTGACCTTTTCCAGCCTCACTGGAAGTTCTTCATGTGCTACACGTTGTGTCCTCCCCTTGGAGGGACAGAGGGATGCGGAGAAGCTGGGCAGAACCCAGACACACCAGCTAAGCTGGCTTCTCCCTCGGTCTATTTCCCGGTAAAACATCTCTCTTAAAGAGTCTAATCCACATTCTACCTGGCTTTATCAAGCCTATACAAAAGTAGAAACTGTTCTTGCTTTTCGTTTCTCATTTATTATACAAAGCTTTGATCCAATAATTCTGCATTGCTCTTTGACCTAACCTTTTCTTGGGTCGCAGGAGTGTCAGTCATGATGACCCTTGTGGGTCGTGAGCATAGGGAAAACTTTCATGACCCTATGGAGGAAAAGAAAAGAGGGGCACCTACAACTGGGGGCTACCAGAGGGCGTGGCTAACGGGGGTCCTTTTTCAGCATCATCAGTCCCCGAGGTCTATTTCCTGTCAACTGCATCTCAGTACTCATGAGGCTGTCCTAGGCTCTGCCTAGCCTGAGCGTGTTGCTTCCTCTGTTCTTCCACATGTCTGCTTAAACAACCCTATTCTCAACATTCCTCCCTTGGAACCAGAGAATATTACAGTTTCTTCCTCTTTCCCCTAAAGATGGATAAGCAGAGGCTAAGTTGGAAGAAAACTCTAAGATCACCTCTCTCTCTGTCTCTCTCCCTCCCTCCCTTGTTTTCCCTGACTACCAAAGGAGAGTACCCACAGGAGCCCAGTTAATAAAAAAGTGAGTGTGCCTGTTCTTAAAACGGGAAGGAGTGGGGTACAGGATGCTACGCTCCTCCCTTGGCATCAACTCAGTCTCCCCAGGAGTAAATGATAGCGACCTGAGTCAACCTGTGAAGGCGTCTGAGCAAGCAGCTAAAAGTCACTGCTTAATGAGAGTTACTCTAAGGGCAGAACTCTTGCATTTTCTATCAGGATAAGGTTTGCTTATGACTTATAAATGAAATTAAGTAAGCTAATTTGATAAAAAAAATTTTTCCACGTAGGGAAAAAAAAGAACTTTAAATCTTTAAAACTTTAAAAAAAATTTGAGGTTGTTATATTCTCACTGTATTTCCCTTTTCTTTAGCATGCAGAGCTGAACTATAAGATGAGCCAATCCGAGGGAGCTGAGATCTACAACAGTCACGTCTTTCCCGGAAAATAAAGTCTTTTTGGCTGGTACAGTTCCAAACCACACGTTCTCTTAGAGAGAAAGGCAATGCTTGCTTTGTGCGTTGACCTTAGAAGTTCAGCTGCCTTTAAATTTCAGGATGCTTGTTGTTCCCTGCCTGGCGCTGCCTTGTCATGCCACAGCATGATTCTTTAATCCATAAGAGTAGATAGAGCAGGTGAGTGCTGGGTGTCTTTTTATGAATATACAGTCCCTGGCTCTCGAGGCCCATTTATCACTCAATGAATCAATAAAGCTGCACTCACCAAGGGATTGAAAGAGTTCCGTCATTTTTGGATGATCCCAACAGGTTGTCTGTGTTTGATGGCTGGGGAAAAAAACAAAATTCAAAATATAAACAACATACTACAAAATATAATATAAACTACAGTCTCCTAAAGCTCCAAATATATATTTTTAAATATGCAAAAAAAAATGCCCCCATTTAAATCACTCAGAAACCTGGTGCTCAATTATTATTCAATATTCAAGGTATCAATAAATGAGGGCTGGGGAGACAGATGCCTTAGAGGGTAAAGTGTTAGTGATGCAAGCATGAAAGAATGAAAATTCAGACCCCCAGTACCTTATGAGTTCTGGGTGGGTTTGGACACTCACTTCTAACCCCAGCACAGGATAGAGATGCAAGGGATGTCTGGAGCAAACTGGCAAGCTAGACTTTGGTGAGCACTGGGTTCAAGTGAGAGACCATCCTTCCTCAATATATAAGGTGTACAGGAATAAAGGACCTCTGGCCTCCATACATGTATAGACAGACAGACAGACAGACAGACAGACACAAATACACACACACACACACACACACACACACACACACACACACACGAATGCATGTGTTCCCACATACATGGGAACATGCACAAACATGCATACCACACAGACACATGTATATGGGAAAAACGCTTTGAAAAACCAATTTTCTTTGTACAACTGTACTATGAAAATGTGGATAAAGTTCTGCTTACTCTACCAGGAAAACAATTACAACTACAGATTGAAACACAGACATAAGGAGCGACTGGCAGGGACCCTCGGGCCCTGAGCTGGGTGTGGCCAAGTCAATGTGGGTTCCAGAAAAATCTCTCTCCTGCGAGGCAGATGGACATTTTCATTTCGAGCAAGCACATGCTTTGAGAGCAGAAGGGCTGTGAAAAGTTACTAACCTATGAAGAGTTACCACCCTTTAAAAATCCCAGTCAAACTTCTAAGGACCAGAGAAATGAAGACTCTGAATATGAACATCGTGTTCTTTCCTTGCCATCTAGTAAGACATCCCTCCCCCCACCCCACCCCCCATCGACCCTGGTTCCCCCTCTCCCCAGCTCACACCTGCTAGCTCTCCTCTCCCTGTACATCCAGGTCCCCAGCCTCTCCTTAGGTAGGGGCCTTTTTTTTTGTCCATCTTCTTAGCTTTATTCAATAACAAGCCCTATTATTTTTAGAAGTGAATAATTTTATGTATGATCTCTGTTCTTCACTTGGGAAAAAATATCTTTTTATTGCTGTAAGCCATATATTAGTTGGAAATCTTAAAGTAATAAGATGGTAGTAAAACAAATAATGGTAGGGTTTAAATCTGGTGGGTGGGTGAGTGTGTGTGCGTGCGTGCGTGCGTGCGTGTGTGTGTGTGTGTGTGTGTGTGAGTGTGTGTGCGTGCGTATGAGTTAAAATGCACATAAGCTTGATGGGTTAGCAGCGTTATAGTTAAAAATAGTTTAGAGTCCCCTGTCTAGGCCATAACAGAGTAATAGCATCTAATAGTCCTCAAAAGACTCCTGAGATGACCCGTAGTTCTCAAGAAACTGTTTAGTAAGCTGTGTGAAATAGCATAGTACATGAGGGAATGATATTAAAATATTCATAAAAGCACATTTAAGGGAAATCATTGCCTTTAAAATCTATGTGATACATCAAAGTCATAGCATGAGTTCCGGGGCAAAGAACAGAATCATTGTTATGTATACTTGGGTAACAGAATATCCCCAAAATTTATAATAGGTTTCAATAAACAAATAAAGTTTATGTTTGAAATTGATCAGGTAAGATGTGCTAAAGATCTCAAACAGAATAATGCTATGATGGGAAGATACGTTAGAACTTGTTGAAAAGCTGTCTGGCTCTTTTACTCTTCTGCTTAACTCCAATGCAAAAGAACTCGTATTTCCACTTGACCTGAACACCAACAAAACTACTCTATTCTCTCACAACCTACTGTTAGCATACTGTCCCAGTCTGCCTAGCAACCTATGTATGACATTATTACCTACCTG
This sequence comes from Acomys minous, assembly GCF_964271855.1. Lineage (NCBI taxonomy): Eukaryota > Metazoa > Chordata > Mammalia > Rodentia > Muridae > Acomys > Acomys minous. The sequence goes on along the minus strand of NC_140485.1, from coordinate 126,464,910 downwards.
CCATTAGGAATGGCCCTACCCAGGATACTAAAAGGACAAACCCACCTTGTATCTCTCCCTTGTTTTTCTCTTTCTCTCTTCCTCTTTACCTGTCTCTATCTCTCTTCTTTTGTCTCTGTCTGTCTATCTCTTTCTGGGGCACCCCCCTTTTCTTCTCCACCCATGCTCATGTAATAAACTTCTCCATGTCATCTGTTGTGTGGTACATAGTTCACATTTTATATTTCATAATTTCATATTTAAAACCCATATTGCACTACAGATCATAGGCAAGTGTAAGTTGTCTGGCCTAAAAAAAAAAATGAATGTTTGCAGTATTGGTCAGGAGCTTGGCATAAACACATTGATCAGCCATCAGTGAGAATTAAAGAATAGTTTGGTGAAAATGTAGTAGAATACCACTGTGCTACCATGGATTCCAAATCTTAAACACTCAAGTCTCAATTGATATTTTTTTCTCAAGCAATTTCAGTTGTCATGGCAATACTAATGTCCAAAGACATCCATCTCATACCAAGATACCAAGACAAACCAAGGCTCATAGCCAAAATAAAGCTATCAGCAATGCAGAGTTGGACTTCATGCTTAAATATTATACATGCATTCTCTATAACTACAGATGTGGACCTTCCCCTTTGCCACAGGGGCAAATACTACTGGCCAGTCAGGCAAACAGTTGAGAATCCCAAAGCATGTTGCTAATGGTTCTAGGATGAAGGCACCATGCCCTGGGGGCTAAGGAAGTACACACATTTGGCAAACAGATGGAGGGAGGGGAAGGGAGTCTCTTTTGTGAATTCAATACAAGTTGATTCATTAGGCAGAACTGCAAAGGCTGAGAGCAAACACAGCCTCCGGTTACAAAAGTAAAGCTGTGGTTTACAAAACAACACTTTAAAAAGGAGAAAGTAGATGCTTTTTCGCGCCCCCCCCCCTTTGCTTGCTTGCTTTCTTTTTTAAGTAGAGAAAGAGGGTCAGGAAAAATCCACACTAAACCTAAAGGCTGTAAGTATTTGAACAGCTGCAGGCTGCCTGGCAGGCAACTCTTGCCAAAATGCTTCCATCTCAACCAAAGCAAGCAACCAAACCAGAACCAAAGTAACATCTTCCCTCACAATACAGCAGCATTTCTTCACATCTTCTGAGCAGTCCAAAGGCAGAGGGGAGCTAAACACAGCAGCCAAAGAAGTTCTGCCACAGGGGAACACCATTACCAAAAATCCTACTTCTAAAATGCATCTGGTCCAGGAAGCTGTGCCAGAAATAAAATGAAAACTTAAATATCCAAAGGAATATTAAGGTTCAAAAAGCTCATGAAGCAAAGGATAGTGAGAGTAGTGACCTCTCACCAGGGTGGCCAGCCATGTTGGTTTTGCATTTGCAAGAGACACAACAGCAAAATTATTGAAGCCTTCGAAGAGGAAAACTGTACTGGATACCCTAAGAAATTTACATTATTTCTGAGCTATTTGAAATTTTGTGAACTAAAGAACAAAATCAGTCTTATCCACAGAAATGCAAACCATGTCCCTGAAAGGTAATGAATTATTGTCACACAGATTCTGATTACTTCAACTTTGCTTCTCTGCATAAAAGCATCTTCAGATCCCTTACGCTGCTCCACAAGGATGTAGCTCTTGGTCTCCCTGAGGTCAGTTATAGCGTCTTCCTGACTCCCTAACTAACTCAATTATTTAAATGAAAGATGATCAGACAGTCATCCAGACAGACAGTCCAAACACTGACATACAGCCAAACACTGCTACCATCTATCCCATGTTATGCTTCCAACTGGACTTTATAAGGTCTTTTATTTATCTCTTCATTCATGCATATATGTGTGTGTATCATATATGTATGCATGTGTATATATATATATATATATATACACATGCATACATATATAAAGTTGTATACATATATAACTGTTAAGATTTTAAAAATAAGAAAATAAGATAAGATAAAATAAGATAAAGTACCAGATGCCAGATATTATGTTATAGAGGAGTTTATTAAAATGAGCATGTGGGGAGAAAGAAAGGGTGGAGGGGTGCGAGAGAGAGAGAGAGAGAGAGAGAGAGAGAGAGAGAGAGAGAGAGAGAATATAAGAGGTAGAGAGGGGGAAGAGGAAGAGGAAGAGAGAGAGGGAAAGGGAGTAGAGGGGCCAGAGAGACCACAGGAGAGTTAGGGTCCTGAGCAGGGCTATGCCCCTGTGGCAGGTAAGCATAGAAATATACCCAAGAACAAATGCTAAAGGTTAGATGATTAAAATTACTTGATACTTTTTCTTTCTGTTTACATAAAAGTTACGATTTTGCTTGCTTTGAAAACTGTCCTTCAATATCTGGGACAGCCCTTCTTGAGGCTACACACTAGTGCTTTGGTGTAATTATTGTAAGTGACGTTTTTACCCTGAAGTATTCCAGTTCGGATAAAACAGGGCTGACACATTCTATACATTTTAATGAAACAAGGTCAGGAGTAGTAGAGGCCTCTATGGGCTACTATTGAGAATATGTAATTTCACATGCCATAGAAAGAAAGTAAAAGGCAAACCATGTAAGAAAGCATACGAACAAATGAAACACAAGAGCGATGTATCCTAACACCGCAAAGAGGCCACACACAAATCAACCAAGCGCATGCTTCATCTTTGTTGGGAAGATCAGATCGTTTTATAAGGCCCTTTGTCCTTAGTGAAGTAGCCTCACATCTCCCCGCCCCCCACCCCAGAAAAATGTGAGCTGATTGGCAGGGATTCCAGCCATTCAAAGGCTGGCTTGTATCTACATCCACCCACCTGCTACTATGTATCCAGTTTGACACTTGAATAGGACTCCCGGGCATTTGCTAGTCACTGTTTTCTCCTGTTATAAATATACAGACACACGAGTAGAAAAACTAAAGGAGATTGACTTCATTACAAATGGAAGAGAAGCAACTGCATGGTGCTGCCAGTGCCAGGAGATTCACAGAGCAAGAAAGATTTTTTTCTTTGCTGGGCAAAGTAAAAGATAAAAGGTTGGGTTGGAACGCATACTATTAATCAGTTACGAAATAGGATAATAGTGCAGTGAGCAAACAGGACTTTTTTATGTGTGAAAAGCTCATTTCCCATCAGACATGGGAGGGGACAGTGGGAAGAACTCAGATAACTTGGTGAGGGCCTCGGGCAGGGAACGGTACAGAGATCCGAACACAGATGGTCTGGTTTAAGACGGAGCTCTTGATATGGAAGTGGATTTGCAGAATTAAGGTTTTAAAAATATTTCTTGATGAATCTATCCAGATTTGAGCCTGCGGTCCATCATTATAATCACGGCAAACAACTTTTATCTCCCTGCCTTCCCTCTCACCCCCGGCAAATCTTGGGCCTGGATCTGCTCAATTACTTTGCCTTTTCTGAGCTGAAGCAGCTGTGGCTCCAGCTCTACACTCTACACACTGGCTGCTTCTTCTTTAAATATTTTGATTCCAGTCTTCAAATGACTGCCTAATGCCAAGTGCACTAGTGAACCTAAACTCCAAGACAACAGCTGCTGCCTTTCTCCTTCTCCTTTCCCACCCAAAAGGGGATTTCCTTCCTCGATATTACCTTGCCTTTGTCTTTCATTCATTGAAAAATTAAAAACTGCTAGATGAGGATTCTATCTCCCGACTGCCAAATCCACAACATGCCTCCTGCAGTCTGCCTCCTCCTCCTCTGTCCACTGAAAATCACTAATATTATTATTCCTTTTCACAGTCAAACTGGTTTCCTCAGAAAACAAACTCTATGGACACACACACACACACACACACACACACACACACACACACACACCACTAACATTATGTTTCCATTTTTTTGCTAGCTCTCACACCTTTTCCTACTTCTCTACAAACAAACTATTATGCAATAGTTATACTTCCTGGTGTCCCACTATCTACTCAATCCATTTGCCTTTGGCATCCAACTTTTCTCCTCCTTCCAAAGTAGTCTTATCAAAACCGTCAATAAGGCCTGAAGTTCCCAGTGGAAAGTCCCTATCTCTGGGATAAGAAGTTTCCCTAGGACGGTATGAAGTACATTAGAAGATAAGAAATGATAAAGAAGAACAGATAATAAATCTGACTGAGGTAAAAACATAAGCCCTGGTATTATTGTAACAATTGCTTTACATATGTTTATAAAGTCGAATCTAGGAATCCAGCAAGAGATCCCAACCAATGAATTTTACATAGGTGTCTAAACTAGGGTGACAGTGGTCATCTGAGTAATACCATCTCAAAGACCTAAGAGGTGACATTTTTGCCATCGTCATCTTCTCAATCTCTGGTTTCCTCAATGAGCGTGGGCTATAAGAAGAAAATCCAGTACCCGAGGGGTCACCAATTATATCTTGAGTCCTCACTCTGAACAGCACTGTACACGCTGAGCGGCCGCTGGGGCAGGAGAGACTGTGTCTGAGTGTGAGGAGGAGCTTCATGATCCTCAGGCTATTACCAACTTCCTGAACCTCTTCACAAGCACTTTATCTTTTGAACTTTTAAAGGCAGGAAATTCAAGATTATGTTTTGGGGGGTGGAATTAGACACTGATGGAGTTAGGGAGAAAGTTTGACTCAACATTTCAAAACAGAAACTGTTCGTAATTCAAAGGAGATATATCTTAAAGGATCAGAACTTTGCTTTTAAAATGTCGCTGGCTATGTGCAGTGATGAGGACAGGAGGAAGAAAGTACAAATAAATAAATAAATAAATAAATAAATAAATAAATAAAGAGTAAAAAACTCTGTTGACTTCAACTGTAAAGTGTACTTAATATGAGATTCAGGATCAAGCCCAAAGGCACAGCCTGTAGAGGGCTGTAAGAAATAGGTACACCACACCCCAAATTTAGAAAGTCAATACTGCAGGCAGGAATGAAAGAATAGTTGGTCTAGGACTAAGAGAAGGTTTGCTGGGACTTGGCTTTAGATTAAGCAGCAGGATTAATTTTTCAGGATGGATGGACCTAGGTGTAAGGAGAGGGACAGGTGATGGTTTGATGCAGGGCACTAAAGATTGATTAGAAGTGTGAATGTGCACACACTCAATACACACAGGGGACCCAGAACTAATAAAGACCCTGACCACACCTCTGCCTCCCTTTCATCCTCAAATAAGGGGACTTGAACCAGCCAACAATACTTCCACCAGCCATCTTCTCCTGCCTTGTCCCTGGAGAGCCTGGCATGGCTCTGACTTAGGGTGGGGACATCAGGAATATGACTTCAGCAGAGGAATGTACCACTGTATTCTTTGTGGGTCCCTTTTGAAAAGTGAATGTACGTCTATTAGCGTCTCAAAAAAAGTTTTTTTACCACTTCACCTGTTCATTTCTTTATTTTTAAAGCAGATTAATAATTACCTCTAATTTGTTCTAGACAGTCATGTAAAATCCTTTTTATATTATTTTACTTTATAGCCAGAACAAGTGCTATTCTATTTATTTTATAATTTCTAATCACTATTAATTCTATAGTGTTGTTTAATTTAATAATAAGTTTAGCCATTTAACCTTCACAAAATAAAGGACACACATACACTTCTTTTGTGGATGGCAGCACAGCCATCCTTTCTGTGTCTCATGGCAGACACTTACACATTGAATATGTTCCTGATCCTAAAAAAATCACATTTTAGCGCTAGCAATATGGCTCCATAAGGAAGAATGTTTACTACCCAACCTGCCAACCTAAGTTTGGCCCTTGGAACCTACATGGTAGAAGACATAGTTTCGAGTTTTCTTAACCTCCACCTCTGTACTGGGGAGGTCCCCTCTTTCTAATAGACATAATAAACAAACAAATATATATATATAACTTAAATTTTTATTTATTTTTTTAAGTTGTGTGTATGCAGGAGGATAACATGCAAGTGAGTGCAGGTGCCCCCACAGGCTAAGGGATTTCCCTGGACCTGAGGTTATAGAAAGCTGTGAATAACCAAATTGAGTGAATGTTGGGACGACACTTGGGTCTTTGGCAAGGGCAGCACATGCTCTTAATTACTGAACCATTCATTGTCTTCAGTAATTAAAAAAGAAAGAAAGAAAGAAAGGAAAGAAAGAAAGAAAGAAAGAAAGAAAGAAAGAAAGGAAGAAAGAAACCTTAAACTGAGCATGATGGTGTTACTACACTACAATGGTGCTGGGGAATCTAGAATTTTCTAAGCCAGTTTTATGGCACGGTCCCAGAAATGTACATATGAATGCTAGAAAAGGCAATGCTGTTTTCAAAGGCATGGTCAGCTCCATCTTTGTGATCTCAGTTAACTAGGACAGTGGGGACTGTGATAGGTGGTTCCAGGGACAGCTCCCTGGTAGCCAGCTGTGAAGGCGTTGCTGTCTACTATTTAGTTTCCTAAGTTAGCCACTGTGTGCTCATTTGTCTGAGGTCGCCTCCAAGCACGGGGGAGATTTAGTAACCCCAAGGTGCTTATATTCCTTCACAAAGCAATTTCGTTCTCTCCTTCCATCAGCAGAGTTGGCCCAGTGAATTTGAAATATGTATTTTCCAATAATGAGCCACAGACCCATTTCTTGGTTAAAGGGACTTTCACGTTTTCCTGTGCTTCAAATTTATTTATTTCTTGATCTTTTAAAGCACAAACCACAAGCTCTGGGTCTTGGAAGGGACTCAGTGTGTCCCAAGGGCCTCTACTTATAAATCTGGAGCCCAGGGGTCTAACACATCCTCCAGAGAAGGGAAAAGAAGGAAGGAGAGAAAAAGCGGTTGTGGGGAGATTTCCAGAGAGAAACATTTACCTCGCACTGTGGATATACCTTTGCTGTGGGTTCATTTGGTTCTGGCTTACCATTTCTACAATCCTTAAAAGTAAGCTGCCTCCTATTACTTAGCTGTTGCTGGCAGACAGGCACCTTGATGAGCTTTCACTTTCACGTGTGCCTGGCTATGGGGGGGCGGGGCTTCTCACACTAGCCCATCTCACCTCCCCTTAGTTAGGCCCAAACAAGGCTGCTGTGCTCCCTAAGCAAGGCCCACAGTTCCAGAAGAAATTCCCTTTGTTTCGCTCCTCTACACTATGTAAGTAGTCTATCCAGGACAAACATATAGGAGATATAGATAAATTACAGGAATGAGGGAAAGAAAGCTCACCTCTCAAACTTAATTTATACTTTTATTCTCTACCACTTATAGAAAAGCACTTTAACCCATGACCAAAACCAGGAGGGCCTTTCCGTAAATGTCCATAGTGGATTGTCCTCTGACCCCTACACACATGCACACTCGAAACACAAACAGACAAAAATGTAATGAAACAGTTTTAAGTCCAATTTATTTCACTTATGGTTTTTATTAGCTAAGATAACTATTTATTATTATTAAGAAAGCAGTGGGTTTTACCTGCCGCATGTGGCGTATAGGAAAAGATTAGCCAAAGCCTTAACCATCATTCCTTGACCCCTCAAACTCCCTGAAAGCTAACTGTTAGCTAGGGAAATATGTACAAAGCACATAATGTGGAAACAAAACTTTACAATGGAGAGAACCAAAGTTCATAATAGATTTTTATTTTGTGTTCTGTATATTATGAAAGCAATAGCAGCCGAGATCAAACTTTCTAAACTCAGAGTAGAGTGAGCTACCACTGGACCGACAATCTTAGAAAAAATAAGCAGGTTTATTTTGGGAAAGTCTCCCCTTTCTGGCAGCAAATACTGCTTTAATATATGTGTCAATATAAGTCATTGCCAAAGCCTGGCTTTTAACTACTCTACTTCTGCTGGCTCTGTATTCAAGGCTTGCTCCCTCAAGTTGCACAACTGGGAAGTTGTGGAGCCTTTAAGAGGTGAGGCCTAGTAAGACATCATTAGGATCATTAGGTATTTGCCTCTGAAGTTCCTTCCTCTTCCTGTCTTTAGCTTCCTTGCTGTGAGATGAAGGGATGGGATGGGCATTGCTCTTCCACAGGCTTCTCCTATGATATGCTTCTTGGTAACGGGCAACAAAGCAATAGGAACAACCAACCAGGCCTTGGAACATCCAGACTATAAACTAAAAGTAATTTGTTTTTCCTTTCTTTCATCTGTTTTTTTAGGGTCTTTTTTTTTTCTATTCATTTTCTGTATTGTGGTGATTTAAATGAAAAAGGCCCCTCTAGGCTCATGGGCGTGGCATTATTAGGAGGCATGTCCTTGGTAGAGTAGGACTGGCCTTGTTGGAAGAAGTATTTCACTGGGGATGGACTTTTGAGTTTTCGGGAGCTCAAACGAGGCCCTTCCTGCTGCCTGCCAGTCCAGATGTAGAACTCTCAGCTCCCTCTCCTGCGCCATGTCTGCCTGCATGCTACCATGTTCCCCACCATGGTAAATATGGAGTAACCTCTGAACTGAAAGGCAGCCCCCATTAAATGTTTTCCTTATAAGAATTGCTGAGGTCATGGTGTTTCCTCAGAGCGATATAAACCTTAAGTAGGACATTATCTACTTTCTTTTTATTTATGAGATTATAATGCAATTACATTTCTCCATCTTCCTTTCTCCCTTCAAATCCTCCCATATAGCCCTCTCTACTCTCCTTCAAATTCATGGCCTCTGTTTCACTATTTGTTACTGCATGCACTATACATAATACACACACACACACACTCCTAAATATAAGCTGCGGAATCCATATAATGTCACTTGTATGCATGTTTTCAGGGCAGATTACTTAGCTCTGGACAAACAACAGGTGTTCTCTCTGCTGGGAGTGCTGGGAGGGTCACTTCTCTTGCTCCCAGCTTTCCTCAGTTGCCTGTAGGTCCTTTGAATAAGGTTGAGGCATTGTGGATTTTCCCCCATCCAGCTTGGCGTGCCCGTTGGTGTCATCCTTGTTCAGCACGTGTTTGGGCAGACATGTTGGTGAGACTTTATGGGTGTGTCTTCTAATGTTACTAGGAGGCACAACAATCTCACAGCAAACTCCCTGACCCCCTGGCTCTTACATTATTCCCACTCCTCTTCTGCCATAGTCTCTGAGCTGTAGGCGAGGGAGGATTTGTAAGTGTATCCATTGGGACTGGGCTCCACAACTCTGCATTTTGATTTAACCTTTTTTTCTCTCTGGGTTTATTTATTTCATCTCAGGCATGTGTTACTGGACCAGGCACCTGACTAACACAGGCATTAACAAGGAAGGATTCATGCCACATAGACGTGTTCTTACATGTCAGATCTATATCCTGGCACTCTTCAAAAATATGCCACTCACTGGAGTGTACTCCAAATGTTAATGAAAAACCATCATGGCGTGCACCATATATACCTTATTTAACCTATACAATTAAGATATAAGCTATAAATAGTTTGACCTCTCCTTTCAAATTCTCTTGCTGTACCCGAGAATTAAGTATATCAAAATGTAATCTTAAAATTTCTACTTGAATACTATGTTCTGTTCGCTAAATCAGCTCACTCAATTTGCCCCAGGAAATGCTAATAGCATGACAATAATGCTAAATAGGTTTTAACATTTTTTCCTACTTATTCATACAGGCATGCAAAGGGAAGTAGACATTAAAAGCCTTTTCATTTATCATTTACTTGCTTATGAATTTATCTGAGGATTAAATTTTGCTTTCATAACAATTCTCCATGTGAAATACTGGCTCTCTCGCTCTACCTCCCAAGTTTTAATGTTCCTTTTTTTCTATGGGGAAATAAACTGGAAAGTTGCATAACAGAGTAAATAGTGAAAAATGCCAGTTAAATGGGTTTTATAAAACCATGAGAATTTGCTCTAAATTGTGAATAGCTTAAGAGACATTTAACACTAGACCTATGTGTACTTAAGAAAATGCCCTTTCCCCAGTGAATAGCTGCAGAGCCAGGCTCACCCAGGAGGACCTGAGTCACAAAGAACAAACAAAACTAAAACAAAAGACATGAACATAAGAGGGCCTGGCAGCAGAAGGGGATGGAGGTAGGGAGAGGGTAAGAGACAGCAGAGAGCTAAATATGGCTAGAATGCATTATATGCATGTATGAAGCTGCCAAACCATAATCATTTAAAAAAAGAAAAGAAAATCTGATATTTACTAAAAGATATAGAAGACATTATAGGAAGCTTTACCTCTAAACAATATTATTAAAGAACTGCCTTCGTTGCATTTTATATTATTTTTTCCACTGTTGCTCTTGACCGAGCATTAAGTTATCAGATAAACTAACTTTTCTCCCACATATTTTCTCTCCATGAGAATCGGCAGTCTGCCCACTGGGCAGAACTCAGGGAGCCTTGTGGAAGAGTTGGCGGATGGAAAGAAAGATCCAGAGGGGACAGGAGCTCTACCAGGAGACCACCAGAGCCAACTAACCTGGGCCCAGAGGGGCTCTCAGACACTGAAGCACCAAGACCATGCATGACTGGACCTAGGCCCCCTGCATAATATGTACCCGATGGGCAGCGTGGTCTTCATGTGTAGGTCTAGTAAGAGGAACCGGCGCTGTCTCAGAACTGGGGCTGTCTCTGACAAAGATTTCTGTTGTGTACTCTTTGATCACATCCCCCTGGCAGGGATGCCTCCCTAAGCCACAGTGGAGGAGGATGTGCTCAGTCTGGATGGGACTTGATGAACTGGGAGGGGTGGGAAGGGTTCTCCTATGTGAGGGGGAGGGGAGGGAGAGAAGGGGACAGGAATGGAGGGTGGGACTGGGAGGAGGGAGGGAGGGAGGGGGCCACGATTGGGATGCTAATTGAATTAACTAATTAGTTAATTTTTAAAGGCCAAAAATTAAAAAAAGAATAACAGTCTGAGCGATAACACTGTCCTCTCGCATCCATATTCCGGCATGAAGTCTAGGAGTCAGAGAGCCGTCATCACTGCTTTGTCCTTGGTCATCTATTACTGTTGTGGACAAACAGACATTCTTCAGCTAACAGAAGTATATGTACTAAAGACGAGCTTTCCAAGTTTCCCTGGCAAAAACAACCCCCCCCCCAAAAAAAACCCACTGTGTAAGCTTCACTGAGTAAGAGGCCTCCAAGTATCTTTATCGAGAGAAAACAAACACTGCTTCAGTAGATCAAGCTCGCATTTTAACAAAATCTGATGACAGAGGAATCCAGGTCAAAGCAATCCATCATTTAATTCTAATCGAATCTTTATGGGATTGTAAACTCGGACTGTGTATCTGACCATTTTCTAATGCTACCACATAAATGCTTCCGAAGACTGGCATTGGGTCCGGCAGGGGTGCGTTCCTCTCTGGGAGGTCAACAAGGATGCCACTTCTCCTTGCAGCCTCTCGGGAGTGACTCTATTCCCAGATTCAGATTGCACTTCTTCCAATTTCAAAGTTGCATCTGCAATTCCCTCACCAAGTCTGGCCTCTCCTCCGCCATTTTCTCCCTTGTTAACGGGCCTCATGCTATCACTGACTATCAGAGTAATCTGCTTACCGTATGCTACAACCTGGAGACGACCCGGCTAAGCAACCCTACGCACTCAGTTACTACGTGTTGTTGACCCTGTTACATGTTAAGAAGAACAAGGTCCAAGTCCCAGGGGTTGAGATTGGCCCTCTCTAAGGGAAGGGCTTGTTCTGTCTCAGGCTTATAACTGAAGCCCTAATATTTGGTTCAAGTCAATATACCCAAGCAAATTAAAGGTCTCGAACACTACTTTCATAGTTATTATTAGTTGATATAAAAATATACAGCATTTAAGAAAGTTTTACATTTGAATTAGATGGCCACACCTGCTTGCAGTAATACAAGTCATTTCACCCTGTCTTGGACTCCTTTCCATTGATGCCTATAGAAATTATACACCCACCAGCTGCTTGGATGCCTCATTTTAGAACTCATCACATCTCAATATACCAAATGCTGTCCATGAACACAAGAGTTAAATTCTCACAAGACAATGCAACATATATTGATTGATGCACTTTTATAGATGGTGGCAATCAAGTTTGTTTTTAAAATGAGAATTGATTTCAGGGTAAAAGGAAAGGTACATTAAAAAGTGCTATTCCATACTCACGAGCTTTCCTAAAAGAAAGATCAGATGGCTCAATTAGCATCGGCATAGGGTTTTAGGAGACCACACACTGATGTAGACATGAAACAAAGAAAATGTGGCACAGAGATTTTTATTCAACTTGCCCAAGGCCACACAGCTAATGTGAGCCACAGCTGTCTTTTGATAGTCGGTGTGCACTCTCACGGTGATGGCCTAGTTCTCCTTACACAGAACAGGGCCTGTGACAATGCTTAGTGCTGGACTGAAATGTAAATCGACTGCTTCACTAACTTGCACTGCCAGGGCTAATAGCAGTACTTCATCATTCTTTCTGGGACAAAAAATATAGCGTAAGCCAAGATCAGCATCCTAAGGTGACGTGTAAAGCAGACAAGAGTGAGAAACTGTCACGTAAGAAAAAACAGAAAGGAGAGGCTGAAAAAAACCTCTTATGGTGAGGAGGAGGAAGAAGAAGAGCAAAAGGAGGAGGAGGAGGAGGATTATAGTGATAAAATACTAACTCCTCCTTTACTTTTCCCTAAAACCAGGAAGACCTACTGCAGGACCACTCTCTGATTTCAAAACTAATTTCTTCCCAATAGCTTCCTCTAGGTAACTGGACTAAATTCTGTTTTTAAAAGTACAGGGAGCTGGATTTGGTGGTGCACATCTTTACTCCCAGAACTTGGGAGGCAAAGGCTGGGTGGATCTCCCCAAGTCCAAGGCCAGACTGGTTTACATAATGAGTTCCAGGCCAGCCAGGACTGCAGAGTGAGACCCTGTCTCAAACCAAACAAAGCAAAGCAAAGCAAAGCACCAGCCAACCAACAGAACAATCAAAAGACCAACAACAAAACAAGTTTCAGGGGTGGGAGAGCTGTTAAATTATTTGCTAAAGTTTTATTTTCTTAACACTAAAAGAGAACTGAAACCAACTTACTTGATGTAATAGGGCACTTTATTATGCGAAATGGATCTTTGCCATGGCAGCTGGACTGAAGCTGAGGAAACAAAGGAAAGTTATTGGAAGCAGCAAGCCTTACACCTTAATGTAAAACAACTGAACACATTTCACAGCGAATCTTGAGGGACCCACTCTGGCTCTATGCTGGATTTCTGCAATTAGGAAAAGCAGGAAGCCAAACAGAACAGCTTTAAAGATTCATGTGAGGAAAGAATCAAGAGTCAACTTCCACAGTCAGTTCTGTCAGAACCTGTTGATGAAAACACTTTCACAAAATCCGGTTCTTGTTCTTAAACATTACAACATGGAACTTGCTTCCATTTGCAAACTTTGTATACACAGTATACTTTGTGTATTCAGATTAAAAACATAATTCTCAAGACTGAATTTCTAGATCACTAATAGTATTTTTTACTTTGTATCATATCCATAGGCATAACTATTAAGAACAGATGGTACTCAAACAAATTTAATTATAAGTTTTTAGAAAGAAAATTTAACATAAAAATAGGCAAGTGGTTTTATGAGCCAAGCAGATCGTCTAAGAAAAATATTAGACTCTTATTTTTATCTGCAATGTATAAACCACAGTATTCCATGTTTGCAGGAGAAATCACTAGAATTGAAATGCTATGCCTTTTAATGGAAGTACTTATTTTTTTTTACAATTCTGCTTACTGATTACTTGTAAAATATATTACTGCTATAGTAAATCAATTATTAAAAACTTACTTAAGAAGAGCAGCCCACATGAATTTAGAGGCAGAGTGATTTTGCAAACAAGCTACCAGGTAAACTGAAATGAAATTTCATACCTATCACTAGACCTTCACATGGATATTTGTCACGATTTTTTTTTCTTAATTTCTTGGCACATTGATATCTTACAAGTATGTAACATTCTAAACTTTGCCAAGCCTTTTAGATCCATATTTTATTTTTAAAACTCAGCAAGATCTACACACTGACATTCAGTTTGATAGAGAAGAAACAACATATACAGACTTAAAGATATCTTCCCAAAGGATGCCTACCTAGTAAATTGATGGTGCAATTCAGATACAACCACATGTTTCCAAAAACTAGTTCAGCAAACTGCCTCTTAAACACTTGTTGCTGTCTTGATGACAGGCAGGCACTCATTTTTTAAAAAAGATTTATTTATTATGTATACAATGTCGTGGCTGCATGTACAACTAGAAAAGGGCACCAGATTTCATTATAAATGGTTGTGAGCCACCATGTGGTTGCTGGGACTTGAACTCGGGTCCTCTGGAAGAGCAGCCAGTGCTCTTAACCTCTGAGCCATCTCTCCAGCCCCTCATTTTTCTGAGTCCATAGAAGTTCACAAACTGACATAGTGATGAATAACAGGGTGCACTAGATTTCTCAAGAAAGCCAACCTCATTTTAGTGTGGACACCAGGCTAAGAGGGCAGGTGTCATTATGTGCCCTGTGGAACAGACTTCTGTAGTCAGCGTGGATGGAGTCCAAGGTTCACAATTAAGCCAAAGATGCTCAGCAGCAAGAAACAAGACTTATGAGATGTACTAATTGCAAGTTTGCTCACACTTCTTTATTTAGTTAATAATGATTTTGTTTTGAATAACCAAGCTTCTTGGAATTTCAGCTGCTAAACACGGAAAGACCAGGTGCTTGGGCAGCACAAAGTGTATGCCAAATCTATGACACTTCATGACTTAAGGAGCAAGAGTTATATTTCCATGGGAGAGGTTGCCAAGTGAAAAGTTACATCTCTATCATTAACAGATGACTGATCATTTATACTATAGAGTCTCAATTATTTACAAATGCCTCTTTAATTTGGCCTTAATTTATTTTATAGGCTTTAGAAATCTATAATACTTAATATCTAATGAGTATAATAAAAGTCTATTTATTTCAACAATAATGGCATCCATATGTTAAACATTAAAAAAAAATCCATCCTTACCCACAACAATAGGCTACACATCATTCAGAGACAAACACCTACAGGCTCAATATAGGAACTGAAGATGGGTGTTAGAGGTAGGGGTGAGAAAAATGACAAATTAGACTTCTCAAGAATGTGACAGTAAAGCCTGACCTTTGATCCTTTGATTCAGAGTCCCAGTTTTGTCACAGTGACAAAAATGTAAATAAATAAAAACTAAAAATCAAGACAAAACAGCAATGGAATCAACTTAGTCAGGAGACATGGAGTTTGACTTCAACTATCTCTGTGGTGCCAGGTAAAATGGCATTACCATAGTTGAGAAATATCTTTAGCCTTGAGCTTAAAATTTAACTTAAATTTAATTAAACTATACAACTCGTTCTCTTCCATACACTCGACATAGGAAAGAAAAGGAAAGGCATTCATATGTGCTGAAATATTTGTGTCAGAATATGGGTTAAAGGTTTTGTATAACTTGGTAGCTTTCAGATTTAATTCTCTGGGCAATCTGAGGAAATAGGTATGCAAAGACCAAGAAACTAACTCCAAAATCCTCAGGTCAACTAAAAAACAGTTAACATTTATACTCAACCGGAGAGTTTCAAACTTCAACATTCTTAAATGTCCTCAGTGGTGAATGGTAAGTAAATCAGGGCTCAAAATTATGTAGTCAAATCTTCATTTAGTACATGTGAAATTAAAAATTCTAGTTGGAGGATGTTCTATTAAATGTACCTATGCGCAACATTTAGTATGCAGCATTTGCACACAAGAAATGATAGCAGATGAATGCCCTGAGCCTAGTAAACCAAAATTTTCTCATTTGAGGATTTACATAGTTAGTAATTTAAATGCACGGGCAGCTTTTTTAAAAGTATATTTTTTGTGACTGAGGAAAAAAACTAATTCAAAAACCTTGCGGCATGAATTTTGGTTGTGAGAAGTTCATAACCTTTGCGTGACAAAGCAACGATATACCATTTTAGTTATAACCAATGTTTAAAAGAGAAAACTCATCTAAAGACAAATTTATTTTTATTTTCCTTTGAAGCTTTACCAATTTGCATGCAGTATTACATAAGCAGTAAGTAATATTTCCTGAACATCTTTTCTTAAACATGTATTTATTCAAAGTATAGCTATAGGAGAGAATCTAGCTTCTTGGGCATAACTGAAGAGATTTGCTAACTCATTCAACTAACAAGATCATTAAATTGTATTCATACTTACTAGACAGAAAGTGTTGAGAAGAGGGCCCAAAATCTCTGTGGGCTTCTTGGAGCTGTTTAAGGCGATCATCCACGGAAACCTGCGAGCATGCACAAGCCAGATAAAAGGACTAACATTAAGACAGTGGCTTTCATAATATCCTTCATTTAATTACTATATCAATTGATGCTGTTGCTCAGTCAACTCACTACTGCTTGGGCAGACTCTTTCTCTTCTTTTCTTATTAACACAGTAGTATGGAAATCCACTTTTGACATTAAATAATGGTAAAGAAAGTCAGGGATTGACTCGAAACTAATTATATGAACTTTAAATCTACTCCAAAACTGCATTAGCTAGATAATATTTTGATTGTCATTTTAGAGATGAAACCGAGAAACAAGGAAGTACCTGAGGGCACAACTAGTCAGAACAACATGAATATTCATGCTTCGGCCATCTGAGGCCATATCTATGCTTTAAAACTGTTCACTAACCCCCAGGAAGCATGCTTCTAAGGCAGCTTAGGTTAAGATGTGGCCACGGGGTGAGCCCATACTCAGACCTCTTTTGTAAGAAAGATGGTAAAAGGGCCATAGAGAGACTATGGAAAATGAAGCCTAGAGCTCTACAAAGAAAAGAAATAAGCAAATGGATAATTGTGGTGGCTCGTGGGGGGGGGGGTGTGGGGGGTGTGGGGGGGGGAGTGGGGCAGACAGGCAGTTAGATGATTATAGATTGTTATAGACGAGTGAGTATGTACAATGACAGAACAGAGAAATCAGAAAGATGAGTGGGAAATATCTTCTGATATTCCTGGATGTTTGAATCTAATGATCAGAGAGACAGAGAGAGAGACAAACACAGAGAGAGACAGAAAGAGAGACAGAGAGAGACAGAGAGACAGAGGGGGTAGGAACTAGCCTGTGCGCATCCCTTCCGCCTCCTATATTTTGTTAATGTGTACGCTATGGTTAGTATGTAACGGCACAAGAACACAGTCAGGAAACTAAATGCAAACCAACAACAGCTGCATACAGCCTTCCGACATTCCCACTTCCCCTCCTCTGTTATTTGTCTCTGCAGTGCAGGTGAGCTGTTCCATTTCGATGGTCAATTTCATTTTCAGCTACCTGTAAATAAAACTTGTACCTGTCCAGCTCACTGGGCAGTTAGGTTTCTCCTGGCTAGCTACGAAAATTGCATCAGAATACACTTTATTCATTGTGACAAATATTCAAATATCATATTTTATAAGTAAGCTGGTATCCCCGAAATTAAACAGCACTGTCTGCTAGTGTGTGTGTGTGTGTGTGTGTGTGTGTGTGTGTGTGTGTGTGTGTTTCCTTATCCGTGACTGATATTTATTTAAATTCTAGGAGCTACTGGGATCAAAGATAAGGATTAAAGAATGAATGCTCCCCTTCAAACCCAACATGTTGTCTGATGTCTTTAGAGATAGTGATAACAGAGGCACAGGAAAAAACCAAAAACAAACCAACACACACACACACACACACACACCCTACAAAAACAAAACAAACCAAGGAAGACCAGGAGAGCAATCTTCAAATGTGAATAATGAACGATAATGATGCAGAGGAAAAAAGAAAAAGGTGCAGACATTTCTGTGAGCACTTACAAAGTTAATATGCCTTGCCTGCCTTGTGCCAGATTAGTGACATTCTTCACAATGATAGGAAAAGCTGTCAAATCTGGATTATTCACAGCTCACATTTTCAATTTAATCATGAAAACATACAAAACACTGACAAGAACTGATTCTATCGGGTCAGGGTGGGACACAGGTGCCATGGTGCATCTCTGAGGAGTTGGTCCTTTCCTTCTCCCATGTGGGCTGCTGGGAGCAAAAGTGTTAACTATCTCAGTGAGACCTCTTCGGGCATTTTGATGTTTGCACTGACTCAAAAAACATATTAATGTACCGTACTTTGCAAATAAAATGACTGAAATGGCAAATTTATTAAAACTATAGAATGTGAAGTGTCAAACTGTAGAGAAACGAGTGAGAATTATTTACTCTCACTCTTCTCGTCTGTCACCTCTTCCCCGGCTAATTTTCAGCAACAACACAGTTGCTTTTGCGAGTGGATACGGAGTACGTCAGAGATCCTCTGTCCTATGAACTCCTGCCTGGCTTGGACAGCAGTCAGCCACGGCTCGCACTGGGGAGCACTCATGTGTCCTTGCTCAGGTAAATCCGCAGTCTACAAGTTAGGTCTAGAGCCACGGAAACAACTGCTTAAGGAAGGTCGGTTCTAGAAGCTACCTTGCAGATGGGCTTCCTGTAAACGTGAAGAAAGCCTCTATACAGTGATCAATGTGAAGAGAAAGAGAAAAAGCTTTGCAACTTTCCAAAAGAAAGAGAATACCTAAGAAAGGTAAGAAAATGATTCCGTTAAGAGCCTTGCTAGGACAAATGATTCTGTGGCTCACCATAGGTTACAGTACTTGATTTTGTGTGACTTTCTATATGCCAAAGGATTTATACTCATAATTATATGATGACCTTGGTTTCAAGATATAGAAAGACAAATGGCTTGCTTGTTAAACTCATTATCAGATACCTACAGTCAAGACAGATATGCCGGGTATGGTGGCGCACACCTGTAATTCTATCACTCAGGGAGGCAGAGGCAGGTGGATCTCTGTGAGTTCGAGGCCAGCCTGGTCTACAAAGAGAGTCCAGGACAGCCAAGGCTACACAGAGAAACCCTGTCTCACAAAAACATAAATAAATAAATAAATAAATAAATAAATAAATAAATAAATAAGAGAGTGTAGTGACAACATATGGGCTAAAAGTAAGGTGGGTTTTAAAGACCAGCCAGGGGCTTTTGTTTGTGTACATTCTAAGGCATGTTTTCCACATTAAAAAAAAAATGCAAAGAATTGCTACATTAAGAAAGTGAATGCAAAGCAACAACAGCATTTCCCTTCCCTTTCTGTACTCTGAGAGGGCTGAGCTGGTACCTGTAGAAGTTTCCATCGCATATTAAGGTCATCCAGCTGGCGAGACATCTTTAGAGATGGATGCAGGTCGAGTGGAGACAGCTGACTGGACAAATCGTTCATTGTTTTAACTTTTAAGTTGATGGGTGCGATTTCTTCTCTGAATGCCTGGAGGAAAACAAGATTTAAAAAAAAAAAATGTCACCAGAAGAGGAGACTCTCTCAAAAGTCAGAGTTGCCATCTTTCTACTAAAGACCATGGGAAGGCCATCGTGAGACCACTAAGGAGTGATGTCACTTAACAGCTGCTGACTGGATCAGGCCAGAAGTAACCTATATAGCCAGAGATTCCTGAACATCAAAGTACGTGTGTAATGAGAATTTTCAAGTTATAAACCCATTTAAGCCACTAAACATTTCTGTCTAGTCTCTATTACATGAATACCATGGGACTATTTTGTTGCACGGCCCACTTTACTTATTTGTAATTGACTTTCATACTTCCTCATCTGTGTCTGTTACAGCACAGCCGCCTTACTCCTCTCTTTCACCTGATGCAACAGGTTGACTTGAACTCAGTCATGCTTAGGCTAGGCCAGGGAAAGTAGCTTCCCTCACCACCAACCTGTGGCTACTGAATGAAAAGAAAGCTCTGTGTCTCCCAGAACCCACTATGATCACAGTCTGCATTTAGTGGAGGGACAGGAAGAGCAAAGCATAATGGGAAAGCTACAGGATGAGATTCAGAACTGGACTGTTACCTCCGGGTGAATAGTAGACAGGTAAGAGGTGTGCATCCTGGGCGAGCACGTGAAAAGGGAATACTAGCCATTGAGACTGCTGACCAATGAGAGCAAACAGGGTAATGATAGACTCATGGCCTATGCTCTCCACAGAATCCCACCCGTCTAAAGCATTGGTTCCTTTTTCCTGACAAAGTCTTTGTCTAGATCCCCTGATCTTTAAATGACCCAGCTGGGTGGGGGTGGGGGAGGGGTAAGGAATTTCCCTCTGCAGCCTCTCCTGGAGGTCCCCTTCCCAGCACTCCTGGGGCTTTGCATTTGGTGTCACCAGTCCCTGATTTTCAGCCAACACATATCAAAACACACAAACCACATGTCATGGCATGGGTATTCTGACATTTCAGATATTCCAAACCCAGTGCTGAACACCTCAGATTGCAGCTCTTACCCTTGTTAGCACTCACAATCTTCCTGCCCCCAAAAGAAGCTGATTGAGAAGAGACATTTCCTGCATATGTACACACACACACACACACACACACACACACACACACACACAACCTGGCTTCTTTCTGGTGTTACAGTAAAGGGCAGAATCTACCTTTGTTACTCTGTCTTCTGTCAGATTCTTAAGACAAGATAAACAGCCTTCCAAGATGGCAGAGATTAAATTTTCCCTCCACTAAAACTTAACAGTGATTTCACTAAAACCCAACAAATCCAGTTTTTCAGTGGTAAGCCAAGGAATATATTTTAGTGTTTTCACATTCTTGACTTTGACCAAAGGCATGTGGCTAAGTCCAAAGGAGAGCTGAAGAACAAGCCATCAGAAGATAACCAAGAGCCTGAAACTAGCCTGGAAAATACAGGTGTCAGAGGCAGCAGTTATAAATGACATTAGAGTCTTCCCACATGGAAGTCAACAGGTGTTTAGTATGCGCTCTCTTCAACTTCAGCAGATACCAGCGCATCTAAAGAAGACAGAGGAAAGGAAGCCTCCAAAGACACATGGCCTGTTACAATGTGGCAACAGAAAGGATTTCGATTTGCAGTTGTTTTTTTTCTATCTCCCCCCAGCACTTCCCCCTCCCCCCACCCTGATGTTGGACATCCAAAGATGGCCTACGCGCACATTCAGACAGAGAAAAAAATCCAGTTAGCAGACGTGCAGTGACATGGTAACAGGCCTAAGAGGATTAACAATTAATATAGATGTGGGGGACAGAGAGAAGCATGGTGGGGGGTGAGGTGGGGGTAGAGCAGGACAGAAAGCTTTTGACATGGACACAGCTGAATACAAATGTTTCTAGTGTTTTTAACCATGATTTTAGCTTGATATAGTAATGCTCTCTTTCACAGTTATCTACAGAGACCAAAAAAAAAAAAAAAAAAAAAAAAAAAGGATCCAGATTTAAAAATCAAAATCCTTTTAGTTCTTAGGTATTAAAAATGAAAATTAACATGCTATTTAACAGTTTTACAGTTTTAAATAATAACTAGTTTTGCATCAACAGATGGTAAAGGTGTTTTATAATTTGATCGTAACTTCATGCATAACTTCAAGACAGGATTGCTCTTTATCTTAAGGAACAATAAAGAAGCATAAACTTTTACTGTGTAAAAATACTTTTTTTCCCCCTGTTTCAAGTCATAGGTGAAAACATTAACAGAGCTTTGACAGACAGTCTTTTTGGCTCTGTTTGCACTTTTATGGCGAGGCGTTTTACAGCAATGAGGAACATTTCTATCAAGGAAGTTTATCTTTTGCCTTTTAAGAGTTTCCAAATTAAGGGGCTTGAAATAAATCCAGTTATAAATCCCTTTCAGAACTGCCATGTGTTCTTGTATAAAGACCTAATTTATCATGTTTTGACTGAGCTTTCCTATAAGAGAATAAGAGCCTACGTGGCCCTCACTGCTATAAAAACAGAAACATCTGCTACTATCAAAGGTGCTCGTTAGACTGTTGGCAGGTGTGCGTCTCAAACCCGTCTGGTACCAGGTGTATATGCAGAAAACAGCATTATTAAAGATAACTTTAGCAACTGAAATTATTTTGTTATTCCTGAAGATTGGTTTTCTAGTGCTGCTGTGACAAATTTATTAATATTTAGAAATTTCTAGTACTTAGTTCTTCCCTTCCCGTATAGCTCCCGTAAGACATGGGATATAATACAGGTAACTTGTGAACTACCACAGACATTGAATGTATTTTGTTTGGTTTGGTGAGACTTCAATTTTTATGTTTTTAACCTCCTAAGATGTAAACGTACTTTTATCCAATGTATTCTTTCCCATTACACTATTAATTGCCTTTGTGGTTGTTGTTGCTGTTGCTGCTATTTTAAGCTTCCCATTTTAAGTGGATTTGAACAAAAGTATTTGCCTGGAGAGGCAAGCGATCCCTTTAATTCAATAAGACCGCCAATTCCCAAACTGTTGGGTCTTTTCTCCAGGCACAAATTTTCATTTTTCTCAACATTAATTATCCCCAATTATAAAGTGATACCTTTAAAATCAAATGGGTAAATTCCCACTAAAATCTAGAGGCATTTTGGTGGTGGTGGTGGTGTTTGATACCACTTGCATTTTGTAAATTACAAAAAGATTTTTCAGGGTTTAAAACTATTTAAGCCAGGTCTGTTGCCAAAGGCCTGTAGTAACAGCTATATGAGAGGGTGAGGCAGAAAGTCTCCAAGATGGAGGCCTATTTGGGATATGGAATGAGTTCAATAAAAAGTAAAAAGAAGGCTGTTCACACAACTGAATGGTGCTCCATTTGCCCAAAATATACAGGGCACCAAATACAGCCCACACTACCTAAAATAGGAAAAATATACAATACTACACTAAATAGGAAAAATCACTACATAGTACTCAGTTTTTTAAAAAGCCACACTGATAAATGATTGGCTATGTTTTTTTTTAGACTATTTTAAATTCACACACATTCAGGGAAATGTCTTTTGGGGGATACTACAGGTTTTGGAAGAGGTCTACTTAACTTATAGAGTTGCCAGATACATTTGCACCAAAACTGGCAAACACAATATTTTTTGTAACTCTTGCTTTCAATTTAAAAGTTTCAAATTTAAAAGTGTTTGAATTTTAGAGAATTTAAATCCAAAGAGTTGGTCAAGGTTGTGTTGGAAAACATTAGAACAAAAGAGGTCTCTGCAGTCAAAGAGAAGGACAATTAAAAAAAAAAAATCACAGGAACTCTTCCACGCAACTAGCTGGGTGGACTTGAGAAATTATCTTCAGTTTTGTTTTCAGGAAATATTACTCATCTTGTTGGGCTGGTGTTAGGATTAAAAGGGCACAAAGTAGTAAGCCTTAATAAATGCTACTCCTGTCTACTCATATAACGGGCCCAAGTATTAATTTCCCTGATCTTGTATTTCTACCCAGCCCCGTTCATATAAAGAACATTACCCAGTGTCTGTGGACAAAAGATGTGTACTCCTTTTGCAATAAAAATTCCAGGCATGGTAGATAGTGCTGGACTCTTCCCTTCTCATCATGGCTCACTCTCTGGTGTGCTTCGTGATGATAAAAACCTTGCTACTCGAAACTTGTGGTCTGTGTCTTTGACTTCCTAAATTTTGTTACTTTTTCCCCCCTGAAGATGTTGTAGAGTGAGTAACCAAAGTGGATTTACACCACGGGACTAATATCCTTAACCTTGGGCAATTCCTGACTACAAATGGAATTTATAACTAAATTCATGTTTCATTTACTCAGACAATAAGATAGAAATTATAGATAAGAATTCCCACTAAAGCAGTTTGTTTTTTATTAAACCTCTAAATCCAACCTCCAGTTTCTAGGACACAGAACCTGTAGGCTGTACCACAGGGGTACGATCCTGTTCCATCTAGGCAGTGGGAATCATTACAAAATAAACACTCAATTTCTTTAACAAATGAATGGGAAACAAAAGAAAATGAAACAATGAAATGGAGAGCATTCCTAGAAACAAAGTGAAGTTAAAAAGTTTGGGGAGGTTTTGTTTTGTTTTAAATGGGGATACTCGAATGGAATTTTTAAATCGCTTAAATAAACTAAATTATCATTAAAAAAAAACACCTTAGTGTTTTGGGGGGAGATGATACATATGGAAAACATCTGCCTTAATTCCTGCCTTGGGTGGGAAGCTGAAGTAGGGGCAGCTTCATAAGAATCTTTTATAATGAGTTTTATATGTGGGCCTCTTTATTTGTGTTCTATGCAACAACAAAACATTCCTTAAATACTCTTTGTCGAAGGCAACGGTGCTGACCATGGTTTTCTCTATGTGATCCTGAAGCGAGTCTATAAGCAGGTCTCCCACGGGCTTCCAACCATTCCGCACAGCTTCCACCTCCTTCACGTCTGCGTCCACGTCATCCATCGCTCCCTGCAGGTCCCGGAGTTTCTCTAACGCCTTTCCCACTTGCTTTTGCCAGTTGCTCGTCACAGCATTTAGACTCTCCCACTTCTCTTTGACTTCAGAAGACTGTTTGCGCATAGCTTTGGCGAGCTTTTGGGCTCTCTCCTCAGGAGTCAGCTCTGTGATTAAAAAGGAGAAGGTACAGCTTGGGTGTCTAGTCATTTATACATTCATCCTTCGCATTCACGCGTGACTCTCACTTGTAAAGGGGTTACTGGTGTACACAATGGCTCAGTTACAGTGGTCAGAGGAAGGAAATTTCTCTGTGTTTTTACTTGTAAGCCATAGTTACCTCGAAACATACACTCAAAAGGAGAAGAAAAATGCTTGCTCAGATTAGTAAATGGGTTACAGTTCATGGTGACTTCTGAATTTTAGTACTTTAACACTTGCAAGCCTTGAAATGTAGCAAGTTAACTCAAGGAAGAAAACATTTTTGCTTTACCATAATTTATTTACGTAAAAATCCAGAAAGCTTTTTAAAATTCCATTATTCTCAAGAGGAATTAGAAGTATAATTAGCAGAGAATAGCCATAGGGTATTTTTAATTTCTCAATATAAGATTAATTTATCATGTTTCTTTGAAGAAGAAACTCAAGGCATATGACATATTAGAGACGTCAGCATCCATGAATTTGCTTGGTTATTCGTGTTTAACAAAGGGCATTTTCTGAAGACCAGAGCTACAGAAGCAGAAAGCTTATCCACATTTCACCTGGAGGACGGCAAGACTGCAGGACCATCCTTGACATGCAACAGAGCCCAGAGGGCTGTCTGAGTATAAGGAGTAAACCAGGCCTTCCCAACGGAAAGGGCGGAAGCAAAGAGTGGCAATCCAGAAGTGAAGAAAAGATAAAACACGGAAGCCAAAGTCAGGTCCAAAGTCCAGGGCCAGAAATGCTGAACCCAACAAGACAAGGGCAAAAGAATAAAGTTGGATACAGAGAGTGATTCGCAAGGTAGGCCAACCAGGTTTGCAGAATGTCTGGGGCTCTCTATCCTCCACATGTGGGGATCCCCTCTATAATCAAACTGGTTTGAGCACATCTTCTTGAGTGTTTCCCAGAAACGGAGAGACGGGTCACAAGCACACAGTCATGGTAACAGGCAGGTTCATCTAAGACAGATGTGCATACAGATGCTCCAGGACTTAAGGTATGTTATGGATAAGCCCATCCTAAGCCCAAAAGAAATACCAGAAATCAAAAGCATATTTATTAGATCTGACTCTCAAAGTATTGCAGCTTAGCCTATATTGAATATGGATAGGGTCCCAGCATGACCCTATGGCTGGGTGAGCTCACTGAACACAAAGCTTCCTTCATAACAAAATACTAAAGGTCTCATAATGTTCAGAATTCAGCACCAAGTGCTTGCAACAAATGGCTGCACGGCTCTCTTCTCCCATCACTGAATCCCCCCAAATGTTTCAGAATAACTCATTGTAAGCCTTTATCTGCAATAATATCTTACCTTTTAGCATGAACAGCATTAGTAATTCCTACTTCGCCTCAAAATGTTTCTTTGGGAAAACATAGTTTATTCAACTTGGTCACAAGATAAATTTTGTCCTAAAATAAACTGAAGCAAGTCCGTCTAAACGTTAACATCCAACCTTATAAAAACAGAAAAACCAAAAAACCAAAAAAACTCTGCCTGCCTATCTGTCCTCATTTAAGTGTGATCCAAAAGACAATTTAAAGGGACAGATTATGTATGCTTGTTTAATTTTGCAGAAAAAAATTAAACACTGATGCTTAGGCTGCAACCAAATGGTCCATGATGCATTCAGGAAACGCAAATCTGTGCTGTCAAATCACTGCTGGGTAAGTGAATTGAGGCTGAAAAGAGAAAGTATAAAAAAAAGTGCTCTGAATATGCCAGACCCGTCCCCACACACAGACTAACACACATGTGCATGCACACAGACACACACACACACACACTGATAATAGCAACAAGTAAAAGCCAGCTTTAAACAACACTCAGGATACAAAGCCAAGAAGCTTAGAGAGACCATCTAATAGTGCAACTCACGCATCAGAACTGCCAGACTCCAGAGAGGAGGAAAACATTCAGAACGTCATTAAAAAGGCAAGCCTCCTTTAAATCCTTATACCTTGGGGACATCTGTAAATTGCCAAATCTAACACCTATATTTTATATTTTACATAAATATAAAAGGTTATGCGTAAGATGAAAATCTCATTCCTGGCAGCCCCAGGAGAGATGGGGCAACTTTTACAAGGGTTACACCTGTGCTGGTTAATAAGTTACTGGGGCTTTTCGAAGAATGTATTTTAAGTGCTTATGTTTCCATAGCTAAGGGGGGCGGTGCAAGATGGGGAGAATCTGCCTGTTGTAGAAAGGACAGCTTATTCAGTGGTTTCCCTTGGATAAAGTAAAAACTGTTTCTGAGTCAACCATTAAATAGCACCGCACATCACTGAAGGGCACACACAGCTTCCTCATCCCGGGACAAAACATCTCCTATTGGCTGCCATGTTTTTGTCCTCAGGGTACCCGCCTCTGTTAGCGCAGTCCTTTTGTTGTTCTATCACGTAATCCCCATGCAAGCAGCTCCCCCAGAGGAGCAGCAGAGCTCCACGTTAATCTCACCATCTGTTTACCACAGAGGACCTGTGCCCACTAAGCACTTTTGAGTCAGAACACAAGTGAGTCCAATTGAAGCAACAAGAGCAGAGCAAACTAAAGGAAACCAAAACTCTCCGCATTTGTGGGGCATGTGAAACGAAGCAACAGGTTAGGACAACCTGGGGGGTGGGGTGGTGGTGGAATAAAACAGAAGAAAAAAGGCTTCAAATAGGCAGAAAAGAATTAGAAGGAATTCTTCAAAAACAAAACCCTCCCATTTGGAAAATCAATGGATAAAGGTTCTTTTAAGTTATCAAAAGGTTCTGTGGTAAGTTCTGAAGCCCTGAGTGGAGAAGCATCTTGAGCTGTCCTTCTTTAGCCTGGTCTACTAGGAGAAGCCCTACTGTGAGAACTGGCTAAAACTTTACTTTCTAGAAGCTGGTATCAGGGACCAAAGCTAAAGCGGACTGACTTGGCGCATCAGACCTGGGGATGCTTGGACAGACGCCCATGCTGCCCAGTGGTTCCAGCATCTGTCTGTTGAACCTGCCTCATTTACTGGAATACTGACAAGGATGCCCTGGTCCCTTCAGTT
This sequence comes from Acomys minous, assembly GCF_964271855.1. NCBI lineage: Eukaryota > Metazoa > Chordata > Mammalia > Rodentia > Muridae > Acomys > Acomys minous. The sequence goes on along the minus strand of NC_140485.1, from coordinate 126,437,464 downwards.
GGGTTGATGTGTCAATCCCATGTAGAACACAGCCTCTAAGTACAGGAGGCCCAGTGCTCAGGGATAAGAGGGAATCCTGATTTGCATTTGAAAAGCAGAAACAGGGGCTGGTGCCAGGGAGCCAAAACAGTAGCCAAATCTATTTGCCCACAATTCTGAGACCAGAAGAGCTAGCTTTTCCTGCGTCACTTGCCTTCCCCCTCAGTGTCTGTCTGTATATTTTCATTCTGTCTTTCTCAGTTCTCCTCAGTTCAGGCCTGGCAATCAAACTGTCCAAATTTTAAATGTGGAATCATATTCAAATTTTACTATTTACATGCCTGGGTTCATTTGATTATATATTCTACATCCCATCACACAGTATGGATGTTTTGACTGCTTCCTATTTTTATTTTATTATTTTCAACAATAAGGTCTACACTGTGCTGCAGAAGAAGAAGGGGGAGGGAGTTGAGGAGGGTGTCACATGCCTATAATCTTTGCCCTTGGTTGGAGGCTAGCCTGGGCTACCTACAGGGGATGAGAGGAAAACTCAGAAAGTCCTTTCTGTTTATTTCTTCAAGTGAGCTCATAAAGTGTCCTCCATTTATAATGGGCTCTTTTATACCGTGGGAAGAAAGGCTGCAGGGAGCAAAGCCAGACTAGGACGGGAGCCAAGAAGCAGCAGTGCCACTCCCTTCTTGTGCATGGGTGTTGCTTGAGTACTGGGCTTGCTACATGATTTGTTCCTCCCCGTCTTTCCCAGAGCAAACCACATGGAATATATATATATATTAGGAAACCACTTTACTCTCAGTGTTTATTTTAAGAAAGGCAGACATTCTCCCTTTCTGTGCTTGTGAAAAATATTTATTTTAAAGATATCTCTTTTTATAAAGTGATGACAGTCACATATTGGAATCACCCTGGTCTTATTGTTAAGGAAGATCTCCTAACTTTGTCATATTTTTTTTCTTAATTATTGTACTGACCCAACCTCTACTTCTTGTTACTACTGAGTCAAAATATTTATGTCACAAATATTTCTTTCCTTCTTGGTTGAGAATCCAGACAGACGACCAGGTCTGTCACTGACTTGCAGTGAATATAATTTTTAGTGTTACTTTTTAAAAACAACACTGAATTTCATTTTGAAATGTCTGTTTAATTTTTCTCCCTCCTTTCACACCCATGTAAAGCTATTTATTAAAAAAAAAACTTTAAAAAATCACTTAATATACAGCCATTCCCAATCTGAGTTGGACTATGTGCTTTTTCCCCATGTTGTACAGTCTACTATATTTCATCAAAACATAAAAAGATTATGTTAAAAGGGACAAAGAAAAAGATTGCAAGTAGGACTTTCACTGCTGCACAATTCCTTGTAAGAAAAGTTTAGGAGACAGAGTGTCAATTCTTATAGAAGTTAGTTTTGCCCTCCTAGATGCTGCTCTTATGTTGGCAGCTCAGTTATAAGTCTAGGAGATCTGGACGCCTCAAGAGATTTCCCCCATAGACTCAGTTGATTAGGCCATGAGAGTTCAAGAGAAACCATTTGCTGGCTCTTTTTTGTTGCTCCTGAGTCACAAATGGGAAGAGGGACTAGATTAAGAGACTCCAGATGTAAAAGAAGATTCTCGCTCTGGAATCTGATTGGCTTTTCCTGCTTGCATAGCTGAGACTCAAGAAGATAAAAGCAAAATTGTCTACAGAGAAAATGTAGGGTCTACAAAAATTACCTCAGACAAGGATGTTAATAATGGCAATAAGCTATGCTCACTGAGGGGGAGCTAGCGTGCTCTACTCTTGGATTTCAATGTATTAACACTCATGTCTCATGCCCAAAGTAAACAGTGAGCATCGTGAAACCACTTTGAAATCTCCTTTACTAAAGGAAATTCTATAAGAGAAATAAGTAAACTAGCTTATTATTTTACTTACCTCTTAAATGTCACCTTTAATTTTGGCTTAATCATTAATCTTTTTTCCCTTAAAAAATTTTTTTTTCATTTTTCATTTTACGTCCTGATTGTAGCCCCCTTCCTGGTCTCCTCCCAATGCTACCTTCCCTCCCTCATTCCCGCCCCCTCCTCTAGGCGTCAGGAAGGAAGAGCCCTCCTCCCCTATCATCTGACCCCAGCCTATCAAGCGTCATCTAGACTTCTGGCATTCTCTTCCTCTATGGCCTGGCAAGGCTGCCCCACCACAGGGAAGTGATCAACAAGTGAGGACCAGCGTCTATGTCAGAGGTAGCTCCTACTCCCCATATTTTGGAACATACAAGGAGACTGTGCTGCCTATTGACTTCACCTGAGCATAGGGTCTAGGTTTAATCTTTAATCTTTAAATCTTGTTGCAAATTACATCCATTGAAAGGTGTGTGTGTGTGTGTGTGTGTGTGTGTGTGTGTGTGTGTGTGTGTGTAAGATACTTGAATATGACTCTTAAGGCCACACTCATGTCTTAGATGTCTGCGCTCTTCCTACTTTGTCATTCTAAATAATTAATAAAGTCAACTAATATACTGCACCTTAGACTGCATCACCCTCAAATTCTTTCCTGTGGCACACTTAGGAATCTAGTTTTATCTGAGTGGAGGTACCAAAAGTTTGTAGTCCTCAGAGTGCTGGCAGTAGTGACAGGCTTTGCCTGCCTACTGATATTCACACATAAAGTACCTCTTTATTTTTTTTCTTTCTTTTCACAGTCCTTCCATTCTCTTCATAATCAAAAGGTGTTTCTGATTAAAATAATGGGGAATATATCATTTCCACTCCTAAATATCCTGATTAAATAATTATCTCTCTAAAATGTCCCATTAGTAGTTAAGAAGATCCTGTCCACATCCTATCCTGTGAGATGACGGAGAACAACAGTTCATTAGGAACCAGATCTCAAGAATATCAAGTGCGTTCAGCTGATGAAGACTTCTAATTATGCTCACCTAGTAAAATTATAAGGATGACAACAAGTGGAGGCCACTCAGACTTGATCAACGTGCAAATATGTAAAGTTCATCTTTCAACGAGGATAGGCTAAAGGTGGTGAGGGGAATCTGAGAGCAGGAAAAAGAGGAGGAATGAGGGGGAAAGATGTAGATATAGTCAAAGAAATTTAAAAGTGTCCAAGAAAAGAGAAGTAGGGAATATCTTACAAAACTGCAGAAGACAAAGTACTGAGGGCCAGGAGGAGGGGCATGAGGAGGAACCAGGTGCATGGACCTCCCTGGGGAACAAGGACCTCACCAAGGCCACTCTTGATTGGACAATCACTAGTGGTCCTTGAGATTGTATTCTTCCTGCAAAGTGGACCAGAGTATGCAGAGCCAGTGCTGAGCTGCAACTAAGCGAGGAGACTACTAATGCCATCAACAGCCAGGGATGAGGGCAGCCATGAGTTCCCCGAATGTCCTTGTGCTGACAACAGTTTTATGATTTATTTGTTGTCCCATTGGACATCATTAGGCAGGTCACTGGGGCCAGGAGAAGATACTGAAAACATCAGTATCAGCAGGACAAGGCATCCCAGCATGCTGTCAGATGTATCCTCAGTACCTTTAATACCACCAGGCACATGGGAGGCATCCCGTGAGTACGGATAAAGCAATGAATTGCTCTCCTGGTCCATGTTTGACTGAACAACCAAAAGGAAATGAAATTATTCGATTCTAATGTTCTTTCCCATCTTTAAAAGAAATCAATAGATAGGGGCTTGGGAGATGGTTCAGTCATTAATGCTTGAGACAAAAGCATAAGAGTGGGGACTAACTTTCACACAAACTCTGGTGCCCCTTATTTGACCATGTCCCCTGGATGGGGAGGCCTGGTGGCACTCAGAGGAAAGATAGCAGGCTACCAAGAAGAGACTTGATACCCTATGAGCATATACAGGGGGAGGAAGTCCCCCTTAGTCACAGACATAGGGAAGGGGAGTAAGGGGAAAATGGGAGGGAGGAGGAATGGGAGGATACAAGGGATGGAATAACAATTGAGATGTAATATGAATAAATTAATCAAATATATTATTTTAAAAAAGAGTTTGAATCCTCACTACCCACGCAGGAAGGTGGGTGTAGCAGTACGTATGCAATCCCAAGGCTGAGGAGGTGAGGATGCGAGGATCCCTGGAGCACTGACTAGAGAGTCTAGCTGAATGGTTAGCTCCAGGTTCAGTGGACAAAGTGGACAGAAAAAAAAAACTGAGGTGAAGAGGCCATAGAAGAAGAGACCTAATGCTGTCCTCTGCCCTCTACTGTCAGGGGCATATTCATAAACATGCCACACACACACACACACACACACACACACACACACACACACACACACACACACAAGAAATCAAAGCACAGGAGCCTCACACTCACACAGGAATCAGGACAGGAGCCATTGATTTAAAATCCCTTCAAGTTTTGTACCCAATTCATTCTCTATCATATCTTGTATTTAATAACTTAGGAAACGTCTTTCTAGACCCTAAAACATTTTCTTAAATCCTAAACAACTTAAGCCTAACTGTGAAACTATAACTCTATAGTCTTCAATCCCATCAGGGACAAAATTACTACTTAAGTAGGAAATGCAGGCACGTAGATAGGATCGATAGTATTTTCCTCAAAGTTGTCGAATACAAATGAGGTGACGATTTTGAATGTAACTTTTATATATGGCTCTTTTGGTTGTCCCACAACTGTTCTTACTATATGTAGTTTATTATAAATAGATAGATAGACAGATGATAGATAGAAGATAGATAAAACCTTTCTTGTCACATTAGTGTCCATCTCTCCCCACATTCTGGGCCATTTCCCTGCTACACACAGAAGCTAGTGATCCATAACTTTAATATTTCAGGAACTTTCTACCTAAGCTTAGCCATTCTTATTAAAGAAGTTAAGCATGCTTTATGTTTATGTACCACTAAAATAAGCAGCAAGTTAGCTGAAGAGGGATATTTGCTGGCATTATATGTTCTATCCATGGTGACACCTCAGAAGTTTCTAGTTCTCGACTGAGAAATGACAATGACAAAAGGCAGCACAGGGGCCCTTTAGGCTAAAACCTGAAAGTTACACCCCAGATGTAGATTTCCATAAAATACATCCCTGTAAGTTGTTCCTATATTTTTTTATGAGGCAAATGTGTTTTATTGATGGTCACAACCCTGACTGGGGAAAGTAGCAGATGGCAAGCAATTTCTTAAAAACCTTTCTGTCCATCACACTAACCTCTGTTCTCCTATCAGGAATGCTGACTTATTTTCTTAAATAGAATTTCATTGTAGTAATATGACCATGAAAAGCACTTTGCTTTTTAAAGAAGTTCTGCCCAATCCAGGGGCTTCTTCATCCAAGACTGGTTCACTACATGCACACAGACACTACAGAACTTTAATTTTGGGAGGATCCGGGTATTGCTCTGTAGCTAAGAACACTGCAAAAGAGAGATACATGTTTTTCTATGTCCTGTCATGCATTACAACTTTACCCATCTAATTTAAACCTGGGAAGCTAATTAAATTATTGCTGTGCTCTACAGACCTGAAAGCAATTGCTTATACTCCAACTTTTTATGTGAAAATTAAAGACAAATTCTAATATCGCCTAAACACCTTCTCCCTCAGTAACAGGGAGTCAGTGAACTGGTGTGTGACTCTATCAAGCAGTGTGGTATTTTAGTATGGGAAATGTAACAGTGGGTACAAAGAAGAGCTATATACATTTAATTATGCTGTAAGTTTCCTAAAGGAAAAATAACTCTTATTTCTGCTCGATATACAGAAATACTAGTAAGTACAGAAGTAGATAAAAACTCCAGAGGTTACAAGCACCAAGTTTAATGACACAAATCTTGGCCCAGCACCTGCATAGACTTAGGAAATGTGTACCCTGTGATTACAGAGAGCTGACAGAGAATTGAAAGCATGGAGGCTTCTTGGGACAGATCCTGGCCCAGCACTGGCATCTAGTAAGTGCCGGCTTGCTGGGAGAACCTATGTAGCATCTCTCACTTGTCTTCTCTGTCCACAGCATGTTTATAATGGGAACCTCCCAATCCTAGGAACCCTCAATCCTGTTCCTCAGTGGGAATGAGGGGAAGCTTTTCATGGAGACTCCGGATGTAAAGAGGCGGTCGGCCCCTCCCTTGTAAGAGCAAAGCTAAGGAAAACCTGCAGAGAGGTAGAGAGGACTCCAGGAAGACCAGGCTCATGGGTGGCACTTCAGCTGCAGCCGCCAGCTGTGTTCCTGCTCCTCCTGTGGCCAGGTTATGGGGGGGGGGGGTTAATAGGGTCTAAGAGGGTGGAGGCCTGCTAGAAGCAGAGGGTCCTAACAAAACAAAGGGATTTGAGTTGATAAATCTGTTATTAGCAAAACAAACAAAGAGAGCCTTGAGGGGGGAAACCACCTGCTAGTTTTAATAGCCTAATTATTTCTGTTGGGTAATGTGTAATTTGGCCTCATTTTACTAGCTGCAAGGAAACGATGGAGCCCTAAGTTACTTGGAGAAGTCATACAAAAGGACCTGCTATATGATAATTTCACATCCTCACTCATTCAGTGATCATAAGATTTTACCTGTACAATTTCGTCATTGTCATTGCTGGTATAAAATGGACTGACGTAGAGTTAAGATATGGTTTAGATTCTGAGACATGTCTATAGTTCTCCAAAAGATAACACTGTTGTTCAGCCTATCACACCAAGCCCAGTAGAGCTCCATTGTCACATAGGGTTTCTATTGCTGTGATTTAAAAAAAAAAAAAACCACCATAAACACAAACAACTTGGGAGGAAGGATATACTTCAGCTTACAACTCTAAGGTCACACTTCATTGCTGAAGGAAGTCAGGGCAGGAACTCCAACAGGGCAGGAACCTGAAGGTAAGAGCTGATGCAGGGGCCATGGAGGAATTCTGTTCACTAGCTTTGACCTCATGGTTTGTTCAACCTACTTTTTTTTAATAGCTCCCAGGTCTACCAGCCCTGGGGTGAACCACCCACAGTGAGCTGTGCCTTCCCACAGCAATTATCAACCAGTGCCATATCACTCGATTTATGAGTCCACATAGGAGAGAAGCACTGATGGCGTTCGGATTTCTGAAACATGATAAAGCATTTAGTATTTCAAAGGCTACAGTATGCTCTGAGATAAAACAAAGACTGCTAATACACCTATTCTAGTCATCAAAGAACTAAGGAGGAAACACCGATGTGAAAAAAAATGATTATTAACCATTGACCCCAAGGTCCAGTGACACGCAACTAATTATATGTATAGCACCCACATACAGAAAACATATAAGTATACACGGATAAACACATTACATTAAGAAGTATGTTTTTCTATGGCTGTTTGCAAATGTCATTTAAATGAAGCAAAGTTGATGAGCCTAGGATAAAGCAAAAGTCATTCTCAAAACAGAATGAAACTGTAGTCATGGTAACAGAAAAGCTTTAGTTGGAATTATTTTTAAAGTTGATTTGTGGGAAAATTAATGAAAAAAATAACATACTATTTTATAAAACATTGGTAATTATTATTGGACATGATGAACAGTTGGGGAAATGCCATATATTCCCTGGCTATCTCTAGAGCTGAGGGGTGAAAGGGCAGAGTCTGCCCCTGGCTGTGAATCCCACAGTGCACAGATCTTTAACACAGCCTGGGAATCAGCTGCAGGATTCCCATGAGTCAGCAAGGGGAAGTTGGCAGCACATAAAAGAACCACAAAATATGTGTGCAAGGCTGAGAGGTTCTTGACACTGGAAGTCAAGAAGGAGCGAGGAGGTCAGTGGCCAGAAGATTCCGCATGAGCAAAGATGGAGGGGGTGAAATTACAGGGATGGGCCAAAAGCCAGTGACAACCCAGGGCCGAGGGAAGGTCAATACGCTCAGGCTTAATGCTGTTCTTGCACCTTTCTTCATTATCTCAATGACCTTGGTCAGCAAGGCAAGATGCTCTTGGCACTTGTATCTTTTTTTTTTTTTTTAATAAAAATGGTATGTTATAATCTGTCTAACACATTCATCTGGTTCAAAGAATGAATACAAAAGCCGTTTTAAAAGTAGAGAAAAATAGAAATGATAAGGTATTTATATTCCATTACAAACTGGATGATAATAATCAACTAAAAGCAATTTGCATTAAAAGGAAAAATATGTCGATATGATATATTAAATGGTGTTACTTCCATATTGTTCAAACAAGAGGACTGAACACAAAGCTTTCTAAGTTTCCTACAATTATTAATGTAACTTTAGTTCCATTATAAATATTTACTTGAATCGTGTATAAGCAGAATAGGTTGTTCTGTTAGCTGGGTTTTCCAATTTCTCTATGGTTCTAATATTTAGAAGGAAATTTATTAAAACAGTAAGACTTCTTAAACCTTCTTCCAATGGATTCCTATCCCTGTCTTCAAAAATAAACCACAATTCATAGCTTCAGATTTTCTTGATTGGAAAAAGGTTCAATGGCGAGTCCAGCTTGTTTTATTTAATAGTTCTTATCTGGTATCTGTATTGTCTTTCTCCTCGTTTCTGTCAGTTGGCTGTGGCCATTCTGTCAACCTAGTCCCTGCCTTGTCATTTCTACTTTGTTACTTGTTCGCAATTCATAAGACATGGGGTTCAAGCATTTACAACGTGTCTACCACATGGGTCTGTGTCTCTGAGGAGGCAGCTGACAGTTTGGCTGCACCCAGTGGGACCTCTATGTTCCCTTTATTATATCCTTTGTAGATGCTCAGGTCACTAGCCATTCAGGTCCCCAATAAACAGGAAGTCAGGGAAGCCCCAAGAAGAGCTAAGCTTCTAAGACAGACTTTGGTGACATGGTTCGATTCATGATAAGGTGCCAGGGGATCACAGAAGAAATCAGACAGCAAAATATTTAAGAAGTCACTGAGAGTAGGCTGAGATTGGGAGAGGGTTAGGTAGGACAAGTCAGTGCTGTGACAGCATATGAGGAAAGAGCTGGAAAACAGAGTAGACGGACTATGGGTAGAAAAGCCAAGGTCAAGAGTAAGACAAGACAGGTCACGGCTGCAAAAAGCTTAAGTCTGATGTCCAGTGGAGATCAAGCATGGAACAAAGAGCAAGTCGCATGAGACAGGGTCAGACAGAAAAGCTGAGGCCAAGTCTCTGCTCAGTCTTCCATGGCAGGAGAAGCCCAGTTCCTATTGTAAACAAATGCCAATTCTGGGCTTTAGACAGATCATTTAGGGGCTGGGAAGATGGTTCCGTAAGCAATGCATGTGGCATGCAAGCAAGATGACCTCAATGCAATTTCAAGAGCTCACAGAACCACCAGGTGTGGCACCCCATGCCTGTAAGCCTAGTGACAGGTAGGCAGAGACATATAGGTACCTGGGGCTTGCTGGCCAGATGACACACCTGAGTCAAAAGCTACTGGTAAAAAGGAGAGAGTCTGTCTCAAAAAGAGGGAAAGAACAACAAGAGAAGACCTCTGCACCCACACACAGGGTAACACTGGGTGGTATTGCTTTTCAAATATTCAAAAATATACACAACATGGTAATTATTAATAGAATCGATAACTGAAAAATGAAATGAGGAGAATGGAGCTTGCAAGAGAAAAAGACATTTGAGAGAAAAATGATGGAAAAAAGTATTTTCTGGAATTAAAAAGAGATGAATCTATCCTTGTACCCTAGGGCACAATGCACAGAGTATATTCAGAAACTGCTTATTAAATAGAACCAAAGAGCCATAATATGGTTTGGGTGAGCACTAATGCCCCCAACACTGAGTATTTGAGCATCTCATGAGATGACTAATGTTCAAACAGTCTCTGCTTCTAATAGCAGTTGTGCATAAGACACAGTAAACAACAAAAGAATAAAAGCTATTATGGATAATTTTCCTCCATTTACTTTTAACAGCAGGTAAAATCAACTACCATTACAGAAAAGAATATCAAGGAAGGAGAGGGTTGGAAAATGGTTACTCACACACACACACACACACACACACACACACACACACACACAAAGAAAATCCTTGCGAAGTTAAACTCATGAACCATTTTTCTCTTCCCAGTTCCCAGATGTAATGGTTGAAAACTAGACCTGAGAAATATCCTGAATCTAAGAACAAAGGAAAGTATCTTTTAAACTCTTAAATGACTGACTACCAAGGAGAGCCAACAGCACGTGTCACTTTAGTGACAGTAGATGATACCACTACAAAAGCATCTCAACATCAACATCCTCCCTCACTTTCCTGCCAAGTCCTGGGGTAGCAATAAGACAAGAAAAGCATCCCTGTGCAAGACTTTAAGCTAGGCACCATGAGGCCATAGACACCACTTTTCTCCCAGATTTGACCACGTGAAACTATAGTAACATCTGCCTCACTATGTGAAGTGAAAACGCTCTAACTTTGCAGGTTCCCCAAAGTCTGAGTCAACACACAAACATTAATAGACACACACACACACATACACACACACACACACACACACACACACACACACACACACACACACATTTTTTAAAGTCCTCTGTGAAAAAAAAGTCCTGTCTTCAAGGTAGGAAGCGGAGGCATGAGAGTATGTATGGCAAACATCAAATATAAAACATATTAAACAACCAATACTAGGAAATACAGAGAAGAAAAGGAGACTTCATAACAGAGGATACTGGAGAAAAACTAAGGAGAGACATGACATTTGGAGAAAGACCCAAGTGGGAAGGGAGGGGAGGAGTAGGAGGGTGGGCGAGAGAAGGAGGGAGAGGTGGGGAGGGTGGGAGGTGGAGGAAGAGGTTCTGGTGGCAGCAGTAAGCACAGGGGTCTGGAAGAGGAGCAGGAATGCTCCAGGAAGTGGGAAGAGACGCACAAAGGTTTAGACTGGAACGACTCTGAATGCCCAAGAACTGTCAGTGCAGCCAGCACAGCAGAGTGAGGATGAGAACGGATGCAGCACGTGACAGACGCAGCTCTGAGCCGCCCGAAGGAGTCTCACGTGAAGTCGCTGCGCTCACATTTTCAGTTGCTCATTATGGCTGCTGGGAAGGAAATGTCTCAGAAGTAGGACAGGGCAGGAAGCCAAGCTGAAAGGACAGTGGGCAATCCGAGGGGGCAATCGGAGCGGTGCTGGCTCGGGGCGAGATGTAGTGGTACAGGATTCTGGTGCGGTTTCAAGAGTGATGGGACTCACTCATGGAGCGGATTCTGTAGTGGTTCCAAGAATTCTGGGGTAAACAACTGGAGTGGTCGAACTTCCTGGGCAAGGTGCAAGGACTGAAGGAAAGTAGATACCAGCCCCAGGAGGCTGCTGATTGCTGACGGACACACACTGCATAAACACTGGTCTCTTGCTCTAAGTAGCTGGGAGTCTGGCTACATTTCACCTGAAAAGTCAATAAGCCCCCACCCAGCCCTGCTTTCCTCATCAGTCTCTCACAGCGGCAGGTCTGTTAGGGACTGAAGACCTGAAGAAAAGCAAGTTCTGCGGAGATGGATTCTTCCAGAGAATTCTCTATATTTTGGCTCATTGCCTTTGCTTTAAAATTTGTCGGCAAAGGACTGTTAAACTGTTTGTCTCATATACACGTTGCTGGAGGAGACTGTAGGTAAAGGCAGAATAATTAATAAAGCTAGTTCTTAATCTCACATCTTATACAGAGTTCTCTATGAGTCTAACCCAGTGCCTCAGACATGCAAAGCATTGTTAACGTGGAAACATTCAACTCAGGGTAAAAAAAAAAAAAAAAAAAAAAAAAAGGAAACTTTAAGTGTCCTGGAAAAAAATGAGAGAGCAAAGCCTACAGCAGCATCTGGGACATTGAAGAGGGTGGAGCTGGGACCTGAAAAGGTATTTTCCCCTCAGGGCCCTAGGTGGACCTGGGCTGGCTCACCTCTACGGATGTTCTCCACTCAGACATAGTACTTAAAGGACATCAGCAATCTCTAAAGCACTCTTTGGCAAAGGATTTTGAAGGAAACGCACAAAATAGGATCGTGTAGAATAACCATGACAATACAGATCCACAGTCACTAAGGGAAGGTCAGGATTCACTAGAACCTAACAACAGTAGAAGAAACAGTAAGGCGGCTTTAAGACTACATGGGAAAGCTCTGACTACACAGATGTGAAATGTCGTGCTAGATCCAAGAACTTTTCCAGCATCCAGCGGCACATCAGTGAGGGGGCTTCATCAGGACACGACTGGATTCTGAGAGTCAGTCGCTCGCTCGTCATCAGAACAGACTAAAGTGGAGAGCGAGTAAGGCAAGAGCAACGTTATGTGTTGCAAACAGAGGTGAGAAAAACATGCAGCAAGACAAGTGCTACAGATAGTAAGGACTGCAGCCGGATGTGGTGGTGCACACCTCTAATTCCAGCACTGCAGAGGCAGTGAATTCCAAAGCGGTCAATCTGCAGAGTGAGTTCTAGCATGATCAGACCTATACAGTGAGAGACCCCAGCTCAAAGAAAAAAAAAAAAAAAAAGAAAAAGAAAAGAAAAGAAAAAAAGAAAAAGGAAAGGAAAAGAAAAGAAAAACACAGTAGATGACTGCCTAAAACTATCCCAAGACCATGCACAAAAGGCTGAGAACCCAGACTTAATAGCAGCATGCAGGCATTGCACACGCATGCACATTCTCTGGGTGTGTAAATAATATAAATGTCCCAGGAAATACTCTTACTGGCAAAGAACAGTGGAGGTTTAAGTCCCTCAGAGGCAATGGCACCGTATTTGCATATAGCCTACTCACAGCTTTCTATATACTTTAAATCACGTCTAGATTCTTTAAAACACTGAATATAATGCAAATACTGGGCAAAAGAGATGCCCTGAGGTAGTTTTTATGCAATCACGGTAAGAGAAAGTGTATGTGCATGCTTAATACGGATGCAAATTGTTTTCCTGATCCACAGAGCCCAGTGAAGCAAAGGGCCAAGCAGCTCTTCGCACTCTGAAGAGCTGACTTCACAAGGATAGAAATGATAATTGTGAGTGATTCAGTTTGATAAGAGGTGGGAGACTCCGCCTGACTTGGGTTCTGAGCAGGCTGCTTCCTCAGACAGTGGAAGAAGAGGAGTGGAAGAGATAGTGCACTGTGTGCACGTTGGGGGTGAGCTGTACACACATAGTTCCAGCTTCTGTGGGGGGAGGGGTTCTCACTACATCCTCCTACAAGTAATTAATGACTGCTTGTGAACCGCACTGCTAGATACAGTGAGGCACTCTATATGCTTGCTTTCCCTGTGCAAAGTGAATGATGGAAAATTACTTTGAGCACCATGATTTTTAAAGATTTACTTACTTTTATATGATGTGTATGAATGTGTTTTGCCTGCATGTGTGTCTGCACACCATGTGTGTACCCAGTGTCCTTAGAGGCCAGAATAGGACATCAGATCCCCTGGCACTGGAGTTACAATGGTTGTAACCCACCACATGGATGCTGAAATTCGAACCCAGGTCCTCTGGGAGAGCATCCAGTGCTCTCAAATGCTGGGCCAGGTTTCCAGCCCTGCACGCTTGTTTTTAATATACAAGAAATATTTTATTAGCAACACTGCAAAATTTAATAATGATATGTTGGTCCCAAGATACAGCCCAAATTTCCTCTTAAGTTTACTATGTGATAAATTGCTATTTTCCAATAAGGGATTTAGTTTCTGTTTCAGAGTTAAGAAATACACAGATGTAACAGGTTGTAATCTTTACATGCTTGATGCTGCAAGGAAAATGCCACTTACTTGTTTATTTTGTGGTTTTGTTGTTGTCGTTGTTATTTCCCCCCCCCCCCCCAAAACATGAGTTTCTTATGACAAAGGGAGAACCAGTCTCACCTGTCTTTGATTGTAGGTTTCTTCTTGGTTCTTCGGGGGCCTCTATTGGCTGATCAGCCAGAAAAACTCGAGCTTGGTCTACGGCATTCAGCACAGAATATTCTTTCTCCTTTAGCTCACGTCTCAGCACCTTTACAAAAGGAAACAGAAGTGGAATGTGTAAGGACCCTCACGTGTTCTCAGCAAACGAAAGAGTGTTTAGCTTGGCCACTGCTGACTGAAAAGCTGCGGAGGGAATGGTTTTAAGGCAACATGCTGACGAAGTTACAAGTGAAAATCTGTTACACGTAGGAACAAGAAAAAGCATATAAGGGTCCTGAAAATTGTGTATATGTTGAAGGGAAGAAGAAAACGACGGAGGAAAAGACTGGCACTTTAAGATATTCGCCTACAGGAGTTAGTGACATTGTATTTGAATTTACCAAAAGTGAACTTTGAGGGTCCCTGCTGTGTCGAGTTGCTAAAACATAAAAGCCTGCTCAAAGACAGTCTTCTTCCTTAAGACTGACAAGAAAAATTGCATCACTGATACTGAAGGAGGTAATTTCACGTGTAGTAATGAGGCCCTCAGAAGTGTTTTACTTCTTTAGACTACATTGAGAAAAAAAAAAAATTAAGAGACAGCAACAAATTAAAGGATGTGAAATCAAAACTAAACCAAAGAGAACACATAAAAGACAGTCTCCAATTATCTTAAAATACAGTCTATCCATTTCTCACGCTGAGCCAATTACTGTTTTCCCTCATGAGCTTTCCCATGCAAATCTGGAACTCTCAGAACAACATGTCTTTGGCACATTTATTCTTTTAAGTAGGGATAAACTTTCTCCCTGCTCCTATGAAATGTTTGGTGATTAAGACTCTAACTGACAAGGGTTTAAGAACAACGAAACTCACTCAAGGGTAAGACACCAACATGTAGAGATGTCTCCTGCACTATTTTAATACTAAATCAAAGATGCTGTTGACGTTGTTATCCTTTAAAATGCATACACAGCCACATCTTCAGGCCCAATAATTTGCTTATAGAGCAATTCAATGGCAATGCACTATGAAAATGCAGATTTTTTTCCTCTCTAAAATACTTTTCCTTTGTATTGTAGAATCGGGTCTTTCCTTTCAGCCATAACTAAATGTTTTAATATTGTTTGACATAACTGTGTTAGGATGAAGGGTTATATGGAGGCTAAATTCTCATCTTCCATCTTCAGTAAAAATTGAAAAAAAAGTAGAAGTACAAGAATAATCATCCTATGCTGAGTTGTGAAGATAATTTATGGGTCTGATCCATGCTTTTTAACAGGAGAGTATCAATCATATATTTAGAGGAACGAGATCTAGAGGTACAAAAGCATTCCTAATAGTTACTTCCAAAGCTTCTTACAAATAAATATAAAATGTGCGGTACAAAAATATGACACTGTTTTCTAATTTTTTAAAAAAATCAACAAACATTTGTTTTTAATTGCCAAGGGTACTTATACCCCAAAGCTGAGTATCACCAGTTAATACAGAAACAGTGAAGATTTGTAAAATGATACACAGGCTCTGCTGAAATTTTCATTTGGGTAGGGACATGCATGAAACGTAACTGTTCAAATGCAAGGTGCTGAGCAAGAGACAAAGGTCCTCAAAGTCCGTCCTTTCACCCTGGCTCATCCAACAGGGAGAAAACTAGGAGTATTAAAAAATATCACTAGAGGAAAACCAGAACACAGACATAAACAAATGGAAGGAAGTCCAAGTCTGGTGAGGAAGAGCAGACACTGCTGGGTCTCGGGAGGAATAAAATGCTCATGGGAAGATAGCCCACAGGGGACATTCCACGTGCTGTGGTGGGGGACATAGAGGAGGTGATCCCTGTGACATAAGCAGGGGCATTCCTGCCTGACCACTCAGAATTACTCAATCCACCGAGTGCCTTAGACAGGCCTGTCGGAGGGGAGTTGACAAGGGAGAGCTGCTCTTAGAATTATCTTTAGATTCTCACAACTTCAAACAGAAAGGAAATGTTTGTCTACAGAAAAACGGCTGGGGAAACAAACTCATCAATCCCCCACACGGCTGCAATTTTGCCAATTATGCATGGAGACTCTCACAGGAGAACAATTTTGTTGGCTGGCTGTTTGCTGTGCTCCGGAAGCTCTCTCTCTCTTGACAGCCACACCACAGACACCCCTGATCATTAATGCCTTACGGATGGAAGCTCAGGTAGCTATCCTACCATTACAGTGGCCTTTACCTTTTCCCTTCCCTACATTTCCCATCTCCAATACTCTGTTTATGTCTTTTTATTTCCCAGACCAACTGCCTCTATTAAGCAAGGACATCATGTATTTCTTTTTTTTAATTTTATTTCATTTCTGTCTTTCTCAGATACACTGTAAATTCTCGGGACCTCTGGATCATACACTACAGGAAGCCACATACTGAGCTCAGCTTTGAAGTGTTTCCTCAGGATGGTAGGCTTCATCTGAGTGTTACAGGGAGAGAAAAGCTCCTCCCCTCCACAGAAGCCTGCACCAGCCGCAGGAGGAACGACTCTGGTGTGCACACCAGGGGAAGCACACACCTTTAGCACCCATACATACATAGCAGAAGTTGAGGCAGAAGACCACATATGTGCTTTTGTGCTTCTGACACCTAGGAATGGATGATGGGCAAGCTGATGAAGAGCCAGACAACTGGGCAAGGAAGCAACTTCAGATTTACACACTCTTTTTATGGTTGAGTCTCCTAGATTGATCAAAACCAAATCTGAGTAGTAGAGTATCTCCCATAGTTTGTTTGCATCTCTCAACACATTAAAACTACAACCTGTCAAAGTTAAAACCCAGCACTGAATGCTTGTTAGGGGATGTCTGGTAAACTGACCTGAGAATCCTGAGTAAATAGCACAGCAGGCATAGATAGGTGGAATCCACCTAAGTAAATAAAACGCTGGAGCTCTGACCCTAGCGCCAACTCTATGCCCAGTATCCCAGAGAACCACACACATTATATCTGCTCCTACTCTATTATGAAATTTTAGTTTTGTTATTCAATTTGTCCTATTTCAATGTTACTTAATTGCATTCAGGGAGAGATTTAGCTTTCAACTGCTTTACACTCCTAATCATGACACCACCCTTCACCTCTCCATTAGATATAAAAGAGAATCTGCATTTCCTAAGCACCTGGAGAACACTAATGATAAGGTAATTGGAGTCCAATGAGCTGTTTTGTATACAAAGCTACAAAGTGGCATCCAGTGTCTAGCAGTATCACCTGACTCATTTGTGAGCCGCCTTAAGTGAGTATAAGATAATCTAATTGGAATTTTTATATGTTAATTACTTAATATTTTTACTGAAAACAATCCTCTTCCCAAACAATAACAAGCTTTGGTAAAGATGTGAGGGACTGGACCCTCACACACTCTTAGGCTATGGTAGAATCTTATGACACTTTAGTTTGGTTGTTCCTCAAAATGCCAACCTCAGGGTTACCCTGTGCCCTAGACATCCCATACTCAGACATACCCAGAAATAAAACATCTGTACATATACAAACACCCATGTGGTACCAGGCAGTGGTGGGGCACACCTTTAATGCCAGCACTTGGAGGCAGAGGCAAAGACATCGATCTCTGTGAGTTTGATCTCTACAGAGTGAGTTGAGGACAGCCAAGGCTTCACAGAGAAACTCTATCTCAAAAAAACAAACAAACAACAACAACAAACCAAAGCAACAAAACACCCCAACTAACAAAACAAAAACGAAACTACCCGACAGCCTGTGATAATATCATGACGTCATAGACAAACCTCACCCAACAGAAACATACATCCGCTGATCAGTGGATAAGCAAAAGTGGCAGAGCTGCATGATGGCTCTTAACAAGGAAAATGAGTTACAGACTGATACAAGCTACCACTCGATAAGCGTGATACATGTGCTCAGCGAAATGATTTAGATGACAACCTACAACACAGCGTGAGATTCCATGACCGTAGTCAGGTCTGCAGAGGCTGGAAGTAGATCAGTAGCTGCCTAGGTTTGGAGGCTTGAGGAGATGGAGAGAGATGGGGGGTGGGGGGGGGAGGTGGGGGGTTACTTTTTCAAGAAAATAAACTTTAATACGCCAAGTAGTAAATACAAAGACACAAATGGTTTTAGTCATTTTCTTCCAGAGGTTTTGCTCAGCTTACAGCAAATATGTCAGTACAGAAATTCTGGGGGCATTCCTTGAGGCAGGGAGATTGCTCTTTCTTCTCTACTTACAACTTGTGTGTTGGTAGATTGACTTGAAAGCACTCAGCCATGCAATCGATTAATCAAAGAAACTCCATTAGGCCGATTCCACTCTGGACAGCCATCCAGTGGGCTTCTAAGTCACTCACTGAGTCCTTAGGCACTCAGGGCCTGAGTCCTCTCAGCTTACAAAGAGAAACAACTCAATCTGGGTGTTGCAAATGGTAAACACACTGGTACTTAAGGGCAAAGATTGTTGCCATAAAGGAATGTCACAAGCACCTTTTAAACCATGCTTTAAAAAAAAAAAAAAGAAGGGACCTTCTATCCTCCAACTCTTCCATAAGACTTCCTGCGTTCCACCCCAAAGTTTGGCTGTGAGTCTCAGCATCTGTTTCAATCATCAGCTGGGTGGAGTCTTTCAGAGGCCCTCTATGGTAGGCTCCCCCTTTTCTTCAACCACTTCTGGACTAGAACTAGGGGATGGGGGAGAAGGTTGGGGGAATGAGGGAGGGAGAGTAGGGCCCTGAGGAGATGGGGAATGAATTAAAAAACATAAAAAGGAAAAGAAAGAAAGGAAGAGAAGGGAAGGGAAGGGAAGGGAAGGGAAGGGAAGGGAAGGGAAGGGAAGGGAAGGGAAGGGAAGGGAAGGGAAGAAAAAGACCTAAGTGATTCCTGACTACTTAAAGTGAACATCTTAATTAAAAACAAAAATATTTCCCCAAATTTTGAGAGTGTAAGTTTGGAATTTAGTGAACCATGACAAGGAAAACAAAAGAATCCTTAAAGTTACTATTTAGGGGTAGGATGGATGAATTTAGCTCCACCAGGGAGCTGAGCTGAAACCTATCTCGAAAGACAGGACCCTCTGAACTAACAAAGGCTAGGATCTGACACTGGGTTCTCTTTCAGCCAGGCACTCCAGAACCAGCCCTCGGGAGTGAATACAGCCCATTTTAGTCTGTTCACGGCATTCTTATTTGTTGCATACCCATTTCCAGTCTCTTTGCCCGACTCTTATTTAGATGACAGCCAAGCTCTCCGGTGTTTGCTCTGAAGAAACTGGCTGTTTCCAGTTCCTGGGGACAGCCTCCTGATGGTGGCTCACAGCACTGAGCAGCTGGAGGTCCTAAACTGGCTTTGCAGGTCTACTGGAATGTATGTTTCCAGCATGCATGGTTTACAAGTTTGAGTTGTAAAATACCTACCTACCCCACGTGGCATAGATAGAAGATGCAGTCTGGCCAGCCCATTAAGGCTTTGGCAACAGCAAGGCCAAAGCTAAGGCTACACTTTTCCTTTCATTCTTTTGAAAGTAATGAAATGCTAAACTTATGAATTGATGGTGCAAACACAATTCAGTAATTAGATCAAAAGCTGAACCATACACTTAATGGGATAAATTTAACGATATGCAAATATCTGGCTCTTAAAATAAAAACATCAACAAAAATCTTGCAGGTGATGTTTCTTTTCTGATCACTCTATAACACACACATACATACATATAAATCTCTCTCTCTCTCTCTCTCTCTCTCTCTCTCTCTCTCTCTCTCTCTCTCTCTCTCTGTGTGTGTGTGTGTGTGTGTGTGTGTGTGTGTGTAGCAGTTTATCTCTGGTGCATATTAGCATATTCAGTAATACAATAGATCCTCTCATTCATTCTGGAACCCTTTGTACCTTGCTGTCCAGACACCCTGTGTGGCTAAGCTTCTGTCCCCTGCAGTAACTGGCTAATGAGAATGGAGAATTATACTCCATCAGTTGATAACAGGAACAACTGTGTCACCTTTATAGGAAGGTATAATCCATTATTCTAACAATCTAGTACATAGGGCAAGCAGAAAGGAGACCAATGGATTGGATTCAGTGATATTCACTTCAGCAGTCCAAAGAAGGCATTTCATACACCATAAGGCATCTGTCCAAGTGGGTGCTACTTAGAGACAGGTGAAGTTATGCCAAGTGAGGAAGGATCAGGGCTGTGGCTTTTGTGAAAATGTTTTAGACCCTAAGTCTTCACATTTGCCAAGAGAAATACCTAATAAATATGTACTTCCTCATGTTGCAGACACCTGGTAACTTTGCCACCCAAAGCCTGGACACTAAGCTGCAAGCACACTCGGTGTGATCACTTGTCACAGTCCCTATGACACGTTCCATCAGTACAATCACCACTCATGTGGAAATTGATTGCTAGTGAAACATGGGGACTTAAGTAGGAATTATGTTCTCCCAGAAACTGATAGAGCCCCATAAGGTCCAGTTACTGTACAGCCAGTGATGGCCTCTGTCCCATCCCCTGCTGTCACAGGCATCCATGGGCACCAGCATGCACGGAGTATGAGGACTTCACTAGATGCAGCTCTCTCTCTAGAACTATGAGCTAAAGGAACTACTTTATTTATATACTGTCCAGTCTCTTGTACCCTGTTACAGCAAGAGTAAATTAATTAATACATCGTTCCAGTAAATATTTGGTAAATGCCTTAATACTCTCCAGGGCAAACCAGAGTAAAGGGAAATTTTAGCTTATAGATAGTAGACAAGACTATCTGGAACAAGGAAAAAGATGACTTCAAAATAACTCAAGATAACTTGAAAAAGGAAAGCAGAAACTAGGTTTTAAAACATGAATGTTCTAAAATGTTTATCAGACCCCACACGCTCAAGAGTCAACAGTAGTAAAGCAAGAATACAAAAATTATTTTGTGTCCATAAAAACGAAAATCCTCTTAGCTGGGTACAGCCATCACAGATCTCAAGAGACTGAGCCAGGAACATGAAGTTCCCGGCCAGCTTAGGCTACCTTGAAAACCTGTCTCATAGGGAGAAGAAGTTCTACTGTCTGCCAAGCTATGGGGCTAGCAAAGTACAGTAGAGTTTCCCACCCAAATAAGGAAGCTAAAACACACATTAATCTCAAATGGAATCTAAAGAAATTTGTTAGACATAGTCACAGATCAAGAGACACTTAGGATCTAAAAAGGGGAGAATGGCCAAATGTAATAATTGCCACCAAACTTCAAGAAGCACAAGCAGGACACCAGGAACCCTATTACATATAAATACACAAAGCAGGAAGGAAGGGCACACTCTCAAAAACAAAACAAAACAAAACAAAACAAAAGGAGTCTCTCAAAAGCAAATGCTTTTCTCTTCTTTCTTCCTTTCCTACTTTCTCTTTTTCTTTCTTTCTGCATTTTCTCTTGTGTGTGGTGAATGCGCGTGTGTATATGTATATGTGTGTGTATATATATATGTATACACACACACACACACACACACACACACACACACATATATATATATATATATATGCTTTGCACGTGCAGAGGTACATGTGTATGTGTGTGAGCGTGCATGTGGAGTTGTAGATTGAAATGCAGAATCACGCTTGATCGCCCATCACTCTCCTGTCTTATTCACTGGGACACCACTATCTCTCAATCAAACCCCGAGCCTGTGTTGCTAGCCTGCCTGCTCTGGGGATCCCCTCTCTCCTCTCCAAGGCTGCAATTACTGAGGGGCAGCCATGCCCACCTGTCATTTACTTGAGTTCAGAGGATCCAAACCCCAGTCTTCTTGCTCGCCAGGCAAAGGCCTTAACGATGGAGGCATCTCCCACTGGACGTTTCATATGAACCATGTATTTAAAAACACGAGAATGAGCTCCAAGAGGGGACAATTGGGAGTAAAGCCATCTAGTCCCTCAGGCTCTGGCCTGCTTCATGCCTTCTCTGTGCTACTGAAACAGAGCCTAGGATGAAAACCTGAATGTATCAGAATTTGGTCACCCAAGCCACAGACTTCACTCTTACCAGACTATCTAGAAGTTCAACATCTTTCCCTAAAAGAGCTGGCACTTCTTCACCTGACCTTCCTGAGCACTTACACAGCAGGGAAGACTCTGGAAGCCACTACTATTTCCCAGAATGCCAGGCAGCAGGATGCACTGCTGCACAGCCAGCTCGTAGCAGGCGCAGAGATTCTTGACTGTGGCTTACTGGTCGGGGAACATTTCTTCCCACCCACGTGGTAGAACTCAGTGTGAAGGCCCGGACTTAGGGGATAAAGTGGTATAAAAAGTTACAGGTTGGCGGGGGTCAGAATCTACCACATGTCCTCACGGCTCTTCACTTCCATCCTGAGCACAGTGTCAGCTGGGTGTGATGGCCACGGTGTGGCTAAGCAGACGGTACCATTAGTTACTCTCAAGAGCAGCGACATGTGCAGGCCACAAGTCTCTCCCTAAGAAAACAGACTCAGAGAGGAGCTAGAGGGTGGTGAAGAGCCACTGCTACCCACTCCTGTCCTGAATATGGGACACATTATACTGGGCTGAGACAGAGGCGAACACCTTTCTTCATCATGTAACCCCCCACTGTGATACGATTCCACATGCATAACAATATCAGAGCCATGAACTGGCACCTCTTACATCATGAACTAAAGAAAACCTTTCTACTTTTTAAGTTGGTTACTTCAAGTGTTTTGTTATAGCAGAGGTAACTCACCAACACAACAACCTTCTCTTCTTAACAGGGAAAAACCTGAAGTTAATATTTCCTCTAATGTTAAAGTCATTTAATTAGGGAGAATGTGAAACTTTGTGATTCTCCAAAATTAAGCTAAAACATTTAGCACATATAAAACTATGTTACAAGATGTCTATATTCTTAGAAAGAAGGGAAATTAAATTTAGTCCTTTTTTATCTAAATCTGTTCCACAACAGCTAAGTAAAGCTATGGGGACTAGGGGACTGACTACAGCACATGAAACATAAATAGAAATGTTCTCCTCTGGGAAGATAAAAAAACTACAGACAACTTGCTCTTTTCCACCCTAGACAGGGCTAAATCCAGCAGAAACCCTCAAATTTTCCTTTTTTTTTTTTTTTTTTTTTTCTTTTTGAAAGGAGAGACGCTTGGGTCAGACCTGTACTATCTGAAAACTGCTTCCAAAATTCCCACACCTACCAACAGGTGCCAGAGTTTGGGTGCTAGCAATGCAAGCCCATCAAGTGAGGAACAGAAGTGAGTGTCCACATTTTATAGAGAGAGGGAACTGGTTTCATCATTTGGAAAACCCAAGTTGGCAATCTATAGAGTCATTACTGTGGTCACATTGTGTGAAACAAGAATTTCACCTTTAAGGGTAGAGCCCAAGAAAATGAACCAGAAAAAAAAAATGCCACAAATAAGAAGAAAAAATGCAACATGCTTTATGACTTTAAATTTTTGAGATCAACTAGGGCATCATGGCACACATCTCTAATCCTGACACTCAGGAAGGCAGAGGCAGGTGGAGCTCTGTAAGTTCGAGGCCACCCTGGTCTATAAAGCGAGTCCAGGACAGCTAAGGGTACACAGAGAAACCCATCTAGAAAAACCAACCAAACACACACACACACACACACACACACACACACACACACACACACGTTTTAAGCAAATAAAAAGTGTTACATAGACATAACAAGAATAAAAAGACCATCCTACCCAAAGAAATGTTCTCTTAGATATATTTCATTCATTTTACATTCAAGGAACCCTTATTGAGAATATGGAGTTGTAGGTACAAAAGGAATAGAAAATAATACAGCAGCTGTGTTGGAAGATGAAAATGCCAGAAAAAAAATAGAGATATGAGAAAGGCTGCAAGGATGGCTGTGCCATTGGAAAGTGTCATTCAGCACCTTGACAGGCAGCAGAGGGTTAACTGTGTAGACTCCCAGAAAGAGGATTCTAGAATGCACAGCATGGCTCTGTGATTGAAATAACAACAAGAGACCAGCATGGCTGAGACCATTGTGGAAGAAGCAGCAGCACAGTTTGAGATGAGCACGGTATGAGCGGGAGGCACAGGGGATCACACGGGGCTGTGCATGCCTTGCAGAGACTGTGTCTTGTACTGCAGAGTTCAATTCATTTTAACAGGAACACACTGGCTGCTGCGCTAGGGACCCCAGAGACAAATGGATGGTGACAAATGGCCAGTTCAGATTCTGTGTCTTGACAGGAGATGTTAGACTCCCTAACACATTAAAATGAGAAAGATGGGGTTCAAGGAAGTTATATATTTCCTAAGCAACTGAAATCACATTTCCACCAAGTGAGATGGAGGAGTCTGGGTACAACGTTTAGAGCCCAACTCCACAATGCTTTCAGCTTGGCCATAAAATATGCAGGTTTAGAGTCCCTGTAGAGGTGACACATCAACACGTACAAAAATCAGCAGTGGCTGGTACGCAGCTGGAGTCCCAACTCAGGGAAGAGTAGAGAAACGATGGCATGGCCTGTCTCCAAGTGCATCCTAATTTTACAAGAGGTTTGAAGAATGGACAAGAAAGGGAAAGAGGACTGCAGTGAGAGGATGAGAAAGTCAGGATGGCGCGACACCCTAGAGGTCAAGTACAGTGGGAGTGCAGGGAGCAGTTGGTGGTGAGTCACCAGGAAAGGTGAGGCCACAGCCCAAGACTCAGTCAGCACTAACGTCCACAACAAGCTTCAAGGGGCACGTGACTCAATGTGAGGACCATGGGTGACCTGAGCAGATAGAAGAGCCCTGGTATACATTTTGAGAGTCTTTCATTATTTTAAAAAATAATGGTTTATAGCTGTCAAAGTATAATGTTCTTTTTGTTTGTTTGTTTGTTTGTTTGGCTGGTTGGTTGGTTCATTTTTCTTTTTCCAGACAGTGTCTCTCTCTGTAGCCCTGCCTGTCCTTGAACTCAGTCTGTAGATCAGGCTAGGCTCAAAATCACAGAGATCCACCTGCCTTTGCTTCCTGAGAGCTGGGATTAAAGGCATGTACCACCATCACCTGGCTTACATAAATAATGTTGATGCAAAGGTATCTAACTATAACACAGCAAACTCTCAGGCAAATGAAACTGCAGGGCCACAGATCTGAATATTCGGAATTTCAAGGCTCAGCAAAGCATTGGAAGCCTTTCTAACCATCTGGCATGGTGGGACCATGTAAGGTGCCCTAGTAGTTGGCTAGGACATGGGGCATCTGAACTGGAGCAAGCTAGAGGCAGTGTTAGCACAGCAGGCCTCTTTAACCTATAGTTCTCTAAAGAACTCCACTGCTTACTGGAGAATAGAAATAGAAAAAAAAATGGTACCAACAGAAGGAGAATCTTCTAGAATATAATTTACTCCCTCTCCCCTCCCAACTTGCTTCTGATGCTAAATCAGCACGTATGGATCTAAGTCATTTTGTATGATAGAAAAGAAGGGCAGAGAGTCGTTAAATTTGATAGCACTAATAAAACTAGAAGGAAAAAAAGAGAAAAATAGGATTATGTTCCATTGGTATGCAGACAAAAATTCTTTTAATTCTCCTTCATAGTGCACAGTGCTGTAAAAGTTTTGGTTAATGTCCCTAAATGATGAGTTAAATGTATAAATTCATTTTGGTTCCACCCCACTGACATCAAAAATAAAGGCTAAATCGGAATACTAAGTATGAACGCTAAGAGCTCTCCAAGCACACACAAGTAATAAACCAGTCTTCTCCCTGCACTGTGGAACACAGACACGCAGACGCATATACACACACACAAAGATAAACAGACAGACAACACATACAAAATACACAGAGACAGACACAGACATACACACACAACACATAGACACACATAAACACACAGTTACAAACACAAACACAAAACACAGAGACACATACACAAAACATATAGAGACACACACACAAAACATATAGACACACACACACACACACACACACACACACACACACACACACACATTCCTACATTCCTCTAATTCAGCAATCTATTAGTATCTCCTCTCATCAGAAGGTGATGCTAACAGCTTAGGTGCTAACATTTACATTCCATCTCTTTGAGCTTTGCTCTTGGTATAAAGCTAAAGCAATGTTCTCAACCTGTGGGTCATGATCAAAGACTCTTTCACAGGGCATTAGGTAAACACAGACATGTACATTACAATTCATAAAAGAATCAAAATTACAGTTATGAAGTAGCAATGAAATAACTTTATGGTTGGGGGGTCACCACAATGTGAGGAGCTGTATGAAAGGGTGGGTGCATTAGGAGGGTTGAGACCCCCTGGGCTACAGGGGGGGAAACACAGCACACGCCATTGAATGCATACTCTGAGAAACACAACCACTAACACACAGGATTCTCAGTCCAGGAATCTGCATAAGATTCTTTAGGGACTTCCTGGACTCCAGAGCTTCTCACAGCCTTTCCTTCTCAGCCACAGCACAAAGTCACACATCAATGCTTCCTAGCTGTGTGTCCCTGTCCCTACTACAGGGCTTTTGACAGTGACTATCATTACTTCTTGTCAAGCCCAATCCTGCCGCCGAGCAATGAGTCCTGTGAAAACACAGACCCTCTAGTGACTGATGTGTGCTTAGTACCTAACACAGAGTGGCAACCATCAGACACAACATGGAAGTTGAAAGAAATGAGCTGCTAGACAAAGGAAATTATCACTAAGCAATATAGATCCTAGGAGCAGTTCACTATTTCACTCATCGATGGGACCATGTTTATTTAAAGCAGGGGCAACTTTTGTCGTTCACTGTGTGGATAGCCAAAATGCCTACAGAAGATATGTGGCCACTTATAATGGCAGAAATACCATAACCCCTCCCTTCTGGAGAAGGCCATTTCTTGCCAAAGCATGGTCTCACTTTGACTTCACTGCCAGACTGGCAGCTATTAAGCTGGCCCCTGTCCCTCTAAACAGACATCCTGTGAGCCCCAGATCTTGGAAGTGAGGCTTCATCTATTGCTCCCAAACTTAGAAGACAGGATCACCTGTGATCAGAAGACAGGTTCTCCAGGAAATTATACCTCAATCATGCGCTTCCATCGTTCTTGCTGATTTGCTTTTATACAACCAGCATGCATTTTTATAGGGGAGCCAAGCAAATGGTTAACAGCTAGTGGGGAAGGCTCCCTTAAAAAGCTGCTGATTCGGGCTGCACATGGGGGAACTGCTCTGCCAACAGACAGGGGGCAGTGTGTTTCTGAGAAGGAAAGAAAAACAGTGGCAAATTTTAGACATTTGGGCTAAAGAGACAGCTCAGTTTGTAGAGAGCTTGCAATGGCCTTGGCACACATGAGGACCTAAGTTTGGTCTCTAGAATCCACATTTTAAAAGCTATGCACAGTAGTGCACATGCTTGTGATCTCAGAGCCCAGGAGGGAAGGGGGCAGCATGGGACCTTGAGGTTCACTGACCAGTCAACCTAGCCAGTGAAAGA
The DNA here is from genome assembly GCF_964271855.1 of Acomys minous. Taxonomy (NCBI): domain Eukaryota; kingdom Metazoa; phylum Chordata; class Mammalia; order Rodentia; family Muridae; genus Acomys; species Acomys minous. Next base: position 126,410,158 of record NC_140485.1, on the reverse strand, counting down.
CTTTGCCTACAAAAAATAATAGAAAAATAAAAGAGGTGGGGGGGAAGGGGGAAAGGAGGGAAGGAAGGAACGACTCTCTGAGAACTGATACTCAAGGTTGTGTCTGGCCTCCACACAGATGTACACACAGAAATATGCATAATAAACATGCATGGGAAAGCCTCAACCCAATTAGAAAATGACCAACTTACTACCATAGAAAAACCTCATAACACACAGCAAGTCTTAAACATTACAGACTTATAGGCGATCTCAAATTAATAGGAGAACTGCACCACACACACACACACACACACACACAGAGCCCAGATTTAACAAGGAGGTATTGACATGTTTGTTGTTGTTGTAGTAGTTGTAGTTTGTTGATTTCTGAGAAAGGGTCTCAATATGCAGCCTTCGCCAGCCTGGAATTCACTATGAAGCCTAGGCTGACTTCAAGCTCATAGAGATCTATCTGCATCTGGCTCCTGAGTGCTAGGACTAAAGGTGTGTGTGAGCACACCTGGTAGAGGTTTAAAGACTTTAGAATCTGTTACTTTAATGAGTAAATTTTCTTATGTATCTTGGCAACTTGGTTTAAGGCCCAAATGCCCTGATTCTTACAAAATGAGGTCTGGATATAAGAAATTAAATTGAGTTAGGCAAAGGGCAAAGTATCCCTGAGGGAAAGGACACACACCAGGAAATTATACCTGAATCATGCAATTTAATCATTCTTGGTGATTCACTTTTATAAAACCAACATGCATTTTATTGGGGAAAGTGTGTTAGAGCTCTGATAATTACCTCTGCATAACTCAATATTTGCAGTGCTATGGAAATAAAGTGCAAATTGAATATTAAAAACTGCATATGCAACTGTAGGCAAATATTGAGTGTCTGACTGAAGTTAATTTGTGGCATTATATATTAACACTATACACAGTGTAGGTGCTTTATAAGAAATCACTGACTGGATGACATCTTGCTGATAATGAAGTTGCATGTAAATCATTCATTTTTTGCATTCTCAAAAAATTAGAAAAAAAATAATTAAAGTCATTGAGGAGAATGTTCAGTAATCTTCACTCATTTTACAAGACAGCAAAAGTTATGTTATTATTTATTTTAATATTTAAAGGAATTAGATATATATGCATATGAGAAAAATAGCATGATTGTGTTGTCTACCTAATCTGTAAAGTCTGGAATGTGACCCTTAAATAATTCAACAAATTCTTACTACATAGTAAGGGGCAGGCTAGGGGACAATACTGTTGGGCTGTGTTGATGGTAAATAATAGGTAGCAATAGAGTTGTATTTCCCTGAAGAGGCTTATTATATACTGGAAACAGAATTAAGACAAAAGTCATGAAAATCATCAACTCAGCCTGTGGTGGTTAGTTTTAACAGCCAATCAGACACAGTCTAGAATCACCTAGGAAAAGCATTTCAGTGAGCAACTGTCTATATTAGGTCAGCCTGTGGCCATGTTAATGGGACATTGTCTTGATTACATTAATTGATATGAGAAGGCCCAGCACAGAGTGGGTGCCACCATTCCCTTGGCTTGAGTTCTGAACAACTTAAGAGTAAAGAAGAGAGACGGGCAGTAAGCAGTCTTGCATTAATTTAGTTCTCTCTTCTCTTGACTTAGGGCTTCAGGTTCCTGTTTACTTGATGTCCCATCCCTGAAATGATGGCCCTGGAATCATAAGTTCAAATAAACCCTTGCTCCCCCAAGTTACCCTTTGTCAGGGCCTACTATCACAGCAACAGAAGCAAACTGATGCAGAGACTCCCAGCAATTACAAGAGAAAGCACCAGCATTCACATTCTGAGCAATGTATGCTGTGCCCGTCGTAGGCCCAATAACATTGCTATTAACACAACACATCTTTAAGAAACTACAGAATTATTATTCCATTAATTGTACACTAACATAAAATAATTTTTAAAAGAAAAACACATAATCCCTAATATTTTTCTTGGCAAAATTTCAAAGCTCTTGTTTTAATAACTTCATTTAATTTCCTAAGTAGTCTGGGGCATCAATAGGCTAAACAATACATGGGAGTTGTGGCATTACAACTTAGAGGCCAAAGAGAATAAATAAGAAGCAGGTCTAAAACAACAGAAACTAACTGTGTGCTAGAAAAGGCAACTCCTAGCTAAATAATAACAATACTAACCATCCCAGCATGAGGCTAGAGAGATGGCTCAGCAGTTAAGAGTGGGTACGATTCTTGCAGAGAACTGGGGTTCAGATAGATCCCAGCACCCAGGCAGGTGGCTCACAACTGCCTGAAATTCCAGTTTTGGGAGACCCAATTGTTAGCATTCTTCTTCAGTCTGCCTACTTGTGATGTCATTGCTTACCTGCCACAGGGGTGTGGCCCTGCCCAGGGCCATATAAAAGGACAAACCATCCATGTGGCCCCTCTTTTACCCCTCCTACTCTTACGCTCTCTTCTTCTCACTCTTCCTATCACTCCCTGGGGTACCCCTTCCCCTCTCCTTCTCCCCCAAGCTCATTTAATAAACTCCCTATAACGTAATACCTGCTGCCTGGCATCTCATTATCCTATCATCTCATTTTCTTTTTATTAATCATTACACCAATACCCTCTTAGCCTCTGTGGTCACATGCATGCACATGGGTGCACACGGTGCACATACCAACAAGGTGACACCCACATTCACATCCATGGGAGTTAAATAGTTAAGTCACTACAAAACAACTCTGGCAGCTTTTGTTAAGTGACATGCTGATGGAAACCAATGAGGGACCACAGAGATTAGACAATGTGTCTTCCAGGTTAGATCACAGAGCTAGAGAGAAGAGGCACCAGAGAGCAAGCCAGGCCTACTACCTAGCCCCACTGCCTAGCCAGAGTTCAATAGAATGTACCACAGAATACTGGATACTATCCCAAAATCCACATGAGAAGTCCTCTCATAAAAGTTCAGTGGATTCATAGATACAAATTAATAATAATACAGGTAAAAACAAATCACTTTATTTAAATTACTCAAATGGTCTTTGTTATCAGCTATTGATTGTGATGGATACACTTAATTGTTTAATTGTATTGTGTGCAACACTCTATGTCCACATAAGTCTCAAAGATGCAGTTTTTTTTAAAACTGTGTATAATAGAAACATTGTTACTATCATTTCAAAGCTGAAGTGCTTGTCTGACTAACATCAGCACACCTGGTTTTCAGGTACATCTGGCAGATGTGTGTGTTTATTTTATCCATAGTAAATATATGTATGGCAATGATTTATAAATTGAGCTCTATAAAATATTTGCATTTTGTCTATGAAATAATTTCTCTTGGAAAAATTAACAAAATAGTGTTTTAATTTTTGTTTCTTTAAACATATTCCATTATGTAATATCTAGACATCAGATATTATATCTATTATTTATTTGTATTGATTATCATTATCTCATTGAGACCTGTGAATTCATTCTACCTATAAGACTGGAGAATGAACTCAAAATCATGTATCACATCCCCCTCTGTGTACATGTACAAAATTGTCAAAGAATAAACTTAAAACACACACACACACACACACACACACACACACACACACACACACACACACTGGATGAAGGGAAAAATGATCCCCCTCTTATTTTAGGGGAATTTCATAGAACTGAAGTATCACGCCTAAAGTGAGCATAATGCTATTTAAGGATGCATTCTGACTGATGCTAATTATATACTTTTAAGCCAGAAGGCTCGAAAGTTCTTTGAAGTTAGGAAGATTTCTTTAACTTTATTAAGAAAATTGAAGCCTAAAAATCAGGTAATCAGAGAAAAAGAAAAAAAAAGAAAGAAACAAGGAAACAAAGAAAAAAAAACAAAGAAAGAAAAGAAACTTGCACTTTATAATAGAAACCCTAAAAAGAGACAGAAATAAACTTTTCCCCACTATGCTAAAAACATTTTATATATATCTGAGAAAACATTGTTTAAAAACCACTCCTTGTTCTGCTTGAAGCAGCAGCACAATGCTATAAATGAAGACAGTTCTAAATCCTTTACAGAGGAATCTGGAAATAAATGTGTCCACAAACTCAAAGTCTATGTACAATGTAACTAGGAACAAAGATGGAAGGAGGGGGAAACAGGGGGGGATGGGCAGACAGCCAGCAACCAGGGAAACCGGTGTGAGCGAACATTTCACAGCCCCAGGTAACATCATAACTGTTCCCTGAACACACTCACTTGTTACACAGAAAATAGGAGCACACAGGCTGTCCCTTGCACAACCCTTCCATGTGGACAGCGGCTGGGTACCGTCTCTGTTCCATGTCTTAGAAACTACCATGCACAGAGAAGGTCTACGATGAGTTACTACTGTTGGCAAAGGAGATTTCATAAAGCCAGGCTGTACTCATTTTCCTCTATGCAGTGAGCATATCCTGGGACCCTTGAGTTTCTACCAACTGCTAAGTCTAAGTTCCACGTGCACACACAGCAAGTAAAGGTTTCTCTTAATACGAAGAATGTAAAAGTGGAGAAAAGAGACTTTAAAAAAAAAAAAGCTGCCTGGCAACACACCTCTAAGAGAGCAACTTCAAGGGAATCGCTTGATGCTGTTGTAGTTCAACTACTAGAGATTTTCCGAATGACCTTGGGGTTCCCTGAGACAGCTGAATAATTACAGACAAGTAGTAAGGCTTGAATGTGAATCTGCTTCCCTCCATCACGTGTCTGGTCACTCAGTCTCCAGCTGGTGGTGCTATCTGGGCGGTCCTTTGGATCCACAACCCAGTAGCAGGGACTGGCGCACCCTAGGACAGCTCGACTTCAGCCCCAAGCTCTCTGCGATGGAAAATCTTGGTTAGTTAACTTGAAAAACCTTGGAAGTTAAATGCAGGGCCCGCCTCCATCAGACTGTCACGTGGGCATATCTGCAGGCTATTTTCTTAATTGCTAATTGATGTAGGAGGACCTGATCCATTAGCTACCTTATGAAGGTGGGCCTGGCCGAGACAAGAAACGCAGCTGAGCAAGCCAGAAGGAGGAAACAAGCCAGGAAGCAGCATTCCTCCTTGGTCTCTGCTTCAATTCTTGCTCCTTAAGCTCCTGCTCTGGCTTCCCACGAAAGCCTCTTCTCACCTAAGTGTCTTACCACAGGAATAGAGAAGCAACCTAGGACACTTTGTTTTGCCACCTGCTGACAGAAGCAAGCGGCTTGTGCTATCACTGCCATGGGTAGGAAGCACTCATTCCGCTATGAATGTTGCCATACCTTCCTGGACACACAACTGAGTGTCAAAACAATCCCTCCTCCAATGAGTCACTTCTGTTGGAAAAATAAATAAATAACCCAACAAATAACGCACTGCTTTAAATTATGCTGTAATTGTACTAGTGCATAATAATTATACTCTAATTCTAATCATGTGCATTTATATTAATGTAAACTAATAATAATTATACCCATCTGTGCCATATGTATAATTACATAATTCCAGAAATTACTCTTGGTTGTTGGGAAAGAAAGAAGCTTCTGACAGAATACACATAATTGAGTAGTAAAATGATATACTGTTGCCCTATGGCACTTTACATTCTTTAAAATCATTGCTATTCACATTATGCCATTTGGGATAATTCTGTAGAGGAGGTGGGACTTATTCACCATGTTTTGAATGTTTCTGTCCCAAAACGTGCATGCTGAGATCCAGACTGCAAAGCTGCGGTGGCAGTAGGAGGCATGGTCATCAGGAGGTGACCAGAGCATGAGGGAGCATGCGTCAAGCAGGAAACTCAGGCCCTTAGGAAGGAGCACTTTCCACCACACACGGAGAATGGCAGTCTCTGAACTAGGGCAGGTCACCACTAGTCACCATGCCTCCCAGCTCCTTGACTTTTGACTTTCCAGCCCTCAGAGCTGGAGGAAATATGTAACTGATACTTTACAAGCCAGCCAATTTGCTCAATTTCACTATAATGTCCAAAGAGTCACCAGGGATGGCCAGGCTCTGAAGTGAAGGTATTCTCTGTGCACCTCAGGCCCCTCCCCCTCCTGTTTCCTCAGAAACAGTGTCTGCGCTCACGTCCCTCACTCATGCTAACACACATATAAGCAGCCAGCTGCTACTCCTTAACCCACTCCTGTGCACCCTACACCGCATGTCAACATGGATCCCCAGTAGATGGTCTACACAGCACACTTGTACTTCACACCAAGGAAGGAATCAACACACCCCCAATTTTCACACCTCTATTCACAACACAATAGCATATGGCACAATCTAAAGAGAAAATACAGAAGAATCGAGTTTAAGCCTTCATTTCTTCTCCTGAGCTCTTCTTTCCTGTATAATTTATAGGGGTAATGCCTGATGCGATATTGATTAATATCCTTATAAATCTATGAAGGCCACCCTTAGTGAACTGGTGAATCTGCTGATCTTCTTGCAGCAGCAGTGACCAACACAGATTCTTTACCCTAAACCCATGCACACTGCCCCATATGAGAGCATATTCTATAGCAAAATAGCTAACTTGTGATTTGCTTCTATTAAACTCTATGAATTATCTTTTTTGAAATTATTATTAGTTTAGTGGGGATGCTTATTATATATAGCATCAGTCCTTAAATAGTTTCATGTTTATTTTATTACCCAAATCAGAAAGTAGACAAAGAAGAACAATACATTTAAAAAGTGGTTATGAGCTGACTCCCACATCACCCAACAATTCAAGCCAAGGAGGGGACAAAATATGAGACTGAATATACGCACCCTGCTAGAAACGGTGCTGGTACACAGCAGTAGTTCAATACACACGACCAGAGCGAATGTTTGAAATAGCCTTTGTAGGTCAGAATCCTAAACGGTGCCACCACGGCCCTCCCTTCTTACAGTCATCCTCTAGACAACTGGCGTCCCCTCCTCTTCGCTTTGAGTCAAATATCCACAGAGATGACCCTCCCACTACCCCAGCTGCTCAGAGCACCATGTGGTTCTGGTCTAAGGACTTTGCTACCTACTGTATTTGCTCAACCCACTTTCATCGGAAAACATTAAGTGTCATCATTAACATGCGCCTGCCCCCTATATACGCATCCTTTCTTTAACGCCTGCTTTCTTTACAAGCCATTCCCACTCACTGGCCTCCCAAGTGGAACAGCCACTCAACCAGATGAGTAATGCGTGGCCCCTGAAGTCAGAGTTCTGTATTTCTGCTTTTGTTCTCTCTGGAATCTACTCGCTCATGCTTCAAATTCCACCATGCCCCTAAGCTCACTCTTGTTTGAGGCAATGAGACTGCCTGCAGGATGTCTGGTGTTCTGTCCTTTTTACGCACTCCTTCAGCAGTATGAAATCCTGGGATTCGCAGTGGTGTCCTCTGTACAGTACAGTTTGCTATTCTAGACTCTGCTCTTTCTGGCTTCTTCTGAACTGCAATCTCAGGCTCATCTTCTTGGACTGTAAAATTTGGGTTCCTCGCTGCTCGTTTCTTACACTTCATTTTTCTAACTACAGTGGCTTCCCATGAGGCTTCATCAACGCTGTAGCTGATCTATGCATTACATTTTTTTTTTTATCTCTAACTCTGACCTTTCCCCTAGCTTCAAGTTTGTATACCCAACTTCCTAATGAGCATAGACAGTCTATCATGTCAAAACTCAAGCTTTCCGAGCCAGAGAGCTGGCTCGGAGGTTAAGAGCACTGGCTGCTCTTCCAAAGGTCCTGAGTTCAATTCCCAGAAATCACATGGTGGCTCACAACCATCTTTAATGAGATCCGGTGTCCTCTTCTGGCGTGTATGTGTGTATGCTGACAGAACACTGTATACATAATAAATCTCAAAAACAAAAACAAACAAAAAAACAGAAAACCTCTAGCTCTCGACCTGTCACCCCATCAGCTCAGAAATTTTCCCCCATTGTTTAAATGATACTTCTGATTTCCATTTGCTTTGACCAAAACCATTTGCCCTGTACAGCTTGAGTCTTCTCCCTTGCATCTCTATATTCAAGGCAGCCAGGAGCCCTGTTTTTCTCTTTCTTAATGTATTCAGATAACAACAACTCTTCATTCTTCTCACAGTTATGACATCACTGTTACAACCCATCAAGAACTGGGATTTTAGTTATTTTTTTTTCAGATTTATTAATTTTTACTTTATATGTGCAAGTGCATGTGTGTATATACACTATATGCATGTCTGGTGTCTGCAGAGGCCAGAAGACAGACTGGATCCCCTGCAAGTTAAGTTATGAATGGTTGTGTGTATGCATGGCGGTGCTAGCCATCAAACCTGGGTACGTGCTCCTAACTACCGTGCAATCTCTCCCACATCTTCATACATGTATTTCTGCAGTTCTGGGCATGAATTGGGACCTTGCACGTGACGGAAACATTGCACTACCGAGCACACTCCCAGCTACAAATACATGTGCCTTGCTCTGGGCTGACACTCATCAGTGGCATGAACCCAGAGTACATCAGTGGCTCATGAACTCTTGCAGAGTAAAGGAATTGACACTATTGCCAGCATCGTTATCACCATTATCTTGACCACTTCAATGCCCCAGGCTAAAGAGTTAAAACAGAGTGACTCATGTAAGGCTATAGGATAGAATGAAATAGGACCTAAAGTTAGGCAACGCCTCTGGGAGGCACAGATGGGGAAACTGTCAGGAACGAGTGGGAGGTCCAACAGGAACTGGTGTGATGAGGAGGCCAAGCTTCTGTGAAGAGAATGACTTCATCCCTAAGACTTGAGTGTTTATTCAAAGCTAGTAAGACACGGTCACAGGCAGGATTTAATTGCACACACAGAACACTAAGTATTATTAGAAACACATGGTGTTTTCTTGATTTCCTCCCCTAACACCTGACCCACAGAAAGAAAATAATCATAATACAGAAGAGCTTTGGAACTATACAAGGAGAGCGGGGCATGGTATAACACACATTTAATCCCAGCAACCAGGAGGCAGAGACAGGAGGAGCTATGTGAGTTCAATGCCAGCCTGGTCTACATAACAAGTTCCAGGACTACATAGAGACTTTGTCTCAAACAAGTGGGGGTAGGGAGGCGGAGGCGGACTGTGATTTTATAAAGTCACTAACTTAAAATCCACCGTGACTGCTGTCTTTCTACCTCACCGTTATCTCTCCACCGTGTTCTGTCCACTGAAACAGTAATTTTATTCACTTAGCACAAAGGTCAAAAGAAAATAAAATTCAAGGTCCTATCAATATCTGTTAGAACATCTTATTACATGGATGGTATCTTCCCCTGGGAACACGTAGTACTGTTCACCTTTCAGCTGGGAACAGGCGCATAATGTTGTATTAAAATGTACAGACGGAACAAGAATTCACACTGCATATGAGTAGGAAAAATACAATAGATTTAAATGATATGCAGTATGTGAGAGAATAGTGTAAAGGGATACAAAAAAAATGAATGGAACCTAAGACTAGGCAAAGGTATTTAAAAATATACAGACTAAGGAACATGTCAGGTGACATTTCAGGGTTAATTTTCCATTCACCAGAATAAAAACACAAGTGTGTTGTAGAGATGGATGTCTGTGCGGAAGAAAATCTACAAATGAACTTTGCTTCACACTGTGTTCTTCATCTCATACAGGACTGAAATCTGCCCTACGGATTTCCTCTACTTTTATTTTAGTTTACAAGATGGTTTCAAGTTTTGTTTATTTTTAGCCTCCAGCAAACCAGCCAAGTGCTCTACCACTGGGCGAAAACCTTAGAACTACTTCTCAATTCTGTTTATGTATTTATTCACTTACTTGAGACGGGGGTCTCAGTATGTCACCTTTGCTGGCCTCAGACTCGCAGAGGTCCACTTGCTTCTGCCTCCTGAGTGTTGGAATCAAAGGCATACTCCCATACTCAGTTCGACTTGGTAATTCTTTCTGACCCCATGACTTCTGCCCTTATTAAGCGGCAGTTGGGTGTGGCAACAACACACCCCTATAATACTAGCATTGGGAGGACGAAGCCAAAGGATCATCAGAAGGTTCAGATTAGCTTAGGTTACCTGGGTTGTCTAAGGCCAGAATGGGCTACAAGACAAGATCCTATCTTTAAAATGCATGCAGCCATCTACACATCCATGCATACATTTAAAATGAAGGATAACCTGTAGTTTAAAGTTTTTTCCAATACACTGATATCCAAAGAAATCTATTAGAAAGTTAGATGGAAAAAAATAAATAAAATAAAAATTAAAAAAAAAGAAAGTTAGATGGAATTCTTAATAAAAAAGAAACATAGAACACTATGAATTTTTTTAGTTAAATGTAAACAAACCACAGAATATGAAAGAAATAGAAGCAAAGAACATAACTAAATACAATGCCCAAATACCAACAACCAGAAGCCAAAGAGGGGGAAAGCTGTGGTAATTAGTTGAGATTTTCATTTTTGTAGAACTTCATTCAATGTATTAACCAAAATTAAATTAAAAAAAAAAAAAGAAGAAGAAAGGTAAAAAAGGGCTCCCATAAACGGCGCACTTACCTTGCAGTGGTCATACTGAAGCTGCAGGGCGGGAACATCCCCTCCAATGGGCATCTGTTTCTTAAGCTCTTCATCTTTCATGTTTAGCCATTTGATAAGTTCCTCAAGCGATGCCAGCAGCCTGCTCCACTTCTCAGCACTGGCCTCCAAGTGGGCCCTGTTGACACACAAGGATGAGCACATGAAGAACTGCCTCCTGCCACTTAAAATTAATAAAATTGACACACACTACTGTGGCCTAATCACCATGAATGAGCAAACAATGCTCACACCCAAAGAAAGGAAGATTTACTCATGGCACAGAAAATATACCTGGTGAGAAACAGTTATTTCAAAAAGGGTTACGTTAACCAGGCTGTCTGTAATACTTAAAATTACAAACCAGGTTCTGATAGTTCATATATCCTATGTAAATACTAAGAAAAAAGATTCAAAGAATTTTATAATTTTTTATCTAAATATATAGTAAGACAGAGAGGAGAAATTATATATATACATATATATATATATGGAATTCTTGCTGGTGGTTCATGCCTTCATTGCCAGCATTTGAGAGACAGAGGCAGGCAGATCTCTGTGAGTTCAAGACTAGACTGGTCTACATAGAGCAATCTAGGCAAGTAGGGGATAAACAGTGAGGCTTTGTTTCAAAAAAAGGAAGAAAAGGGTAGAAAGAAAAAAGGAGAAATGGAAAAAAGAGAGATAGACATTGGTTACTATGTCATATTTACGTTTAAAAAACAGACAAATCATTTAAGAAAAGGGAATCATTATTTCTCAGTTTTTCTTATAATGAAGTAAATTGCTAGAAGACATTAGAAATATTTACTACAAACTATTGAAAAGTATTATCATTATTTGTTTGTTTGGTTGGTTGGTTTTCGAGACAGGGTTTCTCTGGGTAGCCTTGGCTGTCCTAGACTCACTTTGTAGACCAGGCTGGCCTTGAACTCACAGCGATCCACCTGCCTCTGCCTCCCAGTGCTGGGATTAAAGGCGTGCGCCACCACGCCCGGCAGTATTGTCATTATTTATCCAGAATGCTACTTGGCTTTAGGTTGACTAGTATCCTCTGCCAAATGATCATGTGAACAGTGGGCAAAATTCACTGACTGCAATACTTTACACATTTATTTATTTACTTATGTATATATGCATACACACACACACACACACACACATACTGGGGACCTTGTATATGCTGAGTACTCTGTTATATATGTACATATGCATTTTGACTTCATGGTGGCATCTTGTCTCATTAATTGCTTATAGTTTTAGCACAGCCATTAATTGTGAACTCAGAACCAAGGACCATTTTAGGAAATACTTGGTTAAGGATGTAGAGTGAAATCCTCTGAACGTAGTATCAATCAGAGGACAAATTCTTCCTTGTTCTTGCTAAGACCCTGGGAGAAGCCCATCCATCTGGCCTGGAACACATAGAAAGTTTGGATTAAAAAAAAAAAAAAAAAAAGAACTTGTACTATTTAGAGAAACTCCAGCCAGTCGAGGAATTGAGCTTTTCTCAGTACTGCAGTGCCAAGACGTGGATGTGGCTACATCGTGTGGCTAAGCAGGTGGGATGTGCTAAGCTGGTGGGATGGACTGCCCTGCCTATCTGTGATCAATCTACTTCGGAGCGCCGAGGTTACTGGAGATTCTCATCTCATTATACATCTTCCAAAGGGAAAAACTTATGGGTGGGGGTACGTCTTATCTTGAGGGGTTTCAGCTCTACAGAACATGCAATCCAGAGTCCATGTCCTCTAAGATGGCCTTTATCATGATGTTGGCATTTGCATCCTCACCCCAGGAATTTGGTCCCTTACCAGGGGCATGGAACAATCTTGCAGGCTCAGCCACTATTGTCACTCGTGCCTCTCAGTACCTCTCTGCATACCTCTCACCCACTTGAGCTTCTGTCCCAACGCTCACAGTTTTGCTAGCTGTAACACAACTATTACCTCATTGGCCACATTTAGGTGCTATTCCCAGCGATGCACATCCAACAATTATCATAAAGCTTGGTTCAAAGCTTACCCCCAGCTCACACAACAATAACCAGAGTCTACCACCCAGTATTCTTGGCCAAAAGGAAAGGCTGGGGCTCTAGGTTTGCTTGAAAACACGCACATAGTTACTGCAAAGGCCAGTTATCCTGCCATCTTTTCCCAGCCGCACTGCCACCTGGCTAATAAGCGACCTCCTCAAACTTGAGCATTCTATGTCCCATTCCAAAAAGGTTAGCTGTAAGATACTAAGACATAATTTCTAACTCTTGAACATGTCCAAAGAATTTTATAATTATCTCAAAACTGTGTCACTTAAACTTCATTTTAGTTTTAAAAGAGAAAAATGGATTGGTGAGTAGACTGGTTGCTGTACAAGCATGAAAACTGGACATAGGATACACAGAACCCACATCAAAACAGTCAGGGGGGCATGGTGGCTACTTATAATCCCAGCACTGGGGAGGCAAAGGAAGCTAGCCACGTTAGCTGGAGTCCATGAGCTCTGAGTTGAGCTGGAGACTCTGGCTCAGTTAACGAAGTAGATAGCAGCATAAGAGACATATGATCTCAACTTCCTGACTCTTATGCACTTACATACATGTGCACCCATGAAAACGCATACAACACACACACATACACACACACACACACACACACGTGCGCGCACGTGCGTATAACAAAATTCATTTAATTTTTTCTTTTACTACCATTTCTATTTCTTCTACAGATGCCAAGACTGACCTCACCTGATAAAACTATGATGTGGCAAGATCCTGATTCTGCTTAAGCTCCAGCATTTCTGTATTCCTATTAATTTGGGGCAAGATCTCCTGATAAACAACACGTTTTCTTGCCAGAGAGCACAGCTAAATAATTCCAATTATACTAATTGAAATCCCTGTACAGTCAGTCATAAGCCATAATGCAAAAATACTTGTTGCATTATATATACTCGAAAGGGCTATTGCAATTGCTTACCATCCCTTTTTAAATGCAAAAACAAAAATTAAAAAATGCTAGAAATCCCAGGTCCCCACTCAACCAAGAATTGCTGAATAGCTCCTGAGTAAACCACTTAGATGCATATCCAACCTCTTACTCAGATCTGATGCTGCATCTTCAGTGTCTGTAGTTTCATCATCCATCAATAACTAAAGTCACATATTATGTTCCCTGCTAATCCAGTCCTACGCGCTTCCTGGAGATCACACAAATGTCCGTCTCCATGCCACGGACTACTCACTGCACAGAAATGCTGAGATTGATCACTGAGCATTATGGTGTGCATGGATTCAGCCCCGAAGGACCATCTGAGTAAATGAAGGCAAGAGATGCTAGGGCGGCTTTGAAACGAAAACAGAAGCATCGATTCCATGTGCTTCTCCGCACCTCTGCTTTCCATAGCAAACACAGAGCTCATCAGACAGAACCTCTGCCTGGAAAACCTGCTCGGCTGATTCTCCGGTACACTGCACCTCCGTGCTTAGCAGATTACTACCATATGCCCAAATAGGCGCAGGCTTCCGTAGTAGCCTTTGGTGTTCCTGATTCGCTTTAGTTCTTTCATCTTTCAAGATGAAAGCCTTTCCTGGCCATTGGATTGAAGGCTCTGTGAAGAGAAACTGTATGTTTGTGTTTGGCTTAGTTGGGGGTCTCTCTCACCATTGACTATGAACATTTATAGCTCAATTTGTCCCAGTACTACAGACAGCAGGTCATCAACATGTTCTGGGCATTTTGGGGGGTAAAATATTGCTTTACCTAACTCATTATCTGTAGGAATGTTTTTCAATAATTGACTCGTCACAAAGTCTTACTTGCATCAGTTCACTCTGGATATGTGCAATGTGCAATGCAATGCAGTCATTGACTACAGCAATAACCTTGGATGGATGTAAAATGGAGTCTGCTACATGCAGATAGTCCTTTCTAGATGAAATTTGTTTTAACAAAGCTCTGAGTTTTCACAACTTCCGCATGACTAGTCATTTCAAAAATTATAATATAAAGGCTTGTTAGAAGACAAAAATTCATTAAAAGCTTACTTGACCACAGAAAAAGAATTGCAGAGTGCAATGCACACTCCTATCTGTTTTAAATCGCCGAAGTGATTTTTCAAAGAAACTGTCATGAAACAAGTTATCATACCCCTCTCCAGAATATAAACATCAACAAAGAAAATAGTGTGTGCTAAAAGATACTAGTTTGCAGACCAGGGTCAGAAAACAGTTGGTAAAGTGTTTAATTAGTACACACAATCTTCTGCTTTGAGCCTCAGCATCTCAGGGGAGGTGGTGCCTGCCTGCAACCCCAGCATGCAAAGGTAAAGGCAGAAGGATAATTCTGAGCTACACAGTGAGTTCCAAGCCAGCCTGTGATACCTAAGATTCTGTCAAAAAAAAAAAAAAAACAGGGAAAGGAAAGAAAAATTGGGAGGGGCGGGCAAGAGGAAAGAGAGAGAGGAAGAAAACAATTTTCATTTATTAATATAAACCTGTGTTCACAGAGCACCCCTTAGGTGCAACACTGTTTCCAAAGCACAAATGGCAAAATGTCAACACTATGTGGTCGAATGAGGAGAAATTCAAGTTTACCAAATACACCCACAAGAAAGGAAATCTGACAACTGCCCTACTGTGTATCAGGACGCAGAAGCAGCCATGGGAGAATGCAGACTTCAGCCAACCAAGGCTTTGGTTAGTAACAGCAACAGTGTAAGAAGCATAAATTGATCATCTATACTGTATACAAGTCAGAACACTTTAGCAAAGTCAGTCTCCAAGGGTCTCAGTGAACAGGAGGCAAAGACATATTACCACCTGTAGCATAAAAACAACAACAACAACAACAACAAAAACCTATACAGACTGAAATCTGTACTTCTAGGTAGAAATGTGGTTTGTTTTCAGTTTATTGTGAAGCCCACTTAACTTAAATTGTTAGGATATTTTTTAAAGAGCATAACTAATGTAACTAAGAATAGATGCATCAGATAATAACTCAAAACAGATAATCCTGCTCCCAAAATGAGCATGACAACCCACCAAGTAAGACGAATGTGGAGAGCCACAGATAGCAGCGCCTCCTGCTGCTTCCCCAGAGCAATACGCCCCTTATGCGCATGCGCAATGCGCCCTTGAGTGAGCCCCTTATGCGCATGCCTGAAGGCATAGCGTGAGGTGGTGTGATCCGAACGCACCAACCAAGAGCGACAACGTGGCAGTCTCTGATAGGACCAGGCACACTCTAAAGGTTCTGTGGGAGCTTTTCCCGGGGTCACTTCGGTAGTCAAAGTTCCTGAATAAATTGCTGCAAGAAGAGTTCCTGGTGTTGGTGTCTTTCTTGCTGGTCGGGGGCTGCATTGACAGATGGGGAGTCCTTGAAATCCAGCCACCTAAAGAGCACCCCAAAGCTATGACCTGATACGGCTGGTACTGTGAAGTGTGCCTACTGAACATACATTTCAGTTCATTAAGATAAATAAGACTCAAATCCACTTCCTCATTTACACTAGCCACATTTTAAGAGTTCAATATGCCACTTATGGCTAGTGGGCCGTGGAGTGGCCAGATCAGGTAGGGCTCCTTCCTGGGAGCTGTTTCAGGAAGCTCTGCTGGAGAGTGCTGTAGCGAAAAAGAGCAGAATCTCACTCCCTTACATTTATATAAAAAAAGACCTTAGTTTTATAATGTGGTTAGCAAAATCAACTCCTTAAGGTTCAGAATGGTGCTGTAAAACGTGATAACAAGCAATATAAAGGATGACGGCAGAGGCTCATCTTCTCTAAGAACTTAGAAAGCGGTGCCCCAAACTTTTAAGAGGCTTATAAAAGAAACGCAAGATAGAATTTTATCTTTGAACTCTGTTTCCATTACACTTGACAACTTCCCCGGCCTTTGAAACCTCTTGTTAGGATGGATCTATATTAAACATCATTAAGCTGATAAGTGGGTATTTAATTAACATAATCTTGCATTAAATAAATTTAATTTTAAAAAATGTAAGTCATGCCATTCAATCTTGAATTTATTAGTATAATTCCAATTCGGTTTTACAAGTGATCATAAAATAGTGCCAGCAATTTTTTTTTCTTCCTGAGACAGGGTTTCTCTGTATAGCCTTGGCTGTCCTGGTTTGTAGACCAGACTGGCCTTCAACTCACAGAAATTGACCTGCTTCGGCCTCTGTATCTCAGAGCACTGGAGTTACAGGCATGTGCTACCATGCCCAGCTCATAGTGTCAGAATCTTAAGAGCCTATTTATATAAGTAAAATCTTAAGTCTTCAGTTAACTCTTTGTGCACTGATCATACACACCCCCCCCACACACATACATACACTATATAATGCTATGCATTGTGTATTTAAGATGCTAAGGCAGATTTAGTACTCTGTGTTTTAGTATTTAAAAGACCCAATCATGGTCATCCAAAAAGACTTTAAAGTAATAATTAAGGCAGTTGTTGCAGTGACACACTATGGTTAAAATAGGTGATATCTGTATGTACTTAAGAGTAGATTTGATTGGAAAAAAAAAACCATTGGAGGTTTGTTTGATGCATTTTGATGCTAATTACTGTTTGCTGTCTCTGTGACCCACCTGTATTTTGACTAAGAGCCTAACCTGTTTGATCAATAAAAGGCCATCACATCTGGGCAGGGCAAATGGAATAGGCGTGGCTAAGGTTCCAGGGCTTAGGGAGACTGGGAGAATCTTGGAAGGAGAGAGACCTTAGGAGAGGAGAGGAGAAGAAGGCTGGGCCATGGGTTAGGTGGAGGAGAAGCACAGGGCCAGCGTTGATGGAGATTTGGCCCACACGAACAACATTAGCAAGTATTTGGGATTATGAATGACAGGTAGCTTGATAGAAATTTTTAGAACCAGATGGCATGGGATTGGGGCAGGGATCCCATACCTGCCCCACTATGGGAAGTAGTTTAGGGGATTAATATCTGCCCTGCCTCAGGTAAAATAAGGCTATTTTAAAATATAACAGGTATCTGTGTCTTGATCGCTTGCCAGAAGGTTAGAAAATATTGTTGTAATAACAATTATATTTTTATATGTTTATTATTAGGCCTTACTGGTAAATTAACTGCAACAAAAAACAATAAGCAGCAGATATCCACTTTCTAGAAAAAAAAAAAAACTAAAGGAAACATTCCCTATCATGGCAATATAAACCTAAACATTATTTGAAAGACAAAAATCCATAAATATTCTCCACTCAGAGGAGCAGAGGTTCATCAATCAAATGGCCTGTCTCATCCTCAGAAATACTTAGGTCATCCACATAAAGAGAGGCAAGGAAACTTCAAAACAAAACAAAACAAAAAACAAAACAAAACAAAAAACCCCAAGACCTCTGAAGATAGGCATGGTGGTGAATAAAATGAAAATTTTTATTCAGAGTTACAACACCAATTGCAAGTAGACGATGTCAGATTAATATAAAAGAAGTCTTGGCTCCTCTTCCCTTTCTAAAGCAACACAAAGCTGGTGGGATGGCTCAGCTGCTAAAACGCTTGAAATACAAGCATGAGAAGCAGTGTTCACATTCTCAGCACCCACATAAAAGGTAGCACTTGTAACCCAGCACTGGAGGGGTGGAGACAGGAGGATCCCTGTGGCTCCCCGGCTCCAGGTCCAATGAGAGAACATGCCATAGATAGATAGATAGATAGATAGATAGATAGATAGATAGATAGATAAGACAATTTTGGAGAGCTATAGAGGGAGATACGCATCCTTGATCTCTGGCCTCCATGTACGTGTACCTACATGCAGATGCATCTGAAAAGACACAGGGTCATGAATATATATACACACACAGAAAGGGAGGGAGAGGAGAGAAACAGGGAAGAAGGGAGGAAGAGAGGGAAGGAAGGGAGGGAAGGAAGGAGGAAAGTGGGGGAAAACCCAAGACCAGTAGTAAGGGATAGACAGAGGGTGGGTAGTAGTATGGAGGAAGCAGAAGATAAAGCTCAGCTGTAGAGGAAACACAAGGGCCTGGCTCTGACTAGTCTGTCTTACAAAGAACTGCAAGCTGGGTGGAAGGGGTTGAGAAAATGCCTCCATAACACTGGCCTGCACTCTATGGGGGTACTGTCTTGACTAAAGACTGACGTGGAAAGGCCCTGATCACTGTGGGTGGGGCCGCCCTCATGGTCCAGAGTTGTTAAAGAAAGCTGCTCAGGGCACGGAAACAGGTCAGGAAGCAGGAGGACTCCCCCACAGTCTGCTTCTGGTCTTGCCTCGTTCCTGCCCTGCTCCCATGATAGACTATGATGTTGAAGTTGGAGGGGAAAAAAAAAAAACCTTTGCTCCCCAAACTGCTCTTATTACAGCAATAGAAAACCAAAATAAGACAGAAATTAAGCAGTCCATCATTGAAAATACTGGAAGAAGGTTGGGGTCACTCGAGAGGACCCAGGTAAAGAAAAACAAATATGAATAAAATATATTGTATGAAAAAAATTAAATAAATGAATAGAAAGAAGAAAATGTTGGGTGATTTACATTTTTAACTACACTGCAGGTGGGTGGATCAATGTAGTTTAATTATAAATACATTCAATAAAAAAAAAAAAATCAAAAGGTTATATAATAGTACATAGATGGCTCCAGTACAGAAACAGCTAAGGAAGAAGGGGCCCCTTTTGGAGGAAGTCCATCACTTTCACATGCCAGTGTTTTATTGGTTTGGTTTGGTTTAACGGGGCCCACCTCTGAGGAATTAACATAACCAAGTAGAACGCACCCAAATAAGACGCTTGCTCTGGAGAACGGCTGCCCTTGGTCCCCTAGGGACCACGTATCTCAGGGAGGCCAGGATGACATAAAAGCAATGGAAGCACAGGATGAGCAGGCCCATGGGACTTGAGAATAAAATGGGGCTAAGAATTTTCAAAGGGTGCAAAGAGAAACTTGCAAATTAAAATATAAAGAATTTATTGCCAGGTGGTGATGGCAAACACCTTTAATCCCAGAACTCAAGAAGCAGAAACAGGCAGATCTCTGAGCTCTACAAAGTGAGTTCCAGTTCGTGATTATACAAAGAAACCTTGACTCAGACAAAAAAAGTTATCAGTGTGGATATTTCTACTAAGAATGAGAGCTGGGGACAGAGGAGAGAAGGAAGTAGAATATTCTTGTCAAGGAATCAGGAAACAAATGGCCCTATAGATTAGGGCAGAAATATAGATGCATGCATTTCTAAAGGACAAAGAGAAGTTGAGAGATGGCCAAGTGAAACCGGAGCAGCCACAGGTGGATGAGCAGTAACCACTCCTACATCACAGGACTCCTTTTTCCAGACTGACTGTCCTCCAAGGCCAGTTGACGGCTGAGACTCTGATGTTTACTGTCCATACCAAGCTTAATATTCAGAGCATTCTCACTGGCTTCTAGGCAAGGAAAATGGAGGGAATTAACCTCTATTAAAGATCATTTCAAGTAAAATAGGCAATTAAGAGAAAAGTCAATTTTCAATTAATTACAAGGGAGAGCGGTGAAGAGTCTGAAGAAATATTAAAGACATCTGAGACTTTGATAACAACAGAAGGCAACGTGAGTACCAAGCTGGACTCCAAAGGCCAAAGAGCTGAGACCTATCTCAAGAGTAACTCCGCCCAGATAATTTGCGTGTATAATGAAGGAGGCGGGGCCAAATACAGAATGGCCCAGAAAGGAATTTTTTCCCCCACTCTTGCATGTAGAGTATTTCACTTGGCACGCCACCTTGAGCAGTGGCTGCTGGGAATTCTGCATCATTTTACGGTTGAGTTAGCAATCAAAGCTCTAAGCCATCTTCTTTTACCTGGCTTCTGGCAGTCATTCCCATGGCATTAGAGTTCTTAAGGAGGCCACCTGAATATACTTGTCTTTCACATTTCTTTAGAATCCAGTGATGAAAGAGGGACACTACTTACTGGTGAATTCTTTGAACATTTCCTGAACTAGTAACTAAGATATGAAAGGGGTTGGAGCAGGGAAGAATTTCCTCGTCTTCTCATTTAACTAGTGCCAAAGAAAGTAGTAAATAATAATAATAATAATAATAATAATAATAATAATAATAATAATAATAATAATAATAATGAAGAAGAAGAAGAAGAAGAAGAAGAAGAAGAAGAAGAAGAAGAAGAAGAAGAAGAAGCAACCATGGACCATTTCCTGCAGACACTTTGTATGGGTTAAATGAAACATTCGTGGCAGCCCTATTAGGGGAATTCACATGTAAGGAAATGGAGGCACACACATGGGTCAATAACTTGCCCACTGTGGCGTAACTGTTGCGTGGCAACACCAATATTTGAAGGCAGTGTCTCTCCAGAGTGCAATGCTTTCAAAAACAGCCTTGTTTCATATTTTTTTCTCAGCTGAGCTTCTTATGTGAAGGACAGCCCAATAGTGAGAAAAATAAGCTAGTTTATCTGAAATAAATTTGTAAGTAATATGGGATTTTTTTTAAGTATTTGAAGATAAGAATGAAAAGTCCTTTCATCTTGAGTTGTACATATCTAATCAGGGAAAACACAATTGAGTCAATATAGATGTAAATGCAACATCTACATATCATAAGCAAAGCTTGGGATGACATCTCTAGCACAGACAAACAGCCTAGGTGGCTGATGCAGATGCAATTTCTTTTCTTTTTTTTTTTTTTAGACTTATTTGTTTGTGTATATAAGCACTCTATTTGCATGTATGACTTCATGATCGACAAGAGTATCAAACAGAAGAGGGTACTAGGTTTCATTATAGATTGTTGTGATCCACCATGTGGTTGCTGGGATTTGAACTCAGGGCTTCTAGGATGAGCAGTCAGTGCTCTTAACCTCTGAGCCATCTCTCTAGTCCCCAGATGCAATTTCTAAATGGAGCTGTAGAGAGAATAGATCACAGCATGCAACATCTCATCCCTCTTAAGAAATAGAGGGATTTTAAGTTTTTATCTGTGAGACCCAGAAGAGCACAAACGGTCAAGGATATGCTACTTTTTTTCTTAAGGAAATCATTCCTGACAAGTAATAGTGAAGGATTTCTGTTCTCCAGCAGTCACTGCATGGATTGCCAACACCAACTGAAGCAGATCCATTCGCACAACCTTCTGAATGACAAATAGCCTCGAGTCTACTTTTACCAGGGTCTACAGAGACTGAGAAACTATCAAACCATTCTAATTAGTCTTCCTGACGTCACGTGCATTGGACACTGATCGTACAATTTGGCAAAGTTCAGAAGGGTAAAGTAATTTGTCCAAGATCAGAAAATAAATAGTAAAGTTCAAGAATCAAATTCGGGGACAATTGGTTTTAAGGTTATGCATATTCAACACATGATACAACCAAATTTAAGGTTGTTGGTTTTTTTTAAACCAACATTCCTCTTTGGAATTATTGCTCTCACTAATATATTCTTCAGCCAATATCCCCTTAACTTATTGCCAATAAGAAACTATCTATCATCTACTGAATATGATCTTATTCATATTCCAATAACGGAATCATGCCATGACTCTGAGTCATTTGTCAATGCTGCTTCCTTGTCAGACTCCTGGTCCTAAGGTCTATACTCAACAGAATTTTACTCTCACCCACAGCAGGCATGAATCATCACTTTTCCACTTTAGTGTCTATAGGAGGCAATTGATCTCAATAAATACATTTCCAAAGTGGACACAGAAACTTGGTGAAGCAAAATTAAGTTCAATACCAGGATTTAAAAAGATCTGCATTCAAATCTGGGCTAGTATCTTATTAGCCCTGCCTTTAGATTGACTAAATTTCTGTGTTCTCATATAAAAACATGACCATCTGTTTTACCAGGATTTTTCTTTCCAAAGACAGTCATGCACCACTTAACAACAGAGTCACATTTTGAGAAGGCATGAGACCCCTATAGCATGAGCTAAGTAACGTAGCTGTGTGGGATCAACTACTATGCATACAGTGATGGATAAACTCATACGCAGTGCAGGACTACTAAAGAAAGCAATTGTTGTAAATAGGAGTGGTGGCTTTTGTGTGTAGTCTCAGCACTCTGTGCATAAGGACGAAGAAGGGTTAAAGTCCAGGGACTAGAAAGAGCTAGTTCACAAGATAGGAGCACCTATTCCTCTTGCCGAGGACCCCATCTGGTTGCCAATATCTAGGTGGCAGCCCCCAGTTGCCTATAATTGCAGTTTTAGGGGATCCAGTGCCCTCTTCTGCCTCCATGGGCTGCTATGCACATGGTATACGTGTATTTCCAAATGTCATATACATTCACATAATAAAAATAAAGGGATTGTTTTTTGTTTTAAACAAAGCATTAAAGGCCAACCTTGCCTTCAGAACAAACTCAAGATCAGTCTGGACTATAAGATGCCTTCTCATGTAAAAGTGTATGCCTTTAATTCCAGCACTTGAGAGGCAAAAGCAGGCAGATTTTTGTGAGTTCAAGGTCAGTCTGGCATATAGTTAGTTCGAGGCCAGCCAGTACTACATAGTGAAACCGTGTCTTAGGTGGATGGGCAGACGGATGGATGGATGGTAGTAACAGCTCTAATGATATTAACACAGTATAAGATATATAATAAAACGGTGAGCACTTGGCAATTAGCAAGTGTCAGTGACATTACCATCATTACCGATGCACTGCTTAACACATGACCATTTGTGAATAGCCTGGGACCAACAGCAAAGTATACTGGGTATAGTGAGACACAAAACCTTTTAATTTTTTTTTTCAATCCTTTGGTAGTGCTGAGAATTAAACTATGACTTCTGCTGTGGTTAAGCCCTCTACTACTAAGCACATCTTCGGTCCTAACTGGCAAGAAAGTAGACTTTGGATTTCAATCTTCAACAAATTCTGATAGAGCTGCATTGGTGACAGACTGTATCTTTCTAATACATGTAAGCATGTGAGCATGCATCACACACACACACACACACACACACACACACACACACACACACACTTTATTTTAATATTGAGTGCTCTGACCTGATGCTAACAGACTTCGCTTTCAAGTCATTCCATCTTTGGTTCATGTCATCCAGTCGGTGCTGCAGCATTGTCGCCTCCTCAGAATTCCCCAAAGCTTTCACCATCTTCTGTCTGTTTCCATCAAGGCTTTTAAATATGTCATTGTGGGCATCAATCTCTGCCTGGATGTCCTAAAGAAAAAAGCAAAGAGAAGATGCAAACGCTAAAGGTCACTGACAGGGTGCTGTGGGATAACTGCATATTCAGTTACTTTGTATTTGTAGAAGAGCTGTTTCCAATCAAAACACTTCATTATACCATCGGAACATATAATAAAACCAAGTGTCCCCGCAGTTCCCCACACTGAAATAACAGCCTTTAAAATTTCAATACATTGAGTTCTCATGTCCTAAAAGCAAAATTTATTTTTTTTTAATTTTTTTTATTTTTTATTTTTATTAATTTATACATATTACATCTCAGTTGTTAGCCCATCCCATGTATCCTCCCATTCCTCCCTTCCTCCCACTTCCCCCCTACTCCCCTCCCCTCCCCTAAGTCTGTGTCTGAGGGGGACCTCCTCCCCCTGAATATGCTCATACAGTATCAAGTCTCTCCTTGGTGACCTCTTATCTTTCCTCTGAGTGCCACCAGGCATCTCCGTCCAAGGGACATGCTCAAATATGGGGCACCAGAGTTTGTGTGAAAGTTAGATCTCCTTCTCCACTCAACAGTGGAGAATGTCCATCGGCTAGTCCGGGTAGGGGTTCAAGGTTTTTACTGCCTATTTTTTCCTTGGCTGTTGCCACAGTTTGCGGAGGGCCCCAGGGCCCAGACTCGTCTGTAGTTTTCCAGGACCCACTGGATCCTTCCATTTCCTCTTTCTCCCAGGCTTCTCACATCTAAAGTTTCAATAGGATGTCCTCCCCTCTTACCCACTATTCTGGTAGGTACAGTTTTTCATGGGGACGTACACCTTGGACTAGTGTCTCGATATAAGTGAGTATATACCATTTAGCTCTTTTTGCTTCTGTGTGAACTCACTCATTATGACAATTTCTAGTTCAATCCATTTGTCCACAAATTTTGGAAATTCCTTGTTTTTAATAGCTGAGTAGTATTCCATAGTGTAAATGTACCACAGTTTCTTTATCCATTCTTCTATAGAGGGACACGTAGGTTGTTTCCAAGTTCTGGCTATTATGAATAAGGCAGCTATGAACATGGTTGAGCATATGTCCCTGTTGTGTAGTAGTACATCCTCTGGGTATATTCCAAGGAGTGGAATAGCTGGGTCTTGAGGAAGCCCTATTCCCATTTTTCTGAGAAAGCACCAGATAGCTTTCCAAAGTGGTTGTACTAGTTTGCATTCCCACCAGCAATGCAGGAGTGTTCCTCTTTCTCCACACCCTCGCCAGCATGAGGTGTCAGTTGAGTTATTGATCTTAGCCATTCTGATGGGTGTAAGATGGAATCTCAGTGTCGTTTTGATTTGCATTTCTCTGATGACTAAGGAGGTCGAGCATTTCTTTAAGTGTTTCTCAGCCATTTGATATTCCTCTGTTGAGAATTCTCTGTTTAGCTCTAAAAGCAAAATTTATAATGATCTACATTTCAAGTGCCATCCTATTTGATGTTAGTAGTTTAGAGTGGGCAGTTTTAAAATTTTTGTAACTATTATTATGTCACTGAATTGTTAACATTTAATGAGATTCTTTCTTTCTTTTCTTTCTTTCTTTCTTTCTTTCTTTCTTTCTTTCTTTCTTTCTTTCACTTTCTTTCTTTCCACATGGCCCAAGCAATATAACATGTAATCTTAGCTGTTTTTATGTTTTGAAAAACCTCCTTTCCCTCTGCCTGCCCTTTTAATTTCTTATAATTTATTATAAAAACTTTTGAATGATTGAAAAATAATCATTCATACATTTAGCTTCATTAAGAAACAATAAGGGAAAAATAATTTTTCTTCTATTAAACAGAAAAACTGTTTATTTTATGGGAAGATGAATAAAGGGAAAATTAATAATTAAATTGTTTGCAGAATGTAAGGAAGAACATGGCAAGTTATATCTAAAGCTGGAAAACAACTGTCAAAGTATCTATCCTAAAATCATTGATGCATATATATATTCAACAAATTCCTTGCTTTAAAGTGAAAACTACAATATATTAATGGTAATAAGCAACTGAGTCTGAAAACCAAGGCACAAAGCTATATGCTATGTTTACTTAAATTTATAGATGTTTTTCAAGTTATCATATGGCTTTATATGAAAAAAATAAAAATAATACAATCTTCATCTAAGGAGTTACCAAAAAAAATCTAGATTTTCTTCTGTATTTTTCTCAATTTTGGAAAGTTTCAACATACCCAAAACAAGCACTTTTAGTAATAGACAAATGTCATAATTTTAAAGAAATGTAAGCTGGGCGTGGTGATGCATGTCTTTAATCCCAGCACATACGGAGGCAGAGGCAGGCAGATCTTTGTGAGTTCTAGACAGCCGGATCTATAAAGCAAGTCCAAGACAGCCAAAGCTACACAGAGAAACCCTGTCTCAAAAAGAAAATAAAATAGAAAAAGACAAAAGAAAAGAAAAAAAAATGTAGAGGTTCTGATCAATGAACAATGCCCCCCTCCTCAGAATACTATGTTTGTATTAACTTGTCTGTTATCGTTCATCCTGAATGAATCAGAAGCAGCCTGATGGTTAAGAGACTGGCATGATAGTCACTAAGAATGAACACATGATTCTGAAATTACCAACAGAAAACAGACACCTGATGGGTCCATGCAGGTGTGGTGCTCCCATCCATCACTCACAGTGAGATTAAGCAATGTACCAGAACCATAGGCAAGTAACTTGAATTAGGAAGAGGGGAGCTCATCTTCCTATATAAGCCTCTTAGGATGCTCTGAGGTTTTGTGCCCTCAGCCCGATGGTTAGATTGAAATACTCTCCTAAATGTGATAGTGGTGGAGATGAGGTCACAATGCAAAGACCTTTGGGCAGGATTAATGCCCTTACAAAAAAAAAAAAAAAAAAAAAAAAAAGAGGTCCCAAAGGTTGCCCTGTCCTTTCTACTCTGAGAGGACATAGTGTAAAGACACCAACCTGGAAGCAGAAAGTGGGCTCTCACCAGAAACAAAAGCTGCGCTTGTCTGACCTTCAATGTCCCTCTCTTCACAATGGGAGAAATAAGTCCTACTGTTTATAGTCTAATCAGCTCAAGTCGCTTGGTTACAGCAGCTGGAGCTGAGACAGCCCCCCTCCTCCTGAGGTTCTCCACTTATAAATGAGCCTGGGGGGAAGAGTTCATTGACTATCCAGAATGATTCTTCTTTTAAGAATCCGTTTCGGAATAGCTTCTCCACCTTTGACTAGGATCAAGTGTAAACTTTATTTCTGATAAGCATCCATGTGTTTTTTTTCCCCCAAGACCCAAGGCCTGCATTTAAGTGACTTTCATTACTCAGAGCCCTGCATTAGCCAAGGGAGTCCATGGGCGGGAGAGCCTTTTGCACCATGCTCCCCACTCATCCCAGTTAGAAAGATGTCGGTGCTTGCTAGGATTTACAGTGATATTTGTGAAGCCCTAACTAAGTACTAAAGAAGTCACATTTGGAGAGAGGAAGAGATGAATACGAAGTGTGATAGACATGCCACCCCACAAGATTTATCTGACAAATTTGCAAGCCATCAAACCCCGACCATCAGCCTAGCGGTGCTCTGCAGAATAACCTGCAAAGGGAGGTCTGTACAGCCAAGAAGCAGCCTTATCCCTGAGAGAAACCCAGGCGTGCTGCCTCATTTGCTATCATTGGCGGCTGTATTCCGAGCAATGCAGAGCTGACACGGGTAAGGAAGGGAGACGTACATTGACTCAAGGGTCTCAGGCTGGGCAATATTATGCCTAGGAAAAAAAAAAAAAGACAATCTCATTAACATGAGACACGAGGCGAGAGAAGAGGAGACAGGATAGAAGAAGCCGAACTGAAAAGTTTCTTGGTACAGTCCCCTGAACTGCATGGCTCCTGGAAGGAAACTATTATATATACATAAAGAGTGTTAGGATAGTCAGGCTGCCCAGCAGCTCAAATAGTTCACGTTTCTTGTGATGAGAACATTCAAAAATCCTCTTTTCTAGCTGGGCATGGTAGTGTCCCAGCTCTTGGGTGGAGGAGGAGGCTGGAGGACATGTGTGGTCATGTCAGCTCTCTAGCAAATCTGAGGCAAGCCATGGTTTCCTTTTTGAGAACCTGTCTTTAAAGGGGGGGGGCATGGGGAGAACCACAAAACCTTCTAGCTACTTGAATCTCCATAACATCTACAGTATTGTTGATTATCAACCGCATATCATATATAGATCTGCATATTAAACTAAGAAGACTACTTTTGCAATGCGGTAGATGTATATCTTCGCCATATTTCTCAAGAGACTTGGTGGTACAATCAACAAGGCCTTTATTTGCTTTCCATTGCCAAGGCAACTTGGCCTCATGTTCCCTGCACAGATTCCTGGGCATCAGTGGACCACACCTAAACTCACAGCACTGCCTCGGGCCACAAGGTCCTGATGTGAGACCTGGCTCCTGCTTCCTTCCACATTCAAGAGATGCAGAAAGACAGACAGACATACAATAAGATATGGGAACTCTTCTGTATGTTCCACAAAAGCACTCCCTAACTTCAGAAGTTTGGATGCTGTAAGGGTCAAGCAAATCCCTCATCACAGTAATGGCCAGTGATGTGCTTTCCAATTCAGCAAAGATGGTGAATGGGATAAAAACAGCAGGGCTATAGAGAATGTCTCAGCCAATAAAGATATGTGGCCCTGAAAGCTCTGAGGGAGAGCACTACAGTGATGGTCATGCTGGAACAAAGCTTTCAAGATGTGGAAACCCTTCCATGCATGAACAACATCACCAGGAAGAAAATTCAACAACCAGGGAGTGATCAAAGCAAAAGAAATCTGCATGCAATCATTTTCTTTTATCTACCATTTGCTATTATTCTGCCAAACACCCAGAACTAAAACAAACAAACAAACAAACAAACAAAAACAAAAACAGAAGATCATATTATGTATCTTCTGCATCTTCCACAGACTCTGCTGTACAGACTAAGCCTCATATAAAGCAGAATAGGTGATATATGACACAAAGACCAATGTCATAAACAAATACTCATGCATCTTGAGTGGTTGGCAAGTTAGCCTCTGTGGTGCCAGAAAAAAAAAAAAAAAAGCAAGTTGTGGACTGGACAACAATGAGGTAAACATTAGTTCAATTTCCTTGCTTAAATGTTTTGGATATGAGAAACGTGAAGTCATTTAGAAGCCTGTGCTGTAAAGTCCTGTCTAAGCTCTCTTTGGATATTCAGAATCAAATGAAGTCACTGAATCATGCTCCTTGGTAGATGGTGGTGCAATGATGCGACACTTCTCACATTAAGATGCCAGCACAGAAGGCTGTGAGGGCATGACCCTCCAGCAGCATCAAATGCTAAATAAATCAAAGTTCCGTAAAGGAAGGCTTACTCTTGCTGCCCATCCAGGAAGACATGGCCCTTTAATGCTAACCTCTGTCACCCTACAAGCCCTCCAGGAGGCTAAATAGCACTAAACAGTGACTGATAATTAGCACGGGACTGTAAGCCATCTAGAAGCACAGAGTCATTCTCTTCCAAGCTCTTAACATGAACCAGTCATGTGTACACTGAGGCCAGAGCAAGACAGTCACGTTGTTGTACTAATATCTGAAAATGAGGCAAGGAGTGTCTTAAGGACACATGTAAAAGGCCACAAATGTGGGGGATTAAGAGGACAGGTTGGGAAAATAAGATGACTACTTCTCCTCTGACCAAAAAACAAACAGCTACAACAACAACAAAACATCAAGAGCAGGAGGTGCAAACTCCATCACAGCTCTCCAGAACAAGGCTGCAAAAGCTAAGCAAGGCTTACTGATTATCAAGTACTGTTTCTGTGAATAGCATTCACTACCTCAGTCCAATGCATTGTATAAAGACCGGAATATATTGATTCTGTTTTGTGCTTTCATCATATTTGATACCTTAGTATCAGTTTTGTCCTTAATTAAGCATTCCTTTAATGAATATATATATATACATACATATATATATATATATATATATATATATACATATGCATGAATACATATGTATATGTCCAAGTAAAAATACATGTATATATGTGTATATATATATATATGTGTGTATACAAATTTATATAAAGATATAATGATGAGTATCACACACACACACACACACACATATATTATTTGTGGTGGTATTGTTTCTGTTTTTGCTTTTTAGACAGGATTGAACTACATATCCTCAGAATCAAGGGAGCCTCCCACCCAACCTTTAAAGTGCTAGGTTAACAGACACTGGCCACTATGTCCAGGTACATTTGTGTTTCTTATGTCTTACTAACGATATTAGTGCAACTGTGTGGGTAAAACATATTCTTTTAGATTAGGCCAAAGAGAGCTATGCGAATAGCTTGAACAGCTAACCCCTGCTGGGCTAGATGCATCCTCTTTGAGACTAGGGGATGCAATTTTATTTCTGCAAGGTTCCCTTGGGAGGAGTGTTGACCCCTGTCCTGAAGGTGGAGAACAGGGAGCGTGCATCCAGCATCCATTATTTCACTAGCCTGCCCCAAAGCTCAGGCTAAAGAAACAAAGCAACCCCGCAGGAGGGTAATAAATCCAGTGTCCCTGGCTCTAAGAGACAGTGAAGACTGAGTGAAAGAAATGCTGGGTGGTTATCACCAGAACTTTCTGTCTTAAAGATGATTCATAACTTGTGAAAATCAGATAATTTCCCAATAAAAATAAACAAATAACATAAGCAAACAAGTCAGAAATATCTTTTCAGCATTTGTAATAAGTTGTTCAATTATTTGTTCATTTTAATCACTCTATTAATTGTGCTATATACCGTATTATTTTCTTCCAATAAGTGGTCTTGCAACTTTCAATCAAGCTGTTGAGTCACATTTTGATCAACACTGGAATCTCACTTTGACTGTCAGATTGACAGTATTGACAACAGCCTTTACAAATTAAGAAGCAAGGCCAATAGTGTTCTTCTCCTGCTATTTGTGATGATGCAAATACATGTGAGGTGATAGGCCATAGAAAGGTTTGTCCTGGTTAGCTTTGTGAAGACACTGACTAAACCCAACTCTGTCAGAGGAGCTGCATGACTGTGGGAAGGGGGGCAGGACGGTGGGGAGGGCTCGAGGTCTCAGAAGCTCAAGCCAGTTCAAGCCAGTTCAAGCCAGTTCACTTCCTGCTGCCTCAGGAGCAAGATGTAGAACTCTCAGCTCCTTCTCCAGCACCATATTTGGCTGCATGCCGCCATGCTTCCAACCATGATGATAGTGGACTAAATCTCTAATCTGTTAGCTGCCACCCCTGTTAAATGTTTTCCTTTATATGAGTTGTCTTGGTCATGGTGTCTCTTCACAGAAAACAAACAAAACAAAACTAAGACAATAAGATAAACTCCTTACTTATGTAAAAATCTTCTTGCTTAGGGTCTACATCCTAAGACTACAGTAGCCCAGTGAAGGAAGGAGTGGGCCCCGTGTGGTCTACTTCAGCCCTTCATTGAACCCGATACCTGGGACTTCAGAAGTATTTCCCAAACAGCAAATGAAGAAGCAGACCTTGAAGTGTGGAGATTTCCTATCTCTTCCAGGATCTATGCGCGCTAAAATTAAGTGTATCAGGACTGGAGGTGTAGCTCAGAGGTCATAACAGTCTCACTGTGAAATGTTCCCCTACACTTATTTATGTAAAACCTATTGGAGCTGTGCTGAAAGCATCGTGGAGACCGTGGAGACCGTAGGAGGTAGGGTCTAGCTGGAGGATG
This sequence comes from Acomys minous, assembly GCF_964271855.1. NCBI lineage: Eukaryota > Metazoa > Chordata > Mammalia > Rodentia > Muridae > Acomys > Acomys minous. The sequence continues at coordinate 126,378,743 of NC_140485.1, read as the reverse complement.
TGACTGCCAGGCAGCAGGCTTGAGAACTATACCCTGGCCCCATTTCCCCCACCTCCCCATGTATGAGCAAACCATCCTAGTTACCTACCAGCAGGAGGGAAAATTCCACTCTTGTTATCACGTCTTCTCCAATATGCTAGGAGCTGCATCCCTATGAACTGTGGCTCAAAATAAATTTGTCTCACAGCTTTTAAAATATTAGAGCCATGCTTGAGGAAGTTAGTGCCATAAAGATGCATTACATGGTTTGTGACTGTGTTGTGACTGTGAAGAGCATCTTTCTTTAAAGAGTCACCAAGAGAATGCTGCTATCCAGAAACATCGTACGGGACCTTTGAAGGAGACTATAATCAATCATCTTGTATCATCTGTTTCAAAACTGTGATATGAGATTTTAAATACCCAAATAGCAATGAAATGATAAATGTTTCAGATGATGGATGTCTTAAAGAGCCTGAGTTAATCATGATATAATATATAAATGTAGCAATGTGTCACTATGTTGCCCCATAAAGATGTATGATTATTATCTGTCAATTAAAAACAAAATCAAAACACTTAGAGCAACCATTATCATTAATCATCTAATAGCAGGGCTACAAAAATTAATAAAAGCAGCAATCATTTAAAACGTCACTGAGGTAAAACTGCCCATTACTCAATTCTCTGTAACAGACATGAAAACAGTACGCAATGCAAGTGGCTCCAGTAGGACAGCATGTTACTAAAGCCATAGTGCTTACTTTATATGTTCAAAAAAAATTCATGAACTAAAATGAGCATGACAATAAGACTAAGCCATGGGCTAGCTTTTGCAGAGGTTCTCTGGTGGGTCAGCTCTTTGTCTATAAAATTGAGCCTGCTGGGCAGCCATCCCAGCTCATGGGCATGGCTGCAAGTGGTTTAAGGATACAGACAGACCTGCTTGTTGGCAGGTCCACCATACTGCAAGGTCCTCTTCTTATATGGGTGTGGTTCCCTGATTTCAGGTGAGCATCTCTCTTGGCAGAATGCTTCCTGCCTCCTAGATCGCCCAGTAAATCATAACATTGTGGTCATAGGAGACAGGAGTCCCAGTTGCAGTCTGACCACCCTGCTAGAAGTCACTATCCTTGAACACTTTTTGTGAACAGATATTCAATCACATGCCAGATATCCAAAAATGGGCAAAAAAGAACAAAACCATTGGTTTTCTTAAAATAATGTGACTTCCTCTTCATCTCCACAGAATGCAGGCAGACGGTTTGCTTTCATCCTGTCCAGGAATCTTAATTGTCGAATAAGTTTCTCTCTCGGTATTTGCCATTACTAGGTAACCTACCAAGCACTGACCTCAATTACCAAAGGTATCAGATCTGTGTCTACTGTCCCGATATTGGGTCTTAGTTTTCTTAAAGCCAGAAATAGCTTCAAACACAAAGCAAAACCAACATTTGGTTGTGATAACTTAGCATCTGACTAAACAGTTATAACTGCTGCTGCAATGAGAAGGATGACATCACTAAGGTGAGCTTTCCTCTAGAAGCAGATGGCCCAAATTGCCAAAATCACCAAACAAACAAACAAACAAACAAAACAAAACAAAACAACAACTAGGAGAACGGAAAGTAAAGGGAAGTCCACCATTGTGCATAGCAAGTCAGCTTATACAGTCTTTGAAATAAAGAAAGACCAACCATGCACATGGTAGGTCAGCTTCAGGACCACGCCATGGGCAAAAGAAGTGTAGTAAAGCACTGCACAGGGCAGTCAGCATCAGCACTCCGAGGCTTTCCAATCATGAATAGCTCAGACTTCCCTAGAAATGGCAGAGTTGCTTTCTGAGTTGGAGACAGGGTAGTAGCCGAATTCAAGAGGTGTGAAGTGGTGAAACCTTTCCAGAATTCCAGTTTTCCTGGCAGTGACTTAGTGGAGCATAAGCTCACTATATGAAACAGCTTCATGAAAATATACTAAGGGTTTGGTTTTTTTGTTTTGTTTTTTTTTGTTTGTTTGTTTGTTTTTTTTTTTTTTTGGTATTTTTAAGGCACAAGTTGGAACAACAGACACTGGTGGATGATGACTTCCGACTGGTGAAACACATGTAAGTGCTGCTTTCACCAAGGCTTTTTTAAAAATGTCCATTACAAAAATAAGCATACACACAAACCTCAGGCTCAATGAAAGCAGGATTGTCTTTGAAATCCACCCTTGGAGAAAATTTCAAATCGACCCTTTAATGGACATCAGCCTTCTTTTTACTGTCAAGTCAACTACTAAAGTAAAAATAAGATTAAGTCATATTCAGATGCCAAGGGTTGGGGGTTAAAAGAGAAAGCATACCAACACCAGAGCGTTAACTCTACCCATAAGGTAGCCCAGAGGCTTAAGAATGTAGTTTGCTCGCCTCAGTTATCTGACCTAAGCTTGAAGAGTGACAGCAGCAATTACAATTCAAAAGTCCAGCTATTGAACCATAATTATTACTGGGGGGTGAGGGGGTGGGGGCGGGGGAGATGCAAGCATGAATTATTCATGTCATATATGCCCTATACCTTTTTAGGATAAAAGTGACAAATCTGCAGGAAACGAGCTAACAGACCCTTTATGGCCATAAAGTTTGTCACCCGCTTTTCCCAGCTGCCAGAAGGATGATATTCTTTCCTTTTCTTGCCCCTTCTATGGTGAACAAACCCACTGTGAACCAACCCTTGCTTTCCAGAGTTCAGATACTGGACAATTATGAAAGCAATCAGTCAAGGTCTGTTCCCATGTTACAAGCAAGGGCCCCACTACTAGAGTTGGGGTGTAAGGAGGGACAGGGAGTGCCTTATGGGGCAGGGGGGGGGGGCTAACTTCTTTCTTCTGTGCCTACTCTGAGGTGCTGTTCCCGTTGTTGGGAGGCCAGGGTGGCAGCAATTGTTGGGGAAAAGTCTATCATCTTTTTAAATGGTATCACTTTTACATCTTTTTCCTCTGACAGCTGTGATTTCTAAGGGGGGAAAAAGCCTATTATTCTTTAAATGATTCAATATGCTTGTATTTGTACTTTCAGAGAACGGTGGGGAAAAGAAGAGCTCACATTTAAACAGTTGATAAACAGTTCATCTGTGCTTGTAGGAATAAAAGACTCTGCCTTTTGCTTTTCTTTCTCTCCCCACTCCTTTAAGGAGCAGAGACTGGAACAAGACTGGCACTCAGGAAGCCACTAACTGGCATTGGGAGGTTTCTGCTTTGTTTAATTCTAAAAGTCAGGAGATAGCCTTTTGTAGGCTATGCTCCACCCTGGTGTGTGCCAAGAGCCTTGGGGGGGGGGGGGCGGGGAGGCGCAAGGGTGCCAAATGCAAAAGTACTAATCCAAGCCTTAAACCTCATCCATTCTTAAAACAGAGAGTCAGAGGGAAGAGGCTGACAGCAGAAGCACAGTGTTATCCCCAGCCAGCTTCTGGCGCTCAGAACTGGGTCCTCAGACAGGGTTGCAAAGGCAGGCTCAGTGGCAGCAGCCTGAGATAAACAGACCTGAGGGGCATGGAAAACGGTACACACGGCTGATGAAGTCAGCCTTTGGCACCCAAACCCAGTGTTTGTTGCTGGGTTTGGCTGTTTTGTTTTTCTCTCTCCCCCCCAAATAAATTGCAATTAAGTTACCAGCTGACTTGAATATAAGCCATCCCTTCTGATGTGGAATGTGAAAGCTGACAAGCATGAGAACTCTTCCTGACCAAGGGAAAGAACTGTGTTCCTTAAAACACAATCTCAAAGAAACTATTAAATTAAAACTAAAAGTGCTTTAGAAGTAACAGTAAACAACTGAGGAGGAGGAAGAAGAAAAAGAAAAAGAAGAAGAAGAAGAAGAAGAAGAAGAAGAAGAAGAAGAAGAAGAAGAAGAAGAAAGAGGAAAGCAGAAACAGAGGAACATCTGTGAAGTTTGCTTTCTGCATACCTTTTCAAATTTTGTCAACAATTCTCGTAAGCCGAAGTTCAGACCAATCATCGTCCGGGAGCCCTTGATGCCTACATCTTCCTGGCAAATTTCCTTCAGACAACAGCGTCCAACTTCTAAAAACCCGTGTCTTTTCTAGCTATACTTTCAAGTCCTTTGTAAAATCCTTTACAATCCTCGCCCTTGAGCGGCGGCCCATGAGCATCAGAAGCTTGCGCTGGGACATTTTAGCCACCCCACCTTGGGTCCGCTTTTTTTTTTTTTCACGGGCTTCGGAGCTCAGCAGGCAGAGACCCGCTTCTGTATTTTCTTGTAGCTGTGTTCCACGAGGCTGGCATGGTCTCCTTTTTGCCCTGGGAAGCCCGGGATCTCTTTCTGTTCGCCTCACTAATGACCTGCAGGCCACCACTGTTCTCTCCTTAGCCCAGGCTTACAGTTTGGTCTCAATTACACACAGCAGAAAGGAAAGGGGGGGGGGGGGAGAGCTATAGCCTGGAAACTTGCAAGAGAAAAGGGAGGGGGAAAAAAGCCAAGCATTACCAACTTCCTCCATTCAGACTGCCTTCAAAAAGAGAAAGAAAAAAAAATTCTGGGTAAAGAGCCAGTTTTCAAACAGCTCGACATATGTAGAGTTTCAGTGAGCAGGAGTGTGCTCCTAGCTGTAGCAACCCCAAAGAACCAGAGACAGGAGACCACAGGTTCCCGCTGTCCCAGACAGCGGCAGCAGAGTTGCTATGGTGACCACCAAGCCAGTTTCACTCCACTTCCCTACTTCAGCTCAGCCTAAGGGATATGCTGTCGGTGGCGGTGGCGCGGAGCTGAAGTTTGAAAAGTTGCTTTGCTTGTGTCCCGAGGAAAGGTCTTGCGATAAATCCCATGACGCCCTCCGCAGGGCAGTGTGTACAGCTGTCTAGAGGGAGAGCGCAGCAGCAGCTCCAGCGTCTCCCAGACCTGAGCTGACAGCACTGTGGCAATCGACTCTCTCTCTCTCTCAGCCCTTGTTTATTATTTTAATCAGCACCCTCCCTTTCCACCACCCCTCACCCAGCTTGACTGAAGCTGACTCCTACTTCCTGGAGGCCTCCCTGCCCCAAACTTTGGTACAGTATCCTTTACATTGTCTCAGTCCTGAATAGACCCCAGGAACCATATTCCCCTTGGGAGCCCACCCAGGAAAAGAAAAGGGAGTGGGTGTGCCACACAATACAAGCCACAAAAGAAAACAGGCTTGATTAATTCCATTATTTGTGCAAAGGAAAATAAAAAAGGGCTGTAAAGGCAGAATAATGAGGAAAATACTTTTTAAAGTGCTTTGATCTTAGAAAGTCACTCGGTTTGTTTTCAGAGGGAGAATCTGATGCTGACACAAAAGGAGAGAAAATATTCTGATTTTTGACAACCAATGTGACACTGAACTTATTTTCCACTTTGGTGGTGCTCAGAGAAACACACAAGATTTCAGGTGTGATGACCTTAGCGGGACCACAGAGAACAAACTATACCTCCTTTGTACTGATCACAGTCGTAGTACAGTTTTGCTTTTTTTTTCCTTTACATAGCTATTTAGCATAGCAATAAAAGCTAAGAACGGCAGGAATGTCTATACGAAACATCTTTCTCTAGCCATGTGGAGGATTTTAACCATAAACAGTTAGTGTTTTAATGGTGACACATCACAAACAGAATGATGTTAATGTAACTAGGTTTACTTTTTCCATCAGCAGCAAAGGCAGGAAGCCACCCTAAAATCAGAGTATCATTTCCCAAATGATACTTAACTATCTGGAGTATCAAAGCTGCTAGCGCCCATTTAAATCTATGAGGAAAGCGATTCCTTTCCACAGAGAAGAGAAGATTCCGCTGGGGATGAGCGCCCAGCACCGACTGTACACCATGCTTCTGATTTGCAAGCCCTTTTCCTTTGCACCTCATTTCCAACTGATTTTCACATCAGTATTTTGATAGCATGTGTTTTACATACGTCCGTTTATACAAAATTTAACAAGCTTTTAAAATATTTTCATTATTTATTCATAAAAATCTACATGTCCCCCCGGGGGCAAAATGGCTTTATGGGATTTCCAATGCACGGGATTCGGATGGATAATCACATAGTCTTGATTTCAGGACTTTGACTTTTCCTAACTGTTATTCAGAAAAGCTTGAGTAAAATCCATCTGTAATGTGGCTCAAAACAGAACTGACAAGAGTCAGGCACCAGCATTCAGAAACCCAGGAGACTCATTCTCAGGAACTGGGTTAGCCCTGGGACCAGGTCTGCCAAGGGCTCAGGCCACATGCTGAGATCTGTGAACAGCAGCAAATAAACTTTTTACATAAATTCAAAAGACAAAAGAAACCACCAACGCTGTTACCACCACACACACACACACACACACACACACACACACACACACACACAAATAAATAAATAAATGAGAAGGAGAAAAAGAACAATCTCTCTCAGCTGGGCAAACTTCCAGCTACCACCCAGAGTGCTGCAGGACTGTGAACTGACGTGTGCAAACACGCCACTCCCCATGCACATATCTTAAGTCGGAACTGCAAAGACTCTACCAAGCAACAGACAATGAGACAGCAGAAGCAGGCCCTTACATTTAAAAGGTTTTTATACCAAGCCAGGGAACACAATGCTATTAGAAGTGCCTCAGATGTCTTGAATTCTTCCACACGAACAAAGGTCAAGGCACATTGACAGCATCCTTCTTAGGGCAGATCTCCCACAAAGAAGATACTTTTATGTGTGGTAAGTGCGTGTATTCTGCACAGGCTAAGGGGAAAATGCTGTCCCATCAGTTTTGCCATAGAACATCCCAAGCTGATGCTGCTGGACCAATGCCTATTCTCAAGAGTTGCCATTCTCTGCCAGCAAAGAAGAGGCAATACTGAGATAGAACTCTCTTCACCATGGCCAAAGATGATCAAAGATATAGGTAAGCCTAGTTATGATGGCAAAGTGGCCAAAGGTAGTGAGTACAAACAGGGAATCTATATTCAAAACAGACCACTCAAAAGGAGGTGGAAGCATTTAGAAAACATCTGTAAATTTTTAAAGATTATTTTATTTTATTTTTAATTATATGTGTATGTATGTGTATGTGTATATGTATATGTATATGTGTATGTGTATGTGTACAAAGGAGTATATGCATGATAGTCCAAGTGCCCACAAAAGCTAGAGAAAGCACTAGATCTGCTGGGGCTGGAACTAGAAGAGGTTGTGAGCCACCTGACCTGGGTGCTGGGACCAGAATGCCAGTCTCTGGAAGAGCAATATGACCTCTTCACAGTCAGGCCATCCCTTGAGTCTCAATCTTTCAATTCTTTATTTTAATTACATACTGTATTCACAGTAAACCTGAAATGTCATGTCTACTTGCTCACTTATCTGGTATGGAGATAGTCAAATCCGGGGCCTTACCTACGGTAGGGAAGTGCTCGGCCACTCAGCTACCTCTCCAGCCTCTAAACCAGAGTTTGGAATGACATTTTCTCAGTTTAAATTCAGTTCATGAAATACTATCTTTGTGATATATAACCCTCCCCCCCCCTTTATTTTTTACAGAAAGCTTTTCTTGGATATGTTATCTTCTGCAAATCCTATTAAGTCTCTAGAAGCCTCCAGTGAAATTAAAAAAGCCACCAGAGAGACAACAAATTGGCTGGTGGCATTTGAAGCAGTTGACATTTTCTCAGTTTAAACTAGTGTGCAAATAAATTGCTCAGTAATCCTCAAGAGTGGAAACACACTCAACACTACTGGTCCTACTCACAGATCAACCTGAGTAACCCAGCAATCTTTTGCTAAGTAAGTCATGTTTTGTTGCTGCTGTTGTTTTTCATGTTTCAAACACAAGTACACAGTTCCAGGAGAAAGTAGAGGAGGGCTCCAGAGCCATGGAGAAACACACGAAAATCCAACCAGTAAAATTCAAATCCAAATTACCTAATTAACACCACATTCCAATGTCAAAATGAAAAGATCTCTATGGCTTTCTCGTGAACTTCCAAAGACTAAGCTAACTAAGAAACAGTCCACATTTAAAAAATGTGTTGCATATAATTTGCTAAGAGAAAACTTACTTGTAACTTTATGAAAACAACAAGAGATTATTTAGGGTTAACTTAAGAGAGGTTTTTTGGGGGGAACAAAAATGACATTTTCTCCTACAGTGAATCTTAAGCCTTTCTTTCCTCTGACTATCAAGTTCATATTTTTAAAATTGTAAAGATAAAGTGTATTTTCCGCATAAAACTTAACAGATTTCTCCTGGTAGTGGCCAATACAAAGAACACAAAGAAAAGAAAGACATTTTAGGAGCCTGCAAAGCAAAGCATACAGAGGTCAATAGGTGACCACAGATTGAGGGTATATGGTGGCTGACTCACTAGTTACCAAAATGTACAGCTTCCGGCATGGGCAAGAATGCTTTGCCCTGCTGTAAGACCATTCTGACTCAGGGAAAGACTGTTAGTTCTTGTGAAGCGAATAACCTCATTTCTCCTCTTCACAACCCTGCTGACTTGGAGGTCAGAACTCAAAAAAAATAAAAAAAATAAAAATAGCTCCAAGCCCCTAATTGTGACGGGAGATTTCTACTTATTGTCTCCTACACTACCCAATCCATTACAGTGTTCCAGTTCACCCGGGCCAGCAGTGTAGCCTGTCAGCTGCAAGCTATTTAAGGTAATATACAGCCCCAAAGGGCAGAAAGGTCAACCCAGAGATGGCAGCCTGAGCCCCCTGATGAAAGGAATGAAACCCCCTTTTATCCCAGGAAACCCAGGCATGAGGTTGTACACGAGGTCTAATTTTATAATGTGCACCTTTAAGAAGTGCCATATCTATTTTGATGATCTTAAGGATGGGTAGTGGGGAAAATACCATTCATAAGAAAAGAATTTAATACTTTATATGTTTCCATGGTACATGGCCAGGATTTTACCAGTGATGTTAAAAGGCACAAAGAGGCTTTTCTTCTTCTTCTTCTTCTTCTTCTTCTTCTTCTTCTTCTTCTTCTTCTTCTTCTTCTTCTTCTTCTTCTTCTTCTTCTTCTTCTTCTTCTTCTTCTTCCTCCTTAGGAGAGTGGGTGCATGGTATAGGGGTTCAGGGGCAGGCACACCAGCTGATCTGCTTCTGAATTAGCCAGCCAGGTGCAGAAGTCAGCTTTCCACAACCCTCTTAATGTTTAAGGATTCAGCAGTTTATTAGGTGACGCAAAATAATGCCAAGACATGTTAATGTCCCCAAACTCTATCCTTCCACAGCATCAGGCAAGAGCGAAGTGATCTCAGGCACCCAAGCCTTGGTGTTCCAGATGTCTACTGACAGTGCAAACAGAGGGCAGGTGCGACCATGCAACACAGAGCTTTAGGAAGGAGGTTCTGGGAGGTTTTTCTAAAAGTTTAGTAAAGCTTTGCCAACTTTGTGGGACTGCCCAGGTTTAGCAAATAAAAGTCAAAATTTTAAAAAGCAAAAAACAAAACCTTAAATGGTATCAATGAAAATGCCAGAATTCCACGTAGAATTTTCTCTCACAAACACACTCCAGGTATGTGTCTTAGAAGGGCATTCATTGTTCCTGCACTTTGAACATGTACTTAGGGAACTGAACACACAGTGAACACAGGAAAAGGTCAAACTAACCCCAGGAGACGAGCTCAACTTCTGCTTCTAATACGAAGCCGAGGCCTCTCCATGAGCCACTGGCTGACAAAGTCACAGCTGACTTACTGCTTCAACTCTCAGCCATGTTCCTACCGGCTCCCTGCTCATGACTGTACTCGGATCTTTATAAAGACACACCCAAGTCTACTTCAAATTCCTAACCGTGGCTGTCCTTCAGTCACAGCACCCATATCTAGTCTGTATGTTTTCCACAGGAGGCCCAATCATGGTGCCTCCAAAAGACAGATGATAACTTTCGTGTTTGGTTTAACTCTCCCTTTCTCACCCACCCTCGGACTGACACGCTGTGTCTGTACCTCACTTCTTTCTGTGGGTGCTTCGGACGCTGAGCTCTACATTGTGTCTTTGTTTCTTCACCACGCACTTTGGCTGGACCCAGGCCATGCGTGATGCAGCTTAGTAGAAAACCATGTGCTGCTTAGAGAGTGATGCCTTCCTTCACCTGGGAGAACTAGGCTAAAGCACTCCACTTCCTGAAGATTACCTGAATCTGCCCAGTCTGGAGACTGAGGATAATTTCAAATGCTTATGACCTTTGACACAGAAATTCTAACCTCAGGAATTCACAAACACGCGCTCACGAATGCTCCGTAAGCCCTATCTGACACCACAGAAAGCTGAAAATAATCTATAAATGTCCATCAGCAGGAAATAAGTAAACGAATGATGGCAAATTAACATAGTTAAGTAGCTATGGAAAAGTAGATGATGCTAGCTCAAATAAATAAATAGCTAATACACATATAGAAAAAAGACATATGTATATCCCCCCTTCTGGGGTGGAAGAAGAGGGATAAGGCTTTGTGTGGAAATAATCTATGACAATTCTGGAATGATCTATAAAATAGCAATAACGGGTATCACTCAGAGAACGATGGACAGATGAATATTGATGGATGATATTTATTTTAACTCCCTTTGACTTAAATTGAAAAAAAAATTTTTTTTACCATATCATATACTACTCTTTTCACACAAAACAAAGTGCACTAGAAAATTCCCAAGTAAAACATGTTTATCGTTTCAGGTAGATATCTATGCCACAAATGGTGGCATCATTATCTTTGACAGTTAATGACCCTACACACAATCATTTTTTTGTTGTTGTTCCTGAAAGTCTCAGAAGTTTTAAAGTGCCAGATGGTCCATCATTCTAACAAATCAGCCCTCAATAAAAGCGGGCCTCAACCGAACAGGCTTTGCAATTGGTGAACTATTCTAAAGGACATGAGGACAAAGCCCTTTTGTTCTGAAAAGTTATTCTGTAACCAGCAACTCCTGCTTATTTCAATAATAACTCTCTCTAAATAGGCACCCTATCACTCTAGCTGCTCTTTTCAAAGAGATCAGTATTCCTATTGTCATCTAATATGTAATACTGTATGCTATACATTGTGGGGGGAGGGGGAAGGGAGGTTATGCCCTACTGAGACATCACTTCATTTCTCCACTAGGGCTCAGTGGTCCAATTTAGTTTTCACAGAACTAAGAGCCAAGGTCTGCCAGTCCCTCCAAAGAAAGGTTGCCGAAAACAGCAGTGTCGTTTATGATCAAAGTTATCTTAGTAAAAAAGAAAACATCCTGAAACGTGCTTGTCTTGTGAGGCGTCAGGACCTCTGATGTGCTATGAAGATTACTGTTAATAAAGCAAAATGTACTATGACATAGTCAGCAGCCATCTGATGTCATATTGGAGCTAGAGAGTGTAGTGCATTTGTCATTTCTGCCTCTGCCTGAGAAACTGCCAGAACAAGTGGCTGAAAGCACAGTTTACATCAAGATGTTTGATTGGGATGATGTTTTAACTTATACCTAAAATATGGAATGGTCATAAAGTAAACAACCTTTTAAAAGTAACACACCGAATCTAGAATTCAGCCACTTTCAATTAAAAATCGTAACTCTTGAAGGTCATGTAATGCTGCTACTGTGCAAAACCCTTTTAAGACTATTACTTTAGGATGCCTTTATAAGTAGCAAAAGATTCATACGATGAGCTTGAGATGCCACTGTTTAATTTATACTGCAACTTTTAGCAAAGTTAGAGCACTCATAGTGATCACTAGAGTTATCCGAATGGCCTATTAAGATACAAAACCCAAGTATGCACCCATTGGTGCAGTCAACTGTCATTCAGCAGATTCAATACACATTATTAAGGATGCTACAAAAGATATATAATATTGAAAAGCATGAATTTAAGTGCAATCTAAATGTGTCTGTGAAGTGCTGTGAGAGGTATTAATTTATTTGGCCACAATTACATCAAGCTCTCCAATCTTACTCCTACTGCAAAGCCACTGACTTTTCCTCTTCAGCTGTGGTGTCTCCACCCTTGCTTGCCTTATACTGAACACCACATACTCACTGCACACAGGACAACAGCTTAGGATGGTAAGAGCATCAGCGCTTAGATCAGCAGTTCTCCACCCTTTTAATGCTGCAACCCCTTAATACTGTTCCTCATCTTGTGGTGACCCCCCCTCATAACATTATTTTTGTTGCTACTTCTTAACTGTAACTTTGCTACTGTTACGAATTGAATGTGACTATTAGATTGCACTTAAGTTTTCTACATGTCTGATATGCAATGCCCAAGTGGGTCACACAGATAGAGAACCACTGGCTTAGATGATAACTTTTTCATTACAAATCACAGGGTCACAAGCTTCTGTTAGGATAGTTGGAAAAGTAACCAGAAAACTAATTATAAGACACTAAAACTGAAATTGAATTTGAACTAGATACCTTGTTTGTATTATTTTTCTTTTCTTTCTTTCCTTTCTTTCTTTCTTTTTTTGTTCACTTGTATTATTTCATCCCAGCTCTTAGATACATTATCTCTCGTGAGATCAATAATACAGTATAATATTCAGTCATTTTATTGTAGACACTAATCTGGTTGTATAAACCTGGAGCCTTTGCCCAAGCCTTGATTTTTGTGTGTACAGTGTCCCTATAACACTTGAGCAAACACTTTTATCATGAGAGTCTTTCACTGGGACTATATAACTTCTCATTAGTGGCAACAAAAAATAAAGTTGAATAGATTTAGTTACAGGATAACCAAAACGTTGCTGCAACACCAGGAGTAGCTACACTGAGTGTTGAAGGAACCAGGGTTCTCTTAAGTTTTCATACATTTTTAAGATATCATAGAAACTCTTGTCTTGAAAAGTCAATTATGTGGTAATTTTAATATCCCTGCACATTTTACCAGTGTTTATAACTTGGAAGGAGTGACTATTATTAGCAAAAACATTTTAAAAATAAACACAGATTACATCAAAGTTTGCTACTGATTACAAATTATTAAAAAGCAATATTAAGTAATAAAATATTTATCACAGCAGTGAAGCCATTCCTAAAATAGCCACACACTATTTCTTAGCTGATGTGTCCCCTAGAGATTCTCAGTCTCTCATACATAGCAGACAGGCAAGAGACTGACTGAATTACTGAGTCAATATCATACATACTATCTAAAAATAAAGTCTAAAACTTTAAAACAACTTAAAATGATCAAGAAGTATATCCACACTCAAACAGGTATCAAAGTAGCTGTTGACCTAGTTTTTAAAATCTATTTTATTGTGTCCTTATATCTATTACACTTCTCCATGCCAATGCCTTCCAATATGCCAACATTAGGTAGGAGAGGCAGAAGGTTAGAGGAGAAAGGGGCCACAGACGTCTATAGGCTACTTCCTGCTGCTTAGAAACATATGGTTCCTCGAGGCAAGTTGAATCTTACTCGTCAGAATATCCAACAGTCAAAAAACAAACAAACAAACAAACAAACAAACAAAAAACAAAAAATCATTCATCTATCAATCCATCAATCCTGCAAATGCAGGAGTAGGATGAGCCAGTGGCAACAGGGGCAGCAGCAGCCACCACTGGCCCTCTTGGGGCTCTCTCATTTATACCCTCTCCAGAATTAAACAATCTGTAGCTACAAGGATCATGCCCCTGCTAGTGCAGGAGGGAAATCATAATCATCTGCTGTGATGCAGCCTCAACCCACACCTGGGATGAAAACAAACAGATATTCACATAACATAACTGACTTTTTAAAGAAACAAAAACTCTAAATAGTCTTATATTTTAAAGATAAATATGTATTATACATACACGCATATATGTATGCTATACATATATAAATACATATGTATGTTTGTTTCTGTGTATGGAATTTTGCACATGAATGCAGGTGCCCTTGGAGGTCAGGATTACAGAATCCCCATGGAGCTGTATTCCTAGGCAGTTATGAGGCAGCTGACTGAGGTGCTGAGAAGTGAACTTGGGTCCTCTGCGTGACTGATCTCAGTACATTAACCTCTGAGTCATCTCTTCAGCTCCTATCTTAATGTTTTATAGCATCATTTTCTTCAGTTCTCTCATCTCTTAACAGGACCACTTTATAGGATCATTCCTGTCCCAAAGCCTAGATTCAAATAGTTTTCTATATCTAACCATCATGATAATCTAAACAGAATTCTTCTCAAAAGCTGCTTTCATAAAAAAGTTACTTCTTTCCCATCATCCTCTGCTCCCGTGATTATAAGACTAGTATGTGAGTGGTGAATTTAGAATGTAAATTAACCATGACATTAAAAACACATACAAAATGCAATAAACTGCCAAGTTGTGTCCAATCTTTGGACAACAAAAACAGCAATTCATAATAGAAAAATAAGGAAAAGGAGGAGGAATGAGGAGGAAGGTAAGAACGAAGATGGAGGAAGAAGACGGCAAGGATGGGGAGGTTGCTCTTTGCTTACAGCATTAAAATTTTACCACTGTTTATATTATTACATTAACTAGTTCTCCCGTTAGACAGTTACCCATATCCAAACCTAAAACGATTGACACTGGACACTGTGCTGTCCAGTAGAACTTGCTGTGATATGGAAACACTCCATACTATTGACATTCCCACAGCAAGCTCCACAGCTACTAATCCCTTGACAGATAGGATACTGTGATAGACAAATAAATTTCTGCTTCATTTAAATTTCAATGTTTAATAGATAAATACATGTGGCTAGTGACTCTGAAATTAGAAAACATGCCTTAGGCTGAGGATAGCTTAGTGACAGAGACCTTCTCTAGCATGAACAGTGGATGTCCAGCATGCTGCAAAAGAAAGGGAGAGGGGACAGAATTGGTATCTGGTGTTTGAGAGTCTGTATAGCCAGGCACTGTTTCCTCACAACACTCTCAATAGTAAAGCCTTCACAACTTTCCTATAGATAGATGAGTAGATATAGATTAGATATAGATATTCTACTTTTTCTCCATTGGTGGGGTTCTCTCCCCAGTGTTTCCTGTCTATTCAAAGTATAGCCAATTGTGAGATCCAATTCAAGTCCCACCCCTTGCACAGATCTTCCCCCTCTAACTTTCTCTCTGCAGTTGCTCACTGGAGTCTGTCTTTTCCGCTGTGCCCCATATCTCTTTGCATGGCTCCTCACTTGGTTGCCAGGTTATTTTATTTCCTTGCTTTATTTAACCTCCTCTCTAGCCTCAAGATGAGGCAAGTTCCTTAAGAAGGAAACATTTATATTAATCTGCCCCTCAAGTGAGTTGTACAATGCTAAACAGACAACCAAGTAATACTTTTTTTTCCTGAGAGAAAAGCAATTACAATATTAAAATTACACACACACACACACACACACACACACACACATACACACATGATTCTATAGTTGAAGAGAAAGTCATGATTTTGTTTGACTCAAACATTTATGAGACTACAAATTAATCACCTAATTCAAGCTTCAGACAAAAATTTGTAGACGTTGACTTTGTATCTTCAAGAGGCATCTCACTTTACACTAAGAATTTTACTAAACCTTACAAATTTCACCCAAGAAAGAAAAATCCCCAGTCTGCTGTGAACCATTCAGGCTTGACTTTATGTCAGAGAAACTTAATTGGACTGTATTTTTTTAAGTCATACTTTACATTTTAAAAGAAAGTGCTGCCCCTCATGAAATGAGGTAGAAGATTTGTCACTTGGCTGACAGCTGAGTAAATACTGCAAAGTTAAATTTTTACATTAAGAGAAAAAGAGTTTATCGCAAAGTTATATGTGTTTCCCCCTGGGATCTCTCCATCCTGTTCCTGGTCAATTTTTTAACCAAATGAGGATTGACTCTAATTGAGAAATAGTGGGTGGGCCTAGGCCAGTTAAGAAAGGGGGCTGAGAAAGCCTGAGGAAACTGGCCAGCAAGCAGCTTGGTCCCTACTAAAGCTCCAAAGTCCAGCTTCCGGCCTTGAAGTCCCCTCCCACCCTGGCTTCCCTAGATGATGGGCAGAGCCATGGAAGTGTAAGATGGAATGACCTATCTGCACCATATCTCACTTCCACAAGTCTCTTTTGGTAGAGTCAACATTGTCTCACAACAACAGAGAAGCAACCTGGACCAGCCTGCTTGCCTATTTCTCTCACACTGGCACAAGTGAGTAATTCACAAACCTGTATCATTTACACGTTACATTGGGACACACTTCCACAAGTCTCTTTTGGTAGAGTCAACATTGTCTCACAACAACAGAGAAGCAACCTGGACCAGCCTGCTTGCCTATTTCTCTCACACTGGCACAAGTGAGTAATTCACAAACCTGTATCATTTACACGTTACATTGGGACACACTTGTTAATATCCACCATTTACATATGAATATTAGGAGCAGGTGTGTGCCTGGTTTAAAAGCCTTTAAAATGTTCACAGTTGTTTAATATGCCTATTGGCACACTAAGGGAATTGTCTATTTAAAAGTAATGTTCAGGGGAGTTCTTTGTCGTGTACGGGGTCTTCTGTCAAATTAAAAGTCACCCTCTAGTATATTTGTTTTCCCAGTTTGATTCTTTATGCATGACAGGTTTTCTTTATTTAGGAAAGCACAATACTTCCGGATTCTTATTATGACAAAAGATAGAGTCGTATTGTGGTAGTTAAGAAGAAAAGAGCCTCTAGGGAGAGCATGACGCTTGTATCTGGTTAATACAGTGTATTTTGAGCAACTTCCTTTAAAAAAAAACCCTTTTAAAAAAACTATAAAAATGGCAATTCCCCTGCCTTATGATTCTAAGTTGCTTCTCTGTTTAAATAGCAGATAAACAGGGGAGCACAGTAACATTTCAGTGAGCTGTGACATAAAAGGAAGAACATTAACAGACACAGGATTTTAAGTACTTTAAATTGAACTTCCGGGACTTCAAGCACACAGACACACACAGACACAGACACACACACACACACACACACACACACACACACACACACACACACACACAACACACACACCAAAAGCAGATCTGCACACTCTAGGGGTGCAGATCACATGACTCAAAAAAGGCTGAAAAGGTGGAAAGAACAGAGGCTCCAATCACTCCACCAAGTAGTGTGGCGCTGCCATTAACTTCTTCTATCGTGTAGAGGAGGTATATGTCTGACAAAGTTAGCAGATGGTGAAATCGATAGAACAGTAGACTTAAAGTCTCATTAACACGTGTGTATTGAAGAAATACAGAAGCTGTTTAGTGACCCATGTTGGAGATACATAAGGGGTTTACAAGTTCAGAAAATGAGGAAAATGCACCCCTGGAGTGTGTGCTAAATTACATTCTCAATACAGATATGTTGATTTAATGTGATGGGACACTGAATTCCATTTTGACATAAATTTCTTTAAAGAGTTGTTTGTTTTCCTCTCTACTCGCATCCCTCACAGCCAATGCTACTGCCACTGCCTGCCACTGCCAGAAGCCCATCTAATTCACATCACCAACAAAGCTGCTTTCTCCCTTGGTTTTGTTGTTGCTGTTTCTTTGTTTTTGTTTTCTTATTTAGGTGATATTGCTGAGTTGAATCCTGGCCGCCTGTGCTGTATCAGCTTTATCACTAACCCTTCTAAACAGCATTTGACAATGTGGATCACGTTCGCATTACTGACCTAAATGTTTGTATTTTCTCTGTTCTTTCCGAGGAAAGACCAAGGAGAATGAAGAAATAGGCCCCTGTTAGAAGGCTCGGTGGCCAAAAGCACTTGACACATGCCTGAATTCAGCCTCTGGGACACACACATTGGTAGAAAGAAAGATCCTGCTTTATTTCCCACTGTGAGCCTGGCCTTTAACGGCTGAGCCATCTCTCCAGCCTGAAAGATCCTACTTTACAGTTTGTACTCTGACCTCTACATGCATACTGTGGTACCTATACTCACCCACCTACAAAGACACAATGATGATGATGGTGGTGGTGATGGTGATGATGATGATAGCAAGAACAACTAATAATTTTAAAACCACATAAAGAAATGGGCTTTGAAGCCAATACATGCAAAGACATGATCAAAACAATGTAATTTATAACTAAAAAGTATACAAGGTCTAGAACTATACATGTTTTAAAGACATGTTTTACATATTTGGTAAATATGTAAAAATATGAATTGTAGTTAGGACTGACAAAACTAATTTTATAGCAGCTTCAAAATTTAAAATTCTTTGGGAAATGGAATCCAATTTAATCACTGGCATGGGCATATTCTCAGAGCTTTAGAAAATTCTATGTCAACTGGATTTAAATTCATTATCACTATTTAATGAGATAGGGATAAAGTCAACTTCTCTGGCAAGCTAAGAATAATGAAATAATACAATGAATTGGAAAAAAGGAAAAACACCATGAAAACTATAATAACACGCTGCTAGGGAAATGATATAAATTGAACCTCTAAGAATAAATAACCAAAAACACAAATAAATTATATGTACTGTAACGATCTTGGCTTCCTTGCACTATGAATAGATGACTGACAGTTCGTAAAACTAAATTAAATAATGCCATGTTTTCATTTCCTTCTTAATTCTTAATCAGGGAAAGGAGTTCATGCATGTCAGACACTTTGTTTTGTCATTCCAAAATCCCGATTTAGATTAAGAAGGTTTTGAAGCCCAAGGTAAGATGATTTTGCATCTCTGATACCACACAACCAATGGCAGCTATTGGAACTAGTTGAGGAGAGTTTCCAACATGAGTTTTAGAACTCATTCCAAAAAGGCGCGAGATGGCGAGGATCACAAGCACTCAGTTTCCTATATGGTTACATAAGAATTTGTTTTAGCATGTATAGGCTGGTTTTAGGCAGTGGGGATACGTGCCTCTTTGCACATTTATGTCCCTGCTTTCTGACACAGGTGACAAATTTGTTGATGGTATAATTTTCAGGAAGATAAAATAACTAACTACACTACAAATATACCCAGTTACAAATGCCATAGTCTCAGTTATACATCCAAGATATGGTTTTGAAAATTGTGCAGAAGAATATAATGTGACAAAGGCTCAGACTAAGTTAGCAAGATTAATACAAAGTATTAATGATTAAATTATTTACAAGGAAAATGGAAAGTTACACATTTTCATAAAAGTGATCCAGCTAAAGCTGCTCTCCACTGGAGAAAGTTAAACTCTTGCCCATTCTTATTTATTTATTATGAATATAGTAGTCAGCATGCATGTGCCCCTGCAGGCCAGAAGAGGGCATCAGATCACATTATAGATGGTTGTGAGCTACCATGTGGTTGCTGGGAATTAAACTCAGGACCTTTGGAGGAGCAGTCAGTGCCCTTAAGCTCTGAGCCATCTCTCCAGCCCATTTATAGTCTGCTTAAAAATACATTCTTGGCTCCCCAAAACTGTATTACTTTCCCTTTTTTTTTTTTTCCTGGTAAACCAAAATCTGAAGTTTCTTTCTTTTTTTTGGGGGGGGGGTAGTTTGATTTTTTGAGACAGAGTTTCTCTGTGTAGCCTTGGCTGTCCTGGACTTGCTTTGTAGACCAGGCTGTCCTCAAACTCACAGTAATCCACCTGCCTCTGCCTCTGCCTCTGCCTCTGCCTCCCAAGTGCTGGGATTAAAGGTATGCACCACCACTGCGTGGCTTTTGAGCTTTATTTTTCAAGCTCTTCCACTTTCTCTGCTATTTCTAAATGGGTGGCACTCACATTTCATGGGCATATCACTGCACCTAGTAAAGTATAATACACCATAACAAAAATTGACATTTTCTACCTCAAATAGTGACTACACAATGTTTCAAATTAAAACAGGTACCAATTAGCGGGTGAAAAAACTTCTAGGAAGACTGTGGCAGATTCTTCTCTTTTTCCTGGTTAAAAGGATATGAAAATGGAAAATTGTGGAGGTTTTTTGTTTTGTTTTGTTTTGTTTTTGAGAGTGAGAGGAGGAGTGGGCCGATCTGGACATTCAGTAATCTTCTCATTAACTCTGCTGTCACAGTATACAGTTGCGAAGGAGCCAAATATATCCACTTTAGCCTTTGTGATTAGGGGGTGGGATGGGAGGACAAGAGATTTCACACATAGCAAAGAAGACCATGGAGCTGATGTTAGGTTAGCCTGAAATTCACAGGAAAGCGCTGGAAAGAAGATCTAAATATTAACTAAGTCAACGCAGGTCTGGCTACAATGAGGATACCCTCTGTGCATCTAAGCCACACATTAAATTCATGCCTGAAAGATTTCCTGGACCACAGTGCTCGGTGCTTGTATGAGTAATAAAAATTTAAACAAGGAACAAGCCTGGCAGGACAAAACACCCCCAATATCACAACACCTGGAGAATGTCAGATTTGGGGCCCCCCTGGGTGAGGGGCTAAAATCTTGATCTACAACTAAGCTACATGCCCAGCCCTGTCACCGCTGCTTAACCACGTCAAACTAGATAACTAATAGAGAAACAGTAACAGAAAACATCATCGTGCCCGCCCACATACACACACATACTTTGGCTTTGTTTCTAAAAGGGACGTTCTGTCTACACTCTGTTTTGAGATATCATTAACTTGAAATAAGCCCCACACAGAGGCAAACAGGCTGCACATATCATAGTGGATTAAATTAGATTTAAATATAGTGGCTAACTTTATATTCATGGAATCACCTGCATTGCCTCAGTCAAGACTCCTCAGCAATATGACATCTGTAAACCTAAAAACATAACATCAAACAACCACAGAGTAATTTCCATATTCATGGGGATATCAGTCACATCATCAGTGGGTTTTTTTCCTTAATAATTAACTATTGAATTTACTGAATCTGTATGACAAACCAAGGCTCTGAAGGTAGCTTGCTATCACTTAATATGTAAGCATGAATCTATAATTACTTTAGAGTTAGGATGTGATTACGATAAGGTCATTGGTAAAAACTGTGTGCTGCCTCTTAACTAACACAGAACTGCTAGTTATATGAACTGAACTTCCCTGGTTGCAATCCCAACACTCTAATTTTCACTTCAATAATTAACACGTGATAGTTATTATCTGTGTAATAATTTGTTTTTTAATTAAAAGCAGAAAAACCAAAATTGGCGATAGAAACTATTTCAGCTACAATAACTGAAAATAACAAGTATATTTTGGACTTTTAAAACGACAAAGATCACAGTTGAGACCAAACTTTTAAAAATATTTTGATCCACTATATAAATATTAGGATCATGTTGGCAGCCTTTCATACAAAGTCCTAATAATAACAGTTGTTATAATAAGTATTTATATAGCAATTTTCATAAGACCAGCCTTTGAACAAATAAATAAAACTGACTACACACTTCCTATCTAGAATCTGCACATTATAGAAGATAGTTTATAGAATACTAAAACCAAATATATCTGTTTTGATAGCAGTTCTTCAAAAATAATTTTAATATTCTTAGTAGAGAAACACAGATATTCTATTTGTAATAACTGTTGGAAAGGTTGCGTATCTTTTTTTTAACCTTTATATGTATGGATGTTTTCCCTGCCTGTGTGTCAGGGTACTACATGTATACCTGGTGTCCACACAGAAGACAGCATCCAATCCCCTAAGACTGCAGTTACAGATGGCTGTGAGGCAACCAGGTGGTGCTGAGAATTGAACCCAGTTCTCTAGAAGAGCAGTCAGTGCTCTTAACCACTGAGCCATCTATCCTAGGCTGTACATTTTTGCAAACAAGCTGTAGTCAAAAGTGCAAAGGCTGGGGATCTCTTTAGTATCATACTAAGGGGTGGCCTGGAATAGAGTGGTGGGGCTCTAATCAAAATTTTCACTATAATCCAGTCCTATCCACAATAGTCTTAAGAAATACTTTCCAGCTTCTATAGTAGCACCAATTGGGTCTCGGCACACAAGATGAGATAACGTCTTCTTTGAGTTAAGGTAGGAAATACATCTTGTCTGTGATGTATTTTAGATTCTTCCAGCACAGGACAAACATTTGCAAAAAAAAAAAAAAAACAAAAAACAAAAAAAAAAACCAACCCTTCTCCTATTTGAACTTATTAATAGCTTAGTTTCTCTTTTCCCATCTACTTTTCTGTGTGTGTGTGTGTGTGTGTGTGTGTGTGTGTGTGTGTGTGTGTGTATGTGTGTATGTGTGTGTGTGTGTGTGAGCACACACATATTCTGTACAGGTATATATGAAAAGTCAAGGGCATGTGTTCACACATATATGCAGAATCCAGGAGCTCAGCCTTGGGTGTTGTTCCTGGGAACCCCCCACCTTGTCTTTTGAATCAGAGGCCTAGGATTGGATTACTAGGCTGGGAGAGCTGGCCAGCAGCTCCAAGGACCCACTTGTCTCTGCCTGTAATGTACTAAGATTACAAGTGTGCGCCATCACTCCTAGCTTCTCACAACTAGGATTAACTATCTCTCCAGATCCCATTTTCCAAGTCATAATGTCCCCTCTGTCATCTCAGGTACATACGGGAGCCTCTCCTCCTCTGTTAGCGAGGCCTGCACAAAGCCATCTCTATTCCTCTGTGTCCTACACAGTCCTCAGCATTGCCTGCAGACACCTTCCCTACATAGTTTGCTTTGACTTTTTAAAAAAGCTCAGTCAATGCCTCTGCCTTCCACACTGAAACACTATATAGCAATGTTGGCAGATGGCCCTAGTGCTGCACTTACTACCCTGTTTGGATAGCTTGAAGATTCAAGAATATTGAAAGCAAAGTGCTAAGGGAGGAAAGAGGAGGAAGAGGACAAAGGGGAGGAAGAGGAGGAGCAGGAGGAGCAGCAGCAGCTGGAATTGAGACGGGATTGGATGTGGAAGTGGTGCAAACAGTGTAATCAATGACATCTAAACGTCTGCTTGGGTAACTAGGCAAGACTAACCAAACAAAGGAACACAGTGAGCGGCACACTTTGGGGTTCTGCACGTCTGAAAAGGAGAATTACCAACTTCTAGGTCCAGAAAGAAGTTAGACATAATGACTTAGGGCAGGGAGAGAGATGAAGAAACAAGTCATCACCGATTAGCCGCAGGGACCAGGGAAAGGAGAACGTGAAGAGAGATGACATCTCAGGGACAGATATCTGGAAAGCTAGTTAAGTCTTGAGCAAAGAGAAGAAAGGGGATGGTGAAAGAAGGAAAGAAATGGCCAAGCGTAGCAATAGAACTGTGAGCATGTGACCAGCCCAGAGATGAGAAGAACTGAGGAAGATGTCTGTGCAACACAGTAAAGAAGAGGGCAACAAAGACTGGCAAGAGGAAACCAGCACAGTTATGAATGATCGTCATTACGGCAAGACTGTGCTTGAAGCAGAGGCTGGACGGCCATGCACTCAGGCCAACGGGAAAGGGCAGTAGTGCCAGGGTAATGGGAACTGAAGTTGTTTGAGGGGTTCGGCTGTACCAGACAACATGCATGAATGTTACAAACACTGTGTCCTGGTGGATTCAGAAGACCCTAAAGCACACAACAGGTGGCCTGGATCACTAACAGTTGTAGAACTTAACAACAATATTAGCTCAAATTCACAGCACTAAAACCATTCAACAGCAATACAACAGCCGGTTCACTTGGTGGCCTTCTAGAGGGACCAGAGTCCAACAGAAACAACTTAATACATCAAAGTTGGCCATTAAAAGAAATTTCACACGAAGTGCATTGCAACATCCAATCTCAACTTCACATGTGAGCGGTAGCCAGAGAGCCCTTAAGTAACTTTGAGGAACTAAAATCAACTAGGGGCTGACTTTCTAGACAAGTGTATGCTAGAGCCAAACCTTCAGAAAGGAAATTGGGTGGTGTGCTCCTGTGGTTCACACACAGAGGGAAGGCGGGCCTAAGTGAAGTGATTTCTCTCACTGTTAAACAAAAATGCTAGTGATTTCACACCTGAGAATCCACATGTAAAGAAAGCATCAAGGGCCTAAAGACAAACCGTCCCTGGAGAAATAAAGTTGGTATTTACCACATTCAAAGCTCAGCACTGTGGTCCAAAGGAATGGGTGTGAGAGGGGTGTCCTTTATTTTCTATTTTAATATCACACCAAAGGAAAACACAGAGTGATTACATCATCAAGAACTGTAGTTACACCGTGCTTATCCTCAGGATGGGACAGATACCACTGTAAATATAATTTCCCTGAAATACAAACATCTAAAACTGGAAAATCATTCCATTTTAATAATGCCCTCCGATAGGAAGCTTTCGCAAGTGTGTAAGCTACGTTTATCCTTTGGAGCGTTTCACTACTAAATGCACCTTAAAGAGATAATTTTTAAACTATGACTCTGCTATCTGAGGTCCCAGATGCTAAAATTATACAAGTACAGAACACTGGCCACTGCATAAGGTCAACCACGCCTCTTTTATCCACTTATTCAGTCTGCCTACTCACTAACAGTGTTTAAATGAAGTTCACAGAAAGAAAAGAAACTCTCAAGTATTTTTTTTAAAAGAAATAATTAAGAAAAGGAGAGGCAAAAATTAAACTAGAAAATCAAGGCTACAGCAGGCAACTGCAATGAGCTCAGGGCTCCTGGCAACTGCAAATGGGTCCAGAGATCCCTGGCTGCCAAAACAAACAGAAAATACAGAAATTTGTTAAGTCACTATTTAGTGTCAATTACAAATGAAGAGAAAAGGCAAAATGCTAGAAGCATATGTAATGTACAGAATAACACTATAAATAACACTTATAACACATATGTGCCTATAAGTAGTTTTAATGTATTAACATTTTCTGGGCGGCAAACAGGAACTGGTAGTTGCTCAGGGATGTGGTACTTGAAATGTAAGAGACATCTCCTATTACAGCATTCTTGACCTATGATAGCTATGTTTTTCTTTCAGGAAACTTTCATTATTTTAAAATATAAAAGTCTAACAGGATGCATGATTTATAATCCTATACTTTAGAAATGTAAAGGAAAAAAAAAAGAAATGTGATATAAAAAGAGTAGTGAAGAATTTCCTATAGGTTACCATTTAAAGTGTACGTTACAAAGCCCAGCCAGGCTTCAGCATGCACAGTTTCTATGCCAGTGACTATAACTAAGCAGAGATGAGAAATAATCAGAAACCCAAACAACAACAAAATAATCCCAATTGCATCATTGCATAAATAATACACTATGGAAAACTGTACATTCTCAGCTCCAAAGAGCTACGTTAGATTTTGAATATAAAAAATAAGCTAAACATAAAGAAGTGAGAGTTTTTAATGAACTTGCCACAAAAGAGCTACCATGCAAGATCTTGTTAATCTTCTTAAAACTTAAAGATAGGCCACACTAGGAGCTCAGGTATGACACTTCATAACATCATGGAGAGAAAGGAGACAGAGATTCAGAGAGAACAAATTAAAAAGAAGAGGAAATAAGAGATATTTTTGGTTTTAGTAATTCTAGACCAGATGAAATCTTTATGAGAAATAAAAAACTACACCCATACAAAAACCCATGCACAAATGTTCACAGTGAGATTATTAATAAACGACCAAATAAATGGAAAGGACCCAAACTACCATCAGCCAACAGAGACATATAAAATGGTAACTATACATAAAACGAAATACTCTCTATTGAGAAAGGAAACACCAACTCAAACTACAAAATGGGCCAACCTTAGAACCATAATGTTAAATGAAAAAGCCAGTCCAAAAAAGACTATAAATCGCATGATTGCATTCATTCACAACAGCCAGAATGGTAAAACTATAGAAGTAAAGGGCAACTTGTCAGGCTTTGAGCCTGGAGGAGTTATGGCCTTCAGTGGCCAATTGCTAGAAGGTATCAGGTTTCTCTGTGGACTGAGATTAGGTTCTAGACAGACTGTGGCGATAGCACACAACTGTGAGTACACAGGCATCCCATGATATTTAGAAAGGAAGGCCAGGTCAGGTCTACCTACGTCCTCCTTCCAGGTTATCACAATCCCAAAGTGGCTCAGGTCGTTTACTTAAAATGAGGTAATGCTTGCATATAACCTGTGCTCACCCCTCCCCCACAATTCGGTTTAAGTGTCTGTAGCTTGCTCATGATACTGAACACAAAGTAAATGCCACCTACATAGCTGGCACATTGTCTTGTTAACGGAACGATGCGGTGAGGGTTATTTTTGTTGTTGTTCTTGTCTGGCTGATTGGTTTTGTTTTGTGTTTGTTTTTCTAATTGTTTCCCATCTCTGGTTAATTATATCCACTGATCCAGAAGCTATGGATACGCAGGGCAGACTGTGCTTTGTAATGACAGGATTTATATGGGTAACCTATAGGAAATACATAAAATAATAACACAAGACGCTCTTCCACTGTTTTTATGATTCGGCTTTCTCTTATCTTTTCCATACATTACAGCTTCTGACCAAGATTGTCAGGGGCACTATGCTATTCTAGCTGGGCCTCTGTAGGGGATTAGCACAGTGGTTCACAGTGGCCTGTAATCTCAGCATTTAGGGAGGCTGAAGCAGAATTGGAGGCCAGCAAGGCTACATAATGATTACGAGCTTAGAGAGGAAGGGAGGCCTGGGAGAGAGCTGAGGGAAAGAGGGAGGGAGGCAGGAGGGAAAGAAGGAGGGAGAGAAAAAAAAAAGAGTCTTCAACTGTTACCTACATACTCTCCCCAAGAGTGAACACCAGCCCGCACCAAAGGACTCACACAAAGTGACAGCCTACCATCCCACCTGCAGGGGCCCCAGGAAGAGTAGGACTTCTCCAGGTCTTCTCCTTAGTGCACAATATTTCTGAGTGGCAGCAATGTTGAGACTGAACTAAAATAAATAATAGAGCAAAGTCCTCATGCCTCTTTATTCGCTGTGTGAATTCCTGAGTTCTCGGTGACCTCAAAGGTCGCACTACCACAAAACCCACGCCTGGCTGTGCCTGCCCTATACTCCACCCACCTGCACGGATGCTGCAATTCTGTGGCACATCCTGGAGTTGCCTTGAAGATGGCAGGACAAGGGCAGTTCCTTTGGGCCATGAGTTCTGATTATTCGGATGCTCTGTTCTGCCCAGCTACACAGTTGGGTATCTCTGACAAATGGAATACGTCTACCTGCTCATCAAGCAGAAGACCTTCCCACCTTGGAGTCAAAGACAACACTAACAAACACCGAAAACACAACACACGCAGGTAATGATTAGTCCATTCTGGGCAAGCAGTAAAACCCAGCTTTCAAATATTTTCTGTGTCCCACGGTTGATTGAAACTAGTTTTTTTAAAAAAACTTATCACACCAAAGCCTAAGGGGGGGAAAAAAGGAAAACTATTCTAACAGATCACCAAAAATATCCAGTCAATTCATCAAAGAGAACTCAAAAGAATATTGATGCGGCACAGCTCATTAAAAGGTAAACATACTGCTTTCCCTTTGGATGGCAATTCCAGTGACCATTTGAAAAACAGATAAGCTCACCATGACACTGCACTACTACAAAGCAATGGGCAATGCAGGACTATGCTTCTGAGGAAAATATTTTGTGGACAAAATACAGAATCAATTATATATATAAACACACACACACAATTTCTTTACTACTTAGGAAATAGACTATTTGACAACAAATAAAAGAATAAAACATACATATTTTAAATTTACTTTTAAAATGCCTCATTTATAAATACACAGTGAAACATTGGCACAACACTAAATTATTCTATATATTAGTGGTCTAGAAACTTCTTTGTAGAGCCAACAAGATATCTTGCCACAAAAGCCTGAGGACCAGAATTCAACTTGGAAACCCACCCAAAAAGCTAAACATGGTAATTTAGCAGCCTGGCAACAAGACGGAAAGAAAAGACAGGAGAACTGCTTAAGGGCCGGCTGGCCTGGAGGACACAGAATAGGAAAAATGACAAGAGAGATGCTGACTCAAAAACAAGGTGAAAGGAGAAAACTAACGCCTGAAAGTTGTCTTCTGACCTCCACATGCACACTGTGGCATGGGCATGAGTATACACACACACACACACACACACACACACAGAGAGAGAGAGAGAGAGAGAGAGAGAGAGAGAGAGAGAGAGAGAGAGAGAGAGAGAGGGAGGATATTTTTAATTAAAAGAAAATACTACGTAAAGGTTTCAGAACATAAAATGAAATGCATCCTTAAACAGCATCTCAAACACTTGTGATCATGCTATGTTCCTGTTAGCAAGATGTGGGAAAGATAAAGACTGTCACAGAGGAGGGAGGTAAGCAGAGTGCTTCCAAAACTGCTACACTCCCTTGTTAAGAAGGATCATTTAAAGGCCTCAGAACACAGGAGTCAGCTTGTTAACACTTCACGCCTCTTTTTCTGGAATTTCTGGGGATAAATTAGTTAAGAGGAGGACCGTACATCGTCATATTGTCTGGACATTCTCTTGCTTTCTAGAAGTTCTATGGGGAATGGGAGATGGCACTCCCCAGGATAATTCACAAAGGGCTCTGAGATCTATCCTGTTGGATCTCCTTATATTTAGAAAGGTTTTTATTTGTTGGTTTGGGGATTTGGGGGCCTGACCCCAGCGCCTTGTGTGTGCTAGGCAAGCATTCCATCACTGCTACACTCTAAACTCACAAGTGTTTGTTCACTATTATAGCACAAAGCACAGACTGTGTACAACCAAAATGCCAGGTGGTAAGGGAGAGAATTCATTCATTTTTCTCACAGTTCCAAGGGGCAACACTTTGCTTGTTTTCATAGAGAATGAAATTGGGTGAAAACTAAGCTGTGTGTGTGTGTGTGTGTGTGTGTGTGTGTGTGTGTGTGTGTGTGTGTGTGTGTGACAATTTTGTTTAGCTGTGGATTCTCTGAAAGCTGGCAGTGCTCACAGAAAGCACAGACTTGGGGAGACACAGTTCTGAATACCCTCCCTGAGGCTTCCCAGGGCCTCTTAGGATAGAACCTGAGCATTTTCGGAAGGACTTTCAGTTTCTTAAAAGATGGCTCAGCCAAGGCTAGCCTTGCTGCAGCTCGGAAGAGGAAGGCCTGTTCCCCACCACCACCACCACCACCACACACACACACACACACACACACTCACCCTGCAGTTTCCTTCTCCTCGGAGCCATAAAGCTTAGGACATTGTTGTCTTTCCAATGGCAGCTAGAACATCATTTCAAACAAACAAAGAAAAAGACTTTGATTTAACCAAAATGAAAAGGCAGCAAGCAAGGGGATAACAATCAGGATATAATATGAATAAATTATAATATGTAAAGAGAGAGAGAGAGAGAGAGAGAGAGAGAGAGAAAAGGAAAAAGCAGACAGAGCCAAAATGTGCGTTCTCTCTCTCTCTCTCTCTCTCTCTCTCTCTCTCTCTCTCTCTCTCTCTCTCTCTCTCTCTCTCTCACACACACACACACACACACACACACACACATTATTCCTCTTTGACTCCTTTCTCTCGATCCACGTTGAGCATGTTAATATCTCCCATAATGCATAACCTTCAGAACTGGCAATCAGAGTTCACTTTGCCCTAAAATTCCCAAAACTGTCATCCATCTTCCAACAGCACACTCTACCCTAGCAGGTGTACCCTAAATAACATGAATACATTATATTTAAAGTGCTCTTTCAGGTGAAATGATCTTTGCAACATCTAAATCATGTCACGACCAATGCAGAAGCGAAGTTTCAGGCCAGATGAGGAGTGCTGTGATTACCAAGACACATCTGCTCTGGGTTGAAAGCCACCATGAAGAACTCATCAGCATCAAGAATTAGCCTGTGAGCTTAAGTACCACATGGCAAGTGCACTTAGGATGCAGTGCCCTGCTCCCTTAATGGAGACAGTGCTGACACCACGTGACTCGGTGTGGTTGCTGTTTAGGAGCAGTGAGGGATTCCATGGAGGCAGCCTGTGCAGCTTCCAGAGACCAGAAATGCTCCTCAGTCAGTGTACTCTGATGATTAGTTAGAATGGCCGTGTTTTATATACTCTTCTGTCTGCATTCTGTGTTTTAAAACAAGCAAGCCAGGCAGGATGGTTCACATCTATCACCTAGGTGCATGGGAGAACGAGGCAGACGCATCACCACAAGTTTAAGACCAGGATGGGATACAAAGGGAAATCCTGGGTAGGTTTTGCTGTTTGTTTGCTTTTAAAGTACAGACTAGAGAACACTGGGGGAAAAACTCTTGCATGAGGATCAGAGTTCCAATCGGATCCCTAACACCCATGTCAACACCATGCAGGCTTGCCAGCCTGCTCAGGAGGTGGAGACAGGAGATCCCCAGAGCAAGCTGGCTAACAATAATAGCCAAAGTGCAGAGCTCTGGGTTCAAGAAGAACCAGGCTCAATGTATAAAGTAGACTGAAATAAATAAAAACACACTCTACTAATATCTGGCCTCTATACACATGCATCTAATCACTACAAAGGCACATTTGCTCACAACATACACACACATGCACACACATAGACACACACAAACACACACGTTCACATATACACACAAGCATAATATATTAAATATGCCTGTGAGAAAACAAAATAAAAATAGTATTGATGGCCGTCCTTCAAAAATGCAACTCCTGTCAATAATCATGTGTGTGTACATATGAAGAGAGTTACCAATTCCGTCTCCAATTTTCATACACCTGGAAATCATGACTCAATTTAACACTTGTAGAACCTTGTTTCCATAGCCTAAAGGTTCATGCTATTTTAAAAGTAAAGAGTCCAAACAGGTTAGGATTAGTTTATTCTGTCTTTAGCTTCAGACACCCCACGCCCACAGGCCCCAGGGCAGACCATGCTCCTCTACAGCACGTGCTACCAACCATAAATCATGTGATCAATAACCCACAGACGCCAGAAGTCTTGAGTGGAAACTGAGATTCATTAAACAGTAAGAAGTGCTAGTCAGGACATGCCAACTGAAATTAAACCAACACTCACTTTAGGTAATGAGTTAGTAAGACGGACAGTCAAGTTCAGGGGGCCATGCAGAATGAAAACACTTTTCACAAGGCATGACTGTTGAGGGGAAAAGTCAAAGAATGAACGAGGGAGGTGATAGAGGAAGAAGGAGAAGGAAGAGGAGGAGGAGGAGGAGGAGAAGAAGAAGAAGAACAAGAAGAAGAAGAAGAAGAAGAAGAAGAAGAAGAAGAAGAAGAACAAGAACAAGAACAAGAACAAGAAGAAGAACAAGAACAAGAAGAACAAGAACAAGAACAAGAACAAGAACAAGAACAAGAACAAGAACAAGAACAAGAACAAGAACAAGAACAAGAACAAGAACAAGAACAAGAACAAGAACAAGAACAAGAACAAGAAGAAGCATTAAAAGTTGAAGCTCTAATGAACCGTAATGGTCAGAACTTCCAAAGAACTGAGCTCTGTGGAGAGACTTCTAGCATAGACACCAATAATTTCAAGTCGATGTTTGGAGGTCACATGTGTAAAAAAAATAGGTCGAGACGTGTGGCTCGGTGGCAGAAATGGGGATTAACATACATATGTTTCTGGATTTGACACCTGGTGTCAACTCTTTATAGAGCGGTAGAAGGCTGTGTCACTCCCTCCTAGGGCTAAAATCATAAAAGAATACTACAAGGATTTAGATTTCAAATGAAGTGTGCACTGACACAAGATGTAAGAGATGAGTAAAAGCAGGTTAAAAGTCTTGTTTACAGACTGAACATAGGATTCTGGGCATCTTCACGTTAATCAACTTTCACAGCAACACTGTCAAAACAGCCAGGAGGGAGAAACAACCCAACATCCACCAGCAGATGAACAGATAAGTAAAATCTGTCATATGCATATTAGAACCAAATCCACACAGAAAGAGGAAGGAAATTCTGACATAACCTAGATAAACTTTAAGGACACAGTGGTGAGTAATAAATAAACTAGCTGCAAAAAAAAAAAAATCACTCTATGTTTTCTTTTATAAGATGGACTTCCTGCAGCCACAACAGTTACAGGGTCTAATGGGAGTCTCCAGGTGCTAGCATCAAAGGACATACTGTTTAAATGGGGAGAGAGTTTCTGCTGTGGATGATGAGAAAGTTCTAGAAACAGATGTGTAGCACAGTTAATATACTCAATGCCATTGAAATGTGTATTAAATGGTTAAAATTCCATATTTTATGCATTTAACCCAGTTTATTAAATAGACATGATAGTGAACCCCTATAATCTGCAAATGCTGCTGAAAGCTTCATAGGGCAAAGCCCATGGATTACTGACCCCATCTTAAGGAGAGTTCAGGTATTTGTTGAGATGGTTTTTGCAGTGCCATGGTAAAATAACCAAAAGATGACAAATAATGCACAGGTTTAGTTATGTAAATCTGGGGTGTTTTTTTTTTTTTAAAGTGAGCTTTCACTACTTAGCATATCTTTTAATTAAGAACTTTCCAAGTCTATATTTGCTTTTCTTTGAAAATTCTTTGAAAATTCAAAGTGTTGAACATTACTTACTGGTCACAGTTGGGCTTGAGTTTCTGTCATAGAGTACTAAAACAACGCCTGGAAAGAAATGGTTGCTCACTCCAAGATCAAGTGATCTTCATATAGAGAAGGTGAAATATATTATATTCAAATGTTGTAGAGAAAGCAAAATAACTTCAGGCAAGGTGTGTGCATAGGTTTTGTTCCACGGAATGGATATGCATTCTGGCTAATAGCAGAGCACTAAAGGACAAGAGAAAAAGGTCCAGGGCAAGTGGATTCTGATGATTTTTATTATGTTACCTCACAAATTTGGAAGCTTTTTCCCTGACCACAAACACACCAATCTATCGCTGTCAGCCTCGCAGCTTCTCAACAGTCTCCTTTGAGAAATCTGGGTAAATTCTACTGCAATGATTTTAGATCAGTAACTGTGATAAGCCCAAAACAAGCAAAATGCATTGCAACAAAGTCCACAGTTTCAATTCTGATCACTCAGTCAATAAGTCACAGGAATCAAATACGCAAATAAACACCACACAGATTATCCTATCAAATTTCTCTATGGAAAATTTGCACCATAAAATCTGACTCTAAGTAGTCTAATTGGGCAGCTTTCCATATGCCAAGTGGACCGCAGGGATATCTGAAAGATGTGATGACTGTGGAAGGTGAATTTTTAACAAGTCAACTCTGCGTTCCTTCCTGTGGGCCCAGCACACGGGAAGATGACTGAGACTATTTTATATTAATCTTGTGAGCCAAGCTTGGTGCTTATATCATCCCTTGCTCTTTGTACGTCTTCCATGCATGAACTCCAACTGGATCTGCATCCTAATATTTCTTTAGGATCTTTATTGCTGGTCCAAGCCTTTAATCCTAGGAGTCATTGCACTTCCTTCATTTGTATTTTAAACAATGATGTGGATCCCGAAGTTTCAGAAGCACTATTTTCTGTCAAGTGCTTATGCTTTCCTAAAAGGGATCTATCAGCCCTAATTCTCCCTCCATATATTCATGACATGTTGGCTACACTGTTAGAAACTATCTATACCTAATGCTTCATCAAATACAGCCTTTACGTCTGAGTTTCATCGCTTTCTACTCTCCTTGAAGCTGGGACTCCTGATACTACATTATAAAGCCTGCAGGACAGCTCTTCTATAGGGCTGGCAGATGTGCCAAAGTGAGGACCAATTCACAAGCAGTCCTTACTGTGCCCAGCCCTGGACCTCCCTCCACTCACTCTGCTGAGCATCCTCATAACCACCCTTCTTGTCTTGTCTTCCAAACTAGAATTTTGGAACTCATCTCCAGTACTTCCCTCCTTTTCCTTCAGACAGCCTAAGTCACCAAATCTTAGCGGCTCTTGTGTAACAAAGCTAAATGCCAAACCCTGTACTGTTTTCCTAACAGTTCCATCTAGTTGTTCATGGACTTTTGGTTAGACTCTTAGTAACACCCTTATGGTGGTTGAAATGATAACGGCCCACACAGATCCTTGTATTTCTGTGCTTGGTTACAGTGGGTGGAACTCTTTGGGAAGGACTAGGAGGTTTGGTCTTGTTGAAGAAGCTGTGTCACTAAGGGCAGGCTTTAAAGTCTCAAAGCCTCTGTCATTTTCAATACTGTACCCCCAACCCCCTACCACTTCTTTATGCTTATGGATCCAGACTCGAGCTCAGGGACCATGACTGCCTACCTCCTGCCAAGCTACCTGCCATGATGGTCTGAAATTATAAGCCCCCATTTCTCTTCTGTAAGGCACCTTGGCCATAGGATCTCAACACAGCAATACGAAAGTAACTGAGGTGTAAGTTGTCACCAAATATGTAGAATTTTCCATGTTGAATTTTGGAAGAATATGGAAGGCTTTGGGACTATAGACTAAAACAGTGGTTAAACACTGTAAGCAGTACTCAAATGGGCCACCCTCGTAGAAGCATGAGAGACAGTGCGGAGAGCAATGTGGATTCTGGGGATCCAGCTAAAGAGGCTTCAGAGGGGAACAATGTTAGCAAGTAGGCTAGAACATTTTTATAATATTTTGGCAAAGCAAACAAACAAACAAACAAACCCCAAAACACCCATGTGACTATTGTTTACCCTTGTCTTAAAAAAAAAATCTGCTTGAAGCTAAATTGAAGAATTTTAGAGTAATTTCATTAGCAAAACAGATTTTAAGACAGCCTCATATTGATTCTGTTGCTTGCTAATTAGTGATCATTTAGATGCGGACCAACAATGAAAAAGAGCAAGTGTGGCAAGACAACCAACCAAACAAACAAACAAAAAACCCACCAGAAACTGTATATAAAATAGAATAGAGTGCTAGTGCCCTCAGGATGAGGCCCCACCTAATTAGTTCTGGAACTTGGGAAACAAGAAGGCTCCTACTAAAAAGTTCATGCAAATATATTTCAAGGAAGGGGCCAGGCTCCTCCCAAGGCAGTCAGCAGCAGTAGGCAGCATCCACCAGATTGCTGTCTTTACAGTCATGAAGGATTCAGGACTAAAGGGGTTGTGGAATTTTTCTCTGAGGTTAAGGAAAGCTGCTGAGGCTGGCCATGTGGGAGGGAAGTCCTTGCTCCAAGATCTGAAGAGGACGCTGTGTGAAGCTGTGAAGTTGAAGCCTGGATTGTGTGATAGATTCCAGAAGCCTTGGGATGTCCAACAGGGAGAGAAGCACTTGTAGAGTTGAACCAGCCAAGCAGAGTGTGTTACAGTCAGCAAAGCTGGAGGGGCAGAGAGAGCCACAGAGGCCCTTTGACTTCAGACATGGAGCTGCAGGATTTGGAGTCGGCCCTGCTGGGTTTCAGTCTTGCTTTGATCCAATATTTCCTCACTATGCCACTGTTCTGCCCTTTTGGAATGGCGGTGTATATTCTGTGCCATTGGGCGCTGGAAGAATGTAATTCACTTTCTGAATTTACAGGGAGCTACAATTAAGAGATTGCCTTGAGTCTCAGAAGAAACGTCGACTTTTAAACTGGGTTGAGACTGGGCAAGACTATGGAGACTTTCGAAGTTAGACTAAGTGCATTTTTGCATTTAATACATGACTACAAGCCTATGGGAGGCTGGGAGTGGAATATGGCAGTTAGAATAGGAACGGCCAGCAAACTCACATATTTGAATACTTGGTCTCCAGGTAATGAAAATGTTTGGGAAGGATCAGGGGGCGTGGCCTTGTTAGAGGATTATGTCACTGGGGCAGGCTTTGAGGTTTCAAAAGCCCGTGAAATTCCCAGTGTTCCTCTCTGTCTGGGCTTACTCCCTGTGGATCAGATGCAAGTTGTCTGCTATTATTCCAGCACTATGCCCGCTTGCCTGCTGCCATGCTCCTTGTCATAACGATCTTGGACTCACCCTCTGAAAGTATGAGTCCCCAATAAACTCATTCCTCAATAAGACACCTTGGTTATGGTCTAGGACCACAGCAATAGAAAAGCAATTTAGCCAGCCCTCATGTCAAGTGCCTTCATCCCTTCTATACACTACTGTTTCTAAGATGATGCTTAGTGTAACTTTCCTAAAGCACAATGGTACCCTACTTCAAGACCTTCAGTAATGCCCAAAGCCTCAAAACAACCAACTTTAAATTCTCTGACAACATCTCAGAATCTTGGGTTGTTTGACCTAATTCTTTCTATTATTTTTCCAATATGTTCTTTTCACAGACACTCAATGGACAAACACTAGCTTCTTCCCATTCCCAACCCACTCAGAAAGATTGCTCTCATCCTCACTGCTCCTGTCCTCCTTGCCTGCACCCCCCCCCCACCCCTTAGAAGCCAACAGTAAGCCTTCACCAGCTTGCCAGTTTTTCCAACTAGAAACAAGGTCCCTCAGATCTGAGTGCCATTAGGGCTTTGGTTCTGTCTCTCGGTATTCACTTCATTCTATTGGTTTTCTCTCACATACTCAAAGATAAACTTTTATCTGCTCTTTCAAATGCCAGCGTTTACTAAAAGCTCCGTGGATTTTTTTTTTCCTTTTCTCGGTCTTTCTACGTCTTAACAAATGTAATGCACTGTCCTCAAGAGCTCTGTAAAAGCTTGTTATTGAGCGAAAGGAATGAATTCCATAATTTTTTAAAGAAAGAAAGACATGGAAAACTTTAGAATCTCTAAAACACTGACAAAAGAAAAGACTGGAGTGGAAATATTTAAAAATGAGTAGTTTTTCGACTTCACAGTTCCAGTGCTCTAGGGTTGCATTGTTCACGTAGCTGAAAGAAGGAGGCCCTTTGCCCTCACTAACTCTGAGGGGAGGTGATCAAACTAAGAGCAACCTTCCCAGTGTGCTAAAAGGTGTTCTGTCACAAGCTAAAATTGAACAAAGTAATTAGAATCATTTAAATTCACTTACAAAATAGCTTTATGGAGGGGTGAAGAGACGGCACAGCAGTTGAGAGCACTGGACGCTCTTCTGAAAGCATGAGTTCAATTCCCAGCACCCACATGGGGCCCAATAAC
The DNA here is from genome assembly GCF_964271855.1 of Acomys minous. Taxonomy (NCBI): domain Eukaryota; kingdom Metazoa; phylum Chordata; class Mammalia; order Rodentia; family Muridae; genus Acomys; species Acomys minous. The sequence goes on along the minus strand of NC_140485.1, from coordinate 126,341,916 downwards.
CTGCAATAACTGCAGCAGGATCCGACACCTGCCAGCCTCAGGCCTTCTTACACAATGCATGCAAATGATGCACAAACATGCATGCAGACAAAACAGACATATGCCTAAAATAAAAATAAGTGTTAACAACAACAACAAAGCAAAAAAGAACTACAAAAATCCAGCTTTATATACTACTTCTTACTACTGTTGTCATTTCTAAATAAAGTACTATAAAGCATTTCCAAGGTAAACTGGAGGTATATTGTTAGATCTAAGAAAAATGACTTGATGGACTAAATGTTTACTAACATTGTCTGCCTTCTGTTGGGTTGGGTTGGGTTGGCTTGGTGAAACGGCACTATACAACGGATTCAGCATTTCTCATTTTACAGGAAAGATGAAAGGAGTGGAGCTCAGAGAACCCAACTCAGAAAGCTAGTAAAGACCGCAAATCAGATTCCAATTCAAATGTCTGCTCCTATGCCAGACAAAGCTGCTGCTTCAGCTCTTAAGTTAAAAGCAGCCAGATAACAATGAATTCGCTTGGAACCTTGTTGTTGTTGTTGCTGTTGTTGTTACTGATGATGATGAGAGGATGATGATGATGATATGATGATGGTGGTGGTGGTGATGATGGTGATGATGATGATGATGATGTTAACTGTTTTTTATTTCTTTCTTTCATTTTCTTTCTCTTTTCTGGACACACCCTTTTGGCTAGGACCATAATCACTGTGTTTCTTTAAAGTGTATTTGATGTGTATGGCCTCAGTGGCCATCTCACTTTACACTAGTCCTGCTAATATCCCCCTTTCTTGTCAGCTAAGCTAACCTCATTTTAAGTAGAGGTGCTGTAGAATGTGAGGGATGTCACCTGCTGCAGGCCCAGGCCCAAGATGACAACAAGTCGTTTTCCAAAGGGGATGGAAATCTCCACAATTATATCTCGTTTCCCAGCCCGTCTCCCCAAAAAAAAAGTCTCCTTCTGAGGAAAGAAACTTAAAAGGCCCATTGATTAAAATAAAAAAGCTTCTAATGTTCATGTTCATCTCCCCTGGGAATAGGTGATGAACCCCTACAGTATAGATGTTTCTAGTAGATCCACAAAGATATGAGAAAACCACTAGTCCATCACTAGTCCATTAAAAACTACCAACCAGAGTATACTTCTCATCAGTTAACACCACAAATTTACATGTGGTTATTATTCTTAAACTTTATGCCTTCACATTATGTATTATAGGACACATCTGGTCCTAACATAAAACATTGGTTCAATGACAGATAAACAAGGCCATTTTATAAGTAGGTATAAATAAAAACAGAAATTACTCAACTGCTTGTTAATTAAACTTTTATAAGAATGATGAACATGGTGAAATCTATTTACATTAAGAGAAGAGAGATCTCTGCAGGAATGTGCAAAAGTGAAGAGAGCTTTAAATAAACATATACCCCAACCCTGAAAAGAAGTAAAAAGCAGAGGGAAAATGGTAAAAAGAAGACAACAATGACAATAGAGAGAATAATAAAGCAAATGAAGAGAAAGACAATGAAGAGGAAAAATGATATCAACATCTTGTCCACAAATTAATGAAAGTTCCTTTGAACATTTGCCTGAAAACAAAACGATAATTGCTACACACTCAGAAATGCAGAACACACTCATTTCCAGGGCAAGGGTACCTCGATGGCTAAGGTATTCAGAGACTATGGTTTATGACCACTATGAGAATAGTCACACCTTTCCTCACCAAAGGTCAACCATAGACACCGTTTCACATATGAAGACTATATGATCATTTTAAAAATCATGGTAAAACACATCATCAGCCTTCAGTGAGGGAACATACAAAGGTAAGAAGATGAATGCACTATAACGGATAGAGTACTAGATTAAAACCACGAACTACTACAAAGGCTCGGTTTAGGAAGTGAGTTAAATTTCTCTTTAGAGTTGTTACTAGAGAATTCATCAAGAAGATAACCTTTGAAAATAAGCTCTAAAAAAAAAAAAAAAATAGAAGATTCCAGAAGAAAGGCATTCCAGTAACAAACTGAGTCCAGGCACAAACTCAGAAAAGTTCATGGCTTCTTTGAAGAGCCTTGAACAGCTTTGTATATGAGTGGTCTATTCACATTAGCAGTAAGATAACAGTTTCTCACTAAAATGACTCACAATCCATGCATTTTTGCATCATTCAAAATGATATCCTGATTCTTAATAAGCTATGATGAAATGTTAATATTAAGACTAAACATACTTTTCTAAGCATTTTTTAAAATTACATTGTTAATTTTATGTGTCTATGTGTGTCTGTGAGTATGTGTGAATGAGTGCAGTGTCCATAGATGCCAGAAGAGGGCATCAGATCCCCTGGAGCTGGAGTTACAGGCAGTTGTGGCTTGATGGGAACTAAACTGAGCTTCTTTTCAAGAACAGTGCCACTGAGCCATCTCTCTACCCCCTGGTGAGCATTCTGTTCACTATGTTAAGAGTGGAAATGTAACTTATCCCAAATAATACATTTTAAATGGTAAGGCTCCTCTTGCCCTTTTGAAACTATGCTTTGAAGTAGAGGGGGGAAAAATAACCAACCAACCTAAGGAAGGCACACACAAGGCTACCAATTAAGCAGATGGTGCCTTTATTACAGCTGGGACAGGACTGAAAGGGCACCAGCATACACACCCAGACTAATTTGCCTCAGCAGCAGAGCTAAAGGAACCCATTTTGGAGAAAAATATATCAAACAATAAAACCCAAATGGAGGGTTTAGTAGCACAAGTGGGCACTTAAAACTGATTTAAATAACTGGCACTTAGTAGTGACATTTTCCACTCAGCAATCATGGCCCTCAGAACGAATGAGCTCGTTAAATTCACAAGCCAGCCCAAATAAGCCAGGCTCAGTACACGCAGAAGGTGTCTGATGTGCAGCAGTGATGAAGAGAAGGGTGACATAAACAGCACTTATTCTGAGAGAAGGGAGTGGGGGGGGAGGGGAAGAGAGGGACAGAGAGAAAGGAAGGGAAGCTGGAGAGATGGAGGTGGGGACAGTGAACAGAAAACAGGAGACATAGGCTCGCTGTAGCTCCCTTAGGAAGTTCTGGATCAAGGCATACCCACAATGAATACTCTAAGTTTAAACACAGAAATCTCTTCTTGGGTGAAATAATGTTGAAACACCCACCCATGTGGTTTAAAAACGTTCCCTTAATTCTAATTCAATTACAATAACATCACATTCACAAAATCACACTCAGGACTAGAGAGATCTTAAGAGGCAACTTTCACGATTTCTTCTCTCCTGTAAAGTCCACCCATCTTCGTCTCTATACTTAAGTGCTAGGATGAGCAAAGCTGCGGTACGTTATGATTTTTGGTACATTTTGTCCAAGATCAATGAAAGTCCAGAACAATCTCATATAGACGGAAAGCAAACAATCAGAATCTGTTCACCACTGATCTCTCTCCTCACACAGACACTCAACAGGTTTAAAGGCAAACTGGACTTCTGGTGTACGAGGCTGTGAAATTCTGCTCTGACTCACAAAGCAGTCCGATTCATCTATATGAGGTAGCATTTTCAGACTGACAAAATTGACAAGTGAAGTTCTCAGATAATAATAATGGCACCATTTAAAGTAGAAGGCGCTACCTAAATGCCAAATGATCCTAATGCCTTAAGAAACTATTTCCTTTTATAAATAAATAAGATTTATTTGATCTCATTGACAGCAAATTTGTCTTGTCCTAGTAAGACCTTGAGGGAGCCATTTATGGCCATATAGTTGCTGTGATCACTAGGTAATTGTAGTTAATACAATGGGCTATTTGCTAAGTGTCAACAAAATCAATCTATTTTAAAAGATGAACCGTTTAATCACATTAAGAATTGTACACAGACAATTTAATTCTCATTTTTATAAAAGCGCTGTTCCAAAAACTCTAAATTGTGATACAACAACAAAACTTACTAAATGTCTTGCCTAAATATATAATATTAAAGGTTTGAGTGTAAATGAAATATATTTTATAAGTACTATTTTTTAGCTATCATATTTTGGTAATGCAGCACTAATGCTTAGTTTTAACGGTACAGAATATGATCACAAAGTATGTTAACATCCAAATGTAAAACAACAGCAAGAGAGGAAAAACAGTGAGCAAAGCTTATCATACCATCCAATATACAGTAAGTACAAAACTAAAAATATCCAGAGAACAAATCAATAAGACAGTGGTAAATGAAAATGCAGTGGGATTCACTTTATACAATTCATTTATTTTTACTTATAATACTTATAATAGTAGTAGTAGCAGCAGCACTATGTTAAGTGGCATGTGTCTGGCACAGCACACAGGTCTGAGGACAACTTTCAAGAGTCCCTTCTTATATCATGGTTCCGCAGATCAAATCCTGATCACCATGCTTACATGACAAGCACTATCACCCACTGAGTCATCCCACCATCCTTATTTTCACTTTTTGAATCAAGATCTCCATAAGCAACCTAGCCTAGCCTTGAACTCACGGTCTTTCAGTCTCTGCCCACTTAGTGCTGAACTAAAGGTGTATGCTACCATGCCCAACCTGAAACTTCCTAACTACTGATTGCTAAAGGAGTTGACGTAAATGGATTCTGAGTACCTTTTTAAGCACAAAGTCTTTTGGTCTGAGGCCAAGGTACAGCTATTAATCTCCTCTGTTTTATTCATAGCTAATTAATACACAGAAGTATCAACTCAAATTAGAAGTTGAAGGCAAGCTTGTGGCAGAATAGGCTTATTACTGAAGAAACGCCTATGACGTGATCTTATACTCAAGAGGACACTGCACCAAGCAGCATCAATAATTAAAAATGGACTTAATTTTAAAAATTGAAGGAAAACCTTTAGCCCACTACACTTCTAAATTTGGAACTAGCATGGCATTCAGAAGGAGAAATTCTCCAATTGGTTTCCCAAAGTTTCTCTTTTCCATCATATGACACTGACATTAAAAATTATTACTCTAATTATAGCTCAAATAGTAACAGATGGCTTCCCTGAATGGTCTCTGTATCTTTTAATTTAGTTTGGAAAGAAAATCATCTTTTGAATTACAATGCAGGTGCATTAACACTCATATGCATTCTCTCTTTAAGACATCAACATTATAATTTGCAAGCTTTCAAAGACACAATAAAATCCAGTTAAAGCAAGCTATTTCCCATAGGGCTGCTGCACCTGGAGAATAGAGTTTTGATGCTGGAATACAGACCCTCAGAAACTTCTCCCTTCGCTCCCAAGCAAGCTTGGAATGGTACTGCGTGGGTGGTAATTGAGTGAGGTGATGCCCCTCTACAACCAGGCTTCTCAGCTGACTAGAAGCTTGAAGCTGCTTATTGTACGCACGATGGTTGTGCTTCAACATCCAGCCATGCGAAGCAGGGCTGATGGACATCTACGAGGAGAAGAAAAAAGGAAAAACAAGGTCCTAAAGGGCAGAGGACAGGACTCTCCTGACATCAGCCGAAGGCGCGCAAGGGGGAAGTTTACCCTCCTGCAAATGCAAAGTTGATCAACCCTTCTGGAGTCCACACTCTAAGCATGACCATATCGTGCAGGCAGAAAGATGGTTAAAGCAAATATAACCCAATACCATGGCCTCGATAAGCGTAACCCCAGAAGAGCAGCCATTAGAAGTGTAAATAATTGATGAAGAGGAGGAAGTAGTTGCCAGACTGAGGTGACTCTTTTCAAACACGCAGCGATGCCAGCTTCAACACGGGAAACCCCGCGTGAGAACTGAGACAGCTAACTGATAGTGGTGATTGAACAGGTGGGCGAGATGATAACTTTAAATTTCGTTTTGTTTCATTACTTGTGTTACTAGCATGTCGCCCCTGTTATGGAGTGCTTTGCTTTTTGCCCGCAGAGTAACAGGGTAGCAGGTCAATTCAATCAAAAGTGGATTCAAATCATTAACTTGCAGTGTGCAAAGAGATGGAAGTCAGGGCACCTTCCTGGCTCAACACAATGAAAATGACTCTCTGATCTCCCAAAAGATCATGTATTGACACTGAACCTACAAGAGTGTGATGGAATGAGTTGGTCTGGAAATCAATAATGCAGGGACTGGATTGAGCGCATGGGCCTTGGTTCGATAATAAATTTCTTTTCACAGACTCAGAAGCAAAGGAGCCATCCATGAATGAAAGCCATAGAAAGCCCCTCTGCATGCCTAACAAATTTCTTCACCGGGTGGAGAAGGTCCACGTGAACTGCCAGTGGCAAAGCCCACCTGTGCCACAGACAGCCTGGCAGGGCCAGCGCAGGCTCACAGTTCACAAGAGCCGAACAGGCAGAGACTTCAAAGAGGTCATCCGATGAGTCAGCGGGCAAAGATTAAAGAACTGTCTTGGGGGGAAAATCGGACATATAATCTAGTATTTTTTTCCCCTCAGACAATGTCAGATAACTAGACTAATCCACACAAAAATCAAATTTAAAGGTAAAGACATTTACTTTGGTTAATTTTATGTGAACTTTTACCTCCATCTATTGATCTTCTCCAGAAAGACCATCAAAAGGAAAACACATGAGAGAAAATGCAAACTTCAAAAGCGCCCAGTGTTCTACAGTGGATGAAGAAACAAATGTAACTGACTTCCAAGAGCAGTGAGCATTTTACCACTTCTGCTGCTGTGAATTGTGGCCCTGTATCTTAAACATTACAAGCTGCTAATACTTGTCTCATCAAGGTGACCTGTTTTTTAATCATTTGAAGGCTTCATATAAATGGTCTCTATATGCTAGGCCCAAATCCTACCTTATTAAATTCTTAAGCAGCAGTATTTTTATAGTCAACAACAAAGAATTATCAAAGTAAGAGTCCATAATTGATACTTCTTCATAAGTCAGGTTCCCCACTAGATGCTCTATCTAGTACACAGACACAGGGTAAAATACTGTATGCCCATCCAGGCCAACTGCTTTTACTAAGCAAGAACTGTTACAGATGCATGAAAGCCACCTCAGGGTAGTAACTGCATGCCCACTGTGGTAAAGGAATGCATGCCTACTGAGGCAGGTTTGCTAAGGGTGGACTAGGAAGAGGAAAGAGGCCAGTGTGGCTCCCATGTAGCGAGCTGAACAGCAGCAACAAAAACAGGTCAACAGACAAATAGAGGTTTGATCGCTCAGGATCACACAGAGTGGACAAAGGGATCAGATGTCGTACAGATGTGATCAGGAGACTATCAGTGTGCTTCAGGCAGTATGCTAGGAGGACCTGGTCCAAGCTTATCTAAGATCCCTAGTCCCCTAGGAAGACTAATGCAGGAAAGCACTAGAAAGCAGAAAGAAGCAAAAGGAAACTCCAGGCACTACTGCCTTTGCACACTAACAAGGACATGGTTTTGTCTGAGCAGCAGCAGGACAGAGAGGAGTGGTAGATTAAGCTGCACTGTGGGGCTGAGGAGGCTGCCCAGTGGATAAAGTGCTTACCACACAAACAAAAGACCTGGATTTGCATCTGCAAGAGCCACATAACAGCTGGGCAGGTGTGACCCCAGCATGAGGAAGGAACCAGAAAACAATGCCTTACCTGTTCAGACAAAAGAGAGGGCAGAAAATAAGGTAGGTCAGCAAGCTACCCAGGCGGGCATGAATCCTGGGGGTGGCTTTTGTTTGAGTGATGGCATTCAGACACAAAGCGGGATAAACCACCAGGGCAGCCATGGGTACCATAGGAGCAGAGAAAGGAACAGTCAGCAAGAGGGTTCCAGTATATAAGTACAAGGATCGAAAGAATAGGTGCTTGAACTCCTGGGGAAATACTCTGTAGTGATGGATAAAAACGTGATAATGAAAGCTCAGAATGACGAGGGCGCATGCATACACCTAAACGCTCTATCTGTAACTATTCCTATGTCTATCATGGCAAAAGAGTACAAGAAGTCACTTCTAGGAAGCTGCACAATATGCAACCTTAAGAAATACATGTATTTTCTGACTCCTCAGGAAGTACTTATCAGGTAGTTTCTCATCATGCCTTCGAAAGAAATGTTTTTGAATGACTACAAACCATCTTTCAGAAACTATAAGTTATGGCTGATTTGGAATACATTCCATAGTCAATGCAATATTTTATCCTACATCTCAACTTTTCTGTAACCTTATCTGGTACCCTAATAAAATGAATACGAGGAAACAGAAGTTGAGCAAGTCAGTCTGTTACTTACACTACTCCAGCTGAAACCTTTGATAAGAAGAAATAAAGCGTTCTAATTTGTGTTTTTAGAATTTGGGAGGCTCTCAAGAATTCAAGTAGTAAATGCCAGATCTTATCCTTCTTTGATATCAAGACTTGCTTCCAAACTCTGTAATTACCATGTAAATAATGTCCTAGGAGAATAACTTAGGAAAAGCTTGTGTTTCCAAGTTTACAAGGACTTGCAGAATTCACCCGACCTCATGTTTAACACCACTATACAACAACACGGGACATGACATCACTTCCCAGTTCACCAATAGAGGAAAGCACAGGCCAAAGGACCCTGACAACAGTCAGGCTCTACCAGGCTCCTTTCATGGATTCATTCATTTGTTTTTCAAGAAGAAGCAAATAACAAATAATTACACATCTGAAAAGGCTGTAATTATTTTCTCACTTTGTACTTTGGAAGACTAGCCGAGACCAAAATAATGAGCTAGCCAGCTGAGACTAAAACCTAATGCTTAGATTCAAAAACTTATTCAAGGGACAAGGGATGCCTCAATCAATATAGTACTTGCCTTGACAACACAAGGAGCTGAGTTTGACCCGCAGATCCAAGCCCAGGTGTGGTGGTTTGGCTGTGATTCCAGCGCTGAGGCAGCTGAGAAAGGCAGACGCAAGACTTGCTGGCCAACCCGCCTAGCCCAATAAGTGAGTTCTAGGCCAAAGAGAGCCACTGTCTCAAACAATAAGGTAGAAGAATCCAAAGGAATGATGAATGAAGCTGTCCTCTAGCTTCTATATACATGCACACGTACACACGGATGTGCAACACACACACACACACCAACATACATATGAACACACACATATGCATGGAGCTGCTAACATATGAACACACATACACAGTTATGCATAGACATACACACACACAACATCTCATCCTCTAGCTTCTCTATACATGCACACGTACACACGGATGTGCAACACACACACACACACCAACATACATGTGAACACACACATATGCATGGAGCTGCTAACATATGAACACACATACACAGTTATGCATAAACATACACACACACAACTACTCATTGTAAAGTCTTAAGGAATCTGTCGTCGTCGTTGTTGTCTTGCATATTTCCTGTGTGGTAGGCAGCTGTTTCTTACTGATATTCCTTCTGCGGTTCTGCTTCCAAGAATCAACAAGACCTTTCCCCCTCGTTTTCTCACTTGTTTTTTAAGAAAATATTTGAATTTCTGCTTTTGTTTACCACTAAGACTATAATTAAACACTTCTCATAGCACCCTCAGAAAGCAAGTAAAAAGCCTTAATTACTAATACTTTACATATTCTTTTAAGCTATCCTCACAGCCATTAAAAAAAAATTAATGATAGGTAATGTGATAAAAAAAATCAAACTACCCTCATACGGGCATGAAAATGATATAATAAAATCTATTTGTCCTAGTTTGCCTTATCAACTAGACATAGTCTAGAATCATCTGAAAAATAGAACAAAACAAAAAAGTCTCAACTGAGTAATTGTCTTTACTGGGGTGGACTGTAGACATGTCTGTGAGGAGCTGTCTTGATCTATTAGTCGAAGCAGAATGATCCACTGTGGGCCACACCATCTCTAGGTGGGAAGGTATAAGAAAGCTCAGTATGAGCCAGGCGCGGTGGTGCACACATGTAATCCCAGCACTTGGGAGGCAGAGGCAGGCGGATGGCTGTGAGTTCGAGGCCTGTCTGGTCTATAAAATGAGTCCAGGACAGTAAAGGCTACACAAAGAAACCCTGTCTCAAAAAAACAAAAACAAAACAAAACAAAAAAAGAAGGAAAGAAAGCTGGGTATGAACGAGGCAAAGAATAAGCCAGCAAGCAGAAATCCTCCAGAGTTCCTGTTTGGTGTTCTGTTGGAGTTTCTGGCCTGACTTCCACCGCAGATGACTTATGACCTGAAAGTGTAAGATGAAATACACCCTTTCTTCCCCTAACCTGCTGTTGCTGAGAATGTTTTAATCACAGCAATAGAAATCAGACTAGAATGTTAGTACTTTGTGCAAAAATAAATAGTAATTATATTTAGACATATGTTAAAAAATAGCGAATGTTAAAAATAAGAACAAGAGGAAACCCAGGTGCCTGGGCAGACGTGCAGTGCTGAGGCAATACTGAAAATATATAAAGTGGAGAAAGCAACATCTCTGGCTTCGTTGTCTCTGCTGCAAGCAGGCAGAGGGAAAGAGGAGAGAATTACTGACGGGAAACCAATATTTCAGTCTCAGTAGTCAGAAGAAATATAAGAGTGACATGGATGTAATAACATTCATGCAAATATATTTTAAGTATGTGTTTACTACTTATTTTACTATATTTTATGAAGCTGAAACATAATTTTAAATTCTTTCCTTGGTCTTCGACTTCTTCAATCCATCAAAGGCCCCACAGCTCATCCATGATTCCAACATATAATTATGTTCACATTCATGTCAATCAAGACTTAATGAAATTTTGGTGAAAAAAACAGTGGGCTGTAACAGATATATTTTGTTATCCCCATTAGTATATTAAACCTTCTTTAAATGTCATTAAACAATATTTCTCTGTTGTTTTGTTTTTCCACTTAAATTTGGTGTCATCCAGAGAGAAAAAGATCTCGCTCACCTAGCTTGTCTGCTTGACAAAAGCCTAAGATACAAGGTACAGAGAAACTATCCTAGCCCTATTTTGACTATGAAATTCACATTTCTGAACCCCTATTTTAGGAATGCACTTAGTCTTAAATGAACTCTCATCTTATAAATTTTATATAAAGATCTAGCAATACTTTGCTGAAAATCCTTCATAAAACCATAATATCCGCATTCATAATACATGAGAAACTGGTGTTGTCAAGCTCACAGGTAGAACAAAGCTCTTTCTAAGAAGCAGTTTGGTCATTTGTTATTATTTAAGCAAAGCAGACAGCTGGTGGATGAGGACAGTATGAAGGTCTCTCTTCCCAGCACTCAGCGACCAGGCTCTTTAACCAACCAGCACTCAGCCAAAGATTGTGTCGGGCTCCCTTCCCAGATGAAATGAGAACTTAGAGAAAGCCAGACATTTTTAAACAAATTTGTCTATTGTTGTGTCCTGTTCTTAGGCTTTGGAAACGGATTTGGGGATAGATGAATGAATGAAAGAATCAATCAAAATTGAACAGTGGATCAATGCATTAACACTGTAACAGATTAGGGCTGTCAACTTTCCAACTCCGCGTTTATTTCACTTCTTGGCAATTAATCCAGCCTTGTCCTGCCTCATGAAATGATGACCTGCAAAGAAAGGCCTCTGCAGAGGCATCTCTAAAAACGTTTCCGTGACAAAGTCATTCTCAAAATCCTATCCATTCCTAAAAGTAAAATAAAAACAGAAACGGCAAAAAGTAGACATACATACATGTGTGCGTGCATCTGTCTAATCAGGAAGGGTGAAATACAAAATTGAGCTTTTAAAGCCACAACACTGTTCCTCTCCTTGAACAGGTAAGGGAAGAGAAGGAGGGGGTACACAGAGAGAACAGCACTTTCCTTCTATACAGCCATGAGATTATTGTTTTCAGAATTTCCCTCAACATACTCTATCTACAACTCTACATTTCATTCTTAAAAGAGTGCAGGAAGCTACTTAAGTCTGTGCCAGCCGATCTCGGTTGGAAGGAACTAGACCTGAAATATTCTCCATGCTAGTTTTAGCAAGACCTATAACCGCCTGTCAGCCTTCCATCCTGCAGAAATGTAACATCCCTAGATATTTATCCTATAAAAAAAAAAAAAAAAGTTGAAATCTAAAGTAAACTGGTAAGATGGCTTTGCTTGTGGTCAAGGGTGGGGGTGGGGCACTTTTAAGAGCAGACACAGGGGGCTGGAAATATGGCTCAGAGGTTAAGGGCACTGGCTGCTCTTCCAAAGGTCCTGAGTTCCAACTCCCAACAACCACATGGTGGCTCACAACCATCTATAATGAGATATGGTGCCCTCTTCTGGTGGGCAGGCACCCATGTAGGCAGAACACTGTATACATAATAAATAAATAAATCTTTTTTAAAAAGAGAGAGAGTAGACACAAGGAAACACAAGAGTTTGCTATGAATTAGAACTGTGTAAGCTTCTCCCTTGAACATACCTTAGTGAAAACAAACCTGTTTTTTCTTCTCTTTGTACTGCCACCACCTTGGGAGTCCACATAGTTGGAGTCTATAAGGTTCTGAAGCACTGTTATTTATAATTTCTCACCAGAGATGCTGTCTTCCACAGACCAAATCTGGTTGCCTTTCTTTTCAGTAACACAAAGCACACAGTCATGACAAAAACAAAACAAAACAAAACAGAACCCTCCCAGGGAAAGTTACCCTCAAAAATCAAGTTGGTTAAATGTGTGTCTTAAGACAAAAGAGAATTCCTGGCCTTTTGGGTCTGCTGGAAATGACTTGTCTAAGCAAAACAAGCAACAGTAAACAGATGTCTCAGAGAAACAACATAGGGTTCACCACAGAGAACCAGGGAGCAAAGAGTAAAATCTGGTCACAAGTCATGATGTTTGCATTGATCTGAGTTCTCTGGAGAAAAGAAATCAACAAGATATATATGAATATAGAGAGCTATTTTATAAAATTGGCTCACAATCACGATAGCTTGTTAAATCTGAACTGCAGGGTGGGTCAGTAGGCGAGGGCCTAGGGAAGAGCGGCAGCTCCAAGTCAGCCAATCTACTGGCAGGACTCCTGGGAAGGCCAGGCATTTCCTATTAAAGCCTTCAGGTAACTGGAGGATGCCCGCCCCACAATGTAAAGGCATTATACCCATCTTTACAAGATAATTCCACACAAATATGTACTTTGACCCAGGATCTAGGAATATTAACCAAACTGGCATTTAACAGTAAAACCTGTGAGGAGAGAGAAAGATGCAATCAGTGGAGCGGGTTATGAGATACGCCTTGTGCTATGAGGCTGTAGAATAGATGGCCATATTGGTCTAGAGGACTGAACAGTTCCTAGAGGCAAGTGCTAGTATTTGGAGACCTAAACCTAATAGCAAAGGTCAACCCAGAGAGAGGTTACTTTGTCAAGCCTTGTTATTGATCCTAGTCTCTCCCGATTGACCTTTGACCTTTTGGGTTACTCTTATACAGACTTAGGGCATAAATCCTTAGCCAAGTCACTGTCCAAAATAAATTAATAAGTGTGATTTACATTTGCATCAATTTACGTTGAATTTTTGTTATCAGTGTCCACTTCTGAGTGTGACAATCAAGTCTAGGATCTAAACCCCACCGTGGCCATGTCATCAAAGTAGCAAAAGGCCAAAGAAGCCATCTACAGTCAGACAACAGGATTAGACCTGGGAAATCTTTTTGCAAATTTCAGTAAACAGAATGACAATTAGAAGGCAAAAGTTGGCGGGTTAGGAAGAGCATTTTCCAAGTTCATTTCCATGATTTAAAAAATGACTTTAAAAAGAACTAGGGACACAGCTTGTAGACAGAATGCACTCATTTGACGTTCTTAAAGACCTGGGTTTGATATGTAACATTCCTTCCCCCATCCCCACTCCCCAAAAAGGAAAAAACAAAAATCAAACAAAAACAAAAACAAAACAAGAAAAAAAAACGTGATTCCAGAAGGAAAGCATGCTCGGAAAACACTGAGACAAAGTTACACACATCTTCACTGCAAATTTTTCATAGATTGAAAATATAATATATAGCACACAGCTCCAAAAAAAACTGAATAGTGTGCACACTTTCCGAAGCCCTGATGTTCACAGAGGTCACCCCAGTCCGTGCTCCCTCCTAGAACACAGTTCAGTGAGGATCTATTTTGGTAAACACGGGACCAAGAAGACAGTGTGGAAAGCAATTTAGCTCATCGTAGCATTTCCAGAAGCATGACTTTGAAATTATTAAGACTCCAAATTTGTTTATGTGCCCTATTGTATGGTCTAATACTGGCCTCATGTAAGTATTCCACAGATGAGGTTCACCTTTGAGAGGAAACGCATCTTCTTCTCCAATTTGTGTCAGCCGACTTTACCCTGGCAAATCTGGTTAAAGGCTGGAGGATGTGGTCAAGAATGTGCTGGTACCTCCCTTTTCCACAGAAAGGGACCCTAACGTTCAGCAGACAAGTGAGGAATCCTGGATCAGAGGTCACCATGGCCTGTCAAGTTACTCCAATTGCCTTAAGCTCTGCCAAAAATCCCATCACCCCGACTGACATGTTGGCCTCAAAGAGGAATTCCAGGGCAGGAAATAAAGGAAAATTGTAACAGTAGGATTTGAAGAAAATGCGTGTTCCAAAAGCACCAACAAGAGGTAGTGAAAATGCACTAAGATACAATTCAAAAGTGTCTGGCGGGACTGGGCTGCAAGATGAGGAATAAAGGCCACTCTGGGCCACTGGATACACAAGCCTTAGTCTCTGATCAATTTGGAAAGAAAGTGTAGAGGACCTTTTTTAAAAATATATATAATAGAAGCCCTTTATGCAAACACCAAGAGAATACTTACTGGAATGAGAATATATAAAACTAGAGAAAATACTGAAGATTCAGTACACTGTGTGGCAGTTAAAGCGAGCACCGGCTAATTCTAATGATTGCTTTCTTCGATGATTCTGCCAATACTGCCAGCAGCAGATGCTGCTACTGAAATTGGTGATTACCATAGATCTTAGACAAGGTCCAGCCTGTCCCCTCCCTTGACATTCTCCTCCCACCTTTAGCCCCTCCCATTGGTTTGTGTCCCTGCCATTCTCCTCCCACCTTTAGCCCCTCCCATTGGTTTGTGTCCCTGCCATTCTCCTCCCACCTTTAGCCCCTCCCATTGGTTTGTGTCCCTGCCATTCTCCTCCCACCTTTAGCCCCTCCCATTGGTTTGTATTAACAGCTACATCTGTGCATGTATATGCCACAATCTAAAGTTGTATTCTGTGTAGGATGATGTCATCACAGGAAAATAAAAAGAGAAGTTATAGTATTTCCCAGTGTCCGTCAAGTGGTACGTTAGTGCTATCCGTGAATACAAATTTGAGTTCACCTTTGATGAGATGAGTGATTATGACATTTTAAGTCAATGGCATACAGTGAGAATGTATTCCCATGAGAGTCTAAGAAGAAAATGCCCTCGAATTAAAAGAGTAAGATACGAAAAACAAAAAAACAAACAAACAACAACAACAAACCAAAAACCAAAAAAACCAACCATGTCCCATTAGAACTATGGGACTATGAACTATGTCCCATTAGAATTTCCCCAGAGAGACCCCACAGCATGACCTTCACAGCCACTAACCACATGCACAACTCAAGATGTATTCTTCTTAACTCACAGAGAAGAAACATTTGCAAGCAGGACGGGAGGATTCAAAATGAGATTCAAATGCTGTCTAAAATCCTCAAGATGACTCCGTCTCAATTCCTAATATCCTAGATATCAGGAAACTTAGTCTTCATTTCCATTGGCTCAATCTAAGAACAAAGACTTCTTACTTAGTAGTAAGTGTGGTTGCTGGATATAAACCTGCAAGGCAAAAAGTGGGGACAAACACAAAGCTCAGGAACTCTAAGATTAGTTGGAGGAAAGCAGGATTGTATGGAGCTTTACAAAGCAGGGGTGACACACAAATAGAATATTGATTCATTTTCTAAGCCATTTTCTACAAGTAATTGACACGTTCTCTCTTGCCAAAGCTAAGAAGGCAAAAGTTACTGAGTCATAATGAAAGGAGAATGGAAACAGACTTTGAATTGGGGTTTTACGGTCAAACTGCAAAGAGGGATCTATTGAAAACTGTGAGCTAACTGATGAGCTGATAGCTACCTTCTATCCTGAATGATCTCATGAGGCAGCCCTCACTATCTGTCAATCACCAATGCTGGACATCAGGACTACGATTGTCTTGGTACAGTAAGTCTTTAGCAGATGTGCTATAAATCCTCACTACATGTAAAATTAATTTTTGTCACAAATGGCATACGATGCTGTTCTGAATAGAACCATGAGAAAATAAATGACCATGTTGGTGGGGCTGTGAGCTGGAACAAACAACCAGGCTCAAAAACCACAAGGCTCCATCAAGCCAGGGCCAAAAAAGAGAGCTTTGTTCAGGGAGAACCAATGTTACTCAGAACAGTACAGCTCTGTACAATAACAGTAAAGAGCCACAGGGGAGCCAAAGGCTGGCTGTGATGACTAACACTCTTCCAAAAGCATTGTAGGAGTCTGTCCTCAGATAAAATTCTTGAGGACATTAATAACTTTATTTTGTCTTTTAAGAGCCATCAAACAAGTCACAAATCCTAGTATTCAAAGTTGAGTAACAATAACAAAATACTCCACATACTATACCAGTAGGAGGGCTCAGAAAAAGGCAAAACAAAACAAAACAACATAGTTTTCACAGCATAAAGAATGTACATATTGTGGAACGATGAGTGACTCATAGGAAGATACCAAGCTAAAACTAAATAATTGGATTTTTCTAGTGATCTAGTACATTCTTTTCTTAATATTTTTAAACATGAATTCATTTTGGGTGGGAGGAATGCACACACGTGGAGGTCTGAGGATAGCTTGTAGGAGCCATTTCCACATGGTAAGATCACACTCAGGTTGAGAAGGCATTTTTCAACGTACAAGTTCAGTGGGAGTCTGGCCACTGCACCAATCATGAACTTTCAGATAAAGAAACATTAAAAATGCTTATAAAATACTTCAGAAAAACAACAATAACAGAAACTCACTACTGAAGAAAGAAGAAGACATTATATAAAATATTTCCACATGTTAAATAAGCTTTGTATGCACATAAGAAGAAAAAGAAGAGAGGGAAGGGGAGGGGAGGGGAGAGAAGGAGACGGGAGGGGAGAGGAGGGGAGAGGAGGGGAGAGGAAGGGAGGGGAGGGGAGGGGAGGATATATTCATGATATGGAGGTCCATGTGGTATGGGCCAGTGTTGGGAAGGCAGAAGACAGCCCTGAGGAGCACTGTCCTCTTTTGAGACAGATAACTGGTGGTCCAAAGCTCACCAATGAGGCTGAGCAGTGACCCCAAGGATCTTGCAGTCTCTGCCTCCCCATCAGTTGGATCACAAGGACACATCAACCTGCACAGTACTCTTTCATGGGTCCAGGAGATAGAGCTGAGGTCCCTGTCCTAGCAAGGCAACCACTTTGATGAGTGAGCCATCAACCTCTACCCCCACCAAGCCATAAAAAACAATGTTTTATATTTTAGACAAACCAGCTTATGTTTAAAAACAAACAAACAAACAAACAAACCCCTTACTTATAACACCTAAGTAAGTGCCTCACCCATTTCACTTTACTGCTCAAGACATGCCCAGAAATCCCATTTACCTCTGCCTGCCAAGGGTTCCTTTACTCTGTTAGCTGCCTTACAGGCACTCGAATTCTGTAGTTACCTCTCAAAGGATCTGATACTATGAAAGACAGTCCCCTGGGCCTGTGGTAACTCGGTGATAACACACTTGCCAAGTATGTACAACACCCTGGGTTCAATTTCCAGCATAATAAAACCAATTAAGTAAAACCACAAAGAATTACTTAAATAAGTATCTCCCTTTTTCTGCTTCCAGGCTAGATCATCCGTTCACTTCCCCGTGTAACTGCTGTACCAGGAAATACATGGGGTGATTAAATGCTAGTATTTCATTTCTGACCTTTATTAAGAGTGAAAGCTTTCAATTGCTCTGTACACTGTAAACAAGATTTTCAAGAGGCTGCAATAAATATTTGCTAATTTTGAATTAATTTAAGGAGCAGGCAGGTTAATCAAGAGCAATTAATCAAGTCACAAACTAGATGTTAGAAATAAATAAATACATTTTAAAGCCCTCCAACACCTCAGCTATTTCTAGGCTACATTATGACATCCCAATTTATTTTTGAAAACCAATAAAAATATACTATGCTATACTATTTCTAGTGACTAAGGAAGACATTAATGTTTGAAATATGCATGCTGTCAGTGTATACAGTGAAATGGAAAGAGATAGAAATAATAAGATATTTACAAAGTGATTTGAAAGTCATAAAAGCAACAACTCTGGGCCCTGAGGCATGAGGATTGTGGGGAGAGCAAAACCAGCCTGAGTTCCAGAGTAGTTATGACACAGAGCTAAGAGCCTATCTCAAAAAAGAGGGAAGATGAGGCTAGTGGGAGCGCTCAGTGGGTACTTTCTTGATGCAAAGACATGAAGACATGAGGAGTCCAGATCCCCAACCCTCCTGTAAGAGCTGTGTTCAGTGCCATAGAGCCAGGTAGAAGAGATAAGAACATCCCAACAGGGGACTGGAAAGATGGCTCAGTGGTTAAGAGCACTGGCTGCTCTTTCAGAGGACCTGGGTTCAGTTCCCAATACCATCCATCATGGCAGCTCACAACTGTCGGTAACTCAAGTTCCAGTGGATCTGACTCCTTCACACAGATATTCATGTTGTACAAACAACAAATGTACTTAAATAAATAAAAGTTATATAAAATATATAAAAGGCAAGCACACCCAAATATGCACACACATAACCAAAAAACATACCAGCATATGTCTGAAAGAACCACTCCAGATGTGATTAAGCCAAATTATAAAATAAATGTGAGAGAAATGATAAAAGCAAAATAATAAATAATAAATATATAATATATAAATGATAAAAAATAAATATATACAAAGTAATAAAACAATGATATGAGTTTTACGGTCATTTAACTTGAATGAATTATTCTTTGACAAAGCTGATGCATCTTTCATAAAGATGAGGATTGTCCCAGAATTTGAGACAATTTTCATAAATTAAAAACCATAAAACCACTGTGCTGATATGTGTGAGGAGGCAATGCATAACACCCTATGGCAGCCTCAAACACACGTCAAGAGTTCCACGAAGGGCTTGCAGACCATGCCAAGTAGAAATTCACACCAAACCTTCTACAATACCCAGTTCTAAAGACTGAATGCTAAAAAAAAATACAATTATTTTATTTCTAACCTATATGGGAATTTGTAACCTATGGTATATCATCATATCTCATACTTTGGAAAGTTATAAACTTTTATAGGAGGCCTACTCAGGCTTTGTAAAAAGAAAGGATATTGTAAAATATCTTTCATCTAAGTTTGAGTTCAAAGAACAAGAGCTATGGATTCATTCTGTAAGTGTTTATCACCAGGCCTATGGAAACATTTTCAAGCACTTTTTATGTATCTCTCCCTATCTAATTGAAATGAGTAATCCTGAGATCCATAGATGTCCTCACGTGACAGTCAACACTAAAGCCTGCACCTCATAGGCAAACTGACCTGTTACTTTTATAAAATTGTGTCATAAAAACAGTCAAGCATACAAAACAGTTGGAAGCCTAGTAAAATAAATAAACACTCATCAAATAACACCTAGAGCTGGCAACAGTTAAATTGTTACCATATATGTTTTCTCCAAAAGCTACCCTTAGACCCATCAAGTAAAGCATTTGTACCAGCTGCTTCAGCTGCTTGACTCATTTGATGTTAACCGTTCATCTCAGAGACCTTCGAAGCCTACTCCTGATGAAACAGTGTAAAACCCAAAACCAGACTAGACATCAGAGTAGTTAGCCACTGACACGATTAATGCAAGTTACCACAGATCACTTAATTTTTTGATGCCTCTAGTTCATCATTTGTTTAAAAACAAACAAACAAAAAACCAAAACAATGAGGACGCTTAGGCCTATAGCCTAAGCACTGGGGAGGCTGAACCAGGAGCGGCTGACGCAAACCTGAGCTTCGAGTCCCCGTCTCAAAAATAAAAACAGAACAAACAAAAACAAAAAATTTTAAAAACCGAATTCACCTCTACTTTTATTAAATTTGAATAGTTTCAATGCTGTAAGAGAAGCCTGCTCTTCTCACCCTTGGCAATCCACACGTAGAATTTAAACAAACACCTACAAAACAGAAGGCGGCACAGCCTTCCCGTTTAGCCCTCACTCCTGAGAACAGGCAGCTTTTAAAGGATGGCATTCGGTACCGGTAAACCACCGAATCATGAAATTGCCTAATGAAGTATCGATTCTCAACCACGTGTGTGATTTCCTGAAATTTTGGTTCCTATTATGTCATTTCTCAAATCCTTCACTAGCTTCCTGTTAAGCTGCGCCGCTCTCCAGAAGAGGCCTAACAGGTCATTAGGCTTCCATTAGAAGCAATTAGTTGCGAGAAAGAGGCCACATTTCCCTTATTTCCCCCCT
Source organism: Acomys minous (assembly GCF_964271855.1). Lineage (NCBI taxonomy): Eukaryota > Metazoa > Chordata > Mammalia > Rodentia > Muridae > Acomys > Acomys minous. Next base: position 126,321,429 of record NC_140485.1, on the reverse strand, counting down.
GCTGCACACCACACGAGGGTTTTCTACAATGAAAGTGCACACAAGGAAGTAATGAGGGTTTGGCTTCAAGAACTAGTGCGCCAACAGAATCTGTTAGTGTGGTCTTTAATTCGAGTCATTCAGCCCCTACCAAAACCTCACTCTCAACACAGAAGTTCCAGAGCGGGAAAGCAGAATGTTTAATTATTATTAATCTCAAGGAAAGTCTTCTCCAAGCCTTCTCTAGCGCTCATGAGCATCTGAGATTATTGATGTACAGATTTTAAGAAACCACATCCAGCCTGGCACATACCTTCAGTCCCAATACTCAGAGCTCTGTGAGTTCAAGGCCAAGCCTGATCTACATAGTGGTTCCCACCCACCCAGAGTTACAGTGTGACCGTGTCACAAAGAAAAAAGGAAAAGAGGAAGAGGAAAAAGACACCACAACTGCCCTAATTTTGTGTGGAATGAAGACTGGAAATCATGTTGCGTCAGAGATCACTGGCCACTGCTCAGAAGACATGATCCAGTCTGGAAGTTCTAATCGGTGATTAAGTGTTCAGAAAGCCCCATATAGTTTTACTGGCAGAGAACGTAGCCTAATGTGGAGGCTGGCAATAAGCTCCAGAAAGAATAAAAATAAACTGCCACTACAAAAAGACGTGGCATTCTTAAGAAGCTAGTGAGCTATGACGGACACAAACTGGTTGAGTTATGTGTGTCCCTTCACTGTTTCCCTACATATTCCAGCAGTGGACTACGGTAAAACCACAGGCAGGTAAACATAACCGCACTGTTTGTAGAAAAAGAAATCATAGAAAATGTGAGACTTCAATAATACTTCAGCTCTTCGGGGGCAAATTCATAAACATTACGACACCAGGTCAGTGAGACCTTCTTGAAGTTATGGGATGCTTAGAGGAAGAATCTGAGGGTTCATAGGTCATGTGTGGCTTACGTAAATTCAAGCAGCAAATAACGTTGCTTCACACAGGCCTTCTGATTACAATTTCAGTATTTCCCCCATTATACCCACTACACTTACTTTTACAGAACTTTACATAATTAGTATAAATAGTAGGTTGTGTATAGCTCCATAGGGTTATAAAGATTGAACTTAGCTGTTTTATTTGTTATTAGTGGTTAAACTCTAAAGTACTGAGTTCCCATTGGGAAGCAGAGGCAGACAGATTTCTATGAGTTCAAGTCCAGCCTGATCTACATATTGAGTTACAGGCCAACTAGGACTAAACAGTGAGACCCTGTCTACAAAACAAAATGAAAATATTGAATTCTCTAAGTTAAAGTAGGAAGTTTATCACAGAAAATTAGAAGGACTTTTCCATGGCTTTACCTTACAGTGTTGACAAACCCTGAATCCTAATCAGATACTAAAAGAAGGCAGGTGGCAGTGGGCTGGAGAGATGACTCCGTGGTTAAGAAAATTAGCAACTCTCTCAAAAGACAGGAGCCTGGTTCTCAGCACCCGAATCCATTGGCTTACAACCATCTACAACCCTAAGGGCAACCTGACCTGACGCCCTCTTTTTTGCCTTTGTAGGCAGCCAACACACAAGTGCATACCCACAGACAGACACATGTACACACACACACACACACACACACACACACACACACACACACATACACACACATGAACAGCTAAGGAAAACTAGTGGCAGCCTCAGGTAGACAGGACACAGAACATAGGAAAGGGCATCTTTTCTTGAAGGTGATAAAATAAATGTTCACAAACAAGATCATGGTAATGGCTGCAAAACCCTGAAAATAATGGGTTTCTTTTTAGTTTACTGAATAGACTGCATTGTTCCGGATGTCAATTTTATTTCAATGAAGATTTTTTTCTAAGATCTACTTTTATTCATTTTTTTAAAGATTTATTTATTTTATTTATTGCATATGAGTGCTTTATCTGCAGAAGAGGGTATCAGATCACATTATAGATGGTTGTGAGCAATCATGTGGTTGCTGCGAATTGAACTCAGGACCTCTGGAAGAGCAGGCGGCGCTCTTATCCACTGAGCCATCTCCCCAGCCCCTAAGATCTACTTTAAAATTTTATGCATATGCATATTTACCTACATGGGTGTACGCACACCACATCCGTGCCTTGTGCTGGGTGAGGCCAGCAAAGGTTGTCAGATCCCCTGTAACTGGAGTTACAGGCAGTTGTGAGCCTTCATGGGGTGCTTGGAGCTGAACCCTAGTCCATTGCAAGAATAGAAAGTTCTCTTAACTGCCAAGCCATCTCTCCAGCACATCAATAAAGCTATTTAAAAAAAAAGAAAACTGGAGCCAGTACACATGATATTTCTGCTTTATTACATTAACATTCTGAATGTTGGATTATTTGTTCAATATTTACATTATTTGTTCAGCATAAAAAGATACTTAGAAGGAGATGTGGCCCCAAATTTAAGAAGTTTATAATTGAAAAGATAGGACAAACAGTTAAATGTAGTGCTAGAATGTGTGTGTGTGTGTGTGTTCATAATATATATATACATGTGTATGCATACATATACATATATACATGCATATACATGTACATATACACACATATCTTAGAGAAATCCCTGCAACCTGAGCTGCAAAGGAGCACTTGGCTGTTCAACTTTCGGAACCTTCAAACCTTATATTTACAGTCACTGGAGAACTTCTATGTGTTTGCTTCTTTAGATACACAATTTTAAATAACTTTAACCATCCTGTAAATCCTAAAGCTCTATAAGCTTAGACTTGAAGTTAATAATAGACACATTTACTGTGAATCCTTTTTTTTTTTCTAATTTCTGCTTTAAGCCCCATGACATTTCCTCACCAATTGCCTCGTGCCATTTTGTCACTCCAATTGCCTTACAGCATCTTGTGGCTTACATCCAGAGGAAGGCTGCTCCCTGGCTAAGAAGACATCATAAATAGCAATATCCTTGTTGGGAGCATTTGATAAGGCTTCCCGGCATTCATGGGAAAAGGCAGGCATGGTGGCATGTGCCTTTAAGACTAGTGGTGAGGAGGCAGGGGCAGGGGATGCTTGAGGCCCTCTGCACAGCAAGTCATGCAAATTGCTGAGCTCGAGGTTCAGTGAGAGATGCTGTCTCAAAAATAAGGCTGGCTGTGTGCACAGAAGTCAGGCCCTCCGTGGTTAGCTAGGGAGGGAGAAGAAACTGATGGGTCACAATCACCTACTGCTGACCTATCAGCAGCCAACAGACTGTTGGAAAGGGACAAAGGGTCTGGGTCTCTTCTCATTGGTGAGCCATAGGCTATCGTGCTTAATTTCCAACTCAGAGTGACACCGATGACCTTGGCTGAACTCTATGGGATATGAAACAAAACCCAAACTAGTAACTAGGGGGGAAACATTTGTGCGGAGGAGTAGGGGCTCATAGGAGTAGATGGGAGAAAGGGGGAGTTGAGCGGAATATAGTGTGTACAGGCATGAAGTTGTGAAAAACCAAACTTTCCTCATAGAAAAATATTAAAGAGAGTAAGAAAGAAAAGACTGGCCAGGTGTGCTGGCACATGCTTGTAATCCCAGCACTTAGGTAGGCAAAGGCAGGCAGATCTATGAGATCAAGACCGGCATGGTATACAAAGTGAGTCCAGGACAGCCAAGGCTACACAGAGAAACCTTGCCTGGAAAAACAAACAAAACAAAACAAAACAAACAAACAAACAAAAAGACTGTAGGCATAAGGTTATTGTGTAATTCAAATGCTGATTTCTGTACCCACCCCCCCCATATCTGATTATAATCCTTGTTCTTAGAATCTCCTGCTTCAGTGTTGTGTAAACACTGCTTGCCAATTGTTCCCTGATATGCCAATTAAGCAGCTCACAGCCAATCACTGAGCAGGCAAGAGAATAGGGCTGGAATTCCTGCCAGCCAGGGGAGGAGGAGTTAGAGGAAGGGAGGGTTGATTGAGCCAGGAAGATTATCAGGAGAGAGAGCTCAGCAAGTAAAACTACAAAGTGCGAGTCTATCTGAGACGCACCCTGGGAGGAAGCCAAATTAGCTTAGAGGGCTAAGAATAAAGTTAAAACTGCTCAGTTTTTGTGCTGTGAAACTTGTTAAAATAATATAATAGAGTCTCGATTATTTGTATGATAGCTGGGTTAAAAGAGAAACTAAGAAACACTTCTGTAAAAATAACTTTAATAAAAGACATCTGATGTAAACCTACCACAAATACAAGCACACCTTTGTACATGTATGCTGCATACCGACAGACACAAGACACACACACACACACACACACACACACACACACACTCCCCCTACAAAACCTAATAATTCCTTTTCAGAAATGTTATGCATGTTTGAGTATCTTAATATTCACAAGCTTTTTCAAAATGGATTAAATTTCAGTGATTTTTTGGGGGGAGTCAAGCCCACAGAGCTGGAAATCAAGACTAGTTTAATGTTATTCCAATAATTCTTTTACCAATGAACTCTGGTGAAGAAATGCCACAATCCCCTAGATGCAGGCAACATGCTTTTATACACTAGGTATCTCTTTGCTCCATTATCTATTCCCAGAATTCACAGCTTCACTACAGGTTCTACCTATTCCACAAGATCCATATTGGATATTTCCTTTCTAAACTCTCCTGTCATTTCAATCAGAATTTCCTGTCTTTTGCTTTATCACATCCCATTTAGACCCTGTACTATTTGGTCCTTAGCATTCCATTCCGGGCCGGAATATTTGGTCCTGTGCTTAGGCGGATGGGGGGTTTGATCTAACAGCTTCATAAAACATTTTTAATTGATACATATTATTGTGTGTGACCATGTTAAAAATTCAGCATCTTGGCTGGGAGCGAGCAAGTAAATAAGTAACACCTTACAATGGAATTTGACCTTGTGTGTAAGAGCCTTTAATGAAGGTGAGATAAACCTGTTTTTTAGGATGCCAAGGGTGGGACTGGAATGGTCTCATGAGAGAACAGGTGAGGTTAATCCACTAGAAGACAAACCACCTCGTGTGGGATCTTGATTGTTGCCAGCTGAAAAGATCCCGTGACCAGATTCTGGGAGGAGATATATAAATGAGGGCAGAACTGGAGGCGGGGTTTTTTGGAGACTTTGGATAGTTTTGGCTGTTCATCGCTCCACTTTGAGACACTCCTAGAGAGAACTGCTTGAGGGAACCTTTGGGCTGAGATTCTGGGTTCTGGTTACTCCAGGTTCCAGCAGAATAAATCCTGCTGATTACGCCAGGAGAATCGTTCCTCAGAACTGATGTCCTTATGGTTTTGTTATTGTATTCCTTAATCCTATTTTCATATTGTTTTGGTTAGTCGGGTTATAAGTGATGTATGCTTGGTTAATAAGATGTAATAAAAAAAATTGGATAAGGAAATTGTGCCTACACTTTAATTTTACACTTTTGGAGCTGTTGTTATATTCTACCCAGGGTATTCTGAAAATAATCAGGATAAGTTCAGTGACTCAAGAGCATGCTCGCCACCCTGTAACTTATCATGAGAATGCTGGTAACAAACATGCACCTTACCACACATAAGGGCTTGGAAAAATTATGGCAAACTGAAGCCATTCAATAGAATTTAACTTATGCCATTAAAAAATCACAATGTAAGAAATATGTGTTGACCCAGAGGAAAGCATTCATAACATATAAAGATTTAAGGAGAGATATAAACACAAGGAGAAAGCTCACTAGCAAAAAAAAAACCCTATCCCTACCATGCTTATATATCAAACCAAGTCTTGGAGATGCCAGCTACCTCAGCTTGCACAGGACAGAGGTATAGGCACTATGATCCTATAGATTCTGAACCTTAAAGACATACAGAAAATGTTCTCAACCTATACAAGTTCCTTTCTTCTCTTCCTCTAACCTCTGTAATGCTTACCCTTTTATAAGTAAGGTTTCTCATTTTATAAAATACCTTAAGCAATTAACAAGAACATTTGCTAAAAGCCTACCTGTAATGTGCCAGGAATGGTGGCACAAGGCTACAAGCTCAGCTCTTGGGAGGCAAAGCTGGAACGATTACTCCAGGTTTGAGGCCAGGCCAGGCTAAGCAGTGAATCCCAGGCCAGCCTGGGCTGTGCAGTGAAGACTAGGCCAGCCTAAGCTTCAGGCATGCCTAGGCTATATGAGATGAGACCCTGCCACAAAAATGATTACTTAATTATTTTTTTTTAAAGCTAACTAATTAATTGTAGACTTGTGCCAAGAAAATCAAACTCTGTATTTGGTCAAAACACATGATACCAAAATGCGTTCATTCTTAAAGATTTGAGAAATGTATTTTAAAATTTTTATTTCTCCCCATTCTCCTACAATAGTCACAGGACAGTTGACAGGCTTTGGATTTAAAAGAACAGAGCTTCTATTTTAGCCTATATTAGCTTAATTCAGCGCAATATAGTTGTATTGTGGCTTCAAAGATTACAGTTATCAAGGAGGAGCCTGGAAATCCAGGGGAGCCCTCAAAACAGGGAAATGGATATCCTGTGGGACTTTTACCTCAAGGTCAAGGGAGAGGCTAGCCTGGACTTCTCCAAGCAGAACTGCAAACAGAAAACATGACCTGTCTTCAGTGTTCTTTCCTCTTACTCTGTACAGAACAGTGGTGTATAGCAGCCCTGCCTAGGATGGCCCAGACTTTATCTCAGGAAGCCCAGCCCCCAAGGCACAAAGCTTTTCAGAAACATTCCCTAGGCCATTATGCTGTGGACTTCTTTATTAGGATTTGGGGGTTCCTTTAGTGTTCCAGACTACAAGGACAGCAACAATACCACCTACAGACACAAGACGCTGTACACATACTCCCTTGGTCATCTGCTTGACCCATGAATACTCAGCTTGTGCCAGGATTCCAGAATTCAGTGATGTTTGGAGGGATTAATTATACTCTCGTTTTCTAAAAAGAGAACTGAGATACAAACCCAGTCAATGGCTTGTCAAGGTGATTTAAAAGTGGTAAAAGACCAGGCCAGAATTATGTGAATTCATGGTCTTATTCTAAACTAGGATGAACCCTTTGACTCACTGCAACTCTTTAAAAGTGCAAACAATTACTAATGTTAATTATTAAAAAGAATACCTGTTATGGCAGTATAGGAGGACTGTAATTCTATTTCTCTGGAAGCTGAGGCAGGTGGATGCTAAGCTGAAGATCATCATGGGCTACAAAGCCAGAGAGAGCCTCAAAAAACAAACAAACAAACAAACAAACAAACATGGCTAGAGAGAAAGCTCAGTGCTTACAACCACACAGTGCTCTTTCATAGGACTGGAGTTTGATTCCCAGCACCCATGATAGGCAGCTCACAACTACCTGAAACTCTAGCTCCAAGAGATCCAAACCTCTGGCTACACTACTATGCACATCACTATAGACAGACACATATAGATATACATACTTAAAAATAATAAAAGTAAATCTTTTTAAAAAATTGTATACAAACAAGTAATAAATGAGAAGAAAATATTTTAAATTCCTTAGAACAACTTAGGTGAATTTCTGTGATTTACGGGCCCAGGTTATCACTTCAGTCTACACTGAACATATGTAGTTGGCACATGAGAACCATTGAGTACATGAACTTCAAAGAAGAGAAAATGTTTCAGTAAGAAAAGGTGCACCATAGCTGACTCCTTTCCATTTATCTTTTAAAGGAGCTATTATGTGCCTTAAATATGATGATAAAAAACTACATTTGGGTATGGAGAATTAGGCTCAGTGAATATATAATTCAATACTTGTGGTATTGAGACTCAAACCAAACTAAATTATGAGCCAAAAAAAAAAAAAAAAAAAAGAACCAACTATATCAATTTGCATTAAAATGAGCCAATCCATCCTTTGTACAAAGCTGAGAAATGAACCCATTTAAAAACAAAAAAAAAAAGCCTATAGAAACCGGAAAAAATTCTTTGCTCTCATAGAGCCAAAAATTGATATTAAAATAGTTTCAAAAATAATGTAGTTTGTTGTTTTTGAACTTCTGGATGAAAACAAATACCAAAGCATTTCCAAAACAGTGGGCAATAAAACATCTCTAGAAGGTGTGTTTCCTTCCCTGTACAGTGAAAACACGAGGCAGCCATAACTACAAGGAATATAGCAATCACTTAAGCTGCTGTCTCGTTCTTTCCTGCATGGTTCCAGGTAGCTCAGGAGAACCCCTGTAACTACCTGACGTGAAATGCAAACAGATGCTGCATCTAGAATCAGAAACGCTGTCAACAGGACAAGTTGGCCAGGCATCTCTTGCCCTGTTCCTTCACTGTAGCATTACAAGAGCTTTTTTTTTCTCCTCCAGTTCTTAAGTGGAACTGACAACAATTTTTTCCATAGATAGATAGATAGATATGATTAATAGATAATGATTGATAGATGACAGATATATATTTATAGAGATATATAAACATATCTATAGATATATATTGGCACTAATTTAGAAAACATATGGGAACTTTAAAACACTATAAATTGGGTATCTTATCATTGTTTTATTAGCTATTTTCCCACAGGGTCTGGGGGTTGTTGCTTTCTTGTTAATTTGCTTTGTTTTTCTATGTAAACAATTTTACCCTAATTCTCTTACAATAGGAAAAATACAGACACCATAAATGTGGGCTGAGAGGGTGGCCCAGTGCAGAGATTGTTTGGCTTGGGCTTGATTCTCAGAAACCACATAAAAATGTCTGTGGTGTGGTGGTGTGTGTGTGCAACTGTCTCTTTAATCCCAAGGCTGGGGAAGGCAAAACAGGAAAAATCCATCCCTGGAGTTCACTGGCCAGCCAGTCTAGGCAGATTGATAAGGTCACGCCCAACGAAAGATCCTGTCTCAAACGAGATGGCAGCATCTATGAATGTGGTGAATTGAATAGGAGTGGCCCCCATAGACTCGTGCATGTGAGTGCTTGGCCCATAGGGAGTAGCGCTACTAGGAGGTGTGGCCTTGTTGAAGGAAGGATGCCACTGTGAGGGCGGCCTTTGAGGTCTTATAAATGCAAGGCTGGTGTGTACACACTCTCCTTATGCTGCCTGAGTATGAAGACGTAGAACCTCAGCTCTTTCTTTAGCACCATGTCTACCTGCACACTGCCTTGCTTCCCGCCATGATGCTAATAGACTAAACCTGTAAGCCAGCCCCAATTAAGTGTTTTCCCTTATAAGAATCTCTTCATAGCAACTGTCTACCAAGCTCTGTAATAAACGTGCACTAACATGCACTAGGAGAAGGAAGTGATGGTGGAGGAGGACCAGCAGCTGCAAGGGAAGAGGAGGTGCCCAGTGTGAAAAACCAAAGTCTCTCACCAACTGTTAGAGATTGACCCTTGGGCCTTAAATACATATGCTAGGTAAGTGTTCTCCTTGAGCTGCACACACAGCCTTTAGGTTTTAATGTTCCAGTGTGAGACAGAGTCTTACAACATTATACAACCTGACCCTCAACTCACTCTGTATACCACCCAGGTCTTGAACTTGCAATCTTCCAGCCTTTGCTTCCCAATTAGCTGAGATCACAGGACCTGTACCACTGGACCTGACCTAACTACGTCCTCACTTTACATTCCTCCAGAATTTTGTTCAGGCTTTATCACGCCACGCTGTCACATCAGCCATTTATTTATTAAGTGTTAAAAAGCACTGTCTGTTTCTATAAATGAGTTTTGCTACAAATCAATCTTGTAGAACTCCACAGAACTGAACCAACTAGGAAAAGAAAAATGAAAAGCAACCCTCTGCTGCACTTCACATCCTTTCCAATTTCAATTATTTGGACTCATTTACCTTGCCCAAGAGTGAATAAACTTTGTGCAAGTGAGAAAGCTACAATGGCATGACATTTTCTATATTCTTCTATCTCTGGCGGGAGCTCTGCTAATTGCTTAATTTCAGGAGCTAAATATAAACAACTAACTATGCTGAGAGAGAGAGCAGCAGGGCTCAGCCAAGAGTTAAGAGAAAATGGTGAATGTCTGCAGCTTTCAAACCCATGCATAAAGGCTGGAAATTTCCACTTGGTACTTAATAAATTGGACCCCAAAGAAAACACAAGCCATCAAGCTTTTAGTCACAGTGACGAAATACAATTTGGAAAACCTTCTCCAATACAGAGTGCTATGCCAGCTCTCTCTGCAGAAGATCTTTCTGTTTGCCCAATTGTATTAGCATCCCTCATCTAGAGTTCCAAACAAGATTTCAGTTCCTAAAGAACCATAACATGTAATTTTGTCAGTCCTATTATTTTTAATCATATAAAAGCATTATACTAAATCATAAGCTAAGTCATTGGTAACACGAGTTTTCTGATTAACAACGTGTTACTACCTAATTAGGTAATTAAAAAATAATTTTGATGTTCACATTGACTTGAGGAATTATGGTAAAAAGAGAGGAAGCTGCTGCTCCTTTGGGAAGCCACAAGGCAAAACATGTGACTGTCACAGGCAGAAATGAAGGTCTTTGGTTCTGGTCCTCATGTCAGTAATCTCTCCCTCAGCAGGGACTGCAGAAGACAGAGTTAAGTATGTACTCTACCTGGGAGTTCACACCACTCTGATGAGACCAGCAAGGAGCATCAGGGAAAAGGGAGAATAAATACAACTCCCTCTGCCCAGGTCATTTTGTTCCATAGCACCTCAACCTGATAAGTCTTCGAACTGTCTAACTCACTGGTTTCTTATGAAACCAAGACGGGACAAGTCTTCTTACGATCAAGGGGACCCCAGGCTTGGGTGTCCATTTTCTGTGGTTCAAGAAATATGTGTATGGTTCGATTATTGAAAGAAACCAAGGGAGTCGGATAGTTGGCCTTAAAATACCTCTATCAACATTCAGGCTGTATCCAAGTCAAGTTTTAATGTTCCGAAATACTTCAGGACATGCTACTCAAGGAGAGCAACATATGCTCCTGAAAGAGCATGGAGGGATGTTTCAGAGTTAAACCTATAAAGCCTACTTTTAAATGTACTTCTGTATTTGCCATATTTTTAAAAAGACCTACACTCCACCTTAAATGAACCAAACATATTTGTACAGATGACAGACAGCATAGGAACTGAAAAGTCATTTCAAAAACTGATAAACTGAGATGTCTTCAGAGTTCCATGGCTACCCTTTACACATGTACCCGCAAGCTCCATGTGGTCCACACACATGAACATTTACAGAAGAAACTGATTGTGTTTAAACATCACTCGTCAACCCTGATTTCCCAAGCCTTCATTTTACCTTACTAGCAAACCATCAGTGACCAAGTGGTGGGAAAATAACACATAGAAAGAAGGGGCAATCAGTCTGGGTGCTAAGAAGACAAAATTGAACACTCAAACAAGTCAACACTGCGACCATTGAGCAGATGATTCTTACGATAGCATATGTGCACAATTTTGAACTAATAACACAGCTGGATGCTTAAAACATTTTAACTGATAGGATACATGGCAAAATGTTTGGGCACAAAATCATTTTAGCTAAACTGGTTTACATATACATGCTGGCAGCATAAAAGTTATAAAACTAAATCAAAAAAATTTTAAATGCTTAGGTCATGAAGAACTCAATTTATAATACTATTTTTTCAAATTTTTATAAAAACACTAACTTACCTTACAAGAATCTACTCTTTTCCATGTTGATTATTAAATATGCCATTAAAAGTGGCACTGAGGGCATGGGGAGGGGCTTATAAAATTTCTCTCCAACACAACATAACCTCATTAGTTTTCAATCCAAGGACTTAATGATACAAAAGAGACCAAAACAATCACAAAATGAAAACAAGTTAACATCAGTAGCATTCTTAAAAGTCATTTACACCCAGCTTTACCTCCACTGTGCTCTAATAGAGGAAAAATTATACTCTGGACTCATTAATATTTTAAAGAAGCTAAGTGATCTAAGCCAAAGCAGGAGAAATTAGCATCCAGTGTGGGGTGGCCTTAGGTCATTGGGGGCAATTTCAATGCTGCTAATTATATCCCAAGCCAGCAGCCATTATGTTTTAGTTTTCTGCCCAAATTTTAGGGGTTGTATAATCAGAAAGAAATGTTTTTCAAGGCAAAAAAAAAAAAAAAAAAAAAAAAGCAACTGCTTGTATAGTTGGGGGGAGGTTTACCTGGAGCCACAATTTTCCCAAGTTCTGCTAATTTCTGTCCCTTTTCTTCTTTGAAACAGATAGGGAAAAAAAACTCAAAATTTTACACAAATTTCCAATTGTCTTACATTTATATTATATTCTTACAGTCAAACTTGAAAGCAAACCAAGAAAAGACAAAAGAAAACGAAATGTCTCTGAGAGGAAGTTCTATAAATGACAGATACTCCACACAACAGGCAAAAGAAACACACGAAGGAAAAAGAGGAAAGGCACAAATAATCGGACAGCAGATTCCACACTACCAAGATGAACTCAAAACAGACTTATCCTTTGGTCAATGCAATATTTCTATTTATCTATCTATCTATCTATCTATCTATCTATCTATCTATCTTTCAATGTACTTAAAATAGATTCTCTCTGTATTTTTATGGCACAACACTGAAGTGTTTAACATTTCCTTTCTAAAAAAACTAAATATAGAGGATGTAGGAGATATAGGGAAAAAATAGCCGAGACAACCTTTGCAATTTAAAAGGAAGAGATTTCAGTGCCGCGCAAAGCAAATAAACAGCACAGGCAAACTTCAAGCACAGCGGTACCACTGGTGCCTAAACCACAAGTGTCTTCAGTAAATACAGATATCATGTCATTCATTAAGAAGGGCAATTGACGTTTAATTCCGCTACTGTAACTTTTATTTATAATAATATGAATTAGGATCCATTTTCCAAATACAGTAAGACAAATAAAATATACATGTTTACCAGCTCATTTATTCATAGTAATCATCATGAAGCCACGTCCCTCCCTGTCTGGAGTCCCCAGGTCTCATATATCACTGCCTTACATTGACACCTACTGGAAAGTACTGGAACTGTGTGTCCCCAACTGCAGTGTCTGAACAGTAACTAATTTCATATATGTAAGAGAACATATGAGAAAGGTACATTTCAACTGCAAATAAGATAACTTCACATTTACAAAAGGTAACACGTCCGCTGAATATTTAAATCCTAAGTCATCTTGGAGAAATTATAAATCTCAATAAATCTTCACAAAGAATAAACCTGTTGGGAGTGAACTTCCCCCCTGATTTCATTAACACGGACCCTGCTTGTTTAGGGTCTTACCAGTCAGTCAGTGGCTTTCCCCAGCACCTGAATTTTGCTTTGTGCATAGAACTAAACTTCTCCAGTGACTATACAACTCAAAAAGCTCCTCTGCTTTTGGGAAACAAAAGATAAAAAATGATCCAGCTTTTTTTTTAATGCTTCATACATCTATAATGTTGTTAGCTTTTTGTAAAAGTAACATGTGTTAATGATTTGTATATTTATACTGATAGTGAAAAGGTAAAATAATACACATTAGCAAGTGCATTTTCCTCCATTATCAAAATTGGCTTTTTGTGAAAAATGGAAATGTGTTATGAAAACACACTGATTCTTATAGGAGATGAAACCCTAATATACCCAACAGTTAGTTGTGTACTTTCACAACTGAACTAATAACTTGGATCAAGTTTTAAATAACTTAATACAATTGGAAATACAGTATTTATTCAAAGAATGTCTCACTACCTTAATTTATTTTTGGAAAATCATATTTTATAAAGCAAGTTTCGGGGCAGATATACATTATGTTGGAAAAAGTTTAAGACACAACAGTATGATCAAATCAAATAAACAGAATACTGCTTCCTGATGCTGATCTATTTCCTTTCAGGCAGAGTCGAAGTGTTTGGACACATAGATCTTATATCACCAGAAAGAAAATGTCCTAAGATGCATCTTTCCCAATTACAGACCAGTTGGTCCTTTAAAGAACAATGGGATGCCTTCTTTAGAAGAGTCCTAAGTAATTCCCAGGGAGAGAGCATAGTACTGTAACGACATAAAAATTGACTTGCTGCTGTTACAATCACCCTTTCACACCATATCATCTCATTTTTAAAAAAATAAGGACACAGTATGAACACTGAATAACATAGATGCATGGGCAATAACAAAAACTAACCTAAAACAGCACAGGAGCTTGTATTTAAAATGACTGACACCGTGTCCAAAATGTACAACTGTCAAACAAGTTACCTCCTAAAACACTTCTCCATCCACCTGTCCACGGAAAACTGAGATCTTCAGCTTTAACTACAACATGCGTGACTCCAAGATCAGAAAAAATTTTTAGGACGGGCTAAGCTTGTTTTTAAAACGGGCATTACTTTCCTTAATTGGAAAAAAAAAATCAGCTATATAAAGATGAACACACTAAGCAAGCTGTTGAAAGACTGCTTCAAGCTTTCTGCTTGATTCTGCTAGAGTTTAACATTAGATTAATGTGCCGTTAAATATTAAAATATTACGAAGTAGTCCAGAGGTAACAGGTTTTAACGAAAATAGTTTGTCATCTTGTCTCTAAATAGCCCATCTCAGAAGACAAGGTGGTAAATGATAAAATAAAATAGTACTTGTCTTGGAGGCTTAAACACATTTTAATAGAGCCTCTTAACGGCTTTTGCAATCAGCTGCCAAGAAAGGGAGGTTTTCCTTTCCTTACTAAGACCCCGAAAAGATGAGTATTTCCCAGGCAGGCAACAGGGATTCTTTAGATACCCGACTCCCTGTTTCCAGTCAGTTACCTTGCAAAGCTTCTGGTACCGCGGAGAGGAAACTGCCATCCTTTGCAAACGATGTAACAAAACCACAACTTTCTGCAGGGACGTTCTCACCACGGCCATCATTTTAAGTTTACCACACTTCTGAAGAGTCCTCAGAATTTGCATTATAAATGAAGAGCAGCGATCATTTCCTCCCGGTCACTGGACAATGATTTGCCAGTTCTCTGAGCATGCTCGTTTCCAGAAACGCATTTCAAAGATACAAGGGGGGCGCGGGGCGGGGGGGGGGGGGTAAGGTTCTAGAGAAAAGGAAGCTGGAAGTCCATCAACTTCTTGATTTGACAAAAACACTGACGACCGCCACCCAGACAGCCTCCAGCAGATGCTCACAGCCAGGACCTGCTCAGCCTGGCGTGGCAAGAAATGAAGCAAGTTGCAGGGCAGCCAAGCGCTGCCGGCTGCAGGGAAGGAGAGCGCTCCGGAGCCAAGAAGATATTAAGTGAGACACTAAAGCAGAAGCTACAAAGCCCACTTCCCGCGGGGACGAAGAGTGAACACCGTCACTGCCACGGTGCATGCCTGGTAGCTGGTTTACATGAGGAGACCGAGTGGCAGGGAGCCTGAAGCGCTACAGAGGGATGTGAGCACTCCCAGCGGAACGCGGCTCAGCCTGTGCTTGTTGGATGAGTAGAAGAAATACTGAGGGGCACAGAGAGACCTGTGTGAAAGACCAGAGCGCACACACTCCGTGCTAATAAATCACCATGAGCCAGACTGGACGCAGCACCATCTAAAACAAAACCTTATTTACAGAGATACAGGTTTACCTGAGCCCCAAAGGCAGAGCTGAAAAATGGGCTGCCAGGTCCCCGTGCAGGAGGAAATCATGCTAGAAATCAAATAGGCTCCCTCTAACTAAACAGCCAAGTTAATAAAGAGAAGAAACGCGCATGGCCAACTCCTCTATCTCCCTCTTAGACAGCAGCTTCATGATCTCATATTGTTTGTCATAACGCTGTTTTAATTTCATGAATAGGAAATCCAAGACGACAATTGTATAATGTCATAGGAAGGGCCGGTACAGATTGTGTGTGTGTGTGTGTGTGTGTGTGTGTGTGTACGTTTTGCATTATGAAATGTTTGGCACACTGCCTCAGAGGACCAGACTATCCCAGATGATTAAGTGGCTGGGTAAAAGGGCACAGCCAGCAACAAACCCCATGTGTTCCTCATTACCACCGGCCTGCCAGCTCTAACAGCCCAGGGAACACTCACTGCCTGTTCACCTCTCTGGCATCTTCCGGAACTTCTTTTCCTCCCCCTGTCTCCTCAGTCCTTCACTCTGGTGTGATTTAAAGTCTCCGGTGGGGTCTAATAGGCAGGTTCATCAGGAAGCTTCTGCCTGCATATAATTCCCGTCAGCTCCTTATTGGGAATCTATACTGCCTCCCCCTGGTGAGGCTGACAAAGCCAAAAACAGTGCATTACGACTATTTAAAATGCTAGTTCTTAGGCAAATAGGAAGAAACACATGAGTGATGGAACATGGTCAAGAGTCCAAAGGGTTGAGAATGGGGACTGACCCTAAAGGGAAAAGTGGATTTCTGAAGTGGTAAATGTTCTTCTACATTGACAGGAGCTATCACGACACATCTCTGAGTGTACAAAATAACAACAAAACCCTGACTTATAGAATATAAACATACAGTACAGTATGGGAATAACAGGCAGAAGACTAGCTATAAAAATACAAACTTACAAGTTGAGCATCTTTTACCTGAAACGCTTGGGCCCATGAGTGTTTGAAGCGTCACGGTTTTCACATCATGGAATGACATATTTGCATGAATATAATGAGATATTCCAGACTCAGGCCCACACACAACAGTCAACTGTGTTTCACAAACCTTCTGCATCAACCCTGAGCATGATTTTTATAACATTATTACTGATTCCGTGCATGGACTGATTATCATGGTATGGAATTCTTCCCCGGGGCTTCATGTCACCATTCAGCAACTAATGGATTTTATAGGATCTTAGTTTCAGTGTTTTTTTTTTTTTTTTTGGTTTTTTTTTTTAATTAGGAATATTTAACTTGGGTGTTTACTCCACAAGCACACTGTTGAGTATAGGGATAGAGCTAAAGGATCTTCTGTCTTCTACAAGACAGAAGTGGAAAAACCAGGCAGGCAGCAAGCACAGGGCAGGACAATACAAAGATTCTAAGACACAAGGTCTTGCAGATCCAGCCCATTCTTACACCCACCCCAGAGAGGCCATGAGGAATCGCAAGTTTATGCAGCAAAGAACCAAAGCTTCTCTAAATCAATACTGCTAGGATATACAGCTTCAGTTACAAATGTAATTAAAATAATGAATGTTCTAGACTGTGGCTATGAAAATTAAGATGAATGTGTCAATTAATAAATTGGTTTTTAAATCAACAACAGCTTCTTCTTAAATAAACAAAGAGCCAAATTTGGCAGCTTCCCCCAGGGGCCACTCCAACACCTCATTCGGATTTAATCCAGATAGAACTTGCCATCCCTTCACAGTCCAAACAAGTGTGTATTCTTGCTCTGACACCTTCTTCTGCTCTGCTCCCAACCTCACCCTGGACCACTCCACAGAATCTCATCTTCAGTGCCTCCCAACCAAGGCCTTAGATTCATGACAGCGCTATCACTTCCGGCACACAAAGCTACCTAAGTGTCTTAGTAGGCTCCCTTTTGTCTCTGTCATGGCGTGCAAAGCCATCAACTAGATTCCTGCCAGTGAGAGCCTTAATACCTTACTCTATTGTTTATTCCCCTTTATGACAGCTCCCATCCCGAGCAGATTAAACATAATATACATTGCCATGTTCACAAGGCCCTCCATGAACTGTTCAGCCCTCAAGGAGCTTCTCTCTCCAACAAGTTCTCAAGATCAAGTTTTTTCTTGCTGAAAGACCCCTGATGAGGACAAAAACCAAAACATAAATACAAGAGTCAAAGTGATCACCTGTCCTTAAAAGAAATGGCATGCTGCATATCATAGTTCCAGGAAGTCTTTATCTATCCCCTGTGCTTTCAACCCCCTCTTTATTAAAATATATTAAGGATCATCTTTAAATTGAACATGGTATAAATTATATCTCCATGAAATGCATCTGTGGCTTTACATCTGTGTGGCACAAGATGTGAATCCAATATAAACAGTGAACATTCACTTAAGGACAAATAGATGACAGATAGATAATAGATAGATAGATAGATAGATAGATAGATAGATAGATAGACAGACAGACACATAGATATTCCTAGATGTTAGATATGTAGATAGAGATGATGAATAGAGATTGATAAAGATAGATAGATAGATAGATAGATAGATAGATAGATAGATAGATAGATGATAGATATTCATAGATGATGGATAAAAGTACGTAACAGTATAGATAGATAGATAGATAGATAGATAGATAGGCAGGCAGACAGATAGGCAGACAGATGGATGATAGATAAACACACTGATGGATAACAAGATAGATCGATCTAGCCCCTGACCACACAACGCAAACACATTGCAGTAATCACAGCGTCTTATACAGAAATCTCAGGCAGCTCCCCACTACTTGTAGCTCAACAACAGCAAATTTATTTCATGATTTTAGGTATTCGTTGGTTTCTTCACACACCTTTGCATTTCTGAACAAGGTCCCATTGAAAATCACTCGCACAACTGAGAATAATCTACAAGCCCATGGGAAAAGTAAAGTTCCTTTCTCTCAGAGATGTTCAGCCAGTGATACTGTCTCTAAAATCCATCTACCTCTAAGGTGCCAAAAATGAAGTCATGTAATTTTTTTAAAGTAAATCAAAGCGAGAACTGTAAAGTAAGACATCCAATATGGGGAAGGAAAAGGTGGAAATACTGTGAATTACCGTAATGTGAGGCATCCCGAGGACAAACAAATGCACATTTATCTTCAGATAAACAGATGTCTGACTCAGCTGGTAGCAGAGGCCCTCCTTCATACGAACCCAAAAAGACCATTTTGGCAACATTAAAGTATTTTTGAGAAGCAATTACAATACATATCATCCCTTCGTATTTTAGCCGGCAGCCTCTTGGATTGTCAGTGTTTGCCATAAGACAAGTAATCCCCAGCTTAGTTATTTTTATTTAAAAGATTCCTACCATTTCCATTTAAATTTATTTCTCCCATAGCTTGAATATTCATTAAATATTGAGAGGAACTGGAGCTATGGTAAGAATATATCCTAAGAGAAAATGTGTGAGAAAAATCATTAGACCCTCTGGCAGGCCTGCGTTCTGCTGGTGGCAGTCATTAGCGGGGTTCATTTGGAGCCTTCTTTCCTCACTGTAAGTTGCTGCTTACTGGAGTGCATAGTCGAATAGCATAGAAATTAACAGTATTACCTAAATTGAATATCTGTGATCATGTGTAGATCAAATTTATAGTTGTTTAAATCACAAAAGCAGCACAGTCTAGCATCTACCCACATCGAATGCCTACTGTAGTCTCCCAAAATCCAGATGTTCTCAAAATATGTTAGCAATTCACATTAATGGCTACATTCTGAGAATCCAGAGGGTGAAACAAAGGAGCACATTCAACTCTGATGCTTGCCTGGTCACTCTCATCTCCAAATCACAGAAGCAGAGTGCAACAAATGAAAAATAAGCAATGGGCAAACAGACACTTTCCTTGCCTCGATATTTGCTTTTCCTTTCTTCTTTAACATTTGTTTGTGCTGGCTGAGGTGCACATGTGTGCGTGTGTAGATGTGATGAGTGCGCTTGGCCATTCGTGAGTGTGTGGGGTGAGGGGCTGGCATCAGATGTCTTTTACCATCACTCACCACTCCATTTTTTGAGACATGGTCTCTCACACAACCTGGAGCTCACAGTTAGGGGCAGACTGGCTGGCCACTGAGCCCTGAGATCACCTGTCTCCACCCTCTCTACCGTTGGGCTAGGGACACACCAAAGGACCATAAGGCTACTACACACTAGGCCTCTGACATGAGCTCAAGGGACCCAAACTCAGGTCTTAACACATTTATGGCCAACACTTTGCCCACTAAGCCACTCTTCCAAGGCCCTGATTTTCCTTAGTCTCAGTATAAGACAGGAACAGCATCACACAGAAGGATGAGTCATATGTAAGCCCATTCTAAACAGCTTAGTTTTGTAAGTGTGTGTGTGTGTGTGTGTGTGTGTGTGTGTGTGTGTGTGTGTGTTTATTTGTAGGAGGGTATAGCCATGGCACTCATTTTAACACATTGAATGTTGAATGACAATTATTTTTAACTTAGAAATTTTAAGAGCAGTAGATCCAAGAAAGCCTCTAGACCTTTAATCAAGATATACATATTGGCTGACATTTTACAATAGGGTCTTTTAGATGTTTCAAGAGAAAAGAATTCCTGAGAATGGATTAAAAAAAATAGTTAACGGTACTGAATTTGAACTGCAGAAGTTAAAAGCAGGCACATTTACTTGGAATTTTCTCATGGGACATTGTGTCAACAACAAGACTGGCATTCTCCATGATCAAAGAACTCTGTGACCAACTAGGGTAGGTAAAAACATGCATCAGATGACAGTAGAACGCGTGTTCACCAGAATATTAGAAAACACTAGGCAACATGATGAATTCATGTGTTTGCAAATAACTCAGAACATGCAGAAGAAATGAGATGTACAGCCGTGGCACACAGGAGACACCTCAATGAAGTTACTTTGGAATTAAGTTGTAATGGAGAAGGGTTCTCTCTGATTATTGACAAGAGGAGGTCAACGCACATACCCAAAATAAGAGAAGGAGACTCAAGAGCACGGAAGGGCCAATATTTGGAATGGGTAGAGACATGTTAGCATGCTTCATAAAATTACACACAAATTTTTTAAAGAAAGGCTTTAATATTATCACATTTCTCAGAGTAAAATTCGAACCTCAGATTGCATATGTAATAATGGTTATAAAGTAAATACATAAATAGTGCCTTTGAGCCTAAGAGGCCTGGCTGTAACTGAAACACAGAGATTTGAAGTTTGTATAGCAAGTCTTTATAATATTATTAGTATACTATTTATTATAAGTAGTATATATAAGTATAATAATATAAATTATAATAATTCCCCATTTATAAGAAGGGGAAGTGCCCTGCAATTTAGTTTTCAATAGCACTAATGGTAAAAGGGTTTAAAATGACAGAAAACCAAGCAGCCTTGAGTCTCCACCTCTAAATACACAATTATTATTTTCATAAAACAAGAGGTATCTTTACCCTAATACCCTAATTCATAGGATAACACGGATTTAATACTTGAATGAGTAGACAGCCTCCTCTTAAAATAGTAATCAGTGCCCAGGGGCCACAGGTGACTCAGTAGGAGACTGCTGCCTGTGGCGTCCCACACACTTACCAGCATCTGCTGTCTGAGCTGCCTGGCCAGGATGCTGTCCTGAAGAGCATTCTCCCGCTGAGAGGCATCCGCAAGGACATTCGCTGTGGTTTCAGCTTCCTGAAGCCACTTGACAAAGTTCTCCAGGTCTCTACGACAGGTCTGCACTGTCCGCAACTCAGCTTCCAAGGCACTCTGTCTGTCAGCGATGCTGAAAGAAACAAGGGCACAGCTCTGGGACTTACAAAGCGACATCGTACATCATATGCACCCAAGACAAAGTTAACAGATTGTTTCAGGGGAAGTTCCATCCTTTTAAGCCATCAAATGCAACTGTGTGGTTATTCTTCTATAGGCATAAAATGATCCTTAAGGAAGGTGCCTAGTGATTGGTGAGATACCAGCACAGACACATAGAATATTAACAAAACCACATCCATACCATAAAATAATTGTCCCTGCATGTTATATATCATACTTGAGCATTTGCTATTTCTAATAGAGTTATGCCAATAACTATGGGCTGCCATAAAATGTTTATCAACCAAAAGGCAATATCAAATATATTCACACATCACTCACTGAATGAGAAAGGGGAAAAATCAAAATAAATATTTAAGATTTAAAAACAAATAACGTAGGGGCTAATGTGTACAGCTCAAAGATATAGCACTGGCCTAATAGTCACAAATCCTCAACGCTACAAATGAAATAACAACTTTTGGGCTTTGCTAATACAAGTAAATACAAGTTGATTTAATAATATTTGATTCAATACACTTAAAACCATAATAATATTTAGTAATGTTAATGTGATACTTAACAATATTTGGAAGACACTGGACAAACAAGCTTTCATGAATATTTCATAAGTTCTACATCAAAACTACAGCACTGAAAGTTATGTAAATCGGACAAGATACACACCTGTAAAGTCAACATTTAAAATTTTATATACCTCAAAGCTTAAAAGTGAAAAACAGACAAATCATTTTTCTTTAATGGGTCCTGAGCTGGAAAAATGGATGGATCTGTTACCAACAGTGCTTGATGTACAATCATGAAGATACAAGTTTGGGTCCCAGCAAGTAACAGGCCAGGTGGTCCATAAATGCTTGTAACTCCGCTTCCAAGGGGTACAAACCCTATTCTGGCTTCTATGCAGGCAGGCAGGCAGACAGACAAACAGATAGATAAGCAGACAGACAGACAGAAGAAGGACAGACAGACATTCACACACACACACATAATAAAATAAATATTAACTAAAAAAATAGGCACCAACAATTTTAGTCCTATTTATTTAGACCCCAAGAAAATTAAAACTGCACATCCATACACAAATGTTTAAAACACTATTATTCAGAACACTGAAACCCCACCACAGCTCATCATATGAAGAACGAACTGATCAACGGAATATTATATGCAAATAAATGAGCAATTACTCAATCGTAGAATGAAAAAAAAAAGGCCTGATAAACAGTCTAGCATGCATGTATCACAAATCCAAGTACCAAAGGGCATGTACCGCGAGTTCCCACATCTGGGAAATCTCTAAAGCAGATAACACAGAGAGGGTGGCTATCCCCTAAGACCACAAACAACCCAAACAGGACCTGGAGAGTAACATACAGTCCATGCAAGCAATGGAATATGACTCAGAAACTGAGACAAACCATGTTCTATGACATGGCCAGGCTCTCAAATACACTCTGCTAAGTGAAAGAAGCCGGATACAAAGGAGTTCAGTGAATCCATTAATGAGACATTCTGGGATGACATAATCAGGCCAGCATTTACTCCATAAAATTCCACTAATCACACTTGTCTAGAAAAGAAACCCAAACTACCTGTGGTAGTTTAAATAGGAATGAGGCTCCCAAAGGCTAATGTACATGAATGCTTGGCCCATAGGGAGTGGCATTGTTAGGAGGTGTGGCCTTGTTGGAGCAGGTGTGGTCTTGCAGGAAGTATGTCACTGGGGGTGGGCTTTAAGGTCTTATAACTCAAGTCCAGCCAGTATGATATGCTCTTCCTCTTGCTGCCTGAGGATCAAGATGTAGAGCTCTCAGCTGCCTCTCCAGCATCATGTCTGTCTGCACGCTGCCATGTTTCCTGCCATGATGACAATGGACTAAACCTCTGAAACCATAAGCCAGACCCAATTTAATGTTTTCCTTTATAAGAGTTGTGGAGGTCATGGGTGTCTCTTCACAGCAACAGAAACCCTAACTAAAATACTACCCTGCTTGGAACGTGCTGCCTTCTATAACTTATCAACAAGTTCTTTTCCCAACTTTTTCCTCTATGTTTCTCCCAAATCCTCTTCATGTCCAAGTAACATGTTTCAGATTTTTCTAGACTATTATTGACAGTGTGATCATGTAAAATTTTATACTCATGTTATAGTGTCTTTCTTACCATCCCCATTTAACAAAATCAAACCTTCTTTTAAAGTCTTTGAGACTATGTTTTCTCAGTTAGGTTTCCTTACTCTGGACCAGGGAGCTGCTTTATATAGAAAATAAACATGTGTATTCTAGAAAGGTCCTTAGATTCTGATCCAGTTTCACTCTAAACTTTGATAATATATAGATTTTTAATCTGTCCACTTATTCTACAAACTACAGGAGAAATTGTTTTCCATATTTCCACATTTCTCAGAGTCCACCCTGCGTAATTATGGTGGTATAAGGCAGCAACCTAGTCATATGCCTTTGAGATTTGTCCCCAGATGCCATTTTCTCTAAAGACCCTAGAGAAAGACTATATCAAACTATATACAGCATGAAGGGGGAAGATTCCAGGGGGAAAAAAATGAAAGAAAGAAACAAGACTTGCAACACCAGGAAACACCAAAGGGCTCTTTTATAGTGAGAAAGAGGATCAGAGAGGAGAGAGTGTGTCCACTGTTCTGTAATCCTGTATTAACTTGACAAAACTTACAAAGGATGCACTGAAATGAAATAAGTCAAAAAGGGAAAACAAAACCATGAAATCCAAGAAACAGATTGCACATTGAGAGAAAAAGACTAGACTTAGTCAATGTGGTTGGTGCAAGCAGGCTCAGAAAGCGTGGCAGCCAGAGAGATGCCTTCAAGATAAACATATTAGAAGTGACAGATCAGATCGCTTAACATGACAGACTTTGTGGAATAAAATGCCAGGCCACTGAAAAGACGAGAGAGGAATTAGCAACAGGAACAAAGAAAACGATGCATTAAAAAACAAGGCAAATGCTAGCTTCAGATAAAACCAAAGAACCAAAGGGTCAATGAGAGACCTTGTCTCAAGGGACCAAGACAGAGAACAATACAGGAAGGTTCTGGAACTCTCCTCTGGCTTGCACCTGAACATACATGAACACACACATGGGCATACACCACACATACTCAAAAGCAATAAACCTTATAATTATAAAAAAGGAACACTGAAATTTAGACTGTGTTTATCGAAGTGTAAATGACATTTGTGTTACCATAATGAGTTACAGTGAAGGATATATGCATGTGTGTGTTTAGCTCAGTAGTGGAGTGTTTACCCACTACAGGCACAGACCTGGTTCCTAAGACCACACAAACCAAAAGGACAAAAAAAAAAAAAAAAGTCCACATATATATGTCACTTTATGTTCTGATTTCTGAAGTTAATATAATTTATATGAAGTTTCTAAAAGAATGCAGCTCATTTAGTCCCTCCATGTTTACTAAATTTCTGTTTCTAAAATTAGATCCAAAGTTAGTGTTGTATACCGAATATTATAAAAATCATTTATCCACCACTAAGAAATTATAATTTATCATAAGAAAAATATGATTAAAATTAGAGGTTCAATTATATATATATCAGGGACCTAATTTTGCCTCCTCTGTCATTTGTTGGGGACATGGCTTAGGGTGAACCATTTAAAGTCTTTAATGAGGGGTTGGAATGGACCAGTGAAAGAGCCATTTTGGACTCTCCAGGGTCCTTTTCAAACTGTACCATCCATCGCTGAGATCACAGAGGCAGCAGGAAGAGTTCTTCCATTGTTGCCCCATCCTAGCTTCCTATCTCTCTTCATTGAGAACCTTTACTTGCACAGGAAATGTGACTGGAGAAGAGAGAAGCAGAACACAGAACGCAGAACGCAAAGGGGATGGGAGGCACTGATCCTGGGGCTCCTACGACCACTTCTGGTACTGAACTCATAGTCACCTAGGCTCTCAAGGTCCATGTGTGGGTGGGCACACACGCATGTTAGTGTGTGAAAGCCAAAAGACCAACTGATGTCATTCATGAGATGCCATCTACTGTTGGTGTTGTTTTGCTCTGCTCTGCTTTGCTTTGCTTTGTTTTGTTGGCATAGTCTCTCATAGACCTGGAACCTGCCGTGTAGGCTACACTGGCTGGTGACCAATCTACCACTCTCTGCCCTCACAGTCCCAGATTACCAGTGCACACTACCGTGGCCGGATCTTTTCACAGAAAAACAAATAAAGAAACAATTCTAGTTCTGCAGATCAAGCTCATGTCTTTATCTCAATTCTCGATTTTTCTGAGTCTCAGATAAGACCAGAAAGAAGTAGAGGAACTGCTGAGAAAAAGGTGAGAGGGTATAGGGAAAGGAGTGTATTGTGACTGGAATAAAGAGTTTTAACTTTAGGAAATTTGCGTTTAAGTGACAAAGGCAGGGCCTTTTTTTTTTTTAATCTAAATCTATACACCTGTAAAATTCAAAAACAATGTAAGAATAGGCTGAAAATGTGTAAGATATAACATTTGAAATCTACAAAGGGGACTATAGCTAAAACACCTTTATGTTTCAAACGAAAGAAATAGTTGACTATAGACACAAAGAAAACAGGGACAGCTTCACAGGGAAGCTGTAAGGACATCCATGGGTGACAGATTTGTTATCATTTATATAAAGGGAACTAGGATTTTCTAAAATATGAACTCTTAGCTCTCACATGATATCTGCAATAAACCTCGCTGTGAGAGTCTATAAAATAAGCCAATAGCCATTTTGTAACATAAAATATGGCCACCTACATAGCAGGCTTTTGAAAATGTCACTTTAAAGATGTTAGGCAGTATTTGGTATTTTAAGCTATAAAATACAATATACTGTTCAATGAAGTGTGTGCATACTGATAATTGGCCAAAGAATATTCTCACACGTACGGGTCTTGTTTTACAAAATGTGAAAAGGGTTCTTAGGAATGCCACAGTTGCCTGTTGCTAACTTTAATGTTTTAAGAGGTGGCCTCCGCAGTGGTATAAGATTAAATGCATTCATCTCTTGAGGGGAAAATGGCAGCACAAGTCTGAATCAATGTTTCTTAACCTTGTGTTGCCTTGAAAACAAAATTAACATCTATCTGAAATACATACTAACACATGCTATGGGGGAGAGGCAACCACAGTGAACAGTGAGCATTGTTGCTTGTGATGATTGAGTGTGGTGACTGGCCTTTGCCACATAGAAACAGAAGCGTTGAGACATGCAACACAGCACGCTGGGAAAGCAAGAACGGCCCAGGATCTAACAAAATCAGTCCTTTTATTTCAGAGTCCCATATGTTCCAGGCTGCCTCAAACTCCCTGTGTTTAAGAGGATTGTCCTAAAACTCCTGATCTTCCACCAATATCTCGTGAGGATTACAGGTGATTGTGGTCATGCCCAGTTTATGTACCGCTTAAGAACTGAACCCAGGACTTCCTGCGTGCTAGACAAGCCCTCTATCAGCTGAGCTATATGCCCATTTCACAGCCTCAATCTTCAGTGTACACGGAACTTCTGTCAGTCCATATAAACTATATAAGTCCATGAGGAACAATGAAAAAGACAGCATCATATCAAAAGAAGAAAATAAAGTCATTTCACCCATCAGTTTGAACTGTACGAATGACTCCTAATCAACTGATAATCCTTAAAGTTTTATATTATTTTCTTCCCAGGATGGTTAGGTTTATGCTTTAGCACAAGGACACTTGAATAAAGCATTAATTAAGCAAGTATGATGATTTCACTAACCAAGATAATTGGATTTTTGAGAAGTTTCGTCCACAAATAAAGACTGAGTGTGTGCCTAATGCATTCATTAAAGCCGATAATCCAGCACTTTATCTTTAGGATCAGTAGAAACCACTCAGAATGGCAAACGAGCAGCTACAGGCTCTGCTTTCTGCAAATCAGCCACACAAAGCTCTACAGAGTGTGATGGCTTACAAGGAAGACACAACAGCACGATAGCATCTGGTTGACCCTTTGTGGAGCACAAGCCTAGGCACCAAGAATGTTTATATGTGACTTCTGATCTCACAGTAGTCCTATACATCAGACGTGGTCTCCATCTTAGAATCGGGAAAATGGGATGAAATAACTTGTTCAGGGTTCACACCCAGGCACTCTGCTCTGCCTGCACCATCCTGAAAAATGCCTTAAAATGGTCATTTGTGGGAATAAGGACAAAGACCGTAGTTAATTAGTGACTCTTGAGAAAACATTGCATATAGTTAGAGTACCTGATTTCCTTTATAATCCTTCAGCACAATTATATTTATATACATGTATATATATGCACATAAAATGTTATTTTATCTATGCAGAGTGAAACTATAGAACTGAAATCAGACCTAAGTCAGACATCCACAATCCAGAAATTGCTATAAGATGAGTACTCCTAACCCAAACATCTAAAATACTCTGAAATCTTGAAAAAAATTTAGTATTAACATGATGCTATAGTAAACAATTCTGTTTCATTTTTAAAACTACTTAACATGTTATATAAATTATCTTCCAGTTATTTGTATGTTACATATGCATTTTTTACATAAATATGCATTTTAATTACAGTGCTGGGATGGTATGAGGCCTCATGTGTGCTACACTCCCCAACTTACAAGGTATGTTTAAAACATAATAAATTTCATATTTCAATTTGAGCATCATCTCCTATATCTGTCACTATGTGTCTGTTACTATCTTCCAGTCTAAACCACTTCTAGTCCCAAGCATTTCAGATAAGGGATACTCAACTTTGCAAACACGTTTTGACCATCTAAATTTGCAACAAATAATTAGTGAACGGGCATTAGAAATGCAAATCACAGAACTAAGAGTTTTTGCATATTTGAAAATGACTGTGTCTACATTGCAGATTATCTCCAGGGAGGCTTGGGGAAACAATCAAACACTAATATTTACCCTGCTAAGAGGAAGCCATTCACACTGAGCTGCACAAAGGCTACAATAGAGACCCTCACATCAAAGGGCAGATTTCTGTTATCAGGGTGCTTGGGATTTTGACATGGTAGATAAGGGAATGAGGGCCTTTAGATGTGAATGGTCAATTTCATCTCGTACCAAACATCTCCACTGAAAGCTGATATCAAATTTCATGCATTATAGCCACTAACATTGTTGCATACCCAAGGATGATGCCCCTCACCTCCGCAGAACTCTGCTGACAATGATGCGTATTCAGACTTCAGCTATGAAGTAAGAGGAAGTGATGACAAAGGCCTGGGGGAGCCATCTGAGCCCTACAGTAGGGCTATATTATTCTCAGGAGCCCCAATATCTTTAATCCAATCTGTTCTCCATGCACAGGGCAGATAAGAACCAGTAAATAGAATCACAGAGAGATCTGAGA
Organism: Acomys minous; assembly: GCF_964271855.1. Classification (NCBI taxonomy): domain Eukaryota; kingdom Metazoa; phylum Chordata; class Mammalia; order Rodentia; family Muridae; genus Acomys; species Acomys minous. Next base: position 126,292,646 of record NC_140485.1, on the reverse strand, counting down.
AGCAAGCGCACAGAGCGAGCGTTCCCCAGCAATAGCTGACATTCTGATAACACAGAAGACGATTTAAATTCTTGTTAAAGGAAGTAAGAGCCTGGCTGTGTAGTCAAAAGGGCCCGAAATTCTAACCCCAGCTATGCTTGTGAGCTGTGTGACCCTGGGTGTCTTTACAATCTCTGTGCTCCCGTTTACTACCAGTGCAATGCTGACTAAAGATGCTTCCTGTCTCCTGAGGCTGCTGGGAGAATCACAGGAGAGCGGCACGAAGTGCTTATTGCAGTGAGCAGCAATGAGAAGCCGCTCAGACCCACACACTAAACTCGCACCGGGCACTCACAAGAAACAGCAGCTCATTAAGTTTGCCGTGCACACTTCAGAAGTCAGCGCATGGGCAGAGCCGTCAGTCTTTCGAAGTTATCGTTGGCATTCTGTGTGACTTTGAGCACCGGCACTTAACCTCACTGAGCTCGACCATGTTAGGTTAGGCCAAGTGTTCTCAAAGCAGATGTTAAGCAGACCCGCCCCAGAGCGGAGGTGGAGAAACATACTCCTGTTTCTAACTCTAACGCTGAAGTGCACAGGGTGTAAACAGACAAACAGGGTACTCCATTAGGAATATGGCTTCAAACCTGATGCAGGAAGGTTGCATGTTTGATCCCAGTCTGAGCCATATTGCAAGTTCGGCTATGTTAGTAAGACTGTGCCCTGCCCCAAATAATTCATTAGCTAATTGATTAAAACTTTGGTTGGCGGGGCAGGAAAGTCTAAAAGCTTCATATGCAAGATGACTTAAAAAGTTGAGAAACACCAGTCTAGAGTGCTGTCTTAACACCACCAATGTCAAAAAACACAGAAGAAGGTTAATATAATCTCACACCTTGCTTAAGAAAATGGGGAATGATGTATGATATTCCCGGGCGATGTCTACTTTGAATAGCTAAAGATTTGAAACACACATAATTTCAATACAGAAGCCCTGTCTGTCATTCAGGAAGGATTCTGTGAGGCACAGTTTTGTTGTATTTTCCCAACTGCATGAATAACAGCATTATCTAAATCATATCTAAGTATTAATATGATTTTTTTATTTCTGAAATACAGAAAGAGAATAAAGTAAAGCAAGTCCTTGCAACTATGAGAAAACTGGGGCTCTGTAGCCATCTCACCTTTGATAAATGAAAGATCACCTTGGGATATAATTTATTTTTAATTGCCTCTTCCATCTAATTTAACTGCTGATATGAGCTAGCTGTCTTAAAGTATTTACAAAGGAAAGGAAAGAAAAGCCTCAATGATGCACAGCAAAGCAGACTGCACATTTCAAAGTGAGTGTTTTAGAGCTGCTTTACAATAAAAATAAAGTCATGTGTCTTACTCATGGAATTTCTAGAAACTGATAAAAGAGTTTTAAGGACTATTTTACTCACCACTGTTTTTAATTCACTTTCCTCCCTATCTTAGTTAGGAGATCTAGCCAAACAGTGTGTCACGAAAAAACAATATGCTGCTAAAACTAGCAAGATTGCAGCCATTTACCTGTAACTTTTGGCGAAGTTGTGCATTTGTTTGGCTATCTCTCAGGAACCTGGGTTGATATCCAACACACATGCATTCTTGTGTCTCCCTTTGTTATCTTCTTCAAGGAGTTTTCAGACCCATGTTAAAGAATCTAACTAATAATGACACCTAAAGGTCCAACACAGTGCATTCCGCCAAGCCTATCACCCTGAGAGAGAGATCTAGAACTCAAGAGGTAGATAAAGACAACCAACTCCTGCAAGTTAAGCTCTGACCCCTGTGGAGTGCAGTGGCACCTGTGCACACACATACACACATGCATGCACACACATATACACACATGTGCACATGCAAACACATGCACGTGCACTCATGCAAACGCGCACACACAATTTAAGACAAATCTAGAGCCAAAAATTCTTTCATATTAAGTCACCACTAAACTTTTAAAATTATTATATTATAAAATTCTCTGATATCAATTTTATCCACCACAAAATGAACATGTTTTGATATCAAAATAATTTTCAGGAAATTTTGTTTAGCATAGAATGGATGTTTAGGAAGATATAATTTTGCTTACATACAGGCACTTCCAGTATGATGTATAAAATAGATAATTTTTAACTGATGATAAACAAAACCATGCAATCTGAAAAAATGTTAACCATTGCTTGTGGTTTCTCAAACCCTACAAGATTAAGTGACCACAGCCCTCTCTTATGAACACATATGCCTTTTCAGGCCATTTCAGACATACTGGCAAAGACACTGATGGGAAGAAAAGATACAGAATTAACCAAAACTCTGTACATAGATTATCTCAGAGGTCAGGTGCTAGAACTATAGTGCCTGGTCCTCATTCGATTATATCCCAGCCAAATATCACACAATATTATAGTAACAATTAGTACTAATATTACCTTGAAATGGTTACAACTATCTGTGTTCTATACCAGAGAACTACAAAATGTATTCCAAATAGTACAGAGAGGGACGAGAAAATAAGAAAACGTCTTTTTTAAAAACACTACCAAGGTTTATTTAAAGAAAAACAGTAAAATTTCAAGAAAATACAAAACTACACACTCTGCACAAAGTATAATAATGTAAAATTGTTCATCACAATTTAAAAGTAGAAAAAAAATACAATCTATTTCTAGTATTTGTCTATTTAGTTTCTTTCTGCAGGAAAGCCAAGGAAATTGGATCCTCAAGCAGGCAATGTACATGTTCCTGCCAAGGCTTTCAAGTTACCTTTGTTTGAGATTGATCCATGAAGTTTTCAAGTACTCGGTGGTTTCTTTCACATTCCTTGTGTCATCACTACTGTATTCTTCCAGAAGTTTCTGCAGGACGTTATCAAATGCCATGAGGACGCCATCGCCAGAACCCAGCTCTTGAAGCAATAGCTAAGGTGTAAGTCAAGGCATAGTTAGAACTGGTCTCTGAGTAACTAGCACTACCCAGCACTGGAATTCCTGGAAAGTTTCAGCACATTTTAGACACAGAAATCACAAAAAGAAAGCAAAGGGACAAACTCTCAAGTTTAAGCCAAGATAACTGAACCAAAATGATTCTAGAAGTAGGAAAAAGAAGAAGAAGAAGAAGAAGAAGAAGAAGAAGAAGAAGAAGAAGAAGAAGAAGAAGAAGAAGAAGAAGAAGAAGATTTTCACCATGGCAATCTGGAGCTGGCAGTTTTGAGAAGTAGACACCCTCATCTGACCTCCACAGCCAGCAGCACCCATGCACGCATGCCCACCCTCCCCAACACACATGTAATAACTTACAAATAATAATAAAAATCCATCTTTAAAAGAGAATGCCAGAGAAATAGGGTACATAGTGGGTGATAATGAAAATTATTACTCATTGAGATATTGGACTTCCTCAAATCATTTGACTTTTTCACTCTTTTTGCTGTACATCTTATCCTTGCAGAACACGTATCACGTTAGAATACACTGAGTTCTGCTATATGTGCTTGGAGACCTGCCAAAGACTACCCTGGTGGGAATCATCTGCCCCTTACTCCCTGGATCACTCTGTTTGCAAAGGTAACAGTTTGGATGGACCACGGTATCTTAAGCACTCGCCTAAATAGCTACACAGATGCTCAGTGTACCATCACTTTACAGGGTCTGAACCCTGGAGAGTCTCTCAATCAATCAAGATAGTTCCATGAAAATGACAGCAAATGTCATTTGCATCTGTAATGTTTTTGTAGCAGTTGTGAAAAAATATCCATCTTAAGGTTTCAGAAGAAACACACACATTGTTCACTAGAGTAGCAGAGAATCAGTGCACAGTGCTTGTGAAAGACTGGTCTCAGACCCTTCCCCTCCGCAGATGCCAAACCTGCGTGTGCCCTTTAAAGTAATGGCATGGTTCTTGCACAGTAAGCTGTGCGCACCCTCCAGTATATTATAAATCTCCTGTAGGTTACTTGTATTGCCTAAAACAATGGTTCTCAAGCTGTGGGCAGCTATCCCTTTGGAGCCTAAATGACCCTTTCACAGGGATCAAATGGCAGATATCCTGCATATCCCACAATTATATTATGATTCCTAACAGTAGCAAAATTACTGTTACGGAGTAGCAACAAAATATTTTCCTGGTTGGGAGGTCACCACAACATAAGGAACTGTGTTGAAGGGTCACAGCATCAGGAAGGTCAAGAACCACTGGCTTAAAACAACATCAGTGCTTCATAATCAGTTGTCACATTGTTGTTACACTGAATAATGACAAGCTAACAAAAAAAAATCTATGTGTGTTTAGTTCAAAATCTGTACACACAGATACCACAGACGTGATGGCCAACTGCATTTTGGGAACTAGGATGGAAACAATGTTGATCATTTTTCAATTATCTTCCTCTAGTCACATGTACAAAAACTTTGCTATTACTTTGGGACAATCAGTAAGAATGATAAACACATAGACAATTCAGAAACTAACAGACTTGGTCAGTTGGATTTTAAAGTATACCCGCGAGAAGGACTCATGTGCAGAGATTTAAAGCATTATTGCCAGGTTTTCAATTTGCTTCCCACATTTTTCTAGATCACTATATTCTTCCTAAACATACATTTTCATTTCGGGCTATCAGGAGGGCAAACACAGTGTTACACCAAAGTGTAACCACATGTCCAACTCAAGACATTGTCTAACTGTAGAAGGAATTCTTAAATAACACACTTTAAACCTTTAAGTGTTCAATATTCTCAGCACTATAATGAAACTGATCACAAAAGCTGTTGCTGCTGATTACACAGACATTAGTGAAACCACACTTACTCACAACCTGACTAGCATGCCACAGAAGCACTCAAATGAAAGACTCAAGAAATTTTATAACTAAAAACAATCTCTCAAGTCAGAAAAAGCATCAACGAATTAGGTTTCCTTTGTAGAAGCCAATTATGCCTCCATTTGTGCAGACACACACTTCTCTACATTATGTCTTTGCACGTCTTCCCAAAATACCAAAAACCCTGTGGTTAAAGCCGTATAGATTTCAACATGTATGTATGAGAACTTGGGAAAACATGAGAGCCCCTTCTTATAGTCAACAATACGAAAGAAGTAAATTCAACCCATGACACCACCACCAACTAGCTAAAGAGTCTTACTTGGTTGTCAGACACTTGTTTGCTAAGCGGGTCGCGCCGAGCCTGCTGAAGCATGTAGAAGCGTGCCTCGTACTTCCTCAGGAGCTCCTCGGTGTCCTCCCTGTGGTCGTCCCACTGCAGGCTGTCCACAACCATGTCTTCCAGCTGCTGCTGCCGCAGCTCCACACCGTGCTGTGTGCTCTCCCACTGGGCCCTCACCTTTTCCACTGGGGAACGGGATTGAAAAGAAACCCTTTAAAGCAACTGCCAGGGGAGGAATACACTTGATCCTAAACTGTCATGCATAGGTCTAGAGATGGAGAGAGGGGAATAACACATCTTAAAGGCTTTAATGTGTGTCTTCCACAATATTGTGTATACGTAGTATAATGCATTACTATATTTTTTAATTTATTATAATTTATTCAGACTATATCCTGATTGTTATCCCCTCCCTTGTATCTTCCTGTTCCCACCTTCTCTCTCTCTTCTGCACTATTCCTCTCACCTAGACCTCTAACAGAAGGGGGCCTCCTCCTCCACAACATGACCACAGCCTATCAGGTCTCATCCTGATAGCCTGCTTCCCCCTCATCTGTGTGCTTGCCAGGCCCCCACCAAGGGGAAGTGATCAAATTGGGAGGCACCAGAGTTCATGTCAGAGGCAGTCCCTGCTCTCCCCACCACCATGGAGAATGAGCTGTCCATTGGCTAGATCTGAATAGGGTGGTGAGGGATGGGGGGGGCTAGGTTTACTACATCCATTGTCCTTAATTGGTGCAATAGAGTCCACCCTCTCCCCTCCACCCCCCCCATACATCCAGAGTTAGTAAATACCATACAACTACATGCAGGGGCTGGAGAGATGGCTCAGGACATATGCACAATATGTAACAACACATATTACACATTGCACTGTTATATAAATGTAAGTATATAGACATATGGTTCTGTAATCCATGCTGGCTCCTACTTGAGATTCTACTGGCTCAGCTTCCTGCATGCTGGGTTTATCAGCCCGTTCTACCATGCCCAGTTGGCCAATTTTTCTTCCTTCACTGTGGGGCTCAAACCCATATCACGCAAAAAGTAACCACTTTACTGATGAGCTACCACCATGGCTCTTCCAAGTTATTTTATTTATATTAAGTCAGTCCTTCCTGTGTTTCCCGGTCTAGCTTTGAACTTGCAACTCCCCTGCCTTGGTGTCCCAAGTAGGTTTGTTTATATACAGGCCTGTGCTACTTCAGCCAAACATATTTCTAAAACTATTCCTTGAGGGGACTTGAATACAGTTTATATTAACTGCACTAATCATATAATAACAAAAAAATCTATTAAACTGATTTTAAATTAAGGACAACTCCCTAGTTTGCGTACACACAGAACCTGGTGTGGCAATGACAAATCCGAATAGCTCTCTAGGATAGGAATTTAACATAGAGACACAATCTCCTTCTGCCTTCGAATGAGAGTCTTTCAAGCAAAGAACACTTTTTATATTTGCTCTGCTCTGGCATGAGGCCTTTCTGACAGGTGATGTTTTAAATGTTCAAGTCCAACAGAAATGAGCAAATTGCAAGTTCTGCATTCCTATGAGTTCAGTCATAAAATGCCATGCTGCCTCTTTACCTTCCTGCCCCACGACTGGCTCTTCTTCCTCTCATTCTTGCTTTCTGTGTATCTGTCTCTACATGTTTTATCTTTGCCTTCCCTCCTTTCCCTCTCCCATATTCTCTCTTCTCCTTTCTTTTCTTTAATATTTTTTACATCATGGTCTTAAATGAGAGCGTTCCATGTACATTTAAACTCTGGTTCCTTACTATAGAGAAAGCTCATGAGGATAGGCTGAAGTACCAGTCAGTAATGGTTCTACATCAGCCCACAGATGCCAAACACAAGGCTCAGTATGTTCTGGATGCTGAGCAACCTCAAGGGCACAGATGAACAAGCCCATGAAAAACTAGGACAAGACCTTAGCTGTGGATCTGGCATGACCCTCAGCAGTGCTGCTTCTACAGACGGCCCAGGGTCAGTTCCCAACCCTGACACAGAGGCTCACAGCCACCTGTTACTCCAGTTCTTAGAGACTCAATGCCCTACTCTGCCCTCCATCATGCCAGCGCACACTTGGGGTGCAGGTTTACATGCTCTACTTACATGCAAACAAAACACATAAAATTTTTTTAAAAATATCAGATTGTAGTTTGGTTACAATGGAATATTCTGGTAAAATTCTTAAGAGAACATGATTCTTGTAAATATAAAGCCATCAATTTACAGTTGTTCAGAGGCTGAGAGACTTCGTGTCATGAACTCTAGTAAACTGTTCAATGAGTTATAATTTTAAAAAATTGTCCACTGAGATCCTCTGCTGTATGCTGTTTTAATAATGTAAAGAAAGCACCGAACGTTTTAACTCAAGGGAAGGGAAAACCAAACTATCCTTATATAACACTTGAATTCTCAGCTGAATACTCACATTAAGTTCTTACGGCCAATTCTACTACTGATACAGTTCATTAATTTGAATAAATACAAACTAAAGAATCAAGTGACAACAAATATCATCAGTTTGTCATGAAAAATAATATACAAATCATCTTGATGATTGTAAATGATGAACATAAGTTACTATTAGTGGCACCCAAGCTCATAAGGGCTCTTCATGTACAATAAGTAATGATGAAGATTAATCAGTTGGCAAAGATGGGAGAAGAGAGGGAGGAGCAGGAGAGAAAGTGGGGAGGAAAGATGTCCAGGAGATAGAAATCCTAGTTGTGTGTGTGTGTGTGTGTGTGTGTGTGTGTGTATGTGTGTGTGTGTATGTGTGTGTGTAAGAGAGAGAGAGAAAGAGAGAGAGAGAGAGAGAGAGAGAGAGAGAGAGAAACAGAGAGATAGGTAGACAGAGACAGAGACAGCTGGAGTTGTAGCTCAGCCAAGAAAGTGTCTTCCTAGAACCCAGGAAGGCCTAGGGTCAGTCAGCAACATTGTAAAAGCTTGACTTAGTGACACCAGATAGCAGTCCAATTGTTCAGGAAATGGAGGCAGGACTATTAGAAACTCAAGGCAAGTTTGTGGCCAATCTGGACTTCAAAAACAATATTCTATTAAAAAATAAGTCCTGGGCTAGAGAGATGGCTCAGTGGTTAAGAGTGCCACCTGCCCTTCCAGAGGTCCTGAGTTCAATTCCCAGCAACCACATAATGGCTCACTACCATCTATAATGGGATCTGATGCCCTCTTCTGGCATGCAGGTGTACATGCAGGTAGAGCACTCATATACATTAAATAATTTTTTTTTAAAAAAACATCCTGATAAGGTGATCAGAAAGCAAAATGGAATGAGGGTAGAAATAGTTTGTTGCTGGGAACAACCCAGTGAAGGAGGAAAAATCACTCCAGAGTCGCCCATTATAAAAGGCCCATAATCAATCAACTAACAAAATCAGGAAGATTGAAGGGAAGTGGCTCTTGGAGTAGAAACAAGTCAGTGCCACCAGTCGCTCAAAGTTCCCAGCTACTGATCCCCCTCAGTAGCCACATAAATTTTTTATATTTATTTATTTACATACTTGCCCTCTTATTAGGTTTTGAAGACAGAGTCTGCCTAGTGGGAAAACCAGAAAGTGTACGGGTGAGAAAATTAAAGTAGCTAAGAGATCTACAGTGAATTTATGCAGAATGCGGCTGCAGCAGGACCTAAAGACAGAAAACACAGTCCACTGGAAAACAGAGGAGGGCAGGAAGGAGTCAAACAAGAGCCAGCACTTCAGCTGCGGAGTAATTTCACATGGGAAGAGGAGACCAACATTCAAAACAAAACAAAACAAAACAAACAAACAAACAAACAAAAAATGTGAGTAAAAATAGACAGCTGGAAATGCCAAGAGGTTTGAACAGTGATCCAGACCAGGTTGGGATCTGCGGGGGACAGGGCTGAGGGCAAAGATTGTGATAGCCATCAGAGCCCACTGTTGAGAATCCAGGCGTGGTCCTGTGTGTCACACAGACGTAAGATGCTCAGCTCAGACACTAACTCCAACAGAGACACCTGCTTGTTAGTGTTTCTTGTGCTCATTTTATTGGCTGTTTAATTTTCTTCTTAACTAACGCATCCACACACGACAGCCAACCACAAAGCATGAATGGAGTGAATTCTGAGATATGTTTAACTGAAAGAGTGACACCCAGTTTTAGGGAGTGAAGCACATTGGCAGAATGGATTTGTGCGAGGACTTTGCCTAGCTTTGTTCCTCTTAATGCCTTTTTTTTAAAAAGCCTATCATAAAAAAAATATCAAATGTAAGAGTCCAGAAGGCAGGTATGAAGAGGGTCTCAAAAAAATGAAGAAAAAAAAAGAGATAGAAAACTATTTCCTCCTAAAACAAGAGTACTAACTACCAAATAACATTGACTTCTGGTAGAATAATCTTTGAAGGTGCATGTGTGCACGTGTGTATGCGTGTGTACATGTGTGTGTGTGTGTGTGTGTGTGTGTGTGTGTGATTGTTAAGGGAAGTGGCTGATAACATATAGACTCTTAGTTTGTTTTTTTTAACTTACATTTTTCTGTGATTGCTGTTCTCACGTCTGAGCTGGAAGCTTTGTTTTTCAAATTCTGAGCCAATGTAAATACAAAATCAAGCTGAGGATGGCGCTGTTCTAAATCAGCCTTCGTGATCTGTGAAGAGATGAGATCCAAGAGGATTAATGCATCATACAACAAGACCCTAGGTTTGTACACAGGTTCGGTGGTGGTAGGGGTACATGTTCTCCCACTAAGGGGCAATGAAGCATCCATAGTGTAGTAGAGGAAGGGCACGTGATTTGGGACCAGAGGCCCTGGGTTCAAATCTCAGGTCTTCCATGAGCCACCAGGAAAAACATCTGCCTTTCCCATGTTGCCCCCAGCTCAGTTATATTAAGTCTAAGGAAATTAAATCAAGGAACTCTCACTGATAATGTTCTGAAAACATTAGCAATTATTGCTGCTGACTCCTATGTTCCTGCTCTATAGCAGATATGAACACACATTGGATTCCCTACAACAGTTGTTCGCAGCTTTGTAGGGTACAACCCCTTTGGCAAACCTCTATCTCCAAAAATATTTACCTTACAATTCATAACAGTAGAGAAATCACAGTTATGAAGTAACAACAAAAACAATTTTATGATTGGGGTCACTATAACAGAAGGAACTATACTGAAGGGTGGCAGCATCAGGAAGGTTGAGAACCACTCGTCTAGAAAGGTGGTGGTGGTGGGGAACAGGGGGGAGCGCATGCCTTTAATCCCAGCACTTGGGGCAGGGGGGGGGGGGCTCAGAGGTAGGCAGAGGCCAGCCTGGTCTACAAAGTGAGTCCAGGACAGCCAAGGCTAAATAAATAAATAAATAAAAAGGAGAAGAAGGATGAAAGTGGCCTATTAGAAAAGCAACAATTATACAGGGGGAGGAAATCCCCCTCAGGCACAGTCATAGCGGAGGGGAATAAGGGGAAAATGGGAGGGAGGGGAAATGGGAGGATACAAGGGATGGGATAACCATTGAGATGTAACAAGAATAAATTAATAAAAAATTTTTTTAAAAAAAGAAAAGCAACAATTACAATAACTACAAACGAATCAACTTAGACGTAAGCTACTCTTTTTTTATGGACTATGTGTCTTAGCTGGTAAACATGGTGGGGGTACAAATTCCAGGAAAAGTTGGTCTCCTTTAATTATAGAACCAATAAATACCATAAAATTAGAAAACACAACTCACAGATAGTACATACAGTATGCCAAAAGGTCTGTCCAGCCGGCTCCCTATGAGCTCACCACTCCTCTAGACTCCTACAGGGACAAGGATTTCCACATCAATGGCTCCCACACCAGCTCTAGCACCCATGGCATGCTTCCAGGAATGCTGCTGGCTTTCTTCCCTCAGCACAACAAATTCAAAACTAAGTCCCTCAAATGCTCATCTGGGCTCCACTTCTCCTCCATTCCCATTGCTTCTCCTGAAAAAGGGATCATCTCAGCCACTCACAGCAGCCTCGTCCCTTGATTTAAGCATCTCTTGCCTCCCACTCATCCTCATCTTTTACAAAAGTGAAGCATTGTTATCCATAGCTCCCAGCCACAATGAGGAAAACAGAAATGGCAGGCAGTGCTTGTCACCGGCTCGTAGACTCTTTAAGTCCCCGGGACTGTGCACAGATTTCCAAGTCCCTCCTCAAGGAACAAGGTTGCCTTTTCCAAAACATCACTTCCTAGAAAAAAAAAAAATTCTTGCACAAATGTTAAGCCTTAAGTTTTCTTTTTTTTAAATCAACCCCAAGCTCCTACCTCCTGTCCCCTACATAGGATGTCATTCACTTTATACCTCAAGATCACACCTCCTGTTCCCATGGCTACTGAAGCAGCCCCCTGCTCAGCTTGCCTCTTCTAACAGGTGGCTGACACTTCCGTGTGACATTTATTAGAAACTGCTTGGTCAGAGAAGGAGGAGGGGAAAGGGGAGGAGGCTTAAGGAGGAGGGTGGGGTCTTAGATCAGGCTATAAAGTGACTAAATTAATAAATAAATGAAAAAGAAAAAAAACAACCTTATAGAACTTCTCCAATAATAAATACAATATTTGATGGACAAGTTTATATTGGTGAGTACAGAGGATTAGTGAAGCATTTTTCTCCTGTTGTTCTTGGTGACTCTTTAACTTTCTATGATTCTAGTGTGGGTACAGGTGGCAGAATGAAAGCAGCAGACAATGCGTTGATCTTTGTGAAACCAGTTGAAACCTAAACCACAAAGATTCTGTGGCAGTGGTCTGAAACTTTACTCATCCTTAAGTCCCTAACGAGGGTGTTTTTAAAGAGTTGTCCACAAAAGTCCTTTCTGTGGGTAGTACCCTAATTTTTTTTTTTAATTTAAAAAGAACAAGAAACCCACAATTAAAAAAAAAAAAAAACTGTTTTATCAGACAACCCTGTGTACTTGATGTGCCCACATCCTTGGCCTCTTAAAATACTGAATTTCAGTCTTCCTAATGCCGTGACCCTTTAATACAGTTCATGTTGCGATGACCCCCAACCATAAACTTACTTTCATTGTTACTTCATAACTGTAATTTGCTACTATTATGAATCCTAACATAAATGTCTGTGTTTTCAGGTAGTCTTAGTTGACCCCAAAAAGGGTCAAGACCCAGGAGTTGAGACCACTGGTTTAGAAGCTCAGTAATATGGGAGTAAGTCAGCACTTATTTCACCAGATTATTATGAGATGGGTAAGATAATACATGTGAAAAAAAGAAAATGTTCAACACCACACATTTAGCACTTAGCAGCTGCTAGCAATAGCTATTATTTTATTATGCATTTCAGTCTAGAATATTCTTTTCAGCATTACTCTATAACAGATAACCTACAGCCCAGCATATACTAAATATAAGAAAAGAATTTTCCAAGTTGCTGCTTGGTGGTCTATGTCCATTAAGAGAAAAAAAAAAACACAGAGGTATCGTCAGAAGACACTCATTTCTAAGGTCAGAAATTAAGTGAACTCATTATGAAATCTAAAATGAAAATATCCTTTTAGCAATTAATCTACATTGCATTGGGCATTAGGTGGAAACATAGCTTAGGGTTATGCCGTGTCCGTCTTTACGGTATCAGTGCTAGAGTTTTTACACAGAGTCCTGACTTCTGTTACATCAACCTGAGCCAACAGAAGAAAAGTGTTGCTCTTTTGAATTAGCCATGGATGCTGCCTGACAAATAAAAAGTATTTTAAAGCTTATTTTCTCAGAATTAAGGATAAACAAATGAGACCCAAGGTGAGGGTGCCGCCCTGTCAAGCCTTTACATTCTGCACCTACTTTCATCCGGGAAACTGTCTTATTGATCTCTTCCACGTCCCCCACAGTGACAATGTTGGACTTCAGCATCTGGTCAATCAATACCAGCCAGTCGGCCAGTTCTGTGATGGTTTTATCCAGATCAGCGGGAACTGAGATCTCTGGGACCCGCAGAGGAGCATCTGATGGAGATGATACTAGCACCACCTTTTGGACATTGGGATGAGCTGAAAGAAAAGATGTAGCAAGATGGAAACAGTCAACAGGATGTAATGATGATGATGATGTGTAGAGATGGCACGCATCTATGCACACTGAAGTGAAATTTTGTTTCTCTAAGAAGTTATTATTTTTCATGTAGAAATGGCATGGCTTGAAGTAACCACATGTGTTTGATAGCCATGGAGCCAACACAACATGGCCTCACAAAGTTCATGGCTATCAGGAATGCACATATGATCAACGCTAACACAGAAAGAAATCAGTAAATAAAACACACACATACCAGAAAAAAAGCATGATAAAATTGGTAGCATTATTTCAATAGGTCAAGATACCTTCTTCAATTATAAAGCCAGTTTATTCTTAATTTTTCTGTTTTTTCACTTAACTTTATAGTATGTTCATATTTTTTTCTCTGTCTCTCTCTTTTCTTTCTGTCTTTGTCTCTCTCTCTCTCTCTCTCTCTCTCTCTCTCTCTCTCTCTCTCTCTCTCTCTCTCTCTCAGACACAGGGTCTCAAAGTGTACCCCTAGCCAGCCTGGAACTCCCTATGTAAATTGGGCTGGCCTCAAACTCATGGAGATCCACCTTTCTGTGCCTCCTGGGTTCTGAGATTAAAGGCCTGCGCTACCACCCCTGGACTGCATATCTCATTCTTAGCGAACCATGTGAATAACTCTATAAGACTCTACACACATGTATTCACTGACTTTTGCAACAACCTTTCCTTCAGTTGCACATGTAGATTTCTCCTGAAATCCGTTCTTTACCAAAGAGCTTAAAAGGAAAATCTTTGGTATACAGCATCTTCCACATTTCCAATCTCTAACTTAGCAGAGATTTCCCAAAGTAGAATTACTGGATCAGATAGCATTTTTAAATTCAAGTATTTAATCTTCTAGCCAAATAGAATTTGCATATCCAACAAGCAGCAGAACAGCCCGCATCTGCATCAACAGGATTCCATCTTGGCGCGCACAAATGCACAGCTGTTTCCATTACGTAATGGATTTATTACGTATTTTCATGACTCTGAACCAAATGTGGGATATCTACCAACCGTGAGCTTTGTTTTGGTTTTTTGGGGGGGGAGTTGTTTGGTTATAATCCACTTCCTTATCAATTTGGATAAAAAGATAGATAACCCCTTCCCTCAGGGTTGAAAGCAACACTACTGCCTGGGCTTTTGTTTTGTTCTACTTTGCTTTTGAGATGTATATGTCCTTTGTAAACACATCTTATCAGATGTGAGAAAATCAAATCCATAAAGCTTTCTTGGGGAGGGGCGGGGTTAATCCTCCTAGGACTTTGATTTTCTTTCCTCCTGTTGCCTCTGTGTGCGGAGGTCAGAGGGTGGCCTTCAGGAGTGAGTTCTGTCCTTCATAGCACTGTTACCTGCACAAAGATCTCACATATTCCCCCCAAAGTTTTAAAGTAAATTCTCATCTTCTCCAAAGATTGATATTTTTTTTTCTCTTTGTTTTGTGGTTGGTGTTGTAGTTTTTGTCTAAGTTAGGTGTATGGGTGTTTTGCCTGAATATATGGCTGTGTGTGTGCCTGGTCCCCACAGGGCTAAAAGGGACGCTCAGATCTCCAAGAACTGGAGTTACAGATGGCTGGGAGTTGCCATGTGTACGCTGGGGATCAATCTTGGGTCTTCTGGAAAAGCAGCCAGTAGTCTTAACCACTAAGCCATCTCTCCAACCCCTTGCTTTTGTTTTTTAATTTAAAAAAAAAAAGTTGACAGTTTCAATATAAATTGTAGTTAAAATAATAACTAAATCAACCTGGAATCCGCTATAAATTCAGTGCAATTCTAACAAAAATGCCAATGCAGACAGCTTGGCAAAACCATAGATGCAAATTTCTAGTTATGCAGTAATAAAGAAAGGGACCCCTTAAATTCTTCCCTCTCAAAAGGCTTAAGAGAATTATTTGTGAAAGGAGATATGCCATGCCAGCTCTCTAGCTGTCGTGTTGGCCAATGGTAACTGCATCCCTTTATACTAAACTCAGACATTCAAAGAGATGAACAGGAGAGAAGAGCACAGGGCACAGGGAGCAGAGAGACCTGGCATTGGAAGTGACAACACTACAGGTAGATGCTGAATTCACTGTCCAGTAAGCCTGGCAGGGAGTGTGGGGAGTTGGTGCCAAAGCATCCAACCTCAAGCTCATAAGAGGAAAGTTAGCTGTATTGAGACTGAGGAATCAAGCATAAAAACTATGATTTTTCAGATTAAGATGTGAAAGGGTCTCTTTAGGAGGCCAGAGCACAACACCAGATGAGCACTAAAGTGCTAAAATCTAAGGAAAGCATCGAAGAGTATTTTTTAAAATCTCCGAGAGACTTGATACCCTATGAGCATATACAGGGGGAAGAGGTCTCCCTCAGTCATAGTCATAGGGGAGGGGAGTAAGGGGAAAATGGGAGGGAGGGAGGAATGGGAGGATACAAGGGATGAGATAACAACTGAGATGTAATATGAATAAGTTAATAAAATACGTATTTAAAAATATCTCCAAAAGACTAAGAGAGATGGCAATTGCTATGCACATGAAATTAATCAGTAACCATAACACTTTTATTCTTCAAAGCTCTGGGGAAGGCAACAGATAACCTACTAACAAGGAAATCGATTCCATATGAAAATGAAGAAAGCACAAATTAAAGCAAAGTACTTTGTAATCACAGGCCAACAGATATGCAGGTCACAGGCTGGCAAGGTGACAGCTGACAAGCCCTGGCCTCCTTGTGGCTCATCCAGGATATCTGGATGCTGGTATTACCTCCACCACCACCACCACGACCACCACCACCACCACGACCACCACCATGACCATGCTCTCCCGGATACACAGTGCTGTATCACCTACACCACCACTCCAGACAAAAACCTAGAAGCATAAGTGAGAACCTAGCTTTGTCGTCTGCAAAACCAGATACTTAAGTCACTGTGAAAAGGTAAAACAATTTCCCTTTCTTAATTGTCATCTTGCCTTGATGTTACTATTATAAAATCATATTTTCTTACAGTATGACAGATTTATTGCTGTTATTTTTAAACATCGGTAACCAACAATTTTGAAATTTCTTATGCTAAATGGAAGAGACTATGTGATTCTGTTTACATAAGATGCTCAAGCTGGACCAGTCCATAGACATGACATGCACACTGATAGGAACCAGAGGCTTGGATCTGTGGGAAGGGGTTGAGACGCTCCCAGGGACAAAAACTCTAAGGTCAGAATGACGGGAATATTTTGGAGTTACATAGCAGTGGAGATTGCATGACATCACCCATGAACTAAATGTCCTTGAATTATTTACTTTTAAAATGGCTCCTTTTACTTTAAAAAAGAAAAGAAACACAGTAAACTACAACATTGTGAATGGGCTAGAGAGATGGTTCAGGAGTTAGTACATATTGCTCTTGCAGAGGACCCAAGTTCAGTTCCTAGCACCTCTGAGGGCTAGCTCACAACAGCCAGTACTCCAGCTCCAGGGGAGAGGATCTGGCCTCTTCTGAACTCGTCAGGCACCTGTATTCATGTGCACATAACACAGAAACTTATATGTGCATTTAAAAACTGCAGAATTTTTTAAAAAGCAAAAAACATTGTGTAGATGGAAAGTCATACTGAGACTGGCTTCAGGTCTCATATCTGTTCTATGGATGGTTGTTAAAAGAAAAACAAATTGCAAACCTAATGTAAAATGGGTTTGCTGTCAGTCTTTTATACATGTAAGTATGTATGCAAAGAGTCCCTGCTCCAGTGTCATAATGATTTTTTTAAAAGATACACTGTCTCTTTCATTTCGCATAAGAAAATTTAAAATTGTTGGTTATCAATGTTTAAAAATAACAGTAATAAATCATATTTTAACAAAATGTAGTTTTATAATATTAACATTAACTATGGTTTGAAGCAAGATGAAAATTAAGAAAGTGACAGCTGTACCCAGTGTGGCAAATTGTTTCTTTATGGACATGGAATTGAAGTTGTACATACACACATGTAATACACACACATACACACACGCACGCACATGTGCGTGTGTGTGTATATATATACATAAGTGTGTGTGTGTGTGTGTGTGTGTGTGTGTGTGTGTGTGGTGTGTGTAGAATCAGCAAAATTTCAATTCAAGTGCTTGAGAAACAAATCTAGTAAACCAACCGGGCCACAGGGATTTCTGATACAAGGTGCTGGGGAAAATAAAGAACACAGACTGAGTTTCATAAGCAAGCCAGCAACATCAAGAAGTAAATATACAGTTTTTTTTTTAATTCAAAGAAGAGGGGGGAGGAGGAAAGAATGAAAAAGAGGAAGAGATGGAACAGGTAGAGATCAAAAAGGTGATCACAGGTAGGAGGCAGCAGGTGGGAGGTGGCGATCAAGGGAGAAGCGGGAGAGACGTGGAAGGCAGTGAAGAAAAGCAGGAGAAAAAAAAAGTTGACAGTTTCAATATAAATTGTAGTTAAAATAATAACTAAATCAACCTGGAAACCGCTATAAATTCAGTGCAATTCTAACAAAAATGCCAATGCAGACAGCTTGGCAAAACCATAGATGCAAATTTCTAGTTATGCAGTAATAAAGAAAGGGACCCCTTAAATTCTTCCCTCTCAAAAGGCTTAAGAGAATTATTTGTGAAAGGAGATATGCCATGCCAGCTCTCTAGCTGTAGTGTTGGCCAATGGTAACTGCATCCCTTTATACTAAACTCAGACATTCAAAGAGATGAACAGGAGAGAAGAGCACAGGGCACAGGGAGCAGAGAGACCTGGCATTGGAAGTGACAACACTACAGGTAGATGCTGAATTCACTGTCCAGTAAGCCTGGCAGGGAGTGTGGGGAGTTGGTGCCAAAGCATCCAACCTCAAGCTCATAAGAGGAAAGTTAGCTGTATTGAGACTTAGGAATCAAGCGTAAAAACTATGATTTTTCAGATTAAGATGTGAAAGGGTCTCTTTAGGAGACCAGAGCACAACACCAGATGAGCATTAAAGTGCTAAAATCTAAGGAAAGCATCGAAGAGTATTTTTTAAAATCTCCGAGAGACTTGATACCCTATGAGCATATACAGGGGGAAGAGGTCTCCCTCAGTCATAGTCATAGGGGAGGGGAGTAAGGGGAAAATGGGAGGGAGGGAGGAATGGGAGGATACAAGGGATGAGATAACAACTGAGATGTAATATGAATAAGTTAATAAAATACATATTTAAAAATATCTCCAAAAGACTAAGAGAGATGGCAATTGCTATGCACATGAAATTAATCAGTAACCATAACACTTTTATTCTTCAAAGCTCTGGGGAAGGCAACAGATAACCTACTAACAAGGAAATCGATTCCATATGAAAATGAAGAAAGCACAAATTAAAGCAAAGTACTTTGTAATCACAGGCCAACAGATATGCAGGTCACAGGCTGGCAAGGTGACAGCTGACAAGCCCTGGCCTTCTTGTGGCTCATCCAGGATATCTGGATGCTGGTATTACCTCCACCACCACCACCACGACCACCACCATGACCATGCTCTCCCGGATACACAGTGCTGTATCACCTACACCACCACTCCAGACAAAAACCTAGAAGCATAAGTGAGAACCTAGCTTTGTCGTCTGCAAAACCAGATACTTAAGTCACTGTGAAAAGGTAAAACAATTTCTCTTTCTTAATTGTCATCTTGCCTTGATGTTACTATTATAAAATCATATTTTCTTACAGTATGACAGATTTATTGCTGTTATTTTTAAACATCGGTAACCAACAATTTTGAAATTTCTTATGCTAAATGGAAGAGACTATGTGATTCTGTTTACATAAGATGCTCAAGCTGGACCAGTCCATAGACATGACATGCACACTGATAGGAACCAGAGGCTTGGATCTGTGGGAAGGGGTTGAGACGCTCCCAGGGACAAAAACTCTAAGGTCAGAATGACGGGAATATTTTGGAGTTACATAGCAGTGGAGATTGCATGACATCACCCATGAACTAAATGTCCTTGAATTATTTACTTTTAAAATGGCTCCTTTTACTTTAAAAAAGAAAAGAAACACAGTAAACTACAACATTGTGAATGGGCTAGAGAGATGGTTCAGGAGTTAGTACATATTGCTCTTGCAGAGGACCCAAGTTCAGTTCCTAGCACCTCTGAGGGCTAGCTCACAACAGCCAGTACTCCAGCTCCAGGGGAGAGGATCTGGCCTCTTCTGAACTCGTCAGGCACCTGTATTCATGTGCACATAACACAGAAACTTATATGTGCATTTAAAAACTGCAGAATTTTTTAAAAAGCAAAAAACATTGTGTAGATGGAAAGTCATACTGAGACTGGCTTCAGGTCTCATATCTGTTCTATGGATGGTTGTTAAAAGAAAAACAAATTGCAAACCTAATGTAAAATGGGTTTGCTGTCAGTCTTTTATACATGTAAGTATGTATGCAAAGAGTCCCTGCTCCAGTGTCATAATGATTTTTTTAAAAGATACACTGTCTCTTTCATTTCGCATAAGAAAATTTAAAATTGTTGGTTATCAATGTTTAAAAATAACAGTAATAAATCATATTTTAACAAAATGTAGTTTTATAATATTAACATTAACTATGGTTTGAAGCAAGATGAAAATTAAGAAAGTGACAGCTGTACCCAGTGTGGCAAATTGTTTCTTTATGGACATGGAATTGAAGTTGTACATACACACATGTAATACACACACATACACACACGCGCGCACATGCGCGCGTGTGTGTATATATATACATAAGTGTGTGTGTGTGTGTGTGTATGTGTGTGTGTGTGTGGTGTGTGTAGAATCAGCAAAATTTCAATTCAAGTGCTTGAGAAACAAATCTAGTAAACCAACGGGGCCACAGAAATTTCTGATACAAGGTGCTGGGGAAAATAAAGAACACAGACTGAGTTTCATAAGCAAGCCAGCAACATCAAGAAGTAAATATACAGTTTTTTTTTTAAATTCAAAGAAGAGGGGGGAGGAGGAAAGAATGAAAAAGAGGAAGAGATGGAAGAGGTAGAGGTCGAAAAGGTGATCACAGGTAGGAGGCAGCAGGTGGGAGGTGGCGATCAAGGGAGAAGCGGGAGAGACGTGGAAGGCAGTGAACAAAAGCAGGAACGCACACCATGAGCTGGCCAAGAGAAGTGGGGAGCTGGGGTTAACCACCGCTGAAGACTCGCATGGCAAGTGAAACACAGTGCTTCGGAGAGTGTGTGAGGCTATAGTGACCATGGCCACATGATCTACTTAGGACACAGACAGGAGGAAATAACTAGGAATCATGAGAGCGCGCAACATTCTCCACATCTAGAGAAATAATATTTCCTACTGCATGGTTCCCTGGAAGATGGAGTCTTCAATACCCCCCCACACACACACACACACACAAACACACATCAGGACACTAAACACAGATTGCCATAGCAGGCAATACCTGATGACTTGAAAAGCTGCATCTCTCTGTTAAAATAACTTAATATTTTCCACCCATCCTCCCTCCTCCTACAGAGGGACCCATGGTCATCCAGGTACTTCTTTAACTCAGGGACTGGCAAATCTCTCCAACCACAAAAGTGAACTGATTCCCCCAAGCTTAGCATCCAAACAGTCTGAATTCACAATCATGAACAGCAATTGTGTAATGGTTTTTCAATGAGTTCTTCTAACAGGATGCCCATACTGTAAATCCATCTGTGTTAATGAGTAAAGGGTATCTTACCAGCAATCCTCATCTGGGAGGTGGAGCAGGGCTCTCGGGTGCGTGTCTTCGGTGTGCTAGGCACTTCTCTGCATATCTGTAGCATCGAGCCAAACACAGAGGGAGAATGAAGATGGCTGTATCTCCGAAAGACAGACACTCCTCTAAATGACAGCTCAGTCAATCTTTTGGTTGACACCCTAGCTTGCATCTCCACCCTCACTAGACACTGTAATCTTACTGGAGCCCTTACCTCCACTGACAGTAAGCTAAGAATGCCAACCATTGAAGCTGTCCACTCCTGTCACAACTCAAACCCTGTACACACTGGGCGAGTCTGACCTTCCCTCCCAACTCTTCACCCTGCATCAAATGTCATCGCTGTGCAGGATAAATCTTTGATCTTACTTATTATTTCCTATATGGGTTTTCAGAGACTAAAGACACCCCCTCCCGCCTCGATAATATATCTTCTGTTCATCTTTCTGTCAAGTGGATATTCAGATACATTCAAAACTCAATTCATGGTCTCTGTCTTCCCAGAAGCCACCTTTGGAAGCTTCTTTCAAGACTCTATCTGATCTTTTTGTATAAATTCTTAGGATGAGTCCATCCTTCCCTGCAGCATAGCTACAGGATCTTTCAAATCCAAATCTGTCTCAAAACAACCAGTGGCTGCCCATTTCCCTCAAAGTAGTCCCAAGATGGCACTCAAATTCCATAGAACGCCGCACACAGTCAATGCACCAGGATCTCTAAGAATAAGTCTGGTGTAGGACAAATGTGCTTCACTCATTGTGTGTCTTCTAGACCCTTCCACGTGCTGTATTTCCCCCTGGACAAAGGCTGTTCCTTTATCCCTTACCTAAGCAGTACTTGCTTATCTTTTATGACTTAGCCTAGATAACATCATCTCCCACAGGCCTTTCTTGGTTATTGTAAAGTATGGTAAGTGTCCCCTATATGTCCCTAGCTTGCAAATTTTAACTGTGTGTCTCTTTGTCTTACCCATGACAAACCTGCTGGGTGCTACATAGTATCATTTTTCCTATATTCATCATTCTTAAAATGGGGCATTACATGAACCAGGGGTGTGGTGAAAACCTCCTAATGTAAAAAAAGATTGTATGAATGAAATATGCTGGAGTAGCAGCTCCGACGTGTGTAAGATTCCCCACACAGTAAGCATTATTTAGTCTTAGATGTCATAATTACCCGAAGTAGACAATTCTAAAATCTATTTTAATTTAATTCCTGCAGTAATTGAAGCTTCAGCATTGTCTAGGATGGTGCTCCCAAACTTATCACCATACCCTTTTCTCTAAATACAACCAGCACCCTGTGTGTTCAATAAAAATGTATGCTCGGGATGGATTCAGCAAGTGACACCGGAGCCAATATGTCTGGAGAGGAGAGCAGGAGAGAGAGCATCAGATAGACTCAGAGGTAGCAGCGAGGCAGCCTGCCCTGCGAGGGGCCTTATAAATCACAGCAAGGACAATTGGCTTTTACTCTCTAGAAGACGGAAAATCATTAGCGGACTCTGTTCACAGGAGTTACTGGCTCTCACTTACACCTTAACAAAGCGCTGGCAGTTTTGCTGAAACACTGCAGAGAAAGGGTGGCAGAGGAGAGCAGGGAAGATGGCTTTTCCAGAGATGATGGGGACTTGGGACAAGCCAGCGGCAATACAAAGTAGTAAAATATAGTCCAATTTATGCTATTTTTTCTAATGTAAATAAAGCTGAAACTATTGTGCAGAAACATTCACATTCATGGCCAACCAACATCTACACATCAAAATTTTGCCCTCCCCTGCCTTCTCACCTATAGCTGTCCACCTATCCTCGAAACTACCTATCCAGTCCATGGAGGAAATCAGGGTGTGTGTGTGGGGGGGGGGGGCCAAGTGTGGTGCCTAGGTGTGTCTGGGTGTGTAAGAATGGCAAGAGTTGTCTCTTTATTGAGTTATAACTCATATATAATTTATGTGCTGTGATAATGGCTTGGGATTTCTGATTTAGGCAGGAATAGAGATGTGTACGCCATTAACTGAGGCATGAGATATCCATTAAGGCCTCGGGGAAAGGTAGAAAGCAGGAGCTCAATTTCGTAAGTTTTGAGACATCTATTAGCTACTCAAGCAGAGACATTGAAGAGACCATGGAACATGCAAGTGTAGAGAACAGAGGAAGGGTGCAGGCCAGAGACGCAGATAACTAAGTGACCCCTTGGGCAACAATTCATAATCACAGAGGCTGATTTGGAAAGCATACATAGAGTTTTTTTAGTTTATTAAATACAGGCTAACGCTACTTCTTTTTTCATCTCTTTTCTTCTTCTAGTTTCGCCTCCTCTTTCTTCTTATTCTCTTCTTGAGATAGGGCCTCACTATGTAGCCCAGGCTGGCTTTCAATAGACCTTCCTCCTGCCTTAGGCTCCCAATGTCAAATGTCAGAGCTAGAGATGTGTGCCAACACATTCACCATGACTTCAGTTTGATGAAATTTAAAAAAGAGTAAAGTGACTGACAGTCAAAGACAGGACCATTCATTCTGTGCCTCACATAGAACGCAGACATCGACCCAGAGGGCACCAGACAAAATGAAAAGAATCCTATGAGTTCATCGACTTTTAACCATCCTACCGCAAAACAACTCCCATCTTGGTTTATTTTTTGTCAGATGTCATTAAATTCCACTGAAACTTAATAATAAATACATACTGAAGGAATAAAATCACCAAAAATAAACAGACGTGGGAAAGTCATGTTCGACATCAAGAAGCTATTTTAAGGTCTTCATTTCTAGAATATAATTACTGGTGTTTTATTGCCAAATTCCGATAGACATTCATAACTTGGTGTGTTCTAGAATATACACATCCCGTAGAACAAAGAGTCCCAAGTATCAAGAACACGCATGATAACAGGTGAAAAGATATAATTGTAAAAGGGCTGAATACGCATGTATATACTGCACCTATAGCTACACAGTTTTAGCTGCAACAAGACATCAATTCCTTAATCATAAAATCAATAAATAGGGGTCAGCAAGATGGCTCAGGGGGTCAGGTACTTGGTACTAAGGCTGAAGATCTAAGTTCGATCCCTGGAACCCACAGTGGGAGAAGAGAATCAAACTCCCAAAAGTTGTTTCATTACCTGTGGTACATTCTCTGTGCCTCTGTGTGTCTGTCTCTGTGTCTCTGTGTCTGTCTCTATCTCTGTCTCTCTCTCTCTCATACTCACTCTCACATGAGAAGCATGCGACAGGATTCCCCCGCCCCCATGCACACCTTGTTCCACGTCGCGTTTACATTCCTCAAACTTTCTGAAAGTTTATCTCTTTCACGCAAACTCAGATTTTTGTCTGAAAGCACTTCCAGCTCTGCTCTGTTCAGCCACTTGAGGTTTTCAGCTTGAACGTCCATCTCTTGGGCTAAGTCCTGGAAGGGTGTCATCAGTAGACAGGCAAGGTTAGAAAGTCATAGTAAGGGAAGGTTAAGAACTTACTAGAATTCTCTTGGGGAAATATCGTTATGAATGTAGGATTCAGGCTCCTTAAATGGAAAATAAGCTTATTAAAATTGTTATTACACTCTCACAAACAGGACACGAACATATACTCATGTGCATGTTTGTGTATATACATGAACAAACACACTCTCTTTTTATTATTTTTAATTGAGTGTGTATGTCGGCGAGTAGGTTTGTACAATTGAGTGGAGAGTCTAGAAGAAGGCATGGACCCCTTGGAGCTGGAGTTCCAGGCAGTTGCAAGCTGCCTACCTGACATGGGTACTGGGAACCAATCTCGGGTCCTCTGCAAGAACAGTCAGTGCTCTGACCTGCAGGGCCATCTCCTCAGGCCCAGCACACTCTCTCTTAATCTTACTCACTTCCTCACCACCCTTCACCGGCATCACCTGCCCCACAGTCCTCTCCTGCAATGATCTGACTGTTAGATTTTCTTAGGAAAATCATACCCGCCAGTGGCAAGATAGTAACACAGACAAACAAGATATTAACAACCTCGATTTTTAAATGGGTATCTGTGGAGTGTGGGGACCATTCTTCCCCCAGCATCAAGGTGACTTAAACACATATTTTACTCATGTTTTGGAAGGGAAAGGAATAATGATTCTCTCTCTCAGCTTCTTGTATTTTCACTGAAGCAATATTTGTTTTCACGAATTTCTATTGAACTTCACTTCTGTGCTCTAACCTCTTTGTATCGGAGCTACTTTGGAACTCCCAGAGGCTCAGAGGCATTGAGAATTAGCACACGGTTCAGTTTGAGTGTCTGCAGGTAAATATTTGCACAGTTTTATTATTTGGAGTACTATTTCTTAATAAGAAATTCTTACCCAGTGTTTGACCAGGAATTCAGAATTTCTTTCTACTCTCAGGGATAATAAAGTACACATTATATTTAGCTAGTTTGTGGATGACAATTTTGGGTGACTCAAATCCCTCATATTAAAATTCCTTAATAATATTAGTTTCCTTTATTTTGTTAATTTTAGAGCATGTATTTAGTCAAGATTATAGATTGTATGCATGTGTGTGTGTGTGTGTGTGTGTGTGTGTGTGTGTGAGAGAGAGAGAGAGAGAGAGAGAGAGAGAGAGAGAGAAAGAGAGAGAGAGAGAGAGAGAGGAGAGAGAGAGAGCACTTGCATGCAAGTAAGCAGATGTATAACTATTAAAAATTCCTGCTGGGTACAAAGCAATAAAAGAAAAATCTGATTGCTAAACTATAATACTGTCTACTTCAAGCTGCAATGAGTTAACAGCACAACACCCGGGATTTTCCTGCAGAAGTCACCGTGATAAATAATAATCAGCAATTACCTTCCAAATCTACAGGTTAAAAATCATACTTCATGGCTGTATTGTATTCCAAGTCACTTTAAAACATTTTAAATCTTTTAACCTAATATCAAGGCCAGTGTTACCTATCTTTTGCTTGATCTCTGCACAACCAAAATGATGGCTGCTTGTTTTAAAAAAAAAAAAAATCCTCTCTCAAATTCTCCACACTTAGCATAAAGGACAGTTTCACTTTCCTCTCCACTTCCGCTTCAGCTAAAATTATCTTATTCCTAAGTGCAGCGATGTGACATCGGAATCTAGAGACAAGCTCCTTACTGTTAATTCCTGTGCGTTTCCCTCAGGGTCCGTGGTTGGTCTCTTCTGCACAGCGCTCTCTGCTTTTGTTAACCAGCAGACAAACTCATCAAAGCGTCTCCTGTAGCCCACCACCTGCACACTTTCTTCTTTTAGCCTAAGAGAACACAGTGTGGAAAATATTGACAGAAAGTAGTAAGTAAGCAAAATAGTGTCTATTTGTTTCAGAAATTCTGGCCCAATGACCCAGACAGAAATAATTTTTAATAGTTATATTAAATGTGTTTCAAAATTAAAATTAACAGTCATGTGTAAAGGCTACCATGCTAAAGATAAGATATAAGACTAAAGGGGTTTTTTTTTCTTTCTTAATCAAATTCAGACACATTGAAAAAAGTCTTAATCTTCTCATCATAAAAAATTAAATGCCAAGTTAATAAGTTAGCCAATACTATATAATACAGTATTAGTCAGGGAAAAATGAAAATGTTCTATGTAAAATAATAAGGAAAATGCATAATTATCTCTGAGTACCCCATGGAGACTGAAAGACATCCTTTTTTTTAATTTTATTCACCTAAGGTAAAAGGTATTAGTCCATTCTACTCAGATGACAGGAAAAATATGAATGAGGAAAGTTCTGAGAATTGAAATCTTCTATAAGTATTAAAGAAATATGCATACATATGCTTGAATCATTTTTTTAAATGGGTATAATATATGCATATTATAGAAAGGAGATCAAGATATAGTGAGAGTGGGCAGCCTTATTTTGTCCCTGATTTCAGTGGGATTGCTTTAAGCTTCTCTCCATTTAATTTGAGGTTGGTTATAGGTTTGCTATATATTGTCTTTATTGTGCTGAGGTATGTGCCTTGTACCCCTGATCTTTTCAAGACTTTTAACGTGCCTGGGATGACGCTTACTATGTTCATAGCAACTTTATTCGTGATAGTCAGAATCTGGAAACAACCTAGATGTCCCTCAACTGAAGAGTGGATAAAGACACTGTGGTGCATTTACACAATGGAATACTCCTCAGCTATTACAAACAATGACATCAAAATGGACGAAACTAGAAAGGATTATCCTGAGTGAGGTAACCCAGACCCAGAAAGACGCACATGGTGTGTACTCACTTATAAGAGGATTTTATCCATACAGTACAGGAGAAACATACTACAATTCACAGACCTAAAGAAAATAAGTAACAAGGAGGACCCAAGGGAGGATGCTTAAGTCTCGTTCAAAATAGGAAATAGGATAGACAGAAGCTGGTGAAGAGAGGGAACAAGGTAGGAGAGGGAGCACAGAGAGAAATGAGGGTAGTGGTCAGCCCTGGGGATGGTGGGGGTGGGGGGGAGGATACAGGGGCCTGCAGAGAAAACAGAAACCATGGATGGGGCCATCTCTGTGACAATCTAGAGACCTAAATTGGGACTGGCCTCTGAAAGGATGTGGGAGTGACTCCAGCTGAGACTCCTAGTAGCAGGGGTCATGGAAACTGAAGAGGACACCCTCTAACTAGACAGGACTCCTAGCAGAGGGAGGGGAACACCAACCCACCCACAAAAAACTTCGACCTAAAATTTACCCTGCCTACAAGACGTGCAAGGATAAAGTTACAGCAGAGATTAAGGGAATATCCAACCAACGCCTGGCCCAACCTGAGACTCACCGCACGAGGGAGAGTCAACCCCTGACACAAATAACAATATTATTCTCCTATGCTTGCAGACAGGAGCCTAGCACAACTGTCCTCTGAGAGGCTCCGCCCAGCAACAGAACAAAACAGATGCTCAGAGTCACAGATAAACATTTGGGAAAGTATAAAGAGTCTTGTGGGAAAAGTGTCGGGAGGGGATACAGAAGGACCCGGAGGGGACAGGAGCGCCACAAGAAGACCAACAGAGGCAACTAACCAAGGCCCAGTGGGCCTTGTGGAGATGGAAGCCCCCAACCAAGGACCATGCATGGCCTGGACCTAGGCCCCCTACACAGATGTGCTTGATGGGCAGCTTGGTCTCTCCGTGAGTCCCCTAGTAAGGAGAGCGGCGGCTTTTCTCTGACATGGCTTCTGTTGCCTGCTTTTCAGTCACTTCCTCCAGCTGTGCTGCCTTACCAGAGGATAGAGGAAGAGGACACACTCAATCCTGATGCAACTTGAGGAGGTGGAGTGGGCTGGAGGTGGGAGGGGGAAGGGAGAAAAATAGGGGGCGGGGCTCAAAGAGGCGAGGGAGAAGGGAAGAAGGAGGGAGGGTGAGGCTGGGAGGAGAGGGGGGAGGGGCTGCAGTCAGGTTGTAAAGACAATAAATTAATTATTCTAAAATTTTAAAACAGATTATTGATTTTTTTTTTAAAGTAGTTTGAAAGATGTCAAGGGTTTAGCGGAATCATTCTATTTAAGCTACTGCAATTAGATGTTGATTGAAAACTGAGTGCAACGTTTTAATGAAGTACACGGTGCCATCGCTAATGGGAATTTACGTTTCATTGTACCTTTTATGTTTTTAACCGTAAAAAGCATAGAATATTATAACACATACAACAAAATATGCATGTAATATATATTATATAAAAGAATAACATATTGGAAAGGTGTAATACTTAACACTATTGTAATGCTTTTTAAACTTAATGAACATTGCTTAAAAATATAACTTAATTAAAAAAATAAACTGTAGCTTTAAGATAAAAAAGAAATGAAACAATAATAATGACGGTTGGAATTATAATAAAACACATTAAAAAATCATCTAACAACTTTATAAACACCCAAAATACTTGCATAGCCCTTTTGTCTCACAAATATTAAAAATTAAATTGCCAGTGTTTCATAATCATGACTAATTTTATGCTCTAAAACTAGAACTATAAAAGATCAAGGAATTTCAATAAGACAAATTTGAGTCACCCAAAATTTTCATCTGCAAACTAGCTAAATATAGCATATATGCTGTTATCCCTAAGATTAGGAACAAGTTCTAAATTCCTGGCCAAACAATTGATAAGAATTGATTATTAAGTAATAGTACCACACTGGAGAGATGGCTTAGGGGTAAAGAGCACTGGCTGCTCTTCCAGAGGTCTTGAGTTCAATTCCCAGCAACCACATGATGGCTCACAACCATCTATAATGATAACTGGTGGTCTCTTCTGATATATAGATGTACATGCAGGCAGAACATTATATACACAATAAATAAATAATCCTTTTTTAAAAAAAGAATAGCACCCAAAATGCTAAAATTGTGCAAATTTACCTGCAGGCACTCAGTGCAAAACAATAAAAGAAACACAAAACAAAACTGAACCGCACGCTAATTCTCAATGCCTCTGAGCCTCTGGGAGTTCCAAAGTGGCTCCAATACAAACAGGTTAGAGAACAGAAGGGAAGTCCAATATGAATGCGTGAAAGGAAATATTGCTTCAGTGAGAATACAAGAAACTGAGAAAGAGAATCATAAATCCTTTCACTTCTAAAACCTGAGTGCTATGTATGTTGAAGTCACTTTGGTTTTTTTGGAGAAGAGTGGTGTCCACAGTCCACAGATACACATTTGGAAATCAAGGGGGCAGGGCTGTGCAGCTGTTGTTGCAATGTCTTGCCAGTGTCAAGTATGTTTTTCCTAAGAAACCCTCACAATAAGAGGATGAACCATGGACATTCCTGAGCATGGCTTGTGAGTTCAGAAGCACCTCCCCTTCCTCCCCGGCACATCTCTCACGCAGCCATGGCTATGCTCCTCACACATCCCAGATCTACATGTTTTCTCAGGAAGGCTACCACAGCTTAGTCTGAAATCCCTCAGAAGCCCATGAGGCTATTGGACACCAGTAGAAAATTTTACAAAGCCTCATGGGAGTGATTTGAAGGAGAATCTGACCCAAGAGTCTCATTTTCCTTCTGCTCTCCTGCTTCCTGGTCAGGAAGCGTGCCATCTGCTCTAGGGGGCACGCCTACCATGAAGTCCCACAGCAATGCAAGACAATGGGGCTGAACACTCACAGACTGACACCTGTAAAACTCTGACCTCAAATAAACCTTCTCTCTTTATAAAGCTAACTATCTCGGAATGTTGGCTAGCTCACCACAAAGGCTCACCCTAGAAAGAATTTATGCAAAATGGCTGAAAGTGCCTCAGAACTCAGCTGCAGGTTCCCTCTTCATTGACGCAGAATTCCACAGCCCATCACTCCCGCCTCTGGAGCAACACCTTCGTGTGGATGTTTGCTTTAATCACACTGTGCTTTCCTTTCAACTTTATCACCTGTCAGTCTGAGATCTTTGTGACACGTGAATACCCAGTACTAGAGAATATGGATGAAATTGGTTAAAATAATACAGCATTAGCAACATACAGCAATAACGTGCTGAGAGAATAAGTTCGAGAGAAACTATTATAAGAAATGGATATTTTAAATGTCACAGTAAAAATTTAAGAGATAAACACTGTCTCGTTTCATTAATCCTTATGCAATCGTCTGACGTTACAGCTTTCTTTTGTAGAGGGGAAGCAGGGATCAGGCACGGCACAATAACCCTAAGGGCGCAGAAGTGGCGCAAATACCTTTGTGTGCCAAGAGCTCTCTGGTTGGACTGAAGGCCCATGCAACAAAATGGAAGCCATGCCTACTACTGGAAACCTAGCCACTACCCAAGGCTAGTAAAGTCATGGATCTTGGCTGTGAACTTACAACCACCACTTAACTAAATCAACGTAATTCATAGCTATAGTCTGAATGTTTATACTTATTACCCCAGATAAATGTAATTCCGATCCCTCATCAAAGAAGCCCCTCTTTCTAACAGAGTCCATGGGTGCCTGATATATAACCTAGGGTCTTCACGCTTGCATGGTAACTGCTCTATTAACTGAGCCATCACCCTAGTCTCAAAGAAATTCTTATGCATAGGACATCTAAACAGAACTTTTCTAAATAGCCTAAAAATAGTCACAAGAAACACGGACAGTGGTTAAATGCTACTAATATTTATATCCTGGTATTAGATCAGATTAAATGTAGTTTACATGAAATCTTCACCCCTCTGTTCAAAAGTCAAGAACTGAATCATCACCTGGGCTGCCGATCCTTCACCTCAGCTACAAGAGTGCTCCAGCGCTGGTTTAAATCTGCTAGTTTATCCTTCAGGAAGCTTGCATCCGAGGGGCGGAGTCTCTTTACAAAGCCCTCCCCCTTTTGATTGACAGCTATGACGCTGGGCTGGTGGCTGCTAAGGCCCTCTTCCAGTTCCTATGACAGATTGCACATTATAAATTTCCACCACTCTTTCAAACTGTTCAGATACCTTCAGTGCACCCAATATTGCAGCATCAATTTAACAGAAACAAATTCCCGAGAGGACTATTTATGTGCCTGAAAATGCCTTTTCAAGGAAGTTAATTACATTTCCAGGGACACGTGGAAATGAAAGCTATCTGGAAACTGAATCCATCCTCGTGAATATAATCAGGCAAAATATACTGACACTGACATAGGATGGCTTGGTAGCTAGAAACAAGTATCAGCTGTTTACATCCTAACAGGCGCATCATTCATATTCGGCTAAAGTAAAGTGCCCATAATCTTCTTCCAAACAAGGATACAAGAGCAACTTGTAACACACACGTGCACGCACATACATGCACAGGTGCACACACAATTATATTGGCCAAATATAATTTTTATGTGCAGCCATTTATAAAAATTCTCAATGTGCATTTTATTGAGATGCTGCCTCGGTCTGCAAAAATTTCAAAGGAACGGGTTAAGGGTTATTTTGAAGTCGAGTCTAAATACTTATCTCTAACTCAAAATTTAAAAAAAAAAAAATCATTACCATGTTGATAAGTAAGGAGGCATTTTTTTTTTTTTGCTCCCCATTAACTGCCTATAGGAAATACATTTTTAAAATGTAGTAAAGCAAGAAATACATTGTGCAATGGACGTCTGAACTTCTGCTTGCTCCAATACTCTCTTTAGAGATCTATTGTGTCAGCAGGGCTGACTCTGATGGTGTGTCGGCAGGGCTGACTCTGATGGTGTGTTACATATTTGCAAGGCTGAGTCCTATGAGAGATCCACCTTGTCCATCAAGGATAGTATACTTTCATTACAATAATCATTTAAAAAGGAAAAGAAAGAAATGAAAAAATTGGAAGGCCTAAGTGTTCAGGGCACAAAGCAGTGCTAAGTATGCATCTATTTTTCTGTCTTTGATAAAGACTTAGATATATATTTTTGTGTGTGTTATTCTGAATACAAAATTTCCAGAAGAGAAATGTCTTTTAAAATATTTTAAAGAACATCTGTTTCTCACTTTAGTGGTTTAAGAGTACCTTCTTTCTTTTAACTTCTTTAAAATTCGGATTAAAAATTGTATGGTGGCTTGTATTTCTTAGAATTTTAGAACTTGGAACTAGGTGTAGAAGAAAAGCTACAGTGATGAATTACAGTGATATATGTATATGTGAAAAAAATCAATACATTTGGTCCCAACCTCTGTAACACGTCTCAGCAACCACATCCAAACAAACAAACAAGTGGCCTTCCTGTACATCCCTGCCCTGCGAAGGGACACACTTACCAACTGGTGTATCCTGGCTTTCTCCAGGTCCAGGCTGCCATCCGGAGCACGCGTGTCTAGTAACAGGTCTTCAGCTTCAGATACCCACTGCGTGAGGTCATTGAGGTCACGACGGAACTGCCTCCATTCCTCCACAGACCTGGCAAAAGACCTGGAGCACAAGAAACAGAATCAGAGGTGCTTCCAGCTTTACAGAACTACCCGGAAGCAACTCTGCTTTCAAAATAGTCGTAAGTCAGCCAATCAAATCTCACTTAAACTGAAGAGTTTGAATTGAGTGACATCATAGCTTCTGGCTCAGCAAAATTCATTTTCAAGGTAGGCTGCATTTACTAACTCCCTTCTGGGAAATGAGCTTCGTGGCAAATGCAAAACAGTGTGTGAATCCCACCCCACCCATTTCTCTGCCCACTCTTCCTGCTTTTTAAAAAGGTTTTTGCCTTCTCTGAATTACACAGGCACTTTTGATTAATTGTAGGCATGTTGATCCATCCAAGTTTATACTCTTACCACTCAAGTACTATGAAACATAAAAATGTCATTAATTATTCTAGTCTCTTAGAAAATATGTGGTTTTAATGATGGAAGGCTTCATTTAAAGTTAAAACAAAGCAAAACAAACAAGTTAAAACAAAGGCCAAGAAAAGAATAATTATTCTAGAGCACTTACGGGAAATTTCTCACACTGGATGAAGGAATTCACAACTTAAAAATGAAAACATGGTATTTGCTGAAAGTAATGCTATAGTAAAGCATAATTAGCAGAACTGAATTAATGCAAAATAACATAATTTTAAATTGTCACATTATTACTAGCAGTAAGGACAATGAAAATTTATTGGGGAAAATTTGGTCATTTGTTTAATGAGGCAAAATGGAGCTAGTCAGTGCTTAATTGTAGGTGCACAGAGGTTGTCTAAGGGTCGTTTGAAAAGGAGAGGTGTGTGGACAGCACCAATGGTATCGAAGGTGGAGTAAAACAGCTACTGAGCTGGGGTCTCAACACACAGTACATACCCAAGCCAAATTCTGATGGGTCATTAAATGGAAATTTGGAACCACACAACCAAGATTGTTTTCCAAACATACATTATGATTTACTCACACACAGAAAATGTAAGGAATGGACACGTTCCTTACATTCATACAATCATAAAGGAAACAACTATAAGATATAATTTTACAAGAGTAAATTTGTTGTACGTGAAAGGGTACAAGCAAGTTTAAGTGCTGTACAAAAGGCTGTGAATTCTTGCACAATAAACAGAAAATATAAATAATATCCTTCAAGGAAAAACAACATTTTGAAACAATAAGTAGCAGCCCCTTGGTTTAAAAGATGAGCCACACTATAATATTGGTGACACGTTCCTATCGATGTTAGCTGGGTTCTAAATGAAGGATGTGCTTGTAAATACCACAGGCAGGGTACATTAGCCAAGAACACATTATAATACAGAGTTTCAGCCTTTTTTTTTTTAATTGCCTTCATCTAATAACCAAAAGTGGTGAATATGAAATGTCGCCCATAGGCGCATACATCCGAACACATGGCCAGCAGGTGGCGGTATTTGTGATAGTTTAGAGCCTCGCTGGAGGAAGTAGTCTAGCCACTTGGAGGAGGAGGCTTTGAGGTTTGACTTTACCCCACTTTTTGTTCTAGCTCTACTTCCTGATTGCTGATGTAATCAGCCAGCCTCCTTCCCCTGAGGCCATGTCTTGCCTGTCATGTGAACTGTATCCCCTGAAACCATAAGCCAGAACAGCCCTTTTCCTCCTTTAAGTTGTTTTGATCGGGTATTTGTGTCAGCAATGAGGAAAGTAACTATTATGTAGGTTCTAACAACAACAACAACAACAACAAAAATGTGTATAGGGAGGAACACAAGGATGTTCCCTACCTGCACCCAGAGACCCTTATAGAAATCTACATAGCAACAAAGGTCAGTAAAGTATGTTTCTTCAATGATTGAACAATCATGAATTATAGAGCTAAAAGCAAATTTCAAGAATTGGATACTTTGTTTTTGTATCTGAATACTTCCAATGTTTTAGTTGGTGGTAACTTCCCTGTTGGGTGGTACTTTTTATTGGGCTATTTCACATTGTATTTGCATTTCACTACTCTCACAGCTACTGAGGGGAAAAAATCATACCCATTTTTCTTTACCCCTATTCACAGGCTCCTGCTCAAAGTCTAGTAACCAAAACATCTCCAAAACATTCTATGAAACAGAGGGTTATAACAAGAAAATGAAAGAGCTTGTGGTTATATATGGATTCCAATTATCTGAAGCTGCTTCTGCTCTTTGTTCACATTAATCATGGTACGTAGGAGGAAGGAACATTAATAAAAATCCTTTCTAATTAAAAAAGGAGACTGCTTTTATGCCAAAATAAATAAATAAATAAACTAAAGGTATTCCTATATTATTGAGATAGTATGTTGTAAATGTTCATGTGCCTATGGTCATGTTTCTCTTTCAAGAATAAAGTTCATTAGAAGTATGTAGAAAATGGTTCCCATAGTCCTCATGGACTCATGGGCTCTTTAAACGGCCCATGAGCTTGTACTTAGGTTCCCTAGCGTCAAGAGCTCCCCTAACTCACCCGTTGTGGTCACTGTACATTCTATTCACTCGGTCCCATTTGGCATTCAGCTGAGTCAGCATGTCCCTGATCTGAATGGCTTCAGGACCAGAGGCTTCCAGGATGACATCTGGCTGCTTCTCATGAACAACGGCAATTTGCTCTCCAAGTTTGTCCAGCTGATCTTTGACATTCTGCAAACACATCATCACACAAAAGCAGAATCCAGTCAAGGAACAAAAGCAAGAGAGTCACAGATAAAGGGCTCCCTGCATCGCAGTCATATAAAATAAATGAGGCTAATTACTGTCGCGTGTGCAAACTGAGGACTTTTCTATGTAAAAATCTTATAGTTACTGAAATGTGAGAGATGGCATCACAACGTAGATGGAAAAGCACCTCCCAGACATTCAGACTGACTTCAAGGTGGGATATAGAAAGGCTTTAAAAACATTCTATGGAGGTTTACCAAAAAAAAAAAAAAAAAAAAAAAAAAAAAAAAAAAAAAAAGCTTACAACCAGAATTAGAATTTAAACACCTAATCACAGTAGCTTAAATGAGGAAATGATTTTTCAAATCCCTCAGACATGTCAAATCTATCAGAGATTTTACTATGACTTTATATAGCAGCACAGTCACGTGCTTGGAAGAAACGTTCAAAGAATTTAAAACTTTAACTTGCGATCAATATGCAGTTCCACACCTGGGTATCTAGCTAATCTTAAATCAATACGGATGACCTGACATCATTTGACACAAATGACAATCAAATTTACATAAGATTAAAATAAGAGTTCTGCTCTTGCAAATAAACGTGCTTTTATAAAAGTTTGAACCCACATTTTTTTTTTATTAAAAACCCAATATGTTGTATTCCACCAGAGAATACAGTAAGGTTTCAACTGTTTATATACTTTATCACTAATTTGGAGCAATTCAAGGATCATCTAACTAAATACAATAGCAGCTTCCCATCTGAGCATGGTGCTTCATGCCTATAATCCCAGCTCTTGGCTGGCAAAGGGAGGAGGGATGTGGGCATCAACTTAGCTTGAGCTATCCAAGGAGGCCCTGCCTTAAAATAAAAAAATAGGGAAGAGGAAGGGAGAGGGAGCAAGTAAGGGTGGAAGGGAACGTAGGTGGGGAAAAGTGACAACGAGGAAGAGAGAGGGAGAGAGAATCCGGCATTGTTTCTGCACTTTTTCTAGAAGCCATGGCTCCTGGAGGTTAGCACTTGGACTTTTACCTTCAGAGCATCTTCCTGGAGAGAGAAGTCTTCATAGACAGTGGTGGTGGTGAGCTCAGGAAAATTAAGTGATAATTCAATGTCATCCATAGTAAGTAAAATTTTATTAATTTCAACCAGATAATCTGCAGGGAGGGCCGACGATGTGATTCCAGAAGAAAGTGGAACCGTTTTTCTCTGCTGGATAGGGATTGTCTATTTAAAAAAAAAAATCAAAGAAATAACACAGACACCTTAAAACCTCCTCATGAAAGTAACCGCAAATTGGAAAAAAAAATGTTACAGGACTGTTTTATGGAAGCATTCAAGAATATCAACCAACGTTTTAAGAACCATAAATAAGGTGAATGTGATCAAAACCCATTATGTACATCAGTAAAATGTCATAATGAAGCCATTATCATAAAATTAAATAAAATCAAGTAAAAATAACATTATTCAAAATAATTTTTCATATTTTAACCTTCATGGCCACAGAAACTCAACAAATGCTATTTCAGCTTTTATCTGCTGCTACACATAAGAGATAAAGTAATACAGAACCTGTGTCATCTAAGCTTGTCTAGCAAGAAAGGACAACTACTCCTTAAGCAAACACAAATATGTTGTCAATCATAAGTTCCACATGAAACACGCTATTTTCAGATCGTTATTTCATCCTCCTTTGACAACACCCCAGTTAGATTAAATACTTGTAGGCCACGGTGCTCAAAACTAAAGCTAAATGTGTTTGCCTGCGCGTCTTATTCCTTGTGAGGCTGAGACAGGAGGATCTCTTGGTTCAAAGTCAGTGAGTACAACAGAATGAGACCACGCCTCATGGATTGATGGATTAATTAATTAACTGAGAAATGCCATAAGGGTTTCAATTGAAATAATAATCGATGTAACTTTGCAACAGTGTTGCTGAGCACAGACACCTGACGAAGGCTACTGGGCCCTAAGGGGCTGTACTCAGACCTCTTTTGCCCTAGAGGAGTTCTGGGTCCTCCACTCAGAATAAAGTGCAATCTGAGCTGCTCGGCCCTTGAGGAGTTAAAATACTTTACTCCTTGACAGATATACTTTAATAAGTGTTGTCTACTAATCTCAAGTAGCTAGTTCCCAGATACACTACGTTCTCTTCTGAGACAGGATCTCATGTACACCAGGCTGTCTCCATTCCCTATGGAGTCAAGCATGACCCTGAATCTCTGACATTCCTGCCGCCATCTCCTGTACACCAGTCCCGATAACATGGGCCACCACACCCAGTGCATGTGATGCGGAGTACCGAACGTGGGACTTTGTTCATTCAAAAAAAGCACTCTCCCGACTGAGCCCCAGTCCTAGCCCGTAGTGTTCGCTTCTATACTTTATTTTTAAGAATAGAGTGTAGATTTGATGATAACAGTAGTGACAACAAATGCATGTCTCCTCACTGAGAGATTATAATTATTTTCAAGATTTCTGTGTGACGTTAAAACTCCAGGCTGCAAGTCAATGAAGCACTTGCATGCTGTTGAACTTAAAAGCCTGTGTGCACTGAATTCTAGAATCTGATTAGCTTCTGTTCCCATCAACTGGTCGCTCCAAGAGAGCTAGCCGAAGGCAGACATAGGTTTCCTGGCTTTATCAACAGGACTAACTAAAATCATCTCTAATAAATATTACATTATTTTAACACTATATATTTCCATCTTATCCTGAAGACATTTCTAGGTATGCAATCATATGCTTAAGAAAGAAAACTCTGCGTTCTAGCAAATTTAAAAGAATGTTGGAGTAATTAACACCTCAAGCTTTGCGCCACTGCTAAATAAAAAGATTATTTTACAAAAGTTAAATATATATGTAATACGATATTTATGTCATTTAAAAGACGCCGACTTGGCAGGGGTGAGTTCACAAGAATAGGCTCACACATCCCTTTCCTCATCATTAAGGATTAAAAAAAGAAGTGTGATCCAACGCAGCTTTCTGGCCATTAACCAGATCTATTTCTCAAAGACCAAAAGCAGCAGCCGAAGCCCCACAAGTGCTTGGGCGTGGGTGGAGGGAACTGATCTCGGCAGTGGATCTCTTTGGTTCACATCCCTGGACATTACCACTAGAAACTACTGAGGCACTTGTGCAACTTGCTAACAAATAGCAAGACCGGGACTCCTGGTCTGCTCCGAAGTCTCAGAACAGGTCGTTGTCCTGCAAGGCCGTGGCGACCTGAGATTGTACAATGAGCTGAGTATGGCAGTCATAACATTATGAAGATCCAGGTTTTAACACAAACAAAAGGAACTCACATCCCTCAAGACGATCTCATCTACAACTCAGCTCGGGCATTTCTGTCTCCTCCTACTCTTTGCAAAAGCCTGGCAGATCAAAATGTGCTTTCTATTCTCCAAATAGATTTTCCCTCCCAGGGTGATCAATCAAAATGCCCTACACACACACACACACAAAAGCAAATCTGTCCTTGAGATCTGACCTAGACTTTCTTTCTGGATGATTCTTTTTCTAGAGAAGTGTACTTATAGTAGGGTGGAGGACTAGAAGGGTACGGAGGATTAGGGTGCAGGGGTGACGAGGGAGATGGCTAGGTAGGACTTTGAATCTTTTCACCACTTGCTCCTGCATCCCCGCGTTGGTGATGTGACACAGGAGTATGCCGGAAGCTCACCGGCCAGTCTGCTCAGTTAAAACTTTGAGCATTAGATTCAGTCACGC
This sequence comes from Acomys minous, assembly GCF_964271855.1. Taxonomy (NCBI): domain Eukaryota; kingdom Metazoa; phylum Chordata; class Mammalia; order Rodentia; family Muridae; genus Acomys; species Acomys minous. Next base: position 126,253,471 of record NC_140485.1, on the reverse strand, counting down.
TCCATCCCAAATAAATACAGTGAAGAAAAAAATCATCTCAATGACCCTATCTATATTTTCTTTTTTCTACGTTTTTGCGTCTAGCTAGCGTGTGTGTGTGTGTGTGTGTGTGTGTGTGTGTGTGTCTGTGTGTCTGTGTGTCTGTGTGTACTTGTATTTCAGAATAGTACACCATAGTCAACAAATGGGGAAAGGCCATGTCACAGATCTTTCTCTGACAAAAGTAAAGTTCTGGCCCTGTAGTAGCTAACTCTGATTGCATATTAGAGTTCACAGCAGCACAGTAGCTCAGTTATAATGAGGCCTGATGTCCAACAACAGAGGAGTGGAAAAGGAAAATGGACGCTGGAATTTTTCAACCATAAGGAAAGATGAAGTTGTGTTAGGAGAAAAATGTAACTTAACCATATTAACCAAATTAAGCAGTCTCAGAAAGACAAGCACTGTGTTGTCTCTACTTCATGGTTCCTAGACATCATTAAAATATGTAAAGTCATAATGATGTCTATGACAGGAAAGCGGAAAGGAAACATCTAGGGGAGCAAGGGGCATGATGGGAGTAAGAGGAGGTGAGAAAGAGGAAGGCAGAAAATTGTGGGAGAGAACACGTTCAGCATATAGCACACACTTACATGAACTTCCCATTATTACTTTTAGCTTTCGTGTGTGTGTGTGTGTGTGTGTGTGTGTGTGTGACAGGGTTTCTCTGTGTAGCCTTGGCTGTCCTGGACTCGCTGTGTAGACCAGGCTGGCTATTTTTAGCTTTATTTCTTAAATGTGCCACTCGTAGATCTGACCTGAGGAATTGTGGTTTCCTGACTCTTAGACACAGATTTGGCCCCTTCTGTTGCTGTTTTTGTTGGCGTTTTATGCATCTGTTTCTTTAAGTTCTTCAAATCATGACAGTACTCACAATCTAAGACAACATAGGGAGATGGCTCAGTGGGTAAGGGCGTGTGCCACCAAACCTAACGACATGACTTTGATGCCCTGGATCCATAGGGTGAAAAGACAAACCCATCTACTTGTCCTCCGACCTCCACACATGGGCCATCACTTTTCTGTGACCTTATAACAATCAAATGGTAAACACCTTGGGTTGTATTCAACTTGAAACCTATATGTTGTTTTCTTCCACCAATGAGAGTTTTTTAAAAAATGTGTGGATATGTATGTGCATGCATGCATGCATGTATTCTTAGGTGTGCACATATACATGTATATCTAAGTGTATATATGCATGTGTGTAAGCCAGAAGATGACCTCGGGTGTCATTCTTAGGAACACCACCCACCTGCTGAGACACGGTGTGTAACTGGTGTGTCTCCTGGCCTAGACTCCACAATGAGGCTAAACTGTTTAAAAGACAAAACCCTGGGGACCTCCTGTCTGCTGCTCCACCACTGGGGTTACAGTACCCTGCCATGATGCTCAACATTTGTACATGGTTCTGGGGACTGAACTGAGGCAGCACAAGTCCTTATGCTTGCAGGAGATGCACTTCCCAGACCACCATCCCCAGTCCATAGTTTGCTGTGATTCCTACTTCCCGTGATGTGAGGAACAAGAAAATAGCTGAGAACGGAACTTTAGTTTCCTCTTTTTAGACAGACAGGTTGATTTGTAAGACTAAGAAAGAAAATATATGGAAGGTGGAAGCAGATGGCAACTTCATTCTGGATCACACAACAAGGTTCCTGCAGGCAGAGACAACCAACAGGCAGCAAGCCGAGGCCCAGGAATCCACTCAAATTCCAAAGTGATGAAATAAAACTGATTCCACAAAGAACTACTGCAGAATACAACCCTGGGGAAAGACATCGTTTAAAACTCTGCGAGGAAGCTCTTCTTTCCGTGGTATCAAAGACTGCAGACACACAGTTGAGAAAGGGGAACACAGAAGGCTTCTGTGACAAGCCCTAGCTCCACCACCACCCCAAAAATGCGACAGCCCAAACAGGAAGCCATCAAAGGGAACTCTTAAACACTCTGATAAGGATGCTGAAGTGTAGCTGTCCACAACTGATGGCTTCTGTCAGGAGTGTAGATAGAGAAGGGCCCAATTCCTCAGTTGTCTGGCCACTGGGAGTTTGACCATGCTCCAGTGAGTATATGAAAAACACACAATGGATTTGGTTCTCCTCCCTTCTTGTTTCTTTGGTGGGAGAGATCACAAGGGTGAGGACGCACCCACGGAAGGGCTAGGAAGTGAGTCTCAGGGGGTGTATGATGTGAAAGCCCCAACTAATCAGAGGCATATACAAGGCACCGGGTCCAGCCCCCAGCCCTGAAAAAGAACAGGAATTAGTTAAACTAAAAAGAAACTGAGGCGGGGAATAATACAATTTCCTGACTGGTTTGCTTGAAAGTGTCTTGTAATATCATATCACTGGCCTGGACACCGCATCTGGATAAGTTCCTTATCCGCTGCAGGGACCATCCCATCATACCTTGAGCTTGTTGTACCGTGTATGCAGGAGGAGCAGCTGCAAACGGATCTTTTCTTTCTTACTGTCCTCCATAGGTTCGTGTAACAAGTGCTCCCCTCTCCGTAGAACGGCCTCAATCTGGCCTCTCTCCTCATCCATCTGAGTGTTTAAAGAAAAAAAAATTTTTTTTTAACTAAAAACAAAAATGCACACAGAGTTAAATATTCTCCATTGTTCAGGGTAAGAACTAAGCAGAGACAGACAGGGCAGTGTGCATCAAGCCTGAATGACCCAACCACACGTGAGTTTCTTTAAATACTTTATATTTGAAAATAAAAATATCTCAAAGCTAGTTTCTCACACCTTAGCTAATGACTGCCATTAGACAGAAAGTCGGGATTCTTTACTATCTTCAGTATAATTACTATTTTGTTTGTTTGTTTTTTCCTTTGAGACAAGGTTTCCTGTAGTCCAGGCTATGACCGCCCACTCTTCCTTCATCTGCCGCCCCAAGTGCTGGGCTTAGAAGAGTGTGCCACCACACTGGGTTGTACGGGAACCTCAAGCATTACACAAGTCACCTGACAACTGTGACAACAGCCCTCACAAATCACATCTGGATTCCTTCCTTACACGTGGTGTGTCAAGCAATGTAATCCACATTGTTAAAAACAGAAAAAATATTGGGCGTGGTGGAACATGCCTCTAATCCCAGCAATCAGGAGGCAGAGACAGACAGACCACTGTGAGGTAGAGGCTAGCCTGGTCTACAAAGGGACAGCCTAGGGTACTTAGAGAAACCCTGTCTTAAAAAACAAATTAATTAATTAATTAGTTGGTTAAAAAATAAAAGACTGGGGGAAAAAAATAAGAGTAGGATTTACAAACCACCCACCTTTTCCTCATCATTACTGGAGTCCAAGTGTTTTTCCACAACTTTCAACGTGTTTTCTATGTCACTTTCTAGCCTTTCCCAGTCAGAGAAAGGCCCGGCAGCTTCAACAACTCCAGCATGGTCCAAGCATTGGTAGGATGAAGGGACCTGGCCAATCTGCATCTAGGGAAGGAAAAGAGGAGTCTGCGAGTGTACTGTTGACTTGACTTCCAAACTCATCCTGAAAGGCCTGCATCACACCAGGAAGCAGCATTTATCTGAAATAACACTAATGTCATTTGTCACAGAGCAATGATTTTTTTGGGGGGGTGGACAATCTGGACTTTTCTGAATTACACATTTTTCAACCTGGAGCCAGGGACATGAGATGCATGCAGCCAACCGTGGCTGCCTTGAAGTACAGTATGGCTGATGCCAAGGTGAATCCCCTATATACAGGAAACAAAGTCATGACCTAAGCCATCCCTGCCTTGGTCATGAAAGGAACCAGGGCCAGTCCTCGCCCAGTGCAAGGACAGCCTAGAGAACACCTCGTGTGCGTGCTCACCAAGAATTCCCCTTGGAATTTTTGATACTCAAACGTCAAAGAAGATTGTATTCCAAAATGCCACATTTTCACATGTCTATACAGAAACAGAACAAAACAAAGTAAAAATAAAAAATAAAAATAAAAATAAGTAAAGAGAAGTAACATCCAGCGTCAGGCACGTATGAGGAAAGGTACATCCCCACATCCTGCACAGACTTTCTACTGACCCATGCTGAAAGTATCTGAACCAGCCCTTGTACAACTTCTGCAGCAATTCAGTGAATTCTAAAATCTGATGCAAGCAGAATAGTAAAGAGGGAGCCAGCAGATACAAGTAAGATGACTTTAACAAACACAGCATTCCCAAGGGCCCAATAGTCATAAAATTAACCCAGGACATCGTAACAGACCATAGAATGTTACCATTAAATTCCATTTCAAGGGAGCATGTACAAAATGATATAAGAATTTTATATTTTATTATCATGCATCAATGAGTAAACATACTTATGCAACAGAATAGCTTGCAAAGGTCATTCAAGGGACAATGCTAGTTTTTTTCCTCCGCTCTCTCTCACCCCACTCCCCTGCATTGGTTTTTTGTTTTTTGTTTTTTTTAATTCTCAGGAATCTATTAAAAAGAATAAAATAACTTAAGTCAGACAACAAGGAGACAAAGCCAAGATTAAAGAGGATAAATGCTAAAGCAAGGTCTTGCTGTGTTTCTTTAAGTCATAGATAAGTATATTCCTGGGCATGGAAAGAAAATGTGGTGCACTATACCAAATATTTTAAATTATAGCAAGGTTAGAGAATGCCTATTTCCTGCACATATATAAAACAAATGGTCTTTTCTCTTTGTCATTTCAACATATAACTGTCAAGAGGTTAATTATCTAGTTTTTTTAAGTGCCATCATATGGACATAGCTGAGATCCTTAAACACTCAGCATCCCGTGATTCTCAGAGCAGGCACCTAAGTTCCACTGTTATCTCCCTCTAAACTGTGAAAATAGTTTCATCATTTCCACTTCAGATTGCCTAAAGCTCCTACTGTGTGCCAGGCCTTCCTTGAGAACTCTGCAGTAAAATGTTTCTCCGACTCCCCTCTTAAAAGAAAGATGAGAAGAAAAAGAAAGAGAAAATAGGAAAGATACACAGGGAGCTGAAAAAAATAATAACATAGTAGCATAAATACCATTTGTAAAGATAGGTGTTATTCATGGCCCTCATCTTAATTGATAAAGCTCCTTTTTTTTTTTTTTTTAAGACATATACCCATGGGGAAAATGGTATTCTATAAAAATGCAAGTACTCACCTGGGCACTTTTGATGTGCTGGGACACCTTCTCAAAGTTCCTGTTCAGCTCAGCTAATTTTGGTTCTACAAGTTCCCTGCTGGCATTTCCACGTGCGTTCATCAAGATGATCGCCTGTTCACGGACGTTCTCAACCTGGAGGCTGGCATCATCCAGTTCAGACAGTAAACGCTGATGGTGAAAGGAGAGAGACAGACAGAGACAGAGACACAGAGGGAGAGACAGAGACAGAGAGACAGAGAGAGAAATTATTCCAAGGAAAAGTCAAAACTAAACATGGGTGTGATGTTTACTACGAATTAAAGGTATTTAAAATAAATATCTGGGGATGCTAGGAAGAGGTCTCAGTACCATCAACCAGAGGGAGTGCTGGTCATTGAAATCCATGGGATCTTGGTCTCACCCACCATGATACATGTTAAATAGTGAACTGCATGAGGACAACATGCACGCCACTAATAGCCCCAGAGAACATGGCAAATCACTGCATGGGACTCGTGAGGTTGACTACCTTCACGATCTCTTCCTGTTTACTTGCTGGTTTCTTTTCAATCTCATCCAACAGAGCTTCAGCTTGATAAAGCCAGGTACTGATGTGAGCGACATGTCCATCGAATATCTCCAGCTGATGCTGATGGTTCTACAAGGAATCAAATGACACTGACTGAATTAAATGAAAGAGTAAGGTGATAATCTTAGACGGTATTGAAAGGGCCATCCAAGAGCACACTGTATGGTGCGTGATTATATCCAACAATGAGCAATTGTGTTGGCTACATATTTTCAGTTGGTTTGGCTTGGGTTTGGGGATTTTTGGAGGATGGGATGACTGCTTTACAGTTCTAGAGACTGAACACAAGGCCTCACACACTACACAACCGAATACATGCCCAGCCCTCTTCCTACTTTTTTACTTTGAGACAGGGTTTCATTGAGTAGCCTAGGCTATCCTTGAATTTACTATGTAGCCCAAGCAGACCTTCAGCTTGTGATCTTCCTGCCTCTTTTGAGAGGCAACGGGGTGATGGTATTTTGAGACAGAGTTTTGCTATGTAGGTTGACCTTGAATGCTAGATACTCCTGTCTTGGTCTCTCAAGTCCTGACATTATGGGGATGCACTTCCATGGCCAGATTTATGTTTCCCTAAAGTTATACGGGTAGTAGGTCATGGAGGAGAATGTAACCCTCTGATCAACTGAGACCTAAGCAAATGACCTTATCTGCCCTACATGCTCTAACTGAAATTGAAAAAAAAAAAAATAGCCAAACAGATAACTTATTCTTTTATCTATATGTATCTATTACTATGGAATTATATGAGTTAAATAAAGTCCTATCTGATGTACCAGAATAAAATAATAATTTATAAATGATAACTCTCACTTCAGAGATTAGGGCTGCCATATGTTTATCATTGGTAGAAGGAAGACCCTATGAAAATATAATGGTCATAATGACCATAATCATAAAAATATTAATGGGATTTTATAATGACAAAACATGTTTTAAGTCATCTAATCATCATAAAATCATACAAAGTAGAAATTATAATATTATAATAAATAATATAATATAATTATAATAAATAACATGATAAAATTGTAATAGATGAGAAAAAGAAAGAATAGAGCTTTAAGCTCAGAGGTTAGCACTGCCTGCTCTTCCAAAGGTCTTGAGTTCAATTCCCAGCAACCACATGGTGGCTCACAACCATCTATAATGAGATCTGGTGCCCTCTTCTGGCGTGCAGACATTCATGCAGGCAAAACCCTATATACTAAATAAATAAATACAACTTTCAAAAAAAGTATGTTTACTAAAATATTAAGTAAAACAGCTCCTATGTGTAACATGAATATTGTACTATCATAGAGATACTATAAATTCTTCCATTTGATATCTTTTCAATAAAATATACACTAATAAAATTAATTCAAAAGCAAAGCAAAACTGAGGCACACAGGAAACAGATTTGAGTTCTAATGAGGGCTATATGCTTTAGATATAATTATGAAGAGAAGATATCACCACCGGCGTGTTCTGGCAACATACCAGCAATGTGTTGCACCAGTCCTCGGTCCAGGTGCGGACTCGGCTCCAGCCAGCATTGAGCACACAGAGATTCTCTTCTAGAACAGACTCGCTACCCAAGACCAAGTGCTGAAGAGAAGCACTACTCTCTGTAATGGCATTTAAGTCAACTTTTCTCTTCTCCAGATCCTTCAGAATATTCTAGAAAGAAAAAACACACACACACCAAACCCACTTGACTTTCAGAACATAATCATTTACCTCATCTTATGTGTTTTGTTTTGTTATTTATATTTTCTTTTCCAGTAACATAAGAGTCTATGATTTCCTAGATAACTTGCAATCCCTTAATGGTTTATAAAACTCAACTCACTGACACATTGAGAACACTCAAAACCATAATGAAAATCAAGAAAGACGTAAGAAATTTAGATGTGAGATACAGCTTAAGTAAATGAGGGGAGGGCCAGTAAGACACAAGCTTTGGACTTCAGTTTCATATCATACAGTGGAACATTCCAGCTCTGGAAAGGATGACTGACAGGAACTCATACGCAAATGAAGTGTTACCAGGAAAGAGCCCATTTACAGAAATGCACAGTGTGCCAAACTATGCAAACCCTCTCCAAAGCAGTACCCAGAGGCATCTGTGTCCCCAGCACTCCTCCTGGCATTTTATCTTTTTAACACTGTTGCTCCTTTTCCCTTTTTTTTTTAAAGATTTATTTATTTATTTATTACATATACAGTATTTTGCCTGCATGTACTCCTGCCCTCCAGAAGGGGACACCAGATCTCATTATAGATGGTTGTGAGCCACCATGTGGTTGCTGGGAATTGAACTCAGGACCTTTAGAAGAACAGACAGTGCTCTTAACCTCTGAGCCATCTCTCCAGCCCCTTTTCAAAACATGCTGTTCAGCTTTATGTTTATTTATGTGTCTGTGTGTGAGCACACATTTGTGTGTGTGCCCATGAGGCCAAAGGCATCAGATCTCCTAAACCTAGAGTTACAAACAAATGTTGGTCCTAAGAGTGAAGCACTACTGGTCTTCTGCAAGAGCAGCAAGCACTCTTAACCACTGAGCCATCTCTCTGGCCCAGTAGTACACTTCCTTAAATCAATGTTTAAAGCAATTATTTCAAGGAATTCAAGTTCTGTTGTGAACATAGCTTTTAAAAAAAATCATATTTCAGAAAAGATACAAATCACAAATCCACTGAGCTATATGATCTGGGGAAAGAGCGGGGAGGGAGGGGAGGAAAGAAGGCCTGCAGAGAAAAGAGAAACTCTAGGCAGGGGCATCTCTATGACAAGCTGGAAAGCTAAGTCAGGGTAGGCTCCTGGGAAGATGAGGTGACTCTTGCAGACATTCCTAGTAGCAGGGGCCAGAATGTCTGAGGAGGACACCCTCTAACCAACAAACTCCTGGTGGAGGGAAGGGAACACCAACCCACTGACAAAGACTTCAACCCAGGGTTTGCTCTGTCTACAGGATCTGCAGGGATAAAGACAGAACAGCTGGAACAAAGATTGAGTGATATCCAACCAATGCCTGACCCAGCCAGGGACCAACTCCACAGGAATTAGCGAACCCCTGACACTATTAATAGGGCTCTGCTTTACTTCCAGAGGGGAACCTAACAGAGTTGTCCTCTGAGACGTTCCTCCCAGCAGCAATTCGAGACAGATCCTGAGACTGACAAGCAAACATTGGGCGATGCTAGGGAGCCTTGTGGAGAAGTAGGGGAAGAATAAAAGGACCTAAGGTGAGAGGAACTCCACAGGAGGACCAACAGAAGCTAAAGGCCAGGAGGGCCCAGGAGGGCTTGCTGAGACTGAAGCACCAACCAAGAACCAGGCATGGACTGGACCTAAGCCCCCTACACAGATGTAGCTCAGGCTTCATGTCGGTCCTCTAGTAAGGGGAGCGGGGACTGTCTCTGATGTGGACGCTGATGCCAGCTTTTTGACCCCCCTGGAGGGGATGCTTTCAGGCCACAGGGGAGGAGGACACACACAGTCCTGATGTGATTTGATGAACTGGGGTAGTGAGGGCTCCCCTTCTCTGAGGAATAGAGGAGAGGAAGGGGGAGAAAAAGAGAGGGTAAGAGATGGGGCTATGACCAAGACGTAAAGTGAATATTTAAAACTAAATTTAAAAAATAATAATAATTCCTGAAGAATATTTTTAAAAGTCACAAATCCACAAGTGAGTAAAGGTCTAAACACTGCCTTGGTCATGGCACTTAAAAATGCATTTAAAAGGCACTCAGACATTTCCTCTGTGGATTCTTCACCAATGTGAGAAGAAACGAACAACAACAGCAGCCATGCTTTGTTAGTTCCGACTCTGCACTCCTTCAGTGGCTATGTACTGACTGACGAGAGCCGGTTTTAAGAACCATCAGAAATAACTACAGATGAGTGATTAAGTTGAACTAATCTATACACGATCCTAGTGGGTTTTATAATAGAGTCCTGAAAATACTATTGAGTCTATGGAATAATAAAACTCCCACTTAAATTCACAAATAAAAATGCCACTTAAAGTTTAATTTTAAATGTTGCACATAATATTTAAACGATGAAACTGAAATGTTTTTAAATGTGTAGAGTGGATGGGTGGCTACATCTCACACCAGCGTTCCTCCCCCTCCCCTGAGGAGAATGTGCCGTGTGATCTGTGTATTCCATCCTCACAGCAAGTCTGTAAAACAATTGTGGGAATTCAAGAGTGTATTTCAAGAGAGGCAAGTTTATCATTACTTATAGTCTATATTTAAAAATGATGTTTAACAAAAAAATGGAACATGTGAAACCAGAAAGAAGTATCATCAAATATTAATACACACAAGTCAATATCAACTACATTACATATATACATACATACATACATACATACATACATACATATTTGTGTATGTGTACACATGCACGCATGCACACAGGAGTACTGTTCAAATGGTTGGTTTTAGCTGAGCATAGCTGCACATGACTGTAATCCCAGCATTTGGGAAGCTGAGGAAGAAGGAGTGTTGTGGATTTAGAGCCAGCCTGTGATACACAGTGAGTACAGGCTAGCCCAGGCTCCAGAGAGAAACCCTCATCTGAAAACAAACTAACTTACTAACTAACAAAATTGTATTTAAAATGTTCTTCCCAGAACAGAGAAGCATGAAACAAAGTAATAAAGAAAATTCAAGCTAGTGTCCACCCAGATCGTCCCAAACAAGCGCTCCAGATGTGACACCAACAGTGCGACCCAACTGAAACTCACCTTAGCCCAGGAGATTTCTGTGTCCAGGTCACCAGTCACACCTTCTGAGGCAGACTTCTGCACTAGTTCTGCCTCTGTGGCAGAAAGCCATTCAGAGAGGACAGCGGCCTCCTTCTTCATCTTCCGGGACAGTTGCGAGGCTCTTTCCAGGTCCTGCTTCCCTTCTGTCACCTATATAAGGGGGGCAAGGGCATGGCAGTGAGTAAGACATGGTACGGTGCAGTTAAAAGCCACAACACTAAATGAAGCGCACGTGAACGCAGACTCTAAGTGATGGACACTGTTGAGCCCCACCCTGCTTCTCAAACTCTGACATGCCCAAGAGGCTGTACAAGCATCACAGAACTTAATGCTAACGAAGATTTGGGTATCAAGAGGAAAGTAACTCATAGCTCAACTTATAAGGATGCACACTTTTTCTCAATCTCCTCAGTGCATGTTAAGGGCATCTTCTGCAAGGGACCATACAAAGTTGTGAGGCCTTTACCTGATTATTCATTCCTTTTCTCTCGGTTATATAACTATTCCTTATTGGTAAACATTTTAAACAGTCTCATGACACACACACACACACACACACATACACACACACACACACACACACCACATACACATCAACTTTCCTAAAGACTTACTTTCAGGAAGGTACACACCTTTAATGACAGCACTCAGGAAGCAGAAGCAGATGGATCTCTGTGAGTTCGAGGCCAGCCTGGCCTACAAAGCAAGTCTAGGACAGCTAAGCCTACACAGAGATGTCTCGAAAAACCAACAGTAACCAAACAAAAACAAAACAAAACATCCTACTCTCTACTTTTACCATATGATCACAGCTATTTTCTTAGAATGAGGTACTGGTCTCTGACTTCTCTTGAATCCCTCACAACAGATCAAATGGACATTTTGAAGTGACCACAATAGTCACAAAATGAATGACTGAACTCATCCTTGAAATACTACCTTCCTTAACTGCCTGTCACATCTTGTTATCTTGTTATATATTTTAAGGTTACTTTTGCTAATTCTTGACACTTGGTCAATGGCCTCCCCTGACCATCTCCTCTCCCAGATAATCTCATCTGAGTCCTGAAAATTTTACCACCCACATGGAGATGACTCACAAAATCCACCTGCTCTGCCCAGATGTCCTCCTCAGATCTAAGTGCCTGACATCTCTCTCCAATGGAGTTAGAATGACAGCATATCAAAAAATAGGCATATGGTTCTACATGCTTCTCTTTCTTCTATCACGCCAATGTCCCAGTATTGGGACCACAGTCACCCATGGAAGCAAACCTACACCATAAAGGACATGCCCTACCTGTCCCTGTCCTCCACAACCAGACTAATGTACCACCAAAACCTTGACATCACCTCCTACACTGGTGTGAAGTCAATCTACTACATCTCCACTGCCACAAATACTCAAGCCCCCATCATTTCTTAGTAAGAGCACCGGAACTTCCCAGCGGAACTCCTTACAGCCGCTCTTGTTTCTCTCAGTGCAGCTTCCAAACTGATCTACAGGCTGGAGAGGTGGCCCAGTGACTAACGGCACCTCGTGGGCAAGCAGTAGAATCCAGGCTCAGTCCCGACACTGTGCAAAGCGCCTGACATAGTTGCACATTCTGAAGCCAGCAGCTTCAGAAGGGAAACGGAGGAATGCTCCACATCAAATGACAGAGCCAGACACTTATATTCCCTCTGGCCCCATGTGGGTCTGTCTCTTCTTCCCAGACATGCACCATGCTTTCTCCTGCCACAGGCCCTTTCCTCAAGCTGCTCCATCACCCTCCCCTGCTTTCACCATGGTTATGCCGTGCTATCTTTCAGATCTCAGCTTACGTAGTGCTTCCTCAAAATCTTCCCTAACCCAAGTCCAAACCTAATATTCAATCAGCATGAAAAACTAAACCACCACCTCAGCTGGGTGTGGTGGTACACACCTTTAACCCCAGGACGCGGGAGGCAGAGGCTAGTGGTCCTCTGTAAGTTTGAGGCCAGCCTGGTCTACATAGCAAGTTCCAGGACAGCCAAAGCTGTATAATAGAGAGACTTTGCCTCAAAAAAACAAAACAAAACAAAACAAAAAACCAACAAAACAAAAAACAAACAAACAAACAAAAAAAAAAAAAAAAACACCACTACCTAAACCAGTTTTCAGTATTGCCAGGTTTTGTTTTCATTTGTTCTCTGGGATCTGAGTTTTGGGGGCAAACTCTCAAAGGCAGACGACAATTTTTCTGTGGGATCCAGTCAGGTAGAGCCAGTCACAAACATGGCCTACCAACTCTAACACCCATCCACTAAAGGATACAATAGAAGATTTGAAGTCTTAGTAGACTAATAAGAACTACCTACCACCTAACCTTTACTAGATCTTGACGATGTTAACATACTATTCAATTTACCTCTCCAAAAGCAAATAAGGTTTATGATGAAACTAATTACTCTGCTGAGTGTCCTTAGAATGACTTATAAAATATCACTAGGCAGGGAGATCATAAATATTATTCTATACTAAGTATTTTTAAGTGTTTATATAACTACTAATGATTATACTATTGCTGTACATGTAAAGAATAAAATATGATAGAGATTGAGAGAGGGAGAGACAAAGAAGTAGAGAGATAAGAAGGGAGAAGGAAGAAACGAATGTCCCACCTGTGCACCTAGGTCATTGTAAAGGACCTTCAGAGAGGTCAGCTGCTCATCCATGCCTTTTGGGTTGTCCGTCTGTTGCTTCTGGACAATGTGCCTCCCTGTTTTGATGACAGTTTCGACTTCCAGTTTGACTTCACTCAAAGTTTTATATAGTTTCTTTAAAAGAGAGAAAGGGCGGGGGGAGTTTATATCGTTAACAGAAAATCCCCAACTGGCATCAGTTCAGGGCACAGCTTCTGTGGCTGGACAGCTGCACCTTCACCCAGGACACCAAAGGACACATTATCCGTCTCCAATGTGGCTTGAAGGTTGAGTTGGGTGGAGTCAAGGTTGTAATGCTTTTTCAAACCAGATAAGATCATAAACTAATAAGCCTTGTGTTTGGTTAAATATAAAACAAGACGTGTGTATTAGATGTCAGTAGAAATCCTAGGTAAGCATTCATCATGAACCTGTTTCCTTCAAAACCTATGGGAAGTATCAGACTGAAAACAGGACTGTAGAGTCTGTAGAGACCATGGACTCTCTGTGGAGTCACACTGTAGGGCTGGCAGACTGCTCAGTGGGAAAGCACAGGCATACTATATGCATAAGGTCCTTGGTTCAGTTCACTTCACCAAAAGAATATTGTTTTAACCCCAACATTGTGACTAGAAGACAGTTGCCCCTGGCAGTCTGTGCCTGAAGGAATGTGGAAATCCTCCACAACAAATGTAATTTACATGCTAAAAATATACATAACACTTTAAAGGATCAAGATGGATATGACTCTGTAAAATTTTAGTTTAATGGGTCAAATCTCAAACTGTGTTCATCCCTGACACCTTGAACCCCCAAACTCTGTCTAGGCAGCTTACCTACACATCAGCATCCAACTCAAAACACCTCAAGGATACAAAGCCAGTACCTGTGATGTCAAGGACACTGAGTGACGTCTGCCACTCTATCCCAAAAAACAGAGTTGCTTACATCTGCAAGTGATTCAAATGCGTCCTATCCATGTACTCTTCTACCCACGTAAGAAACAACCCATGGAAATGACAGTCTCAGCACCAGTATCTGCCCCAGGGACTCCTCTAAGAAGATGGCCAGGTACCACAAAGTGGCTACAACATCACAATGTCATTTAAAACTCTATTATAAACCAACTACAAAGAATCAAACAGTGAGGTCTTATTTGTCATTTCTTTTTTCCCATCTTAAGTTTAAACTTCAATTTAAACAGCCTTTTCCTAGCCAAGCAATGTCTTTTTTTTTTAACCCTGCAATATTCTAGATATTACAGATATGCTATGTCTAGAGATTTCAAATTTATTGTGGAAAGTTTAGCTTATTGGTTACATCCTGCGCCCCACTTCATGCTGTGATTTACAAGTTTCTTCGTTTCTTAATACAACTTATTTATACTCTTGCGTCTATTTCCCTTATCTGCATAGACCATCACCACTGCTTGCACCCCTCCTATTTCTCTTATAGCTTCTATTTGTCCTGGTGGAGCCACATTTCTTTTCTTTTTTTTTTTTTTTAACATGTTCTCCATCATCCACGAGCCCTGATCTAAGGAGCAAGAACAGACGCGCTGAACTAAACCACCCATCCGAGCAGCTCTGGCCGTGTGAGCTGCCCCTCAGCCTCAGGCTCACCATGCACTTGTCCAGGTGGCCCTGGATGACGTCAGGGTCTACATCCTTCACGTCGAGCACATGAAGCTCGGCCTTCACTCCATCCAGCACCCGCTTGCAGTCGAGCATCCGCTGCTCGAAGTTCGCAGGCTTCTGGAAAAGCTGGAACTTGGTGGAAACCTCCCGAAGTTTCCTCTGTTTGCAGAAATGAGAGTAAGCCACTCACAATCTCTCTCACTGGGTATTAATTACAACACGTAATGCTGAAAGGCCTTTCAAAAACCAGGCCAACCCAGGAAACCACGGAACTTGAGAGGTTCTGGTCACGTAAAGCAGTGCTTCTCAACCTTCCTAACGCTGCGACACTTTCCTACAGTTCTTCATGTTGTGATGACCCCAACCATAACATTGTCATTGCTACTTCATAACTGTAATAACGCTACTGTTATAAATCATAATGTAATATCTGATATAAATGATATCTGATAAGCCACCCCCAAAAGGGTCATGACCCGCAGGTTGAGAACCACTGATGTAAAGGAACTCCTCAGTGCCATGAATGAGCAAAATCCAGTATCTCGGTCTCAGAAACAATAAATCTGCGAGAGTTGATGCCTCTGGAATAAAAGTCCACTAGCTTTCTAGCTTTTTCAAGAAAACCAAGGTCATGAACATAGACCTCAGATGCCTTTCACCAAGGCCATCTCATGCCACCCACTAAGGATCTGAGTGACCTCGCATCCTGCATAGTACGAGTACGTCTCTGTGCTCAGAGAACGGTCTACATACAGCCAACTGCTAGGCCAGACTCATTCTCTCTCTCCTCAGCCTCACTATTAAAACCATCACCTTATTTGCATCGTGGTCCAGAGCAAAGGTACCGAGGTAACCATGCCTAGTCAGTCAGGCATTACCTGTAGCATGTCCATCTGACTTCCTCCTCTCGTGGCCCTGCCCTCTGGGGAGGTTGGAGGCTGGGAGCGAACATTCCTTCTGAGCTCCTCCAGGGTCAGCTCATGGGCTGAGATCTCGGCTTGGATCTTCTACCGGGAGGATGAAGAAGGGAGAAGGTGTGTTTTTAAAATACACCAAGAGACCCAGGGTAAAGGCTCATGCTTGCAATCCTAGCAGTCTGGAGGCTGAAGCAGGAGGATTGCTGTGAATTTAAGGTCAACCTCAGCTGCATAGTAAGTTCCAGACAAGCATGAGTCACAGCACAATATCCTGTCTTTATACAACAATAGCAGAGTACATGAAGAGATTAATAATAATAATTAATAATAATAATAATAATAATAATAATAATAATAATAATAAAAGTTCAATGTGGTTGTATAATATATGATCATGTATTGAATACACTCTAATAAGTTTGTGGACACATAATAATAACACAGACTGCTGCACTGCTGCAAAAATGTGTCATGTACCTGCTAAGGTCCTAGCATGTCATGTCTGATGTGCACATCTGATTTATACAGAATAACCTGTCTGCACTTTATGTCTTAAGTATGCCATTTTCTAATGTGGAAAATGTGTGAAAGGAGCTGGAAAAATGGCTCAGCTGTTAAGAGCACCAGCGGCTCTTTCAAAGGATCTAGGTTCCTTTCCCAGCACCACCTGGTGGTTTATAACAGTCTAACTCCAGTGCCAGGGGATTCGATGCCCTCTTCTGGCATCCACAGGCACTAGGCATGAATGCAGTACACATGTGCACGTCAGCACATCACCCACATGCATAAAATGTAAAAGAGAAAAAAAATGTGTCAAAGTCTCACAAGAGGGAAAAGAACAGCTCAAAGTCAAAACGCGCTCCATGAAGCGTCTTCATCCCCCTTCCTCCAGCAGCTGAGGAGCAGGCTGCAGCTAAGTGCCCTTCCTCAGAACGCAAAGGCTCTCAACGTCACAGCAATACCTGAGCTTCCTGTGGCAGCTGGAAGGCATCGACCCTGTCGGTCAGGTACATGGTGAGCTGTTTGTCCAGCTCGCCCAGGCTCTCCCTCAGCACCTGAAGCATGTGGTCGGTTTCACGGAGGACCTGGAGCTGCTTCTCCAACGCGATCTGTTTGCTCTCCGCCTGCGCAGAGGAAGACATTTCCTTCGTAACTGCTGAGCGCTAATATAAATAGCTGACTGTGCTTTCTGGCCATGAAGATTATAATAAAGTACTGATTCAAGACTGTAGCTCTCCATATAAATAAATAATAACCATCAATAATAAGAGTGCAAATGTTCTCCTGGTATCTCATGGACAAAGAGGCTGAATCTCTCGCTTTTACTTCTTTCTATTAATGTACACTATGACAAAACACAAATATGAAAAGATATCCCATAGGGCATTTAAAATGGAATAAATGTGTATTTTAGGGGACTGGCTCAGAAGCTAAGAGTATTTGCTATCCTTGTAGAAGGCCAGGGTTTGACTCACAGCCATCAGTAACTCCAGTAGGGGATCAGACACCCTCTTCTGAACTCCACAAGCACCAGACACAAGTATAGGGCACATACACATATATTCAGATACTCATGTATGTAAATGTCTTATAAGCAAAATTTGTAATTTATTTTTTTAATTTTTAATTAACTGGAAAGGCAATGCCTATCAAAATAGGATATAATAAGAATGTCTATCGAGAAAATAAATGTCTAGATTTTTTTCTAAAATTGAGAACAAGTTCTAAAGGTGTACATGTGTGTTAAAACACTAATTGCCACATGTCTTTGGGTTAAGTGCAGTGCTACTTATAATCTAAATCTCCCCAGTAGTTATTTGGTCATCTGTTAGAGCTATCAACCTTCTCACCAAGTAACAATTCCCTTCTCTTATCACTGACATAAATATGCATGTTGAGATATAATCTGGATGTGAGCCAAATGATGGAGCTTTCGTAAGTTAATATCAAATTCTGATGGCCCTAATCGTTCCTAGGATATAGACATAGGAGTTGTTGTTCTAGCCGGGCACGGTGGTGCACACCTTTAATCCCAGCAATCTGGAGGCAGAGGCAGGCAGATCTTTGTGAGTTCGAGGACAGCCTGGTCTACAAAGTTGTTACACAGAGAAACCCTGTCTCAAAAAACCAAAATATAAATTAAAAAAAAAAAAGAGTTGTTCTTCTTAAATATAATTGCGATACGATTCTTAGAGAAAAGTACATAGTTCACAAGATAGAAATCATCTCAAAGGCGTAGTAGGGATGGGGCACAACTGGGAACTGAACCCAGGGCCTGTGTGTGCTGGGCAAGATCTACTATCTGACAAGGTTTTGTTTCATTTCGTTTTGGGGTTTGTTTTGTTTTGTTTTGTTTTTTGGGGTTGTTGTTGTTGTTGTTGTTGTTGCTGTTGTTGTTGTTGTTAGACAATGTCTTCTATGTAGCTTCAACTGGCCGAGGACTCCCTATGCAAGCCAAGCTGACCACAAGCTCAGAGATCTACTTGCCTCTGCCTCTTGAGTGCTAGGATTAAAGGCATGTGCCACCATGCATGGCCTGACAGTTTGGCTTGTGTTTGTTTTTTAATCATCAAGTTGTGCCTGACCTATAAATATAAGATCTATCCTCCATGCTTCTTCAGGTCCTCATGCTCTCATTAATATCAGCTGACTACTTTAACCCCCACCGTGCGAAGCCTTAACAAAACGGGGGCCATTTTGTTACTAAGTGTAACCAGCATGGAAGCTCCAAGTGTGCGTGTGCGTGAGAGAGAGAGAGAGAGAGAGAGAGAGAGAGAGAGAGAGAGAGAGAGAGAGAGAGAGAGAGACAGAGATAGATAGATGAGCACTGGAGCAATGGTGCGCAGGGGTTAAGGGAGGGAGATCTGGGGTCAGCTTGCTGCAGTAATTACCCAACCACACTGCGCATGTCTGGTTCTCACCAAGTGACTCAGGTCTTC
Source organism: Acomys minous (assembly GCF_964271855.1). Taxonomy (NCBI): domain Eukaryota; kingdom Metazoa; phylum Chordata; class Mammalia; order Rodentia; family Muridae; genus Acomys; species Acomys minous. Next base: position 126,234,808 of record NC_140485.1, on the reverse strand, counting down.
ATAGCGGCTGTTAAAAGCCTCCAGCTTCTCGCTGATTATGTCATCCAGGATCCCACCATCAATCAGAGTCTGTCCGAGTTCCCGAATCTGGGTGCGATTATCGGCTGGGTGACGCAAAACAGATTCCAGAGACTGTAATGGGCGAGAAAAAATAGTAATAATACATTCTCTAAATCTAAATGGATTGAGATCTGCAAAATGCCATATTAAGACAAGTACTAATTCCACTTTCTAGAAATCTACCTAAGAAATAAATAATACCAAAAATTAAGGAAATAACTAAAACACGAAACTGCCCACCACAACATTAACAAAATCACAGATTAAAACAAAAACATCCAAGAACGTAAGTGACAATGTAATTGCATAAAATAATTCCAATAATTATTAATTGTATGAGAACTTCTCAGTGTAAGATATAAAGCAACACTATACAAATAAAATTATCTCAAGTGTTATTAACTACACTAGCAAAATTAGAGATTCATTTTTCTACCACATGATACAGACTAGAAATACACTAAGTATTTCTATGTAGACAGTTTCATAGACATAAATCCAATTAACTTTATGGGCTAAATATTATTCCCATTCTGCAGATGGGAAAGCTGAATCACTGGAAGTTTTTGTCATATACAAGTCAATAAAAAAAAAAGAAAAACAAAAAACAAAACAAACAAAGAAATAAAAAACCCTAAGGCTCCAGACAATTTCCAAAGCTGTTAGGACTATGAGCCCATTGAGTGTTAGCACCCTGCAGTGTGGGTGCAGACAAGTAAAGAAAACAAGAGAGAAAAATATACAAAACATTTTAAAGTGTTTACCATGGAACTTGCTTTTATTCTTCTCCATTGCCTGGGTTTCTAGAATTTATATTTACCAACCTAGGAGGACGGCATGTGTGTCATTTGTTTAATGGGTGTCTATTGCTTTCCACGCAGTTCGTCTTCCACTCTGCTTCATCTGGGAAGTAACAATCCTTCTCCACCCCACCCCACCTCCAAGAGCATCCATCTGCAGGCATGTAGCCCCCATGGCCCCGGCAATGTCTCTGACTTCCCATTCAGTTCTTCCTTCGATGTCCACACTATGCTGCCACTTCTGCATAAGCCCCGCCCCTTTTCCCTAAGCAAACCTTCCTGGTTAGACTGCAGATCATTCCAGAAGCAATTACCACCACAGTATCATGTGCACGCCTGGGCTGAAAACTACAGAACAAGAAAGCCTGCGGGATACGGTACTTCTTGGCCTCAGGGCACTGAAGCCCCAGCCTTGCCATCCAGCTCCCACATCCGTGGAGCCCCTGCCTTCACGAATGCACATGTCGGCTTGCCTCAACTTTTATATCTGAAGACAGTCAACTGGAAGCCACTTTACACATGGTTCACGCCATATTCTTTTTTTTTTGTTTGTTTGTTTTGTTTTGTTTTGTTTTTTGAGACAGGGTTTCTCTGTGTAGCCTTGGCTGTCCTGGACTCACTTTGTAGACCAGGCTGGCCTCGAACTCACAGCGATCCACCTGCCTCTGCCTCCCGAGTGCTGGGATTAAAGGCCTGCGCCACCACGCCCGGCTCACGCCATATTCTTAAGTGCAAAACAAAGCAAAACAGAGGAGACGCTGAGATAAACTGGACCCCATTAAGTGAGCATTACTGTGTCTAAATCACACATGTAGCCCCTGCCTTGCAAAGCTCATTGTAAGGAATCCCTGGGGGCTGGTGAGATGGCTCAGTGAGTAAACAGGAGCTTGCCGCAAAGCCTAACACCCTGAATTCGATCCCTGGGATCAACATGATGCAAGGGGAGAAACGACCTTTGCAAACTGTGCTCCGCCCTCCATACACATGCTATGGTATGCACACATAGATTAGATACGATAGATAGATAGATAGATAGATAGATAGATAGATAGATGATAGATAGATAGATATATAGATAGATGATACATAGATTGATAGATAGATGACAGATTAGATAGACAGATAGATAGATAGATAGATGGATGGATGATAGATAGGTAGACAGACAGACAGACAGACAGACAGACAGACAGACAGCACATCTGTCCTCGTTGCAGTGAAAACAACCAGGCTCAAGAGTAAGGGGCCAACCTCCAGAGCGTCCTGAACAGCGTCCGTCCTCTCGGGCAGGGCCTCTGCGCTCCGCACACGTTCCTCCAAAGTGTCCAACCAAGTGGTTTCCAGATCTAAATAGTGAAGCAGCTCAACCCAACATGACCAGACTTCCTAAAGGACGTCAAGGGGAAAAGTAAAACTGAAGAGAAGCCATAGCATCCGCCCTTCCCTTCAGTTAATAAGAACTCTGTTCCCGTGTGAGTAACATGCAGGAATTCAGAAACCTATGAAGCTAGAACATCAAATAAATGAGACAAAACTAAATTTGTCAACGAACTAGGAGCAGTTGAGATGGAGGGAAAAAGAGAAATGGAAAAAAAGTCTGCCTCAGTTTCTGCCTTGAGCGGCAGAAGTAGAAATTAGCATTTCTAGTTTAAGGTCAGCCTGATCAACTCAGTGAATTCCAGGCCAACCAGGGCGGTGTCGGAAGGGCCCTGCCTCAAAAACACCAATCAGCAAGGCAGGTGACGAAAAATGACTGAAAGGTCAGTAAACATGTTTAAATCTCTCTACTCCATTATCACGTCTGCAGAATCCGCCACAACTCAATCACTTGTTTCAGGGTGTGTTTCATTTAAATTGTAATTACTCAAAATGTTTCTTAAATTTTTCAACCGGATTTTCTTAAGCAATGAAGATGAGAGACAATCTCATTAAAATTATCACCACAGAATAATCCAGATCTTTAATTTAACAGGGGAGGGATTATTTTCCTAAAATGCAATGAAACATCTACATATTTAAGTTCATTTTCCCTCCAGTAAATGTCAGACACTACTCAAAATAAAAACTTGAATTCCTATCTGTTTAATCAGCCAGGTAAAAGAAAGCATGCTGGATTCTTTTAAGATGTTCGGGAATTTGAGGACTATAACATATAAAAAAGATTAAAATATTAAACGTATAAAAATATTAAAGCCTGAAGGGGATAAATTATTATTAATGAACTTTCTGAGAAATAGAGGCGGATCTTGGTCTCCCTAAAAAAATAAATAAAAATAAAAATAAATAAATAAATAAAAATCTTTCTTAGTTTTATCCTCCTAGTCCATAAAAATTTTTGACCCAATGTTTGACAAAATTACGGAGTTTTCTTTTTTTTCTTACTAAGATAGGAAAATGTTCATTACAGGGCAGGGCCTGACTCTCAGGGCAGTATCAGCAATTGCATACCTCTAGAGTGTGGCATTTTCCTCGAATTCTATTACAGAGCAGTTGGTAACTTTCCAGAACCACATTGAACTCCGATGTCAACTCCTGGCCACCAGAGGGCACCTTGGCAGCCACCAGCTTGATGCTGTCTTTCAGAATTTTCACCCTCACCTCCTTCTGTAACACATCCTCTTTCGCTCTCTGTCCCAAGAAAGGAGCAATTAAAAACATGGTTTGCTGTGACCAATATCTTTCTTTTAAAATAAATAAATAAATAAATAATACAAAATTAAAATACCTGAATGCTTCTATATGCCTGGGTAGAACATTATTTAGAAAACAGTATAACCTGAGGTTTTTAAAAGAAGAATGCTAAAAATAAAATCTCACTCTTCAGGTTTCCATTCCCAAGCCCACAACGTTTTCATTTAATACCACCAGAGCTCCCAAGGCAAGCTATCCTAAACAGTGTTTACTGACCAGAAATACTTCCAAACTCTGAGTTCAGGGTGAGGAACTAAATGACCTCATTTTAACGGACCACCAGAGGTCTGAGCACATTAAACTGAAATAAACACCCTCAAAAATGGAAGCAGAGCGTGGTAGAGGCATCCATTAAAAATGTCCCACAAATCCTCATAAAAAAACATTTTCCTCCTAGAACAGTGGTACATCCATCTTCCCAAGAATGAACAGCATATCGAAGACAATGAGGTTCTACCGGCAACATGATCCAGAGGTCAAGTTCCCTGCGCTCCATGCATGTTTAAGATGCTTGCTCTCACACGCAAGAAACCCCACTTGCAGCCGCCTTCGACTTCCCCTTTTAGCTTTTCTTAGTATTTAATGGATTTCAGCTCTCCCGGGGTGAGGGAAAAGTAGTTAAGTGTAGTGGCTTTTAAGTTCCTAATGGCTTGTCAGAGGAATAAAAATAAATAAGCGTGTTGCCCAATCAAAGATTTCAGTCTCATTTCTCTTTGCTGACAACTACAAGGACTTTTTTAAACAGCACCAAACTACACTTCCAACAGTGGAAGATAAATGAGGTGGTCATTCTTCACATAGACCACCTTTAAAATATTTTCTATGCTGAAAAATATTTTTTAAATTTTTCAAAAGAGCTACATAATGTGTGTGTGTGTGTGTGTGTGTGTGTGTGTGTGTGTGTGTGTGAATTTTTTTCCATATCTTGCCACAGCTTAAGTAAGCCTCTTTTCGTATGTGCTGACTCATAGATAGCACACAGGAACATCACATAAACTCTTTTTAAAATCTGCCTACACAGAAAGCTTTGCCTTAGCTATATTATTGGTTAAGTTAATTGTTGGGTAGTCATATATCATGTTACCTGATTGTTTACAAAAAGAAAGATAAATCTTAGAGACAGAATCATGCCTTCATGTTTGACAAAGATAAAGGCAATGTGGGTCTGAGGCCTAGTTCTTTCATTATACAAGAACTACAAGAATAGAAGTTTCTGGAACCACAGTCTGTGACTCCAAGTTATCTTCACCTCATTTTTTCCTTTACATGCTCTGCCTCCTAAAGATATTATGGGGTTCCCATGTACCCCAAATACTGACCCACAACACCTGCATCCTGCTCCACGTATGTTCTGGGGTTCCTGTGTGACCCCAATACTGACTGTATAGCCTCTGCCTCCTGCTTTGAGGACTTTCTGGGGTTCCTGTGGGCCCCAATACTGACTAGAATCAAACCAGGAGAACCTCTAACCAAATTGTGAAGTCTCCTTTGCTCCTTACCAAAAATTATACTTCCTGGAATAGAAAGTCCACACCACTGTGACTATAATCAATGCCACAAAATATACACTGAGAAAAATGGTAAAGTGAAAAATGTACAGGTGACACTATGCTAAAAAAGAAAAATTATAGTTTCTGTGCACAGCCCTTCTTCAAGACTCTTAAGTCCTCTGTTGCTCTCCAAGGCTACAACCTATATGACTCTCCATAGGGACCTCATGGCATCAACTCTGCGGTGGATTTTAACCAATGGACTGGCGCCTGCATCCTTTCCCAACTAAAATCACCACAGCTACTCTTCCCACTTTTTTAATTTAAAATCTACTACGAGAGCAGACTTCTCTACATGAGTCTGTGTAGTGTGAAGACTGACAGACTGACTAGTGTGAAGAGACAGACATAGGACCTCACCCACCATGAGAGCAGACTTCTCTACATGAGTCTGTGTAGTATGAAGACTGACAGACTGATTAGTGTGACGAGACGGACAAAGGACCTCACCTTCATTTCCTCCACGGCACTCTCAAGCTCCTCTGGAGATTTGTACTCGAAGTCTCTCTCCAGGTACTCCTCTTCAGCCTGAGCCATCCACTCCTGCATCTCAGCCAAGTCCTTTTTCAAGTTCACGGCCTTTTCCTGATTATCAGACAGCCTGCTTTTCTGAATAGTAATCTAGGAAGGAAACGCCATTCCGTTCAGTAAATAAATTTGAATACATTAAATGCCAAGTTCTACCCTTTAATATTTAAAGACGCTGTAATAAATTTCTGGTCTTACATTTTAATATTCAAGTAAAACTTTTTATATGTCCTGTGCTGGTGCTGGGTAATGTCAGAAATGATGAAAATATAATCAATTCTATACAGCATTTTAGACGGGAACCTAACTTGAAAATAACCACTAAAACTCTGAAAACAGAGTTCACAGCTGGTGCGTTTTCTCCACAGTAGCCTGCACATCACTTTCCAGCACTGTGAAAGCTAGGCAACAGGGAGGAGGGAACTTCTTCCATCCAAGGTTGGTTTCTGATCTCTAAATTCCACATGAAAGAGTTTACCCTATAGCTATAAAGGTATATACATTAAATAACCTTATTGTAACATTCTTTATTATTAAAACAAAACCAAACAGGAATCAGAATTCCCATCCTGTCCTCACTTCCTAACATGAGGGTGATGGAGCTGGGCATGGCTGCACACTCCTTCAATCCCAGCACTAGGGGGGCAAAAGCAGAGGGATCTCTGTGAATCCAGGGCCCGCCTGGTCTTAAAACTAAGACCTGCTCTCAAAAATAAGGAAAAAAACTGAGGTGGGAAGAAATACTATTTAAAAAGTCCATACAGTATCACCCTATAAAATGTTGATTAGAAAGCTGAAGATAAGGGCTGGAGGGATGGCTCAGTGGTTAGGAGCACTGGCTGCTCTTCCAGAGGATGCAGGTTCAATTCCCAGCACCGACATGGCAGCTCACAACTGTCTGTAACTGTACCTCCAGCTACAGGAAATCCAACACTCCACACACAGAGACAGCCATACAGACAAAACACCAAGGCACATAAAACAAAAAGAAAATTAATGTTGCAGTAGTAGTAGTGGTGGTGGTGGTGGAAGAAGAAGAGGAAGAAGAAGAAGAAGAGGAGGAGGAGGAGGAGGAGGAGGAGGAGGAGGAGAAGAAGAAGAAGAAGAAGAAGAAGAAGAAGAAGAAGAAGAAGAAGAAGAAGAAAAGAAGAAGAAGAGGAAGAAGAAGAAGAAGAAGAGTGATATATTTGAATAAATCGCTATTTGCCTGAATCTGGCTCAGTAACTTTGTTAAGTACTGCACAAGTATTTTCAGAGTTCCTCGCCTGACCACAAACTCACTTCGGCTGGAAGCGCATGAGATGATCCTGCACACAGGAATAGCACAGCTTTCCCCTAACACAGCCACTAGCCTGATCAAATTACATGTCAGCATGGAAGACGCCTCACCAGAGCTGACAGTAACCAGAGGCCAGGGCAGGAACAGGACGAGTTCACAGGAACGTGGGTTAAGGAACAGTTAGTGGCTTTCCTGTTCCCTCCCTCCAACAGGAGCCTGGGTCTAAAAATAGACAGAAAACTTCTCTTTCCATGCCCACGCCCACCCAACCCCCAGCTGGGGTGGTACTCTTCTATGAAGAAGCCACGGCAGCACACACTGTTGTTTCCCATGCCGGATACTCAACACTTTCACTTGGACAGCTCTTACTAAAACTGTGTATCGTGTGTGTGTGTGTGTGTGTGTGTGTGTGTGTGTGTGTGTGTGTGTGTACACGCACACATGTGCACATGCTTGTGTGTATAAAATGAAATATAGCCACATAAATGAACTTTCGAGCCCACTTCCAGAAGGTTTTCCGTGTTTGCACTTTCTGAACGACAGTTACATCCTTTTAGTGGATGCATAGAAAAGTTGAGAATAAAACCCAAAAAATCATAACTATATACTTCATATTTTAGCACAGTGATAATTTCTTTCATGATAAAACATGTTACTGTGTAGCAGGACGGAAACCTGCCTTGAGCAGGAACAAGACCCCCTACCCCCCCGACCTGGCAACACGCATGCGCAGAAGGGGCCTTTCATGAAGAGTCCACTGAGACCTACCTGGACATGACTGGGCATGCCCACAGACTGACTGCCTAGATTCTGGAGACTGACAAGATGGGAACCAAAGAGGAGGAGCCACAGCAGCAGCTCGCAGTTTGGGAGCCGATTGGACACTGAGAGAGGTATCAAGGCGTGCCCTATTTCAGCAGTAAGGGAGACCGCTTCTGCCTCTGGCATGACTCTCGAGGTCTATACTGTTGACTCCGCACCAGCTTACCCTGAACCCCAAAGGTCCTGGGCATGGGTCCCAGCAACAGTACTACATATTTAGTTTAATCTTGTGTGTAGAGGTAAACATGCATGTATACCATGTGCATGCAGTGCCTGTGGAGGCCAGAAGAGGGCATCAAGATCATCTGGAACTGGAATTACAGACCGTTGTGAGCCGCCATAAAGGCGCTGGGAATGGAACCTGGGTCTTCTGCAAGAGCTGCAAGTGCTCGTTAACTGCTGAGCCGTCTCTCCAGCCCCAGACATGCCTGTTTTAGCTAACCACAACTTAAAAGCTCTCTAAAATTTTTTTTTACCAGTGAGTGATATAATTTTTCTAGAACTGATCTAAATAATTAACAACTCATACAATATGTAGGTCTTCTTTCCTGAAGACCCCTGAGTATTCTTCCTATAGTTCAAATCAAATGCAATTCATAGTAGATTTTATATTGTTGTGAGTGAGTGAGTGATGAGTGAGTGAGTGAGCGAGCAGGTGAATAGATAAACAGGGAAGGATGATGGATGGGTGGGCATATATGACAGATAATAGACGGGGATGATATAGATGGATAGATGAAGATTATGGAGGCTGAAGGATAGATGGATGAAAGGCTGGATACAGGCAGGTAGGGGATAAATAAATGGATGCCAGATAGCTGCATATTCCTCAATGACACTTAGGAACCACATCCTCTATTTAGTTAGGCAAAAGCCCCAGCCACTTACACTATCAGATTGTGAAGCAGATATAGAAATACATATTTGGCTAGTGATATTACAGAAAGATTCTTTTTTTTAAGTTTGATAATGGCATTTTGACTTTATAAAAAACAAATGCCTTTATTATAACATGATGATAATTTCAACATCCTATCGAAAGTATATTTTCAGAGGTAAATAAAAAATATAATACAAGACTAGCTATTGATAAATCTTGGAATAGATCCATGGGTCTTCCCTTGTAGCATTGTTATAATTTTTCCTCCTCATTTAAACTTGTTCAAAATGAAGACATTGAGCTAAAACAAGAACAAAACATTCAATGATGTCACCATTAAGATTTTCCAATATAAACATTAGCCAAAAGCAATATATATATATAAAAAGAAAAGTAATAGTCACAGCATGGTTTGTGGAAAATGATTGAATTTCCCACTTTCTCCTCTTTTTTTTTTTTTTTCACTTCTCTTACTCACTGTCTTCTGGTTCCCATGCGCCAAGAGCACTAAAACATAAAAGACTGAAAATTTTAAAAAGAGGAAAAGTAAAATGCACCATGTATGGAAGCATTTCTACCATAATCCTCTGACCAGGACTCGTCACCTACCTGCTCCTCAGCAGCTTCTTCTTTTGAGTTCTTATCCACACAAAACAGACCCTTTGCCAGTCTCGGGAGCCACTCACAACCATCAATGTCCCATCATACATTGTCCTCCACCCAAGCACTGCCTCTGTTTCCAAAAGTCAGTCCGCACGCGGTATTTCTCACCACCTCAAACACTATCTCACCAGCCCAAGAGGTCATCATCTCTTCCACTCTGCAACGACCTAAGTGTTCCCTTTGCCTACTTTCGCCCTTGGCTTCCTGAAGCAAACCACCTACACAAAAGCTGGAGGCACCTAAAAAGGACTAAACATGGCACTTCCCTGCTCAAAACCCTCCAACGTGGGCCAGTGGGTTGGCTCACTCCGATCACCCACACTCACACAACAGAAGAAGAGAACTGACTCTGACACGTAAGTCGTGACTTCTACACGTACCCGTGGTGCATGTACCCGTGGTGTATGCACCAACACATGGACACACGGTAGTAACAAGCAAAATAAGTTAACAAGTTTCCAAAACCTCTCAAACAATGCTTGACATCATTCTTAAAGCCCCACCCCCACCCAACCTTCTGACCTCAGCTATTCTTTGTTTCTGTATCACTAATTCCTCTCACTCTATTCCAGCTACAGTGCCCTGGGACCTCAGCAAACACACCATGCTCACTTCCACAGCTGAACTTTAACATGGAAAATTCCCCATTCTGCATATTCTTTTCCGAATCTGCCATAACCTACCTCTTCCTTTACTCAGTACTCTACTGCACTGTCCCAAGCTGAGCAAGACCCTGACCAACCTGTTGAAAACAAATCTACCTTCTCTTAACTCTTAACTGTCCTTCCCTGACCTACAGGGATACAAACTCAAGGCAAAGCTTTTCCCTGGTCATGGCTGTGTCCCAGAGCACAGAGAGAGCGCTGGCAGCAGACACTAATTAACTAAGTAAATGCTAAATTGCAGATGATTAATAAATATTAATAAATAGTATTTTGCTTCTTAAAAGATTAATAGCTGTAATTAGTAGATAACACACTCGCATGTCCTCAAGGCAAGATAGGTATCATAAATGAATGTACGGAGCTCAATTTAAAACAGAAAGAAAAGCAAAGTCATGAGTCCCACTGGACAAGCAATACTCTTTCTTAATTTTAATATATATTAGATTATAAATATATATCATTATGACATGTAATAGATAATATAAAATAATAATTATACTATTGATGGTTATATTAAATTTATATCTAAATTTAAATAATATATTATAATATAATTTACTCAATTAATGCTATATACTAAAATTTAGGGAGAATGTTGCTTGGATACATACATACATATATATACGCATCTATACATATATACTATGTGTGCACACACATGTGCACATGGATGCATATTTAAGTTTGGTTTCCCTGGTCAGGAGAAGCCAGTAACAGGGTGTGCCCTCCACGAGAAGGTGAAAACTCACCTCTTTGTTGAACTTCTCCAGTTGGGCTTGGCAGTCCCCTAGTCTTGTCTGTACCCATGTTTTGATTCCAGCAACTGGGCAGCTTTGAAGGTTAGTCTCTATTTCTCTCATGTTTTTCAGAGATGACTCAACTGTTTCCATTTCATTAGCAAATGTCTAGATATAGGAAAGAAGCCTGCGTTGAGTGTACTCCCGTGAAAGTGGGTATCAGTACCACACCCACCTGCCAGGATCCTGCAAATATTCCAATGGCATATTGCCTGGGAGTCAGGATTCTCTGCTACTTAAGAGATAAGGCCTGGTGGCACTCAGAGGATGGGGAAGCAGGCTACCCAGATGAGACCTGATAGGCCCTGATCATATAGTGGGGGAGGAGAACCCCTTCTGTCACAGGCCTAGGGGAGGGGAATAGGATGAGAGAGGGAGGGAGGAAGGAATGGAAAGACACAAGTGAGAGGACAAGAATCAAGATATAATCTAAATAAATTATTTAAATAAGTAAAAAAGCGATAACTCAAGAAACTCATTTCGCGTGGTGTTTAATACGGCCATTTGCAAAAGTTAGATTAGAAATACTTGAATCTCGGTGGGAAATAGGACTTTTTCACTTAATTTAGAGCATCATTTCTGAACTTGTAAGTCACGACCCCTCTGGGGGAGGTCACATCAAATATCCTGCATATCAGATATTTATATTACAATTCATAACAGTAGTAAAATTCATCATAAAGTAGTAATGAAATCATTTTAAGGTCGGTGGTCACCGCCACCTGAGGAAATGCATTAAGGGCCACAGCCTTTGGAAGGCTGAGAAGCACTGCTTTAGAGACACCCGTCATCTCATCAATCATAAGTGGCATGTAGCGTTACTAGCATCAGTGATTTGTTAACTATGCTTCTCATAAAGGCTGATCATGGGGAACAACTACAGCAACATACCCATGGTAATCCTTTACATTAAGCTCACCATTGTAGCAGAAGAGAACGGCTTCCGAGGAAATAAATTTACTCTCGTTCTTTTGTCACGAATTCTATATAGCCACAGACGGCAATGAAGTGAGAGCAATGTGTCTGTCTTTTATTAGCTATGAAGCCAAAATAAAAGCTTTACAATAAAAGGCACTTTATCTAGACATCATATGCCCCCATCCTTACAATTTTAATAACAGCAAATGACAAAGGACAAGAAGGAAATGTTATTTATGTGAGCGAGAACTCACAGAGCACTGGTCAAGCTGCCTCTGAAGCGCGGCAGCGTCTCCTTGGGCAGCCTGCTCTCTCCTTAGGAAGTCGTTCACTCCGTCCATCCATTTCTGAATGACTTCGGAATCCGCCTAAATCAAGCACAATACCAAAGGGGGACATTACTCAGCGACACTCAAGATCTTCTGAGACTAGGAAGAAAGGGCCACTTCCCAAAACCTCGACAGCACCATCTTCGTTTATTTCATTTCCTTTCTGAGGCCTCCCAACTTGGGAAATAAGGCTTTAATTTATTCTCAAGTAAAAATTTCCAGAAATGACAGCTTGGTAATCATTCCACAAGTCTCAAAACACTCTGGAAAGAACTGTTTTGTTGAAATGCAAACAATATTTAGGACTAAGATTCAAATTACAGGAAAAATGCTATTCTAGTTAGAGTCAACTAAAAAAAAAATTTTGTTTCCAACTAACTGAGAACAATTTTTCTCTAAAGCTGGTTGCTGGAAGTGGGGGTTAACACACAGCATCATGGAGGAAACTCAATACAGGACTCTTAATTCTCCGTGGAATGCCTCCTTCCTTGAAAATAGAACCAGCCAGTGTCTACTTCAGCTCCATTCAAAGTCACTAAGCACAAAGGGAAGGTGACCATGTTCCAGCAGACGCAGGCCTTAGAAAGGAGACTGTAAAGGCATGGCAGTATAGAAGGCAAAGCCTCTTAAACTACAATACCAAAGCAGTGGCCATTTCCCCCAGGGCCTCCAACTCCATCATTGGCTAGTCTGCCTTGTTAATGTCCCTAGTACTGTGTTCTGTGTCCCTACTGCAGTTCTTTCTTGATCACTCCCAGAAATAGAAATGAACGGGAATGATCAAATTCGAAAGTGGCCCCCATGTGTCTCCCTAGTCCTGTGAAGGCTAAATATTCCTTCCTGCGTGATGTTTCTAGGGCAATATAGCCGGGTAATGCATGAACCATTGCCATCCACACGCTCTGGAAACAACAAAACTTATTTAATATTCCTATAGTATGCCAAATGAAACATCATCATCATCATCATCATCATCATCATCAAGTTGGAATGAATCATAAAGGAAGTACTTGCCACACAGATGCTAAACCTATAAAATACAGCCCAAAACGATTTCAGGGTTTTTCTTACTAACAGGTTATCCCATGCTTCTTTTGTGTCAAACTTGTTTGTTTTTAAGTACGTCAGTCGCAACATTATGAATCACTAAAACCCCAGTGTTCTCAGTAATTACCTCAAAATAGGCTTCCCTATCAAATACTGCTTAACACATTGTTAGTGCAACTACGGAACTTGATCATAATACCTAATAAATTTTGTTTTGTTATTTTGGCAATACCAGGTTAAGAAAAATAGATCAACAACAAGCCAACAGAAAAAATTAAAACTTTTAGCCTTTCCACTCTCCTACCAGCTGTTCTTCCTAACTTTCTTCTGCTTGAATTGAGGTTGGTTGATTGGTTGATTGGTTTAGATTGGCCTTTTTGCTGTTGAATTTTAGGATTTTTTCCAAGTAAAATTTATAAGCCAATGACACTGCTTTCCTGAAAATGTTATAATCATACATATTGTTTCTAAATGGATGCTAATGAAAATGGAAGTGGGCCTGGAGAGTCAGACAAGAACACTCTTATTTTAAAGAACAGGGTTCTGTTCTCAGCAGCCCTTGGCAACTCACAGCCTTCCTTAATTCCGGCTCCAGGGGATTTAGTGCCCTCGCCTGACCTCCATAGGCACTGCCTGCACATGGTACAAACACATACCTGCAAATCCCCATATATGCACATAACATTCAAAAGGAAGCAACTAAAAAAAAAGAGCAGAATTCATAAAGTATGCCTTTTAAAACTGTCTGTCTGCCTGGTTGCATTGTTAATCCCTGTTCTGAACTTCTAAAGAATATGTATTTCTGTGCTACTAGAAAATTCACTGAAGCTAATTTTGAATGAAGAACAGAGTTTCACAGCTAAGAATTTTCATTAACACTTACAGGCACCTCACACCTCAAGGTAGCCATCAGTCACAGTTCTAAAGTACCTTAGTCACAACATGAAAGACTAAAACCCCAGTTTTCTCCATAATTACCTCAAAATAGGCTTCTTTATCAAATACTGCTTAACAGAATGCTAGATTAACTATAGAACGTGGTCATTATAAATACTAAATTTTGTTTTCCGTATGTTGACAATAACAGTTTTAAAAAAAAAAAATAGATCAACTTCAGGCAGCTTTAACTCCTTACTGGAAAATGAGAGGAAATTTCAGGACACCAGTCACCTCCTTCTCTCTCTTCCTCACCTTCGCAGGCGCCCCCTGACCCAAATGAGCACACGCAGGGATCGCCTGCAGGCGAGTGACAAGTAGTCTTCATTTAGTGACCCCTTGCTACACAGTGTGGCCATAAGGTGGGGTGCCTAGTAAGTCTGCTGCTGCAAGGCATTTTTAATGTTTGAACTGACTCCCGTTTACCTGGCTTTTCTTCTGCTGACTCTTTGACTCCGCCCATCAGCTACTCCACCATCAAGCTCTGACTCCGCCCCATCAGCTACTCCACCATCAAGCTCTGACTCCGCCCCCTCAGCTACACCATCAAGATGACTCCGCCCCCTCAGCCACACCACCAGCAAGCTCTGACTCCGCCCCCTCAGCTATACCACCAGCAAGCTCTTTCACAACACAGCCAGGGCACACCCATTCCTTCTCTTGCTCTCAGCTTCACATGAGAAAAGAGAAAGAGGAATATAGCAGACACAGACAAGCCACATAGAGTTAATCATCCCAAGACACACAAAGCAACTGAAAAGCCATCCTGTTTTCACAATAGAAAACCCTGTGTATAATCTGTATCCGTGTACACCATGAAGGAAAAGACACACGAAGGTCTGATGCCAACCACAGTAGCTAACGTGACTATAAGAAACTATTTCTGCTCTTGGCACCTCGACTGCTCACTTGCAAAAGCGGACTTATAACAACACCTGGGTCTGATTGTTTGAAAATCACAGTGAGTGTTTGTACAGAGATCAGCACACAGACGCACGCAATATACAGTTAGCACCCGTGAAAGCACCTGCCTCATTATTAACAACATGGGCCTCATTAGAGAGCCAATGCTTCCAAATTCTAGAACTTACATCCTGTCAGAGACACCCAGGAATGTTGGGTAAAGTTGTGCTTGCCAAAAATCAGGTACTTTTAAAAGTTTTTTTTTTATTATTATTATTTATTTACATTACAACCTGATTGTTCTCACCTCCACTCCCCCCTCCTCCCTCTTCCGCCCTATTCCCCTCCCCTAGACCTCTGACAACAGGGGACCTCCTCCCATGCCATCTTACCCATAGCTATCAGGTCTCATCAGGATAGCCTGCATCCCCTTCCTCGGTGTGCCTGCAAGGCCACCCCAGCAAGGGGCAATGATCAAATCCTGAGCACCAGAGTTCATGTCAAAGGCAGTCACCGTGCCCCCCCCCCTTAATGGCTACATCTAAACAGAGGCTCTAGCTTCTCTGCTTGCAACTACTTGGTTGGGGCATGAGTTTGTGCAGGCCCCCTGGGTCCAGATCTGCAGGGCTTGATGGAAGGCACTTTTTTTAAAAATTGCTGTCAACATTAACATTGGTTCAGTCTTGTAATTGTTTTAAAGTATCTGGAAAATGGCCTATAAAAGAGCTTGATAGTGGTGCATCTACCTCACGGGTGGAGTCAACGAGCTCAGCAGAAGAAAAGCCAAGCAAGCGGGAGTCAGTGCAAACTTTACAAATGCCTTGCAGCAGCAGCAGACTTACTAGGTGCCCCACCTTGTGGCCACACTGTGTAGCAAGGGGGTCTCTAAATGAAGACCAACTGTCACCTGCCTGCAGGAGATTGCAGAGACTCAACTCCTCCCTCCTTCACTCTCCCCACAGGGTCTATTCCCCCCCCCCCAAAGGAAAATAATCTCATGCATCTGTGGCAGAAGCCACCTGCTAATCCCACCATCCAGCTCAGCTGAAAGCAGTGTTAATCCCCATGTGAAAGCATAAGGCCACTGCCACAGTTTTAAACCAAATTCAAAGCAAGCATTAACGAAATACTACTGGCCAGATCCATTCCAGGCTGCTGAGAAAATGGCTATAGTCACATATTGCAGAGGTTTTACGCAGGCAAACTCACAAGGCTATGCATTTCCCACCAGTCCAATCAGTGGCGAGAGTACATCCTGACATGTTCCTTGCCTACGAACCTCCTACCTACATGTGATCGAGCACATCTGGTGCGGGTGGGACAAACAAAACTCATTCAGGGCAGTGAAAACATGTGGCTTGGTATTTCTCAATAAACACTAGCCTCCAGCATTTCAAGAAGTATCTGCCCTTGGGCAAGCAGGCTTGCAGGTTAGAGGCACTTTTCTTTTATGGATCTCTTAGGCACAGTAATTAAAACTTAAAACATAACTGTGGCTTTCACACCGGTCCCTCAGCCAAGTCACAAAGAACATGAGAGAATTCACAAGAGCAGTACAGGTTCTTGAGCCATTTAAAACGACAGAGCTCAAGCTTAGCTTAGGTGTTTCTACTCCACAGTAAAGGACAATGTCTTCTTTGCCTCCATCCAACTTACTGAACAAATCCATGTGCATAGACACACACACACACACACACACACACACACACACACACACACAGAGTTCTTTGGGGAGCTTCACTTCTTATAGTAAGTAAATGTGTTTTAAGTTCCTACTAAGAGTCTGGGAAATGGCTCAGTCAGTAAAGCACTTTCCTGGTAAGCACGGAGACCTGCGTTTGATCTGCAGAAGCCACAGAAAAAGTAGGGCATGGTGACAAACGGATGTTTCCCAAATGCCGGGAAAGGCAAAACAGGTAGATCCTGAGGTACACTGGCCACCCAGGTCCCAGGGACAGGCCTTGTTTAAACAACAGTCTAAAGACAAGCATCTAGCCTCTGGCTTTCACACACATATCCTCATAAGCATGCACATATTCTGTCTGTCTCTTTGTCTGCCGTGTGTGTGTGTGTGTGTGTGTGTGTGTGTGTGTATGTATGTGTGTGTGTGTGTGTGTGTGCATGCGCACATGTCTGTCTGTCTGTCTCTCTGAGAGAAATTGTGTGCATGCATGCATGTAGATGCATGCATTTCTCTCTCTCTCTCTCTCTCTTTCTCTCTCTCTCTCTCTCTCTCTCTCTCACACACACACACACACACACACACACACACAGTAAATTTTTAATTAAAATGTCTGTTTAAAAAAATCAGTCCTAGTTTAAGGCAGTAATCATTTCTCATTCCCATTTTTATTCACAAATATTCAAGTGAAGATGAAATTGCTAGTAATACGGTTATTTAGAGGAACACTGAATATCAAGCATTCCCCTTTGGAATGGCCACATTTTCAAAAACACTGACCATCCCTGCAGGAAACTTCTTGAGCAGACAACACCCTGGTTCAGGGTCACAGAGAAGGAATGTAGGGTCAACGAAACAATCCCTTTGCACCTCACCCTGTCCCCCTCCTGAGCTGGAAAGAGAAGATTTTAAAGCTCCGAACTCTTGACATGAGAGCCTGTGACGCTAAGGTACACAGCAGTCCCTCACCTTTGGTGACAGCCACATTCCTGGCATGTTTCTCTCCCCCATCAGCTGGAATGTATGCAGAGTTTTAAGCTGTTAATTTCTACCCAAAGACGCAGACAAAACCAGCTGCGAAAACACAATTAGTGCAGTAATTTAAAGAGTTTCCTATTTTGCTCAGTTTGAAGGCATTCCGCAGCCTGTAGCAGACATTATCAAAAGCCTGATGAAAATACTGCCCTAAAACAACATTCTGGCACAGAGGTGAGGACAAAGAATAACATTGCCACACATCAATTTATCTAAACCTGTCCCCCTAAATCCAGGGTGTGGGATGGCCCACTGTCCCCTGGAAATGAGGGAGGGGGCAATATTTTAATTATTATATCAGGCTGGTGTTCTCTAGAAAGGATTAATTAGCTAAATACTGATCTTATTCTTCCTTATTTTTGCACCGAAATACTTTGAAACTAATTTCAAGAACGTGTTTCTTCAGTGGCAGAGTCTCAGCATGTCCTTTCATGTTCTGGGGCAGAACACATTGGTGTGGCAAGTGTCTCTGACTTTGAGCAATTGAAGGAAGAGAAGTGAGCAGACAGCTGTGCGGCCACTGAGGGTACGTGGGTTGTAGACTGTATAGTCTAAGCTCACGAGAGAGGGAGCAGCAGGCCTGACACACCTACTGAGCAATTCACTCAGATCACTGCCACTCACGTCCTCATACTTGCTGGGCACCCCACAGAGCTCTGTCTTCAAACAGCTCACACCCTGGGAGAAAAGGGAAACATATTTCTAAGCAAGATGGAACTCCCCAGGGTGGAGATGGGAGGACGGACAAGACAACAGAAGGGCGAGTAAGGTCCAGGGTGTGCTTTGGTGCTGAGCAAGGCTGAAGATCACTAATGAATTTTGTTCTTAAAGAATCAGCCAGGAGGATCTGACATTCCAGCAAGCTTGTGAGGAAGGCAAGTCCAGGGCAGTCCTTTGGGATGCATGATTCTCTCCCAGCCTGATGCCACTCACAGTGGGGACATGGACAGGCTAGACAAGGAAGGGGTAGGGACTACAGCATGAACATTTCACTAAGTAGACCCCACCCCGTGCAGATGTCTCTGCATCCATGGGAAGATGAATTCTCAAGGTAGGTGATGGGAGGCGTGATGAAACTGTTGGACAGTGGGTTGTGGATGGCCTTTGCCTGCAGGGCACAGCCAAGGGGCAAACCAGGTATAGTGTGCATTTGGGGAAAGCTCCAGTAAAGCTCCAGGTATATCCGACACTGTAGCATCATGAGTAGGGAAAAGGAAATTATACAAAATATATCGCAGTCTAGTAATAACCAAAGATTACGACTGGGGGTGAGAGAGAAAAAGGAGCCTCTTTGGATTTCATTTTATCCTCATGATCCATAAGAAAATCCTATCAGTAAAATCAATAGAAGAAAATAAAAAGTTGCCCGTTTCGTGTTTTTCAAATGTCTTGCTGCCGGGAAGGGGGTGATGGTTTGTAAAAGCTCAGATGGCCATTTCTGTTGTTAAACACAGTACAGAGCCAAAGAACTTAACCCCACAGTTGTGCCTAGCGCCACGGAGGAGCGTAGTGGTCTAACTTTATCCTGCACAAGAGGAACTAGCTGTAAAGACAAAAGAAATGTCACCAAATGCCAAGAAAAGAAGAGACAACTATGACTATATACACAAACAAAGGGGGGGGGGGACGGGACTCCTCGTACAAATGCCACAGGGCTGGAGAGAGGAAGATGAACACACAACAAAAGTTAATTCAACTTCTAAAGGTGCTGTACTCTTTAAAAGCTTTATTCCAAGGAGTGGAATGCACACTCTAAGCTCTGCACTCCACTAGTTATTGAAATGTCTGTGTGAACTGATGATGTGACTACTCCATGGTCACATGGCTATGGGAAGGTTTTTATAAAGCAGAGTACGTACATTTAGAGATTAGAAATGTGGGGATCACTTTGTTTGTGGGGAGAAGTTGTTACAATCTGTGAGAATTTGAAAATCTAACGTGCTACCTCTGGCCATTAACTGAGTTGTACTGAGGCCATTTGCAGCAAGACAAGAATGGAATCTGAGTCTGAGGAGAAAGAGATTAGAAACAGAGAGGAAAGGGTTGCAAACAGGATCCGTGCCAGAGGGAAGATTCCAGTAGGCTCCAGGAGGGAGCTGAGAGCATGTCGGGGAGGCAGATGCACCTAAGAGGCAGAATCCAGACATTTGGAGTTGAAAATGGTAGGTGGCAGGAGCCAGCAGAAATAAATGGTCCACATCTTATCTGAGTCAAATCAGCAGTTTGGTTTGGAAAGGGGTCCACTTTCACTCCTCCTGCTTTTCAGCACCAGATGTTTAAGCTGACAACATGACCGCTCCGTAATATGGTTAAGGGATTGGTGTTTATAAGATATGAGAGAGAGAGACCAGCCAGAGGCATCTGGAAGAGTCCAGAGCAGAGAGAAAATATTAGATTATACATGGCCAGCAGGCTGGACCTGGCCATGAGAGAAACAGGAGCAAAGGCATGGGGGGAGGGGGACGGGGAGACACAAAGAGGATGACAGAGAGAGCGGACAAAAGAAAAGGAGAGAGAGAGCAAAAGAAAAAATGGAGCTCAAATAGCAGGGTTGTAAGGAGAACGGGGAAAGGGAAGCTCCGTCATATAGCACATATATGATTTAAAAGTGCATTTTTAAAAGTCAGCAATTTCTGATTGTTACCAGGTGCAGTAAGGAGGCATGTGCCCCCACACCTTTCATCACAGCATTTTGGAAGTAGAAGCAGATGGGTCTGTCCTTGTTAGGGACCAGGCCTCGTCTACATAGGGAGCTCATCTACAGAGCAAAGCCCTGGCTCAAAAAATAAATTCATTGATTGAATTAAACTAAGCAAACAATCCGTCTACTTTATCCCTAAGAAACTCGGTAAAATGGCAGTGAATTGAACACCTGCTGGGGCTCACTGCTTTTAAAGAATGGAGCTTAAAAGACTATAACATGCACCAAGACATTGGGAAAAGGAGAAGGTTATCCTGTGGGTGAGTATTTACTACAATTATCTTGTAACTTGATGGGGAAACTTCAAAGTTTTCCCACATGAATTTTGAGCATTGAATTAACAGGCAATCCCTTTGAAACAACTAAGTGAGCAAGAGTGGCCTCTGGCATTAAAATCGTACATGTGTTGGCTTAATGAAGTTGGATAATTAAAGGCTAAACTAACCTTGCTGTTAATCCACCAAAGAGAAACAAACAAACAAACAAACAAAAAACAGTATGTGAATGTCTGCTAATATAAAAGTAAATATTTGAATAGAGACCCATAGGCTTGGTGGAAAATATCTTTAATATTTGTATATATTTAATATCTTTAACACAGTCTCCAGCTGGCCACTAAAAGTGCTTATAATTGCAATATTAGTAATAACAATGAAGTAAGATCCAAAACTGGACTCTCGTCTATGTTTTAAAAGGATTTTTTAAAAAATTCTCTTGAAGTTCCATGTTTAAATAGTGGCACACTCATCCTAGTCTATTTCAAAATGTCAACTTGTCACATCCAAGAATCAATGAGTCTCCACTGAGGGACTGGCCAGATGGAACTGGCCTGCGGGCATGTCTGTGGGAGAAAGTCTTGACTGTTAACTGACTTTGGTGGAAGAAGACCTCTGTGGGTGGCACCATCCTCTAGGCAGGTGACCTAAGGCTGTATAAAAAAGACTGGTAAGCATAGGTCTGAGAGCAAGCCAGCAAGCAGTGCTCCTCCATGGTCTCGGCTTTAAGCTTCTGCTTGAGTTCCTGCACTGCCTCCTGACAGCAGTGGACTAAGATAGTGAAATCTAATTCCTTCCCTCCCCTAAGTTGCTTTGGTCAGTGTATTTTTATCACAGCATCAGGACACATAAATTTAACTAACCCAAAAATAAACTTTCCAGGAGTCACTCATGAGTTCCCCTAACAGTATCTAGGATTTAAATTTGAAAGTATAGAAACAGTTCACACAGCATGGGTCAACCTTGAACTACCAACATTTGGTCCTAAGCGGTTTTTCTTCTATGACAGCCAACCTGTGTGCCATGCAACAGCACGCTGCATCCCCGGTTTCTACTCCTCTGATGTCACCTGTCTACCCTACTCCTATGCCATGTCAGTGACAACCAAAAATGTCTTTAGGCTAACACACATCTTAGTGTGGTGTTAAAAACAAAGAAACAAACAAACAAAAACAAAAAACAAAAAAACATTGGTCGTGAATCATTGTTAAGCCAATGTGTGACCATCATCAAAAATTTTGAAATCAGGGACAAGCATAAATCTCATTCACACCACTGTTATGTGTATATGTTCTGAGAGTTCAGCAGAAGGTTGTACAAGTTACTCACTTGTAGTACAAACACTTGAAGCTGAGGCAGAGTGCTTACTTAGCGTGATAAGACCCTGAGTTTAACCCCTACCACAGGGTTAAAAGGCAGGTAACGGTGGCACACACCTTCACTTTCAGCACTTGAGAGGTGAAGTCAAGGTCACCCTTGACTCTGTGTGTGTGTGTGTGTGTGTGTGAGAGAGAGAGAGAGAGAGAGAGAGAGAGAGAGAGAGAGAGGGAGGGAGAGAGAAGGAGGGAGGGAGGGAGGGAGGGAGGGAGGGAGGGAGGGAGGGAGGGAGGGAGGGAGAGAATCAAGGTTTAGGCCAGCCTCGGATATGTGAGACCCTGGCCCCGTGCCCCTCACTCCATTCTCTGTTACCATCTAGGTTAACTGCTTCCACTATCACTGCTGGTCACTGTGAACTACATGGCTCACAGGGCCATGTAGAGCCCAAAGCTGGAATTCTGTTCTGACCACTATTAAGCTATGTACCCATCAAGGTCTAGGTCTCCTCTACCAAGAAGCCTCTGCAAGACAAAAGGAACACGTGTGCTCGCCAGCACGTTCAAATGTGGCTCTCAATTTGTGGGTTGAGACACTCCTGATAGGCAATTTATAAATTCCAACTAAAGCATATAGTGAACCTGGGACCAGGAAGAATGCCAGGTATCCAGAAAGCAGATTTCCCAGTCTTACGCGACACCCACTGTGCGCCCCGAAACGAGCTGACACTCCTGCTGGCCTCCTGACTTACCTCAAAATCTCTGAGTCTGGGGGTGATTTCCTCAAGCAAATGTAAGTCTCTGGAAACCTTGGTCTTGACTTTATTCCATTTTCCTCGGACATCATCGAGTTCTTGTCTGTACATTTTCCCCATGTCAGGAAGCACGTTTTTCTCCAAAGTCTTAGTTTCTTCTGAAAGTTTATGTAATGTAGGTTTTTGATTCTCAAGGATTTCATCAAGGGCCTGAAAAGAAGTTTCAAAAGCACAAAGATGAACATATACCTGCACAGATATAGTAACAGGAGCGATACACATACAGAAAAAAGGAGACAAGGGTACCTTACTTAAAAATAGTAAATTAAAAAAAAATAGGTATTCTGAGAAAAGTCAAAGTTTTCTTCTCATGAGCTTTACTAGGATGACATAATGTATTCTGTACCTTGAAACTACTGTAACAAGCACACACACAGCGTGGGCCAAGAGCCCAAGGTCAAAAGTCAGTCTTTTTTATCAGGTATAACAGCGTAGAGCAGTGGCTCTCAATTTGTGGGTTGAGACTCCTTTGGGGATCTAATGACCTTTTCACAGGGGTTGCATATCAGATAAGATTCCTAACAGTAGCCATTGCAGTTAGGAGGTAGCAATAGTACAGTTGTGGGGGGGGGGCTCCACAACATGAGGAACTGTATTAAAGGGCGACAGCATTAGGACAGTTGAGAACCACTGGTATAGAGCCTTAGGGCCACTGGAACAAAGAATTAGAGAAGTGATTTAGTCTATATGAAAATTATTTAAGTGGCTCATAACAGTCATCCCAGCACTTGGGAGACTGAAACAGGAGGACTGCTGTCAGTTCTAGGCAAGCACACACCACAGAGTAATGCCCTTTCTCAAAAGGGAGGGAAGGGAGGGAAGAGGAGGGGAGGGGAGGGGAAGAGAGGGGAGGGGAGGGGAGGGGGGGAGAGAAAGGAAATCAGTTCAACTAATACACTTCGCCTCATTTTAGGAGAGATATTTAGCAGATTAGGAACAGGTTTAGACTTTATATGAACTATTACGAACTATAAGAAAATACATTTTTCCTAGTAGCAATAATGTGTCTTTTATGGACCTCAGATAAATTATTATCATTATCAATAAATTATAAATTATTACAGTTATACAATTATAAATTAAATATAATTTTAAATTATTATTGTTATATATAAATAATTGTAAAGTCTTAGGCTTGCAGGTTGGCTCAGCAGACAAAGACCTCAGCCACACAAGGCTGAAGATATGAATTCTACCCATTGCAGAGAGCACCAAGTTCATCCTCTGAGTTCAGGGTAAACCCACCTCCACAACAATACTGATCATAAATAATCATAAGCAAAAAATAAAATGAATTATATTTTAATCTGTTGGTCTGTGGACAAAATTCTCATCATTTTTAAAAACTGACTCAAAATGGCCTTTTGCCTTTTCTTTCTTTCTTTCTTTTTTAAATCACTGAACGCCCACTTGAACTATACAACATGAACTATCAAACACGGTCAGGGAGGTCTCAAAGACATATTACCTGTTTTTCTCGCAAAGCCTGCTCCACTGCTGTGAGATCATTCAGGGTACTCAGAGATGTCTGGGCTTTCTTTTCTGACTCATTTAGCATTTTTTTCAGCGTGTTCAACATATCCAAATAGGCAGGTCCTGGTTGACTCTTCAGTTCTGATGATTTAAACATACTCACTTAGGGAAGACAATGGCAGGACATTAATATTGTTATTGTCTGCACCATTAATCTTCTGAATATAGTAACTAGGCTCCAATAGATAATAAATTAGGCACCATGATCACAACTGAAAAGGATCTCTGTTGGTTAATAAACTCAGTCATCCCTCTGGCATTTCAGACAGACAGACCATGGCTTCATTCCTTTGGAGGATGATGTTTGTAATATTAACTGGGTATCATTTTTCTTCATTTGATCGTGATGAAATGTCTCTGTGAAGCTCGAAGGACAACACCCCTTTTGTCTCACACACTCTCCCCTTCACCAACTGCTACACAAAGAATAAAAGGAAGCAAAGGTCCCTCCGCCAATGTTCCTGAAACCCCATGAGTATGCACAAACCATATGGGAACCCTACAGACTGTAAGGAACAGGGGTGGCTACCAACAGCCAGCTAGCACAGCATCTCCCTCTGTGCCTCTGAAAAAATCCCAAACAATCGGCGTTTGTACAGAAGAGGAAGTGAGTCGAATGTGAGGCACCAAGAGGTGAAGCCAATTAGCAACATAAGTTAAGCAGCCTATTCCTGATCCTTGTCAAAACCCAGGGCTGGGCTTGCACTTGTTGTCTAGGATAGAAGTCTGTGCTAGCTTTTATGTCACTTTGTAAGTTAACTGATTCCACAAGCAAAATGCATGAAGGCTGGAGTTCAACCATGTGCCTAGCCTGAACAACGCACTGCTGGATTGCAACCCATGAACACAAAAGGAAAACGAAAGTCTTTCAGAATTCAATATATTCTACATATACAACTTCACAGCTTGTGAAATTGGTTATTTATTTATTTGTTTGTTTGTTTTCAGTTTAGGTGTGGTTTGGATTTTTTTTTTAATTTTTGTTTTGTTTTGTTTTGTTGTTTTTGTTATTGCTTTTTTCCCCTTTGGGGTTTTTTTTTGGGGGGGGGGGTTTGAGACAGGGTTTCTCTGTGTAGCCTTGGCTGTCCTGGACTCGCTTTGTAGACCAGGCTGGCCTCAAACTCACAGCGATCCGCCTGCCTCTGCCTCCCAAGTGCTGGCCCCTTTGGTTTTTTAAAGACAGGGTTTCACTGTGTAGCCCTGGCTATCCTGAGCCTTACTCTGTAGACCAGGCTACCCTCCAACTCAGAGATCTGTCTGCCTCTGCCTCCCAAGTGCTGGGATTAAAGGCATGCACCATCACTACCTGGCTTTTTTTGTTGTTGTTGTTGTTGTTGTTGTTGTTGTTATTGTTTTTAGTTGCCTATTTATAAACAAACGTGAGCACAGGAAATGGTTTGACTGTGTTGTAAGACCTCAAGCACAAGGGTGCAGGGGGAAACAGTATGAAGAACCGAGATGAAAACTCAGACACATTAAAGGTCTAAATAATAGGAGTGATTTTTAGATGAAGGCAAACTGAAAGATGAGACAGGGACAGACAGACAGAGACAGAGGGGAAGGGGAGAGGACGGGGGAGAGAGACACAGACAGAGGGGAGGGGGAGAGGACGGGGGAGAGAGACAGAGAGGTGACTGCAGTGGAAAGCAAGGTTTACCATTCTCTAGTTGGCGCTGGCCCTCCTCAAAAGCCTTCTGCACAGCTTGATAGTGACTTCGAAGGTCATCAAAACCTTGCTGGACAAAACCTGGGACAGAGGGCTGAGACGTCAGGGCTGAACAGCTTGCACACAGGGTCTCAATTCTGGGGCGAAGCTCAAGGAGATCTGTGAGTTCCCTCTAAGGAAGAGAAAATACGGTCACTTCACTCCACTGAAGGTAAGCGGCCCAACAAAAAGCTATGAAAAAAATGAACGCAAAGCTCATGATACGAGATCCATTCTCTCCGACCCTCTGCTTTCTCTTCAGATTGTAAAAACCTTTTCCTTTTACAAGATGCGTCCTCTTGGGCTATACAGATACGGCTCTCACAGGGTAAGAGCACTTGCTGTGCAATCATGCAAACCTGAGTCTGGAGCCCCAGCATCCATGTAAAAAGGTGGGCATAACTGCTTGGGGCAAAGCTAGCGTTGTGGGAGGGCAGACACAGGGGGATAGCTGGGAACTAGACACCAAGCTCCAGCTTCAGAGAGAGACCATGCCTCAAAAGAATAAGGTAAAGTGTGGTAGGGCAGGACACCTAATGCCCTCCATTGTCTACTCTGAACACACACACACACACACACACACACACACACACACACACACTGAAATGATATACGCTCTTTATATATGAGACTCAGCTCAGAAAGGCTATATAGTCCAGCCATTTCTCACCCTACCTGGCAGGAATCTGTTAAGCTCTGCAAGGGCTGCTGGGGTGGCTTAGAGAAAGCCGTGTCCCTCAGCCACTCTTCCTTCGCCTTGACGGTCTTTTCAAGAGCATCAAGCTCCTTGAAATAAGCATTTATATCTTCCTGGAATTGGATCTTCCTTCCCAGATCTTCCAGATGCTGACATATCGTCTTCCACTCTGAGGAAACCCTTTCCAGAACACTGTTTATTTCTTCAGTCGAGAGGCCTTCTACACAAACGAGAAGGTCCACGTGCATCAGAGCAGACACTTTATTTAGTCATACCAAAGTTGTCTAGAAGTGCTCCTACATACTGCAACACAGTGAGTGATGAGGCAGTGTCACATGGGTATCCCCTTAGGTGCCTTCTACACAACTAAAAATCAGAACGCTACACTAATAATTGGGTGTGCTTTAACCCCTTGACCCAAGAAGAGTGGGAGCCACTAAGAGAGCAGGTCAAGGGTGGGGTAGCTATCTCACGTAGAGCATCAGCCAGTTCCTCTTCCACAGAATGTTTGCTTCCACAGCTGACACTCTGGCACTTGCCTAGCTTATAATCTGATGCAGGCACACAAACTCAAATGCCAGCTTTTGTGCAGAGTTCCGACATCAGAATATGGCCTCTGCCATAAGAAAACAAAGAAGACGGCTAGCAAAACTCAGAGCTGGCTCAAGTCTATGGTGACATATGATGGCAACAGTCCCCTTGCCTGCAAATAAATGAGTACATGTAGGAACACTGAGCCAGGAGTCAAGTTAAAAAAAAAAAATCATTAGCAAGCCTACTAAGCACTCAGAAAAAATATATAACTAAATACAAACAGGGCCAAAATAATAATAATAATGGTAGCTACTTTGGAGACATCTCAAAAATGCCATTATATTATGTTAATCTTATAAATTTTTAACATGTATGTACTTATTTCATAGTGGGAGCTGCCCACGTGCCAAGGCATGCCATGGAGGTCAGAGGACAAACTGCTGGAATTGTTTCTCTCTTTCAAGCATGTGGATCCCAGGAAAGGAACTAAGTCATTGGGTTTGAGGACAAAAACCTTTATCCACTGAGCTATCTTTTCTAACCCCTGCAAATCTTAAAACAAAACAAAACAAAAACAAAAACAAACAAACGCTCACATTTTAAAAAGGTACGCAATGTTTTTAGAAATAATAAAAAGTTATGTATTACGATAGGTCTTTTCCATATCCTTTCCAGTGCTATAAAACACCATCAAATCATTTTTAAGTGAGCATAATGGGATATGGGAAGTTAGCAACAGGATCTTTCCATTTGGCAGACATGTGTGCTGGTCAGAGAAACTCCGACATCTTCCGGATGCAAGTGAGTAAGAGAGCAGCGAGACCAGTCTCCTCTGTAAACATACATGATCAAAATCCACAGTAGTAAAAACTTAAAAGGAAAATGTCACGAAAAAACAATAATTCACTCCTGCTTCCACAATCATACAAATTTCGAAAACTGTGTGTCACAGTACATCCCCTGGAAATGGGAAATGCGCGTGCCATGGCTGAAAAGGACCACCCACATGAGCCACTAAAGTGCACTCCCGCCATGGAGCTGGAAACAGAACAGGAAACCCAAGCAGAGCATCGACATCACAGGCTGTGTGCCAGGAGCACTGTTACTGGAGTCAGGCACAAGAAAAGCATCATTTTTCTTGACAACCGTGTGAACATGGAGATGCAAGCTGTGCTTTGGCATGGCCAAATATGTGCATGCTGGCAAACACTCAGACACAGAAAATAAAAATAAGTCATAGGGAAAAATTCATTCCAAAAGTAGTAATTACAAAACAACCTGTATATACAAAAAAATACATATATTTAAAACTACTGGCTTAAAGGTTTTTGTCTGACAGTTCTGCCACGCTGTGCCTGGGTTGTTTGTAGCTTTGATCAAGGACAGAAGCAGACACCAAACATATACAAAGACAGGCAAGGGGATCCCACC
This sequence comes from Acomys minous, assembly GCF_964271855.1. Classification (NCBI taxonomy): domain Eukaryota; kingdom Metazoa; phylum Chordata; class Mammalia; order Rodentia; family Muridae; genus Acomys; species Acomys minous. The sequence continues at coordinate 126,206,220 of NC_140485.1, read as the reverse complement.
TCAACCAGGGTTGGATAATATCTGAAGTGCACTTCACATTGTTAAAACTGATATGAATGTTAGTATGCTCATATGGTAAGCATATTATCTGTTTTCCCATAAATAAAAATGTGGGGGGAGGGGTGACCTAACTCCCCAAATAATGCTCCTGGAGTCTGCTTACTACTATAAGCAAGAGGCCTGTCAGAAAAATAGACAAGCAGGCTGCCTTTACGCCAGCCTCGGCTGCAGGGAACATCCCACAGGTGCCTTACGGAAGGATGTGACAGTCATGGCTACAGCACAAATCCAGCTCCTGAATGCAACAACCATGAGCGTTTCGAACTTTGCACTCAACATTTTGCTAGGACAAGCTTCAGTGGTCACTAGATAACACTGCAACCGTTTCCACCTAGCCCCAAACAATACCATCTTCCCCAGTGGCCTCAAAGCACTAATGTGGCTGCAGCAAATTTACAGTGTACAGTACAAGTATACAGTACACTTGTGTAAACACAAAACTTTATTTAGTTTGGAGGTTTTCTACGGTTGGTACAAATACCCTTTCTCTGGCTACATAAATGGGCTAAGGAGCTCAATTGGCGAACTGGCTGAAAAACACACCTTATGCTGCCACATTACCCCCAATAAAAGTCTTCCCCTGAGTGGCCTTTTCTTGCTTACTGTCAGGTGGGTGGGCTTAGGAAGTGACAGGAAAACAGAGCAAGGGACTGTGGCAGTAACAGCAGTGAGATCAAAGCAGGCAGCTCTGAACCAGAGCAACAGTGGGGGCGGGGTGGGGACTGGCTGCCTGGCAGCTTTGGAATAGGCAAGGAAGACCACCTGCCTAGTGTGTGCAAAGCCCTGGATTCAGTCCCTAGTGTGTAGTGTGGGGGTGAGAGTGGGGGGGGGGAGGTTCAGGGAAGGAGTTGGGGAAAAGAAGGAAGGATTAGGAGAGTGGGGAACAGAACCGAGCAGTCCCTGGCAAGCCAAACCTAAAAAGTAGCAAGGGAGTGGGCTGCTTGACATCTGAAGACAGACCTGAAAGATTGGCAGACCAAGTCGCAAAAAGAAAAAAGAAAAAAAAAAGAAAAGAAAAATGGCTGTCCATACAGCTGCAAGATAGGCAGAGCATCTACTGGGACAATGGCAAAAAGAAGGCAGAGGCAGCCAGGTCCTGAGCGGCAGCAACAGTGACTGACCACAGCGCCAGCCATTGCAGCAGTTGAGCAGACAGCAGGAACAGGGAGAAGGTGGAAGGAAACTGAAGCGAGGGTAGAGCAATGCTCCTAAAGAGAGAGATAAAGCAGTACTGCAAGCCACCCCCGGAATAGACCGAGAAAGCTGCCAAGAACCAAGAGTCTTAGCCACCACAGGCACAGAAGCGATAACACTGGCCACTGGCCAAGGTGGAGGAATGCCTGTACCTATGCCCACTCACAAGGTACAAAGCAGCTACTTTCTAGGGATGAAGAGTCCCCCCGCCCCCCTCTTCCTAGGCCTACACAGTAACTCTGATGCTTTAGACAAGCATCCTACTGTGGGAAGCCAGAGCCAGAGCTGTTACACTAGAGGGCACTGCCTGCTGTTGCTCCAGCCTGCTGAGGCCCTGCTCTGCTACCCCAAGTGAAGTGAAGTGCAGAAGCCTAGCACCTCCCTTGCCTATCCATGATTTCTATAGGGGTGGAGCTAAGAGCCCAGCCAGCTGACTGGCGACAGAAGTATTTTTAGAATCAGCAGCAGGTGTACAGGAAATGTACTTCTCCGTGCCCTCCTTCTAGCATTCTCAAGAAGACAGGTTCTGCGCTGCCTGGCCAGTCCCACTTGCTCCTACATATGTGCTCCAGCTGGCGTGTACCCACTGCAGTTCCTGCCCTCTATCGCCAGCTAAAGCAGCATGTGACCCTCGCCAGATTGGAACCCCCACCCCCACCCCAGTCTTTGACTTTCTCAGCCTATCACCAAAAGGTCCAATCCTAGCAAAGAAATAACTTAACACCCACAGCAGAAACAAACACTGTCTTGTGTAGTAAGTGTTGGCGTCTTTACTGCTTGTAAAATTTTCAAACACAAGTAACACTAAATTTAAGTAGAAAAAAAAAGTCTCTAGAGTATATTAATGTGATCCTCTGAGAATGACCAAAATTCAAACATTAGTGATTCTCCTAGTATCCATTTGACACAGCCTAGCATCATCTGAAAGAAAAGCTTCGACTGAGAAACTGTCTACATCAGACTGGACGGTGGGCATTGTCTTGATTGCTAAAAGATATAGACAGTCCAGTCCACTGTGGGCAGCACCATTCCTTAGGCAGGTTAGTCCTAGGCCATACAGACCAGGCAGCTAGCAAGCAGTATCCTCCATGGCTTCTGCTTTGAGTTCCCAGCCTGGCTTCCCTCAATAATGGACTGCGATTCTGTAAGCTAAGATGAGCCCTTTCCTCACTTGAGCTGCTTTGGGTCATGGTGTTAGTCAAAGCAACACAATGGAAATAGAATAACTTAAGGCAACTTCATACCCAAGATGTTGCCGGCATAAAACACTCCCCCAGTACCCTCATCGATGTATCCCCAAAGGTGAGGTCCTAAAAATCTTGTGCGCTGTTGGATTTTAATTGCTCTGCTGAGGTTTTCAAGGTTTCTAGTTTTCTGACCCCCATGTGAGAGCAGAATGACTTTTTGATTTTATCTGTTTTTAATAAAAAGCTTCAATATAAGATTTCAGTTTTTAAAAGATTCTGCTGCCTGAAAAAAAAAATTGACAACCAGCTTTCCCCTCCCCCCGCCCCCCCCCCACCCCTGGCTTTTTCTATTAAATGTTTTATGTTTTAAACTGCAAATATTAAATGTGACCTTCTAAAATAATCTGAAAGAAAAACCCCCTGCAGGGTCTCACCTTTTCCCATTTGCTCCAGAAGGATTTGTCCGGTTTCATTCAGTTCATCCAGTCGGGGGATTCTTTCTGTCTGCTCTTTTTCTAATCCCTGGAAATAAAGCCCAAATACAAAATACTGAAAACTTTCCTCTCCATATAAATGCTGATGTTATTTTAAAACCTCGAATCTAGAGCCCTCTCAACTTTTCGTTAGGTATTTCAAAGTTTATCTACAAAGCACCACAATGAAAAACTAAGCAGTGCCTGGCCACTCTCTAGCACTCTGAAAATTAATAAGCTTGAAAACGAAAGTTCCAAAAACAATGACAGTGACTATAAACTTTAGATTCTTTTAGAAATAAAAATTATATATTTTGTAGTTATGAGTTCCTATCAAGGGGAAATCATTAAAATTAACATTTTGGGTATAAGATATCCATCTGTGAACATAGTTTATTTCATATCATAAGAATAAAGGTTTAAGCGCACACCTCAAACCTCAGCACTCAGGAGGTCTCGGCAAAGGATCTCTGTGACTATGATGCCAGCTTGCTATACAGTGTAAGTTATAGGCCAGATAGGAGCTACATAGAGAGACCTTGTCTGAAACAAAACAAAAAAGGTGGTAGAGATGGAAGAAGAATAAAAGAACCGTTTGGGTCAAAGGAACTCAACATGGCTGTGACTGAGCTCATCAAAGAGGAGCCAGAGAACAAGGCGGTGATTTTGAGCCTACGTATTGTCTGCTGGCATTAATTGCTGGCCCAGGATCAAATTCTAACTGAAGTGTGAACACAGCACATTTCACACACAGTTTTAAAATAATGACAATATTCTTTAGAACCCAAACTAAAGTGGTTTTGGCTTTAGAAGTGGCCCTTTATCATAAGACGGTGGCCTTCAGTATCTGTGGAGACCTGCTGGACACTAAAATCTGAGACTGTTCTTTACGTAGAATAGTATGCTGTTTGCATATAGCCTGTGTCAATTCTCTCCCAAGTTCAAGTATTCTCTATTTTCCTTAAAATACCCAACAAGATGCAACATAAGGTAAACAGATGTTACATTGTGTTTGGCTGGGGAAAGTAACAAGAGAATGTAAGTGTTTGGCTCCTACAGAATCATCGTAGGACTCACTGCACTGGTCCATGAGTAAGACATGAGATGGCAATTCTCTATCAAGGCTGCTAGAGAGACTGAGCTGAGGGCGAGGAAAATGGCGGGAAGCACGGTGCGGGCACACGTTATTCATACAGATGCTCTGTGATGCGTGATGGGCAATAAGTTATATTTTTGCTTTCATCAACTTTCTAGAAACTCTTTTCCCAATATTTTCAATCCAGTTAAGAGAACCCATGGATCCAAAGACCAAGTGTATTTTTTAAGAACATGTCTTGTTTAAAAATAATATTTTGAGGAAAACTTAATATACTGAATGCTTTGCTGTATACAAAAGCAAAATGTCTTTGGAACAGTGCAAAGTCCTAAGTTACCAGGCACCAGACTATGTAAATTTAAACACACTTAAAAGGCAATAATGATGATTATATGTACAACTTCGTGGTTGAAGAGGAAGAAGGGGGAGGAAAGCTGAATTTCTCTTCCATATGGGGATCCGATGTTTACTGCAACACTCTAAAAACCATCTGTGGCTACATTTATCTCACAGAAGCTTCTGGACCCTGCCACAACTCTATGCCAACAGCAAAGTTAGCCTGATAAATTATCTTATTTCCTGGCATATTTGTTGTATATTTCACCTTCAGCTTCCTTTTCATTCCGGAGGTCTCCTGCGCCTTCTTGTACTCCTGCACCTCTGCATTCTGAATGGCACTCTTTGATTTCGAAATCCAGCTTAACAGCTCTGCACTGACGGCATCAAACCTGGTAGAAGATGGTGAGAGCCTCTGTCATCAGGCGGCTTCCACTGTTGCCTTGGCTCAATAAAGAACAACAGGAACACCCACCAGGCATGCGCTTTCAGACAATGCCCCCAAATAGACCAATCGCTCAAAACAGTATCACACTTCACAATTAAGAGTGAACATACCATTGGGCTAAGAAACAAACTAAATTAACATTTTTTGTGCTACTTAGGAATCATTTGTATTTTTATAAGGTCTTGTACCCAACCAAAAAAAAAAAACAGATTTAGTTAGATAAAGGAAAAGAACAAGTATAAACATTCTGAAAATTGTCTTCTTTTCTTCAATACATGGTTAACCAGACCTTGCTCAGCCTTCAAGGAGCTTCAAGTCACCAGGAAGCGATGGAAAGTGACAGGTAATGACAAAGAATTTGTTAGGTACTAATTCCAGGACTTCAGAGGAATGAGTCCTAATCCAACCAGGGAAAGGATGGTTGCAGGGCATAACAGTGGCTGTGCTTAACAGCTTTCCTTGCAAATGGAAAACAAAGGAATGGAGGTCATATTTTACAAGCTACAAATAGGTGTATCTGGTACACCGAGCGCTGCGAGGGAAAGCTAATTACCGATGTGGCCAAGAACCGCAGGGGCCAGTTCACTGGAAGGTCCTGGGTGATATACTACGGAATCTGGACTTAACCTAAGAGCAATAATCAATTGTGTTAATCACAGGCTTGATACGAATCTGTCCATAGGGTCCTAGTCACTGTAGGACCAGAAACAAAAACTACAAAGACAAGGCTGCCATAGAAAGCAAGAGGCACTCAAGAGAGTAGCAATGGCAGGAGGAAGCGTGGGCAGAGGAAGATGGCCAGAGATCAAGCCCTTGGCTAAGCCTTGTGTATATCACTAACCACAAAGACTCCCTGCAGTTCCCTCTGAAAACACGCTGTGGATGACTCTGTTAGACCGGGAGCAATTGAGCTTGCAGAGGTTTTTGATAATGGCCCCATACTAATAAATGAAACAGGGGTAATCAAAGATAGTCCATGTAGCCAACCCCTCACCCCAGCGTGAGTTGGTACCATAAACAAGAGAAGATGGATGTGGTGACTCCCCTACAGAGCATCCATTAATGTGTTTCTGGTGGATTCTGAACAACTGCCCCTTCCCTAAGGTAAGTCTTCTCTGTAATATGTCATTTAAAGGGTGTGTGTGTGTGTGTGTGTGTGTGTGTGTGTGTGTGTGTGTGTGTGGCATTTCTATAATATCTCAACTCTAAATCACTAAGAAGAAGATAAGAGGTAAGAAATTTAATCAATTAATAGCTGCCATCCACATTCCTGAAAGCAAGTTACTGTAGTGGCTGACTGCAGTCTCCTTGAACTTCAGCCAACCTAAAGGCAGCGAACACAAGGAAACTTCCTTCTCTGATCTTCCCTTCAAAACTTGCTTTGAGGGCAGTGGGTAAAAAGCGCTCTCTTTAAGGTCTGACTTAGAGTCCCAGAACCTTCATTTTTAAAGGGCAGTTTTGGTAGCATGTTTATGATCCCATACTGGGGGTCAGAGGCAGTCAAATTCCTAAGGCTCTCTGAGGTGGGCCTCAGGAATGAAGTCAAAGTTGGCCTCTGGAATGTACACACACCCACTGTCACAAACCTGTATTCACACACACACACACACACACACACACACACACACACACACACATGTACACATAACTCCCCTCTCTTTCTCACTCAAACACACACCTATACACACACACACACACACACACAACCCCCCCATACACACACACACACACACACACACACACACACATTTTGGGCTCTTAGTTCTAAATTGCCCATTTCTGTCTGCTGAGCTCTTTCAATCCTGCAGGCTTCACAATTTGTCCCTTGGCCACTCCTTAAGCCCTGTTCATTTCAGAGAGCTGAGGGTCCATGAACTTTACTTGAACATAACATAAGCAAGTGTGTGATGCTGTAAGTGACCAGAACCCAGGCATCATCAAACAGTACCTTATCTTTCAGAGAAGGCCAAAGAACATACATTTAAAATGGCTTTGGAGACTAAGTCAGTTTCTGCTCTTAAAATGAGCAAGACACATTGACCCCAGTATCAGATAACAAGATAGCTGGAAATGGCTGTCTTGAACAGATTTTTTTTAACAATCCATAAAGAAAACAAAATTAAAATTGACTACCATCCCCATCGAAAGAAAAGAGAACAGACCACCATATTTAAATAAGCACACCCTGTAAGCTCGGCCCGGGAACAAGCAGTTATTTAGGGCCCTCGATTGTGTGTGGGGTCTTCTCAACACAAGTTCATCGCCATTGCTACAGCGGACTGAATATACAAAAGGGGCTGGAAATTATGTCACACCAGAAGTAGCTAAAGAGCATCTCGGCTTCACCAGACGGAAATGAATATGAGAGCTTCAAATATTCACATGGGACCATTTGGAGGAGGGGCTGATCAGGAGACTAAGGGGGAAATTGAACTGCATTGAGACTGAAAGATTTGCGCAGCAGAAAACCCAGTTGGCACAGAGGAAGACTCTTGCAAGTCTCCCCCAACCAAGGCTAATGGGGAGTGGTTACCGCAGGCATGCAGAAAAGCCAGCATTGCACATGGACGTTCTAACATGCCGGTGACCCATAAGCCGTCACAGACCTCTGACCCAGATCTTGGCCTTCCAGCCTTTCTCTCTGCTCTGGCCCATGGCCTCCTCCTCCTAGAATGTGCAAACCCTTTCTTAACAAACTCTTGCTGCTTCTGCTATTCTCTAAGTATCTCTGTCTAATTCTATCCTCTAAGAATAAGAAACGAGAAATCCTCAGTTCTGATATTGCCTAGGAAAGCACTACTGGGCCCTACACAGCTCCACAAAAGCAGCACACAGGACATTCAGAGGCAGACTTGGGACATTAAAAAAAAATTACAAACAAGATTTCTGCTACCCCAAACTGCATGTACTCGGGCCTCTGCCAAGGAATTAATTCAGTAATGAATGTCTGCATCAATCCAGTCTCAAAGGTTATGACTAGCCCCCCCCCCATAGGTCATTGCTCACAACCCCTTCTATATTTTTGTACAAACTGCACAGACTGGGGATAGAAGAAGGGACACATGACACAGTTCATCTGGACAGTCAGAACATTGCCGGCTACTTATGCACTTGAACAAACAAGTGAGAAAACCCTGGCCAGTAACATTGGAGAACCCAGTTTGCTAAGGAGACAAACTGCTGAGAGTGAAGGCCACCAAGACAGGGACAGCAGGCAGTACAGTGGAACTGTCTGCTGAATGCATCCTCTCGCTAAAACTGTCCCCTCTTGTCATATGACACGATAATGAGCTATTGAAGTCACCTTGGGCACAGTGTTTTGTCTCTTGCAGAGGAAGGCTCGTTATTCACTTCAGGCAAGTTTAAATTAAGCTCACACCATGATACACCCCGTCTAATGCAAAGTCAGCTATGAAGACACACACTGCCAGATGCGCCCAGCAGCTAACAGGGAGGGGCTCAGGAAATGGAAGATTGCAGCTAATAGTGACACCGACAGTATCTTTCTCCCTGCCACTGTGGCCAGAGTAATGATACTACAGCTGCTGCTTGCAGCTCCAGGTACGCGAGTCCTTCCTGAGACACCATGAGGAGGCTCTTGGAGGACGGTTTTGTGCACTGCGCATTCAAATACTGATTCCTGTACCCAGAGATCTGGTTGCAGTCCTTGGCATCATCACTGCTATTGAAGCATCTCCTGTCTCAGTGTTGTGTAAACATTGTTCTCCATCGCCTCTGATTGGTTAATAAAGAGCTGAACAGCCTATAGCAGGGCAGGAGAGTTAGGTCAGTACTTCCGATCTCAGGGAGGGGGTCCCAGGTGGAGCAAGAGGGAGGAGGTGGTCACCATGAGGACCACATGGAGTAGGAACAGCGAGAGTGAGACTAAGACGGCAGGTCCTGGGCCACGTAGCTTGGAAGCAGGACAGGCCTGCATCAGTGAGTTAGAATAGCTCAAGATCTGCCTAGCTATAGTGCTTGAAGCTTATTAATAAATATAATAGGTCTCTGTGTCATTATTGGGAACCCTAAAAAAAGCTCCTGTTTTTTATTTTACAGGCGTCAGACAAGAAGCTTGGGGTCAAAAAGAAATTGCCTGATACAACTTGAATCCTGCTTTCTCTCTAACCAAAGCTACACTACTAAAACCATCTGTTTTTATTCAGGCCCCTAATAACGGCTGGTGTACCCAAGCCCTGAGATCTCAGTGCAGGAGGGAGCATGACAAGCTTGAGGCCGTGCTGAGGGCTCACTGTGACCAGGGTTATAAGACCCAGTACCCGGAATACAGTACATTTTAAAGCAGTGGTTCTCAGCCTTCCTAGCGCTGCAACCCTTTAACATACTTCCTCATGTTGTGATACCCCCCTCAACAGTAAAATTATGTCTTTGCTGAACTGTAATTTTGCTACTGTTATGAATGATAATGTAATATCTGATACGCAGGATATGTGATATTTGCCCCCCCCCAAGGGGTCGCAACCCACAGGGTGAGAATTGATGCTTTAGAGGCTCTGACAAAGCAAAGGCCCAACGAATGCAACTGAATTCTCATTCTGCTAACACTTCCCAGTTTTCTTTTGAATCAATTAGATAATAGACACATTTTAACCCAAGGGAGGCCTTTCAGCCAAACAGAAAGAATCTATTTAGAAACTTGATAAAGGAATTAACAAAGAAAACCTAGACATGGAAGAGAGGGGAGGATAAGAAGAAAAGAAAAATGAGGAAACCAAAATATACATTATTTCCCTAAACTGCTATTTTAATGGTGAGAAGAGGAAAGGGGTTCACAAAGAATAAGAAGTTTATCAAAAGCCAAACTGTCAGTGCTTTAATGTATGAAAGGAAGAATAAAGGAGGAGACACGAACAATCCTTCTCAGGGATACAGATGGGAATTGAGAAAAAAAAGAAGAAGGATTACACCGCACCAGTCTCTAAATTTAACAGAGGATGAATAAAGTCCCCCGGGGCAATTCAGATGCTTAGCTCCTATGAAGCAGAATATTCCAGAGACTCAAAGGCAGTCAATGAGTTCAGGACTGCATTTCCATAATAATGAGTAGGTCTAAATTCGCATTTGATTGGTGATTAGTACAAGTTACATGCAGGCCTGATGTTGGGGGGGGGGGGTGTCTCTCACTTTTTCTTGGCCTCCACATCCACATGGATCTGTCTCTTCTTTGGCGGGGGAGGGGGAGGCAGCTCCTGCTTAGATTTTTTTGTCATTCCTTGTTCTCTTACATGAACGGTCTCCAAAAGATCCTTCTGAGGAATCTGGGACATGCCAAGCTTTGCTACAGCCTGAGTCACCTGAAAGAAAAGTCACACCGGGCTCTGGTTTTATCCAAAGGCCTTTAACTGAGAGAGAGTCACATAAAATTCTCCCTTTAAAAATGTACAGCTCAAAGCCGAGCCTGGCAGCACACACGTGTCATTCCAGCGCACTTGGTAAGTACAGGGAGGGTTAGTGGTTCAAGGCCAGCCAGAGCTAAACAGAAGCAAAGGCAAAAGTCCGCTTCAGTGGCTATTAGTGTGTGTAACTGGCTACAGACGTTAACTCCACATTAGGCGTGGCCATGCCAACTTGTCCTTCCTCCATTCTGCTTGAATAACGACAATTGCCAAAACCAAAGTACCGTGATTTTGTCTCTAGAACTATAGTCACTTGTTTTTCTAGCTTCTTGCCCTGAGCATCCTACAGACCCACAGTAACGGAAGAAATGTCTGTTGACATTTTCTCAGTTACCACTCACCTTTTCTTAGCACAGGACAAGAGAAAGCATTTTAGTGTCCTTCCTTCCCCATGCCCCTTTTCTATCCCGTAACTAACCACCCAAACCTGCAAATAAACAATGGGCTCTCCTTCCGAGACTACAGGCAAACTCTGCAAGCTTTTCTCCTGATTGAAAGGCTTCTACTACCATTGAGTAGCCTGTACCCTTGTCTGGTTTTTCTTCTCACTGCTCTTACACTCTAAGAAAACTTAGTCGCCCCAAAATTAAACCTTCATAGCATCCATCCCCTACTCCCTACCTCTGGCCATCCCATAGCTCTCCGCGCCTTAGTCCCCAACCCTGGAAGCCACCAAGCTCCTTTCACGTGCCCAGACCCTGCCTGTCCTCCTCATTTCATATGTACAGAACCACTAAGCAATGACCAATGACTGGCCTCTTGTGTTGATCACAGTGTTTTCCTGGATCAGCCACGCTGTGACGAATACCTTGTACTTTCTTGTCAATTAACACTGCACCACTTTGGATATGAGGCTGTATTAATCTGTTCCTGAGTGCGTACAAGTTTTTCATGGTGTAAGACACTACCCAGATCAAAAGGTACCTGGTTAGAAGAGTCTTCTAGCCTCTGAACCAAAGAATCCCATCTCTGTGTGAGTTCCTCGGAGTCGCTGTTCATCTTCTTAGACGCCTTGGGATTGTTGAGTAATTGGCCCACGTCCTGCCCAATCTCGCTCAGTTGGTCCAGTGTTTGCCTCTTCATCTCCATGTCCTCTTTCAAAATCTAGAATGTAAACTATTGCTCAGACAACAACGCTCTCTCTCTCTCTCTCTCTCTCTCTCTCTCTCTCTCTCTCTCTCTCTCTCTCTCTCAACAAGATTTATCTTCCTCAGGAAATGTTAACAGGTAGCTTTGTGGTACAACTGACAACATGTTCTGCCATTCCCTGTACTAGAATAAAAGGCTCTCGGTTCGGTACCATGAATGGCAGCCATGTAGAAGAGGAAAAGGAACCATAATCTATATTCGCTCAGCCATATTAACCCTTAGTTACCAAACACTAGACATCACAGGCTTACAACGGATGCCGACAGGGACACACTTACAGCCAGACGCCGGACACTGACACTTAGCTCCTTCTGGTCTTTAAAGTTGCTGGTCTGGACTTTATTCAAAGCCTCTTCCTTTTCAGTGAGCCAAGCTTCCAACAGACACTACGAGTAATAACAAAAGTTGGAAATATACATGGAAAAGCATCTGACTATTCAAGTAAGTTCCCAAATATCTAATGCATATTAATGACGTCACATGTCGTTGGGGAGAATAAGAACTTCAAATATCTAAGTTCAAGGACTGGCAAAAGCATCAGCCTCCTACAACTTAACAACAGATTAACCTGCCATTAGTCCTAAATTAAGGTAACTCATAAGGCAGGTGTGGGTAGGGTTAATGTGTCCTCCAAGGCATCCTGTGGCAGAAGAGCATAGGCTACAGTGTGGCTGGCGAGAGGCTGGAACCTGTAAGATGTAGAGTCTAGTCAGAGGTCACTGAGGGAGCTACCCACAGAAGGAAAGAATGCTGCTCTTCTGGGGCCTCCTGAGAACCACTGTTACAAAAGAGCAAGGCCAATCCCTTCCTGACCTCTGGCTTCCTGTGTCCCCATGTGACATCTCCCTTTGATGTGCACTCCCCACGATGCTAAGTGTTGTGACATGAGAGGCAGGGGTTTCTCATCAGAGCTAGCACCATATTCTTTGATGTTTCCGCTCCTAAAACTACGACTGAAGCAAGCCTGTAAGAGTGTAGGTGTAACTCAGTGCCAGAGCTACTGGGTTCAACCCTTAGTAGACCATACTCATGAAAGAATATTAATAAGCCGTTTTGTCCTTACACATTACTCAGCCTCTGGGAGGTTTTTTGGTTTGGGTTTTTGTTTTGTTTTGTTTTTGTCTTGCTAGTGTATCAAGATGGTCATGAACTTGCAATCCTCCTGTCTCAGCCTCCTGAGCATCTGGTACTGTCTGACACCAAACCTTGCTAAGGATTTTATTATAGCAGAAAAAAATTATTCCATACAGTAACTAATCCTAAATCTCAAAAAAGTGAGTAGATAGAGGACATTAAATCCAATTATGCCAAACCCAAAGGAAAAAATCATATTAGAGCTCTAAGTTTTAAAGAAAGGGGAAGCTCAGAGATTATCTTGTTCTGGCTTCTCATTTTTTAGACAAGGAGATAAACGTCAATTTACATGCTCGAGGTCAGCTAGCTAGTTAATGGCTGAGCTGGGTCATGGTCCCCTACTCCTACACCAATCATGGACCCACAGCACCATTCGAGAAAAGTATGCAAGTGGTCAAAGTTCAGAACCAAGTATATTAAAGGAGGAAGTCTGAGGATGGCCCAGGGCCAACAGCAAAAACATTTAAAACTCGCAGCCAAGAGTATGTGTATGTATTTAACGATTGTATGGGACACCTTGACCAGATCATAAAATTCTGAGTTAATGTACACATTGCTAAAATGAAATAACTATAGGTCAGGAAACAAAATATCCCAATCCCCGTGCAGAGAACAGAGTTGCTTTTTCTGGGTGCAAGTGCAATGGAGTCAAGATAGATACTTAATTCCTAGGCTACCACTGTTTGGCCCTGGAGAGAAAATTTTTACTTCTTTGGATTCTGTAATGATAAGAACTTTTGTGGAAAGCTACAAAGTGAGCAAGGGGCTACCATGGCAAGAGGAAAAGTGCGTAGTCACCTTTGCATCCACACTGCAACTGAGTGTGTATTCATGGGCAATGCTAAAAAATATTTTCTCGTGCATTCAGCCCATACGCTGATTAAAAGTTAAGAGGAAGATTTAATACTCACAATGTATTGAGGATATTCCTTTACCTTGCCCCTTATTTACTGAGCACAAACTGTATGCTAAGGAATTGTGTTGGTATATGTTCCAACAGATGACTCAACAAAAACTCAGGAGTAATTATGATGTGAAAAGTAAGTCGGGACAGGTCTAAGCACTAACATTATGAGTAATGAGCAGAGGTCAAATTTTCATTACCTTTGAGTCACATAACATGATCTTAATGAATAAGCTGCATAAATGGATATAATATTGATTAGAATTTGACTTCTAAAATAAGAAATAGGGAGCTAGGAATGTTGCTCGGTTGGTAGAGTACATGGCTACTACCATGTACAAGACTCTGGCTTCGCCCCTCAACTCCACAGGAAGCAGGTATGGTGCCACAGGCAGGAGAGTCAGGAACTCAAGGTCATCCTCAGTGCATTTGAGGACAAAACAAACAATAATCTAACGAACAAAAAGTAAGCAAGCAAATTAATTAATTACCTAATTAATTAAGCAGCACTCAATAATGAAATGACAGTAAACTGTCTCAGTCATTTTTTTTTTCCATTTTGGAAGCTGCTAACTGTTTCCCACAGCTAACCTTCACTCCGGGTTCACTCAGGTATTTAAGTTTTATCCCTTCTCAAGTCTCTGATGGGTTTGAAGACCAGATAGTTTAGTATCCAATTAAGCTTAGTGGGTTAGGGCTTTACATGTTTTTAGATCAAGAAAGATGTTTTAAGTTAATAGAGATGAGATAGGATAGATATTGATCTCCATTCAGAAATTTAGAACCAACAAGATAGGAAAGATGTTTACTTCAAGTTTGCCAAATACAAATGGGCAAATCACTATGAATGTAACATTTGTATAATTCCTGATTGTCTTGTGGTTATTCCTGTTGCATGTAGTTTATTTTATTCATGTGTAATAACATAAATGTATATGTTTAAAAAGAAACATAAAATTTTTTTTCAAAAAAAGTTATTTGCAAATTTCAATAAACTACTTCCAAATTATTCTCAAAGTATGGCCTTCCAAAGAAAGAGATGAGTGTAGCTGGTCTTTGGTAACTTTGTGGGTTCTTCTTTCTTCCACCCTTCCAGCCCCCTAACATGAGGTAGGAGACACCAAAGGACAGAGGAGAGAGGAAAGAGATCCCCGAGAAAGGCAGTGGCATTGTCATGAGACTACTTCCTGCTGGTTACAGACATCAAGCTCCTTGAAGTTTTGCCATCAGGATATCTAAATTCTTCTTGTTTTTGTTTCTTCTTTGCTCATGACTACTTAACAAACCTCAACCAACCGACCAACCAAAACCTCAGCAGCCGTTGGGGCCCAAACATTTATATACCCTCTGAAAAGTACACGAAATTCCACACATCACACAATCGCAGGAACTATCAGCAGCTGGCAAAATTCACACCCCAACAAGAGCATGAGGCAAATCATAGTCAGCTGCTGGGAACACTCAGAAGCAGCCCCATATCTCACACATGGGATTAAAACGAAAACATATTCTTATAATATTTGTGTGTTTCTTAAAGAAGTCAGAATTGTCACTAAAGAAGAGGGGAGCCGTGTACCCCAGCTACAGTGAACTGATAGGCCCTCTGCCACTCTATCTTGATGGGCGTTAGTTGCATTCCATACCTGCTCTTCCAATAATTCCTGCCACAGAATATTGATTTCCTGCAACCTGTTCCAACGGTCTTCAGTCCAGCGGCATACAGCAGTCCAGCGCTCACCCAGTTTCTGG
This sequence comes from Acomys minous, assembly GCF_964271855.1. Classification (NCBI taxonomy): domain Eukaryota; kingdom Metazoa; phylum Chordata; class Mammalia; order Rodentia; family Muridae; genus Acomys; species Acomys minous. The sequence continues at coordinate 126,191,073 of NC_140485.1, read as the reverse complement.
GAAGGGAGAAGCAGCCTCTGGTCAGCACAGCCAGGAGACAGGTACTACAGTTCTCCAAAGCATCAACTTACAAAACATACTTTTAAGTATATATAGGAGAAAAATACTAGCTTGCATAGGATGCAGTTATTTAAATTACTCAGAGCTGAGAAAAAAAAACAACCAGAATTCCTGTTCCTACCTCTCTGTGTAACACTTCACACAGATTTTCAAATTGGGTGTGTCTGAGGTTTCATTTTATTTTAATTTGTTGGTCTGTTTATTTGTTTTGTGCATACAAACCCAGAGATCTGTTCTTTCTCAGCAAGCATTTAACCACTGCTCCCAAGGGCAACCCATATGTTCACTTTCTGTTCTTCAAACTTTTCAGGCTATGGTTGCCTTCACAAAATCTTCAAGTGACTGTACACGGAAAAGCCTGGCCATCACCTGAACGGGTTCCTGTGCTTCCAAATCTCGTTAACAGTGTGCACATAGGAGCTGACTAACAATCTCATGCCTTCACTGCAATGCTGGAAAGAAGGAAGCTAAGCCTGTAACCCACATAATGCGGAACTGCAACTTAAAAGGACAATCAAAACCTCCACCCCAGCCCACCACGAACTCAAACTCGAGTTCAGTTCACGAAGTTTTGCATGAATAGTATCCAGGGGGTAGAAATTTAGCTTGAGGACAGGCTTTGTTTCTCATTTTGTTTTTTGTTTTTTTTTAACTAGATTAAATCAGGGCATGAAGGTGGTCCCATCATGATAAATCATAATGGATTAGTATGTTAAGGGAAAGGTGCCACACAGACACACACATCCTCCTGTTCCATTTGATATAGGCAAGGGAAAACAGCCTCCAAAACTGTTAGCTAAGTAAACCTTTTTCCCTGTAAAGTAGCCTGCCTCAGGAACTCCATTACAGTAACTAAAAGATGATTAATAGAGTGGACGTTTTTATACCCTTCTGTACAAACAAAGATACAGAGGAGGAGTGAGCACATGGATCTTGACCAGAGAGGGGATCTTCCGGGCCATTCTACTTTCCAAGGTCCTTACCTGTAACTGCTCTTCCAGAACAGCTGTGGCACTCTCCCCACTGTTTTCATCAACAATCACCACCATGTGAGTTAAGGAATTTACTTTCACCTGTTCAGCTTCAAGGTCATTTTGCAAACTCTGGAGGGAAAGAGGGGGAAGGGGGCAGAGAAGGTAAACTATGATTTCTGTTCTTCCTCATCTAACTAATTAAAATCTACTTGTTGTCAATAGTAACTAAGGAAACCTAATGAGGCGTGGTATTGCCAGTCCCCATCATTATCTTAAGTGCTATAATAAAGACGCTTGAGCACACCTTCGCATTTCGCCATGAGCCAGAGTCTAAAAGTGCAACACCAAAACTAATTGCAAATGTGCAAATGTGTGTCTTAATTGTTCCCAAAAATCAAAAGAAGAAGATGAGGGAGAAGAAGAGGAGGACAAAGGGAAGGAGGAAGAGAAGGAATGCTTGTGTCTGTTCTAAGAATGAAGACAAAAAAATAGATCCAGGTGTGGTTATCCCAGCACTCAAGAGGCAGAGGCAGGAGGATCTCTGTGAGTGCAAGGCCAGCCTGGTCTACACAAGAAGTTCCAAGTCAACTTGGGCTACATAATGAGACACTGTCTCAAAAAAATAAAAAAACAAACAAAACAAAATGACAAAATATAGGGGCTGGACAGATGGCTCAGAGGTTAAGAGCACTGACTGCTCTTCCAGAGGTCCTGAGTTCAATTCCCAGAAACCACACAGTGGTTCACAACCATCTCTAATGTGATCTAATGCCTTCTTCTGTTGTGCAGGCATACACACAGGCAGAGCACTGTATACATAATAAATAAATAAATATTTTTTTTTTAGAAAAAGACAAAACATAGAATGAACGGATCTAACAGTCCAGAGTTTAAACATACAGCACCAGAGGTCATTTTCTCCAGTCCTAAAAGGTACAAGATTGGAGATGTGGCAAAAGCTATGTGATTCATAGAAGCAATTCTAATTAGCTCGCCAAGAGAGCAACCAAGAACAAACATATGGGCCCCTTCCCTTCCCTCTTCCACAGGAAAAGAACAGTCATTAGACATCTGTAGAGAGTAATTTGTTTAAACACAAGCAATAGTGGTGTGAAATGCCTCTTGGGTAGTATTTAATGTAACCCAAAGGCTTTATTAATCAGGTATCTAGATGTTTCAATGATCAGTACAGTTCTTACAGGGAGAGTGCCTTGTTCTACCTTTCCATTCTTCTACTGTGAAAACTGAACCACGGATCATGGGACCAAGTTACACTGCCCACCACACTTTGGTTCCTCACTCAGGGCCCCATGCCCTTCTGAGATGAGGTGACAAGTTTCCTTACAGGATCAGGGGTGTGTGTGTGTGTGTGTGTGTGTGTGTGTGTGTGTGTGTGTGTGTGTGTGTGTCTTCCATTTTGATTCTCTGCCCATACTAGGCATTAATGCCCACACACTCAGGTTCGCATGTACTTTGTGGTCCAAAGCCACCTTTGCCGAATGTGACAAATGCCATACACTTTCAGAAGAAAGACATGGACATCTGTGCAAAGCTGTCCCTCTCAGCCCTGGCTCAGAAAAGCCACCTCCCCCACAAACACCACCATATAAGCTGCTGAACTAAAAACAACATGGAGGAAGTCTCCCAACTCCATCAGGCCCCAGGAAGGCGCCTTGCTGGCTTCATATGTGAGGAAGTAGAAAAAGAAACAAGAGGCAGATTTACTTTATGGTCTTCAAGCAGCTTCTGCAGGGACGGCAGGTCATCACTCAGTGGGATGCTTTCCATCTTCTGAATGCGTTCTTCCGTGAGGGTTAGCCAGCCCGAGAGCTGCTGCAGCTGTTTCTTCTGCAGTTCCATCAGAACATCATGCAGCCTGGCCAGGGAGAGGGGTGGGGAGGACAGAGCATCATTCCTTCTAGTTTGTTCCCTGGCAGAGGCATCTACTCCCAGCACCAGGGAAGAAGGGACAAGAGAACACACCCATGTCTACCCTGACCATTCAGGTAGCAGAGAGTCCATGAATGTAGCAACTAAGGGGGGACCACTTTTATCTTATTCACAACTGGAGCCCATTAAATGCAGTCCAGGAAGATAACAGCTCCCTGTATTCAAAACAAAACCACTGTTTCTACGCTCAGGAATTCCTGCTTATTCAATTGGTGGAAATGGCAATGGGATGTGAAACGCAACGTGGAAAGTGAAACGGACCATGGCATAAGACTGCTTTCTAAACTGCTACAGAGCACTGAACAGCAGGTCCATGTCACACTATCCTGTAGTCAATCGCCCATCAATGCCTTGCTGATTTTAATGCTACTGCAAAGAAACAGGCATCGGCGATGGTAAGTTTGAACTGTCAACTCAATACAAGCTAGAATCGCCTGAGAAGACAACTCTCAAAGAGGGGGCGTCTAGATGCAGTTGGCCTGTGGCCATGTCCGTGGGGGAACTGCATTGATTAGGCTAATTGACATGAGAAGGCCCCTGGGTGGGGCCGGGGACTGTATAAGAGTAAAGAAAGCTAGCTGAACGCTAACCCTGTAACCACTCATCCCCCTCTGCTCCTGACTATGACAGTGGGGTGACTACTGTCTTCAAGCTCCTGTCCCTGTAACGTCCCCAAAACGATGAGATCATCGTCTGGAATTGTTGGCTAGGAGAAACCCTTTCTCCCTTATGCCGCTTTCTGTCAGGGTGCTTCATCACCACAACAAAAATAAAAACACGGTATCATCCGTGCAAAATATATTTTCCCTTCTCACTATCTTCCACCTTTCATCTTTTTCCTATTGTCTTGTCTAACATACCGAAGAGGAAAAAAAGGCCATGAAAATCCTAGCAGCAGGACCCACAGAAAGGAGTCAGAACACTGCAAGGCCTGTTCCCTACTGGTCATCTTCTCAGACCCGCAGACCTGTACTTGAACTTAACTGTGCAGTGCAGTCTAGGGCGTCAGGCTCTTGTTTCTTGGGCCCCACTCACCGGGACTGCCTCTCCATGCTCTCTACCCGGAGCGCCTCCCATCTCGCATTCAGCAAGGTCATCTGTTCTTGAATCTCAAACTCTTCCTCATCCGACAGAGTGCCTTGTGTCATCAGCTGGTTGCCAGCTTGCAGGACACTCCCCACGCTGCTCTGGTGTGCTGTCAGCTCCATCATAAAAGTCTAGCAAAGAACATCATGATGCTTACTGAGTCACATGTTGCAAAAACAAACAAACAAAAAAAAAAACCCTGCTAATGCCTAAATTCAATACCAATGTCACAGAGAAAGTGACCTATAGAAAGCATTAAAAAAAAAAAAAAGACTTTGATGAAACGTATTAAGCTCTGGAAATAAGAAATAAACATCAACTATAATTTGAAATAAAGGTAGATCAAAGAAAACAACGTTGTAGGTAATAATACATGAGTTTAAAACTTTCACATTTGTTTATTTATTTGTGTAAGCTCCTACAATTATGTGAGTACATGCACATGTGTGTATGCATATGCATGCTACAGCATACATGTGAGGAATCACAGGACAACTTGTGAGAGGAGGAGCTCTTTTTCTATCAAGTGAGTCTCAAGGATGGAACTCAGGGCATCAGGTCTGGCAATTAGCACCCTGACCAGCTGAACCATCTCTTTTAAATAAATGCTGATTGTGTTCCATAAAGGTGGAACTAGGAATACACATGAAAATAAGAAAAACCACCACATTCACACCAGATGAACTACTTATATAATATTGCCATTTCCACTCTTTTCAATTCCAAATGTCAAATAATATCATACCTACACATACACACACACACACAGAGAGAGAGAGAGAGAGAGAGAGAGAGAGAGAGAGAGATGCATGCATACACAAGGAGAGACACATGCATACACACACACACACAGAAAGAGAGACAGAGAGACAGAGAGAGACAGAGAGAGAGACGTATGTATATATATATATATATATATATATATATATATATATATATATATATACACACACACACACTAAAACAAAACAACAACAACAACAACAACAACAACAACAACAAAAAGATCATGCTTAACAAAAAAGAAGTACCCACATTTAGAGTGAAAACCCTGACTCTGAGAAGCAAGCAGTTCCCCTTGCACAATATTGTGCAGGAACACTGGATATAACACTGGCTTAATCAGACAACAAATAAAAATAATGGCTTTTAGGGTAGTAGCAGAAACCTGAAGATCTGGGATACCAGCTAGTCATTCTGACTTTCAGCTACAACCAAACACATTGCTACACACTGATGTGCTCGTCAGGTCTAAAAAAATACACAAGTTGCCATAAGATTAAGTCTGGAATCTGGTTGCCATGAACTGTCCATCATCCACTCCCTGCAGGGCAGAGAAGAGCACCAGATTTCATTATAGATGGTTGTGAGCCACCATGTGCTTGCTGGGAATTGAACTCAGGCCATTCTCTGAGCCATCTCTCCAGCCTCCACTCCAGTTTTTCAACAAAGCCCATTTAAATAACACTAGCAATACATATTGATCTTTTTCATAGAGCAGAATTCGATAAACAGCAACCCAATTGTGAAGTCACCCTATTCATCCCCACTCCTAAATCAGGCACCGCCCGGGGACAGATCTGGCTCTCAGCTACAGATATTTACTTCATGGGTAGCAAACTGCTCTTTGACCTCTTCAACATCATCGGAAATGTCGTCTTGTTCCTGGAACGTGTCCTCGGCAGACAGCAGCCACGTCAGCACTTCCTCTAGCGCTATCTGGTAACTGTCCAAATCCATGTCCACCTCAGTGACGGTGCTGGGGGTCTCGGCTCGGGGACTCTGGCCTTCCTCTGCCAGCCCTGCACTCTGTGGAAACAAACCCACAGCAACCATGAAGATACAGGTAGTCACCAAGCTCACCAATGTCTGGAGAAACCAAGGCAGGGACCAGGGTCTCAGGAGACAAACCAGTTCTCAGGAACTGAGTGAACAAAGCCATGAATTAAAGCATCTAGAAATACAAAACAGAGTACACACATGAGCTCCACGTCTGAGGAGTCAGGGAGAGAAAAATAATCCCACATGAGTCATTGCTGAACAAAAATAAAGTTCTAAATGCCAGTGGTCCCATAAAGGGATGCTATTTGACTTTGCAAAATAGAGAATTTTGGTGGAGGACAGAAAACATGCAGGCCCTTGAACAATGGTTACGATTTACAGAAAAAGAGAGCCTGGGACTCTGCTCTGACCCCTGGTTAAAATTCTCTCAGGATCCCACATTTTATATCACATGTTAAAAAGTCAACAGCAGCGCAACACAGCCTGTGGGACTGATGGGATTTTGTGTTTCCCTTGTCGAGGCATCTGACTTACATGATGTGTTTGGGGGCTTTGTTGTGGGGTGAAGGCTTGTAAAATAAATGTCTGTCCAATCCCATTAGTTTCTCCTTATGAACTTTATGGTCTTGTAATCAAGCCTACTGACCCCTTTGTTCTTTTGTCCCCATTCAAAGCAAAATGTCTTTAAAAACTCGTGTAAAATATTCCACAGGCGCTTAAATGAAACAAACAGGAAAAGCCGTGCTCACATATGTCACCACTAAAGTCTTAACTGACTCAACGCTGTCAACATTTGCCCCCAAATGACTGAAAAGTTCACAAATCTATTTCCCAGCCTTACTTTTAGAGTACCCATTCAGTTAGCTGACCAATTAAACTGTTTCTAACAACAGCTAAGCTGGAACGACACACACCAACCAAAAACAAGAGGAGCCAGACATCACGTTCACATGTTTCTTCATGAGCTTTTCAGTGGCTTCCTCTGATGCTGACCCGTCCTGATTTCCCACGCTCTCCATCCCCAGAGTAGGACGCAATGGTTGCCTGCCCAGTTCAGTGAGGCTTCCCATCTGTAAGTACAGAACCTCCTGAAACGCCTTTTTCCTGTCTCTTGATAAGCTTTGATGGAGTGACATCATATATCTCTACTGGATTTAAAAATAATTTATATCCCATGGATATTCTATTTCTAGTAAATCTCTCTTGTAGCCTCCAGCAGCAATAGCACCTCAGTGCCTTTACTGTATATCAAAGCCTCTCCACATTTTTATACTCCACTGTTTTACCCCAAAACTTACCACCACCCAGGCTCCATGCACCTCAGTATCCCATCCATAAACCTGAGTGACAGACTTGGTTATTCTCTCTCTCTCTCTCTCTCTCTCTCTCTCTCTCTCTCTCTCTCACTCTCTCTCTCTCTCTCACTCTCCCGTCTCCCATGTTTAATCTGCAAACTAGTCAGTCCTACCTTCAAAGTTCAACTCCCATCCATCCAGGCCTTTCCACTTCCACAGCCACCCGTGTCTCTCCTCGGGACTACAATGGCGTGCTAACTCTTGGCACCCGCAGTTCTATCTCCCAATCCTTTGCTCAGACGGCGGAGAGAATGACCTCCCTCATGTGTTCACACCCACAGGACGCCCTGCCTGGAACCCTTCACAGTCCTCTCAATGCTCTTAAGTCACTGGTTAAAATTCTTGACATAGCTCACAGAAATACTGAGAGGGCAAGAATCCGAGGAGTGTGGGCATATGGAGATGGATGCTAATAGGTTAATTAGAGAAGCTTTTTCTTAAAGGTTCTGTTAAAACTGAGGAAAGACAGGAGGCATGCTCAGAGACCATATAGGTAGAAGACATGTCATACACATTATAGACAGAATTCAACATACATAAGAACGGGGGACGGGGGGGGGGGGCTGGAGAGATGGCTCAGTGGTTAAGAACACTGCCTGTTCTTCCAGAGGTCCTGAGTTCAATTCCCAGCAACCGCATGGTGGCTCACAACCATCTATAATGTGATCTGATACCCTCTTCTGCAGATAAAGCACTCATATACAATAAATAAATTAATTTAAAAAAAAAGAATCAAGAAAGAAGAAAAGTCCACTTGGACTGCAAATTATAGCATAAGAGTTATTAAATTAACATTAAAACTTGGGATTGGAGCCCTCAAAAACATTAGCTTAAATGAGAAATCAGATTTTTCTTTTTAGCTGAGTTACAGGAGTTAAATGAACCAAGCGGTCATCATAAGTCAAAATACTGGCTAATTAAGAGACAAATGATGCCAAGGCACAGGAACGAAAGTAAGCTAAGTTCTCAACCTGAAATCTTGGAATCATGGCACTAAGATAACTCTGAAGGTGACTTAGGAACAGTCTAGACAATGGTGAGAACATGTAAAACTCAGAATCTCGCAGATCAGCCAAAGGCCACGTGTGTAGGGCAGCAGCATCCATGAGGAAGTGGTGGCGGAAAGCAGCTTCTACGAGCAAACACTCAGTGTGCGCTGATTTAAAAACACAAGGAGATCTTCAACTGGCATAGTTTTAAAGAGAGATGTCAGGATTGCCTACTGGTCATCAGAAGTTTCCTTGGAGGGTAGTGGACAGGAAGAAAAGTCAAGAAGAAGATGATCAAGACTTGATCATATTTTATTTCCTCAATTACTTTAACCTAACCTCTAAGCTACCAATGCCAGTCTACAAGCAAAGAGGTGAAAATTAACATGCTTATTTGTAAACAAACAGAACACAGTTTCTGGAATTCTTACCATATCACATTGCATCCTAAACAGAGTGATTATTTTATATAAATACCACAAAATAAGCAAGATCCACTTTTTTCCCCTTCTCATTTACTATTACTGTGGGTGCGCACAAGATGGAGGTCAGAGAACAATTTTATAAAGTTCATTCTCTCCTCCTCCCTTTCTCTGGGCTCTGGGGAATCGAACTCTGACTAACAAGCTTTGGAACAAGCAATCACCTTTACCCACTGAGCCATCTTGTCAGGCCTTCCTTCTGAGGAGACAGCCTCAACACTACGAATTGAAATGTCTTATCTAACAAAAGAAATCCTTCCAATGAAGACATGGCTCTAACAGCCAGAGGCAAGACCAAGAGGAAAGCCTAGAGCATCACCTGGGTCATCAGGAAGGTGTATCATCAAAGCAGGACAGTGACCAAGGACCAATGTAAACAATTGACACAAGTTAAGGGATTTTCTTCTTTGTCATTTGACAGTCAAAACTGAAGAGAAACCTGGATTCACAATCAGGCCCCATCTCTTCCCCACTTCCTCATCAGTAAGTTATTTTTCTTCTAAAAAAATTGTGTTATTTTTGAAATGGATAAAAATAAAATGGTTAGTACACGCCATTCAAAATCTAAAAGAGCAAGTGAATTTTCCAAGGCTCGTAGAAGTGGGGAGGAAAGTGGTATATTCAAGATTATTATAATAACTGGAGGATTAAATGACTTTTTTCAAAAAAAAGATAAATTTGCTAACTGAGGATGTCAAAACAAATCTGGAAGGAAATGTTATAATAATGACAGACAAGCAGGCTTACGGAGTAGCCACTCAGTGTGTTGTCTTTACCATGAGAATATTAGCCACAAGTCACTGACTCCATACAAGTACCAAAAGATAAAATGTAAATTCCAGGGCACACACCCTTTCTCTTCCAAAATGTGCCTTCTCACAAATTTGAAGCCCCTTACCCCTCCTTCTCCTCGAATGTGAATATCTTTGTGGTGTGAAAATAAGCTTCTTCACATGCATATGGGAGCCAAAGGTTGATACCAAGTGTATGCTTTAGTTGCTCACCGTCTTATTTTATTGGGACCGCGTCTCTCACTGAACCTTGAGCTCACTGATTCAGCTGGGCTGGCTGGCCAATGAGCTCGACTGACCCACCCCTGCCTACCTCCCAGCATTAGGATTACAGGGACACCACCAAAGCCAATGTTATGTGGACGTAGGGCATCCCAACTCCGGGCCCCCTGCTTCTGCAGCAAACACTTCACTCGCCGAGCCATCTCCCTAGATCCTATGTGTACCTCTGAACCCAGCTGCTAAAATGTCAGACTGTGTGGCATTGAAAATCTGAGCAAAGAGACTTCCTTTTATGAATGAAGAAGACTGGGATCTTTGACAAAAATCACAAAGAGATAAAATGTGGGTTGAGTCAAGACAGACTGAGTAAGGAAAAAAAAATCCATTATTCATATTTCCTTAGGAAATTTTCATTTATACTCTGGTGAAAAACATCTGTTAGCCCATTTATGGAAAATCTGATGAGTAATTTATGGTAGACTGCCTCTTCTAAGGAGAAAGGAAAGTAAGGCTTATATTTTGAGAGTCATTATAATAAGATAATGCAAAATAAAGTTCTTTATTAATGGCCCCCAAAGAGAAAGAAAATTAATATTTAACAAAAATAAACTAAGACAACATGAAAAAACCCATTCTCTGACACCTACCTGGTCAGTGACTTGGCCTCTCAACCACTGTGAATAAAATCCACCCCTCAGCAACCAGTTGACTACAAAGTGCAGCATTTGGCAAGCCATGCAGCACCATGATCAACAGTCCCAGAGCCTAACTCCAACTCACCGTGAGAAACAAAAAACTTTCCTGTTTAATTAATTTGGCTGGGTTGCACATACTGGTGACAGCATGCTAACTAAAAAAAAAAAACTGAACTTAGAAAAAGTACAGATGTTAAGAAATCACCCTGCTCGAATCTGACCCTGTATCTATGAGAAAACAAATGGGCAAGTCCAGAGATGGGAGAAGGATGGGCCAGCACCTGCATACTGATTTCTTCCTCTTCACACTCTTTCTTATATTTCCTTGGGAGCGTCTCCACCTCTCGGATGGCATCTATCGTGACTTGCTGAGGAAGCACCTCAAACAGAGACGTTAAATACATAATTATGGATTTCTTGTCAGGGAGCTGCACGGCAACATCTAAAAGCAGAAGAAAGGACAGCTCAGAGGTGGAAAATATGCCAACTGCATGACAGTAAAAAAGTAACTCTGCTTGTACCAAGAAGCAATGCCTCGTTTATAATCTCCATAATACTGTGTCTCAGTAAATTGCTACTTCAGATCACTAAATATGAGACAAGGTGAAGAATTATTCAACCTCCAGTTCTTAAGTCTTCCACAAGCCGGGCATCATGATGCATGCCTCCCATCCCAGCTCTTAGGGCCTGAGGCAAGAGGAGGGTCATGAGCTTGAAGACTTCCTGGGCTACACACTAACTAAGACCATGCCTTCAAGAGAAAAAATTTTTTTAAAAACTGTCTTAAAATGCTCAAAAGCAGGCTACACAAGCTGTCGTGTAAAAAATGACACAGGCTTCATTCACACTCCAAAGGGAGCAGTCAACACTAAAGTTGCAACTAACGTCTTCACACTACACACACACTACACATACATACACACACACACACACACACACACACACACACACACACAAAGCCAACACTGAATCATTTATCTAACAATAGTAGATATTCCTAGAATTTCTCAATCCTGCTTGATAGAAATTAACTATTAACCAGTGAAATAATTAACCCACTGCCTAAAGGATCCTGCACATTGTTAACTACAAAAGAAGGAATGATTTATCTGCCACAAAATGGCCTATGGGAGGTGGGAGACGGACCCAGGAGCTCACTGGCCATCCAGTCTAGCTGACAGAGTCCCTGTCTTAAAAGAAGATGGAAAGTGGTAGAGAAAGACCCTTGACTTCCTCCTCCATTGGCTCACACATACCCACACCACACACATACTACACACATAAAAGGATAAATAAACAGAAATGCAATTATGGCTTATATTTTAAAACTAAGATTCCTTAATTGTCATAATGTACTCTAAAAAAAGAAAAAACAACATAACTTCTCAAGGTTCAAAGCTATAAAGCAGAATCAAGTTCAACAAGTTTTCATATAACAAAATTATAAAGCAGACTCAAGTTCTCAACCTTACCTTCAGGATCTAACAGCTTTTCAATTCCCAAATAAGTATGGGCCTTGCTAAAGGCATGTTCAAGTCTCTCAATTGGGGACATTTTGACCACTCTGTCCCAGCTGAAGAGATCGGGTCTGAAATCATCACACAAATAAAATTCCATGAAGATAAAATATAATGGAAATTATATAAACATCATTTCATTACATTTCAATTTTTTATTTTTTTTAATTTGTAAATGCTATTTTTAATTGATCTTTTATATCTCAAAAGTTTGTAAAATACATAAAATCTGAAAGTAATTAATAGACACGACGATCAGTAAGGCACTCTCAGGTTCTTGGAGCAGTTGCATGTATAGCATTTCCCAGACAGTAAAATATGAGTAGAAGAGACCTATAAATACAGAGAAGACAGGAAAAGAAAATGATAGAGAAACAGTAGGAGAAATAAGTTGAAGCTGAAATGGTAAAAATGAACCTAAACATATGAGTTACCACAATCAATGATATTAATGGACTAAGTTCTAGAACTAGGACAAAAGCCCTGGGCCTGGAGGTGAAACTTGTAATTACAGTGCTCAGGGTGCTTAGACAAGAGGGTCGCAAATTAGAGGATGGCCTCGTCTACATAGCAAGTTTCAGGCCAGCCTGGGCTGCAGAGAGAGACCCTGACTTGGAACCTCAGCACACCAAGAGACTAACATGAGCAGACAGAAACTCCTGCTATTCCAAAAACAAAGGTGCTGAGGGCACAGGTTCCCCTCCACCCATCTTCATGCATGACAACTAGTGTTTCACTTACATCTTGTCTTTCTTCCAGTCTCACAACATGGACAGTCCCACTGGCTTGACAGATCTAAAAGTTGCTCACTTTCTTTGCACTCCATTCTTGTGTCTCAGATGCACCCTGAGATTGCCACGCCCCATCCCCCTTTCTACCACTTCTTCTGTCACTCAGCCACTGAGTGAAAGTGGCTACTAACCGCCCACATGCCCAAAGCCTCTTTCCTCTTACCTACTGTATGTTTCTTTATCATGGCTACCATTTCTATATACTATACAATTTACATTTTTAGGGCCCCTCACGCTTTTTCTGAGACATGGTCTTCAACATGTAGTCCATTCTGGCCTCAAAAAAATCAGAACCCCTGATCTTTCTACTCCCCAAGTTATGGGATCATGTGTGCATCACCATGCCTAGCTACAACTTGAATGTCCATTTGTAAGGAACTGAGGTGTTTGTTTTGTTCCTACTGTATCCCTGTGTCTAGTACAAGAAGCCACTTTACATATATATGTTAAATTGGTGAGCTAATACAGGCAAAAAGGTACTGGGTAAATTCAACAGCTGCTTAACAGTACCAGGAAGTGTTCTCAAGATGACCAAAGAAGAATGGGAGATGATGGGGAGAGAAAGGGTTTTTACCCCAATAACAAGTTCAAATTTTCAAAAAATAAGCTATAGCAAATGTAAGTCTTATGGAAAAATATTAAAAGCATCATCTCTGTTATCAAGAGCAAAACATTTCTCGCATTGTCATTAATTTGAATCAATACTACATAAAGAACCAGATCCAGTGAAGAATAAAAACAAGAGGGGCAGGGGAGAAGGATATCAAATTTTATGTCTAGTCTAAACTTAGTCATGAGTACTTCCTAACCTAATAATCCACCAGCAAAAATTAAAAGAAGAAGGAGGAGGAGGAGGAAGAGGAGGAGGAGGAGAAGGAGAAGAAGGAGATAAAAAACAAAAAAAACCCAAACCTATATTGTACAGAGACAAAGTTATAGAAAAGGAAGTATAGAAAAGTGTACTTCATTTGCATATATCAGACAAGAACATTCAGGGAATTAAATGAGGAAAATTAATAATCCATAACAGCAACTAAACATAATACATTTTGCTTGCCTTTGGCATTTATCTTTGATACATTCAGAACTTACTTGGGAGTGTGGTGTGGCAAGGCACATATTCAGACACGGTTAAGCAATCGTGCTAATCTACAATATCAGCTCAACTGATTATCAGGTCGTTCCATACGAGAGCTTTCCTCAGCTCTTCACACTTCCCGGGAGGGGCATATGAGGGATGGCTCTTGTACATGTAGCACATCTTGTACATCTTGTACATGTAGCCAGTGGTGGCGCTTTCACATGCAGCCTGTCATTAGCCCACTACCTTTACAGTGCTGCGTTCATCCACAGTCGTGATTTCTTGTTAGAAAGTTATTTCACAGCAGTTATTCTTCTGGGATACAATGGCTATTTTTTAAATTATATTCTTAGATACAAATTAGAATCTTGTTTGTGAGATCTCATAAGGAAATTGTGTAGCTCTTCCTAACGGTGGATAACACAATAAACAGAGAGTTCCTTCTGCTATAAGAACAAAAGCTACACATAAGTCTTTGTGTATATTACTGGTCAGGGCTGAAGGAGTGGGAATAACTATGTCAATTATCTTACTTTTTAAATGTATTAATGTGGAGGAGAAACCATGGGCTTTGCACTGTAGCACTGAAGCCGTAAAGCAATGCCCAATGGTCGAGCTCATATTCCAGCGCTTTCCTTAAAGCTTTACAGAACATGGAGCAATAAGCGCAGCAGAGGCAGAGGAAGGGACTACAGGGACGAGAAGAAAGACACAGAGGAGCACAGATTTGCAGGCTGAAGGGCCTCTCACTTGTGCCGGTGGAGCACAGCATTGAAGGCAAGTCCGTCAGCCCAGCTGGTGGTGAAGTTGAGGACGTTGACTTGGCTGTAGGGTCTGGTGGTCTGCCGCACCCAGCTCAACAGAATCTTCTCGCTGTTTGTCTGCTGCAGGTCTGACATGATATCTTTCATGACATCTTTCACCTGTGGGTATGGGGGGAGGGGAGAGGCGGAATCACATCTGCTTATAATGTAACATTTACTTCATTGAAGATCTTGGATAAGAAATATTAGATCAACCAAATATTATGGAGCATATAATTGGCATTCATTGTATTTCTGAGTTCTATTTTAAATTCTGAAAGACAAATTTTAATTGACTTTTAGGGTAGTAGGATTTTCCATACATCACCTCAGTCCTATGAGCTAAATAATACTTGCACTCTTTAATTACAGTGAGCATTCCTTTTATTGCTATGAAAAGGTCACAATTTAAAACGTTTTATTTGCAAGAGCTTTTTTTCATAATAAGTAAATGCAAATTTTAGTTTCCACAAAAACGAGAACAGAAATTGTTAGACTGACTATAAAAACAATGAATTAAGTAATTTTTCTAATAGTGCTAACAATCATACTTAAGAATTAACTTTTTGTTATCATCCTAAAGTAATGTATAATCATATACATAGGAAGGCCTCAAAAAATGATAGAAACATATCAAAAGGACCACTAGTCAAAAGAAGGAATCAGAAGGAGCCAAATTTAAGACAACTGCCACATCAGGATGAACAATATTAATAAAAGATAATAAACATATATAAAAGTCCATAATCCATCCATTGATGAACAGGTGAGTGGGATAGATGGATGGGATGGAATAGACGGATGGATGGATAGATTGATGGATGGATGGGATGGGATGGATGGAGGGAGGGAGGGAGGGATGAGTGGGATGGATGGATGGGTAGATGGATGGGTAGATGGATGGGATGGGATAATGGATGGGTAGATGGATGGATGGATGGATGGACTGATCAAAAAAGATTCTTTGTTATAAATAGAGAGCTAGCTAATAAATGTAGAAAGAACAATGAAATCAGAAATTTACTATTTGCTGGGAATAATAATAATAATAATAATAATAATAATAATAATAATAATAATAAAAAACGAGTAAAACAAATGAAGAAAGTTGAGCATGGAACAGAGCATTTATACTGTCGTTAAGTATATCCCAACTACTTAAATAACAAGGACCAGTTACTTTACAGTGGAGAAAAACTTGAGAACTATTCCCTTAACCTACGTAAACATGGCTAGAGAAAAAGCTAGTGGGCAGCACATGCCCCTCACACCTTGACTGAGAAAACTCACTTCCCCTGCAACAACTTTACCAAATGAGCAACCTGACGCTATCCCACTGGTCAATGGCCACTCCCTGCAACATCCTGTTCTACAAAGTCACAGTTCAGTGTTCTTCAAAAGCATCAACGCTGTGAAATGGAAGAAAGACTCAGAAAGTGTCCCAGGTGAAAGAGATGCAGGACAGAAAAGCAATGAGCATCACTCATGGTCTTGAACTACTGTTCACCTGCTTTATTGTCCTGTCTCTCCTCCTTCTACACCATTGCTACTGGAAGACTGAGCCTAGGACCTATGCATGCTGTTAAGCATCACTGAGCCACACTCCCCAGCAGTGTATACTGAGGCAGTTAGCCAAACCTCCATGAACTGCTAAAAACTGCGTTATCTCAAAATCATCTTCCTGGCTTTAATAAGTGTATATCATTTTGGTGGTTAATAATTGTGATAATACAGCAACAAGTGGTAATATTATACATTTTATATTTTTATTCTAATGGCATTGTGGCCATATACCAGAGCTAATTGTTTTTTAATAAAAAGACTGTGTTTTTAGGCAAAAGCTTGGAAAGTGTACTTTGATAGTTTACAAAGGAAAGGGCATGCAAAATATTCAGACAAGAAGCCAGAGTGAGCTAAGGAAACACAGGCAACTGCTAATAGTTGGGGAATCTGGATGAATTCCTGGACTATTCCTACAACCTCTTGTAAGTGGGAAAGTAAGGCAATTTTCTAAATTAAATGTGAGACACTTTTTTCTCCTCCGTCAAAAGTCTGCATCAGGCTGCCAACACTGTCCACTGGCAATTGCTGTAAACTACACTGTACTGTCTGGAGATTCATACGCTAAAGCCGTTATCACCTGCATCTAAAAATGGGCCCTATTTGAAGGTAGGATCGCTGTACACGGAACTACTTAAGATGAGGTCATACTGGAAGAGGGTGGCCTTCAAACACAGTATGCCTGGTGTCCTTATCAAAAAACAAACGGAAATCTGGACACAGATACAGAGAAAGGGTGTGTGTCATGAAGACCACCGCTAAACTTCCGTTAGCCAATACACCCCATTCTGCAGCAAACTGGCAGCTAAGAGGAGCCAATGACAAGACTCCCTAGGAGCTCCTGGGAAGAATCAGCTTATGCTGGTGCTTGGATCGTGGACTTGCAGACATCAGAACTTTCAGACAATAAACACCTCCTGTTCCAGCCAAGCAGTTTGTGGAACTTTGATTTGACAGCTATAGAAACTGAATAGGGAAACAGTATATTTTCACGGTCTATTGCAAGGTGATTGGGAGTCTCCCCACCTGCCAGTGCAGAATGATGCTCCATAGTAATCCCAAAGTCAGCTTGTGATTCCCATCCACGATGTCAGTGCCCCCGATATTCACCAGTTCCACCTGTCAGAGCAAAATAGCAAAAGCAACAGGGATACTCTTATGACAGTGTCTGTACGGACCTCCAGACTTTCAACTTAGTACATTTATACAGCAAATGAGGACAGAAATTTCGCTTTAGGAATTAGATCAACACAAAACTCAAAAACGTATTATTTATTCTGCAGATCAATGAGAGCATCAGAAAAGGCACATGACGTATCCGCCACTCACAGAACAAGTTCAAAACTTCCACCATGAGGAAAGATGTCCAAGCATTAGCTAACGTCTATACATATGGCAACCAGAAGGCTTCCCAGGAGCAGAGATTCCCCAAATTTTGCTTACATTGTTCTGATGTAAAACCTGCAGCACTCGGTTGACGTTATTTAAGGCATGCACCCTTGTGGAACCACGTTCCTTTGGCTGGAAAAATAAAACAAACAAACAAACAAAAAACGTCAAGTAAGATCCCACATCCCTTCATATGCTGGCAAACTTTAAGACAGAAACGTAAGCAGATCAGCGGGTCAGCATCCAGGTCACCAGCCTGGGTACCACAGGATGCAAATTCACCAAGAACATCTTGAAATCCTGGCTCACTTACCTGTGTGCCCAGTGAAATCACTGAGGAAGCATCCAAAAAGGCATGGCAGTTTCATATCCCATGTGAGACAGTGTGACTAAAAGGACTTAGGACATGATGACGATTTGGCATTTTCTAACAGGCAGAATCAATTTGAGAATCAATTCTGTCAGAAAAAGCTCCTTCTATCTGAACTTCTCTGCAGGCAGAAAAGTAGCAGAGAAGTTGTGCCTGCTTTCTCTTGCCCGGGTAGGAACAACAGAGCCAAGAGTCATTGTCCCAAACTCCAGGTCACATGACAAGAGTCCCCACCTAGGACAGGGCATGACAAGCCAGGCAGCTTCCTTCTACCTCACCAGCCAGGGAAATCTCACGAGAGGTATCAGCTTTCTGAAGGTGCCCAACCAGGAAGGCAGACAGAGGGTGCAATGCTAAGGCTGCAGCAAGGGGGCCGATCTCATATGCCACAGAGCATCTCTCTATGACTTTATATAAACACTGTCACTAGTGTAAAAGGCTGAAGCCATAAATGACATCTTCACAAGTATAATTAATGTCCACAGGAGGACAGAGAGCCTTACACATAAAGTAAGAGAGTTGGGTGTAATGAAAGAATAAATTAAATATGAGAAAAAGAAACATGGAAATAATGTTGGAACTCTGAATAGAAATAGTAAAGTTTAAACAACTATTTCTTGCTTACTAAATAACATTTAAATGTGACTGTCTCTGCATTCTCTGCATTCAAACCATTATCTCCTTTATATTAATTCTTTTTTTAAATCACTAATACAGGCAGTCTCAGGGCAATAAACATTTGAGGTAATGTTATATGTAATGAAAATAGAGCCCTCAAGGAAACCAGCTATGTACTCTACTCTACCCAGGCATCAGTTAAAACATTGTGTATGAAGTGTTCTTTCAGTTTGCCTTCAAATCTCAGTAATGACCAGGGATGCTCCACCAGCCTAATTCTCAAAGATGTCCTCTCTTACAGGCTAGGGACATAGCTCAGGTGCTAGCGTGCTTGCCAAGCATGCATGGAGCCCCTGGTTCGAAGCTCAGCACCGCCCAACCCGGTGTGGTGGCACACTCATGCAATCCCAGTACTTTTGGGAGGACAGGTGGAAGGATGAGGGGTTCAAGGTCATCCTCAGCTGCACAGCTAGTCTGAGACCAGCCTAAGGTAAGGAAGACCCTGCCTAAGAAAAACAGTCATAAGTGTCCTCTCACCAGTGATGTTCCTGTGAGGCCTTCTAGAAGATCCAAGAGCTTTCTCCCGTCTTTGAGGTCTGAGAACATATCATTGATGGGTGGTTTCCCACTCTGCAGAAAAGAAGGAAAATAAGAGTGACCTAAGGATCCAAAATTCCATATTGGGGCTCATGAGGTGGCCCAACGGGTAAATACACTTACGTCTGGTCATGATGACCCGGTTCAATCCCCAGGACATGCACAGTGGAAAGAAAGAGTGCCCACAAGCTCTCTTTCCACCTCCACGGGTGCGCCACACCATGAGTGTGAGTATACATGCCAATAAATATATAAATTAAAAACAGAAAAACTATATGTGCTTAGCATTTAAAGTACTCCTAGCTGTGTCTAATCCTAGTCTGGACGGACAAAGCTTACAAAACTCCTAAGACAGACAAGTAGCATTAGCTGGCCCTGATAAACACACAAGAAACCCCTAGCACATTCCGTCAGTTCAAATATCTGTCTTGCCTTCCTGTGGCGGATGAGGGTTTGAAAACCAGGCGATTCCTGTTCAGAAAACCAAGAGCCTCAATGTCAAACTGAGCTTGACCAAGAACTACTTAATGAGACCAGCCAGTTACCTAACCTCCCTGAAGCCACCAGGCAGTTTAAATACCAAAAACTATAATGCTATGTGAGAATGTGCTAAAAATCATAAAGCATGATAGAATAAATCTATAATGGTCTTCTATCACGTTGCTTCTTCATATAAAATACACAGCTAAAAGTCCTTCCTGCTGGTCATTGATATTTCACAGTCAAGAAATATCTTTTACTTCTCACTTTTAAAAAATACACTTTCCATATGAAACAAGACTCTAAATATGAGATTAAAAAAAGATGGGAACCTGACGCTCTGCATTTCCTGTTTCCCCTGCCTACTGACTCCTTACTCAATTTTCAGTAACTATCGGGTACAACCAATTAAGGATTCTTAACATGTGTCTTAAAAGTTCATAGGCTCTAAGAGGGAAAGTGTGACCCACTGAGGAAACAGCGAAGAAGAAGCTGGGCCCTGTCTCTGAAATCCCACTGACCCTCCACGCTGCCACCATGAGGAGGACACAGAGATTATCTCTACAGTTACAGTAACAAGCAGATTAGCAGAACACGGAAGCCACCTTCTAGAAAGACGGCTTCAGGCTGAAGACTGAAGCAAAGGGCTGACAAGCCTGTCTTCAAGGCTCGCCTCCTTACCCGACTCTCACCTCCCACAGGACAGACAGTTCCACCACCACAGAAATCAAATTGTCTCTTGGGTCTTATGCAACAATGACACAAAGATATCAAGTAAAGTCCATGAAACAGGATGTGTTATCCAAGCAGCCTCCACCATTTAACACCCACTTTCCAAAGTACAAACAAAATAATATGGGAAAGCTTATTATAAAGTGACACAGATGCAAGTGTTTCTTCATTTCAAAAATAATTATGGATGTCTATTGATGGCACTTTACGCAAACAGGTTGTGCTATATACTAGCCACAAACTTTAGCCATGTGATCTGGTTTTTACACACTAACTTGTTTGTTAAGAACTCAAATGGTTAATCCATTACTACTATCAGTCATAGCACAAGCAAAACCTTCATGTTTTCTCCTGTTATAAAAAGTACTGTTGAGGCTGGTGAGGTGGCTCAGAAGTTAAGAGGTGACCTGTTCCCAGCAGCTCCATGGTGACTCCGAGCCATCCACAACTCCAGTTCCAGGGACTCCACACTGCCCTCTTCTGGCCTCTTCGAGCAGTAGGCACACACATGGTGTACATACTTTCATGCAGGCAAAACATTCAGACACATAAAATAAAAATACATCTTTGTTTAAAGAACCATAAAATTTCAACATGATCCGAAGGGACTTATGGGAGTTCTTCTCAGTCCCAAACTCACAGAAATAATGGGAGCCTATGAGATGAGTTCCTGTGGGAACCCTTCCTAGTCAAAGACAATTCACATAGGATACAAGAGAAATCTGTGTGGAAATAACACAGAAGCAATGAAGGCTCATTGCAAACTAAGATTTCTAAAAGGTGTCATTAATGGTACACTCTTTTTCCCTCGAGTTCAGATAGTTCATTTGCATTTTAGGAAACAAATTTAAAAAGATGAAGACACAGTTCTCTCCCTGTCTCAAAGTCAATCATTCATGCAAGGCTGAGCAAAGGCCCTTTCCTTTAAATACAGGCACATAGTAACAGCAGGTCTATTTCTTTCTTCTGTTTCCCAACTTCAGATGAACACTGATGACAAACCATATGGAATATGTCTAGAACATATGCCCTTTTCCTGATCTTCCCACACGCCATAAGCAGTGAGGACAATAGTGGTATACACTGAGATTCAGTGCTCTAAGAAGGAGCCCTAATTCCCTGCAGGATGGCAGCTGAGGAAGGTGATAGGGCTCCCCCTGGACAGAGTGAAAGAAGGTGCCTGGATGTCTCTCATAGGGGACGCATCAAAATATGTGGTTTTAAACTTACGCACAATGTCCTTAATTAAAATGTGATTCTGCAGTGGGGCTGGGCCTGGTTGAGAAAGTGCAGGTGAGCTGCTCTGCCGGGAGCTGGCTCTGCCATTTGCCAACTCTTCTGCCTTCAGGTTGTGGGGGTAATCACCTCCCAGTCACCTCCTCCTGGCCACCTGAGGTAGTGGGGGAGGGGAAGAGCTGACCCTGAGGCCATGGAGCTGGAGAGCTATCCCTGCCCCTCAACCAGCTGTAGCACTCAGGAGAGCAGGCCCTGCACCTCATCTGGGCAACACAGTGGAGCTGGCCCTGAAGGAGAAGGAATGGGTGAGCCAGTTCTGAGAGTGTGAGAACACAACTGACCCAGCCCCTCAAGGCTGCAGCATTTGGGACAGTGGGCCCTGTACTTTGACTAGGCAGCAAATGGAGCTGGCTCTGGAGGCTGGTGAGCCTGCTTTGAAGATATGAGAAATGAGCCTGCCTGCCACAGATGGTGACACTGGTGACCTAGCCAAAGCAGTTTTGGAGAGCTCATACTGTTGGTGCTAAGAGAAAGCCAACATGCTGATCAGCTCAGCTACCACCGAGACCCAGATCCAGGGCTCTGAGTTGGCCCACCCTAAAGCCTGTATCATCTGCAAATGGTTGAAATGAGTGAAAGGGCCAGTCCTGCTCTTCAAAAGCTGCAGGATCTCCATGACACAGGGCACCAACAGGATAACCAGGAGGAATCTTGGTGAGGGCCCAATATTGGTGGTGTCACAGAAGCCAGAGACCACAAACCAGACCAATGACTCATTGCAATGAACACTTGCAAGTAAAGATGTGTGGACAGAGGGACATATTATGGGACACACTGTGACATGTTTCAGCTCCCACGGTAAGATGTTTCCTATGCTTTGCTTTTTGTTGTTGATCTTGTTGTGTCTGTGTGCTTTTTACTTGGGGGGGCGGGTGAGGTTACAAGGATGAAGGGTGGATAAAGGGAACAAGGAGATGAGTGGAAATTCTGTATGTGATGTAAAAGTCACAGAGAATCAAAAGAAGTTGGGGGTTTTGTTTTTTAATGTGCTGCTGTGCTGTGCTGTGCTGTGCTGTGCTGAGCTGAGCTGCTGGGCCCCTGGATCCAGTTCTCCAACACCAGCACCCTTCCCCCAAGGACAGAAAAGTATTCTGTCAGCACGTCATCAATCAAACAGTACTGGTCTCCATGCATTCCTATAATTATAATGATGAAGAATATTAAAATACTCCAGCTGACACTAGCTCATCACTGTCCTCTAAGCCCAGGTGTTGCTGTTCACTTGCTCTTCTCTGTGGAGTCTACTACTCCACTGCCTTTTGGGAGGTGTTAATGAGCTTCTTTGAGCATTATAGCATACAAAAGGCAGGTTCCTTTTTTTTTTTTTTCTTTTTTTCCCCTTTCAGTTTTTTTGTGGTGGTTTTTGTTTTGTTTTGTTTTGAAAACAGGCTTTATTCTACAGCCTTGGCCAGCCTAGAACTCACACTGTGGACTAGGCAGGTTCTTAGTAAAAGTGTCTTTGGGAAGTTTAAAGATATTTGATTCATTGAAAAAGGATCTGTTGGGAGAGGTAGGAACTCTACACCTGTCTGTATATATCTCTAGCAATAAAACCTAGACTGAAAAGCACTGCGGGGGGGGGGGGGGGGGGCGCACAGCATACACCTACAATCCCAGCATTCACAAGCCTGAATCAGGAGAATTACAAGTTTGAGGTCTACATAGAAAGTTCAAAAACAACCTAAGCAAGAGCCTTTTCCAGAAGCCAAGAGCTAGAGATGTAGTTTACTGATAGGAAGTTCGCCTGGCAGGGATCATGCTCAGGATTCAATTCCCAGCACAACAAGAAAAGAAAATTCACACACACACACACCATGCACAGGACTGTCACTACAAAAAAACTAAACATCCCGGACAAATGCAACTTTCAAATGTTCCATATAAATATGGAAAAGACTAGCTATGCCCAGGAGCACATGTTCCCTCCAGACGTGGAAAGTAACAGTACCTGATGTGTAAGCAGGGTCTGTACTCTACGCTTGGGGCCGGAACATTTCTTATACAAAGAACAAGTCAGTATAAACTTTAGACTGTGCTGGCTGAGTTGTCTCTGTTGAAACCACTCAACCCTATTATAATGTGAAAAACAGTCACTAAACATGCAGGAATGAGCAGGCCAGCTGGAATAACAACTTTGTTCTAATTTCATGGAGACTGAAATCCAAATTTTATATAACTTCCGTAATTACAAAATAGTATTTTGCTCCCTGGTAACCCTCTGAAAATGATTTTAACTGGAAGACCAGACGAAAGCACGCAGTAGGTTAGTGAAGTGTTCTAAGACAACAGCCAGCACCTACTGTGTGCACAGGTAAGGTCTGAGAGTCATACGGGTTCATATTCACGACTTATGTGTACTCTTTCTCCAAAACAGCGTTCTAAAGTGAACAGTTTCAACATCCCCATGTTGTAAGTGAAGAAACTGAGAAACAAAGGTAGGGTAACAGTGAGAGACAGATCCAGGACCCCATCTTTAAAGCCCTGGCTCCAAATCCATGTTCTCAGCGTTTGAGCTAACTCACATTACAGGGCACACACCTGTGACAAGTAGGGGAGCAGGTGCTTAGCTGCAGGGATGGCAGAGAGGTCGCTGTAGCTGGAGATGGTATACACGGGCAGACATGAACCTCTCGGAGCAGCACGACACTGTACTGAAATAAGACACCCATTTCCCAGCATTCCACTGTACAGCACTTCTGATGTTTTTGTGTGTGTGTGTGTTGTGGGCTATAAACATCGGCTCTGGGAAAAAGTCTAGAAATGTCAAAAGTCATCTTTTAATAAAAATAAAAACTGATTCCTCTTGACCATTAACCTCACATTTAAATCTGTGCAAAGGCTGAATTGCAGCAACTTCTTTGGAAGAGAAAGTACAGTTTTAATAATTTAGTTGCACAAATATTTGGTGGATATCTCCTTTGTATCTTAGCGCTGGTGAAAAGCTGAGTTCATGTCACCCTCCCTACTCATAAGAGGTCACTTTCCTTGCTTCTCAAAACAAAAACGGTGCAGATGAACAATCTTGAACTTGAAGGAAACATAAAGCTTGAGTCCCATTTTTCTTTTAATAATCCTTTTTTTTTTTTTAATGTGTATGGGTGTCTTGCCTTTATGTGGGCTGTGAACCACATTCATGTAGTACCCATGGAGGCCAAAAGAGGGCGTGTGATCTCCCGGAATTGGGTTTGAGCTGGGAACCAAACCTGAGTGCTCTGAAGAGGAGCCAGTATTCTTAACCACCAAGCCATCTCTCAGCCTCTCATTTTTCTTTCAAAGACAAGTAACAGCAACACAATGACAGATGCTATGGTACTGGAGTAACCAATATGGACTGCCCACCCCCCCACCCCCCCCCACCCCCCCCCACCCCCCCCACCCCCCCCCCCACCCCCGCTCCCATCTCTTTTCCGCCAGCACTTCTTTGGGCAGTGTCAATACCAGGCCCACTATTTTGGCAAAAGGAACGCAACATCAGTACTAGTTCCTGGGATATGACTCCAGTGAGATTTAAAGTGTCTGAGCAAAGAAGCAAAGCAACCATTGTGAAGCCAGAGAGGTGGGGGCAGGTGCAGGGAGCAGGCTTCACACGTGTGAGACATAACGAAGTGAGCATGTCTGATAGGCATCCATCACGCAGGGAGAGTCAGCGGGGGCTCCAGGCTCTGCGCCAGCCCAGCATGGCCTGCGCAGGAATTAAGACACACTGTTTGGCAGAACTTCCTGTTTACAAGACCAGTTGGAAATCTGAATTGCCCTGTGCAGCCTCCTGATACTGTACTTGTAGTTTTCTAGAACATCACACAAGGCAAAAGAGTTTTTCTGGGTTTTTTTTTTTTTCCATGTTTGTTTGGTTTTTGAGACAGGGTTTCTGGTTTCTCTGTGTGACTTTGGCTATCCTGGACTCGCTTTGTAGACCAGGATGGCCTGAAACTGTTGTCGATCCGCCTGCCTCTGTCTCCTGAGTGCTTGAATTAAAGGTGTACGCCACCACGCCCAGCTAGGCAAATGAGTCTTATCAACAGGCAAACCAAGTCACAAGGCGAATCACCAAGCAGAGCAGGGCCACATCCAGATGAAATATAGGATTAGTCAACAGTGAGGCTCTTAAGGAATTGTGAGGTCTGTGACCAGAACACAAGCATACATACACACACACACACACACACACACATACGTATGCATGCACACATGCACACACACACACACACGTGTATGCATGAAAATGTAACTTTTTAAAATGTCATATGGGGACAGCTGAAAGCTCAAATGCCTGTACCCAAAATCATGTTCAGCCAAGACCAAGCCTGAATTCAGTCCCCAGGATCCATACAGTCAAAGGAAAAGAACTGATTCCACACATTGTCTTCCCATATCCACATATGCAATGTCATGTGAGCACACAGACAGACAGACACACACACAGAGACACATAGACAGACAGACAGACACAGACACAGACACACACACAGAGACACATAGACAGACAGACAGACACAGACACAGACACACACACACAAAATAAAACAAAACCTAAATATTTAATTAAAAAAAAATTAGAATTCAGGCAAGAAGCAAGACAGACAGATGGAAGGAAGGAAGGAAGGAAGGAAGGAAGGAAGGAAGGAAGGAAGGGAAGGCTTACAAAAGCACTACCAGCATGTCCCAACGATGGGACCAAGAGTGTGAAGTGCATTTTATTGTTTGTTTTTTCTCATTGGTACTGGGGAATCAATAAAAACTGAACTTTATTTTTAAGAAGAGTATGTACAGCTCTTAAAATAATTAGCTACTATGGGCTACTATGAAATGAGTGAGTAGTAGACCCAGTGGGAATAGTTCGGCTCATGGAAGCCTGCAGTGGCTGTCACAGTATTCAGGAGGAGATGACCCACCTACGCGGGGAAGGCACTCCCACTGCTTTGACCACACACTCTGCGGCATCCTCTTTTCCGGCTCCTATTTTTATAACTACTGACTTCCAAGAGTCAAGGAGCAGAGAACAGCAGGACACACATCCGTGCCCCACGGCAAACAAGGCAACTGCGTGTGAGCAGCAAGTCACACTGGAAGCCAGGGTACGTGCATCACACTCAAGTCCACGTACATTTCAAGTCTGGAATCGGCACCTACGAGAATTGATCTTTAAGGAGGAGAAGAGCAGAAACGTGCATAGCGCTCTGCATTTTCAAGTTTGCATGGTCTTCCCCCAATCGCACTGACGACAGAGCTTCTATAATTTGGAGGCTCACGGCTCTGCCAGAGGAGCAGCCCTGAGTGTGGGCCAAAGAAAATGCAGGCTGAAAGTCAGGACAAATTTCCTAACAGCTTTGCTACCCTCCCTTGGGAGAGGCCACATGCAAATCAGACTCTAGAAGTTAGAGCGTCTAAAACACTGTGTTTTACACCCCATGCCACGGTCTAACGAGGGCTTATTTCTGTTTGGAAATAAGTAGCAGAGGGTAGCAATTTCACATTTTTCCCATCAATGCACCAAGACTTCAGGACAATACAAGACAGGTAATAATGATCGAGGGTGTTTAATGGATAAAAGAATAAAACACAGTTACTTTTAAAACTGCCTCCCTGTTTGACTGAGGTCATAAATAAATGAATGTACACTCAGGGCCAAGTGTTTCTTAACCCTTTAAGCAACCACTTTCTCCTTTGCTCTTCACCTCACCTCTTTGAAACCCCATACCATGACTTATGGCAGTGTGGGTTGCCTTTCAGAACCCCCAGGCTCTGAAGCATTGTGGACCCAATAACATATTAACAAGGATTTTAGATAGATAGACAGATAGATACATAAATAGATAGGTAATAGGCGGACACCTGCTTGTAAAGATATGCCAACATAAAACACACAGATTGTATACATGTAAATGTCCTCTAGTGAGTGATATTTTTAGCCTCTGTGTAGCCATACACAGTTATTAGTAAAAGATAGTTTTAGACCTATATCATTCAATATGACCACACCTTTTATCTTATATCAAGAAAACAAATGAACAAACTTTAAGCTTTAAGTCTGTTTCATTTGTTGTGAACTAAGTAGTTGGGGTTATGATGAAGAATTCTAGTGAGGGATGGAGAGATGCTCTTCCAGAGATCCAGAGTTCAATTTCCAGCACCCACATGGTTCCTGGGGCCTCTGTAAGAACAGCCAGTACTCTTAACTGCCAAGCCATCTGTCCAGCCTCTTGTTTCCATTTTTAATAAATAAATACAGTAAAAAAAATCCCAATCTTTTATATCTATTTTCATGGCATAACACAACTTAAGGTATTTTGCACTCAAATTATTATTCCTCTCTTTCCAATACAACTGTCTTTCACTGTTTTCAATTTTTTTTTCCGAGACAGGGTTTCTCTGTGTAGCCTTCGCTGTCCTGGACTCACTCTGTAGACCAGGCTGGCCTCGAACTCACAATGATCCGCCTGCCTCTGCCTCCCAAGTGCTGGGATTAAAGGCGTGCGCCACCACGCCCGGCTCACTGTTTTCTAAACATATGGTTTTAGACATATTAAATATATGTCTGTGTTACTGTCGCTCATTTATTTAGTAAACCAAAACTACTCAGTGGGTAGTTAGTAAGTGTTAAAACCTGTGCAGATTGAAAAAATAATTCCCCAGGCTGGGCATGGCAGTGTGTGCCTTTAGTCCCTGCACTTGGGAGACAGACTCAGGTGGATCTTATCTTAGCAAGCTACATAGTGAGACTGTTACCCTGCTCCACCCCTCAAAAAAAGGAGGAAAGGAAAGAAGGAAAGAAAAAACAGAAGAAAGGGAAAGGAAAAGCTTCCTTTATGGAGCTTAGCACTATCTGGAGGTGGACATTTACAACTATTTGAATTATAGCTACATTAAAAGTATAACACTCTGATGACCTCCCCTTGGTGGAGAGGCCTGGTGGCACTCAAAGAAAGAATAGGCAGGCTACCAAGATGAGACTTGATAGCCTGTGACCATAAAGTGGGGGAGGAGATCCCCCTCAGTCATGGACTTAGGGAAGGGGAATAGGGTGGGTGTGAGAGGGAGGGAGAAAAGGGAGGATACAAGTGATGGGATAACAATTGAGTTGTAATCTGAATAAATTAATTACTAAAAAATAAACAAGCACAAAAAAAAGGTTTAACACTTTGAGTGTACAAAATATATCTGCTTACATCTGTAAGCTCAAGAAAAGTCTCCATCACTAAATGACATTTCAACTCAGACAAGGAGGGCTAGAGTAGAAGAAGATGGAGAAGCAAGCAACCCCAATTTTAAAAAGAAATGCAATTAAGAATGGGTGGACCATTGAATGCCTTAGAAAAGAAAACTGAGGCAACCAGACTTCTGGGATCACACCAACTAACCCATCAAAACTAGAAAGGAGGAGATGAAAGGGAAAACAGCTCACAGATGGTTTCTGTGCTGCACAGTTTCAAAGACAATGTTCCAAAAGATGCAATGGTAACTCTCCAGCGAAATATAGCACTAGCCTGGGTTAAAGACATCACTAAGACATTATTCACTGGAAGAACACATACACACACAGAGTGCTATTGTCAGTTCAAAGGAGAATTCAAAGGCAAAAGGGGAATGCTCCATGGCTAATACTTTCCAGCACACTTTCATCTCCATGGATGAGAATAACTTGGCTCATCTATTTTCGATAATTTGTAGAGCTGTAAAGCAGATAACAAATAACAAAATGAGGGGCTGAGGATGGCACTAAGTTGATAAGGTGCTTGCCTACCATATATGAAGATTTAGGTCCAAACCCCAGCACCTCACAGACGAGGTGCAATAGCATACGTGCTGAAGTTCAAGGCCATCTTCAGCTACATAGCAAGTTTGAGGCCGGCCTGAGATACAGGAGACCTTGTCTCAAAATAATAATAATAATTAATAATAATAATAAATAGTGATGATAATAATAACAGGAGAGAAGGAGGAGGAGGGTGGAGAGGAGGAGGAGAAACTAAGTTAACAACTAATGGAAGGTAGAGTTAGTACAGATGGCTGGGCCGAACAAGGTACCCACCAATATTTTTCCCATTTTTAGAACTTTGACAAGTCTTTTTAATATACATAATAGTAACTTAGAAAAAGAAGGTATCTGTGAAGATAGAGAGTGAACAAATACTGGATGCATACAGGTATTAGAACTAAAAAGATGATTTCTGATTGATACTCCAGACAGGGAGGGAGCCAGGAATGAAATGTAGAACCGGATGTCTGTTTTAAATTCCTAAATGGCAGAAGTTGCCTTTGGTGTCTATGTGGATTTCCCATGATGGCATCGCATAGTGAGGAGAGCCAGAAGACACACACAGTAATTATATTTCAGAGTTCAACAAAATATATGTCAAGGGGTCTAGTCAGAAAAGAATAGTAATATTTTCTTCAACACCCTTGTGTACATAGAAGATGGATGGATGGATGGATGGATGGACGGACAGATGGACTAGCCTCAGGGTTTACCAATGAGGCTACACTGAAATAGGAATGCAATCCTTCCCAGCCCAGGGAGAGTTCAGCTATCTGGAATTCCCCCTCCTTATATTCACATCCTCATCAAGTTGTAGATAAATTCCTTCTAGGCTTTGATTTCTTTGCTGGAAACAATTTGACAAAGGAAGTTTTCGATGTTTTGATCTTTTCCAAAACAAGACTTTACTGCCTCTGTGCGAGCACAAAGCCAGCAAGCTAAGCGCTGCCCAGAAACTTCAACTTTGCTGGCAGGAACTATGACCATCCCAGGACAAATAAATGGGATTAAAGCCAACTTTGATACTATAAAATAATAACATGGTTCCATGCAGTTAGAGAGATTTCTATGCCTTTTTATTAATGCACACCTGTAAGTACCAACTTCATTAAATAACCTTCTATGGTCCTACCAGAGTCTGTGATATTTGGGTGTCTCAAATTGTCAATGGCTAACAACAACAACAACAACAATAACAACAACAACGTTTCTCTTCCATTATTCTTGCTCAACTCTTTCTATTACCCTGTACTTGTCCCACAGTTCTGTCTCCTGTGCACCATTCTCAACAGTATCACAACAGGAATTCGCCCAGTTTTAAATGTTGCCTCAACCACGGTCTCCCAAGACTGTGAAAATGATCTCTAAAAGTTAATGCTAGGGCAATTCTTTCCATAATCAATGCATAAAGCTGCTGAAAACTGCACTGTTTCACAGGTTCTATCATAGAAAAATGGCCATGGCCTCAGCAATAATCATCCTGGGAAATCCCACCCACAATGAGCTGTCATGAGTCAGCAGGGGAAAGGTCCTCTAGCCACACACTCTGCATCACTAAAAGTGTTGCTGAGAATGTGACAAATGCAGACATAGAACGGTGAGTACCGCCACGTCCATGGGACACGTGCAGATAAGGACTTGTGAATACCACCAAGTCCATGTCAGAGGCTGGTTGCAACTACAGAGTAAAATGAATTAAAATTTACCAAAAAAAAAAAAATCTATCAGTGCTTTAAATCAATCATGAAACTACCAGTCGTGAAGTACCTCTGTTCTGTCCCTCTCTAAATTCACAGAGGCACATACTTAAAACAGTGACTCACTTTATTACATTTTTTATTTATTCACTTATATACTTTGTGTATATGTGTGTGATTTTGTGTGTGTGTGTGGTTGTGTGTGTGGTTGTGTGTGTGTAATATATCATGGAGAGATGAGAGGGGCATGAGTTTGTGGAGGTCAGAGGACAACTGTGAAATTGGTTCTCTCTCTCGACCATATAAAGTCCCAAGGATTGAACTCAAGACATCAGGATTGGCAGAGGGTGTCTTTACACACTAAGCCATATTCCTGGACCCCTAACTACATCCTTCACTCCTCCATCAAAGTCTGTTTTCATATCCTTTACTTTCTCAGAGGCAAGATAAAATAGCTTTCAACAAAAAGCTGTAAAACCGAAGAAGCACTGCAGTCAATAATCAACTGTATGTCTGGAGATGTGAGGTTTGGTTTGGTTTCTTAGGAGATAGGGTCTCATTATAATGCCCAGCCTGACCTCAAACTCCTGGGCCCAAGTGATTCCTCTGCCTCAGCCTCCCAAGAACCATGTGTCACTGCACCTACATGTGAGATGTGGGGTGACTTTTAAACTGTACCACTACTCAAAGTCACCTTAAATCAGTCTCACTTTCCCTCAAAGAAATACCAGTGTCTGTGTCCCTGGATTTTGCAACTTTCTAATATACATTTTCAAACACTATCTTTAATTAAAAGAGCGCTGGCTGCTCTGGCAGAGGACCCAGTTCAGTTCCAAGCACCCATGTTATGCCTCACAGCCATCTGTAACTCTGGTTCTAAGGGAGCTCTGTGTCGCCCCCTTCTGACCTCTGAGGGTGCCAGATGCACACTGGGCACATTCGTACATGTAGGCAACACAGGCAAATAAAATAAACTAATTCTTTCAAAAACAGCTTTTAAACTATTTTAGAGACAACCATAGAAACTTTTCTTATTCACCTTCCTATGGGAGCCTCCCACCATCAATCAACCTAAAGGCTGTTTCCATGTAAGATTTGGTAAGGGGAAGAAAAAAATTCTACCTTCTGTAACGATTGCACATTTGAAACCAATGTGAAAGCTCTCACTCCACCATGCTCCAGCGCAACCATCACCACCACAAAAAAAAAAAAAAAAAAAAAAATACTGAGCACAGTATTGATTATGCTCTGGTAATTAAAAATGCTGAGAAAGAGCAGGCCTTTGAAGGAAGGTGGGAATGGATAATTCAATGATTACCCACATTCACAGGAAGAAAAGCCTATCACTGTCGCACAGGGCAGAAAGGCTGTGAGAGTTTTCACAGTTAACCATGCTAAAAGAACTAATGGAGTTTTGGGGGTTTTTGTTGTTGTTGTTGTTTGGTTTTTTTAGCTACATGGACACAAGTCAGAAGGAGGCACTAACAATGCAATAAAATCCATCAAATTCTCAGTTACCTTTGAAAATCGAGCATTTATCCATTTGGTAAAGGTTTTCTTCTGAACGTCATTGTGTTCATCTGCAGGAGAGAAAGAAAACAAGAAAGGATGAGTGCTTGCACTGCTGATAAGGATGGCAGAAACAACCATCTCCTTCCTGGGGAAGCTTAAGACAGAAGTTTATAATACAGCATAAGGCAAAGGACACATGGCTAATAATGAACCCACAGTAAAGTGAGACTCGGTCACCTCATCCAAGGGACCTGGCTGTGCCCATGAAACCCAGGAGGCTCTCAGCCAGTTACGACATCCAGGTTTGTGTGGTACAACCCAGACCTTACTCACATCACAGCTTTACATGTAACATATTCAGTTCCATTTTAAGTATAATACCAAACATAATAGACAGGCTAACATGTGTGATGGCTAGTTTTAACTGTCAGCGTGGCACAATCTAGAATCATCTGTGAAGAGAGCCTACTTACTCAAGGGTGTATATATACAACAGACTGGCCTGTGGGAATATTATTTTGTCTTTTTTTTTTCCAGAACTGAGGACCGAACCCAGGGCCTTCTGAACTAAATCCCCAACCCCTGGCCTGTGGAAATGTTGGGGGGAGGGGGCAGCGTCTTGACTGTGCTCATTGAAGTGGGAAGAGCTGCACCTCGGGTGACTGGACTCATCCAGCTTAGACTCCCGGATTGTAGAAAATTGGAGACAGCAAGCTGAGCAGTAGGCATGTGTGCATTAATTTTCGCTTTACTCTTGCCTGTGAATCTGTGCAACTGCTTAAAGCTCTTGCCTGAATCTGTATAACAATGTCCTGTAACCTGGGATTGTAAGTCAAGTAAATCCTTTCAGGTAATGAAGTTAGACTAACATGTCCCCGGAGAAAGTTACTCAATAAAAACTTAAAACTCCATAACTATTCCTTCGTCACACAAGTCCTACCCCTTCTAGAACAGGAGTGGAAGATTTCTAGTCAGTTCTCCAAACCATTTTCCTACCTACCCAAAAAGGCCAAGATAAAGTAATAGTAGTTTTAATCTTTAAAGACATTCTATTATGTTTACTTATGTGTATATGTGTGTCTATGTGTGGGTATGTGCATGTGAGTACAAATGCCCAGGGAGTCCAGAAGAGGGCATCAGATCCTCTGAAGCTGGAGTCATAAGAAGTTATAGCTACAATATATGTCCTGGGAACTGAACTCCAGACTTCTATAAGAACAGTATGTATTCTTAACCACTCCAGGCCCCTAGGAAAACTTTTTTTTTTAACAAGAGAAATCAGAATTTAAAACATGATCAACTTTGGTTTTAACTACAAATTCATTGTGCAAGACACAACAAACCTCAAACAGCTAAAGAACCCCAAACTTCCTGAAAATGAGCTGAGTGAATGGTACAACAGCAGCAGCAAAAGCAAAGTGCTTTAGGGCTAAACATGCCATGTGCCTGCCCACTTCTTACATGATTTCGAGTCAAGTATCATTTAGTGTCATTTAGCCTCAAAATCCTTGCCTATAGGATAGAAATAAATACTAGCGATATTGTAAGGGGTTTCCGGGGACAAGGGAAATTTTTCTATAAAGATTTGGTATGGTGGTTTACATGAGAATGGCTCCCACAGGCTCATATATTTGAATACTTGGCTTCCCATTGGTGGAACAGTTTGGGAAGGATTAGGAGGTGTGGCCTTGTTAGAGGAGGTGTATATCTGGGAACAGAATTTGAGACTTCTAAAGCGTCTGCCATTATCAGTTCTCTCTCTCTCTCTCTCTCTCTCTCTCTCTCTCTCTCTCTCTCTCTCTCTCTCTCTCTTTCTCTTTTTCTCTCCTTTCAGTTAGTAGATTGGCATGTAACCTCTTAGTGCAGCCAGCACCATGCCTGCCTGCTGCCATGGTTCCTGCCATGGTGGTCATGGATTCTAACCTTCTGGAACTGTGAGTCCAAAATGAAATGCCTTATTTTGAAAATTGCTTTGGTCACAGTGTTTTGTCATGGCAATAGAAAAAGTAGCTACTAAGACAGAAGGAGAACTTATCATTAAAAGGCCGATCCTGCGATAAATATAACAGCTCTAGAAAGAGTGTCAGTGTACAGATCCATAAAGGAAATTGGAGACCAACCCCAAGGCACAAAGGGAACAGCAGTATAAAAGGATACTGCTCTCTAAGAAGCTTCTTGATGTTAACAGTGCTGAAGGTGACCTCCCTCCCTCCCAGAAAGGACAATGAAGACAGCCATCAGCCCCTATCTCTACCTCATGCATTATCAGATCAATGCCACAAAGTCATTAAGCAAGAAGACTTGCTTACACACAGAGAATGCCCATCCTTTACCATCAAACCCAAGAAGGACGGAGCTGACAATACAGCCATGCACAAGGCTATACAGAATATACCTACCTGTAACAGGCACTAACTACACCAGCCTGGCTGAAAGAAATTTAATTTTAAACATCTGTGTTCAGGGCACTTAACAACCTAATAATTTGTTCCATGACTCTAAATCTGTATATTTTTCTGTATCCATCATTCTTTAATCCTATGAATAAGAAATAGAAAGTTCATAAGTAAACATCCTCTCCCTTTCATAATGTTGACACAATTTAAGAAGCTTTAGTGGCCAAGTGGTGTTGGCTCATGTCTTTAAATCTCAGCACTCAGGAGACAGAGACAGGTAAATCTCTGAGTTTGAGGCCAGCCTGATCTACAGAGTGAGTTCTAGGACAGGCAGGGCTACACAGAGAAGCCATGACTTAAAACTAACTAGATAAATAAGTAGGAAAGTGGGAAATGCTAACTGAAATATAACAGCATTTTATTATTTAACATATTTCAAAGTTCATGAAGATACTATGTCTAGTGCTATGGCCCAGTGGCAGCAAATGTGCACAGCACAACCAAAGCTCTGTTTCCAATCTACAGAAGGGCGGGGTGA
Organism: Acomys minous; assembly: GCF_964271855.1. Taxonomy (NCBI): domain Eukaryota; kingdom Metazoa; phylum Chordata; class Mammalia; order Rodentia; family Muridae; genus Acomys; species Acomys minous. Next base: position 126,155,554 of record NC_140485.1, on the reverse strand, counting down.
TGAGGAGTGATTGAAGTATCTACCAATACACAGATTTTTCCCTGTAGGCTGGCCAAAGAAGGAGTGTCTACTGCTTTACTGTTCTGTATCATCAGTTATGAAATGAGATCAATTTTAAAAACAGAGTCCCACATAAAGAGATGTTTATAAAAATAGGGCAAGTTTTCTTCTAACGAAACCTGTAATGTTTTAGTCAAATCAACACCTATATACATCTCACTACCTGATATCAAATGGAATGTTTGGCCATAAAAGATAACATCCAGCTGTTCCAAAATACTCCAAAGTGTACAGATGTTATTTTGTATTTATTTCCCTGAAACAATTAGGAGTGGAGCAAAGTTTTGCATTCAATACACCTGTAGGTTGCCCACACACCCTCCTCCCATTCTCCCCACCTCTCCTCGCCAACTCCATGATCTAAGAAGACTCAGTAAATGAACAAGAAATAGCTCAATCATGAGATGAGAACAAATAAACAAACAAACAAAACATAAAACATATGGAACAGGGAGAGCCTTTCCAGAACACATGAGATGGGTTTCCAACACCCATGCTGGACAGCTCAAAACTGCCTCCAGTTTGACAGGACCATGCACCTCTGACCTCCTTGGATACCAGAATTCACATACACAATTAAAAATAAAATACTTTTTAAAGAAAAAGAATGTGAGCTGGATATGGTGGCATAAGCCTTCAATCCCAGCACTCAGGAGGCAGAGGGCAGGTAGATCTCTATGAGTTCAAGGCCAGCCTGGTCTACATAGTGAGTCTAGGACAGCCAGGGCTGTTATACAGAGAGACTCTGTCTTGAAAAATCTAAAAGAGAGAGGGGTGGGGGGGGGGGAGACTGACTCAGAAACAACTGAATATCACTAATAGTGATGCAATGTTGTTCTCATCCATCCTCCATCGCCCTAGAAAATGGCAGAGCTTGAAGAGCCTCACTGGGGATGTAGTCCATGGTACATGCCTCGCATGCCTCAGGATCCAGGATCAACTCCAGTTCCACAGAAAAACATTACAGACCATCGTATAACTAAGCCTAGGAAGATGCCTCAACGGCAAAGGTGCTTACTGTCAAGCCTGGTGATGCGGGCTTGATTCCTTGGACCTACATGGTGGGAGAAGAAAGCGGGGCCTTGAAAATTCTCTTCTGATCTCTACAGGCACAGCATGGCATGCATGCATACACAGATATTCACAAAATAAATACATACAAACATAAGGAGAAAAACAGGGGACTGGAGACATGGCTCAGTAGCTAAGAGCACTTTTTGCTTTTCCAAATTACCAAGTTTTTCCAAATTTCCAAGTTCAGTTCCCAGCACCCACAGTGGACGGCTCATAAACACCAGTTACTCCAGCTTCAGAAGATCCAACACCATCCTCTGGCCTTCATAGGCACCTGCATACGTATGGCAATACACACACACACACACACACACACACACACACACACACACACACACACATAAATAAAAATAAAAGTAAAAATAAGAAAAATGTGAACAGTTTCAGACATTACAGTTCTCATCATCAGAAAAACCAGCTGATAGTTGTCATTTATCCACAAAAAAATAAAAAATAAAAAATGTGGAAGCATACAACATGACCCTGCATCTAATTAGACTGATCACACACTGGATGAGGGAGTAAGAATGATGTGCGCGGCCGATCCACCTCCTCACCATGCATTCCTTCAGGGTCTGACACTTAAACCAGGGTTTTCATTAGACAGGAATTTTAGAATTCTCTTCCGAGAGCCTTTCCTGTCTTAGCAAATCTTATCATTAGTGACCTTTCTCCATTAGGGGGGAAAAAGCACGGGGCTGAATTAGGAGAAGAAAAAATGTGTTAAACCCCTTAAGGCTGCTTTTCCAAATTCTTCTAAATAGTTTTGCTCTTCTTAAATACTCCTGACATGCTCATACTAATCCAAGGGCCTTTGGTGCTGCCTGGCCTAGAATTTTATTGCTTGTGACCCAGACGAAAAATGAAACGAGAGACATGAACAAAACAGTAAAGTCTTCAAGGATTAAGATGTTTCATTTTACTAGCTCAAGTGTATAATAATAAAGTATCCACAAATAGAGCTTTACAATAGGAAGGTAAGAAGATGATCCGTAGGCAACATACTGGCTACAAAAGAATAAAGATCTAAGTTCAGACCCTCTGTATACATGTGAAAACTCTGGCATGGTGGAACGTCCCTGTAATCCCAGTCCTAAAGAAGCAGAGATGGGGGTCCCAGGACAGCGTTAGCCAAACAGTCTAACTCAGTGGTTCTCAACCTGTGAGGCACAACCCCTTTGGAGTTGACCAAGGCTTTCACGGGGGCCACCCGAGACCATTGGAAACCCCAGATAATTACATTACAGTTCATAACAGTAGCAAAGTACAGTCATGAAGTAGCAACAAAAATAATTTTATTATCAGGGGTTAGCACAACATGAGGAACTTTATTAAAGGGTTTCAGCCTTAGGAAGGTTGAGAACCACTGGTCTAGCTGAATCAGGTAAGGTCTGGATTCAGTAAATGACCCTAGCTCCCAAAAGGTAAAGAGTAGTTGAAGAAGCCAATCAACATTGACTCTGGCATCACAAACATGTACACACACACAATAAATAAAACACACACACACTAAAACATATACACACATATACATACAGAAATATAAATAGACAGACAGATGACAGGACATCACGAAAACCACCGATATTAAAAGGAAAGCAGTATCCCGCTAGCATGTCTGAAGCAATTTATAGTGACCAATCAGCTGGCTCTAACCCAAGTACCACAAAATGCGAGCATTCAGAAGAGAAACGTAGACTATGAGAGAAGTCTGGCTGGATGCTTTGGAACTTTGACTGGCTTTATTAATTAAAGCCTCCTTCACAAGCACAGATTCAACACATCCTAGAAAGCGAGGATAATTGCAGAAACAACAAGACCTCTCAGCCTGCACTGCTCCTCCCTTTTTCTCTGGACTCTCCACCGCAGTGACCCTTATAACACCGCGAAGAGACCTAGTCCTGCCAGTTCTACTCTCATTTTCTGTGCTTTCTAAACAAAATCAAGCCATCCACTCAAAGAGTATGCATTGCATCAAAACATCACATGGAAACTATAAGTACATCGAATAATTTGTAGCACAGGATCTTTTCATCGACAAAGAACAAACCAACAGGAGACAGACTCCCGCCAAGCAGAGTGCTTTAAGGCTCTCTGAGCACACTCTCAGAGAACCAGGGAAGAAAATCCTTAAAGTTAAAAGGGCAGCCTTCAAAATGAGCCAAACTTACTACGTGAGATGCTGAACTGCTGTGCACTTGTCGGGTGCCTAGTCAGAGCGATGGGAAACAGAAAACAGTAGTTCTCCTAATTTGCTTTCGGGAGCTCCAAAGCTTAACTTGAAAGAATGTGTAAGATTTATAGGGACCTGACACTGCCTTAAACCTTCTCTCTAGAGATGCATTTTTGGAAAGAAAAAAAAAATTCTTAGAGCCTTAAGTAGTGGGGGTCGGGACTCAGCCTGCGGTAGAGTGCTTGCCCAGACTGCACAAGGCCCTAGGGACAATCTCTGACCCTGAAGAGTTTCCAAGATGGTGAGTATCCAGCGTGGTGTGTGTGATGCAAAGGCACCAGAACAAGAACTCGGTGGTTGGGGGTGGCTCAGCCACGCTTACAAATGCTTCAATTCTGATTTTTGTCCTAACAGTGAATTTTTTGTTAATCAATTGTGATAACATAGAATAAAGAGGGGTTCTCCTCAGGGACAGTGGGGTGACAGTTGGGAGTCACTGATTTTATTAAATGACTGATGAGAGACATTAAACTAACTGAAGTCAAATTTCTATGAAACTGGATTTCTCATGTTTCCTTAATTCTTATTCAATGGGGAGCTTCAAGTCAGTCACTGCTTTCATCTACAAATAATCTGAGATGTATGAAAACTCTGTAAATAAAACTTGTGAAAATTTCACCTGGAAACATCCCACTGATCTACCTACCTCCAGCCTTATGCATGAGTTTCACTTGTCAATAACAAAAATAAAGCCTTACGAGAGTCAGTCATGCACAGGACAGTCTCAGTTCAACTCCCATACTCTGAGGAACCCTTTACATTCTTTATAAATTTATAAAATAGCACAATAAAATTTTTTTCAAAAATTTAGCAATTCTCACAAAAGCTAGGAGAGTCCAGCTTAGCAGTAAAAAAGTCTGTATGTAACTCTGTCACTAGAGAAGAATATTCAGAATGAGGGTAAGTTTAAGTTCACATTGGACCACCTAGCAGGGTTCTGTCTCAACACACACACACACAGAGAGAGAGAGAGAGAGAGAGAGAGAGAGAGAGAGAGAGAGAGAGAGAGAGAGAGAGAGAGAGTGTATGTGTGTATTCTGGGACAGAGTAGAATAGAATAAAATGAATATTTATCCTCCTGAGACAGGGTTTCTCTGTGTAGTCCTGAAGGTCCCAGAACTCACTTTGTAGACCAGGCAGGCCTTGAACTCAGATAGATCCACCTGCCTCTGCTTCCCAAGTACTGGGATTAAACCACCATACCTGGCTAAAAATAAATTTGTAAAAAAGAAAATAATACTGTCAGTAGCCAAATATCTCACTACATTTGTAAGTAGCAATATTATTTTTCTACTTAGCTGATATACAAAATTTTTTCATTTTCATTTTACATTTACATTTATGTGTGTACATCAGTTTTATATTGTGTGTGTGTGTGTGTGTACACATCAGTGTGCCCATGCACACATACACCACAGACGTGTGAAGGCCAGAGGACAACTTGCTAGAGCAGGTTCTTTCCGTCCACCACATATGTCCCAGGGGTCAAACACAGGTTGTCAGGGTTAGCAGCAAGCTCTTTACCTTGCAAGCCATCTCACCAGCCCAAAATGTTCTAACAACATGCACACACCAAGTCATGTGTGGTGGCGCATGCCTTTAATCTCAGCACTCAGGAGGCAGAGGCAGGTGGATCCCTGTGAGTTCAAAGCCAGCCTGGTCTACAAAGCAAGTCCAGGACAGCCAAGGCTACACAGAGAAACCTTGTCTCGGAAAACTAAACAAACAACATACACACACCACTGTGTATGGTACCCCCACAACAGTAGAGCCTACACCTTTCTGCCATTTGTCTTCCACAGTACCTTTCACATGTTTTGTCTTAAGAGCCCAGCATAATGTCTATCATATTCGTTAGGAGATCTCAGCCTGCAACACACAATATTTCATGTCTGTTAGTTTAAGTCAAAGGCTGTGTTCAAGAATCTCTCAAGGAATTTTTTTATTGACAACTAGTATTTATTATGAATTTAAACAGGCCAAAATATGGCATTTCTAGCTACAGTTTTTTCTCATTCAAATAATAGAGGAAGACGCCTCCATTCCTTAGCTGCCAAGACTACTACTCCCTGTCAAACTAATCAGCCACATCACACTTAAATCTCTGGCAAGAGAAGGCTGACTTCAGATTTCTATTTAAAAATCACACGGATATATCCCTCTAGGGGACATCTCACTTCAGAATCCTCTCTCCAGGATGGATAAGCGGGTGGATGGATGGGTGGATGGGTAGGTGGGTGGGTGGATGGGTGGGTAGGTGGACAGATGAGTGGGTGTGGATGATGAGTGGGTGGATGGGTGGATAGGTGGTGAGTGGGTGGGTAGGTAGGTGAATCAGTGGATGGATGGGTAGGTGGGTGGGTGTGGATGGTGAGTGAGTGGATGGTGGATAGGTGGATGGATGAGTAGGTGGATGGGTAGGTGGGTGTGTGGACAGATGGGTGGGTGGGTAGGTGTATGAGTGATGCCTAGGTACAAAGCCTTTACCCAGGATGTAACTGATTTTCGTTGAGTGCCTGGCAGCAGTGTAGCACTGTGTGAGTTGGGAGTGCTGGGAGGTGTGCTGTTCTATCAGAACCCACACAGGGGACGATGACAGGTGGAGAAAGTGAAGGAAAGGGCCTAAGATGTAGCGTCATGTATCACCAGAAGAGGGTTCATGGCCACATGTGCCAGGAGGACTTTGGGTGTCGCAGGATCAACTAACTGATAAATGATGAATATATTTCCTAGACATTCGATGCTATCACTTAAACAAACTAGGCCCTTTGGTCTAGATGCTAAATCTGTGAGGGTCCTGTCAGCCACTAGCTGGAAGGGTTCTAGCTACCACATAACCCTAAATCCTATCCCCAAAACTGGGTTAGCTAGAGAAATGTCACACAAGTAGCATTATAGCATTTTTTTTACTTTGCTTTGTTTTGGTCTTTTGTTTTTTGTTTTTGTTTTTTGATTTTTTTTTTTTGAGATGTTAAGGATCAAACATAGGACCCCACCATATAATCAAGGCAAGAACACTACTAATGAGCTATATCCCCCCTACCCTGTTTTTATACTGTTTATTTTGAGACAGGGTGTCACTAGTTGCTTGGGCTGGGCTTGGATTCACAGTACAGTCTGAGCTGGTCTTGATACTGCGATCCTCCAGCCTCAGCTGGAGAAACAGCAGGAATGAAAAGCCTGCACCACTTTTCCCATACAAACTTTTAAAATCTCTACTGGCCACATTTTAAAAACAAGTGAAGTTCATTTTAGTATATGTGCTATTTCAAAGTTCATTTTTTATTTAACCCGCTGCCTCTAAAATGCTACTTCAGCACATACTCAATATTTTACAGTGTTGCCAGCTAACACTCTGTCTCATACTAAGACTCTGTGGTCCAATGTGTATTTTATTGCCAGCGTCATCTGAATCTGGGCCAGCCGAGGTGCAGGTACCCAGCAGCCAACACTGTGGAAGGGCCGCTCAGCTCTAGAACACCTTTGCATTTACTATAACTAAAGCTTTGATCCCCTTCAAAAGGACAGAGAGAACTGGCTTATCTCTCCTGCTAAACGGCTGTCTGACTGCTAAGGAACCCAATGCTGATATTGACTGTTTGGTGAATGCCAATATTCGTGGCAGCATTTTATCTAAAACAATCCTCCATTCAAACAGTGAGAGGATAAATACTCCTGTACCTCATCTTCAGACACTTGGAACTAAGGATGTCAACCAAAAGTAACAGAAAACCTAACAGTGTGAAAGATTACTTTGACTCAGGTCATAGTATAGAACTTCTGCTCCAGTAAATGAATAAACAAGAGAAACTTTACAGTAGTCAATAAAAGTCTCATCTCCTACTCAATAAATGGCAGTTTTGCAGGAAACACTAAACAAAAAGCCAATTAGTGACATTTACTGAGTGCCTTAGTTAATGTTCTCTTGCTATGGGAGATACCATGGCCAAGGCAACACTTGTACAAGAAAGCATTTAACTCGGGGTTTGTTTTTAGTTTCAGAATGTTAAACTATTATCATCATGGCTGTGAGCATGGTGGCACACAGGCAGGCATAGTGATGGAGAAGTAGCCGAGAGCTACATCCTGATCCATAGGCAAAGAAGAAGACACTGGCCTGGTGTGGGCTTTAGAAACCACCCACCATCCATCCACACCCACTCACTAACCCCCCATCCATCCACCCACCCACCTACCCATCCATCCGTCTGTCTATCTATCACCCCTAGTGGCACACCTACTCCAACAAAGCCACACCCCCTGATCCTTCCCAAAGAGTTCCACTAACTGGCTACTAATCATTCAAACATTTGAGCCTATGAGGACTGTTTCCATTCAAACCACAACACTGAGTGTTTACTATGTATGATTCCCCAAAAAAGTATCATTAGCATTTTCAAGAAGGTAGTGTTCTTGGACTTGATAGCTCAGACAATAAAGTGCACATGGTAGAAAGCATAAGAACCTGAGTTCAACTCCTCAGAATCCACCTAAAAAAAAAAAAATCCACGCATGGTGGTGCAGGCATGGGATCCCAGCATGAGAGAGGCAGAGTCAGGTAGCACCTTGGGGCAGACTGGCCAGCCTGACTGGAAAGTTCCAGGTCTTAGAAAAACAGCTCCTGTGGAATAGCACCCAAGGTCACCCTCTGACTCACATATGCATATGCTTATGCATATTGTACACACAAATATACATGCATAAAGAAGGTATGGTTACAACTGATTACTGACAAAAAAGGGATAAGGTAAGTATTGGAAAATAGGCTATTTTTACTATGTTGGGGAGAGATATATTCAGGAACACATAGGAAAGATATTTCTTGATGCTGCGAGGAAGGAGTTGGGAAATAATTCAAGAGATAGCATGCATTTAAGCCAGGCCCTGCTATGTGGAAAATAAGTACTGCTGTTTGAGGCGATGTGAATGGTCAGAAAAAACATTTGTGAGGTAGTGAACAGCCTCAGGCAAGTCCTAATAGGTGGAAGCAGATAAAATAAGAGTGGTGTAAACCATTCGCTCTCACTGTGCAAGCACATGACGTCATCAAAGGAGACTGTAGTAAAACTGATTTTAAAAAAAATGGATTCAGAATCATTCATGATAGACTTCTAAAGCCTGCATGGCTGAAGAGAAAAGGGATAAGAAAAGGGGAGGTGGAAGCAATAGAAACCAAATTCATGAAGTATAGTTTTCCCCTCAAACATTGTATACATGCAATGACTACAAAGTGAAGAATTAAAATATCCCTGGATTTCTAAGAAGATTTTAAGTACTTCTCATACTCAACTGTTTTCATTTCTGTATTTTCTCAGTTTTATAAGAAATACATGCTATAACATCTCAAGGTGTTGGTCCTCTAAAAAGTGCATTTTCTTCTACTTCCCGCTTCACAAGTAAGGAAGAGGAGGTTGATGGCCAAGAAACTAACAACTGCGGCGACAGGTCTGCTTGTGTCTGCTGATGGGGAGTGGTAAGAAGGCAGCCCATTTGTGTCTGTAATTGCAGGTAGGTTCAAAGGATCTAGACTGGAGGGAGATACTTAGATGTCAGTACGGAAGAAGAAGAAGGGCCCCTGCGGAAGCCAAAAAGAGCATCAGACAGCAAGAGCATCCCTACCCTGGTTTACATTGAAGCTCATATATCTGTTAAACAGAAACTTAGCAGATTACACTCCATGCATTTGCACCTGTTTTCCAGCGGACTTCGCACTTAAGTGGTAAGCAGTAACTAGGTGTAAAACAGCTGCACCTATGGAAACCACATATCCCTAAGTCAATTCGGTAGAGAGACATTGCAAGAGGGGGTCAAATCATTCAACGTACACCTCTTGCAAGAAGAAGAAGGAGGAGGAGAAGAAGAAGAAGGTGATGGAGAAAATAAAAAATGATGCACAAGAAATGCCATGAACAGGTTGTGGCCAGCCCCTAGACTTTCTCAAAGGTCAGAGATTTCATCACTTTCAGATAAACAACACAAATCTGAGAGAAAATGAGACACGTTTGTCATTTGTTCCTGGACTTTAATGGCACGTCACCTGCTGCAGATATGTTTAAAAATTTAAATGTAGTCTATGGTGGGGTTTTTTTTGTTTTTTTTTTTACTTTCCTCTGTTTGAAGGTTTTTATGTTAGGTCATAATTTAAAAACCAAACCATAATGTCAGAAATATGAAAAAGGGTTGGTAAGATGGCTTGGTGGACAAAGTTGCTTTCTTTGCAAGTCTGATGAACTGAGTTCAATCTCCGTAACCTTAGAAAGGTAGAAGGGGAAACGTGATTCCAAGGTGGTCCTCAGGCCTCCACACAGGCACCACGCACGGAGAAGAGTCATTTTAAAAATTAAAATTTCAAAGCAGTAAGTCCACGAAAATGCAATCTTTTGTCCAACATAAATATTTATAAGAAGCAAGAGAAAGTTCCCGGAACACTGTGTTTCCTCTTCAGAAGTCCAGGGGAAGATTCTTTCCTATGAATCTTCTTGAGAAACTGGCCCACACAGCAGAGAGCTCGACACAATGAGACACAAAGAGAAGTAAAGCATCCACCTGAGCTACGAAAATCTCTCTCTCCTTTTTTTTTTTTTTTTTAACTTGAAAGGCATACTCTGATAGGACTAGGCAAGGACAAGATGAAATCCGTAGTGCAGGCAAACATACATCCCACCTCAAATCCAAATAATTCCCCTAGGTGTTGGTATTTATTTATTATCCTTGATGTCACTGTCAAAACTTCAAGCTCTTGGCTAGGGCTCTAGCTCAGTTGGGACAGTGCTTGCCTGACACGCATGAAACTCTGGGCTCAATCCCCAATGCCACATAAATGTCTGCAATTGCAGCACAGAGAAGACAAGACAGGAGGATTGTTGCAAGTTAGAGGCCAGCCTGGGCTACATTGTAAGACCCGGTCTCAAAAAATACATAAATTTCAAAAGATTCTAGGAGCCAGAAAGGTATCTCAGTGGTAAAGAGCACTGGCTGCTCTTCCAGAGGACCTGGGTTCTATTCCCAGCACTCACAGGCAACACACAACCATCTGTAACCCACTTCTAGAGGACCCAGCACCCTCTTCTGGTCTCTAAAGACACCAGGCACTCACGTAGTGCACAGGCACACAAGGAGGCACACCACTGACGCACATAAAATTATAAGTTTACTCTATACCATCCCAGAGAAGGGCAAATTTGAAAACCATCTCCAGCATGGACAAGTTCTTTCTTCCACATGCCCCCCCACCTCCCCGCGTGCCTCTTGAAAGCATCAAGAAGTTCAACTCTGTTTTACAGCTGAAGACTAGAAGAACCTGTTTCATGGTTGCTTTTCTGAACTGTGTGATCTTATAGGCAGCAATCCAATCAAACTACCACATCCATCTTCTTAGACTGAGGAAGCCTGATCAATTGGGTCAGCTTTACAAGAACAACAAACGCATGCTCTCTAGGGCTGGGGTTCCCCCTCAAACTCTCACTCTTCAGCCATTTGTGTGAGACAGCAGAGCACCAGTCAGTCACCCAGGCTCACAGCAACATGGTTTTTCAAAGGGCGGAAATGTCCAGCCTCCTTTCTCATTTCCTTCCCGATAGAATGCCAAGACCCATGTCCATTTTTTCACTAAAGCCATGCAATGGCTGGTGCATTCTGGGAACATTACAATCTCTTTATTCCCTTCCTTCCTCCATCTCAGGGATTCTGTCAAATATGATTCATAACGGAAGGTTTTTTTTTTTTTTCTTGTTTGAAAAGTGACTCTAACCAAAAGATGTGGATGGACAATCGTTCATACGAGTTTTAGAGGTTTCTTCTGGGTAACAGTGAACCAAATGACTGCAGGGCTTGGACAAGGTGCTGAACAGCAGGCTTGGTTACATAACAGCCCAGTCTCAAAAGCCCAAACAGCAATGGCAACAGCAAAACAAAAGCAGTCTAAGAAATAAAACCGCAGGAACTGATAGCAGACTCTCTGGTTTCATACACGCATGCCCACAAAGTTACTTCCTACCCACAATAGCAAAGGGATCAGACCAACCCAAAGCCCGTCACTAGAATGAGCAGGACATGACCTATTACACCATCCTAACACATAATAGGCCACAACATATGTTATACTGGCATGAGCAAGCAGCATCTGCCCATCACATAAACGCAACTGTTCTATAAATCCACAGTCAATGCAGTTGTATTTCTAGAGACAGTAAGTGGGATGGCAACTTCCGAGGGATGGCAGGAGAGTGGAGGGAGGAGTCAGTTGTTCAATGGATATAGAGTTTAAGCCTTGCAACATTTGTTAAAGGAGTCTGAAAAGATGATGGTAATAGTTGTACCCTGCAATGTGAATATATACTTAAAATGGTGAACATTATATACATGCTACCAAAACAATTTTTTCATAGGGAAAAGCACATGCAATAAATAATTTTTATTGCCATTTCATGACTTAGTTTGGTTTGGTTTTGCCTTCTGATTTTTGAGACAGAATCTCACTCAGTAGTTCAAGCTAATCTAGAATTCATAATGTAGCCCAGGCTAGCTTCAAACTCACCATAATTCTCCTACCAGAGCTTCCTGAAGAACAAGACTGTAGATGTGAGACACCACACCACGCCAAAATCAGCGTGATTTCTGCTCATTATTTTAGTAATGCATATATTTGTGTGTGAGCAAGCACATGAGCAGTGCACATGAGTGCAGTGGCCTGCAGGGACCAGAGGTGTCAGATCTCCCGGGGCTGGAGTTATAGGAAGTTGTCAACAACTGTACGTGGGTCCTAAGACCTGAATTCAGGTCCTCTGCAAGACCAGTACACCCTCTTAACTGCACAACCATCTCTCCAGCCTCTTCAGGGTGGTTTTCAAAGGAGATTCCCAGAATGCTGTTTCACAACCATTCCTCAACATGACAATGAAGAATCTTTGTTTCCAGTGTCTTCTCTTAAAATTCAAACTTTCAACATACCTCCTGTTTTGCTTTGAGGCTCGCCTCAAACTCAAAACCCTCCTTCTACAACTTGTGCTCCATAACAGCCAGGGCTTAATATGTTCCTTGGGAACATTAGCAAGGGTAACCTCAATTTTGGAATCAGATCTGACTTTACTGTGATAAGACAAACATATCTGCTCTGCTCAAGGTCACTGTAGTGGACAGCACTTGTTAACAACACACATACACATATACACATGCATGCGCGCGCGCACACACCCTTTCCACCTTCTTATTTACAAAATTACTCTTGGCTTTTGCCCCTCCAGCAAGATGAATGGATAAGACACCCACCTACTCTTGCAAGCAGGGACAGCTACCTGGCAGTTCTGGCCAGAGGCACAGAGCATATGGAGCGGACACCCAAGAGGCTCCTATTTCCCTGATGACAGTGAGCTGAACTGGATGACAATGAACATCTTGCTGTTGGCCTTCCCCCTTTGGTGCAAGAAGACAGAAGCAGCCAGGTCCCTAAGCAAGTAGCCAGCCCCGACTTTCCTATCTGCAGACTGAAGTTGACTTGAGAAAAATTAATTCCACCTTATATAACCCAGAGAATTTTTTCTTACTTCCTACTAAACTCAACTATACTGCCACTGAGGTCAACCTAAAGGAAGAAATTTAGGAATACTTCGGGCGTGAGAGATGAAGTGAGAACACTGTGCCTCTCTAAAACTGGCATTAATAAGAATGAAATGTAACAGCCCAGGTGGCATGTCCCTCACATTGATTGAAGAAATAGCAAAACGACAGAAAATTGAAATAATGAGATGAATCCATTGACGAGGAAGCCAGAGGCTCAATCCATAAGCCATGCCTTCCCATACTCAAGCTAACAGTTATTAACCGCTTGCTGCAGGCCAGACTCTGGTGTACACCCTCCACACACGTTCCCATTTCGTCCTAACTAGCTTCTAACAAAGGACCCATACTCCCAGCTACTTCAGGGACTGGGTTTTTACGGATTTATCTGTCTCTATATATTTGTGTGTGTGTGTGTGTGTGTTTGTGTGTGTGTGTGTGTGTGTGTGTGTGTGTGTGTGTGTGCTTGCATGTTTGTTTCTGCATGAGCATAGGCACACATGTGTGTACAAACATATGCACCTGTGTGTGCATGGAGGCTAGAAGGGTTAGAATCACAGCTGTGCATGGGCGCTGAGATCTGAACATCTGTCCTCATGACGTCAAAGCAAGGGTTCTTAGCCACTGCGCCATCTCGCCCGGTCCAGGGACTGCCTGGGTTTTTGTTTGTTGTTGTCATTTTTGATTGTTTGTTTTAATTAATTTAGATTAATTTGAATGTGTATGAACGTTCTGCCTGCACGTATGTATGTGCAAGCCTGGAACTTGACCCCGTCACATGTTATTTGTTCACTCTAACCCATGGCGGCTCTCTCTCTTCCTTCTTTCTGCCACCTATATCTCCCCTCTCTCCCATCTCTCTCCAGAGATCCTTCTGTCCTACCAACCCAATCCCCTCAGCTCCGCCCCCTCTCTCCCTCTCAGCCCAATGTCAGCACTTTATTGGCCAGTCAGGGATAGTTTTAGGGGCAAGTGTACACAAAGGTCATTTTGGTGCCGTGAAGGTTTGCTTGTAGAACAGAAAGAATTTGAATTAAAAATTATTCAAAACTGCAAAAAAAAAAAAAAAAGAATTTGGGGGGGACAAACAATTAACATCTGAATACATGTTGGCTCCAAATCAACTCCACATCAGATACTTCTTGTTTTAGGCGGATAAGTCCAGGAGTAAATTATCAACCTATAAAAGACCACTAATATAGATCTGCTATTAAATTCTAGAATAAAGTGTTTTGCAGCTCATATATTTGCTTGGCAGAGAAAACGGTACCAACATATCTCTGGTATGATGGCTGGTTCCAACTAAAAGAGAAGCAAAATCTACCTAGTCTTGATTTGACCCATGGTATTTCACACACTTTCTTCCCTAAGGCTCTGAAACTTTCTTTGCAGTCCACCAGACAGAAAGTATCTCCTGATTTTAACCATCATGAACCCTCTCTTTCTGGAATTCCATCAGCCAGATCTGACTCCTACCACAGGCAAGGAAGATGAAGGTCAGGTCCATGTTCACCTTCTAGAGACTTTCACACTCCCTGTCACTCAGTTGCCCGAGTGATGCTGAGGAGCATCTACACCGGAAGACAGTCTGCTTCCCCTCAGCTTCCCATAGCAGGCTATTCCCCTTCATAGCTTCCGGGGCTCTATGAACTTGGACACCCACGGCTTTCTTCCCATCTTAAATTTTGTGTTGCTGTCATGTGCATGTATACATAACACATTTGTGCACGTGTTCTTCTGTTAATCTGTCTGCTATCTCTCTGTTTTATACAAGTTAAAGTCTTTAGCATATGGAAGGGGAGTTCCTTTAACACTGCAAACCAACCACCTTCCTGACCTTGCCACTGAACTATAGAATAGACTTGTATCAACATTAACAGATTGAAAACTGGTGTTCTCTCAAATCCATCTTCACTCATTCGGTTCTTCACGCATGGACCCTGAATCCTTGAGAGTGCTTCCTTCTAATATCACAATCTAATGTCCCTAGTCCTCAGCACAGTCTAAAGTAATGTGAATATCTACTGTTACCCCCTGGGATTGTTAGTTTTAATTATACATTGTACATTGTACATTGATACAGTGTAGAATCAAAAGGAAAGACAGTGCCAATGTGGTATTGTCTGGCTCAAGTCTGGCCTGTGAGCATGTCTGTAAGGGACTACTTTGATTATATTCATTGACCTCAGAAAACCAACCCACTGTGGGTGTTACCATTCCCTAGTCGAGGACGATGAACTGTGTAAAAGCACACAAAATGAGCAGAGCACAATTATGCATGCTTTCACAGCATCCTCCCGGTTCTCACTTTTATGGTGGGTGGGGTACATTTTATCACAGCAACAAGAGACAAAACTAAGACAGCCGTCATCTTAAGGTATTGCCATTTCTTCCTTCTAGCCTATAGCCAGCAACCTTCCCTCCAGCCTGCAGTCAACAACCTTCCCTCCAGCCTGTACCCAATAACCTTCCCACTAGCCTACAGCCTACAACCAACAACCTTTCCTCCAGCCTACAGCCAACAACCTTTCCTCCAGCTTGTAGCCAGCAACCTTCTATCACTGTTTCTTAAATTCTATTCTTGTTCCTCTCAGATTGGCTTTCTAAAGGGCAGATGGCTAAACAGTGAACTCTGTAACAACCAAATTAACACAATTTACAAGGCTATGAGTCAGCTGACCCTCCCTTTCTCCTTTCTTTCAGTGTGTTCCAGTCCCTGGCCTCTCTGTCACCTGCAGGGACCCTGTCCCAGATATCTACTCATGTTTCTCTGCCTTCTACAAGTCTTCTCTCTATTCTTACCCTCTCTGGACATTTCGAGCAATATTTCAGGTGTCATTTAATACCTTTCCTCAACACAGGTTCTAGACTCCCCTTGTCCCCCACTCATTTAAAGCATCATGTTTTCTTTTCTCTTGTACTGTCATACTCACCTTCAGTTGATAACATTGATTGAGGAGAGCTCATGAAGTCAAGAAATATCTAATATCACTATAAAAGCTGTAACTTCCAATACAGACTGCCAATCAAAACTTACTGGATGAGTTTATTTAGTGTGTTCAGTAAGTCTTAAAATCTAACATTTACCAAAATTTCATCTCAACTGTTAGTATGAACACTTCAATAAAGAGTATGAACCTGTTATACGTGTTATCTTTTCATACTTGTGCAATATTTTAAGTCATGGGCATCAAGATGACCTGCTGACTTTCTTTCTCGTTCCATCTATTCACATATTTGAAGATCCTTTTTTTTATTATTGACCAAGATAAAAATCTGACTTCTAGCAACATTCAAAGCAAGAAAATCAAGTATAAAAATAGTCCCTAAAGGCAGGCAAGAAAAGCAACTCGAAAGCCCATTAGAAAAGGACATCGACCCCTGATTGATCTAAATAGGAACATTTTCTTCCAGCTTTCAGAGTCTTGATGAATCATCAGTTCCCATTCCAAGGCCCTGTATTTATGAACACAGGGAGGATCCAGACCCATGGCAAAATGATTCTGTGATGAGAAATCAGAGACCGGTTAGTGGGAGAACCAAGAAATACTAATAAGGGCAAGCCAAACCAGCACCAGGGAGGGGTGCCTGTCTCTCCAGCTTCCAGGAACAGCTATGCCTGCTTGTAACCAGTGAAGAGCGGCTATGGAGGGTAGACATTGTGGGCTGTGGGGCCACACACAGGCAGTAGCCACTCAATTACCAGAGCAATACAACTACCCAGAAGAGAAACTGCATGGCTCCCATGACAGAGAGTCACAGAAACCACCCATGCTTCTGTCTTCCCTCACTACAGACACCAAGATTCAAGAGCCTCATGCACACCACACTCAGCTTAAATAACTGTTAAGAAAGAAAGAAAGAAAGAAAGAAAGAAAGAAAGAAAGAAAGAAAGAAAGAAAGGAGGAAGGAGGGAAGGAAGGAAGAAAAAGAAAGAAAGAAAGATAGAAAGAAAGAAGAAAGAAAGAAAAGAAAGAAAATTCACGTTTAAAAGCCAAGTCATAATTTAGACCACTATTACTTTGGTAAATTCTTTGAAAAATGAATTTATTGTTTCCTTATTATTGGGGGTTTTGAGACAGGGTGTAGGCTCAATTTTCTTAACCAGTATATTTTATTGCAACTTATTAACCGAGCATACGTCACTTATAACCCAACTAACCAAAACAATAGGAAAAGAGGATTAATAGACACAATAACGAAACCGTAAGGATATCAGTTCTGAGGAACAATTCTCCTGGCGTAGTCAGCAAGATTTCTTCTGCTGGAATCTGGAGTAACCAGAACCCAGAACCTCAGCAGGGGCCAGACCCCAAAGCCTTCCCTCAAGCAGTTCTCTAGGAGCATCTCAAAGTGGATTGATGAACAGCCAAAACTATCCGAAGCCTCCAAAAAACCCCACCTCCAGTTTTTGGTTCATTTATACATCTCCTCCCAGAGTCTGTTCACGGGATGTTTTCAGCTGACAACCATCAAGCTCCCACACGAGGTAGTTTGTCTTCTAGTGGATTAACCTCACCTGTTCTCTCACAGGACCATTCCGATCCCACCCTTGGGATCCTAAAAAACAGGTTTATCTCTCCTTCAACAGAGTCTCTCAGAATCCAGACCCATATGCAGCTAACTCCTGATCTTCCTGCCTTCAGCTCCACAGTGGCACCAGACACAACTAAAAGTGAACTCTTAATAAAGGAATTGAGCCAGGGCATTCAAAATTCTCTAATATCTAAATTACCAGTGTTTCACTGAAAGCATTTACTCTAAATAGTACAAAGAAAACAAATGCTGTTGTGAATATGGTCATTATTCTCAAAACTCCCAAAGCAGAATGATGCTGTATATCATATGGGCAAACATAATTTCTATATTAACTTCCCTATGAAGCCTATTATAAACCCCCCAAATCTACAGCCACTTAACCTTAAGAAAGGCAGGTATCAATCTGTCAGGCCAAAAATGGCATGTTTCAGAGAAAAATCAGTGGCCAGGCAAAGTGATGGGGTGTGCAAATACAAAGCAATTGAAGACTGGTCGAACAAGATCACACAGCCAAACAAAGAGCTCAGCGGTCACCATGATGCCTAGCTACTAGGAAACTGCCATGTAATAACCTTGTTACTGTTAATAATGAGGTCAAAATACCCTTTAAACCCAAGGAAGTACACTGCTACTGTACACTTCCCTGGCCATAATAAAATAGTCTAACACATTTACCAACAATGATTTATTAGCATCACACTTTACATGTACATAAATACTTCTTATCCTTAAAATCAGGAAATGCTCCCCAATCTCATCTGTTAATAGATCAGATAGACTCACGGGTTCAAGGCACATCAGCACTTTTAGCAAACAGCACACCCCCTGATCTAGATAAGCAGGAATCAATGTGTGGCATGCATCTTACGTAGGAGACCCTAGGTGTGGTCATCGGTGTACCATACTGCCCCAAGTCTTACACCATAACCTTTTCCCAAAGGGAATTATGAAAACACAATTTCCATGAAGACTGATGAATTCCACAGGACTATCCCAACCTTAGGAGTTAAGTGTCCCATCTGATCAATCAAATCAAAAAGAGCCAAAAGAACAATCTATAAAAGGCGCATGACCTGCCAAGCGGAACTTGATGTTATAATAGGAAGATGCAGGGTGAACGCATAGGAAAAGTAAATGATAACGCAGGAACATTACTTTCTCAGGACTTGCTCATAAATGCAGACTTTTGAAGGGTGTTAAGCTGCTACTGCTTGTGAGCCTTGAAGGAAACAACTGGCAGTCACAGAAGCACATGAGGAGCAATTTCCTGAGGCACTAATGATGACAACAAGCACGGAAGTGGAATCAGCTAATGGGCACAGCGCTTAGCAAGGCCATGGTATCACTTCCTGTGTCAACTAAGAAAAAAGTTCACGTACTGCAAAACCCATCTATCTAAAAGGTACGATCCCGTGACTTCCGGTACAGTCACAAAGTTATGCAGTGATTACCACTGGTCACAGACATGTTTCATTATCCCTAAAAGAATCCCCCCTCCCCCGCCCCCTCTCCCCGTACTCATGAGCTGTCATTCCCCTCCTTCTCTCCCCTCCCCCTGGGGCCACCAACCACTAATCTTCTCTTTGTCCTTGTGGGTTTGCCCACAATACATAACCCATCCATTCAATAGAATTAGAAGACACATGGCCAATTTTACAGACTTCTTCAACCTAGCAGTGTGTTTTCAAGGACTATGCATAGCATAGCCTTCACCAGAACCTCATTTCTCCTTGTGAGCAAGCTACCCCCCATATTTTATTGATTCAGTTGTCAGCTGGCAAGCTAAATTTAGTTGTTTCTACTGCTGTTGTGATGGGTAGTTGTTTCAGGCATCTGTATATTATTTTCTTGGTGGACTTAGGTTTTCCTCTTTGAATGTATAATTTAGAAAGAAATCACTGGGTTATATGGTAACTCAACACCCAACTCTCTAAGGAACTGACACAAAACTCCTAGACCATGGTACATTTCCACCAGCAGGGTAAACATTACCACTTCTCCTCAGCCTTGTCAACTCCTGTCCTCTGGCATGTTTGGGGGGGAGTTTGTTTTGTTTTCTTATGTTTTGTTGTTTTCTGATCATAACCATCCTAGTAGGTACAAAGTGGAATCGCTGTGGGTTTGATTTGAATTTCTATAATGATACCAACCATCTTTTCATGGGCAACTGACCATTTGAGTATCTTCCTTAAAGAAACAGCAATTCCTTTGCCCACTTTCTGGTTGGATTTGCTTGCATTATGCTCGCTGATGTCTAGCAATACTTTACATATTGCGTTCTACACTCTAATCAGATGTGATATGCAAATCGTTCTCTGTGTAATGTCTTTTCACCTATATTATCTAATTTTAATCCTCACAACAATCAAGAGGTAGCCTTTGGGCAGCCTTCAAGTTATCCATGCAGAGACAGAGGCAAAGGACAAGAACTGTCGCATGCGCCTCAATCCATCCTGAGTGGAATATCCACTGAGTGCTCCAAACGTGAGGCTTCCAAGTCTTCAGATTCAGCCAACTATAAGTCAAAACTTTGGTTAGAAACCCTTGCGTCTGGACCACGTATGTACACGCATGCTTTCTTGTCCTTACTCCTTAAACAAGTATTTGCATAGCGTTTACACTGCGGTGTACTATACAAGTGATATATAGGAGGCCTAAATGACATAAGAGGATGGACACAGGTGATAGTCAAATACCATACAGTTTAACCTAAGCAACATGAGCAGCCACAGAAGAGGAGGAGGAATCCTCGAAGCAACCTTCTGTGGATACCAGACAAGGATGGCTACTGAACTGTCCCAGACACTGTGCTTTTTGGACAGCATAGCAATAGAGCTAAAGAAATAAGCAGGATTCCGAAGCCCTTACTTAGAAAGAAACAACATTACTGAAGAAATGACTAGAAATATCAGAGGGCCATCCTGTTTCTTCACTTGAGGAGGAAGAGATTAAAACAAAGTGCATTTAGCCTTAAAAGGCAAAACTTGGCTAGTACACAGCCTCTGTTCTTTTCAATTGTAGGAAACTTTCTTTTTTGTTGAGTTATGTTGTTGAAACAAAAGACCTCAGAATACAAGTGGTATTTTTGCTGAGAGTCAAACATTGCAAATAGTCACAGTGGGTGTTCTGGGAGGCGGAGGTCTATTTCTTAGTCAACAACCACCGCCACCCTTTATAAAGTATGCCTTCCCCCACCCCAGCCCCACCCAGACACTCACTGGGGTGAGAACAGAGGGTTTTCAGCAACTGAGAGGTCACTCAAACCACTTGCTCCTCCTCATTCTTGCCACCAGCTATGCTGAACAGCAAAGTTCATCTACAAGCCCTTTTACTATGACTATAAAATTATGTTCATGCTACCCAAAGCATCAAAGCAATTAAGAACATGCTAAGGATATATGTGGACTTGAAATGTCCCATCTGTTGCCCATTTATATATACAATTATGGTATACTTTAATGGCAAAAAGATAAAATTACTTAAATTTAATCATTTTAATTATTTTTAAAATATGAACTAGGCATGGTGACTCGTGCTTTTTACAGTCCTAGGAAATGAAGGCAGAGGCAGGAGAATCTCGAGTTCAAGGCTATCTCTCAACTATACAGATAGTTCAAGGCCATCCTAGACTATTTGAAACACTGCTTCAAAAACAAAAATCTTTAAAAGTTTTAAAAAAGAATATATCAAATCTACTGGACCTGTGTTTAAAATGTTTAGCTAAGGAAAAAAAAGAGATAAAAAGAAAAAGACAAAATTAAATCAAAAATCCTTGTAAAACAGTGTAAGTAAGAGAATATTATAGATAGTTCTGAAAGGCAATGAATGTATTGGCTCATCGTTCACAAAGCCATCTCCAGCACCAAATAAAATGGGGGGGGGGGGGGAAGAGGCGTGGAACAAGTTTGTAATCCCAGAAGTCAGAAGGAAAAGGCAAGATGATGGGGAGTTCAAGGCCGCCCTCCACTACACAGCAAGTTAGAAACAAGTTCCAAGCTTGTTTGGGATGAGATGAGATCCTATCTAAAGGGGCTGGGGGGGGGGGGTGAGGGGGGGGGTAGGAGGGTGCTCTTTTATGCACTGTGCAGAGACTGGCTTTGTATTATTCAAATGCTAATTTCTGTACCCAGAGGCTAGAGTACAAGCTGGACTTTGTCTTGTCATTTTTATTAAGCCTCTCCAGCCTCAGTATTTTGTAAATACTCCCTTCAACACCTTCTGATTGGTTAAATAAAGAACTGAACAGCCTATAGCAAAGGCAATAGAGGAAAATGGGACTTCCGGCAGAGATAGGAACTCTGGGGCAGAATCCGAGGCACCGAAAGGATTCACCTACAAGACACAGAAGTCAGATGTGGGACACCGAAGAGAGGTAACAAGCCACATGGCAGAACATAGATTAATATAAATGGGTTAAGGTAAGTTATAAGAGCTAGTTGGGAACAAGAGTAGGGTAAGGCCAAAAGGTATTATAAATAAATGTAAGTGCCAGAGCTAGGGCAGGCACAGAAATTCCCATTTTATACACGGCTCCAAGTAGCCACTGAGCCTTCAAACCTCTCACTTGTGAAATGCCAAACAAGAAAATAAAGAATAAATCAAACAAATAAAACATCAGACCCCAGGGCAAACAGAAAGACACCCCCTTCCAAATCAGGAAAGCGGCCCTACAAGGCTTTGCTTAGTGGCTCTTTAGCTGACACCAAAGAAATCTTATCTTTTGCTAAATGTATTATTTGTAGGGCTTAATGTTGATGCTTCCTTTTCCTTAAAACACCATGCAAATTCTCTAAGAAAAAAGGCCAATCCTATAAAAATCCACTTTAACCGCAGAAAACAAGTTATTGAGGATTTTTTTTATCTATCTGTATTAAGTATGTTATGTCTTGGGCTCAGTGTTCTTTGAGACAATAACAGTCTTATCTGTTCTAAGCCAGAAGTGTCCTTCTTTCTTTTATATTATATAGACTTTTTAAGAGCTGAGACTGCAGAAATGGCTCCCCTACAAACATAAAGATCTGAGAACAGATCCCCAGCAACAAATGCTGGATGCTGCGGCAAGCACCAGTCCTCTAGCACTGGGGGGGACAAAAAGAGATGAATCCCCAGAGCTCACAGGCCTGCTGAGGGAGACAAGCAGTGACCTCTGGGGTCACTGAGATACTGCCTCAAAGAAAAGAAAGGGAGAGCAACAGAAGAAAGCTCTCAAAGTTGGCCTCTGGTATCCACATGCATGGGTACCTGCACCAACACACACACACACACAAACAGACATGCACACACATACAGTAAATTATGTCCAAAAGCCATTTTAATTTTTTTTAATTTAAAGAAAAAAGAGTGAAGAAACAAACACCTAGGATTAAACTATATTAACAGTCCATGTGGTAATTCTCAATGGCCTGTAGAGTGGCTCTTGGTGAGAAACTAAAACAAAGAGAGGACAAGTTATTAGGACCCCAATTCTTAGACCATGAAAGTTACTCACTAATGAACACAAACTCCTATTTATTTGCATTCTTACGTCTTCCTCCTGGTTCTCACCTGATAATTATTTTCTTGAAGGAAATATTCTTGGGAAAAAAAAAAAGAAGCTGGGAGAATTTCTCCATATGAAAACAAAATATTTAGGCACCACCTAAGCTGGCGCACTATCGCACCTGTCTGTCTTTGGAAAACAGTGTCCTAACAGAAACCTGAGTCTTCCAGAAATACGTGTTTTCCAAAAAGCATTCTAAATTTTATAATAGTGTATTCTAAACTAGTTAAATTCTTTAACAAGTACCTTGTCTGTGATGGGGGGCGGGGGGTGGGGGGACTGGCTCAACAAAGGAAAATGTTTTATCTATAGAGTTTAATTCATATCTATAAAACTAACAAAAAGTGGCAGGCTGAAGTAACTATTACTACCTTAGAGGCATTTTCAAAACAAATCTCTGGCTCACAGATGATCCAATTTTAAACATGGAGGTTAACACTTTTTGTGGCACCACTTGAAGGTGACTCATAGTTCCAAAGTTAACCCCAGACCATACTATTTTAGTTTTAATTGACAGAGTGGAGTTGGTGGGGGGGGGGGGTTGATTTTGGTTTGTTTGTTTTGTTTTGTTTTCCCAGCTATAAAGACTCACTATGTGGCTTTGGCTGCCCTAGAACTCAGTAGATAGCCCAAGCTGGCCTTAAAAAAAATGCAGCAATCCTCCTGCCTCGGCCTTCCAAGTGCTGGAATTACAGGTATGCACCACCGCGCCTGGCTGTACCACACCACTCTGAAGACACCAGTTTCTTATTTTCATATGGAGATTACACTGACTGAGTTATTAGGTCAGAAGAAACTGTAACACATATAAAATCTCTACCTGGTGCCATAATAAAAAAAAAAAAAAACAATTACTGAATTTGTGAGGCTAGAGATATAGCTCAGCAGTCAAGAGCACTTGTTGCTCCTACTGGGGACCTGAGTTCAGTTCTCAGAACCCATAGTGGCAGCTTGCAATGATGTGTTACTCCAGTTCCAGAAAATCCAAGGCCCTCTTCCGGCCTCTGCATGCAATGCATATACATGCTGCACGTGTAATATATACACTCAGGCAAAACAGAGAATAAAAATAAAATAAAATAATCTTTTAAAAATAAAATCCCTCCCGAGATCAACTTCTCACCAAGTGTACAGCTCAGTGTTTTTAATGCCTTGTTCTCTAGCCTCTGAACTTCTGTACTTCCCCTAAAACTGGAATCATTTGAGCTCCACTGTTTATTTAGCTGTTCACTTGTTTTCTTCCCAAACACTCCTGAACACTGTTGGATGCTCTCAGTGCCAAACAGCCCCGAGAGAGAACACTGGGCCGCAGTAACTAAAGCAGGTGGCTTCAGAAGAAAGTAGACAAGGGAGATGACAAGGACTGGTTCTCTTGCTTCTGTCAAGGGAGAGTTAATAAGCCGCCTCTAGAATGTGCCCAAATGTCAACAACATGCTGTCCCTAAAGTTGAAGCAACTTGTGGTGGTCCTTCCCTCCCCCATCTCCAGACAAGCAGACATCCTGATACTGTAACACACAAACATTCTCAAGGAAAGCTCTGAGAGTGGTTGTTTTAAAATAATAGTAGTAACTGTACATCGGATGCTAAGAAGGCATGTGAGGAATGACTTCCTCCATTTTAAACTCTTCGTGCCTATGTTCCTGTGGCAAAGAAATGATGAGCAGACGTTCCCGCTGTGGTAGACAAAACAATATAACCACTGGTCCAGTTGTTAGCATGCCTCCTGCCCCCAGGCTGCCTAGCAACCTATGATGTCATCACCTGCCCACCACTAAGTGTGCCCTTATCCAGGATATAAAGAGAGCAAACCCAACTCATCACACTCTCTTCTTGTCTCTCTTGTTCTCTCTGTCTGTCTGTCTCTCTCACACCCTCTCCTCCCCCTGGCCTGCTCTCCCCACAGCTTCTATAACAAACTCCATATCTTCATATCTGCCTGTTGCCTGGCATCTTATTTTTCATATTTAACACCAGTCTCCCCACAAAAGATCTCCATGTCTTGATGGCAAGTCCATGTGACAGCATTTGACTACATGGCAGGAGAGACATGATGTGGTATGTGACACTCAGGTTGGCAATTAATTGATCTTAGAATCGGTTGATCATTTTGATTTTTGTCAGTATCTCCAATGTCAGCACAGGGTCTTTCTGGGCACAAGAGGAAGACAGGAGAATGCCAGGGTCAGCAGCAGGTTAGAACCTGAGTCTTCAAGGCTGACTTTGAGACTGACATTGACTGTGAAACAAGGAATGAAGTAGCCTGTTGAAGATGAACAGGACAAGGAAACAGGCTCATCCCTAGTGCTTCCAAGAAGGGCCTCGCCCACCAGTGTCTCCGTTTTTACCCCAGCGAGGCCCAGAACAGAACTCCATGCTATATAATTAAAGATGGACTGGTTAAGCTACAAAATCGGCCAGGTATGGCAGCAAACGCTTCTAATCCCGGCACTCAGGAGGCAGAGTCAGTTGGAATCTCTGTGAGTTCGAGGCCAACCTGGTCTACAAAGTGAGTCCAGGATAGCCAAGGCTACACAGAGAAACCCTATCTCAAAAAACTAAAAAAAAAGAAAATAGAAAAATCAACCCTAATGGGGCATGTTGCACAGCAAGAGGGAACTGACAAAGCCGACACACACGCGCGTGCACACACACACACACACACACAAACACACACACACACACACACCCCAGGTCTCAATCACTCATCCTTGCATGTGAATCATAGACTGTAAAACAGCACCACAAAGTAGAATCGGAAAGCAGCAGGACCCTTGCTGGATAGCCTGAGCTCCCAGCCCCAGCCTGGCTTAATGACACAGCCCCACTTGTCCACACACAATCCACAGGACAGCTCCATATGCACAGACCTGAAAGACAGACTGTGACACCCAACTCCCACACCTCCAAGGCTCTGTTTACCTTCCTTCCGCCAGGGGACATACGGGGAAATGATGGCAGAAGCAGGTTGCAGTGAGAAGGGCCCTTCTGCGAGTGTTAGCTGAGCTCCAGCCTAGACCTGATGGTGCTGAGCCAACATGGGGGCACTCCATCCCTTGGTCACCGTCACCCTCTGAAGAGCAGTGAGCTCAGCTTTTGGCAGCAGAATCTTAAATATTAAAATCCACGCAGTGAGCCTTGCCATCGCTCACTTTAATCACTCAGCAGAGCCAAGATAATCATGCCCAGGCTACCAGCCTCAAGAGAAAAGTCCCCCCTAGCTCTCCCTTACAGTGCTCCCATGCCTACCATACCATCCACCATCCCACACACATCTCCTGACCTTGAAATTCTGCACCTAGGACATCTATATGATGCTCACTGCCTTCAAAACCAATGGACCTTCTGCCAACCCTATCAATTCGTGCCCCCAACCTAGAGCAGTTTCGCTCAGCCCCCACTTCTTTCTTTGGGGGTAACATGGAGGTGCCAATGACGACTCAGTTCAGAGTCTTTTATATGCCAGACAAGCGCTTGACCATTCTGTTAGAACTCTAGTTTGAGAAGGGGCCTAATTTTCCCAGGGTGATGTTGGAGTCACTATGTAGCCTCAAGGCTGCCTGAATTTGGGACCTGCCTGCCTCAGCCTACCAAGGTGACAGGATTACAAGCGTGTTCCACTTATCCCCAGATTGTATTAGCTTTCATGGAGTCTTTAGAGAAAATGTCTCCCAACACACTGCGTCCACTCTATCCTCTCCTTTTGAATGGTTTACACACCCACTCCTGTATGAGCCACTCCTGTCATGAAACTCTCACTCCTTGGAGGAAGAAACAATCTTACCCCTTCACTTCTTTCCCGTATTTCTTTACACAAGAAAATACACTGTAAATACTTATTGAATTACCGAAAACATGGTTTGGTGTGCCCTGGTATACCTTGGTGCATCTTTAGGAAAGAGGAAACCCTTGCCATTCAGAAGGGCATGCAAATTGAATGTTATGAAATCTCTTTAAGAAGACAAATTCAGCTCCACTAAAATGACCGTGTTTTGGGGTCTTTCCTCCCTTTTGTTTAGTTTAGCTTGGCTTTTTGTTTGTTTGTTCGTTTGTTTGTTTGTTTGAGACATGGTCTCAGTGCAGAGACCATACTGGTGTGGAACTAGTGAAATTCCTACCTCAACACTGTTATAAACCACCACAACCAGCTACTTGTTTTAGTTCTTGCAGTCAGTCCTGAAGACCTTGCACATGCAAGGCAAATGCTGTGCACCCAGCTGCAATGCACCAGCTTGATTGTTATACAGAGAAAAGAGGCTGATGGGTAGAGCCAAGTGAACTCCAGCCACCTGAGCTATGGCTACGCTATACGCAAGTTCCTCCCAGATGACTCAGACCCTAGAAGTGGTCTGATAAGAGACTAGAGACCCTGTTGGAAAAGCAAGCAAGCAATAACAGTGCCAAGAAGAGGAAGTCACCTCTCCAAGTCTCTATCTTCAACCATCTTAGGCCATTCTTGTTTGGAGATAACAGACACTGTCTGCATCAACTTCAAACTAAATCTACCCTTGTCATTTATAACTTACAGCCGCTATCTGTCTGGGAGAGGAAAGCCACTACCCAAACAGACATGATCATATGAACTTCAGAAAGGGCTGGGAAGTCCCACTCTTCCACCAAGTGCTTTTACCAGAGACAGACCAGAAGCAGGTCTTTCCTTGACTTGCTTTTTAAAAATACTTAATAATATTTGTATTTCTGTCTATGTGTACATGAATGGGCACATGTATGCGCATATGCATGTAGGTGCTCACAGAGGACAGAAGAGGGCATTGGGTCCCTTAGAGGTGGAGTTAAAGGTTGTTGTGAGCTGCCTGACATGGGTACTAAAATGTAAAGTCTGGCTCTCTGCAAGAGCAGCAACAGTTCTTAAGCACTGAGCCATCTCTCCAGCCCTACTCTTATGTTTTTATGTGGATACATGCATATCTGTGTGTACAGAGACACATATCTCTATATGTGCATGAATATGCAGGTGCCTACAGAAGCCAGAAGACATTAGATACCCTGAAGCTGGAATTACAGCCAGTTATGAGCCACAGACAGGGAGTACAGGAAACTAAGCTCAGGTCCTTTGCAAGAGCCATATGCAAACTCATAACAGCTGAGCTATCTCTCCTGCCCCATTTCTTGACCTCATAATCAAAGGCATAGAAAAGAAAATGAAGAAAAGAAATATAGTTCTACATCCTGGGTGTTCATAGGCAGGTAATGGTTGCTTGGGAGGTAGAGATGTGTTCTCCACTGGTCACATGCCTGTATTAACTTCTTTTCCTGTTGCTGTGAGAAAATAGTCAGACGCACACAACTTTAAGGAGGAAGGGTTTGCCTAGGTCCAGGTCACCGTCCATCACTGCAGGGAAGTCAGAAGAGCTGAAACTTCAGTGAAATGCTCACTTCACAGCCACAGTCAAGAGCAAGGAAGCCATGCATTAACCCATGCAGTGCCAGCACTCAGCCGCTTTTCTTCTTTCCCTGCAGTCTAGGGCCCAGTCTAGTTGATGACCAACCATCACAGTGCCTATGCTCCTGTATGTAACCCTAATGAACCTCATCGGGTCACAAGATGAGAGAGAATCAGAGACAGAGGGGCAGAGAGAGACAGAACAAACATGAAAGAAGATGAGGGGCACTGTTTGGGAAGAGAAAGGGGATTAGCAGGAATGAGGAGGGGGTAAGAGAAAATAATGGTAGGTGAATGTGACCAAAATACATTCATAGATGTGTGGGAACCTATAATGAACCTTATTATGCATAATTAAAATATGTTAATAAAAGCATTTAAATACACAGTTCTATCAGATAGAGTTCCATGTGTCCTGATCTCTATTTCTATACATAAGGGTTACTATGTATCCATCAATTATTATACTTAATTAATAAGTTATTTTAAGAACTTATATAATGTAATTTGAAGTGCTAAGTACTAAGAAATATTATTCAGGGGTTCAGGGGATTGCCTCAGTGGCTGAATGCCTCCCTGGAATGCGCAAAGCCCTGGGTTCTGTCCTCAGCATTTAAAATAAAATTCCACTTCAAAAGCAAGCCAAATTGATACCAAACTTAAAAATGAGCTCTTAACACTGCAGAGATACTTGCAACTAATAATCTACTACATTTCTCAGCACACAGTTGGTCCTCAATACACTTTTGTTTTAAAGGTCTAGCTAACAATGCCAAGAAGTTACCATCAACTCTCACATCACAAAGAGAACAGCACAACACTCTATCTTCTGTTTCTGAAGGTTTTTTTGTTTGTCTTTTTGTTTTTTCGAGACAGGGTTTCTTCATGTAGCTCTGTCTGTCCTGGAACTCTCTCTGTAGACCAGGCTGGCCTTGAACTCACAGAGATCTGACTGCCTCTGCCTCCCAAAGGCTGGGATTAAAGGCGTGCACCACCACTGCCTGGCTAAAGTTTTTGAAACTATTGAAGACCGGGTACATATCAGTCTACCACACGTTGCCAGAATTTAGTTTGCACTGGCAATGTCTCTTAACCTTGAAGTCTGTGTTCAACAATGAAATCATCTGGCCTTCTATCCCATTTAGTTATTAACCACAAGCAACGAACCTCAGAAACTGAACCTCT
The DNA here is from genome assembly GCF_964271855.1 of Acomys minous. Taxonomy (NCBI): domain Eukaryota; kingdom Metazoa; phylum Chordata; class Mammalia; order Rodentia; family Muridae; genus Acomys; species Acomys minous. The sequence goes on along the minus strand of NC_140485.1, from coordinate 126,125,966 downwards.
CCTTGCCCGCATCCTCTCGGGGCTGTGTTCACTTCCAGTGACGGTCACGGAGAACTATGCAATGACCTCCAATTTTCTGGAAACACACTCAACACTTTATTGGAGAGGAAAGAGAACAGCTACATGGCTCTATGACAAATGCTCTCGGAAGTTGGCAAGTTGGACAGGATGCGCTTAAGGAGAGCAACAGGGGCTGAGCAGAAAGGAAGGTGTTAGGCTGTGAGCCCAGCAGCTGCCATCTCTAGTAGGGCCCTTTCCGTCTATATATGAAGAGGAGACTTCTAGCATTAGATGCCCATACCAGGACTTCTTTAGCATTCCCACTTCATAAAGGGGGGGGGGGGAAGGAGGAGGAAGAGGAGGAGGAGGAGGAGGAGAAGGAGAAGAAGAAGAAGAAGAAGAAGAAGAAGAAGAAGAAGAAGAAGAAGAAGAAGAAGAAGAAGAAGAAGAAGAAGCCATTGTACTTTATACTTTATACATTATACTTTTTGCATAACTGTGGCCGATACTCCTGTCAAGAGCCACCTGGAGGAGAAAAAATTGCTTTGGGCTCATAGTTCAGATGGGTTCAGTCCACCGTGGTAGAACTCAGGACTTCATAGGGACAGGATCATGTGGTAAGGCTCTTGCTGCCACAGCTAACCAGAAGTGGAATGTACGGTCACAACTAGAGTTATGTACAGGCATCAAAGATCCAGACCTAGCAACTGACCTGCACCGGCTAGGCCCAGCCCTACAAGGACTCCACAGCCTCCCACAGCCACATCACCACATAAACAACAATGATCAAAACATGAGCCCATGGGGGGCTGAGACCTAAAGCACATCGCTAGTTCTACTTTTGCCAAGGATGACTTTTTCGAAGTCAACACCAATGTGCTGGGTCTTTTTTGTTGTTGTTGTTGTTGTTGTCATCGTCATCGTCGCCGTCGTCTTTAACCAAGAAAATATTTACAATTTGTTTAGGATTGTTTCCACAATGACTGATGGTGATGGTAGCAGTAAGACTTCATCAGCCTGTGTTTTTAATTTCTTTAAGGAGCAGTGAACAAGTGGTCCCGGGAATACATACGATCCCAGGAACTGCCCTGCGCCTGTAATTTGCATGCTCATCTTTCCTTCCAGCCCTGCAAAGCACGCTCAGCAGCCAGGAATAGAACCATCTGCTCTTTCCACAACTCCTGGATGGTTTTCACTCAAGCACAGCCCTCTGGACTAGGCCCGCAATTAAAACTAATATTGTCCTGCCTACTAAGCTAATTTTTTCCCCCAAGGCATGAATAATTAGCTGAAAATGAAGGACAAAATTAGAAAACTCGATAAAGGGATCCCTCCCCACTTCCTAATATTAGTTATGTTCTATGTGGGCCAGGCCACAAGTGAAAATCGTAGTCTCTCAAATCCTGCAGGTCCCTAAGTCAGTCTACAGTATGAAGCAGTGGACAGGGTGTCACATCAACTGAGGACTCTAAATTCCATCCTGCTATGGCTTAGCCGTGTCCTCTGCAGTAGGAGGAGCTTTGGGAAAGTCATCTTCCATCAGCCTAGATCATGGGCTGAGCTGGCAAACATGCTAGTTTGATTACCTTACAAAGCCTATGCTAAGGTAAAGAGTCAAGTCTCTTGTCGCTTCTCTCGGAAGTAGTACCAGGAAACATAGCAAGTGCTAAAATATGATAGGAATTGTCTTAGTTAGGGTTCCTATTGCTATAAGGAAACGCCATGACCAAAGCAGAGAGGGAAAGGTTTATTTGGCTAACACTTCCACATCATGGTCCATCATTGAAGACATCAGGAAAGGAACCCAAACAGGGAAGGACCCTGGGGGCAAGAGCTGATGCAAAGCTTACTGGCTTTGTTCTCCATGGCTTTCTCAGTTTGCTTTCTGGTAGAACTCAGGACCACCAGCCCAGCCTAGTCACCCACAATGCACTGGGCCCTCCCTCATCTATCACTAGTTAAGCAAATGCCCTCTGGGTTTGCCTGCAGCCCAATCTTACAGAGGTATTTTCTCAATTGAGGTTCCCATGTCACAAATGACTCCTGCCTGTGTCAAGTTGACGTAAAAGTAGCCAGCCCAGAGACAGAAAGTTGGCCAAGGAAAGATCATTCATTATCAAGCAAGGCACCATCAATTAGGAACTCTTGGACACATGGCAAGCTACTGTGAAGCATGCACCTCAAAGGGAGACAAGAGTAATACGGAGATGGAATAATTCCACTTCAGCTGTCAAGGGCTGGTCCTCCTCTCCCATGGATAGTTCTGCTCCAGTGGATTAAGGATTGTAAAATACTCATTCTTTTAATAGGAAAATGGCTACCTTAGGAAACATGGCAGAAGGACAGCTTAACCAATGGAAGCATCTGCTTCTAGACCTCTGAGGAAGACAAGAAGGCCAAATATAAAATGCCGTTTGTAGATATTCAATTGTTGGGCTTTACCGTCTCCAGCATAGTTGCATCAACCCAGAGCATATATTACAAAATGAAGCCACAGAAAACAAAATGCTGTGATCTTCCTAGACTCCCAAAGAGCAGATTAACTTAACAAATAACAGGGATCAAGATACTAATAACATATCATCACGGGGAAGTAAGGGGGATTTGGCAGGAAGAAAGTACAGGCTCCAAGCCTGCTGCTGTGAGCACACAAGGCAAGCGTGGGTGGGGGAGAGGGGTTTGGGAGCAACTGGCCTCCAAATCCCACACATCGTGATCCTTTCAGTAGTGTCCTCTTCCCACAGGTGGCAGAGGGACAGTGAAAAGAGCAGCACACCAACCTACATGTCTATATACTTCTGCCACAGTGTGCATATCTAAAAATACTTGAACTCCTCAATTTACACCCTTTTTTTTTTTTTAAAGATAGGAACTTGTGCCACGCAGGCTGGCCTGCAATTCAAATTCTCTACGTAGTCCAGGCTGACAATGGGCTCCTGATCCTTCATCACAGAAGGGAGCTACAACTCATGACTTTTGTACCCACTGGGGATTGAAGCCAGGGTCTCAACTCATACATGCTGGACAAGCAGTCTGCAAATCCGCTACATCCCCAACCAAGAAGTGCAACCTCATCATAAGAAATGAAGACATGTGCTTATCTCTTTAAACAAGTTCTCAGGGTTTCTGTTTGGTTGGTTGGTTGATTTTTATTTATTATTTTCTCTCTGTGTCTCTGTCTCTGTCTCTTTCTCTGTATCTCTCTTTGTCTATCTCTCTGTCTCTGTGTGTGTGTGTCTCTGTGTGTGTGTGTGTGTGTGTGTGTGTGTGTGTGTGTCATGTGTATGTAAGTGCACAAATCAGAGCACACAAGTGAAGGTCAGAGGACAACTTGCAGTTATCTTCTCCTACCCCCATCAATTCCAGAGATCAAACTCAGGTCATCTGGCTTGCACAGCAAATACCTCTGCCTCCTGAGCCACCTCAGGGGCCTATGGCCTCACTTACAACAAATAGTGACTTAACTCCTGATGTCCCACTAAACTGTATGCTTTTAATTGATCGGAAATAAATAATCAAAATGAAAGAAGACATCAACAAAAACAAACATTTATCCAGCACTCACTGTCAGCGTGCCTGGCTGCTATAACCGCCTTACATTAAGGCTCCCAACTGAGACATATGACAATGTCTAGAGACATCTTTAGGTGACTCAAAAGTTAACAGGATATTTATTCATTTTCAAGCAAGCAATTTCTGATCATTTGGCCTTTGATCTGATTGGTCAAGAGCCATTCCGTACTTGTTATTCTAGATGATACTGCCTGCCTGAGGAGACCATAAGTAACTAAAATAAAGATGTCTAATGAAACCTAAGATACTAGTAAGTGATTCTTTTCACCACTTCAAAGTGACTCAGAGAAGTTAGACACACTTTAGCCTTGAAAATAGCCTTCTTCTTCACCAGGTCCCACAAGGCAATGACATCAGACGCAGACACTGTGTCACAAGTATTCGCCTGTTGTCAATGTGTCTGTAACTATGACCTATGAGGATTCTAAAGGTCTGAGTCTGAGTAAAAAGAACTCAAATCAAAACTTGATGTTATAAATAATACTTCAGCTATAAATTTTTAAAAATCAATAATAACTCCTGTGGAAACTTTCGGATTTGTGTTATAAGTTCATAAATAATATACCAACAGTGGTTCATCTGTTTGACCCAATGTAGCAACAGGGTTATGATATTAACTAAAGCAGAGGCGAGGGGGCTGGGCACACTCTCCGAACCATCCTTACATTTTTTTTTTCTGGAAACGTAAAATCATTCTAAAAGAAAGGTAAAAATGCAGACTGGCGAGATGGTTTAGGGGTGAAGTTGTTTGTCACCAAGCCGGACAACATGAGTGCAGTCCCCAGAGTCCATATGGAAGAAAAAGAGAACTGATCTCCACAAGCTGTCCTCTGGCCTTCATATTCATTCCAGACCATATGCATGCACATGCATGTGCACGCACACACCTACACACCATACCCACCCACCCCAAAGAAAACCACAAGACATATATAATAAATAAATAAACAGGGGGATGAAAAGAAATATTTTTTAAGGGTTAAAATGCAAACAATGTATTTTCTCAAACATAAACAGAAGCAAGAAGTAGTCGTGGTGTGTATTAAAGTCTCTCATACTGCTGATCTGTAACACAAAACAATAAAGATAAGCGGGCTGAAATTCCTTGGATGGCCGCCCCCTTCAAGCATCTGGATTCTACCAACAGCCCGCCTGCATCCACACAACTCTGAGTCAATTCTGTCTTCCCAAGCAATCAAATGATCCAGGAGCTGGGATGGGTCTGAGGAGTCAAGGCAGTAAAAAGAGGCCTCTGAGCCTAAAGGGACGTTCTCAGACAGGCAACAGTGGAAGCAGAAAAGATGTTCCCAGGCCATACACAGCAGGGGCAGACCAGCTTTCAACAGCACAGATCAGCAACTTCTCTCATGAAGACATTGCTGGGAAATATATCCAGTGATAGCAGAACTTGATCCCAGGGGAAAGCCGGAGGTCAGAGAAGTGGAAAACCCGTATTTAGAAGTCAGGGAAGAATTCTTGGACAAGGTGCACTTGACCACCACAGTAAAGAGTTGTAAGAGCAGAGGGAACTGTGAGGACCCTTCCTTTGCTGAGGGTGTGTGACTCACTTGCTGCAGTACAAGCAGCCTTGGGTTCAGTCCTCGGCACCAGAGAAACCAGGCAGAAGTGGCACACACCTGTGATCCCAGCATTAGGGTCAGGGGTCAAGGTCAATCTGGGCTACAAAGAAACACAAGCTTTTGCAGCACTTTGTCAGTCGCTGGCTCCAGAAGTGCTTGTCAACAGGCGAGCAGCCAGCAGAGCAAATGAGCCACACCAAAGCTAGAAACTGACGTGGGGGGGGGGGGGGGATGACGACAACACAACACATGACACAAAATAGGAAAGCAGTGTTTTGAGTCTGAATGAGGAGTATTCCAACTAGAAAAAAAATCAACCTGCTTCCTTTAACTTACAGCTATTTCTGCAGAAGAGCCTTTTCACATGCTAATTATTTTTCCCATTTTAGCCTACTTGAACAGCAAAATAGTGCCCTCTTGACCAGGTTGCTTAGCTCTGCAACTTTTTTTTCTTTTTTCTTTTTTTTTCTTTCTTTTTTTTTTTTTATCTCCTCTGCAATCTGCCTGCTGTTGGGTGCATCAGTATTGTCCGGATGTTGCTGTTAACACTCACCCCCACAGCCTTTCCACAGAGCTGCTCTAGATCTCAAACCTGACAGTCAAGTGTGCGTGAGTGCACCTCACTCACTAATGTTGTGCCAGCAGCGTGAACTCAGGACAAATGCCGGATCACTCTCTCTGCAAAGCGTATGCTGTGACCCTGGGCTACCGGTGAGTAAATTCAATAAAGTTAAGCCAGATTTAGGGCCAGAGACTCAGCCTGGTTGTAAGAGTCCTTGCCTAGCAGGTACAAATCCCTGGTTTTGATCCCTAGCATCATCTGAACAGGCCCTGCGTCATGTACCTACCTGCAATCCCAGCGTTCCAAATACATGAGACTCTCCCCAAAACACAACAACAACACAAATTTAAAACACCGCAACACTTTCCATTCACAATCTAAAGACCAAAGAAACAGCAGGCACTCAATACCTGTTCACCAGACCATCCTTTTTTCCAATTCTTCACTATGTATAACATAACCCAAGAAATATAAACTGACAAAAAAAATTTTTTTTTAACTTAGAAACTAAAGCTTACATCTTTCCCAATGCATACCCATCATCAGGCTAGAAATTATCCATCATAGGACACCAGGCCAGAACTACTTTCTGGCAAGGCATGCAAACACCCCACAACTACACGTTTCCTTTTGTACACTAGTGACTCGGAGTTGGATAATCAACACACTTTCTTCTTTCTCCCTTGCATGCTCTCAGCAAGGGCTCGCTACGTAGACCAGGCTGGCCTTAGCGATCCTTCTGCCTCCCACTGCCAAGGGTGGGCATCATCATGGCACGCTGATACGTACTACTTACAACTATCTTAACTGGTTCAAATGCCTCTCAGTGGACTAGCGGATGCTACCCAACATGGGGGAGTCTCTGAGTTATCACAAAAGAGAGGGAAATCTGCTGGAAGAGTAAATTTCCTCAGCAAAAGAACCCGGCAGCTGCAAATAGAAAGGGGCTTAGTGCCACAGACCAAGCAGAAGGGAAAAAAAGAAAACAAAAAACAAAAAACAAAAAACAAAAAAACAAAAACCATGCAGTCTTGAAGTCAGTAAGAAAAGAGGCCAGGTCAGAAGCCAGGAGACTAACGATGGCATTAAGTTCTCAACAAGGAGCTGCTTGTACCAAGAGAAAGGGGCCAGCACTAGTGCAATAAGAGGACCTGTTCCTTGGAGGGTCAGGCAGATGGCTATCTGGCAAGTGAGCTGGAAGGATGTGTGCTTGGTGTCTTTCTTCCTAGCACCTTGGAGCCAGCCTTCTACATTATCTGGAGCAGCGGGTGTTCACCGGGCATCCATCCCACTTCTAGACTACCGTGGCAGCTCTCCTCTTAGTTGGAGAAATAACCCTGTCTGCAGACTAAATAAAGCTTTTTATACAAGGCCCCAGAAAGTAAATAGGTCATGTAGCAGAGAATTACAGGGGCGGGCGGCTAGGTGCCCAGCCTTTCTGCTGGCCTGCAAAAGGAAAGGGGAGGGAGGGAGGGAGGGAGGGAGGGAGGGAGGGAGGGAGGGAGGGGAGGGAGTCCTTTCTGAGCAAACGGAAGTGATCTCTGAAACCAGCTGAAGCAAAACCACTCCTGTCCACCTGTTGTCCTGTACGGCTGTGTATTTCCTGACATGCAGAGCATCTGCAGTTGGATGAGCACTGCTTGAAATTGCAGGCTAAATGCTCTGACGTGAAAAATTCCTAAGGGATCTCCATTGAAGGACAGGAACAAAGCAGTCAATAGTAAATGTTGATAATCATGGTGTCAGATTTAAGCAAAAATTTTTTTTTAAAAATTGCATCTTCCTTTAATACCCTGACAATTTTTTTCCTATATTAGCTTGGTCATCATTTGTCATAATCCTTCCCTTAATTCGGCTAAAATAAGGAATTTGTATATACACATACATATCTTTATAGATAAAAAATGAGCCTTACCAACTTCATCTTGAAGACGTTATTCGTTTATGGAATTTTCAGGGTGTATGTGTGTGCCTGAGTGTATGTATATACATCAGTGTGCAGGTGCCTTGGAAGGCCAGAAGAGGCCACTGGGTACCGGGGAACAAGAGTTAGGGATGGTTATGAGCCACTTCATGCGAGTGTTGAGAGCTGAGCCTGGTTCCTCGGCAAGAGCATCACATGACCTTAGCCACTGAGCCCTCCCTCCAGCCGCTGGCTTCACTGGATTCAGTACCAACAGAACTGTTATTTAATTTCAAGTCTCACTCCATAGCCCCCTTCTCCAAACTCTAACAGGCTCCATAATATATGGAAAGTAGACCTTAAAGAATTCTGGGTTTGCCATCCATGTGAAATTAATTACCAGTATATGAAAAGTGTAATAAAATATTGAGGGTACCTAAATAATGACTAGCCTCGGCACGGTGTAGGGTGACAGCTGTCTCCAACAGCAGCCAAAGAGAAAGGAAAAATGTGAGGTCTGAGTCCAAAGGCTTAAACCTCTACCTCCAAGATCAGCAAAATAATGTCGATCTTTTAAGTTAGAGGTTAACCATCTTAAAACTCAAACCAAATTAAAAATGAGCTGCCCAAAATCTCCCATTTTCTGTAGGAATTTGTTTCAGACTTTCAAAAGCAGAGAACCAAGCAAGAGAAGAAAATGGACAGCAAAGTAGGAACAGATGATTGAAGGATGTGTCCAGAGACCCAATAAACACACGCAGAAATTCTACCACACATTAAGAGCCAGTTGAAGCACTCACCTACCCTCTGTGGGTGGCAGTTTAATAATAAAGGCACACTTACTCTCACAGTAGCCCGGTAGGCTACGATATGTGTGCCCTGGCACTTGTAATCTTCGGTTCTTTGTTTGTGGCTTGTTTTTGCTTCGCTCTGTTGTTAACACACAAAGCTTTTGATTTTTGGCACAAAAGGGTAATTTTGTACTTAAGGGAGCTGAGATAGCAAGCTTTATATTTTTATATTCATAGCAAAAGGTTAAGCAGAATACCAAAGGTGTTAACCATGGTTACCAAGAGGGCATAAAGGAGAGAAAGACAAATTTTTTTGCTTTATACAATTTTGATTCTGCATTGATATTTGTTTGAAGGAGTCTCACTCTTTTAAGATTGTTTTAAAGGTGTTTTAATCCGTTATTAAGTTAAAGTTAGACTTGAGGTGAAAAGTTGGATAAAATAAAATATTCCACCAGCACGGCCATGTTAAGCCATGCCTGGCTCCCAGTCCCTGTTTCAATTACTCTGGTTTACACAAAGCCTGACCTGTGCTCTTTAGCCCTAGACTACAATTTCACCTCACACAATGGGAGAACTATGACTCATCTTCCTCCACCAAACAATGCGAGTCCCAGGGCAGTGGGAAAAAGCTACTTGGAGTTGCCAGTTCACTGAACTGTTGAAATTAAGGTCAAAGTGTTGAGACAGGAGCCAGGGGCCCACGGAACGCAGATCCTATCACATTCCCACACAGTCCCTAATGCAGCTTTCCAACAAGTCCCGAACTTGCTAATGATTGAAACAGGAAGCACCTGGTACCCTCTAAGAAAGGGTCAGGGAAGTGATGGAAAAACATAAAACACATCCAGGACCAGTTGCACAAGTAGCCTTCCAAGTGATGCCAAGGAAAACTACACCACAAGATGGTGATGGGTTGTAGAGCTTCAGCGTAAACATTTTTGAGTACCATATTTGAAATGTTTGATCTCCTATTCCTAGATACTGAACATCAGTCCAAGACCACTATCAGCCAATTCATATATTATCATTTACACAACTTATTCTTTTTATTTTCCCAGTGCTTTTAGTACAGCTTGCATAGTCCTTAGAATATGCAAATCCTCAATATCATCTCCTGGGGAACCCTGTGGGAGAGACAGGGTCTCCAAGTCTCAATGATACAAATAGTTCACAGCTGAGCTATCTGGGATCCAGGAGTCTAAAACGGTTCAATGTCTACTTCGCTTTGTGTTTTTGTTTTTTTGTTTTGTTTTGTTTTTGTTTTTTGACACAGAGTCTTATTGTGTAACTCAGGCTGGCTTGGAACTCACAGAGATCTGCTTGTTTCTGCCTCTGCGTCTTGAGTGCTGGTACTTAAGCCCTTTGCTGCCAGATCTGGCTCCAGTTCTCAACCTTCCTAATGCTACGACCCTTTAATATAGTTCATTAAGTTATATCGACACACAACCATAAATTATTGTTGTCGCTACTTCATAACTGCAATTTTGCTACTGTTATGAATCGTACTGTAAACATCTGTGTTTTCCAATGGTCTTAGGAGAGGCCTGTGAAAAGGTCTTTTTAAGCCCCCCCCCAGGGGTCACAACCCGCAGGTTAAGAGCCAGTGGTCCAGTGTCTGCATGCTCACCTCTCTCAGTCATCCGTGGCTTTCCTCTCCCGCGTTACTGGCATTCTCGTGCCTTTGTAATTAATGGTTAGCCTGCCAGGTCTTCAGAACCAACAGCGCCTTTCTCTGTGGGCATCACAGTTACAGAGATGCTTTGTGGCAGGCACTCTGCTCGCAAGTCCACTCTGCTCGCAATGCTCCTTCATGGCAGTAAGCACCTGGCATGTCTGACAGCCCAAGGGAACACCAAGACAGCATGCTCCACCCTCCTACACAGCACCAAACTTTATCCTTTGCCCATATTGGCAAATCTTATACTCTTAGTACTTTCTAGAGTACAGCCTGTACCAGGTGACTAAATGCTAACAAAATACTGGCAAGAGTGAAAAAAAAAATAAGGAAGACATCAACGTATTTCTGTGTTTTTTTAAAGAAACCAAAATTCTCACTACATTCTCTTCTCTCTCTCTCTCTCTCTCTCTCTCTCTCTCTCTCTCTCTCTCTCTCTCTCACACACACACACACACACACACACACACACACACACACACACACACATACACACACTTGCCCAACTCCCAGTAAAAATCTTACTAAAACTCCTATTCCTCTTTCTTCGTTAGAACATGCCAGGGCGTCACCATTCCCTACGACCTTGCCCTTGAGCATCTCACTCTCAACAGTCAGTCTCAGAATGACACACCACACCCCACCCCAAACATCGGCACTCACTGGAAGCTCGCCTCGCCCTGATCCTGCCCAAGGAACTCATTTCCTTTCTCCACAGAACTATGGACATTGGCCTCCTGCCACACATGGGAAGGAGATAATGCCTTCTTCTTCTTCTTGTGCACCTAGGGTGGGACTTCCAGATCAGCTGCAGCAAAAAAAACCCATCATCCTTTCATGCCCATTCGCAGAGCTCCACCCAGGATACTCCCGAGAGTTATTGCAAAGCTATAAAGTCAAGGTCTCAATCCCAAGTACATCAAAGGCCCTGGAAAGAGTATCAGGACGCTGATGGCTCCAATGGACAGCCGGCACACTGAATCTTCCAACCCGTCTGTCTAAAAGGAAATGCCAATGCAGTCGTGGAATCTCATCCACCAATGAGAGTGCGGGAAGCGTGGCAAGAAAAGCAGGGTCTCATGAAGTTGTTTCCTTACACATATCATCCGGCCATGCACAGATGCCTATACGTCCTAGGTTGCCTTCAAATAATCTTTGTATTTCACATTTTTGGTCATTTTAAACTCTGTTCTACTTCCCTTACAATACTGTAAACATCCAACGAAAATGCTGGGTTTACCACTAATTTTACTATCTTTACTTCAATCAAGGTCACTGAAGAAATCTGTATTAAGAAACAAGAATAAATCCAGCTCGATTTAAGAGAAAATACGTTGAACCCCTGTAGGATTTGGGATCAGGTAAACACTGGCTTTTCTATTTTTATGAAAATAACATCCCTGAAATATTTTTTAATGTTATTTTCCTAAAGCTTTTAGAGTGGCCAGAGCAAAGGAAAGAATGCTACCTAAATAGACCAGAACCCAAACGAGACAGTACTTTAAAATATCTAAAGTTGTCGTCTAATAACTTCATTTATTTACTATTTGTTTGCAATTTTCTTCTGGTTGGTTTCTGATTTCAACCACTGTAGTCACTCCAGACCCTCTGCAGCAAGACGACGAGCAAGTTGAAATCTCCGACAGGAGAAAAGAGGAGGCAGCTAGCGTCCAGAGAGGTTTCAGGAAGGTCACAGTGTCACCACGATTACACCTATTTGGGGAGTTTTAGTCACAGCCCTGAAAGGTATCGCAGTTGTATGGAGGGACTGAAGTTACTCAGGAGGAAAAGAGAAAAGAAGCTCACTGACACTCCATAGCACTTGGCCAAGAAAGTAAATCACTAAAGATGAGCTGGCCCTCTCACTGCTTATAGTACGCACCTATTATCTTGTTCATGTGATACTAGGAAGGAAAATACTGAAAAATTACAAAGAAAAAATCATATTTTATTAAACAAAAAACAAAAACAAAAAACTCTAAGAACCCTTAAAAATTTTTTTTTGGTGTTTTTTGATTTGGTTCATTTGGTTTTCATGGGTTTTTGTAGGGAAAGTATTGACTTAGGGAGCATATGGACCAACAAAACACCTTTTTTTTTTTTTCCACAGACAAAATAGCCAGCTTATGCAGGTATCCACTCTGGAAGTAGACTCCAGTTAGCAAAAAGCTAAGGACAGAATCCCTCTGCAAAGTCTGCCTTTCCCCCCAAACAAGCCTGTAATAAAAGGGAGCCTGTCGTTTCCACTGCCCAACCTGAACTAGCAAGCCGAAGCCCCCACTGCCCACCACCCCGGTGTAATGTTTACTCTGCTGCTTCTCAGCTCTGAACTACACCTGCGTTTCAGAAGAACGGTGTCTTTTCTGCCAACACAGAATCAGGGCTGTCAAGGTCAGACATCATCAAGCACCGACAGCATCAGACATGGTGGGACACACCAAAAACCCAGCTCATGGGAGGGGAAGCTGCAAGATCCTAGGGGTCAAGGCCAGCCTCGGCTACATCAAGGACACTCTGCCACAGAGGAAAAGTTTTCCCTTAGAGTGTAAGCAGTCAAGGGGCTGGAGAGACGGCTCAGTGTTTAAGAGCACCCGTTCAATTCCTAGCACCCACATGGCAGCTCACACCTGTCTATAACTCCAGTTCCGGGGAATCTGACACCCTCACACAGACTACACATGTGGGCAAAACACCAACGCGCCTTAAATAAAAGTGAAACAAGAGTAAACAGTCAAGCCCTGAATGAGCTGCCACGAATATGGTTGGCAAACCTTTGACATAAGGGTGTCCAGCAGCTTTGGTCCAAAGAAAGCAGACACCCGAAACAGCACCCGCTGTGTGGCCTCTGTCTGGTTCAACAGAACCCTAGCATCTAGTGGAGTAGGGCCACCTCTGCCTGTCACCAGATAAGCTTGGCTTTCAGCAGCTTCCTGATTCACAAATCAGACTTAACAACTGAAAGGGAGGTTCCGCCAGTTTGCACACCCTCTTCATAAAGTCTCCCTGAACCAGGTGTCATGCGACCAGCAAACCTACCTGGGGACCTCTTGCAAGCCTGGAGGGACACCTGCCCCGGCAAATCCAAGCTGCACTTTTTCCAACGAAATGTGCTGGCTGCCAGGCTGCTCATCACCTACAGCGGCTGAGATGAGGGAAACGGCAGAGGAAGTCAACACAAAAGCAGCCTGCGAACTGCACACTGGGATGTCCTGTTGGTTTGGTTTTGTTTTGTTTTAAGTCCTTTTTATTTTTCCCACAAGAGGATCTGACTAAATCTAACCCCACCTCCCCTCAGTACCAGACAGGAAGTTACGCTTTGCACTCAGGGAGAACTCTTGAGGTACTTTTAGTTTGGTTGGGTTTGTTTTCTTTTGGGGTTTTGGTTTTGTTTAACAGTCACAGCCAAGAGCCTTTGCAGGTCCCAGATCAACTAGAGGGATGATACCTTTTCTCATTGTTTGATGGTGTCTGACAGCAAAGGCCGAAACACACACACACACACACACACACACACACACACACACACACACACACACCTTCATGCAAGTAAACACACCAGCACTCAGGGGGCAGAGACCGTCAGGTGAGTTCCAGGCAACCACAGTCTACAGAGTCCCAGGACTGCTAAGGCTACACAGAGAAACCCTGTCTCCAAAAACCGAGAGAGAGAGAGAGAGAGAGAGAGAGAGAGAGAGAGAGAGAGAGAGAGAGAGAGAGGGAGAGAAATTGCTATGATGGAAAAAGTAATAATAACCACACAGAATCATCAGAGGTCACTATTTTTGACTCATATTTTTCAGACTTCTAAATATTTGCCCTGTTCTCTTGATGTCATTTGTGTATGTGTTATCCGTACGCATATAAGAAAGGGGGGGGGGGGAAAGCACCTGTACTATCTTACCTGCATTCTTAGTGTCAATCTAATAAAAATAGGATGTGACAGTAAAAATAAAACCCAAAATAAGTGAGCACTTTACTGCTATATAGCCCACATTGTATGAAATCATAAGTCCACATGGGATGCCCAAGCCAACAGATGTTAGCATGTTTGCAGACTTTGTGTAGCCATCCTCACCATCAATTGTACACTCTTCCTTCACACCTGCATACAGCAGTGACTCTCCACACTCTTGCCTGCCCAGCCCAAGGCAGCTACCATCTAGCCCTAGTCTCCAGAGATTGGCTGGTTCTAGACACTTCCTATGAATGGAATCGACAGGATTTGATCCACGGTATCTGGTTTCTTTCATATAGCATGTTTCCAAGACTCTGCATATGTCACTATTTCACCTCTTGTAACAGAATGACAGTCCGCTGCATCAGTAAGGCACATCATATTATCAGTTCACAGATAACTAAGTTGCTTCTACCTTTGGACTATTATTAATTTTTCAGCTCTAAATACGCACGTGTAAATTATATATATGGACACATTTTCATTTCTCTCGGAGACACATAAACCCTAAGAGTAGAACCACAAGGCAATTTTATAATGAATGCACCGAAGAACTACCACACGGTTTTCCAAAATGGCTGGACTGTTTCACATTCTCGCCAGCAGTTCCATGATGGCTGTCCATATTCACTGTTCATCGGAAACCCAAAGTGTCTCTGTTCTCACAGACAGAGCTAAGCAGTCAGCATAAGAACCAAGAACCGAAGTGTTTCCCCACACAATCAGAACAAAGAGGACTGGGAAGTATCCATCTGCAGCATAAGCCATCTTCCAAAAGCTACCCGTGGACCCCTCACAGTTACTAACATCCTTGTGTGGGTCCCCACTCACTACCTTTTGTCTTTTTAACCAGAGTACACAAAAGGATTGCCGGCTTCGGTAAGTAAATATGTATAAATATTTTTAGGGAAAAAAATAACTTTGAAGAAGAATTTTGTAACATTTAGGCATGTGGGAGGGGTATGTGTCAAGTCATCCCTTGTGGAGGTCACAGGAAAACCATGAGGGGTTGGTACTAAGACTTGAACGCAGATTGCCCAGCCTGGAAGCAAGCATCTTTACCCACTGAGCCATCACACAAATGTTAAAGGCAGCCGGGTCCAGTCTGTATGTAGACAGTAACAATCAATCACCTTTCCCTATTGGAAGTATTGATACGGGGCAGTACAATCGCTTTTCAAATAAAAGTCTAATTCAAAGGTCTGATCAGTCTTTCAAACCTTATCATGGCCAAACAAATTTGGTGATACTAATTTGTAAGGTGATACTAATTACCTCTTTCTGTAACAGTCTACTTTAGAGATTAAAGTTTTTTAATCCTCCCTCATAAAAACTAAACAGAACAAAAATCTCTATAAAGCACAACAAATAAAATACCACAAGGCCATAACTTTTAAAAATGCAAAAAAGAAAAAAAATACTAAATTGTATAATTCATTATTTGACTAATACTTTTTTAAATGCACTTGGGCCTAGAGAGATGGCTCAGTGGTTAAGAGCCCTCACTGCTCTTGCAGAGGACACAGGCGCAGTTACTGGTACACACATGGCAACACACAGCCACCAAATATCCAGTGCCAAGGGAGCCAACACCCTTTTTGGCCTCCACCCACATTGCATACACATGGAGCACATAATGTGCATACAGGCAAGATAATCGTAATATAAAATATAAACAATTCTTTTATTCCAAAAGAAAGAAAGAAAAAGAAAAGCCATTTTTCTTTGTTTTCCAATACAAGGCCTCAAGCCTTGCAACCTGTATTAATGATATGAATCATCCATCTTTTAAATTTTTCCATGTCCCAAGGCTGCATTACATCATCCATTGTTTTAGTTATTTCTTGGCACAAAGCTGATTTTGAAAGTGACCACTGAACTTTCATGTGTCCAAGAGAACTTTCCACTGTGGGAAATTTCTAAAACAATCTCCAAGCTAAAGGAAAATGTCATCACAGAAGAAAAGTAAAGAAGCACAGCCTCAACACCCGGCTTCTCTGCAGGACAAGTGAGGCATGGAGCACACACTGGGCACATCACTGGGGCTACACCAAACCCCAAGAGTGTGGAAAATATGCTACATCAGCTTACCAAAGTCATCTGAAAGAGCTCCCAAAACCTCTCCTGGGAGGCCCTTTGCAAAGACTCCTGAGCACTGTGGGAACTCGTTCTTCAGAGATCTGCTCTTCTGCTAGATTACACGGTGGCCTCACTCCTAGCTCATGTGAGAGCAATAGGCCATTTCTGTCGCAAATATCTGTCCAAGGTATGCACGCTCTTCTTATTCAATCGGGTGTCGGGACAGCTGTAATCAAATTTGGTACATACCACTAACTCTATTATAGCCTCACAGCAACTGGCTGACAGCCTAGGTCTGCTCTCATCCACAGAGAGGAAAAGGAGTGGCGTGGAAGGAGAATAGAGAATAAACCAGCTAAAACACAAGTGGTACAAGAGAGAAAGAGAGAAAAGGTACTCAGATATTGATCCTCTGTGGAAGATACAGACTCAGCATAGCACACACACAGAGGAATGCATAAATATACAAATATAAACACAGACACATACACAAACATATACATATATACAGACAAACACATCCACAAACATCCACAAACATGCACAAATGTAAACACACGCACACCTTCAAGCCCAGGTCAGCTGACTGAGCCACGGAAGGTACAGTTTCTTTATCCAGCGATGGGCCAACCCTCTTGGCTTTGAACATCGTACTATAACTGTCAGTCCAATCTAATGAACTACACACCTGACAGTGCCAAGCAGCAGGTAAGAGCTACTGCCAAACCACACCCCAACACCAGAGTGACCGAGAGGAAGGAGCTTGGCTCACTTCCTTTGGACAGTGTTTTTCCCTCATAGGAGGAAAAGAAAGAGGTCGGGCAGGATGTGGCCTTCTGACTTTGAAATAACAGCCAACGTGGATGTGCAGGATTCCAGTTTTCTAAGACCATAGTCCCCTGCTGGCGAGCATTCTTTACTTATAGGCATGATACTATTCTCTGACATGGACCGTCTTCTCCTGCTCTATAGTCTTTCTGCCTCGCAATAATCTGATGGCCGTTTTTGCCTAATATCCTCGTGAGCTTTCTGTCTTGAAATGATCTTAGACTTATAAAAAATAAGTTGTTATAAAAATAGGATGCAAAATCCTCAGTCGTCTCTCAAAGTGTGACTATCTTACATAAACAGGGCATATGGATCGAAACCAGAGAGGTAACAATGATACGACACTGCATACAAGTCTACAGATCTGATGCAGACTTCTGAATCTGTCCTGTTTCTGGTCCGTGACTGAATCGAAGATCGCACGTATAAATGAATAACCAATAAGCCACACTCTATTTATTTCTGGTCCCCATACATAGTTCTGCTTTGCTTCATGCTGATGAGCTGCTGTCATATTAAACCCTATTAAAGCCTACTCAACTATTCAGTCCTCTGCAGTGCTTCTCTTTTTATTTCATGTCCCCAGCTCTGTCCACACTGAGTTTCCCAGCCCCAGTCCCCACCCAGCCTTAAACCAAGTATTGCCAATTAGAACTCCTCCCATCAGAGAAAAGGGGTAAATCAGGAAACACAGATTTCATCAAAAACAAAAAGATGCAAGACCCAAGGCATTGCCTTCTAACTGAACACATTCATTTTTGCAGCAGGCACGCTTTACAGAGTGGTGAGCAGAGTCAGAGAGAGGGTTTTAAAAGACTCCCACCAGATCAGGCTAGGTTTCTCCAACAGAGTTCTGGTCAAGCTCGGGTCTAATTTCAAATGTGTTACAAGGAAAATACCTTTCAGCTTCCTAGCTTCCTTTGGGTAGCACAGCTGCAGATGAAGGACCGTGACTGTCTACTCATAAACTCCATAGCCTCACCAAGCTCCCCCACTACTCTTCCACATTTGAGTTCCCCTGGTGTGTTCAGGGCAATATACCTACAAAGCTGGCCCCACCTCCAGGTTCTCCCCCTGCATCCTCCCTCTGGAGGAGCTCCCAAATGTCCTTTCTACAGCTGTACAGCTCCAAAGTCCCCAGAGGTTTCCTGTGCAAGATGGAGTCCAGTCTCTACCAGTTACACACCCCACAACATGAACCACATCACTTGGCTCTACTTAGCCAGTCTACATCCCTTACACTCAGGACTATAAACATGAAAAACAGAAGAATCTCACAACCTAATTAACTTGTTTTTTTTCCTTCGTGGTACTAAGAGTAGGCTTTGTGCATGCTACACAACTACTCCATCAGTGAGCCGCATCCTCAGCCCTCTCTGTAATGTTTTCGTCAGAGCAATGCTATTTAGGGTACAGTTCTCTTGAGTATCTGAAAAGCATTGGCTCCAGGCAGGTACCAAAACCCAGAGGCTCAAGTCCCTTATATAAGATAGATATATTCGCATCCACTGACAAACTTGAAAGCATCTGTAAATGACTCACAGTAAGGACTACAATATAAGTGCTCCTAATTCTACCTTATTTAAGGAATAAAATGAAAAAAATGTCTGTGCATGTTCACTAGAGAGGCAACTTTTCCCAAATATTTTTGATCCACAGCTAGCTGAATCCACTTATATAGAACCCATAAGAAACAGTCTTTCCTCAAAAGACATTCTAGGACGTCTTTAAATCATTCCTGTCTAACTATGAAATTCTATCTTGGCTCTTAATCACATTAAGGATTATTAGCAAAAACCCTTCATGTTAACATGAAAAGAATTCTTCACACAATGTTAACAGCCTGTACTGAGAATGTTCAAAATATTGTTGATGTGATTCACGACAAAAAGTCAACGCCAGGAAAAACGCTTGTAAAAATAATCAAACCCCAAAAAAGCAAAGCCAAGGATGGTATTTCATGGGCGGAGTAATTTCTCATCAGATCATTTTTCCAAAGCAACAAGGCTATAAATAAATTCTACAATCATGTCCTTACTACCATATTAGTATAGTGACGGAGTTGAAAGACATTATCATTGACAAAACCAAGTTACAGAGAGGCAAATCTATGACCCACTTTGAAAAGTAAGGAATCATCCCCAACCACACAAGGGATAAGAAATGCCCCGCCCCCATGTGCTTAATAATTAGTTGTGTTTCAATGGCGAGAACAGTAACTTGGAATAAAGAAGCGAAGGGAGAATTCCTAGGAGTCATGTTTGAGGTTAGACAACTTTTCTCACAATTAGGAAAACTAATCCAGAGGGAGAAAAACAATCCATCACATCTTTCAGTGAGGAGAAAAGTTAGCATCACAGCTTTGGAGCTTTGTGAGCAAGTTGGGGAGGGGGGGGAGGGGGGATGGGAGGGGGAGACACACCCCTCACAGCAGGGTGTGCCTGTCTGAGTAAGAAGCCAGCTTGCTTCTCAATGCCAGTGTCGCTTTCTGGTATAAGTGGCAAGTGGTTTCATCTACCAGCTCACAGGGATCTGCGACAAAACAAACCAACACTTCAGGATGCCAGGCACGGCAAGCACTTTGCAGAAGCAAGATGGGCCACAGCCAGAGGAGAAACCTAGTGATGTGCTTAGAGCAGGAGCCACTGGATAGCCACTACCACTACAAGCACCTAGCAGGAAGTAAGGCTGTGGACTGGGCTCTTCAGGGAAGCAAGGACAGTTATTTACAAAGACAGGAAAGATAAACAAAACACAAACACTGAAAAAAGAAAAGAGGAAATTAGAAACACTGTTTTGTTTTGTTGTTTTACAAGACAGGGTTTCTCTGCGTGGCCCTGGCTGTCCTGGGGACTCTCTCTGCAGACTAGACTGGCCTCAAACTCACAGAGATCCACCTGCTTCTGCTTCCAGAGTGCTGGGATTAAAGGAGCGCACCATCACTGGCCAGACTTAGACATACTATTTTTAAAAAAATAAAAGGACACTTGGTGTTCTGGATTATCTACATAGTTTCTTGGTGGTGGTAGTGGTGGTTTGTTTCATTTAGTTTAGTTTTTTTTTTTTCTTCAAAGATTTGTTTTTATTTTCAGCTGGGTAGGTGGGTGGAGCCACATCTGGCTGCAGATCCCCAGAGAGGCAGAGCTGTCAGACTCCCAGGGGCTGAGACACAGGCAGTAGTGAGGTGTTCAACACGGCTGCTGGGAATCAAACCCAGGTCCTCTGCAAATAGAATACACACATGCTCTCGACTCCTGAACCAGATCTGGTTTGGGTTTTTTCAGACAATCTCACTCTAGAGAGCAGGCTACAGTCATACTTAACAACCCTACTGCCTTGACCTGCCAAGTACTAAGATCACAGGCATGTGCCAGCATATCTGGGTTTGCACTGTCAAACAAGAGACATTAAGTGACTTTTCCTTAAGTACACCTTTTGGCATTGTAAAGAAAGCACTAGTTTCTAGAGAGTTCTAGAATGTTCAGGATTCATAGCAAGGTGTGAAGAAGGTATCTAATAGATTTCCCTTTATTGTCACCAATAATAAAGTCCAATGAGAAAAAACAACTAAATGTTGCCCACTAGCCTGTGGATTCAGACAAGCTTGCTCAGAACACTGCCTCATTGTCACCTGCCACTGCCCATCTTCCTACTGACACTCTGTAACTAAAGGTATTGATTCCCCTAGTTCCTAACTATTGTCACTGTCTCAGATTCCATGTGCAAACGCTGAAGTCTGGCTCAGAGAACCAGCCTATCAGCTGCTCCTTCTAAAAGGCAATGCTATGCCTGTTCACAAACTGGCTTCCATGGGCACCGCGTCCACTCCAGTCCACCAGACACATTTGTCTGCATTTCAACCCTGACCACAGAACTGTTTCTCTCCCTGAGCGAATGCCCTCATGCAAATCTGAGGGTGCTCTCTCTTCAGAAGATCCAGGGATTAACACATGTGAGTCATCTGCAGATCCAGCCTGCAGCTGCTGACATAAAAACAGTCTCGTCCAAACATGGCCACACCACCCACTCAGACTCTCGTGTGTCATCTCTCTCCACTGAGAATGAGATAAGCATCTATTTATGACAGTTAAGGGCAGAACTGTGGAGAAAGTGGAAAAAGCCAGATAATAACTAGACAGAACCTAGCCTGAGAAAAGAACTGGAGGCATTTGCCATCCGGGTGTGTGTGTGTGTGTGTGTGTGTGTGTGTGTGTGTGTGTGTGTGTGTGTGTGTGTGTTCTGTGTGCGTCTGTGTCACTGTGTGCGTGTACATGCGTGTGGTGTGCACACACGCATGTGTGTATCTTTCTCTGTGTGTACGTGTGCATGCATGTCTTTGTGTGTGTGGTGTGCATGTGGTCTGTGTGTGTCTGTGTGAAGGTACATGCAAGTGTGTTATATGTCTATGTGTGTGTGTGTATGCTCCTGCATGTGGGTATATGTGTGTTCATCTGTGTATGTCTGTGTCTCTCTGTACGCACACATGCAGGCATATGTGTATGTCTCTGTGTGCAGTATATGCATGTGTGTGTGTGTGTGTATATGTGTGTGTGTGTGTACATGGGCACAGGTGCTTGTAGAGGCCAAAAGTCAACCTTGAGTGTCTTCCCTACTCACTGTCCACCTTGTTTTTTGAGAAATGTCCCCTTACTGACCAAATGACCAGCAAGCCCCAGCGCTCCTCCTGTCTCTGCCTCCTCAGCAAAGATTACAAGTACATGTCCGCACATTCAGTTTTTTTCACGTGAGTTCTGGAAATTAAACTCAGGACCCCACCAAGGCAAGCACTTTACTGACTAACTGTTGTCACAGTCCCTAACATAGTGTGGAAGAATCACAAGAAAGTGTCCAATTGAGGGACAGAGAGGACAAGTGTTAGTTCTCACTCCAGCATTCCCAAATCAGGACCCTCAGCAGCAGGTTCCAGTAAACAGGTGGCATGGGCTGGTCATCTGACCAATAGATTTGGAAGGAGGGGGGATTAATCTATTCTGTGCTCTACAGCCCTGAAAGAGATGGCTCCCAGGCCAGCCAAGTGATCAGCTTGCAAGCCAGATATCATGGCACCTGCTGCGTCTCTATTCCAGGGATCAGTTTGAGTCCTACAGCTGACTGGCCAGAGCCTGCCAAAGGAACAAAGAAAAGCAGGGGCTGAGGAAAACAGCTTGGAATGGACTCTGCTCAAGGCAGAAGCCCAGAGCTGGCCTGTGATGACAGGGTTCATCAGCACAACAAGAAAGGCAGGTTAGTGAAAGGAGCTCAGAAACTGTGCCAGGAAGGAGAATACAGCGATTCAAGGAAGTTAGAAACAGAGACCGGCGTCCAGGTCCAGGGCAGCCCCTACAGTGGGCAAACCATCGCCAAGCTCAGCAGTCACTACCTTTTGTCATAAAAGCCTTCTCTCTGGGGAGTCCCTATGTGTAAGGTACAATATAACCCGTGTTATATTGTAAATATAACCAAGCTGGTTTGTTTGTTTGTTTGTTTGTTTGTTTGTTTTACAAAGCTGGTTTTTTTCTAATTAAGTGTATTGGGCTCAAATAACTTCCAGCTGGATGCCGATTCAGCGGCAGGCTACAGCAACAAATGCACCCACTCAGTGCTTGGTATGTGATTCGGTCAGTATCCCCTTAGGGGGGGTTGCTGGCCTTCACCACTCATTCGCACTGACCGCCGCTGATGTCCACGGCACTCTTATAGGTTATTCTGTGTCAGGATTCTAACTCCAACTTGGAACGTGAGGTAAGTGAGGTTTTGTGACAGCAAGGAAAACACCAAAGAAACTCAGTCTTTTACTTCAGTTGTGGCTCAGCCCAGTACTGTTTCCTTCTGCCAGATCCTGTCCCTTCTGAGGCGGCTCCCTGGCTCCAAAGGACACTAACTGGACCCACAGGAAACGCAGAGAGTTAGTTTTATGAAAGTGAATGATACTATACAACACTTCCTTTTCCTCACAGTGACAGCCAGATAACAACTGATGCCAAGAGGAAGTAGACATTCCTCAAAGCACTGTGGTTCCGGGTGTCAGGTAGCAGCAGCTGTCACAGCCACTGCCACCCTGAACCCTGGCCCGGATACATGCCATGGACTCACAAGCCCACTGAGACGTGGCTCTCAGCAACACAAGGACAAAGATCGCCAACCTGACTACTCCTGAATGTATTGGAAAGACAGGCCTGAGGAACCAGTGAGGTTGGCTACACCACTCCAAGTCACTTTCTGACACCCCCCCCCCAAACCCACCCCTCACCCCACGACCACACCGGAAAAAAAGCAGGGAAGAAAGGGATGCAAGAGTCAACGACTCTAGGCTGTGGATTTGATAATTAAGAATAGTCAGCAACAGGTGTGTGGGTCTGGGAATATATGAAGTCTCAAAACAGCTTCCCCTCTGCAGGGCAAAGAGCCAAACAGAGAAACCTACCATTAGGCAATGATGTCAGAAGTAAAAAAGCATCACCTTCTCCAGCCACACCAAAGGGACCACAGTGTTAACTTCTCTCATGCAGCCACTTGAAACACACTTGACTATAAAATAATTGAAGCACTAGCCAGTCATCACACACCATCTTTAAGGCCTAGGGCGCTGGCACATGCTGGGAAGGCAATCTATAGTTACCTAATGAGTGAGTGAGCGAACGGAGAATGAACGAAACAAGAGGCCAGCAGAAAATGCTCTTTATAAGTAAAGATAGCCGAAATCTCATCCCCAAGGTTGCACATAGTCTTTTTAGAGGGCATGAAGCTGGAAGGACGGGTAAGTAGGGTGGATCTGGAGGGGTTAAGATGAGGAATAAGATCAAAATACATCGAATAAAATTCTCAAACAATTAATTAAAGTATTTTAAGTTTATGGGCTTCTTTTTGTTTGTTTTTCCATTTGGCCAAAAAGAGAACAAAAATGGGGAATCAGATTCCAAGGGCAAGAGGCATGGCTGGGCGCATAATCCTCCCTGGAGATAGCTGGTTTGCCATCCCTTGGACTACAGTGCAGGGCAGCTAGAGCGAGCATTTTCCACCTTCTAGCACAGAAGATACCAAATAACTTTTGTGGCGTAGTCTTATTCCATGTTTCAAAAAAATGTCTTAAGCTGTGGGTGACACATGTAAGGAAAAGATGAGTGAAAATAAATGGTGTAGAAACGAAGCTGCTTGGTGAGATATAAAAACTGGCAAAAGAAGCTGGGTGTGGTAGCATGGGCCTGCAATCCTGGGATGGTAAGGCAGGACAGATGGAGGCCAGCCTCAGAACACAGTGAACCCAGCCTGGGCTCTACAGAAAAAACGTGGTCCCCAAAAAAACAAACATAAAGAAATAACAACAACAAAAATCTTGACAGTATTAGTGGAGAAAAAAAGACAATGGAGTTGAGGCTACTCGCTGGTGTCTGTTACAGGGATAAAGGCACTCTATCAGTGTGAGAACATCATTACTAATAATGAAACTTAAAGGGTTTAAGTGCGCTAAATTATATGGTGTTAATTATATGAACACAGCGTTCGGAGCACAGATAAGAGTAATTATCAGCACCATCAGGCCATGTCTAAAAACTAGACAAGATGTGAAAAATGAATATAAAATATCATAAAGTATGTGTATCTAAAGATACTCATCACGTCATTTTCTTTGAAATTGTTCATTTCCCCCTTTGTGACAACTATTCCAAACAGTATTTTTCTATTTCCCTACGTGCTTGAATTTTTTTTTTTAATACTTACATGTCTTTCTCAAATTGTTCCTATAAAATAACTCCACTGAGGCCACACCCAGAGGTCCTGAATAAGAATCAGTAAAGGAAATCCTTAGTGCTCCGGTCAGAATAGCCTCAAATTTCAAGCAGTAGACAGAAGTAACGGTCCGTTACAAGTGCCTTTGCTTCTTGAGTGACATCTCTTCACTCCTTCATCCTCATGCCCGGGATCTGTAATCCTAGGGACAGGCACTCTTCAAAACTCTGAGAACAAGACCTGGAAGGCCAAGAAGCCTGAGGTAAACGGCACACTTAGCAGCTGTGGCAGGTGCCCTGAAGCAAACCAGTGGGCAGATGGCAGAGGATTACAGCACAGAATCCACTACAGATGGGAGTCAGGACAGAGGTGCACTTTAATTGAATGCCCAAACCCAGACAGAGGAGAGGAAGGCAGCCAAGGGCTAAGGACCAGCACACCAGGGCACTAACCATAGAGCCTAAGACCCACCCATGTGGCTGGATGGAGCAGTGGGCAGAGAGTGCAGGCACATTACAAACCAGAAACCATCACCTCACCTGTTCAATGAAGGTGTGTCCTCACCCATATGTTCCCACACGCCTGGTATTCCTCTAGACTTTTCTCTTCTGTCTCAAAAGCCCACTTTTGGGGAGACATTCGTTCCCTGATTCTCCCAGAAGCAGCAGCACTCTAGCGTGTGCCCCATCTCACCTCTGGCCCCAACCTCAGTACCTACTACAACTCACGAACCTGCCTCTTTAGCACACCACCACACAGGGCTGCTGTTCAAAGCTCTGAAGCAGGGATCCGGCTGTATTTATGTTTCTAGGCAGCCCATCACACAAGTTAGCACCAGCAGAGATTAAATGACAAGTCAGTAAGAAAACAAACCGGGGAGAAATAGGCAAAAGAAATAGATACAGGGGTGTTTATTCAAAACCTGGGAGACTTTAGTGCCACAATTAAGCCCCATGGCTCATTTGTGACTTGGGAGTCGGGGCAGCAAGACTGCTACCCCAACATGATTGTCACACAACAGACACTTCTGAGCAAACCATCCATCTCAGGGAAAGATGGATTTTTTTTCCCCCCTCAATCAGTAGTCTAGACCAGGAGCCTAATCCTTCCCACACTGTACGGACAGGCAGTAAAAGACAGACCAGAAGGACAGCAAGTCTGGTTAACAGAGGCAATCATGGCTCCAAAACATCTTTAGTAACTGACGGTGTCAAATCCTTCCTTTAAAACTCACACACTGCAAAAATAACATTACAGGAATGTTTGTTTGAAATACTCTCTGGTCATCCAAAAACCAAAATCGTTTCAAATATGTCACTCAATCATTTTCATGCAGTTTTTTTGTCTGAACGAATCATGCCTCAGTTTACCTCCTATGAACAAAAAAGTCCAGGTAACCACACCATTCTGGGCGAGTCTTCTTTACCTGCCTGTGACTCTCTGCTGGCGCCATCTGTGGATTCGGATGTCACTTCCATTTCTCTTTGGCTCAGCAGGCCCTCCAAATGTGGTTTCAATTCCCAAGCCAGCAGCAGTACATGCTCTGTGAAGTCACCAAGATGTGCATCGCCCCCTCGGCTGGAGACCTTGCTTTGACGAAGTCCAATTGAAAAACACAGCCAAAGTATAAGCCGAAGTATATGGGAGTAAGGAGACAAGAGTCCCTCCCTAACTGCCCGGACCAGATTGGTCACATTCCTGCCCCTGAGCAGAGCCCAATCCTGGTGTGCACCTCAGAGATCTGCTAGGCATGGAGCCTGTCGCCTTAAAAACTCAGACGTGTGACAACCCTTATCTGCTTAGGCCAGCAAACCATGCATTTCGACAAACACCACAGCTCTACTGGTTCAGCAAACACAGGGAGCCAAGCTTTTCTCCCCTTGCCTTTCCCCTCGTGTCCCCTTAGGTTTCCCAGACATTCAAGCCAAAGGAAAACCTGAGACTGAGCAAAAATATTGAGGAACTGAGCAACAAATACCTGTCCCCAAGTTTCTAACTCTTGCCAGGGAGCTTCTTACAAATGTTACAATCTATTCTCTCTTGGCTTTGCAATTAAATTTTCAGCCCCCGGTAATCCGTGTGAGTCTCTAAAGCTTTTAGGGATCCATCTACTAAAATCTTAAATAATGCAGGCTCTCAGACTGAAAGGTAAATGACGCCTGTTCCATCAGGAGGAGGAACACTACTGAGTAAAATGCCAATCTCAGTACACAGCCCTGCACGCACTGCGTCCACAATTGCTGGCTTCGTGCAGGTTTCCTATGGGCTGTGCTCTGCCAACTTAGGCCCCACACAAACCCAGACACCTTGAAGCACTGGCTATTATGGCTGCTTTAAGGAGGCCTTCCATAATCTCCACAGCCTATCGTAGACCCTCGTGATTCCCTCTCAGAGCACTGCACAACATTTATCACCTAGGCAACTAAGCAACTGTATAGTCTGCAGTCTGCTATCAGTATTTTTTTTTTCCTACCATTGGGCACATTCAAGAATCCAGGCACCATGATGGTGAAATCCACCAATGCTGTTGCTGATGCCTAGCACAGAGTACACAGTAGGGAGCACTCACAGAACGAGTATTTCCACTTAAAACACATTTAAAAGTATTTTGATAAATGTCTGTTATAAAGGTTTTTCCATAGCATTTAGCTGCCACAGCCAGGCTCTGAGCAAACCAGCAGGCACTTGATATTTTCATCTTTATCCTGGGTAGGAAGTCCACGAATTCCGACAGGAAAAAAAGAAACAGATGTTCTCACTAACTGCTTACAGGAAACTGCATCCCCTGCCACTGTGAAGAGAGATCTCAAAACACACTGCTATCTTTGCAGGTATGTATCACCCACAAAAAAACATGCACAAAGCTGGGAGAAAGCTCAGTAAGTAAGATGCTTGCCAACACAGCTGAAAACCTCAGTTGGACCCCTAGAACCCACATAATGGAAGACCAACTCCTGCAAGCTGTTTCCTCTCTCTCTCTCTCTCTCTCTCTCTCTCTCTCTCTCTCTCTCTCTCTCTCTCTCTCTCTCTCACATACACACACACACACACACACACACACAAACTTACTTCTTTTCTAAACCTCCACATCCTCACACTACCTTGCAGCTGTATCAGGTACTCTGCAAAGCACAATTTGGCTTAGGAAAGCATGACAGTACAAGCCATTAGAGTGCGCTGCTAAAGACGCTAGCCAAGCACGAACATCCAGCACAGGCTTTGTAAGTATTTTGATAAATGTGTGTCAATATCATTGGCTTCTTTTACAGTGCACGAATTTCATTTTGTACATTTAAAGTTGTTTGCTTGGCTTTAGCCAACTGCTAAAATGCTCCAAAGAGACAGGGGTAAGAGGAAAGACAAAGGAAAACTGAAAATCCTAACCATGAGTGACACACACACACATTGGGCACACTAAGGAACACTTGTATTCTGTTTCCAGTAGGCTGACCATATTTCCACTCACTCTGAAAAGCAAAAAAAAAAAAAAAAAAAAAAAAATCCTAAGACTGATTCACCATTGAGCCCTGTACACAATGGGTTTGAAGGAGATTGCCAAGCATGCACACAATGTATTTCTCTTGCTTCCTAGGGTCTCCAACCCAGCTTCCCAAGTGGAGATCTGCCCTTCCTCATTAACTGTAGCAACTCTATGGACATCAGCACAAGTCAGTCAGGAATAGCAGAGGCCTCAACAGCACCTGACCAGAAGCGGCTGTAATCAGTCAACAGTTAATGCCACGGCACACCAAGAGGAAAGAGCTTCCGTGAGAATGCAGGGGCTAGCCCTCGATGGCGTTTGAGAACCAGGGGCACCATGTAGGGTGTTGGCTCACACAGGAAAAGTTGCCAGAACACCCTAAATTCAAATTCAGCAGCGTCTCCTTAGCAGCCAACGGACGCATGATCTAGGCTGTTCTATAAGAGTGCACAGTGCAGCGTTCCTATAATACAAAGTTAACACAGGTTCTAGCCGGCTCCACTCAGTGCCTCCCGTTCGTTCCATTCAATAACTTTCTCAATCACTCAGGTTAGAGGGCAAAATAGCAGGAGGGAAATGACCCCTACATCCTTCCCCCTCTTTTTCCTCACCCAGTATCCATGAATCTGATATTTACATTCCAAGGCTTTCATAGTCAGCCCGCTACAGGTGTCTCATACCTTCCTAAATACACACCCACACCAGCCTCACACTGAAGACAGATCCTAAATTTCTTTGAGAAGTGCAAACCTCGCTACGCTCATCTGAGGATCTGTAAACTGATAACATCACGCTCACCAGACGTCTACGGTAGATGAAATGTGAGGGTCCTTGAGGTCCAGGTACCCAGAGACACAGAGGGACTAGAGAGTCAGGGACCTTAACCATTTAAGGAGAACAATTTAATCTTTGTAAAATCATATTTTCCTCCTTAACAGAGACACCTCAGTGACAAAGTGAAAGAAAGAAAGTAGTGGGTCCGTTTGAGCACCTTCCATCCCTCAACTGTTACAGTGTTCTGTGTTCATACATCGCAGCAAAGGAGAGACATCAGTGGTCCTTTCAACCATCTTACAGCTCTACAATGTTATGGGGTCTGCACCAACACAACACTCACCCACACCTATAGCTGACCTCAGAGAGTAGCTGTCAAAGTGGGGTATAAGTCAGAGAATACTGGGAAGAGATCATCTCAGAACTCCAGGGTCCAAAAGTTGGGCAGCGTTACTAAGCATCTAAATACAAGTGAAAATATCTAGTGGAAAACTTTCCACCATCACTAGCAATACAAAAAGTAATATATATATAGATGTCATGGGAAAAGAGAAACTTGCCTTAGAAAACCCACATGAAAGTGTGACCATGAATATGATTTCTAAAGCCATGGAGTCTACCAGGCCTCATAGAAGGAATATGAAATGCTAGGGTAATCACAGCAATATATTGCTACTGGTAAAAGACACTATGGGAAAATACGTAGGGGACCGTATTATTCACCGAGCAGTATGTGACTGCCCAAAAAGTGGTATTATGTTTTATCTTCTATACTCCCAATAGCATTTCTCAATAAATTATTTCTAAAGTAAACCTCTCACTATATATTTCTCAATTCTTAAACAAAAATAAACACATGTAGTTTGTTTTTCCGTTGTGCATGTATGTGTGTGAGAGATGCATGCACAGTGCATACACATGATGTGTAAGGGTGCAAGTGCCCACGCCCACATACACATGCACTAAGGCCAGAGCAGGAGATCGGTGTTTTACTCCATTACCTGCCTTGTTCTCTTGAGACAGGGGTTCTAAATGTTTGGCTAAGCTAGCCTGCCAGTGAGCCCTCAGCATCTGCCCATCTCCATTTCTCACTGGTAGTACAAGAGCAGCCATGCCTCGACTGCCGCATGGGTACCAGGGATTTGATCTCATGTTTGCAAGGTAAGCACTCTTATCACTGGGCCATCTCTGTAAACCATACCTTGTTTTTAGTCCACCAAGACTAAAAGAAAAGTTAGCAGCAAGCCTGCCCCAGCTTTGCTAAGGGGTTTACCTCTTTCCCATTGGCTATCTAAGTGTACATATCTAAGTACTGTTACTAAGGTTTGGACCTGGAAAGTCCAATAAGAACAAACTCTTAAAGGCTTAGTACCCTGGATGGTACGGATGAATGAGAATGTCCCCCATAGGCTCCAATATTTGAATACATTGTCCATGGGTGACAGCGATGTTTGAGGGGAGTTAGGTGGTGCAGCCATGCTGGAGGAAGTAGGCCATTGAAGGTGGGCTTTGAGATTAAATTTTCTCACTCATGCTGCTGAAAAGATGGCTCAAAGGTTAAGACCAATGACTGGTCTTCCTTCCCAGTTCCCAGCACCCACAAAGCAGCTCACAACCACTGTAACTCCATTTCCCAGGGATGGAAATCCTCTGGCACTGCATTTCTGTGATGCACAAATAGACAAGTAGACACAGACACACACACACACACACACACACACACACGCATGCACGCATGCACACACACATGTACACATATAAATAAAAACAAAAATACTAATGAATAAATGAATGTAACTTTTGCTTTCTTTAGTTTACACTTAGGATGGATCTAAAATGGCCTCATTTCCACAAGCCTGGACATGAGCTGCATATGATGACAGTGGGCAAGAAAAGCATGGTTCTCATGACCACAGATGCCAAAAGATGGTCCTTTTATCTTTTCTTTTCTTTTATTTTCTCTTTTTTCCTTCTTCTTCTTCTTCTTCTTCCTCCTCCTCCTCCTCCTCCTCCTCCTTCTCTTCTTCTTCTTCTTCTTCTTCTTCTTCTTCTTTTCTTTATTTTTGTTTGTTTGGTTGGTTGCTTGTTTGGATTGGTTTGGTTTGGTTTTTGTTTATTTGGAGTTTTGCTGTTGTTTTTGTTTGTTTCTTTATTTGACATATAGCTGCACTCTGTAGCCCAGGTTGGCCTTATTCTTGTTCCAGCATCCTAAGTGATGGGGATTACAGCACACTAGACAACACTATAAATAACATCAGCTGTTAACTGTCAATTTTTTTCTTCATGGTTACAATCAATTGAAAATTTGACTGCAAAATTTACAAGATAATCCCACAGAAAGAGAACTTTTAGTTACAACATGAAATGGTGTAGCCTCTATTTTCAATGTGAAGCTTTACTTTAGTCATTGTCCTTTAATACAGCCAAATTACAGCTGCTATTTTAGAAACTCAATACACAGTCAGTTTTTGCACACAAAATCCTAAGTTGCATTAAAATTTTATAGAAATTTTAGCACAATTGATCCCTGAAAATATAAGCCTAGAAACTCAAAATTCATCTGTACTTACTAGATAAACTGTAGCTGTATTGAGAATAATAAGTAGAAAAGAAAAACAACCAAAACAGGTTCTATAAGCCCAGTGCTCGCCTGTTTGTGATGTCCCCAACCCAAAGAAGAGCTTGTTTATGACTTTTGCAAACAGAAGTTATTTCCTTAGACATGAATGTTTATGAGAGCCACAGACTTACAGGGAAAATTTATTTCTTCAAGACCAACTT
Source organism: Acomys minous (assembly GCF_964271855.1). Taxonomy (NCBI): domain Eukaryota; kingdom Metazoa; phylum Chordata; class Mammalia; order Rodentia; family Muridae; genus Acomys; species Acomys minous. Next base: position 126,094,253 of record NC_140485.1, on the reverse strand, counting down.
CTGGACCAGAAAGGACTTTGAACCCAAGGACACTGTGGCTATCTGAGGGTGGAAATCTCTCAAGTGGATAGAAGAGAGTTTTCTTACATGAAACCGCAGCTGTTACCCAAATTACTTTTAGAAGTGCACATGCAGCCAGTATGATCAAGCCTCTAGACACCAGGGAAGCTTATAAAATTATCTCGTACCACCACGAATGGCTTTGTTTGATGTATATTTAATATATCCACAAAAGACACTAAGGAGTAAAAATAAAATTGATGTCGGCTGGGAGCACACACCTTTAATCTCAGTACCAAGGTGGCAGAGACAGGTGGATCTCTGTGAGTTCAAGGCCAGCCTGGTCTACAAAGAGAGGCTAGGACAGGACATCCAGGGCTACACAGAGAAACCCTGTCTCAAAAAAAAAAATTGAAAAATGGGGTGGGGGCAGTGATGTGATACTCCTAAGAGAACTTAATAAAAACATGTGGGGTTTTTTTTTCCTTCTATTTTGGAAACAGAGTTATACTTTGCAGTACAAAGCAGTTTCAAACTCAGATTGTACTGGATTCAGGAGTGCTGGGATTGCAGAATTTTTATGTGCAAGCACTCCCAGGTACACTAATACTTCTATACAGCCATGCATTCCAATGACACTGGTGTCAGTTGCTCTCTCCTGCTGCAACAAAGTAACAACAATAATTTAAAGGAAATAAAAAGATGCATCTGGGATCCTCGTTTTAAAGGTTTTCATCCTTAGTCTGCTGGTTCCTTTACTCTAGGGCCTATGGATGGTGAGGCAGAACACCGTGGCCAGGCACACAGGAAGGACCAAAGCTGCTCACTCTGAGGTGGTCAGGAAGCAAAAATTGGAGATGGAAGAATTCCAACGTCACCTCGAAGGACCGCCTCCCTGACCTAACTTCCTTCCTCTAGGACTCACCACAAAATCTCCACCACTTTCTAATGGTGCCACAAGACACGCTCCATTTAGGGCCACTGTAGAGCTGAATTGTAACTGTACCTCAGGTAAAAATTAAACCAACGCTGAAACATGTGCAAGCATGTTTACTATGATGACCTAGAGGCAATTAAAACGACCAGCTAAACCGGGTGTGATGGCACACGCCTTTAATCCCAGGGAGGCAGAGGCAGGTGGATCTCTGTGAGTTCCAGGCTAGCCTGGTCTACAAAGCAAGTCCAGGACAACCAAAGCTACACAGAGAAACCCTGTCTCGAAAAACAAAAACAAAAATCAGCTGATTGAAGGAAGCTGCACCCTTGTAGCCTCTGCCAGGGTCACCCTATTAGATTCAGTCAGCATCTTGCCCCAGGCCCATCTCCGTTATGGAGAAAAGCACTTTTCTACACCTTAAGAATTCCAATAAGCAAGGCATCAAGGGAACAGAAAGTGTTGGAAAAGTACTTAATAGACTGAAAAATACCAAGTCAGGTAAATGGTCTCAGCACTCAATGAAGCAGAAGCTAGCTCAACAGCAACGACCTGCTAGTCACTTCCACCACACTGAGACTGGCAGGAGCGGACAGCACTGGCAGGCACTAAACTTCCTGATTAGCAATTCTCTTCACAATCCTACTTAGCAAGCAGCAACTGTCCTTGCCACAGAGTAAACCGTCTCTTCCTCAGCCTCCTGTCCCCTCACCTCCTAAAGCATGAAATCTCATGAGAATGTCACGGTATAGATGTCAGATGCTCGGGCATATTCTAACTGACTTACACTGTATTTCATAATGACTAGCAAAGTAACTAATTTAATGAATAACATAATTAATATTAACAGCCAGTTGCTGTCTCCATGATTGTTGTTCTTTAAAACACTCTGGCCTGAAATTTAAGCTCAAGCCCTTTCAACGTGACCTCATAAACAGGATCAGGAGCTGTCCCCTTGTCCCCCCCATCGACAGCCTACAGAAAGTAAAGTAGCAAATGAGCAGACAGAGCAGTGGCACACGGTCCGGGTGGTAAACCGCTAACCACGCAAGCCTGCCGACCTAACCCTCATCCTCGAGACAGACGTCAGAAAGGCAATGCCGTGGCACACATCTGTAACCCCAGCGCTCCAACGACAGAGATGGGAGCCTAAGAGAGTCACCTGGAATACCGTAGGCTCAGAGCTCATCCATCTTGTTTTCTGAGGCAGGGTCTATCCCTGAGTCTTTGGGCCTGACTATCAGGCTAGGGACAGTAGCTGACCAGAAAATTCCAAGGATCCATGGTGTCCTAGGAGCTGGGATTACAAGGGTGCACACCACACACCTGGCTTTTTGTGGAGGCTTGGGGATCAAAAGCGGATACTGAATTTTTTCACTTTAAATAAGCTGGAACAAAATAAATAAATAAATAATTTTTTAAATTTAAAAATAAAAAATAAAAAAAAATAAATAAGCTGGAACAAAAAACTTTGGACGGCTATACACAAAGCCTCAAATAAACCTTATGGTATATAAAATTGCCCAAGACAATAGTGCCAAGCTTCCTTATTTACAGTGGTGATTAGGAAGACTGGAAACAGAAGGACGCTCATCAGCCACGGCATCTCAAGGCATGATGACCTAAATCCTAAGGACCAGCAAGCATCGCAGAAAACAACTTGAATCCCTAGGTGCTGGGATCTCCGACGAAACGCAGCATGCACGTGCAGAAACCCTAGCATGGCCAACAACAGCATCTGTAAGGGAAAAAGACAGACCCATGGCTCAACAGCTGATGGACAGGGAGACCTTGCGCCATACCAAGAGAAGAGTGAATTTCACTTAAATTCCAAAAACAAGACAGAGCTGGGAGGAAGTTTTACTTTAATTCAAAAGATTTTCCCCCCAGGACTTTGTCTTGTGCTCACTACAGGACACAAGGAATTAAAATAAGGCCCACTTCATTTCTTGGGAAGGAACAGGAAGGAAAGATGGCTAGAAGAGATGGTTCCTGGAGATCTACACTGTGCTCCATCGGTGATGGCAGCCTCAAGTAAGCTCAGAACAGTGGCCAGCTATTTTTGGTGTATGTTACAAGATGGTGTGTATGGTGTGTGTGTGTATGTGTGTGTGTGTGTGTGTGTGTGTCTGTGTGTAATACTAAAAGCAGAGTACCCAAGCCAAACTCGGAAAAAATTCTCAGAAAAGAAATAGTAGGGTTTTTTTTCCCATTTCTTCTTCTTTTTCTCTTTTCTTCATCTTCCTCCTCTCCCTCTTCCTAGTATTATTGTTGTTGTTGTTGTTGTTGTTGTTGTTGTTGTTGTTATTATTATTATTATTATTATTATTATTATTATTATTATTATTCCTCACAGACTTCAGGATTGGATCTCTGAGTTTGAGGACAGCATGGCCCATATAGCAGCAAGTTGAGGCCATCGACGGCTACCTAACTAAATCTTGTCTCAAAACACCAAAAAGACTGATTGGCTGAAAGAGCAGGTTCACACTGAACTGTGGGAACAGGCCTATGAGAAAAAGTCTGGTATCAAAGCGTTCCCTGAAGGGCCAGACTGACATGAATACAAGAGAAGAAAAAGAAGAATTAGGTCCTATCACTGAGACAATAATGTGGTAATTAGCCAAGATACCAAAAGAGTGAATTAAGACAGATTGCCAGAAAACCCCCTCTTGGCTTTAGTTTTTAACAATTAGCCCCTTGCTGGGCATGCCAGCAAACTCCGTAAGTACTTGGGAGGTGTAGGCCAGAGAACCAGCTAAAGGTCATCAACTGCATACCAAGTTCAAGGCTAACCTTAAAACTCTGTCCCAAAACAAACAAACAAACAAGACAATCAACATGGTATTTGCCTGCGACCATATTACTCTCTGGTGCAAATGAGAATTCTATGACCATCAACATTTTCAGGGCTGAAGAAGTCTTATCCTCCATCACTCTGTCTCATGTATGAGGTTCTGGGGAAAAGGATTTGGGTCAGGAGCTTAAAACAAAACTGTTACACTTTGACAAATATAGTTTGGAAAATTAAAAGACAACATCAGTCTTGTGACTAAGCAAGCTCTTTATTGCTCTGCCCAACAGGACATGTTGAGGCAAATTTGCATCCCAAGTTTAACAAGACAACAGATAGAATAGCATGTATAAAGCAAACAAGAGTTCTGACAGTCAGATATGGTGGCATGTGCCTTTACTCTCAGCCTTGTGGAGGCTGAGATCCAAGTACGTACAAAGCCAAACTGGTCAGAGCTGCAAGTTCTAGGCCAGAGCTACCTCAGGAAATTCAGTCTCAAAAACAAACAAACAAAAAGTGTGTGTGTGTGTGTGTGTGTATAAAACACATACATATGTTTTATATGTGATATATGTGTGTGTGTGTGTGTGTATAAAACACATACATAGGTTTTATATGTGGGGTGTGTGTGTGTTGTGTGGTGTGTGTGTGTGTGTGTGTGTGTGTGTGTGTGTGTGTGTGTGTGTGTGTTTAAGCAGCCAATCTCCTTCCTACCCTAGCTCGCTACCTCCCTTTACTTTTTTGGGGAAATATTTTCTCCATTTAAAATAGATTTTCATCTCATGCTCTGCATTTAGCAAGCAATCAATCTGTTCCCATGTCGCTAGCCCTTGTGCTGTAAATAACTGGCTGGAGTTTTAAAAGTTAATGTGTCCCATAAGGAACACTGACTCTGGTTAGCTAAGACTCCAAAACTTACAGATTCATGAAGCAAAAGATTAACAGACTGTGTTTAATTTTCAATGAAAGTAATGTAAATGAAAATACCACTAACAAAGAAACCCACAGACTAACACTTACCCTTCTAACTGCCGAGACTTTCTTTTAACATAAACACACACCCCAACTCCCATAGAAGTCACTGTGATCCGACTATATGAGGTCAGGAAGAGCCACCAAGTACCATATATATCTAAAGAGAACCCAATGATATTTCTTTTTTCTTAATTCTTCCTTTTTTTCTTTCTTTCTTTTTCTTTTTTCTTTTCCTGTAATCATGTTGGGGCTAGACTCCAGAGCCTCATGCATTCTCTCCTGGGTGAAACTGTACTATCCCTGAGCTACATTCCAGGCCCTAGGAATACTCTTTCCACCGTGTGTGTGTGTGTGTGTGTGTGTGTGTGTGTGTGTGTGTGTGTGTGTCTGACTGCCTGTGTGTGTGTGTGTCTGTCTGTCTGTCTGTCTGTCTGTGTGGTGTGTGTGTATGTGTGTGTCTATGTGGTCTGTGTGTATGTGTGTGTCTGTGTGGTGTGTCTGTGTGTGTGTGTCTGTGTGTGTGTGTCTGTGTGTGTGTGTCTGTGTGTCTGTGTCTGTGTATGGTGTGTATGTGTGTCTATGTGTGATGTCTGTGTGTCTGAGTGGGCCCCCTACATCGATTAGTGATCAAGAAGATGCCCCCAAGAGCTAGAAAGATGGCTTAGTGCTTAAGAGCACTTGCTGCTCTTGCAGAAGACGCAAGTTTGGTTCCTTGGACCCACATGGCAGATTACACCCATCAGTTACAAGAGAGCCAGTGGCCTCTTCTGGCCTCCAACTTCACCTAGTGCACACATGTGGAGAGTGGTTCCACACATGCAGACAAAACATTCGTACACATAAAATAAAAATAAATAAATCTTTAAAACACAGTTTCTAAAAGAAAGACACGCACACAGGCCAATTTGATGGAGGCAATCCCCACGTGATATTCTTTCTTCCCGGGTATGTCAAATTGACAATCAAGATTAACCCTCACATAGGTCTCGTCCGGCTTTCACGTGGGTGCTGGGGATCCAAGCTCAGGTATTGTTGATTTTATGGCGCACACTCACCCAGTGAGCCATCGCCCCAGTCCCCACCCCTCACCCCTGCATGGATTTGAGAAGAACTACCACCTGGGGAAAATGTATCCTGAAACACCTCAGGCTGCCGCTTCCATGTCAGAGCATGAAGTGCAGATCGAAGAATCCTACCAGGCCGGCCACGGACCCCGTCTCAAACGATCATGATCTCACAGGGCCACCGTGCTCACCTCACCTGGCAAGTGGCTATACAAACAGCTGTTCCTCAGACTGTGGGCGATCCCGAGGGCTCCTGCAACCACAAGTGCTCTCTCTCCAGGCAGGTTCCTGCTGGTGCCTCGCTGTCTGAACTCGTGCACTGGCAGGCTAGCCCCTGCTGGGTTGCTTTCTGCAGTGGCTGGCAGGGCTGAAATCCAGCTGGCCCAGTGGCACAGACGAGAGGACAGGAGAGTGCCTATGGTCCTGTCTCTCCTCCAAGGATACCTTGTCCAAATGTCAACCAAACCAGGAATGGCTCGGCCTAATATTCTCAAAAGCAAAGCACTGCCAAGCAGGCCGAGCAGATTAAGGGCCATTGCCTTGTGAGAAGAAAACTGTGAGCTTAGAGTTCACCAGCCCCAGTGGTGTCGCAATCTCAGTCACCTGCAAGTCCTCCTCCATTCTACCCAGCCCCAGCCCTAAAAGGTCTCCCCTTGCCCACACTCTTACCAGGGCTGCCCACACTGGCATGGAGCCTGCCACAGCTCCCTGATCTATTCCTCCCCTCTCCCCGCAGGCCTCAAGGAGTGGCCACAAGAAAAGCAGCCACAAGGCAAAAAGAGGAAGATGGACAGGCAGGCCAAGGGCCTGCTTCTTGTCCTGTGTCCCTTCCAAAAACAAGATCACCATGGATGGTGACAATCGAAGAGGGCCCCTTTTCAGCTGCAGCTGAGTGTGAAACCGCCTTTCCACAAACCAGGCCGACTTTCCAAAGCTTCCAACAAGCACATTAGCAACTTTTGATCCCGCAGCAAAATGGAGGGAGGACGGCTCAGGGTTACAGAGCTTGCGTCATATGTGGACGAGCCTGGGTTTGGGTTCCCACCATCACCAAAAACTAAAGAGCGTCATTTTAAACGGAGTTGATTTCACAAAGCAAGGTGAGGCTGGGCAAGCAACGAAACCTCAGATCCCTCATCTGGTTTGGAGTTTTGTTTTGTTTTAAGGAGATGGAATAAAATAATAATGAAATATATTCCTCCTGGGTCTGATAGGCCTACCTACTCCAAATGAAATGTATGTAAAATAGCACTAAGAAAATGGTCACCCACGTCCCCTGAATGGGGAGACCTGGTGGCACTCAGAGGAAGGATAGCAGGCTACCAAGAAGAGACTTGATACCCTAGGCGCATATACAGGGAGAGGAAGTCCCCCTCAGTAACAGTTATAGGGGAGGGAAATAAAGGGAAAATGGGAGGGAGGGAGGAATGGGAGGATACAAGGGAGGGGATAACCATTGAGATGTAATATGAATAAATTAATAAAATTTAAAAATTAAAAAAAAATTAAAAATTAAAATAAATAAATAAATAAAATGGTCACTGTAACAGATGCCCCCAGATGTTTTGTGCAAAATTACTGGTATGTCTAATTTTTAAAGTCCTGCCCTAATCTCCCTGGGGAGTCATTAATATATCATACAGCACATGTACCATGTGGAAGACAGAGGAAAAGTCAATTCTGAAATATATCAAATCCTAAGGGCTTTGTTTTAGGGGTATCAGTAATCAAACCTAGGGCCTCATACATGATAGACAAGCACTCTATCACCCAGCTGCGCCCATAATCCCAGTTCCAAGAGTTTTGGAAAGGAATTAAGGGTCTATGCCGGCCCCAAGTTGAAAGAGGTTGTCAGCTCACTGGTCAACCAAGTACAGTTTTACAGGCTAGATTCTCATCAACATCGAAGACTTGTCATCGGTACATTATGGCCATCTCTGAGCACAGCAGTGGCTCAACCCTGAGAGAGGTTAGAATAGGTGCCCTAGCCTCTCCTGGCCAGTGACTGGGGGGTAGGGGGGGAGGGGAAGGGAGGGAACCACCAGGCTAGTCAGAGGGGGAATGCCGTAGGACTGCACTGTCTCCCCACAAGGAATGGAGCCTTCAGGTACAGTCTTATGACTTGTGTAGCTGCTTTTCATTTCTAGATTGTTCAAAGTGAATCTAGCACTCACTCCCAGGGCTGGCTCCCTCAGGTCTGGGCAGACTGCCATGGAATGGCAAGGGCCACGCCAAGATTTTGGTGTTCTTGTCTTAAGCTGTTGAAAACCCTGAGCTAAATAAGTGACTATCCACCAGGCTTCTTCCTTTTCCCTTCCTTCCCTGTACTTCTATTTTAAAGTGACACACCATTTAATTTCAAAGTTATGCTACTCTGGGTGGATAAATAAATAATATGCATACTATAAATAAGTATGAATATTAATGAAATGAAAACATTAGGAAAGTGACTCCATTTGACAACGGACTCGATAATTTTTCTTTGTGAGACAAGAAAGAACCCTTGCAATAAACCCTGTGTGTTAGAGGCCCTGCTCCTGACCCCTTCGTCCTCTTCTTCCCCTTTTTTTCCCCTGAGACAGGATGTAGCCTTGGCCATCCTGGACTCACTCTGTATCCCAGGCTGGCCTCGAACTCACAGAGATCTGCCTGCCTCTGCCTCCCAAGTGCAGGGTTTAAAGGCGTGCGCCACCACAACCCAGCTCCTTCTTCCCCTTCTTGACCCAGAGAGATCTCAGAATCTAGGAGACACACGGACCCAGGCCCAAGCACACAATCCCAGACACCTCCTTCTACAGCACAGACTCCTGCTCTGCGATCTCTGCCCTGTGCTCACTGGCCAAGGCTAGACCACAGCAATGCTTGCAAGTGCTGGTTTTTATTTGTTCTTTGTTTTGTTTTGCTTTGCTTTGCTTTAGAATGGCCTCACTACGTAGCCCTGGCCAACCTGAAATTTACCTGACTCTGCCTCCCACGTGCTAGAATTAAAGGTGTGTAATACCACATCAGTCTTACAAGTGACGTAGGGATGGAGAACATAGAAGTTGAAGCAGGCGAGCACAGGTAGGTACAAAGCCCCTCCTATAACAGAACTGAGCCACCAAGGGAGAGCAAATCTGGACTCCTGGAGCCAGCTCCCCCGTTGCCATGCTCAGGCACAGGACTTCCATGAGCTGTCCCTTCATCACACCCGCCTCACTGACTAGAAAGTATTTTTGCTATTTTCCATTCTCCCCTTCTTTGTTAGCATCAGAAATCCTGTCTTCTGCAACAGGAGTAAAACATGTGACAGTTTTAACTCAGCACATGGCCCTCTTGCCACAAGCCACACTCCTCGACTTCCCTGTGAGTACGCTGCAGCCGACAGCCACAGCATATCCCTTCAAAAGGGAAATGCCTGCTATCTTTCTTTCTTTCTTTCTTTTTCAAATTTCCCTTCTTCCCTTTTCATGGACAGAGTTGAAGGATTCGAGAAGAGGACAGAACCCTGGAGCTGGAGAGATGGCTCAGTGGTTAAGAGCACTTACCATTCTTCCGGAGAACTCCTGGTCCCCAGCTCCCATTTTCGGTGGCTCACAACCACCTGTCAGCAGACCCAACTCCCTTTTTAAAACACACATGTGGTGCACATGAACTCACGTAGGCACACATACATACACATAAACAAAAATATAAGTCAGTTTTGTGTTTGTTTTGTTTGTTTGTTTGTTTGTTTGTTTTAAGAAAGAAGGAATCATTCTTTCCTTTCTGCTGGGTGCCAGCTACTTGCGGTTGAAATGGGCAAGTTCATGAAACCTGGGAAAGTGGTGCTGGTCCTGGCTGGATGCTACTCCGGACACAAAGCCATCATCATGAAGAAAATTGGTGATGCCACCTGAGATCACCCTTACAGCCATGCCCTGGTGGCTGAAATTGACCGTTCTCTCCGAAAAGTGACAACTGCTATAGGCAAGAAGAAAATTGCCAGGAGGCCAAAGATCAAGTCCTTTGTGAAAATTTATAACTACAATTACTTCATGCCTAACAGGTACACTATAGACATACCCTTGGACAAGACTGTTGTCAACAAGGATGTCTTTAGAGACCCAGCCCTAAAATGTAAAGCCAGGCGGGAGGCCAAGGTCAAGTTTGAGGAATGATAAAGACAGAGAAGAACAAATGGTTATTCCAGAAGCTTCCCTTTTATGTATAATTTCATTTCCATCATTAAAAATTAAAAAGAAAGAAAGAAGAAAGGAAAGAAAAAAGAAAAAAAGGCCGGGTGGTGGTGGTGCAAGCCTTTAATCCCAGCACTTGGGAGGCAGAGGAGGCGGATCGCTGTGAGTTTGAGGCCAGCCTGGCCTACAAAGTGAGTACAGGACGGCCAAGGCTACACAGAGAAACCCTATCTTGAAAAAAGCCAAAAACAAAAGAAAGACAGTAAGAAAGAAGGACCCCTGACTCCTAAGAGACCCTGCAGAGCGCAGCCTCCTCTACACCCGACACTCACCAAATCTGACAAATGAGGTAAGAAAAATGAACTGGAATTTTATTTGAGCCACTGTATTTCAAAGTTTCCTCGTCACACAGTTTAAAATCTGTCTACCTAGCGCATTTGCATATGATCTAAATAAACCACTTTTAAGTTAAATTTAGCAAGTGATATAGGAATATCAGATAACTGAATCAAGTACCCCACTTCATCAAGTAAAAAGGAAAACACAAAACAAGACAGTAGAGGAGAGGTACTGTGGGAGGTACTCATAATATCAAAAGTCCTTCCAGAAAAAAAATACATCAAGTAAGTAACAGAAGAAAAAGATAAAAGATTTCATATGCAAATTAGCCACAGCATCCAAAGTCCAGAAAGTGAACTGAACATGCTTAGCCTCCTTAGATGCTGTTCCAATGTAAAGGGATCCAAAACACAAAGGAGGGGCCCAGAGTGGCGGCACCTGCCTATGACCCAGCACCCTGGGGACAAAAGAAGGACATGCTGAGTTGGAGGGCAGTGTGAGCTACATGGCAAGACCCTGGCTCAAAACAAAACAATAACAAATCTAGATGTATCAGGTGTGTTTAAGAAATCAAAGCATGGGTTTAGAAGTGAAGTGGATAAATATCCTTGCTTCAAAGCAAGAGGACCTAAGTTCAAATCACATAAGAAGACAGGAATAAAGGAGAGGCTGGAGACAGGTCTCAAAGGATCGGGAGCTTGCTTAAGTCCTCAAACTGAGGACCCACCAACTTTGACCCTCAGAACCCACAAAAAAGTGAGAGAACAAACCCCATGAAGTTGTCCTCTGACCTCACACATGTGCCATAGCACCCCACCAAAGCATGTGCATGCACGCACAGGCACACATGGACACACACACACATACATACACACACACACACACACACACACACACACATATAAAGTAATAAATAAAATTTTAAAAACCATTTTAACAATCCAGATATGGCTGTGTTTACTTACAACCTCAACACTGGGTGACAGAGACAGGCAGACCCCAAGAGGTAGGTAGTCAGACAGCCAGCAAAACAGGAAGCTTTCTGTTGACTGAAAGAACCCATGTCAAGGCAATAAGATGGAGAGAGAATAAGGAAGATGCCAGCATCCTGCTGCAGCCTCGGCAAGCACTAGCACACACACCCACACACTCACATGCATACACCAGCACACACACACACATACATGCACCAGCACACACACACACACACACACACACACACACACTCACATGCATGCACCAGCACACACACACACACACTCACATGCATGCACCACACACACACACATACATGCACCAGCACACACATCCACACACTCACATGCATACACCATGCACACCAAAGCCACACATTTTAGCCAGCACATCACTCTCCTTCCTGCCCAAAAAGGAAGAATGCGCTCCTGCCACTGTAATGTTCTCTTGAGTTCACAGGGTCAAGAGATCCTGGATGTCACTGGAGGTCACACGGTGGCTGGAAGTAAAGGAGAAAGTCAGAGCTAAACAGACTATTCCAAAAGAGAAATGAGGGAAGCTGCCGAGATTCACAAATAAGTAGAGAAAAAGACCATGAGAATTCACTGGAAAGGGCTGAACACACACCCTCAGCTAAGACATTCCCAAGCAGTGGAAAGGCAGCCAGGTGCCAGATAAGCTGTCCCACCCCCAGGACAAGCCCTCGGCTCTCACAAGTCTCAAATCCAACTGGGGGGATCTTGGTGACACAGTGATCCCTCCAGTGAGAAGCAATGGCGAGAAATCCCATTTTGGCACTCTGTCACAGCTGAGCACCACCTCCAGAGAGAGCTACCCTGGAGGCCTGAGAACATGGAGCAATTCCTGGTAAGGGAGTTTCAAGTTGGTCCCCCACAGGCCCAGCTCATGGGCTGGCCCAGGGAGACAGTTGTAGAGAGAGGAAGGGGCCCCTTTCTGAGGGGCTGTAAGGTACAGCTGGCAGGAGGCTGGCAGAATAACTCAGCTGATAGCTCTGAGGCTGAGGTCACAGGCGGGTCAGTCTCTGGAGCCAGCTATCTACCAGCCACTGCTGCAGAGCCCAGGGACTCTGAGGTGGCGGTGACATTGCTTGTTTCGGTGTCATCCCTTCAGCAGGAAGATCAGGACTTCAAGGGAAGTCTTCAAAGTAGGAAGTCACGGGGCATCCTGAGGACACGGACTTTGACCATGAGTCATGACCAAGCCACAGCTCCTATCAGTGAAATGTCTGTGGTATATAAAGTCAGAGCCTGATACTGGGGAGCTAGGTTCATTGCTTCCCTTTCTTGGGAACAGTCATCAGGTGGGCATCAGGTGACAAAGTAGCACAAAAGGACTGTCAACAAGGAAAGAGCTGAGCCCCACACAGAAGGCCTTGACACGGAAACAATTGTTACACATATGAAAGCTCCTGCTCCATTAATCTGGAATCAGGGATCCACTACCGCACGCTAAAAACAAAACAGGGACTCAGTCTGCATTTTAATTTGACAGATTTGACTTCCATTTCATGTTTGTCCAAGGAGTGTGTTTAATTTAATTTTGCTATGAAATATAATCACTAATAATATGCAATAAATGTTTCCTTGAAAAAACTAAACGAACAGTAAAAAAATTTTAAAAAGTACAAAGTTAGACACTGCAGGTGTAGAGAAGGAATGTAGTTGCTTTTTCATACACTCTCAAAATTTAGGAAGCAGCCCTTGGCTAGAAGGCTAGGCACCCAGTAGGTATAATCCAGGGGATGTGGGGACGGTAAGAAACCCACCCAGCACAAACACTAACAATCTTGTGGCTAGCAGAGAGCATGAGTTCATAAAAAAGAAAAGCTGCCGACCTGAAGGAAGCAGACCCATAGCCGCTCCACAGTCATCACCCACAGAAACCAGAAGAAACAGTCAACAGGCGCAGCTGGCATGGCCACCTGGCCCGCGCACAGAACTTACCTTCCGGTTTTCGAGCTCTGTCAAGGAAATTGCTCCAGTGCTTAATTCTTTCCTGTGGGTCCTAATTTTCCTTTTGCCTCTCGAGATGCTCTTTCCTTTCTACAACACTTTCAAGAGTATTTCTGCAATATTACATATTTTTCACAAATTTCGTTTCCAAATTTTATTCTATATGCATTCATATAATTCTGTCTGCAATATTTTAAGGGCAATCTTTTTTCTTTTCTTTAGTTTTTTGTTTGTTTGGTTTTAATTTTGTTAGTTGTTGTTATTTCCTCTTCTTTTTCTCTGTTTTGTTTTTTGAGGCAAAGTTTCTCTGTGTAGACTTGGCTATCCTGGACTTGCTTTGTAGACCAGGCTGGCCTGGAACGCACAGAAATCTACCTGCCTCTGCCTCCCAAGTGCAGGAATTAAAGGCGTGTACCACCACTGCCTGGCCTTTTTCTCTGTTTTGTCCCATTTCTTCCTTTTATTTTTCCCTTCCACTTACAGTAGTATTGTAACCTGAACATATTGAGTTTTTTTATTTCTTACTCTTACATCTAAGCAATTTTATATTTGAACATTTTCATTATTGGGAAACTTTTTCTTCTTTCTTTTTTGCTTTTCTTTATTGTCTCGAATAACTTCTTCTTTTCCCCTCTCCCACATAATGTCCTCCACTGGACTTCTTGAGTATTTATGATAATTGATGACTCTGCCAGGAAGCTCTGGGAACTGATAAACATGTCCAACAAAGTGGCGGAACCTAGAACAACATGCCTAGTAGCTTTTTTATATCCTAATAACAAACTTACACACACACACACACACACTAAACAGATGTTTGAAAAGCAATTTTTTTTAAGTACCAAGGAAGACAAGAGCAATGACTCACTCAATAAAGTTCTTGCCTTATAAGCTTAAGACCCTTAGCTTGCTCACTAAAAGGGGGGTGGGGTGGGGGTGGGAGAAAAAACTAGAGAGGGAAGGGGAGGAGGAGAATGAGGAGGAGGAAGAGAAGGAAAGGCAGACATGGTAGCACACACCCATAGTAGCAGCAGAGTATACCAGTTAGCAACAGGCAGAGACCCCCGAGGTTCCCAGGCCAGCTAGCCTCCTAAGTGATATTCTGCCGGCGAAAGGCTTCATTTCCAAAAGCACAGGTGGGCAGCCCCAAAAGAACAACACCCCAGGTTCTCCTCAGGCCTCCGCGAGCTGAAGACATTAGAAGATAAAGCAAGATGCTAGTGAGCTGGCAGAGCTGATACCAGAAAAATGACTGTATTAGTGAAAATGGTCTCCAGATGTGATGTAATCCCTCTCAGTTTCAGTAACAGTCTCCGCATAAGTAGAAAATGCAATCATAAAATGTATATGGATGCACACAAGACCGCAAATAGACAAAACAATCTTAAAGTACAGTGCTGGAGGTATCACAGTAATTGAGCTGAAATTATATCACAATGCCACGTAGTTACAAAGCCAGACATATAGACTGCTAGAACAGAGTGGAAGGCCCAGAAACAAACAAGACAGCCATAGTCACCTCATGGTCAACAAAGCTGTCAGAAACACATAATGGTGAAAAGATGGCCTCTTAAAAATTGATGCTTGGCTTTTTCTTCCGGTCCCAGGCTCTTTGGAAGCCGAGGGCTACCATGCAGACATGGCCAAGTCCAAGAACCACACCACACACAACCAGTCTCTCAAATGGCACAGAAATGGCATCAAGAAACCCTGGTCACAAAGATATGAATCTCTTAAAGAAACTGACCCCAAGTTCCTGAGGAACATGCGCTTTGCCAAGAAAGACAACAAGAAAGGCCTGAAGAAGACGCAGGCAAACAACGCAAAGGCAATAAGTGCGATGCAGAGGCCAATAAAGCCCCTGTGAAGTCTACAGCTGTTAAGCCCAAGATGCCAAAGGGCCCAGCCGCACACTCAGGTGGCTTGCTTTCATCGCTCATCCCAGGCTTGGGAAGCAGACTCAAAGCTACATGGCCAAGGGTCGTAGGCTCTGCCAACCAAAGCCCAAGGTTCAAGCCAAGGCAGAGGCCACAGCTCCAGTGAAGGCCCAGGCTTCAGCCCCAGCTGAGGCTCCCAAGGGTGCCCAGGCCCCTTGGAAGGCCACAGAGAAAAGGCTTCTGCCAACGTGAAGACAAACAGACTGGTGTGACACACCTACCTATTTACAGATAATCAGTGTCCTATGCTGTTTTTACAAATAAATCTGAGGCAAGATCTGTAATCGGAGAAAAACTGTCACCACTGTACTAAATAGACATCTTTGGAGTTTTTTGTTGTTCGGTTGGTTTGGTTTTTTTGTTTGCGGTGTTTTTCTGTTTTGTTTTGTTTTGTTGTTTTTTGGTTTTTGTTTTCTTCTTCTTCTTCTTCTTCTTCTTCTTCTTCTTCTTCTTCTTCTTCTTCTTCTTCTTCTTCTTTTCCGAGACAGAGTTTCTCTGTGACTAACTGTCCTGGGCTCACTCTGTAGACCAGGCTGTCCTCAAACTCACAGTGATCCACCTGCCTCTGCCTCTGCCTCCCAAGTGCTGAGATTAAAGGTGTGCGCCACCACGCCCAGCTTGTTTGCCTTTTTAAGACAGTGTCTCACTGGCTGGCCTAGAACTCACACTGTAGGCCAGGCTGGCCTCCGACTCACAGAGATACACCTGCCTCTGCCTCCCAAGTGCTGGTGTTAAAAGCACACATCACACTATCATCACGCCATCACACAGGGTGGTGGTGGCACATGCCTCTAAATCCCAGCACTTGGGGGAGGGGGCAGAGGCAGGAGGATCTCTGTGAGTTTAAAGCAAGCTTAGTCTACAGAGAGAGTTACTGGATAGCTGAGACTACATAGAGATGCCGTGTCTCCAAAAAAAAAAAAAAAAAGCATGCATCACCATGCCTGGCCAAATGGTGATGCCAAATAAAAACTGAGTAAAATCTTAGACGAAAGGGCAATGTTAGAAAAGGCAGGATGGCTGGCAACCACTGACACCCTCCCAATACACTGGTTCAGTCCTCACTCCATGTCTGGCTGCTGAGAAAAGCAGCGAGTGAGCCAGCCGCAGCATCTGGGAGGCTCAGCCAAAGCTTTACATAAAGCAAATCAATCAGTATACAAAGACCCTATAAAGATCTATCTGGTATTTGTCTCAGGGATTGCATACTTGTTAAAATAAATAAAAATGGCAATTTGTATGTTCACTCAACATTTATATTTATATTATGAGCACACTCTGAGTGCCAAGAGCTTCTTCATACTAGGGATCAAACCAGATGCAACGCCTTCCCTGCTGCAGTCTGTATTCTAATGAACAGACACAGTCAGCACATGTGCCTGTGGGAAAAAAGGAAACAAGGTACCATGGTGGAGGATGCTGTACTAGGCAAAGTTTGGTGTTTTAAACTGGTAGCCAGGCAAGTCTCCAAAGATGGAGTTAGTTAGTCACAGAGATGGAAAAGTAAACAGGAAAACTCCCTGAACTGGGAGATACCTACTTATACACCTCAAGGTCTTTAATGTTTATTAGAAATACAGTGGAGACTCATTGGAGAGCTGTATGGCTTGGTCTACTTCTCCTCTGAGAAAGATCACTTTACCATGGGGTTGAGAGCAGCTTTAGTGAGCCATCTTGTCAAATTTCCATTGTTATAAGAGCTTACCCAAGGCTGCATAATTTACAAAGCAGAAAGGTTTATATAACTCACAGTCAAGAGCTATATAAAAAGAGTATGGCACTGATATCTGCTGAGCATCTGGTAAGGGCTTTCTGGTTCCATCCTGGCCCGGTTAGGGGCACTACTCTCCATCATGAGAAAGAATAGGCACACCAAAGAGAACTCCATGTAACAAAGTGAATGCAGTAACACAATCCACCCTAGGACAAACCATTACGTCACACACGGATGGATGAGTCTGTCTATGAAGACAGATGCTCATGATCATGTTACCTCCCAAGACCCACTTCAAAATACTGTCAGGGCATTGATCTGTGGTTTAAGTTTCACACGCGTGAAATTTAGAGGACAATTCAAATGACAGGATGAGCCAAAGAGAGAAACATGGATCTAAGTTGATGCTATTGAAAGACAAAGTAAGATGGTCACTGAGAAAGGACCCCTGGAGTTTGCAACACAGAGATCTTCAGTAACTTGGCAGCCTGATAGGGGTGACCCATGATCTATCTGTTAGGTTCTATCACAGAATGAAAAAGATATGAATGCAACTGTTGGTACATAAAGCTCTTAAATTATTTCTTGGGGCTGGAGAGATAGCTCAGTCTGCTCTTCCAAAGGTCCTGAGTTCAATTCCCAACACCCACATGGTGGCTCACAACCATTTATAGTAAGACCTGGTGCCCTCTTCTGGTGTGCAGGCGTACATACAGGAAAAACAAAAAATATTTTTTATTTTACTTATTTATTTTTTTCATTTATTTTTAGGTTTTTCAAGACAGGGTTTCTCTGTGAAACAGCCCTGGTTGTTTTGTAGACTGGGCTGGCCTTGAACTCACAGAGATCCACCTGTCTCTGCCTCCCAAGTGCTGGGATTAAAGGTGTGCGCCACCACACCTGCCTAAGAAATTTTTTCTTAAAGTACAGAGGTACAGTGGTAGCAGAAGGCACAGATAGGACCAAATGAACACCCATCAAGAGAAGAAAGAACAAATTTGTGTCCTGATGGAAATCACTAATGAGGGGATGTCAGGGAGGAAGACAAGAGGAGAAATAAACTAAGTAAAAGAGATGAAGATACCATGTTCAGAATGGGGTTAACCTTGGGTTTCGGCTAGTCCTGGTTAAGAACAGATAAAGCCTTAGAGAGAGGTTTGGCGTGAAGAAGATGGAGTCCTCTTCAGTTGCCTCCATTTTCTTAGGACAATAGTTGGCAGTGTCACCAGCTACACGTTGGCATGAGAAGGGTGAATCTTTGAGAATACAGTATGAAATAAGCATCCAGGAGAATGGGAAAGGTATTTAGCCAGGCAACACCACAGTGGTCACGACCAACCACTGTGGTCATGAATGGCACCTGGACCTAGAATCAGGGCTCTGTCTGTGATCCAACCACCTTCCACGGCAGGGAAGGTCATCCAGGAAGATGAAGAATTCGGTGCAACCATGGAACTGGCTTAACAGAGATGTGATGAAACAGAAAAGACAAGGAGGCGTATGGAAAGGAGGAACGTTGACGGTGGTAGGATCAATGTGTTGGCAATGCGTGTGGGCTCAGAGATCGCTGGAAATCTATGTTATGGGGAACAGAAGATGAGATACTTAAAATTCAGCGGATGAAATCATATGATGAAAGGTCAAACCCAGGATGAATCCACTAGAGTAAAAAAAAAAAAAAAAAACAAAGATGACAGAGAACATATCGTTGGAAGGATCGCCCAATGTTGATATTGAAATGAGTAAAACAAGAGTAAGTTTTAGAATGCAGCAGTGAGGCAGGACATAAAAATCCCTGAGAAATAGCAGTGACTAACAAAGGGAGTATTGTAGTGTGATTGTGAGATGACCCCTATTGGCTCATGCATGTGAACATTTGGTCCCCAGCTTGTGACGTTGTTTGGGAAGGTTGTGGAACCTTCGGCAAGTAGAGCCTCACTAAGGAAAGTAGGTCATTAGACGTGGGCCTCATTCCTAGCTGAGCCCCACTTCCTGGCCACGCTGTACTTCCTGAATAAGGGATTCAGTGTGACCACACAGCCTCCTACTCCTGCCATCTTGCCTTCCCTACCACGATGGGATGTACGTGTCTGGAACCAGAGACCAAAAACAAACAAACAAACAAACAAAAAACTTTTTTCCCTTAGGTTGCTTTGTCAGGGTATTCACAGTCACAATAAAGTAACACTGAGACAATGAACAACAGCCTTTGACTAACCTCTGCTGACCTCTGCTCAGGAACAAGCACAAGTAGAAGAGACCACAATTGACTGTGAGCACAGCGTGAGCAGACTCTCAGGAGGCAGCTTCCATGAGAGAGCTCATGTAATGGTCATTTAAAAGCGGCTTAAACCTTTGTTTAAGGGGTGGATAGGGTCTTTTGGGATGAGTGTACATCATTGGTCAGGGCCAGAGTGCTGGGGATGCCTCATTTGCATGAGGAATTCCAGGTGCTGCTAGACATTACCTTTTAAGGGCAAAGGAAGTTCAAACCTGGCTTAAGGGCTACTTGACTCAGGGGGCAAAGGTTGGGGCACGGGGTAGATGGGTGGGGGATGGGAGGAAGGTTGATCTTACTCCTGCTAATCTCAAAATGAGATTTCTGGGATTTGGACATGCTTCAACCCCACTCTTGCTCCAAGGCAGCTTCCCCCAGTCCCACAGCTCCCCAGTCTCACAGCTCCCCGGCCCCACATATAATCATGGGGGGCCAACCAGGAGATCTAGGCAACAAATGACGTGAGAAGCAAGGACACACTGCCTCACCTCCCCAGTGGCACGAATGTGTGAAGAATGAAGGCATACGAAAGACCATAATGACAAATAAGTTGATATTTTTATGAAACATCAGGGGGAAAAAAGGTATTTTTAATACCCATTCTACCAGAGCCTGATACAGCACAAGTGTCATTAATTAAAACATAAATAACTAAAACCTGAGCCAGCCTGTTAATTAATAATTTATGTCTGATTATTTGCCACTTTTAGCAAAAGGGAACAATTTGTCAACAAATAAAAATTCATTATATGCAAAACTGGGTCAAACAATATCACAAATTCTGTCCTTCAAACTCTGTGTCTACACCCCTTAGGCTGAACAAAGCAATGGCTGATTAGCTCCACGACATCAGAGCCCAGAGTAAGGCCCTGGACTTGGAGTGGCTGCAACGGTGTGAGTCAGTGAACTCATTGCCATCTGAGACTCCATCAGGAAAGACAGAAGTACCATGAACACAGAACCCCAATTGCACATCGTGCAACTTTCTGATGGATCGTAGATCTCCTCGAGGGATGCAAGCATAGTCCAGAGAGGTGGCGCACTGAGTAACAGCTCATGACACCAAGCCTGACAACCTGAGTTGGGTCCCCAGATCCACAAGTACGACAGAACCAACTCCCAAAAGCTGCCCTCTGACTTCCACACTTGTGGTATGGCACAAAGGTGTGTGTTTACACACACACACACACACACACACACACACACACACTAGATAATGCAATAAAACTAACTGTTCAGAACTGTGATCATTTTATAAAGGAAATGTGCACAAGCCAGAGTAGTAAAAGAAACTATATATTGCAAACATTTATTGACAAGCTCCGCCCTCCTCAACTCTACAATGAGCCTGCCTGCTGCCACACACTCCCCAACAACATAATCACAGACTCTAACCTTCTGGAACCATGAGCCTCAGTAAACTCTTTCTTTTATAAGTTACTTTGGTCTCCCTGTTCAGGATCTAAGCACCTGACACATAGCAAGATCAAGGTGACAAAATGCGATATATTTTGCCAAGCCAAAAACCTAGGTATCAGCAGCACACAGCCTATAACGATGGTACAAGCTTTGAAAGGGGAGCCTCTATTTTGCTTCAAAGTTAATGAACCACAGTTCCTGAGATGGTGGCTCACACAGCGTCCATTCAAGCTCGTCTGCTGGATAAAAGACTCTGGGAGGTGGAACTTTCCATCCAACAAGATAGAAACAGCCTCCTCCTGTTTCCATTCCCAAATGCTCCCCAGCAGAGCACAGGACGAAGGCATCTGTTAGCTGAATAATTATGACTTCAGTACATCCCAGCTTTATTGACTAAACTCCAATGACCTTTCCACTGCTTAATTATTCCCTAAATGAAAGGTATTTTTCAACATCTGCTCTCGATTTATTTTTAATTTGCATTTACTCCATCATCTCTACTGAAGCTGAAATCAGTAAGAGGACAACGTTATCTTCACAGTCATGTTAAACACCCCTAGTCTTCAATTAAGATGAGCTGAAACCATTTTCCCAACTTTTTTTTTTTCCTACAGATTTTGTTTTAGGTGTCCAAGGTGATTATTCCCACTTTAAAACGAGATTTTCGCTCTTTCTTCACTATCTTTGCAAAGAAATCTTGCTCTGTGTTGAATGAATAAACCATTTCCTCAATTTATCTGCTTTGTCCTAAAGTATATCCTATCTTCTAGAATACAGATAGGGGAAAGAAAGCTATACAAAAATCACTGAAACTTGATTTATTGTAAAGTTATGTACAAGCCAGGCCTGGCGGACAAGTCTATGAGCGTCACACTCAGGAGGCTGAGGCAGGAGGACCATGAAGCTGAAGCCAGTCTGGACATACAGCATGACCCCATTTCAGGCAACAGATATTTAAAAAGTAGGAGAGTTCAGTGCCCAGATCCATGTTAAAATGGACAGGCATGGTGGCCACCTATAATCCCAGCACTCAGGATGCAAAGACAAAGGATGTCCAAGGTGAACTACCTACCTAGACCAGCAAGAATTGGCAGGTTTCAGGTTCAGCCAGAGACCCTGAGTCCATAAACAAAGTTAGAGATTGATGGAGGAATACACCCCAACATCAACTCTGTGTCTTCAAGTTAATTAATTAAAATAAAGTTCATGCCATGGTGGTGGCATTCACACCGGGGCCTCGTGCATGCTGGGACCTTCTGCATGTGGGTGTCAACCAACCATACTCATAATCACTCCCCTACCGAACACCTCTGGAATCACTACCCAAATCCCCATCACCTCTAATCAACCATTTTCAAAACTCTTAACTGTTGCCTGCTTCCCTCCAGCACTGCACCCTTCTAAATGTATCTTTCATATTGCCAATCAAAATACCACCTTGACAAACAGTACACAGTGATCTAGGGAACCAGCTAAAAATCCTGTATTGTCCCCCATGTCCACTTTTGTCATCCCCTTTACCCCAACCACAGTCAACTACCAGCTACAGCATCGTTCCTTGTCCGCCACTGGGATGCCCTTTGCTGACTGTCCACATGGCTGACTTCTATGCATTCTTCAAGGCCCACCCCAACTTCCCTTTATAAGAACACTCTCCTGCCCAGCCCTGCCTCACCCTCACCCAGGCAAGAGGTCTGCCTCCCTCTTCCATGTTCCTTTCATACCAACTAGTTCTTA
Source organism: Acomys minous (assembly GCF_964271855.1). Taxonomy (NCBI): domain Eukaryota; kingdom Metazoa; phylum Chordata; class Mammalia; order Rodentia; family Muridae; genus Acomys; species Acomys minous. The sequence goes on along the minus strand of NC_140485.1, from coordinate 126,071,957 downwards.
TTCGGGGACACCAATTTGTGTTTTTCACCCCAATTAGCCAGAAGACACATTAAATGGGGAAATGTGCCTTATTCAAAGCTGAGCCCAGGAGCTAACAATGATGACTGGGCGTTGGTCATTGCTGAAGTGGGGGGGGGGGGTTGGGGGGGGTGGGGGGGGTGGGGCAGGATGCACAGAAGAAGGTCTAGTGTTTTTAAACCAGTGGGGAGTCCCCCCCAAAAAAACTTTACTGAGGACTCGCTGTGCGTGGAGATTTGGCTAAAGGCTGGCGTCTGAGAGTCAAAAGAGAAAAGCATATCCAAAAGCCCCGGAAGTCAAAAGTAGAAATACACAGGGAGCAAGAGGAAAACATGGACTAGGGAGAAATGATGCTTTCTGAGACAGGCTGATGTGTGAAGAGTGAAACTTCAGAACCGCATGCTGGGAGAGGGGGGGAGCAACATAGTGCAAGAGCCAAAACAAGTCCACTGGTTAGGCAGAGGAGGGCCATGGGTGGTTTTCATAGAACAACCTGGCCAGCCAGGCATGGTGGTGCCCATCTTTAATCCCAGCCCTCGGGAGGCAGAGGCAGACGGATCGCTGTGTGTTCCAGGCCAGCCTGGTTTACAAAGTGAGTCTAAGACAGCCAAGGCTACACAGAGAAACCTTGTCTTGAAAAACCAAAAAACAAAGAAACAAACAAAAAAGAAAAACCTAGCCACCTGCACCAAGGACTGGGGAACGAAGGGAAGGGCAATAAAATGCTATTAGGAAGACAGATGTTTTCAGACCTCCTTATGTGCCTCTTTTCAACATATACGCCCTTGGGTACTAGAAAGACACCTCTGGGGTCTAACACACCACGCACTCTGTGGGTGAGAGTGCTTGCAGAAGGGTCTGAGTTCAAATCCCAAGCAAGCACCCAAGTAAAAAGCCAAGCGTGGTCATGTGGAAGCACCTGGAACCATAGCACTTTGGAGGCAAAGATAAAAGGATCATTAGGGTTTTCTAGCTCTCAGTCAAGCTCTATATATTCAAAGAGATACCCTGCCTCAAAAGAATAAAGCAGAGGGGCACAGACAAAACCTAATGTCCTCCTCTGGTCTCAGTATACCTATGGGCCTGTGTACTCCCACATACATGGGCATACGGTACATAAACACACACACACACACACCATAGGACCTGCCTACCTCTAACCCTGAGTCCGTGAGAAAGCATTCGCAAGTGTGTGGTCTGCAGAACTCTATTCTCTGCTAACTCATAACAGCGTGGGTCTCCTGTAAACGTGTATGTAAGTTAAAATGCTCCACAGGGAGCTTTCTACATGAACAGTACTGACAGGAAAGTTCAATAAGTAAGGGTCTATCACACTACATGCTATGGAACTGAGCAGTGGCCGCACATTTGAGAAGACAGACCTTCTGTTTTTCTTTGCTTTCTGTTGCTGTGGTAAACACCATGGCCGGAAGCTACTTTGGGAAGAAAGGGCTTATTTCAACTTACTCCATGAAGGGTAAGCAGGGCAGGAACTCAAGGCAGGAACATGGAGGCAGGAACTAAAGCAGAGACTATACAGGAACACTGCTTACTAGCTTGCTGTCCTTGGCTTGCTCAGCTACCTTTCTCAAACAGCCAGGGGCGGGGCTACCTCCCCAAGGCTGGCACTGCCCATAGTAAGCTGGGCTCTCCTACATCAATTAGCAATTAAGAAAACGCCCCACAGACATGCCCCTGGGGTCAACTGGATGAAGGCAATTCTTCAACTGAGATTCTCTCTACCCAGGTATGTCTAGGTTTGGGTCAAGTTGGCCAACACTATGTTTGAGGCCCCTCTACGTCTACATTCTGCAGAATGGCATCCTCTAACCACTTGCAGAGACTACAAAACGCACAGAGAGCTGGATTCATGACCTCACTGCAAGCTAGGCTCTGGGGGTAAGACTGGGGATATTCCACACTATGTAAATTCAGCAACATCCTCTCAGTTCTGAGTCAATATATTTACACTGTAAATTTCAAAAGTCAGTATAATTTCACATAAGATATGACAACACTTCACTGACAACCAGATCATCTATCACTTGGAACCCAATTTTGCTTATAAAGTTGTTTGGGATAGATTTTTATTAGACCTATTTTGTGATCTCTCTGGTTTTTTGTTTGTTTGGTTGGTTGGTTTGAGTTTTTTGTTTGTTTGTTTTTGTTTTTCAAGACAGGGTTTCTCTGTTTAGCCTTGGCTATCCTAGACTCACTTTGTAGATCAGGGTAGCCTTGAACTCACAGCAATCTGCATGCCTCTGCCTCCCAAGTGCTGGGATTAAAGGCGTGCGTCACCACTTTCCCGGCTTGGTCTCTCTGTTTTAAGCAAATCTAAATATGGTTTTTCTTAAGTGAGTTGTTAAAACTTGCCCCACTCGTCAATGTAGCCCACGTCTGCACAGAAATTCTCTGTCCCGTCACAGACTGGCAGCAAGCTACTCAGGACCTGCTCAAGTGCCCTTCTGTCTATCTGCCTGAAACTGCCCAGGAAATGGCTCCCATTAAATTCGGGGAGTATGGGGAGAGGGGTGCTCAAATTCCACACAAAGGCTTTGACAAAGTGATCACTATCTTAAAGGACCTTGAAGAACTGACATTGCTTATTGACCTTTTCAAAGAAGTTTTAAAAAACTCTAGCTTGGGGGCTGGAGAGATGGCTCAGAGGTTAAAAGCACTGTCTGGTTCTTCCAGAGGTCCTGAGTTCAATTCCCAGCAACCACATGGTGGCTCACAACCATCTATAATGTGATCTGATGCCCTCTTCTGGCCTGAAGGGGTACAAGCAGACAGAGCACTGTATATGTAATAAATAAATAAATGTTTAAAAAAAAAAAAAAACGCTAGCTCAGTGGTATTCTTGCAGAGGTCCTCAAGAGATTCGGGGTTTGGTTTGGTTTAACTCAGTATGGCTCTCTAAACATAAAGCTATTCTGAGCCTTCTGGGATGTTCTTGTAGATCCCTAAGAAACATGCTACCATGATTATAATCCATGTAACTTCTCCTTCACTTTATGTTTACGGGTGCATGGGTGGTTTCGCATGCATGTATATCTATGCAGTGTGTTCATGCCATGCCCACAAAGGCCAGAAGAAGGCATCAGATTCCCTAGGTCTGGAGTTACCGGTAATTGTGAACCACCACATGGGTGCTTGGAATCAAACCCAGGTCCTCCAGAAGGGTGGTCAATGCTCTTAACCACTGTGCCATCTCTCCAGTCCCCTTATAACTCTTTAATTCTCCTTTGACATACAAGCCACCTTTTTTTTTTTTTTTAATCACTGTTTTTTGGGGGAAAAGTTGTTTTGTTGATTTGTTGGTTTTTCAAAACAGTGTTTCTCTGTGTAGCCTTGGCTGTCCTGGACTCACTTTGTAGACCAAGACAGCCTCAAATTTACAGAGATCCACTTGCCGCTGAGTGCTGGGATTACAGGTGTACACCACCACACCCGGCTCAAATTTACTGGTTTTGAAAGAATGAGAGACAGCTTCATTTCAATGGAAGCAGACACAGAAAACAGAAGTGCTAATCACCACCTACTTAGCCTTTAAGAAGCAGGAAGGGAAATGCATAGCGTTTTTCTCTGAGCTGAGCATGTCAGGAAGAGAAAATTGGGAAAGTAGCACAAAGCATAAATGTGAAGAATTTTTCCCACATTACAAATCACAAACACATCGTTTTTGGAAATAATGTTTAAATGTATATATTATATTATATCAGATCATATCATATATGGGCTGAAGATGTAGCTCAGTTGGTAGAGCGCTTGCCTAGCCCACCTGAGGCCCTGGGTGAGGTCCCCAGAACTACATAAACCAGGCATGTTGGCATACATTTGTCATCTCAGTACGCTGGACAGCCCAGGCTATGTGACGCCATGTTTCATGTCTCCAAAGAAAAAAAAAAGAAAAAGAGGGGGTAAGAGTGTGGGGGAGTGGGGGGGAGACAGACAGACAGCTAGCCAGCAATACAAACCCCAATACTTGGAAGGCAAAGGCAGAGGGATCTCTGTGAATTTGAGACCAGAACAGTCTACAGAGCAAATTCCAGGGCAGCCTGATAGAAGAATTTCACTACCCTGAGGTATGACTAAGGAGCTGATGAGGAAACCCCACGTGGCCACTCAGCATTTGGGTGGGACATTCTAGTCCAAATGCCACAGGACTCGAGGCAGCATCTGTCACCACTCCCCTGACCCACTTTCCTGTGTTCTACCTCCTCTCAGCATAGCCCAAATTCCAATGGATGAGGCATCAAAAAACAAAAGTCTGATATTACGAAAACCATTAGCTTTTAAAACTGTTTACCAGGAAACGTTTCTAAGTAAAAACAAACACTTGACTCTCACTTTTCCTCCCTCCGGGGAATTCAGGCCACTCTCCCTTTAAGGCTGGGACTCCCAAACCAGCCTTTTTCACTGGCTAAGCCAAGGCTCTAGGAAGGAAAAACCCTCAGGGCTTATGGAAATTCCTGAGTCAGAATCCAGGAGGACTCAGACACTCAGCCCGGAGCTCAAAGCCCAGCATTCAAAAATAAAGGAACGTGCATAAGGCTATGTAATTACAGAACTAACTTTAAATAATGAGATTCACAAGTGGCCTAGATGGGCTATATCACTCTCAAAAATATATCTACTCCACCATTTTCTTCACATAAATATTATAGAACAAAAGCATAGTAAGAAAACAAAGCTTTTTTAATTTGCAGATCTGCGGAGTATTGGTGCTACTTCTGAAAGGGCAGGAAACAAGGCTGTCCATCCCAGGTTTCATCACTTCAGATACACGGGTAGCAAGTCCTATTTTTAACTAGATTTCTCTGCTATGACTGTCTTGAATTTCTCCATCCCCACCCCTCACCCCCCCACACACACTTTCCCCTCCCCCTCCCCTCCCTCCCCCTCCACCTCAAGACTCAATCTTTCTTTTTTTAATATTTATTTATTTATTATTATGTATACAGTGCTCTGCCTGCATGTACACCTGCAGGCCAGACGAGGGCATCAGATCACATTATAGATGGTTATGAGCCACCATGTGGTTGGTGGGAATTGAACTCAGGACCATCTGGAGGAGCACTGGTACCCTTAACCTCTGAGCCATCTCTCCAGCCCTAGACTCAGTCTCACTGCATGACCCTGGCTGACCTGAAACTCATTTTGTAGACGTGGCTGGTGTCAATCTTAAGGAGATCCACCTGCCTCGGCCTCCAGATTCAAGAATGAAAGGCATGCCACCACACCCTGCTCAGGGTCTTATTCTTTGGGAGGAAAAAAAATGTTTTGTGACAGAACTTAAGGGTTACAATGATTGAACTGGACACAAAATATTGCTTAGTCAGCCGCACACCAAAAGAAATAAAAATACTCATACAGAATAGGCTACTTTTGTGTTTGCTGTGTCAGTGAGCCCAACTGATTTATCATCCTCCTCCTCCTCCTCCTCCTCCTCCTCCTCTTCTTCCTCCTCCTCCTCTTCCTCCTCCTTTTCCTTCTGTTTAATATAAGAAATTAGATTTCCTGGCTGGCAAGATGCCTCAACAGTTAAAGACCCTTAACCATAGCCAAGTCGAATCACCAGTGTTATATCTCTAGAACCCACACTGTGAGAGGAAAGAACCAGTTCCTACGATTTGTCTTCTGACCTGTATATGGGGGCATACACACACACAGAGAGAGAGAGAGAGAGAGAGAGAGAGAGAGAGAGAGAGAGAGAGAGAGAGTGCAAAATAAATGTTAAGAAAATCATTTTAAAAAATAATATAACAAAAAAATAATAATATAACAAAGCTTGAGTTTCAACTCTGGTAAGAAAGAGGCTGTACCACACCAGGCCAGTATCTCAGATGCCACACGAGCATAGGAGAACAACTCACTCGCCAGCTGTGCCACAAAAGGCAGCCTCTGCAAAAGCAGCTCCATGGGGCAGACCCAGACCTCAGGGATCTGATCATTCAAAGACACAAGGGCAAGAAGCACAGAACTCCGAGGAAGCCCTAAGTGTCATCTGTGCCCTGGATTTGACAAGTGTAACCCTGAGTGTGGAGGAAGCAAAGGCGAAAGGAAGGAAACATGATCTCCAAGGCTGGGTCTCCGAGCCATCATCTCTAATAGAGCAAATCTCTATTACACTGTTTAGCTCAGTCAGTAAAGTGCTTGCCTTGCAAGCATGTGGACCTCAGTTGGACCCCAAAAACCTATGAAAAACAAAAGATGCCAGGTATGATGGTGTGCTTATAATTCCAAAACCAAGGAGACAGAGACAGGTGGGTCCCTGGTGCTCAACGGCCAGACTTCCAGGGGCCAGCCAGAGCTCCCATCCAGTGAGACCTTCTTTAACAAAAAAATGTTCAAAGCTCCTGAGGAACAGCACCCAAGTTTGGTCTCTATGCCCTCACACATGCGTACATATACATAGACATAAACTTACACTGGCTCACCTTCCAGCTATTGAGTGGGGCATGCCTCTGATTAAGCAGCTTTAATTAAAAAATAAATAAATAAATAAATAAATATCCAAACAACAACACAGTCAATGCTTATTTCTCCACATGGTACAAAAGGGGAGGGAATCTAGCAACCTGCATCCCACTCTCCAGTGCTTTAGATTAATTTTTAACTAGTGTTTACAATTGCCTACATGATCTTTCATGTTCCCATGTTCCCAGGAAAACCCTCATATCAGCATCTAGTTCAAACTTCTGGGTTCAAATAAGGTTCAACCAAATTGGGTTTTCCGTCCTGTCTAGATAATGAACACACTGCCTCTGTTAGAATAGCTCCCAGCCATTCACAATTTCCAGTCACGAACCGATTTCCACTACAGCGTTCCCAGACACAGACCCACTTCGTGAAAATCCTATTGGCGCAGACAAGTCTTAGGATGGCTCCTCCTCAGCCTCACGTAACAGAGTTGAGTTTCTACCAGGGTCTCTGCCTGTCCTCTACCTCAAGTCCCAAGAGATTGTGGGAAGAAACAAAACAAAACAAAACAAAATAAAAAATAAAAAAAATTAAAAAATTAAAAAAACAAGTCTGATTAAAGGCTTCCCCTTCAAAGCACGTATATTCTAGCTGAGGAAAGCTTCAGGAAGAGCAATGAATTGCTTTTCATAGTCTCTTCACAGATGCTATTTTAAATGTAAAAAAAGAAAGAAAGAAAAAAAACCTTAAAAGCAGACCATTCACTCCTTAAATCTATCTTAGCCACTGTGTTGTCTGAAGAGCGCCTTCTGGAAGGTCAGCGGAGAGGGCAACCCTCCTCATCCTTTCCCTCACACTGGACCTTGTTGGGCAGCTAGAAATTTACCTCAGATAGTGCATAGCATATTTTCAGGAAGCTTGCTATAATGTAACAACACCGTTTAGCCATCAGTAGGCTTGTTATAATGTAACACTGTTTAAGCATCAGTAAAGGAATTTGCTTTCTTTTAGGTTGAAAGGCCCCTCCGCCCTCCCCCAGCACGTCTCAAGCTGCTCTTTCCACAGCACAGTTACCTCTGGGCACCAGATCAGGCTCTACCCTGTGCCAAATGTCAGTGCATCTGAAATCCTACCTTCTTTGCCAGCCAGTTAAAAGCCTTGAACAGCCATCAGAGAAAGAGAGAAAAAGAATTCACGTCAGAAGCAGTGTCAATCTCTCATCTTCCGCCCCAAGGACTGTCTGTCCTCCAGTGTTTTCCCCTTTGTCAACTCCCGGAAGAGAATGACAAAACAGAGCTAAAAATGAAGGCAGCCCAAGGAGCAGCAGGTCCTGTCTCCTATGAAGGCCATGATACCACCAGGGAACCAAAACAGCTCCAGGTTGCAGCCCAGGGTCACCCTCAGTAGGTAGCAAGGAAGAGACAGAAGGGACTTATGCACAGTTAACAGTGGGGAAGTTTGCAAGGAACAGATTTGAGGACAAAATGATGACCCTCCTGGAAGCCAAGGATAAAGTATCTTGTGACCAAGAATTCAGCATTCAGCATTCAGACTCGGGGTTCCTCCAGTCTAATCTATACCTGAGTTCAAATCCCAGCCCCTGCACTTCCAAGCTGTGGAACCCCTGGCTACAATCCACTAGGCCCTGGGCTTGGTGTCAGAGGTGTAAGTGGTTCCCCAACTCACATGGAGTTAAACTGGATTGAGAATGATATCAAAAGTACATAATGCAAGCAGAGTGCCTGAGTGGGAAAACACACACACACACACACACACACACACACACACACACACACAGAACTCACATATAGTCACACAGTACAGGATGTGGTGTACATGCCAGTAACACCAGCACTTGGAAGGCTGAGACAGGAGGATCATGACTTTGAGAGCAGACTAGGATAAAAAGCAAGCCCTTTTCCTCAAACAAATACAGAAAGAAAAGAAAGAGTGTGGGTCAAATTAAAAAATAAAAAAAATACCATGACTTTCAAGAGTCGGCAGAGAAGGTCACACAGTAAAGGCTGTATTAAAAGCAGGCAGTAGTAAAGAAACGAGAGATGTGCAAAGGCGCCTGGGTAGGTCCTCCTGAAACCGAGAGACTAGTGTAGCAAATCACTCCTGTCTAGCCTCTGAGTGTCATCCGTGAAAGGGCAGCTGTGAGGATGGACCTCTTGCCACTGCAGCTGCTCATGGTTATGTGTGCAGTAAATGTGAGATGCTAAATGGAAAATGCAGGAGTCAGCGTCAACATTAAGATGCCAGCATTAGGGTCAGGGGAGGCACATCATAGGCGTGAGTCTGCAGAGGCCAAATCTAAAAGCAGTGGAGATGCTTTTCCATTTCATGCAACACGTTGTTATCATTATCCTGTATAGCTTTTCTTTTCTAAGACAGGGTATCATTGGGTAGCATGTGTGTGTGTGTGTGTGTGTGTGTGTGTGTGTGTGTGTGTCTGTCTGTCTGTCTGTCTGTCTGTCTGTCTGTCTGTCTGTGTTTGTGTGTCTGGGTGTCTGAGTGTCTGGGTGTCCATGCCCAGCCTATTATTTCATATTTCACAATGTCCCAAACAAAAGTTCACAAATAATACACTCTGCCGGTAATGCATTTGCTCAAATAATTCTTCTTGGTCTGATGTCTGAAAATCTTTATAAACCTGTTAAGCCTTCCAACTTATGGCGATTAGGCTGCCACTATTATAGCCGCTGATGACAGCCTTATCACAAGCGTTTTAACAACAGACTGTCAGCGGCCCCAAATCCTAGCCCAATAGACAACAAATGCTTTCTAGCCCTCTTCTTTTTTTTTTTTTTTTTGTTTTTTGTTTTGTTTTTTATCAGGTTGGGGGCGAGGTTGTTGGGTTGGTCTGCTGGCTTTTGAAACAGGGTGTCATGTAGTGACAGGGTGTCAGAAGTGTCATAACCAGCTGGGGATGAGCCTGAACTTCTGATCCTTCTGCTCCCAGCCTCTTAGCCCTGGGATTACAGGCATGGACCACTACAACATGTTTATATGTTGCTGGGGATTGAACCTAGGGCCTGACACATGCTGGGCCAGTACTCTACAAAGTGACCCATAGCCTCAAGCCCTCAAGTTCCTTTCTGGGCATTACTCATATGTAAAACAACCACAAATAAGTATATGGGTTTTGTTCCTTAAACTATTCCAATACCAACCCTTGATAACGTAGTCGCAGGGAGGGAGTGAAGTCCTGAGTGACTGTTTAGTGTTGACATGAACAGAGTCATGTCAAGGTCCCCACTCCCATGGAAGTGGTCATGCCTTCTCTGGGTGAGACTCAGAGGAACAACAAGCCTTCCTTAAACTGGATGTTGACAGTGTGTGCAGAAAATGTCTGCTGTAACTCCCCACTTCCTCGAATGTTTAGTCTTAAAGTTGGCCCCCCTACAGTGACTGCTCCTCCATGCTTAGCTAAACCTGCCTCTGTTTGCAGCTGTATGCAATAACCCCGCCTCTCTGTTCAGCCCACAAAATCCCAGCTTTACTGTACTTTTCATCCCCTCATCGTCCCTCATCAGGGTCCTGGACCCAATATGCAAGAACTCAGCACTCAGTATTTCTGTTTAGATGGTGTCAACAGCTTTAAGCACAGAACTACAAATCTCATGCACAACATAAGCTGCAACAAGGGCAATGAATGGTCCTAATATTTTAACACAAAATGCTTATTGTGTGTTTGTATTACTGTGCCAAGCTCCAGGAGTGCCCAAAATGACTATGGAGAACTAAGCCAAATATGGGACATGAATGTCACACCCTCTTTTCCCAAGGCTCAAGGATCACTATAGAAGAGGGGACAGGAAGGTTCTAAGAGCCAGAGGAGGTGGGTGACTACAAGTAAACAGTGTTTTCTCAGAAACAGCAGTCAGCTTCACGGATGAACTCACAGTAGTCGTCACAGCATACATAAGACCTGCCCAAGCTCACGACAGACAACATCACAGCCTGGAGAGGGGAAGTGGGTACAAGTCTCACCTGTACCCACAAAGCTATCTGTAGTTGATAGGTGCTGGGAAAGGGGGAGTCACTTTTATGAATATGCCCACCTGTCTTAGTTACTTTCCTATTGCCCTGATGAAACACTGGGGCCAAGGCAACTTATAAAAGAAAGTGCTTAACAGGGCTTACAGTTTCAAAGGGCAGAGTCCATGATGGCAAGGGAAAGGCATGACAGCAGAAACAGCTGAGAGCTCACATCTTTTCTTTCTTTCTTTCTTTCTTTTTTTTTTTTTCTTTTTGAGACAGGGTTTCTCTGTGTACCCTTGGCTGCTCTGGACTCACTTTGTAGACCAGGCCGGCCTCAAACTCACAGCAAGCCACCTGCCTCTGCCTCCCGTGTGCTGGGATTAAAGGCGTGAGCCACCACTGCCTGGCTGAGAGCTCACATCTTGATCCAAAAGTAGGAGGCAGAGAGAAGCTTACTGGCAATGGTCTGAGTATTTTGAAGCCCCAAAGCTCACCAGCTGCCTTCACCCCACCTCCCCATACCCCACACATCACACCCATGAAACAACTCTTCCAACAAGGATACACCTCCCTCCTGATTCTTCCCAAGAAGTTCCATCAACTAGAAATCAAGTATTCAAATATATGAGCCTATGGGAACCATTGTCAAAGACCACCATATCCCTCATAGGTAAACCAAGCCACTCCAGTGGATAGCCACACAAGAGTATGTGGGAAACAAACTGGATCCAAGGCATTTTTTTTAAAGGGGAGAGGACACAAGTTTGGGTGGGTAAGAAAGGAAGGGTAGATCTGGGAGGGGTTTGAGAAGAGAGTGAATATGACCAAAATATGTTGTATGGAATTCTCAAAGACCTACCAAAAAAAAAAAAAAAGGCAGCCAGGTGGTGGTAGCACATGCCTTTACTCCCCAAACTTAGGAGACAGAGACAGATATCTGAGTTTGAGGTCAACCTGGTCTACACAGCATATTACAAGACAGCTAGGGCTACGCAATGAGATTCTGTTTCAAAAAACCTAAATAAATAAATACACAAATACATAAATAAATAAATGCTAGGTGTGGTGGCACATGCCTTTAATCCCAGCACTCAGGAGACAGAGGCATTTCAATCTCCATGAGTCTGGGGCCAGCCTGGTCTACATAGTGAATTCCAGGACAGCCACAGTTACACACTGATACCCTGCATCCTAGTTTTAGGGTGACTATTATTACTACTGTGATGAAATACTGTGACCAAAAGCAAGTTGAGGAGGAAAGAGTTTACTTGGCTTAGACTTCGACATCATAGTCCATTATCAAAGGAAGCAAAGGCAGGAGCTCACACAGGACAGGAACCTCGAGTCTGGAGCTGATGCAGAGGCCATGGAGGGGTGCTGCTTACTGGCTTGTTCCTCAGAGCTTGCTCTGCCTGCTTTCTCATAGAACCCAGGACCACCAGGCCAGGGATGGCACCGCCCACAATGGGTTGGGGGCTGGGCCCTCCCTCATCAATCACTAACGAAGAATAAGACCTACAGCTGGATCTTATGGAGGCATTTTCTCAATTGAGGTTCTGCCCTTCCAGATGACTCTGCCTGTGTCAAATTGACACAGAAGTAGCCACCACACCCTGTCTCAAAAAACCAAAACAAAACAAAACAAAATATGGAAAAAAAAATAAGAAAATGTTCAAGAGTATATGAAATTGGACAGGATGGTAGGGAGAGATGAGGAATTGCAGGGGAGGGATTTGGAGGTAGATTTGATCAAAAACATTACATGCATGTATAAAATTCTCAATTTTATTTCAATCTTTTAATTCTCCAATAGAAAAATATTCGTTTGTGGGCAGTGGAGGTATTTCCATGAGATGGGAACTCACTAAATTGCCCAGGCTAGATCCCAAATAATATGTAGCCAAGGCTGGCCTTGAATTCCTGATTCTCCTGTCTCCATCTCCCAAATGCTGGGATTATAAGCAAGCAACAGGTGCAGGGCAAATATTGCGTCTTAAAAACTGGGGGGAATGTACCAAGAAACCTGTCCAGTAGGTATCTTTTCAGTTTCTGGACTGTATATGGATCGTTCCCACTATTTCATCTAGCCTTCTAAAAGTCTCCTAATAATTTGCGAGCTTTGGAGCATCCTGAGATAGTGCTGTGTATACTATGCATTGGCCCTAAACAAAAATCGAGAGTGTGCCTTCCAGAAGGCAAGATGACTCACTGGCTCATTCAAATCCAAATTTATCTGCCAGCTTTCGCAACACAAGCCAGCCAAAGGAACGTGATTCATATCTCAGCTATGCAGTTGCTAAATTTTCACCATGGTTTGAAGTAGGTGCCACTAAAAGGGAGGGCACGGTCAACACTGGCATTAAAACGCTACAAGCAATTTGAAGAGGTTTTAGAAATATAAGAACTAAGTAATACGGGCTCATCAGGCAGCTTTGGACAGCACATGTGGACAGTAAGGAAAAGCCCTATCCCCAATGCCATGCCAAGAGGATTTTGCCGTGTATCTCATGTCTTCTTTTGGATTCTTTCTTTCTTTTGAGGCAGATTGTCCTACTATAGCCCAGGATGGCCTCAGACTCAAAATCTTCCTGCCCCGCCTCCCAAGTGACAGGATAACAGGTGTACCACCATGGCCAGCAAATTTTTTAGGTTTATTTTGTTACTGTGTGTCTATGAGTGCTTTGCCAGCATGAGTGTATGTGCACTATGTGAGCTCCTGGTGCCCTCAGAGGTCAGTAGAGAGCATCGGCTACTCTGGGACTGGAGTTGCAAATGGTTGTGAGCCACAATATGGGCACGGGCCTCCTGCAACAGCAGCAAATGCTCTTAACCATTGAGTCATCTCCCAGCCCCCGCCAAAAATCGTTTTAAAAGATACTTTTCATATCAACAGCTTCCTTTATCACAGCCACTTAGCAATACATCAATAGTATCCCCCATGTTTATCATATTTATATGCACTCACATACACACACACCAATCTCACTTTAGTCGGGCGCTCTAACTCTAAATTACCTCCACTGGGATTCTGTGTCATCTACACAGCTGTGAGATCCCAGTAAAGAAACAGTAAGTTCACTGCTATTTCTAGAGTCGCTTGACTGAGAGCATCGGTTTCAAATAAAACGCTAACAACCTAAGAACTGGTGAGCATCTCTGAATACTCTAGGCAACAATGACCTAACTTACGCCCAGTTGGATTTTTATGGTGTTTCCTCCTTTTTTTCCCCCCCTACTATAAACAGTTCTGCAGTCAATTTCTTAAATGTAAATTTATATTTACTGCCTAGGAAGAAACTCTACAAACAGAAGTATTCGACCAGTTGATGTGCTGTGCACTGGGTGGACAAGATGGCTCAGCAAGCAACACAACCTGAATTTGATCGCCCGAATGCATATGGTGGGGAGAGAACACTGACACTCAAGAGTTGACCTCTGACCTACCCAGGCCTGCCATCGCATGGACGCCCAGCCCTCATGTACACACAAGTGAATAAATAAATGATGTAATAATTTTTAAAACAATCAGTCCTTAACACCACAAATATACACAGTAACAAATTATACCCCTGTAGTATATGAGCCTTATAAGATTTTATAAATAGTCATTTTAAATGTAAGGAATAGTCTGGAAGTGTGAATATTCAGCATAAACTATAGAAGTTAAAATTTTACATAATAGAGCCAGGCGTGGTGACAGACACCTTTAACCCTAGCACTTGGGATGCAGAGATAGGCAGATGGCTATGAGTTCGAGGCCGGCCTAGTCTACAAAAGCAAGTCCAAGACAGCCAGGACTGTTACACAGATAAACCCTGTCTCAAAAAACCTAAAAAATAAAATAAAATAAAATAAAAATGTACACAATAACTATTCTCTAGTCACCAAAATCAGAGAATCAATGCTAAATATCTAAGGTCTTTATTTTTTTAGTGTATTTTATTTACTATTACTGTATATGTGTGTACATGCACGTGTCACTGTGCACATACAGAAGTATAAGGACAACTTCTGTGGAGCAATTTCTCTCCTTCTACCTTTCTTTACTAGGGTCCCAAGGACTGAACTCAGGTCATCCTGCTTCTGTGGTAATTAGCCGCAGAGCCGCCTCCCGATCCCCAAATCCAAGGACTTAATGTAACAGAGGTTGACTCAGAAAGATACTAAGGATCACTCATCCTCACAATTCATAGAATACGAGACACACAGCTATCCCACTGTCTCTCTTCCACTCGCCTGTCCCTTTACACATTTCTCAATATGAATTCCGTGCCCTTGGAATGAAATTCAGGAGAATGCAACCTCCTCAGCGTACACTTTACAGTGCATGCGTCACAGGACATGCCAACCCATCTCCCAAAGTGTCCTCAAGCTAGAATAAACACTGCATATCTGCACAGCCATATCTGTAACAGCCAGACGGTTCACCAACCGAGCACCGCCAGCGTCATGAAGGGAAATGTGGACCCTACCGAGATCACACTTCCTGCACAAGTCTTGGAAGTTTCAAATAAGAAATGAGCCCGTACCATAACGTGCAGACATTTCCCACTGAAAAAAATCACCTTGAGTTCTATGGGTGGTCGTTGTTTCTAGCAGTGACACTGAAGGTAATATTTATAATGCTGGAGTTAGTAAAGGACAACGTTTGCAGTCAAGACAGCTCTATAGAATATTTCAAGCTCCAGAAAGACCATGCTTGCTCAAAATTATCTCCCCTGTGAGCCTGTCTCGGAATCATGTTTGAAGCTTTTTAAAATACAGAAATTTTCATTCAGTGGGTTTGGAGTGGAGCCAACACATCTGCATTTGTAAAAAAAAAAAACAAAACAAAACAACAACTCCCCAGTTGATTCATTTGGAGGGCCAGGATTGAAAAGCAGTGGTTACATAAGAATTGGTGAGGGGGAGGGGTGGAATCCAGAGATCTCCAATCCAAATGTTCACATGAAAATCATCTGTCTTAGTCTGGCTGGTTTGGTCACATTGGGGGAAACTGTATCTTAAGAAGTTTGACATTTCAAAAAGGAAAGAGAAGGTCACGTGGCAGCAGTGCCGGCCTCCAAGTGCAACGTGGTAGGTGGGCATATGGTAAAGGAATCCCACCACAAGACTTTTCTGCCAAAAAACTGTGGTATTCACTGCTCTAACCATGAGATTCCTTTCTGCTTTCAGGAAATGAGGGAAAATGTTTGGCTGTGTTTGTCCATCTTATTGGCATCGTAACTGAGCAGCATCAAGCTGCAGGCAGCAGTTTCTCCCAATAAAGCTACTCCCCACACAATACAGCAGAAACAGGCCGAGAGAGTAAGATAAGCCACGCAGAGAAGCGATGTGGCCTTTGACAAAAATATCAGTCACTGGGCCGAATTAAATTTCTCGGGAGAGGTTAGCCTTGCAAGAAGGTAAAACAAACTAAGAGAGCTCTGTCTTCAAGCATAGGAAGAGCCACGAGGGCTCCATCACTCACCTGATCTGGACTTAATGATATCACTGAATTCATTCTGCCCATCATCAGGCCTGGCTTCAAAGTCCCCATACTTGGCCATCTTGGCTGAGTCTCAATGTAATCCACAGGCTTTCCCAGGATGCTCTTCTGAGGACTGGCAACTCTGAGTAACGGTTCAGCTTGGCATGAATACCTAAAAGGAAAAGAGGACGTATTAACTAGAGATACACAATCATACTCCTTACTTTTTCCCCCCCTCTGGCATATGACTGTGAGTTCACATAAGAAAGAAGATGGGTGTGTGTGTGTGTGTGTGTGTGTGTGTGTGTGTGTGTGTGTGTGTGTGCACGTGCCTGTGGAGGCCAGAGGCTGACATTAGGTGTCTGCCTCAACTGAGGCTACCCACCTTTTCTGTTTGGTAAGGCAGGATCGCTCTTTTGACCCCAGGGATCTCTTGAATCTACATTCCACGTGCTGGGATTACAAACAGGGCTGCCACGCAGGCGAGGCATTTACATGGGTGCTGGGATGGGGTGAGTAGAACCAGTGAGCCATCTTCCAACCCCATATATTCTGATACTCAGTCACATAGAGCAACCAATAAAAACCTACTGAGTCTTCCACTGTGAGGTTTACAGACACCAAGCCTCACAGATACTAAGAAGTTCATTATATAATGAATTACTTCATTACAGCCCTGATAGTTGACAACAATACAAGAGGGAAACATAAAGGAATAAAGGCATAAGTGGAGAAATTTAACCTGCCCAGGGTGACAGGGAGTGTTCTTGAAGAAATGACATTTGAGCCTAGCCTTCAAGGAGAGGAAGAAGTTAAGTAGCCAAAAGGGAAAGTAGAAAAAAGAAGAGCTTGTCATGTGAAATAGAAACACAGCAGAGAATTGGGAGGGATGAGGCCAGGGCTGTTTGGAGAGCAGACAGCCAACAGGAAGCTCATCGCATAGGAGAGGAAGGATGGTGGGGACCGAGATTCCTAGAGAGGCCTTGATACCTGTCTGAAGACAACACGATGACAAGAAAAGTGACAGAAGCCTGCTGATATCACGGTTTGTCAGTAGGCCAGAGTAATACGGAACCAGTGAGGACTGTAGCAGCTTAGAGCACTCATTAAAGAACTCAGGTCATGAGGAGATGTCGAATGGAAAAGTTTCGGCTCTTCATTGTGTCTGAAGTTTTTTATGCTACTATGTTGGAGGAAAATAATCCCAACCTTGACGAGTGATCAAACACTACAAAAGCATCAATGGGGCATCAGGCGATACACTGGAAAACAAGTGCACTATATATTGAGTATCTCTGTCAAAATATCAAACACAAGGTTTATCTTGGACAGACAAATCGAGAGAGGGGATCAAAACAGATGGCCTACGGGATTAGGAGATGGTTCTGTGGGTAAAGGGTTTGCCACACTAGCACAAGGACCTGATTTCAATCTCTCATATCCATATTAAAAATAAAGGAGGGAGAGAGAGAGAGAGAGAGAGAGAGAGAGAGAGAAGCAGGCATGTGGCATATGCCTGCAATACCATCACTGATGGAAATAGGAGGATCAAAGTCAAACAGTGAGCCTCAGGCTCAGTAATAGACCCTGCCTGAAAACATAAGGGAGAAACACTGGAAGGAGACTAAGCCAGTGATGGCCTCTAAATTAATACACCACACACACACACACACACACACACACACACACACACACACACACACACACATACACACACACACATTCATACACACAAGATTGAATTCAGAATTTTCAAAGAAAACATATCAGAGTTTACTTTAGGCAATATTATTAATATTATTATTCCAATGTTAAACTTCAGGACTAAAAGACATAATGGTGTTTTTTTTAGTAGGAGAATATCTTGCATTGAGAATATTTTCCATTATGCACACAGGCAGAGGAAGTAAATTATAAAGAAAATAAGAGCAGCTGTGCTATTAGGCTAGTCTTTCTGTTATAACAGTACTAATATTACAAGCAGTATGTGACTATGGCCTCAATTGATTAGCTGGGGGGAAATGAGTGGATACACAGGATATTAAATTAAAAAAAGGTCAATAAGGCTCTGGAACTGCCTGGGCATTAGGGCCTGGGACACTAGCACGCTGAGTGACTCAGTTGGCACCGGGCAATCCAGAAGTGGACAGACTATCCACTGGGTTGGGGAACACTGAGGACATTGGACGGAGAGGAAGAAATAATGAGGGTGGTTCGGGTTTTCTGAGTATAAGTTGTTTCTGAGACATAGAAGGGGAAAGAACAAAAAGCAATTGGAAATACAGATCTGGATCTCAGGGACGGTATGACTTGTAGATATGTAGAAATGTAGGTAGCCATGTTGCCCAACTGACATAGACTTTGTTCTGGAAGGCTCCCAGAGTTTATTGAACAATAACAAAACCACCTCTGATGTGCATGTGTACCACTCAGATAATGCAATCCAGTCTTCAGTAACTGTGAGAAACATCTTTGGAGCCTAAGGAACTGAAGATCTACCTTGCAGTAACATCCATTCATTAAGACTGCCAGCAAGTACGTTCCATACTGCTCCGGAACCTCCTGGATTGTGCTGCCCTGAAAGGGGCAAAGCTCAGTTTTAAGTTCAGCATCTGTCTCTTTCCTGACCACAGTCCCCTTTAAGAGTGCCCCCAAAGCCAATCAAATTAGTCAGTACTTAGGAATATTATAGTCAAGACATCCAAACAGTGATATGCAGAAAAAGTATAATAATGCACACATTAAAAGAAGTATCGGGGCTGGAGAGGTGGCTCAGAGGTTAAGAGCATTGCTTGCTCTTCCAAAGGTCCTGAGTTCAATTCCCAGCAACCACATGGTGGCTCACAGCCATCTGTAATGAGATCTGGTCCCTCTTATGGTGTACATGCAGACAAGACACTGTATATTAATAAATAAACAAATCTAAAAAGAGGGAGAAGAAGGAGAAGGAGAAGGAGAAGGAGAAGGAGAAGGAGAAGAAGAAGAAGAAGAAGAAGAAGGCCCG
The DNA here is from genome assembly GCF_964271855.1 of Acomys minous. Classification (NCBI taxonomy): domain Eukaryota; kingdom Metazoa; phylum Chordata; class Mammalia; order Rodentia; family Muridae; genus Acomys; species Acomys minous. The sequence continues at coordinate 126,053,055 of NC_140485.1, read as the reverse complement.
GCAAGGTGGCTCATCTCTGTAATCCCTAAAGGCAACAGGGTCACTGTGAGTTCTAGATCTGCTTGAGCTACAAAGTGAGACCCCAAAAAACAAATAAACAAATGAAAAACAAATATCAGAACTAGGGCTTATTTCTACGTAGCAAAGAACAAGTCAATTCTTTAGTGGTTTTAAGATTTTAAAATTCTTTTCCTGCATCCATGGGAGTGCCTGCATGTATGTCTATGTGAACCTGGAAGGGCCTGAAGCCCAGGAAAGCCAGGATAAGGTGTTCCACTCCCTAAAAACGGAGTTACAGGTAGTAGTGAGCCACACACTGTGGGTGCTAGGAACTGAACCCAGGGCCTCTGCAAGAGTAAGAAGTGCTCAGAACCAATGAGGCGTCTCTACCGCCTCAGTCCTTTCATCTAGCAATGAATGGTGCTATACTGTTCCATTTCATATTGTGTTCTATTATTCAGCATCCAGGCACTGTAGCATACAGTACTACTTTCTAACATAAATATAAACATTATGTGACATAATAACTTCTCTTTCTGCGAGTCAGGAAGTGAGTAGAGTCCATTAATAAGAGCCAAATGAGAGTTAGAGCAGCTGACGCAAAGGAACACTGGTAAATTGTTAAAGCTCTAAGAACCATTTCCTCACAGTATATGGATTGGTTCATCAGTCACCATGACTTTATAGGATAATAAAATACTTCTTAAATGTGTATTATGAGTTTATGGTTCTTAATTTACAGAACTGGGTATGGTGACTCATTGCTATACTCCCAGCACTCAAGAGCCAGAGGACAGAGGGTCCCCAAAATCCTAGACTAGCCTAAGCTACAGAGTAAATGTCAAACTACTCTATTCTCCCTATCTAAAAATAAAAATAAAAATAAAAATAAATAAAAAATAAATATATATATTTGTTATCATATATATATGTTTGTTAATATATATATATGTTAAAAGGACTGAGAATGTGACTCTGTGGTAGTGTTCTTACATGGTGTGCACATGGCTCTGGGTTCGATTCCCAGAAATACAAAAACAAACAAACAAACAAAATTAAAGTCAAAAGGGACCAGGGAAGAAGGCTGGGCTGGCAGCCTGGCCACTTGCCAAGCAATTTTCACCAGGCGTGGACCAGTAACGCCAGCTGGAGGATCAGGAGTTCAAAGCCACCTTCTGCTATATTATACAGAGCGTTCGAGGCCAGCCTAGGCTATATGAGACTTGACGGGGTTGGGAGACACCTCCTCACAAAGAATATAATCAAAAGTGAATATATTCCTATCTTGAGGTACAAAGCTGTGAAAGATTTGCTAAAGTCTTATGTGTATCTTTAATATATTAAAGAACCCACATCTTGTTTAGAGACTATGTAAACATTGTATTATGGAAAGTCCTGGTTGCCTAAGAAATATTCCCCTTCCTGGAAAGAGGTTCCTTTGAAAGAAAAGTCCAGAGCTCTACTCACGCCTGGCTTTAGCAGGGGGCCGCCACATCGAAGAGGTTTCCACTGTATTAAAAAGGCACCTACCACCAAGCCTGATGATCACTGCATGTGTGGCATAGGACCTGCTCCCTCCCATATACTCAATAAGTAAATGTTTTTAAGTGTAGTTTTAAAATTTTATATGTGAAGGTCTGCCTTGTGTGTGAACCTAGTGCCCAAGGAGGCCAAAAAAGGGGAAAAAAAAGTAAATCCGGAATCTTTTTTTTTTTTTTTTTTTTTTTTTTTGGTTTGTTGAGACAGACTTTCTCTGTGTATCGCTGGCTGTCCTGGAACTTGCTCTGTAGAACAGGCAGGCCTCGAACTCACTGCGATCTACCTGCCTCTGCCTGAGTGCTGGGATTGAAGACATGAGCCATCGCCACCTGCCCGGAAATCTTTCTTAACCACTGAGCCATCTTTTAAAATGCCCCACCCCTGCCACTGCCGCCAAGTTAAAAAAAAAAAAAAACCAGTTCAATTGAACGAAAGCTTTTGTTTCATTTGCATATGACAATAATGCTTCTTCATTATAATGTCCGATTCTGCCATTCTCCTTGGGATAATGCAAATCTTTTTCTGATAACGCAAATTTCTACTATGATGAGAAAACATAACAGGAAAAAAAAAGATCAATGAACTAGAAAAAAAATGAGGAGGAAAGGCACTAACAGACAGACATTTAAACATTTAACAGCCATTAGCTCTTGTTGCTGCTCATGTCCCAGGAGCACCAGGCTGAGTAAGAGACTTTAAGGATACCTCCCTCCAAACTGCCAGATACAAGCCAGGTGTCCGGTGCGCCTTTGGAAGCTGAAGCAAGGGGAATGCCAGATCAAGGCTAGCCTGCACTAAGTAGTGAGACTCTCAAAATACTTGCTACAGCAACTGTAACTAACTAGCAGTCTGGACAAAATCACAACTTTCTTGGTAACAATGTTTCCCAGAGAGGCCACACTTCGACCCACACCTGTGGAATGCACACACACACACACACACACACACACACACACACACACACACACACACACACACTGAATCCCAACACCACTGCACATCACCAGTTCCTCGTTCAGGGGAGATGCCTTTCTATTACACAGATCAGGGCACCAGGAGTGGCGGCTTTCGAGGCAAAAGTTCAAGACTATGCAAGATTCAAAAAGTGTCATCATAAAGGAATATTCAACCACGGGCAGCTGTGGTGGAAAGCTGTGTAAGTCCCACAAACACTATTCACTCGCTGTTAACCAAAAGCTAGGAATGCTAAAGACAGTGGAGAGGGAAGCCTGAGACGCGAGTTTGCCATTTCGGTTCGTAAAGGAAACCTTGAGCGCCAAGAACTGCCGTTCACACTAGGAAGCGCTCCAGGGAAGGTTAATACTACAGTGATTAATGTTGTTTACAGGCGCAATAAATTCTGGGTAAACACCCAAAGGAGAGTTGAAGAGCTATCTCGAAGGTCTTATAAACGCTGCTAAAGGGAGCAGGGAATTGGCTTCGGTAGGACTGGCCCTTGCCCGGCACTTCTTTGAATTCCTCCACCTCTTGCAGGCCCAAGTGCTATAGGCAGGATTCGACCGCAGCCCCCGCCAGCAGCCAGCCCCCCCCCCCCCCGCCCCCGAGAGTCCAGCCTGACTTCAGAAGCCCAAGGCAAGTTTCAATGGAATGGGATGAAGCAGCTGCAGTGACATCCCGGAGGTCTCCTCTGCCCTGGAATTTGTGCGCTCTATCCTTGGAGGACCCTCCCGCGCAAGGCGTGTAGACCTCACCTCTCCAGGTGGGCTGAAGGCTAGGATAATAAAGTATGCTACCTCGGGGACTCCAGAGAGTGGTGCCCCGAATTATACCCAGGAGCTCCAATTTGAGGATTTTTTTAAAAAGGCGGGTCCTTGGCTCTCAGGGTCACATTCTCTCCTCCCCTTGAAATAACCCTGGAACGCCAAACGGTCGGAATCTAGGGACTTGAGAAGTGTCTTTGAACAATGTGCCTTCTAAAAGTTGCACAGCCTACAATTAGCTCTTTGTTGGTTTTCTAAGTGGCCTTGGGCAAGCAGAGCCTCAAACTCAGGCCAAAGAGGGGCATGAATTACCTTGTCAGTTCCAGTAAAGGATGCCAAGAGTCCGGAAAAGCAGGCGACCGCGCGGGACTGTGCACCAATGAGGTACCCCTATCGCCACCCCCCCCCCCCCAGCCTCTCCAGAGCTGCAGGCCGGGAGCTGGAGACCTAGCCACACTGGGGCCCCACCCACGAGAACAGTAATCACACAGAGGTCGAGCACGCCCCCAGCCTAGAGGCCAGCAAGTAAGCGCTACCCAAGCCTCCGACCGCACAAGCGCCCTCCCCACCCTCTCCTCCGGGACACCGCCCGGGCCCCGCCTTCCCGGGACCGGAGGTGTGTGACAGGCTCTCTGAAGAGGCCACGTCCCCTCTTGGAGATCGCTAGCCCTGCGCCTGCTCGGGGCAATGAACGGACAGGCTACAGACACCCTCTCCTCTCAGGAAGAGACAGAACCACAGTACTGAACTAGACGAAGGAATTTCAGACCTTAGCGACAAGTACAGATACCCACCTTCTCGCCCCAACACTCTCCTGCCCAGGAGCGGGGACACTGCACTAATAGGGAAAGTGCAGAAGTTAGCTATAGCTTCTACTTCGGGACCCGGGCGGAGGAACCGCAGAAAGGTCCCACCTCCCCTCAGCGCCTACCCGGTTCCCTCGGGGACTGTGGTCACATTACCCAGCCCGAAGCTTCAATAATGCATGGGGCTTACCTGCTCGCCAGGTCCCAGAGGCCCAGGGGCTCCTCTGGGCGTGTTCGGGTCGTAAGAATCCCAGTGTGCGGGAAGCCTACGTTGGGCGTAATGAGAATTTTGGTCTTTTTTTTTTTTTTTAATGAAACGTGGAAAGCCAGACAAAATCCAAAAGAAGGGAGAAAATTGACACCCGATTGGAAACGCCCCCTGGCTTGTGCAATCTTCCTGCCGGGTAGTTCCGCCAAAAACAAAACAGTCGAAACGCTAGCCCTGGGGCAGGCGCACGCTGCCTGGAGTTTTCAGTCCGCAAGACCGGAAAGAAAAGGGGCGCCGCTCCCCGAGGTCGCCCGATCGACTGAGGGAGCCCGCGGCTCCTCCTCGGCCCTGGGCGGGAGAAATCCCGCGCCTGGCGCTGCCCGCTCCCCTCCTCCGGGGAAAAGCGACTCCACAACTTTGTGCGCGAGAGCTGCTCGCGGCTCCTCCTCCCGGTCCTCCCAGCCTCCGCCGCCGGCCCCTTTGTTGGTGAGCGAGGGTGGGGCGCTGCCCGGTCGGCCCGCCACCCCAGGAAGGGGCTCGTGTCTCCAGCACGGATAGCCTAGCCCAAGAACCGTGGATTCCGCTGGTCGGATTCGTCGTCTCGCCACTTACTCGCCCCTGGCCTCCGGCTTGAACTTTGTTCCCGGAGAGATCAGTCCCTCTGGGCTCCCGGTTCGGCCCTGCCCCGGGCCTGGAAAACCACCGCGGGCCCGGGCTCCCAGAACGTGGCGCCTTGGGTCACCTGACCGCGCGCCCGGTCAATCAGCGCTAGCCCTTAGCACCCTCCCAGCCCGCAGCCGCTGGCTCTGTGCGGTGCACAGTGCGGGAATCCCGGAACCAGCCGTGCGAGCTCAGAGCCAGAAGCTGGAAATAGGCACTGGGCGCACGCACTGGGCCCTTTATTAAAATTGTCCAAAAAATGCATGTCACGCCCCCCTAGGCACACTGAGTGTCTGTAAGATGCTTATTTTAATTTAAATTTTAGATAAATCTCGACCTTCTTGCCAACTCACCTCATCTCAGTTTACTGCCGCTATTGAGTTTGGGGCTTCCAAATCCAAGGGTATATTTGTTTTATACAATTTTCTTAAACACTGTTTTAATTGCTGTGAAAATAACCCCAAGTGCCCTTCTGCATTCATTAATATACACAAGTAGTGTTGGTACTTTTAAATTTTTCAGTGTGTGTGTGTGTTTTCGTTCATGCAGGTGATGTGTGGGCTTGGGGCACCATTGACAGTGCTCATATGAAATCCTAGAACCACTTGTAGAGACAGTTCTCTCCTTAAACCTTTACGTCGGAGCTAGGGATCGAACTCGTGTCTTCAGGCTTTAGTACTCAACAGGTTTTAGCAGGCAGTGCTGTCTGCCAAACCTTTTATTTGTTTGTTTCTATATTTCCTTCAAAGTATTCATCAAAGTTTGCAGAACTTGTTGCAAGTTTACAAGGTTAGCCAAAACGTATCTTGGACTAAGTGAAAGTTGTGTTATGTGTGCAATTTTTTTTTATTACACATTTCATTCTAAGGAGTTCCTGTGATTGTTTTCACGATCACACTGGGAGGGGAAAGGAAAAAAAAAAAAAGCAACCAAAGTCCTCAGCTAGTATAAACAAAGAGGGAACTATGACTGCTGGCTGCATGCTGGCTTATTGCTTCCTGTATACTCAGGGGTTAATTTATGAGCCAGTAAAAATAACTCACTAGCTTTGTGTTAATTACCAGTTGAAAACCTCTGGGGTCTCTAGTGCTCAGGGCTGGGGCAGGAGGAAGGCCTGGAAGAGACTTTTTCCTACCATCTCTGTCTGAACAACTTCACCTTTGAGGATTCTCTTCATATAAGGCAAAGAGGATCTAAGCATCATCACCTGGGAATTGGTCTGACTTGCTCATTCACCTTCATTCCTTCTGTTAACAGGCATCAAGACAGTGCCAGCCATGGTGGATGTCACACAGAAATCCGACATAGATGCTGCCCCTTAAAGAAGGTAGAACTCAGTTAGATAAGACATGCAAGCAAATGCATGCAGGATTCGTGATTATTAGATCACGTGTGTTGCATCAAGCACATCATTGCAACAAAGTAACTGACAATTCACATAAACAGCTTAAGATTTGTGTTCACTCGCCTGAGGTTGGCTGGATCCATTGCTTGGGGCCCGAGGCAAGGAAGGAGGGAAGGAAGGAAGGAAGGAAGGAAGGAAAGAAGGAGGGAGGGAGGGAGGGAGGGAGAGAGGAAGGGGAGGAATTTCAGGATCTCAGAGCAGGTGGCAGGTAGCAGTGTGTGCACACCTCCCTGCTGTCAGAAACAGAAAGCCAGATAGAAAGGGGCCCAGAACAAGACCTGGACCCCAAAGAGATGACTGCAGTAGCCTACTGCCTATTGCAGGCCCACTTCCATCAAATATGCACCTAACACACTACCTAATCCATGTACTAGGTCCAAGGCCTACTAATGCAATTGCCTGTCAGTAATTGACTGGATCTACCAGTTAAGGGCTAAGCCTCCAACACAGGAACCCTTCACATAGACACTTCATACCTAAACTATAAAACTGGTAGAGGTGCCAGGCGGTGGTGGTGCAGGCCTCTAATCCCAGCACTTGGGAGGCAGAAGCAAGTGGATCACTGTGAGTTCGAGGCTGGCCTGGTCTACAAAGTTAGTCCAGGACAGCCAAGACTACACAGAGAAACCCTGTCTTGAAAACCCAAAAACAAACAAACAAAAACTGGTAGAGGTGGTAGAAATTTAGAGTTTCTTTCTTCTTAAAAGATAAGGGGTCTAGAAAGATGAGTCAGTGGTTAAAAGTGCTTGCTGTTCTTGCAAAGAACATGAGTTTAGTTCCTGGCACCCATATCAGGTGGCTCTCAGCCACTCTAGCTCCCCGGGATACAACATCCTGTTCTGGCATCCATGGGTACCCTCACAGACATGCACATATTCACCCACATTAGTAAAAGTGTATTATTCTCCAGGCACTTTTTGTAGGGTTTTTTGTTTTTGTTGTTGTTTTTGTTGTTTTTGTTTTGTTTTGTTTTGTTTTGGTCTTTTGAGACAGGGTTTCTCTGTGTAGCCTTGGCTGTCCTGGACTCGCTCTGTAGACCAGGCTGGCCTCGAACTCACATCGATCCACCTGCCTCTGCCTCCCGAGTGCTGGGATTAAAGGTATGTGCCACCATGCCCGGCGGTTTTTTTTGTTTTGTTTTTTTAAAGTCTGGGTCTCAACAGTCATAGGGGAGGGGAATAAGGGGAAAATGAGAGGAAGGGAAGAATGGGAAGATACAAGGGATGGATAACCATTGAGATGTAACAAGAGTAAATTAATAAAAAAAAACTTTTTAAAAAGGCTGGGTCTCTCATTGCCCTAGAATGCACGGAGTAGACTAGAAGCTGACCAGTAAACCCCAGAGATCTGCCTAATACTTACTCAACACTGGCTTTAAGTGCTAGCTATCATGCCCTGGCTTTAAAAAAGGAAAGAAAAATAAAATAAAATAAACAAAAAACAATGATGACAACAACAACAAAAGGCTTGGGTCGGCCTGACGTGGTGGCGCATGCCTTTAGTCCCAGCACTTGGGAGGCAGAGGCAGATGGTTGTTGTTGTTGGGTTGAACAGGGTCTCACTATGTAAACTAGGCTGGTCTTGAACTCACAGAGATGCACTTGCTGCACCTTCCCAAGTCCTGGGATTAAAGGCCTGTACCACTACCATGCCTGGCTACAGTATATTTTTTAAAAATCAAATTATCACTTCATCTTTTCCCTTAGTGTTGATTGAATGTGAATGAATAAGTCCACACAGAAGAGAGGGGAAAGGCTTGGGGAATTTACCTTTTCTTGTCTTTTTCAGATTAAATATGTAATAAAAAAAAACTGCATATGCAGGAGATACTGGAATATTCACTAAATATGAAAAGAATTCCTCACACTCATAATACTTGTGCCAGTTGAAATTTGAGGTTGAAAGTAGCTACAAATAAAATTCTTTGTAATCAAGTTAAGGAAACAAAATAATAACACCTGGGCCTTTTCGAAAACGTTTTGAGAATCTATGACACAAAACACATTCACATGTTCTCTTATAATCCAAGGAACTGAACTTCATCCCCAGGAAAGACTACTCTAAACTCAGACCTTCCTTGGTTGCCCAGAAATTCAGAGTAGGTCTGGAGGCCACCGCAGCTTCAGCTTCAAACAAAACCCAAAAGTTTTGCTCGGAACAAATGGAGAAACCACACAGGGAGCCCTTTTTCCCCAAAGAGCTAGCCTCAGATAGGTCATTTGAGGCCTAGAAAGTTTCCTGCAAGGAAAAAAATAAACAAAACAACAACAACAACAACAAAAACTCATCCTTTTTAATACATGATATATGATGTCTTTAATATAAATATATATGTGATGCCTTTCTGTATATACATTTGTGTATATGTTCATATGTGTGGGCATGGAGGCCAGAGGACAACTTGGAGTGTTATTCTCCTTCGAATCAATGCACACACACACACACAAACCAATAAAACAAAACAAATTGGCTTGGTGTGATGGCACACTGAGGGGGAGGCAAAGGCAGGTGGATCTCTACGAGTTCAAGGCCAGCCTGGTCTACAAGTGAGTCCAGGATAGCCTGGGCTGTAACACAGAGAAACTCTGTCTCGGAAAAAAATAAAAAATAAAAAACAACAAACAAAACCACAAAAAGTCCCACATTGCATTAAAGGCACACACCATTAATCCCAGCACTCAGGAGGTGGAGGCAGCCTAGTCTATAGAGTGGATTCCTGGGTAGCCAACGCTACAGAAAAAAAACCTGTGTCTGCAGGGGGGTGGAGGGAGGGGAGGGAGAGCAAGAAAGAAAAAGAAAAAAGTCCATATTGAATTGATCCTTTCAAAAGGCCTGTGGTTAGTTTTAAATTCTGATGTTTCTGTTCTGGGGCTCAGGAGACAGTCCAGTTAGTATGCACAAAACCCCAGAAGCAGGCAAGGGTCTATATTATACTATAATCCCAGTGGGTGGGAGGATCAAAAATTCAAAGTCAGCTGGGTGGGTGTGGTGGCGCAGGCCTTTAATCCCAGCTCAGAGGTTAAGAGCACTGACTTCTCCTCCAGAGGTCCTGAGTTCATATTCCCAGCAACCGCATGGTGGCTCATAACCATCTATAATGAGGTCTGGTGCCCTCTTCTGGCCTTCCTGTGTATATGCAGACAGAGTACTGTATACATAATAATAAATAAATAAATCTTTAAAAAAAAAAAAAAAGATCAAAGTCGTCCATAGTGAGTTTGAGGCTAGCTTGGGCTACATGAAAAAGAAAGAAAATAAGTAAATGGCAGGGACCATCTAAGGAGTACAATTGTATAAATTAATGACAATAAATAACAACAATTAGGAGGTTTCCGAATGACTATGTGTGAAAAGCTATAACCCCTGTGTTGTGGTAGTTCGCTGTCAACAAGCAGAGAGAGGTGTGGGGGGGGGGGGGAAATAAAGAAGTGGAGACAAAGTCAGTGCTGCTGACTGATGACCAGGCCAGGCCTAAGACACTCCTGATCTACAGAGCAAGTTCCAGAACAGCTAGGGCTACATAGAAAAAATCCTCTCAAAAAACAAACAAACAAAAAGGAAAGGAGAAAGAGGGCCAACCAGGGGAAAAAGAGGATGAGTGGGAGGGGCCAGGGATAAATATGATCACAATACATTATATATGGTTCATGAAAACATAATAATGAAAATTATTGTTATGTATGGGTAATATCTGCTGGTAAAAAGAAAATATTTGCCAGGCGTGGTAGCACACACCTTTAATCCCAGCACTCGGGAGGCAGAGGCAGGCGGATCACTCTCCAGGCCAGCCTGGTGTACAAAATGAGTCCAGGACAGCCAGGGCTACACAGAGAAACCCTGTCTCGGGTCAGGGGCTGGGGGGAGTATTTAAACGTGCAGGATGCAGTGGTGCATACCTGTAATCTCAACAGTTGAGAAGAAGAAGCAGGCATAGCTCTGTGAGTTCAAGGCCAGCCTGGTCTACAAAGTTCTACAAAGGGAGTCCAGGACAACCAATGCTATACAGAGAAACCCTGTCTCTAAAAACCAAAAAGGAAAAAAGGAAAAGAAAAAAAAAAGCATTTAAACATATCAGAGTGAATATTCAGTAATGGCAATCATGTGGTTAGAAACATAGGGAAATGGAGAAAGAAGACAATTTTTTTTCTCCTATTTATTCTTGGTAGGAGTTTCCTAGGTAGCCCAGGCTATCCCAGAACTTGTGATCTTCCTGACTCAGCCTCTCAAGTGTTGACATGACAGGCATACACCATCATGCCCTGCTGCAGTAAAACTGCAAGTCATCAAGTAAAGGGAAAGTACCCACAATTCCATGCATGACTCAACACCCAATAAAGCCTCCGGAGTCAAAACAGCTTACTTTCAACTCTGAGGTAGTCAGGACTCCTGTAACCAAGCAAGGATGCTGAGGTGGAGGAGGCAGTTGGGACAGTTTGATATGGGCCACAGAGAAACTAAACCTGTGTTAATCGTCTTTTTGACAAGAAGTGTATAGATAATGTCTCAAAGGGCGGGGTGGAATATGTTATAGGCAAATGACTTAGAGATAATAGGGCTCAAAAAGAGAGAAAAAGAGAGAGTGGGGGGAAAAGCCTTATATGTTGAATGTTTGGCTGAGTCTGGGCTCAATGCACTTACTTGGCTAGTGTGCTCAATGGCCTGGGTTTGTCTCCCAGTACTAAAAATAAAAGAAAATAATTGAAATACACCTGGGAAAAGAACCTGGAAAATTAGTATTTGAAGACTGATAATGGCCTTTGAAGACTTTACAATTCAGAGATTATTTAAATGGTGTGTACATAGCACTTGAATAAAAATAAAACTGAGAGTGGCATGGCAGTACACAACTGTTATCTCTGTACCTAGGAAGCAGAGACAGGGAAAATGACAAGTTCAAGGTCAGCCTGTGCTACACAATGAGCCTTGTTTCAAAAAGCATCAGGGCGGGGGAGACTCTCTGAGTCAGTAAAGAGCTTGCTGAACAAGCTCAAAGACCCGGGTTTGAATCCCGAGAACTCGTGTGCACAGCACCACACACTGCAGGACCCATCTGTAACCTCAGCATGCGGAAGGACAGACAAGTTCCTGGGCTTACTGGCCAGAGTGAGCACCAGGTACGGTGGGGAGGATTTGAGAAGACAATCCACCATCAGCCTCTGGTTTTCAGCCTTCTATTTCTCTGTCTGTCTCTCTGGTGTAAGTGTGCACAAAGATATGCACAGATGTGAACGCATACACATACCAAACACACATACACACACACACATACACACACACATACATCAAAATTAAGTAACAACAGACTCACAGGATTAATACATTCTCCCAAATTACCTAAAAAAGCAATAACCCATAGTTTATGGTGAATCGGGCAGATGACTCAAGGGGTGCAGGTGCTTGACATCAACCCTGTGAACCGGAATTCAGTCGCTGGGGCCCACATGGTGAAAGGAGAGAACTGATGTTCTCCAAAATGTTGTTCTCTCACCCCTACACATGCAATGTACACAGACGTATAACGCACATTATTATTATTGTCGTTATTGTTTTAATTTGATTTTTATTATTTATATATACAAGGTTTCTCAATTTTACATATTTTAAAATGTTTATTTTTAAAGAAATAAGATGTAGGGCCGGGCATGGTGGCGCACGCCTTTAATCCCAGCACTCGGGAGGCAGAGGCAGGTGGATCGCTGTGAGTTCGAGGCCAGCCTGGTTTACAAAAGGAGTCCAGGACAGCCAAGGCAACACAGAGAGACCCTGTCTCAAAAAACCAAACCAAACCAAAACAAAACAAAACAAAACAAAAAAAAACCAAAAAGAAAGAAAGATCATGTAGAAAGGTTGGACCAAGTGACTGAATGTGAAACAATCCTAAATTTGGGGCTGTATTTTGTTGAAGTTTAAGCTCCATTATTCTGAAACAAACTTGGCATTAGGCAGGCAGAGCAGTGCTCTCCTGCAACACCAGCACTCAGCAGGCTAAAGTAGAAGGATTACCTGAGTTTGAGGCCAGCCTGAGGTACACATGGAGTTTTAAGTCAGCCTGGGCTACAAAGAGGCCAGGCCTGAAAAAAAAAATTTATTTTATTATTTTTTTTTTTTTTTTGGTTTTTCGAGACAGGGTCTCTCTGTGTTAGCCTTGGCTGTCCTGGACTCACTTTGTAGATGAGGCTGGCCTCGAACTCACAGCGATCCGCCTGCCTCTGCCTCCAGAGTGCTGGGATTAAAGGCGTGAGCCACCACGCCCAGCAAAAAAATTTTTTAAAGGAAGGAGCCGAGCGTGGTAGTGCACGCCTTTAATCCCAGCACTGGGGAGGAAGAGGCAGGAGGATCTCTGTGAGTTCTAGGCCAGCCTGGTCTACAAAGTGAGCCCAGGACAGCCAAGGCTACATAGAGAAACCCTGTCTTGAAAAACTAAAGAAAGAAAAAGAAAGTGAAAGTGACATTTCCCTTTGAGCTAGGGCTTTTGGACTTCCTCATGAAGAGTCTGTGAGATGTCATGATCAATGTAGTCATTACCATTTCCTCTGGCTAGGTTAGTGAAATCAACACTGCTGAAAACACGCAGAGGATGTAGACCAAACCAACAGCCTTTCTTGAAGGTTTTAAACAGCTCCTCAAACTCATGACACAGTGCTCTCTACTTGGGAGCCTTTCTATCTTCCCCTGTCAGTGAATTTCCCTCTCATGTTTTCTCCTTTTCTTGATCTATTCAAATCACTGAGACACCCAAAGACTTCTCACCCTACTATAAGCCTACCTTCCTTGCTTCTTGTCCCTACCACCAACCAGCATCTAATTCTTCAGCAAGGTTCCCTAAACTCTTGTCAATGTTTCCTTGTCTGTGTGCCCCATTACAATGTCGACCACTGTGATAACGAATGCTGCTTGTCATCCCAAAAGGACTGCCAATCACCTAGGAATCGCAAGCTTCCTATGAGGAAGTAGCCTCTGGGCATGCCTGGGAGGGATTTGTTTCATTAGATTAATTGAAGTGGAAAGATCCATCCGAAATGTTTTGCACCATTTCATGGGCTCGGTCCTGGATGGAACAAAGAGAAGAAAGTGAGCTATGTAGCCCCCACTCGTCTCCCTCTGCTTCTTTCCCCCCTCCCCCTTTTTTAAATTAATTTATTCTTGTTACATCTCAGTAGTTATCCCATCCCTTGTATCCTCCCATTCTTCCCTCCCTCCCATTTTCCCCTTACTCCCCTCCCCTATGACTGTTCCTGAGGGGGATTACCTCCCCCTGTATATGCTCATAGGGTATCAAGTCTCTTCTTGTTAACCTGCTGTCCTTCCTCTGAGTCCCACCAGGTCTCCCCATCCAGGGGACGTGGTCAAATATGAGGCACCAGAGTACGTGTGAAAGTCAGACCCCACTCTCCACTCAACTGTGGAGAATGTCCTGTCCATTGGCTAGATCTGGGTAGGGGTTTGAAGTTTACGGCCTGTATTGTCCTTGGCTGGTGCCATAGTTTGAGCGGGACCTCTGGGCCCAAATCTGCCTATCATAATGTTCTTCTTGTAGTTTTCTAGGACCCTCTGCATCCTTCTACTTTGCTATTCTCCCATGCTTCTCTCATCTAGAGTCCCTCTGCTTCTTGATTGTGTCTGTGCTATGACAGGCTGCAACTCCAAGTGTCTGTTGTCATGACTCTCCCTCTGTGGTAGACTGCACCTTCAAACTGTGAGCCCAAACAAACCTTCCTTCTTCAAGCTGCCTTTTGGTTGTGTTTGTTTTGTTTTGTTTTGTTTTGTTCTGGGCATCTTATCTTAGCAACAGAAAAGTAACTAAGGAGCTGGGCATAGCTGCACACACCATTAATCCCAGCACTCAGGGAGGCAGAGGTAGGTAGATCACTGTGAGGTCGAGGCCAGCCTGGTCTACAAAGTGAGTCCTGGACAGCCAAGGCTACACAGAGAAACCCTGCCTCGAAACAACAACAACAACTACAAAACCCCAAAACACAACATGAAAGGAAAAAGGACAGAAAAGTAACTGAGGTGCCACAGGTCCTCTGAACTGGGGTGTTGGTAACGGCCTCCTAAGCAGCTTCATCTTGGCAGCCTCTGACCCTTCAATCCACCTTGTCCTCGCTCCAACCTGAGTGCATGGCAGTCATGTGATGTCAGAGTCTTCTATGGTTCCTATTCTAGTATGTCTATGGTTTGTTCCCATCAAAACCCACACGGAAGCTTGATTCCTTAGTGAGGCAGAGGTTCAAGGTGAAGCCGGGCAGTTGTCTAGTCACGGGGTCAGAGTTCTGACGAGTGGAGCAGTGTCTACAATGCCTTCTTTTTCCCCTACACGAGCCTACTTGCCTTTCTACTTTCCAGCATGAGATGACATGAGTTAAACTTCAAAAACCTGTCCTGGCTTTCATCTTTAAGAACCATTATTCTGAGGGGCTAGAGAGATGGCTCAGAGGTTAAGAGCACTGCCTGCTCTTCCAAAAGTCCTGAGTCCAATTCTCAGCAACCAAATGATAACTCACAACCACCTATGATGAGATCTGGTGCCCTCTTCTGGCGTGCAGATGTACATGCAGGCCAAAGACTGTATAATCATTAAAGAAAGTAATTTAAAAAAAAACAAAAAACATTATTCTGTTCTAGCAAACAGAAAAGCCTAGACAGCTCCCAGTTGTGTATGGGGATAAAACTGAACAAATAGGTCAAACAGCTACTATCAGGCTTTTCTAGTTATGTCAGAGGCCAATCATGTGACCTTGGGCAAGAGGCTTGACTTCCTGCAAATCTGACTGACCTTTTTCTTATTACACCGTTTGACTGGCTGGGAGAGGAGAGAGAGAAGGCTTTCATGCACACACACTAATGTAGAGATCAGAGAACAACTTTTCTTCTTACTGAACTGTTGACTCTGATTCCTTAACGATTTTACTTTATTAGGAATTTATTAAAGGCATATACCTCTCTTACAACCTGACTACTCTGAATAGGAGGGAAAGGAGATTAAGGAGAACAAGAATGAAACCGTCTGGGTATCAGTTCTGTGGGCAACTCCCCTGGCGTAATTCTCAGGAGTCTTAAAGATCATCTATCTGACAGAAGCAGCCGCACCATCTGAGCACCAAACTTGGAGGTCTCTCTGACACGGCCACGGTCGTAAATCCTCCTACTCCCCACACTGATGGGCAGAAATATTAATCTGAGTACCCCATTGTCATAAGAGATCCCTTCCCCATAGATTTACGGGTATGTCAGCCACATACAGCTTCCCTGTCTGCCTTTCTGATCCCACATATTTAAACCAATGTACACTTTGTTTTATTTGAGATAATTTCTAAATTAATTACAAAGGGTAAAATAAGATTGCGTCAATTGTCAAGAACAGACCTGGAAGAAATTGTAGTGCTTCTTATAGTGCTTCTTACTAATTCTGAGATTATACCATTATGGGTAATCGGTGAAGATTGGCAAAGGGCTTGTAGTAACTATTTGGGAGAAATTAATAACAAATACCTGAAAGGCAGATGTATACAGTTTATAAAAAGAACTACTTGGATCCTTCCAAGTATTGTAAAGAGGACACTGATTCCAGGGGCACCCACCTTCTACACTGACACAAATAATTTAGGTATGGCTGGTTATAAGTTTGATAAAATGGCTAAGGTGATCAAAGCCCATTTACCTCAGCTCAAAAATCAGGATTATATGCAATCCTTATGGTATTGTTAGATTTTCCTGAATCTCTTAATATATTTACTGACTCTCAATATGCAGAAAGAGTTGTTTTGCATATAAAAACTGCTGAATTTACTCCTGATAACTCAGAATTAGCTACACTATTTATGGAACTGCGACAGGTCATCAGAAGTAGAAACTATCCCATGTATATTACTCATATTCAATCCCACACAGGTTTACCAGGCCCATTGGCACAAGAAAATGAGGAAATGAACCAATTATTAATAGGAAATGTGTTCAAAGCCTCAAATTTTCATGAAAAACATCATGTTTACAGTAAGGGTTTGAATAAAAGATTCCCTGTCACTTGCCAACAAGCCAGAGAAATAATAGGTGTCCTACACGTTCTTTGTATAATCAAATCCCATCACCTGCTGGAACTAACCCTAGGGGTACCAAAAGGAATGAAATCTGGTGGATGGATGGGTTTCATTTTGCAGAATTTGGAAGAATAATACATTGATACATATTCAGGGTTTCAGTGAGCACCTGCTTTAAGTTCTGAAAAGGCCTAATTGTGTAATTACTCGTTTATTGGAAATAATGGAAATTATGGGAATACCTACACAAATTAAGACTGACAATGCTCCTGCATATGTGTCCCATAAGATGAAGATATTGTTTGCATATTATAATATAAAGCACATTACTGGTATACCACAGCAGTTGTAGAAAGAGCAAATCATGCCTTAAAAGAGATATTTATTAAACAAAAAGGAAGGGTAAAGACCCCCAGGGATAGATTAAATAATGCTTTGTTGACTTTAAATTTTCTGTCTCCCAACTCTAGCCTGACCTTTCTTTCTTTCTTTTTTTCTTTTCTTCCTTCTTTTTCTTTGACAGGGTCACACTATATAGCCTTGACTAGCCTGGAACTCAATATGTAGTCCAGGCCAGCCTCAAACTCACAGAGATCTGATCTGACTTTTCTGGGCTTAAAGGTCTCTACACCACCACTGAGAACAGACCACTGAGAACAACAAAAAGACCGGGTGTGGTGGCGCACGCCTTTAATCCCAGCACTCAGGAGGCAGAGGCAGATGGATCGCTGTGAGTTCGAGGCCAGCCTGGTCTACAAAGTGAGTCTAGGACAGCCAAGGCTACACAGAGAAACTCTGTCTCAAAAAACAAACAAACAAACAAACAGTCTCTACACCATCACCATGTTCAGCTCCCACTCTGACTTTTCTATCCATGTTTGTTGATAGTTATTCACATCTCTCAAGCCACTCTCCTCTTTCTTTTATAGTGTCCCCTGGCTTTTATTAATGCAAGTCTTAATTTCCTTCGGAGCAACTCTCATGCATTCCAAGCTAGCCTAGAACTCAGTGTGTAACTAAGGATGACCTTGAACTTCTGATCTTCCTGCCTCACCCCAAGTGCTGGGACTACAGTGCTGGGTATCAAACCTAGGGTTTCATCAATGCTAGGCAATTTCTCTAACAACTGAGCTAAGTCATCAGGCCTTATTTGAAGCTTTTCTGAGCACCCTGTGTCACCTGGATTCTGGCTTTTGCCTGTTTGTTTAGTCGAGGTTGGCTTTGAACTCTGAATCCTCTTGTATCCACCTCTCAAAGTCTGGGAATACAAGTGTATACTGAACCCTGGCAGCGTCTCTCATTTAAGAATATAGTACGTGTGCTGCCTTTTATGCTAATTCTCTCCTACTCAAGTATATTGACTCCAGCATAAGTAATGAGGCTTTTGAGGGTTTTAAAGGTATCTAGACCAATCAGCATTGGATGCATAGTATACATCCATAAGTAATTGCCACACACCACTGGAAAGAGAGAACTGGTGCTTGCAAGTTGTCCTCTGACCTTCACATTCCTGTTGGGGCACAAGCATGTGTGGTAAGTGTGCATACAATAATTAAATAAACTTTTTTTTACAGGGTTTCTCTGTGTAGCCTTAGCTGGCCTGGACTCGCTTTGTAGACCAGGCTGTCCTTGAACTCACAGCAATCCACCTACCTCTGCCTCCCAAGTGCTGGGAGTAAAAGCATACACCACCATGCCAGCCTAAACATATTTTTTTTTAAAGAAAAATTAGTAAAATGTAGGGTTAAGGAGTTCTGGTGATAAAATGCTTGTCACACATTCATTAGTACCTGAGTTCGATCCCCAGAGCCCATGTAAACATCCTCTACTGCAACATGCCTGTAATCCAAAACACTGGGGAGGTGGAGACGGGGGACTTGCTGGCCAGCCAGTAGAGCCAAATTGGTCACAAGCTCCGGGTTCCCTTAAAGACTCTGTCTCAAAAAAATAACGTGGGGAGGGGTTAAGGAAGGTAATGGACATCAACGTCTGTCTACACACACATACACGCTTGCACACATACCAACATGTATACACACAAGTCAAATTTATTAACCTTTATACACATTCAAATTATATCTAAAGTTGTTAATGTCCTGTCTACTTAGTCTATTAAATACGAATAGGATGGAAGAAAACCCTAGATTGAAGTCCTGGCTCTACCAGTGATATGAGGAGTTGCTGAGCCCTCCACCCCCCACCCCTGAGCTTCCATAGCTTGGCTGTGGAATGTGTAGACGCAGTCCCTGGAGGGTCTCCAAAGGTCTGGTCCTAACTGTCTGACTTCACAGCCTCTGCAAGGCATGGTGCTAAATCACAGAGGATGCTCTGTGACTGACTCAATTCCCAGCCCAGGAATGGAGCCGCCTGTGTGAGCATAATCTGGTCCAGTGCCAGCCCTGCAGAGTCTAGATGTGGTCTGGATACTCAGCACCTCTGAGGATTCTGCCCCACCCTGCTCTGTCCTCTTTGTGGGAATCCCACCTGACTGGTATCCTGTCCCAGTGACACACTCCACTCATCAAAGACTGGGAGGAAGGCACACGCCCCTCCCCCTGGGGTCCACTTACCAGACCTCCTGCTCAGGCATTACCATAGGATAAAGGAGGGGTGGGAAAGGAGCCTTTGTTCGGAGAAACGGGTCTTATTAATTTTGGCTTAGCAAGATTTTGAACACATTGTTAACTTCAGATTCAAAGAGATGAATTTTTTTTTTTTGTCTGCTTTGTGGTTACAAAAGCCTATAAAATACATGCACACCTTTAACTTTCCCACTCTGGGGAGAAGGTACTGTTCTTAGGCTTGCTCTTTGCAATTAGTTATAAGGCTGACATTCTCCTTCTACATCAAGTAATGCTGGTTTTTGTGTAAGTTTGCAAAATTCCCTAGTTCACCTCTTATCTCAGGGTGACTACCTGAACTAGTGAAGTGCTGACTAAAAAAGATAGCCAACCACACCAACAGTTTTTTTTAAAGCTCCAGCGCATTGGAAAATCCTACCGACTGAATTCTGAATGCAAAGCAAAAGGGAGGGAGGTGGGGCCTACCTGTCATCGCTTGCCAGCCAAGCCTGCCAGGAACAAAGGAGGAAGGCAAATACTTTGGGGCCTGGGATCAAAATGTCAACCAATCTTTGTTTAACATAATTTTAAGAGAATTACTTTTAATTTCAGGGACAAGAGGAACAGAAAATATTTCTTTCTATGATTCTCTCAGTAAGTAATTATTTAATAACCTGTTAGTCTCTGTATGGAACTTAAAGCCATGTATAAAGAGCAAGACAGAGGGGCTGGAGAGATGGCTTGGTGACCCAGGGCTCCAGCTGGATTCCCAGCACCCACATAGCAGCTGCCAGTCATCTAGATTGCCAGTTCCAGGGACTACAACACCTTCTTCTGACTTCTTCAGGTTCCAAGAATTCAAGTAGTGCTCTCTCTCTCTCTCTCTCTCTCTCTCTCTCTCTCTCTCTCTCTAAATCTTTTTAAAATATTAAAACAGAAAGTTCAATAGATGAGGAAAACTGTACCTAAGTAAAACTAGAGATTACCAAAAAAGGGGGGAAATTGTAGATTAATACAAAAAAGGGTAAGGTGTAAAGTCAAGGGCACACACATACGCCGTCTCATTAAGTGGCTCTTGCTACCTATCACAGAGCACTCACTGTCTTACCTACCTCACTTTCTCCCAGCAGTGAGGCACTAAAGGCTGGAGTGTGGTTTACCCAATACACACTTGAAGGCTGGTTCTGCAGAACCCTGAGTCCCACGGCTAACCTCTGGATGCAGAAGGTGCAGGCTTTCTCTGAGATGACTAGTCTTTTGTCACCGCAACACAGGCTAGAGCTATCTGACCAGAGGAGACCTCAATTGAGAAAATGCCTCCATAAGATCCAGCTGTAAGACATTTTCCTAAATAGTGATTGATGTGGGAGGGTCTAGCCCATTGTGAGTGGTGCCATCCCTGGGTCAGCAGTCCTGGGTTGTATAAGAAAGCAGGCTAAGGAGCTGGAGAGATGGCTCAGTGGTTAAGAGCACCGGCTGTTCTCCCAGAGGTCCTGAGTTAAATTACCTGCAACCACATGGTAGCTCACAGCCATCTATAATAGCAGCTGATGCCCTCTTCTGGTGTGCATGAAGACAGCATACTCATATACATAAAGTAAATAAATCTTAAGAGAGAGGAAGAAAGAGAAAGAAAGAGAAAGAAAGTAAAAGAAAAAGAAAGAGAAAGAAAATGAGAAAGTGAAAGAAAGAAAAAGAGAAAGAAAGAAAGTGAAAGAAAAAGAAATAGAAAGAAAGAAAAAGAGAAAGTGGAAGAAAGAAAGAGAAAGAAAGAAAAAGAAAAAGAAAGTGAAAGAAAAAGAGAAAGAAAGTTAAAGAGAGAGAAAGAAAAAGAGAAAGAGAAAGAAAGAAAGAAAGTAGCCAGGTGACGGCAGCAAACACCTTTAATCCCAGCACTCAAGAGGCAGATCTCTGTGAGTTCGAGGCCAGCCTGGTCTACAAAGAGTCCAGGACAACCAGGGTTCTGTTACACAGAGAAACCCTGTCTTGAAAAAAGAAAAAAGAAAGATAGATAGAAAGAAAGAAGGAAAGCAGGCTGAGCAAGCCATGGGCATCAAGCCAGTAAGCAGCACCCTCCATGGCCTCTGCACCAGCTCCTGCCTCCAGGTTCCTACCCTGCTTGAGCTCCTATCCTGACTTCCTGTGATGATGACCTGTGTTGTGGAAGCATCAGGTAAACTCTTTCCTCTTCAGATTGCTTCAGCCACAATCATCAAATTATTTTCATTGCTACTTCATAACTAATTTTCCTACTGTTGTGAATTGTAACGTAAATCTGTGTTTGTTTGTTTGTTTGTTTGTTTGTTTGCACAATCCCACTGAAAAGGTCACTGACCTCCAGAGGGGTCAAGACCCACAAGTTGAGAACCACTGAGCTATGATTTCTCTATGTATCACACTGGAATTGACCAACAGCCTTTCCAGTGGCTCTTGAGAGCCATATACAGCCTCAGTGGTGGCATTCTCTTCTGGTTATACTGGGAAAGAGTTCCTGTCTGACCTCTGCTTCTGCTACCCAGTGTATAATCTAATCATCATGCTGTACTTTCTGTAGAAATCTCCAATACCACTTTATATTTTCTCTAAGAATTTCATAACCAATACACTTTTAAAATATGGAAACCAAGGAAAAATTTAATCTCCGATTTTTTTTTTTTTTAAGAAACTCAAATGGCTGGGGGAAGCAGTTTGATCAGCACTGTGCTTGCAGTTTAAGGTACTGAGTTCAGTGGCCAGCACACATAAAAGGCTGTGCACAGTGGCCTGGACTTGTCATCCAAGAACTATGTCCACAGAGACAGAAGGATTCTTGATGCTCACTGGCTGGACAGCCTAACTAAATGTTGAACTCCAAGTTTCAATGAGAGACTGCATCTCATAAAGTCAAGACAGGAAGTCAGGCATGGTAGTACATGCCTTTAATACCAGCACTTAAAAGGCAGAGGCAGGTGGATCTCTATGAGTTCTAGGCCAGCCATGATACACAGTGAGCCCAGTCCCAAACAAACAAACAAAAAATAAAGATGGAGCCAGAGATATAGCTTAGTGGTCAAAGGCACTGATTAGGCATGGTGTTGCACGCCTTTAATCTCAGCACTCAGGAGGCAGAGGCAGGTGAATCTCTAAGAGTTGGAGGCCAGTCTGGTCTACAGAGTGAGTTCCAGCACAGCCAGGGCTACACAGAGAAACCCTGTCTTGAAAAACAAAAACAAAAACAAAAGCTGGGTGTGGTGGCACATGCCTTTAATCCCAATGTGGGAACTGGACAAGGGCTAGCTTCCCTGAGCAGAAGCATGCCACCTGCCCCAACCTACCCTGTGCTTAATCAGCTTAAAGTCAACTTCCCTGGGAGCTGGGCGGGAGGCTCGCACCCCTGGACCTTATCAGCAAGGCAGACTTCCCGTTTATCCCCTTACCCAACTGTGTGAAAGACTCACAATGTGGCAGCTACTGAAGACAAAAACTTTAGATAAGAGTCCCCCTGAAGGCCAGCTTCCCCTATAGCCCTTCCCCAATCACGTAATGCCAAGGCTGGGAAAGTCCCACTTGCAGTTTTTGCCTTTATAAACCCTGTATCCTGCCAGGTGTGGTGGCACATGCCTTTAATCCCAGCACTCGGGAGGCAGAGGCAGGTGGATCGTTGTGAGTTCAAGGCCAGCCTGGTCTACAAAGCGAGTCCAGGACAGCCAAGGCTACACAGAGAAACCCTGTCTCAAAAAACCAACCAACCAACCAACCAAACAAACAAACAAACCCTGTACCCTAAGGAGTCAGGGCCACCCACCTTTCTCAGCCTCTGGGGAATAAACTCCAGATCTTGATAAATAAAAAAGACCCTGTGTAAATTGCATCCCGTTGGTCTCTGGTGGTCTAAGAGGGGTTTATGACTTGGGCATTTCACTAGCACTCAGGAGGCAGAGGCAGGCAGAGTTTGAGGCCAGCCTGGTCTACAAAGCGAGTCCAGGACAGCCAAGACAACAGAAAAACCGAAAAAGCAGTGACCTTTCAATAAGACCAGGGATCAATTCCCAGTACCAATTTGACAGCTAATAACCATTTGTAACTCCAGTTCCAGGGAATCTGATGCCTTCTTCTAGACTCCCAAGGTATGCACCCCCCCCACACACACACACACAGAGACAGAGACAGAGACAGAGACAGAGACAGAGACAGAGAACTCAATCACAGCTTGTTTGTCTGTCTTCCTAAAACCTACATTTTCTCTAAGCAATAAACTGGAGCCTACTGGGTGGAGGTGGAAAAGGTCACAGCAGAATTCTTCCAGAGAGAGTGAAAACACATCTACGCCCCTTTGACTAACCAGAGACAGAAGCCCAGGAGCTGGTGGCCATTTTGCCTACAAAAGAATTCTAGCTGCTAAAGAATGCTGCCCTCGGGCCAGGGCTTTGAAAACTGGATTTCTTCACTCACAATTGGCCTTTGTAATGTTGGAGCTACAGACAGGGCAGACGTCAGGAATAGAAGATGGGAGAAAGGAGAGATATGGGAGATTTAAGAAAATGACACCTTGGGTTTTGAAAAAAAATTTTTTTTCTGTTACATGTATTTATGTTGTGTATGGGTGTGGTATGTGCATGCCACATAGGTCAGAGGACAAGGTGCAGGAGTTGGTGTCAGGGGTCCAAAGTCAGGTAGCTGAGATAATGCCCACTGAGTCCTCTCATGGATGCCAAATGAACACGTAGGCTCCTTTCTGGGCTTTGTCTCCCTATAAGGCAATGTATTGTCCATTTTACCTGTAAGTAAGGTACAGGGCCTGATTTTTCTCCTTAGGACCGCATCAATAGCTTTTCCTGCAACCTCAGAACTCTTAGCAAAATATCCATTTAGGTTTATTTAATGGAACTTCTAAATAATTAATTTCATATATTTTCTAAACAGCAAACGGCAATATGTCACCGGAAAGCACATGCTCTGGTCCTCATCTCAGCTGGATCGCTCACCCTGCATGACTTCTAAGGTCTTGGTTTCCTTGTGTGTAAAATAGTGGAATGTACCTGACCTCCTCAGGGTGAGGATGAAGGATTCCATGGATACCATGCATGAGGATGCTTTGCATAGCTCTGAGAACGCTCATATGCTATTCAAGAAACAGTTATCAGCCTTCATATTTCATTCAAAAGTGCCCGGTCGTTAACATTTTTTGAATGCTTTCTTTTCATTTTCTTATGGCCCTGAGCTTATAAGCATTTTATTCTCAAGCTGTACAAAGAGGTGTGATACAAGAAACCCTAACTTGGGCTACACATTTCAATGTGAGTGTTTTATCTCCCAAAACTCAGATGGAAAATGCTTAACCCCTTATGTGATGGTAAACGGACTTGGAGCTGCGGGTACTCTGTGTGTGTGTGTGTGTGTGTGTGTGTGTGTGTGTGTGTGTGTGTGTGTGTGTTTGGTTTTTTTTTTTTAATGACTTTTTTTTTGTGTGTGAGAGGAGAGGGGTGTTTTGAGACAGGGTCTCTCTGTGTTAGCCTTGGCTCTCCTGGACTTGCTTTGTAGACCAGGCTGGCCTCGAACTCACAGCAATCCGCCGGATTAACAGCGTGCGCCACCACACCTGGCTGGGCGTTGTGGTTTTAAATGAAGTCATGATACTGAAGCCCTTGTGATGGAATTAGTGCCCTGAAAAAACAGAGAGAGAGAGAGAGAGATTCTCATGGGGAGATTCATATTCTTATTCTCTCTCTCCCTCTCTGCCTCCCCCTCCCCACGCCTCTCTCTTGCTCTCATTCTTGCTGTCTGTCTGTCTGTCTGTCTGTCTGTCTGTCTGTCTCTCTCTCTCTCTCTCTCTCTCTTTCACACACACACACACGCACACACACAGAGCAAGAAGGCAGCTATTTGCCTCTAAGATCAGCATCTAAATCTCGAACCTTGTAGACTCTATAAATATGGAAAGTACTTCTCCATCGCTTCAGCCATCCAATCTACGGTGCTTTGTCTATCAGCCTCAGTGGACAGACAGGCACTTAGCAAGCCTAAGAAAAGTGACCCAAAGTCACACGGCCATAAGAGGTTGCGCCAGACCGTGAAGAAGTGTTTGAAGCCAGCATGCGGACCCTCCCCCACCCTCACTAAATCAACACTCCCACCAAATTTGGAAGCAATTTAAATCTTTCCAGGTAAAACCTTCACCTAAGAGAGTCCAAACCCAGCTACTATATTTCATTTTCTGTTATTCATGCCTTAGCTTGGACATGGACAAAAACTATATAAAGACATTTCAAGTGCTTCCTCCCACCCTGAAATTCTTGGTATTAGATTTAGGGCTTTAGGCACACTAGGCAAGCCGTCTACCAAACTGATATATTATCAGCCTGGAAGTGTTAAGGACAGTGACAAGAGCAAGCTTATTGACACAGGGCTTGCAGGAGCCAAAACCAAGCAAACAAAACAATAACAAAAGCGGTGAATAGAGCCTTTCTAGCTGTGCATTTTAGTATTATTCCCCTTGTCATTATAACCCTGGGGCCAACGCAAATTATTCTGTAGAGGACAGCAATAAAGAGGTACCACTAGTATATTTTCTTATTCTTTCTTTTCTTTTCTCTCTCCTTTTCCTTCCTTCCTTTCTTTCTTTTTTCTTTTTCTTTTTCTCTGTGTAGCCCTGGCTGTCCTGGAACTCACTTTGTAAACCCGGCTAGCGTCGAACTCACAAAGATTCACCTGCCTCTGTCCCCCGAGTGCTGGGATTAAGTGTACACCATTGCCCAGCAACGGTTTGTCTTTGGTACAGGGTATAGGAGCTCACATAATGCGTCACTTGTGGAATACCCATCAATTTCCTTCAGGCATCCCTCGGATTTCAGAGCAGGGCTTGTGTAGTTACTCACTTTGTAAACCAGGCTAGCTTCGAACTCACAGAGATTCACCTGCCTCCGTCCTCCAAGTGCTGGAATTAAAAGTGTCTACCATTGCCCAGCAACAGTTTGTTAAGAAAGTTCAGCTCAGCCTCACTCCTTCTTTAGGCCCCAATCTTCGCTTTCAACCTTCGTGCCAGACTACAATTTATAATAGGCAGCTCTATGCCACACCTTCTGCTTTTAAAACGTATTCCAAGTGATTCAGAAATATTTTACCATGTATTCTAGTCCAGCTTAAAACCACACAGGAGACCCAGGGAAGTTGGCTTACTTCTCTATCGGTCAGGAAGTTAACATTCACCCACATTTGTGGCCTGAAGCCAAATATGGGTGTCCATGCCTACCACACCAGTGCCTGGAAAGCAGAGGCTGGAGGATTAGAGGTTAAAGGTCATGCTTACCCACATAGAGAATTCCAGCCCAGCCTGGGCTTTTTGAGACGCTATCTAAATAAGTAAATTAACCCGAAAGATGACCTGATTATTCTAACTCCATTGCCAGGGAGATTTTCCTATGTTTGTCAGTCAAAAAGATTGTAGACTCAACAGAAATGCTGAATTAGTTCTGGGTCTCTCCTTAAACACCAGGGTGGTTTAGGTAGTTTGAGGTGGGGGTAGATGTGGGTGCCAAAGTTCCTGTCACCCTTTTTGTGAGCTAGGATGACAAAACAAAAACAAAAACAAAAACAAAAAACCCAATAACAGCAACAAACACCCACACCTACACCCACAAAAGAAACAAACCAACCTAAGTCACATAAATGAGTCAGCATTTTCTGTAAACAAATACCTGTCATCTAATCACCTGAGCTGATGGAAAGGCAAGCCTCTGGAAAGCCCTGAAGAAAACATCGTCTTTTTCTATTGTTCTGCTGCCGTTGACATTATTATTGAGGATGACTTTCAGATTCCTAGATTGTACATGTACTCATTCTGTGACGAGCTGAGCCCTTCCAGTAGATTCCCCAAAATGGTTTACCTAAGAAAAATCTTTCTGTGCTGTTGGCTTTAAACAAAGCTTTGAAATCAATAGTCTTTTCCTGACGGCTCCAAAGTAATGGAGGAAATTGTAAGACAGAAAACAACAACAACAACAACAACAAAAACCAACCACCACCTTCAAAATATTCTAATACCTGCCTTGATGATTTAAAAAGCATCACTTTTGTTGACTGGGGCAGGAGGGACTTCTTTGTTTTCATTTTAGTCCTTGAGATAGGATTTGCTGTGTAGTCCAGATGGGTCTCAGACTCTTGATCCCCCTGCCTCAGCATCTCATGTGCTGGGATTATAGGCTTGTGCCACCACTCTGGGAAAACAATCTTTCTTTCTTTTCTTTTTCCTTCCTTCCTTTCTTTCTTTCTTTCTTTCTTTCTTTCTTTCTTTCTTGTTGTTGTTGCTGTTTTTGGGGGGGCAGTTACTAAGTACCCTTCAGGCTAGGATAGCTTACAAAATATGAACAACAACTGTAGCCACCAGGAGATCAGTTATAAATACCTGGTCTTTGTAGAAGGAATCTCTTGTGTGTCCCATGGATGCAACACCGTCAATGAAAAGAACCTTATCTAAGGCTTACACAGGAAATAGGTGTGGGGCATCCGGTAGGCAGAGGGATTCTGGGATAGAGACAGGTGTGGGAGATTCAGCAGACAATATGTGAGCCGAATGGCGGCGTGGTGCCTGGGCTCAGCTAACCAGCCACGGGGCAGAATGTAGATTGGAATAATACGTTATTTTAAGTTATGAACTAGTCAGGAAAGAACCTAGCTATATGGCCTAGGTATTTGTATACTATTTAATGAATCTCATGAGTCTTTATTCTGGGAGCTAAGGGCGAAAGGAAAAACTACCCCAAATATAGTGGTATCCTACCTACTACTATAGGTCTTACCCCGTTAGTGGCTATGGGAGGCAGCTGGTAGCTCGCTTCCCTCCCATGCACAAAGCACTGGGTTCTAGCCCTAACACCACACAGAGTATACTTTCGCTGTTATGTTACAAAATAGGTGTGTCTTTTAGGACTTTCTAAATCACCAAATTATCAGCTCCCTTTCCCTTTTTAATGCATTATATTTTGCTCCTGTTGTTTGTCTTGTTTTTGAGATACGGTCTTATCCCTGGCTAGCCTGGAACTTGTTATATAGACCAGGCTGCCTTGAACTCACAGAGAGTGACCTGTCTCTGCCTCCTGAGTGCTGGAATTAAAGGCATGTGCTACCATGCCTGGCATTTATTACTATTTTTGTGACAGGGTTTTCTTTTATAGCCCAATCAAGGCTGAAACACACTATGTAGCCCAGGCTAGCATTAACCTCCTTGCAATTCTCCTGCCTCAACCTCCTGTGTCCTGGGATTCACAAGAAAGCCACTGGGTCTGAATCCCTGACCGTTACTTGATAACTGTTTCATTTCCACTTTACCATGAAAGTGAAACTTAGCACAACTCACATTGAATTTGACTGCAGTTTAAGTGTTATCAAATGTGATCCATGTCTTTATAAGAAGGGGAAGCTGTACCTTGCTTCCAGAACTTTCAGAACTGAGAGATGAGGTATTTCCATCACAAAATCATGTTGAAGTTTGTCACAGCAGCACTAGCAATCTTTTTTCTTCGGTCTTTTTTTTTTTTTTTTTTTGGTTTTTCAAGACATGGTCTCTCTGTGTAGCCTTGGCTGTCCTGGACTAGCTTTGTAGAACAGGCTGGCCTCGAACTCACAGTGATCTGCCTCCCGAGTGCTGGGATTAAAGGCATGTAACACCACTGCCCAGCTCTTTGGTCTTTCAAGACAGAGTTTCCTCTCTGTGTATCCCTGACTGTCCTGGAACTCAATCTATAGACCAGACTGGCCTTAACCTCAGAACTCAGAGAGCTCCCTGCCTCTGCTTCCTGAGTACTGGAACTAAATATGTGCACCACCACTATTGGGCCATGCATTAGCAATTTTATCCTGAGAGGAGGAGTGTTCTAGATTTTTGATGCTTTGTGATACATAAATGTAGTTAAAGTGTTTTTTTACACTTCAGGATACAATGGTGAAACGTCTCATACTGAATAATATCTGTTATGGGAGATAAGATGGACCACCTCCCCTCGCTTTGATAGGCGACTTTGCACAGGTTACAGAGATCCCATCTGCATTTCAAATTCTTTATCTATATGAAAAGAGATAATAGCATCACTTGCCAGTGTTGCCGCCAAATTCAAGGTGCTTTGTACAAGTGAACCATCTATGCTCACAAGTGTGGCCGTTATTAACAAATATTAGGTATAATTTAAGGTAGGATGTGCTAGACAAAGGAAGAGGTATGGCGAGTATTGGGGAGGGGGGCCACCCATGGAGTACAGCTTCCATGTTTGGCTGGGAGAATGGAGGTCAAAGCGATGCCGGGGTTGACTTTTAGCCAACTGGCAGATGGATTTGGTGAGAAGGTAACTGCCTTGGTTTTGTTTCTGTAGCTGTGATAAAAATACTCCAATGAGGGCAACTTAGGGGAGAAAGGGCTTAATTTTAGCTATAGTTCCAAACTCAGCTACATCTCGGTGGTGAAGTAAATGCATAAGGAGCTGAAGCTGCTGGTCACGTGATGTGGATGGTCAGAAGAGACTGGTGGGTGCGTGGCTGGTGCTCACCTCTCTTTCTCCACCGATACAGGTCTGGTCCTGTCCACCATGCTTCGAGGCGCATCGCGTAGTTGATTCCAGGTTCTGCCAAGCCCATCACTGAAGTTAACCACTCAGTACCTACATCAAGAGGATCTGCCTACGGGTGAGGTGGTGCATGCTTTTAATCCCAGCAGAGGCAGAGGCAGAGGCAGAGGCAGAGGCAGAGGCAGAGGCAGGGCCAGGGGCAGGGGCAGGGGCAGGGGCAGGGGCAGAGGCAGAGGCAGGGGCAGGGGCAGGGGCAGAGGCAGGGGCAGAGGCAGGGGCAGGGGCAGAGGCAGGGGCAGGGGCAGGGGCAGGGGCAGAGGCAGAGGCAGAGGCAGAGGTAGAGGCAGAGGCAGAGGCAGGCAGATCTCTCTAAACTGGAGTCTATAAAGTGAGTCCAGGACAGCCAGCCAGAAGAGAAACCTTGTCTCAAAAACCAAAATGAAAAGAGGATCTGCCTGGTAATAGGCAATATATAATATATTCCCCAAACACAGGGTACAGTGAAGAATAGTATGGCCTGGGCTAGAGGTGTGGGTATGAATGAAAACCTAGCCTTTTTCCTTAGAAAGCAAACCTGATTACCTTGGCACAAATGATTCCCCCACTTCCTTATTCTTCTCCACCCTATTGTGTTTTTTTTTCCCCTTGCCACCTGTTTATTCCCTTATTACTTTATTATTTCCCTTATTATTACTTTGTATCTACATTTGTGTACCAGCATTGAACACTTGATATATTCAACAAATATTTGTCAGGAGAGAGGAAGATGAATGAGTGGAGGGGTGGAGGAATGTGTCAGGTCAGTTGAAGAAGTGACTAGGAACCAGAGCAAGAGGAAGGGGGCTCTGGAACGTACAGGTTGTGGATCCTGGGACAGACCTCCAAATGTTGGTGGTTAATGGAAAAAGTCAGTAGCCATGCAGGCAGCATGGAGTCTTGCCTTAAGGCAGATCTGGAAAATACTCCAGCCCCAGGCCCTATTCCAGCCCCCCCAGCTTCCCTCCCCCCCCCCAGTCCTGCAGGATGGGCACTAGGGTCAACAGGGACCCGCTGAGTCTGAAAAGCCTGATCCTGCCTCTGGCCACCATGTCTTCAGATACTGCCCACTGCCATGCTTCTAACTGGTTTGAGTAGAGAATTATGCTTCCTTATTTCGAAGACTTATTTTCATTAAAAAAAAGAAAAAGAAAAAAATCACAAGCTGGGCATGGTGGTGCATGACTTTAATCCCAGCACTCAGGAGGCAGAGGCAGGCAGATCACTGTGTGTTCAAGGCCAGCCTGGTCTACAAAGTGAATCCAGGACAGCCATGGCTACACAGAGAAACTCTATCTTGGAAAAAAAAAAGAAAGAAAGAAAGAAAGAAAGAAAGAAAGAAAGAAAGAAAAGAAAAAGAGAAAAATAGCATGTTTCTTAGGTAAATTTCTATTGCTGTGACAAAAGACCACGACCAAGACAACTTATAAAAGAGGGTGGTTAATTTGGGGACTCACAGTTCTAGAAGGTTTGAGTCCATAACCATCGAGGTAGGGAGCAAAGCCCGGGAACACTGGCTGAGAGCCTACATCTGATCCACAAGGGTGAGGCAGAGCGAGCTAGGCAGGGATGGCATGGGCTTGTGACAATTCAAAGTCTGGCCGGGCAGTGGTGGCACATGCCTTTAATCCCAGCACTTGGGAGGCAGAGGCAGGTGAATCTCTGTGAGTTTGAGGCCAGCCTGGTCTACAAAGCAAGTGTCTAGGACAGTCAAGGCTACATAGAGAAACCCTGCCTCGAAACAACAACAAAAAGAAAGAAAGAAAGAAAGAAAGAAAGAAAGAAAAAAAGAAAGAAAGAAAAGAAAATTCAAAGCCTGGTCCCTAGTGACACACCTCCTCCAAAGACACCTCCTAATCCTTCCCAAATGGGACCACTGACTTGAGACCAAGCATTCAAATACATGAGCCTAGGAAGGCCCTTCTTATTCAAGCCATCAAAGTGTGTGTGGTGTGTGTGTGTGTGTGGTGTGTGTGTGTGATATATGTGTGGTGTGTGTGTGTGTTTAGTGTGTATGTATGTATGTGTGTATGTGTGTGTGTGTGTGGTATGTGTGCATATGGGGGTGTGTGTGTGTGTATGTGTGTGTGTATGTGTGTGTGTGTGTGTGTGGTCTTATTTGCTGGGCTAGGATTAACCGTGGTCTGAAGTGATGGGAGTCCTTGAACAGAATCTTGGACATTTATCCCCTTCTCTACTTGGCCTCTATAGCTACAGTGTAGCCTCAGTAATGAGAGGCCCTAAAAACCTTCAACACAAGGAGGCTTTTAAATGGCCGTTATTCTGGGCCATTCCAGCCTGAAGCCAAAACCTATCTCCCACCCAAGAAAGGAACTCAGAAGTTCCACATCAGAGACTTAAATATCTACAATTGGAAAAAAAAATTGGTGTTGGAAAAACATACACAAACTGGGGAATAATCTGTCCATTCAGGAAAACACTCAAGTATGCTTGTGGGAAAATCTTTAGGATATAGACAGCAGGCGGAAGGAACAGTGGGAGAAAGCCTAAAGATTTGTACTGAATCAGGGACTTACTGACATCAGATGTTCGTGAGGCCTGGAGACTTGGCAACATCCAGACTTTTTGGACAAAGGATCCTGGCTGCTGCTCTTAGAGACAATGTTGTCTTACCTGCCTCTGTGTTTGGCTTATAATGAACCAATTGTTTTCAGAACGAAAGAACCTTGTTACTGGTTAGCTTAGAAGTGACTGTGGCTTCAGTAAGCACATACACCCAGGGACACACTGCCCACTTTTACTGAGTCAGACTTTCCAGTGTATGGCTTGAGAAGCCATCTTGGCTTTCACTTGGTGGTCAGGGAGTCCGCTGTAACATAGCAACTCCATTTCAGTGCTGTTTGTTTGTCATATGTACAGATGCCAAGTGCCCCACAAGAGAATTTTCCAGAATGTACAGATGATGCTTTTAGTCCATCTATGAGCTCTTGGGACTATCTCTGAGAAATAAGCACCTCAAGCTGAATGCCTCACTTCCAGAAACCTGAAAGCAGTCAATAGCTGACTCAGAGACAGGACTCTTAATGGATGGTAATTGCAAGTCTCTGATTTTTTGGTTTTTTTTTTTTCTCACCCTTTTGCCTTTTTTGCTCGGCCTGGAAATAGCTCCTGTAGGCCTGTAGGGCCACATGCCTTAGTTTTACACCTTGGGCACCATTCTCCATGGGGGAGTCTTTCTGTGTTCCTGGCTGTCCTCCAACTCCCTGAAGCCTCCAACTCAGAGATCTACCTGCTTCTGCCTCTTGGGTGCTGGAATTAGAAGTGTGTGCTACCACCACCCTGACACCACCACTGAACTGTGTCCTCCACTAGTGTGTGTGCGTGTGTGTGTGTGTGTGTGTGTGTGTGTGTGTGTGTGTGTGTGAGTTTATCAAGATGGCTTTGAATTCATTCTTTAGTAGCCAAGGCAAGTCTTGAATTAACAATTCTTCTGCATCAGGCTCCTCAGGAGCTGGGATTACAGGCCCATGCCACCAAACTTTGTGATTGCTCATTTTAAAATTCAAATCAAGTGTAAAAATTGTTGATAAGCCAGGCATGATAGCACACTCTTTTAATCTCAGCAATCATGGAGGGTCTACAAAGAGACTCTAGGACAGCCAAAGCTATAAAAGAGAAACCCTGTCATGAAAAGCAAAATTAAAAAAAAAAAGGTTTATAATCCCATCGTGTAGTCACATCATACTGTATGTGTCCTTCATCAAAGCTGGTGTCTGTATAAGTATCCAGTTGAGTGGCTGTTACTAAATATATAGAGCTGTGTAAACATTTCCACAATCCAGTATTAGGACATTTCTATCAATACAGATTGATCCTTCTTGCTTTCTCCTGCCTCCAGCGCCTGGCAACCGCTGGCCCATTTTCCATCTACACTGACTGGTGCCTTCCTGACATTACATGTAAATGTAATCGTACAGTGTTTGGCCTTTTGTGACTGGTTTCTTTCTCCCAGCATGTCTCATGGATGAGGCTTCTGAATTAGTAGTCTCTTATTGCCCCTTTGTGTTGGATAGGCTTCTATTTATATAAATATAGTTCAGTGCCCAATCACTTGACATGCGTTGTAAGGCTACTATTTCTTTCTTTCTTTCTTTCCTTTTTTTTTTTTCTTTTTACTATTTCTTGATGAGTGTGAACCATGATGTAAGTATTTGTGTGTGAGTCCTTGTTTGTAAGCACAGGTTTTATTTCCTTGCTGTAAATATCTGGAAGTGAGATTGCTTTATGTGGTAGTAGATTTATTTTTGTTTAACTTCTAAATAAATGTCCAAACTCTTCATTTATTTATTTTTTATTTTATGTACATTGGTATTTTGCTTTCATGTATGTCTGTGTGAAGGTTTCAGATGCCACGGAACTGTTACAGGTAGCCGTGAGCTGCCATGTAGGTGCTGGGGATTGAACCCAGGTCCTCTAGAAGAGCAGGCAGTGCTCTTAAACACTGAGCCATCTCTCCAGCCCCAAAACTTCCAAACTCTTTGCAACCAGCTGCATCATTTTAAATTTCCACTACCAATGTATAAGAATGACATTACCAGCCAGGTGTGGTGGTGTACTCCTTTAATCCCAGCACTCGAGAGGCAGAGGCAGGCGGATCTCTGTAAATTCGAGGCCAGCCTGGTCTACAAAGCAAATCCAGGACACTCAAGACTACACAGAGAAACCCTGTCTTGAAAAAAACAAAAAACAAAACAAAACAAAAAATTCAAAATGACATTATCGGCACACTATTGCCGGTACTTAACATTGTCTGACTTAAAATCATTTGTATTTTATGTGTATGGGTATTTTGCCTGCATGTAGTTTCATGCTCCATGTGCATGCAGTACCCAGAGAGGCCAGAAGAGGGTACTAGATCCCCTGGAACTGGAGTTAGCTGCCTTGTGGTGCTGGGAATCAAACCCTGGTGCTTAGGAAAAGCAGCCATTTCTATTAATCACTGAACCTTATGTCCGGCATCAATCACTGTCTGACTATTATTATCATCATTTTATTTATCATCATCATCATCACCACCACCACCATCATCATCATCATCCTAGTGGGAATAAAGAAGTGGCACATTACAGTTTTAATTTTCATTTTCCTATTAAGTATTGCCCATCTTTACATCCTTTTGCTCATTTCTAAAACTGAGTTGTCTTCTATTTTGAAAGTCTCTCTTTTACAGAAACTTTAGTTGTTTGTTAGATATACAATTTTCAGATATTTTCCTCCATTTTGTGGCCTAAAAAAATATATCCTAGCTGGGTATGGTGGCGGTGCCTTTAATCCCAGCATTCCGGGAGGCAGAGGCAGGTGGATCTCTGTTTGAGTTTGAGGCCAGCCTGGTCTACACAGTGAGTCCAGGACAGCCAAGGCTACACAGAGAAACCCTGTCTCGAAAAACCAAACCAAACCAAACCCAACAAACAACAACAAAAACCCAAAAACTAAGTGGTTGTATTTTAAAGTTCTAAAGGTATTTTTGCTGTTGCTGCTGCTGCTGGTTTTTTTGTTTGTTTGTTTGTTTGTTTGTTTGTTTTGAGACAAATCACATATGTAGCTGAGGGTAACCTTGAACTTCTGCCCCTCGTGCTGCCACCTCCCCAGGACTGAGACTACAGGGAAGCATTACCTTACCGTGCACAGTTTACATTAAGCTGGGAATCAAGCCTAGACTGCCCCCTCCCGCCCCATTCCTACTCTACCCCTCCCCCGACACCACACACACACACACACACACACACACACACACACACACACACACACACTTTGAGGCCAGCTCTGCCCATTGAATTGAACTACACACCTGCCCATGATAGGTAATTTTGCTGGGGACTAATCTGCTCTTTAGTGGGTCATTGCTTTATGTCCTTCTCCATGGTGTGTGTTTGTTCTTGTGTATGGGACGAAGGAGGGACATGGATGTAAATTCATAGTTTTCTAGTCACATGTCTTATGTTTTCTTTTATTGGTGCTCATTAGAAGAAATCAGTAAGAATGTGTGATAGCGGCTACCTAAGAATGTGAAAGAGGATCAGAATCTAGGGGAGATAACAGAAGATTGAGAAATTAAGAAAACTTACTTTTCTAAGTGTCTATTACAGTGTTATAGCCTAGTTTTCTATACATGTGTTTTCCATACTGACTTTATCCATGGTGATGGTGCTACGTTTGCTTTAGCCCTTTTTGTTTATTATAATATTTTTTCTTTGGTATCATTTGCTAAGCTTTGCCAATACTAATTCGTGTTGATACACGATTCCTTTGGAATTAAACCTTGCTCTAAAAAGTTGGGGGAAAAATTCATAGTTTTCCATGCAGGCATCTAATTGCTCCAGCACCGTTTGTTGCAAAGGCAATTCACATTGAATTACCTTGGCCCCCTTTTTTTCGAAAATCAATTTGCCATAAATACACTGTGTATTTCTGGGCTCTCGATGTTTCCCCATTGATTTATGTGTCTTCTCATATCAATTGTGCACTGTCTCGAGGGCTGTAGTTCTATGTTAGGTTTCAAATAGGGAGCTTTGTTCATCTCTTTTTGGACACTTCAGGTCTGCATTTTGAATTATGGCTACTGCTTTTCTCTTCTCTTGCTGCCAGCATCCAGGCCATGCCTTTTTTTCCTATAAGAGTACCTGCGTCTGTGTGTGTGTGTGTGTGTGTGTGTGTGTGTGTGTGTGTGTGTGTGTGTGTTGGTTCACATCATTAATGCCAGCACTGGGGAGAGGCAGAGGGAGGTGGATCTCTGTGAGTTCAAGGCATCTACCAAGTGAGGGCTTGGACAGCCAGGGATACACAGAGAAACATACTCTTTTTTAAAAAAAAAAAACCAAAAAAACAGTACCTAACACTTTCTTGTTGGTATAAAACTCTTCACCTGCACCGGGAGTCAGCTGCTAGCAGTGGGAAGTCTAGGAGGTAACAGCCTCTGGAGCAGCTTCAGAATGAAGAGCATTCCTTCCCTCCCTCCTCCCTCTCTTCCTCCCTCCCTCCCTCCTCCCTCCCCCTCCCTCCATTCATTCCATGTTTGCATTTGCAGGACATAACAAAGAAGGTGACAGTACAACCATGTCGCTGGTCCCAGCTCATCCAGGGTACCAAGATCATGTCTGGACATCACCATGTGACATTTTCTAACCTTCTGAGTCTGTGTAGCTCTGGGAGTTTACTCTTGGCCCTGACCAGTGGGCATGCCATCCTCCTTCGGTGATAGAGACTTTTCTAGGGTTTTTGAAGGTTTATGTGTAGTGTAAAGTCCTCCTGTTATCTTGCTGCCCTGAGGGAAAAGCCTGCGTGGGATACAGAAGCGTCTTAGGAGAAAATGGAGCTAAGAATGAGAGAGACAGTGAACTCTGTCACCCAGGATCTCTGTGAACCCCAATGTCTAAATGTCTTTACTATCTTCTGCTGACGTTGTTTGTTTGTTTTTTTGAAACAGTGTTTCTCTTTATAACAGTCCTGGTTTGTCCTGGATTTGCTTTGTAGACCAGGCTGGCCTCGAACTCACAGAGATCCACCTGCCTCTGCTTCCCTGAGTGCTGGGAGTAAAAAAGCATTTGCCACCACACCCTGCTTCTCCTTCTGAAGATTTTAACTGGGCAGGCTAAGCTTAGCCTAGACTTCAGCTGATTCATGTAGTTTGTGAGGGGCTCTACTGAAAAGGGGAATCTAGAGCAGCAGGATGTTAAAGGGGCAGTGTACGTACTAAAGGAAAAGTCCCTTCAAATAGCAAAGAAACTGTGCTGTGAGGGTGATTCCATGTATTGTGTTGGGCTCCATGGAGAAAAACTGGAATTCGTGATAGGAAGGTCCTGGAAACAGATTTTAAGTCAAGATATTGACATGTTTAACAGTTTAGTCTGTCTGAAAATGTGATGGCCTGTACAGATACTCTGTTTTCTGTCTCTCAGGGGGATCCAAGCGACTCAACGAACAGTGTGTATGTGTATGTGTGTGTGTGTGTCTGTCTGTCTGTCTCTCTGTGTCTCTCTCTATGTGTCTGTCTGTCTGTGTGTGTGTGTGTGTGTGTGTGTGTTTTCTTTGCCATACCTGAATACAAGTCCTCAGATATGCTCACCAGCCTTCCATCCCTGGGTCAGATTCTCAACTTGAAAATCCCAACTAATTTCTTCTTCTTTTCTTTTTCTTGTCAGTAATGGAGAACAGAGGTATGACCTCATGTATGCCAGAGGAGAATTCTATCACTGAGCTTCAGCCATGGAGATTCATGCAGGCAGGAGGCAGAGGCAGGAGGATCTCTGTGAGTTTGAAGCCAGCTTGATCTATAGAGTGACTCCAGGATGGCCAAGGATACACAGAGAAACTCTGTCTCAAAAAAACAAAAACAAAAACAAAAACAAAAAAAGGGTAGCAATGGTGAATGCCTGTAATCCCACTGTTTAAGATTTAGAGGCAGGAGGATCAGAAGTTCAAGGTTATTCTCAGTACATAGCAAGTTCAAAGGCAGCTTAAGGTTTATGAGACAGTGTCCCATGAGAATAAATAGAATTATCCTCTGAATGTCAAGCATAGAGCTAAGTACATGGGAGAGTATACACACACGTGTGTATGCCCTATGTGTGTGTGTGGAGTCAGATAGAGGATGTCAGGCGACCTCTTCTCTCATTCTCCCCTATTCCTTTGAGGCAGGGTCTCTCTCTCAATCGTGGGTTCATGTTTTCTTAACATGAAGTCCACAAGCCTTGTAGATCCTCCTGACTCTTCCCTTCTTAGAGTTGGAGTCACAGGCATGTGAAGAATGTTTGGCTTGTTATATGGATGCTTGGACCCGAACTCTGGTCCTCATGATTTAGCAGCAAGCACATTTAACCAACGAATCATCTCTCCAGCCAAGTATAATGCAATCACACATATATGATATACATACATACGCGTGTGTATGTACATGCACACATATATGTGTGCATATTAGATTTTTTTTCTTTTTGAGACTGGGTTTCTCTGTGTTAGCCTTGGCTGTCCTGGACTCACTTTGTAGACCAAGCTGGCCTGGAATTCACAGCAACCTGCCTGCCTCTGCCTCCTGAGTGCTGGGATTAAAGGCGTGCGCCACCACACCCAGCTGCATACTAGATTTAAAGCATTTTTGTTTTGTGTTTATAACTATTTTGCCTGCGTGTATGTATATGCATTGCAGGCATGACTGGTGCCTACTGAGGTTAGAGTAAGGCATTAGAACGCCAGGAACCAGAGTCACAGATGGCTGTGAGTTGCCATGTGAGTGCTGGGTATTAAACCCAGGCCCTCTTCAGGAGCAACAAGCGCTGTCAATCACTGAGCCATCTCTCCAGTCCAAGTATACTACATTTTAATAAACACACATTCTGGTTTATATACTTCAGATCTCCACATTTTACTTAGCTGAATTCTAAAAGAGTAGCAAGTTGGGATTCACACAACTGGAAGCTAGGAAAGACAGTAGTACAATGAGGGAGTTCACCAGCATCCACTTGGGAGACTACTTGAAAGCCAGCCTCACTCTTTTATAGACAGCCTAGCGTTGAAAAGCATTTCTCATTCATATTTTATTACCAAGAAATCCAGAGTACCAAAACATACTGAGATTACTGTGAGTTCGGCATATTTTATTTAAGAAGTGATCCACAGGGAAAATTTAAGTTTTTTACCTCTTGTACAAAATTTCTGGCCTCAGATGTAGCAATGATAATTGTATCACAAGCTGGCTCCATTCCACCCTGCTAGTTACCAGAAGACTTCCTTCTAGTGACTTACTGATAGTGATGTTAGCAGAAGCTCGTGGCTTTGTACTTTTCAGCCTTGTTTCTGGGCACAATGGAGCAATACTTATGTGAGCATGCCCAACAGTGTCACACAATATATATGCACTGATCTCTTCTTCTGTTGTTCTCAGAACATACAGTCACCAAGCC
The DNA here is from genome assembly GCF_964271855.1 of Acomys minous. Classification (NCBI taxonomy): domain Eukaryota; kingdom Metazoa; phylum Chordata; class Mammalia; order Rodentia; family Muridae; genus Acomys; species Acomys minous. Next base: position 126,013,630 of record NC_140485.1, on the reverse strand, counting down.
CCAGGCTTTGTTTCTGTCTGTTCCCCTATCTCTTTCTTAACTCCCTTGGTCCAAGTGAATCCGGAAAAGATGCCTGCACTGACTTTGATAGAGGTATTGATTCTGGCACTGTCCTAATTAGGGTTAGCATTGGCTGTAGAGAAACACCATGATTCTTTAAGCAACTTATGGAGGACACGGTTTATTTGACTTACACTTTCACATCGCAGGTCATCATCATAGGAAGTCAGGACAGGAACTCAGGCAGGGCAGGAATCTGGAGGCAGAAGCTGATGCAGAGGCCATGGGGGAGTGCTACTTACTGACTTGCTCAGCATGGCTTGCCCAGTCTGCTTTCTTATCAAACCCAGAACCATCAGCCCAGGCATGGAACCATTCACAATGGACCCTCCCTCATCAATCACTAAGAAAATGCTCTACAGGCTGCCTACAGCCTAATCATATGCAAGCATTTTCTTAATCAAGGTTCTCTCCTCTCAGATGACTTTAGATTGTGACAAGATGACATTTAAAAAAAAACTATACAGCATAGTCACTCTACTGATAATCTCAATCACTTTATCCTAAAATACTGGTTCTGACCCTTGATGGCTGCAATATTGCAATTCAGCTCTCATGCTAGCCACCTGCAGGTAATATCAGACTCCACACATTAAAGGAATAGTCCCAGTAACATATTTCTCACTTCAGATCCTGACCACAAGTTGAGGAATCAATCCTAGGCCACCTGTACTGTTGGCCACATGGATACAAATTCTGGGACTCTAGCTACTTTTATTAGGCTCAATAATTTGCCAGAATGTCTTGCAGGAATCATGGAAGTGCTACACTTACAATTTCAGTGTTACCATAAGGGACACACTAACTGGCACTGGTCAGCTAGAGAGGCATTTAAGATGATGTCCTATAAAGGTCCTTGTTATAGTTTGGATCTTCGATGTCCTCCAAAGGTCCAGAGGCTAACAGCCGATCTCTGATTAAAGTGATGTTGGGACCTGATAGATGCATTAGGAGGCAGAGCCTAGGGGGAGGATGTTAGGTCATTGGGGGAAATGCCAATAAATAGAACGTCTAATTCTATCCTCTTTTCTTTGCTTCTCAGCTGCTATGAGGTGAATAGTTTCTTGTGCCACAAGCTACCTACCCCAGGATGTTCTGTCTGATACCAAGCAACAAGATTAAACCATAAATTATTAGACTTAAATATCATATCCTGTGCCCCTGAAGCCAGGTTGGACTAGCAGTCTTCAACAAGCTAGTCTCAATAGTGAGAAGCAGGATGAGGAGATTTATGTAATGTGGCCATATTGGGAAGAGGGATTAGGAGATCTAGCTAGTCCCTCAAGGCCATCTTCTTTGAGGGTCCTGACTTGAGGGTAAGGTTCATTTTATTTTTATTTGAGATAAAGGATTACTAGGTAGCTCTGGCTGTCCTGAAAGTCACTATAGACCAGGCTCATCTCAAACTCAAAGAGACCCACCCACTTCAGCCTCCTTAGTACTGGGATTAAAGACGTGCACCACCATCACATCCAGCTAGGGGTATATAGAAAGCAAAAGCTGTGTGTGACTCAACAGTCTGACTAAGTGTAGTCCCTTGCCTACCCGTGTCTTAGCTCCATTCTCTCCTGCAAGGTTATCTGTAAGTTTTTCTTCATGAAAAGTTCCTCCTCTAGACACCCCAGATGTTTCCTCTCCCAGCAGGATTCCTAGGGAAGTCCTAATTTCTTTGGGCCTATTCTTTCAACACTCTGATAGCTAAAGATGGGAGCATAAGTATCTCTTTTGAATACCTTCATTTCTACCAGACAGGCAAGCTACATGGGCCAAAATGAATTTCTTCCTCATTGTGCTCATTTCCTCAGATGTTTTGTCACAGCAAAGTGAAGCTAGTAATCTTTTTTCTTCTTCTTTAAGATTTATTGATTTATTTATTATGTATGCAGTGACCTGCCTGCATGTACACCTGCAGGCCAGAAGAGAGCATCAGATTACATGATAGATGGTTGTGAACCAACATGTGGTTCCTGGGAATTGAACTCCAGACCTCTGGAAGGTCAGTGCTGTTAACCTCTAAGCCATCTCTCCCACCCCAAAGGTAGTAATCTTAAGTACAGAGAAAATTCTCTCTCCTCAGAGTGTCAGCATGTCAGTATATCCACTAACCAGGAAAACCTTCCCAATCCATGCCCCAAGCTGCAGAGTCCAGAGTTTTTTTTAATTTTTATTTACTTTTTTTTTTTTTTTCATTTTGGGGCATAACGTTTCTCTGTATAACAGCCCTGGCTTTTCTGGGGCTCACTCTATAGACCAGGCTGGCCTCAAACTCAGAGGTCTGCCTGCCTTTTTTACCCAAGTGCTGGGATCAAAGGTGTGTACTATCACTGTCAACTAGTTAAAAACAATCATGTCTATTTTCTAAAGCAATGAATAGAGCCAGGCATGGTGTTACAGTATCTGAGAGGAAGCTGGAAGATCAAAAAGTCAGGGCCAGCCTTAGCGACATAGAGAGATTCAGGGCAGCCTGGCCTACATGAGAGTCCATCTCAAAAAACAAAAACAAAAACCAGAAAAAGGAGAAGAAGAAGGAGAAGAAGAAGAAGAAGAAGAAGAAGAAGAAGAAGAAGAAGAGAAGAGGAAGAAGAAAGTGAAGCAGAGGAGAAGAAGAAATGCTGAAAAATGGAAAATTTGAACATTTTGCAAAGGCAAATTTTATATTCTCATTAAAATTAATGTTCTTATTAAATTTGGTATTAGAAAAGTTTGAAAATTTATACAAATTTGATAAGACAGTGTAGGCATAAGGTTATTGTGTAATTCAAATGCTGATTTTTGTATCCCCCATATTTGGTTGCAAGCCTTGTTTTGAGAAGCTCCTGACTCAGTATTGTATAAACTCTGCTCCCTAATGGTCCCTTGGCATGCCAATGAAGCAGTTTTCAGCCAATTGCTGAGCAGGGGAAAGAATAGGGTTGGACTTCCTGACAGCCATGGGAGGCGGAGTTAGGAGAAGGAAGTGAGGGGATTTGGCCCTGGAAGAGGTCCAGGTGACATCAGGACAGGAGCTGGAGCAGGGAAAGCTGCAAAGTGCAAGTGTCTCTGGGATGCACGCTGAGAGGAAACCAGAAGAGCTCAGAGGGTTAAGAATAGAGAATAACCACTCAGTTATTGTGTTGCAAAGCCTATTATTAAACAGTTATAAAAGTCACACTTTCTTTGTTTTGTTTTTGCTTTGATTTTGGTTTTTCAAGACAGGGTTTCTTTGTGTAGCTTGGCTGTCCTGGACTCACTTTGTAGACCAGGCTGGCCTGCTTCGAGTGCTGGGATTACAGATGTACACAGCTCAGCTTACAAACACAGTTTTATAAAATAACTGTAACAAGACAGATTATCCTGGAAATTAGCATTGGAAAACTGCCTTTCAGAGAATTGGATTTGAAAATTATTTTTTGTGTTTTGTTTATAATTAGTTTTGGTCGTCTTAACACTGACTATAAGACAACAATTTAGGGGGCTGGATAGATGGCTCAGTGCTTAAGAACCTTTTCTGCTCTATAGAGAACCTGAGTTCATTTCTCAGCACCCACATGAGACAGCTCACAACTGCCTATAACTGCAGTTCTAGGTTATTTAAGGCCCTCTACTTGCCTTTGCACTCACCTGCACACATACACACACACACACACACACACACACACACACACACGCAAATAAAAGTAAAAAAGAAAGTAAGAGCCTAGCATTTTCCACCAAAATTTTCTTACATTGTGAGCAAGTAGAAGACGGAATTTGGAAAGCAGTTAAAATTAAGAATGCAGAAGCAGAGAAGATTAGCATAACACCTTCCGACCATCCAAGACTTCCCCCAAGAGCCTGTGAGGTGTCCCAACAATGAACCAAGGCATTTCTGCAACAGAGACATAAACATACTCTGAAGCAGGACTTGGCAACTCTGGAGGAATGAGGGCTGTGTGTGCCTCAGGCTGGCACTTCCCTGGAATGAAAATAGCACCTGGATTGCTGCCTATTCTGCCCACAAAGTCAGTTCAAGCTCCTTCTGTGACCCATTTTTAAAATCCGTCTACCTGACAGGGGAAGATCTGGAAAGCTTTTCTTTCTGCCTCATAGTGGCATAGGGAGCAGGTTTTAGCACAGTGGCCCCCCTCCCCTTTCTTAAACTTTTCAGTGAATGGAAGAGGATTAGTGTTTGTAGTTCTAAATTAAGGAAATGGCTAAACAGAATAAAAGCCCTCAAAAAAGAAACCAAAGCAATGTGATAAAAAAAAAAAAACTTCCATAGCCTGATCTCTCAAAGTTTTATGAATTCAAAACCTCTCGATTGCTGTTCATTTTGAAGAGCCTTGGAGAGTTAACCAACCCTCAGAATTGACCGTTGGAATTCAATATGGATCTTTAAAAATATATAGCTGTGTGTGTGTAGCTCTGAAAAAAAAAATAAATGCTTCCCAATGCATTCCATGAACCTCAATTGTCTCCTACAATTGGGAGAAGAATCTGGAAATATGAGCCACAGTTAAGGGTTCTCAGGAACCATTCTCCAAAGTGCCATTCGGGCGGATTAAAGGTGCATATTAGTTTGACATGCACACCTCCTGTTCCTGTTCAAGAGAATAAATAATTACAGTGATTTATCTTTGGGTGTGGAGGAGCCAACATAATGGTGCCAGGGCTTCAGCCTGAAGTTAATAAAATGGGAAAATATATTTAGCAAGTGATCACCCAGGCATCAGCAAACAGATAAAAAGGAGAAGCCATCTCTTCACGATTAAAGAAATGTACAAACTCAAAGTTCCAGCGAAAGAGAAATACATATAGAAACAGGAACAGGAATGACGGGTGGGCACAGTAAGTCTTCCAAGTTCTGAATGTCCACCTTGAGCCTAGCTCCCCCCACGCCAGCCCCCACCCTACCCCCCACCCCGCCACCAGAGCAAGTCAGTTTCTCAGATACTCTGGCTGCCCCATTTTCTAGAATCTCCCTATATGGTAAGAGTCCGGCTGAACATTCACTTAGATTGCTATGGCCGCAAGGCCAACACGAACATTCAAGCTAGTGGTGGCCATTTGTGGTCCCCTTTCTTCCTCAGACGCACAAGACCACCTGTCCAGCCTGGGGTGCAGAAGAAAAAGATTTCTCCACAGCAAAAGCGTTACACGGCTCTTTTAGTTAAACAGCCATCTTAGTGGCAGATGGTGATGGTGAACACAGTTCACCAAGCCTGGTCAGACTACAGCTGGAATGTGGCTTCCAGAGCGGAGCCAAGCAGCAGCAGGAGCTCAGGACTCAGACAAACAGACCGGCTGTCCTCAAAACAGTCAACAGCCCTGACACACTAATGAACAGGAGAAGCTTGTGGTGGCTTGCAACAGCGTGGTGAATGCCTATCTGGCAGTCAAGTCCAGGGGTCCAGTGATGAATTTTTTTTTTGGGGGGGGCGCATCTTTCCCCAGTGCTCAAGCTCAAAATAAACAGCCAGTCTCATACGATCTTCAGTGAAGTAGATGGTGCTCACAGCTTTTTTTCATATGAGACAAGGACATATAAACTTTGGGCCATGGGGAGGAGTTTTGAGCATGAATGCATCTCATTGGCTGGGACTTAGGATGCTGGCGATGCTCTATTTACATGGGGAAAGATCACACGTGACAAGCTCGTGACTGACCACTTGGAACCATATTGGGATTGTATCCGAGCTCCTAAAACAAGCACTGACACAAACAGGGAGAGAGCTTTGTTCCAACTCTTCCATTCTCAGGATGAGACTTTATTTATTTATTTATTTTTGGTTTTTTGAGACAGAGTTTCTCTGTGTAGCCTTCGCTGTACTGGACTGGCTTTGTAGACCAAGCTGGCCTCGAACTCACAGCGATCTGCCTGCCTCTGCCTCCCAAGTGCTGGGATTAAAGGCGTGGGCCACCATGCCCGGCACCCCAGGATGAGAGTTTAAATCTCAAGTTTGAGATTTCCGGGTTTGAACACGCTCCCTCTCCCTAGTTCTATGCCAATTCTACTGGAGGCGTGGTCCACGAGCCCCACACACCACTACAGTCATTCAAACAAATGACTCCCTTAAGACTCAGGGAGTTCTAAACTGAGACTGGTAGCACATTTCTTTAATCCCAGAAGTCAGGAGGCAGAGGCAGGAGGACCTCTGTGAGTCTGAGATCAGCCGGCTTTATATAGTGAGTTCCATTCTTGCCAGGGCTACATAGTGAGACCCTGTCTCAAAAAGAAAAAAAAAGCAGGCAGCTCACCTCAGTGGTTTGTGTGCCTGTACGTGTGCACGCGGGCGCGTGCGTGCGTGCGTGCGTGCGTGCGTGCGTGCGTGCGTGCGTGTGTGTGTGTGTGTCCAGTTTAGTGAACCAATGAATTTTCTAGGGTAACTCATAGGCGTGTGGGTGAGGAGTTACTAATAGTAACATGGACTTAAAGACACCTGCATCACCAAAAAGCCCAGCCTACCATAGTGACTACACAGGAAAACTGGAGTTCAGGAGTTCTCTCTACAGCTGCAGGCAGCCTGACAGACTGGAGAATCTCCTCCTCTCAGCAGTCCTTACTGTTTATATGACTCTGGGAGTGGAAGAGCAGAGTACATATGGTCAGTTTCTGGCTCTTCCTGAGACTAGTGAGATTTTTTTACTTCCAGAGTCTTAACAAGCCTTTTTTTTTTTTTTTTTTTTTTTTTTTGAGACAGGGTCTCACTATGTAGAGCAGGCTGATCTGAAACTCACAGATATCCTCCTGCCTCTGCCTTCTGACTGCTGGGATTAAAGGAATGCATCACCACTCTTAGTTTAGAACTTTCTGAGTCTCAAAGGAGCTTCTCTCCGGATGGAAATGCTCTAAATTCAGAGGAAAAGTGTTACACAACAGAATGTCCGCAAATCTGATTCTATAGCCTACCATACACTTATCTGTCTGTCAGTCTAAGTGTATTCTATATGGGCTCACACACATAATGTATACACATATATGTTCGTATACTTAAATATCAGCCTGTTGCTCCCAGAGCCATAAGGAACAAAAGAAGATTAAACCAAGAATAAAAATGATGCAGTTGAGAAATTGGAAGAAGCATAACCTAAAACAATGATGAAAAACAGTAGATACATAATGCATAATGTTATCAGAAACAAATATGCTTGTTATACATATTTGTTATATGTGTTACACATATATAACAAATTTATTATATATAACATATACACACATATACACATATAACATATATACATATATCAAACACATATATTATATATATCAACATATACATTGCTATACAAATGTACAGGTGCAGTAATAGTTGATATCCACAGTAGGTTAATTTCCAGCTAGAGACACATGAGGAGGCTATCATGCTACATCATGGCTACAAAACTAAGTGATGGCAGTCCTTTAGCTCCATTATAATTACAAGGGACCACAGTCGCATCTCTGTGGACAGTTCTCGAGTAAAATATCCTCGTGTGAGCTGGGTAGTGGTAGCTCATGCCTTTAATCCCAGTACTGGGGAGGCAGAGGCAGGTGGAGCTCAGAGTTCAAGGCCAGCCTGGTCTACACAAGAATTTCAGGACAGTCAAGAAACCTTGGCTTGAAGAAGCAACAGGCAAGCAAAGAAGCAAACAGAAGCATCCTCGTGTGATACAGATAGCACTTGAAGGCCCTCTTCTCATGTTCTTTATTTTTATTTTCTGAGACTGGAGCTCATGTGGTCTGTGTTAGCCTCAAATTTGCTACGTAGCAGAGGATAGTCTTGAACTTCTGAACCTCTTCTTGTCTCCTGCAAGGGCTCAGATAGTGGGCAGTATTATCACACACAGTTTTTTGTTTATTTGTTTAGTTTTTGGGGGTGGGGTGGGGAGATAGTTCCTAGGGATCAAACCCAGGGCATGGTGCATGTGGGGAAAGTACCCTGCCAACACCACTACATCTCAACACCGCTACATCTCCAGCTCTTAGATCTTTTTTCTTCCTTTCAGTGTGCCACATGTAAGTTCATGACTCTTACCCTGTCTCTCTAGCCCATCTCTTGCATATTTAATCTTTGAGGAAAGCAGAGAATGGGAAGTCACAAAACAGGGCTGCATTCGTGAGAGCAGATTCTGCAGTTTCATGAACTTTTGTCCCTCTAACGTCCTAAGAAACTTAGAATAAACGCACTCCCAGGTCGGTCTCTGTTTTGCCCGATGCCATCCATAATGCTGGTACTATTGGCAGTATTTTCAGTCTAATACATTTTTTTTTCAAGGTTGGTATTTAGGCAGTTGACAATCTGATAGTGCCCTTAAATTGCATGTCAGTATTTCAGAGCAAAGTTGAGAGAACATGAGACAAAAGGGAAAGGCTAAGGGCTGAATGTAGTTGTGTGGTTGTGCTTAGCATGTATGAGGTCCAGCATGGGGATCACGGGGTGGGGGGCAGGCAGGGAATAGCTTACATGTTAACTTGGGAGGCAGGCAGTGAGGTTTTGGATTGCTTATAGTAAATACTAAAACGTATATTAATTTTATTCCTATGAGGTAGAGCTAGCAAGAGCTGAAAGTGAAGACGCTGTGAAGACAATTTTTTGTGCATGTCTGTTTTTTGTGGATGCATCGAGGCTGGGATGGCTGGGGCTGGGTGCCACTGTGCACTAGTAAAGCCTTGGGGAGAAGCTTTTCCTAGCTCATTTTCCCTGTGCCTCCCATCCTCGTGGTTTGATGTTCGTGCACCAGAGGTCATATCTATGGCTGTGGGAACAGGCAAAGAGTCTTTTAAGGATGTTTCCCTGGAAGCTGTCCAGCCACACTTTTCCTTCTTGGTCACCACTGACTGGGATCTATTTTCATGGCTGCTAGGAACAAAACAAACAAACAAACAAACAAACAAACAAAAAACCAAATGGGGCAATGTGGGCTTCTTCTTTGGCTTTGTGTCTAAACACGGTGCTTAGGTTTCTGTCAAAGAAATCTAAGAGTAGCCAGGAGAGGGAGCGACTGCTAACAGTCTGGTCCACTGTTGTTTTCTAAACAATTGGCATGCGTGGGGGTTGAGCTAGAATTGTTTGCTGGTGGCAGAGGGTAAAGACGCCACGTTTGTAAGGGGGGTTTGTGGAGGACTGATGTGTTTGTCTGAATTTCATGAAAGCATGTCCATCTCAGGCATATCAGCAGCCACTTTCCCCAGAGGTGGCTGGGCAGTCAGAGCACCCCAACCCTGGGAGCCCAATCAGAATGTTGCAGTAGGCAGGCTTTTCTGAGGAGCTGCCGACTTGCCACTGTCTCTACAGAAACATCTTTGTTACTTTGTGCTGTTCAATCCCAAGTACCCCCTGGAGGCCTGCCTCCCCTCAAGTCCAGATGCCTCTGTGGTGAGTGGTTTTTTTTCCCCTCTGCTTGTCCACTCAAATCCCCCTTTGTTTAGAAAAAAATTCCCCTCTTCCTCTGCACTTGCCCTTTCCACACAACCACAACCTCAAGAATGTGATCGTTGCACACAACACTGTGAAATCCAACAAGACTATTTCAAGGGGTGGCCCTGAGCTGGCTTAAGGAGAAGTTTTGTCTGCTGCTGTTCCTGCTGCTCCCCCTCCCTCCCTCCTGCTCCCCATCTTCCCCCTGCTCCTCCTCTTCCTCCTTTTATCTAGCAAAGATACTTTACCAGGTAGGCAGGTTTTTGTCTCAAGTGACTTTCATCACATCTCCAAACTTCAGGGAGCCTAGACTGAAGGTATTAAAGCTGGGTGTGGCTCACACATTTATAATCCCAGCACTCAGGAGGCTGGGGCAGGAAAACCATGAGTTTGAGGTCATCCTGAGTGCACAGTAAGAGCCTGCCTCAAAAGCAAACACCCACTGGAGATAGTGTGGAAAGAGCAAGGCTTTTGAATCCCACCAGGTCTTGGACTGTGGAGACAGCACAGCATGAGGACCTGATGAAAAGCTAATAGATAGACACATGCTTGCTCTTTAAGCCCTAGTCAGCTGGCTTAGCCTAAATGGTGAGCTCCAGATCCCAATGAATGACCCATATCAAATAAACAAGGTGGATGGCTATAGGCTCAATTTTCTTAACCAAGATATTTTATTACAACTTATTAACCAAGCATACGTCACTGATAACCCGACTAACTGAAACAATAGGAAAAGAGGATTAAAGAACACAATAACAAACCCGGGAGGATATCAGTTCCGAGGAACGATTCTTCTGGCGTAATGAGCAGGATTTCTTCTGCTGGAACCTAGAGTAACCAGAACTCGGAACCTCCGCAGGAGCCAGAGCCCCGAAGCCTTCTCTCAAGCGGTTCTCTCTAGGAGCGTCTTGAAGTGGAGTGATGAACAGCCAAAACTATCCCAAGTCTCCAAAAGGCCCGCCTCCAGTTCTGGGCTCATTTATAGATCTCCTCCTAGAGTCTGTTCACAGGATCTTTTCAGCTGGCAACAATCAAGCTCCCACACGAGGTAGTTGGTCTTCTAGTGGATTAACCTCACCTGTTCTCTCACAAGACCATTCCGATCCCACACTTGGGATTGTAACGAAAACAGGTTTATCTCTCCTTCAGATGGCTCCTGAAGGAAGAACAGCAAAGTTGCCCTGTGGCCTCCGCACCCTCCTACACAAAATTCTACCAGGCCACCACTTACCAACTAATACTTCCAGAAGTTTATGTAACCCCTTCTGATGAGAAAAGAGGAGGGCCAGGTAGTGGTGTGTGCCTTAAATGCAGCATTCAGGAGGCAAAGACAGGTGGATCTCTGTGAGTTCAAAACAAGCCTAGACTACAAAGTAAGTTGTAGGACAGCCAGGAGCTAGGGCTACACAGAGAAAACCTGTCTGGAAAAAAACAAAAAGAAAAGGAAGTGGAGGAGGAGGAAGAAGAGGAGAAGGAGGAGGAGAAGAAGAAGAAGAGGAATAAGGAATCAATTTAGGATCAGCAATAACTTATTAAACAGAAAAATTAAAAAAAAAAGACAAACTGTATCTTAATTTTGACAGTGTGCTATCTCCAGATAGTTTTGTAATCTAGGGGAATAAATGCAAATTAAGTTGTCATCAAAAGTCAGTTTTTACCAGGTTAACAATTGACACACATAGAATATGAGTCAGTGTGTTGATTCCACATGGAAAGAATATCTTTAGCTGAGTGGGAGGCAGAGGCAGGGGATCCCTGCGGGTTCGAGGCCAGCCGTCTACAAAGCAAATCCAAGACAGTCAGGGCTGTTACACATAATGGGAGCATTGCTGTGTTTAAGATATCAACAGGGCTGTCAGTAGTGACTAAACTTCTAATCCTAGCACTTGGGAGGTGGAAGTAGACGGATCAGAAGTTCAAATCATCTCAGCTAAAAAGCCAGTAGATTCCAGGCCCGAAGAACCACCGTGGCATGATGGAAATTAGGAGACTCTTAGTCAACTAAAAGACAGTTGGAAGAAGAGCAGCGAATGCAGTCTGTGCATGCGCACTGGGGTTCATGGCTACTTGCGATCTGGGAGTGGCCTGGGGTTGAAGGGTTAAATCAAGTACTCATGAGGAACACATGTAGACTGCACCCTCTTGGCCGGCCATGCCTCTGGCGACTCTCTCCCAGGGAGCGGCTGGTGGCTCCTGGCTACAGTTCAAGGAGAGCCACGTGAAGCAACCAGGAAAGAGTTTCATGCTATGAGTTGCCTAACACTAAAGACAGGGCTTTGTCTTCCACCCGGCCCTGACCTGGGCAGTGTCGCCTATATCTGGGGGTACAGTCAAGTTCGCTAACTAGCTGATCTTGAACTCCTGGTCCTCCTGTGTCCTATTAAAGGGTGGGGCCGCCGGTGTGCACCACCACACATACCAAGTTCTGTGTGGTGCTGGGGGTCAACACAGAGCTTTCACCCACGCTAAGTAAGTACTGTGCCAATTGAGCTATAGCCTCAGCCCGGGACTGTGAATGTCTGATTTGTCTTATTTGTTAGCGTATCGTGACACTCCACATAGCAGTGCCGATTCTGGGTACTTTAAAAATGCTTACTGAAGCACACACCTTTAATCCTAGCACTCCGGAGGCAGAGGCAGACGGATCTCTGTGAGTTCAAGGCAAGCCTGGTCTACAAAGCAAGTCTAGGACAGCCAGAGCTGTTACACAGAGAAGTCCTGTCTCAAAAATATTGAATGAAGGGTTGCTCGGGTGGAACTATACAGCTTGGTGGGTTTTAGTGTGCTGGTTTCTCTACCTGAGACTTTCCTGAATGCTGGGGGGCGGGGGGTTGTGTGGGAGTGTGTGAGGGTGTGGTGCTTGCCTTTAATCCTAGCACTTGGGAGGCAAAGGCTGAGGCAGGTCATTTTCTGTAAGTTTGGGGCCAGCCTGGTGTACAGAAAGTTCCAGGACAACCAGGGCTACCCAAAAACGGAAACAACAACAAACAAACAAAACAAAACAAAACAAAACAAAAAAAAGAAAGAAAGAAAGAAAAGAAAAGAAGAAGAAAACTTTCTTAAACATCTTGAAAAGATGGGTTAATACTAAATTGGTAAATTGGCTATAATGCCTCACATTCATAACCCTACCACCCCGGAAGCTGAAGCAGGAGTGTGCGCTTAAGGGCCAGCCTGGGCTACATAGCAAGACCCTGTTTCAAAACCAAAACCAAACAATTAGAAACAAACTCACATACAAAACCAGGAGGACTGTGGGGGCTGTCTGCTCCAGGGGCAGTCACAGGCTGGCCTGAGGACAGAGATGTAGAGAGAGAAGGTAAACTCCAGAGGGCGTGGTCTCTGCGCCCAGACCTACCCTTCCTTCTTCTCCGGCCTGGACAGGGAAAGGCCATCCTTAATTTACTTTGGCCCCAGGACTTCTTACAGGAGACTGAAAATCTCAATCAAAGAAACTGACTGGTTGATTCAGTTCCATGGAGTACAGAGGTTATTTGAAGCCATTAGGCCTCTCTAACATTTACTGGTTATTTCAGGCTGAGAGAAGACACTTTTGCTTGCTGTTCTTTGTCCTCGACTGCAGTAAAAGAGGCAGCCTGTAGAGAAAAGGGCTTCCCTGGTGGCCACACATCAAGTCACCTCGCCACATTTTTAAAGCAGACTAGTACATAATGTTTTTACATCGTCCCAGTGATATAATTTTTTTTTAAATGTAGAATCAAAATATTAAAGTCGGGTTGCATTTTAAATAACTGAACTGGGTGGGTCAGAATTGCTAGTGTTTAAAAAATGTGGACAACATCCTTAATATAGCTATTTGTGACTAACCCAGTGGGTGTGACACCCACGGGAAAACAATAAACTCACTCACTGTGTATTTGAAAACTCAGAGTTTATTTTTCTTTTCTTTTTAAGTTAGATTTCAGAACGTTGCTGTTCTTTTTTTTTTTTTAAACAAGACACTCTTTAAGGACTTAGCCAAAATTCTGCCTTTGAAGAAGCGGCTTCTGCTGAAAAAACTAGTCATTTAAAGGCTTCTAAGTGAAACAAGAAATTCAATAAACAAACCAGAAAAATGCACTCTATGCCTTCCTCCAAAATTCCCTTAAAAAAAAAAAAAGAAACCTTATTTTATTGCTTTGCGATTGTTATGGGGATACAAGGTACAAGGAATGGGTTTCATGAACAACCCTACCATTCTATAAAACTGATCTGCCATTCCTTGCAATGATGCCTTATATAAAACTGATCTGCCATTCCTTGCAATGATGCCTTAATCTGCAGCCACTTCTGTATGCCAAGCAGTTGTTAAACATTACAGCAGCAGCACGTTGACCTGCTGCTCAGGCCTCACAACAGGCCTGAGTCCTGGCTAACGAGGGGTTAAAACTTGAGTAAAGCAGCAGCACAGGAGTCTCAGTGATGGCTAAACAGGCCTGAGCACAGCAAACAGGGCACGGACAGGGTCTGCCTTCCTACCCATCTTCTTGCTAAAGATCATTAGATTACATCCATAAAGCTAGCCACCAAGGTCTTACTTGGCCACTTCCTCCTCCTGAGGCAGACCACCAAGCTCCGCTAACAAAGGATTGAAGTCCAGCCATCAAAAGAAACCTTTTGGTTCACTTAATTCATGTGCTCAATCAAAACACACCAATTTCATCTTATTGCAAGGTTGCCCCTGGGCAAAGAACCCCTCCCCCTCCCCCCACCTTGTCCCCTTTCTCCCCTCCTCCTTGTTTTTTTTCCCTCCCCTCTCATCCCCTACCCTCTGTCTTTTGCCTCTTATTCCCTGCCTTTTGTCACTCTGCAGCAAGTACATCTCCTTTGTGCTGAGAACTTGGTCTGCGTGACTGTGGAGACTCCAGGCCTCTCACTCAGCACTGGAGCAGGGACACAGGAAGACCAGCATGGGTTACGTAGTGCATTTGAGGCTATCCTGGGATAAATAGTGAGGCTCTCTATCTAAAACCAACCAACCAACCAACCAAAACAAGAAACAAAAGAAAACAAAAATCCCTGATTCCCCAAAAATCTCCTGTACTCTGATTGCTAATCAGGTCTCTGTTCCCCTCATGGGATTGCGACTAAGTGTGGACTTTACAAGCATGCTGACTTACACGGGAGGGAGATTTGGAGAGCTGAGACAAACAGTCTTCTTTTAAAACTTTGTTTTTACTATATCTAAGGGTGTGTGTGTGTGTGTGTGTGTGTGTGTGTGTGTGTGTGTGTGTGTATCTGCATGTGAGTGTATGCCCATGAGTGCAGGGAGCTATGGAAGTCAGGGGGGCAGATCTCTCTCCTGGAATTAGAGTTACGGATGGTTGTGAGGCACCATGTGAGTGCTGGGAATTGACCCTGTGCCTTCTAGAAGAACAGCTAGTACTCTTAGCCGCTGAGCCATCTCTCCAGCCCCAAGAGGCAAATATTAATTTTGCTGTTGTTGTAGTTATCTTTTTTTCTTTGTCTGAGACCGGCATTACCCTCTGTAGCCTGGCTGGCTTAGAATGCACAAGGTAACTCCGGCTCCTTTGTGCTGAGATTACAGACTTCCACCAGGCCAAGTTCACCATGTTTCTTTCTTCTTAAAAAAAATTTTTTTATGTACATTGGTACTTTGCTCACATGTACATTATACGTGAGGGTGCCAGATCCCCTGGTACTAGAATTAGAGGCAGTTATGAGCTATCCTGTGGGTGCCGGGAATTGAACCCCAGCCCTAAGGAAGAGCAGCAGCCAGTGCTCTTAACCACTTAGCCATCTCTCCAGAACCTCAGCATTTTTCTTTTCTTTTCTTTTCTTTTTTTTTTGGGGGGGGGGAGGTTCTCTTGTAGTCCCGGCTGTCCTGGACTCCCTCTGTAGACCTGGCAGATCACAGAGATCCACCTGCTTCTGCCGCCCAACTGCTGGGATTACAGGCGTGTGTGCTACCATGCCCAGCCCTTACAATTTTTCTTAATACAGTAGTCATTTTTGTGCCTGTGTGTCTACTACCAAACCTGATTAAAATGCATCTGTGGCACCTTTCTGCCTCTTTCCCTAAATGAGGATGGTCAAGGATAGAGTGTACAGAATTAGGTGTGAAATATTCTCAGTGGATTTTGAGGTCATTCCTTTATTCAGTGTGTGGCTACTGAGTGCACATACAAGCCCACAGATGCTCTGTTATGCCTAGTTCCCACTTCACACTGGTGAGCACCCGGTGTTGACCAGGCCTGATCTGGCTGATAGGATGGTGCCGACCCTGACTGACTCATTTCCTGTGACCCAGAGCATCAGTGCCCAGGGCAGTCTGCTCACACTGACAGTCCACATCACACACCTCTGTGCTGACTTTAGTCTGTATGCAACATGGCTATCTATCGCCTAGGATTCCATTTCAATTATGCCTGTTTTTCATTCCCTATTTCCTTCTTTCTTTGTTTTTGTTTGTTTGTTTTTTGGTTATTTATTTATTTATTTTTTGTTTTTTGAGACAGGGTTTCTCTGTGTAGCCCTGGCTATCCTAGAACTCTGGGGACCAGGTTGGCCTCAAACTCGCAGAGATCCACCTGCCTCTGTGTCCTGAGTGCTGGGATTAAAGGCGTGTGCCACCACACCCACCACCACGCCCAGTCTCTCTCGCTTTCTCTTTCTCTTTCTCTTTTTAACCAGTTAACCAGGTCTCACTATGTAGTCCTGGCTGGCCCAAAATTTGCTATATAGACCAAGCTGGTCTCAGTCTCACAGAGATACACCTGTCTCTGCCTCCCAAGTGTTGTGATAAAAGGCAAGTACGCTTAATTAAAATCACTCTTTTGTATCATAATCTTAAATGGCATGAACAGCAATTGTTCCTTTCCACGTGCTAAAAATAGAAGTACCATAAAACATACTACTTAGGTACTTACCAAAGAAATCTAAGTCAGAAACTACAAAGATACATGTGCAGACAAGTTTACTGCTGTGTTTCCCCAAACTAAGGGAAGGAAAGAGGCCAGCCTAGGAATTTAACAGTGGGTGAGTGGATCTAGAAAATCCAGTACACATGCATATATCTAAGAACAGCCATAAATTATGTTATTTTCAGAAAAAAAGATAAAACTGGAGATCATGTTAACTAAAATAAGATAGTTCAGAAAGACATATGTTGCAGATTCTCTCTTGCCTCGCTCGCCTGTAATCTACATTGGAAATGGAAGGTGCAGTATACCGGAAGAGAAAGAAAATCACGGGTGGGGCGGAGCAAGTAACAGGAGTGTATACAAGCAAACCACATGATACACATGTTTGAAAATGTCATTATGGAATACACCATTTTGTGCTATGAATATGCTAATAAGAATTTTAGAACTCAGGACATTAAAATTTACTTTATTTGAATAATTAGCACATGCCTGAAGTACATAGCAGGCACTCGATTTGCTCATTGACTAACGGAAACTGCATCTAAAAAAGAAAACCGGTCCGGATGGAGCTGAAGAGATGGCTCAGCAGCTAAGAACACTCACTGCTCTCACAGAGGGCCTGGGGTTTGGTTCCTAGGGCCCACATGGCAGTTTATAAACTGTACCTCCATCTCCAGGGGATCCACAGCTTCCTCTTGGCCTGGCACTAGGCACCCATGCACTGTACTTATATACATTTAGGCAAGTACACATAAAATAATGAATAAAAGTATAAACAAAAGAAGCTAATCAAAGTCCCCAAACTCCAATTTACTTCTGAGGAGGAATAAGAAAGCTTCCTGTGTATGCCCAACTGACCAAGACGTCTATGTTTTAAATATATATATATCCTTTTATATGTATGTATATATATCCACACATATATATCCATATATATTTAAGGATATATCTATATATCTATATATCCTTAAATTCATGGCCATCTTTAGTGTATGAAAAGAAAGTGCTTAATTGAGTCGAAGATCATTGACGCCGGAGAGGGGTTTTATCATAGAATTAAAACAATGCTCATGAAAGTTATCTCAGTGATTCTGCTTAATGGGATGTTTGTTATTAAAGATTTAAAGGAAGGGAAAAAGTCAACTTTCTGTCTGTATTGACATTACCTTAATAGCCTAAAGACAGTTATTTAAAAAAAAAAAAAAAATCAGGGTTGTCTAAACAATAAAATTTACCTCAAGATTACCAGTAGGTGTCACTGTTTAAATATACTGATAATACTCCCCCCGCAGAGTTCTGAGCCTTTCGAAATAAAGACTTAGTTCCATGTCTCCAGATAAATGAAATGGGCCTGAGGTTGAAAAGAAATGATCAATGTTTTCTAGGTTTTATGATTGTATTGAGGAATTTAATGAGTGTCCTTCAACTTATTCAAAAGTCTGGGGAGTTCCTTGAGCCATACCTACAAATTAAGATCTTAGACTGCTTATATTAAAAACAGGGACGCCACAAAAAGATCAAAGGCGCCAATTAACCAGGACGCAGAGGGGCTTGTGGAGACTGTAGCACCAACCAAGGGCCATGCACAGACTGGACCTAGACCCTCTACACAGCCGTAGCTGATGGGCAGCTCAGGCTTAATGCAGGTCCCCAAGTACGGGGCGCGGGGACTGTCTCTGATATGGACTCTGTGGTCTGATTTTTTATCACTTCCAAGCCCTGGCGAGGCTGCCTCGCTAAGCCATTGAGGAAGAGGATGAGCTCAATCCTGATGTGGCTTGATGTGCTGAGATGTGTTCGGGTACGTGGGGTCCGGGGGGGGGGGGGGGCGCGGGGGAAAGGTAGAGTCCCTTTTCTGAGAGGGGGCGGGGAGAGGGAGGGAGGTGGGACCGGGAGGAGAAGGGAAGGGACTACGATTGGGACGTAAAGTGAACAAACAAACAAATAAATACTTTCGAAGAAAATAGAAGAAAAAGAAAAGGCCAAAATATTTAAAATTTGGGTCTTCAGACCAAATGGTACCTTCTTGGAATTAACTAAAGAGTTGCATGTGAACAAGTTAAACTTTAGAGGAAAAGAAAAGGAGGGACTGGGAAGCACCGATAGAGGCAGAGAAAAGCAGAGGCGGACTTGCTTTTTCCTTCTAGGCAGAAGTACTTTTGCGAAAAGTAGGCAGGCCTTCCCGCCAGGCCTCCTACCGCCTAGTATACACAGCTCCGGAAGCGGTCAGAAAGTCCTCTGCCGTGCACAGTTCCTGGAGATGCAGTCGCTTCACTGAGGGAGACTTGCTCTAGTAAGGGTTGAACTACATTTATTTTAATTGGAAATAAGAACTTCGATTTTTCAAGCAATCTGGACCGAAAAAAATTAATATCCCGCGGCAAAAAACAAAAGTAACACTTATACCAGGAGTGGGGTTCGAACCCACGCAGACATACGTCCATTGGATCTTAAGTCCAACGCCTTAACCACTCGGCCATCCTGGTTCAGGCGTGCACTCTTCCTTCTGCTCTCCCTATAAACCTTATAACGGCATCCTCCTTTTCCCTGTTACTCTGGGATGAGGTCGCGGGAGCGCTCCCGACTTTCTCGGCGCTGCTCCCGAGGCTCCGTGGCTACCACCCCGGTTTCGCACCGCCGCCGCCGCCGCTCGCTGTTGCTCTGAGCTCGGCGGCGGCGGCAAGGAACTGCAGGAGCAGCGAGCAAGGCGGCAATCTGAGCGGGCGGGCGGGCGGGCGGCTCTGCTTGCACTTTGGAGGGACGCAGCAAACAAACTCCACTTGTAACTTCTGGGCTCCGGAGCAAGCGGACTTGTAAAGGAATCCCTGAGGTGGTGTAGGGACCGGTCCGCAGGGCGACCTTCGGTGTGTTTATTCTAAATCAACGAGTTGCTGAGGCCCAACACCTGTGCGCTGTTTTCCTTCCTCGCCATGTGGCAAGACACACCGGAAAGAGCTTCTGGAGAAAGCTGTGTGGGCAGGACAGTGTGGCCAAGTCCCCAATTTCCCTCCCTGGTCCCTGCTGGCGCTATCATCTTTGCTGTGCCTCAAATGCAGGGTCAAGTCCTCCCCGCCTCCTGTCACCACTATCACTCACCTAGCGGGCCCTGCTCCCCTTGTTTTTAACTTGTTCCGTGTTTTACTTTCGGTTTTTGTTGCTATGACAAAACAGCCATAACAAAAAGCATTTTGGGCTTCTTTGCCTGACTACCTTGGCTTTATCCCGGGCCCCAGTCTGAGTCTTGCACTGCAGACCCAAGTTGTCATCCCCTCCACTTCCTCCTCCCCCCTCCCCCCTTCCTCCCGCCCCGTCCTCAGGCTTTGACTGTGAGCTTAGGTCAGTATGCAGGCATGAGGCTTGCACTCGGGACCCTCACTGTGCCAGACCCCCCCCCCCCCTGGTGCGACCCCGCCCCAACAAATTTCCATTGGGTCCCACAGTAAAGAACCGGCTGCTCTGCCACCTCTCACAGCTCAGTGGCCTCTGGGGGTCAGCTAGCCCTTGGTTCTCTGAGTCCTGCTCAAGTCTGAGAGGACTGCCCAAGAGGAGCTCCTACTATCGCAACTGTGGTAGCTCCCGTCTACCACCCAGTGGTGGGAACTCCAAAGGCCTTTGCCTGAATATGGTCCTCAATAGTAGCCCCTGGCCATTAAAGACAGCCCTCAGAGGGTACCAGGGAGCCTAGGTCCTCAGGCCTTGTCCTGTGTGCTGAGGACTCTGCTAGAGTCTGGAGGAATATAACATGGGGTCGCCACCCACTATCTCCACGTTCACCGTCAGACGATCAGAGGCCTTCAGCGTCAGGCAATGAGCATCTTAGCTCTTGCATGATGGCAAGATCACATACTGTGCGCCCTCTCTATCCCAAGCGTTGCTCTAAGCTCACTACACACATTATTACCCTAGCTTGTTTTTGTTTTTGCTTTTTGAAATAGGGTCTCACTATGTAGCCCCCTGGCTGGCCTGGAACTCACTATATTCCAGGCTGTCGTTAAATTCACAGAACTCAGCCTGCTTCTGCCTCCCAAGTGCCAGGATTAGAGAATTAAAGAGTGCTAATGTTCTTTTTCTTACAAAACTGTGTTTGTTTCCTCGGTTTCTCTATTAACCCAGCTCTCAATGAAATAACCGAGACTTTTTTATATTTGTTCAAAAATAAGCTTCACAACACATTAACTGAGCAGTTATTACTCTATGCCTAACCCTCTAATCTGGTTCCCTTCCAGCACAGATCCCCCCTGCCCCCCAGATACCTGCACGTTGTAGCTTTCTTCCTCCAGCTCCTTCTGCTGTTGTCTCTTGGACCTTTCCTGTGGCTGAAACCCTTCTTCTTCCTCTAACTCCTCCTCCTCCTCTTCCTCCTCCTCCTCCTCCTCCTCTGGCTGGCAGGAAGTTCAGCCCTATTCTCTACCCTGCCCAGCAATTGGCTGCCAGCTGATATGGGGGAGGGTGCATAAATCAGCATTTGAATTACACAATAACCTTATGCCTAAAAAGTGTGCAACTACCTCCATTTAGCTTAGTTTTCTTAACAATTGTAAAGCAGGTGTTCAGCAGGTGTAAAGCAGCAGATTTTGAATCAGATCACGGAGTTCAGTTACAGGCTTGTTCAACTAGAGGAAGCCCCCTGTATGCCCTGCCCAGCGCTGCAGAGAGCTTCACTGCCAACCCAGCCTTCGTGCCCTCCTTGGTTTTCTTGGTGTCAAATACAGCACAAAATGGTATTTGTGTTTAACCTCAGACCCTAGTACGAGGCAGCTCTGAGCAATACAACCTCACCCTAGGACTCTTCCTGGAAATATACCTTCTGGTGCTCTAGGTTGCATTTAGTTTTTTCTTTTTCTTTTTCTTTTTCTGGCCACGGTTCAGGGATGAGTCTGGGACACAAATTCGTTTTTATCAGCATTGCAAGTAATTCTAAGCTGCTCAGGAGGGATGTCACTCATCTATGGAGCATAACATATTTTCCTAAGGAGTGCTGCAGCATATGCCCACCCCACACACTTTTCTTCCGTGCTGTGAGGAAGCCCATGTAGCTACCTGCAGTTATTTAGCTAACAGCCCTCAGCCATCAGCTGCTACTTATAACTGTGATTACATCTTCAGATTTCAGTCCCAGATCTTCAAGTGACAACCCCTCCTCAGCCAGAGTCTGTATCCTTTACTATATCCCGGCCTTACTGCGTCCTTTTTCTTTCTTTTTCTTTTTAATATTTTATTAATTTATTCATATTACATCTCAATGGTTATCCCATCCCTTGTATCCTCCCATCCCTCCCTCCCTCCCATTTTCCCCTTATTCCCCTCCTCTATGACTGTGACTGAAGGGGACCTCCTCCCCCTGTATATGCTCATAGGGTATCAAGTCTCTCCTTGGCAGCCTGCTACCCTTCCTCTGAGTGCCACCAGGTCTCCCCATCCAGGGGACATGGTCAAATATGGGGCACCAGAGTTCGTGTGAAGGTCAGACCCCACTCTCCACTCAACTGTGGAGAATGTCCTGTCCATTGGCTAGATCTGGGTAGGGGTTTGAAGTTTACTGCACACTACGCGTCCTTTTTCCATTCTTGATTTTCAGTATCTGTGGATATAATAAAATCACTGTTGTTTTGCAGCACTAAGTCTGTGTGTTGCAATGAAGCAGCTCTGGGGCTGGGAGCAGTGTGATAAAGCGCTGAGCATAGTATTTGGAGATGGGCAATTTAAGAATACAGCTAACCCAGGGGACAACAAGACTCTGAGGAGGAGAGAGCCAAAGGCAAGATTCTATCACGGGGGAACATTTCCTCCATCTTCACTGGGAACCAGGTCCTGGTGGGTGGGGGGGAGATGTTGTTCTTCGAAACTACATCTTATGTGAGAACAAAAGTCCCATTCCTAAGAACTAGCTGCAAGGGAGTCCAGGAAGTTATAGTATCTACCTTAGGATGCTCTCCTCAAGTGTGAGAAATTTCCGCATGCACAGGGAAAGGGTGCTCAAGTGAGGCTGACAACCTTAAGGCATGAGGAATACTCATGTTAGTGTTTGAATAAAACATGGGAAGCCTTTTGTAAGGACACTCACTATAACAAACAGACGGCAATAGTAAACTAGATTTTGCGACATTGTAATGACTGCCTTTTTAAGTACCTGTTTGGGCATGACTCTTAAAGAGAAGTTTCATGAAAAATTATTTTCACTATGTTTATGTGTTTATGTAAGGTATGATACGCTATATAGATTGTTTTTTAAAAATTGCCCCTAGCCGGGCGGGCAGTGATGGTGCACTCCTTTAATCCCAGCACTTGGGAGGCAAAGGCAGGTGGATCTCTGTGTGTTTGAGGCCAGCCTGGTTTACAGAGTTAGTTCCAGGACAGCCAAGACTACACAGAGAAATCCTAGATCAGAAAAAAAAAAAAAAGCCCATGAGTGATTTTTTGATAGTCTTATTACACAGCCCAGGTTGGCCTCCCACCCTTGATCGTCTTGCCTGTTAGGATGACAGGTGTACACTGCCATGCCCAGTCATGTGCAGTTTATGGATGTGTTGACACTCCCCCCCCCTACAATATATGGATCTTACTTCCTCTCCTCTTGATCGTGGACTGGCTGCACAGACTCATTTCTAAATAATGGAATGAAATGGAGAGAGCATACACCCTTGGAGACCAGCTGATCATCAAAGGCATTTCAGCATCATCTTGGTGGCTTGTTCTCAGATCATTCCCTGTGAAGGAAGCCAGCCCTTTTGTCATGAATAACTCTCTGTTGTTCCATGGTGAGGACCAGAAGCCTCAAGTCAGTGACCCCTCCCTCTACCCCAACAACTCAAGGTTTCCATAAGTAAGCTTGGCTAGAAGTCTCTGGCTCGATCCAGCCTTCAGATGAATATGACTCTAGTCAAAATTGGCTGCAACTGGTGAGTGACCCTGAGTTGAAACCACCCAGCTAAGGCCCTGTTCCATGACTCCCAAGAACTGTGGTGAAAATAAGCATTTGCAATTGTATACTTCTAAGTTTTTTTTTTATTATTTCTTATATGGCTGTGGATCACTAATGCGTTTCTTTAGCATTGATGATGTGTTCACAGGCATGTGTTCTTTGTTCACAGACAGATTTAGCAAGATTAATCCTGCTGAACCCCTAATATTCAACTTTCCTTTTTCATTTGTTTTCAAACTCGTCGGTGAATTAATCACTTGTACTTTCTAAGCCTTCCCACCTCCTTACCCTTATCTTTCTCTAGAATCTCCCTCTCCATGTGTCCTTTTAATTTTTTAAAAAGTCTGTTGTCCCTGCTAGCCTGTAATCTTTATGTTGAGCAGGCTGGCCTTAGATTTACAGAGATCTGCCTGCTGCTGCCTGCTGAGCCTCTCAAATATGGCTTCTACTAAACACTCTACATCCTTTGAACCTTACGTCATGGAACCTTGACTAGGAGAGGTGATGGAACAAAGAAAGGACAGACACACAGACACACATCATACAATGAAGGTGGCATTGGGCAGGCTTCTCTAACTGCCGAAACTCCAAGCCTCAATGTGTTTACTAAGTACAGCACAGGAGACAGAGTAAGCTAGTCTCAGTAGACAGTCTCTGTGGTTGAGCAGCTCCAAGCTGTACAAATCTGAGAGGAGGATGTCGCTGTTGCTGGTCTTTGCACACACTGATCAACTGCCCACAAACACAATCAGACCCTGAGAAAAATTCTGCCTTTCTCTCAAGCCTGGGCCATATAGGTAATGATTTGGCAAATTGTCCCCTGGGCTAGAGACCTTGAAGCCCTTGCTCGTGGCTGTGGAATGTCAATGTGCACATTCACTCTGGACTTCATGAAGGGATCCCTCTGCCGCCTATAGTTGAGCATATGTGAAGTCAACCAACCCTGTATGTGTACAGCTCTGGGTCTGTAGCTGCTGTAAAGAGATATGCGGACTAAAGTTCCCAGAGACAGAAGGAAAAGCTACACCTCTGTTAAGGATTCTTCAAGGCTAATTGGCTGATTATCCTGGGTTGTTTTTAGCCCCCTTAACTAGCTGCTTATTGCCTCACCTGTGCTCAGGGTAACACCCTTATGAGCATAGCTAAATCCTTTTGAAATGTTCTGAGACAGCTAGATTCTACCAGCCCCGAAGGTAAGAATATCATCAAGGGGCTGGAGAGTTGGCTCAGTATTTAACTATCTGCTCTTCCAGAGGACCAAGCTTCAGTTCCCAGTACCCACATGGCAGTTAACAACTGTCTGCAACTCCAGCTCCAGGGAATCCCACACCCTCACATAGACATCCATGCAGGCAAAACAGCAACACACATTAAATAAGTAAGTAAGTAAATAGTTTGAAAAATATCATCAGATATCATCTGAGGCAAATAAAGATTCCATGTTTTGTGGCAACAGCCTACCTGCTATTCCCAACTGTGTTATTGAAAAGTGTCTGATTAAGCTGGCTGTGGTGGCTCATGCCTTTAATCCCAGCACTCTGGAGACAGAGGAAGGTGGGTTTCTGTGAGTTCAAGGCCAGCCTGGCCTACAAAGTGATTCTTGGACAGCCAAGGCTTCACAGAGAAACCTTGTCTCAAAAAACCTAAAGTAAATAAATAAATAAAAGGGTCTGATTTATGATCTTCTTTTGTTCTAAAGAAAGAAAAAACAAAACAAAACAAAAAACTTCACAAACTCTTACCACATTGTAACATGATATTTAAAGTAATGCAAATCTGTGCTCCCGGGCTATGGGTATTCAGACTTGGCTCCAGAATAAACTCTCTTATTTCCTTTGAAGCGAGGGCTCTGTTTTAGCGCGCGCACGCACACACACACATGCTTACCAGGGACAAGAGGTAGGAAAACTAGAGGCTTTGTGATGTGTGCCTATGATCTCAATGTAGTAATGTTCCATACAGCAGTATTTTTACCAGGGTAGCATAGGAAACAATGATTTCATGATGTAGAGTGAAGTTGAAAGTTTGTGATGGCCAAGTGCAGGATGGCTGCTACAGAGTAACATGCAATTTCTGCATTTGTGGTGATGTTGGTGTGAACACACCATCTCTGGTTTGTCCAGTGGTCCAATATTTACTTGCAGTACATCAGCAGTAATAAAAATGATAAGTGGCTACTATATACTATATATATACTTTATATAAGTGACATATATATATACATATAGTATACACACACACACATATACGCACTCACTCAGAGTCTAAGTTTCTTGTTTTTAAAATTGATGTTAAAATTAGCATACAGAGAAATTAATTTCATTATGGCATTTGTAGACATACATGGGACTTTATGGGAGCTCATCCCTCTTCCCGTGGACCTTCCATTTTGACCCATGCCCCTCCACTTCTGGTCTTATCCTTCCTCCAAATACTTCCCCTTTCTGTGTCATGTTAGATGTATTTTATTGTCCTTCCTTCTTTCATCTCCCTCCTCTAAAACCTCTTCTTTTTCTCTCATGGTTCTCTCTCTCTCTCTCTCTCTCTCTCTCTCTCTCTCTCTCTCTCTCTCTCTCACACACACACACACACACACACACACACACAGAGAGAGAGAAAGCAATTGAAATCTAGGATCTGCACATGAGAGAAAGAATGTGTGTTTGTCTTTCTAAGTCTGGCTTATTTTGCTTATCACATTCTTCAGGATGCTGGTTAATTTTTTGTCAGCTTGGACACTAGCTGGAGTCATCTGGGGAGACAGAGCATCATTTGAGAAGATTCCTTCATCAGATTGGCCTGAAAATAAGGATGTGAAGTTTTGGGGTTTTTTTTTTTTTTTTTTTTTTTGGTTTTTGATAAATGATTGATGTGGGAGGGCATAGCCTGTTAACACCTTTGTTCAAGTGGTCCTGGACTTGACTAAGTACTTGCTTGTATTAAAAAAGCAATCTGACTGAGCTATGAGACCCAGCTAGTAAGCAGGGCTCCACCATGATTTCTGCTTCCATTCCTGCCTCCAGGTTCCTGTCTTGGGTTCCTGCTTTGACTTCCCTCAGTGATGAGTTGTAACTATAAACCACAGAAACCATTTCTTCACTAAGTTGCTTCTGGCCAGTGTTTTATCACAGCAATATGCGAGGTCCAAAGCAGGTCCCCCAAATGGCCTTGAACGACAGACTGGGCTCAGCTCAGGATGGACTCTGGCAGGTGACCGGATAAACAAATTGATGGCTGATAACAAAAACCAAAACTCAGTTACTCCTTAGAAATCTCAATTCAGTTTTCTGTTTGTCAGGAAAAGCCATCACCTCCTGTATCCACCTGTCCATGTTTCTGATAATGTTGACTTCATTTCTCTCTCCATGAATTTTTAAAAATATTTTTTTTTACTCTTGAGTTTTTGTTGTTTTTTTTTAAACAACCCATCGTCTCTGATGTGTGTTCCCCATATATTCCTGGGTGTGGGTCTGTCCTGCTAGAGCATGGTTGACCTATCAGGGGCCACACTCTTAAAGAAAATGGAATATCCCTCCCTAGTCAACCATTCATATGTCCTCAATTAAGAGTAGGGAGCTAAGCAGGACGTGGTGACGCTCGCCTTTAATCCCAGTACTCAGGAGGCAGAGGCAGGTGGATCTGTAGGAGTTCGAGGCCAGTCTGATCTACAAATTAAGTCTAGAACAGCCAGGGCCACACAGAGAAACCCTGTTTCAACCCTCCACCTCCCCAAAAGAGCCTATGAGCCTCTTCTCATTCTGTGTTTGGATATTGGCTGGCCAGACTCTCGGGCAGACAGCCCAGCTACAGTGAATGCACTGATGTACTGGTCCTGCCCTGTTTCACTCTGCTCTGCTGTCGATGCCGTCCCCGACCAGCAGGAAAGACACCAACACCGGGAACTCTTCTTGCCGCAGTTTATTCAGGATCCTGGACTATCGGAGTGACCCCGAGAAAAGCTCCCACAGAACCTTTATAGTGTGCCTGGTCCTATCAGAGACTGCCACGTTGTCACTCTTGGTTGGTGCGTTCAGATCACGCCACCTCACGCTATGCCTTGTTCGGATCACACCACCTCACGCTATGCCTTCAGGCATGTGCATAAGGGGCTTGCTCAAAGGCGCACTGTGCATGCGCATAAGGGGTGCATTGCGCTGGGGAAGCAGCAGGGGGCGCTGCTATCTGTGGCTCTCCACAGTCTGCCCCATCTCTAACCTTTATATGTATTTGTATCTTCTTGATGATCCCTGAGCCTTGGGGAGAGGAGGTACAAGATAGCTGTCTTGTTTGTGGCTCAGCACTTCATAGTCACTTATTCTCTGTACTTTTAAACTCACAAACTCAGTTCTGAAATTCTGTGCTAGCCACCAGGCACAAAGAAACTTCTCTGAGATGGCTCAGAGGTAGAGTACTGACTGCTCTTCTAGAGGGCCTGAGTTCAATTCCCAGCAACCACATGGTGGCTCCCAACCATCTATAATCAGATCTGGTGCCCTCTTCTGGACTGCAGGTGTACATATAGGAAGAACACTGTATACATAATAATAAATAAATATATATTTCAAAAAAAAGTGTGGTTAGGAGCACAGAGGACAGCTTGCTACTCTGTCCACTGAGCAAAATAACAGTAGTGGGTTCACAGCTAGGTCCTGTGAGCTCCTTAGCCTTGGGTTTGTGGGATTTGTTGGTATTGCTTAATTTCTATTATTTTACGTTATGTATAGGCATGTGGGTATATACACATTAAGTGATGATAACACCAGAGGTCAGAGGGCGTGGGTCCTCTGAAGTTGGAGTCACAACTGGTTGCAAGCCACCGGGTGTGGGGACCGGGAACCAAACTCTGGTCCTCTGTAAGAGTAGCAAGTGACTGTAACCACTGAGCCATCTTTCCACTCTCTGTTCTTTGTTTGTTTGCTGCTGCTGTTGTTTTTGGGAAAGCTGTTCTCCTGTAGCCCAAGCTGATCTTAAATTCTAGAATGCAGGCAAGGATGTGCTGGGGTGATGAGCCTGTACCACCACGTCCAGTTTTATGGTGGGGATCAGCGCAAGCCTCTGTTATTTTAACCAGGCAAGCACTCTACCGAGAAAGCTACACCCCAGGCCCCAAAGCAATGTATTTTTCAAAGATTAAAAGGAGAGCAGTTTGCAAGTGGAGGAAAATATATGTGGCTTGGGTGCCAGCTGCCAACTTGGGCCGACTCCAGGGAAGGCATGTTGTATAATGCTGGTCTTCTGTGCTGGTTCCCTGTTCTGCAGATTAAGGAGGAGTAGGGGTCATCCACGGTCAGTCTCTATCAGGGCGTAGAAACTGTCATGAAAAAACAACACAGCCATGGAATGAACAAAATTACCTAAAAAGAGGAATGAGCAAAGGACAGTTTGTCCACAAGGGCAGGGCCACCATGTCCACAAGGAGGCAAACTCATTGTAAGGAGGCACATTCATTCCAGTGCTGTGAAAGACCAGTGAGGTAACTGTTTTACGAAGAACTGGAAAGCAATAAGTGTCTCTTCTTCTTTTCCTCAGTTGCCTTATCCATCTGATGTTTTATTGCAAAAATGTGTGTGTGTGTATGTGTGTGTGTGTGTGTGTGTGTGTGTGTGTGTATGTGTGTGTCTTAGTCCATGGAGAATCCTGTCGGCCAAGCCCACACACTGTGCACTTTGAGGCCTTTTTCCCTTGGCAGTTAAGTCAGGATTTGCTAATATAATTTCAAATGTATGAACATTTACTGTTACTATTTTTCTTTACATATGTATAGGAGTTTTGTTACTCTCCCTGCACGGCTGTCCCTTGATCCACCAGTTTTCCTTTGAGGTATAAACTGCAGTATTTACATTGCGCTTAAGGCTTTGTGACTTGAAGCTTTGAGAACAAATCGTGGTTTTAATGTTTTCTCTTCCAAATAAAAAAGTAGGGTAAACAAGGAAACAATAGACTAAGTAGAATTAAGACCCTTGTTCTTTCTTCCTTTCATCCATAGAGAAGAGCACAGTGAGGAGGTGATGGGCAGAACGGCGTTGACTTTGTAGCAGCTTGAAAAACTGGATGGGCATTTACACTTTCTATTGGTTTAATGTCTTTATTTGCAAAAATAACCCCCACCCCCACGGGACCCTAGACTGTCACTCTGTTTTATTTCCAGCTCCCCTCTTTTAGGTTTTGTCTCATCTTCCTGTGGTGAGCCTGGGAGGATTTAGGGTTCTCTCGCTTCTTTTTTTTTTCTTTTAAATCTATTTTCTTTCTCTCTTCCCTCCTTCCTTTCTTTTCTCTACCAGGAGTTGAACCCAGGACTTCATGCATGATAGCCAGCCACTCTGCCACTGAGCTGCATTTCCCAGCTAAAAAAAAAAATCTGCTGTCACCCTTAAATCCCAGGTTGGCTTTAAACTCACAGCAATCCTCCTGCCTCAGTCTCTCAAGTGCTGGGTTTACAGGCGTTGGCCATGATACTCATCCTTTATTTTTATTTTAGACACTAATTCATTAATAACACTGGATTATCCTTAGAGTGTGTATTGCAAATGTTTCTTCTCATATCCACAAGAAAAGAAGGGATCTTCATGGGTTGCAAGTCCTGCACTGCACACCTCGGGTCTGCTTCTAATGTCTCACCAAGAGAGGCGCCTGTGAGTTCAGAGACTGTCTTTTCTCAATGGAAAGGAGAATTATTGAATAATTACTTCAAACATTGCTAATGGCTGATGCAGGGAGTCCTTTTGATGAGGTGTAGAAAAGGGGACATGTAGAAATGCATGTCCTAACACCTTACCACTGACTGAGTGACATTTCTTGTTTGGCAGGGTCCCCGCCCTCCCCCCTGCCCCCCCCCATCAACAGAATGCAAAGTGCGGCTGAAGATTATGAAGAGACCATGCCACCATGCCCATTTAAGGCTGCGTTGCACCGGGGTAAACCACAGGGCAAGGCAAGGAATGAACTAGTCAAACATTCCTATGTGCAAGAGAGAGCAAGAAAAATTCCTGGGTTTATCACGTGGAGGCTTAATAACTTCTTTTTATCTGGGGGTGACATTCTTTGTTTTGCCCTCTCCCTTCTGGGGATTCACTGATGGTTGCTTGAGAGACACCTGCCACCGAGATGAAAACATCTGTCTGTGTCTCAAAATTCCAGCTGAGTTCCCAGCTTAGTAAATACAGCTCGGGGGTCCTCCTGCAGCCCCCCCCCCTCACGCGTTAACTCCTGCAGACTAGGAAAGGCCTTGCAGCTATTTAATTCACAGACAGTATGAGTTGTAAATGAAAACATTCCTCTCTCTCTCTCTGTGTGTGTGTGTGTGTGTGTGTGTGTGTGACACGTATGCTGAAAGGAGCATGTGGAGGTCAGAGGACAGTTTGTGAGCGCTGGTTTTTTCATACCACTATTTTGAGTTCTGGGAATTGAACTTAGGCTTGGAGTAAATGTCTTTACCTGGGGCGGGGGTGGGGGGTAGGGGGCATCTCTCAGGCTCCTGATAGGCATGTTGGCATTAAATAAGGTTATGGGTCTAAGCAATCCGTGTGGGATGCTTGGGGCCAAAATACACACAGGAATGGACTGGTGCCTCAGGCGGTTCTCATACACAACCTCAGTGATTGGCATTATTTTAGGACGGAAGTCCACAGCTGCTGACCTGAAACACAGCCTTTCACAATTGGGAGCAGGCAGTTAATTATTTTGCATAAATTATCTACATAGATTTCACATTGGAGAGGAATAGAACACCTTAAACGCAAGCTAGCACATTTTTGCCCCAAGTCTGTCTGTCTGTCTGTCTGTCTGTCTGTCTGTCTCTCTCTGTATGTGTTGTGGATAGAATCTAAAGCACACTCTACTACCACACTCAATTTTTGGAAAACCTTTTTGTATGGTTGGAATAAAATCAAATAATAACAAAAATCCACTTCCAGATGAAGCAGCTTTGCAGCTTTCTTTCCATGCATATCACCTGAGTTGTACCTTCCCTAAATTATCTCTCCCAAGCTCTGCCTCACACAGTAGACCTTCCTGGGCTCTGTGCCAGGTGTGCTGGTCAGTGATTACTGGCCTTACATTTTCATATTCACTGTCTTTTTAAATTAAAAATTTTTTTTGAAAATTTCACACACACACACACACTCACACACACACACACACACTCACACACTCACACACACACTCAAATCATATTCTCATCTACCCCACACACTTAATCCCCACCCCAACTCTCCATCCCACTTTCAGGTCCTTTTGTTTTTGTTTTTTCTTTATGACACACTGAGTTTAACTGGTCACACACACAGGCATGGAGCTCAGTACCTCACCTGTGGCTACCTCGCTGAACACGATGACTCCTGCCATTATGGCCCCTGGACAGGGCTCCCCCATCTGTGACCAAATGTTTAAGAACCCAGCTTCCAGCAGGCGCTATGCAGACAATCTCAGCAGCCGTGTGCATGCCATGGCATTTCATAGCCATCCTCCCACTGTCTGGCTCTTAATTATTTCCCTCCCTTCTTCTGTGATGTTGTGTGTCCCTGAGCCTCGCAGGGAATGGCATAGATGTCCCATTTAAGACTTGAGCACCCAAGAGCCACCGGTTCTCAGAACCTTGGCCAGCCCTGAGTCTGCATTGACCATTATTCACTGCAAATAAAGGCTTCTTTGATCAATGCTGAGGACAGAGCTAGTCTATGGTTATAAACAGGTATGCGGGAGGTAGCCTGACATGTCAACTTAGTAAAACAAAAGCGTTAAGTACATGCCTAGTGACCATGATTTCCCTGGTCATGAGCCTTTGATCAAATTCACAGTATCAGGCATAATCTTCTTTTGTGATTGGGCCTCTGAGTCAATCACAAATCATTTAGAAATCAGAAATCCGGTTGTGCCTCTATTACAGCAGTGGGAACATCTTGCCTGGCAAGTGGTAGTGTAGG
The DNA here is from genome assembly GCF_964271855.1 of Acomys minous. Classification (NCBI taxonomy): domain Eukaryota; kingdom Metazoa; phylum Chordata; class Mammalia; order Rodentia; family Muridae; genus Acomys; species Acomys minous. The sequence goes on along the minus strand of NC_140485.1, from coordinate 125,981,484 downwards.
ATGTAAAGTCCAAAGACTGGGAAAGAACACTGTTGACTTTTCTCTCCCAACTGCCTGCGTAGAACTTTGGTGTGGTGAAGCTAAACAGCAGAGTGGAAACTCAACTTCAATGTGGTTTCTTTGCATTCTGCAACCAAGTATATATAAAATATTCAGCGATAGTTTCTTACTGTGTGGTTCTGGTTGCCAACCTAAAACAATGGCCGTAGCCTATATTGTTTGGGGGCCTTTCGGGCCTTTCTAGACAACTCCTCAAGAGGTATCCCACATCGGACACTGAGATTAATGTTCCCTAATGTGTGACTTCTGAGACTGGCGCGTCATCCCCCCCTACACCTCCACTTTCTTTGCTCAGCCTTTTCAGATCGCATGCTTCCCAGGTCATTCATGCTACGATTTTAGTTTGCCGTATCTCACCAAAGTTCATCTTCAGCCTTGGTATCCATGAAGCAGTTGGTGTCAGGAGGCAGCCTAGCAGGGCTCTCCTCTCAGTCCCACTCTCCCTCCCTTCCCCGCCCCTATTTTTTCCTCAGGAAAGGGGAGGTCCCTATCCACCCACCTCAGCTCATCAAGTTGTATCAGGACTGAGTTCATCCTCTTCTCCTGTGGCCTGGTAAGGCAGTCCTATCAGGGGGGAGTGATTGAAAAGCAGGCAACAGCGCCCATGTCAGAGAGAGCCCCTGTTCCACTTACGAGTGGACCCAGTTGAAACCTGAGCTGCCCGTCGGCTACATCTAAGTAGAGGACCCAGGTTCAGTCCACATATGGTCCTTGGTTCATGCTTCAGACGCTACAGGACCCTCTGGGCCCTGATTGGTTGGCTCTGTCCTTCTTCTTGTGGAGCTCCTGTCACCTCTAGGTCCTTTTATCCTTCCTCCCACTTTTCCACTGGCCTCCCTATGCTTCGCCCTATAAAACGAGAAAATAATATTTGCCAACTGTACATCAGACAGGGAGTTAGCAGAGATGCAGAAATTAAATCTCAGAATACCAAATTATACAGTAAAGAAACAGACGAGTAAATTGAAAAGGCAGTTCTCAAAGATTAAATACAAATAGCCTGTAAATATTTGGAGAAATATCCAACATTCTTAGTCATCAGGGAAATGCAAAACAAAACTACTTTGATAGTCTATCTCACCGCTGTCAGAATGGCTATCATTAAGAAAAGAAAAATCAGCAGATGCTGAAGGCCTGCAAGATTCCTGGAGAGCCACTGGTCCTCAGTCCACATAGGAAGCCCGAAGGAGCCGGCTTATGATATAGCAAATGACTATAGCAGCAGCTACGATGGAGTAGATAGGCTTGCAAGCAAGAGTGAAGGCAAGCAGGCAAAAGTTTAAGTCTTATTTTGTCGGTGCCTTACCAGAAGGTACTGCCCACATTCACAATCGTCTTTCCACTGCAGCTAACCTGATGAAGAAAACACCTCACAGCCGCATGTCTTTTCAGTGATTCTGGATCCAGTGAAGTTGACAACAAGATAAACTGTCAGCCCCCACCTAAGCCACTGTGGAGGCCATACTTGAAGGCCTCTATGTAAACATGCAGCAGAGATACTTGAATGTCTGTGTTTGTTGCTGCACTGTTCATAATAGCCAGAAAATGGAGCCAAGATGTCCACCAATAGATAAATAGATGAAGAAAATGTGACACTACACACAATGGGATTTTACTCAGTCATGAAGAAAAATGGGTGAGAATAGAGATCAATAAATTAAGTAAGCCAGACTCCGGCCAGGCACGATGATGTACATCGTGTGTGTGTGTGTGTGTGTGTGTGTGTGTGTGTGTGTGTGTGTGTGTGTGTTTTGAGACAGAGTTTCTCTGTTACACAGAGCCCCTGGCTGTCCTGGACTCTCATTGTAGACCACACTGGCCTTGAACTCACAGAGACCTGCCTACCTCTGCCTCTGGAGCCCTGGGATTAAAGACGCACACCACTGCACCTGGCCTGGTTGATGCACATCTTTAATCCTAGAATTTAGAAAGCAGAGGCAATCAAATCTTTGTGAATTTAAGGTCAGCCTGGTGGACACAGGAAGTTTAAGTTTAAGGATATGCAGAGCTACATAGAGAGACCCTGTCTCAAAACCAAACACCCCCCCAAACCAGACTCAGAAAGATAAATATCACATGCTTTCTCACATATTCAGAGTCTAGATTTAAATTTCCCCTGTGTGTGTGTGTGTGTGTGTGTGTGTGTGTGTGTCATAAATAAATAAAATAGGAGCAAGAGATCTTAATGGAGAGAAAACAAAGAAAGCAAAACAGATTAACAAAATGCATGCAACCAGAAGAAAAAGTAAGTGTAGGGGGCTGTTATTATTTGAGGGGAGAGAAGAGATCAGTGAGAGGTGGAAAGCATGGGTAGAGGTGGAAAGAGAGTGATGTGAAAGGGATGAATAAGAACATAATAAGGGCTGGAGAGACGGCTCAGTGGTTAAGAGCACTGACTGTTCTTCTGGAAGTTCACAGCTGATCAACATCCTGTGCCCTCTCAGGAGGCATCTATCAGTTGTAGACAAACTGGAGCAGCCACCATATCCCACACCTGGGATTAGAACAAAAACATGTTTACATATAGCCCAAAACTTCTACTACAGAGATGTCTTTCTTTGCACACCTACAAACAAATGTATACTTAAAATATTATTACAAATTTAAAAACATACACTCTCAAAGCAGAAGTTTCCTCCTCCTCCTCCTCTTCTTCTTCTAGATTTTGTCTATTTATTATGTATATAGTATTCTGCCCACATATGAGCCAGCAGGCCAGAAGAAGGCACAAGATCTCATTAAAGATGGTTATGAGCCATCATGTGGTTGCTGGGAACTGAACTCAGGACCTTTGGAAGACCAGCCAGTGCTTTTAATCCCTGAGCCATTTCTTCAGCCTCCAGAAGTTTCTTCTATATAAAGACAATTGTCCATTCTATAACATGTGTTGGGAATAAAGACAATATGGTGTGGGGATGGCTTCCTCCTGGCTTCTTCGTATTCTGTTTCTAGGAGCCAAGCTGCATTAATTGCAGTGACTTTTCAATGCTGCTATCAAGAAAAAGGGAGCATATTATTCTGATTACAACTGTTTCAAACTCTCATGGTAACTACACATTTTTATGTTTGTTTATTTATTTTTGTTTTGTTTTTTCAAGACAGAGTTTCTCTGTGTAGCATTGGCAGTCCTGGACTTGCTTTGTTGACCAGACTGGCCTTGAACTCACAGCAACCCATTATTTATTCATTTATTTATACCTATTTATTTCCTTTTGTTTGTAGACAACTTGTGCTAGTTAGTTCTCTCTTTTTACCAGGTAAATGCTTTTACCTGCTGGGCCCATCTTCTTTTTTATGTGACCATTTTCTTCATGCCACACACAAAATGGCATTAGTGTTTAAAAGTTTGTAGCATCACCATAAAGCCCTATCCAGTGTCACCTTTCAGAGTCTGTCAAATGAATATCAAGGGGGGAGGAACAAACTCTGTCTTATCTCCCAGGGCCTCCGAACAAAAGCCAAGGCTGGCATTTCACTATTACTTCCTGGAAGGGCTTTGGGGTACTGTGGTGGGATACGGGAGGGGCAGCCCCCCCCCCCAGGTCTGTGCTCCAGCTGTGAAGACTTTCCAGAGCTCCTCACAGAGCTTTTGATCCATGCCCTGGGAAGCATCAGGAGCAAACCCTTGCCAAACTGTGCTTAACTGATGTTTTTGTGGATACGATAGAATAGAACAGGAGTGGAGCAGAATAGAATGGAAACAGAACTCATCAGAATAAAACGGGGCAGAATAGAAGAAAGGAGAACAGAATGGAACAGGACAGAACAGCAGAGTCGAATAGGATAGAATACAGTTACCGCTATGAAGACAGCGTCATCATTAGAATTACTTAGGAAAAAAGTGTTCTACCCTGGTGTGGTGGCACATGACTTTAATCTCAGCCCTCAGGAGGTGAAGGCAGGGGGATATGTCTGTGAGTTTAAAACCAGCCTGGCCCAGTATCTAGAAAGAAACTGAGCAGTGCAGTGGAGGTAGTGCACGCCACCTGTTGGGAGGCAGAGGCAGGGGGATCTCTGTTAGTTCAAGGCCAGCCTGGTCTACAGAGTGAGTTCCAGGACAGCCAGGGCTACACAGAGAAACCCTGTATTGAAAAACCAAACCAGAAAAGAAAAAAGAAAAAAAAAAGCTGGGTGTGGTGGCGCACACCTTTAATCCCAGCACTCGGGAGGCAGAGGCAGGTGGACTGCTGTGAGTTCAAGGCCAGCCTGGTCTACAAAGCAAGTCCAGGACAGCCAAGGCTACACAGAGAGAACTTGTCTCAAAAAACCAACCCCCCCCCAAAAAAAAAGAAAAGAAAAAAAGAAAACAAAAAGAAGAAAAAACAAACTGGGCAGAGTTTGAGGGGAGTCCGGCCGGGCTCAGTTTGTACAGTTTTTCCTATAGACCTATGAAAAGCAAAACTATGCACAGGGCTAGCTTTTTTTTTTTTTTTAAAGATTTATTTATTTTATGTATATGAGTAGACTGTCTTCATGCACACCAGAAGAGGGCATCAGATCCTATTACAGATGGTTGCGAGCCACCATGTGGTTGCTGGGAATTGAACTCAGGACCTCTGGAAGAACAGCCAGTGCTCTTAACTGCTGAGCCATCTCTCCAGGCCCCAGGGCTGGCTTTTGTCTCTCATAAGCAGATCAATGAGCCCCAAGGACTTTCTCTTCCTCTTTCTTCTCCTTTAAAACCCTACCTTCTTAAGAACTCAGGATGGAGGACTCTTGACTGAATCCACTCATGTAGTAAAGTGTGGGCAGGGGCTGAGTGCTGAGTCTTCTTTACAGTCCTATTGTAACTCCGGGAAAGTTTAACAGTAACGAAAAAGGCAACTTAGCTTCAAGTCAGAAAAAGATAGTTATAACATCATGTTTATTAAACTTATTTGAGAGACATGATTGTTTCACTTTAAATCTCTCTGCTTTAATGCAAGAATGGAGTAGTTCACAGTGAGATAAATTACTATTATTTCATGTGTCTTCAACCATCTTCACTTATCTCCACCAAGGACAGCACACAGTTGTTCAATATAAAGTTTGACCCAAACTGGGCTATGTAGCCAGGAATGAAATACACTCAGGCCAGGCGGTGGAGGCACACACCTTTAATCCCATGAACTTGTGAGGAAGAGGCAGGCAGATCTCTATGAGTTCCAGGACAGCCTGGTCTACAAAGCAAGCCCAGGACAGCCAGGGCTGCTACACAGAGAAACCCTCCCTCAAAAAACCAAAAAAGAAAAGGAAAGGAAAAAAAAACACTCATAACAAAAAAACTCGCAGAAAACAGTCTTTTTATTTATAGACAGAATTTACAAAAGCAAAGCTAACCCAAGTGACCATTATGTACACATGTGAGTGAATATTAGTTTACATTTACACAACATATTCATATGAAATGAAGTACAAAGATACATTTTAAATAACTGTTACCTGTGAAAAATATATAAAGTGTGACTGATACAAGGTTCAACTTGAGTGCTTATTCAAAACTTGGTGCTTAAAAATGTTTGGAAAAATTATCCATATATATATATATGTTATAAAAGGTGAGAGATAAGGAAACCGTGCTCAGTGCAGTTTAATAAGTGAGCCAAGGAAGGTTTTCACATAGGACTCACACAACATAAATAGGTAATCAGAAGTCAATGAAATCGTTTACCCAAGGTCAGTGTTACTCAAATTGAACAGAACTAAGGAATATCCAAGTGAATGTCACTTAGACTCGAGTAGCACCAAGGAACTTTCCAGAGAGGATAAGCGAAGGGAAGTTTTGATCATGTGCTCATAGTAAATATTAGCATAAGTTCACGTTAGTCTTCAAGACACTGATCTTAGCAAGATTAGTTCCTCCCCGTGATGCTGAGTGCTATGTATCTTATAGTGACGTCACACAACTCAGTGGTAATCTGCCTAGATTAACGGACCATCGGACGCTAACAACTATCCTTGTAGGCCAGTACCGGGTTCAAAATCTTGCATCCCAACCCTAGCTTCCTTTCACTATGCTCTGAACTCTGCAAGGCGTTGGGACCCTCTCCCTTGGCCCAGTGCAGGATGCCTTTGGCTGGCATCCTGGACATGTTTACCCACATGGCACAGGCAGTGCCGGCCAAAGCCAGCTGCTAGTTGATGCAGGGGCAGCAGAAGCAGCAGATGGTCCTGCAGGGGTTCTTTTTCTTGTACTGCACCGCCTTGCGCACCTGCGCCTTGGCCTCGCCTGTGTAGTCGAGGGTTTTCTGCACATTGAGCTCGATGACGTTCAGCGTGTCCTCCTGCTTTTCCACCAGCACAGCCATCTGCAGGAAGAGCTCATGCACGTCGCGGATGCGACCCTCCAGGCGCAGCAGCTCGCGGTGGCGACTCTCGATCTCGTTGAGTGCCGCCCGCGCGCCCTTCACGTCAGCTAGCAGGTTCTCAGAGAAAACGTCCCACTTGCCCTGCTCGAACATGTCCTCGATCTGCTCGCCCGACATGTCCTTGCCCATGATCTCCAGCTGCCGCTGGATGCGGATCTTGCAGTTGTCGCGCTGTTTCATCTCGGCCTGGTTGTACTCGTACATGGCTTGCTGGAAGGCGCGGGCCAGCGCGCTGTACTGCGCTTGTGAGATACGAGCTACCGCCGAGTGCGCTCCATGCCGGGCCTCAGCCTGCTCGCTCAGCTCCTTCATGGAGCGCAGCTTCTGATGGATGCCCTCACCCCGGGTCTTGATGGCCTTGGCGATGGAGTTGGTGTCGCGCTTGATGCTGCTGAGTCGCCGCATGGACGTGAGGAAGCGGACGTTCTGCCTCCCTAGGCGCCTCACGTCGACCATCAGCAGCTGGTTTTCCTCCTGGATGTCCTGGATGACCCGGTACAAGGACTCCAGGATGTGGTCGGTCTCGAACACGATGTCCTCGTGGGGAGCGTCAAAGTCATCATCCTCGTCTGGGAACTGCTGGTCATAGCTCCTCGACAGCTCCAGAAGCTCTGCAAGCCGGTCCTTCATTTTGCCTACAAGTAGAGAGACAACGGTTAGGATCCTTTAGCGACAGTGGGATCTGCATTCAGAGGAGCCGAAGCTCAAAGAAACTGCTCTGCTCTGTGCTCCTAAGTCTTTTTCCATGGGTACATTAAACGGGCTGAATGCTCCATAATATTTCATTTACGAGTAAAGAAATACTATGATTCAGACACGCGATTGGGTTTTGCAGCTCACTATTACAGCCACCCTCAACTCAATCAGTGACTTAAATTTTTAGATTGCTTTGGTAAAAAAATTTATTTATTTATTTATTGTTTTTTTTTTTTTCTTCGATTCAGGGTTTCTCTGTGTTAGCCTTGGCTGTCCTGGACTTGCTTTGTAGACCAGGCTGGCTTTGAACTCACAGCAATCTGCCTGCCTCTGCCTCCCGAGTGCTGGGATTAAAGGCGTGAGCCACCTTCTTGTTTCGCCATCATGAATTAGGCAGACAGACACACGGGTGTGTGTGGGGGGGGGGGGACCCAGAAAGTTTTGCAAACTTCTGAATAAAGACAACGTACAAGGCTTTGAGAAAGACACTACGTGTTTTCTATTCTGTGGCTATTTGTCATTGGTAAACATGCCCTGTTGTACTTAGAACAACCAGTAAAAGTCAACTTGGTTTATGCAGCCTGGGTGATGGTCATTCCTTTAATCCCAGCCGGCAGGAGGCAGAGGCAGGTGGATCTCAGCAAGTCTGAGGCCACTTTGTCAAGCTGGTACAGATAATGACTAAGACAAAATAATGTTGCCTACATGTGCCCGTTTTTAGTGAAGTGAGAAGGTGGAGGTGGAACTACACTGCCCTCATACGTGGCACTTATACATGGCGCTTTCTGGCTAGAAACAGCCTGTTCCTACTACATAGTCTGGCAAAGCATAACTCCCAAGGGTTCCACCGTCACCCAGGCAACTTGATCTCAAAAGTTTCTTATGGACTCAGATACCTAATGGCATTCAGCAGTGCCAGGGGAGGGCGGAAGTGTGGACTGGTGATAACGGAGGATGGTGGGCACTGACCATGGCCTCTAGCAGCCAAGATCATTTGCGTAATCTAAGGAGAAATTTTATTATTCTGTTATGATCATTTTTAATATAACGAAATTTCCTGCTTAAAATGCCATTTCCGCTCTTTGACGAACAAAATCAATACCAGACTTTCTCAGTGACAGTAAATGTCATTCTCTTAGCAGAGTAATTGAGTAGGCAGTAAGGAGACCCAGCCTGGGGACAGGCCAGAGGAGATGATGTGCACAACAGGTTAAGGTGCTCATAGTTTTGGTTATTTTTAATTAACTGACATGCAAACATAAATTTGTTTATATTAATGTGGTGCTATGTAATGTTTCAATACATGTATATACTGCATTAAGTTTAAATCAAGTTATATACATCTAAATATATATATATATATATATATATATATATATATATATATGGAGATAGCTCCTTAAATAGTAATCATTTCTGAATCATGTGGAACAGTGCTACTCAAGCATTATATACAAAACTATTTCTACTAAGCATATTATAATAAAAAAATTCACCATTAAAGAAAAGAATACAAAATATATTATGAGTATTTTCCTCCTCTTCCTCCTCCTCCTCCTTCTATTTCTTCTTTTAGCCTTTTCAGGATGGGGTTTCTCTGTGTATCCTTGGCTGTCCTAGACTTACTTTGTAGACCAGGCTGGCCTTGAACTGACAGAGATCCATCTGCCTCTGCTTCCCGACTGCTGGGATTAAAGGTGTGTACTATCAAGCCTGGCTCCTTTTTCTTCTTAAATTCTTTATTATTTTTAATTCTGTGTATTTATGTGTATCTGAGGAATCCAGAGGTGTGAAATCTCCTGGAGCGAGAGTTACAGGCTGTCATGAGCCATGCAGTGTGGATGCCGGGCACTGAAAGCCAGTCCTCTGCAAGAGCTTTACGTAGTCTTAACCACTGAGCCATCTCTCCAACCTCTTTTCCTTTTTCTTCCCCACCAAGTTAGCAGGAAATACTTAAAGGTAATACTTTTTTCAAGTGGGCAGGATTCTGAGACTTCTAAAGAGAATCCTGGGAAGGGGAAACACCGATGGAAGCTTCCGGGAGGACAGCCCAGCAATGCATTGAAAGCTTTTCAAGGCGTATTATTCTAAGGATCCACGAGAAGGTGTGTAGAGCTCGTGAGGCACGCACACTTTTCATCACTGTAGTATCTTTGCAGACATTTTTAAAAAATGACTTCAGTGCACAAGATGCTTGATAACTCAAAGCATATAGAAGGCCATCTAATGAGATGAAAGGCACAAGTGCTCGCTCGCTCGGGTGGGAAAGGCAGCTAGAGAGGAAAGAATTCCAGCAGCCACACACAATTGTCTCAATTAGACATGAGCAAGATGCATCAAAGTATCAATAGCGATTTTCCTTGAGTTGTGGGATACTGTCATCATTGCTACTACTTCCTTTTCGGTATTCTATATTTTTCCATGATTTTATGAGATCTATACAGGATTTATCATTAGTTTTATCATCTGTGCATGGCCATTAGGTTGGTATGCTGTGCTTCCCCCAAAAGTACACTAGCTAGCTAGCACAGAGTGGGAGCCACACCCAGCTGTTTAAGTTGGTGTCCAGTGCATTCCACTCTCCAAGAAGTGGGTAAGTGAAGTGGATACATTTGGATGAACACAGCAAGATCAGAGAATAGATGTTTTCCCTGCATCTTGGCCAAGCCTCACAAAACACTATGATGGAAGTAACTGTTGGCAAACGGAGAGAGTCACGCATACCAGGCTTCTAGTAGACGGGGTCTATGCTTTCTACTGCTGCCCCAAAGCTGTGAAAGAGCTGTGCACGGAGACCACCTCCTTCTCCAGCATGAAGAGCAAAGCATCTTGAAGACAGTATCAGAAAATGTTCAAGGAGTTATTTGTGACTAACAACCTGACCCCACAGGTCCCCAGTCAGTAAAGACCTAACACCGTTTGAAGGCACATGTCTCCAATCTGTCTGGGAACAAGAAGGGCATTGAGAGCGTTCCTTTGCTGAGTATTACATGGGAGCTTTCCCAGGACATTCCTGTCCACCCTTCCTGAACAGCACAGGCCTAGATGGCTAAGTGCTACCCACTCAGAAGTTCTCCAAGCTGCTGGTAAGCAAGCAACAGGAAAACTCTAGTGTGTGTGTGTGTGTGTGTGTGTGTGTGTGTGTGTGTGTGTGTGTGAACTAAGAGGTTTCCATTCTGAGATTCTCTTCCAAACTATTAGAAATATACAACTTTGCTGAAGGTATATCAAACATAGAGGAGGGCAGAGAAGAGCATCAAAATAAGCCTCATACTCAGCAGGTTGACATGTATGTTACCATGAACTCCTAAAAGCGAAAACTATAGTATCCGATAAAAGCAGATCAGACAGTTCAACAGACTGAGCCCGAGTTTCATGGTGGCAAACAGCAGCATAGTAAACATGTGGAAACTGTTCATAGAGTTGCTGAATTAGCTTCTATTTTAATTCACCACTCAGGTGGAAAATTCCAGAGATGGTTTATAACTATCAGAAATCTGCTTATGTCTTCTAACTGTCCTTTTATCCATGCATGTAGTGTGGCCTGTGAACTCTGTACAAGATGAAAGGAAGGGAAGGAGGGAGGGGAGGAGGGATGACTGCTTAACCCTTCTATTGTTGAGCAATCAAATTTCATGTGAGAGCACACAGAGAAGTAAAGGGATGATGATGCCTCAGTGGACTTCAGCCTTAGGGAGACAAGGCTGTCACCTGGAGGGTTTCCAGCGCTGCAGCTGCCTGCACAGGGGCTTCTAGAATGAGCTCCTTGTGATTCTAGCATTATCATCAAATTTGTAGTCCATTCCACAGATTCGTCTTGTGGAAGCTTTGTGATCATGAAAGTCAAGCAGTTCTGGAGAACTGTAGTGGTCTCCAGGCTGAAGAGAGACTGAAAGCGCCAAGGACCAACGGTGAAGGAAAAGGTTAGCACTCTGCCTCTTCCCCTGCCAGAAAGATGGTGGCTTTTGCAATCACTAGGCACAGCGTCAATCTAGTAGGTCATGAAGACAATCCGGGAAGCCGTCAGGGTAGCTTAGGCAAGAATGATAGGCGTTTATTAGACTCCTTTTACTTTTGTACGAAAAGTTCAGGCAGACACTAAGAATGAAAGAGGCATTAAAAAATGGACATTGAGCTTCATTCACTATTACGTGGCACCTTGAAGTACATTAATAAGTCATCTAAGCTGGGTGTGGTGGCTCACACCTGTGATCCCAGCACTCAGGGAGGCAGAGGCAGAGGCAGAGGGATCTCTGTAAGTTTGAGGTCAGCCTGGTTTACAAAGTGAGTCCAAGACAACCAAAGCTACACAGAGAAGCCCTGTGTTGAAAACATACACACACACACACACACACACACACACACACACACACACACACACACACAGAGTTATCTAACAGAAGTGTGGCGCAGCTTTATTAGCTTAATATACAGGCCACGAGGAACTGAGTCCTTCTATTAGATTTGGCCCATAAGGTCTTGCTATTTTCTTGCTACGACTCAGTTAGTAAAGGGTTTGCCATGCAAGCATGAGGACCTGAGTTGACACTTTGCAGCACCCATGTAAAAATCTGGGTGCAGTGATGCAAATCTACACCCACTGCCCTGGGGCAGCAGAGACAGGTGGGTCCCTGGAGCTGACCTCTGTAGAGAGAGTCCTTTATGTATTGTATGGGAACATCACCTGTCAATAAAAGACTGATGGCCTATTCACTGAGGCAGGAAATAGGAGGTGGGAGTTAGTTCCAGCAGAGAAAGAGAGATGAACTCTTGGCTAGGGTGAGAGGAAAGATTCGCCCTGGACTATGAGGAAGACAGACACATGAAACTGAGGGGAGGGAACAAGCCATGTAGGACACATAGAATAGAAAAATGGGTAAGGTAAGTTATGAGCTAGTCGGGGAGTGAGCCAAAGCTTATGTCCTAGGCATTTATTCACAAATAATAAAGTCTCGGAGTCGTTATTTTGGGAGCCGGGGCTTGGGTGCAACAGCATGAGGTTACAGACCTTCACTCAAAATATAAGGCAGAGAGAAAATTTGGAGGATACCTAATGTTCACTTCAGGCCTGCACATGCACACATATACATGTGTACCAACATCTGAACACACACACACACACACACACACACATGTGAGTACATGAGAACGAGCACACAAACCACTGCACACATGCTTGCACAGGCACATTTTCTGTCATATCAGGAAGGATGACTCATACCTAACACACTGGATGCTACAGAGAACAGCCACGAGAGGGCTGCTGCCTCTGCTTGTCCTAAGGAAACTTCACAAACACAATGTGTAGCAATAGCTGCTCATAAAGTAAACGCTGTATGCACATTTTCTCTGTAGCCATAAAAAAAGACGATTGTTGATTGTTATAGTCTAAATTATGTCCCTTTGAAAAGACGAAGATTAATGGCATCTTGTCCTGACTCCATTTTGTGTCTGCTTAGACCAGTTGTTCTCAACCTTTCCAGTGCTACAAACCCTTTAATATTGTTCCTCGTGTTGCGGTGACCAGACCATAAAATTATTTTTGTTGCTTGATAACTGTAATTTTTTACTGTTATGAATTGTAATGTAGATATCTGATAAGAGCATGGTCTTAGGTGGTCCCCGTGAAACGGTTACAACCCGCAGGCTGAGAACTGCTGGCTTAGACAGTTCTCAGCGCGCTCCCCTGTCCCTGTAACTGTCACGCCTGCCTTGGCAACACATTTGACATTTCCACGGTCTTGACTCGGGTCCACATGTTATTAACCAAAATAATTAAAGTAAACTAAAATAACAAAAAAAGATATAAATAAAAAATAATTGGCATGTTGGGTCTAAACTAATTACTATGCTCTGGCAAAAATGAATGTTTCAAGGCTACTTGGACCATCATCTGACTTTGATGTAAATTATTATGGTCTTTGTGGGTTTTGCCTCTAAAACCTCCGTGTGCCTGAGCTTGGGAACCAGGAGGCATTTCAGAGTCACAAGCCCACTCATGGTCTGGCCACCAATAAAAAAGACTTAAAACGTTTAATTGGCTTAATCCCCGTGGTTGCCAATAACTATCGCACACGGATCCTTTCACCTTTACGGTGCCACATTCCAGATTCATATGTGAAAGTCCTGACTCAGCATGTTAGAATGCATCTGTATCTGGAGCTGGCAATGGAGTAATTAAGTTAAAATGAAGTCTTCAGGGAGTGGATCCTAATTCAATACGGCTGATAAGGAATCCACTAGGAGACAATTTGTATACACAGAGGAGCGCTAAGAGGAGACTGAGTTAATCTGTAAGCCAAAGAAACAGAACTCAGAAAGAACAAATCTTGCTAAATCAGTCCTTCCTTCCTTCCTTCCTTCCTTCCTTCCTTCCTTCCTTTCTTTCTTTCTTTCTGTCTGTCTTTTTCTAGACAGAGTTTCTCTGTGTAGCCTTGGCTGTCCTGGACTCAATTTGAGGACCAGGCTGGCCTCGAACTCACAGAAATCTGCTTGCCTCTGTCTCCCCAAGTGCTGGGAGTCATTTTTCTATTGCCATGATAACACACCCCGATGAAGCCAACTTATAGAAGAATGAGTTTATATGGTTCCAGAGGGTTAAGAGTCTGTCACGGCAGGGAAGCAGCAGGCCTGGCGACAGGAGGAGACAGCAGGAGGCTCACATCTTCAAGTACAAAGCAGAGAAAGCAAACTCAAAATGGTGTGAGTCTTTAAACCCTCAAAGCCCATCTCTAATGACATACTTCCTCCAGAAAGCCCACACTTCCTAAACCTCCCAAATAGCATTATCAACTCGGAAACAAGTGCTCAAGTGCCTGAGACGTTGGGGGCCATTTCCTTCAAACCACCAAGACTGCCAAGACCCTGACATTATGTTCACAGCATCCTTGAGGTATAAGTTTCCGGTGCCAGCGGGTATCCAGGCTTTGGACACTGTGATATGATATTGCCAGAGAGCTGCATACAAGACTGAAAAAGCAACAACAACAAAAGCAACTCGCAATGTTCTAAGTGAGTTCACGGGTTTTTGTCTTGGGTTCCATTCATAGCTGCTCTTGGCCGAATGTGGTCAGCCAACTGGACAGACCTAGAAGCCACGCAGACTGTCACATGTCTCTATGACATCCCTAGCAAGCCAATTTATACATCAAGGAAATGTTGCCTAACACCAGTAAATGGAATCCTTCCTGCTTTCACAGCACGTTACAAGCCTTTTGACTTGTAGCGAGAGGAATCAGACACAGATGCGCAGAACGCAGCGCAGAGGGAGGTCCACGTCGCAGCATGGGGAGTTTGCTAAAGAGGTGAAACAGGTGCTAAAGCCTGTAAGGGTCTTCCTTAAACCTATGATAAGCAACTGTTTCGGACTTGACACTGCTTTCATGCACCTTCAGAAAGTTTAGCGTTTTTTTTTTTTTCAACGTGAACTTAAGTACACATTTAGATGCAGGAGCTTTGTATTATATGCAGTATCCAGATATTGAGGAAGCAAAAAGTATCTTGTCCCCCAGAGAAGATAAACGGTCACTTTTATATAGTAGCCAAGCTTTTATTTCAGATTTTCTAATATACAGCTGTTGGGGCCTGGGTTTTCTAGCAAATTTTAAGTAACAAAAGAAGATGATGGCTACAGATTGAAGGTCCTCTGCTGGTCCACATGAGATCCCCCCCTCCCCCCCCCCGGGAAAAGCTCCTATAGCATCCCCTCTCTCGTGGTTGCAGCCAGCATCAGGATACACTGCCTGGTAAGCTGAGCTCGCAGCCCTGCCCACGCGCGATGAGGTCACAGGCTGCTCAGCTGCCATCACCCTGTACAGACCTTGCTCAACCACTTGCTCCAGCCCCTCCTGTCCAGCCACCCCCACACCACAGTCATCTGGTTGGGAACAGGACATTCCACTATGCCACAGCAGCTCTGCAATTGGCTTCTAGCTCAGCCATAAGAACACACCCTTAAAAAACAACAAAGGCCCTTTCCCCAAAAGGTTGACTCAAACCCATGAATAATCGGTTCACTCAACTGAGTAATCCGAGGTGCTCTGCTCTGTGCACATCAAAAAAAGGAGAGAGTCTGTCCCCACCTGGCTCCAAGACAGGGCTTCTCTGTGTAGCCCTAGCTGCTCTGGAACTTGCTCTGTAGATCAGGCTGGCCTTGCACTCACAGGGATCCACCTACCTCTGTCTCTCTGTGCTGGGATTAAAGGCATGCACCACCATCTCCTGGCCTTGATTGACCTTTTTTTTTTTTAAACATGAGAAGAAGCAACATCTGAGTTATCCAATGATATCAATATGTGAAGTTTATAGTCAAGTGACTTTCATAATCTCTGGAGTCTCTACCTCCAACTGCCAAAGGTAGTCGTTCATTTTTGTTGGCGTTTCTCTTTGGAAATGCATTGCTACACTTCATGGATTCCTTGTGTGGGACACAGTTTGCTGGCCACTCTGCTGTCATTATCCACACCTTTGTACTGTGTGGTGATGCAGTGTTTGACCTGAGAAGTTTCTCCAATGCGTTTTACTCTTTCGTCAGTGAATGTGAAAGCTGGGCTCTCTCTTCAGTTCCATGGACCACACTGCAATATGAATAAGACATGGCTAGCTGGTGAACACACTTGTAACTGCAGTTCTAGGTGATCTAAGGCCCTTTCCTGGTTTCCACATGCATTGGACATGTGAGTGATGCACAGACATACATGCAGGCAAAGCACTTATACATATAAAATTAAAAAAGAAAAATAAATAAAATAGAAAACATAATGGTACAATAAAGGTTACTTAAAATGTGTGTGTGTGTGTGTGTGTGTGTGTGTGTGTGTGTGTGTGTGTTAAATTCCTGGAATATTCTACTTCATTTTTAGCAGCCACAGTTGACTACAAGCCACTAAAAGCACGGAAAGCATAACTGTGGCTAAGTGGCCTGGTTAGCACAGGTCACTGAGGTTTGCCCCCTCTTACTACTGGGGACATTGTGAGGAAGTTGGAGGTAGCCTTTTGGAGGCTGGAGACCACACAAAGAGAGGGGCTGAATGACTGAGCCTGGGCACGGCCAAGGGAGATCTACCAGAGCTTGCTTACTGTGGAAGACGTATATAGAGCAACTCATGTTACTTACTCTCAAACACAAGAAACGACTAAGACCTATCTGTGGGTGCTTTACTGTAATGACACTCACCGATACAAGTCTCTTTGGGTTGCTCTGTGCCCCCAATGTACTCTCCTTTAATCCCAGATTAGGAAGATGACAGGCAGCACAGAGAAATCATAATTCGTGGAAGGCAAATGGTCATGCATTTAAAATGGAAGTTTATTATGATTTGAAATGAAAATATAAGCAATATTCCAAATAGCTATCCTGATGATCATAGCCTGAGGTATATATTTTAATTATACATTACAATATGATATCCTATTCATATTTTATCTAAAATTTCATATGAAGAATACACATTTATTTTTCAGAAAGCACATTTATCTTAACAAGTCAGAGGTTAGTTCTGTCTTTCCTGTTGAAAGCCATAGTGAGTCACAGTGAGGAGCTAATATGGCTCTGAAGAGCTACTTCACAGTGCCCGTGCTGCACAGGAGCCGGGGAGCTGCTTCACGGTGCCCGTGCTGCACTGGAGCCGGGGAGCTGCCTCACAGTGACAGTGCTGCACAGGAACTGGGGAACTGTGAGGTCAGGACAGCACACAGATACCTGGCATCTTTAACTTTGGCCAGGGTTCAGTCTGATAAGAGGTCTAGAGAACGTGAAGAACCAGTTTTGGAATGGAAGTGGATAGTTTTGAATGTACCTCAAGTCTATTGTGTAGCTCCCCTGAACTAAGGAGCAGCCACCAGGCTTGGCTCTACTGTGTAGTATCAGTCAGCAAAGACAGCAGCAGGGGAGTTTCTTGTCACTGCACTAAATAAAAGCAAGTTTGGTGGAAGTTCAATGTAGTCTCTGAAAACTGTCAGGAGTTAATGGGCCGGGTACATCCTTTAGGATGTTAAGGCATCAGGATGGGAGTCTACTTAGAACCCCACATCTACATTTCCAAGTATGAGTGGCCAAGGGTTCAGCCCTGGCAGTTATGTGAAGTCATGTCCTGACTCCACCTCGGCCATTGTCGGCCCTCGCCTGAGATTCCTCAGATTCTCATGATCCCAGTAGGTAGACATGGTGATTCAAGAAAAGGGATGCTACTCCTAAGAGGCTGGCGCTTTCCAAGCCTGCTTATGTCACCTTTCTTTGCAAGCTACCCTCTCCCATGCATGAATGCCGACCTCAACAATTGAGAGAGGACTCGGTGGGGTGGTCCATGAAGTGCTTTTACACAACCAAGAGTGCACATCCTGTCATTGCCACCTGCTTTCATCAGTTCCTGAGATTCACCCAACCTTAATCCACCCAAATAACTAATGCAGAACCATAACCACAGGTGCCAACAGTGCATTTGCCAGCGTGCTGTTAACAGCTTACTTTCCATTTCATCTATGGCCATAAGGGACCTTAACACCTATGGGTTACTATATTATCCAAGTTTTAAACATTTTAATGGAGATAGAGATAATAGATAGATAGATAGATAGATAGATAGATAGACAGACAGATAGACAGGCAGATGGAAGGAGGGGGCAGGTGTGTTATGGCACCTATCTGGAGGTTAGAGGACAGTCTTGTGGCATCAATTTTTTTCTTCCATCTTTGAATGGGTTCCAAGATTTGAACTCAGGTCACCAGACTTTCACGGCAAATACTTTACTAACAACCCTTCTGCCAGCCCTATTTGAGGTCTTAAATCACTTCATTTCTTAATATTCTAAAATCTTTTTTCCTGTTTAACTCTATGTAAGAAAACAAAAACTCAGAATTATTTAACATTTAAAAAACATTTTCCACCATCTAAATAAATTCATCATCTATTAGATACGGGTCAGAACCATAAAATAACCCACAATAAAAAATCTATACCGTTTATCAAAAAATAAAAATAAATAATAAAACCAAAAAAAAAATCTATACCGTTCCTTTTGTCCCAGGAAGTAACTCATATTTAGCAAACACATCCAGAAGCCCTGACCCTGTGCTATAAAGGCGAGAACATTTCTCTGATGAGACAGAGGAGTCTATGAGGTCTCTTCTTAACAAGGACATCCCACAGGGTCACCGAGAAAGCCATGTGATACATTCCCCCCAAACAAAAAACTTTGCCTAGGTGAAACTCAGTAAAATGAAGAATGATGAGGGCAAGCTGGAAAGGGCAGGAACATTCTAGAAAGGGAGAAAATGTTCGCATGTGCTTTTATGCTCAAGAATCTCAAGGTGGTTGGTTACTCCAGCGCCATACATTTCAGAGACTATGAAAGATTTACGGGGTGCATAAACTAGTCTGAGGCCTGACAACCTCATGACGTAGTGCTTATAAAGTCCCTGTCTTAGCTTTCATATTTTTTTATAAAATGAAAATTAATGTATTTATAACTAATTAATAAATTAATTTCATTATTTATTGTGGGGGGAGGGGTGCACATCTGTGTGCAGGTTTGTATAAGAATGCGTGTGCCCACGTGTGCTCGTGTGGGAGCCAGTGGCTAACACTGGGCACCTTTGATCACTTTTCATCTTTCTTTTTTTTTTGAGACAGAGTTTCTCAGAGAACCTGGAGTGATTCAGCTGGACTGCCGGGCCAGCCCCTGGGGTTTTCCTGTCTTTGCCTGTCCAGTGTATGGATTACAGAACCATAGTGCCACACCTGGCTCTCCCTGTAGGTGCTAGGGATCTGAATCAGGTCCTTATGCTTGCTATGACAAATGGAAGGTCTAAAGTGGCAGCTGGGCCCTTGACTGAAAAAAAAAAATCTGTCTTCTAGGTGAGGAAGGAGGATGAGGGCTTGTTCAGGAAGATGAAGAAAACAGAATTTCGGTGGTTCATAATTTGAGAGTAGATTTAGACAATGTAGAGTTTTATAACTGGAAAGAAAGCCAAGCTAACAAGATAGAACAGAATAAAAAGTAACTGACAATCTGGAAAGCAGACCACACAGTGACTTCCAGAACACGCTCATGACACAGTGTGTGGTTCTGCCTCACTGGTTACTGTTTTCACAATATTGACCACTGCATATTGATCTGGCTTAAATTGATCTGGCATTGTCCTGAAGACGGGGGTGCATGTCTAAGTAGAAAGGGGTAGAAGTGAGCTAAAGCATCATCAATGCATAAAGCTGAGAATCAAAACAAACAAACAAAACCCAAAAACAAAACCAAAACAAACAAAAAACCAAACTGTGAGAGAAGCGTGCTATTTAGAGACCGAAGACACACATATCAAGAGCTTGGACCTGGCTGACTTTGTGGAAACAGGAAAGAAGACCAAGGTTCTTCATTTTTCATTATATATTGCATGGGCTTAATTGGCATTTCTAGAATATATGAGTTTGATAAAAAAAAATAAATAGCAAAAAAGAAAGAGGGAAAGAAAGGAAGAAAGAAGGAAGGAAAGGAAGGAAGAAAGAAAGAAAGAAAGAAAGAAAGAAAGAAAGAGGGAAGGAAGGAAGGAAGAGTGATCTAGCCCAAAGAGATATGCTTATAATCTCATCCATTGCTGGAAAGGATGTCTAAGGTGAGAGAATCACTAATTCAAGGGCAGCCCAAGCTAAAGACTGAGCTCAAGGCCAGACTGGCGAGTGAGAAGGACCCCATCTCAAAATAGAACAGAAAAAGGCTGCAGGGGTCTAGTTCAGTGGTAGAGTGCTTGTTTGGAGTGTGTGGGGTCCTGACATTCGTTCCAGTCCTAAATGAACAAACAAACAAACAAACAAACAAAACCCTTGGGGTTGTAGGTGGGATTCTAGCTATGACCAGCTCACTATCCCCTTACATTGCACTCAACTAACTTCCTTCCTGAAGGAAAGAACAGAAGGGAGAGTGAAGGAGAAGAAAGGGAAGAAGGGAGGGGAGGGAGGCAGAAAGACCCACCTCTGAGGTCCAAATGACCAACCAACCAATGCTGTGAATCTGGGCTAGTGTAGGGTGACTAAGAAAAGTTGGGCCTGGAGGCACAGGCCTTTAACCCCAGCACTCAGGAGGCTGAGGAAAGGGGATCTCTGAACTCAAGGCCAGCTTGGTCTGGTACACATAGAGAGGTCCAGGACAGCCAGAGCTGCAGAACAGAGACCCTGTCTCAAAAAGACCAAAAAGGAAAAAAAAAAAAAAAAGCACTCAGAAACTGTTTTGTGTGTCCTTGTTTCCAACATTAATGGCTTCATATAAATTCCACTTCAGAATAAACCTTTCAACACATTTACAGTGGAATCAGAAACTCTGCATGTATTAAGTTTTTGATTGAAATAACCCCAAACTTGTTTTGTTTTGTTTTTGTTTTTGGAGATACGGTTTTTCTGTGTAACCATGACTGTCCTGGAACTCGCTCTGTAGATTAGGCTGGCCTCGAACTTACAGAGATCCTCCTGCCTGTACCTCCCAAGTGCTGGGATTATAGGCATGCATCACCACCACCTGGCAAAACCCAAACTTCTTCCAAGGCTTTACATTGAAAATCTAAAAAGGAAAATTACCCTGAGCCAGCTGTGGTGTACACACATGTGATCTCTGCAGTGGGCAGGCTGAGCCTAGGATACACTAAATTTGAGTTCTTCCTACACAGTGAAACAGGAGAAATACTGATGTGGACAAAGGAGAAAGAAGAGAGAATGGTCCTAAAGTAACTCTCAAGGCACTGAGTTTTGGCTTGGTCAGCCAGGAAAGTGCCTCAGTGCACTGAGGACTTGAGTTGCATTCCCCAAACCCACATAAAGCAGGCCTGACGGCACAAGCTCTGCTGAGGCAGAGACAGTTAAACCAGAGGGCTGGCTGGCCACCCAAGCTAGCCTAATCAGTGACTTCCTGGAGACACACACACACACACACACACACACACCACCACCACCACCAACAACAACAACAATAATAACAACAACAACAAACCCAAAAATTATGTCTCCAAACAAACAAACAAACAATCCCAGCACTCAGGAGGCAGAGGCAGGCAGATCTCTGTGAGTTCAAGACCAGCCTGGTCTACAAAGTGATTTTAGGACAGCCAGGGTTCCACAGAGAAACCCTGTCTTTAAAAATTTAAACAAACAAACAAACAAACAAGTGGAGCGCACCTGAGGCGTGACACCTGAGTTTGTTCTCTGGCTTCCACATGCATGTGCATACACATGTGAAACACACACACACACACACACACACACACACACACACACACAATTCTCAACTAATGAACTCTTAGTTTTTGGTTTTTTTTTTATAAATTGAAAATACAGTAATAGAAAGTAGAGGAAGTCCTGGCCAACATAGCATCTATCATAAACTGATAATAAAGAGAATGACAGTTTGTAATATAAAAAATAGGCAAATGGATATGAGTAAAATACTGAGAATAATTACAATTACATACAGAACATTGGCAAGTGAACACATACCCACCTGAAAAATAATAATAATTTAAGCAAATCATAATTGGCTGGCATAAGTTGAAGTCTCTGTAATCTTTATAATAAACTCTTCAACATATCCCAGAGAAATTATATATTTAAGGATACAAAATTTAAATGGGAAACACTGATAAAAAATAATAAATCTTTGCTCTTTATAATAATGATAACAAATTGAAGAAATCCAAGAGGAAAAAGAAAACCAAGTATAACAACATAAACTTGAGCTCTCTGCACAACCAAAAACTAATAACAAGATGCTAGTTGGCAGCTTAGGCTAAGACGAGAGAAATAATAAGAATACAAGCTCTGTCTATGCTTTTAGTACTTAGACTAAATGGAAATAATAAAAATGGAAATAACCATTGTGTTTCTGCTAAGGATAACAGTAGTGGAACATAGACAGGTGTTCATCAGGGAGCCAGATACAAAAATGCCCAGAGCACTCAAAAGTCAGTCAAGAGTAATTACCAACTTGAGAAATTGTCCAACTCAATATCAAAAAAGACATGTTGACTAAATAGGACATTCCCAGTGACATCTGTTAACCTTTAAAGACAAACTGACATGCCTACAATCTGATTCCTTAAGGAGCACATTTTCTCACTTGCATCTTGTTTGGCAATGGTTAAGTTTATTATATTTATCTATGGAACCACCCAACAATAAAAAAATAAATTAAAAAATAAGGTAGAGAATAAATAGAAGACATATGATGTCTGTCTCTGGCCTCCACAATACTCATTTTTGTATGTGTGAATACACACTTGGGTGCACATACCACATGCAAATAAATGAATAAAGTAAATAAAAATGAAGGTATTAAATTTAAATTTATGTCTCAGACAGGCGTGGTGGCTCACTCCTTTAATCCCAGCACTCGGGAGGGAGAGGCAGGTAGATCGCTGTGAGTTTGAGTCTAGGGCAGCCAAGGCTAACACAGAGAGACCTTGCCTAGAAAAACAAAAAACCAAACAAAAACAAAAACAACAAATAAAAAAAAAACAAAACAAAATTTATGCCTCAACATAAAGGTAAGCAAGCAAAATGCTGAACACATTAGTTAGCTCAATTTAATTATGCACATTTTTCATATGTACATCAAATGTCACAGGGTGCCACACAAATACACAAATATTATTTATCAGCCAAATTAATACTAATAATGTGTGGTGGGTTGAATGAAATCTATCCCCCATAGTCTCGGGCATTTGAGCACTTGGTCCCCAACTTGTTGGGGAGGCTTAAGTGGTAAATCCTTGCTGGAGGAAGTGTGTAACTGAGGGTGAGCTTTTGAAAGTAAAAAGCCCTGCCTACTACTAATTTACTCTCTGTTGGGTGCTCAAGGTTTGCACATGTGAACGCTTAGCTAGCTTCCTGTTCCAGCCACCACACCTACAGCTCTTGCCAAGCCTCCTTACCATCATGGACGATAACCCTCGGGAACGCTAAGCCAAAATTTCTTCTCCCTTCCTTAAGTTGCCTTTGATCTTGTCGTTTTCTTACAGCCACAGAAAAAACTAATACATAATGGCTCACAACTTAAATATTAAATCATAAAAGCTAAGAAAAAAACATATCATGAACACATCATCCTGTCCTCGGATAGGAGGAAAAAAGTAAGCCAGTAGGACAATAATAAACGATGAAGAACTGGCCAGGAAACAAGAAAAAGGAAGACCTAGCATGAGCGGCTAAGCTGGGTGGAGGCTACCAGTTGCAACACAGCGATTGCAACCTCTCTGCGCTGCTTGGAAGCCAAGTTCACAGATGAGAACTCAGAACACACGCAGCTCTCAGTGCATATGTTTTGCCCTTGAGGCCACTTAGGATAAAAAACTCAAGGGTGACTTCGCCTAGGCCCTTAGCTGATAACAGTGACTCTAAAAAACTTATTTAAAAGCCGTTTCTATTACATTTATTTACTTAAAGATTTGTTTATTTGTGTATTTTATGTGCGCGAGTGCTTGCCTGCACGCGTGTGTGTATACCATGTGCATGCCTAGTGCCTGAGGAATACAGAAGAGGGTAATGGAACCGGAATTACAGATGGTTGTGCTGTGAGTGGCCATGTGGATGCTGGGAACCAACTCTGTGTCCTCAGTAGGAGCAGGAAGTGCTTTTAACTGTGGCACTGTTTCTCCAGGACCCACATTTATATATTCATTTTGTGTATATGTATGCATATTATGGATATCAGTTTTCATCACCATGTGGGTCCTGGGCTTCAAACTCAGGTCATTAGGCTTGGTGACAAATGCCCTTACTCACTGAGCCATCTTGCCATACAAATTCACACATTTCAGAGCTTTAAATGTTTGGGTTTTTTGTGTTTGTTTGTTTGTTTGTTTGTTTGTTTTGCCACTGTATATTACACATTCAGGATATTAAAACCAACTCCTAGCAACAGCAGTTTGCATGAAACACGCAGAAATGTCCTGCTTTGTTCCTTCCTATCAATTTCACACTTTAAATGAAGGAGTCACTTTCTTCTCTCTTGAGCAGCAGCATCTTCCCAACATGCTCTGTGTGCACACGTGTGTGTACACACACACACATACACACACACACACACACACACACACAGAGACGTATATGCATGCACACACACAGGTACAAATGTGTGTCCACGTGAAGGATCTCAGTTTTGATCTAGATACAGCCAAAGAGCTTCCTTTGTTGAAAAAGGGCCCCTTGTAATGAAAGCCACCTTCCCAGCTTTGATTTTGGTTTGAATCGGGTTCCTTGAGAAGGTGGCATTTTCCCTAACCCGGCTGGGTCTAGGAACTGGCACTCCCCTTTCTTCCTCTTGCCTAACACCAGTGTTGCCCTGCTGACCGGCTTACAACACAGTCTCTTGCTGTTTGGGTTCTGCCTGCCCGTAACCTCGACGGGGTCTGGGGCTGTGTCTAAGACTATGCCTGATGCGTTTGTAGTGCACTCTAAAATATCTAACCTGGAAACCTTGGTAAATATTTCCCAGATAAATACACTCATTAGAACGGTTCTCTTCTGTCACTTTTGTGAGTCATACATCCTGGACACAAATTAAAGAGGTGGTCCTTGCCCTCATAGGGATATAAACACGATAGAGGGGCGAGAAGCATGCTGTGCTCAGAGGAAGAGTGGGAGACTGAGAAAGGGAAGTCTTTGTAGAGAACACAGGGTCTGCGGGAACTCCAGGTGGCTTACTAGGAGGTATTTGGTTAGGGGAAAAGGAGAGGAAACTGAGGCAGAGAGGCCTGAAGCACAGCACGGAGGGCACAGGACTGATGACTGCCAGGCTCCTCAGGACCGAGCAGACAGCAAAGCTCCCTCTCTCCTTTACCAGGTCTCTCTGCATATGACTAACATTTCCTGCAAAGAGCTGATTCAAAATCAATATGCTCTCAAGTGCCTTTCCCTTCCAAGAAGTATTGCCCATCTCTGTGAGTCAAACGAGGCGCTTTTCCTGCATCTATGAATGTTTAATCTTCCTTCCCAGGCTAATAACATTCTCATGTTATTAGATGCTCATTAAGGATTAAAGGCAGCACCTCACATTTTCTCTGCATAAGACTTCCTGGAACTTCTTCCTATCCTGGAAGAGTTACTGATTCCTATATGTGCTGACCTTCCTTCAAGCACAGCTTTTCAAGGAATCTGACATCTCTCCATCTGAGATGGGAGAAAGCCGGGGCAGAACTTCCTTTCCTCTTTCTCCTTTCTAGCTTTCCTCTCTTCCTTCCTTCCTCCCTCCTTCCGTTCCCCATCCTCCTCGTAGAGGGATTCTCTTGTATCTTTATGGAAACATTACCTGTCAATAAAAGCTGATGGCCTATTAGCTGAGGCCAGAAACAGGTGGAACTTGCAGCAGGGAGAGAGAGAGAGGAAATCTGAGATATAGTCAGAGGCTGGAGATTCGCCCTGGACTCTGAGAAAGGTGGACGCATGAAACCAAAGGAGAGGTAACCAGCCACATGGCACATGTAAGATAGACAAATGGGTAATTAAGTTATGAGCTAGTTGGGGAACAAGCCAAGGCTTATGGCCTAGGCATTTATTCAAACATATGAGGACTCAGAATAGTTATTTTGGGAGCTGGATATAAAAGGAAACACCCTGAGTTACACCTTTTCTTTCTCCCTTTTCATGCCCACCCCTTTGGTTTTATTTTTGAAATTTTCCTAGGTAATTCTCACATTTAAAATCTATGGCCGGGCGGTGGTGGAAGACGCCTTTAATCCCAGCACTTGGGAGGCAGAGGTTGGTGGATCACTGTGAGTTCGAGGTCAGCCTGGTCTACAAAGCAACAGCCAAGGATAAACAGAGAAATCCTGTCTTAAAAAAACCAAATAAAATAAAATAAAATTTAAAAATCTATAGGCTATACATGGAGGTTCACTGTATTGTCTGAGGCTTTTCAACGTTTGCATAGGTATTGGAGAGAAAGAGGGAGTGAAAGCAGCAGCAATGCTGCTCTATTTCTCTTCTGCCAGGCTGTTCTGCCATAGGAAAGGGCTCTGAAGTAATAAAGAGCCATGAGTTACTGACACGAAGACATTGTTTCACATGGCTTATGGTATAGCAAATGAAGAGAGTACAAGGTAGACAGTGTAGTAGTGATATTATGGGATTCATCTCACGAACTCTTCTACTTTATCCAAAAATCAGATCGTGGACCACTAGGCCAGTGGGCGTGGGCAGGAAGTAAGGAGGAAAGCTAGGAGTAAAGAGGCAGGCTTGCTGCGATTCAGATGCTTAACTTGAAGCCAGAACATGTTCTCTTCCCCCCACTATTCCAAAAAACTGGAACTCACATTATTGAACGACTAAATTCTGCAAAGAATGTTGCTTTGCATCTTTGAATCAGCCTCTGCCTCTCAAGTGCTGGGATTAAAGGCATGTTCCACCACCGCCCGGCCATAGATTTTAAATATGAGAATTACCTAGGAAATTACAAAATAAAACCAAAGGGGTGGGCATGAAGGGGGAGGAAGAGAGGAGTAGAACGGTCCAGTAAAAAAAAAAAAAGAAAGAAAGAAAGAAAGAAAGAAAGAAAGAAAGACTATATTAGACTTGTGTCCAGACAATCTCAGAAGCCACTGAAAAGGAAAACACCCCCAGTTAAAGCTAAAGAATCACATGGTCTCAACCAGAGAGTTCCAGTCCCAAACCAACTCACACTAAAAGTTGCCAGTTAGTAGGCCTTACAGAGAACTTGGACAACCTATACCAGTGTCCGAGACCCATAGGCTCAGAGAGTGGACCACAACCGCCTACTTTGGCAGATGGCTTAGTTATTTGCAAAAGTCACAGAGTAGCTAGAATGGGGAGGAGGCTCGGAGAGAACCAGCGAAGCCAACCATAGGGGTTGCCCACTCTCATGGAGGTTCTAGAAGAATTGAGGAAGCAAAAGAAACTCGTGAAAAACAGTGACCTCAACCTTTCACTTTCTATTGACAGGAATCACAGACAGTTATAGGAATTCAAGCCAAGGGACAGTATGGGTTGTATTGCCCAAGAAGTTTCCATGTTTTCCTCATACAACAGGGAACTATCAATTTCCTGATGAATCTGAAAAAGCATCGAAACATTTAATTCATACAGAAAGAAAACATGGAAAGGCACCAAGCTTTATAGATCTAGACATTTCAGAGCTTTAAACTTAGTGAGTTTGGTTAAGTTTGAGAACAGTATTAATCCGATGCATCTACTTTTGAAGGATCCAAAGTCAAGATGGTCAACACTATGTTGAACAAAAAACCAGAATATTAGCTCAAGTCAGAGTAAGTCAAATCATCAAACAATTAGAATGGTATAGAGTTGGGGCTGGATTTGGGGTGGGGCACGGTTTGTGGGTTAGATTACTTTTGTTAGGACCAACGGAATCTACTCAAATGTGCTCAGCAGAAAATATCTAAACCATTTGCCAACCTACTGTCAAGAGGCTAAGGATACAGCAGAGTCTTGTTCACTGCCTAGGATTCTGGA
The DNA here is from genome assembly GCF_964271855.1 of Acomys minous. Taxonomy (NCBI): domain Eukaryota; kingdom Metazoa; phylum Chordata; class Mammalia; order Rodentia; family Muridae; genus Acomys; species Acomys minous. The sequence goes on along the minus strand of NC_140485.1, from coordinate 125,953,922 downwards.
AGTTAGAGGCAGGAGAGTAGCTCTTTATAGAGTCGAACCAAGATGAAATGGGCACCAGAAGGCAGATCAGAAGCCAGGACTGTAAGAATGGGAGTTTTAATGTCCCTGACTTCATTTGCTATTGATTCTTTCACCATTTACCCTCATAAACCTGTTGATTAGTACCTGGGTCCCTGGCCTTTCGACTGACAAAACACATCAAAGAAAGAGGGAAAGCTGAACATTTAGAACTTAGGGCATAGCTCTGTGGGTCAAAAGCTCTGAGAATCTTCAGATGCCCCAAATCTCCATGAGGATATTTAGTCCATTATCATCATGGTGAGGAACATGGATGCAGGCAGGCAACCACGGCGCTGGAACAGTGTCTGAGAGCTTACATTTGGTCCACAACCACGAGACAGACAGACAGACAGACAGACAGACAGACAAGACAGAGAGCACTAATTGGGAATGTCATGGCTTTTGAAACCTCAAAGCCAACCCCAGTGACACTCTTCTTCCAATAAAGCCACACCTTCTGATCCTTCCCAAACACTTCCACCAACTGGGGACCAAGTGTTCAAATACATGGACCTGTGGAAGCCACTCTCATTCAAACCAGTACGCTTCAATGATAACCCTAGCTGCAGTCCTGTATTTCTTGGAGGAAAATCGGGAGAAAGATGCTACACAGCAAAATAGGGGCCATGGAGGGTCCATATTATGCCTGGAGCTATTGCTGCTCGAGAAGGAATTGTGATTTTAAAAAAATGATCACAATTTTAGTTTAAGACAAAGTCTTAAATGTCACTCATCCGTTCATTTATTCATTTATTCCACTGTGTCAGTTCTATTAGCTCCGCCCTTCATTTCCATGTGTCCTCACCAGCACCTTCTTCATGCTCTCATCTCAGTATTATAGTAATCTTCCTAAGACCATGTAGCTCTCAGTTAATCTGTTCTAAGTGTGTGTGTGTGTGTGTGTGTGTGTGTGTGTGTATTCATGTGTATGTGTGTGTGTCTTCATGTGCATGCAGGTACTCATGTGTTGGCATGTCTGAGGTTGACATTGGTGCCTAAGCTCTCTCACTCACTCTGGAACTTATTGATGCAGCTAGACCAGAGGGCCTAGGATCCTTCTGTTTCCACCGACTCAGAGCTTACACTGCAAGTGAAAGCTTTTGGGTCTAGATGGATGTTGAGGATCAAACTCAAGTTTTTATGCTTGTGCGGCAAGCCCTTCATTGACTTGGCTCCTGCTCGGTTTTAAACATGTACCTGACGCTGCTTGTCTTCTCAGAGGCCTCCACAGAATGAGGTCCCAGAGCCCATGTGGCGCGCGGGCCTTTGTAATCCCATACTTCTATCTTTCCACCTTCATCTTTCTGCCTCTCCCCCCCCCCCCCCCCAGGAAACACGCTGGAGTTTCCTGACCTCAGAGTGCTGTTTCAGTCTTCCTTTCAGTACTGCTGTTCCTTCTGCTGGGTCGCCCACCCCTCCAGCTCCTGGACCACTGCCCTCTACAGTCGGGTTCATGATTTAAGAAATGCTCATCACAAGTCAAACCTGTGCTGAAGCCCAGGAGCGCAGTGCCGAACAACACACTTTCTCTCTTCCTTCTTATAGAAAGCACGACTCTGCGGCTGCAGAGGGAGAGGTGAAACGAAGAGATTAAAGTCGTTTTAGGTTGAGCAGTCACAGGACTGGGAAATTTGGTCTTCCTCAGTCCTGAGGGATCCTCCTCAGGAGACTCCAGGGAAGGCCTGGCCCCTAGTCATGCTGCTGGCTGTACACACGTGTTTAAGATAAAGTTTAAACTCATAAATTATTCACAGTAAGAGATTAACACGAATGAGTAGCTTTAACAATATGGTTATAATTATAACAATATGGTCTAACCAATTTGGTGTGGATGCATGCCTTCTCTCAAAGTCATACTGCTAGGGGTGGCGGCAGACACCTTAACTATGAGCAGGCAGGAGGTAGAAGCAGACAGACAGACATCTGTGAGTTCTAGGTCAGCCTAATCTACATAGTGAATTTCGGCGGGGGAGCCAAGGCTACGCAGTGAGACCATGTCTCAAATAAAATAAATCAAAGTATATTACTGGAACTTTCTACTTACTATTTGATAACTCAGCTAATGAAAGTCGTGGAAGCTAAGCCAGTCCTTAGACGAAAAGCAACTATCATATAAACTCATAAGCAGAAAGTCACTTGGATCTAGTGGTCTAAAGTTATGAACCACTCATTAGTCACTTTGTTTTTTGTTTTTGTTTTTTAAAGGTACATGACTAAGAGTGCCCACAACTGGCCATGGGTGGCAACAGCCTGGGTTTGGCCTTACATGACTACTAAGTAATTGGAAACGTGGCTTATTCAAACACTTTAAAAAGCCATACCTCACTGACAGACTTTTAAATCATGCATCGGATGAAAAATGGTCTGCCTACAAAGACAAACAGGGTACCGGAACTCAAACTTTCCCTTCCTGCCCCAGCAGAAACCTAGGACATTCTGGTATTCCACACTGGGGCACCTCCTCTGAGTGCAGATTGCTTATAGCACCCATCTCACAATGTTGGATATCCCGGAGAATCTGCTCAGCTGTGGCCCTGGCTGCCAGGACAGCACTGGGTCCATGGTTGTACACATGGAACGTGATGCAGAGGCGGAACCACAGCCTGGGACCATGTCTAGGGCTGACCTCAGCTCGGCCAGGGTCCACAGTTATGCCCGCCTCCGCTGGGCTTCTAGACAGGGAAGTTCATTCTAAGAAGAAGCACTATCCAGCCACAGAAAGATTTAATGTCTGCTCCCAGCAACCTTCTTCAGGAGTCTGTATCTTTTAAAGAATCAATTTGGCAAAATAAATAAATAAGCAAACTCTGAAATGTTTTTTAATTTAGATTAACAGTCACTCCACTAAATGCCCTACTTCTGCCAACCAGTGAAAAGTAACAGCAAAAATGGTTATTGAATGATGAAATTAATTTTCTCTTGAGCTTCTGTGGGAAAGCACATGATTTTAAGGGTTATCTCAGATCAGCCTAGTGACCCCAGCTGGCATGTTGTCCCATCAGGCGCTCTAGGAAACTGAAAACTTGAATAGTTGCTTCCTAGGCTGTCTGCCCTGGTTTGACAGCACCAGCCCCATCTCCGGCACAACCTCGCTTTTCAAAAGCTTATTAACAAAGTCTTGCAATTAGAGCCACCTTGTGACTCATTTTTGGATACCCGTGTAGAAACTACAGCTCCTCCCTCTACTGAGAAATGGCTCGAACAAGTGTGAGGGGGCCACAGGAAGTAAAACGCAGGGCTCAGCTGGTGTTCGTGGAGTCAAGAAGCCAACAGAATTGTGTGGTGTGGTTCTCCAAGTAAAGCCACCTGACAGCTCTCCTAAAACAAACTCCCCAAAAATCTTCTGTGAGAGCTGTTTCAAGGCGGTACCAGTGTTGCTGTATTTCCTGGCTCCTGAGTCATACTGTCAAGTTCGAGTGGAGAAGTGCCCATTCTAATGTGTTTGAAAAAGTGGAGGCCAAACTGGAAAAAAAAACCCGCCTCCATAAAATAAAATAAAACAAAACTCAACCTCTCGACTTAAACCGGAGTAGCCTCGGGTAGTTTTCTGAAGTCAGTCTACATTAGGCATCTTTGAAGCACTTTTGATGAAGCATTATATTCTCAAGCATTTAAAAAGCTTTCTGCGCTAGATGAGAGACCCCCGCGTCCTGACAGTCCCTAAAAGCGCAGAGAGAACCACACCCCAAACCCACCTGCTGCTGCACAGCATCTCAGCCCCGGGCCAGCCCGGTCCCCGACCCCAGCCAGCCCCGCGCCCGCGTCCCCGAGGCCGAAAAAGTTAAGAGAGCCAAGCGGACTCGCGGGACAAAACGAACCGTGATCCAGCGAGGCGCTGATCCGGGAAGTCCGGAGGTAAGTGGGTGCGCGTGACCCCTCCGCTCTGCTCCCCTCGCTTCTCGGAAGCCCAGGCTGCGCCTCTCAGCCGGGGTCCGAGCCCTGCGCCACCCGGGCCGCATCTGGGCACCGCCCCCCGCCGCTTTGAGGCAGCACAGCTGGGGACCAGGCCCCGCCCGGGGGGACGTCCTCCGCTGGGCGCTCAGCTTCCCGCCCGGACAGGAGTCACCACGCAGCAGGGTGCTGGAAATCTAGACACCAGCCTCCTTCCCCTCCCGTGCGCCCCCAGATGCTGCGAGCTACAGCGTGGATCACCCGGGAACTTCCTCCCTCTTCCTTCGTGCTCCGAGATGAGAGATGGGCGGGGCGGGATCCGCCGGACTTTCCGCGGGGAAACCCCTCCACGCGGGTGACTTATGCAGTCCAGAGCATTTCCGAGTCTAGGACTCTAGAAACCGTTTCTGAGCGTGGGTGTGGCTGCTCCAGGAGGGACCTGCGGGAGGGCTGAACCAGAGGCTGTTGATCAAGAAGATACTGAGAACCCACCTGCCACCAACCCCTTCTCACCTGCTGTCAGTGGGGCACCCATAGGAGTTTTGCCTGTGAGAAACAGTTAAAAGGGCTGGGAGATGGCCCAGCTCTTGATGCTCTCACAGAGGACCTGAGTTCGGTTCACAGCATCAAGCAGCATGAATCTGTCCAGTTAATGTAAGATCGTGACAGAAGGGCAAACTGCATCAGTTCTGCAATTTGTGTGTGTGTGAATCTAAAACTACCTTTTTTTTTTTTTTTTTTTTTTTTTTTTTTTGGTTTTTTCAGGACAGGGTTTCTCTGTGTAGCCTTGGCTAACCTGGAACGCACGCTGTAGACCAGGCTGGCCTTGAACTCAGAGATCTGCCTGCCTCTGCCTCCTGAGTGCTGGGATTAAAGGTGTTCGCCCACCCCTACCCCCCCACCCCCACCCCCCGCGGCTCCTAAAAATAGTGCTTGGCTTGTGCTGGCTTGTAAAAGCAGGACCCCGCCACCCGCACCCAGCCTCCAGCACTGATTAATAGAAAAAGAACTAAAACAAGACTAACGATTGCTGTATGTTCTGAGGGAGAAGGCAGTATCCGTGGTACTTCCCACGAGGGCACGTGGGACCTGGAGGGTACAGATGTAAAGACCCTGAAGCTTGCCTTCCTGGAGAACCATCAAGGCAGGTGGGATGCGAAGGGCAGATAAGAGGGAGTGGACTGAGGATGGAGAAGACGGCGTGTAGGCCCTTGTGGTCTCAGTTTGGCTGAGTTCCTAGCAGAGTTCCTAGCAGAAGGGGGACATGACGTGGCTTTTCCCACCCTCCAGGGTTCTGTTGTGGATAGATTAGAGACAAAGAGAAGCGGATGGATATGCCAGGGAATGCTATTCTAGGTGTGACCTTGAGGGCGATTTGCAGGTAGGATTCCATTTGAATGGGTAGCTTCAGTAAAGCAAATTGCCTTCCTTTGATGCAGCTGAACCTTATACCAACTCCTGAAGGCCCGAATCAAACAAGAAGGGTTAAGGGGCAATTCCTTTGTCTGCCTGTTCCCTGAAATGAGACTTTGGAATTCTCTTGTCTTTGGACTTAGGTGAAGACTGGAGCTTTCCCTACTGGCTCTTCTGTTCCTCCAGCTTTCAGAATCAGCGTGGATTCTGCATGATTCCATCTTCTGGGTCTCCAAGAGCTGGGAAGCTTTTGGGGCTTCTCAGCTTCCATAAATGCACGAGCCAATTCCTCACAAACCACAAGGCCTATGTATAGGGCAGCTCTCTGTATCTTATATTGGCTCTGCTTTTCTGGAAAATCCTGACTCATAGGAAACCAGGGTAGTGGAACAAGTGAGAAGCCATCAGGTGCTGGCCATGTTCATAAGATGAGGACTCACCCGTAAAAGGATGTAGGGCATGAGAAAGGGAAGTTTAAAAAAAATGAGTCAAAATTTTTGCTCAGAGCAACTGGTAGAAAAGGAGCCCCTATGCAGATTTGGGGAGAACATCTTAAAAGTTGTAAGAACGTGAGAATTCTAGGCGGATGCTGGAGTGAAAAAGTCCATTTCAGTGTGTTTGTGGCCGGGGCAGACTCTGGAGATGTCTTAGTCAACACAACGTCTGCCACAAAAGAACAAGGACCTGTGTTTGCATCCATAGCATAAGTATAAGAAGCTCAGCACCATAGCTTGCTTCTGTAAACCCAGCATAGGATGGAGGAGTCGGTGGCATGTGTGTGGGAGGGAGGTAGAGACAGATCGAACCCTGGAGTTCACCAGCCAGCCAGCTTAGCCAGTTGATGAGCTTTGTGTTCAGCAAGACACTAAAACAATAAGGTAAAAAGTAATGGAAGCAAACACCCATTGTGTGCATGCAGGTGCAGGTATGTGCACTTCCACTTTCACATACCCATACAAAGCCATTCAACATTCATCCCCAACAGACAGTCACCCATTTCCCCTTTCAGAGAAACAGCCTCACGCATCACAAGCTGGCCTTAAACTTACTGTGAAACACGAATGACCTTGAACTTCTCATCTTTCTGGAGCAACTTCCTGGAATGTTGGGATTACAGGCACATAGCATCATGCTTGGTCCTGTGTGGAGACTCAAACCCAGAGCTTCCTGCAGGTAACAGGTCCCCAGATCTTAGTACATCCCCTTTAAAGGAGACTTTAGCACAACTGACTCCAAGATGGAAATGGCGTTTAGGCTCTGAAACTCAGCATATAGACAGTACTAAATGGTCAAAACTAAAGTGAAAGTCTAATCCATCAAAGTCCCTGAATGTATGTATATACTTGCTTTTGGGCTTTTGTAGGTCTGCTTCTGGCTTCTTGTCAGCTTAAGTATGTCAACCCAGAACATGGTTTTTATGCTTAAAAGCACATCCTAAGAAAGACTCATTGCTGCACTAAGGATCCCAAACACCCACTGTGGTCCCCAGCTGGCTAACAAAAACTTTCTATTGGCTTACACCTATGTCTGAGCAGTCTTTGCTGGCAAAGACCCCATAACAACTCGTGCAATGAAAGCTTCATACCAGCTGGATTACACCCTCAGCCTAAGAATTTTAGTTTTGACACTTTCAGTTTGTCTAGTTGTCAAGATGGGTCTGAGGCACTGCTGGTGTGTCTAATGGGCTTGTAGACCATTTATGCTCTAGGATGGAAAGTCCAGGCACATAAACTGCACACAGCACCTCCACACCTTTTGGCTAAGAAGGAATTCTGTATCTCTGCACCATGTAGTCATTGTGAACTTCCATTTCTCCTCCCTGCTGGTTTTAGAACTCCTTGAAGATAATCTGTTAAAAAAAAAAAAAGCACCTGTGATTAAAATGTGTACAACATAAACTTTATACTGCAACCATTTTATGGTTATAACCATTTTATGATATCAGTTGGGTGGCATCAAGTACTTTCACACTGTTGTTTTTCATCTTCCAGACTGAAACTCTGTACTCATTAAACACTAGCACCCTACTGTTGTTTTTTAACAAAACCTCAAATGTTTGATTTTTACCAATAAAGACTCAAGAGCCAGATCCTGGGGTGAAAGCCTGCTAGCTCAGAAAGGCAGAGAAAGCACCCAGCTGGCCTTCATACTCAGTCAACGTCCCCAAGTGCCTCTCCATGCCGTTTCAAAAACCCTCAAACTGAATGTCCCTCCCTCTACTTCCTGTGTGTGTCTCTCTATTCATCTTCCTACTTCTTTTTACTCTCTTTGGTTGTTTCCTATGTTCACTCCCTGTCAACTGGTTGTTTGCTCCGCCTCTTGACCTATGGTTGACTTTATTTAATCCCGTCTTGGATTAAAGGTGTGTTGTAGGGCTGAGTGACACCACAGCTATAAACAGGTTTTTCCAGTAAACAACACAATCTGGGGGTGGTGGTGGTGGTGTTCACAGTGTGGCCAAATGTCCTGCAACACCCTATTCTTCTCTTCCCCAGCCTTCACAACCACTATTGTAGTTTATCATTATGCACGTGTCATTTTGTGGCTGGCTCACTTCACTTAGCATAATGCTTTTAGAGTTCATCTGTCTTATAGAATACACCCAAATCCCATTCCTTTTAAGTCTGAACAGCAGTCCATGTATACCTACACTTGATTTTCCTTATGGTTTCATACTTTGGGTTGCTTTTGGCCTTTTTCTGTTATGAATTACATTGCTAAGACCAGTGGAAGAGCACTTGCCTGGAGTTGGAGGCCCTGGATCTAAGCATTGGAAAGTGATGATGATGATGATGATGATGATGATGATGACGATGATGAAGTTAAGAATATAGATGAATAAATATGTCTTTCATTTCCTGATTTAATTTCTTCTTGAAACTACACTCAGAAGTAGAGTCAATGGGTCAAACAATAATTCTTTAAGTAGCCTATATTTGATTACTCCCTATTTGATTCACTGCAGGGTACATGATGCTATATGAAAAACAAAGACCTGAATAACTGTTGGAAAGAGAAATAAGGCTAATGGAAGCAGCCTGTATTCAGGGAATCCTCAATATATCTTTTTCAAAGTCTGTTGGTCTTACCGTAGCCATATGCAGCCACTGTAGTTAGCAGCATTCAAAAACTCAGCAGTCACCATCATGGGTGCCTACTGTGCTGCTTTCTTTTACTGCACAAAGTCTTCAGCTACAGATAGGATAGTTCATTAGATCCTAGTAGCTGCCTGTGTCCTTGTCTCCCGATAATATTTGGATACATTTTCTAGAATTAGGCACCTTAATTTTTACATGAAAGACTTCTTTGGCCAAAGGATATTATGGTGCCTAAGCAATGTGGTTCTTTGCACAGCTGCTCTGTGAATTGCTCATTTTCACATCTAAATGTTCTATTCGGACACTCAGCAGCCATGTGGTCCAGTGGCTCCTTCATGACTGCCTTCGCAAATGAAGACATGAGCAACTGTGGAACCATTTTTTTTCCAGCATCACTTGATTTGCTTACTTCCTAGGTAGTGAGTTTCAATGAAGTTTGTGTTTATCGTACATTCTGCCTTCACCCAAAGCACAGTGCTTTTGGTGCCCTGCACGTTGGAGACTCTGAAACTAATGTTGAAAGCTGGGTGAATGCTTGACTGCAGTGGAATGCCCTTGGGCTCTGACGTGGCCTTTTCGAGGGAGGGACTCAGAAGGTTTCTAAGGAACTTTCATATAGCTCTTCAAAGGAAAGATTTTTATTTTATTTTTGGTTTTTAGATCGTCTCACTGAGGCTGGCCTCAGACTTATGATGTTCCTACCTCAGCCACCCAATTGCATCACTATACTTGGTGTGATTTTTTTTTTTAATTTTCATTTACAGAGAACATAGATTTTTTTAAAAAAAAAAATCTCATATCTCCTGCAATTATTCTTTTCATTAAAGCTAAAAAAAAAAAACAGTGAAAAATTAGCTGGGCACGGTGGTGCACACCTGTAGTTTCAGCACTCGGGGAGGCAGAGGCAAGCAGATCTCTGTGAGTTCGAGGGCAGTCTCGGCTACAAAGGGAGAGCAGGATAGCTAAAGCTACACAGAGAAACCCTGTCTCAAAAAACAAACAAATACTGAGAAATTAGTTCCTATCAGGATCTAAGCCACATCTCTCATATAAACACTTGCCAACAGAGCATATGAGGAGGAAAACAACCCTAGATTTTTACAGTCAGCATAGGTGTCACATCTTCTGCTGACCCTGGCTCTCCATGTGCACTGCCCCTCCCCAACACTCTGCAGTTGGGGGCTGGTCCAAAGATTTGCTCTACCAGGCTCCCTAACAGCTTAGTCCTCTGGGACTTGGTGAGAGGAAGGCTAGCAGGACAGTGAAGACTGAGCATGAGGCCAGAGGATTTATTCAAACCAAATAAACAACTAAACTAAACTAAACTAAATCTGTCTGTACCCTCAAGAGAAGGTCACTATTTTAGTCCACAGTTCCATCGAGATTTTCTTTATCCTGCCCACACTTGAATAACAATTATTCATAGAGTGGACTTGGTCACGTTCCTTCCGGTTCTAGTTTGTAGAACAGTCCTAAAAGGACAGGGGTTGCTCCCACTTAGACGTTTGATAGAATTAGAACAGGAATCTATCTGGTCCTAAGACTCATCTTTTCTTTCTTTCATTCTCTCCTTCCTTCCTTCCCTCTTTCCTTTCCTTCCTTATTTGTGGCTAGACCTTTTATCAAAGAACAGTTTTCATCTCACTATTTGTTATGGACCTGTTTAATTAGACCTCAGGGCCTGGTGTGGTGGCACATGCCTTTAATCACAGCATGCAGGGGCCAGAGGCAAGCAGGTTGATGTGAGTTCAAGACCATCCTGGTCTCCAAAGTGAGTCCAGGATAGCCAAAGCTACACACAGAAACCCTGTCTCAAACAAACAAACAAAATAACAATTAGACCTTGGTTTAATTTTGGTAGATTATGTGTTTAGGCATTTAATCATTTCTCTAGTAGGTTCTCCAGGTTTTGGGGGGTTATGTTTAAAGTCTATGGATTTCACTGGAGTCTGTTGTAATATCCGCTTTTCATCTCTAATTTTATTCATTCAAGTGCTCTCTCTCTCTCTCTTCCCCCCTCCCCCCCAGCTCAGTTAGTCTTGCAAGGGGTTTGTCATTCTCAGTTTCTTTTTCCAAACAATCAACTTTTTGCTTAAGCAATTCTATGCTCTGTTTACGTAGGCTCCATTTCATTAACTTTTACCCTGACATTTAAAAAATTCTATTTTATTTTATTTGGTTTTTCAAGACAGGGTTTTTCTGCGTAGTCTTGCTGTCCTAGACTTGATTTGTAGACCAGGCTGGCCTTGACCTCACAGAGAACTCACATGCTCAGCTTACCCTGACCTTTATTAATCTTTACATCTCATATTTATTTACTTTGTCTGTGTATACGTGTGTGTCCATGTGGCTAAGGCATGTGCATAGGTTTCAGGGATTTAAATCTAGAAGTCAGACTTGACAGCAAGCACATTTGCCATCTGAGACATTCACAGGCCCTGATCTTTATTAGTTATAGACACCCATTAGTTTGAGGTTTGGCTTGCTTTTGGTTTTCTAAGACATAATTTGTTATTTGTGCCCCCCCCCCTCTCTCTCACACACACACACACACACACACACACACATACACACACACACTGAACTTCTAATGTAGACCAGGCTGGCCTTGAATCCACAGGGATCTGCCTGCCTTTGCTTCTCAAGTGCTAAAATTAAAGCCACCACCATGGCTAGATCTCTATTTCTTTTAAGACTTATTTATTTTGTCGGGCGTGGTGGTGCACGCCTTTAATCCCAGCACTCGGGAGGCAGAGGCAGTTGGATCTCTGTGAGTTTGAAGCCAGCCTGATCTACAAAGTGAATCCAGGACAGCCAAGGATACACAGAGAAACCCTGTCCTTAAAAAAAAAAGTGCATCATGTGCACACAGGAAACCAGAAAAGACTGTTGGATCCCAGGAACTGTAGTTACAGATGGTTGTGAGCTACCATGTGGGTGCTGGAAACAGAACCCCAATCCTTTGTAAGAGCAGCAAATGTTTTTAACTGCTAAGCTACCTCTTCAGCCCATGATCTCTGATTTTTTAATATAAGCACTGACTATTAAAACATTCCTCTTAGAAATGCCTTAGCTTTATCTCAGAGCTCCTGATAGGCTCTATTATCACTTTTATTTGATTCCAGAAACCTTAAACATTTCTTTGCTGACATCATTGTTCACTCAAAAGGAGCTTGTTTAGACTCCGGCTTTTTGTGTGTGTTCTATGGTTTTTCTTTTGTGTAATCTCTAGTTTTACTTCAGTATAATCTTATAAGACTCAAGAAGTTCTCTCAACTTGTTTATATCTGTTAAGGCTTGCTTTGTGGACAATAAAGAGGTTAGTTTTAGAGAAGGTTCTATGTTATAACATTTAGAAGCTACTTGTTAAACCCAATTAACATTTAGAAGCTACTTGTTAAACCCAATTGGATGATGCTGTGCTTTAGCTCTGAAGTTTCCTTGTTGATTTTTAGTTTAGAACCACCTAGCGAAAGATGGGAATGAGGTATTGAATTCACTCTGTATCATTGTATCAGGACCAACCTGGCCTTTCTGCTTTAAAGTATTTTATGAAATGAAGAACTCAAGAATTTGATACATATACTTATGATTATCCTATTTTTTGGATGGATTTTTTTTCCCTTGACTAATATTTAGTGGCCTTTTAATACCTTCTGGTTAGTCTTGGTTTGAAGGTTACTCCATCAGATATCAAACCAGCTACAGCACCTTGGTTTGTTCTTTCATTGGCTTCATAAGTTGACTTTGATCCTTAGACTGTCAGTTCCCAGGAGCCTTTGCCAAGAGGGTATGCTTCCTGAAAAGAACAAATAACTTGATGTTTGTTTGTTTGTTTGTTTGTTTGTGTGACTAGCTGGGAGGTGGTGGGACAAGACTTTGATCCTAGCACTCAAGAAGCAGGTGGATCTCTGTGAGTTTGAGGCCAGTCTGGCTTACAGGAAGGGTTCCAGGACAGCCAGGACTGTACAAAGAAACCATTCCTCAGACAAACAAACAAACAAACAAACATCTCAATATAGAACTTGTAAACCGACTTTAATGACACAGTTAGTTGACAAGCAGAGACAGGCAGATCTCTCTAGCCAGCCAACCCAGACCAAATAGCAGGCTTTAGTTGCTGTGAAGGACTGTTTCAAGGGAAGGCAGAAAATGACAGTCAATATCATTCTCTGGCCTCTGCACATGCACCCATGGGCATGAGCACCAGTGCATGCATTCATATCACACACACACACACACACACACACACACACACACACACACACACACGGGCCTGGAGAAATGGCTCAGTGGTTAAGAGCACTATGTGCTCTTCCAAAGGACCTGGGTTCAATTCCTAGAACCCACATGGCATCGCATAACTGTCTAAATTCCAGTTCCAAGGGATCTAATGTCCTCAACCAGTGTACATAAAACAAAATTAAATTATTTTAAAAAAACACCAACCAACCAACCAAACAACCACACACACACAAAGAAAAACCTAACCAAAGCATAAAGGATTGATATAATGAAAACTTTGAGACACTTAGGAAAGAAATAGGAGACACTGAAAAGTGGAAGGATTTTCCAGGCTTCATACATCAGCAGAATTAACATTAATATCATGAAAATGGCTATATTATTTTTAAAATGGCTGTACTCATTCAGTGCAATTATCATCAAAATTATAATAATGTTCTTCACAGAACTAGAAAGGAACCAATGCTAAAATTCACATAAAAGCACAAATGACTCTAAATAGCCAAAAATGGCCCTTAACTGAAAGAGTGATGTTGGAAGTTGGCATTTCCTGATCCAAGTTATATTACATACAAGCCATAAAAAGAGCCTAGCATTGTCACAAAAGGAAACATGTATAGAAAAGGAAGAGAATAAGGGACCCAGATACACATACACAGCCACACATGCTTAATTTCTGACAAAAGGTATCAAAAACATTCATCAGAAAAAAAACATGCAGTGGATGCTCATTAATTTTCCCAAGCATGATTTACATAAAAGTTAGAAATTTAAAGGTGGATATTGTATTATTTTGTTGTTGGTTAAATTTTACTCTTGTTTACAGTTCTGCAAATTTTATTTTTCTGTTAACAGGAACTTCAATAAATGAAAACATCCTTTTAGTGTACTTGCATATTGTAAGATACCCGAAGTTGAATGTGTTCCAGTTGCTCCAGTAGACAAAGAGAGCAAACGTTCTCTATGGACCCACAGCCAAACATTAGGTGGAAAAAGAGCCCGGGTTGGAGGTTTCCATCATATCCCTTTAGAGCTCAGGAAACTTGGAGGAAGAGGAGGAGGAGGAGGGGGAGGAGGAGGAGAAGGAAGAGGAGGAGAAATTGTAGAAGCCAGAGAGGTCTGTCACACCAGGAGAGTAGAATTAACTAAGCAGGGCTTATAGGGGCTCTCAAAGACTGAAGTGACAAACGCAGAGCCTACATAGCTCTGTGCTAAGCCCTTTGCACATATGTTTGTTAACTTGGTATTTTGGGGGGACTCTTGGTGATGGGAATGAGGGGTATCTCTGACTATCTTGTCTGTTCTTGGGACCCTATTCCTTCTTACTGCTATTTTGTGGTGTTGAGTTCAGTTACTGTCCCAGGGAGACCTGCTCTTTTCTCAGGGGAGAGGGAAGGATTTAAAAAAAAAAGTTCTCTGTGAAATAAAATGTGGGTTTTTTGTTTGTTTGTTTTGTTTTTAAAGATTTATTTATTGTGTATACAATATTTTGCCTGCATGTGTGTCTGTACTCCAGAAGAAGGCACCAGATCTCATTATAGATGGTTGTGAGACACCATGTGGTTGCTGGGAATTGAACTCAGGACCTTTTCAAGAACAGCCAGTGCTCTTAACCTCTGAGCTAAGTCTCCAGTCTCCTTGTTTTTGTTTTAATTCTGACCTGGAGACATCATGGCTTACCTGCTCGGTGGCTCTTAGTAGAAATGGACTGTTCTGCAGATAGGACTTTGCCTAACCATATGCTGAAATGCTTGATGAGACAGGTGCTCAGTGCTCATTTCTGGAAACTTCTTTTTGCAACGCTGTCATCCTCTTGAAAACTGATCAAAGCAAAACAGGAGGGGCAGGGTTGTGAGGAAGGATATGGTCCAAGTATGTTTTACACATATATGGAAAGTCATAACGAAACCCATTGCTGTGCATAGTCAATATACACTTTAGAACTTGAACAGAAAAACATAGACGTACTGTAATGAATAAGCCAGGCCTTTTCTTTTACATAGGGCTCAGTCCTCAGGGTCAGCACAAAAGTCTGTTGTTATTGTTGTTGGGTTTTTTTGTTTGTTTGTTTTTGTTTTTATGACACAGGGTTTCTCTGCATAGCCTTGGCTGTCCTGAAACTCACTCTGTACACCAGGCTGGCCTCAGACTCACAAAGATCCATTTGCCTCTGTCTCCTGAGCGCTGGGATTGAAAGAGTGTGCCACCACCTCTGAGCAAAAGTAACAGCCTTCCTCATGCAGCATGGAGAGGGGCGTGGCCTAGGGCTAGGAGGATATAAACAGGAGCACAGAGAGAGCATGGCGTGGCGTGCTGTGTTGGCATGTGGCGTGTAGCAGTTTGAGGAGACCAGAGATGGACAGTGTCTCGGTTTGGAGCAGACAGACAGAGAGAAACACTCCGGGATTCAGTGGCTTGGAGGAGACTGCCGGCTTATGTCTGCTGTTGGTGCAGAGGGGTATAGCCCAAAAGAACCTAATTGACCCTCAACAGCCAGGAGAAGTAAAGGGGCCCCCTCACCCCACTAGCCTTCTGTCTCCTATGTACGGTTGGGAAGTTGGAAGGGATGTTGAGGCCTACACACCCCAAATAAAATAGAGTTTAAAAGAAAGAGTGTTACACTTGGGAGCTAGAGGCAGGAGGATCAGTAGTTTAAGGCCATCCTTAGGTCATCCTTATCTACAGGTCAGTTCAAGGCCAAACTAGGCTAGTGGCCTTGCACCACTAGCGTTGTGTGTTGAAAGCAGGCTACTGCAGGGAATTACCTCAAACCTTGTGTCCTACAAGTGGACGATGAACAAAGACGATTTAAGAAACAGGACGTTGCCCCACAGCTCTACATCTGAACTCACAAAGAAACATTTACAAAACAAATGCCCCTGTGCAAATCAGAGGGCACAACTGACAACACTGCAGGGGTGAGTGCTGGCCCTTATTTGAACATGTGTTATCACGTCCAGGGTCCTTGTATAAAATAGCTTGAACTTAGCAAATAAGTGGGGCCGTCTCAAAGGAAAGAAAACACACTGTTCCAAGTCTAGATAATTTGTATGTACTGTAAAAGTATTTAAAAATGAGTAAAGATGTCACTTCAACATGAACATGATATAAGTACCTTATGACTGCAGAGTGTTTAACAACTATCATATCCAAACCAATCCACACATTAAAACTATGAAGTGTATCATTAAAAAAAAAAAAAGCATTGGTTTAACGTCATTTTGATAAAAACAAAACTCCAAAGCTTTACTCTAAGGATAGCGATATGTGCTGGTGTTGGGGGTTGGGTTGGTGCTATGTGTTCAAATGCTAATAACTGGCTCCCAAGATCTACTTACAGCCCAGACAAGCACATTCTCAGGGACACCAAATGATGCTATACAAACTTCGCTCACCAATGTTCTCCAAGTGGTTAAATAAAGTTGAGAGAGTCTATAGCTGGGCAGAAGAGAAGTAGGCAGAGCTTTGGTTCCCAGGCTTGGGGATCTCACAGGGACCATGAGGCTGGGAGGAGAGAGAGTGAAAGCAGGAGATGTAGAGATGAAGGAAGTTGCCAAGGGTCAGGATGGACCGTGAACATGTAGCCATGAGGACTGGCCTGATGGAGCAGAAGCAGCCCAGGCAGGAACAATTATGGCAAGCAATGCGGGAATCCAAGGCCGGGAAACCGTAAAATAGCTTAGAGGGCTGATATCTGTCCAGCTCTAGTGCTTTAAGGCTTATTATAAATATAAAAGGGCTCCGTGTCTTTTATTTGGGAACTAAATGGCCTGAAGTAGGGTAGAAACCCAAATAGTTATTTACAAGCAAAGGGGGGGTATAGTGAACCCCCCTGAAAGTTAATTATTGCTATGCTGGGAGTCTGGTCTTTCATCTGTTGTCTTTGGGAGCCTCTTTACTCTGAACACAGCAGACACTCACATGAGTGGCATCTCCTCTAGAGACTGTCTTATCATTCTTATGACAAGCTCTTTTAAGCAATATTCATCTAGAATCACAAACCCACAATTTCCTGATGAGTCTATCTAAAATTGTCTCGAAAATGAAAATTTAAAAAGAGTTTAGTCTAATAAAATGATTTTACTGAGTGCCTAAGTGCCACTGACCCAGGATCCCGAGTACCGTACGTCTCAGAATAGAGGTGCAGGTTTTCTGCCTTGGACTTGCTTACGCTGTCATGGGCTGGGTGACAGCTCATCTCTCCTCCTGTGTCTTTTGTTTGTTTGCTTTGTTTCTGTTGTCTTAATGCTGCCATCACTCTGATATCATTAGGGCTTTGCTTAGAGTCAGGCTTTGGTTTGTTGTTACACACTTGTCGACCAGAGGGAAATGACGAGACTATGGACGTGAAAACCCGAGCATGCTGTCAAACCCTGGCCTATGAGCAAAGGGTCATATCAAAGTGAAAACTCAGTTCTGTAGGTCATTAAGACTCCTGCAAATATCAGCACTAATGAGAAACGCTGGCCTGTGCTACATGGAAAAGTGCGGCCAAGGGGAAGAGAGCTCGGTCCCCTGTCTAACTTCCGGCCTGGCATCGAAGGCTCACCGGAGTCGATCCTGATGCTTCTTTTGAGAAGAAAGGACATGTGTGAGTATGAGACTGGGCCTTGCACGGCTGGTGTCCACTTAAGCTCTCAGCAGCTGTGGTTACCAATATTGAGCCCATCGTGGGGGGGCGGGGTGCAGAGGTACTCAAAAGCCTGTACCCCAGCTGGAGGTTTAGAAACAGTTAGTGGCTACTGGTGAAGGGAGAGATGTTTTTCTCAAAGATATAGCTACTTTTTTTTTTTCAAGAAAGGATTTCTCTGTGTGTAGGCTTGGCTGTCCTGGACTCACTTTGCAGACAAGGCTGGCCTCGAACTCACAGAGATCTGCCTGCCTCTGCCTCCCTGAGTACTTGGATTAAAGGTGTGTGCTACCACACCCGTCGAGGTTGGGAAGATAGAGGGGATCAACAGGAGGGGAAGGGGGACAAGAGAGGGTGATGGGGTGAATGGAATCAAAATGCATTATATACATGTTCCACAGTGTCATAACGAAACCCGTTGTTTTGTATAATTAACATACACTTTTAAGTATGTTAAAAACCACATATACACAAAGTGTGAGCTCTGGAACCAGACTGCTTGCGTTGAATAATCTGTTCTACTTTATTCTTTTTTTTAAAAACAGGCATTGTATTACTCAGCCTGAGTCTCTTCCTCTAGGAGAGAAGGTGGTGTCTGCCCGCTAGAAACACAGGCAGCTGCCAGCTGTCCACCTACTCCAGGTGTGAGTCAGCCACAGAGAGCCATGTCACCTGCTGGGACAGCTTCCCCAGGCAGCCAGTGTTCTGTGCCACTCCAGCGTCTTTTAAGGGGGCTCTGGTGAGCACTGTTTGTCTCAGTCCTCTTTGCTGGGTTGATGGAGGTTCTATCAGGGCTGTGCTGCAGCTTGGCTTCTTCCTCTGACCAACCTCGCTTCTGACATTTCTAATCCTGGGTGATGATACCCAATGAGCAGCTGCTATTTCAGACTCTCTCAGCACACGCTTGTGGAGAACCCAGTCTTTAGTACCAACCATACGGCAACCTGTTGCTCTGGGGCACTTGGCTGAGTGCATGTGTCTCAAGTCTCTAATCTGTAAAATGGGAAGATTAATATATTTCATTTAACTATATGCATCTTTTATTATAAGATGTTCCTCTAAATCATATAATATTAAGAAATAAATCTACATGGAAGGGCGCTAACAGGATTTTTATACAAAGAGGACAGAAGGGTAGAGAAAAAAAATATATATATATATATAAACCCAGCATACAGAAAAGAATAAGGAACCTTGTCTGTCTCAGTCATTTTTTAAGTTTAAAAATACGGTGCATTATTATTATAATACTATAGAAAATACTAGTGAATATGCCACTTTTCATTTTTTAAATACTAGCAAGGCAAAAGATAATATTTCTCTTTGATTCCCAGGATCTCAGATTGTGTCTTTGGAGGGCTTTCTGAAGACGCTATGACACTGCAGTCCCTGGTGCTTGCTGATAGGTCCTGAGTTTGTACGTCATGACTGTCCCTTTAAAGGACCGCCTATGCTCCTTCTAGCCTGATTTTCAGTGTTCTGGCCGTGACTGCCCTCATAACTGTGCATAGGATCTGGCTGCAGGACAGGTTTTGTGCACATGTGGAGTGTCCGCAGGAGATGGTAGCTCGGTATCACGCTACCATGCGACAGGAGAGCGAATTTTACTTTGGGCTTGTAGTCATCAGAGAGAGAAGAACATATGTGCGTATGACAAGCAAACCTGCATTTTGGGTTGGAAAGAAGTGTTACAAGACATCTCTGTTTGCCGTCACACATTTGGCTGTTGCTACTGCTATAGTGGATCCAAATGCTTATCAGCTGGAGACAGGGATAGATTTTGAGGAGAATTTCCCTCTCAGATCTGCTCCTAGGCATGCCTACTTTCATCTATTGACATCGCCTCATTGGGAACACCATATGGTCTCAGTGCAAGCCCTGTGTGATGGTGAATGTTGGCTGTCAGTTTGATTTACTCTAGAGACAGCTCAAAGACTAGGAAGCACACTTGCAGGTGAGTCTCCGAGGATGCATGCAGAGAGGGCTAGATCATGAGGGCTATGATTGAATCAAAGGCTTGATCCACTGATGGATTTGAACTTTGCATGGACTATTGGGAGGTAGGCAGTCCAATGGTGGAGGTAAGGCCTAGTTTGTTGTAAGTGGGCCACGGCAGGGGGAAGGGCATGGCTAAACGTCTGCCGTACCCTGCTCCCTTCCTGTCTCTCTCTGTACTTTGACTGCCACTAAGTGAATGGTCTCCTCTGTCACATGCTCCCACCACCATGAACTTGATGTCACACTAGACTCAAAGCAACAGGACCAAGGAACTACAGACTGAATTGCCTGAAATCGTGTGAAAATAAACACTTCCTTCTTTAAGTTGTTTACCTTAAGTTGTTTGTCCCAGGGATGAAAATTCTGGCTAATACACCACACCCTCTGAGACTAATGAGATGGCACAGTGGGTACAGAATAGCCCTTTTCTTAAACGCATGGCAACTCGAGTTGGATTCTGGTTGCTCACATTAAGAGAGAGCTCACATTAAGGTGGAAGGCAAGAACCATCTCAGCAGAACTGTCTACTGACCTCTAAATACACATACCACACCACAGGAATGCACACCCACCCATTCACACAACAATACACACACACACACACACACACACACACACACACACACACACACACACACACTTTTTTCAAAAGTACATTCTCTGAAAACATTAAATGTCAATCCAGATTGACGCCTGGACTCTGCTGGCAGTGGAGAGACACAACACTGACTTCAGCAGTGATAAGATGTGCAGAAAGTCTGAGCTGTAGGCCAGGTGCATTGGTTACATTTACCATCTCTGAGACCAAATCCTTGGCAGAAGCAACTAGAAAGTGGGCGGATTTCCTTTGGCTCATGGTTTTAAGGGATATGATCCATCGTGGGGTGAGCCTCCTGCTTGCCCATATTTGAGTAGGCCAGAAAGCAGAAAGGGCCCAGGCCGGAAGCAGGCAGGCTGTAAGTCTTAAAGCTTACCTCTTGATCACACACACACACACACACACACACACACACACACACGAACCACCAGTGGGAATCACATGGAACTTATAGGAGACATTTTACATCCAGACCATAACAATAAGATATATCATATGTAGGAACTGTGAAAATTCAATAACCAATATGGGCCACTCAGGACAGAGCCAAGAAGGCAAGCCATTATTATTGGTTTTGGCTCAGTTTTTCATAACTAAAAACTTTTGCTGCCAGTTTTTATAGCAAGGTCTTATAACAAGACATAACTTGCCTTTTCCTAAACAGTCATTATTTCCTCAATTCATATGTGCACAGTGAAATGGGAAAGCACTTTGCTGACATAACAGTGGCTAGTTCTATGCACATTCTTATGGCCACATTAGCCATAATCATAAGCATACATTCTCTCTTAAGAGGATTTCCTACCAGCCGGGCAGTTGTGGCACACGCCTTTAATCCCAGCACCTTGGAGGTAGAGGCAGGCAGATCGCTGCGAGTTTGAGGCCAGCCTGGTCTACAAAGCCGAGTCCAGGACAGTCAAGGCTACACAGAGAAACCCTGTCTCGGAAAAAAAAAAAAAAAAAAAGGCGGGGGGAGGATTTCCTACCTCTACAGCAAAGCAAAGAATTGGACTGGATTGTTGGGGTTTGGTCTGGTTGCTGCCCAGATTCGCATACCCCAAAATGTTTGTAACTTTGCCTAAGAATTTATTCCTGTTTGACAATAAAAAGCCAACACACCCGGGCAGAGCCAATGGGATAGGTGTGGCTGAGGCTTCCTGGGCTGGTGGGACAGAGAGGTTCTTGGGGGGTTGGGTGGATGGAGGGGGAAGCAGGAGGAAGAAGGCTGTGCCCTGGGTTAGGTAGAGAAGCACATGGCCGGCACGGATGGAAGATTCGGCTCAGGTGAAGAGCATTAGCAAGTATTTGGGATTATGGATGGGAGGTGGCTTGGTAGACATTATTAGAAGCAGATGGCGTGGGATTGGGGCAGGGTGTGGGATACCTGCCCCAATATGGGAGATAGTTTAGGGGATTAATATCTGCCCTGCCCCACGTGAACCAAGGCTATTTAAGAATATAAGGGGTGTCTGTCTTCATTGATTGCTAGCGGGTTAGAAAATACCACCGTAATAATAATTAGTCTAATAATAAATATTTATTAGGCCTTAGTTTTAACCACAACACTGGATCTAAATACAAACATTATTATGGAAAGATATCAAACATACCAAAGTCTTTAGGAGAGTCCCTAAGGTCAAATAGTTATGGCCAGTAAGTTCCCTCACACCTGTCTGTTCTCGCCCCACACAGCACATCATGTCAGACCTCCTAAGCTCCTTCATATGCCTATGACTCTAAAGACTTTATAATAAACTAAGAAATTGGAGAATTCCTTCTCAAGTCTTGGCTATTATAACAGTCATTCCTGTCTCTTAAGCAGAGTGAAGTTTTAAGGGAATAGGATGTGGTTATCACTTGGTGAGATCAAAGCTAGTAACCAGAAGATGAAAGTGAGGAAAGCTCCCTGGAGTGTTCTGGAAGCAGGGCCTCTGAACAAAGGCAGCATGGGGTTTCACCTGGGGAGCCTGTGGCTACTCCATTGGAAAGCACTGGCATGCTGTTTCTCATGTGCCCTGCTGAGCATGCTCAGTTTAAGGTCAAAACTTAGAAAGTCCCTGGGCTTGCTTAGCTCAAGGCCCTGGAGCAATGTTGATATAAACACTTATGTACAGGTGGGGAGGGTGACCAGACATATTGTAAACAAAGTCATACTGAAAAGCGACTGTACTCGGGAGGGTTTGTTCTGGCCTTGAATCTCTGACTTTTTTTTTGAGTAAAGGGCACTGGCTATGTTGACCTGTTTGTCTCCTAGTGCTATTGCCTACATAACAAATTAACCCATTATCTGACTTCCTCTCTGGAACAGCTGACTTGCATTTTCAGTAGCTGGGCCATGGGTTACGGTGACTCAGGACACTTGAAGAGGTTGACTAACACGCAGAAAAATAGAATGTGACAGGTTTCGCTCTGTCACTTTTATTGACAGTGGAGTCTGTTTTGATAGGACAATCATTTATATGGCAATGTTCTATTTGGGGGGGGGAGAGGAAATTAATAGTGGCCATCTGCTGAGGGATGCCTGCTGCTCTGAGCCTGAGCAGGTGTTAACAGAACAGCAAGGGGCAGAAATAAGGCAACGTCAGGGATTTCTCTGCTCCCTCCAGAGAAGGAATACCAGGCTTCTGACAGTAGCTGTGGCATCCCCGGCTGCTCCAGCTTCTGTTGGCAGCAGCCTACGTGAGGAAGACTCCCTGCTCTGGCTGTTGAGCGCATCAGTTCCTGCTGTTTCCCCGCCTCCACACCACCCATTGCTTCACCTCATCTGTGTATATTTAATAGACTTTCATTTAAGTGTCACCTACATACACAATAGTGAATGGGAAAAAAATTATTTTGAAGGAGTAAGTAACTGTAGTTTAGTTAATAGTAACTTACCAATGTCAATTTCCTGTTTTGATATTGTATGGTTCTATAATATGTCATCACTGGGGAAGAAGGTACACTAGAGTCTAAACTATTTGCACAACTTTCTGTGAGCCTGTAATTACGTTTTTTAAGTTAAAAGGAAAGCAGAATTGCAAAGTCATACTCTTGGGAGTAATTACTGAACTTGAGCGTATGACAACTAACTACACGTATGCATGTATGTTATTTATAATACATGACAATTGTCACTGATGTTCATTGACAACCAGAACTAGATAGTAAGATCCTATTGCTGACCACATCACAATCTCTAGTCACAGAACATGGAAAAACAGTTTAGCTGATCTGGAAGCTTTGTCTCTGCTGGATTGGATATTCTTCATAGTCCCAGAAAATTCTGTGCAGGCTACTAGAGAATTGCCATCAGCTGTCTTATACATCTGTGGACCTTATGCACGAGACTGCTGGCTGGTCAGATGAGAGGAGCACAGCAATACAATAGTGGCAAGTATGTTACGGTGATAACTAACCACTTTTTGATCGAATTTGAGGCCTGCTCCACAGGAGGGAACTCATGTTAGGTACTGTGCACTGGATCAACAGCTTGTGGCTGAGGGGGTCAGGTCACAGGCCCTCGTTGGGAAGCTACAGCTACTGGTTTGCTAAGTGGACATGATTTGCACATTAAGTTGCCTTCCAAATGATATGTTCATAGTCTAGTATAGCAGTCAGCTTTGGTTAGAGAAGTTTTATTTTTGTAGTGGACAATAGCTTAAAAAGCTATTAGCTTTAAAACAATAGCTAACAAAGACTCATATTTGGCCCACAGCCTAGGATAAGTAACTGTTGAATTCACAGCTCTAAATTCAACATCTGGGGCTGAAGAGATGGCTCAGAGGTTAAGAGCACTCTCTGTTTTTCCAAAGGTCCTGAGTTCAATTCTTAGCAACCATATGGTGGCTCACAACCATTTATAATGAGATCTGGTGCCCTCTTCTAATGTGCAGGCATACATGTAGGCAGAGTACTGTGTATGTAATAAAAAAAAAAATCAACATCAGCATCACTCCCCTTAAGGCTCAGGGAACATCAGGGAAGAAGGGACAGAAGGAATACAAGAGCCAGAGGTAGTGTTGGGGAACACTCTTTTCTGGGCATTCTATGGCCACTACTTTCTTGAACACACAGAAGCTGTTGTTTCCTGCAAGACCTGCACAAGATTGGGTCAGTTAACATCCAGTTATCAGAAGAGGGAGGCAGCCCTTGAGACAGTTAAGAATGATGCTGACTTTAATCCCAGCACTCGGGAGGCAGGGAGGGAGAGGCAGGCAGATTGTTGTAAATTCAAGGCCAGCCTGGTCTGCACAGCGAGTCCAACAACAGCAAAGGTTAAACAGAGAAGCCCTGTCTTGAAAAATCAAAAACAAAATAAAACAAAAACAAACAAACAAACAAAAAAACAAAAACCAACCAACCAAACAAACAAAAAAAGAAAAGAAAGAAGTTTGTTTTAGCCAGGTAGTGGTAGTGCATGCCTTTAATCTCAGCACTTGGGAGGCAAAGGCTGGTGGATCGCTGCGAGTTTGAGGCCAGCCTGGTCTACAAAGCGAGTCCAGGACAGCCAAGGGTACACAGAGAAACCCTGTCTTGAAAAACCAAAAAACCAACCAAACAAAGAAACAAGAATGATGCTGAGATTCTTGCCTGATCTCTGAAGGGCTGGGATTCCATCTATGCACCATGACTCTCATCAGATGGGGCATTGGAGAAGCTTCCTGTATGCCAATCAAGCACTAGGTCAACTCTCTCTTCATGCATCAAAGCTCTGTCAACAGCATGAACAAAGGAAGTGTAGACAAGCTGTTATAGAGTGTATACGAAAATGTTATGGGGAAACAGAGTGCATATGAGAGTGTTGGCAATTTCACAAGGCCGGTCATTCTAATCAGAAGTGGGGAGGGATGGAGGGGACGGACAGGGAGGGGAAGAAGGAGAGGGAGGAGTGGAGAGAGAGAGAGAGAGAGAGAGAGAGAGAGAGAGAGAGAGAGAGAGAGAGAGAGAGAGAGGATGTAGAGACCTGGAAAGACTAATGGCATCTCTGGGGAAGGGTGCCACACATTTCTTCAAACCATCCCACAGCCCTGTCTCATTCCTGGGCCCCTCTTGCGCTGCTTAGCTTTCTGGTCAACTTGACATGAGTCAGGGTCATCTGGGAAAAGGAACTTCAACTGGGGAAAATACCTCCATCAGTTTGGCCTGAAGGCAAGTCTGTGGGGCATCTTCTTGACTAATGCTTGACGGGAGAGGGTCCAGCCCAGTGTAGACAGTGACACTTCTGGGCGTGGTGGTCCTCCTGAATTGTGTAACGAAGTAGGCTGTGCAAGCCATGGAGTATAAGCCAGCAAGTAGTGTTCCTCCAAGGCCTCTATTTAAGTTCCTGTAAAGAGGTTCCCACCTTGGCTTCCCTTTCTGATGGGCTATAAAATACAAGGTAAACTACACCTGTTTGTCTACAAGCTGACTTTGGTTATGGTGTTTATCACAGCAAATAGATAGAAAACTAGGTCACCTCTCAAGCCAAATGCCTAAATGCCTAAGTCCTGCTCCTTACTGCCTCTTTCCATGGCACAGTGAACAGACAACCTCATGGAGGAGATTGTCCTGATAGTCTTGTTTCTCCGCTTAACACCTTTCCCGGTTCTGTCGCCCACAGCAGGAGATACAAGTCCATGTTCTTAGCCATGCTCCCTAAAAGCTTATCAGAGATCTCCACTGAGATGCAGCCGAGATCTTGACTTATATCACAGGAAATAACTTCAACTCCAGTCAGTGTAAGAGCAAAATTGGAATTTATTAAGAAAAAGATTTGGGTGGGGATGCAAAGAGTTGGTTTAGTACATACATGGGACACAAACATGTGTGCAGGCAAAATTTCCATACATCTAAATTAGCAACAAAGACAATAATAAATGCTATAATAATGCAAAGGACAGTGGGTTTGTGAGATGATTCAGCATGTCAAAGTCCTTGCCCTGTAAGCCTGATGATAACCTGAGTTCTAACCCCACATCCCTGTAAAGAACTGCATGTGGCAGCACACAACTATAGCCCTAGCACTTCTGAGGCTAGACAGTGGGCAAAACCAAGAGTCTCAGCCAGATGCTCAGGAGCACTAGTCTGGATACAGAGCACAGAGGACAAAGAGGAGTGGAAGGACAGAAATGACTCCTGTGAGTTGTCCTCTGACCTCCACAGGCAAGGGGTAGCATGCTTAGACCATGTACACACACACACACACACACACACACACACACACACACACACACACATACATACACATACATACACACACACACACACACACACACACACACACACACACACACACACACGAGAGAGAGAGAGAGAGAGAGAGAGAGAGAGAGAGAGAGACAGACAGACAGACAGACAGACAGACAGACAGACAGACAGACAGAGATAAAGAGAAAGACAGACAGACAGGGATAGAGCGAGATCCTTCATACACATGAGAATAACTCATATAATTAAGTTATGGCCTGCAGAGATGGCTTAGTGGAGCACTTTCTGCTCTTGCAGAGGATCTGGGCTTGGTTGTCAGCACAGGCATCAGATGACTGACAACTGTAACTCCAGTTCTGGTGTATCTGATGTCCACTTCTGGCCTTCATGGGCACTTGCATGCATGTGGTGCACATATACATACTCAAGTGCACATGCACATATAATAAAAATAATTATTTAATTTAATGTTTAAAAAGAAAAGGAGCTGGGTAGTGGGGGTACAGGCCTTTAACCCCAGTACTCAAGAGGCAGAAGCAGGCAGATCTTTGAATTTGAGGCCAGACTGGTCTACAAAGTAAGTTCCAGGACAGCGAGTTCTACACAAAGAAACCCTGTTTTAAAAATAAAACAAACACAAACAAACAAAAGAAAAACCAAAACAGAACACAAGCAAACAAACAAAAAACAACCAAACCAACCAAACAAAAAATAATAAAGAAAGAAAAAGAAAATTCACACTCAAAAAGATAGATTCAAAACTGTGAGGGATGCATGCTGAAGCATCTTCACCATGCTGTGGTTTTTGTGGCTTTTGAAGTTATATTATTGCCTAAAGGATATAATGTATTATTTTTTTTAGCATGTGGTATCTGCATATACACATGTTCCTTTGTGGATGCACTACACGTGCATTCATTTTCATGTAGAAGCCAGCAGTTAATATCAGGAGAGCAGTTGCTCTCCCCTTTAATTTTTGAGACAGGGTCTCTCATTGAAACTGAAACCCATCGACCAGGCGAGACAAGCTCCCACCTCCACCTCTGCAAGCATGCTTGTGGTGGTTTGCTCAGTTGAACCAAAGCATCACTCAGCTGAGAGACAGAAGCCAAATGCTCTATTACACGCCTCTACCCCTTTTATTTTCCATCTCTTTATCCTATCTAAGCTCATCACAGCTTGTGGGTGGGCGACATGTAAACTGAGGGAAGAAAGGCAGACACCCCCGTTGGAGGATGGTCTGACATAATTTTTACTGCTTGCTGTCTCTATGACCCACCTGTACCTTGCCTAACCTGTTTGACCCATAAAAGGTCATCACACCTGGGCAGGGCAAATAGGATAGGCGTGGCTAAGGTTCCAGGGCTAGGGGAGACAGAGAGACTATTGGGAGGAAGAGAGACAGGAGGAGAAAATTGTAGAAGAAGGTTGCACCATCATGGGTTAGGTGGAGAAGCACATGGCCAGCGTGGATGGAGATTTGGCCCAGATGAAGAACATTAGCAAGTATTTGGGATTATGGGGAGGTAGCTTGATAGAAATTATTAGAAGCAGATGGCATGGGATTGGGGCAGGGATCCCATACTGCCCCACTATGGGAAGTAGTTTAGGGGATTAATAGCTGCCCTGCCCAGGTTAACTAAGGCTATATAACAGGTGTCTGTGTCTTGATTGATCGCCAGCAGGTTAGAAAATACTACTATAATAATAATTATAGGCCTATCCGGGCGTGGTGGCGCATGCCTTTAATCCCAGCACTTGGGAGGCAGAGGTAGGCGGATCACTGTGAGTTCGAGGCCAGCCTGGTCTACAAAGTGAGTCCAGGATGGCCAAGGCTACACAGAGAAACCCTGTCTCGAAAAACCAAAAAAAAAAAAAAAAAAAAAAAAAAAATTAGAGGCCTAATAATAAACATTATTAGGTCATACTGGCAACACACTCCAGTGACTGTAGCTTAAGCAGCACAGGCATTCATTCCTCTGGAAGGCAGTCCCGAGGGAAGCAACTGGGCTTGGTTTGAGGAGCAAGATAGCGGAGACTCCGAATGCTGTTACATGGCTGTTACATGTTGCGTGATTGGCTTCCATATCTGAGCCTGCTCCATGCTTCTGAGCTGGCTGCTGGTCATCCTGTTCACATTCCAACCATCAGGAGACAGCTAAAGAACAGCAAGTCTCTCCCTTGAAGGTCATAAAATAGCATTCCACTTGTATTGGTTGACCCAAATGTAACCACACAGAGCCATTTAACTGTGAGGCACATGGTTCAAGTAGGAAGGAAGATGGGGGTGGGGGTGGGGGTGGGGGCGGGGGTGGATATGAGTATTGAACAAAAGGACGGG
This sequence comes from Acomys minous, assembly GCF_964271855.1. Taxonomy (NCBI): domain Eukaryota; kingdom Metazoa; phylum Chordata; class Mammalia; order Rodentia; family Muridae; genus Acomys; species Acomys minous. The sequence continues at coordinate 125,925,480 of NC_140485.1, read as the reverse complement.
AACTGGGAGACACAGAGTTGTCATGCCAAAGCTGCCCAGTTATTCAAAGCCCTTTAACTGTAGCTTCACTTCCCGCCAAAACTATTCCCACGGCCACCTAACACCTGCTTCTGTTGTTTTGTTTTGTTTTGGTTTGGTTTGGTTTTGTTCTATAGCCCAGACTGGCCTTGAACTTATGAAAATCCTCCTGCCTCAGCCTCCTAATGTGAGCTACCCCTCCCACAACCCTACATTAGGCCAGCCCAGGCCAGCAACTTTCCTTTTAATCAAATATATTAATATTAATTTACTCTTGCTCTGGTCGAACCATGAAATCATCATATTCAGAGGCGCAATTGTATTATATTCTCCACAGCGCTTGTAACATCTGCATTCACCTGTCAAGTCTGGGGACTGTCTGGTCCCTGAATTTTTAGCTAAAAGCTGCACCATACATATTTACTAAGTGCGATTAGTATGGAAGCCTTGAATTTACAGAAGGGAAGAAAGAACCGAGCCAGGTCTCTGTGGAGAGAGCATTCATTTAAAGTAGATTAAATGTGTTATCATCAACCAGCCAGCATCATTTATCATGCAGTTCTAAGGCTACACGCATTAATGTTTGCATGTTGGTGTTAGCAACACAAAGAGTGACATGCATTTGCATCAGAAAGAACAACTTGTAAGCAATGGCTATTTTCAGCTCTAACACGGAAGTGACAGTTTTTCAATTCTTAGCAGAAGTGTTAAAACTTATCTCTGTCAAACACTTGCTGGGACGTTTACTGTGTCACTTATGCTATTTAACATTCTATTTTAAACTCTCAGCTCTGCATGGAAATCAGGGGGAAAAAAGGAATAGTTTTAATTGCTGCTAATTTTCTTGTGATAGCTGGGAGAAATGAAAACAGTTTGAACATGAATTGCCTGTGTGTTGAAACATGACACTAGCCTTTTTCTATATTCATCTTTTGTCCATATTGGCCAGTTTCATTGGCTCTTTACTAAGTTCAGACAGGAAAATTTAGCTATAGTGATTGAAATAAAAAAGAAACTCCCAATTAAGAAATTACTAACAGTTGGGGCTGGAATGGTTAAGAGCACTTGCTGCTCTTCTGGTCCATCCGGGGTTTGATTCCCCGCAACTAAATGGTGTCTCTAACTCTAGTTCCAGGGGAGCCAACACTGGTTCCTGGTCTCCATCAGAGTTAGCACCAGAAGGTTCAAGTGGTACCCAGGCAAAGCATCCATACACATAGTATTAAAAACAACGTTAAAAGGCCTTGTAAGGACATCTGTTTCTGAGAAATGGGCTTCTTGTCAACCTATGTCCCTTGTCCCTCAGCCAGCCCTTCTGCCATGCTGTCTCTGACCTCTGCATCGACAGTTCGTTCTTCTCAGCTGGTCACACAATAATCTTCCCCACTTTGTGTTTGTTCTGTCATAAGATTTGGAACACGGATCTGAGGTCAGGAGCGCATCACTCCAGCCAAATCTTAAAGTAGAAAAGGGGGTTGTGAAATTACAATCCCACTGGAGTCACAGGCGGTGACTAAGGCTAAGACAGTGTGGTGAGGTGCAGCAGCCATCCCAGACACTTAGATGCCTGAGTCGGGAAGAAAATAAGCTGTTAGGTTGACATGGCACTTTGATGAAGCTGTGTCAAAGGGAGGGAGAAGAGCAGCAGCAAGGACAAGTGGGTGAAATGGGTCACTGAGTAAAGGTGCTTTCTGCTAAGTGCGAGGACCCGAGTTCAAATCACCAGAAGCCATGTAAAAGGTGTGTTAGTGGCATCCAGTGCCTACAGGGAGATGGGCCAGCAGGTGTCCGGTACACAGTAGAAAAACAGCAGAGATCCTGTCTCAAACAAGGTGGAAGCCGAGGACCAACACCAGGGTTGTCCTCTGCCCTTCACGTGTGCGCTGTGGCACACACACTCCTGAGTTCACACACATGAAGGGGAGCACACAGTGTTTATTCACATGTACATACATACACATGCACTTGCACACATACACAAAGTAAAAAGCCTGGAGAAGTAGTTCAGCGCAAAGTGTTATCCGATATGAGGAGGACCCTGGGTTTGATCTCCAGAACTGAAACAAACAAAAACAGACAATCTGTTATTTAAGCCAGGCCCTCTGTGGCACCCATTGCAGTCCCAGCACTCAGGAGGCTAAGGCGAGGTGGGAGACCTGGAGTTTCAACTCCCATGGTTTAATCCCTTCCCTAAGTCCCACCTTTTAGGAGGATCACTCCCCTTGAAGATTAGCTTTCCACAAAGGCGTTCAGACCATAATAGGCACTACTACAGTCTTTGCTCAGATCCTCGTATAAATGAATGACGGAGTCAAACAACAGATCTTGACGATAGAAGTTTATTTCCCAGAAGCTCCATGACCGCCCATCAGACCTCAGACAGCTTTGTCAGTCCATTTCCTGACATCCCGGGATGCCTGGATTCCACTTATATTCAGGCTGCCCGGCATCCTCATCTACCTTGCAAATGAATCTGTGAAGCCGGCATTGATAATCGACTGTGTAGCAGGAGGACCACAATGCCTAGAGGTTGTCAGCATTGCTCCTGCCCATTCAGCAGCCCAGTGTCCCACTACTCCGATATTGCTTTTAAAAGACCTGGTTGCAACGAAGCTCTCTGCTCTTTAGTCCAGAGATTGTCCCCAGCTGTAGGGCACCGCCTTGCCCCAAATTACAATCCCACTGGAGTCACAGGCAGTGACTAAGGCTAAGACAGCGATTACAAATCACTAGCAGAGACCCAAGACGGTGTTAGGACAGGACTTCCCCAAGTTAAAGTGGATCCCCTGCGGAGCCCACTTTCTTGCTGAGTAGGCCTGAGCCAGTGGTTCTCAACCTGTGGGCTGTGACTCCCTGGTGAACCTCCATTGCTCCCCAAAATATTTACATTATGATTCGTAACAGTAGCGATATTACAGTTGTGAGATAGCAACAAAAATAAGCTTTGGTTGGGCGGGTGTGTGTGTGTGTGTGTGTGTGTGTGTGTGTGTCACCCACTGCACGAGGAACCATATAAAAGGGTCGCAGCACTAGGAAGGTTGAGAGCCACTGCCCTAAGCCCTGGCTTTCCTCTGCCCAAAGCTTTCCTCAAGCCCTTTCTTCTGAAAGCAGTCTACTGCTTAGTGCCTCTGATGCACCGAGGAAGAGAAAATTCAATAGGGCCCAGAGGGCCAAATGGAGATTCCTGAGATACCTGAGTACGAGTACAAGTATGTAGGCGGGAGTTGGGTGTGGGGTGTGGGCGGGGTGAGGGTGGTGGGCGGTGGGGGAGGGGAATCTAAACTCTTAACTTTCTGGGTTGGTATAAGTGGCCAACTTTGCCTTATTAGACAATAGAGTCCACCTCTTGAAGGTTTGGTAGATGTTTCAAGTGAAACAGGTACCTGTCAAGACTGTAGTGTGTTGCTTGTCAAGGATCCACGCTCCCCCATCTCCTCGTCCCCCCTGGCTCCCCCGCCCCGCACTGATAACTAAAGTCTGATTACACTTTAACCAAGCTGGAAAAGCTCATGGGCCCTAAAGAAATGCAAGGTGGCGCAGGCCGTTAATCCCCGCTTAGAAAGCAGAAGCAGGTGGATCCCTGCGTCTAAGGATAGCCTGGTCTACAGAGTGAGTTCTAAGACGGTGACAGCAACACAAAGAAACTCTGTCTAGAAAAGCCTAAAAAATAGCCGGGCATAATGGTGCACGCCTTGAGTTCCAGCATTCGGGAGCCAGAGGCAGGCGGATGGCTGTGAATTCGAGGCCAGCCTGGTCTACAAAGTGAGTCCGGGACAGCCAAGGCTACACAGAGAAACCCTGTCTCAAAAAAACCAGAAGGAGGAGGAGGAGGAGGAGGAGGAGGAGGAGGAGGAGGAGAAGAAGAGCCTAAAAACCAAAAACAACAACAAAGAAAGGAAGAAAGAAATGAAAGGTTCTGTAGACCACCTTACTATAGTTCGCTGCTAGTGAGAGTTGGTAGTTTTATGATTTGGATATGAAATGTCTCCCACTGATACGTTTTGAATGCTTAGCACCACTGGCTATCACTAATCTGGGAGGTTCTGAAAAATGCAGGAGGTGGCACCTGGCTGGAAAGAGTAGTCTGGAGTGGTGGGTTCTTCAGGCTATCTTGTTTTAGGGCCCTTTCCCTCCCACTGTGATTTCTTTCTATTCCTTTTTGTTATATAAAAGCATACAACAAATATATACAAAATAAATACATTTGCATACACACATATGTCATTATATTTATATCTATCTATAAATGTATGTATTTGCATACACATACTGTAAGACCTGGAGGCTAGGTCCTACTTCCCGGAGCCCAATGAGACATGAGAGTCCAGTCTGATGCAAATAGCAGGGGATACTTTATTGATCTGTCACAACGGGGTCTACCAAGCTCTATTGAGCTGGAGACCTGGAATAAGCAAAGCTTGGGTCTTTTATGCCCTTACAGAAGCAGAACTGGTGGTTAAGCAGAGTTGTTGGACCATGATTAGTTCTTAAGAATGCCCTTTAAAATGATTGGTTATTAGTTATTTTATCCCTGAGGGGACAAGAGCTCAGCTTGGGACATCATGTGCTGTCAGGTGTTTGGGACAGGTATGAGGGTGTGGTTTTTCTCAGAAAGTATAGAACAGCCCTGAGGCCATCTCAGAAAGTACCAAGTGGCCAGGGTTGAAAAACAACTTTTCTATCTCTTCAATACACATATATGGCATTATATCTCTATCTAATATATATGTGCATATATATATATATGTATATATATATATATATATATATATATATATATATATTTCTCATCTATATGAGGCAAACACAGCCTGCTCAACAATGATGCAAAAAAACTAGACAGCACATGTAAAAGAATAAAACTAGATCCATATATATCTATATCTTTATATCTATATCTATCTATATATGTATATCTATATCTATCTATCTATCTATCTATATATATATATATATATATATCTGATGCTGCACAAAAATTAGTTCAAAATGGAAATCAGGAAAAATGCTTTATGATAGAGACTTAGAAGAGGATTTTCTAAACAGGATTTCAATAATAGAGAAAATAATCTCAGGAACTGACAAATGAGAGTACATGACATTAAAAGTTTATGCATAGTAAAGGAGAAGCTTACCAGAGTGAAGGGACAGCATAGAATGGAGAAAAATCTGCCAACAATACATCCAATAAGGGCTTAGTATCTAAATATATAAAGAACTGTAAAAAAAAAAATTTAAACACCAAAACAAGAAAAAAAATCAAATCATCTAATCAATCAGTGGACTAATGAACATAATAGATAGTTCTCAATGAAAGAAACACAATAGCTAATAAGCGCATCCTTAGTCATCAGGGAAACGCAAATTAAAACTGCTGTGGAAAAACTAGTATGAGATGGCTCACACTAGTCAAAACGCTTGTCAAGAAAACAAACAACAGCAAATGCTGGTGAGGGTGTGGAGAAAAGAGAGCCCTTATACACTGCTGGTGGGAGTGGAAACTGGTAGAGCCTCCAAGAAAGTCAACATGAAGGTCCTTAACAAACTGCAAGAAGAACCTTCTCTTGAGGTTATACCCAAAAGTCTGTATACCTTACTATGGAGACATTTGCACATTCACGTTTATTGTTGTACTAGTCACAGCAGCTAAGAAACGGAAGCAGCCTAGATATCCATCAGCAGATGAGTGGGTAAAGAAAATGTGGCAGAGACGCACAATGAAATTATACTTTTCCGAAAAGAAAACTGGAACTACAGCATCTACAGAAAAGTGGATGGAGCAAGAGATCACCATCGTGAGTGCAGTAAGTGAAACTGACAAATGCAACGTGTGGGTGGAGGGGGGTGGGCACAGAGGAAAGGAGGGAGGAGATCTTAGATCAGGAGAGTGGGTAATGGGATCCATGTGATAGAAAAGCAGAAAGGAGAACTTTTCAAGAGGAGGAAGGGGAACAGCAGGAGGGGCACAGGCAGATGAGGAAGAGGAGTAGGGCATGGGGTGGGGGTGGGGGTGGGGAGTGAGGCTGAATAAGACTAAAGGTTAAAGTGTGAAAATGCCACAATGAAACCCATCACTCTGCATGCTGGTGTAAAAAGTAACACAGTCTGTGAGAAGGCATTTTTTAAAATATATATATATATATATATACAATAGGAGCCTGCTTCCATAAAATTAAGATTTACAATTAAATTTACTCTCCTGCTTTTACAGCTGGCTAGCTGTTTAAGAAATCCTCCAGCCTGGCGTTACAGGAGGATGGTCTCATAATGTGCAGCGTTGTCAGTCTCTTTTCCACCTGGAAGTGACTTTTGTGCGTCCAACCTCATCCTTGTTTGCACTTCCAGGTGGAGATGAGTTTGACAATGCTGCACGTTATGAGATAGATACACAGTTTTCCCAGCGTCCCTTAGGAAGATTGCTTTTTTTTTTTTCTTCTCTCCTTTCACTGTGCTCTGCCTGTCTCACAAATTAAATATGCATTTATGTGTGGCCCTTTTTGTGTTCTTGTTCCTGAAGTACAGAAACACTATTACTTTCTTATATTGATTTTTCATCTCCAGCAACCACCCTTAAATATTTTAAACTGCATTAATGGGTTTAATATACTTAATTTGTTTTTAGCGTTTTAAATGGTTGACCAAGCAAGCACAGAATCCAAATAAGAAAAACCTTCCAGAACATCTCAAAGGCTCTTATAAATCTAAATTTAACTCAGGAATTTATTGAGTCCATTTCTCTTAAATATGAGAATGTCACACACGCCCTTGTTCACATTCTCGGTGTCTTAAACTTGAAATTATAAGTCAGTTACATCTTTTAAAGAGCTTGAATCCTGAGACAACTATCAGAGTCTGCTGTGCTTTTTAACTATTTCAGACATCTTCAGCAACAACACGAATAGAGTATTTTCAACCCTGATGCGAAAGCATTAATCCTGGCGGTGGAATTTCACCCACTGTCCTCATATCTGCTCATATGTCTTCCCTTCTATGTGAAGGACTCATGACAGAGTAGTTGTGCTGGCCCTGCATGAAGGAGTCACAGGTCCCATTTCACGAAAACAGAGATGACACCTGAAGCAGGTCCTGGTCAACCAAGTGTACCAAGTCTGACCATGAGATCCCTTGCCACTAGGAAAAGCAGTATTGTCACTGCCAGATAGGAAAGTACGTTAGAGCCATCTTTTCTGAGCTGCGGGTTGACAGACACCTGAGTGAGAGAGAAATCGGCTCTTACAGGGGGATGTCTGCTGGACTCTTCGGTCTGGGCTCCCAAGTTCAACACCCCAGCTCAACGTAGGTCCCATTGCACGGTGCCTGCTCACGTGTGCTCACCAGCAGAGCATGCTTCCGGAAAGAGGTGCCAGGCATGGAAGGAAGCTTGGGCATTTTGTGCTTGGGACTTAATGTTTCGAACCAGTGTTGGAAGCAGCACCTGGCGGACCACAGAGCAGGGTGTGGCTTAGCCTAGCTGAGCACAGCATTTAGAACGAAGCGGATTCTGCAAGGGAAGAGGGTAAGTTACCTGGAGCGCTGTTAACACTCTGCTTGTTCTCCAGGCAGAAGGTTGGGAAAACGGAGACAAAACCGCAGGCACCCTTCTTAACAGCGTGAGTGAAAGGATCAAAGAGAATGCAATGATCTCCCTGGCAAATGAAGAGACACAAACGAGGAGAAGAAGGGCCATGTCATGTCGTGGCTGAAAATGGCCCTGATTCCGTTGAGTGCTTGCTCAGCATGCTCAAAGCCCTGGGTTGGATACTCAGCACACTGCTGGTACATCTGCCATCACAGTACTAGGGATGACGACCGGAAGTTCGTAAATGTCCTTGTCTACATAGCCTGGGATACATGAGCCTTGTCTCAAAAAAACATTTCTTTTTTTTTGTTTGTTTTTTTGTTTTTGTTTTTGTTTTTGTTTTTGTTTTTTTACTTTTTGTTTTTTCGAAACAGGTTTCTCTGTGTAGCTCTGGCTATCCTGGAAATCACTCTGTAGTCCAGGCTAGCCTCAAACTCACAGAGATCCACCTGCTTCTGCCTCCCGTGTGCTGGGATTAAAGGCATGCACTACCACCGCCTGGACTCAAAAAAAATTTTTTTAATAAAAAAAAAAAATGGAAATACAAACACAATGCTTTAAGACGCCGGAGACGGCTCTGCCTGAAATATTTTTACTTCTCTAACAGTGAATCAGATGCTCAACCTACTGGGTGTGGTGGCGCATGCCTTTAATCCCAGCGCTCAGGAGGCAGAGGTGGGTGAACCGCTTTGAGTTCTAGGCCAGCCTGGTCGACAAAGCATGTGGAGGACATCCAAGGGTAACACGGAGAAACCCTGTCTTGAAAACAAAACAAAACCCAAAGCAAAACAAAACAGATCTTCAACCTATGAAGCAGTTAACTCAATGGGGCAATCCACCAGCTCCCTCGCCTCTCCCCTGCCCCAGCCATCCTCTCCACCGTCCACGCCCCAGTCAGAATTTCTCTGAGTCACTCTTGAGGCTGACAGTGTGATCCATAAGTGGAGAGAACCTAGAGATTTATGTAAGCTGAAGAAAAACGCCCAAAGAATGAGTGGGGATGGGCACTGGCGGTGTTGAGCCATGGCTGTGCTTACTGGTCCCATCCCACCTCCAATTCCTCCTAATTCCTTTCTGATATAAAGCTCCAAAAACCTCCCACAAATTAACAGCATTAAAAATGTTTAGTACACACACACAAAAAAGTTTAGTACTTAGGACAAGCCAAAGGGTTGGGGCACTGAGTTCTGAACCAAACACAAAACTCCTTGTCCTGATGGACCATGTATTCTAATTAGGGAGACAAGCCATGAGCTATGTATTATGCTCATGTTAAACATGTATGTTAATGGTGCTAAAGAGGAAAAGGCACATTTAGGAGGAAGGGGGGCAGATTGCACTTTCAGATCATTTAGCCTGAAATGGCCTCTATTGCCATCTCCAACTTCTAGGGGCATTTTGTCACCACGCTGTAGCTATTCAGCGCCCCCATGTCGCCCCCCGCCCCCCACATCCCTCCAGAACATCTTGAGAGTCCTCTGACTCTGGAGCTTTTGTTCTGTGCCTGGAATGCTCTTCCAGAATTCCTGTCATTGTTGGCTTTTTCTTACCTGTCTGTACCAGCATGTCCTGCTAAGTGGCACCTTTTAGAATGCGTCTCTGTATTCCTTCCCTCTCCTCAATGCCTCCCACCCCTCCCCCCTTACTCTCTACCACCGATCCTGTTTATCCTTTGGCTTAAAGTATAAGTGGTCAAATCCCCACTCCACCACCAAGCAGTGAATACACACACACACACACACACACACACACACACACACACACTTGTTTTTGAGAAAAGGCTTTGGACTCACATAGCTGAAGACAATCTCAAACTGGCAGTTCTTTTGCCTCTATCTCCCAAGTCTGGGATATAAAGTCATAACCACCACCCAGTTTTCAAATTCCCCCTTTACACTAGAGACCTAGTCTTAGAACGTATTTAGCAACAACTTGCCTCTCAGGAAAAGCAGGTGAATTGTGATTCTTAACTTACTATGCTCTACCTGGTTACACGTCTCCTTCTATTAGTAAAAGTCACAGCATGAGGCAATGGGGCGTGACTAGGCAATACGGTAGGACCCGCAGAATTGGGATTAGTACCTTTATCAAAGGAGAGCTCTCTTTACCCTTTTAACCATATGAAAACATAGTGAAGAAACAGCTCTGAATCTGGAGACAGGCTGTCACCAGACACCAAGTCTTCTGGTACCCATGTCTTGGCCTTGCCTATTTCTAGTACTGTGAGTGCTAAATCTGTTGTTATGAAGCCACTCAGTCTATACAATTTTGTTAAACAAGCCTGAGCTGAGACACTATTGTTCCCTGTACAAACAAAACAAACAAACAAATAAACCTCTCCCCTTTTTTTTGTTTTTTAAGACAGGGTCTTAAATAGCCTTAGCTGCCCTGGAACTCACTCTGGGGACCAGACTAGCCCCAAAACACAAAGAGTAGAGTGTCCGACTACCTCTGGCTCCTTCCTGAGTGCTGGGATTAAAGGTATGAGCCGCAAGCATCCTGCAAGCCAGAAAGAATCTTGTCACCTCGTGGTTATGGGATGGCAACAGGGGTGGTGCCAGTGCACATATTTAATCTCAGCGCTTGGCAGGCAGAGCTCCAGTTCTAGCCAGCCTGGCCTACAAAGGGAGTCCCAGGACAGGCAGGGCTACCCAGAAAAACCCTGTCTTGAAAAACGAACAGCAAAAAGAATCTTGTCATAAAAACAAATGTCATAATATCACTGTGGCTGTCAGAGTGCACATGTTTATGACGCCTCAAAGTTCTTTTCAAAAAGTTTCCCCACGAGAATTTTTTTTTTTCAAAAATTGTACCAGCCTGTGATTTTCTGTTATCACTGACAATCAGATAGGATCAGCCCACTAGATCTTAAAGGGGTCATGGAGTGGATGCCCTTGCATGTCTGCCCTAGCGCCGGAGTATGAAAAAGGTAATGACAATTAGACTTTACAGTGTATGCCGGTGTAGGTCAAAGCCTCCCAAACACCGTTCTAACTCCTTCAATACATGAAACCCAGTGGCTGAGAGAGAAGAACAGTAGCCGAAGACTAGTTATCCGCAGAAAAATAAAGCCACAGGATAACTTGTTTGAAACTTTACATTTCTTCAACACACACACACACACACACACACACACACACACCTCCAAAACAAAACTCACCAAGAAAGAGGCTTCTGTACATCCCATACATCACACTGTCGCTGAAATCCCATACCACAATGTATTCTAACTAAATAGAAAAGTGCAAAGTAATATGTTGTAAGGTGACAAGGAAATCATTCCTTCTTTCCCCTAAGTTATGAGTCTTAGCCGGTTGCCTTTAAAGATCCAGCGGATCAAAATCTGACTTCCAACAGGTCAGTATCTAGCACCTTTCTGGCCTGTTCTGGTTGGTAAGCTCAAGGGTGCCCAAAAAACAAAAAGGTTCACCTGTCCGCGCCCTGGCTTTAAGTGTTGTTTTGGCGCCCCCTAGTGTCAGACATTATGGCAACAGTATACATATCAGTCTTTTTAATAGTGTAGTTTTAAAAATGATATTTAAAATAAGCTTTCACTAAGAATAGTGTCTTTAGTTAATTTTTATTTAAACCCTTGGTTTTCTAAATCATAAAGAATTTGAATATAAATTCTTTAGCACAAGATATTGAAAGTCATTGAGTATCACTGTGTTAGAGTGATCCTGTTTAAATTGTGTTCTAATGCCCCTGTGAAGAATTCTCTTTATGAATAAACATGTATAAAGTAATACCCATGTACTATATTAGTCACTGAAGAGTTGGAAACAGCATATAGTCGACCAATGAAAGGGTGGTTATTTACATGATGTGCCCACAGGAACATCATGTAGTTGTAGTACAAGACCCAAAAAGCAGAAAGCTGGCCATGGTCACACAGCCTTTAATCCCAAAAGTCAGGACCAGAGGCAGGCACCAGCCTGAGTTTGTCACCAGCCTGATTTACGTACTAAGTTCCAGGCAGGCCATGACGACATAGATAGACCGTCTCAGTAAAAGAAGAAAGGAAGGAAGGAAGGAAAGAAATCTTTACATTATATATAACTTTATATATGCACATTTTATATGTTATAACTTTACTACACACACACACACACACACACACACACACACACACACACACACACACACATATATCACCTGCAGGCCAGAAGAGGGCACAGAATCTCATTATAGATGGTTATGAGCCACCATGTGGTTTCTCAGAATTGAACTCAGGACCTTTGGAAGAACAGTCAATGCCATTAACCTCTGAGCCGTCTCTTCAGCCCCACAACTTTATAGTTTTAGGTTTGAGGGTTTTGCCTGGCTGTATGTCTGTGTCTGTTTGCCACATGCGTGCAGTGACCTCAGAGGATACCCAGAGACAGGAGTTACAGAAGGCTGTGAGTCACCCTATGGCGAGCACTGACTATTCTTGCAGAGGACCCAGGTGTGACTCCTGGAAACTACATGGTGGCTAAGATCTCTGTCACTCCAGTTCCAGGGCCCAGGACCCCCTGTGGGCACTAGTCACACAAGTGATGAACAGACAGTAGGCAAAACTCATACATGTTAAGGGACCGGTTCTAGACCAAAATTCCTTATCTCTACAGCAATACAAAACAAAATTTTTAAAAAGGGGGCTGATATTTTTCCCCCGGAGACAGGGTCTCTCTCTGTAGACCAGGCTGGCCTTGAACTCATGGCAACCCGCTTGCCTCTGCCTCCCCCTCTTCCCACCCTATTGGGATTAAAGTCGTATACCACCACACCCAGCCTGGCTGATACATTTGTAAGCCTCTGTAAAAAACAAAAGCTCTCATGAAGGGGCGGGGGACCACAGACCAGAAAAAGAAGACATTTTACTGCCTATAACCTGAGTATCTAGAAGCCCAATATATAAAGAGCTCCTAAAAATTAATAAGAAAACAAAAAACTTCTTTCCTTCTGTGCTGACAAGAAATAAGCAAAGGATTTGAACCCACAATGGACAGTGGTGGAGACACAACAGAGGAAGAAGGCGATGGTGGCACCCGCCTGTTAATCTCAGCACTTGGGAGGCTGAGCAGTCAGATCTGTGTGCTCCAGGACAGCCAGGGCTATACACACACACAGAAATACTGTCTCCAACCCCTCCTCACAAATCAGACACCAAACAAGCCTCTCCAAACTAAAATAAACCACCAGTAAAATTGTAAACAATAAATGGGGCAAAAGGAACCCTGACACGGTGACTTGGCCTCTAAAACAATAAGTAATTTAAAGTCTGATGCAAGTGCAGAGAATTTGAGGCCGTGTCTTAAAAAACTAATAATAATAATAATAATAATAATAATAATAATAATAATAGGCAAGGTGTAGTATGTCTGGCTGGTGAGTCCACAAGTATGAGGTACAGTCTTTATATTTTCAGAATAAGATGTTTATTCTGTTGTCTGAGTTTTGGGTGGTTTTTGGTTGGTTGTTTTCCGAGACAGGGTTTCCCTGTGTAGACCTGGTTGTTCTGAAGTAGTTCTATAGACCAGAATGTCCTCGAACTCAGGGTTCCACCTGCCTGCCTCTGCCTCCTGAGTGCTGAGATTAACGGTCTTCTCCGGCAAGAAGCTTGTTGCAACAAAGTTTAAACAGAAGAGGTGTGTAATGGAACACACCTCTAACCTCAGCATTCAGGAGGTAAAGGCAGGAAGATAGGTGTAAGCTCAGAGCCAGTTTAAAAAAGAAAAAGACTGAAAACAAACAAACAAACAACTACAACAACAAAGCCCTAAAAGTAGTCATAATCTTCCTCTCAAGTAGTTTGTACCCGTGAGAAAGTACTTAAATCCCAAGGTGAACATAAGGCGGAAAAGCAGAAGGTGCAGGGGAAAGCGCCACAACCAACTTCAAGGAAATGTTAATGAGTGGCCTTAGGTGGTGTGGGTGAGGAATCGGGAGCATGGAGCTTGGTATAGAAGCCACCACGTGAGACTACTGGTGCTGACAATGGTCACTAAGCAGCTTGCTAGGTCTTTTCCCAGTATCCAAATCTAAGAGACAAAGCTTGGGACCAAACGCGGACTATGCCACCGCATTAGCATCTAGGTATAAGAGTTTTCGCGGTCGCTTGCAGCCGTAACCCATTTGGGTTTCCCTTTCTTTGTATCCCGGAGCCGTTGGATAATGCTTCCATTATCCGTTGGCCATCACAGTCCTGCACAAGCCAGGCAAATAATCGGAAAAAACCCAAACTCTTTGAACTACAAATCCCAGAGTGCAACGTTAAGGTTAAGGTTAGAACGTGATCACCCAAGAGCCACTAAGAGGACCATCGTGCAACGCTCTCCGAAGTAGGCGGGCTCCGCGAGGAGACCGCCCAGTGTTTCCTAGGCAACTCCAATCCCGCGACAGAATGCACTTCCGCTTCCGCCTTGGCGAAGAGCGTCTACTTAGGCGTCGCCGTGTCGTCTTGCTCCCGCGCCGGCACGAGTAGAGGTTTCGTGTGGCGGCGTCGGCGGCGGCGTCTCTCTCATTTGAACGCTGAGAGCGGCAGCTTCTCGTCTGCGGCCTGATCTCTAAGCCTAGAGCAAAGCGGCGAGATGACGGACCGGTACACCATCCACAGCCAGCTGGAGCACCTGCAGTCCAAGTACATCGGCACGGGCCACGCCGACACCACCAAGTGGGAATGGCTTGTGAACCAACACCGGGACTCCTACTGCTCCTACATGGGTCACTTCGACCTCCTCAACTACTTCGCCATTGCGGAGAATGAGAGCAAAGCGCGCGTGCGCTTCAACCTGATGGAGAAAATGCTGCAGCCCAGCGGGCCGCCGGCGGACAAGCCCGAGGAGAACTGAGGCGAGCGTCTGCCAGTCTTCCCCATGTGCCAGCACTGCCGATCCTCCTTGCTCCTGCTTCTCCACCGTTCTGTGTTGGGTGTCTCGCCTGACCTGCTAACCTATGGACGATTCCGAACAAGTCATCGAGAGACTGTCGGGTCCACTGGGAACTGTGCGGAGGGAGCGGTCCAAGAATCGGCAAGCGAGGGAGAAGACGGGACGGGAGTGATGACGAAAAGTCCTGGCTTTTCGATAGTTGATTGTCGTTCTTGCCTTTTTTTTTTTTTTAATAAAGTTTACGATCTGTCCTATCTTTTGGTGTGGATTGCTTTGTTCCCTGGGAGGGATGTGGGGAGGGTTCTGGGGGCCAGAGTTTCGAGAGTCTGTGAATAGGTAATGGGGGTGGAAGCATAGGGCAAACGTTCATTGCCAAGTCCTTAAGGCCGTCACACACACTTTTATGACATTCCCTCACCTAGATTTTTTTTTTTTTTTAATGCCTGCAGGGTCAGGTCCCAAAACCCTTCCAGCATAGAAGTTTTCCGCATCCCTTCCCTACCCATTTTTAAAACCTTTGCTGTCTTTGGCCTTGTATCCCCTTTTGTTGCATCCCCCCCCCCCCTTTTTTTCTTGGTAATCAGTCTATGTATCTTCAGAAATGACAGACTGGCAAACGAGCCCCTCCCCCCCGATTCAGTTTTCACGAAAGCATTTTCCAAAGGTTTGAGGGCATGCATTATGCCAATTTGGAGGGAGATAGGGTGAACTGACTCTTAAGAGTTAGACGACGCGAGGAGATGGAGCAGCTTGAAGGGTTCACAATTTTTCAAACGAAGCTTAAGATGCTACATTACTGAGATTGGAGAAAAGACTAAGGAATGAGAAGAAATAGCCACGCAGAGCAGGGGAAGTTGTTTAACCATCGAATAGTGCAATGGGTCCAAGACTTACTGGAAGAAAAGCATAAAAACAATGAGTCATCAGCGTGGTGGTGCACGCCTTTATTCCCAGCATCCAAGAGGCACAATCTGGGGGACTTTATTATGACAAAATAGATGGTACACACCTTTAATGCCAGTGCTCCTGAGGCAGAGGCAGGAGGATCACACGTGTAAGGCCAGCCTGCTCTACAGATGTAATTTCAGGACTGCCAGGGCAACACAGAGAAGCCTTGTCTTAAACCACCACCCTCCCACACCAGCCCTACAAACAGTATGCCTGGAAGGGATGAGCGATAGAAAGCACCAGGACAAGAAGAGGAAGTGGAGGCCGGTTTTTATGTGGGTTATAGCTGTTGGGTTATAGCTGTTGGTATTCAGAGATGGGAAAACTAAATACACTTTTAAGTAATTTAAAAATAACAGTAGCTGGGCGTGGTGGTGCCTTTAATCCCAAAAATGGGGAGGCAGAGGCAATCGGATTGCTGAGTTCACAGCTGGCCTGGTCAACATAGTGAGTTCAGGACAGCCAGGGTTATTAGGGAGACCCTGTTTCAAACAAACAAACCAAGTAACAGTGGTGGGTTTCAGGAAAGCTGGCTCTAAGGTAAAGAGTTCTTGCTATGCAAGCACAGGAACTTGAGTTCAAATTTCCACTACCAGTGTAAAAATCCAGGTGGAGCTCTCTGGGCATATGACCCTAGCATTGTGAAGAGTTGAGACAGAAGGGCAGCTGGGATTTGCTGGCTGCCTTCATAGCTCCAGGTTCAGAGAGAGATCCCCATTTCAAGAAAATAAGGGGGGCGTGTACTGAAGACGCTGCTCTTCCAGAGGTCCTGAGTTCCATTACCTGCAACCACGCTGTGGCTCACAAGCATCTATAGTGGGATCTGCTGCCCTCTTCTGGCATACAGGTGTACATGAAGATAGATCATTCATACATGTAATAGAAAGTACAGGGGAGGGTGGGCTGAAGAGACGGATATATGGGTAAGAACTGGCTGTTCCAACAGGGGAGCCTGTCTTGCTCCTCAGCACCAACACGGCAGCTCACAATTCTCTCTGACTCCAGTCCAGTTGATCCACTAACATTTCAGGCATCTGTGGACACCAGACAGACGTGCACATACAGGCAGGAAAATGTATGTGTGTGTGTGCATAAACATCTTATACACATTTCCATCTTTGCAACAGATGGAAATTGTTACAGAGAAACAGAACCAATCAAGATGCAGAATTGTGGAGCCCAATCACAACCTGTACACCTACCACTCTCCCCAAGGCTCCGGATATTTCTGAAGAGGGCACAGAAATACTGTAAGTCCCAGAGGGTCAGGGAGTCTACTGTGAGAGTGCTTCCTAGGAATGTCAAGCTACACCCATAAAGTCTCACCAACACGGCAGCCTAAAGATGAACTGAGAGCAAGGGCAACAACAGTAACCATCCTAAAGTGGACAAACTGAGCAGGTTGTATTCCTGTAGTTAGGATGCACATGTATGTATGTATGTATGTATGTATGTAACAACAATGAAAAGTGGCCATGGATTTAAAAGAGAGCAAGGAGGAGTATATGAGAGGATTTAGGGGGAGGAAAGGAAAGGGGGAAATAATATAATTCCCCCCCAAATAAAAAGTAAAATGGAACAACAACAACAACAAAACTAAGATGAGAATAATGAAGTAAAATGATTGACATCTTCCTCTGGCCTCGTGTGTGCATGCATTCACACATGTGTGACACATGAGTGCAT
Organism: Acomys minous; assembly: GCF_964271855.1. Lineage (NCBI taxonomy): Eukaryota > Metazoa > Chordata > Mammalia > Rodentia > Muridae > Acomys > Acomys minous. Next base: position 125,908,377 of record NC_140485.1, on the reverse strand, counting down.
ACACCACACTCAAACAATGAAACACTGTATATGTGTGTGTGTATATATATATATATATATATATATATATATATATATATATATATATATATATATATATATATCAAACTAGTTGATTGAGAAGAATAGCTCCCAAAATACTCTTTTACATATTTCTTCAGTATCTCACTTTAATAGAAGTCAGCTGGATTCTCAAACTGGCTTCTACCCTCAAACTGCTGGGGTAGGAAGTTGATGGAACTGCTTTTAAAGATACATCCTCTACATTTTTGTTTTGTTGTGTTGTGTTTGGGTTTAAACTCAGGGGTGGTAACATTTTTACCCACTGAGCCATCTTAGGGTCCCTAAAATTCATTTGTAGTAATTTGTGGTATGGAAGAAATGTTTAGCCTCTTCAAATAGTTGTCCATATTCTTTAGTGATACTTCAGGACAACTCAGCATTCATAGCTTTAAAATCCAAATTATAATACGGAATATAAAGCTAAATCAGTAACCTTGATGCGCCGGGCGTTGGTGGTGCACGCCTTTAATCCCAGCACTTGGGAGGCAGAGGGAAATAGATCTCTGTGAGTTTGAGACCAGCCTGGACTACATACAGAGTGAGTTCCACGACAGCCAGAGCTGTTATACAGAGAAACCCTGTCTCGAAAAAACAAAAACGAAAACAAACAAACAAAAAACAGCAACAAAAAACCGTGATGCTTTTTTTTACATTAAAATTCACTCACTTGTTTTGAACTATGAAATTTACCCCTTTGAACCCAGACATCAGAATATCTATAATCAGCCTGGTATGGCGGCACACGCCTTTAATCCCAGTACTCTCGGGAGGCAGGCGGATCTCTGTGAGTTCGAGGCCAGCCTGGTTGACAAAGAGAGTTCCAAGGATAGCCAGGGCTATTACACAGAGAAACCCTGTCTCGAAAAACAAAACAAAACAAAACAACAACAAAGATCTATAATCAATCACTTGGACAGTATTAGCTCACTGAGTCAATTAGGCTTCCAAATGATGACACATTTACATGCATAAAAATATCACACTCATTGGTAATCACCCCATGTCTCATCAGGAATGTATTGAGAAGTTGCAGAAGTTGTTGCTGTTTCAGCTTTCCTTGCAAAAGCTTGAAATGTCACCGATAGTAAAGAGGTAATTTTCCCTGAAGTACCAGGCCCAATTGATTCATTTTCAAGAACAAATGTGCCAAATGCCTACGTCCGAAAGCTACACTGTAGGGCTGGGCACGTGGCTCTATAGCTGAGTGTTTACCTGTGCTTGCAGGCCCCTTGGGTTTGCCCCCAGCACTGTGAACATAACAAGACCAACAGTAAAACTAGAGTTGCTACTTTCATAGGAAAAATGGAGTCTTGGAAGAAGCTCTGCTCCCAGCTCAGATAAGCGCAGTTAGCATCCTTGGAAGATGGGATGCTTTATGCATAGTACCAATTTCATCCCCTAGCAGGTCTTCAAGGGCAAACATGTCATAAATTAGTGGTCTTATTGCTTTATCGAGGACTCTCTCTCCCTGCAAATGCTGTATATAGCCCAGGATGGCTTCAATGACTGCCAATTCATCATTCTCATGCCTGGGCCTCTTGAGTGCTGGGATTACAGGCACGCCCCCTTGCCTGCCTTTCAGCACAGACACTCATAAATAAAACACTTCTGGCTGTTTTTACTGAGCAGGTGAGGCAGCGTATACCCATTACTAGTGTCATTTTAATGCCATTGTCTTGAGTCACATAATCACTTTCATTGATGTTGCTTATGTATATAGTCTGTGCAAATATTAACTGTGAAGAAGGTTAATAAACTCCAGTTTTTATTGTGAGAAGAAGCTAACTTTATACATCTGACTTTATATATCCGATTCCCTGAAATGCCTTTCACAGCGATTTTACTGATTTTCCTGAGTGACTGATGGTAGATTAAATAATAGTTACTTGGGTATTTGACAGACATTTTCTCAAAAATGAGTGAAATGAGCCATCACTTCGGGAAAGCCACTAAATTGCTACTTCAGAGGGTCCCCGTGGATGCTGCATTGACAGTAGACAGGCAAAGTGAAAGAGAACAGATTGTAAGTGTTCATGCAATTAAAGTGTCAACACTAATGCACCACTCCACCCCTACTCACCTCAGAGAGTAAAAGTTAGATGGCAAATCGCCATTTTATAAAACTTGATATATAGGAATATGAATTGTTGTTCAAGTGAACTCTTTTTAGGGGCCGCAGCAACAGGACTGGGACAGATGACAGCTTTCACTGGGGAGAAGGAGAAAAGGCCTGGATCTACAGTGTAGAAAAACATGTGCTAAGCCAGTGGGGCTCAACCTTTGGCTTGAAAATCCTTTGGGGGTCCAATAACCCTTTCACAGAGGTCACCTGAAAACACAGATATTTACATTACTATTCATAACAGTTCGTAAAATTACAGTTATGAGGCAGCAAAAAAAAAAAAAAACCAACGTGAGAAATTGTATTAAAGAGTCACCACATGAGGTAGGTGCTAAACTAAGGAATGTATACATTCAAAACTGCAAGTCCCCTTGCAGTCCCTTGAGAAGGGACTTAGTAATTCAGAGAAAGGTTTCCATAAGCTAGCTAGGGTTTGTATTGTAAAATAGACACAAAGGGAAAGATTTTAGTCTGTTTCACTAACTGATTTATTTCAAGCTTCGTGAACATTGTCTTCCGGCATATCCCAAAGTGTTCAGTAAATGCTGAGTGCTCCGTGTGGAAAGAGAGGACCTGGTGCAGATAATCTACCGTGATTCCTGTGTATCAATCAAGCACTGCCTGCTTTCACCAAGATGGGCAAATACCGAAGAAGCAGAGCACGGAGAGCATCTTCCCATCATGGCAGTCCCGGCTAGCATGGGGACTCCATGTATGAGGAGCGCTTCACAGTTTAGTTTACACGATCTTCGTTTAATACCTGGAGGAGACTCAGAAAAATTGATTTGCTTAGAGTTATAGCTTAGTTATAGCCTGGGTATCGCCATAATAGCAATAGCAATAGTAATAATAATTGAACATGCATTATAATTACCTCAACATGTATTATTAGTGTTAGTAGCTAATCATGGATGATTATTATTACCAGTTGTGCTTGCTAGTTTTCTGTCAATTTGATACAAACTAGCATCATCGAGGAAGAAGGAACCCTGACTGAGAAACAGCCCCCGTCAGACTGGCCCGCAGGCATGTGTGTGATTTATGGTTGATGCAGGAGGATGTGGGTGGTGCCACGCCTGGACAGGTGGTCCTGGAAGAGATAAGAAAGGGAGTTGAGGGCTGGAGAGATAGCTCAGTGGTTAAGAGCACTGGCTGTTTTTCCAACATGAATATGACACCTAACAAACTGTAACTCCAGTTCCAGAGCATCTGATGACCTGTCCTGGCTGCTGTGGGCACCTGGTATACAAGCATGCATGAAGGCAAAATATACATACATATAATAGATTATACACACACACACACACACACACACACACACACACACACACACACATGATTATATATATGTTTGAGACAGGGTTTCTTTGTGTAGCTTTGGCTGCCCTGGACTTGCTTTGTAGACCAGGCTGGCCTCAAACTCACAGTGATCCACCTGCCTCTGCTTCCCAAGTGCTGGGATTAAAGGTGCATGCTCCCACACCCAGCTTACATAAATAATATTTTAAAGCATTAAATTAAAAAAAAAAACCCAGGCCAGGCGTGGTGGCACATGCCTTTAATCCCAGCACTCAGGAGGCAGAGGCAGGTAGATCGCTGAGTTCGAGGTCAGCCTGGTCTACAAAGTGAGTCCAGGACAGCCACACACAAAAAAGCCCACAGATAAAGAAAGGTAGCTTAAGCCGGGCGTGGTGGTGCATGCCTTTAATCCCAGCACTCGGGAGGCAGAGGCGGGCGGATCACTGTGAGTTCGAGTCCAGCCCGGTCTACAAAGTGAGTCCAGGACAGCCAAAGCTACAGAGAGACCCTGTCTCGAAAAAACAAAACAAAACAAAACAAAACAAAACAAAAACCAAAAAGAAAAAAAAAGAAAAAAAAAGAAAGGTAGCTTAGAGTAAGCCCAAGTAGAAAGTCAGTCAGCAACATCACCTTGCTTTCCCCTTCACCTATTTATTACCTCAGGGTTCCCGCCTTGAGTAGTTGCCCTGACTTACCTTCATGGTGGACTATAAGCTGTATGGTGGAATACACTCTTCCCTCCCCGGGTTGCTTTTGGTTATAGAAAGCAAGCTAGAACATTGGCTAAGACTAGATTATTGTTATTAACTAAGTCTGGATCCCAACCAGCTCTTCTAGCTGCAAAGTCCCTATGTCAATCACATAAATGCTCCCAAGTAGATTTGATACAGAAAAACAATATTGGAATAATGTAGGACTTTTTGGTGGTGGTAGTAGTGGTTTGGTTTTGTTTGTTTTTAGACAGGGTCACACTCTAGAACACACAGTGTAGAGCAGGCTGGCATGGAACTCACAGGGATCTGCTTGCCTCCTCCTCCTCTTAGGGGCCAGGACTGAAGGAATGTACATCTGGCCCAACTCATCAGTTATTATTTCAGACTTTAAAGATAGAAATATTTTGTGTTTTGTTTTGAGACAGGGTCTCTCTGTGTAACGTTGGCTGTCCTGGAACTCGCTCTGTAGACCAAGCTGGCCTCGAACACACAGATCTCTGCTTGCCTCTGTCTCCCAGAGTGCTGGGATGTTAAAACCTTAGTGGCTCATTTGTAGCGAGGAGTAAGAGACCAGAGGAAATACCTCATCTACATAAACCCAAACTGTATGTATATTAATCAGTAAGACTGACAACAACACTCAGACTGGGGAAAATAATTTTGTGCTGAAAATTTCCATTCAAGTATCTGAAGGTAAAGTGCATCCCAGAAGTTAAAGCTCAGTCCTAATAAATTGAGTGTTTTCAGCCGTCTTAGAGTAATATATATATCGGCCACATGAGGGCAGTAAAGGATAGGCGTTACTTTCCTGGAGGGCTCTGAACAAAAGATTCCTGCTGACTTCAGACCTGAATCAAGTTTCTGTTCCTACTCACCAGGCTTCCGCAGCTTGGAAAGTGCTTGATAAACTATAGTGCACCCGGAGGGCCAGTTTTCCTGAGATTAAACCCGTATCATCCTTCTCTTCATAGATCACTGTGGCTAATTCCCAGGACAGATGCGATCCAGATCCTGCCCTGGAGCAGATGTAAATTGGCAACCCAGACACAGCTGCGTGAAATAACTGATCCGTGGCAGGCAGTGCTAAGTGCTAACGATGTAGACTGAATTCCCAGCGGAGTATTACCACCACCCAAGGAAGGAAGATCAAGTTGGCCTTCTCCACTTCAGAACTGTTCTACTATTGTTGTTTATTCATTTGTTATTTTTGAGACAGGGTCTTGCTATGTAATTTCTTGCCCTGCATGTCCATCACGGCAGGCTCCACACTCCTAACTCTTACCCGACTCTTTACTTTATTAAGACGGAGTCTTAATAAGCCTGGCTTATTACTTTTTTTTTTTTTTTTTTTTTAAAGATTTATTTATTTATCATTTACCTGCAGGCCAGAAGAGGGCACCAGATCTCATTATAGATGGTTATGAGTTACCATGTGCTTCCCGGGAATTGAACTCAGGACCTTTGGAAGAACAGCCACTGCTCTTACCCTCTGAGCCATTTCTCCAACTTCTTATTACTTCTTACTATGGTTTAGGTTTAAAGGGATTCCTAGTGTTTGGTCCTTGCTTTTATAAGGCTAGAAAAAGAAGTTCCAAGTCCTAGGACAATAGCAATCATGTTTGTATTGGTCTAGTGTCATTCTACCAAAAGTGTACCTAGTGTGACCTTTTTTACTCTTTTCAGCGGACTTAAGCAGGCTGTGACGCCATTATACCAATAAGCAAGCACATTTTGGTTGTTTGCCTGCTATTGCTGGGCAAGCCAGCAGTCTTGTTCTAATATCCAGCCTCTAGAGCAGGGTTTTACATAATCCTAATTCTTTGAAAATTTGTTGGCAGCTCTTCCTTAGGGTTGAGAGGGGGGTGGGAGGATTGTTTGGTACTTAGAGAATTTCAGGCTGGGTGGTGGTGGCCCACACCTTTAACCCCACCAATAGAGAGGCCAAGGCAGGCAGCTCTCTGTGAGTTTGAGGCTAGCTTGGTCTCCAGAGTGAGCTCCAGAACGGCTAGGTCTACACAGAGAAACCCCATCTCAACAAAACAAAACAAACCTTCAAATAACAACAAAAAGACATCTCAGAACAGAACAATGAAGTGGTCCATCTTGGGCTTCCGGAAGATGGCCTGGTGGCAGTGTGTAGTGTGGAACTCAGACTCATAGACATGTCCCCTTTCTCATATTGTAATCCCTCTATGGAAGCAAGGACCTTCGTTAATAAAAATAGTTTTGTTTTCAGATCTTTTTTCCCCCCTGTATCTGTGAGATTAACAATTTAAAAGTATTAGAAAGAGTAGGGCATGGCTGTACATGCCTTTAATCCCAGCACTCAGGAAGCAGAGGCAAGCTGATTTCTGTGAATTGGAGGCCACCTTGGTCTACTTAATGAGACCCTATCTTAAAAAAGAATATCAGGGAAAAATGCAACATTAATTATATTCCATAATTTAGTATGTAAGGTTCATTCTTTTCCAGTACAATAGTAAGAAAAAGAAAAGCTAAAAAGCCAGTGTTCCTGAGGATTCTGTTTTTTGTTTGTTTTTTGTTTGTTTGTTTGTTTGTTTGTTTGCTTTTTGTTTTTCGAGTCAGGGTTTCTCTGTGGAACCCTGGTTGTCCTGGACTCTGTAGACCAGGCTGGCCTCGAATTCATAGCAATCCGCCTGTCTCTGCCTCCTGAGTGCTGCTGGGATTAAAGGTATGGGCCACCACACTCAGCTTTCCTGAGGATTTTGAGTCTTTGGATTCTTTCTTACAGTCTGGGTCTGGGAGATGCTTGCCAGGCAGCCTCAGCAGCCAGTGAAATGACAGTCAGTGGTTGGTCTACCTCAGGGAGGTGACAATTTACTTAGCTTTTCTTCCAGAATCCCCACATCTTTCTTACAGCTCTCCCTCCCCCACCCCCACATGTGTGTCTTTGTGCCACCTAACTCTGTCCAAGAGGGTTAGTGCTGGTGTAAAAATCCATCTGAGGATAGAAACAGATTCTACTGCCAAGGGCCTTTTGGAGCATTGGCCCTTTGATCTCAGTTGCCTCCAGTCCTGCTTAATCCTCGCTTCTTTCCTGTCCTGTCTGCTGTTCTCAGCTGTGCCCAGCCTGTACTCTCATCATTTCTGTCCTCTCTGCTTCCGGGAGCCTTAGCTTTGTTTCCTCCATGTCTTTTCACAAAGACAGTGGCCTTCAAAGAAGACATGTCTTCATGAAATGAAGAAAAAAAAAAAGAGAGAGAGAGAGAGATAGGAGGAGAGAGAGAGTAAGTAGAGAGGACACAGTAGGTAATTTTAGGTGCTGTAATGCAACTTTAAAGAGGTTATGAGGGCTGGAGAGATGGCTCAGAGGTTAAGAGCACTGGCTGCTCTTCCAAAGGTCCTGAGTTCAACTCCTAGCAACCACATGATGGCTCTCAACCATCTATAATGAGATCTAGTTTTCTCTTCTGGCCCGCAGGTATTACATGGAGACAAAATACTGTATATATAATAAATAAATCTTTAAAAAAAAAAGGTTGCAAGTTTTCTTTTTTTTAAAGTTTTTTAAAAAAGATTTATTTATTGTATATGAGTGCTTTATCTGCAGAAGATGGCATCAGATCACGTTATAGATGGGTTTTTGAGGCACCATGTGGTTGCTGGGAATTGAACTCAGGACCTCTGAAAGAGCAGGCGGCGCTCTTAACCACTGAGCCATCTCTCCAGCCCAGGTTGCAAGTTTTCACTCCCTCACCCTCCTGCTCTTCATATCCAAGCATCAGCAGCTGGTGTCTGCTGTGGTCTCTGGTTTGGATCCTCTGATGTCAGTTCCATCACTTTCTTATCTGATATTACTGATATTATACTCCATTGATTTTGATGTGGGGACAACATGATTTGTCTTTAAAGCAAACAAACACAGCCCAAGACCTTCTGCCTCTCAAGGTCCTCGACAATTATCAACAAAAACTGTAAAAATTGGCTCTAATTGCTTATCGATTTGTAAATTTCAGAGAATAATATATGGTACACTCCTGCTGAGACTTTGTTCCTAACATTTGACACCGTAAACACTGCTGTAACCTGCTTCAAACTGTTGCTCCTCTTTTACCACTTCTTTCGTCTTTAACACAACAGAAAACACTTTGTTTTTTAAGTCTCCATTTTGATCATAAAGTGAAATTAAATTCAAGTTCTCAGGCTCTACTTGCCTGGGAATTTGAATAGATTTTTACTTACAATTTAATACTTGTTGAATGTTCTGCTTGAATTAATGATATATGTTCTACTTAAACAAAACTACAATATCCTGCTCAGTTCCTCTCTCTAAGAATGTTGGGGGACTGGAAAGCCCCAAGCCTTTATCCTAGCCAATCAGCTGAAAATGCTTTTTCCAGCTACCTGGATACATTGTGCTCAGAACAAAACCCATTCTTCTTGTGTTTAGCTAATCAAAATGATGTCATGCTCCCCCCCCTGCCCCCCCCCTCCCCCCCGGCTTCCCACCTGGTTACCTGGTTGTTACCTGGTTTTGATTTTTCTTACAAAAACCTGCTTTAGAAACAGACCAGGGTCACAGTTTGGCCCCCAAGTCTACTGTGTCCCTGTTCATGGTCAGTCTTGAGGTGTGGCATTCCAATAAACCATCACCTTTTCACTGAGACTGGTGCCCGAGTGGTTTGTGTGGCAATTCTTATAACAAACACCAATGGTCACTAATAGTAATCAGCATACACTTTCAACTATGTAGTAAACGGTATAATTCTTATGACGTTTCAGAACTTAAGCTTCCTCTGGCAATGTCTAAGCTTCAGAAATCTTCCTGGATCAGGTTACTTATGGGAAAGCCAGCATCCAATTTCAGATGCTCAGCATGTTGATATCCAACACATCATCGCCATGTTCCAGTGTTGAATGAACATGACATAACTGGTGCATGACATATTACACCAAATGGCATAGTCTTTTCTTTACCCTTTGCCCTAATGTGAATATTTTTTGTTCTAGATTTTTGCTAAGTGACCGAATCTTGAATATCAGCTGTATGCAGCACATAATGCCCAGGAGGGCTTAATTTGAACTCTTCTCTGCTTTCTATGTAGAAATCACTAATAACCATTTAAAACAGCACGCTGAGTTGCAAAGATAATATTAAATCTATGTTCTAAATTGGTGTCATGTCTTAATTTTTTTATGAAGAGGGATTATAGTTATGAAAAGAATGAAGCTTATCACAATTTCACGGTTAATGAAAGCCCGAGTTGTATCCATTACATGGCGTAATTACAGAAATTTCTCCTGACAAAGCTACTTACGAAAAATTACTCTCTGTGGCAATTAGAATGTACAACAAGTTCAGCTGAGTGCTGTCTAAGCTGGCCAAGGCTGGTGGGAGATTTTCTCTTCTGACCTAGGAAGAGCCAGACTAGGGCAACTGTTTTCTTTATTTTTATAGTCCAAGATTTAGCATAAAACCAGTGTGTAGCAGGCAGGCAAGGAGCATTTACTGAATGTGGCTCTGTGCCTAGAAATTGTCTTTCCTGTTCTAATTCAGGATTATTTAAATTGCAAAGGAAAGATACTGACTTTACAGCGGCTGCCACTCAGACCGAACTAGAACAGATTTTTAAATTTCTGACTGCTCAGTGTGGTCTCCTAAGGGATGCTGGTATATCCAGAAAGGTATACATCCAGATTTCCATAGCTGTGGGCTTTTGATGAACTTCTCAGTAGCGGGCATGTGTGTGATTTCAGGTAGTACAGGGAAGTGAGATCCTGGGGAAGCAAGGACGTGAGATCTGAAGAAGACTGGAAGCCCTCTCTCTGAGGTACAGAGCATGCCCCCCCCCAAAAAAACCCTCCAAGCAATGCAAACAAGAGGGGCTGGTACCACATAATAGGCCTATAAATGCCTATACAGTTCCTGGTTCAGTGCTTTTGGAGTTCTTTCCTCAGGTCTCCCTAGTCACTACCACTCTTGGGAGTGTGTTTCCTTTCTTTAAAATAAACAAAACAAAACAGTTTCTATTTCTAATCATATGTTCCTGGTGTAGTCTTTTATCCTAGGACATGGTGGCTGGGATCAAGGACCCTCTGAACTCAGCCCCGAGGCATGGTACTAATAGTGTTGGTCCTCCTCATAATTCTCGGGTTTCTCGCTGTTTCTCTGACTGCCATGCATAACTCAGAAGGTATGATAATATACCCTCCCTCCCCCGTATCCCTCCTCTTGACAGCTGTGGGATTTCAGCTTGCCTGTCATGTTGTTTTTTTTCCTCTCAAAATTTAATAAAATCGTCCTCAAGCTTCTTTTTTGACTCCATTTAAAAGTTCTTTTATTAATGAGACTAAAAGCCCGAAGGGAAACATTGGTTTCCACGGTAACGGTGATAAACTAGCGATGCATCCTACATCCATTGGAATTTTAGGTTAGATGAGAAGAAGCACCTGTTTGTTGTAAGGACTGGAAGGTTTGGGGGTGGGGAGGAAGAGGAGGAGGAGGAAAGCTAGGGATGTAGCTTGGTAACCAGATGTTTATCTAGCACTTAGTAAGTCCTGGGGTATAATCACTAGCAGTGCCCAGGTGAAATGATGGTTCATGATTTCTTGTTTGTTTTGTTTTTGAGGCAGGGTTTCTCTGTGTGGCCTTGTTTGTCCTGGACTCACTTTGTAGACCAGGCTGGCCTTGAACTCACAGCGATCCGCCAGCCTCTGCCTCCCGAGTGCTGGGATTAAAGGCGTGTGCCACCACGCCCTGCTGTTCATGATTTCTGAAGAGGCTTTCTCTGATAACTGGGGTGTGAGCGAAAAGCTCTTTGAAAAGGAGCGGGTCCTACAGCATTGAAAGCAGGATGTTAGGATGGCCCTCCAGTAATCAAACGGGCGCGGGGTGGGGTGGGGTGGGAATGGGGAAAGGAAAAAAAAGAATGAGAAACAGGTACTTGAGAAGAAAGCCAGTCAAAAGTGGAGGAGTCTTCAAGAAACTCTGCCTGAAGTTAGACCGGGCGGTCGGGGGGGGGGGGGCGCAGGGGGAGAAGAAAGAAAGAAAGAAAAGCCTAATGCCAAGGGAAGGAGCCTAGACTCAAAATATTGAGGACGATGGGAATTTCTGTGCAGAACTTTGCTGTTTAAAGTTATGCTATTAAAAGTCTGACTTTGGAACAGTGTGCAGATTGGATAGAACTGGATGGACTAGGGTTGGATATAAAAGAAAGGACGGAGGGAAGGAACAAACGGGACAGAATGGAGAAGTATGTTTTGTGTCCTTAGAGAATGAAACCAGGACAACCAACTAGAGGGAAATAGAAATAAAAGCGACAGAAAGAAGCAAAAACAGAAGAAAGGCTCATCTGAGAAAAGAAAATGGTTCTATAGCTTGAATTGCATGCCTCCCCCCCTCAGTGTGTGACCTCATTTAGAAGGTGGGGGCTTTACAGGGGTAACCAAATTAAAAATGAGTTCAGGAGCATGGGCTCTAATCCAACACGACTGGTATATTTATAAAATGGGGAAATTTGCTTAGAGACAGACGTTCACGCAGGAAGAATGTCACGTGAGCAGGAAGCCAGACACTGGGGTGAGAAGCCAAGGAACCCCTAAGATTGCCAAGCACCCCTCAGGAACTGAAGGTCAGGTGTGGAGCAGACACTGGGAGTGAAGCAGCTCGCCTGCTATCGTGAGGTCGGCCTCCACCCAGCACTGGGACAATGGACTTCCGGTGTGTAAGACAGCCTTTTGCGGGGCTGGAGACACAGCTCAGCTGCTGACTAATCTTTTAAATTTACATTTTAACTTTGTTTAGCAAAAGCAGTTCAGGTGTTTCTTGGACGCATAGCAAAAAGATATTTCTAGGTATATCTAGATGATCTCTCTTAAGTTCTATGATCTGATTTTCCCACAACGAACATTTGAAAGCTTCAGACCCAAGTCATTTGATGAACTAGCTTAAAATTAACATTTCAATTAGTACTTTGGATAATCCAACTAGAGGTAAAGTCTAGAAACCGGTTTATTTTTGCCTTACATTTAAATTTTTGGAAGTCTTGCATTTTAGGGCAAGGAAAATAGTGGAAACAGGAAGGGTTAAGTGAGGTAGGATAGGAGGGCATTGTGGAGGGGGACTAAGTAACACTGGAGGTCTTTGAAAAATGCCACATGGAAGCCTTCTACTGGAGAAGCTTCTTAAAATGTATACATATACACGTGTAAAGGGAGGTTAAATGGAGTTACTCTATAATGGGGGGGATAATACACCCCTAAACAGTATATATATAGGTTATCAAACAAAAGGCTGAGTGCTAAGGATGAGGAACTTCTTTTTGAGTTGTTAGTCTGTGAGGTCGCAAGACTCCGCCCAAGCATCACGTGCTACTCACATTGCTCTCTCGGTGATCCTCCAGAGCGTGATGGTAAGACTCCTCTGCAGAAGACACCTCACACCTGAGTCGTGGGACAAGGGGAGATCAAGCTGATACCAACCTGGAAGCTTCATCTCCATAGTTTTCATAGTGATAGATGATTCTATTTGTACTCTTGGGGGGAGAAAAGCACTCAGTGGTCTTACCCAGCTGTGGACCCTATGAGATAGGGTAACAACTGGCCTAGCAAAATATACCCACAGCAGCCATAATGGCATGGATGTTATGGGAGTGACCAACCAAGTATTGATTAAATTTTAAAGCCTACTCCAAAGGACAGAACTCATACTTGTTGCTGTTAACTAGGCCTAAAGCTCATGAGTGAGTAGGTTATAGGCCCTAGGGGAGAACCTAGGACTATTAGTCTTCTAAATGGACGTAGTAGTATACTGACTCTTAAGTTCTTTATATTCATAGATTAGTGTATCTCTAATATCTCATCAGAGTTTTGTTTTGCTTGCAGTAGATGGTGATCAATGCAGAGACCTAGAACTAGTCAACATGTAGTGAATAAGAGAAGGTAGAGTTCTCAGCTCTAAATGGAACATCTATAGCACACTTCCTACACCCAAGGCACGGTGATCATTTCACAGGATCAGGTCAGAAGGATTGTATGAGCCAGAGGTAGTTGATATTTTCAGCCTAACAGTATTTGCTGTGCATGACGGGCCCATTATATACATGAACTCACGCGTGACTGTGAGCGTAAGACTTGTATAAGATGAAGCCAACCCATATCCCAGAGTGGACAGGGGAAAGGCTCATGAAGTCCCACCTCTTGCTGATGTGCTCTTGGCAAACGATGGCCTCTGGGGGAACGAAGGGAGATTTTTCTTCAGGGATGTGTCCCCTGAGTGGCCACTCATGCCCTGCCCCATAGATGGTTCTACATCCATGCACACACAGACAACGCTAAGTGGACTCTGTGTAAGTGTGTGTCTGTGTGTGTGTGTGTGTGTGTGTGTGTGTGTGTGTGTGTATGTGCGTGTGTGAGAGAGAGGGGAGGTAGGAAAGGAATTGGAAAAGAGGGAATGGGTGGGGATAGATTTAATCAAAACACTGCATACATATAAAAAAAAACTTCCAATACAAACGGTGAGGAAGCGTTTGGAGAAAGACAGCCAGCATCAACCTCTATATTCTCTAGGTGCACACATTAATGCGTGCGTGCACGCACACACACACACACACACACACTCACACACACACACACACACACACTCACACACTCACACACACACACACACTCACACACTCACACACACACACACACTCACACACTCACACATACACACTCACACACACACACATACACACACACACACTCACACACTCACGCATCACAATAAACAAAACCAAAACAAAACCTAATCCATCTGGCTGCTCAGAAATGGAATCTGGTCAGCCTGAGCTTCGGCTTAGCCTGGAGGCTCACGCATGGGATATTGTTGACAGCTAAGTGACTTGTTACCCAGGAACACCTGGAATGCCCAACAACCACAAATAACCACCAACTGTTGCACATCTTTTGCCAGGCTTCTTCTGTAAGTTGGTAATGATCCTCAAGTACACAGAACTATTAGAAAGCTAAGTCTTCCTGAAAATTCATGCACATTTGAGGCAATACTTGCTTCAGTATCTACATATTTTGGGAAAGATATTTCTTCACACAGCTCCAGCTTTGATTTTTAAGACCCAGTATTCTCAGACACTACTAACCACAAAATACATGGATATAAACTAAACCCTTCTAGTTATTTCTAAATCACCTGTTTGGTATATCTAAAGCTGTTCCGGCCTGCGGGGTCTTCAATGGGTACCTGTGGAGGGGGCAAACAAGTGGGGGGACAGGAGACACAAAGAAATGAGGGCAAGTCTGGATTCTGATCAAACCCCGTTTATTGAAAAATTTCACAGAGTTTATATAGGCACAGAGGCATGGGTATTTGCGTAAGCAAGGGTTGCTATGGATACCTAACTCTGGAATGCTCCAGCAGCAAGTGTCTACCTTAACAGCTACTATAATCACAGAAGAGGGTGAAATTCCAGAGAGAAAGGGAAATTGTGAAAGATCTTGTTAGTCAGGAAAAAGTTCCCGGAACTGCTGCTCGCAGGCAGCTGGCCTTTAATCTGATTTTACCAGGAGTCTTACTGGAAAAGCTAGTTTATAGGCAGAAAGCAGTAGCTCAGGGGTCTTAGAATGACCAGCCCCCATAATCAACCACAACAGATGTCTAACTGCCAAACCACGACGGGGTCAGCTGGTTTCTGGTAAAAGACAGACTGCTGGAGAAATAGGAATTTAGGCTCTGACAAGATGGCTGAACACTGGCCATATAGCCCGTCCCCTACATAAAGCCTTTTAAAAAATAATCAAAAATGGTAACTAATGTAGGAACTATCATTTTATGTCTTTTTCCTGAATACATTTTTGTGTATATGTGTGGATTAGGTTCTTTTTGTCACTGGACACAAGCTAGGGTCATCTGGGAAGAAGGGACCTCAACTGAGAAAATTCCTCCATCAATTATATATTTATTTTATGTATATAGGTGTTTTGTCTACATGTCTGTGTACCATGTGTGTGCAGTGCCCATGGAGGCCAGAAAAGGAGTTCAGATCCCTTGGACTGGAGGTAGAGGCAGTTGTTAGGTATCATCTGGGTTCTTAGATTTAAATTCTTTTTTTTTTTTTTTTTTTTTTTTTTTTTTTGGTTTTTTGAGACAGGGTTTCTTTGTGTAGCCTTGGCCATCCTGGACTCACTTTGTAGACCAGGCTGGCCTCGAACTCACAGCAATCCGCCTGCCTCTGCCTCCCGAGTGCTGGGATTAAAGGCATGCACCACCATGCCCAGCTCAGATTTAAATTCTTGTGCTCTGGAAGAGCACCTAATGCTCTTAACTACTGAGCAACCTATCTTCTGTGCAGGTGATTCTGGTTTGTATAAGAAAGTAAATTGAAGGGCAGGACATGCCTCCCAGCACTCGGGAGGCAGAGACTGGCGGATCACTGTGAGTTCGAGGCCAGCCTGGTCTACAAAGTGAGTCCAGGTCAACCAAGGATACACAGAGAAACCTTGTCTCAAAAAACAAAAACAAATAAAAAACAAAAAACCAAAAAAAAAAAAAAGAAAAAAAAAAGTAAATTGAGCTGTCCTTTAATCCTAGTACTTGGGAGGCAGAAGTAGGCAGGTCTCTGATTTTGAGGCCGCCTTAGTCTACAGAGCAAGTTCCAGAACAGCAAAGGCTCCATGGAAAAACCTTGCTTGAGAAACAAAACAAAACACCAACAGAAGCAAAACCACAACCAACCAAAGCAAGCAAGCAGGCAAGCAAACGGATTGCACTAAGGGGAGCCAGCCAGTAAGCAGCATTCCTTCATGGTTTCTGTTTTCAGTTCCTGCCTCCAGGTGCTAGGCCTGTTTTCCTTCAATCATGGACTGTCATTAGGATGTGTAAGCCAAATGAATATTTTCCTCCCCGAAATTGGTTTTGGTCATGGAGTTTATCACATCAATAGAAAGCAAACTAGAACTGTACATGTGTGTACATGTTCATGCGTGTGCACATGTGTGTCATTGTACATGTGGAGACCAGAGATCAATGCCGGATGACTTCCTCAATTGCTCTTCAGTTTATTTTTTAAGACAAGGTGTGATGGTTTGAGTGAGAATGGCCCCTAGGTTCATATGTTTGAATGATGGGCCCTACGTAGTGGCAATGTTTTGGGAAGGATTAGGAGGTGTGGCCTTGTTGAAGGAAGTAGGTCACTGGGGGGGGGGGAGGACTTTGAGGTTTTAAAAACTCACAGCAGGCTGAGTTCTCCTACCCTGGCCCCCACCCTGCCTCCAACGTGGGGATCAGGACATATGTCCGTAGCAACTGCTCCAGCTCTGTGAACGCTGCCATGTTCCCCAGCATGATGCTCATTGGTCTCCTCCGAAACTGTAAGCAAGCCCCCAATAAGTGCTTTCTTTTATAAGTTGCCTTGGTCATGATGTTTCTTCACAGTAGTTGGAACTAAGTAACTAAGAAACAGTAACTAAAAACCAATGTGGCTCCCTGACCTTGGAACTTGGCAATTTGTCTAGACTGACCCTTCAGCAAGAGAGGGGTCCTCCTGAGTCTGTCTCCCCAGAAATGGCATTACAGGGATGCACTGACAAAGCCAGCTTTAAAAAATATGGGTTTTCATATTTGTGCATGGGTTCCATGTCCTTAGGCCTAACTGAACACATTTCTTAATAAGACAGTATTCTTCCAGGAAAGCCTTTGGAATCTAATACCTGTGAGTTTGAGGCTAGCCTGGTCCACAAAGGGAGTCCATGATGGCCAAGATAACACAGAGAAACCCTGTCTCAAAAAACAAAAACAAAACAAAACAAACAGAATCTAATACAGCTATCTAAGAGAATGAGGACAGTTTTCTGGGCATTTTATAAAATAATTTTCTTTGGTTTATCCTTTGATGTTTCCTTAGATCCTGCATTATGTGACCATTCTACTCTCAGGGAAATTTCTAGACCATGACCCGTTAGTTCATCACAACTGACTTTGATTGAAATTTCAAGAAGCACCAGGCGTGGTGGCACACGCCTTTAATCCCAGCACTCAGGAGGCAGAGGCAGGCAGATCACTGTGAGTTCAAGGCCAGCCTGGTCTACAAAGCGAGTCCAGGACAGCCGAGGATACACAGAGAGACCATGTCTCGAAAAAACCAAACCAAATCAATAACATCAACAAAAATGTCAAGAAACAAGAGAAGCAAATGCAAGGGGGGGAAAGCCTTGTAGCACTTGAGTGTTGTTTTGGTCAATTGGCAGGCAAAGTCATAGAGGAAAACAGCAGCAAGAAATCCTCTTCTGTAACTCAGGACTCACTGTTCAGGATGAGTTTTGATATCCATGAAAAAGGAGTATGATACACACACACACACACACACACACACACACACACACACACACACACACAAAGAAAAAAGAAAACCCAAGTGATTTGCACAAGCACACAGTACACACAAGAACAGAGGGACAAATTGTTAACCTGCCCCAGCTAGGAAGGAAGCAAACAAAGTAAACTGTGGGGCGTTTGGACTTAGGGACCTGGTTCATTCTTTAAGTCAGCGACATGGAAAAACAGAAAGACTAAAAAGGACTTCAGAGCTCAAACCCAAAGCAGTGGTTGGAATTTATGTGCTTTACAATTTAACCAAAATACAAGACAAACTAACTGGGGGAAACATATTCGAGACAGAGACAATTTTAGTCCGGAGGGACTAGGAATCATGTGACGCTGTTGTGACTATCAGTTTTGGTGATGATAAAATGGCTTTGTGATAGCATTGTGTGAAGAAGCCCATGTTTCCCTTTTATAAAACACTTTTGTAATGGCATAGTGAGACAGGGACGGGTGGAGTAAACTGATATCGGGACAGTCCCCTTACTCTGCTTCTTCCCACTCTCTCATCTGCTCCTCCCTCCCTTTCTTGCAAGGGAGTCCTATGGGTGTTCATTTTACTGTTTCTATGCATGTTTAAATTTTTATAACAAAATTTCTTTTCAAGATGACTGGCATATTGCTTTGAAATTTTAATATCCCCTCATTGTAGGTAAAAATATTATAACTTTATGCGATTTTAGGCCGATACAATTAAATTATTCAAGGTAGAAGTTGGGTTTTTATATCATGCCCTTGTCAGAAATAAAGGATCATGGGATGACTAATAGCATCATGCTGTTAATCAACGTATCTGTATATGTCTGTTCAAATTTATTTTGGCAAAATTATCTTTAAAACAGTCACATTTTATAATGCAAGACAAAACTAGACATGTACCATAAAAATAAATTAGCCAAGTTTATTCTAAGTGTACTTTTAATAGCATTTGGGAGGCACATTGGAGAAAAGGAGTCATGAGAAGGCTCCAAGCTTGCACATGTGATTGTCCAGGAGAATAGTGATGGTTATTTTTCTGAGGCAGTCACTAGGTAGTCCAGATTGGCCTTAGACTCATAATCTTCCACCCTCAGCTTTCTGCGTACTTGAAGGTGTGTGTGCCAGCACTCCTGCTTGAGAGTGGTTAGTATGGTAAGATACCGAGCTCCACTGTGAACACTGAGTGAGAGAGGCTGGCGGACACCATGGGGAAAGATGTACAGTAGGACCAAGGGTACGTGAGCATCCTTCAGGGATACTGATTTGGAACTGTATGTCTAGCAATGGCTTACAATCGTCTCAACAATGACATGAGAGGGAAGGAGGTACTGATAAGATGGAGGGAATGGTCTAGCCCTGAGGGACCTCATGTTTGGGGAAGGATAGAGATGAAGGTATTTTCAGTGTTAAGAGAACCATACAATACCAGGCAACTGTCATGGATCCTCGTATTTCCTCAGCACAGAAATAATATCTTTGCAACAACAGTTTTGTGGAGGATTTCCTTTTGTTTCTTAATATAATAACTGTGCTTAGAAATGAGGGGGATTTCCTTGGGTTGCTTGCAGTCCTTGTCCCCTTTTTTTCAGCGGGTGAGTCATAGTTAGTATTTCAATTGCTGTGATGAAACACCATAACCAAAAGCAACCTGGGGAGGAAAGGGTTAATTTGGCTTACACTTCCATGATAGTCAGGACAAGAAATCAAAAGGAAGGAACCTGGAAGCAGGAGCTGATGCAGACGCCATGGACCAGGGGCTGCTTACAGGCTTTCTCAGCCTGCTTTCTTATACAACCCAGGACCACCTGGGTTGGCCCCCACCCACAATGCACTGGGCCTCCAACCCCCATGAATCACTAATTAAGAAAATGCCTGACCCGGTTTGTCTACAGCCTGATCTTACTGAGGCATTTTCTCAAACTGAGACTCCCTCCTCTCAGATGACTCTAGCTTGTGTTAAGTTGACATCAAAGTAGTCAGTACAAGTACGATTACAGAAAATCGTGAGTGTATAAATCCTTCCTCTGAGCTGGGCACAGTGGCACATACCCAGCACTCAGGGAGGCAGAGGCAGGCGGATCTTTGTAAGTTCCAGGCTAGCCTAGTCTGCAGAGCCAGTCCTTGATAGCCAAGGCTACAGAGAGAAACCTTGTCTAGAAAGCCAAAATAAATAAAAATTAAATAATTAAATAATTCTGCCTTGGCGAGGTTACCATGATGGTTAATACTGTCTCCTTGACAGCACCTACACTCACCTACTCCTGTGTAGGTTAGCCTCGGTGCATGGCTGTGAGGGGCGATTTGGATTAGGGCTAACTGAGGTGGGATGACCCACCCTAACTGTGGGTGACAAATTCTCATGAGTTGGGATCCTAGACTGACTGAAAAGGGCGAAGTGAATGGATTCAGGATTCAATTGAGAGCTGGCAACCAAGATTGGCTACCACTGCTAGTGTTTTCATTTGCTTTCTGTTGATGTGATAAAGATCCAGACCAAAATGAACTTGGAAAGAAAGGAGTTTATTTTGTAGGGGCAAAATTAATGCCGTATCCGATATGTAATTTATACTCTGCAATTAATGATGGTATGGTCTGTATGAGAACTTGTCCTCTGGGTGCCCTTCTCCCTGCGTTCTGGGAATCATATCTGCCAGCACTCTCCAGAAACTGCACCGGAACAATTAGATACAGTAGATGCCCAAATGATCCTCTGAGAGAAAACAACTTCCCTGGAGATTCAACCTCCACCCAACCTGCCTGAAGGTCCACATTCTTGAGACTCACAACTTTCCCTGGAGACCCAGTCTCCACCCAACTAGCCTAAAGGACTGCATTCCTGAGACTCAGGACTCCCCTTATGGTTTTTGTCCACACTTCCCTGTGACCCCACCCCTAATTACAGTTTTTCCTTATAAACCCATTGTTCTTGAAGCTCTGGTATCATTCTCCTATCCTGCTGCGTCAGGAAGGATGGTGATCTGAAGCTCTGAGCACGTAATGCAGGACCCTGTGTATATTGCATCGGTATCGAGTCTTGGTGGTCTTTTTTAGGGGGGATCTCACGATCTGGGTAATCTCAGCATAACAATTTCATCTTACAACTTTCAGCTCATCATGAAGGGAAGTAGGGCAGGACTTCTAGCCAGAACCGGGAGGCAGGAATTTAAGTAGAGATTAAGGAGGAATGCTGCTCACTGGCTTGCTCCCCTTGGCTTGCTCAGACTTCTTTCTTATACAAGCTAGGACCACGTGCTCAGGGGTGGCACCACATCAACCATCAAGAGGGAAAAATAAAAAGTTCTTATAGCTAGAAGGAAGAAATTACTAAAAAGTCCTTTGCAGTGGTTTCTACAAGCCCCAGCTGGAGTCTTGAGCCTGTCAGCACCAACCCCCCCCAAACATACACACATAAAGTTAGTCTCCCAGCCCCTCCCTGTAACACCAGGCAGGAGATGGCTATTGGTATCATAGCCCAATGTCCCAATCACTTGAATAGATTATATCATGACTGTCACGAAAGATCATGTCGTCCAGTGATTCTCAACCTTCCTATTGCTGTGACCCCTTAAAACAGTTCCTCGTACTGTGGTGACTCCGCAATCATAACATTATTTTCCTTGCTACTTCATAACTGTAACTTTGCTACTGTTATGAATTTTAATGTAAATGTCTGCTCTGCAGCTGGTCTTAGGCGATCCCCGTGAAAGGGGTTTGAGCCCTACAGGCTGAGAACCGCTGATGCCCTGTTGCAGTTGGGAACCTTTGTTTTCTGGCCAGTCAGAAGACTTGCTTGCATTAGCTCATTAAGAGTGAAGGCTGCCTGCAGAACTGGCAGGCCTCAGGACATGCCCCCAGAAAGAGTGTGTTCCATACACTGGAACATGACCTCCTCCTGTCTCCCTCATGAGCACACTATCAAGCACTGGGGTGGGGCTTGACTCATTCCCCCGCTGCACAGAGCTGACCATGGTAACCCAAGGCAAATGAGCCTGCAGTCAGCTTACATAGGATAAACGCTAAGCCTAGCTCTTTTTCCTCTGTCAGAGCTGCTATTGAATCTCTTCCTGGGACCCTCAGAAAAACAGCACCTATCAAGCCCTGTGTGTCTCAGCCCCTTGGGGGAGTGGGGACAGGGGTCGAATGACCCTTTTACAGGAGTCACCTAAGACCATGGGAAGACACAGATATTCATATTATGATTCACAACAGTAGCAAAATCACAGTTATGAAGTAGCGACAAAAATAATTTTATGGTTGGGGGGCAGGGGTCACCCCAACATGAAGATTTGTATTAAGAGGTCACAGCATTAGGAAGGTTGAGAACCACTGGCCTGTCTTTTGGAAGACTGCGTGTGGAACCTCTCATGGTAGTCCCTTTATTGCAGTTGCTTTTGCAACTCTTTGAAAGTTCACTTCCTGCCTGAATGCTCCCCTGTTGGAAAAGAAGTAGTGAACATGTCTTCCCTTCTTGAAGAAGTAGCTTCCCATCTGCTACCCAGGCCTAAGCCTTAGCAGGACTGCCCTGTTCAGACTCTAGGAAGCGCACAGATGGAGGGTTCAAATTTTGTCTTGGGTAGAAAACACTGCTTCCCCGTTTGTTTCGGTCTGCGGGGTCTTCGTTGTGTACCTGTGGAGGGGGCAAACAAGTGGGGGGACAGGAGACACAAAGAAATGAGGGCAAGTCTGGATTCTGATCAAGCCCCTTTTGTTGAGAATTCTCACAGAGTTTTTATAGGCACGGGGGCATGAGTATTTGTGTAAGCAAGGGTTGCTATGGATACCTAACTCTGGAATGCTCCAGCAGGTGTCTACCTTTACAGCTGCTATAATCACAGAAGAGGGAGAAATTCCAGAGAGAAAGGGAAGTTGTAAAAGATCTGGTTAGTCAGGAAAAAGTTCCCGGAACTGCTGCTCGCAGGTAGCTGGCCTTTAATCTGATTTTACCAGGAGTCTTACTGGAAAAGCTAGTTTATAGGCAGAAAGGAGTAGCTCAGGGGGGTCTTAGAATGACCATCTCCCACAATGCACCACAACAGGTGTCTAACTGCCCAACCACGACAGGGTCAGCTGGTTTCTGGTAAAAGACAGACTGCTGGAGAAATAGGAATTTAGGCTCTGACAAGATGGCTGAACATTTCGCCATATAGCCTGTTCCTTACACTCATTCCTGCCACCAACAAAACAACACATCAGACTATGGCTTCTACTCCACAATTTAGCTAGGAAAATAACACATACTTTTGTAATTTTTTTTTTTTAAGTTTCTTACAAATCGGGAAGTTTCCTCCCCCTGAGAGGCAGACAAAGGAGGGCACGCCTCTCACGTCCCGCCCCCTTCCTGCGGGCCTGCCATTACTCCATTCTTTCTACAGCTCTCCTTGAGCTCTCTTCTAAAATTTATTTTGACTGTTTTATTAGCTAACAATTACCCAAGAAAGAAAAAAAGTGGGGGGGGGGAGAGGGAAGACAGCTCTTCATTATTTTGTCTTCCCCCTTCCCAAGAACCAAGTGCTTTGAAGGCCTGTGACTTCAGAGGGACCTAGGAATACTCTTCTGCCAAGTCTGTTGTGAGTGAATCCATCCAGTAGCTTCCTGTCTATGCCTTGTTTGTGATAGACTCTTTCCTCTTCAGAAAACCGTGTTTGATGCTTAGTTATCTTGCTAAAGAGAGTTATTTAGGAAGGTGAATATCAAAAATTTGATGTTCCTCACTTCCCCACCTTTTCTCCTCCTTTTGCAAGACATGAATGAGTACGTATATATGATATATATATGTGTGTATGTGTGTATACATATATGTACATATGTGTATGTACATACATACATATATGTATACACACACATATATATATATATTTTTTTTTTTTTTTTTTTTTTTTTTGAGAAAGGGTCTCACTTTGTAGCCTTGACTAGCCTGGAATGTGCTTTGTAGGCCCAGGCATGTTTAAAACTCCTAAGAGATCTGCCCGCCTCTGACTCTTGAGTGCTGGGATGAAGGGAACGCCACCACCTGAGTCTGTGTTGTTTTTGTTGTGAGTGGTTTACTCTTTTCTTGTAATGAAACAAAAAAGAGGCAGGGTCCTTGGGGCCACGTGGGGGAAAGGGGGGAATGGCACCTAGGCAGGACTAGATTCAAATCCTGGCTATTAGTTTGAACTTGTTTAAGTTAAAATACTTAGAGCATCCATCACTGACTGGAGAGTCACCACAGCAAAGAGATGCGGATATTCAATATGGAAAGGCCCGGAAGTGCTCTTTGCCTTGCTCTCTGACAGGGTTCCTCCCGTTTATGTTGTTTGCCTTCATTTCTAAATCTTTGGGCGGGGGTGTGGTGTGGCGGGGGGTGGAATGTAAAATCATTTGCTTGAACTGCTATAGAGTGAAGAACTCATGGAAAAAGTAAAGGTACTTGGCTAACAGCGAGCAAATGTGTAACCCGAAGGCATCTGGGCTGCCCAGTGTTTCCCTTACCGGACCCATCGTCCTTAGTTTGTTGTTGTGCTTGGCTGGGGAAATTTTGCAGTGAGAGTTTAGAAACAGGTATTTCAGCTGTACTTTGTTCTTTCACGGGGAATTTCTTCTTCTTTCCTTCTCTTGCCCCAACAAGAGGTTATAGTCATATATTTACATATCACTCCGAGTGAGCTGGGACCATGGAAAAACCAGGTTCTTATAATGTGGCAATTATGTTCTGTGAGACCCGGAGGGAGCTGCAGGGCTTCTCTGTGCCATTGTTTATGGAGCTCTGACTTGCCATTCTGCTGCGCACGCATTTGCATTTAAAGCACATTTATTGTGCCTTTTAAACACCGGACCAGCTACAGAGAAATGAGCCCCTCTTCCCCGCAACAGACCACCTGTTGAAGTGTGCCAGGCACCTTTGCAAAGCCTCTCACAGGCTCATCTCATTTAATTCTTGCAACCAATTTAATAAAGATTAGAGCAGGGTGTCGACGCCTGAAGCTAATGATCATTAAGTGCTGGGCTGCCTTGTTGGGAAGCCCAAAACCTTGTGTTTCTCTTGAAGACTTTCTCCCCGCCGCTGTAACGCTCCGGGCCCCAGGACACATGGATGGCTCGTGGACAGGTATCATGACGTCCCCACTTCTGGCAGAAAGGGGTAAAGTTAAGCGGCCAAAGTTTGTACACTAATAAAGAGCTGGGTTGGAGCCTGGCCACTGAAGCCCCAAGCCCTGATATGGATAAAAGGGAGGAAGTCCCGGACCGCCCAGACGAGGAGGGTTGCTCCGCGCTCGCTCCTCATTCCCTCCCCGCTTTCGGGGGTCCAAGCAAGGGGCCCGGCACCACAGCTGGTCTTCGGCGGGGGAACTTTTGCAAGTGTGGGAACTATGAGGTGACGAGGGGAAGACCAGGGGCCACAGTTGCCATGTGTCGCGCGCAGAGCCAGCGGTGGGAGCGCGGGGGCTGCGCTCCTTTGCGTGCACCTCAGGATTCCCTTTTCTCCTGGTCCCCGGCGCGGGGAGGGGCGGGTGACGCGGAAGCCAACAGGGGACCCATCCACCATGCCCCCTCCCAGTGCAGCAGGGCCCGCGCGGACCCGCACCTTCTGATACCTTCTGATCCCTCTACCCCCCTCCAAGCGTGAGAACCTCGAAGTCCCATAGTGGCGGATCCCCTAAGGGACTGAGCTGATGGGAAGAAAGCTGCTGTCGGCCGTCGGGGAAGTCCCTACACGCTTCGGAAGAAAAAGGAGAGCGTTTAGGGGCGGGCTGCTCGTGCTTCCCGCCACCGGCCGCGGTGGCGATATTGGCGACCTCAGGGTTGTGTGGGTTTGGTGCAGGTGCTTCAGGGTAGGGACCTTGCATGGGAAAGCAATCCCTTGGGTGTCAGTTCACCCAGTATGCAGAGGTGAGGGCAGCAGGAGCCACTCTCACTGAACAACAAAACTGAAGTGACAACTGTGGATGTTTTTCCCCGTGTTATGGTATCGAGCATCTACTTGGCTTAATTGAAGGAAAGTAGCAGGAACTGATTCCTGCATCTTTAGAAGAATAAACAATGGCACCACTAAGAGAGTTTGCTTCTATGTTTTAGGAAGACTGTTGGGCCCACACCACAACATGCTAGTTGCTAAAGGCTCCTCCGTAGGGTTTTTCTGAGCTAACAGAGCAGGGTTCCATGGGTGACCTTGAGTATACTTTAAGCACAATTGTGAGGGGTCCTTAAGAACTTGGTGTAAAGGTGAAATACTATCGAATGGCGGGAAGTGTGTGCAAAGAGGGTGTCAGAATAAGAAAAAACTGCTCCGACATACGTACACAATGCTTTCAGCCAAATGAGAGGAGTGTGGAAAGTTGCCCTGTCATTACCAGGAGGAGAGGAGGGTTGGTTTTCAAGGGATCAGACCTTTAAGGGTGTTGGGAGTCATCTGTCATTTGGAAAATCATTTCGCCAGGATGGGGGTGAGATGTGAAGGCCAGGTCATACAAATGCAACATGCATGTTTCCTCTTCTCAAGAACTGAGGGCTTTCTACTTTAGCCAAATCAAGAGCCAGCCATCACCTAAGTGCCCCTGCCTCTAGTCTGTCTGAAAGCCACGTATTTTCCAGTTAAATGGGCATTTCTGATCTACCATCCAATGCACCTGCGCCGAGGACCTTCATGTACCCAGCTTTCTGGGAATCCAAAAATGAATACAATGCTGAGGCTTTATTTTTTATTTTTTATTTTTCCTCTCTTCATCTAGTGGAGAGCCTAATGTGGACGTAGGACACAAAATAACAGTAAACAGGTTGTAATGACGATGATAAACGTACACAAAGAACAAACTGCTGTGAGGCCCTGGTAGAGGAGCCTATGCTGTGCACAGCAAGGGGTACATGCTGGGGAAGTAGCCTCTTCTTTCTCCACTCGGCCCCCCCTTTCCCCAACCCCCCACCCCCCCACCTCCATCTGATAAAATTCAAGTGTAATTATGTATGGATTATCTAAAATGGAAATGATTTTTTTTGGTTTCATAATGACACTTTAAAAATTCTATGCGGCGCATTCTGTCATTTTATCTTTGGTGTATCGAAAATTAACCCAAGAAAGGGGCTTTTTTTCTTTTCTTTTCTTTTCTTAATTTTCAAAAAATATTCCCTTCATTCTTACCAGTTAGATGCGCTTAAAAAATAATAGCTAGATACGGGGCCAGGGAGCTGGCTCAGCAGTTGAAAGAGTGCTTCTGGAGGACCCAGTTTTGGTTGCCGAGATCCAGACCAGCTCTAACTGTTGATCCAGCTTCAGGACACCCTCTTCTGGCCTCCCAGCTCCCACTTGGACATGTGCATATACATGCACACAGACATACACCTACACATAAGTAATACATACCTTAAAGATAATGTTTAGATGCATTATTTTCACACACTTTTAAAGATTTGTTGTTGTTGTTGTTCAGTAGAGAAGATTAGCGTGGCGATAGAGAAAGGGGCACAGAAGGAAAGCAGCAAGAGGGATTTAAAGGGGCTACATAAAATGGGGAGGGGAGAATTTAGATAATACTGAACATAGAAGCTGTGGGGGGGGGAGGGGAGGCAGTTAGAAATGAGTGAACTTGACCTCACTGCCAGCTTGCCTTTGGGAAGATTGGCTTCCTAACCCTTCTTTACTAGACGTGTGGAGACCATCAGCTTCAGAAGTTAGTTCAGAACACGTACAAAGAGACGGTATAAGATGATAGTCAGACCTGGACTAACTAGTGCCAAGTTAGAATAACTGATTGCCTTGTGCGACCTCGGACAAGTCTCTAGTCAGATGTATCAGGCCCCCCTGTGAAGTGGGGGTGCTCCAGTGGGCCTGTGAGAAGGTGGGGTGTTCTGGAGGTGCCTCCTATGTCAAGGCTGAGAGCAGGAGTGACTGCCGCCGCCCTTAATCTTGGCAGGCCTTGCGGGATCCCAGGGCAGGGGTGAGGGGGGTGGGGGTGGGGGCGTAGGGGAGATCTGTGAGCCCAACTGAGAGCTCTGTGCAGAGGAAGACCCTGCTGTTGGGTGGGATCAGCTGGTGAAGCCTGGTGCTCCCGGAGCACGATTGAAATGAAGGTGCATGTCTTTTCAGATGAGGTCCTGTGCGCTTGTGGACTCGACTGTGGCCGATCCTACCCGATCCTACCCTGGCCGTGGAAGCATGCCCTAGAGGTACATATTTATCGGTTACAGTTCACTCCGTGTGAGTTAATTCCTTCTAGGGAGGAGACAGTGGAAACAGCTTAAAGGAGGTCACATAGGGAAGGGGAAACAGTTTGTCCCACTTTCCAGTAACACACCTATAATATCATGAGGAAGTGCCATTTCCCACCCCTCAATTGAGCAGCTTTCCTGTGCAGCCAGTGATGCTGCTGGAGCTGAAAGTCATATTTCCTCAGACATCTTTCACGTCAGTGCAGTCCCTGTAGACATGCAAGAGAGGACCATGAGCTTTACAAGACTCACGGATGTGGGTCAGATCTGATTTATGATGGTAAACTGGGATGGAAAAGTAACAATAAAAATCTTTTCATTGAAAAGCAAGACAGCAGGTTACCAAGAAGAGACTTGATACCCTATGAGCATATACAGGGGGAGATAATCCCCCTCAGGAACAGTCATAGAGGAGGGGAATAAGGGGGAAAGAGGAGGGAGGGAAGAATGGGAGGATACAAGGGATGGGATAACCATTGAGATGTAACAAGAATAAATTAATAAAGGGAAAAAAAAAGAAAAGCAGGACTAGGGAAAGCATGAATGGAGATTGTCTTGTGAGAAGGTTCTGTTTGAGAGCGGTTGCTTCCTGTTTGTTTGTTTGTTTGTCTTAGAAAGTGCATGCTAAATACCTGTAGACCATTTTTATATTTATGGTTTTATTTAAAGATTTGTTTTTACTATTTTTAAATTATGTATATCAGTGTATGAGTAGATATGTGAGTGCAGGCACCCACAGAGTTCAGAAAAAGGCATCAGATTCTTGGAGGTGGAATCACAGGTGGTTGTAAATAAATTAGAAAAGAAGAAGTGGGGGAGGAGGAATTAAGGTACTAGTAGCCAGAGGTCTCCCCAAGTGGTCCCAGATTCCCCCAACTATAATGCAGATTTCCTTGTTGGGCAGCTTTCAGGATGGGAAACTATTAATGGGTAGAGTTGATCAGCTGATAACAAAGCTCCCACAAATTCACAGCTAGTGTTGGAAGAGCCAGGGAGGGTGCAGAGGCAGGAAGCAGCTATTTACTTAACACGTTCACTAATCTATTAAAATATCATAAAAAGTTCCAGTTCGGGTTAAGTAAAGGCTGTGAAATCTGTAAGTTAAATATCCCTAATATGAAAGCCAGAAAGGCCAAATGCTCCAAAATTTGAAAAATTTCAAAGGCTTACAGGATGACACAAGGGGGAATTCCCACACCTGACCTCAGGTGGCAAGTCAAACTCAAAGTGTTGGGTACACCAAAAATAACAAGAGAAGTCACCTTCTGAGTAAATAAGGTGTATACAAGATGTAATGGATTTCATGTTAAAATGTGGGTCTCATCCTCCACATAACTCTTTTTTTTACATGAGAATTTTTCAAGACAAAATCCAAACCATTTCAGATCTCTCTGTCTCTGTCTCTCTCTGTCTGTCTGTGTCTGTCTGTCTGTCTGTCTGTCTGTCAGTCTCTCTCTCTTGGTTTTTGGAGACAGGGTTTCTCTGTGTAGCTTTGGATGTCCTGGACTCTCACTTTAGACCAGGCTGACCTCAAACTCACAGGGATCCACCTGCCTCTGCCTCCCGAGTGCTGGGATTAAAGGCGTGTACCACCACGCCCAGCCCCAGATCTCTACTCTTAACAATAGATACCCAAGAAGTGTTTATCAAAATGTAAACAGTATTTCCCTTTGATAGGAAAGGGAAGTTGCAGAGCTGGAAACCACAGGATCCCTGGGGAAAGACACTAGAGGGGAGATGTGCCCGGAGAACTTTGACAATTGACAGCTGCATGGTGGTAGCTCACGCCTTTAATCCCAGTACTCAGGAGGCAGAGGCAGGTGGATCTCTGTGAGTTGGAGGCCA
The DNA here is from genome assembly GCF_964271855.1 of Acomys minous. NCBI lineage: Eukaryota > Metazoa > Chordata > Mammalia > Rodentia > Muridae > Acomys > Acomys minous. The sequence goes on along the minus strand of NC_140485.1, from coordinate 125,878,838 downwards.
GCCTGGGCTACAGAGCTAGATCTAGGACAGACAAGGATACACAGAGGAAACCCTGTCTTGAACCCCTCCCCCAAACAAAATAAAGGAGTCAGCAGACACATGGGCTATAGACACACTCATAATAAGATATGGGCATATCCCATTTTCAGAATAGTAATTTCTATCAGAAAGAAGGAGACGCCTACCAGGCCTTTATATTGCCAGTTTGAGCATTTTTGGCAATAAAAGCAAGTAAGGGTGGAGGGCTGCTTGTGGTCCTCTGGTCTTCAGGAGTACTGGGTAAAGTCTTAGGAGTCTAAGGATGCATTGATTTTCCACTCAAGCCTTCCTTCCCTGGGCTCCAGCACACCACCAGTCTTTGCCTGTGCTTGGCAACTCATGGTAGATTTTTGTTGTTGTTATTGTTGTTGTTGTTTTTTATTTTGAGACAAGGTTTCTCTGGGTAACAACCCCTGGCTGTCCTGGATTTATTTTGCAAACCTGTCTACCCTTTGCCTCCCAAGTGCTGGGATTAAAGGTGTGTGCCACTGTGCCCAGCTCATATGGTAGATTTTTATTTAATAAGATGGCAACCTCTTCCAAGTTGCAAGTTATCACTCATAGGAGAAATTTTAGTATAAAAAATTATTTTTCCATGTGATTCTGGCAATAATTGTACCAACATTTATTTATTTATTTATTTAGCTTAAGTGTAAGAGTTTGGAGGTACTCTTTTTTTTTTCTTTAATTAGAGATAATCAATCAATCACTGGCTCACCCTAAACTTAGGTTAATCTCAGTACTTGGGGAGGCAGGGGCAGGAGGAGAAATCTCTGTGAGTTCAAGTCTAGTCTGGCCTAAAAAGCAAGTCCAGGATAGCGAGGGCTCTTGTTACACAGAGAAACCCTGTCTTGAAAAACAACAACAACAATAACAACAACAAAATCTGGCTGATGGTACAATTGTAGTAGATGATGATGATGATGATGATGATGATGATGATGATGATGTGGTAACTTCCTTCAGGCCCTACTTTGCCTGAGTCTGTGATCCTGATAACTTCCGGCTATGGGGAGCAAGAAGAGAAGAAACCTGAAAGAGGTAAGGAAGCGATATGGAGTAGGATTTCTGAAGTCTTTGCTCCACTGCTCCCTTCCATTCCCCTTTTTGAGACAGGACCTGAATATGTCTCCCTGGCTTGCCTGGAGCTTGCTATGTAGGCCAGGCTAACCCTGAACTCACAGGGATCCACCTGCCTCTGCTTTCTGGGTGAATGCTGCAATTAAAGGCGTGCACCACCATTCCCAGACAGCAGACCTTTTTTGTCTAAGAAATTTGTACAGTATCCCAGGTATAGGTAAATAAAACAGGCATATAAATCAAACATTTACTGGTAATCGTATACAAATTTATTTTAAGACATTTCTTTGACATACCTAATTTTACTACTTATTAAAAACAAAACAAATCTATGTATTAATGAGATGGATTTACTTATTTGTTTTGCATAAAGGAATTAAACTTGACTGAATATTTTATACTACAGGATGTAGAACATCTTCAGGTGTTTTTCAGAGTTGATTGACATTTGGATTTAACAATTGTCTTAGTGACTTTTCTGCAGCTGTGGTGAGACATCATGACCAAGGCGACTTCCAGCAGAAGGAGTTCATTGGGGCTTATTGCTTCAGAGGATGAGAGTCCATGCCTAAGTGACAAAAGCAGCAGGCAGGTAGGTGTGGCGCTGAAGTGGGAGTTGCATCTTGGTCTTGATCCACAAGCCCAAGGCAAAGAGAGGAGAGAGAGAGAGAGAGAGAGAGAGAGAGAGAGAGAGAGAGAGAGAGAGAGAGAGAGAGAGCTAACTGAGAATAGCATGGGCTTTTGAACCCCCAAATCCCACCCTCAGTGACACACCTTCTCCAACAAGGCTATACCTCCTAACCTTTCCCAAACAATCCCACTAACTGGGGACTAAGTATTCAAATATACAAGTCTATGGGGATCAGTCTCATTCAAACAATCACAATAAGCCATGCTAAGATTGCTGCTTTGCATAAGTACACAGTGGAAATCACAACTGACGCATGTTTAGGATCATTTCAGAAATTATTGGAAATTCTGCCCTAGTCTCAAGCCAAAATTCACTGAATGATATTTTAAAAGGAAACTCAAATGAGCAATCCAAGCAAAAAACTTTAAAATGAGATATTTTAGTATGAAACTATCAAAAGATATGCTGACTTGATACATGCCAAGGAATGATAGTAGAAAAATAGTAATTCTTTGTTCTCTGTAATGAAATCATTTTATTTCTATTTATTTATTTATTGGTTTTTCAAGACAGGGGTTCTCTGTGTAGCCTTGGCTGTCCTGGACTCGCTTTGTAGACCAGGCTGGCCTTGAACTCACAGAGATCAGAAAAGTTTGTATGCACAGCAAAATCACAGCAGTTGGCAGCACACTGTAGTCTTGCTTTGGAATTGAGATGTTTCTGGCCACATATGTTAGTGTTTATGCAGTTCGAGGGTGTGTGTAGTCTAGAGCACACCCTGTGTTTCTAGCCAAGGCTGCAGTGAAACACACTGTGCAACTGGATACATTACATGTTTGAGTTTGAATTAATTTTTGGTCATTGCATGTTCAGAAATCTTTCACCACTGGCAAGTTTTTGAGACATTCCCCTCCCCCCCCATTCAATTATGTGACCCCATGTGGAGTTGAGATGTGGAAGGAATGCCATGTGTAGCTAGTGAGTCTTTCTGGAGCCCTAGCACCTAGGTTAGACTTTGTTGGGAAATTTGTTAGAGGCATGAGCTAATCATGGTGTGTGTGTGTGTGTGTGTGTTGTGTGTGTGTGTTGTGTGCATGTGTTGTGTGCATAAATGCTGGTGCTTGTGCATCTATGGAGGTCACAGGAGGGCATCTAGGGAGGATACGAAGGGAAAAAAATGATCAGATGGTATTTTGCAGTGATCAAACAGTTCCATGATAAATCACGGTATGGTGGGGATCTTTTGTGTTCCTCATAGGTGCTAGCAAGACGCTGTTACCGAACGGCCACACAGAGTCAACCTCTCTGTCACTTATTCTGCCAGGGTCTGATGTGCTGATTAGGCGCGCGCGAGCGCGTGTCTCTCTCTCTGTGTGTGTGTGTGTGTGTGTGTGTGTGTGTGTGTGTGTGTGTCTGTTTAACTTGACACAAGCTAAGGTCATGCGGGAAGAGAGAACTTCAACTGAAAAAATGCTTCCATCAGACTGGCATGTGGACATGTTTGTGGGGGCATTTGCTTGATTAATGACTGGTGTGGGAGGACCCAGTCTACTGTGCCATCCTAAGACCTGGGATGTAAAAGAAAACAGACTGAACAAGCCAAGTAGAGGAAGCCAGTAAGCAGCACTCCTCCATGGTCTCCTGGCTTCCCCTCAGTGATGGGCTGTGCTTTGGTCATGGTCTTTATCATAGCAATGGAAAGCCACCTAGGAGGTGTGGTTACAGGCAAGAGGGATGACTTGTTATGTGTAAGCAGCAGGTAAGCAATTTTACTCTTCTTTATGAAAGCATCTCCCAGGATTTGTGAAGCTGCAGGGCGGTGCTGTGATTATCATCCCAGCCATCTAAGCTCACGATGTGGAGAGGGTTGAGTGTACGAGCGAAGAGTAGCTAAGCTTTTATGTCCTGTTTTTACGAAGCAACAAAGGTGTTCATGCTGCATCTATCCTGGATGTGGCCAGAGTGCCTGTATCCTCTCACTTTTCACAAGGTCTAGCTGCTGGAAAAACAAAACAAAACAAAACAAAACAAAAAAAACATTAAAAATCATTACCTCCTCACCTCTCTTTGGTTTGGAGGTTTGGATAGTGAAAACCACTTAATTAGTCACCCAGTGGTGTGAAGTGGCCAGCGCAGTGGGCCTCCTGTTAGTCCAGGCTGACTTTCAAAACAGAAGTCACTGCTTGTATGGCATCCTACTTGCAACCATGTAAAAGAGATAGTTTCCACCCATTCGCCTGCTTAGTGATATCTGCTGGGCACCTACTGTATACCATATGCTGTTCAAGCTCAGAGACATAAATCCTATCATGAAAAACCAAAACCAAAACCAAACCAAAACAACAAGAAAACAAAAAACCAAAAAAGCCCCAAAAAATAAAAACAAAAACAAAAAACAGCCCCCCCAAAGCAAAACAAAAAAGAAAGAAAAAGAAAAAAGAAAGCAGGTCAAATAATTGGAGCAATACCTTTTACCATCTTAAACTTTAACTTGGAATAATAAATAGAATTTCTATAAATATATTAAATAAGTAAATAAAAAGTTTATATCATGACTAATAAGGCAAATGTCATGTTAAAATTTTATTGCCTGAATATATGTTTGCTCCTGGTACAACATATATTTCTTTGGTCTAAAATATTTGAAATGTTTTGCTCATGAGGGCATTAAGTAAGATACTCTTAGTGGAAAAGCAGAGGTCAGTGACTGTCCGTAGCTGACATTAGAGTGTGTTCAGTCTCATGCACGTGTGTGTTGTTTATCCGAAAGATCCAAAGAACTGGAATAGAACTTACTAGATGAAAATGCTGAAAGAAATTCCTTAGTTTCAGAACACAAACTCCAGCAGGTCCCTCTGACCATGCAGTGACAGTCCTGAGTCCCATGCGTCTAGTTGTTGTATTTTCCTGCACCGAGTAGTTCTGCTTTTTTAATGTATCATATTTGTTTTGTTATTATGTAATAGAGAAATTTGAAGAAATACAGAGAAATATAGCAGCTGGTTTAGGAAGTTTACTTCTTTCTCCCCCGAACTTTTTTTTTTCTTTTTCTTTATTTTTCCTTTTTCTTTGAGACAGAGCTCTGGCTATCCTAGAATTGATTCTGCAGACCAGCCTGGCCTCAAACCTAAAGATTCCCCCAAGTGCTGGGATTAAGGACATGTGCCACCATGGCCCCATTTTAGGACATGTGCTGCCACCACTCCACTGAATCAGCTTCTTAGACATCTGGTTTAAAGGGTCTGCAGGTGGTTAGAATTTTTAAAAAATATTTATTTATTTTATTTTATGTGTATGCATGTTCTGCCTGTATGTATGTATATGCATCATTTGTGTGCCTGGTACCTGTACAGGTCAGAAGAGGGTGTCAGATTTCTTGGGACTGGTAGTTTGTTTTTTGTTTTTTGTTTTTTGTTTTTTGTTTTTTTGAGACAAGGTTTCTCTGTGTTAGCCTTGGCTGTCCTGGACTTGCTTTGTAGACCAGGCTGGTTTCAAACTCACAGCGATCCGCCTGCCTCTGCCTCCTGAGTGCTGGGATTAAAGGCGTGTGCCACCACGCCCGGCTTTGGAACTGGTATTAATGGTGGTTGTGAGTTACCATGTGGGTTATCAAACCCAGGTCCTCTGCAAGGGTAGCAAGTGTTCTTAACTGCTCTCTATATATTTAGATTTTTAATGTCATGTCTGTTGCACAGTGTCTCATTTTAACATGATTTCAGTTTTTACTGTTCAGTCAAATTTGTAAATGTTTGTCTGTAGAATTTGTCTGAAGATATACTACGTGTCATGATAGAGTGACAGATACACTTGTTTTTGTTTGCTTGCCCTTTAAAATTTTATTTATTTATTTATAAGACAGAGTCATCTTGTTGTGTATCTCCAGCTGGCTTCAACCTTGTGGTCCCCTTGCCTCTGTTTCCCAATGTGCTCAGCACTACACCTGCCTGGGGTCTAAAATAGACAAGTGGGAGATGTAGTTAATTAGGAGTTTAGAAACTTGAGTAGTTGCTGGGCTGATTTCTTGGAGAAGTAAGATCTGATTTCCTGAGGAATGAACTATAGAAAAAGACATTGTGAGTTTCAAATTTGTGCCTAGAAAGATGGCTTAGGTGTTAGGAGTTCTTACTACTTTTACAGAGGACTATAGTACCGATCCCAGCAACCTACTGGGTAGCTCACAACCATCCGGAACTCTGCCTCCAGAGCACCCGGCGCCCTCTTCTGGCCTCCATGGGTACATGTACTCATGTGCAGGCAGATATGCACACAGACATGCAGATATGCATATAAGTGAAAAATAAAGTATTTTCCTAGAAGTTTCAGATCTAGGGGGCTGGAGAGATGGCTCAGAGGTTAAGAGCACTGACTGCTCTTCCAGAGGTCCTGAGTTCAATTCCCAGCAACCACATAGTGGCTCCCAACCATCTATAATGTGATTTGATGCCCTCTTCTGGCCTGCAGGTGTACATGCAGGCAGAGCACTGTATACATAATAATAAGTAAATGAATCTTTAGAAAAAGAAGTTTCAGATCTATATCAAACACATTTAAATTTTTTATTCATTCCTTCAATTATTTACTGCTTTATTTTGACAAAGGGTTTAACTAATTGACCAAGCTGGCCTTGAACTTACAATCTTTTCTTGGCCTCCAGGGTAGCTGGGATTATAGGCCTATGCCATCAGGGCTAGCCTGAAGTTTTCAATAGATTATAGACAGGTGGAAATGTTTTTGGAATTTGTGGAAACTTGGTCAGAGGTTAGACCTACACTGGAAAGGTAAGAGCTTATTATTTTATACTGTAAGATAAACGAAGATGTGTTAAAATTCCAAATCCATCCGAATCCACGTGTTTCTCAGTGTGTGATAAGGACATTTTCTGTAATAATTTAACTCAGAGACAAGTGTAGAATATCAACTCCCAAGATGTCCAGAACAGAGACATTTAAGTATTACACATAGTTTTGAGAGGCATGAATAAGAGAGGCACTCCCTAGGATAAACTTAGAAACTAATTGTGGGGACATAAGTCTGAAAGCAAAGCTAACTTTAAATGAGGACAGCAGTGTTGCCCTCTTCATCCACAGAGGACAGGAGAGAGGCGTGGAAGAGAGAGAAATACCCTGAAAGGTTCTGGGACAGAAGCTGAGCCAGTCCTTATCTCTGATATTGAGGGCCTCATGGTGGCAAGGCATAGGAGATGCATCTCATTTATTTGATTTCAATCAAGCTCATTAGTTGAGAAGTTTGGTTTCACATTTCAATAAAAGATGTGCATGCTCCAGGACAAGGATCCTAAATATGTCTGGGGCATTGTGGACCTCTTTCCTTTTATTGGCCACGATTGTGTTCTGTGCTTGGCAGACTCATAATCACTGGGGGGGCAAGCCTCTCCTGCCTACAAAGACAAAGCCTGGTTATCCTACCTCATTAAAAACTCAAACCCAAACCCAAACTGAGGCTTTACATCAGCAGTTGCTGCTGGTTCCCTGGCTCATCTGCTCATAGCTGTCACTTGTCTGTTCATCACAACTGTCGTGGCTCTTTCCTCCCTTTAAGCCTCAGAGACATTTTTTTTTTCTGCGTAGCCTTGGCTGTCCTGGATTTGCTTTGTAGACCAGGCTGGCCTCAAACTCAGAGATCCACCTGCCTCTGCTTCCCTGAGTGCTGGGATCACAGGCTTGCGCCACCAAGCCTGGCTGAGACATCCTTTCTTAAGCCAGACCTTTCTTTTGTTCTACCCTACTGGATGCGCTGTTGCAGGCACACCTCCTCTCGAGACATTGGGTGTCATAAAGTATAAAATGTGTCTTAGAGCCACTGTAAACCACATTGGAATATGGTTTTGTATTGCTCAAGCACATACCCTCTTTGGTAGGGTATGTGGTTTTCTGGGAATATGCCCAAGAGTGAAATAGCAAGATCATGTAGTAGTTCTACTGTTAAATTTTTTTGAGAAATCTCCAAACTAGTTTCCACAATGGCTGTATTACTTTGTGCCTCCAGCAACAGTTAATAAGAGTTCCTCTATCTCTACATCCATCTTAATAGTTGTCAGATTTGTTGATGATAGCCAGCCTGACTGGGGTAAGTTGGCATCTCAAAGTAGTTTCAATTTGCATTTCTCTGATGGCTAGGGAAATGAAACACTTTTCAAGTAGTTATTGGCAATTTATCCATCTCTAATCATGATTGCGAGCTGAACTAGCCAATGATAGAATATATACTTAAAGACTTAAGCCGGGTAGTGGTGGCACAGCACTTGGGAGGCAGAGATAGGCAGATCTCTGAGTTTGAGGCTAACCTGGTCTGCAGAGCTAGTTCCAGGATAGTCAGGGCTACACGGAGAAACAATGCCTCAAAACAGGGGAAAAATAACCAACAAAAAAACCCCCAAAGGATTTAATTTAATTATGAGCATTTGCCTGCGCGTTTGTATGTACACCATGTGCACAAGGCGACCTGAGGGTGCGGGAAAATGGTGCTAAATCCTTTGGAACAGGTGTTACAGACAGCTGTGAGCTGCCATGTGTTTGGGACCTGAACCTGAGTCCTCTGCAAGAGGAGCAAACGCTCACAACTGCTGGTCACCTCTCTGTCCCCAAGGGCTGTATTCCCAAAGGTGGGATTATGATAGTTTTTTTTCCTCACCGTCTGTTAGAAGGTTGTGGCAATGAATACTTCCACCAGCATAGCCTTTCTCCAAGCCCTTAACTCTGTGTGTGTGTGTGTGTGTGTGTGTGTGTGTGTGTGTGTGTGTGTGGACATCTTTGTATCTTTGCCAATCTGATAGGTAGGAAAAAAAAAACCCTACACAGAGTTTTTATTTGCATTTCTTTTATGATGAGGGCTGCCTTTCAATAGACTTAAGAGCTCTCTCTAAATATGTCTGTCTGTATCCTTTGTTCAGTTGAGTTTGGTTTTTCCTAGTAATTTGTAGATTCAGGAAATTAGTCCTCTATCATGAGCTGCCATCTCCCCATTTCCTCCTTGCCGCGTGCTTATCTTTTGACTGCACTTAGGGGTGTTTCATGCAGAGATGCGATTTTGTGACAGGTTAAATTTGTCAATCTTTTTACACCGTGGCATTTGGAATGTATGTAGAAACAGTTGTTTTACCTCAGGAATAACTTTAAATATATCAAAAAGTCTATTTGTAAAGATGTGCTTTGTGTTCTCTGTAAGTGTAAAATGGCTGATAATGTAGAAGTTTCAAAATTGAAGAACAGCACTTTCATTGTGAGGCAGCTAAACAGCAGATTTTTATGCAACCTGTGTGAGAAACAGCCACAGGAAGGTCCCGGAACATAATGTAATAATATGTTTATAAGTAAGATATATAGAGATGTTCTGATTGAGTCTAGAACCAATACCATATCCATTCCAGGTCTTTTATAAAAGAGATTTATTTATTTATTACATATACACTGTTCTGCCTGCATGTACACTTGGACACCAAAAGAGGGCACCAGATCTCCTTGTAGATGGCTGTGAGTCAGCCTGTGATATCTGGGAATTGAACTCAGGACCTCTGGAAGAGCAGCCAGTGCTCTTAACCTCTAAGCTATCTCTCCAGCATTCCCCGCCCCTATTCCAGATCTTTAATATAAATACAGGGAGAGTACAATAAGAAGCATATTTATAATCAGATAATAGGATTGCCTTGTCATTTAAATGTTTATTTTTGCTTATTAAATTATGTCCATAACAATAAAAATAAAAATGTGTATATGTGTTCATGTCTGCATGTGGGTAGGTATGTACATGTGAGTGCAGGTCCCTGTGGTGGCCAGAGGAGGGTATCGGATTGTCTGGAGATGAATTTAGGGTATTTGGGAGCTGCTTAGTACAAAACTCAGGTCTTTTGGAAGAGTAATACACATTTTTAACTTCTGAGCCGTCTCTCCAGCCCCAACTTTATTATTTTAAATATCATCCTGTTTGTTATGTAGCCCAGGCTAGCTTTGAACTTGCTATGTGTTCAAGGATGGTATTGAACTTCTGATCCTCTTGCCTCTACCTCCCAAGTACTGGGATTACATGTATGTACTACCATGCCTGGCTTCTTCCTCACCCCCTGACTGCTACTTGGAGAACTTTCAGTACGTAGCCCAGGCTGACCTTGAACTTGCGGACTGTCTCACCCCAGCTTCCAAAGTTCTAAAATTAGAGGCTTGTGGCACTGTGCCTGGTTCTGTCGTAAACTCCCCAAAACAAGCACTTTTTTTTTGTCTTTTTTTGTTTTTAGAAAGGGAAAACATAATGGTGCTATTGTTGTGCCATTATGCATATAATATACTTTTGTGGGCAAAAAGCAGGTAAGGTGCCAGTGACCTGAGTTTGGTCCTTGGAACCTATATGAATTTAAAGGTGGTAGGGGAAGGGCAGCTGCTACAGAGCTGACCTGATTTCCACGTATGTACTGTGGTTTGTCTTCCTCCCAACTAATAAAAAAGTACATCTTGACTAGGGTTTGTATAGGGTCTACTTGCTTTGGGTTCTTGACATTTCCCACACCCCATCAGCCCATCATAGGAACATTAGAGAACAGAAACTGACGACTGCTTGTCAGAGTATGAGTGGTTTTTCCAGGGTTTTTTGTTTGTTTTGTTTTTGTTGTTTTGTTGTTGTTGTTGTTGTTGTTTTTTTGGTTTTTCGAGACAGGGTTTCTCTGTGTAGCCTTGGCTGTCCTAGACTCCCTTTGTAGACCAGGCTGGCCTCGAACTCACAGTGATCCGCCTGCCTCTGCCTCCCGAGTGCTGGGATTAAAGGCGTGCGCCACCATGCCCAGCTCCAGTTTCTCCAGCACCTTTGTAGTCAGCTAGCTGGGCCACAGCGAACGTCCTCTTCTACGCACTCATTGTAGAGAAGGCACAGCTCAGGTCACAACAGCGCCCTAACGTTCCGTCACAGTAGTGAATTCTTGTCCCCAGTTTAAATTCTCCTCTCCAACTTTGCAACACTAAAGCTCTTCCTCCCCCCCCCCCTGCACTTAGAGTGACTCCCCCACCTCCACAGGCTTATTGAGTTAGCTTAGAAACTGTCATGGAATACAGGCAAGCTCACTGCACAGCCCTAGGCTCGTCAAATGTGCTCTCCTGGTTCTGCCATGATTAAGACAGGCCGCTTCCACCAAGATGCTGAAGAAAACTGACTTAAAGAGACAAACAATATGATGTACTTCACCCTAACATTTCAAACACACCTGGAAAATGGACTCCATTGCTGTTAAAGGTACGAGTTAATTTTAGAGAGCTCTCGAAAGAAACACATGTTTGAAAAGTTAATGGCTTATATAGTAACTACATGCAGTTAAATAATTAACTTCACAGAGGAACTTTGCTTCAGTTATAGCATAAACTTACAATAAGTGAAAGTGATAAAGAGAGGCCTGAGCTGTCTTTGAATTATTTGATGCACTGAGGCTTCAGAGGGACCACCCCATGCGTTTTGGAGTCTTGATTTCTGTTTCTTTGTCCTCTTCCTTCCTCCCCGACCCCCAATACTCTGCATGGCTCCTGTTTATTCTCATATCAATGAATGCCACTCCGAGGTGACCGGGAGGGTACCACCAGAACCCTTTCTTCAGGGTCAGATTACATGTGAGTCTGTGCATGTCTGTGCAAGACTGAAGAAATGGAGATTCTCTGATGAAATGATTAAATTCTCTGGCAGAGCAAAAAATGTCTGTTTCCCAGTGAAGCCATTGTCTTAAACGGTTTACCTTGTTTCTGGAGAGGAACATGTTGACATTTGCATAAACTGAGCGTCTGTACAGTCTCAGAATTCGTTGGTGGTACGGCTGTGGCTTTTATCCAGGCTCTCCAGCTGCTCTGGGGATTGGCAGAGGTTGAGTTCAGTTGTCACTCTGGCTGTTTGTGTTCAACTTCTCCACTTTTGAGTGGTTTGTGCCTCTTTTTTTTTTTTCATCTCTCCTATTCACTGTTAGTCTCCTACAGATTCTGACTTGCTTGTCCTGTTGTCCCTTCCTCCTAGAGCCAAGAAGAAACAAAAGAAGGCTCTTTTCTGACCTCCTTCTTATTTTGAAGCTCTCCCTTGCTAGCAATGTAAGGATCTTCACTTGTGATACACATCATGTTTTATTAAAAGTGCATTTTTACCAATGCACTTAATTTTCATTGAGAAGGCTAAGTGTGCTGATCATCCCAGAGATCTTAAATGGGCAGGTTGCATCTTCAGAATTTGTTTACATTAATTAAGTGAATTAATTAATTTGGTATTCCTGGGGATTGATGCGAGGGCCTCAAGCATGCTAGAGCCATGGGCTACATCCCCAGGCCCCACTTTCTGAATCCTAAGATGGAAACTTTTCTATCAAAAGCATTAAACACAAATGGAACATGAGCGTCCCTCTGTTCATGTGAAAGTAATCTAGAGGTACACAAATACATTAATTTTAACCTAAAATAACAGTGAAAGAAATTTGAGTAAACCCAGGGGCCTGGACAAAGTTGAATTTATCAGTAATTCCTGGAGTACGGGTTTCAATAAAAATACCATCAGAAATTTGTTAGGCTGTTTGTAGAAAAAATTGTGCAGCAATTGAGATAGACACTTGTCTTAGATTTTTTTAATTTTTAATTTTTTGTGTATATAGCAAAGTGAACCATGTCAATAACCTACAGTGACACTTCCTGGGTTAGGAGCGTGTGGATGGATGGGTTTTTTTCCTTGGTGTAAGTGTTTTGGCTTTGGTTTTGTATAGGTTACCCCCTCCCAGTTCATCATGCTATAGATGATGTCATTTTCCCCCTCATGCTATAGATGATGTCATTTTCTCCTTCTGCTAAGCTAAACCTCCTTAAGACCAGGGTAATAATTTATTGCAGTAGCTTTCTAGCTCTTGGAGATTTAATCTACATTAAGATTCTATTTTAGGGTGAGGGGAAACCATAATCAGAATACATTATATAGAAAATCTAACAAATAAGAGAAATGTATTTTATAGCATTATCTATAATACACAAGAACACAAAATATATACACAAATAAGCTCCTTCCTAGCCCTTGATTATGTTAATTGCATTCTGATGTATATCTTTTCAAACAAGAGAAAACCTTTGTATTCTTTCATTTTAATAAGACAAATAATGCTGGCTGTGACCTACTCCATTGATTTTGTGAGTTACCAAGGGCCTATGACCCATTGTTTAAGGAGTTTGAATTCCCAGTACCTTGTAGACTCTCTAGAGAGATCAGCCCTCTCTAAATATGTATCAGTGCATGCAGAGTGGCAGAACTGGATGCTTCACAAGGTGAAATGAGAGAAATCCTTTTAAAGACAGAGTTTGCCTGTTGTGTAGTCTTCCTGTTACCATCTTTGAGTGGTGATGTTCCCATACCAGAATCCAGATGTCTTCAGGTGGAGCTCGGGCACCTGCGTATGCGTGTGCGTGTGCGTGTGTGTGTGTGTGTGTGTGTGTGTGTGTGTGTGTGTAACACACTTTTATGTTAGAATACCTTTATATTTATTTTAAGCTTACACAGTGACTGCAGAAAGTATCTGTGTGAACAGTGCCAAAGCTCCCCCACTGACGGCCTCACATTGCTAGAGTGCAGTTGTTATAATTAATGAGCTGGAAACGGCACATTACTATTACCAGAACTCTATCATTTATTTGAATTCCATTCATCTTGTCCCACTGTCCTTCCTCTGTTCCAGGATTCCATCAAGGATCCCTGTGGTACTGGCTAATGTCTCCTCAGGGAATCTCCTGGCTCTGGCAGTCTCTCATATGTTCCTTTTCCAATGACTTTGATAGTTAATAAGTAATGGTTAATTATGTTATATAAAATCATCCTGTTTGGGCTTTCTGGGGTTTTCCTTGTAGTCGTAGAAGAAGACCACAGATGTGAGGGATGAAAGGATGTGCTCTGAACGTGCCTTACCACTGGTGACGTCCATCCCTGTGTGAGGCTGCACTTGTGGGCTCTTCACCACAGAGCTACATCCCTGCTCTCTGTTTCCACACTGCATTTTGGAAGGAAGGGCCCATGAACAGCTCAGGCTCAGTGATGGGGGACAAGGGGTCTGCTCCACCTCCCGGCAAGCACGGTATCCCCATAAATTATTTGGGATTCTCCTCATTCAATTATTTATATCAGCAGAAACTCACACTAATATACATAGTTATTTATTATCTAGTTTGGTTCCCATTCAACCCTGTATGAATTACTTGGCTGCACAAATGATTCCAGTTTTGGTCACTTGGAGTGTTTTTTCTTTGGCTTCTGGGTCCCCCTCCATTCTGTTATTTTCTTGTTGTTGTTGTTGTTTTGTTTTGTTTTTGTTCTAGAGCTCTATACTGCTGGCCAGCATTATACTATGCATGTCCCTGAGCCCAACTTTAGCAATTTCTCCAAGGGTCTGAGCTGCTTTTTTATGGGAGAACAGTATTAGAAGCAGAGATCTCTGGTGGGTATCCGATGTTGTTGCATGTAGGTCATGTCAGCAGACAGCTAGAAAACATATGTGTATCTAGTTACCCATGCATATACCTATACCCCTACTTGTTTATAGGCCCGTGAGCGTCTGCACTAAGTCACACAACGGAGTCCAGACGGTCGTCTCGTTCAGGACCACATGTTGTATTGCAGCCCCCACCTCTGCTTATCTATAACTTCCCTTCCCAGGCATGAGAAAGCCTAGTCCCCACCCCTGCTGCTAGTAGGCATGGCCGGTGCTTTCAGAGCTGTCCCCTGATATGCTGTGGGAAACAATTTTATCAACTAGACCGTGGGGACTCTTTCAAGCACAGTTCCTTTTTGTCCTTAGTCATTTCCCAACTTCCTTAGGTCAGCATGTTTCTTTTCCCCCCCATTTCCCTCCCCACTATTTGATAACTTTGTGCCATTTATGAGTAGTTCAGTTGGGTTCTTTTGTCAGCGTCTCACCCAGGATTCCGTGGCCTCCTGGTTGAGTCTTGAGCCTTGCATCCATTACAGTGTTTGCTGTTTGTGCTCTGGTCTTGACTAATGATGTGTACAGCTATATATCCACCATTACATCATCATATACAAGAGCTTTGGGATCCTGAAGGAGAGTCCTATGTTTATGTAGCCCGTCATCTTCTGCGTCTTTTCTAGGTAGTATCCCCCCTATCAATATGTAAATGGAACTCTGCGGTGTACAGTCTTTCAAACCTTTTAGTTATCCATTTGTGTTCACAATAACATTATGGGTGCTCCAAGGTTTTGGTGAAAGCTATAAACATCCATGTGTAGGTTTTTGTGTAGATACCATACTTCTTAGCAACCATATAAATACCAAGATGTGTGATTCTGGACAGTGTGGTAAGGCTAACTGCAATGAGCTGTCAAGCCTACGTCTAGCGTGGTTATATCATTTTACAGGCCCATCTTGCAATGACAGGTTCTTGCTCTGAATCCTTGGCAGCATTTGGTGTTGTCAGAACTTTGGGTTTTCACCATTCTAATAGGTGTATAGTGGTCTCTTGTTGTAGTAATATGTGTTGCCCTGAAGGCAAATGATGTTGGTCATAGGTTTATACCTGTCTGCACATCTCCTTTGGTGGCCTTTGCTCAGATCTTTTGTAGAGTTTCTTTGTTTTTGTTTCTGGTTTGTTTATTTGTTTGGGTTTTTTTGACACTGGGTTTCTTTGTATAGTTCTGGTTGTCCCCAAACTCTCCCTCTCTGTAGACTAGGCTGACCTAGAACTCACAGAGATCCATCTGCCTCTGCCTCCTAAGTCCTGGGATTAAAGGCATGCACCACCACCACAAGGATCTTTTGCCCATTTTTAAAAACTGAATTGCAGTTAAGTTTTATGTGTCCCTTGTCTATATGGATATAAACCTCTTATTAAATAATGACTTCCAAATATTTTATCCTTGACCGGGTTTGTTTTTGGCATGTGTATTTTAAAAGCCCTCTTTGAGGTGCTGGAGCAGTATTTCCATTCGGAAAAGGTTTGCTGTGTGCTGAGTTTGATCCTTAGTACTCAGGTAAAAGGTTGGGTTTGGTGACACATGTTTATAACTCCAGCTTTGGTGACACATGTTTATAACTCCAGCATTGGCAAAGTGGAGACAAGCAAGCCCCTGGGCTCACTCACTAGCCAGCTTAACCCATTCTGTGAGCTTCAGGCCAATGAGAGATCCTGTTTCAAAACTATAAGGTGGAGGCTAACAAGATGATTCACCAGGGTAAGTTTTTTTGTTGTACTAGCCTGGGTTTCCTAGAACCCACATCAAGGTGGAAGGAAAGACAATTTGGCCAAGTTGTCCTCTGAACTCCACATGCATGTCAAAGCATATGAACCCATGTACGCACATGTGCACAAAAACCACTAATAATAAATAACCTTAAAAAAAATACAAGGTGGATGGCACCTGAAGAATAACACTTGAAATCAACCTTGGGATTCTACATGCAAATACATATACACTCATACCCGTGCATGCGCGTGCGCACACACACACACACACACACACACACGGTCCTTTGGACAGCCAGGCATGGTGGCACACATCTGTGATCTCAGGCCATGGGAGGCAGAGTCAGAACAGTGACTGAGAGGCCATCCAGGAAACTGCACAGTCTCTTCTCTAGCTGCCTTCCCCTCTTCCATTTCTTATTAGTCGGCTCCACAGTCTTGATTGCCTTGTGTACAGCCTTGTGTACAGAACAGGGATGCAATGCTACTGGCTAGGGAAGCAGGTGTTTTTCCATATGCACTTCTATGACTCTATGGCTACCTGATCTTTTGGCGCCCTCTTGGAATGGCACCAACATCCAGTCAAACATTACCTTCCTAGTTCTTCTCAATAAAGGAAAAGAGCTACCCGACAAGAGTGTTTAATTTCTTTGTGGGATTTTATTACTCTCGCTACCTAAAAGCTCACTGGCTATGATGGCATGCCAAAATGGAATGAATCTGTGAGGCGCTGCACAATCACAAGAGGGCAAACATCACCTGGATTATGTCTTGAGAGCTGCTCACGGGGACCACGTGTGTTCTTGGTGCTTCCCAAGCAAGGCACAATTTGTAGGCAGCCCAGACACAAGCAGGCTTTCGGATTTCTCTACCCACTTTTGCTATGTAGCTATTCCACCATTCAAAGGAATTTTGGAGGCTGGCAAGATGGCGCTGTGTGTAAAGTGCTTACCATGCAAACATAAGCATCTCAGTTCAGATTCCCACCTTCCATCTTAAAGCCAAGTACAGTGATCCATGTCTGTATTGCCTGTGCTGAGGGAGCTCACTGGCCGGCCAGCACAGATCATGTCTCAAACAAAACAAGACAAAACAAAACAAAACAAAAAACAAAACCATCAGGTAGGAGCTGTTAAGGTGGCATAGAGGGCAAAGATGTGGGCCAGCAAGCCTGGCAAACCAGGCATGACTGAAGCAAAGAACTTCCATAGGTTGTCTTTTGACCTTCACATATATGCTGCAGCACGCGCGCGCGCGCACACACACACACACACACACACACACACACACACACACACACAATTTAAAAGGTGAAGCGAAATAAAGAAAGAGACCAGATATCAACCTCCAGCTTTCATGTGCTCACACACAGGTAAGCATACCTCTGCTCTCACCCCACCAGCATGTACACACGCACACACACACATACACATATGCACATGCAGGCACACAACACACACACAACCCGCATTTTTGTATCAGTTTTTTTCCTCCCTGCAAAAAAAAAAAAAAGTCTGTTGAAGGGTAGAAAACAAAACAAAACAAAACAAAATGGGTACAATATACAAAAATTGCTCACCAAAAGCAACAGTATTCAGTACCTTGTAGAGTACGTAAAGGCAGAAGATTTTTTTTTTTTACAAGTAGTTAATAAAGCCTTAGAATAACAACAATTACAATTCCCTTTAAAAAATTCTGACAAAATTGGACTTGTAGAGTTTCTTACCCTGCCTACCCTTTGTCGTGATTAATTCAACCCTGAGTGTGAAGTCCTTTTCCGGCTTCAGTGAGTGCGTGCAGTGCATGTGGACTCGCTCAGAACTCATCCTCCGGATGAGTCATTACCCACTTAGTGTCCATTCGTGCCCTCTACCATCATGTTCCTGTCATCCTAATGGTTTTGTGGAGGAGTGTAGTGCAGGCTTCAACTGAATGACCAGTGGAGAGGCTTCCGGCAACTTCCTTCTTCTGTACTTAGCAGCCTCTTATGTCCCAGGCATGTCTTTCAGCTCTGGCTGGGAGCCTCAAACAGCAGCATAATTTCTTGGATCCCAGCAATTAGTGACCCCAGATTTAGTGTTTGGTGGAGGTTTCTTTGGTTTGCAGACAGTGGCCTTTGGTGAAGGAGGAAGCGGAGTGGGCCAGGGGCTATACTTTCCTAAGACTCTGGTCCCAGCTTGAGCTTTCTTTTTCCCCCTTCACTTTCCCTCATTGGCTCTATCTCTAAGCACGGGCACACCAAGGATTGCAGTTTCAATGCAACGACATGGGGGAGGGGCTGGGTATGAAAAAAATTCAGTAAGATTTGGGGGACAGCAATGAACACAGCTCTGTTGGGAATTATGTCCACATCTATCCGAGGTCTCTGAGAAATTCTGAACATCTTAAATTAAGGAACATCATAATTAGATGTAAGAATCTGACATGGAGGTTTTCTTTATTCTTCAAGAATTGCTTTTCTGTGGTTCTAAAATCTTTCTAGATGAAAAGCTGGAAGAATAGTACAACATAATTCTCTGCTCATCCTTGCATTCAGTAATATAGAATTCTTATTAATGGTCAGTGACATTTTCCTGTCACAGACAGCTCAACCCACTGTTTGATGTGTAGTGCATATTCAAATCTATCGAGTGCCTTTAGAGTATTAAAACAAGCAGCCCAGGAGCTGTTTAGTGCTTTGAATCTCATCCACTCTGGAATCGCAGACTTGTTTTCTTCATAAATGGTGTTTTTCTGGAGTCTAAACTTTTTTATGTACCTCTACGTTGGTTTGCTAATGATCCCATCATTTAAATATTGAGACATGTTTTTTTTGCAGGAGTGCTGCATGTGTGATGTATCGTTTCCAGCATATTGATTTAGGAAGCGTGTGCACATTGCTAATTTGACATTATGGATGATGCTGTTTTTAAAAGTTTGTTACTGGCATAATTTAAATCTGTGTTAGAGTAGTAGGCATTCATTTTCATCATTTCATCTGTATAGATGACATATGAAATTGTATATGTTGGGCGAAACATGATATACACACATAATGTGGAGTGGCTGCATCTTTCCTGTTTTGTACTTACCATTGCTTTGTTGTGAGAGATCTTAAAAATTATTATCTTAATACTGTTATTATTTGTTTGAGATGGTCTTACATATCCCAAACTGGCCTTGAACTCGTTATGTAGACAAAGACTGTCATGAGCTTCTGACCTTCCTGCCTTCATTTCCTAAGGACTGTGTTTATAGATGTACAGTGCCATGCTTGGCTTATGTGATGCTGAGGGTCAAAGCCAGGGCTTCACTGTGCACGCAAGCCAATCACTCTACCAGCTGCACCACAGTCCTGCGACCTCTCCTAGTAAGTTTCAAGTGTGTGACAGTTTGTTGTTAGCTGCTCCTGTATAACTAAAATTCTAGGACCTTTTGTCTTAGTATCATGCTGTGAAGGGACAACATGACCAAGGCAGTTCTTATAAAGGAAAACATTTCTTTGGGGCTGGCTTACAGTTTCAGAGGTTTTACTCCGTTATCATCATGGCGGGAAGCATGGCAGCATCCAAGCAGACATGGTGCAGGAAGAGCTAAGCGTTCTACGTCTTGATCCAAAGGCATCCAGGAAAAGGCTTTCATTCTATACTGGGCCAAGCTTGAGAATAGAAAACCTTAAAGCCCACCCTACACTTCCTCTAACCAGGCCACACCTCCTAGTAGTACCACTCTCTGCGGGCCATGCGTTCAAATACATGAGTCTATGGGGGGGGGGGTCAAACCTATTTAAACCACACCTTTGATCCACAGTTCGTCAGCCCTTCACCCTGTAAGCTCCTGGTGATTGTCATTTTATTTACATGAGTCTGACTTCTCATGCTCTACATGTGAGTGAGGTCATGTGATCCTTGCTTCTCTGAGTCTCTCTTTTTCACATAACAAAAGGCTCGCTCTTCTCTTTAAAGATGGAAGAGTAATCCATTTGAATGTATCCTAACTCGCTCTGTAGACCAAGCTGGCCTTGAACTCACAGAGATCCACCTCCCTCTGCCTCCCAAGTACTGGGATTACAAGTGTGCACCACTGCCTGGCTTAAAGGTTTAAAAATATATTCTACCGTTGATGAGTGCAGCTTTCAATCATCATCAAAAAAGCATCAGTCCGCTCATCTTTTAGCTTGATCCCGTATCCTGACTGTTGTACACAATGCTGCGGTGAGCATGGGGTACAGACGACTCTTCCACACAATGATTGCACATCTTTCGACTCTGTGTCCCACGTTACAGGAAGGCTTTCATGCTTCTGTAGTGTAATTGTGTTACTTATAAGAAATAGATGCCTTTCTTATCGTTTCTGTGTGTACCCAACATGGCAATGGTACTAACTTTAACTCCTTTTTGAGTTAGATTCTAGTAGGTCTCTTCCCAGTAAAAATTAGTTCCCCCTTTCTGTACCACTGTAATTATGGTTTTTGCAAGGAGGTAGATGCTAGACTATGTGGACTGCAAATATCCCATCCGATTGTAGTTCATGGTTAGCTTTGGGTGTTTGGCAATCCGCCTATTTTAGGCTTCTTAATCTGGGCCTGTAAGTAGAGTTTTTCTTAGTTTAGCTTGTGCAGATTACAGATTTCTGTTTTGGTTTCCCCCACCGCCTGGGCTTGGTTTCCTCTGTTATGATGAAGATTTAGCTTGTAGCTTCTCAGCACCCCTCGCATTGACTTTGCTCCCCAATACTGTTGTGTTGAGGCCCCAGTTTACCTACCAGTCCTCCACTTCTTTTTCAAAATTGTTTGTGTGTGCATGTGCATATTTGTGCATTGGTGTGTGTGTGTGTGTGTGTGTGTGTGTGTGTGTGTGTATGTGCATATTTGTGCATTGGTGTGTGTGTGTGTGTGTGTGTGTATGAGCCCATGAGTTTATGCACATGGAGGTGAGGACAACCTTGTTTGTCATCCTAAGGTGCCTCCGACTTTGTGTTTGAGACAGTGTCTCTCCCTGGCCTGGGACCTTACCATGTAGGCTAGGCTGTCTGACCTGGGAGCTTCCACGGATCCATCTGTTCTTGGCTCCTATCTCATAGATGGACACCATGAGCCTGGCTTTTCACTTAAGGCCTTGTGAGGCAAGCCTTTTACTGACTGAGCCATCTCCCAACCATTAAAATTGTCTTTTCGAGTCCGTTGAACTCTCTCAATTGCTGCACACGTCTCTCCTCTAACATCCTTGTTTCAGCAGCATTTGGAAAGGAGAGGATATAAAAGGGTCTGGTTAGCCTGATCTATTTTTTTTTACATTAGAACAGGCAGCGAAGAGGCCGAGGACTTATTAGCTCAGTGGTAGAGTGCTTGCCTAGCATGTGCAAGGCTGTAGAGGCCTCCATACTGATAAAAACAAAAACGAAACAACCTCCCCTCCACATACAAACCAAATACAAAAAAACAAGTGATAATGGGTTTAAGACGTAGCTCAGTTGGGAGTGTTTGCCTAGTGTGCACAATGCTTTGCATTCAGTCTCTACTACTACTACAGAAAGCCAGACATGGCAGACAGCTGTAATCCCAGTATTTTGGGGGGTCAGTTACATAGTGAGTCTGAGGCCAGGCTGGAGCTACATGAAACTCTGCAAAACGAAACAAACAAACTGAATGCAAAAAATAAAATAAATTAAAAGGAGGAGGACATGACTACCCTAAAGCATCGAGAAGATTTTTATTATAGATATAAGGGAGAGAGCAGGCCCAGGGAAGAGTTCAGGCTAAATGAGACCATAATAACAGGAGCGAGAAGGGGTTGGGGATGGGGGGGTGGGGGAGGTTGGGAGCCAGGGAGAGAGCCAGAGAGTGTCTGTAATGTAGGGATCAGGCTGTGGGAAGGGAAGCAGAAGCCCAGCCCCTGGGAGGGAGGGGTTAGGGGAGAGGGTGGGGTTAGAAGTGCTGGGAGGAGCCTCAGGTACAGAGTGAGCCTTGGCTTAGGTTTCTTTCATGTAGAACTAAATCAAGCAGAGAAACTGCTATTCTTTGCACACTTTCCCTTTTTCTGTTATCTTCTTGCCTATTGCAAGTGAACTTCTGGATAAAATCTTAATTATAGTTAGGTAGAAAAGTAGGATAAACATCAGATTTTGACATCTGAAAACTTTTATTTCTTTGCTTCAGAGGCCAGTGTTTTGTCCATCATTGCAGATTTGCTGCCCTGCTTTTTTGTTTTATTTGTTACAAGAAACAGATATAAAAATTGGTGCAGTTGATTCTTCTTTAAATCACCGCTCACTGGTCCCAGCTGCTTGTTAATAAAAGGAAAAGAGAGATTTCTCTTATTATTTATTTCTTTCGAAACACAGTTTCCCTGTGTAGCTTTGGCAGTCCTGGACTTTATAGATTAGGCTGGTCTTGAACTCATGGTGATCTGCCTGCGTCTGCCTCTTGCGTGCTGGAATTAAAGGTGTGTGCCACACACCTGGCTTCCCCTTCTTATTTTTAATACCATCATTTGGTTTTAAATTAAGTAGTAAATTATTTTTCTAAAAATATATAATTTATATTGATTCTGTGTTTGGGATTGTAGGTCAGTGGCAAAGTATTTGTTTAGCATGTGGGAGGCTTTTGGTTCAATTCCTAACACAGAAAAGCAAAACTTAGGTCAGGAATCACATAGGGTGTGTAAGAAGGAAATGAATGCAAAAAAAAAAAAAAAAAAAAAAAAGGATGTAAGCTGGCTTTAGTAGCATGTATTTATAACCCCAGCCCTTGGGAATAGAGACAAGAGGATCAGAAGTTTAAGGTCAGCTTCAGCTATACAGTGAATTTGAAGTCAGCTTGCTTCAAACAAAACAAAAGTACAAAGTACAATTTAAAATTCCAAAACAATTATTCAAAAAGATGAACCATTCTTGGTCCCTTTGTTTTGTGGAAGCCATAGCTTTCCAGCTTTTTAGAAACTATCTGCTTAGTTCTTTTGTACTCACTAACCAAATATCTGACAGAAACAATCTGGGGGAAAGCTTATTTTGTTTATTGTTTCAGAGCGAAAGAGAGAGTATGGAAGAGCTGCTCCCCTAGAACAGTCAGGGAGCAGAGAAGAGGGGTAACAGGAAGGGGCGGGGCAGGGGAAAGCCTCCATGATGCCCCTTCAGTGACCTCCTTCCTCCACCTAGGCTCCACTCCATAGTCTAGACACACACACACACACACACACACATACACACACACACACACACACATACACACACACACACTACATATACAGTGCTCTGCCTGCATGTACACACTTGCACACCAGAAGAGGGCACCAGATCTCACGATAGATGGTTATGAGCCACCATATGGTTGCTGGGAATTGAACTCAGGACCTCTGGAAGAGCAGACGGAGATCTTAACTGCTGAGCCATCTCTCCAGCCCCAGGCTAGCCACTTCGTAACAGTCTGTTCAATGTTTGAATTCTTCAATAAATTAAACCAGTGATGCATAAGAACTGACAAAATCTAGTTGGCTCTAGAAATGGCCTCACAGGTGCACTCAGTACTGTACTTGAGTAATCTTCAAAAACACTCTCCATCCAATATGGATGATAAGATTAGCTGTCACAGCCTTTGTTCTAAGGCTAAGTAAGGAACCCTCCTCTTGTGGCATCTTGAACATGCACAGGAGGTGAAAACACTTAGCCAGATGCTGACAGATCAACAGAGGAACTCCAAACACCAAGCAGTATCTGTGACTCTACTAGGCTCACCCAATGTCAGGCAGGTGAAGATATACACAGGCATTAGTTTTGCTTTTGGAAAAAATCTCTTCCCATGGAAGGCCATTTGAAGGATATTTGGATATGATGAAGTCATTGCAAATAATGACAAGAATGGAAGAAAAAAAGAAGCTTGGCAGGGTGGTGTCTGTAATTCCAGCACTCTGGGAGGCAGAGGGAGGCAGATCTCTGTGAGTTCAAGGCCAGCCTGGTCTACAGAGTGAGTCCCAGACAGCCAACGTTACAGAGAGAAACCTTGTCTTGAAAAACCAACCAACTAACCAAAAAGGGAACAGAGGAAGGTCAGAAGTCCTATGAGCCAAGATGGCAGTTTGATTAAAAAGAAGATACATCAGGTTAACACTGGGTTGGTGAGAGGGGATTTGGCCAAAGTCATGAGTCCAAAGAGCAACATACTTTATTTTTTTTTCTTCAACATATTTTCATTGATTATTTGGGAGTTTCACGTAATATACTCGGATCACATTCCTTTCCCATTTTCCCAGGTCCACTCCTCACTCCCTTGTGACTTCCTCCAGGAAAAAAGAACAGAAACAAAACAAAACAAATAAATAAATTAAAAAAAAAAAAGAAAAAAGAAAAAAAAAGTCCAATTTGTGTTGGCCATATACTCACTGGAGCATGGTCAAACTCCCAGTGGGCAGCCCCTTAAAAGAACACAAAAACCCTGAGTCCTTCCTCACCCTCACCCCCACCCAGGCAGAAACCATCGACTGTGAAGAACTACCCTTCACTACTTTTAAGAGGTCTCTCCAATGGCTTCCTGTCTAGACCATTTCTTTCTTTTTTACTTGTGGGCTGGAGTGAGGGTGAGCATCAGAGGTGGTCTATGTCTCTCATTCTCAACTGTGAGTCCGCAGTCAGCAATACCACTGCAAACGACGCTTCCTTGCCCTTTACAGCCGGCAGGGGCACAGATCACAGACTTCTGCATGGTTTCTGGTGACAGCACAGACCACAAGCATCCTTTGGCCCGTGGCCTTTGGCAGCTGCAAGCACCACTGGGAGCTGCAAGGACCACGGACCTCAGCCTGGTCTCTGGCAGCAACACAGAGCGAGGGCACAGACACCGCCCTTGGCTACAGCAGGGACCACGGACACTATCATGGCCCTGAGCAGCAGCACAGGCCACAGATATCAGCATGGACCACGGACATCAACGTGGCCTCAGCCAGCAGCACAGGCCACACCCATCATCAACACGGCCCCCAGTGGCAGCATGGCCCATGCATATTTTATTTATTTATTTGTAACACGGGCTTTTAAAAATACCACGTCCACTTTCATTTGAGAAAATTCAATCTAAGCGGTTATTGAATACTTAGCTGGAGGCACTGACAGATTATTTTCAAGTTGTTAACAGTTTAAAACCCAGTTAGCAGGATGGTAAAGTGTACAGTGTGGTTGCTCCCTGGGGCTGCTGGCTTTTGTTCAAGAACCCTGGATTAGGAGAGAGGGAGGGAAGGAAGGAGGGAGGGAGGGAGGAAAGGAAGTGTGCACTTGAGTTTCAGCTACCACCACAGGTAACATGATATGAGAAGGAACACTGATGTAAAATTTTTCAATAAGAAGAAGGCATGTTATAGCTCAGCCTGCTAAGATGAAGATTAAGCATGGTGGCTGCTTTCTCCCTGTCCCATCCAAATAGGGATAGAAAATTTTCATGAGTTTAGTTGAGGATTAATTTACATGCAATAAGATATTTATATCTTAAGTATGTTATTCAATATTATATGACCAATAAACAGATCTACATAATCTCACCAATCAAAACATGGGTCATCCCAATCACCTTAAAAAAAAAAAAGATTCCTTTATGGCCAGGCAAAGTGGTGAGGTGGGGAGGCAGAGGCAGAGGCAGAGGAATCTCTGTGAGTCTGAGGCCAGCCTGGCCTACAAAGCAAGTCCAGGACAGCCAAGGCTACCAAAAAAAAAAAAAAGTTTCTTCATGATTCTCCAATGTCTATTCTCAAAACACTTTTTATGTATGTGTATGGTTGTTTTGTCTACATGTATACCATGCATGTGCACCATGTGTGTGTACCATGCGTGTGCACCATGTGTGTATACCATGCGTGTGTACCGTGTGTGCTTGGTGTCTCTGGAGGACAGAAGAAGTCACATGGAATGGTTAGTCATGACATCTTAACTCTATGTTAGCGAAAGGACTTGGCCTTTTTTTTTTTTTTTGAGTCATCCAGCCTATGCAAATCATTGTAACACAGATTAACATATTTCCTCACCCCTGAAGTCTCAGAGAGTTGGCAAGCCACAGATAAAGAAAGTTCAGCACAGCCAGAGCAGTCACAAAATATATCTTCAGACATACAACCTTGGGCTGACTTAAAGGATGAGTGGGGACTCTCCAGGAAATAGGGTTAGTGAGGAAAGGGAAGGCCTTGAAGATGACAAGAAAAGCATAAGCCGAAGCTTCATGGGTGGAAGTAGCTCTGACTTTTAGCAGCCATAAATAAGCAAACAAAATGGCATTACATAATTCATTGTTTAAAGCTGCGCTGAAGGGGAGAGCTCAGAACCCACGCAGAGGCTGGTTGCTTTCTAGTTTTCAGAAAATACAAGGAATTCAATTTTCTGTTCTCCTAAGCCTCAGCAATTGATAGGTAGACTCAAGAAAATGACGTTAGAGACAGGTCTACTTAGAGGAAGTAGAAAAAGCCTGCTGCTATGGGTTGGAGAACCGAGGGGAACTGGGCCAACCCTACGGCTGCTCTTCTCTGATCTATGTGTTTCCTCAAAGCTATGTTGGAACCTAGGGGGTAAGGGACTGGAGTTGGACATGATTGTGAGCTGTCCACATGGGTGCTAGTAATTGATCCCAAGTCCTCTGGAAGAGTTGCCAGTGCTCCTAATGATTGAATCATCTGTCCATCCCCTAGTTTAGTTTTGTTTCATTTTGTTTGTTTGGTTTTTGTTTTTGAATGGTCACCTGACTTCTTATACTGTCACCAAGACACAGTTGTGAAAGTGGTTATCCTTTCTTTGTGGTGACAGAATGTCTGGCATAGCTTAAAAGAGGAAGCGTTTATGTTGGCCCATGGTTTCGCAGGGTTCCATCCGTGGTTGCACGGGAGCCTGTGGTAGGTAGAGGTTATTTATTCTTCAGTTCTTGGAGGATAGAAGGGAAGGGACAGGAACTGTCCCAAGAGCACATCCCTAATGATGCACTTCCTCCAATTAGATCCCACATCCTCTCCCCATCTTCCAATACCATCATCCTATAAGTCTAACAAGATATTAGTTCATTTATTAGGAGAGAGCCCTTACAATGTACTGGAGGTGAAGCCTTACTCATCATCTCCTCCGCAGTTTTCTATCTAATCAAGCCTGGCTTCTCAGGCTTTTTTTTTAGGAATCTGGGTGGAAGCCTCAGTGGCTCCATAATCCTGGAAACTCTGGATGCTTCCAAGATCAGCGACATGTGGGCACAGCCTGATACCACCTCCACCATTATCCAGGTCCCCTTGACCTCTTTTGTCGACTTGACCCCTGAACACATCATTTTAAGCCATAACACTTTTACTTTTGCTTCCCAAAAGGCTTCAGTACATCCCATAATGCAAAAATATATTCATCTCAAGTCCTTGTAGTTTTGTAGTCCCAACATTATTCAGAAGCTGAAGTTCAAAGTCTCTTTTAAAGCCCAAGAAAACTCTTCTCCATTGTGAAAATTAAAAGTTGCATAGCACGCTCTCAGTATACATCATCACAGAGTAAACCATTCTGATTCCAAAGGGGGAAGAGGTGGACACCAGCAAGGAAGGACTGGGCTGAAACTCAGTGGGGAAAACATTAATTAATGTCACTCCGTATCTGACAACTGGTGCATGACGTAAGGTTCAATGAGTTTGAGGAGCGGGTCACATGGCCTCTTTTCTTAGGCTGACGTCATTCAGCTTTGGCTTCCTTGGTACACGTTCTATGTTCCTGGCCTTGTCAACACCCTGAGGTCTCTACTGCAGCTCAGGGTTCGCCTCTGTTGCTTCTTGAGTCATTCCCTCCGGGACTGCCTGCAGAGGCTCCTATCCTCTCTCACACTGCCTAGCCTCTCGGGCTTCCTTTAGAGATCTTGGAGGAAGCCTCTAGAAGAAGGGCCACCCTTGCTTCTTGCATTCTCCATGATTGCAAAGCCAGCATCCTGTGGGTGAGGATTCGTCTGCCCCCAGCTCGAGCATTCTACAGGTCTCTCTGAGCTACTGCAATAGTCTCCTGAGTCCTTGGCAGGCTCTTTCAGTTTACTCTTTCAGATTCTGGAGTCAGTCAGATAATGGTAAAGGTGCTTTGCTACCAACCCTGATGATCTAAATTCTATTCTTGAGGGCAGCACAGTGGAAGGAGGGAACCCACTCCTGAGAGTTGTTCTCTTACTCCACGTGAATGCAGCGGCAAGTTTATCTCCTCAAATAAATTAATAGTAAAAACAATTTCTTCAAATCTGGAGATTGTTTTCAGTGGAGTAAACTATTTCCTTAGCTGTTCTTGAGGACTCTGTCATACTGCCCTAGTGCAAAGTCCTTGGCTGCTCCTTAATAGTGTTAATCCCACTAAAGCACACTTGCCTCATTCTAACTTGACACAGGCTTTTCTGATCGAACTGTAGGTTTCCCAAACCTCTCTGCTCTACATTTTGCTATTAACTCTTACTATAAACCTGGCTAAAAGCACTCAGTAATAAACACATGCACACGCACATACACACACACATACACCTTGAAAATTCCTCTGCCAAATTAATTATGCCACAACCCGTAAACTTATTTTTCCCACAAAATTTTAGGGCATTGACAAAAAATATAACCAAATCTCTCTCTCTCTCTCTCTCTCTCTCTCTCTCTCTCTCTCTCTCTCTCTCTTATCAAAATGGCCTCCAGTTATGCAGTTTTGCTGCTCATGTTTCTGTGCTGTTCTGGTTGCTTGAGGTTCCACCAGAATCATCCACTAAGCTCTACTAATAATGTTCTAGGCTTCCTGTGGCTCACCTCTTCAAACCTTTCCAAATTCCTCCCACCAACCAATTCAAACCACTTCCAAAGGTTTACAAACCACACAGTCAAGATTTAACCAAAAAACCTACAAGAAGACCATCAAGGCTGGCAGATCTGGACCCAAAGGGGTCTGTTCAAACTAGTGTACCAACCAAGGACAATGCATGCAGTAAACATAGACTCGCTATTCAGATCTAGCCAATGGACAACACATTCTCCACAGTTGTGTGGAGAGTGGGGACTGACTCTGCCACGAACTCTGGTGCACCCTACTTGACCACTTCCCCTTGGTGGGGAGCCCTGGTGGCACTCAGAGGATGAGACCTGATAGGCTGTGATCATATGGTGGGGGAGGAGGTCCCCTTCTGTCACAAACTAGGGGAGGGGAATAGGGTGTAAGGGGGAGGGGGGGAACAAGAAGATACAAGGGAGGGGATAACAATTGAGATGTAATCTGAATAAATTATTTAAATAAAATAAAATAAAAGAATGTTAAAAAAAAAAAAGATTTAACCAAAGCAATGATCTGATCTTCAGAAACAATAGTACATATTAGTTACTTTTTTCATCAATGTTGCAGAATGTTTGTTAGAAGCTGCTCAGAGGAGAGAGGGCTATTTTGGTTTATTATTTCAGGAGAGTTCATTTCATGGTTTCCTGGCCCCATGTACTTGGAAAGACCATTCCTGGTGGTAGGAGCATCACCACAGTAGAAGCATGTAACAGAAGCCAGTTTTTTGTTTTTTAACTTTCTTTTGTACATAGAGAGTAGAGGAGAGATTAACTGGATTATGTGACTGTAAATTTGACCTGTAAGTGTGATCATACGACAACAGTTTGAGTTAATTGCCAACCTGACAGGCTTTTAAATTACTGAAATAGGCCTCTTGGCGCATGCGTTTGTATGTTCGTGTATTCTTGACTATGTTAACTGATGGGGGAAGACGTGCTCATTTTGGGCGGGACCATGGGATATTGGACTGTGTGAGTGGAAAGGGGGAGCAGAAAGGCAGGCAAGAATGCATTCGTCTGTTTCTTTGTACTTAAAAAAAAAATTGCAGGTGCAAATGTGACCACCTGCTTCAAGCTTCGGCCACGGTGACACCTTCTGCAATGAGGGATTGTGACCTTGAACTGTGAGCCTACTTCTGATTAAGTTGTTTTTGTCTGAATCTTTTATTACAGAAACAGTAAAATAAACCAAGGCACGCAGGAGGTTACTTTTCCATGTGATTTCTTGGATCCTGAACCCTGTTTTACATATTCCTTTATGCTGTTCTTGTTTTATTGCTGACATTTGAGATTCTAATTTGGATCCAATATGCACACTTGTTTGTAAGTAGTTGCACAGATCTAGCGTCTTTTCTCTTGACAACAAGAGTAGGAGTCCTGGATTATCAAACAAACAAACAAAAACAAATGTTTAGCTTCATAAGATAATTTTACGCCCAAGCATTGTTATCCCCAGCGCTTGGGAGGATGATGCAAGAGCATCTCCGAGAGTTTGAGGCTAGTTTGTACTCCATGAATTTCAGGTTAGACTGAGTTACACAAAGAGACTCTGTCTCTAAAACACAAAGGAAGAAACAAACTTTCAAACTGTATCAATTTCTTTTCCTTTTAGCTGCTATTTTTCTACACTGTTGCTAATCTAAGCCTTGTCAGTCTTTTTAAACCAGAGCTGTACCAGTGGGCATATAGTGGTATTTCACTTCAGTTTTGCTTTGCACTGGCGAAATGATTTTAAGTGTCTTTTGAGTGACTGCTGGTCTTTCTGTCCTCTTTAGTCAGCTTCTTTTCACAAGTTTTGCCCATTTTTATTGTATTCCTATTGTATGTAGAAGCACACAAATCCCTCAGCTATTCTGAGATCCATGTCAGTGATCTATATTGTTGATATTTTCTCCCAGAAAGAGTCTTGGGTTCTCATCATAAGTGGTCTCCTCTGAAGAGCTGAAGCTTTTATTTTCAGTAACTCTGCTTACCAATTTATTCTCTCAGGATCATTGTTTTCTCTAGCCTGCCAAACAATTGCCCGTTCCAGGGTTTTCGTCTAGATTGGAGTTGCCGGAAGTGTGAGTCAGAGGTATCAGCTTAGATTTTTCCAGTAGCCACAGTAAAAGAGTGAAAACAACTTCCTTCAGCAAACTCAAGTCATATCTTTATCCAAACTAATATATCTAAAACATTGTCATCATTATCATTTCAATATGTAGCCAGCACAAAATCATTTTAACACTTATTAATGTGTGTTTGCTGTGTGTAGAGGACACATAAGTGCCACAACATACATGTGGAGGTCAGAGGACAACTTTGTGGAGTCAGTTCTCTCTTTCCATCTGGGAATGGAGCATAGGTCATCAAGTTTGCATGTCAAGAGGCTTTATCTGCCAAGGCCTCTTGCCAGCCATGATATGAAATTTTTAACGACACCCTGGATATTGTTTTTAATCCAGAGTCCTTGAAAACAGAAGTATAATTTTCAGGTAGTTAATCTCAGTCTGGCAGTTAAAGTACTAACTAAATAGGCTAGTGGCTATTCCAGTGAATAAAGCAGTTTTGGAAATTGTATAATGCCTATGTTTTATGTTGACCTGTGATCTACTTTGACTTCATATTCTTGTTTTAGATACAAGCTGAAGGGGTTTTCCTTCATGTAAACAGCCAGTTTACCCTTATTTCTCTTTCTAGTTGATTGTATTTCTGACAAAAATCAACAGGTCTTAAGCTGAGAATGATGGTCAAATCAGTCTGTCATCCCAGCACGTGGGAGGCAGAGGCAAGAGTAGAAAGTGTTCAGGGCCATGCTCCTGTATATGTCAAGTTCAAGGCTAGCTAACATGGACTATATGAGACCATATCTCGAGCAAAACACACAAAGCAGTAGATCTGTTTCTGGATTCAATACTCTGTTTCTTTCTCTCTTTCCCCCCTGACGCTAGTACCTTGTCATGTCAGTTTTTATAGTTTTATAGTACACCTTAAGAGCTTCAGCCTTCCAATTACTTTGTCTTCTTCCTCCTTTCTCATTTTTATCCCTTCCTCTTCCTCCCCCCTCTCTCGCTCTCACTTTCTACTTCCTCCTTCCACGCTCTCTTTCTCCATTTTCCCCATTTCCTCTTAAGGTACAGCCATACTTGTATTTTAAGGTTATTTTTCTCCTCTATGTTTTTTCTTTCCATATAAAGTTATAATCAGTTAATCAAATTTCTAGTACAAATTAGATTTAAACCTGTATTTAAACCTGTTGTAGAATATTAAAAGATAACAATCTTGCCTAGTGTCGGTGGCACACACCTTTAATCCCAACACTTGGCAGGCAGAGGCAGGTGGCTCTCTGTGAGTTCAAGGCCATCCTAACCTATGAAGCAAGTTCCACATCTCACCAAACACACATATGTCTATGTTGTAATCCCTAGGACCTGTGGTTGTCACATGTTATTTTTAAAAATATATGAAATGGGAGTAGAGTGAAGCTCTAATTAAAGATTTATGCACCAGGGACCAGGAAACCTATAGGTCCAGTTTTGAGGAGATTCCATGTGAAGATATTAGTTATTACGTTTGCATTGAAGTAATTCAGGTGGGCCCTAATTACAATATAATGACAAAGGTCCTTATAAGATAGTCACAAACAAAAAAGATAGTCATAGTGGAGGCAATAGTCAAGGAGCTAACCTGGAGAGGGAGGCAGAGGTGGGGGGCAATGTGGCCATCAAAGAACAGTTAGCAGAACTTGCTAGAAGCAAGGGCAGTTCTCCTTATCCGCCACTAGAGGGCGCACGCGATCTTTGCTGCTACTTTTAAACTTGAGACTCCTGGCTTCTCAAGTTGTGAGAAATTAAGTTTTTTGTTTTGAACCAGCCATTTGTTGTAATTTATTGTGACAGCTGTAGGAAACAAGTCCGCCCATTAGCAGGCCAAGGAAGGTCCCCTATAGTTCTACTTTTTGTTTTCAAGAATGAGTGTCAGATTTTGCTCAATGTCTTTTCTACATGACTGAAAAATGATACTGTCGCCTATTATTTGGTTATTGTGTTCATATTTTGTATCAACTGCCTGTTCACATGGTGTAAATATTAGAACAGTCATAGCTGTTACCTCTGGTAAGAATAGTCCCTGAGAGTAAAAGGTTCCGACACATTTTATCACAGTGTAAAATTCAGCATCAATCTTCTTGCTTTTTATTTGATAAAGAAAAAAACATTTTTTTTCCCTTCTAGAGTCTCATGTAGAGTCTGGCCTTGAACTTGCTTGTAGCCAAGGAAGACTTGAATGCCTTGAGTACCTAATCCTCTTGCTTCCGCCTTTTAAATGATGGGGTCATAGTATGGAGTCACCATGCCTGACTGATAAAGACATTTTAAGAACGCAGTGAGGAGTCAGTGGAACGAAATGATGCTAGGAAGGACTTAGAGGAAGAATGATTACAGGGTTTCTGACTGCCGAGGGGGTTGCTGTGGAGACCCCCATGGGTCGGTTTTGCCATGAGAGATACTCTTGATATCTGTGGTGTTTAAAAATTAGAGGGTTTCGTGAAGAAAATATCAGGTGTCATTTTTTTAAAAAAATACAGATTTGAGGACACAGCAGAGGTGCAGTAGAGCAGCCATCAGGCAGGAGCTGTGCAGCAGCCCCCCCATACCCCCCCACTTTATTGTACAGCCATCCTTCCTCATTGATTTAGACTTTGTGGACATTTATTTACAACCTGTGTCCTAAAATCTTTTGGGGGGATGTATGTTTCTGAGGGAAAGCTTAGATGCCACAGCTACCAGGGAAAACTATTCATTAAAAAAAAAAAAGCTCACCAAACCAACTATGAAAATAGCATAATAGGAAAAACGATTTCATATGATTTATTATCAACAAGAGACTCCTGTATAAGCACATTTCAGGGAAGCATGAAAAAGTCAAAATTAGACCACCCAAGGGAAAGAAAATAACCAAGGTGGGGGGGGACCCTGCCATCTTATTTTCCTTTCCTTTTTTTTTTTTTTTTTTTTTTTAAAGACAGGGTCTCACTATGTCGTGCAGGCTGGCCTTGAGTGTTTTAATTCTCCTGTTTTTGCCTTCTGAGTGCTGAGATTACAGATGAGCAAAACCTGTCCCAAACAGCATTCTTGCAGTGTCCAGTTTGAGAACTGGTAGAAAAACGAAGATTTATTGAAGTGCCACGTGTCCACAATATGCCTATATCCACCCTGTCTTCCAACCCCTTTGAGACATGTTGAAAAAAAAAAAACCAGATTAAATCCTGAGAGTTCACAAAAATCGGCCACATTGGAAATCAGTCGGTAGCATCCTTGTGAAGTGTCCAGGAAACTGAACACTTGGTATTGTTATTCAGTCTACTTCCTGGGGCGCTGTGTTCTGCTGAAAATCCCAGCTGGCGTTCATGGGAAGGGGTATTTCTTTTGAGGAGGGGTGTGGTGCTGGGCTATAGGATTTACCAGTTAGGGCTGAGCTGCCTAGGCAAGCTGTACTCCCGGCCATAGCTGTTTCCATGTGCTCTCATCCTCCCAACCCTCCTTGCCTTCAAACCTAAAGAATTCACAGGAAAAGAAGAAGAAAAAAAAGGTCTATAAAAACAACACTCAGTCCTAAAACGGAAGCTGATTCAGATATAACATGAATGGGATATTATACTCATTAAAGAATGTAACTCAAAAATTAAAAAGAGCACGGTATAAGTGGAATGGGGGGGGGGAGCAGGCCGTTGGTCCTTGATAAATAATTCTTCAGGCGTTCAAGCAGAAAAACCAAGTGACCTCCGAGGAAATCTTATGGAGGATTCAGGCCTTTGTACGGAGATCTTTTTATCAGTAAGGCAGCTGGGCATAGTGTTGCAAGTATGTAGCACCAGCGTTTAGAAGGTAGAGGCAAGAGGATTAAGAGTTCAAGGCCAACCTGAATGAATACACAGCGAGTACAAGCCCAACCCGGACGACACCAGACTCCTGTTTAAAAAAAAAAAAAATCTGAAGAAAATCGCTTTTGTGTTCTGTGAGGTTTTATAGGTGTGGATTCAAAGTACCTGTGTTTTTGTTTTGCTTTGTTTTTGTTTACCTACACATAAAGATAAAAGCATACTTTTTCTCTAATGTGAAAAACCACATATTTCTTAAGAAAATGGCCTAAGGAAAACGATAGCCAGTGTTCTTTCCTAAGGTAGATGTAATCCAGGAAAGGCTTATAGTGACCGCCTAGTTCACTTAAATCTAAAGTTAAAACCTCCCGTTTAGCGGCTAATGAGCCAAAAGCAATATAAGTGGCGGTGGGAAATTGAGTCTGCGGAAGAGTAAGAGAAAGTATGCAGGCAGATTAAGTAAGCGCCTGTCTCTCTCACTCAGGAGTCGGTGAAACTGAAACAAGTCGGGAACGCCTTGTTCTTTAGTTTTTCTGCTTCACGTTCACAGACCTCTCTTAAGTATGTTCGCCTTACGAGAGAACTAAAGCAAACGCTGGGCTTTCACTTCGTGCTCTCTTAAAACTCAAATAATGTAAAGCATGTTTAAGTATTTAAAGTATAAAGAATGCGAGCCCATGGTCACAAAAACTGCTTCCAATCTGTCTTGTTTTCTCGCTAGTCAAACAGGAAGAGTATGGTTTCTAGAGAGGGTGTCAAGGAACTTGGCGTTATTGGACCCTCAAAGCTGTTGTTAGAGCCCTGTGTGGCCCACTCTAGTGCTGGTACCACAGCTCACGCAGGGACTAAGTTCCCCGTCAGCCTCTGGCTGCAAGCTCCAGCCCACGAAGCATCCCCCCTGGTTTCTGGTTTGCTATGTGGCCGAAGATGGATCATCCCGGTGGGGATGGCGCGATCAAACCCTCGACGCAGATCTTCGGGCTGAGTCGAGGCTACCTGCGCCAACGCGGCACCTGGGCGACCTTGGCTTTGCGCAGACAGCCGATGAGTCACCGTGGAGGGCTGCGTGGCTGTCCTCCCCCGCTGCCGACCCCCAGGCCCCAACGAGGCCTCCTCCTCCCACGTGACACCCGGGGGCCAAGCTCCTCTCACAGCCCCGCCCGCAGCCTCGTCTGTGCAGCCATCCCCTTGGCTGCTGTGTTGCGCGGCAAAGCCCACAGCATCTGCCATTTGTCACTCAGTTGGGGCGGGGACCGCCCCGAGCCTTGATTTAGTCGCGACTGGGGCGTTCCGCAGCCTCACTCGCCTGGCAGGCGGGAGAACGCTCGCTCGGGGAGGCGCGGCCGCGGGCACCCAGCTCGCGGCGGCAAACGGAGCGGAGAGCGGGCACCTCCTGCTCGCCGTCATGGCTGCGTAGGCTGCACCCACGGACCGCCTAGCCTGAGTCCGGCTCGGGTAGGTAGGTAGGTGACAGCCGGGCCTCCACGGGGACGGTGCTATGTTGCGGGGATACTGGACGTGGCGCGGCAATGCCGCAGGGAGGGTTGCCGCGCTGTGCGCAGACCTTGGGTCCCGGGCCCTTCGGGCACCGAAGTGATAAAACTCTGACCCTGGGCATCGAGAATAAGCCTGGGATGCAGCGAAAGGCTCCGGGTCCCTCCGAATGGGACTCGTGCCGCGCGCGCTAGCCCCGGTGCCAGTGTGGTATGCCGCACTTAGCCGTGGTCTTTACGACCTGGCAACACTCTGAACTCGCTAAAAGCCTAATAAGTAAGTCCGGGAGTAGTGATTTGCGTCCGTTTGGTGGAAACGCACTTATTTGGATGCTTCAGTGTTAATTTGGCGCTCTCGCTTGTGCTCTTAAAGCTACTTGAAAACACTGGACTGTTAAGAATTCTTAGGAGAATTCAGAGTGTAACTTGTGTCCTTTTATCCGGTCTCCGCACCAACTTTAAGGACGCTAGTAAGGCTTTCGGCTTCGTACCGAAAAAAGCGTCCAAAAATGTTGGGAATTCCCCCTGACCGCCCCCCCCTCCTCCCGCCCGTGCAACAAATGTGCTACTTTGATGTTTGAAGAATCGAGTAAAAATTAAAAATAGAAATGTCCCAGTGTAGGTCCTTCTTTCAGGAATCTTTCTCTAACCCTACCCTCCAAGGCAGCTCCGAGGCTCCTTCTGTTAGCTCTCTGAGGCCTCGCTGAGGTCCTGTTGCCCGAAGTGTGTGCCCCCCCCACCACCCTTTTCCTCTCCCCTCTGCGTTTTAACCCTTAGGTCTGAGTTGGAGTCTCTGGCTGTTACTTAACGCGTGGTAAGTGATTAATATTTTAGTGACGTATGGAAAGATAAAATCTGTTTTTTCGTGGTTTTTATATACTAGTAAATAAGAACATTCTTTTAAGGCAAGAGTTGACGGAATTTGACATCTGCATTTCCCCAAGCTGGCTGTCCCGTGCCTCTGTACTTATCCCTTACAGAGCAGCGTGTTTTTGTTTTTGTTTTCCAACGTGAAGCCCGCATTTGTGAGTTGTTAAATCATTTAAGTAGATAGTGATAAAAAACTGAAAATCACGAACAGAATTTAAAGATGTCAGAAACGTGTCTCAAGTCAGAGGGTCTTTGTTTTATGACTGTTGCCCCCCCCCCCGCGCCCGTTTTATTCACCCGAAAGTGTCTAATGACGTTCTAAAATGTCATCCCTTACTCTGAGTCATGGTAAAAAAGTTGAAAAGCCACTGCCCTAGATACATTTTCATAAGCACCAGAGGACATGTATAAGATGGCTTTCTGTGTAGTACCACAAAGCTGGACGACGCCTTCATGTCCATCTGATGGGGAAACATAAATTATGCACGAGTCATAAAGTGGGCCACAGTCTAGGAGTAAATGAAGTAGTTTTGTGTTTCCACACAGACACCCCTCAGTGTTGAGGGTTAAAAAAAATAAAATGAAGTTACTGAATACTGCATGACTTTATCTATATAAAATTAAGAGCCTGGCAAGCAAAGCTGTTGCATAGGGAAACACAGAGATATTAAAAGTCAAAATGGGGGAAATATAAATTAGAGCCATGAACGTGAACTTAACGGTCACCTCCCTGGAGGAGGAGGGGGTCCATGAGGGACCATGGTATGCGGGACCATGAAGGACACTGTGATTCTGGAAACTGCTTCATCTCCTGGCTAGTGGGCAGGGTCGTGAGTCATGTCTCAGGATTAATTATTAAATGATACCTGTAGATCTAAATGTTAACCCACCCCCTTAACTAATATATTGAAGAAGTGAAGAAGCCGGAATCCGCAGCTTGAAATCTCATATTTTCCATTGCGTCATAAAGAGTCTTGATCAGGGAGAGTTACCTAGGAAACGTAACAGCATTAACACTGTATTTCATGATTTCTTTGGTGGGCCTATTGCTATTCATTAACTCCCACATATGTTCCTATACATTAAAAAATTTAATATGTTTTTGAAAGAACTTAAGAAGCTTAAGAAAATTGAAATCATTCAGTGTGCTCTTTCCAAAAGTAACTTTGGCGTTACTTGGAGTTTATATTTTATTTATTAATTTTAATCTCAAATGAGGTTTTCTTATGAGAAAAGCAAATACTAAAAAGGTAACAAAGCACACAAACTTTGCAAACCTCCATGCTGGGTTTAAAAATGCTGGCATGCTGTATTTATTTCGACCTCGGTTATTGAATGGCTCTAGGCCATATTTCTAGTGCTCAACCCCCACATGTAACTTTATATTTTATTATGTTACACACTCCTACATTACAGACCAGGACATTTCCAACATTGCAGACATTTCTCCTGGGAAACATTGTTCTGGATCCAGGTCATGGTTGAAGAAACTTTCAGATAATAAACAGACATTCATCTTTGTGATGTGTGTGTCTTGATTCTTTTTTTTTTTTTAAACTTGGCTATTAATGAAATCTATTCTACAATGATTTCTAAAGTGTTTACAGTTTGTATTTTGTGAACAGTTCTGGAACTCATGTACTCATGGATGTAGATGTGTGTGTTTTGTTTATGCGGTGAAGATAACACAAGATGAACTGCATTTTATTTATTTATTTATTTATTCACCTGGAAAGGCAGTTGTCCTGATGCCAGGGACTTGGCTCACTCTCTCTGCTATGGGCAATGCCCAGATCGGTCTGGACTTGCTTCTGGGCTCTGTACCCATTTGTCATCTGAAAATATTACTGCTTTTTATGCACCGTGGCTTTTCATGTACTATGTGGTTCTGTTTAAGAATTAAACATGTTTTCATTTGGTACTTTATTTTCTCTCACTGTGAGAGTTTGAGGTGTGTTCTCTTGCTCCTGTGTGGAAGGCTTGCGAGGTTCTCTTCTCATTGCTGATCTCTGATTTACACTGCAGTCAGTACATGTATCAATACCACTGACTTGTTTATTTTTTGAAAATTGCTTTTTGGTCTTAATTGTTTGTTCTATGATCATATAGAATTTTGTAATCAAAGGCTTTCTGAAAATGGTAATGTACGTATTGTGTACATATGTATTAACACTTTTACCTCAGGTATCTTTTTCAAGCCTGAGAAGTTTTAGACATGATTTCATTCTCCCCTGTCTATCTACTTTTTTTCATTTTTGAGGAACCACGAGGAGATGTACTAAACTTTCTCACATGTTTTTAATCTGGCTTTTATACTTTTATCCATGTTGAATTTTGGATACTATTTCCTTAGATCCATATTCCAGTCATCCAATTGGCTCCTTTTCACCAAATTGAGCTATAACTTACTTGAAAATACAAAATGGAAAAAGCAAAAATAAAGGGTGTGGCACGATGAACCGTACTAATGTATATGCCTACGTGCCTAGCCAGATGAGGTCATCGACCCTTTTTATCCCTGCTCCTTCCTATGTATCACCCCCTTCTCCCGCTCAACTGTCCTGATTTCAGTCACCATGAACGTGAAAGTGTGCTCTTTAAAAAAAATAAATTAAATTAAAATTTATTTTATTTGGCTTACATTGTATTCTTGAGAGCCATTCATATTGCATTATAAATTTTGTTTGTTGGTTTGTTTGCTTGTTTTTCCTTTATATACGGGACTGGCAAACTGTGGCCTATTAGCTAATTCCAGCCCATTATGTATTTGCATATAGCAACTTTTATTGGAACTCGGCCAAAGCCTATTTCTGTTTACTACTGTGGAACCATCTGACCCACAAAGCCTAAGGTATTTACATTCTGGCTGTCAGTGGGACGTTTATTTGGCCCACAGCAACAGTATTTATTACTAACACTTGATCCACTTCACTTTTTTAAAAAGTGACTATTAGAGTTGTTTTTAATACTTAGAGTGTTACAAATTAAATTGATATAATGTTCTTTCTGCTTACAAAGTGAATTTACTTTGTTTCAACTGTGCACATATGTGTGAGTTTCATAGGTTTCACACAGGTAAGTGTAGGTTCCTGCAGAAGCTGGAGATGCTGGCAACGCCCTGGAGCTGGAGGTCCAGTAGGTACCGGGAACTGAACTGGGGGCCTGTGTAAGAGCAGTACTTGCTCTAAATTGCTGAAACTCCACTGGTGGAGAGATGTCTCTTGGGTACAGATTGAATGTCCCTATCTCATCTGCTAAGCTTTTGGGCACCTATTTGCCACAGGTGGGAAATTCCACACCTGGCTGTACATGATAAGTCCTAGTCAAATGCAACTGAATAAAAATAGTGCACAAAATTACATTTAGGCTATGTGTATGAAGTGTATGTACACCAAGCTGAGGTGGGGGGGGACTATAAAACTCATGTGTATGCATATCTAAGACCCCTGGGACTCACAGTTCAATACCCAGCAATACAAATAAGTAAGGAAATAAACAAATCAATAAATTAAGTGCATTTTATGTATAGACGTAGGCCCCACTGAATAGTAAGACTGTTTGAGATATCAAATGATAAGGGACGTTCAATCTGCATAACCCCAGAAGTGGAATTTATGGCCTTTGTATAGGTTTGTTGCATTATCACAATGAGTATTTATAATGAGTAATATTTGCACTTCTTTTTGAGACAGGGTCTTTCTATATAGCCCTTGCTGGCCTAGAACTTAAAATGTAGTCCAGGCTAGCCTTGAATTCCCACTTCTGCCTCTGGGTTCTTCTTGGGACATCACAATTTCTTTGTGAAGAAGTTCCTGTTTAACTATTTTGCCAATTTAAAAAAAAATTTTTTTTTTTGTTCAATTTAATTCCTAATGTAGTCTGGAAGGCAGACTTACCAGGTACATGGTAACAAATTGTTGTTGGTTTTTGTTTTTGTTTTTGTTTTTTGTTTTTTTTTTGAGACAAAGTCTCACTGTGTAGGTTTTGCTTCTCTTAAACTCTCTATGTAAATCAGGCTGCCCTTTGAAGTCTTGGAGAGCTACCTGCCTCTTCCTCCTGGGTGCTGAGAATAAAGGTGCCATCTGGCCTGCCTCCAATTTTTTTTGTTTTCTTTTCTTTTTCTTTCTTTCTTTTTTTTTTTTTGCCTCTGGAATTTAATTGGTCATTTGCCTAACCCTCCCTCCCATTCAGCCACACCCCTCACCCCTTTACCTTGCCTTCCCCTCCCTGTGTGCGTGTGTGCATGTGTGTGTGTGTGTGTGTATGCACGTGAGTGTGTGTTACATGTGCAGGAACACTTTCCTACGTGGGCAAATATGAAGGCCAGAGGTCAACATCATGTGTCTTCCTCAACTGCTTCTCCATGTTGGTTTTTGAGACAGGTTCTCTCAGTGAACCTGGGGCTCTCACCCTTTTGCTAGACTGACAACAAGCCCCGCCCACCTGCCTGTCTCTGCTTCCACAGTACTGAGGTTACAGATGGATGATGTCTCACTTTTGCGTGCTGGGGACCTAAAGTCTTCATGTTTGCATAGCAAGTTCTTTACTCATTGTGGTACCCAAAGGCCATCTCTCCAGCCTGTTATTTTTCTTCATAATTTTCAATGAAATTCTATTCACTTGTGTATAAACTTTAGAATGAGTTTGTGAATGTCCATTTTAAGAATCTTTAAGAGTTCTATTTATGATTATTATACTGGTTTTACAGAATAATTTTTTGGAAAATTGTCTAGTGACATATCCACTGACATTATAATGGAAGATTGCTATTTATGAAAATAGTATACCTTTCTGTTTTATAAATTCTTTGGTTACTCTCAGTGTTATCTTATGGTTTACTATGTAGAGGACTTATAAATTATTAAACCTCATTATGTACATTTTGTGCTAGTATAATTTTTCTCCCAGTTTTATTTTCCATTTATCTTGTTCAACATAAAAGCAGTAGATTTTTGTGTCTTGCTCCTGTATTTTGTGATTTTGCCAAATTCACTCATCATTTGAGTAGTATATATATTCGAGAGGCGTTCCTAAGTACATAATTATTCCACATATGAAGAGAAAAATAACTTAAAAAAGAGTGTCTAGTCTTAAAATGTTTGTTAAATGATTTTTTTTGGAGGTTCTTGCCTGTGCAATAAGGCAAGAAAAAGAAAATAGAGATTGAAATGGTAAATTTAAACCTTGAATTAAAAAAAATTATGGAAGTATATAGAAATTAAAACTAAAGAATTTTTAGATTTACCAAGATAGTGGAGTGTTCCTCTATACCCTCCACCCACTTTCCTGTGTTAACGTTTTATATAACTGTTATATACTTACCAAAATAAGTTAGCATTGGCATAATACTTTAATCCAGCTGTTCTCAACCTTCCTAATGCTGCAGCCCTTTAATGTAGTTGATGTTGTAGTGACCTGCAACCACAAAATTATTTTGTTGCTATTTTATAACTTTAGTTTTGCTGCTGTTATGATCGTAACGTAAATATCTGTACTTTTCAAGGATCTTAGGTGACCCCTGTGAAAGGGTAGTACAACCGCTAAATATGGGTCACAGCCCCACAGGCGGAGAACTGGGACTTTAAGCCATAGACTCTATTCAGATTACCATAGTTTTTTTCACGAGTGTTCTCTTGTGCACATCCCATGTTTTGCTCAGTTGTCACATCCCCACTTCGTTCTACCCTATGGCAATTTTACCTTCCCACGTTTGAAGAGTATAGTCATGTATGTTGTAGGGTACCTTTTAATCTAGATTCGTGCACTTTGACGGTTGTGGAGACGTTATAGATTTTGGTGTAGAATTATCACACAGTATTTTTCCCTTCCCATAGTGTCTTGTCTGGGGGCACATGGTGTCCCCATCAACTAGTGATGTCAACCCAACCATGTAGCAAGGATGGTTTCCGTCCTGCTTCCCACTACCCCATCACATTTCCCCATTATGCACATCTTGTCTGTTAGAAGAAAAGTCTAAATTCAAGGGATG
Source organism: Acomys minous (assembly GCF_964271855.1). Classification (NCBI taxonomy): domain Eukaryota; kingdom Metazoa; phylum Chordata; class Mammalia; order Rodentia; family Muridae; genus Acomys; species Acomys minous. The sequence goes on along the minus strand of NC_140485.1, from coordinate 125,835,926 downwards.
GAAAGAATTTCAAATAATTTATGGCTATATGTTAAAGCTACCATAGTAATTAATATTTTGGGGTGCTACCATCTGGTGATTTGAGATGCTGTAGGTCCCACAGAGATCGGCCTGCCTCTGCCTCTCTAAGTTGTGGGATAACAGGGGTGCACCACCGCACCTGGAGGATACTGATTTTATTAAGTCCATTTTCTAACCCGTTGAATCTTGGAGCCAGTTGCTTCTGTTTCTTTCCTAGGTCTCTTCCTTTGCTGTGCAGCATAATCTTGGGTAGATGGTTAGTGTCCCAGCATCTACAAAATGTGGAAAACAGGGATCTCGGCTTTGAAGTCAGTGTGAATACTGGTGAACACATAGGAAGGGTTAGGAATTGCCCCTCTCCTCTAGGGAGCGTCCCCTTTATTTTCTTCTTTGGTTTTTTTTTCTTTTTTCTTCTTTCTTTCTTTCTTTCTTTTTCTTTTTGATTCTCGGTATTGTTTTCTTTTTTTAAAATTTTATTAATTTATTCAGATTACAACTCTATTGTTATCCCATCACTTGTATCCTCCCATTCCTCCCTCCCTTCCGCTTTCACCCGATGCCCCTCCCCTTCTTCTTTGATTTCTTAGCATGTTAGACTCCTATATTCTAATCATTGCTTAGTCATCAAGTCAGCTTATATTAAGTAAACCTTGGAAGTATATATATGATTTGGATTTAATACACTTTCTAGTGTAATACTTATGAGTCATAAAGCGACTGGTCTTTGACGGTAGCAAAGAACCTAGTGAATGATAGATTCCTAAAACACTATTGCACAAGAGCTTAGCAACCATGATGGCAGCCTTCCAGACTTTCTGGAGCGATTTTTATCAGAGTCTGTGATAAGCAAGAGATAGAGCTGGCTTTTGCACGAATGAATCCAACACTTGGCATGTATTACGGCCGATCCCTCTCTACAGAAAGGGAAAGTGAATCTACCTCTTATTTAGTTATCCATACAGTAGATTTCTTAGTTTTGTGTTTGGGATTGCAAACATATATTTACCCACCAACAGTATTTTGAGCAGTTTCGGGCCAGGCAGTTAAGTTTTGCTCATTTGAATATATACATGTCCTTGAGAACCTAGGGGTCAGTCAGGACCATGTTGAATGTTAGAAGATGGGCCTGCCCGTACCAATTTCGTAAAACTCATTCATCATTTTCACTGATAAAATTAAGCTTTCTAACTCCTTCCTATTCTTTGGCATCCCTCTCAGCCCTGTAGCTTTAGGCCCCTTGTTTTCCTGTGCGATTTCCCCCTGTGGTACAGTTTCTTTCCCCTCTCGTCATCGTGGGATGGCCACTCACTAAGGCAGTCTAGCGTTCCAGTCCTTGGGAAAAGAGGTTCTTTGTTCCTAGCCTAGCGGTAGCCCCTGTTTGTTAACTCCCCTGCTTTCTTTTCTGGCCCCCCCCCCCCCCCCCCCCGCTATATGTGCTGCTTCTTAGACGGAGTCTGGTGGTCAGGTGGCCATTGCCACTTACCAGCCCTAGAAGATTCACTCTACTGGGTCAATGGATCCATTCTTCCCTTTCCATTTTCTCTACCTTTAGTACATTTACCTCAACTAATTTGCAGCCAAAACTCTCTAGGTCCTGTTCTGCAGATACACTATAATCCTTCTACCTAGAGCAGAACCCGGCTATTTGTGATCTATCATTCTTCAATTGTTACCTTTCACCACCCATCTTTTTTATTTATTTATTTTAATCTAATTGTCATTTCCAGCTGGTCAGGTTCTTGGAGATTCTATTCAAACCGCCCTGCATGGCACTTAGCATATAAAACACTATTGCTAAATACCTCCTACTATTGAATACCCATGATAATTGTGCTTGATTTTGCAAGGTAAGTAGAATTTAGCTCTGTTTTCACTCGTGAAGAAACTCAGCAAAGAGATCAAGAAACCTTGCCCAACACCATATAGTTAGTGAGTTGAAAAACTGGTTTGTCTGATTTGAAAGCTCTTGCTCGCCTATGCGGTATTGCCTTGGTGCTAAAAATAAATGGCTAAATAAATGAAATTACTGAGTAGAAATAGTTACAGTAAAGCAGACATGGAGGCGGTGCTGCTTGGGGTCTGCCCTTTGAGACCACACTAGTTGTGCGGGATAACTAGTGGGCTCTGGCTCTCATTACATTTCCCTTCTAACTGTTACTGTTCCTGATGGATACATTTTAAATATTGTTCACTGGGCTCAGACAAACAATGGGAACCACACTTTGCTCAATATTTTATCATTCGAATTTTTGTTTGTTTGTTTGTTTTTGCGGGACTCAAGCCCAAGGCCTTGAAAACACTAGGCAGGTAGGTCTTCTATCACACACTTAACACCTTTAGCCAATTTCCCCCTCCTTTTCTATTTTCCTATTTTTGATGTCTTTTAACAAATGTTTTAGCTGTTTTTAACTTTTTGTATGTGGTTTACGCTGATAACCCAGTATTTGTCACTTACTTTGGAATGGTGGCATGCTGCCACACAGTCACCAAAAGTATCACCAAGGCCTAGTAGATTGAAAGCTAACGAGGGGCTGCTCAGGTGGCTCTTGTGACGGTTCACATCTGTAATCCCAGCACTCAGGAGGTCATGGTGAGAGGATCAGACATTTCACAGGGGTCGAATATCAGATATCCTCATAGCAGATATTCACCTTATGAGCCCTGACAGTAGCAAAATTAGTTATAAAGGAGCAACAGAAATGATTTTATGGTGTGTGTGTGTGTGGGGGGGGGTTGTCACCACAACATGAGGAGCTGTATTAAAGGGTCACAGCATTAGGAAGGTTGAGAACCATTGGAATAGGGACCCACCCATCCTCCTGGCTTCATCTAACCTTAATTACTCCTGGACCAGTGGGGTTCCTAGATGTCTTCTCACCTGGGTTGCACTTTGGCATAGGGATGCATAGAGCAGTAAAATGTTAGAATGGGGACAAGCTGCTTTCGTGTTTATGATGCTGTCTCTCATTCCCTATCATGTATCTTAACAGACATAATGTCAGTTATTTTTACAGCGCCATTACTGTGGCTCCTGGTTGAGATTTTGAGAGCTTTGTGTGTGGTAGAGCTGTTCATTTGGCTGGCCTTCTGTGAAGTATGTCTGCATCACATGCTTTTAGTGTAATGCCTTGTTGCACTCTAAAGAGATGTTTCAAGCTGCAATCTAGAGAATTGCTTTTTAAAAGCCCAGGGAAGATGTTCACAGCCCTAGAGGATGCTGTGTAGAACATAGGGACATGCCAGTCAGTGTGAGGTTTTGAAACCCATGATGTACAGGAAAATTAGTGACTCCTGACATCTCTTTGGAATTTTAAAAATAATACAGATCCAAACCTAGTCCGTGATATTTTGTATTATAAGTTTCTACTTGAAAGAGTCATTGGTTGGCCTGCAGTAAGTTTGAGACGGGATACCCCAAAGGAAGCAAAATGTTTCTTCCTGGGCCCTGAGTCGGTCTGGTCATTGTTTTAAGCATCTTCCTGTTCTTCTGTTGCATTGGAAGTAAGGTTTGGGGAGATTGCCTCACTTAGGGACTAACCAATTCTTTTTACTCACATCCTACAGGTGGAAATGTGAGGGCCAAAGGGTCATTTTAACACTTCAACCTGAGAGGCTTTTGTCTGTGGTAGCACAATAGTCTTCCAGACTTGGAAGATTTCTTATGTGTTTATTTATCCATTGTGTTTTCAAGCAGTCCTGTGTGCTAATAAACATACCCATGATGGTTTTCCTTTTGATCAGATGAATGCCACAGGTTTACTGTCTGGTTTCTGTGCCTCCTCTTAGGTTTCAGTGAAGCTGTCTGGGATTGCCCTGACTTCTCTGAGACAGCGTAGTCTTCAGTTAGTCCGTTCCCTGTCATTTGTCCTCCAGACAATTTAATTTAGCAACACATTCCTGAACTTGTGCCCTTCACAGTCTCCCCAACATGACATCTTCTCTTAACTGGGTCTTACCCTGCAGTGAAGGCTGGCCTTGAACTTGTGATGGTCTTGTCTCAACTTCTATGCCTGGCTCCCCTTCCTTTTGTTGGGACTACCTCAGTTCTAATTTTTTTTTTCTGGGCTCAATTTTCTTGGAATCCCTTGAGAGCAATGTTTTGTTTTCTTCCTTTTCCTCTCAGAGCCACCAGGTCATTAGGCAAGAAGCTTTACCTCCTGCCCCCACCAGAGGCAAAGTTTCAACCCTGTGTCTTGCCACTGAATAAAATCCAGTAGCATCCTACGCCTCATGGGGTCAGTTGCCTCATTGCTTCCTGATAACTAAATTTATACTTTGGGTTTCACTAAAGCAGCGACCCACTTCTGGTTCCAATTTGATATAGTCGGGATGAGTTAAGGGCATGCTGTGATAACAAGCTATCCACAATCCTTGGTGGCTTTACTCAAAAGTAGATTTTTTTGGTTTTTTGCTCATACAAATGCTTATTGTAGATTTATTCTATGCAACAAGAGACCTGAGTCTGCTAACATACCACCGTCTTATAGTTGTGTACGTCTTAAAATACTTAGTCTTCTTGGTTACATCATAGAGGAGAATGTTTGATGCTCTTGTATCAGCACTTACTTGGTTATCCATAGCCTAGAACTACTTGCATGTTTTTGCCTCACTATAAGGGGGTAGATTGACTTGGGAATATAAGAAAATACTTTCATATACATATTTAAATATTAGGAGTTGTAAATTGGGTCAATTACCTAAACCTAACATTAATTTGATCTTTTCTTAACAAATGAACCTCATATAACCTGCAAGACTTTTGCACAGGGATTCTTTATAGTCCTTCTATAAGAAAACAGGGAATGGGGTAAGCTGGCCCATGATCCTGACCCATCTGATTATCATTTTCTGTCCTAAGCCCTGTTACACACCATAAAGGGCATATGTTTGTGTTCTGTCCCTACCCTGCCAGCATAGGCTATCCAATGCTAGCCGACTCGTCTCCCTTCAAAAGCATGCTTCTGCAGAAGAGCATGCCACTGGAAGCTGCTGAGAGATATGAACCTGACACGCGTGTAGCCAAGAGTGGTGGGATTACCCACAGGTCCAGGGACTTCTCTCTTCAGTGAGATTGTGTGGCTGGAGCAGGTCCAGAAGGAAGCATGGGTCCGAGGCAGAGCCACTGTTCACCCAGGCCTCATGGCAGTTCTGAGAAAGCACAGTGTCTTTTTGCCTAGAAAAATGAGGGTAGGATGTGGGGTGACCTATAGGCTAGTCCAAACCTCTGTAGTGCTAAGTCAGCTTTGAGCTATCGCCAGGGGAGGTAAGTGCCTTCATCATCTGAATTGAACGTCTTATCTTGACAATGCAAATTCTCACAGTCCCATTGTGATAGAGAAATCAGTTTCTAAGGCACTGTAATGAATTTACATCAACTCTAAATTCTCTTATCTCGGGAGGTAATGGGACTGGGTCATACATCTCAGAGTAGCATGCTTATCATGTCACCATCTAATAGGAAGAACTTAGAGAAAGGAGCAAGCCCTCACAGAGTGCAGGAAGCCTACAGTCAGGAATGCAGGTGATCAAGGTCAAGTGACTGCTCTACGAATGTGGCGCTGGGAAGGATTTTTATTCCCTTTCAGCCACCATTGAATTTCATCAAGGAGACAGAATCACCTGTTCCTCAGGCTGTCAAGAAAATTAATTTGCACACATAAGTAAAACAGAAATATGGGTAAAGAAATGTCCTTTCTCAAATAAAAAATAATGAAAACTAGTGATACTCCAAGAAGTAAGTCTTCGGTTTTACTGCAGGGAGAGTGATATAAGAGAGGAAAGAGGTGTGGGGGCTTGAAGTCCCCACCTGGTCTGATGTCCCAAAAAGTACTTTGGGAAGACCCTGGGCTCTGGAGGGTCTTCAAAAAGATGTTTTCACTCTCAACCTCTCTTAAGCATTAGCCTCCTGATGCTTAAAAATGAGGGAAAGAATTCCTTGATAGTGTTGAGAAGGGTCCTTTGACAAAGTGTTTCAAAGAACAGCCAGGTCGGGAAAAGAGTGGGAAGCAAGGAAATGAGGACTTTCCAGAAGTTTCTCTGAGAAGAGGCAGACGTTGCCTCAGAGCTGGAAGGCACCGTTTGGTCAAGGGGTGTTTATTTTTTAACTGGGGGATATACCAGAGTGTGCTGTATAGTCGGGACGTGTGTCTTAGTGGAAGGGGAGGGAGGGTTAGTAGAAAGAGGTAAGTACCAGCCTCTGGTTCTAGGAAATTCCCTCCCCGTGGCTGGAGGGAAGTCTGTGTATTCAGAGTTGGAAGAGTGAGATGGCTTATCCAGTGGGTTTTGTTTTCTATGAACCATGAGGCAAAGATGTGGATGGACATCCATGGGAGTAGGAAGGGCAGCTGGGAGAGAAGAAGTGTGTGAAATGAGCACAGTATGGGGAGGCATTATGATGTTGGACAGTCTCTGGAGTCTTTGTGAGTGCAAGGTGTCAGGGTTACAGTGTTCAGGATATATACTTGTTCCCACAGTAAAGAACGTGTGTTTAAGCCACTGAAGAGATGCCATAAAGCTTAGTTAAAATACATAACTAATAAGGGGATATATATATATATATACATATATATATACATACATATATATGTATAATAAAATATAACCATTTTTAAAGCTATTGATAGATTAAGATGCAGATGACTCCATCCCTTAAAATGAGGACTGAGACCATATGGCCTCGTGTGAAAGTGAAGCTCCTCACCCTCGTTTGTTTTTACGTGTAACTTCTGTGCACACGAACCTATGCTGGGAATGAGTCTGTCTCCCTGGCCACCTCCTGACCCTGGGCCATTAAGGGGACATTTGTAAACAAGACATAGCCTGAGTATCTGGAACAGGACATCAGTGGCTTATTGGGTAGATGCCTATTAAGTATTCTTGAATTGGCCAGCCTGCTGCAGCTATGCATAAATGTGTTGTTTGGTTTTGCAAGAGAAAATAGCTACCAATCTTCAGTAATAATGCTATATCATTAAGCTAATAAACCTATGGAAATTTTGTCCTGATAAGTATTCTACTGAATTATTTTCATTATCCGGGACATTACCTTTAGGCTTTTAGATATATTTATTGGCTAAAGAGCCTAATTTTGAAGCTTTTTATCTGCGACTGAAAATTTCCCTTCTCATCATCACCTTTGCTAGTTGAATGAGCTTTTTTTCAAGGGTCAGCGTGGGTATGTGTATGCAACTGCCCAGCATCACCAGGCTAGCAATTCAAGGGCTGCCGAAGAGTTTGTTGTTCTAATAGAGGTCTCCCTGTATGCTCAGCTCCTTGCTTTTTGTTTTGTTTTGACCATTTTCTATCATTTTGTGTTTGAATAAAGAACAATTTTCATTTTGTAAATTACTGTTTGGGTCTGGGTTATGTGGCACATATATTTGGGAGACTGAAACGCAGAATTGAGAATTCCAGGCCAGTTTGGGTTATGTAACGCGAGTTTGCCTCACAAGACAACAAAGCACTCGTATCACTGTTTGCAGGCATTTTTTCCCTATTCAGTTTCTCTATACTAAGTTGAAATCTTGCAGTATTTGAGGGTTTTGTGGTGACAAAACAATATAGCTTGATGTCATTAATATAGATTCTCTTGTGGGACAGTTGAGCCAGGGTGCCAACTCTCTGGTCCTAACACTGCTTACTTATTCAGCTTCCCGGGGTCTTAGTTTCCTTCTGGGTCACTCAGATGTGATACTGGTGTATGTAAACTAAACGAAGTTATATGTAAAAGACCTGCATGGTCCTATGGTAAATACCCAAAGGTTTCTTGTTAGAGATCCGTTGAAAATACAGAATGATGGTTCAGAGAACATGTCCACTGGGTTTTGAAATAAGTGCTTTGTCCTGCAGTAGAAGTGAGAAGGAAGAAAATCTGGTTTCTCAAGGAAAACTTATTCCAATGCATAAAAAGAGAATTCTTTAATCATGATGTGATATACCACTTGGTAGTGGGCTCTTCAGTATGATCGGTGTCTTTATTATTTTTTTCGTAATAAGTGGAGGGATGTGAATGTTGAAACATGCATCAGTTGATGGTGGCAGTTATGGCTTTGGCTATGAACGAGCTGTGTGGGGTCTCCTTGCCGTGGTGGGCCTGCTCGGTATCTTGACATTGTGGTGACGCTGACCTGCACCTCTGGCAAAGTTGTATGGAAGTAAATGCACACATCCAATAAAACCGGAGAAACTTGAAAAGACTCTGAACTGTGTTAACAAAATTTTAGTTATAACATTATATATAGTTTTGTGAAGCCCTGATGCTAGGGGAAACTAAGTCAAGGCTGAACTCAAATCTCCAACAGTCTCAAAATTACCAGTAGCCAGTGCGCATTCAAACTGTTGTGTGATCTTACGGATGCTTTTTGTTTGCTTCCAGGGTGCTCCTGCCTGACTCGTACACACTGTCATTGGCTTTTGTAAGTTGATATTTCTTTTTCCCACCCTTTCATTTTTAAAAATCTCCCTCCTCAGCATTTTGCCTTCTCTCATCACAGGGGAATGTTTGTAAATATCCTGGGACAAAATATTTTCATGATTTGGTTCAAAGATTGGTATTTTAAGGTCTTTTTCACTTTATCCCCCAATGCTAGTAGATAAATTATTTTGAGGAACTTTGGTGCCTACACCCTCCTTGGGCTCAGAAGCACGTGTTTCTCGAGTGACTTCTTTCCAGGATGACTATAGGTAAGAGCCACATGTGGAACTCAGCCGCATGTGGAACGCAGCCACATGTGGAACTCAGCCACATGTGGAACTTGGCTTGTATATGCATCTAGACTGTTGGCCATTATTGTCTCCATCCAAAACATTCTGTGCCATCTTTGATTTTGATACAGAAGACTTTAATATGATAAATGAATGTTACAGATAGCAAATAAGTACCTGAGGTGTCTTTATTTTCAATCTGTTAGCAAGAAAAGGCTGGTATAAACTGACAGAATAAGTTTCTATCTTCTGACACTTCCTAAGTCAGTATCTTGACTTTTGTTCTAGAAAGGGTATTTCACCTATGTTTGTGTTACCAGAAAGTTGACACATGTAATACAGTCTCTAAAGTTTTTGTCTTAACATGCTTATTCTTTAGGCTGTTAATTGATATCATGTGGCAAAGGGCAGTATGGTTCTGAATGTATATTTTTCACTATGGGGGAAATATATATATATCAACATGATATCATTAACAGGATAAGTTGTACATTGTTGACAATGACAACAAAATAAACTAAGGACATTTGAGCATAATGGAAGAGGTTATAGCTTAAAATTTTATGAAGACACTTGATGCAGACAATAGTCAAGCCACAACAATCATCATCTAGTTTTAAAACAACATGAAAAAAAATGACAGTCCCCCTCCCCCCCAGAGAAAATAAAAACATCTGGAACAGACTGTCTCTAAGTTCCCTCACTGCGGACCCTTCCCATGAACTCTAGATTCAAGCATCTCGTCACTGGGTGTCTGATAGCCTGTCATGGCAACAGCTGACCTCCCGCATCCTTTGTTGGTTCTCTTCATGGCAGTAAGCGGTGGCTAGTCTCCCACTTGCCTAAAGATGACGTTCCTGGTACCATTCTCAGCTTTTCCTTTTTCATTCTTTCTGTTCTCGACACCCAGCTGGCAGCAGTTGCTGTCCACTCTCCTTTCTGCCTGTCTAGGAACACCTCCTCCCCTTTCCTTTCTACCACAGTGCTGCAGGTCTTCATTATCTGCTCATCATCATAGCTCCTAGGACCTAATGATTTGGCTCTGTACTTTTATACTTTTTCTCCTACATCTCTTTCTCTAAACAGCAGCCTTGTAAATTACTTAAAAGTCTAATCATGTTAATTTTTGACCAATATGTGTGGTGGGTTCCTAGCTCACTTACAGAGCCTTCTTATTAGTGCCTACACGATAGCGGCCCCTCTTGCCTATTGCCTAATCTTTCCCTGTTCCCCGCCCCCCCCACTGCCTCAGCCATCCAGTTTTCTTATTTTTATGTCTCAATTTGCCGTTGTTCCCACAGATAGTTGTACTACTAGTTCCCTGACTAACTGAAGATCTTCCTTCAAATTGATATTTTTCTCACCCAGGCTTCCTTGGCCAGCCATTTTAAAACTGGTGCCATTTCCCCCACCTTTCCGCCATTTTTTTTTTCCTAATCACCATCTGACACATATTGTTTGCTCGTCTCCTTTTCAACCCAAAGGTTAGTTCTAGACGGGTATACATTTTTGTTTCCTTTTTTTTTTTTTTTCACACTGCTGAATTCTCCAACATTAGCAACTGCTCAACAAGTACTGTTAAAATGAGGAATAAGGATTTACACGCAAGCTTTGTTATATAACGTGACTCCTGTATCCATGGTTTAGATGGATAGGTGGGTAGATAGATAAATAGATTAGATTAATATAGGTAGATAATAGACAGATAGGTAGATGATAGATAGATAGATAGATAGATAGATAGATAGACAGACAGATAGATGATAACAGAAGTGGGAGAGTGGGATCTCAAGAAGTGTTAGCTTATTAGATGTAGTGAGGGAAGGAAGACTTGGGGATAATTCTCTCCATGGTACTCAGTAACAGGGTACAACGGAGCAGTGTGAGTTCTAGAGACCGACCGCACGCTTGCCACTTCCATCCTGGCTCCCCCACGCCCCCCATGGCTTTAGCGAGCCTCTTCACCCAGCTGCAGCCTGGGTTTTCTCCACTCTGAAAGGCCGATTCACAATGACTCAGTCGGTTGTGAGGAAGATCACGTTTTAGTATCTCAGGTCTTTGCAGATGCTTCTGAAAAGATAGGCAGATGGACCGATGAGTGTGCTTGACCTTTGCCATGGGCTTTCTTTAAGTAGTAAATTTCGTGAGTACTTTTGAAAAATAATTTGATTTAGAGGGACTTAATGAGTTTCCAGAGAACCTCTATTGAGTCAGAGTGACCTATAATTACCTGAAGCTGTTCATAAGACCAGCTTCCTTTAATGAAGCAAGTGTTTTTTTGAGGCACGCTAATTTCACAGTGCCTTGTAAAGAAATTCTTGATGGATATTTCTGTCTCCATTTCAGAAGGCCAGGATGGTGGAGACATTTAGTGCAACTCCTTAGCCTAAAGTGAGTCAGTGGCCAGATTTAGCTTAACATTCTCAACGTCATGGTCCCTTGTCTTCGTCACAAGCCACCTTTCTTGCCTCCCACTTTCTAGTTTTTCGTTCACTTCCCCTTTTGTCTCTTCTTTCCTTCTTAAGTTTTCTGAGACAGGGTCTCATTATAGAGCCTAGGTTGGCCTTGAACTCGTGACCCTACAGGTGCAGCCTCTGAGTGGCCTGGGGGACATTGCTGGCCTGTGCTATCATAGTCTGCTGTCTTGGATTTTTTTTAAAGCTCATTCCTCTCCAACCTTGAAAATAAGTGGAAGCCTTTCACAGAGGGCTGTTCAGTACCCTCCTCTGTGGTACCTCTTCGGTAGTTAAAGATAGACAAGAATCAGTGAATTGAGGGCTCAGAAATCTGTGGTGAGCCCCAGGACAGTACTGAAGCTTAGAACTTGGCATGTGGAAAGGCTGTGCGCACTGTCAAGAAGTTTGGTTTTTCCATACCTTTCGTTCCAATATTGTTTATTTTCTTTTCGGCTTAGGAATTTGGAAAGGTAACCCATCTCTCCTCCTGTTTTCATAGGACGAGTGACAGACATGGAGTGAACCGCCATAAAATGAACACATTTCATTACAGGGTTTTGTGAAGGTTGTGTCAAAGGAGCAGTTCTGAATCCTAGGGCAAATTTAGAAACCCTTTTAATCATGTTTGTTCAATAGAGGTGACCCCACTTGGGAAAACACACTTTCTTTCAGGCTCCTTTTGGTTCACCCCGCCCCTGGCTAGCCCTCTTCACTCCCACAAATGCACAAACACTCCTTCACACACAGACCACTATTTAGGACCTGGTTACCCAGCTAGATCCCCTAAATCAAAGGAAAAAAAAAAAAAAGGTAACAGTTCAGCCCCTGTTCCCAATTTTGTTTTGCAAACAGAATTTATACAAACCATACTTCTCTCTTGAGCTGTGTGGCCTTCCCTGGGGATCGTTGCTTTTGGGAAGGCCTAGAAACTAGAAATTACAGTTTTCAGTTGGAGCGACCAGGAGCTAACGTTGGGTGTTAAGAGCTTCGCTGTTAACACAGGCATGGGCTGATCAGGGCTGCTTGTGAGGCTGCCCGCCACACCCTCACAACTGTTAGGTTGGAAATAAAGTGTGTCCAGGGAGTTTGGGTTCAGTGGCATGAAAGAAATTTCAGACCCTTAAGTGGACCATCACTCCTAAAGATATAGGATGGAGGGAAAAAAGGAGAGTGAGGGAAGAGACGTTTATTTATGGAGTGACAGAGGGCCATTGAGGCTCAGCCGGCCCTGGAAGCCTCGGACTTCCCTCAGTGGTTGCTTTCTCCCTCTGACCTTGGATGAACTAGTGAGCAGTATATTACTCCAGCCGATTGTGTCAGTTTGTCACGGTTAGCTTTTTGGACTGTCACTGGAATGTAGGAAACGGATGAATTTGAATTGAACCATGAGGTGGTCTGTCGGGCCCCTCTCCTGGTCTCAGGGAGACCTGTGGCAGTTTGTCTGGGCTGGGCCTAATGAAAGCTTTGGAGGGAGAGAGAGGTGGGGGCCTTTGATCTCTTTGTGGCAGCTGCTCCCTGGGAACCCTCTGAAATCAATGCCCTGTTTTCCTGAAGGACTGAATGGCTCTGCCTAACTAGCTTTGCAAAGCTGTTGGGGGGATTCACTGCCCCTGTTTATTGACAGCTGAAAGGGAGAGCACGGGGAGGAATGGACCTGCTTGTGAAAACCAGGCACAGGGAAAATTAGACCTCAATTTAACACAGAGGAATTTGGAAATTCACCCCAAAGGAGCCGGGAGTTTCTCATGCTTACATTAGAATGACTCAAGTTTGGGGCTAGTGTGCAGTGGACAATGGAGGTTTTGTCACAACTATGCAATAAGTAGGAATATGGTATGCATAATGAATGACGGTAAGGAGAAGTCTATTCAACACTGCCCTTCTCTTTTTAAGACACAGACATAAAGATGAATGTGGACCATGATATAATCAGGTGATGTCTTCTTTTTTTTTTTTTTTTATTATGTTAAGAGTCCCCAGAGTTTGTTTTTCATTTGTTTGTTTCAAAACAACTTTGAACTTGAGTTCTAAGCTCATGCCAGGGACTCATACCATCCCATTCTGTGTGATTATTATGGGAATATAATGATTACACATCAAAAAGTTTTTTATATTCTCAGAATGCTGCAAATAGGAGTGCATGTCAGAAGTAAATGAAACTGATAGTGAACCAAGGCAGTTCCTGGAATGACAATAGTTTATAAACCTTAAAATTACTACCTTCCGTTCCAGAACATAGTAAAGAAAAATCTCTAGTTTACCAGAAGGAAATATCCCACCCTTTCTTAGCTGTCTCCCCTCACTCGCTTCATTTCCCAGAAAGAATTTATGGCTTTTTCCTTTGGCCCCAGCCCTTTGTGCATACCTCAACCACAGCACTTAACACATCCCCCAGAGCTCTTTGTTTAGGTGTATCCTTTTAGCTGGAAGTAAAGCAGCTGTGTCGTACTCATTTTTATATCTTCAAGCCTAGCAAAGCTCTTGGCTCAGTAAATGTGGCCGAATGAATGGGGATTGATGGCTCCCTGTACGTTCCTGCGAGCGTAATTACTTAACCAGGCTGCAACTGCAAATACTAAATTTTAAGAAAATCTGATTGGTCTATTGTACCTGATCAGTGCTATTGCTTTTATGGGACGTTATCAAACACTGTTGTTTTTTGTTTTTGTCTTCATAAGTTTGTAGGGCTCCATCAGCCCCTCTAGGAGGAGGCATTAAAAACATAGGGCTTTGTCCCTTGTGGGGTCAGCCTCTGTTTTCATTCTTTTCTAAAAGATTCTTGGTACCATGCGTAGATATTTTCATTAAGAAGATGAAAAGGCTTTTAACTGATAGTTCTATAGACTTTCACTGGACTAAATTTAACTTGTCTTTGAGATGATAATATAGAATAAAACCTCCCCCAGCAGTATGTTTAACTTGCTTTGCTGCCATTGTAGATTATGAATCCTTTGTTAAAGGAAACAAATAAATAACCCCTGCCTCCCCCCCGCCATGTGAAAAATGAGGGAGATTTCTATCCTGTACAGCCACTTAGATTTCATAGGACCTTAAAGCAAACCCAATTACTGAATGATTGTCAAGTTACAAGTTATTTCTTTTAAGTTTGGGGTTTAGGGAGGAATGAGGTATCACTATTCTTTAGGGAAACAACATCCTAAAATTATAATAAGAATTCTTAGAAAATATGCATAGCACACTGGAACTGGCCAGAGTTTGGTTCTCATGTTTGTTTTCTTTTCACACTAAGGATTTCTGTTTTGGGCCCAGGTGGGAATGAAGCCACAGCTGCAGGAACCCTGTAGGAAAGTAGGCATTGGTATAGGCTACACAAATGTTGGGTCCAAGAGGGTGGGGTACAATTGAGAGGTTAGATCTCTTCTGAGGAATATCGCCATGGCCTGATCATTGGCAGATGTTCATCTCAAAAAACAAAAACAAAAACAAAACAAAACAACAACAACAAAAAAAACCCAAACAAACAAATAAAAAACAAAAAAACCCCAAAACTAAACAACTATTACTTTGTAGATAAGAAAGCCTTACATGCTGAGGTTCTATAGCTTGACTATTTAATCCTCCCTCTTTCTGTAAGTTCCTGTGGCATCACGCCTAGGTAGGGAGGGCCAGAAAAGCAGTAAGAAAGGTAGGAAGTGCAGCTGCACCTGTGTTTTAAATGGAGGTGTGATATATTGGATTTCAGCAGAGAGGTGTGTCCTTATCTGCTTTAAGGGAGTACACATAACCACGAAAGTAACTTCCATCAGCCACCATGTGCTTGCTACATGTATGGAATTGAATAATTCCAACTATGGTACTCTCCATACAAGAGCCAGTTTCCTTGGTCTAACATTTAAGAAAAAAGAATTCAAGAAACTTAGGAGTCTTCCCTTCAAAACAGATTTGGTCTTATATACTTACTTCCCATCCATCCATCCATCCATCCCTAATAAAGTAGTGTTTAATAAGCCTTATGAATCATTAAAAAATTAGCTATCCTCTTTCACACTTGAATGATTACAAGATAGCTATTCTAAAATATAAAAATACTATAAGATTATATGTTAGGTCATATGTTACTAAGTAGTGTGATCTTCTGTAATAACCCAATAACCATTAAAATATTTAGTATTTATTCATTGGTTTGTTTATTTGGAAATATTATTGTCATTTTAAGTGAATAGTAAAGTCATTTTTTTCAGCAATGCAAGAAGACCTTGATTCAAGAAGAAAAGACCCACCTTGGGTCATATTCAGACTGGTTTTTACCTGTAGAGCTAGTAGAAATCAAGCTGGGAAGGTTTTAATGTTAGAACAAAACAAATGAGAGCTGTCTCGGTTTGTGGACTAGTCATACTTATGGTTGACAAGCTGTCCTTTCTATAGTTAGACTGGTCTGGGGCCTGTAGTGGATTTCTGTCTGCGACGTGACAGGTGATGGGTTTGAGTTGTTATTGATGTATTTCTTTTCTTTAGTCTTTTCACAAAGAAATTTATTGAAATCATTGTCCATCTTTGAAAAGTCCACCACTGCCTTCCCATTAATTGCCACTTCATCTCCATCCTTTTCTGACTCTCAGAGTGAATCACTGAGTAGGTCAAGGTCAAGCACTGTCCTCTGGGTGTCTCCATTTATTCAAAAATTTTGAGTTATAGAAAGAAAGGTGGAGTGCTGGGGTTTGGCATTTTCCCCTTTAGTGGGTCTTGCTTTGTTCTTTAGAGTTGTCCTCAATGGCTACGCACTCAACCCACAGCCCTCTTCAGCTCTACTCTGGCACTCATTTCCCCGAGTATGGGAGTCTTTGCTTAGCTGACATTAGCTTCTTATTTCTGCCTAAGGCTTTGAGGGCTTTTTCACTTCCGATACCTAAAAATAAAAAAAAATAAATAAATAAAGCAATTGCAGATAGACAAAGCATCCCCTACCCACCAGACCCAGTGTTAGCCTCTTTCCTCACGTCAGCTCAGTTCCTCTGCCAAGCATCTCACACTTTCTAGGTGGATCACTGTCACCATGTCACAGCCCAGGAAGCCTGGGGAGAGGGAGATTAAGCAGAGCACATGAGGTTTTTACAAGGTTCCAGGAGACACTGGGCTCTGATACCGTAACTGTGATCTTCACCATGCAGCTTATTGCCTCTCTAAACCAGAGAACACTTCAGGACTGGCCACTGGCTGGATGACATGCGACAGAGACATCCCTGACACCTGTGAGCTCAATTGCTCTTTACGCCTAGACATCTACCCACACATACCATTTCTGTTCGCCATCAGTGCCTCCTCTGACTTTTCAATTATGTATCCCTCTAAGGTTGCTGTCACTCCTGACGTGGCCTCTGCCTTTAGTGTCATCTGAGTCTCATCTTTCCCCTGCGCAGGAAGGTAAATGTGTCTTCGCTAAGCTGTCAGATGTCTGCCCACTCGGTTCCTCCCTGGTCAGTCTTGAGTCTGCTCCTGCGTTCTCTCTAGATTGAAACCCACACTAAAGCCTCCACCTCTCACACAGTAGAAGGTTCTCCTGACAGTTCAGAAAACACTGGTTGTCAGAGACTTTGATTTGAGGAACTCCAGGCGCTGAGTGGAAGGTAGAATTGGGAGTAAAGGTCAGTAACTTATGAAACAGGTTTTGCAGAGAGAGAGAGAGAGAGAGAGAGAGAGAGAGAGAGAGAGAGAGAGAGAGAGAGAGAGAGGAGAGAGCGCACAATGTAGAGACCATCCTAAGAGAACTATTTCCATTTACTCATATGAACTTAAAAATCATGGTTATTGCACAATTGGCTTTTCTATATCTTGACTTACTCAAAATTTTGTGATCTTCCCTTGTATTTTAAAAAGGTGTTTTCAAATAGTTTTTTCTTTTTTAATCTTAAAAGGAAACAAACAAACAAAATGTTAGAAGAGAGCTGAGGACGTTTTGTTTTGTTTTGTTTTGTTTCCCCACTTAAAATTGCAGACTTGGTTTGTAATGTATTTTATGAAGCCTTAAACCAGCTTCCCCACCTCCCCACATAGGCTGATGCTCCATGCTGAGCATCCTCTCCAGCTCTCCTAGCGTGATGAAGCAGGTCAGTGTTTCTACGAAGAACGGCCTGGTTGGCAGGCCCTCCTGACTCTGTTTTTCCCTTTCCACCATGCATGTAAGATCACATTTGCTTTGCACACTCATTTCAAGATAATGACCCTGAATCCTGCCTTATATTTCCTACCCAACATTTTTTTTGGTGGGTTTCCCCTTTCAATATGTCTTAATTCTCATGGCTCAGACTCAGCCTTTAGTCCTAACACTCGAGAGGCAGAAGCACGCAGGTGGATCTCTGAGTTCTAGGCCAGCCAGGTCTACAGAGCAAGTTCCAGGGTAGCCAAGGGATGGATATACAGAAAAATCTTGTCTCAAAAATCAACAAACAAACAAACAAGTGAAACAAAACAAATACTGTCAATCCATTTATTAGTTGTCCAACCCATTTTACCCTATAGCAATCTCCCCTTGTTTGGCAGTTTTGGGGGTGATGCTTAACCATAGCTCTCACGCTCCGTCTACGTACATTTTATTGTTGTTTTTGCTGTTGTAAAAGGTTCTTGACCATGGTACCATTTTAAAAAAACATTCTAGACTCGTAAGTTTACTCACTCTAGCTGACATTTGATTTTCTTTTTAAACTCACTTGGAAGCTAACCTCCAGATGCCCCAGGAGGAAGTTAATGAAGAAAACTACTAAATGTGTCTGTTTAAATTCCTGGTTTGCAACTGGCATACACCGCTTCCCCGCCCCCAAACACATTCAGGAGAGAAAAGTTAGCAAAACCCAGAAATGGCTATGCGAACTGCTTCAGTATGTCTTTTGAATGACTTGGTGACACTTGTGAGACCAATTCATTCCAGGTCTATTTGTAATTGGTTTCAGACATTAAATATGCTACTGCATTCAAAACGCTATCTAAAGAATATCATTGAAATTACTTGCTGGGGCTAGAAAGATGGCTGAGATGTTACAAAAGCTTATTCTTACCTCTTGTAGAGGGCCAGGGTTCAGTTCCCAGCACCCATATGGCAGCTGTCAACTACCTAACTCCAGTTCCAGGGGATCTGGCGCTGTCTTCTGGCCTCCATGGGTACTAGGCTCGCATATGGTGCACTTACATACATTTTGGGCAAACACTCATACACGTTACAAATGAACAAATCCTTAAAACATCTTCTCTTCTCCATTAGCAGTTAAAAATGAAAGGAGAGGCAGCGGGTGTTACTAAAATCAGCCAGTGTAGCCCATTTCCCTACCAGTATTTAACACAATACTGGAAATGATATGTGTTTACACCATAACAAACGTACTTTATTGAGAGAATAACATAATTGACCCATTATGTAGCATTTACCAAGGTAAAATTCTCCCCTTCTATTTTTTTTTTTGTCTCAGCGGCAGGAATTAAAAGTGATTCACAAAGAATCACACAATCACCATGTAAATTGGAGCCACATTAAGATCACAGTCATTTTATGCTGTTTTCTCTAAACGCTTCTCCTTTGGTCCAGTTATTCAACCCACAGTGTGTCAGAGAGCTGCTGGTTGTGATTCAGAGAAGATTAGAAACTCTGTAAATTGTGCTATAGAGAAACTGCAGAGGGGCTCCGTTAATTTTTTGGGGGGAGAGGGTGTCAGTTTTTCTTGGCTGTTGGTGGTGAAATTTTTCCTCCATGGGAATTACTATTTACCTGTTGTAATGTGTAGCAGAGGTGAATCCAAAGAAGCAACCTCTGCCTTCCGTGTGTGTTCTCTTTCTGTAACACCGACCTGAGCGCACTGCTTTCCTGATTATAAAACTTTTGTGGTTCTGATTAGACGGGCCTCTTGGTTGCAACTGACAGAAACTAATGGAAGCACTGAAGAATTCCAAACAGGCAGGTGACAGGAGTGCATTAGCACGCTGGAAAGGCTCACTTTTGACAGGACCATTGTCACTTAGAAGGATGGGGGGCCAGTCTAAAAACACAGAGACAAGTGTGGATCTCAAACACAGGCATGGTAGACCTCCCTTCCATACTCCCGACCCCTGGCTTCTTACTCACCAAGCTGGTGGGAATGTTTCAAAGAAGCCACGAGAAACTTCTGTCTGCACCAAAACAGAGGATTGGTTCTTTCTTCAGTATTCTTTCCCCCCAAGGTTTTAGGTACCACAGATGGGTGGCTACCCTTGTTGTTGGGGGTGTGGGGGGTGGCTGTCTCTTTCCTTTTGGGTCTCACAGGTTTTTGGGTGACAGGGGAAACAAGTACCAATAAAGACTAGACTCTGTTATGACCAGTGGTCCCACTCATCTCTCTTGCCCAGTCCCCAACTTCCACACTCTGTTACTATGCATTGTCTTCTTCAGTACGGTTTAGCATATTCCCACGACTCTCATAACACAGACAGAGAGCCAGGGCTTTGGGTTCTAAACTGAGTGGCCTATCTTAGGCACCTCTGCTCCATGAATGGCCACTATTCCATAACCCACATCTGCAGGTCCCAAACATCCAGGCACAGATTGAACTGGAATTTCCTTGGAGTATATGACTGACCTCAAAACATTTTCTCCTGTCCCCCAAACCCAGACAATGTCATCCAAACCTCAAGTACCTATCATTACAGCATCAGCCTGGAATCAACCCACCTTGTTTCAAGCATTTATTTTCTTTGTCTTGGGGATAGGCTCGCCGCCTTTTCCCTGGGCACCTCAGGTCTAGCTCTCATCATTTTCATCTTAGGGAAATCAGCTGGCCACTCCCTGACCCAGCCTGTTGACTAGGAGACCTAGCTTGGTTAGGAAATATAATCCAGGTTTCCTGGATCTCAGCCTGCAACTGCTCTGGCCTACCTCTTGTCTCTAGACTTCCTTTGGGGTTTGTTTGTTTGATTTTTAGCAATTGAAAGCTTAAGATAAAGGCCTTAAAATAACACCAAATGCTTTCCCTTTCTAGGCATTTGCATAGGAATCAGAGGACTTAATCTCGTGAGTATACTCTGACATCACTCCCCTGTCTCCAGCCTTCCTGCTCTATCTACTTCAGACTACTAAAAACACTGGCCTGGCCCCAGGTCACCAGTACCTTCAGCGCCTATGCTTCCCTCTGCAAACCCAGGTGGCCTTTGTTGTTTGTTTTTGACAGATTGGTTTCAGTCCCAGAAGTCCTAGTTAGTCTAGAGGAAAAGCGCAGTTCTAAGGAAGATTGTGGCGCCTTACTGAGGTGGCATCTATAAACCTGAATCTCACTACCCAAGGCCAGAGAGGTTGGTACTCCCCATCCCCGAGACTACAGCCCCCCGAAGGGTAACCTAAGGAATGCCATTTGTAGGTGCCTTGTAGAGGTCAGTTGTAGGTGCCTTGCTTACCCTGGCAGAGTGTTTCCTTGAATCTAGAGATTTTCGTGGCGCCTGAAAGGTGAGGAGCTGACCCCTCTGCCTGTCCATATATCACAGTAGGGGTGACTTGAAGCTTTGCAGCTGTCAGCCCCAGGGCTGGGAGTGGAGGCTGGAGACTTAGCCGAGGCTGGCTTCCTTCCCTCACAGCGATTGCTCCCACACAGCTGTCTGGTCAGGGATCCTGCCCCAGGGCCTCCTTGCTGTACTGACAGATTGTTTTTTCCTTTCTAAACTAGGTCTGGGGTGACATGGCAAGGGAGGGGAGAGGTTTTTTTTTTTTTTTTTAATCTTTCTATCTGCCTCCCTTCCTGAGAAACTTCAAGTCCCACCGAGTTTCTGCGGTAGGTTTAAATGGTAACAAAGAGGCTTTAGGTCTTGTCAGCCTTCAGCTAGGTGAAAATATGAAAGATTGGAAATCTTCCTTCCACCTTGCCAGCTTAGTGGCTGTAGGAAAGGCACTTGGGTAGCAGGGAACTAACTATGAAAGAAGAAAGCAGATGTGAGAGGCAGTAAGCGCACACCATCTATGCAGCATGGTTGTGTATGTGTGTATGTGTGTGTGTGTGTGTGTGTGTGTGTGTGTGTGTGTGTGTGTTGGGGGCAGGGGGGGGGGAGGAAATCTAAGGTGAGCACAGAAACTCTGACTCAGTAGAGGCCAGGAGGTTAGAGCATATGGACTGCCTTTCAGATCGCACACACCGGCTTCACACTCAGTTCAGCTGCTAGCTAGTTTCAGGGCCAGGCAAGATAGCGTACGCCCGAGCCTTCATTTGCCAATAAGTAAAACAATAGAAACACTGCCCACTTCTGCAATGGCTCCGGGTGCTGAGTACTTATGTGGTGAGCATCCAAGAGTTGGAAGTTGTGACTACAGAGCAGTGTCACAGTGCTGGACAGGAGCCATGAGGAGATTTGCTTCCACTTTAGAAGATGTGCGGATCCATGAGGGGCAGCAGGGAGGGAGGTGCTCTCTTACGGGGTTTATAAAAAGTTCAGGATTGAACTCAGGAATTGTTTGAAACTTTGAGTTCCATGTATGAGGAATGAAGAGATTATCTAAAATCAAAGATCTGAGGCTGGATATGAGGCCCCCAAATCTATTAGACATTTTCATGTGACCTTTGGTCAGCACGCCCCTCTTTAAAATGACATCCTTTGGAAGTAAATACGGTCTCCCTTAGGGTCTCTTCAAAGATAGGATCTCCCAGTTTACGATCTATCTCTCTGTGATCAGATTTCTTTGACTGTAGGCCTCCAAATTGGTGGGCCCCATTGCGTACGAGGTCACAGTGGTCAAAAAGTAGAAAGATACTTCTGAGAGGCTTTCCTAAGTGAACCCTATACATCTTTAAGCAAGAGGAGTCCTTATTGAAAGTTAGAGCAGAGGTCCCAGTATCTGGCACTGCCCAGTTCATTTTCACTCAGATCCTTAGAAATAAATAATTTTCAAGCATTTGCCTAAATCAAACCAGGAGTATCTCAAAGCAGACAAGTTGAAACTGGAAGAAATCTCTTTGTTCAATTTGAGTTTCAGCGAACGCTCAGCCAGCAGCGAACCCAGTTCACGAACTGAGGAAAAGGCACGTTCTAAAATGTAAGCATACTGCGAAGGCAGAGTGCATTCTAGAAATCATACCCTCTAGATTGGTGAAGCTTCCATTTTTGTCATCCATGAATGGCATTAAAAATCCATTAAACATAATTAATGTGATTCTATTTACCGCATGCCAAACTCCCTTCTTAGAAAATGTGATTTTTCTTGCTCTTCTGGAACTCTGAGATACCACCTTAGCGTTATTTAGTTTTATAGGGTCATTTTCATTTCATGCTTTTTCTTTTTTTTTTTAATTGACATTTGAAACCCATTTTTCCCCCCTTTGATTTTGAAATCTAAGACCTGAAAAGCAGTCTGCAAGTGGCATCCTATTAAAGTGAGATGTGCTATTTTTTCCCTGGTGGTCTCATCCTCTGCTATGTTACATTGTTGCATGATGCACAGGATTGTCCCCTGGGCCCTGTCTCACCTGCTCCAGGTTCTCCCTTGCATTGTTCAGTCTGTGTACGTGAAGCAGTCCCAGGTGGGGCAGGTGGGGAAGGCTGAGAGGCTTGCTCCCCTCCCTGCCAGGGTTCCCCTCCTTCACGGTTCCTCAGACTGTGCAGCAGAAGAGCAAGGTGTGCGAGTCTGCTGAGGCCGAGTATTGTTGAGTGCGGAAAGGAATGGCTTTCTCTTCGTGATGATTTGAATATTTTGACAATGAAGCCAAGCTACTCTATGGCCTGGCTTGTGCACCTCGTGTCTGTAAGCCCATTCCTGGGCAGCAGAAACGAGCCCTCTCCTTTCTGAATCCATAAATTGGTGGTATTGTTGACTGGGGAGATGGGCAGACTCAATGAAGAATCATCCAGACTAATTTTATTCTTTTGCTTTCATGTGATTTAAATCTCTTGGGGGAAAAAAGTTAGCACAAGCCTCTGAGGACCACCCAATTAAATGGCCACAGTCAGGGAGGAACATTTTGAGATGAGGTGAGCCGTTCACATGGTCTATTTACACAAGGAGATGAGGATCAGACGGAAAGCAAACAGATTCAGACAAATACATGGTCACCTCCAGTCTTTTCTTCTTCTTTTTTTTTTCTTTCTTTTTTTTTCCTGGACTATATTTGATTGTTTTCCAAACTTGTCTAAAGAAAGCTACAATTTTTCCACTTTTAACATAAAAGAAGAATGTTTATATAAAAAACAAATGGACATAGCCTTTGTTGATCAAATTGAGAGAACAGATGGTCAAGTGAATACAACCACTCAGATGAGGTAGAATTGGCTTTCGCAATCAATTTCATACTGGTTAAGAAAATCCTGAGGCATTCTCCCTCCCTCCAAGAACATCAGTTTGGCAGAATAGTCTAAGTTGGAAGAGGCCAAGTTGTAGAGTGAATTGATGAACAGGGGTATGGGTTACTAGACGCATATCGGTGTTCAGTGGTACAAGGTTGATGTAAGGGCCAGAATCCTGGGGACTAGGGAAGAAACATCAATTTTCAGGGTCCCACTCAGGCTGTTTCAATCTGTCCTGATTTGTGAAGTGGCCTTGGAATCTGTTACAAACAAAAACAAAACAAAACAAAGCTCCCTGCTAATTCTAAAGCACAGGCAAGCTTAGGACCCACATAACTGTATATTCAGTTTAGAGATGCCGTCCTTTTTGTACTGCAAGCTTGATAAATCTATATGCTTATATAAAGCTTCTGTCGAAAGTGCATGCCACCCAGTTAATGCTTTCTTTCCATTCATAATTTGCTTCATGTTCTGTTACTGCATAGATTTGCATACCTGTTTTATGGCATTTTAATATTGTTGTTTTAAAAGAAACACCATTTCCTCTGAGTGCTGTTTTGAATATTTTATGTAAGCAATTTCATGTTTTTTTTTCCTACTTGCAGAGAGCAGGGGGAGACGTCAGAGTTCTAATCCAGTTGCATGTATGACAAAGATAGATTTTAAATAAACACCATCTATTAAGATGCTTGGGAAGGGACCATGGAGTTTCTTTATACCACACGGGGGGAGGGGCATGTGCTCACAGAAGGAAGTTTAGGTGGTGGAATCATGGAAGAATGATCTTCTAGCTTCATTCCCTGACGATGTCCAAGGTCTCTTGTTGCAGGTTTGAGTCTTCAGACAGACTTCTAAAGGACTTCACACCCGCCTCACCGCTGACTTTCCTGGTCACACAGAAGGTATGAAAGTTTAAAAATTATTCCTATGTGGACATGTTTACTAAGAATTGCTAGGGCTGGCCTAGTGTGGTGGTACATATGCCTTTAATCCCAGCTCTTGGGAGGCAGAGGTCAGTGAATCTCTTTGAGTACAAAGCCAGCCTGGTTTATATATAGGGGGTTCCAAGCCAGCTAGGGATACACAGTCTCAAAAAAAACAAAGTTGCTTAGAAGCACATGGCAAACTCAGGGACGCAGGGACGTGACAGAGGTCTGAGGTACTTCAAGAGAGTTGCAGTGGAGTGCACGTGCGCACAGACACACATACACACACACAACACACACACACACACACACACACACACACACACACACACACACACACCTCCTCCATTTTCCTCTTAAACTATACAACACTTTAGAATTCCTTTGTCCTGTGAAAGCATCAATATGCTTTACATCTTAGGCACTCTGGCAATGCAATTAAAAACTTTTCAAGACCACTTCAGCTCCTCTACCTTGTCTGCAGCCTCAGCCATACCTATCAGGCCTGTGGCATTTTCTGCTGTCAATTCATAACAGTTCCAAAACGTGTAGGCTGCTTCTGATGACAGACCTATGTACTTGAAGATGTGTCAAGTTGTTTCTCCCTTATAGAAGAAGATGAGCTGTTATAAGCCTGAGGAGGCCGGCTGCATTCAAGCGGAACCAGGGAGCCCACTACCCATTTTTGGGGATTTATCTGGAAACAGTGGTTAGGAACTATTGCTGAAGGTCTCTGCTCAGCCAGACAGCTTGCCTGGGTAGACATAGAAGGGCTCATGGCTTAGCTAAGGACAGCTAGAGTCATCAATACCATTGCACAAAGCGAATCCTTCCCACTCACCATGTGCGAGGCACTCTCTCAGCACAGTGTCCCATCAGTTAAGATGGTCAAGTTCAGTTTATTGAGTACCAAATGCAGTCACTGATGCCTCCCAGCACATATGGTGTAGGTCTATGCGCAGGAACTGAATACTACAAGAAGGCTTTATTTAAGCTCGACAAAACACTACAGTAGTGCTTTAAATATTATTTTGCTTCCTATGGAAAGGCAACCGTTACTAAATGCTGTTTTGATTCACTAACCAAGAAATTGAAATTCGTACCAAGAGAGTCAGCATCATTTGCCAAGAATGGACCAAGGTCCCAGGGAGTTGTAATTAGTCTGGGGAGGCTAGAGAAGAGGACTCGTGACTCGTGTCTTCTGTTTACAGTGTACATGACTTTAGAGGACAGCGTGTCCGATAACCAGGGTGATCTGGAATGTGTCTGCCCTGGATTCAGACAAGAGCCCACAGGCTAAAGAAAGGAAAGGGCTAACTTGTCAGCCAGCAGACATCTGTCTTAAGGGGCTCACGGGGGCAGGCCCAAGCAGGATGTGCACCAAAGTGGGGAAGGCAGAGAGGCTTAGAGGAAGCTGTAGGCTCCTGGGAAGGGGCAGCGTGGTGTATGCCTCAGTGGGAAGTTGGGTTTATTGTAAGCTAGGTGCCTGCCCTGTTGGAGGCTCCAAGCTCAGAAGGGCAGATGGGGCCCACTGTGTTGGGGGAGGGACCACACACGTGGACTGCTAGGACAGCTACTTAAAGAGTTCACATTCTTCCCCCATTGAACGGAGTATGATTGTAATGGTTCTGTTACACAAAGAAAGGACCCAAAGCTATGAATGGGGGAAGAAAAAGAAGGAAGGTTAAAAAAAAAAAAAAAGAGGGAGCCCTCGCCTGGTTAGAGGTCCTTTCCTTTCAAGCTTTCTTCCCTGTTCCCTAAAATGCCTTTCCCCTCCTTTCAGAGAAACCCATCAGAAAGCTCAGCAATGGTGCCTTCTTTCTTTACTGTCACTTTCTTTCAAAGCAGTAACCCAATAAAATGTTTACCGGCATTAAGAAGAGGGGGGGGGGAGTGGAAGACTCAAATAGAAAGAACAGTAAAGGCTCAATGATTAAATACTTTTACGTTTCACATTTATTTTTCTACATGTACAGTTTTCTTGGCAGATACAGAAAGTTCACTTTTTCATATCACAGATTCTAAGGTCTGGATAGCCATCTATTGACAGAGATTTTTTGTTGTTGTTATTTTGTTTTTTGTTTTTTTCTTTTCTTTTCTTTTCTTTTTAAATAGTAGCACATGTGTTGTTATTTTAAATGTGCCTGTCAAATGTGTTTCTTGTGGGGATTTGGTTCTGGACCCAATCTTGTGTGGAAAAAAACTCTTTGGGAGCTTCTGAGCAGCATCTCGGATTTTCTGTTCCTTTCAGATAATCATGCAAGAGAAAGCAATAACTGATGGCCTCTCTGTCAGGCTGTCTGCTGCTGCCAGGCACTGACCTCCTCAGACTCCCAGCTCCTCATGTGATAGGCCTCCTTTCCTATGCTTGAAGGGCCCAGGTCTAGCCTTTCCCACTGTGCCTCCATGTAGGCTGAACTGTCCTGTCACCATTCCCTGTCCGCCCTGCCCTCTGCTCCTCTGTTCTTCCTCCTCCTTTTTGTCCACCTAGTGTATGAACAGCCTCCTCAGAGGCTGTCAGAACGTAGGCCGGGTAGATGATTCTTGACAAGAGCAGCAGAAATTATACCTTTAGACATGTGCACGCCCGCACTCTTGGCCTTTTCCTGTTTATCCAGCGAGATCACTGTATGAGGCTACACGACTCACCCAAGTCTTGAGTATCCCTTCTGGGCAGCGTAGATTATAAGTCTCTTCTGGATCGTCTTAACTCACAGATCTGGCTTCCCCTTGTCATTGTAACCCAGATTGCTTTTGTTTTTCTCAATATTAACCTGTACCCTTTCACTTCCTAGAAAGGACCCAGGCTTTTTTTTTTTTTTTTTTTTCTGTCCCAGAAGGATGGTTTTATTGGGACAATAGGCCATGCTGCTAATTAGTGTTCTGGTTGCCCATGCCCTACACTAGGAGTCATAGGGGAAGAGATCAGCTATCAGTTATAGATGCATGACCCTGCAGAGGTCTAAAGGTCAGTCGGCAGGGACTTTTAGGGAGGGCGGGTGGATATGTTCTCGTCTCTCACAAAGGAACAGTCTCCACCCCTGACGTTGACATTTGAATATTTGCTCCTAACACCAAAGGCTTTTGTCCAGACTGGCTGGTGGGCTTACTCTCTCACCCCTTATCACACCAAGCTACCTAGTCTCCTTTCCCAGGTTCAGAGCCAATCTGCGACTCAACACTTGTGTTTCTGGATGCACCTGTCAGTTGGGTTCACTTGAGACATTTGCCCCCACCCCACCCCAGTGTTTTACTTAAGAATTCAGTGTGCAATGGGGAGGGGGAGGGGCAGGACGGAGGAGCAAGGGTCTGCAAAGATAGCTCCTTTCTTGTTTTCTCCCATCTCCCACCTACCAGAAGGCCATGAGACTGCTGTGATGGAGTCGCCCCAGCCCCTGAGTCCACTCAACTGGGGGTTGGGGATTGTTTCGGGAGAGGGAGGTTACAGTCCCGTGAAAGAGGTCTGTACACCCTGCCCATCAGAAGCAGCTGTGACGGTGTGGCTCCTTCCTTTGTGGCACTTTGGGACTCATATATTTCCCATTCCAGCAGAGATGGTTCTGCTGACGTTCTTTACCTATTGTTCCCTCTTCTTCCGTTCTCCCTTCCTGTGTCTAACGTCAGTGACTGGTGCGGGCTGATAGCATCTTCAGGCCGCCAAAGAAAAACTTTATTAGTTTGTAAAGGTAGCATATAAAGTAGCCACAGTGGCATTTTTAGGCATACTTTTGTTCTTACTAGTGCTCTTTCTCTGCCCCTCCCCCATTCCCTTCTCCCTCCTGCTGTCCTCCCCCCCCACCTGCTTTGCTTCTTATGTCACTTGTGTTCCATTATATTCTCTCCCCCCGCTTCTCCCATCTCCTCTTTCCCGTTCATGATATGCTGCTTTCTGGTTTCCTAACTTGCATACGCGTACACACATATACACACACGTGTGCAAATTCAAGTCCAGGATTAGCATATGAGAACTGAACAGACTGGGACAAAGAAACCCCATCTGTAAAAAGGCTACTCTTTTCCAGTGGTTGAGGCAATGAAAGGTGGTCATTTTTAAGCCGTTTGGGTCTCCTTTCTACTTCTGTGCACAAGTTTATTAGCTGTACGTTACTACGTTTCTGTAAATGAGACTTCATTGCCATTGGCTTATTTCTCTCACCGTAGCCCTGTCCCCTCCTCGTCTCACCCAGGAGGAAGCTGGGCAATTTACGGGCAGAGGCTTCTGTCTATGGGGCTTTTGGAATTTCATGCCCCCACATGCTTGCTTCCCTCTCTATCCTTCCACAGCCCTGAGAAGATATCCAAGGGGAAGGCTCAGTCTAGCTTCCGCCTGCCTTGAGCGAAACAAACTTCTCTGTACCCCAGGGCTAAGGAACTTCATCAACCAAACGGGGGATGGGGGGGGGCGTGGAGAAACATTGTTGATCAAGGTTGCTCATGTGATCCCAACCCTCCCCATGGAGAGCTGAGTAATTTCTAAAGTCACCTGGATAAGTCTTGTTCCTCATAGCACCACTTTCCTGAAGCCATATTGTGGCAGAAGTCACCAGCAACTTAGTATTTGACGCAACTTGGTGTCCTAAGCACCATTTAAACCCTCTTTAGAGGCAGGGCAGAAACCTAAATGGTCTATATATTTCTGGCCCATCAGCTACTTTCTCTTCGACCTTATTATGAGTAGACGTTAGTAGAGGGCCTTAACAAATGGAAGTAAGGGAAGCCTTGTATACTTAAGCAGGGTCATCAACTTGGGCCTCACTGTCCAGCAACACAGTTGGTTCCTTGTGGACTCATCTGTAGAGTTTCAGGAGGTGCCAGAATAACTTTTTTTTTTTTTTTTGGTTTTTTTGAGACAAGGTTTCTCTGTGTAACCTTGACTATCCTGGACTCACTTTGTAGACCAGGCTGGCCTCGAACTCACAGGGATCCGCCTGCCTCTGCCTCCCAAGGGCTGGGATTAAAGGCGTGTGCCACCACCATGCAGAGTAACTTTCTTGAAGTCAGGCCACATCTTGAGCTATATTGTATTCATATTATGTGTGAACAGAGAGCATTTGTACTTTTTAAAACGTATGGACTGGGTATACATTCAGTGTCTTGAAGTTTGGTTTAATCAACTAGATAGCTGTCTCCATCTTAACGTTGACTATGAGATTTAAAAACTTCACTTTGGCCTTTGGAGTACAGGGCTCACTATTAAGAAAGCTAGAGCTTCAATCGCCGGTTTAACAACTCATGACAGTTGAAAAGAATCCATGGGCAGCAAACCTGATTGTTCAGCCCCTGTGAGCAGACCTTCCCCAGGGGTGGTAGAGAGGCAGCGCAGTCAGGGTTCCTCCCAGCAATGTGTGTGAACTGGAGTAAAAGAGGTCCAGACAGATGCAGGTGAAGCTATCTGCTATCCTGCTGAGTGAACCCCCACAGTATGGAAGTGGAGGACCTCATTCCTTCATCTAGGAGAGACCGGGGATTGTCAGCATTCCAGGATGGGAAACACATTTGTTATGAGAGAATGTAACGCATTAAGGAAATAGCCCATCGGATGATCTTTGGCCTTGCTTGCCTTTGAGCCGCCGTGGGCGAGAGGTAGGTCTGCAACCATGGTTGTGTGACAGGCCTTATGGGGCCAACGCAGAAGTTCATCGCAGGCAAGTGTCTTCTAAGTGATGTGTCAGCTCAGATGGTAGGGGACTTGCAATAATGGCACTGAGCCTCATATATTTAACAGAAGACTTTAAGATGCCAGCAAATGAACCCCTGTGATTGGTAAAGAGCCTGCCTTCCAAGACAGGACCTATTAAATTATCACTTGTACACATACTTGAAATCAATTTTTGTAGATTGTTCACTACTTGAATTATCAAAAAAAAAAAAACCCAACCCACGTTATTCTAAAATTTTCCATTTTAATCTGATGAAGCAAAGGCACATGAAATGCAGCATGCGAATTAGAAAAGATTAGTTCATTGTAAGCATTTGAGTGGAAATGGGAGCACCCAGAAGGATTTTCTCTCATTTCTTACCACAGGGAATGCCCTTTAAACCTGTTTGAATTTAGGACCCTTTAGAAAAGTAAAGAAAATTATGGCCCCTCTCTCCCTCCATAAGAACTGCACTACACACGCTAATTTTACATAGAATTATAGAAACCTCCCAGGCCTGCTTCCTTGCCATGGGCTTCCTGTCTTAAAGCTGGTAAACTAGCAATGACTACCCCAGAAACGTCCTAGGAGCCTCACATGTGTGCTTTCCAAGGCATGTGCCACTAGGGACCTACCTGTTCTGACTCTGTCCTTACTCAGGCACTGTACCCCACACATGTAATGGGTATACAGAATAAAAGATAGGCAGAAACAGAAAGGATGTTTCAGGGCTTCCTCTTCTCCTGATGTGCCTTTAATTTGCCAATAGAGACTTGACATTCAGTCCTTCAAAGAACTGAGAAAAGTACTCTGAAGCCAGATATATATATAAAAAAATATTGTTTACCTTTCTTGTTTGGCAAATGTCTCCCTTATACTTTGTGAATACAAGAGGAAGCAAGAAAGCAAACAAACAAAAGACCCAACCTTGTTAAAGGGCCTTTTAAAATTGGCCTTCACACAAAACAGTCTCAAGACTTGAGAATGTGACTGAGAAACTGCATCAGCACCTTCTAAACGCCGAGTAGTAGTAGCACAGCTCAGAAATGAACCAAAAACAAGCAACCAGCTTAGGTCTCCATCTTCGTGGACCAAAATGGAAATCTCATTTCCTCAGATATGGGCCTCACTTTGTATTACTTGGGACAATGGAAACAGGAGACAGAAGTCCTGGTTTATTTTGAGAATGCTGCAAAACAGTTGTTCTCCATGAGATGATTGTGTTTCGGCAGACCTGGGGGAAGTCCTGGGTCTGCATCTGTGCTCTGACCTCCTGCTTCACTGTTGTATACCCCTAACCCCCAGGGAGTAAGTCTTCCTGGCTGTTAATATATATATATATTTACACACACACACACACACACACACACACACAGATACACACACACACACACACACACACACACACACACACACACACACACGTATGTTCTGATTCTAGTCTGATCCTCTCTCATCCGTAAAATAATCAGCAGGAGCAGAGACAAGCAGATAGCTCAAGCCTTCTTCGGCTCACTGGCAGATCTGTATCACTCATTCAGTATTTTTAGACTCAGGGGAACTGAAAATGAAGAAGTCCTGAGATGTTTTAGGGCGAGACTTACTATCTTTCTAGGGTGACAGGTGTTGGAAGAGTAGTACTAGGTGTAAGATTCAAATGGAATTTGTATGTCAGACTGACTCTCTTCAGGCCCGTAATCTTAAGCTCAGTTATCATTGTTGGTGGTTTGCTAGAGAGTAGACAGTCTATATTAAGCAATCAAGTTTTAAATGAAGAATAGAATTATCAGTATATATAGCTAATATTAACTAGACGAGGGCTGGCTGAGGGATGGCATATGTATCTACATGACTAGCTTTTTAATGATACCTAAGTTTTGTCTGTTGGAGAGAAATTTTGTGGAAGTTTGTGATTTTGTCATGAAAACAGTGTAAACGTTGGCATTTTCAGTTCCCATATATATGTACACACACACACACACACACACACACACACACACATACACACACGCACACACACACATAATGCAAGGATGCTTAGTGGAATGTTAATAGCATGAAACTGAGAATCTCTAAAGACTTTCCAAAGAAATTAAGAGTGCTCATGGGTGGTAGAGCTTACTAGCTCTAGGGTGAGCTTTGCCTTTTGTGTTAGACAGGGTGTGTTCAACACACCATACAAACCAACAAGATAACTTTTGGGAAAGACTGTTTCTGAAGTACATAAGCTAAGCATAAGGCATTTAAGAGACTTTTGGTGTATTGATAAACCATCACTCGTTCAAGGGTCACATCTGCAGAGAAACGAAGACTGTAGATGTTCTTTTGTACTTCTTGTCTTCTTTCTGCACATGCCTGCTCCATGCTGCTCTTTCCATGAGGAATTGGCGGCACACACACAGGTAGACACCGTGTGCCACTACTGCATTGTGCATATAGCTCAATGGTTAGGAACCATTAGCTGTGTCATGACACATGGCTCTTATTCCACAAACGATATATAGATATCTTATGATTTGTTTCAGGTTACAGTCAGAAATGGAAAGATTGTAAGTCGTTTTTGTTTCAGTTGATTGTCCCCAACTGCCTGTTTATGTATATTTTATGATTATATGAAGCAAGAAGCTGGAATTCGGGGTAAAGCTGGAGCATGAACTGGGGAACCCCGCCCCCGCTCCCCATGTTAATAAAATAGCTGAACTAGATCAGCGTGTTTCAGCAAAACACCTGAGGACTGATCAGTAGCATAGTCACTTGCAAGAAAAGCCCAGACTTCCCCTCAGCTCTTGACAGGGAAGCTTAAGAGTCTGCCTGTGTCTCCCCTATGGTAGCCACCAGCTGCCTGTGGCTACTTGAGTCTAACTTAAGATCATTGCAGTTTCCCCGGCAGCATGTGTGGCACTCTGGGGTAGCCATTGTTGGCATCACATTCCCATCAAGAAAGCTCTGTTGAGCATACCATTCATCTCCTAAAGCAAGAGTTGGGGAGGATAAAGTTGCCTAAATAAATTGGCACCGGCAAGTAAGTGATGGGACTACAGAACCCTCCCCACCAGCCCCTCCAAAGTGCTAAGTGCTCAGTGCTATTTCAGTTGTGAAGGGAGAGAGGAAAAGAGGCAGTCCACACTTGATAATCCATGTGTGGTTTAGTCATCTCAAAAACCCACCTGGAAAGTACATCAAGCAATTTCAACTGAATGACTGTGTTTTGTAGCCCGCCCAGTCCTAGGGCCAGATCTGTGTCACATGAGAGGTGAGGCCTGGTGACATAAGCTCTCCACACATAGTGGAATTTCTAAGAAGAGTCTGTGGTTAAGATTGTTGGAGAGGACCTAAGGGCGGGCCTGGGGCATGAGCTAGTAGTATACTGAGCAGGACCTGGGGGGTGAGAGCAGAGTTAGGGTGGGAACCCAGTTAAAGTTCCACTTTGAGCGGGGTGTGGTGACTCCCTCTTGTTATCACAGGCTAAGGCATGAAGATTGCAGCAGGTTCAAGGCAGGGCAGCACAGTGAGTTATAGACCATCCTGTGCTATGAAGTGAGACCCTACCTCAACCAATCAGGAGTAAATAAATAAATGAATAATGTCACACTTCCTGACGGAAGACTAAGAAGGCTGTGTATGTCTCTAGAATCAAAGCTATCATAAAACCTTGCTGTCAAGATAGTGGCTGAGGACACTAGTATGTCACTGCTTAAGACTATTCCCAGGTCTTTACGCCTAAGCACAAAAGCCAGTTTGATAGATTTCAAGCAGATAGAATAGGGCAACAAGTAGCATATCCCCCACACAGTGACCTCTGCCCAGACACAAAGCCATCTGGGGTGGGCAACGAGAAACACAATGTTCTTGCAGTAATGTGTGTACATACTGTGTTTTTCTATAGTTAAAGGTGGTTCAGCCAGTACTCACATGTCACCTAGGTTTCTGAGTTGACAGTACCTTACATGAGAAGTAAAAATTAATGTTTAACAAAACAGGCAGCCAAGCTTTAATAAAGACTTGCTCTAAAGGCTGACCTATGCAAAAAAAAAAAAAAAAAAAAAAGGCACTCACATGCATTTAGTGCATGTGAGCCTATAGTACAGATTGGGCATCTCTTATCTACAGTGCTTGGGAGAGAAGTGTTTCAGCTCTGTTAGGCTTTTCAAATATTTACATATAACATAATGAGATATCCTGTGGGTAGGGCTCAAGCCTAAGTGTGGAGTTTAGTCACGTTTCAGTTTCATACCCACCTTATGTCACAGCTTGGGGAAATTTTATGATGGTTTTCAAGGTGTTGGGTGTTTGGCTGTGACTTGTCATATACAGTCAGGTATGAAATTTCCTGTCAACACTCAGACATTTTCAGTGGTGGGAGCACTACAGTTTTTCAGATTTGGAATCTTCAATTTGTACTCTAAACCTTAAAAAAAAAAATTAACACAAGGAGAGTTAGCAATCTCTCCACCTGATCATGACTCAGGTGAGCCATGGTCTATAGCATTATTCATGATGCAATCTTAGACACATGGGGCCATTCGACTTATGTCCAGAAAAAAGAAAAGATCCAGGGCTTCTGTGACAGTGACGGGGATATAAAGGTGACAAGGACCTGGATTGGGTACAAGATGAGCTGGAGGGGGGTGGGGAAGGCCCATTTCTAGGATTTCTAGGCTAAGACACAAGTAACTGGAGTGTGGATGATTTTCTAGAGTGATAGGCCCCCAGAGTCATCAGTCTTTGTTTCCATAGGAATATCCTCTCTCTACGCCACGTCAGTGTGACTAGGTTCTCTTTCCTTGCATTTTGTGTGTGTGTGTGTGTGTGTGTGTGTGTGTGTGTGTGTGTGTGTGTGTGTCAGGCCTTGTGATCTCACAAACAAATTCACTGCGATGTATACAAATGATTTCTTCTCGTCCTCTGAGAGTTTAAACAGGTGTTGTAAGCACCTTCTCCTATGCCAACAGTGCGCAGAGAGGACAAGCTCTGTGGTTTGAATAAGGGGTGGCCACTGGGAACTAGTGACTTGCTACAACACAAAGAGAGGGGCTTGCTTTTTTCTTTTTTCCTTCCCCCCTTGGGTTGGTCAATGGAGTCTCAAAGTGAGCTGCAACCATAAGCCTTGTGGCTGTGAAGGTAGCAGTCCTTATGAGGAGGGAGAGTGTCTCATCAGCCGTCAGAACATGAGGCTTCTAGAGATGAAACAGAGGAAGAACGGCAGGGGAGGGGGAGAGCAAGTGGTGGAGGATGGACATCTGGGCCCATCTGAGCCTTTTAAAGGAACATACTGATTGTGGGTCAATGGCTTCAATGTGGCGGCAGTGGTGGTGGCGGCGGCGGCGGCGGCGGCGGCGGCGGCGGTGATACAGTTTTCCAATAGCTGATGTGAGACCACTTTTCTTCTCTCCACAGACGGCCGAGCTATTGTGATGAAAATCCCCTCCCTGCCCTGGATCTGCCCTGTGTCACTACCCTTTTCTGGAGTCCTAGCCATAGTGACTCTCTGCCTTCTTTCTGTCTGTGCTTAAATGGCACAGCATTTGGTCAGCACCCCTGAGAAAGAAAGTGTGAAAAGCAAAGGCCATGGCTCCATTCCGCTGCCAGACATGTGGCAAGTCTTTCCTCACGCTGGAGAAGTTCACCATCCACAACTATTCGCACTCCAGGGAGCGGCCGTTCAAGTGCTCCCAGGCTGAGTGTGGCAAAGCCTTCGTCTCTAAATATAAATTGATGAGGTGAGAGGCTTTAGGAAGATGTGTGCTTTTGCTCGGACCTTTAAGTGTCTCTTCAAGCTTTCAGAGCTCTCACTGAAGGGGACGAGAAGGTGAGGTGTTGGGTACATTGTAGCCTTTCTGGGACTCTTTAAAGCCATATCTCTGGTTACTGGAGTTCACTTGGGTATCCAGACTTGGTGCATGTATATTTTCTGAGACGTTTCAGGAGTCCATGATGTGCCAAACCAGTGGTCTTCAGATGAGCCCTTTAAAAGAGAGTTGGTGTATAATGTGAATTATTTCTCCAGTGTCGGTTAGGTACTGTCTACTATGAGGTAAGTGGTACCCACCACGGATTTTAGTAATATCACGGCAATGACAAACTATGCCATCAGACCACAGTCTGTTCAACACCGAGTGCTGTCAGTACACGTCTCTTGATAGGGTTTGTCTCTAATCTTCATGAAATGATCCTTCAAGCTTTAACTTGCTGACGACTCTCGTACGTAAATGCAGAGGTGAGAGACTTAGCCACCTGGCTTCCAGTCTGAGTGATAGGTAGCAGTACATTATAATTCCATCTTGGAGTACTTTGGAGGAAGGCACTTAAAAGAGGTAAAACGAAGATATAAATGATACTCCTGACCTTAAGGACATCACCATTACCGATAATGTAAGTTGATGTTTAAAAATAAGACCGGGAAAAAAAAATTAAAAAGCCCGAGAATGCGTTGGTATGTTAAAATTCAAATGTCTTCTGTTGTAGGCCATTCTCTAGTTGTCATAGTAACGGTATCAAGTGCCCACCATGTGCACTGATTGTGTCAGGGGCTCCCTGGTTAGTATCAAACTCATTTTGTGTGCATGCGTGCTCCCTTGCTTAAACAAAGGGCAGTTATGGCTTTAGTGGGGCCACCTTAAGCTACCTGGGGAGGAGAAAAGACAGTGGGATAAACAGATTATTGTAGTAAATAGAATTAGTTACGAATACAATGGTGAGATGAACTGGTGCTTTAAGCACTGTTGAAGATGTTGTGGTTCAGGAGAAATGATGTGTTCCATCAAGAAAGTAGGCCAAAGCAGGAAGCATTGTCCATTATCCAAGACTTACTGTTCCTGCCCCATTACTCTGACCTCCTTGGCTAAAGGCCATGCTCTTTTAAGAGTTTGGAGATCAGTGAAATGGTAGGATGCTTAGGTGTGTCTTAAAGGTGGTAAGGCAGCATCCCATCCAGTACCCAACCCAAATTCCATTTTATAAGTAGAGATTGAAGAGAAATAACTGACTGACTTAACCAGAAAGTGAATGTGGATCCAAGCACCACAAACAGCTACTGGAAAGAGACAGCCAAGGGCCAGAAAACTTGTGGGTTATGCACCGTGAGGTGACAGAAGTGGGGAGAAGGGGCCACATTGAAGTAATCAATTGAATAGAGGCCATTGCATGAGGAAGTAAGGTAAAGAATAAATGTGAGAGGGAAGGTTGGCTGCCAGGTGGGGGAGAGCATCAACTCTTTAGAGACAGGAGCAAATACACAATGTTCAAGTAAATCTACATCCCACTCGGGCAGCACAAGGAAGAGTGGGTAGGAGATGCCAAGTCAAGTTATTATCTACATTTGACCATGGGTGAGAGATGATTAAATCTTCCACAGAGGATGAAAGGTAGAAGGGCAACAATAAAACCCTGGACAGAGCTTTGGAGTCTTGCTCATTAGTACCAAGCTAAATAGGAACATGATTTAAAAATCAAGTTTGTAAGCCGGTCTTGCTTTTATATTCATCCCTGTTTGGTATAGGTAGCCATCTTATGGGATGCCATGGGCATCTGCCCTTGACTGCACTCCGAGTCCCGCCTTCAGAGTGGCTAAACATACTTAAGTACATCACTGTGTAGATCAGATATCTCTAAAGCCTATTGTATTGGTTCTCAGCCTTCAGCGGGGTCCCCGCCTCACAGTGCCCACCATGCTGTGCATAGCAAGCAGCAGTGAGATGAAGGGCAGGAATGGAAGTAACTTTTCTTAGCACTGTACACAGTAGGCTACTTTCTTTAAAGAGGTGAGAAGAGGGAAGTGTGGCCGCTTGCTTTATTTGAGAGAAAAGGTCAGTTTAATTCAGATCGGTGATGTGATTTTTGAACTGGCTTCCAGTCTTCCTTACTGGGGCCACCACTGTCATCTAAACTGTTGGCAGTGAATCTGGGATAGACATGACAGGGTAGGTGCTTGGGTGAAAGATATAATTATGGGTACATTGGGCAAACATACTGACTTAAAGAGATTTAAAAGAAAAATAAAGAGCATGGGATTTCCTCGTATTCAAAGACCCTGGTTCGAAGGGTACAAGTGAGTTGAAATTGTGGCTAGGACAGCCTAATAAAGAGGTGCTTAAGTGTCACTGTCTCTGGAAATATGAAGCACCTTGCATACTCTGTGCATGCCACAGGCCCTAACAAGTTGTGTTTTGGAGGAGGTGCTAGCACAGTACTTGCAGTGTTAATCACTTAATGAGCTTTTCCAAGTTGAAGGATTGCAACATGTGAAAAATGGAAAATTTGTTGGATAGTTTCTCTGAGATTAAATATAGTTTTGTTGTTGTTGTTTTAAATAAAAAGGCTCCGCCGGGCGTAGTGGCACACGCCCTTAATCCCAGCACTTGGGAGGCAGAAGCAAGTGGGTCCTTGTGAGTTTGAGGCCAACCTGGTCTACAAAGAGAGTACAGGACAGCCAAGGCTACACAGAGAAACCCTGTCTCAAATAATTAAGAGAGAAAGTACAAGAACTGTGTTAGGGACATCAGCTAAACTTGGCACTGATGAGTTCTGCTCACATGGGGCTAAATTGGGAAATTCAGAAATTTCTGGAATATTAAACACCTGTTTAACCCCTTCCTGAAAAAAATATTTTTAGATTTATATATAACAGGAAAGCACACTATGTCAGTATTTCTTACAGGTATAAAGTTGAATCTGGCTTTTAGTAATTCTTGGCTTTTTAAAAACAATAAAATGCTGTATGCATTTGGAGAACATAGAGAAGTAGTTCATAAGTGAAAATGTCACCAAGACTTAGAGAAAATAACTAGTAATGTCTTGACAGTGTTGTCTCTTGTGTCTTTCCTTCCTTCATAAAATAACCCTATTACCGCCTGCCTGCCTCCCCCTTTTCTGCTTCCAGACACATGGCCACACACTCACCCCAGAAGATCCACCAGTGTGCCCTCTGTGAGAAGACATTCAACCGGAAGGACCACCTGAAGAATCACCTCCAGACCCACGACCCCAACAAGATCTCCTTTGTGTGTGAGGAGTGTGGCAAGAAGTACCACACCATGCTGGGCTATAAGAGGCACCTGGCCCTGCATTCGGCCAGCAGTGGAGATCTCACTTGTGGGGTCTGCACCCTGGAGCTGGGGAGCACCGAGGTCCTGCTGGACCACCTCAAGTCTCACGCAGAAGAAAAGTCCCACAATGTGACCAGGGAGAAGAAACACCAGTGTGACCATTGCGAAAGATGCTTCTACACCCGGAAGGATGTGCGCCGCCACCTGGTGGTCCACACAGGATGCAAGGACTTCCTGTGTCAGTTCTGTGCCCAGAGATTTGGGCGCAAAGATCACCTCACTCGTCATACTAAGAAGACACACTCCCAGGAGCTGATGCAGGAGAATATGCAGGGAGGAGAATACCTGAGCACCTTTCATACCATTGCACCTTCATTCCAACTGAAGGCTGCACCCATGCCTCCTTTCCAGTTAGGAGCGCCCCCCCAGAATGGGCTTGCAGGTGGGCTTGCAGGTGGCTTGCCACCTGAGGTTCATGGTCTAGTGCTCGCTCCCCCAGAACAGGCTCCCCAGCCCATGCCGCCAATGCCAGAGCAGCTTGTTACTCTGCACCCTGGGGTAGTTCCAACCTCTCCTCCTTCACCCCTTCAGGATCATAAGTTCAACCCTGCTTCTACCTCATATGCCCCACTTGCTGGCCTGCCACTTAAAGCAGATGGCAAAGGTTTTTGCAACATGGGTTTCTTTGAGGAATTGCCTCTGCAAGAGCCTCAGTCACCTCTCAAGCTCAACCCATGTTTTGAGACGGCCAAGGAGGGGATTGGGACGGTCACTGTGCCCAAAGAGCTACTGGTAGATGCTGTGAACATAGCGATTCCTGCCTCTCTGGAGATTTCCTCCCTGTTGGGGTTTTGGCAGCTCCCCCCTCCTCCCCCTCAGAATGGTTTTGTGAATAGCACCATCCCTATGGGGCCCGGGGTAACCTGTCTGGCACAGCAGCAGCAGCCACCACCACCACCACCGCCAGCACCGCTGCTGCCTCCACCACCTCCGCCACCGCTGCCGCAGCCGCTGCCGCAACCCCAGCTGCAGCCCCAGCAGCAGCCCCAATTTCAGCTGCAGCTGCAGCCGCAGCCCCAGCCGCAGCCCCAGCCCCAGCTGCAGCTGCAGCCCCCAATACAGCTGCAGCTGCAGCCCCAGCCACTACAGCTGCAGCCCCAGCCACTACAGCTGCAGCCCCAGCCCCCGCTGCAGCCCCAGCCCCTGCTGCAGCCCCAACCCCAGTTGCAGCCCCCATTGCAGCCCCAGCCGCAGCCGCAGCCGCAGCCACAGCCGCAGCCTCAGCCGCAGCCGCAGCCGCAACCACAAGAAGCCCAAATAGCAGTGACCGCTGTAAGTCTGGGCCAGCTCCCGCTACCCCCAATTCCCCATGTTTTTACAGCGGGCACCAACACTGCTATCTTGCCCCATTTCCATCATGCATTCAGATAAATTGGTTAAGAGGGTGTTTTTCTTGTGGAAGATGTTTTAAACATCAATTACAGTTTGAAACATCAGTTACAGTTTGAGGGGCAAGCTTTGGAAAACAGGATTGGGGCTTTAGCTTATTTGCTAGCTTGAGAAAAATAATTTTCTAACTGCATGCATTGTGCTAAAATATATCCTTAGTTTTCATGCTTTGTACCAAATTTAGTGAGCGCGTGTGTATTTTGTAATCGAACTACAAACATTATCATATTATTATCCTCATATTATTATCCTCATATTATTATCCTCATATTATTATCTTCATATTATTATCTTCATATTATTATCTTCATATTATTATCTTCATATTATTATCTTCATATTATTATCTTCATATTATTATCCCCATAGTATTATCCCCATAGTATTATCCCCATAGTATTATCCCCATAGTATTATCCTCATAGTATTATCCTCATAGTATTATCCTCATAGTATTATCATTTAATCACAACCAAGATCCAAAACGTCAGCTGCTATTTTGTAAATAGTTTAATGTGTTGAATTTAATTGTTAAGTCGTTGTAATGATGTTGATTTAGTAACTTTGTGTGTAGTACTGCCTAGGGAGACCATGATGGGGAAGTTTGGATTGCTTCAACTTGGAAAGTGTTTTTTGTTGTTGTTGTTGTTGTTGTTTTTTGTTTTTTGTTTGTTTGTTTGTTTTTTTGTTTTGTTTTGTTTTTTTTTTTTAAGAGAAGATGGTTCTCTCCGGACGGCATTTATAACTAGGCTGTGTGTTTCTTTTCAGGGACTCGTCTATCTTCAGGGTTGGATGTAGTTTAGTCTCCTTGTAGCCTACTGCGTAGCTTTGTAGAAAAAGTTCCTCGGGAAGCTATCGACTTCTTCATTTTTAAAGTGAATTTTAAGTGTAGTTTTCGATGTTTTTCATGTGATGTTGTTGCAATGTGAGTTATGACTTTGTTTATCTTAAAGACAAAACTGTCACTTACATCTGACAGAAAAGAAATCTCTGTGAAACCAAGCTAAGCAGTAAAATAATCAAGTCATCAGTCAAAAGAGTCTTGCTGACTCTAATACTCATTGTGTTTTTATCAGGAATTTAAGAAACTGTACTGGAATTTAGAAAAAGTATACTAGATAAGAATTTTCTTTGTCTAGCTTAAATTACTACTTAGGCTGCTTAAATTCTGAAGTACTGTTTGTAATCATCAATAGAAAAATGTATCTGTAGTTGATCAGTTTAAGTCATTGTTAGTTTGTATTCCCAAGATGATTGCTTTTTGTAATGTACCTGTATTTGTAATCTCTCTCTTGATATCTTGTTAATTGATTTTGAAAGTGTAAAATGTAACCTTTGATGACTCTGTATTTTCATTTTTGAGACTGTCTTTCCCAACATATATATCCTACATATAATAAACGCTAAGCATCTAGCACTCTGGCTTGGTTTTTTTCATTTAGCGACACCGGCATCAACATGGGCTCCATTCCTATTGAGATAGAGAAACCTTTCTGGCTCCCTCATGCCCCCTCCTGGTCATTATTTCTTCTGAAAGTGCTTTTCAGCACCCATTGGAACTTTACCTCTTGAGTAAATTATGACTTTTCAATACCCATTGGAACTTTACCTCTTGAGTAAATTATGGCTTAAGAAAAACCTATACATTACAGCTTCTATGACAAGACTTTTGTTTGTCTGTTTGTTTTATTTTACTGGGGGGGGGGAGAGGGATTTTGGTGCATGATGTGTAAATCATAGACATTCAATAAAATTATATGTAAATCTATAAGCTTTGGTCACATTCTCAGCACTGAGTCTTAGGATGTCATATGGTTTATTTCTGATGCATAAGGTCTAGCCACCAGAATTTGGTGTTTCCCCTACTACCATGATTCAGTTTCATAATAATGCTTACAATTGATTTCTAGTACCTCTTAGAAATTCACTTATTCCTTATTGGGATTTCTTCAGAAAGCATCATACTCCCTAGATTGTTTTTATTCTGGTGTGCGTGTGTGTGTGTGTGTGTGTGTGTGTGTGTGTGTGTGTGTGTGTACTCTAAATAGGAAGAGGGTATGAGAAAATGAGAAGTCTTGAGTTTACTGTGTATTGAAGAAATCCTGTCAAGAAGTCCAAGGTGGGGCTGGGTTGAAGCCAGTGACAGTAAGGGATCAGCCATGAGACCAGGGTCTGTAAGCCACAGTTGAACCAGAGTGGACAAAGAGGCAGTGAGATAACCTCACGGGAGCAAATTAACTGTTTCTGGGATATCTTAGTTCCCACAGTCCCCCCTTCCTCTGGGTGGGAAGGCAGTCTCTCCAAACAATAGCCAACCTCAGCCAAGGTCTGGTCACAGACGCTTCCACAAATACCTTTACACAGTCTTTGGTCACTTGCAGAAAATACTTGATTTTCCTGTAAGTGAAACAATGGCATTTGGTCCCCATGGTCTAGATCATTTGCATTTCAGTGTGCTGCATGGCAGTGGGAGTAGCCTGGGATCCCTTCGCTGAAATGCTGACAGAGAACAACGAGGCTTAACTTTCCCAATTAAAGTCCCTGATTAAGAAAAAGTTCTTGAACTAAGAAGTATGAACTAAAATGCTCTACAAAGACTGACCCTGAAGACTCCAAAGAGAAGGAAGAGTTGACTCACCTCCCAACACAACTGTGTAAACAAAGTGATGATAAAAACATGAGTAGGAGGCTTCAGGTTTGCTACGATAAATGAATGCCATACAAAATCCTTACAGCAGTTGTTCTCGGTCTGTGATTCATGCGGTCCAAAAGACCATTGGAAAACACAGATACATTATGGTTCATAACAGAAGCAAAATTACAGTAATGGGTAGCAGCAAAAATAATCTTATGGTTGGGGGGAGGGGTCACAGAAAAATGAGGAGTTGTACGAATGGGTCCCAGCACCAGAAAGGTTGAAAATCACTGTTTTGAGCCTTGTTTCACACAGAGTTCACACACACAATGTTTCTTCAACCTTTCCCCTCCTCTTCAAGAAATAGAGTCTGAGGCTGAACGTGGTGGCATGGGGGTTGGAGAGATGGTCCAGCAATTATGAGCACTTGCTGCTCTTGGAGAGGATGTGAGTTTGGCTCCCAGTACCCACATGATTGCTCACAAATATCTGTCACTCTAGTTCCAGGAGATCTGACATTCTCTTGGGACTTTTGCCAGGCACGAAGCATGCATGTGGTGCATATACATACTGCATACAATTTAACTGCACACCATACATATTAAAGACACAAAAAGACTCTAGATGAGAGAAGCATGGGAAAATAGCAAAGTACAAGGATCCAGAGGGTCCTAGAAACCTACAAGTAGAACATTATGATAGGCAGATTTGGGCCCAGGGGTCCCCCTCAAACTAAGGCACCAGCCAAGGACAATACAGGCGGTAAACCTTAAACCCCTACCCAGATCTAGCCAATGGACAGAACACTCTCCACAGTAGAGTGGAGAGTGGGATATTACTTTCTCACATACTCTGCTGCCTCACCTTTGACCATGTCCCCTGGAGGGGGAGACCTGGTGGCACTCAGAGGAAGGACAGCAGGTTACCAAGAAGAGACTTGATACCCTATGAACATATACAGGGGGAGGTAATCCCCCTCAGGAACAGTCGTAGGGGAGGGGAATAAGGGGAAAATGGGAGGGAGGGAAGAATGGGAGGACACAAGGGATGGGATAACCATTGAGATGTAACAAGAATAAATTAATAAAGGAGAAAAAAATCATAGCAT
Source organism: Acomys minous (assembly GCF_964271855.1). Classification (NCBI taxonomy): domain Eukaryota; kingdom Metazoa; phylum Chordata; class Mammalia; order Rodentia; family Muridae; genus Acomys; species Acomys minous. The sequence goes on along the minus strand of NC_140485.1, from coordinate 125,791,708 downwards.
TAAAAATAAAGCAGGAATAATTACTAATCGTGGTTTAATAGATAGACATAACAAAAAATGGGAAGTCTTGGTATTTACATAGAATCTGAAGTGGGTTAAAACCCAATGTTCCCTTAAGATGATGTAGTTCTCCAATGACTAATAAAAAGATATAAATATAAAAAATATTCTCATGCTTAAATACCTTGAGGACGCTTCAAGCAAATCTTTGAATCTTTAAACCAGAGGTTAGGATTTAGGCTGATAAATTTAATGACTTTTAGAAAGTGTCAAAGGAGTAAATAAAGTTGAAAGCCAACATCGCTTATTCCAAAAGATTCCAAACAGACATTTCTGGCCTTCTGTGGTGGTGCTTCTGGGTGACCAAACATTCAGGGCTTCAGAGCTTCAGGAAGCCAGTCTGAGGACGGAAAGTGGAAAGACATGAGCATTACCATTTAGGTTTCACATGGAAAATGTTGGGTAGCCTGGGACTCCAGCTTTTGAAGTCCTGGGAGGCATGATGCATATCTGTGGCCACCTTCAGACCAGGAGATACCTTGTCTCTCACATTAAATCACAACGAACTCATTACACTCACACAGCAGAACTTTCCAGAATGGAGTCTATGGGTGTGAGCACAAGATACCACTTTAGGGGAAATGTATGTGTAAAAAAGGAAAAAGTCAATAGCTTTCAGGTCAAAGGGAAGAAGTATTCCCTTCCCTACACAGGATGTAGAAATAGCTTGGTATAGTGCTGGCCTAAGAAACACAGAAGAGCCAGGAGTGGTGAAGTGTGTTTATAATACCACCCAGGGACAGGGAGACAGAAATGGGTGGGTCCCTGGTGTTGAGGAGCCACCTACCCTAGTTTATTGTTGTATTCCACGCCAGAAGGAAGCACTGCTTCAAAAGGAGGAAAGGCACCGGGGAGGGTGGCACATGCCTGTGATCGCACCACTTGGGAGGCAGAGGCAGGCAGATCTCTGTGAGTTCAAGGCCAGCCTAGTGTACAAATTGAGTCCAGGACAGCCAAGGCTACACAGAGAAACCCTGTCTCAGGAAAAACAAATAAACAAAACAACAACAACAAAAAAAACCCAAAAAAAAGAAAGAAAAAAAAAAGAAAGAAAGAAAAAGAAAGAAAGAAAGAAAGAAAGAAAAGAAAGAGGCAGCTGGTACCTGAAGAATGGAATGAAGTCTGGGTTGTCCTTTGGCTTCTATAGGCACAAGCAAACTACATACATACAAAAAAAATCCTAGGCGTCTGTTCAAACCACAGACTCAGCAAACAGCTTCAAGAGAACACTTTGTAAGTCCCTCTCAAGGCGTGTTTGCTCTAGGCTCCTTCTCTCAGAGTTCACTCACTGGACCCTGTACATCATTACATGACCAGCTGCGCTCGGATGCATGCAGCTTTGTTCTTACCTGGCTTCCAGGAGTCAATCCTGTTTAGAAGCTTTACTAAATCCTTGTTTGAGTCTTCCTCCAGAAGCAGGATCTGTGGATAATCCTTTGCAAACATAAACAGATTTGTTATTATGTCAAAACTGAACATTCCTAAGGGGGGAAAATAAGGAATAATTGTGAAACCATCACACTGAATTCCGAACTACCTATTCTTGTTTTCTTTTTGGTATCTACAGACATAGACCCACCCAATCTTGAAGTTGGGACAAAAGCTAGATAGAATAGATGATAGACTGATGATAAATAGATATGTAGAAAGATAAATAGATGATAGATAGATAGATAGATAGATAGATAGATAGATAGATAGATAATAGATAGATAAAGATAGACAACAGACAACAGGGACTATTTCAGGTGCTTCTCGCCTCTGCCTTATAGCCTGTGGTTTATTTGGTGTTTTTTTTTTTTAACTTTTTATTGATTCTTTGTGAGTTTCACATCATGTACCCCAGTCCTACTCATCTCATCTCCCCACCCCCTTCATATCTGCCCTCCCTCCTTGCAGCCTTCCTCACAAAAGAAAACAAACAAACAAGAAGCAAAAACAAACAAACAACAACAAAAAAACCAACAACAACAACAAAACTACCATTAAAAACATTTCATTGTGGAAGCTGTAGGGTGTCACATTGCGTCACACAGTACATCCGTTTGTCCACACAGCTTTACTTGCAAATGCCCATTACAGTGAGTCATTGGTTTGGCTTGAGGCTTCTGGCTTCTGCTACACTATCAACAGTGGGTCCTCATCATGATTCCTCTCAGATATTCTGTTGTTGCCCTGTGTCATGGAGATACTGTAGTCGTGGATCTGCAAGACCAGCCCTTTCATGCACTCCAGCAGTTCCCAGATGAGGTAGATGTTGGGGTGAGCCAACTTAAAGCTCTGGATCTGGGCCTAGGTGGCACCTGAGTTGGTCAGCCTGCCAGCTTTCCCACACCCACAGCCCCAGGGTGAGCTCTCTAGCACTGCTCAGGTTAGCTTATCCAATGCTTCAGCTGGCAAGGGGCAGGGACAGCTCTCCTGCTCTCCTGCCCTAGGTACTGATTCACCTGTGCCTTTGCCATTAGGGCCAGCTCTACTGTGAGGCACAGCTCCCCCGCCCCCTGCCCCCACCCCGCCTTCTGTGCTCATGATCCTGGGGCCAGCTTTCCTACCTGCTGCTGGTGGTGAGGGTTGAGAAGGAGGAGGGCATTTCCCCCATGCTCATGCTGCTTCATGGCAGATGAGTGGCAGGGCCAGCTCTCCCACACTCATGCCTTCGGGGCTGGCTCACCCATATCCTGACCTCCAGGGCCAGCTTTCCTGCACTGCCCAGGTGAGGTGCAGGACCCATTCTCCATCTGGCTAAAGGTGGGATCAGCACCAGAGTGCCACAGCCAGTGTGGGCTCGGGGACAGCTCTGCACAGCCCTTGGACATCAATATGGTCCTAGGCGGCGGGCCAGACTAGGGATGTCTGCATGGTCAATCATGAGCTGTGAACATCAACACAGATCCCTGTTGCTGCATGGCCACAGACCTATACATGGCCCTCAGTGGCAGCACAGGCTGGGACTTCACCAAGGCCTCAGGTGATAGGCTAAGCTACTCACAACAGGCTACTCCTCTCCACTCTTGGGTCTCCAGTTGCACTCTTCATGATGCTCAAACTTTTCTGGTTCTCTTTCTTTCCCATCTGTGCACATCATTGGGGCTCTCACCACAGGTGAGTCACATAGCAGGCAGGCCTCTGGGTGTCTTCACCTGCCTGTGCAGCATGGCAGTGGGCTGGCCTCTCTATTTGGGAGTTTTAAACCACCATCACCAATGACCAACCGTCTATATACCATGACTCAACATCTTTCCACAAGACTGTCCTAGCATTCAAAATACATCCTGTTGTTTTGTGTCCTCACAATTTTTTTTCCTTCTCCCTCCTGGAAAGAGTTCGATAAGCCTCCCGGAAGCATAAAAAAGACTGCCCTGCCCGTTATTGTCTCCATGGGTTTGCTTCAAGACTTTAAAAGCAGAACTGCCGAGCAGGAAGACTCACAAGTCTAAGGATGTTAGCATACCACAGCGAGGTCTTGACTGTATGATCGGAAACAGGATTCATTCTTGTAAGAACTGAGTTTCCTCTGTCTTGGAGGAATCCTTCCTAGCCATTCAGTGTTTTTTTATGAAGAACCAAAAATAAAGACATTGGGAACCAAAAGATATAGGAAAAACAATAAGGCTTTGGGGTTAGTTTTACCCCCAATATAAAGGCTTTCCTTTTGCTAAAGAGCCAACAACTGCTGCTCTGTTCCCTCACTGTTTGCTGAACAATTCAGTTAGGGAAGGAGGAAGAAGCTGCCCTGGGTAAAATGCTTAGTTTGTCAAGCAACCACTGGTTGCTCCAGGAATCAAAAAACAGAGCCCAAGACATCAGGGCTGCACGATGCTACTCAGTAGCTACATGGAGCAGCAGCAGTGTGTATCCTGCCACTATGTTTCCATGGTGATTTTATTCCTTGCATGGAGGTACAGGGGGGAACGAATATGGTGCTGCACCTCCCCAGGACTCTCACTGCTCTTACACAAAGCCCCAAGAAAAGAGCTACTAATCACCAACTGTTAAGCCATGAACTCATTTTCCATCTGAGCATTAGAGTCTTTGTGGAAAAGCCAAAAGAGCCGTATTTATTTTTTCTGAAATAATTTCCTAATGCAGCCTTGATCTTTACTGTTTTGTTTTAAACCCAGTTTTTCCAAGGACTCTAAGGTTTGGAGAAAGAGCCACTGCTTTTTATTAGTTATTTCTTGTTTGAGTTGGTGTTTCCGGTGTTGCTCTTTTGTCTTAAGTTGCCTAATCTTTCTTGTAACTTGCTTATCTGCAAAATAGGGATATGACTCTACATGGACATCCTTGTACTATTGTAAGACTTAAACATGCTTAGAAGAATGCACAATGTAAACAGGGCTGGGGGGAGGGAGGCTCTTGGGCATCAACAGGGAACTTTATTTTGGAGACAAGGTCTCACTATACAGCCTAGGCTGCCCTTCAACACAAAGACCCATGTGCCTCCGCCTCCAAGGGTGGGGACCAAAGCTGTGTGCCACTGAAACTGGCAAATTTATTTAACGCAAAATAAATAGGAGCAAAGTCAGGAAAACTGGCAAACAGCCCATGTGTTCCTGATACAATACTGTGTTTTCAAAGGAACTCTTTTGCCATAGGGGAGTATTCAAATTGTGTTAGGTTAGAAAAGTCAGGTAGGAACAGAAACAAAATGGGGGGTGGAGATGTCAGCATTACTGATAGTTAGAAATATCAGGAATCAGAATGATTTTTTACTTGCTTTATACCTTTCCCTTTGTTTCCCAATATCTTTTACAGTAAGCATCAATTTCTTGAGAAGTTTTCAAAATTGCTATTTCTCAAACAGAATCTCTGGCAGGATTACTTAAAGTGGCCCAAACCAAAAAGTTCCCAGGGCATTACAACTACTGGCTGACACAGACATGCCTGACGGGCGAAGTGCAGAGGATTCAGTGTGGCTCCAATGGCCTGGGCACAGCTGCCTTGCATGACACTCACTGCTGCCCTTGCTCTGGTACTAGCCTTGGATTCCAACGGGAACTTCTCTTTAGCACTCTAACTTGTCCCTGTGCTTTGGCCAAGGGAACTACGGACTTCCAGACCACATCCTTGGTGTTCTTATGTTCATGTCTTTTTTCTTCTTCAGCATTTTTTTTTCATCTGCTGTCTAGCTCATCCCATCTCTGTCACTTCAGGCATCAAGGCCCAGGGACGAAGATGGTCTCTTTCATTCATTCCCTTCAGACTTTGCTGTCCTGTGTTAAATATAGATATAATGATCCACTGCTCTCCTAGACTTCACTACCTAGGGAACAGCCATATATAGTAACTTATGTTGAACAGTGACTTCTCTTGAGTCTTCATGAAGGTGTGTCAACTTCATGTAACATCACAGGCTATCTAGTGTTACTTTTCCTGTGTGTCCTGTGATTTCAAATAAGGCTCTAGGATAAGAAAAACCAATACACTCATGTGTCTGGGCTGCTGTGAACTTCTAGAGAATGTTCTACATGGGAGGGACTATGTGCATTTTTTATGGATGACGCTTGGTGGTGAAAGCCAGAGTTTGGGAAAGACACTATAGTTTGGATGTGGGTTGGGTGTGTTTTCAAAGGCTCCTGTGTGTGAAGCTTAGTCCCTCGTGTGGTGATGTCAAGAAGGAGTGGACTTTAAGAACAGAGCCTAATGTGGAGGGGACATTAGTGTAATGACCCTAGGAAGGAGTGAAGTAGTTCTCTCTCCTCTCTCTCCCTCTTCTCTTCTCCTCCTCCTCCTTCTTCTCCCTTTCTCTCTCTCTCTTTCTCTCTCCTCTCTCCCCACCCCTCTCTCTCACTTGCCACTGTGAATATCATTTACAACGATTGGCCCAGAGCTGTGACCTTCTCTCTATAAAACTTTAAACTAAACAAATGTATTTTCCTCATTAAGTATCTAGTCTCAGGTTCTCATTATAGTGAATGAAAATAGACCAATAAAAAAGTTAACTACTAGATAGATGAATAATACTATAGAAGGTCATAATTTTCAAAAAAGAGAATAAAACCAAGTAGCCTAAACTACTGCCAAAGTCAGAGGACAGCTTGTGGAAGTAGATTCCTTCCTTCCACTTGGACCGAGGGTTCAATCTCAGGTCTTTAGGCTTGGTGGCAAGCAGTTATTCCTTTGAGCCATTTGCCAGATCAATGATATACATATACATATACATATACATATACATATACATATACATATACATATACATGGAAGTTAGGAAGTACAAGCTCAGAGTGCCTGTGTCCGGTGACAGTCTTCTTGTGGTGTCATTCTATGGCAGAACACCCAATGGTAAGAGGCCACACTCACATGCATGAGAGGGGGTAGAGCTCTCACATTCTAATTCACCTCTCAGAAATCTCCCTTTCAACACAGTTCCACTGGGGATTACATTTCCAAAGTATGAACTTAGGTGGACATACTCTTAACATAGCATTCTGCCTTAGCAGGCCCCATCTGATGTCCTTTTTTTGCAAAATAAATCCCTGCTATTTCAGCAACATTGGTCTTAATTCACACCAGCCCTAACTCAAAAATCCAGAATTGAGAGTTTCATCTATGTCAGAATTCACTCACTAGGCAAATTTCTCCTAGCTGTGAACCTGCGGAGTGAGACGTCATTTGCTTTAAATGCAGGAACCATACAGGCTTAGGAAAGAAAGGTTAACCAAAATACAAGAGGGGAAATAACATTAAGTCTTAAGACTCCAGAATGTGCTCTTTTGATGCCATGCCTCACGTTCTGGATGCAGCACAGTAGTGGGTAGCCACCTGCCCCCCCCCCCCCCCCCCCCCCCCCGCCTCAAGGTTCATCCGGTTTTGCTACACTCAGCCTACATACAACTCAGCCACATGGCTTGGAGTTTCTTGCCTGCAGACTTCCTAGGGTGGCGTTTATAGCCATTTGACTGACTATAGAGTGACCCAGGAGACACACTTCTTGGTGTGTCTGAGGGTTTCTTGTAACTGAGGAGGAGGCATCCACCTTGAATGTACGTGGTGGCAGGATCACACAGAAAGAGAAAGAGAGGTTAAGACCAGACTCTACTTCTCTCTGCTTCCCTTGCTGTAGGTGAAATGTAACCAGTTGTGTTATGCCCCTGCTACCACTGCTGGCGCCCCTGTTGTGGGAAGGACTTTAGGCTCTAGAGAGCTTCTCTACCCCAGTTAGTTTCCAAATAATAGAGGCAGAGACCTTTCAGATGTATAAAAGCTTTAAAGCACCATAACTGGGCAGATATCAACCCTCTAAGTTATTTTGCTGTTTCCCAGCTACACGCCCCAAGTTACTTGCTATAATTGTTCCTGCCTGAGCTGCCTCTGTTCCATCAGGCCAGCCATCAGGGCCAGGTGCTCGTGGTCCATCCTGCCCCATGGCGACTTCCTTCTCTCTGGCTTCCTCTCCTGCTTCTCTCTCCCCAGACCCCAAGCCCAGGAAAGTAAGCTCCACTTTGCTTCTCTTCTGCCCAGTTATAGACTGTCACAACATTATTTAACCACTCAGAGAATATTGGCGAGCGAAGTTTGCACAACAGCACTTGGTGTCCCTGAGAATCTGGGCTGTAGCCAGATCTTGGGGGGCCAGGATTTAGCATTTGAATACATAGCACCAGATCAACCCCGAATATGCCACTCTGGCCACCATATTGCTTTCACTGCCAGGATGGGTTATGTCCTCAAACTCTAAGCTTAAATAGACCCTTTATCCCTTAAGTTGCCTTTCTCTTGTTTTTCTCCCAGCAACAAGAAAAGTAGCAAATACATATATTCCTACAATCCTGTGGTCCCAGGGGCTACTCTGCTCCCACAACTCCACTAAGTATTGCTTTAGACTGAACTCTGCTGTGCTTACGTGCCTCTGGCAGGTTGCTGCCAATGACATCATTTGAAGTCTAGGTGGGCCACCATGGCCCTAGTTCTCTTCTGCTCCTCACACCCATAGACCTAAGACCAGGTGGGTGCTGCCAAGGTTTATAGCTTGTTCCTTCCAGAGCAGTGGGTGGAGTCACATGCTTCCCCCATCCCCCACCCACCTTGAACCCTGGCTGGGACCACTGAGGGATGCTGTGCCAGAATTCAGAAAGCAGAGTCCTGAGGTACAGGCCAGTTGAACGGTGAAGTCCTGTGGGCACAACTCTGAAAATAGTACACTCAACGTCTTAGCTTGCTGGAAATTCTCTGAAATACCTTCAGGGTCATTTGCTGACTGGAGGATTAGAAGCTGTTTTCTTTGTATCCATTAATCTCCTGAGCAAACAGTTGTGGGGCCACACCCTTTGTAGTTTCTCCCAAACATGATCTTTTATTCTTCACAGGGCCCTGCTGAGAGGTTCCCAAATCCCCTCTTTCTGCTTCTCTTTTAATTATGGATTTCATATTTAAATAGGTTCTGCTTTCTTTCCTTACTGTATGTCGCCAAAGACAGCTGTTTGGTACCTTGAGTTCTTTGCTGCATAGATATGCTTTCTGCCAGACATCTTAAAGTCTACCTGCTGCAAAGTCCTAGCCCTCAGACAAGCCTTGCCAAACTCCACACAGCTGCATTACAAACTCGAATTTCTAATAGCTCATTTTCTGATCTCCCTCTGGAAGCTCAGTGGAATGGCCTTCTGTTATCTCTATTTCTGTGTTTTGAGCATAACTACTCAAGTACAGGCAGGTGGTCACATGCTACTTCACAATGGAGATACATTTCCAGGGGTGTGTGGATGTGTACTATTTGTTGGGCTAATAGCACAGAAAGCACTTACGCAAATCTAAATCTATCCACTGCATAGGCAGTCACTTAGTGGCCTCTAGGTTGGCTGGAGACTGGTACCCAGCTAGACTGTAGTGGGCAGAGACTAGGGAACATGAGATGTATGAAGCCACTGCCAGTACAACACAGCTGCCTTACAATACAATCACTTTTAGCAAATAGGAACATACTCTGAAGTGATGCTAAAAAGTATGCTGTAAACACATCAATTGTGTGTTGTTCCAGCAACCTAGTCACTTGCTACCATTTGGAAGTACTTAGCGCTAGGCGTTGTGGATGCGCTACACTTTTATACAGTTGTGGCTCAGCATCACCACAAATACATCAACAGTATGTTACATTACAACCTTATGGAAGCTATGCCATCATTAGCCGGTTCTTATTTTCAAGCTCCACTGGGAGCTTATCACACCATCATTATATATGCAGTCTACTGTTGACCAGCATGTTATTACGTGGCCAGCATGCTATTTAGGCTTTGCCTAATGTCCTTGTCTTCCTAGTCCTAATCAGAATTAGCCTTACGCCATCAACAACAATCTAGTTTGTTTTCAAGCTTGACGCTCCAAATTCTTCCTGCCTCTACCCCATCACCTGGCTCTGAGGCTGCATGTGTGCCTTCACAGACGTGTCTTTGATTTACTTCTTTGTTATAGCAACGGCCACACTTCTCGGCGCCGATTTCTGTTTTAGTTTGTTTTGTGCTTCTATAAGGGGCGATCTGAGGCAAGATTTATTTAGAACTGAGATTTAGTTGTTATAGTTCTGGAGGCTGAGAAGTCCAAGGTGAACTGTCTGCATTTGGCAAAGAACCTTCTGCTGCACCTTCCATAGCAGGGGCCAACTATGTGTGAGCAAGGGAGGTAAAGAGAAGCTCTGTCTTCTATATGGAACACAGTGCCAATGACGTGCCCACTCTCACAGAAACAGCGCTAATGTAATCACCAGGGCAGAGATCTGAAAACCACATCTTCAAGGTCCCACCTGTCAGCACTGCTGTTCTGGGAGTTGCAGCACAGTGCTTATAAACTTTGATTAACTGGTCAAGAGTGAACAGCATTTGCCAAGACCAACCATTCCACTACCTGGTGGGTGAGAATGGAGTCTAGTCAAGAGCCAGGACACAAGACTTCAGTGTCCTCACTTGGGACCTTCACGTTTCTGCCTGTTGCCACACTGAAGTCGTTTCCAAGGAGGAAATGACTGACTTTCAATAGTAAATCTTACGTGCTAGCTTCCCCCCACACCTCCTTTTCTATTTCTCCTGTTCCCACCCTCTTTCCAAGTTGACTAGATTAGAGAGCAAGCATCCCAGACATCCAGTACTGAGGCCAGACTCAACTTTGCACACTGTCAACATCATTTAACCCTGATGAATTAAGAAATGTTCCCTGTTGGTCAATGCATGTTGACCTCAAAATTCCCAGAGCCCTTTCTACTTTTTTGAGCATTATCATATACTCTGTAAAGAAAGAAAAAGACAACTTTCAAAATGTAGAACACAACTCATTACACTTTAGAGAAAGGCCTGGTAATACATTTTTATTAAACAAATACATACAGCTTGAATGATTTTTCTCAGTTAAAAGCAAAATCTACCTTACTGTTCACATTATTTCACAGCTCAGGGAAAAAGTTAAACCTTGCAAGAATTCTGGGAAGAAGGCAGGGTGGGAGGCACTGGGAATCCCCCATCTAGACCCCCTCGCAAGGGACACAAGGACACGGTTTTCCTGATGGCACTGCTTTTCAACTCCGGAGACTATCAAAAGCTTGCCATCCCCAGGGGGACGACTTGAACAGTAAAATTCGTTAATTTCATAAACTTCAATTCTTAGCACAGTAAGGATTTCACTTTCTTTCCTCATGGTCCCAGCTCAGTCTACACTCGACTTGTGAGATGCAGGGTGGGCAGCAAGGATGCTGCTCTCTAGTCATCTGGGGTCTGTGCTCAGACTACTGATTGGTGTTTCTGATCCAAAGGGTGCAGGTAAAGAGGTGAGCGGCTTCGAGCATGGCAACCTTCTCCCACTGATTCCCTATGCTGGCTCTGGGGAATTTTAAACAGTAAATTTTTAAAAATCTTTTTTCCTTTTGGGTAATCAGATACCAGAAACATGACATTTAAAAACATCACATATCCAGGGAAACTTAAAAATAAGCATGTATTCCCAGAAAAAGGCACAAGATCTAGAAAGACTTTAGGGCAGTGGTTCTCAACCTTCCTAATGTTTTGACCCTTTAATATAGCTCCCCATCCCCCAATCATAAAATTATTTTCATTGCTACTTCATAGCTGTAATTTTGCTTCTATCATGAATCATAATGTAAATATTTGGTATGCAGAGGGTCTTAGCTGACCCCTGTGAAAGGGTCTTTTCACCTTAAGGAGGTTGAGAACCACTACCTTTGAGGATCTACTTGTGCTGATCAAGGGCACAGAGGCAGTCACAAGTTTTAAAACTCAGCAAACCCTGTGGAAGGAAGATGATCCAGTTTCCAGGGTCATTGCACAATTAGATTTGGATGCTTAGTATAGCAACAACAACTTCTTTTGAGCTTTATTTACTGTGTGCAAGTGTTTTGCCTGAGTGTATGGACATGTACCAACTGCATGTTGGTGCCCACAGAGTTCAAAAGAAGGCATCGAATGCCCTGGAATTGGAGACACAGATGGTTGTGAGCCACCATATGGGTGCTGGGAACCAAACCCAGGTCCTCTTTAAGAACAGAAAGTGTCTTTAAGCACTGAACCATCTCTTTAGGCCCTGCATGCCTAGTTTTCAATGAGAAAACTACAGGTGAAAGAGTGTAATGTGGCTCACCCGAAAGGAAAAGCAAACCATAGACACGGTCCATGAAAACGACCAGATGACAGACCGTCTAAACAGATATAACAGACAAAAACTTAAATACTATAAAGTGCTCAAAGAACCAAAAGAAACACTAGAAAAAAAATTTTTTTAAAAAGTATGCATAGAATGGAAACAGCAAGGAAGAGATGGCATTCCTAACAGAAACCAAAAGTAAGTTCTGTAACTGAATGGACGGAACATTTTGCTGAAAGGCTTTAAGGACACATTTTATCAGGCAGAAGACATAATTTAAAAACAAGGCAATAGAAATGATCAAGTCTGAAGATCAGACAGCAAAACAATTGATGGAGTTAGAAGAAGTGTCTCGGTTGATAATTGTCTGCCTTGTAAGCATGGGCAACCGAGCTCAGCCTCCAGAGCTCAGCCACAAAAAAAAGCTGGGTCCAGCTGCATTCACTTTTAGGCCCAGTGCTGAGGAGGTGGGATTAGATAGGTGCCTGAGGCTTCCCGGATAAGCTAGCCTACCCTAAGTGGGGGCCCAGGCCAGTGAAAATCCCTGTCTCATAAAAATGGGTGGCTAGTCTTTTAGACACACACACACACACACACACACACACACACACACACACACACACAAACACACACACACACATGCACACGCACACGCGCGCACACACACACATGTGCACCACCCGCACACATGAATATATACACATAAAGAAGGAAGAAAATGAAACTGTGCTTAAGGGATCTGTGGAAGTACATCAAGCCAACTGTATTAGTGATGTGCTTTGGCAAAAACACCTGATGGAAGAAACTAAAGCAGGAGAGGTTTATTTGGCCTTACAGCTCAAAGAGACACAGTCCATTATGGCGGGAAGGTGAGGCATGCAGAGTGTGAGGCTGTGCTGTGAGTAATGGCTCAATGGAAAGGTCCTGAGAGGTGAGCGCTGGCGGGTGCTTGGCACTCTTAGTCAGTTCAGGAGACAAGCGCATGGCATGACATCACCCCCGGTAAGGGTGGGCCTCCCTTGCTCACTTAGATCTTTATGAAAATGCTTTGGTATGTCTTCCAGCGGTGTGTTTCCATGGTGATTTCTAAGTACAGTCAGGCTGACAGTGAAGACAAATCCTCACGCCAATGAATGTATGTATTGTGGGGGATAACATTCATTCTGGACTAAAAGAGAAAAGAGCAGAGAGGTTAGCCATGATATTGTCTGTAAATTCCCCAAATTTAGTGAAAGTCATAATAACCAACATTCGAGAAGTACGACAAACTCCAAGTGAGGTGACCTCTGAAGACTAAACTAACACAAAATCAAATTTCCAAAAGACAACAAAAGTTTTTGGGTTTTTTTTTGTTTTTTGTTTTTTTGAGACAGAGTTTCTCAATGTACCTTGGATAGCCTGGACTCATTTTGTAGACCAGGCTGGCCTCGAACTCACAGAGATCCTCTTGCCTCTGCCTCCTGAGTGCTGGGATTATAGGCGTGCACCACTGCATTTGGCTTAAGACAACAACTCTTGGAAGCAACCTGAGAAAAGTGATGGATTACACACAAGGGGCTCCCCAATAAGACCACCAGTTAGTTCCCATTGGAACTTTCATGGGCAGAAGACAGTATGTTCAAAAGTGTCTTTAAAAATAGCCAACTAAATAAACTAACAAAAAAGGTTAACCAAGAATCTAATGTCTTTTAAAAGCAAGAGAGAAAGTAAGAAATTCCTGCCTAAAAGAATGTGTTACTCCAGATCTAGACCCAGGGTAGTCTGTATAAACTGATGCACCAACCAAGGACAATGCATACAGCGAACCTAGACCCCTTCATTCAGATACAGCAAATGGACAGCTCACTCAAGGTTGTGGAGGGAGCCAGACTGCCACTGACCTGAACTCTATTGCTGGTGATTTGATCACTTCCCCTTGGGAGGGAGATCCTGCAGGCACACAGAAGAGGAGATGCTGGCTACACTGATGAAATATGATAGGCTGTGGCCAGACTATGGAGGTGGAGCTTCTTCTCCCCACCACCCTCACCCCCCCCCCCACACACAGAAAGAGGGAGAGAGAGTGGTAACGGGAAGATACAAGGAGAGAAGAACAAACAATTGGGATATAAGATGAATAAATTATTATTTTTTTAATGCTTTACTCTTGTCTTGTAAGAATGCTCAAGGGAACTCTTCAGAGTGAATTAAAGAACCTTATACAGTAACTCCAAACAGTATGAAGAAATAAAGATTTAATATAGGTAGTCATGTGGACAATGATAAAAGTTGGCAATAATACAACATTAGCTTGTAACATTTTTTTCCAACATAATTTAAGAGAGTGATTAGTTTCTGTTTAAGGGGACAAAGTTAATATAAAAACATAATTCTGTGACACCAAAAATCAAAAGGTCCATGGTGGTGTGACTTTCATCCCGGCATGTAGGAGGCAGAAGCAGGTGTGTTTGAAGCCAGCCTGGATTGCCTAGGGAGCACCCATTGCAACTTTGTCTCAATAAACAAACAAGACCAAGAGGGGAGGGGTGCACCAGACCAGCAAGATGGCTTAGTAGAGTAGAGTGTTATGATTTTAGCATGTTGAATGTAATTCTTACGGTAATCACAAAGCTCATAGCTATAACATATATATAAAAGGAACTAAGAAAGACATTTAAACATTCCACTAAAAAATGCAGGAAAAGGCTAAGGAAAAAAAAATAGAGAAAGAAGGAAAAAATAAAACCCAAACCCAAAATAAAACAAAAATCCCGAAAGACAAGTAGCAAGTGGCAACATGAAGACCATCCTCCCTCATCAGTGGTAAGTTTTACCTGTGACTAGAGTAGGTGGTCCAGTCACCATCTAGAGATCAGTAGAGTGGACAAGACATGATCCAGCCAGATGGTGCCTATAAGGGACTCATCTTAGATGTAAATAAACAATGAGGTAGAAAATCAAAGAGCAGGAAAGCAATATGATGTGTAAGTCACTAAAAAAGAGGAATAATATCATACCAACGTCCCATAAAATGGACTTTAAATCATGAAGTTCAATGAAGGAAAGAGATATAATAATTATCAACCTAATATTAGATCCTTCAGAACATATGCAGCAAAACTAAAGGAATTAAAAGGAAACGTAAACAGCTTTACAATAAAGTTAGAGGTGTAAACTCCTTCTTTCAGTGGCAGACAGAAGAGCCAGAGGGAAATGAGTGGGGCGCAGAGGAATGAAGCAACACAACGGGTCAACCCCACTGGAGATACGCACACAGCTCTGCCTAACAGCAGCAGCAGCAGCAGCAGACACATTTTACTCAAGTGCACACAGGGCGTTTCCCATCACAGACCACATGTTACACCACAAATCCAAATCAGTAAGTTAAAAAAGATAAACAGCACATCAAGTGTCCTTGCCTAACACAACAAGGTGAAGTTAGAAGTCAGTGATAGAAGTATGGGAAATTCACAGTTATGCTGAAATCAAATAATACACTGTTAAGTATGGTTTAAAGGAGAAATCACAGGGCAAATGACAAAGGCAAGATGGATGAGGCTGAAACACAATGTACCAAGACCTACAAAATGCAGCAAAGGCAGCGGCAATGGGAAACTTACACTATAGAGGTTTATGTTAAAATAAAATGAGAGATAAGCCGGGTGCTCAACCTCACACTTGTAGTCCCAGAAGGAGGAGGCAGAGGCAGGAGGAAGTGCTTCAGGTTCAAGGCCAATTTGGTCTACGTAGAAAGCTCTTCTCAAGTTTAGATAACAAGATCTTGTCTCAGAAGTCTCCTAAATTAGAAAGAAATTAATTTGACAGCCCAAGTTGGCAACTGAAGGCATGGGAAAGAGAAGAGTCAACCTAAAGGCAACAAAGAAATGTAAATGGTAAAGGTTCTAGGAGAGATAAATGAAATTGAGATTAGGAAAAAGGAGGGGAAAAAAATCAACAAATCCATAAATTACTTCATTAGAAAGAGCAATGATAAACCACCGTGTAGATGAATTAAAAACAAGTGAATTCCCCAATGTAGCAGCCGACAAGTGGAATGCACAGTATTTCTATTTTATACAACAATAATAAGCAATTTAAATTGTGAATTATGAAATCCATTCTATTTATAACATCATAAGAATAATAAACTAACCTGGAGCAGAGGGGCATGCCTGTAATCCCAGTACTTAGGACTCAGAGGCAGAGGACCTCTGAGAGTTCGAGGCCAGCCTGGTCTTCAAAGCAAGTCCAGATAGCCAAGACCACATAGAGAAACCCTGTCTCAAAAAAAGCTGATGATTGATGATGATGATGATGATGATGATGATGATGATGGTAAAACACCTACTCAGCCCTGGCTAAAGACACTTAAGACTTGTAAAATAAAATGCAAAAAATGAGGTGTAGGTATTTCATTCAATGACAAAGCACTTCTCTAGCACGCTCAAAGCCTTGAATTCAATCCCAAGCATAGGAAAAAGAAATCTACAAAACACTGCTAAAAGATAGTAACAAGATAAATAAATGGAAACATTTCATATTTATGGACTGGAAGACCTACTATTGTCAAGAAGTCTATACCTTCCAAAGTAATTACACATTCAATGAAACAAGCCGACCCTTCATCTTAAGTGACTTTTGCCAGGATATTTTGTCACAACAACAGAAAAGTAAGACAGAAAAAAAAATTGGTACAGAGAAGCGGGACCAGTGCCGTGATAAGTCTGACTTCATGGTGCTGAGGCCTTTGGAATTGTTTTGTGGCTGAAATGTGGAAGAGAAATACAGATGGCAGTGGCATGGCTCATGAGATTTCAGAGGTGAACATGTTCTCAATCAGGAACTGAGCCAGGGACCATTCGTGTGACATTTTGCTTAATAATCTGGCTTCATTCTTGGCAGAGGAAATTTCAAGACAGAATAGCATTCAGATTGGTGCTGAGCAAAAATCTGTAATTGCTAAAGAGATCAAAAGTACAGAAGAGAAACCTCATGTACCACACTGGGACACCGGCCAATAGGAAAGTTGTCTTCATGGTAAAACCCACCCATCAGAGGATCTGCCTTGTAGAGCTCCAAAGTGACTTGAAGCAAGAAGGCCCAAGCTGAAGATGTGATTCTTCACGGTCAGCACAGCACATAAGCTGGTACACCTGCGTTCGGTCAGCACAGCACATAAGCTGATACAGCTGTGTTCCAAGAGGGCCAAGCTCAATCCTGAGTTGTCAAGAAAAGTTGACAGCACTGTCTACTGCTTTTGTAGGCATTAAAGATATGAGACTGGAGCAACCTGAAGTTTAGCTCCATTGTTTCTGAGAACAGCAGAGGCCAATGTATGTGTGGCAGGGTGGCCTGAGAGGCCATTGTGTAAAGTTATCAAAGTGAAATCTAAGTTGCAGTGAAGGCATGAGGATATTTGAGATCCCTGGCTCATGGGATGTCATGTGGAAAGCTGCAGGCATGGAGTGGGTCTGGCTTTAGATAGAGGCTATGTATTATGCACATGGCAGAACTGGAGGGTAGGACAAGCTAAGTAAGCATTTGGATATCAGCAAATTTCATCTTGAGTCTCAGATGCCAGACATGGAGCTTTAAGACTTGGCATTTGCCCTTTGGATTTTGGAATTTTGGCTCATTATTTATTGCTATGCCATAATTCTTCCATTCTGGAATGATGATGTTTATTCTGTTCCATTGTATGTTGGAATCATGTAACCTCTTTTTGATTGTATAAGAGATCACAGCTAAATATTGCCTTAAGTCTCAGATTGGAAACTGACTTTGGGCTTATTAAACTATTGCAATTGTTAGAGTATGGGGACTTTTGAAGTTGGGTTGTGTATTGATGTATGAGATGAACATGGGTCTTTGGTGGTGAGGAGTAAAATATTATGATTCAAAATGATGTTGTATTTGGGTGTCAAGGTGACAAGAGGTAGAGTTGTGATGGTTAATCAATTTTCAACTTATGAAATCTAGAATGCCGGGGGGATAGACTTTTGGTACACTGATAGGGTATATCTCAATTAGGTTGATTGAAGGGGAAAGGTCCACCTAGTATACCTGCATTCTTACAGTGGGGAGGCAGAGCTATATAAAAAGGAGAGGGTGAGTTTATTACAAGGGTTCATTCGCTCTCTGATTTTTCACTGTGGGTGGAATGTGACCAGCTTCCTCAAGCTCCTGCTGCTGTCACACAATGATGGACCATAACCTAACAATAATAATTTAGAATTACTCAGAATTGCATATGTAAAAAAGAAATATAATAAAAAATTAATTTAAAAAAAGAATACTCAGAATTTAGAGTAATAATGATGATGATTTTTAGTTACTTACAGCTAGTCAAACACACTTCTGGGTGTGTGTTGCTAGCATTTGTAGATGGTCATGCTAGGGAGAAAGACACTTCCTGCCCTGAAAGTGTGAAGCACTATCTACTCAGGCTGGGGGCTCAAATAATCAAAGTGGACAAAGAAGAAAGCCAGATCAGTGCATGTCCATCTTTCTCCACTTCCTGGCTGCCATGATGTAAGCTTATCTTCTATGCCATGTCCTCAAATGTGTGCCTTGATGCCTCTCAAATGTGACTCAAACCAAACTCTTCCTCCCATAAGGTTTTTCTGTTGGTCATCGCAGTGATGCAGAAGAAAGCAATACAGCAACAACTTAAAAACAGGAAAACTTGACTAGGAATTTCTCCAATGATGAAACATTAATGGCCAATAAGTACTTGAAAAGATTTTTTAGCATCTTAAATCATTAAACAAACGCACATAAAAACATCGGTGACATATCACTTCATACATTTGGACTACCTCTTCCCCCTCGCCCTCCCCCAGTTTGGTGAAGACATGGAAACACAGGCCTCTTTCTTGAACAACGTTAGTAGGTAGAAATAAGATTGTATAGCTGGCACAGAAAAATATCACTGTGACAGCTTCTCAAAAACATAAGAACAAAACTACTATATGACCCAGAAATTCTGCTTCTGAGCATTTACCCCAGGAGTTGAAAGTCAGATCTCAAGGAACTGAAAAAGTAGTCTTGGCTATGTTTTCAGCAGCTAAGCTGCAAGTGCAACCCACTGCACACGGATGAATGACTAGATAAGCAAAATATCACACACATGCACACACACACACACACACACGCACGCACGCACGCACGCACGCACGCACGCAAGTGCATGCATGTGACGCATGATGAAATGCTAAGCCATAAAAGGGAAGGTAATTCTGACATATACTGCAACATGGCCGAGCTTAAGGACACTATACCAACTGGGATAATCTAGTTGTGAAAGCAGAAATTCTGTGTAGCTGAGGGAATAACTTGAATAGACAAGATCATAGAGTTGGTGGCTGCCAGAGATCAAGAGAGCAGATGTTTAATGGGTATACACTTTCAGGTTTACAGAACGAGAGGGCCATGCACCCAGCTACTGGAGAGGCTGAGGCAGGAGGATCTCAAATTCCAGGACTACAGAGGATACAGAGTGAGTTCAAGCCCAGCCTGGGCCACTTAGTGTATCTGTCAACATGAAAAGTCAAAGTAGGGCTGGCAAGAGGGTTTGACAAGCAAAGGTACTTGTCGCCAAGCCTGATGACCTGGGTTTGGTCCTTGGGACCCGTGTGGTAAAAAGAGAGCACTGACTCTTGCAAGTTGTTTTCTGATGCCCAGAGAAGTTAGTGTCATGGCATGTGCACATGCACACCATCTAAGTAAACACAATTTAAAATAAAAAAGGAGGGATGGAGCTACAGCTCAGCGGTAGAACACTGGCATAGAGTGAGCAAGGGCCGAGGTTCCATTCTCAGTCCTAGGCAGGAAAACGGCAATAGAGGTAGGTGGCACAGTTGTTCCTGTGAAACATGATGAATGCCTTTAATACCACTGAGCTGTATATTAAAATGGTTAAGATGGTAAATGTATGTAAAAATTGGAAAAAATGAAAAATATTTTATTAAAAAGGTACAAATAGTAATGTTGCCAAAACAAAGCCAAAGTGGGGAAAACTCTAGCAACTTGGGTTTGGAAGGCTGTGCAGACAACTCTAAAATATCAACTCTTGAGTTTTGTTTATTTTGTGTGTGTGTGTAGCATATGTGTATGGCATTCCATGTGTGGTGTAGGTACACATTTACATATGTGGGTCAAGCACCCATGTTTATCTGTGTGTGGAGGCCAGGGAAAGATGTCGGGTGTTTTATCTTATTCCCTTGAGACAGGGTCTCTCACTGAGCCTGGAGCTAGGCTGGCATCCAGAAAGCCCATCAGTCTTCTAATCCCTTTCCCCCATAGCTCTAGGGTTACAGGCATGGGGCCTGCCCACACCCGGCTTCTTTTCTGGGAATTTGAACTAGAATTCTCATTGTACAGGAAGCGCTCTTACCCAGGGAGCCATTTCCGCAGACCCTCAGTTAAGTTTCTAATCCCTTGATAAGCCACTCAAAACAAACAGCAAAGCGTCTCGGTGCTATCACTCCGGGCTGAGATCGGCTATTACCTTCTAAACATGACTGCTGTCCAGAAGTGACACCGTGGCTGTGATATAATGCACACTGCCCAGACAGTGCATGTTGACAAGTGATAGGAAAGTACCCGGGGGTGGAACGGAACACAACGATGAGGACCAGGGAAATTGGGGGGGTGGGGGGTGGGATGAGGTGGGGAAAGACATCAACCAAAGTGAAGTGTGTATGCAAAATGTCATAGGGCAGTTTGCTTCTTTGTCGGTTGACTTTATAAAAATGCATGTTGGGCACAGAGAAGCCGATCCTGTTCACTGTGTAGCTTCCATGGGGTGGAGAAGGCAGTGGACATTTAATCCTGGTTACCAGCTATGTGCCTTAGAAAGGTCAAGTATCTTCTTTGGGCCTCAGTTTCCTTTTCTGTAGGTGGCCAAGTAAACTATGGAGAGGATCCGTGGGAGGCCCAAGGCCAGTACCACGATGGTGGGTGGCTGTGCTTGCTACCTACCACTCTGAAGAAACTTTTCATTTGTACACCTGACGTGAGAGTTCACAACCTCAGTCCTTTTTAGTTTTACCAGACTGGAGAGCGGTAGCTGTGGCTTCCTGCTGCCGTAACCAGACAGGACTTCCCACGTGGTCAGAGTGGTGCAATCCTGATAAGGAATATTCCCTCTTGACCAATAAGCTTCAACCTCAAACAAACCCACATCCAGTGCAGAAGCAGCCCCCCGCCAGGGCGGGATGGAGGCTCTGCCTGCAGGCCCAGGGCAAGTGCAGGCTCTGACTTACGTGAACTAGCCGTGGCTTCATTCTTGGTTTCCACAGCTCTGCTCTGCAGCAGGGCTCCCACAGCACTGGTAACAGTTGGTTCTTTTTTGGGACTTGCCTGGGCCTTACCCTAGAGATAGAAAGGAAACAACGTTAACCCTGGGTACCAAACAGGAAGTAAACTTGCACTGACTCAACTAGCAGAAGGCTAGAGTCTTCACTCAGACCTCTCGAAGAGGAAGGAGACACATACCCTGCGCTTTAGTTAGCCCAGGCCCTAGTATCCTGCTGGTACTCAAAGCTGCAGTATGGTTTGGAGACATTCATTCATAAGCAAGCCCTTGGAGTGGGTGGAGGTCTGTTTATCCTATAAAATCAGTTGTGTGAGGACAGAAAAGTTCTTTAATGTCAGTCAGGATATAGTTTTGGAATATTTTGTTTTTGTTTGCACTTGAAGATGGCTTTGCTTTCTAACGGGAATGGAGAAGAAAAACAGATTGACAGGCAGCACATGTTTTAAGCATAGGATTCCAGCGTCCCCAGGCCCTTGCTGGTCCCACAGAACAGCTGCATCCTATACAGACGGAGACAGAACAAGGGCAAAAACCTTCCGAGGAGCCCCTCTTAGCTCACTGCGGATCTGCCTCCTGGCCCATGGGAAACATGGCACAAACATAATCTCATATTTAAGTAAGCTCCTCACCAGTTCAGGAATTATTGTGATAGCATAGCAGGCAGATCATCCATCCTCAACGAGCTAAAACATTTATCATCATCATTATTGTTGTTGTTATTTTGTGTGTAGGGGGTGTATGTGTACGCATTCAAGTTGGTGTGAGTTTCTGCCTTCCCAAGCATGTGGAGGTCAGAGAAAGATGGTGGTTTTGTTTTTTGTTTTTTTGTTTTTTTACTGTTATTCACCTTACTTTTTGAGACAAGGTCTTTCATTGGACTGGAAGCTCGCTGTTTCGGCTATCTGGCTAGCTAATAAGCTACCCGGATCTATCTGTCTCTGCCCCCAGTACTGGGATTATAGGCAAATGTGACCATGACTAGCTTTTCTGTGCTGATGATTTGAACTCAGGTCCTCTTGCTTTCACAGCAAAGGTTCCTATTGAGCCATCTCTCTGGCCCTCAAGGCTTATTTTTAGAGGCCCGTCGTGATCTCCTCTGGTTAAGGGGTATGTCAGATTTTTAAAGTTGATTATGTTTGAAATAGCAACACATTTTGGCTGAGCCATCAAACAGCCCTGCAAGTCTGGAACAAAATCTCCCTTCTTGTTCCATTTCTGAACAAGCTTCACTATTAGGCAAGGCCCCAGAGTGGTGGCATTGGCACTTGGGGAGCAAACACTGCCATTCAGTCAGTGAGCAAAGGAATGCAGGGAGCAAGCAATTTCCCCCCTGTACTCCCAGTTACCACTAAGCTCTGGAAAACAAGAAGAGGAATGGGGCCAAGTCACTGGTTATCCTGTAGGATAGCCAGCTGGCCTTCTTCACAAATAAAAAAACACTTCTGTTTGCTGGTTCCCTTCACCCTCTTTGGCTCCACTAACACTGGCAAGCTCTAAGGACTGGATAGAACCGTCTGTAGTAATGTAGTATGGGGTAGAAGATGAAGTCACAGACTTGTCCACACGTAGGTTAAACTCAAGCTAAAGCTGCCATAGTCCTTCAAAATTGTGACTTCCAAACCCCATCAAGAAGAAAGTGCTTTTGGAAAGAGGGAGGAAGGAGAGGCAAAGGACTTTCTGGGCCAGCCCGAGACTCCCAACAACTCAACTAGTTATGTGTGATTAATGCTATTTACAGGTGAAAGTAAATCTTGAAGTCTCACCCACAAATAGTCAAGCATACAATGGGAAATCAAACCCTTGCCATCAACTGCAGTCTCAGCTCTCTTAACTTCACCCCCTCCCCCGCATGGCACCCTCCCACCCCCTCCCACCCCCCTCTCACCCTCCCACCCCACTCTTGCCCCCGCCCTGCCCTTCAACATCTCAGCTGGAAAGATATAGTCTCTAAGCCTGTATTCACCACTGGTCCAATGCATGAGTACCCGCCCTCCTGTGTTCCTTTATGTTTACAGAACCTCTAATCCAAAGATGTGTAATCAGAAATGCTCCAAAATCAAGAACGTTCGACCACCAGAATGACATCACAAGTGAAATCTTACATGCATGACCTCATTTGATGTGTTGCAGTTGAAACACAGGTACATGGAAAACTTGGTATAAATCACTTATAAGCTATGTGTCTTAAATGTGCATGTACATGCCAATTAAAAAAAATTTACTGGTCCCAATCTTTCTTTCTTTGGTTGTTAGCCTAGTGTTTAGCGGCTGAGCCATCTCTGCAGCCCAGTCCCAATCATGTTAGACAAGGGATTTTCAGTCTGCGGTATTATCTGCCTAGACTTTAACGCCCATTTTACCTTAGTGTCAATCAGTTTCTCAACTTCTTTAATTATTCCTTATGTCATTCCCCTATTAGTTCCCTCACGCCAGGAGCCCTTATAATTCTGCTGCTGTGTTTTCTTCCTGGTCTCCCTCAGTTCATCTTGAATAGTAACAGCAAAAGTGACCTTTCTGAAAGTGCACTGCATGTCACTCCGTTTTCCCCCTACTGAAGTCATGCTCCTATGACGACACATGCAGCCACTGATAGAAAATGGAACAGAAAAGCCAATACTGCCAGGCACGGGTGGCATATGGCTTTAATCCCAGCACCTAGGAAGCAGAGGCAAGGGGATTTCTGAGTTTGAGGACAGCATAGTTTACAGAGTGAGTTTCAGGACAGCCAGAGCTACACAGAGAAACTTTGTCTCAGGGAAGAGAGGGGAAAAAAAAAAGCCAGAAGTCGTGGGAAAAGGGTGGAAAGAAGGTGCGGGAAGACAGCTGCCTGGCTTCCCAGAAATTTTCCTGTTCCTGCTCCCAGACTCCCAGACTCCCAGACTCCCAGGCTCTCAGGGTCTCAGGGCCTCAGAGTCTCAGGCTTCGATGTTCCCATATTTTTGAGCATCTATCTGATCAATTCCTTTCATCCTCCAATCTTAACTGGCTTGAACCACAACCCTTCTAAATCATTTGCTTTTGTTGTTCCATCTTGTCAGTCCTCGTCAGAGTCTGTGCTTTTGCTTAGCGCCTCAGGCCATAAACTAGGCGTGTTATGGTATATATTTCATCCATCCCCCTTCTCCCCTACAAATCAGAGAACCCAACCTGGGAGGCATCTTCTTGGCAACATTTTCCCCACCCAGACCAGTTTCACTGAGTCATAGCTCTGGGTGGGTTAGGCTGATAAATACCATTGGATAAGCAGGGTATTAGCCTAATGCTACAGAGACATTCCTTATACACTGACGTCTTCATGCCAAGAGGCTTCAAACATTATAAATATATATATATTTTTCCTGCAGCACCCAAAGGTACTTCAAGCCAGAAATAGACAACTCCCATGAAGATGATTGATAGTGATAACCCTTCTGACCCTTGTGTTTCTGAGCATGGACAGTTGAACTCTGGCAGATCCTGCCTATTTGCCCCCCAGGCATGCAAGGACACAAAGCCCACATCTAGGGGGAGAGATATTTACCTGAGCTCTCGATGCTAGTCTGGCCGCTGTTTGGGCCGGATCAAAGACGCGCCGAGAACACTGATCTTTGCAGAAATTAATATGTCGCTGGGCAGCCTTTTCATTAAACCTCCTCATACAGTAAGGACACTGAATATAATCTGGATGTGAACACACCAACAAGCCACAGTTAACATTCCAAAGAAAACTGTAAGATGGAACTATATGAAATAGATGAAGTAGAATGAAAACTCCACTGCAGCCCTGAAGAACAAGGCCCCAGATTCTTGTTTGAGACAGCCTAGTCCAAAAGGGGAAGCCAAGATCAAGACATGGCAGGGGAAAAAAAAAAAAAAGAACTCCTTAGGTACTTATTTCAATTAAAAATATCCTTTTAAAATCTTGGCATAATATCTTTTTTTTAGGCAATAGATTAATTATATCTAGGAACTTCAAACTCATGCCTTTTGCAGAAGTCTTAACATCACAGTATGCTAGTTTTTATGGTGCAAATGTGAACACATGACCCAGAAGAAGCCCAGCGATGTCACTAGTTGAGACAGGAGGTTTCTCAGAGTTATGGAGAGATACTATTTAGTTTCAAAATGTGGGTTTCGGGGGGAAGATGAGGTTAGTGTCATTAGCAACAAGAATGTCTTTTGCACTGGTTGGTTTTTTCTCCATGGGGAGTTTTTCTCCCTCTCCACATGGGGAGGCAAAGGTCATACCCATGAAGGGAGTGTATGAAAAGAGAGAAGGGTAAGAGTTGGTTGGGGGTCAAAAATTGAAGTGCAAACAAGGAAGGGTGATGGGAAAGTAGCTTTAGAAATAGCTTCGGTTTCCCAGGCAAGAGTCAGGCAGCTTCTAGTGACCCTTGATCATCTGCAGTTCTGTATAGCACCTTGTCAACTTGTTTTTTTTCCATGTTTTATTATCAGATACAAGATGCTAGTGAAAGCCATGGGAATGGAGACAGATCTAAGGTCATCGTGTAGAGTGGAGATTCTCAGGAGCAAAGCTGGGCCTGCCTATCTTCTCTCAGCACGCAGGGCTTAGGGTTAGATTTGTTCTTGATTTAGGCATCTTTAAGGGATAGCCAAGTGGGTATGAGTGACATCAAGAGCTGCTTCCCAGAAAGGATCTGAGCTGTATCACCCTTGCACTTAGAATGGAAGTTTACATTATGGAATAGTCAAAATTCCTGCACGTACAGCCATATCTTTAAAGAGAAATTGTTTTAGTGTTTAAGCTACATTTTAAGCCCTATCTTTAAGCAGGGCTTAAAGTTTTCTATGTGAGCAAATTCCTTCAAATAATGAGCACTCCTCAAATGTAAAAGTTGTAAACATTTAGGGATGACCTAGTCATTCCTTTGATTTCCCATTCCGGAAAGCAGCGCTAATCATCCATCCAATGCTTACTATAGGCCATCCATTGCTTCTTATATGGAGATGCAGTGTCTCAGCAGTCAAGGAACATGTATTTGAATGCAGAAACAAAAATTGAAAATTTCACACAGTGGTTAATGGCTTTAAAAAAATAAAACACTGAGCAACATCAAGAAACAACGAGGAGCTTAGTCTAGAGCCTGCCTGACTGGTTTTAAGCCCAACTTCTTCACTTGCTATGTGTAGGAACTTGGACAAGTTGCTCAACTGACATAGGCTCCCAACTCCATATCATCTACTTCCTCAGGTTGTTGGGAAAGTTAATAGGTAATCCACACAAAGGCTTGGCCCAGCGGGAAGGGTGGGACATACGAGAATGTTATAAATGCTGTCTCTTGCTGGATGGAAACAGGTCCAGCAAGCATATGCTTCCAACTCCTAAACAAGAGGGCAAATGCTTAGAAGCTAGAAGGTGCCAGGATCATTCAGAGCCCATTCACAGCGCTGTAGAAAAACTATGTAGAAATGGGCCCTCATCGTGGAGGTTATTTCTTGCCTTTTCAAGTCTTAGAGCAGACAAGCTGCTCTTATAAATCCTACTCAGGTTGGTTGGAGACAATGACTTGGCTCCATTGAGCCAAATTCCATTCATCCACCTATCCATTGCTACCCTTTCTGTGCACTTCTGGGAGGCAACAATGTTTGAATGTATTTCCCTGTCAACCAAAGTCTCTGAGATAAAAAGGCAGAAGTACTCTTCAATTGGCAGGGAGCACTAGATGCCCTGAGACTCCCAAGGAGGGACAAGACGCTTGGGCATGAGAGAACAGTACAAGGAGGAGAAGGTCCTGTGGCTGAGTATTTGAGGTTGCTGTTTGCACTCAGATGTCAAACCATCTGAGCATGGTTTGTCACAGCTATATGTTCTATCCTAGCCTCAAATTGAGCCATCTTCTTATTTAATAGTCATGGGCTCACAAAAATCATTTTCTATTGAAAGCGATTTCAAAGCCTAGAATGCTAATCATGGCACTATTGATACTGAGTTTAAAAAATGGACTATGAAAGGATTCTTATAGGAAAGATGGTGACCGGGGTCTCATATTAAATTAAAGTAGAAGAATAAAAATTAAATGACATGGAGATCCTTATGCAGCCTATGAGAAGCTCTCCACTAACCCAAGTACCACAGAAGAATCACAATCCTAATTATTATATATCATTGCTACCCTATAATGTTACAATGATCTGGAGGTTTGAATCATTTGCAGACTTGGTTAAACCAGTAAGATCTAGAATAAATATATACAGGTCATGAAAACTGAGTCACGAAAATGGAGAATCATGCTAACGAGTAAAAGGAAATTGCTTGCACACTCATGCATATTAGGCCGTATTACATACAAAACTCTCCTTGTGTGTGAATATCAATTTTCCAGGTTAATATAAAATCCTCGCACAAGCAGCATAACCAAATTGAGATGAGAATGTGCTATTGTGAGGAACTGCTAAGTATGTAGTAAGGAATTTAATTACGAACTTTGTATTTTAGCATAAAAATCCAAAGGGAGGAAACTTAATTGAGTGTGTGATGAGACCTGCAAAGGGAACTCTTCTTTTGAGAAATAATAATTCTGTAATTTTAGAGCCCACCCAGTAAGGCAAGAAAACTACAGAAAACCACAAAGCGCATCTGACACGGTTTCACTTCATTAAGTTACGGTAGCCATCAACATGTGGCTTCTGATGTTAAGATGAAGCTGTTTCTCCTCCGAGGTATATGCTTTG
This sequence comes from Acomys minous, assembly GCF_964271855.1. Taxonomy (NCBI): domain Eukaryota; kingdom Metazoa; phylum Chordata; class Mammalia; order Rodentia; family Muridae; genus Acomys; species Acomys minous. The sequence goes on along the minus strand of NC_140485.1, from coordinate 125,764,098 downwards.
TTCTGTGGGGATGACACCAATGGTCAAATGCTTACCTTGCAAGTTTGATGCCCCAAACCCACATAAAAACGTTGTGTGTGGTGGCGTGTGCTAGTAATGCCAACACCATGTGTAGAGGCAGGAGGACCCCTGGGGCTCAGCAGGTCTAATCTCTAAACAGTGAGCCCCTGGCCCAGGAGAGACGGTCTCCAGAGAGGTGGATGGCGGTCTGAGCACAGCATCTCTTTCCTCTGCCTTCCATACCACATGCTTGTCCATGAGCACTTATGCGTCTTCATACCCACCCAAACATGCATAGTCACACAAGGAAATGTTCTGCTCTCTGATACTTGTTACCAACCTGGTAGACACAGATATTTGCACTAAACATATTAAGATGAAACATTATTTTGAGCTGCATTTTCATTAGCATGCAGCAAAGTAAAACAATTATTAAGACTATTTTCTGGCATAGCAGATGATTTGAGTTTTAGGAGGCACTTATTGTGTGATTACACTGGGGCTTGTTTTTAGACTTGTTTCAAGTGAACGTTCTCAAAGAATACCTTACATGATAAAATGCGTTTATTTGAAATGGGCAGTTCTGTGTGTTGTGACAAATGCATGCATTTGTAGGACTGCTCCAATTAAAATGTAGAACATTTACATCCAAGTTTTTTTTTTCCCTCATGCCTCATTTCAGACACAATTCTCCAAACGCAGCCTCAGTCAAGTCAGTGGGCTAGTTCCCTGTCACTGCAGACACGGTTTACTTGTTCTGTAATTTCGATACTAGATAATCCATCTTGTTACACGTATAGTGGCAGCGTGGAATAGATTTCATTTGTACATATTTCACAGCTTGCTTTCCTTCCTGTTGGCTGATGGACATTTTCAGTTGTTCCCGGCTTCTGTGATATAAATGTAACTAGAAGACATTGTGGATAGATTTTAAGTCTTTGCATAAGTGTCTGGGAGCACGATTGCTGCACAGGTTAAACATACGCTGAAGGAAACAGAACAAAGGGACTGCATCCTTTCACCTGCAGTATATGCGGCATGTAGGTGCTGCACATGGCTAATGGCCATATTGTTAGGGTTCAGTTTTAGTCATGCACATGAGTGTTGCACTGGTTAGATTTTTGTCAATTCAACCCAAACTAGGAATGTCTGAGGGGGAAAAAAAACTTTAATTATGGATCATTTTTCTTTTTTAAATTCATGACTGATGTGGGAGGGTTCTGCCCCCCCTGTGAGTAATGCCACATCTGTAGAGATGGTCCTGGGTTGTATACGCAAACAAGCTGAGTGGTCCATGGGAATCAAGGCAGGTGGTTCTGATTCAGTTTCTGCCTTGGTTCCTGTCTTGAGATCCTGCCCTGGTTTCTTTCAACAAGGGACTGAGATTGGAATGTGTAGGCCAAATAAACTCTTTCCTCCTTAAGTTTGTTCTGGGTGTTGTTGTTGTTTTAGCAATAGAATAAAACAAAAATTGCTGCAAGAGACTGGGCTATTGATGTAACAAACAAACAAGCAAACAAACAGAAACAAAAAGCAGCTCAGTTGACTCTTGTCAACTTGATTTTTACAGCAATCCATAGTTACAAGACTGGATATTTTAAAAAGATTTTGAACTTTTGAAGTTATACTATACTTCATATTGTGATATAAACATGAGATCTTAGAATAAGCAAGAAAAGAAAGATTATGCCTTAATAATAATATATTTGTATGTCAAGTTGACAAGAGTCAATTGTACTGTTTTTTGTTTGTGTGTTTGTTTCCTTTTTTCTTTTTTTTTTTTGGTCAACTTGATACGAGTTAGGGACATCAGGGAAGAGAAGAAACTTAATTGAGAAAATGCCTCCATCAGATTGGCCAGTAGGTAAATCTATGGGGGCATTTTCTTGATTAATGTGGGGCTAATATAGGAGGGCCCAGCTCACTGTGGGTGGTTCCACCCAGGGCTATATTTTTAACAAGCAAGCTGAGTGAGCCATTGGGAACAAGGCAGTAAGCAGCCTTTATCTATGGTTTCTGCCTCAGCTCTTGCCTCTAGCTTCCTGCCCGAGCTCCTGCCTTGGCTTCCCTCAGTGATGATCTGCAATCTGCAAGACATAATAAACCCTTCCTCCCCAAGCTTCCATTGGCCATCTTGTTAGGATTCTGCTTCAGTCTGCGTACTTGTGATGTCACTGCTTACCTGCCATGGGGGCGTGGCCCTGCCTAGGGCTATATAAAAGGACAGTCCTACCTTGTCTCTCTCTTCCTCTTCCTCTGTCTTCTTCTCACTCCTCCTGCCTCTGACTCTGTCTCTCTCTCTCTCTCTGTCTCCCTTTCCCTCTCTCCTCATGCTCATTTAATAAACATCATATAAAATAAAATCTGCTGTCTGGTACTTATTACCTTATTTTATTATCTTATCTTATTTTTAAAATCATAACGCATCGTGTTTATCACGGCAACAGAAAGCAAAGTGGAAGAGGCAGTGGCATTTCCCTGCAGCCTTAATTTGCACAGTGAAAATAATGTGAAGGAAAATTGTCGTGTGCTTGCCAGCTATTATTTGATGACATACCTCTATGTCCTTTTATGGTGAATTGCAAGTGTTCTTTACACAGTCTTAACATGAGCTCACTGGGCAGTGGTGGTGCATGCCTTTGAGACAGGTTCTTACTTTGAAGCCCAGGTTTTAACTTAAATCCTCCTGCCTCAGGCCTGAGATTATGCACATGTGTCACCACAAACTGTTTATCAAACTCTTTCAGGCTTAGTAATCTTTGCTGACCAAGTCTTGTTTACTTTTCCTCTAACTTTGATAGTTAGTATACATAGGTCAATGATCTATTTTGAATTAATTGTTATATGAAGTATGAGTTAATTTTTTTTCAAGTAGATATCCAGCACTAATTGTTGATAAGACTACTCTTTCCTCCAATTAGTTGCCTCAGTACCTTGACTTGGAGTTACTACTGCTATGATAAAGCACCATGACCAAAAAGTAAGTTGGGGAGGAAAAGGTTTATTTTGTTTACACTCCCACACCAATGTTCATCATCAAAGGCGCTCAGATCAGGGGCAACAGGGCAGGAACTTGGAGGCAGGTGCTGATGCAGAGGCCACAGAGGGGCCCGATGCAGAGGCCACTCACTTGCTCCTCACACTTTACTCAGCTTGCTTTCTTTAGAATCCAGAACCACCAGCTCAGGGGCGACCCCCCACCCCACATACACACAGTGGGCTGGTCCTTCCACATCAACCACTAAGAAAATGCACTATGAGCTAAGCAGAGTACAGTGGCCCACATCTTTAATCCCAGCACTGGAGGTAGAGGCAGGGGGATCTCTGAGACTTTGAGGATAGCCTGGTCTACATAATGAGTTTCAAGACAGCTAAAGCTACCCAATGAGACCCTGTCTCAAACAAAGGCAAACAATAGGGGGGAAATGTACTACAGGCTTGCTCATACTCAATCTTATGGAGGCATTTTATCAATTAACTTTCCTTTCTTTTGGATGACTTTAGCTTATATCAAGTTTAGCCAGAACACACCTTAGAAGAAAACCAATCATGCTTAGGGATGGTTCTATAGTCAGATTCGATTTTCTGTTCAACCGGCCTTCTAACATCATATTGCCACGACTGGGGCATTTGTCACAAATCTTGATACTAAGAGAGCATATGTTTCCCCCAAAACTGGCTCGGCTATTCCAGATCCTTCCAATTTGCACATGCTTTTAGAGTCAGCTGGTCAACGCCTACTTGGCAAAGAAGCTATAGTTATTTTTATTGGAATTAAATTGAAACCATAGAGAATTGTGGGTAGAGTCGACATCACCCCACACACTACTGAGTCTCTTAGGCCATGGGAGTGATAAGTCTTTCTATTAATTTTGGTCCTAATTCCTCAAAAGAGTATGCTGCTTTTCACTTTACATTTCTGTGCATATTTTGTCAACTATATTTCTAATTTTAGCATTTTTATGTACTGTAAATGTTGTTTGCTTAATTTCCCATTTAACTGCTTCTGCTTTGTCAACAGAAGTACAGAATGCACTGAATTTGTTCTAATTCCAGAAGCTCCTAGTGCTATCTGTATGTCCTCCTTAGTGACTGCAGTTTGTGGTTCACTAGTCTTCATGTTAGTAGTGTGTATGTGTGTGTGTGTGTGCGCGCGCACGCGCGCGCGCGCGTGCGTGCGTGCGCTATATGATCATATGTTGAGTGTTATTGCACTGAGTACTATTACAGCGAGTTTAACAGAAGTGGACAGAATGGACATCTTGCTTCCCCTCTTTCCCCCTCCACAAGCTTGGTAGGAAAGTGTTCAGTTTGTCACCATTGAGTGTGGTGAGAAATAGATTCCTCAAAATTAGGGAAATGATTTCTTAATTTTCCATTGCTGGGAGAGATGTGTTTCGGTTTTAATGTGTATAGTGTTACACTTTGTCACCCATTTCTACTCTTTTGAGGTGGTCAATGCTTTTAAAATATTTTATTATTATAATAAATTACATTTATCATTTTCCTTTTTATTTAATTTGGGTTTCATTTGCTCTTATTTTAACTTTAGAAGCAAAACTTTACTACCATATAAGCTGAGTCCCTGTAAGTTTGATGTTTTCATTATCATTCACTTAAAATACTTTCTAATTCAATGTGTGGGGTTTTTTTTCTTTTTTCAATTCCTGGGCTGTTTAGAAATCACCTGCTTTTTATAAATACTTAGAAATTTTCCAGGCATATTTTTTTCATTAATTTCCAATTTAATTTTATTATGGTCAGAGAATATATTTTCTGTAGGGTTTCAATCCTTTCAAGATCCCAAAGCTGACATATTAACGCCCTGAATATACTTGAAAGTGGAGCGTATTCTGCTCTGCCTGTGTCCCCTGGCATCTATCGATGTCGGTGACATCAGGTTGGCTGGTACAAATGCTCAGGTTCTCTGTATCTCTATTGATTTTCCTGTGGGTCTGCTTACTAGTTAGTAAGGTAGGAATCACAAGTGTCTGAATATCATAAAACTGCAAATTGGCCTCCTTTCAGTTTAGTCAGGTTTTGTCTCACAGGCTAGGAGTCCCTAAGCATGCACACACATAGGTCTTCTTAATGACTATGTCTTTTGAATCTTCATCTCCGCCTCCACTTGCCCTGAAGTTCACTTTGCCTGTTGCTAAGCAAATATTCTGGTTCTATGATTATTGTTTGCATCTTTCCCCATGCTTTTTGGGTTTTGTCCTTAAAGTGTATTTCTTGCTGCATACTATACAGTAGGTTCTGGCTGTTTTACCCAGCTTGACAGTGTCTGTCTTTCATCAGAGTAGTAGGCCATCTGTATGCAGTTTTTCAACCCGCACCTTGCTATTTGTCTTTATCCTATGTGTTCTCTGCTCCCAACCCCATTTTTTCACTCCTGATAGAGTCTAACTAGTATACCTTAACTTTTTGAATGATTCCTGTAGCAAACTCCAATGTATTGTCACATGATACTACATCTATTCTTATGTAAGAACCTGAAAAAAATATATCTGGTCTCCTCATTCAACTTTGTGCCATTGTTTCATACATTTCATTTTACAGGTCAAAATCCTACCAAGAATGGCATTATTTTTGTTTGGAGCAGTGACATAAAACCCAGTGGTGGCACTGTACCCAGTGAGGAGAAGATGAGAACATTCATCTTTACCACCTATATTTAACAAGTATTGAAAGTACTATACAGAACTTAGGCACGAAAGGGAAATAAAAGCATCAAATAGAAAGGGGAGAGTAACATTATCTGTTTACAGATGATATATATACAGAATGCTAATGACTCCACAGAAGCAGCACAAGAGCTAATAAATCACTTCAGCAAAGCTACAGGACATATAATTGATATACCAAAACCAAGCTGCATTTTTTATATGGAAATAACAAAGATGAATAAAGCTAAAACTTCTGTTTTCTATAAAACCAAGAAGTATTAAAAATGAATAAATTTAAGTGAGAAAGCAAAAGACTTATATAGAAAAAAATGGTGAAAGAAATAGAAGAAAACATAGATAAATATAAAGCCATTTTTGTGTCCATGCACTGGAAAACAATATTGTTAAAATGATAATACTAACCAAAGTCATCTAAGGGTTTAGTGAAATCCCTGTTAAAATTCCAAAGTAACAGTAAAAATAAATTGTTTATTTTTTATGTATACGTGTGTGTGTGTGTGTGTGTGTGTGTGTGTGTGTGTGTACGTGGAGATTTGAATAAGAATGGCCCCTTATAGGCTCAGATATTTGAATGCTTGGTTTTTCTGTTGATGGAACTGTTTGGGAAGGATTAGGAGGTGTGGCCTTGTTAGAGGAGGTGTGTCCCTAGGAGTGGGCTTTGAGGTTTGAAAAGCCCATTCCATTCCCAATCAGCTTTCTTTGCCTCATGTTTGTGGCTTAAGATACAAGCTCTCAGGTATTATTCCAGTGCCGAGCCTGCCTAATTGCTGCCTCACTCCCTGTCTTCATGGTCATGGACTCTTACTCTGAAACTGTAAGCACCAATAAACTCTTTCTTCTTTACATTGCCTTGGCCTTGTCTTATCACAACAATAGAAAAGTAACCAAGATCGCTTGCCTGTCTATGTGAGTACCATGTGAGTGCAAGAGCTCTGGAATTGGAGTTAGAACGATTGTGAGCCACCATGAAGGTGCCGGATACTGTCCCTGGGTCCTCTGAAAGAACAATAAATAAACCCTCTTATCTGATGAGTCATCTCTCCAGGCCCCAAAGTGACATTTTGGTAGAAATAGGGGGAAAAAATCCTAAAACTTATCTGGAATGTCAGAGGACCCCAAACAACCCAAACAGCCTTTTCTATCTGGAGCCTTCCGTTTTAAGACTTTAATTCTATGGTAATCAATATAGGGCCCGTCCTGGCATAAGGACAGGGACAGATGAATGGTATAGAACAAAGATTAAAATTTCAAAGTACAGGTACTTGACTCTAGACATTTTAAAGATTATTTAATTTTGTGTGTGTGTGTGTGTGTGTGTGTGTGTGTGTGTGTGTGTGTGTGTGTGTAGTATGTGAGACTCTCCTTCTACCATGTGAGTCCTAGAGAAGAAACAAAGATTGTTCAGCTTAGTGGCAAGCACCTTTACGCACAGAGCCACTTTACTGGGCCATAAGCAACTTTTAATAAGATTACTGATACTGTTTAAGAATTGAGGAATGGCTTTTTAAAAAAGACTTTTTAAAAATTGCTGTATATTCATTGTACAAAGTTTTGGTTTCATGATAACATTTTGACTGATTGTATTACACATGTCAGTGGTTCTCAGCCTTCCTAAGTGCTAGGGCCCAGCTCTGTATTAATGCTTTAATACATTTCCTCATGTTGTGGTGACTACACCACAACCGTAGAATAGTTTTTGTTATTTCTTCATAACTGTAATAAGGTTGCTACTGTTAAGAATTGGAATGTAGATATTTGACATGCTACCCTGCAAAGCATCAAGACACACAGGCTGAGATCCACTGATGTCCTGCATGGTTCCCACATTCACTTCTCATCACCGTCATGGGTGGTCTTTTTTAACACAGATTTGCTGAACAAACTGGTTATCAGTGTGCATAGGAATAAGATTGAAGCCTTATGCTTGCATTACACACAAATGCTAACCCCAAAACACCAACCACCTCCAAATAAACCCGGAGCCTGAGAAGAATTAACACAATGAGCCAGGCAGCACGGTGTGCACCAGTCATGCCGGCATTGGGAGGTGGAGAGGGCAAGACCAAGGATGCAAGTGTGACGTCAGCCTGAGCTACGTGAGGTCCTTTTCCCCAAACCAAAAACTCCCCAGGGGATCAGTGTCGGCATTATATTTGGCAGTGATATTTTTGGCTGTAACATAAACAAAGTATAGACAACAAAAGAAAAAAATAGTTCCAAATGTAAAATTTTGTGCTTTAACTATTACTGATACAACCCAAAGGCGATACAGGACAGGGGAAAGATATTTGCAATTTTCACATTAGACAAGAGATTAAAATTAATCAAACTGACCCCTATCCCTAACCTCCAACTTGTAGAAAGATGGGATAGAGAGATAAGTTAAACATTAATCCAACAAAACAAGCAGACAAACACAGAACAAAGCAAATTGTAAAAGTTAAATGGTTGGGCAAAGATGTAGCAGAAAATTGAAAAATGTCTGAAAAGGCAACAGAAAGCAATGTTTGAACTTTGACTAGATTCTGGATTCTGGCTGGATAGGGGTGTGAGGAAAACCTTAAAAAACATTCTTTACATAACTTGGAAAACATGAATCTGTGTTTTGCTTAGGAGGTATTTACTGATGTGGTCAAAGATAAAGCATTGATATTTAAAACTTCATTTTTAGAGACTTCTTCCATGGTCATTAAGATGGCTCCATGAGTAAAGGTCCTACCACCAGCTGGCAACCTGGTTTGATCTCTAGGACTCAGAAGAGTAGGAATTTAAAAAAATGACTTCTAAAAGATGTCCTCTCATCTTCACGCTCGCATGTGTGTGTCTATGTGTCTATGTGTGTGGTATGTGACCCAATAACACACACATGCACACAGACAGACAGACAGACACAGAGAGAGAGACAGACAGACACACAAACACACACACACTCACACACACACATTAAGATAGAGAAACGGAGACAGGCTAAGACAGAGAAACAGAAAGAGCAGAAACAGCACAGACAGACAGGCAGACAGACAGACAGACAGACACACACACACACACACGCGCGCGCACACACACACACACACACACACACACACACACACACACAGATTGAGACAGAAACAGAGAGAGGCCAAGACAGAGAACCAGACACAGAGACAGACAGACAGACACACAGAGATTGAGACAGAAAGAGAGAGAGAGAGAGGGCAAGACAGAGAACCAGAAAGAGACAGACAGCACAGACAGACAGACAGACAGACAGCGACAGAGAGGCAGGACTGCCAACAATCTCGGACTCCAGAATGCAGGTAAATGATTACTGTCCTTTTCTATCCTCTTACAGATTTGAAAAGTTTCAAAACACAAAGCTTGGAGTAAAGAAAGCTGTGAAACCACTTAAACTACGTCAAATGTTTAGCTCTATGAGACTAGCACTTGCGAACAGCTGTTGAAATGTACCGACCCTACCATGTGTCATGATAGCTCAGGACAGTGTCTCATGGCTGAGCAGGCAGGAGAAAACATAGAAGCTTTGTGAACTGGAAGGAACGGGTAATGTGTGCTGCATCTATTTACTTGCATAATGGATAAAATTACATCTATGTCATTGTTACTGTCATTTTATATGACTGAAAGTCAACCATGGACTCAAAAGCAAGCCAGCTGTCCACACACCTGGGTTGACTGTTGGCGGGGGAGGAGGTGGGAGAGGCCGGCCCTCTCTAATGGCTAGAGTGCACTCTTTCGCGGATCGGATCACATTCAAGAACTCCTCATGTTGCTGCCTCCAGTTAGATTTCCTCACAGGCTGAACCTGTGAAAAACAAAACCAAAGCAACATCTACTATCCTTGACCACATACCAAGCAACTGATTTCTTTTTAATGACTAGGTTTTAAGCTTATAATAAATAGGATCATGTAATTTGTAGAGAAATAAAAAAAAAATGCCCTGAAAAGAACTTATTTTTAAAAGTTTGGAAACTACAGCAATAACATTTGAAAGTTATAGCAGTATCAAAGACACAAAATAAAAATCAGAGAAACAATGAAACCATAAAACTATAGAGAAAGACAGATGCAAGATTAAAAGTGGCTTTCTTAAGATCTTGCTTGAAAATTACATTCTTTTCTCTGTTCTTGTGTGTGACTACATATATACCACAGCGCATGTGGAATGTCAGGAGACAATCTCAGGGGCTAGTTCTCTCCTTCCACCATGTGGTTCTTTGGGGACTGAGCTCAGGTTGTCAGGTGCAGTGGCAGGCATCTTGCTGGTCCCATTGGTAACTTTCTCACTAGTATGAGTGCATGCCTGCAATGCCACTACTGAGGTAGCTGAGGCACCGGGACCGTAAACTTCATGCTAGTTGGGCTCTCTACTCAGCTCATGGCCAACCTTAGCTATCTAGTGAAACCTTATCTCAGAAGGGGGGAAAAACTAACTTTCTTCCCAGGCCTCTTTCTAGACTGAAAGGCATTCTAATGAAAATGTAAACAGGATTCTTTTAAACTACATCTGGCATCTGGAAAGTATCTGAAATTTATTTGGAAATCTAAGTTAAGATTGTACAGAAAACTAAAGGTGGATTATATCGAAATGCCATTACACTGCCTTATCAGGCAAAAATGAAAACAGAGAGCCAAGAGACCAGCTTAAATGTACTTCCTATAATGAGAAGTAAGGAATTGTTGGCATACCTTGGACTGGGGAGGCTTACTCACAGTGGGAATGTCTGTTCCCTGTAATCTCTGCTTCAAGGAACTGAAGGGTTTGCGTTTTTTGTTGAATACTTTTTCACATATCGGTCTGTGTCTTTCCTAAACAAGGAAGGGTAGAAATTTCATTTGGAAAATGTACTGTCATCAAGTTTTAGTGACTACATACTTAGTCCCCAGGACAGTGACTGGCTAGTGTCCGCAGAACTTAGTCTATTCTCTAACTCAACGCCACAGTGGACCAAATCTGTCAGCTCTCCCAGTCGTGTCAGACAGCTCAGTACTGTATTTAGAAAAAGACAAGAGATGCTTTTACAGTTTTCCTATACTTGTGGGACCTTCCAGAGGTGAGGTCTAAACTGAGAATGGTAGCATGGGCCTCTATTTTAGTTCTGGGAAAGCCCAGGGAATATTGTGAGCAGAGGGCAGCCTGGGCTACATAAAGACACCCTGTCTGAAAAACAGAACAGCAAAACAGATGAATTCTTACTGGGAGGATTTTTGGTCATCAGGGTGTACCCTTTCAAGGAATTATGACACTAGGGCCCCTTCTAATTTTCTTTTGCTTACTGCTTATGAGTGGGAAAGTTCTGGATTCTTTATGTTTTACTGCTACAAGCATAGCACCAAAATAGTCAGGCTAAAGGGTACCCCTAAAACTGAGACAAAATTAATCTTTTCTGTTTCTAGTGTGGCTATCTCAGGTATTTTGCTCCAATAGCAGAAAGTTAACACAATTGCTAAAGAGTTTACATTTAATTTTACATCTGGAATTCTATAAAAGGCTATATTCTCTTTATTTTAACCTGTAATCTTTTTTTTTTTTTTTTTTTTTTTTTTTTTATAGCTATTTGCGCTCTAGCATTTATTTACCTCCTGAAAAAAAAAACCAGAATTCCAAATGTCACACAATCACAGAAATTATCTGCAGCTGCAAAAAACCATTCCCCTGCTAGTGCACGAGGCAAATCATAGTCAGCTGCTTCGGACAGTCTGAGGCAGTCACATATCCTCACACCGGGGATTAAAACAAAAACATATTCTTATAATATTTCAATTTTTTTTTTAAGAAAGAACCCAACATTCCAGAATTCTCACTACAGAGACACAAAATGAGCTGTGTCAGCTGTGACGAGTGCCACCACAAGGTGTACGCATGAGCTGGAGTTTGATTTATAAGGCCTTGCTTGGAAGTTTAACTTGTACCAAGACAGGAAGAAATGAAAGGTTAGAAGCACACGGAAAGGCATGGAACATTTTTAGCATGTTCCCCGAAGTAGGAGAGAGAGCTTCCTTCGTTTATTCTTGGTGCACATTGATGGGCAAGGAAATTGCCTAAATTAATGTAAGCTGGTCAACAAGGCAAGGCTAGAAGAATTAGCAACAAACAGGGAACCATGCAGTTTGACCCAGCGAGTTACAAGAGGGTTTGAAAACTATAGACTATTTAGTTGACAAAGATTAAGTCTGTCCAATGTGTACAGCGTGCTTACTATATGTAATTATAGTGCAATGGTGACAATAAAATCAACACACCAATCAGCAATGCTGCTCCTCATCAGACCTTGCTCATCAAGCTACATAATTTGGTACAGTTTCTCCCCGTTTCTCCTACCTCTCTGCCTCGGGATCACCCCTGTAAACTCTCTTTATGTGGACTCTGTGATGTTAGATTCCACAATGTGTCTGATCCCGCAGCATTTGCGTGTGGCTTACTTTGTTAGCACGAGGCCTTCCAAATTGATCCATGTCTTCACACATTACAGGATTTCCTCTTTCATAAACACTACGTAGTGCTTAGTTGTGTGTGTATATATTGAAATGTCTTTTTTTTTCATCCATTTCTTGATGGACATCTAAAATACTTCCTCGTGGTTATTGTGAATGATTTTTAAATGAACATGGGTGTGTAGATATCTTGATACTGGTTTCATTTCTTTGGGATAGAAATGCAGAAGTGAAATTGCTAAATCATGAGGGTAATTATTTTTTTAAATTTTGAAATCATTCCATTTTGTTTGGCATAATGGCTGTAAAAAATATTTATATTTCTTTTGTTTTTTTTTTTTTTTAATACATTTTTATTAATTTATACATATTACATCTCAGTTGTTAGCCCATCCCATGTATCCTCCCATCCCTCCCTTCCTCCCACTTCCCCCCCCTACTCCCCTCCCCTATGTCTGTGTCTGAGGGGGATCTCCTCCCCCTGAATATGCTCATACGGTATCAAGTCTCTCCTTGGTGACCTATTATCTTTCCTCTGAGTGCCACCAGGCATCTCCATCCAAGGGACATGATCAAATATGGGGCACCAGAGTTTGTGTGAGAGTTAGATCTTCTTCTCCACTCAACAGTGGAGAATGTCCATCGGCTAGTCCGGGTAGGGGTTCAAGGTTTTTACTGCCTATTTTTTCCTTGGCTGTTGCCACAGTTTGCGGAGGACCCCAGGGCCCAGACTCGCCTGTAGTTTTCCAGGACCCACTGGATCCTTCCATTTCCTCTTTCTCCCAGGCTTCTCACACCTAAAGATTCAATAGGATGTCCTCCCCTCTTACCCATTATTCTGGTAGGTACAGTTTTTCATGGGGACGTACACCTTGGGCTAGTGTCTCGATATAAGTGAGTATATACCATTTAGCTCTTTTTGCTTCTGTGTGAACTCACTCATTATGACAATTTCTAGTTCAATCCATTTGTCCACAAATTTTGGAAATTCCTTGTTTTTAATAGCTGAGTAGTATTCCATAGTGTAAATGTACCACAGTTTCTTTATCCATTCTTCTGTTGAGGGACACGTAGGTTGTTTCCAAGTTCTGGCTATTATGAATAAGGCAGCTATGAACATGGTTGAGCATATGTCCCTGTTGTGTGGTAGTACATCCTCTGGGTATATTCCAAGGAGTGGAATAGCTGGGTCTTGAGGAAGCCCTATTCCCATTTTTCTGAGAAAGCACCAGATAGCTTTCCAAAGTGGTTGTACTAGTTTGCATTCCCACCAGCAATGCAGGAGTGTTCCTCTTTCTCCACACCCTCGCCAGCATGAGGTGTCAGTTGAGTTATTGATCTTAGCCATTCTGATGGGTGTAAGATGGAATCTCAGTGTCGTTTTGATTTGCATTTCTCTGATGACTAAGGAGGTCGAGCATTTCTTTAAGTGTTTCTCAGGGCAGTTTGTGCTTAGCTCAGTGGTTTGAGCATCTGGTTTCAGTCCATGGTGTAACCTGTAATCTTTTAAATACTCAACATTTCTAACAGAAAAAGAAAAGGGAAAACACATAGACCTCTGTTTGGTATCCCAGTCATAAAGTTATGGTATGGTGCTTTGAATAAGAAATGTCACCCATACACTTATGTATTTGAATACTCCTTTCCATGTGGGGGCATTGTGTGAGGCTGTTCTGGAACCTTTAGGAGGTGGAACCTTACAGAAAGTCTATTATCAAGCCTGACCTACTTCCTGTTCACTTGGTCTGCTTCCTGTGTGTAGATAAAACGTGACTAGCCAGCTTCCTGCTCCTGTGGCCATACCTTGCCTTCCATGCCATGTCTTCTTGGCCATGATGGCCTCTATCTATCTGGAACCATAAGCCAAAGAAAATCTTTTCTCCTTAAATTGCTCTTGGTCAGTGTTTCGTCACAGCACCAGAAAATGCAGTTGGTTTTTGTGCCTTTAGGGCATGACATCTTTGTCCTCTTCACTAAGAGCTACCATTTACAAGGCTGCTTTGTCTGGATCCCCAAATGCAGGTTCTATAAAAATCTGTGCTTCTGCAAGTCATCCATGTTAAACTATAGGAGAGGCTGTCAGACCATGTGGCCAAGTGTTCTGTACAGCCTAGAAACAGGAGTATGCAAGTCTACTTGACATCTAGTGGTCACCATCCGGCGGTCCCAGCTAGGTCTCAATATCTCTTAGGGGTTGCAGCTCTTAGCTAGCACAGGTAATCGTGTGCTGGAAGATACTGCATACACTGGGCCTGGATGAGCTCCACTGATAGCTTTAGGAGCTCCAATCACAGTTTATCCAGAGGACCAGATTATTATTATTTTTCCCAGAAAAACAAAATTTACTACCTCAAAATTCTGCAAGTTCAATCTACCATCCCATGATCTAAAATATCAAAATGATTGCATTATTGTCCTAAGAGTTTCTTTTAAAAATGTATCTTTCTTGGCTACCTCTTTACAATACTAGGGTGCACCCTCTGTTTGAAGTCCCTCGTGTCCCTCAAGTTTGAAATAATCCAAACTTTTATTCAACTTTAAAGCCTGGGAACTTGACATGCAGTTAGTTCGTAGCTGGAAAATTAGATCTTGGAGCAGGCTTGTATCCATGCATTATTTGTTCAAATGGTATAAACCCCCCTTGAAATCAGAGTTCCGTGTACGTGGCAAGGCAGAAAACAGGAAGGTTACAGGACTTGTCAGAATTAGTGACAAATTTGCAGCTATGAGCCAAGTTTCCAGATGCCTGAAATTCAATGCTCATTCCTCTCGACCAGCTAATTTCCCTGGTGTTTTGGCCTTGAAATTTGAATTTTTGATGCTTAAAGAAAAGGCGGAAGAGCCAAAACCTCTCAAGGGATAATTGTCTGTGCCAAGACCATTCCATCTGGCATGCTTTCAGGGAGACCGTAGTTAATAGGGTCACTTTTGAATGGGGCGTTATCAGCTTGCCTCAGTGTCCTCCAGGCCTGAAAGCCATAGGTTATGGACTTCTCCTCTCCACACTCCACATCTGTCTTTAATCTTGGCACTGTTGCCTCCTCACTGACTTGACAGTTCATTTAACTCCAATGAAACACATCTACAAAACGTCTTTATGTTTACCAGAACATCTGTTGCAAAGCATCTCCCACAGACTTCACAGGGAAATAACTTCGGATTGCCATCTGCAGGAGATTCAAGAGCACATTATGTTAAGTTTCACGGAATTGCTTGGCTGAGGAGAGACGAGTGACTGCAGGTGACCTCAGTCGCCTGACAGCCTCACAGTTGTCCATCCTCACCACCTGCTTCCTCCTCCTCGGAAGATCCTTTGCAATCCCACAAGTTTCCCTTCATAATATAAACTTCTCACCTCACCAAACAAGGAAATTACACAAACTTGAGGCAACCAGAGTGTAATTATTTACTTTAGTAGGTAAATGAGGTGCTGAAAACTATGCACTAGACATAAGCAGAGTTAATATAGCATAAGGTCACAAATTATCTGATGGTAATCTGATGGTCTTTGGGATTCTGCATAGACTGTTGGTGATGTCTCAAGGAAAACTGGTCCCTGTTTCTCTAGACAAAGGAGAGTGTCCTATAAGGGGCTCACGGGTCATGTGCTCGCTGTGAGAGCATGAGCGATAGAGTGTGGATCTCCAGTACTCTAATAAATGCTGGCATGGTGGCCTACACCTGCAACTCCAGCACTGTAGGGGAGTTAGACAGGCAGATCCTGGGGTTCTCAGTCAGTGAGACCCAGGGTCAAGTGAGAGACCTGTCCCCCCAAAATAAAATGAAGAACAATGAAGAAAGACACTTGACATCAATATCTGGCCTGCCGGCCACCACATGCACACACACACACACACAATCATAGGCACTTTAAAAATAAAGAAAACTTAAGTGCTGCTTAAAGATATAAGTCACACAATAGTTGAATTTCTACCATGGGACTAAAAAAAATATTGCAAGAAATACTTAAATATACTGAAAGGAACCCATATGTGGGACCAACATAGGAAAATAACAGAAAACGGGAAGATATGTTACTAGTTTAGAAGATAAATTACTTTAAAAGAAGTTAGAGAAAAGCAAAACATTATGGGCATCTAAGATTTCACATTTTAGTACTTTGCTTTGCTGGAATTTGTGTATATAAATTTTCTTTTTTTAAGTTTCAGGTCTAAGCATAGGGATTTCATATTGGAATAAAAATATGGCTTTTATTTCACAGACAAGTGGGCCATCCTCAACACTCAGGTCCTCACGGGTACCTGCGCAGAGCTCTGGAGGACTCACATGACATCCTTACAGATGGACGGGGCATGCTAACTTAAAACCTGGGATGGAGACTTAAACAGGAAAGGAAGGAGACGGATGAACTGAACAATCTCTAACACCAGTGTTTTTGGGGGAGTGAGAGGAGGGTGAGGAAATGACAGAAAGGCGACTGCTCGGGGACAATGCTAAGTTTGCAGGTATGAGGTTTGAAGAGACAGCGGGGCTGTGGATAGAAAAAGGGATTTGAAGAAAGAAAGAAAAAAAAAGATTCATCTAAGGAAGAAAAATGACCCCACTGTTGGAAATACTGAGTTCAATAGAGTTGTCCAGCCAGCAGGATGAGGGAGGTCGGGGTGAGGGACGCAGATGTAGGTTTTGGGGAGTGAGGTAAAGCAGGACACTGCCAGGGAAGAAGTCGTGGAAAAAGCAGTGGAGAGAGGGTCCTTAGGGAAACTTACACTTAAGGCCAAGAAAATGATGGTGATAAGCCAGGAGAAGCAGGGAACAGGGCCATGGAAACCAACAGGGGAACCATGTGAAAAAAGGGAGGTCTGCTTAACAGGAAGCAGATGGCAGGCCGTACAGACGTTGTTGATTTAAACAATTTCTTCTCAGGTCTGCTAATTGGTATTATTGTGTTCTCAGCATAGGCCATCCGCCTCAGCCCTCAGAAACACTCTCCCTCCTGTTCTTTTCGGTTGTCTGCAAAACTGGGTCTTAAAAATAAAAATTTCAGCAAAGTTACCTGCGCCCTTTCCCCCGACATACTCCCCCAGACTTGGTAATAAATACTCCTTGATTCTGTCATTTTACCAGGTGTGGTGGAGCACACCTTTAATCCCAGCACTTGGGGAGGCAGAGGCAGGTGGATCACTGTGAGTTCACGGCCAGCCTGGTCTACAAAGCGAGTCTAGGACAGACAAGGCTACACAGAGAAACTCTGTCTTGAAAAGCCAAAAAAATAAAAATAAATAAAAATCAAACTGAAAATTTTCTCCAACATTACTGAAGGTAACATTTTTATTCGTGTGTTACAGTCATATTTATTTGCTTCTCTTCTTTTCTCTTCATGTCTCTTCTTGGTTATTTTATGGGCTCTTCACAGTAACCTTGTGAGATAGGGCTAATCTTTCAAATGGAGAAAATGGAGCCTTCAAGTTAATGACTTTTCTCAGTCCACAGATTGCAAGTGGTAATCCTGAGATTTGAACTCAAGTCTGTCTCCATAATAATTAAGGCAGAAATTCAACTATAGCTTTACAATGTCCCTGCTAATCTGCAAACCTCCAGAAGACTGATGATCTTTGGTTTAAATAAGTGAGTTTTAATGAATTCAAGGAATTTAAAATAATAGATGTGATCCAAATGAAAACTTGGATATGGATGGACCACTCTATTCTCAATGACATTCAAGTCGGAAACGTAAAGAGAGCATCTGCCTTAATAGCTGAGTCACTCATACGGTTCTGTCGCCTACTCTGTACTGATTCAAACAGAAGATTCAATCGCTACAACCTTAAAAGGACACTTTCAAGCAAGCAAAATGTCCTTCAATGGGTAAAAGGCTAAGTGTGCCCTACCTTGGAACACTACACAGCAATAAAAAGGAATACTACTGACCCATGCAATAGCCTAAAAGGCTCTCAATGCTGAGTGAAACAGGCTACACCCTACATGACTCCATTTGTAAAATCCTCAAAAGTCAAAATGACAGAAAAAAAAACCACAAGATTCTCAAGCCCTGGGAATGGCTGGTGGGTGAGGAAGTTGGATTAAGATGGTAGAACGAGAAAAATCTCCCTTTATGTGATTGAGTACAGGGCTAAGAACACACATTATACTGACATTTACTGGTTTAGATGTGGTAGTGCAGCTATTAACAAGAACCGTGGAGGAAACTAAGGCTAAGGTTGAAAGGGATTTCTCAGGTATACTGCCACTTTTTATGAAACTAAGTATATCTGTCAAAATGAAACATTTGAAAAACAGGAGTGAGCAAACTGTGTCTGTGAACCACACCTGAGGCTGCATGTTTCTAAAAATAGTGTTAGGGGAGTGCCCCCATACTCATTTACTTGTATCTATTGTTGCTGACTGCACTTGTAAGAGGACACGTGACCTGGAAAGCACAACATTTTACTATGAGGCCCTTCATAGGTATGGGTTGCTGACTGACGAAGGAGAATATACCAATTAAAAGTAATTTATGAAGCTGGGTACAATGGCTCACATTTGTGATGTCAACACTTAGGAGGCAGGAGGACTGCCTTGAGCTCAACTTTAATCTGGATTAGAGAAACTAAAAATAAAATAAAATTAAATTAAATTAAAAAAAGCACAAGTAGCCGGGTAGGCAGAGGCAGAGGTAGAAGGATTTGAAGTCACCCTGGTCTATAGAGCAAGTTCCAGGACAGCCAGAGCTACACAGAGAAATCCTATCTAGGAAAACAAAATCGACCAACCAACCAGCCAGCCAAGAAACCAACCAACCAAACTACCACCACCACATCTACAAACAAACCAAAAAAAATCCAACAGACCAACCTAAAAGATTTGTGCATAACATGTTGACGGATTTTTATTTAGTTATTTACAAAAAGAAATACACAGTTAACTACATTTTCTTCCTCTTCTTTTCCTTCTTTCTCTCTTTACAAAGTGTATTACTGTTTTAAAAAAATCAGAACGACTTCAGGCTAGCTCTGTAGTTCTGCACAGACACAGAGGTGGAGGTAGGCCTTGGTGAGCTCTGACACGGAATCACAAGCCAAGCACGCAGCAGCTTGTAAGCAGGACTCCTCAGATGCCCCGTGAAGGCTTCCAGGAGTCACTCAGCACCTTGCTCGCTGACATCTGCACACAGGTGCACACACTCTGGAAGCTGAAGTCAGACTTAGGTCATGTCTTAGACAGCTCAACTAAGAGTTGCCAATGCTGCTTCCAAAGAAGTAGGTTTGTGCTTCTCGTTCAAAGATGAAGAAGTGTTTAGTGTTATCAGATAAGTGGCTTAAAGAGAAAGAGTTAATGTTTAGTGTAATGGATTAGGCAGGTTATAAATGAGTAGCAGGGAAAGATAAATTTAAAATGGATCCTGAGGCCACTTGTTTCTGTGGTCTATTATTTGCACAACAGGCATGTGCTTGCATCTTACATATTTTACTATACGTTTCACAACTAACTTACAAAGCACTGGAATCTGCCCTCCAACTAGATCAAACAGGCACCGTTAAAGCAAAGCACTATCACCACATAAAAAGAAAAACATTGAATATGTGGGCAGGGTTAGGAGTCAAGAGTTGCTCTCAACTGAAGGGTTGTGATGACATCACAATGCAGATTGTACGCAACTACCATATCAAGGCAGCATGCACAAATGGCACCAGCAGTGAAGACACACATGCTTAATACTACCAAAGTATCTAATCAGAAAGCTTTGAAATCAATCCAGGAAAATGTTCAACCAAGACTAAAACTCAGCAGGCGGGGCCAGTGACATGGCTCAGCAAGTCAAAGTGATTGCTACATGACCTGAGTTCAATTCCCGGAACCCACATAAAGGTGGAAGAAGAGACCCAACTGAAAGCTGTCCTTTGACTTCCACACGCACTGTGGCTTGTACACCTACACATTCAATAATAAGAAAGAAGTTCATAACGCCTACTTGGTGTCCTTTCTCCTTGTTAACCCTTGTGACTCCATCACTGGACAGCCCCAAGTTTCAGCCGTTCTTTTATGTAGTGTCATACACTGTATCCATCATCCATCTGTCACTTAAGACTATTTACTAAATTCCAGGCACTAGCTTGGGCAAGAGGGTAAAGTGGTAACATAGTTTTGCCCTCCAACTTTTTTCTAGTCAGAGGAGCCTAAGAAACTGTCCCATAAGTCAATGTTATGGAAGAGAAGTGTAGGGAGGTGGGCATGCTTTTAAAACACATACTCAGTGAAAAACATACAAGGAAAGTGACAACTGCACGTCAACCTTGAAGGCTTATCTGAAGAACAGAGTACCCAGGTCCTCAACAAGAGTGGTGCTTATCAGTGTCAGCATCAGCACTTGTCTGCGCAGCTGAACTGAGTTCTTGAAGGCAAAATCCCTCTTATCTCTGTGAGCTCTTAATGTTTAGCACAGAGCTGACACAGCGGTCAGTTCTCAGCACTTTATGGAGGACTAAAAACTTGAGTATTTGAGTTTATGTGTGATTGCAAGTCTGTTGTCTGTAGGGAGAATACAACCTTAGGGAAATTCATTCAAGCCCCTACAAAATTGTTCGCCCAAATAGAATTACAATCTGTAAGCTAAATGAATCAGCCTCTGTAGTAAGATGCTTCTCAAGACTTGGACCTGAGTTGTATGCTCTTATTTGCAAAATAGACTAATTTTAATAGGACCGGGCACAGCAACATCCTGTGCCCAGGACTCAACATGATAACCCATTGAGGATGTACATTCCCAGTTTCACATAAGACAGCAACCAACTCTGCTGCTGCAGGGTGGCCTAGAGCAAACACCCAGCATCCTACCCTTTCCTAATGACAAAGCATAGACCTTTTGCTGTTGTTGTTGTTGTTTTGGTTGTTAAGTGTTAACAGAATAGAATTGTTACTGTTGTTCAGAACTCTAAAAGAAATACAGCCAAAAAACAAAAACAAAAACCCAATAATTTAGATTTCAATGAATAAAACTCAGAACAAGATAATCCCGTATCACCTTTGAAAAGATAGTAAGCTTACAGGTGATGACACTTCTAAAAATCTAGCCATCAAGTGTAGCTCACCTGCCACAAGTGGCTGTGCCTCAGCCATTTTGTTCCTCACTCTGACCAACAGTGTCCACACTGGCCAGGGGCAAGGGAGCAAAGGTCAGTAAGAAGTCACAGTTTACCAAATAATGAACATTATGATGGAGTCATTGCCTAAGCCTTGGATCAGTCTCTAGATGTCAAAACAAGAACATCTCATCAAAACCTGGGACCTTTTGAGTGTGTTTTAATAAGCCATGGATGGTTCCAAACATTAAACAATGTTGGAAAGAGAAACTTTCTAGGTTACAGTGAAGTAAGAATTCCTGATTGCTCCAGCTATGCTGTTCCTAAATCCCACAGGGAAAAGCCATCTGGTCTCAGGGCAGGAAATGGCAGGCACAACTGCAGCGATCATCTCCAGTCCTTTCGACAGGGTCGTTTTGCGTACACGGGAAAATCAGCTTCTTGCCGTGGAATCTTCTCAGGGACACTCTTCTCACCACTGAGAACGAGCTCAGCATTTCACAACTGAGCCTAACCAGATCCCTTCTCTACAGTCGGCAAATTAAACCATGTAATTCCCGAGAAGGCGTGGAGAGGTTTCAAAGCAATATCTGAGAACATCTGCAAGGAACAAGCCTGACAACCATACAACTAAATGAGCACACCGATTCCGTCCATGTTCTGAAGACATTTTCCTTTAATTTATCCAAACACTCATGAAGTCATTTATTTCAGAGGAAATATAAGCTTATAATATTAAACTTACAACATTACAGTATTTACAAGATAGCTGACAAGAGAACCTCACTTGTATAAGAATACAAACACTATTTCTCTCAGCTATTTGCATATAAAAATGGCAGCGACAAGTTTACCGCTCTTGAGATCCTGATTAATTATGGAGCGTAATAAAGACCACTGAAACGGAACACAACGTACACCAAATGTCCCATAACTACAGCTTTAGACCCTCAATGTTTTTCTTCAAGTTCAGCAGCTCCTTTTCTTGCCTTCTTTTCTCCAGTTTGAATGCTAGTTTGTTAGCTTTCTTCTCCACTCTGCGTTCCTGTACAAGAGGATCTTCACGTTACTTACATGTTCATAACGTTTATATGGACAGACCGAGTCACAAAAGAAAACCTTTGCCACACCCTCCCAACAGCACTGTTACCTTCCGCTCCTCTTTTATGGCTTGTTTTCTTGCTCTTTTATCCTCTTTGCTTTCATTTTTGGAACGTGGCTGGGTGGACACCTTGGGTAGATCACTGCCATTGATCATCTGCATCCGTTCAACCTGCTTTGCCGTGAGGCCTTTCTTCGGTAAGACATTGAGAGGTATTCCCGTTTTAGAAGACAGGTGGATTTGTTTGGGCTGCAACAAAGATAAAACAGCACTAGATTATTTCCCATTCCTATTTAGCTCACTAACGATGCACTGTTGACGCTTTTCCTAATCACAGCGCTAGCCACAAAGGGACAGTTACGGTGAGAAAGGGCATTAAAGATAAACTCTTATTTGTGTGTGTGTGTGTATTTGCATGGATGTATGCCATATGTATGGGTGCCTCTGGAAGCCAGAAGAAGGAGTCAGCCTCAGGAGCTGGAGTTACCATAGATGTGTATGCTGTGAACCTAGCTGGGTCCTCTGAAAGAGCAGGAAGTGACCTTAACTGTTGAGCCACCTCCCCATCCCTGAAAATGGTAGCCCCAGGATGGCAACACTTACCTTTGGTTCATATTTGATAAGCTGTGGATGGTTGTATAAATTGGAGTATGTACCTTGAAAAGGAAGATCATATGTCACTTAAGTCCACTGTAAGTTCATCAGAATCACCTACAGTTCTTACTATGTTCCCAGGCTTGGTGTTTTCATAGGATAAAATCACATTAGGGTCTCTCTGAAAACCATTTTGAAATTATTTATAACTCTGTAGTAACTGGACACTCACATTCTAAGTCTTTCTCACAAATTTCCTCAAAGTTTAACTTCTACTACAACATATCTACTTTCCCACAACCACTTCAAATGACTTTCTTACTCTTGGCAGCTGAGTGGACAATAAGATACTTACTGCAAATGGACTCGCAATCCCACTTCTCTTTGGCTTCCTGAAGAACCACAGTAATTATCTCTTCCTTTTCGGACTCATCACGCTCACTCGCTGGCAGATCTTGATCCTCAAAAGGCTCAAGAGTATTCAATTTTACACAACTTTTTTGGTGCATTTTATAAATTGAAAACAGGATAAAGAGAACATTAAATTCCATGTCACTAAACAGCTAGTGACAAGGGCAATTTCAAATCCTACCCTGGTGCCTGTCACATTCCTGACCCATGTCTCTATACCTAGCCCCGCCCCACCCGTCCAGGGGTTTTGCGAATTCACTCTGCTGATAGGCACGTCAAGTCTAGCTGCATCTGTACAAGATGGCAGGCTCCCTAAGATGAACACCAGCTGCTCCTCTATCTCTCCAAAGTATGCGCAGAATTCCCTTGAGGCCTATGGCCCCTTCTGTAATGTGGAAACTGCATGCCACAGCGTCTCGTGGAACAGGACCTGTTAGCAGACTGTAATACCCCAGCAGCGTCTCTCAGATGAGAGTCACTTTGACGCAGAAGCTGACTGAGCAAATACTTCACTGGTGAGCTCTGCTGATCAACTGGGGAAAAGCTTATCTATTAGCCATAACTATTTACTTCTTGGAAGTCCCACCACTTGAGAAAAAAGAAGAAAACAGACACTTTTCAAGTTACGATTCGTCAGCCTGAGGCTAGAAACACTATTATTACTTTCCAACTCCAACATCTCTTCCTGCTTTATCTCCCACCACACCTTCCGCTATTGTATCGTGATCTTAGGTCAGTTAGTATAGACTCTGACTATGTGGACCCTTCTCCAGCAACAGTCATTTGAAAGTAGAAAAACAGAGCAGCTAAGGAGGGGACAGCTGCATACTTCTCTGCCTTCTCCTTATAGTAGTCATTCAAAACTTCCTGCAACCGACTGCTGTCCACTTGAATGGAACCTTCCAATTCCGCATTATCCAGAGCTCCGATTTCATCGTCGTCATATTGTTCATAAAACTTGAATTAAAAACAAACAAACAAACAAAAAACAAAACAAAAAAGATGCCATGAAAAGCAAACCACAACTATTTATGATTTTTATTTAGGCTAACTTTACTCCTACGTAGTCTTTCAGCACTACTAAAGCTCAAAACTATCACTGCTGTGTCAGCAGAGAGGAAGCACCACTGGCAATGCAGAGAAGATATACATTTGAGAATTTTTGCCTGTGGAGAAATCTTATCCTAACTCAATACAAACATATAGGTAATGTACATAAGTAAGCACATTAGAGATGCTGTGAGAAGGACAGAATGGGTGAAGAGCAGCCACGTGAATATCCACACAGTACTGTAAACCAGGAGCTGGCCTGCCACAGAGGAGCCAGATCTGGTGTACTTCAAGTTTTACACGTATCTCACACTCTGCTACTTCTTTTGTTTTTAGTGTTAGTTATATTTGAAAAACCAACCAACAAACAAACAAAAGTGGAATTTTGTTTATGCTAGGCCAGCCAACTCTTAGGAAATTTTATAGATTAGGGTCAGATGCAAAATTGGAATATCAAAACCCCAGAAAAAGATGCCAGTATATTAGATCAGTCAACTTTTGGGACCAAATAGGTTCCGTCTTGCCCAGGGCGTGGCTTGATCTATGTTAATGCAATACACAGTTAATGGTTCCAGTCTCTCTCTCTGGTTTTTTGAGACAGGGTTTCTCTGTGTAGCCTTGGCTGTCCTAGACTCACTTTGTAGACCAGGCTGTCTTTGAACTCAGAAATTGCCTGCTGCTGCTGCCCAAGTGCTGGGATTACAGACATGCGCCACCATGCCTGGCTCTAGTCTCTCTTTTGCATGGAGAGAGTGCTCAGTGCCATTTCTCAGGGACCTCACCTTCTCAAACCTCTCATCATGCAGAGTCAGCTGTTCATTTCTCCTCATGACTGAGGATGTCATGGAATACTCTGTGAAACGGCTTTTTGTTTCCTCTTCCCAAAATAGGTGTTTTCTGATGGTTTCCTGAGGTGAACCAGGGGCGGATCCATCACCTCCACCTGACAGTCGGCCTGCAGAGCTACAGTCATCATCGCTCCCATCCTCATCGTCCACATCTTCCCACTCGTTGCCATCTTCACTCTCAGATTCCCTAAAGCCAACAGGTCATAACCACCGGTCAAGAGAACTTCAAAAACCAACATAAGGCTGGGCGGTGGTGGCGCACGCCTTTAATCCCAGTACTCGGGAGGCAGAGGCAGGTGGACTGCTGTGAATTTGAGGCCAGACTGGTCTACAAATCGAGTCAAAGGAAGCCAAGGCTACACAGAGAAACTCTGTCTAAGGGGAAAAAAAAAGAGAGAGAGAGAGAGAGAAAAGAAAAGAAAGAAAAAAAAAAAGAAAGAAAAAGAAAAAACCAACAGACCTAGGGGAGGGGAATAGGATGAAAGGGAGGAAGTGGGAACGGGAAGATACAAGTGAGGGGATAACAACTGAGATGTAATCTGAATAAATTACTTAAATAAAAAAAATTTTAAAAAGAAAAACAAAACAAAACCAACTGAACAAAGTGACTTTATACAGAACTGGGAGCTACTGCCGGGTGGCTCTGGAGGGAGCTGGACTGGAGGTGCTCTAGACTCATCTGGCACGGCAGGAAAAGCACCCAGCCATCAGGATCCTGGGATTTGAGCTCCAGTTACTGATAGTATGTCTCAACTGTAACTGTTTTCCGCTCTAATACAGACACCTTGGACTACACATTCTTAGAACTGTCTTCCTACCGAAGCGTGGTTACCCTCCCACTAGAGAAGCCCCACACATACGGCACATCCATCCCATCTTCTCCCACTGGCTTGTTGGCCTGAAGGATGAAGTCATCTTCAAGGAGGTTTTCTGGGTCGTCAAAGTCAAAATCATCATCAAGAGCAGCAACAATGTCAGGATCAAAATCCAGTCGAGGTCCTAAAAGGAAAAGAGAAACTGAGCAAAACCTGTATCTTTAAAATCTCAGCATTTAGGAGTTCAAGTTCAACCTCAGCTTTACTGTGAGTTGGACACCATCCTGAGCTACACTGCTGCAAACAAACCAAACCAAAAAAACCAAACAAAACAAAATAGAAATCCCCAGGTCTCCTGCACCCTACCAGGGAGCGTGGGGGACACCAAGAAAACAGTCCATTTACTTTATATAATCTGATCTATTTATGTACTGCAGATAGAAGATTTAAAAATTAAGTCCAGTTTAGATAGATAGAATAAAAAAGAATCCATTCTTCAATATTTTCTAGTAAAGTCACTTCCATTGTAAATCTATACCATTAAACTCTATCTTCTTAGCAAAATTCCTAAATTTTCACCTGCAGGAAGAATCCATTTATTAGAATGGATTTAAAGAACCCATTTATTAGAGATAAATATTTGGTGACTTTTACATGTTCACAAACTTCGGTTACAAATTTTAATGAATCCCAGCTGGTTTCTTTAGATATATAATTCTATTTAATAAAATGAACTCAGGAAAATGTTTTAAAGTTCAAACTTTTCATTTGACATGCCTGCCAATAAGGCCTGCTAGGCCACCCCTGCCTACTTCTCCAGATGCATTTTTATTCATCCTTCATGGCCTCCTGGCATGCTAAAGTGTATACAGTGTTCGGTATTTACATTCTCTGGGTTTTGCATGTAGTTAGTCTTCTGTCTGAACACTTTCTTTTCCCCAGCATCCCCCTCCTCCTGCCACCTGCCTTCTACTTCAGAAAGCAGCTGGGTTCAGGGGTGCAGCTACTGTGCAGAACAACCACAAATGCCACAAGTGAACTTTGCTACTTTCTTAGAAGCTTTGCCCAGCCTCCCAAGGCCAGCGCTGGTGCCCCTTACATTCATTCTCCTGTGCCACGACTGTAGTATCTCACTTCGTATCTTTCTAACAGACAGAAATTCTCTGAGTTAGAGAAGATGCTTTACTTTGGTTTAATTCAAGACTCTACAATGGCCACTCTATAGAATAAACTAATGAAAGAATATTAGAAAGGCAAGTATTAACTTAGGAAAAAATATGAAATACTGCTTCTGTGGACCTTTGTTTTAAACTACTACAATGGTGGTATTGAAAGTTTTCTTTAAAAATAATACCTTCAGTTTATCTTGAGCGAACCACAAAATACTTCCAAATTTGGATTTCTTCCAAATAGTTACATGCTATTGTTTAAAATTAAAGGAATAACGATAACAAGTTATCTTCATAAAAGAGCACGTGAACTTCCCTTTCTGGATTTCCAGTCTTCTCCAACGAGACCTATAAAAACCTAAGAAGCGGATGCACAATACAAACTCCTGCTGGCCACACTCACTTCCTCTTTATGTTCTATTATCCAAATTCTAGAATTCTCTCAATTGTTTCAACTCTTCATTGTAGATGGGAAAATTCTGTATCACTGTGTTTCTTTTTGCATTAACACAAATAAACTCAAATGAAAACTGAAAGAAGTTAGATTTTTTTTGGGGGGCGGGGCGCTGTGAGCATTAGCCTTTAATGGATGAGCCACCTATGAACTACAGCCTCAACAATGACCAGCACAGCAAGATATCCCAAGGATACAGCAGTGGTACTTGTATTTTTGGAGTAGCCAACAGTCACCCAGTTAGACTTTAGACAACTTAAACAGGAGAAAATTCATGCCTGGTACTGTAAACTTAGCCAACTACCGAGGAGTTGGGAGGTCATGGGCCCTAGAGGAAAATCTCCATCTGCAGCATTCCTGCGTCAGTCACATCCCAAGTGCACTCTAAATACTCATTCGTACATGCAGAGATGCCTCTCTCACTGCGGTAGACAAGAGACCAGCACAGAAAGCCACAACTAGTCAAAACGCAGACAACTGACTGTGGGTCTAGTTGTCCAGACCCATGTGCTAGGTTTACAACCCATAACACCTAAGGCCCAAGAAACAGCAAGGAAGGGGATCGGAAAGATTTTAAGAGCCAGAGGTCCAAGGTGCCTGTTACAAGGTAGTGTTTTCTGTACAACAGTAGTTGCATCCATGGAATCTTGAATCATATCCTCACCTAAATAAGACCCACACAAATAATACCAGGCGACCTCCCAGTGTGATGGGGATGGAGGAATCTCACAAGGCTCCACCCCTAGATCAAGATGCTGCTGAGAGGGAGAACCTCTCAGGAACAACCTTCCATAGGTTATCCAAGCCCAGGTGATCACCCCTAAACACACAACGCACAACATTAAATGGACCCAGCAGGCTGTATTTATACATACATGTATATGTAACAATAATTAAAGAATGAACAGTCGTGAAGTTGAAAGGGAGTAGGGGATGCAGAAGAGATTATGGGGAAGGGGAATCATGTAAATATAGTACACATATATGAACTTTTCAAATAATAAAATGAGTGTTGAAAAAAAAAAAGTTAAAACTCACCTGAAACTGGAGCTGCTTTGTTTAACAATCCAACATCTTCCTCAAACTCTGATGCAAACACTGATGAAGGCAACTTAATTGCAGTGCTCTTGAAAAGAAATTAGTTGTTAGGATTATGTAGAAAACACTGTCTAGTCACTGAACTGGATTGAAAAGTATGCTTTCAAAATTCATATCCACTCAGCCAGCCTCAGGCTGTTACCATACTTGAAATAGGGTTTGCTGTGCCTTATTCCCCGTGAAATAACCCAATGTACACATCACCCCGAAACATTAATGTTGAGACCAGATGGGCCTGACAGGTGGTCAGTGTTCTGTTCTCATGCATGGACTACTGCAGTAACAAGCTGGAAGTGGTCTGCATTAAGGCCAGTCAACTGTGAGTCTCTCACGCTCTATACTTACTTACTAAGATCTACTGTCAACAAGGCTGCAACCATATGTACTCTCTCGCTCCTGAACATGAGTGCAGTGGTTTGCCCTCACAGGAAGGGGAGAATGAGATGTGAAGACGGACAGTCTTGAATGAGGCATCCACGGGGCCAGGACTCTGATGTTAGACTACTGGCAGGGTTTGGAAGTTACGAGTTATATGAGTGACACAATCTTCTTGAGTGCCCAAGAAGGAAAGTGAGCCTTCCAAGACCTTGGTTTCAGACTTCTGGCCTCTAGACCTGAGAGAATAAATGTCTGCTGTAAATCACTGTTTGTGGTGATTTGCTGCCAGTGTCAGGAAGCTGTTACCACTGCATCCTTGGACTTCTTCCCTGTGTGCCAGCACACATTCTCAACACTCTACCACAACCCTACCAGGGGCCTTTTAAATATTTCACAGCATCCTCATCACTATTCCTGTTAGATAGACATTTCACGGCGGGGGAAGAAGCTCAAAAGTTGAAAGGCTACATGCCTGAAATCAGTCATTAAGAGGACCCAGGATTTAATCCTCATTTTACAACTCTACCTGCCTAGAGCCCCCAAAATAATGCATTTTCCCTTCTTACACTAGTGATAACATCCCACGGTCTGGTGGTGGCAACAGCCTCGCTTGGAACCAGTTGTCTTAACTCCAATGGATGTCTAAGAATCTCTGCCCCTACATCCCTCTGAACTCTGGCACACCATGTTTTTACTCCTTTCCATTGGGTAACATCCCATGTGTAGTTAACCAAGTCACTAAAGCTGCTCCATCAGTCAATTCCTAATTCAACCTTATCTCTGCCAGATGTGACCTGCCTGAACTTTGAACAGGTCCTGACTTCTTGAGACTACTCTAGGTATCCAAATGTTTGTTACTTGGCAAAAGAGCGTAGGACTCTAGCCCAGTTCCTCACTGTCATGTAGTAATTCAATATAATTTAGTGAGCATGCATAAGCCTGTCCCTATGATCCAAAACATACCTTAGTCTGTTCCTGATTGAAATGCTCTTCCCAGGTAGTTACATCTGGTGGTCAGCTTAGTTCATTTCCTCCTGTATAAAGCTGTTCCTAGAATTTCCTTCTGGGTAAACCTTTAGCTCCTCCATCTTTACACTATGCAATCTACTTAACACACGTACATACTCTGACTAACCCATTTAGCTTTATTTTCTCCTCCTCCATCACTTAGTATGTGAGGGTGAACACAAATGCTATGTCTATGTGCGCCTCTCAGCTCACCCACCCTACCCTGAGTCCAGCAGCAGCAATGACATCAAGACAGATGCCCTCACTGGTCCATAAACAGAGCACAGTGGTGCAAGACTGGATTTGCAGCTCTGGGAAACTTGAGGTAGGAAGAGTCAGAGCTCCAGGTTGGCCTGGGGTGCACATAAAGACTCTGCCTGAGGGAAGATGAATGGAAGCTTGCTTCTAGCACAAGGACACAAAGGCTCACAGCTGCAATTCTGTGGACCCTTGTTATTTACATTCTACCATCATCATCACCACCACTGTGGCATCTGTGTAGCTCAGAGACAACTTTATGGAGCTGCTCTCTCCACCTTTATATGGAGAACTGGGAATTGAGTTTAGGTTGTCAGTTCGACAAGAGCCCTTACCCAGAAACCCTGCCCTAATAATTTAAGACCGATAACCAATCATGATGGTACAAGCTTGAAATCCCTACATACAGGAGAAATAAGCAAGAAGAGCTATCTGTATATATTTACTTAAAGCAAGGTCTTACTATGTAGCCTTGCTGGCTAGGAACTCAGTATGTAGACTAGACTGGCCTTGAACTCAGAGATCCTCTTGCCTTTGCCTCCTAGATCATGGGATTAAAGGCATGCACCACCACAACAACCATTTATTATTTTTAAAGCAAGTCTGAATTGAGATTTTTGTTACTTTGAACAGAGAATATCCAATAGTTTGTCCTAATCAACAACAACAAATGTGTATGTATGTGTGTGTATGTGTGTATATATATACACATATATACACATACATATATACATATCAATACACACACACACACACTTTAAAAGTGTAAGATTCTTCTTAAAATTCTAAGACTAAAGCGGGATTTAATAAGTTTACTTATAGGATTTTTTTTTCAAGTCTTGAAACATAGTCAATCAGATAAATGAGAGTTCCAATAATGATCACTTTCCTTCCAGGCAGACATGCTTATTTTAATAGCTGTGAGGTTTTCAGCTCTTCTCTTACAGCAGTGACTACACTGTCATGTGAAAATCAAGGCAAGCCCAAGCAGTCCCATCTCTGCTACCCTCTGCACTGCACTATACTCTGTGCCTCTGCTGCACCCAATCCTCCGATAAAGTCAAACCTAACAAGGGCGTTAAGCCACATTTTTATGAAGCAAAAGCAGAGGCACCTAAGCCACTTCTAGGTTACCATGTATGGTGTTCCAACGACATCTTCATGTATGCATACCAAATGACGCATTTGTTTTTAAATTTTACTTGTCCGTATAAACACAAATGAATTGTCCATTTAATAGCTTTATTCTGTTAAAAGAAATAGTGATTCTTCTTACCCAAAATGAATTAAAGATTAAAACCTAGCCTTTCTCTGCTCTGTAGAACTCACACTCAACACTGCTATGACTTTACTAAAACTTTCCTTCCTAGAAAAGAGACAGCAGGAGACCGTCATCTCCCCCATGGGGCATAAAAGAGGCACTAAGTACCCTGCTGGAGGAGGGAGACGAGAAGCTGGATCTGTGGTACAGAGGTGGTGTGCCATGTGCGCCCTGACAAGAGAATGAACAGAGAGTTGCAGTTGTCGCCTCTGTCTTTAGGACCATACTCTGAAACCTATCTGTCATCTCCTTAGCAGTGACCATTGCCCAGGGAGACATAAGATCATACGTCTCCTCAGAAGACATCTTGCCATCGCTCTTCTTTCACTGAAAATCCCAATGAATGTCTTTTCCTTTTTAAAGTACCAGGCGATAGAATAAAAAGACAAACCAGCATGCAAAGGAGGCATCCTCAACATAAACAGGCCTAACTGGGACTCCCACGAGCAGCACTGGGCACATATAACGGTGCCTGCCTGCACTGAAAGGGTTAAGTACAATGCAGCAGCCTGTACTTTTGCTGAGAAGACTAACAGTAGCTTTATTACAACCCATTCACGATGGTTACCTTGCAGTTTTCACCAAAGTATTCAAGATCCACAAATGTCACACCTAAAACAGTTGACGGTCACGAAACAAGGCTAGAATACAGAATGTCCTGTTCTCTTCTATGGAAAATGCTGCCTGACACAACTCAAAGTTCTGAACCTTGACACCAGCTACCAGAGAGCTGGCCTACGACTTCCTGGCGCTGCAGATATATAAATATATATCTATATAATTTTAGACAGCGACTCTCTGTTCATCATACTGACACCATTTACTACTCCAACATGACCGACTTAAAAACGAGGCGCCTTTCCTCACTGCTGCAAGGTTGTACACTTAAAGGGCCGGGAGAGCTTACTGGAAACACCGAGGCTTCTTTATCGTCACAGCTGTGCGTGCTGAAGGCGGTGCTGGGAACGAGCTCCGCAGGCCCAGACGGCTCCTTCAGGTGCTGCAGGTAGTCATAATCATCATCGAAGAAGACGCCGTACTTCCTCTGCTCCGCCCGTCTCTCCTCAGTATTTACCTTGGATAACAAGATGGAATCAGCTACTCCGCCGTGGATAAGACCAGGGTCCTTAGAGAAAGCAGGACTTCCAGGCGGGAAATGGTCCATGGACACTGGCTGACAGGAATCACTCATTCTCAACAAAATACCAAAACTACTGCATGTCCAAACCAGAGCGCCACATAAAATTAGAATGAAGGGAAAACAAGCCAGGCTCAGGCAGACCACTTGAACCCCGGAATGTAAGACAAGCCCAGAAAAAGCAGCAAGACCTTGTGTCAAAGACAACGTAAAACACGAGCACACACATACACAACAAGAATGAGAACAACTCTTTCAACTAGACGACTCTGTATAACAACTCCAGGTGAGAAATATATGTAACCCACACTCAAAAATGAGGTTGGGGGCTGGAGAGATGGCTCAGAGGACAAAAGTACTGTCTGTTCTTCCAGAGGTCCTGAGTTCAATTCCCAGCACCCACATGGTGGCTCCCACCATCTATACTGGAATACTTTGCCCTCTTCTGGTGTGCAGTACACGCAGGTAGAGCACGCATACATAAAATAAATAAATAAAATCTTTTAAAAAAAATGTAGTTGGAGGGTTAGAAGAAAAGATTTGAGGACTTTGACAGTAAATATAGTTTCTTGTATTTATAAGCAAAGAAAGCTTTTCAGTGGTATAAAGAGCGGCTTTAATGAAAGTTAAACAAAGGCCATTGCCCTCAAAACTTAAAACATTTTTTAAGTTTTAGTTTTTTAATGAGTATCTGGACTACATGTGTATGTGTGCCTGGTATACGTGGAGAACAAAAGAGGGTGCCTGATCCCCCTCGAACGGCTGTTACGGACGGTTGTGAACCCACACATGGGCGCTGGGAACTACACATGGGCTCTCAAGGGCAGCGAGTCAGCACCGAGCTGTGTTTCCAGCATCCCCCAGTAGTTTTAAATTATCCATCTTCAACAAGTATATGGTAACATAAACCACCCTTCTCAGGGCTCCCTTAGGATTCCCAAAGCTAATTCATAAGCTTAGATGTTTTGTATTTCATGAGTGACTAGGAGGCAAAAATACAAACCAAAGGCTATTGTAACATGGCAGAACCCAAGGGACAGCAGACACTGAGCATATGGCCAACGTAAATAACACTACACAGCACTGTAGGGTGTGGTCTAGTGAACTTTACTAATGTTCTGTAAGATCTCTTTAATAATCTCAAAGATGCTTTATGCTGTCAATCAAAAAATACACAACATCAAACAATTGGAAAGCCAGTCACAGCTCATTCGCTAGAGACCAGTTTCTGAGAGTATCAGCTCATTATAAAAATCTGAGGGTAGAGTTCAAGGGTAGAGCGCTTGCTGGGCATGTGTAACCCTCCTGGGTTCCATTTTCAGGACTAGAAAACTACCATCCATCTAAAAAGTTAGTGGTTACAGGGCAGGGCCTACCTTCTGTGTAGGCAACAGAACTCTCTGGGGTGCAGTTTCATCTGCTGCTAAGGGATCTCGCTGGCTCCGGTGGACCAGGTGAAACGACAGAGCTTTCTTCTTTTCTATAAAGGGCTTCTTCTTTCTGTGAGGCTACAAAATAATCAGGAAAGGTCGATAAAACAGAACCCCCACACAGTGTACAGTCCCACAACCACAGTGTGTGAAGAAGGCTGAACAGATTTGTCAGATTTGCACATCTAAGCCAGACTATAGTCCTTGTCTTGTGAAGCTGAGCACCTACTCTGAGACACCTGTTCAGAGGAGCTGGGAATATGGCAGTGGGGCAGTCGGGCAAACTCTCAGTTCTCAGCAAGCAAATCAATAAGATAATGACCTTAGTGAAGACAAATCAAACAAGGTGAAGCGAAAATGCCTAAAGTGCCTTTATAATGCATGCTCTGGGAAGGTCCCCGAAAAGTTATACCAACTTGACAAGGAGCCTGCCCCAAGAAAATGTAGAGGCGACAGGCGTTTCATCTACTAACTAGTAAACAAAACCAGGACACTGACAACTTGTAAGTCGAGATGTCAACTAAGTGTCCCATGAGGATCCCGGAAGCAGGGGGCGGAGCTTCTGTGTCCCGGGGACTGAGTTAATCCAAGCCGTCAGAACTGTACAACTCCCGGAGTTTTTCAAAAGGGAAACAAACTATCCCTTCTCCTTCCAAAGTGCACCGGGGGTGACGAAGGTGACCGGCCTCGGGGCACCACGCCGCGCAGCCAGTGACCTTTATCAGACGCAGGGAGGGGCAAACACAGACATAACCGGAATCCGCCGGCTCCCGCCGGGAGCACCGCGGCTTTCTCACCATGATGGGGCAGGGACTCCCTTTGCGGAACCGTGGAAACCGAACCGCAGATCACCGGTATCTCCCGGCAGAGCCACACGTGGGTACACAGGTCCGGGACAGCACGTCACACGATGGCGTGGCAATGGACCAATCACCGAGTCGCCGCAGGACCGAAACCGGAAGTTGCGTGAGCCGGTGTCTCCTGAAAGCTCGCGGGAACTTCCGGGAGGCGGGACTAGCAAGGGCCTGGGTGGGCGGGGCTTTACTAGCAGGAGTTGGTGCCTGAAGGGAGGTGCCTAACTAACCTGAGTTCTACCTGAGGGTCAACTTCCTGTTCCAAAGCCCTGAGGATGAATGAAACATTATCATTGAAGATATTCCTTACCTGTTCCTAACAGAAAAAAAAAAGCAAAACAAGACCAACTCTCTGCAGGTTCATGGAAGGGAGGTAGCCACTTCCTTGGCTTCTTGAACCAGGGGAATCAGTTGCCCAGCTCTAGTAGGCAGACTCAGACATCATCAGGGTCTTAATTTTACATCTTTTAATGAACAATCCCCAACTATACCTTTAACACAGTCCCTAAGACTACTGGTTTTAGGAGCATTTGATGAGATAAACTAGATACCGAAACTCTGTTGATTATCTTCTAAGACGAAAACTAAAAATACCAAGGTGGTTTTGTTTGTTTCTGTTTTTTGTTTTGTAGATGACAAAAATTTATTGTAATCAAGCCAATACTGATTGATCAGGGCCGCAGAACAGATTCAGGAGCTGAACTATGACCCTGAAGGGACGGTGTGCAGCATATTTAAAGGATGAAACCATAAAGGGAGGGGGGTGGGGTGGGCTGTAGCATTGTCCAATCATATTTTGACATAAGGGGTTGAGCAAAGGAGTTTCCATCAATCAGGACAGGGGTAGGTTCCTGGGCCTGCAAACATGAACTTAATTTGGCCCTGCCAACTAGATGGCAAAGTTGTCCTTGAGTCGTCTGGACTCAGACAACTGTCTTCTTACAAGTTGTCCCTGCATGTCTGGACTCAGAACTGTTTCCTTACAACACAAACTGTCCATCTATTTGGAAGTCCTCAGCTCCCGTAGGTCGTGGTGGGACGTTGAACTTAGTTCCTCCCTATGATTAAATGGAGTCTAAAACCAAAATGGTAGTATTTACAATAAGTTTCTCTCACTTGTTTCCAACACTATGACTGTGAACAGTCAGGCAGCTCTGTGGACAGCTGCAGGGGACTTGACAATGGGTCAACAGGCATCTCTGAGGCCACTCCAGAGACACATCCACAGCAGAATATGTCATTACCAGCTGCCAGGATGCAGGGTCTCCTCAGAGACAGTCTCTATAAATAAAATCTCTCATATGGACCTGCTGTGTGGCGGGATTTGTGTATACATTATACGAGAGGTGCTATTATGATCATTACATTGAAAACCAAAGTTCCCTCGGGGTATGGTGGCACATGCCTTTAATCCCAGCACTCGGGAGTCAGAGATGGTGGATGTCTGTGAGTTCGAGGCCAGCCTGATCTACAACGTGAGTCTAGGACAGCCAAGGCTAACACAGAGAGACCCATGTCTCAAAAAAACCAAAACAAACAAAAAACCCCAAAACAAAAACAAAAAACCAAAACAAAACAATCCCCAAGTTCCCAGAAGAAAAAGCCTGTGTTGAAAATTCTACAAGGATAAATGACTAATTAGAACTTCTTTATTGTGGAAAGTTGGAATGTTGCAGACCCAGAACCAAAGTATCTTGATCTATCTTCAATCCCCTTAGTAGCCAGCTGCTTGTTGTCCTCTGTGTCTGACCTAGCTACTTTGTGACTATTAGGTAAATTATTTAACATGCATTCTTGTGGACCACCATTTCTGCCAACCCCAAAGCCAAGAACCCCATCAGCTAGCATTCTGAACCACAGCAGAGTTTGTCAGAGCTACTGTAACCTGTCTATCTGTGATGGCCAGCAATGTGTTTGGAAAATGAATTTATCTTCCAATATTTATGATTTTTTTCCGGACATAGTGTTTCTCTGTGAATCCCTGGGTGTCCAGGAACTAATTGGGTAGACCAGTTGAACTCAGAGACCTGCTTGCCTCTGCCTCCTGAATGCTGGGATTAAAGGCCTGCACTAACATGCTCTGCTAAAGAGTTTTCTTTTCTTTTTGTTTGCTTGTTTTTCTGAGATAGGGTCTCAATATGTAGCTCTGGCTGTTCTGAAATTCACCACGTAGACCAGGAAGGCCTCAAAAAGATCCACCAGCCTCTGCCTCTGGAGTCCTGGGATTAGATTTATAATTTGGAAAATATAATTAATAGAAATCTATGTGTCCACTTCCACTTCCATAGTCAACCAGGGCACTATGAATCTGTGGTCTTGGATGTGGCACTCATAATTGGTGTAAAGATAAACCCTTCTCCCTCTGAGATGAGAGGAACACTCTGCACCAACCTTACACATACTAAAAAACGAGGTACAAAATAAGTGACTTCTCATAATAAACACAATTGATAGGTGGAAATTTTGAGACATAAAGCCAAAGAGTCTGACTAGAACCTGGATTTCTACACCACACCGTTTTGCTTTAAACAACTAACAACATACACATTTTGCCATTTATTGCTGCAATGCAAACGCTAACATATGGCTAAGTGCTTTCTATTTAGTATGCCATTTAATTCCTTCCACAGGCCCATGAAGCCTAGTTAGAGAATACGAAGATAACCAGTGATGTATGTATCTGTCATTCAGAATAATGAAGTTACTAACCCATGGGAAAGCATAGAAATGTTGACCATAAGCCTAGTTTAGGAAAGTCATATTCTTATCCATATTTTTTGCTGCCTCTCAGTGACCAGCATACTCTGTTGATTTTTACTTTCTCAATTTCCATATGTGCAGTTTCATTACCCAATTTATTACATTGTTCATTTTAAACACTCATCAAGTCTCTTCCCTGGATACTGTGTCTATGTTCTGGCCTCAGGATAATGTCAAACTCTTGGATGGTGATGGAGATTTCATCTCATTTTAACATTCTGTTATTTTGCCAATGACTCCTCATATCCCAGGCCTGTCAAACTGTTTGTAGGTCCCAAAAGCACCTGGTTGAGACGGACTCTTTCCTGCCTGTCTAAAGGGTTCTCCTCCTTTCTCTGTTCCTTCTGGCTTAACATTCTGAGTCCTAGGCTGGAGTTAACCCAAGATGGGTGGCAAGGGAATTCTTCAAACACATTTGGCAAACCATTTGGAGATGAGGTCAGTTGAGATTTCAAAGAGAGAAGCAGTAAACACTAGGGGGTTCAGTTCAAGCTCCATATGAGGATTTAAGAAATGTGGCTCAGAGCCATGGCAAGTTTGTATGGTTGAGCAACATATTTTCATATTTCCCTGCTTTGGGAACTAACCTACACAGCTTTATCAGTGCCTGGAAGTGTTCAAGGCTCCATCTTAGGTTCAAGCCTACAGGGAAAATAACACACGCAGCTGGCCAGGTCATAGAACAGTCAAGGTACTCTGTGTTTCTGTGAGGGCGCAGAAGGAAAGTGGAGGGATCTTTCTCTAGAACACTTTCATATATTATTAAGAATGAGGGAGCATCCCAAATGTCATGGTGTCTATTGATTACACTACCCTGCTCAGTTCTACTGAACAGGAAGTCCTGATTTCCTCTGCTACCATAGCTTGACTGCAGACTCCTATTGCCTTAACTACATAGAAAATGCTTTGCACTGATTGCCTTGTTCAAAGCATTTCACATATGTTTATTCATTAAATCCTCACAAAATGATGGAGATACATACACCAAACACATACACCATTATCTTTAAAAGCCTATTTGAGACAGGCAAGATGGCTCAGTGGATGAAAACACTTGCCTCCTAGCCGGTGGCCTGATTCCTACCCCCAGGACCCATGTAGTGGCCAGAGAGAACTGGCTCCTGCAAGTTGTCCTATGATTGCCACTGGCACGAAGTATCACATGTGCACCCTCTCACATACACTCAGAGATACAAATATGTGACGAATAGAAAAGATGATTTCAAATTGGGGACCATAAAGTTTAGTGATTTTTGTCTCAGAGTACAGAGACAGTCCCCGAGGAAGCTAAAGTGTGAACTCAGATGGGAGTCCTGCCTCAGCCAGTGATTCCTAAATGACCATAGCACATTATACTTCAAAACTAATTTTCCCGCCAATGAATACCAACACATGTGCTGATCTTATAGGATCAGAGAGAGGTTTGAGTGCTGTCTTAACAGAAAAAATGTTATTATTTATTATTATGTTTTCACTAAAGTGCCTATCAATTGATTTCTAGAGTGATGATTAAAACCAAATCAAGCTTTTACTTTCTTACTAGTATCATCTAATTAGCTGTATCTATTTTAAAATAGTTAAATATAATTTGTGGTTTTGGCCAGGCTCTGGAAAGTTGTTTTCCCTATGTGAAACTAACTTGCCCATTGAAATTATGTTTATCATGCTAGCCTCATTTCTATCCCCCTCAGTATTTCTCCTACTTAGAAAACTTCTTTCCATCAGCCACACTCAAGAATTCCAGGGCAGCAGGAAACCAATGTACACAGAAGTGGGGGAATTATTACTTGGGATAGGAAAACTAAATAGAATCTAAAGCAGTGACTTCAGGAGTTATAAATTACATGCTTGACAATCTTAATAGTGTTTACAGAGGTAGCTAATTTATAGGGAGAGAAAATATGTCCAGATTGATGTACCAAGATGTGTGCTGAAACACTGCTTGTCGGAGAGAAACATAAAATAACTAAAAGTCCATTAGTAACGAATTAATTGAAGGGAAAAAAACCCACTAACCATCCCTACAAACAGCCTGCTGTGAAGGCAGAAGGAAGATCAACTAACACAGATGCTTAGTGTGTCGGGGGGGGGGGGGAGGGGAGATGGCAGAACACCTTTGGAAATGGCATTTTGACAGTTATAAGCTGTAAAGGAGAGAAACATTTTCTATAGAAATAGCAATGCAAGCATAAAGAAATATCTGGAAGACTATGCTTAAAATTACAAATAGCAGTTGCTCCTGAAGAGCCAGGAGAGGAGTGCCTGGAAATTTCAGTGGCTACTATAGACCCTTCATCATTGTATGCGTCTTTATACTAAGAGTTGCATCAATAGTTTCCTCTGAGATTGAAACATCCTATCTCTAGTGACACTTCTTATGAAACAGGAAGTAAAGAACCCCAAATACCTCAAGGAAGTTTCTGAAACTGACCAGATGCACTAGTGTCCCGTCCCTCAAGAGTGCAGAAACAATAAAGACTGCTGAGAGTCACCCCCTGACAAGCCTAGCAGCCAGGAAGAAGCTGTGACCAGCCAAACTGTGTTCAGAAAACAAAGAGCAGTTGAAGAGGCCCTGTTCAACTGAGTCACTTGGAAAGACACTCTTCAACCTGCTTGAGCCTTGCAAAGTGCTCCAGCATCCCAGGTTTAGTGAGCTGTCACCCAAGTTGGGGTGGGCTTTGGTGATGCTGTCTTTGTGTCATTTCTGCACCTGTAAGTAACCCTCCCCACCCATAATCCTTTAAATTACCCCCAATAAAACTCAGTGGCTCACCGAGTTGGACATTTGTGGTAACTGCACTTTGATCATTTGTCAGTTCCCTACCTGGGGTGAGTAGACATTTCTTTATGTCTCTCCAGGAAAAGTCTGTTACACATGTCGTATCTCTGCACTTGTAGGAGACTGGTTCCAGTAGGTCCCTGAGTCCCTATGAACCTCATCTAGACATTCAAAATAATCTCGAATGACTTAGAAGCTGAGGTGCAAGCCAGGTACAAGGTCAATGCTATGAAATTGTTATACTGTATTGTAGGAAACAATAAAAAAATGTCTGACCTAGATGTAGTGGTATATACCTATAATCCAAGGTCTGCTTGGTTGAGGTAGAATGGGTTCCAGGCCAGTCTGGACTATGTAGTAACAATAAAATGTGGAATATAACTAGTGAGAATATATATTCATTAAGAACACAATGTTAAAGAGTGCTTTCTTTGATTTATCATTGGTTGAATCTTCCAATACATGACTCTTAAACACAGAGAACAGAATATATTATATAAAGGCACATGTGAAAATAGAAGCAAGGTCTAAACAGGTTAGAAATATATAATCTAGGCCAATTAGTATTATAAGTCATCAATTTTAAATGATTAAATGATGCTACTTATATAACTGTAAAGTTAGCATGTGTTAAGGATTCTGTTTTATATTTTACCAATGAGACAATAGGTCAATGTTACATTTGGTCCCAAGAACTGGGGCATGAGTAGGGAAGGAACATTTGGAAGCATGTGTAAATGGAGACCTAAACAGTTCTTCTACAGCGAGAAAGGGAAGGCATTTGGAAATGCGTTTGGACCTGTGCTGGGTAGAATTCACGTACTTAGCTAACCTTGAAATAAGAACAGTGCTTGGCCTCCTGTCAGCTTCATGGAGCCCTCCAAAATTCCGAATGGGAAGGGATGCTCACTTATAGAGACCTTGTTTGTTACTGAAGCATGGATTTACTTTGGGCGGGACATGAGGACAGCAATATGTGTGTGACCAGTACCCTGGCTGAGATTACTTTCAGGATCTTTGCCACATTCTTATTGTGTGACTTGGGGCAAGTGAGACTCAGTTTACTCGTCTCGAAGTCAAATAGGAACGGCCACATTAGAGGAGCTTCACGGGTTGCCGTTAAATAAGGAAATGCATGCAATGTGCCTAGTTTACAGTAAGCATTTAATGATCACAAGTTTTTGGCCCAGTCACAAGAACATCGCGCCCCAGGACCACCGTCTCTGAAACCAGCACCTTCAGCACTGAAATAGGTCAGGACACGAGCTTTGCTCACATCGTGGGGTTAAGATCACTTGCACACTGACCCTGGTTCCCCTTCTTTGGCCTTTTTACATTTCTGGCACGATTCACTTTCAAATATTTTACTTGCTTCTATCCCTAGAAATCCAATTACTTATTTATTTATGAGACAAAGTCTTACTGTTTTCTCTAGATCTTGAGTAATTCTTTTCCCTCAACCTCCAGATAGCTAGGACTACAAGGATAATCACTGCCCATGATTTTAATTGTGTTCTTTAAAATTCCCTTCAGCCAATCTGGGCGTGGTG
This sequence comes from Acomys minous, assembly GCF_964271855.1. Lineage (NCBI taxonomy): Eukaryota > Metazoa > Chordata > Mammalia > Rodentia > Muridae > Acomys > Acomys minous. Next base: position 125,721,917 of record NC_140485.1, on the reverse strand, counting down.
GCGCACACCTTTAATCTCAGCACTCGGGAGGCAGAGGCAGGTGGATCAATGTGAGTTTGAGGCCAGCCTAGTTTACAAAGTGAGTCCAGGACAGCCAAGGCTAACACAAAGAAACCCTGTCTCAACCCCCCCCCCCAAAAAAAAATCCTTTCAGCCATAGTCTCCTCATATTTCCTGACTTTCTGTTCACTGACTCTTGTCCTTAGAATCCAAAATCTATACACTTGATTGACAGATACACTTGCAAATATTAATCTGAATTTTCTTTACTATCCCTCTGTAGTCCTGCAGGGAATTTTAAGGTTTTCTTTTTTAGGTTTCAGTACCATTGACTTTAGTTTTAGGAAGCAAGTGAGTCATACGTCATCATTACTCCCTTTCCTTTGAGTAACAGATATTACTGAACAAGATACAGTTTTTGAGATAATGAGCTAATTGCATCATGTACCTATTTAACTTAGGAACTTAATGCTATGTTTCAGGAAATGAGAGGGAAGATGACAGACACTTCTACTGAGGGAAGTTGACACTGCCACTTGTCCTTTATCAATGAGCATATGCTAAGAATGTTGCTGACTTGATGAGACACACATCTACTTTCCTCTGTACACCCATATCATACAGACACACCGTTGTCTGTTCCTTGGGTAGCTTGTACTGAGAACATATCATTTTTTCCACTGTGAGGAGTGTAATTCTTAGGTCGCATTTATTAGCGTTTTGGCCACAGGATCTCACGTGGCTTTGGTTGGCTACAAACTCACTATGTAACTCTTGATCTTCCTGCCTCCAAGCGGTGGAAGCACAGACATGTGTCACAACACCCATCAATTCTTTAAAGGTATGGTTACATGATGGCACGGGTGGAAAATGACACATCTGAGGTTATGTGACAAGACACTGTGAAAGAACAAATGTGCTGAGGATGTTGTAAAAGTGATCTTCAGGCAATTTGCATGTCAATGAAACGAGTGAATTTTGTGTTTATACTTAGGCCTCTCTTCCCCTCTCTCCCAACATATATATTCTAATTAGATACACATCTAATACTAAGCTTTTTTTGGATAATGGAGATAAAACTCATATAGATCTATATGTACACAAAATATAGCCACTAAATATAAACTAATTTCATTTGTGACCATATTAAAGAATGAACAATTTATTCTAATAAGAAGTAAAAATAAACTGTTTGATTCATTGAGATAATATTCTTATATATAAATTTGGTTCGTGAATTTTCAAATGTAAATTTGCTTTATAATTTAATATACTGAACAAAGGCCATTTTACTTTATTTAAAATTAAAGAAACTAGTACAATCCTATAAAATTAAAAACAAGCAAGTATCAGAAATGCCCAATGTTGTGCAAATAATTTGATGTTGTGGTCTTAGAGACAAAGTCAGGCAATGAGAAAATAGTTTTGTTAAATTTTGACTCTGCTGATAATTTCATGGGCTTAAGCTCCATTTTCTTTTTGTTAGAAAGGTTTATTGATTTTCACAACTTCCACTGCATGTATTCGTATTTCTCAATTCCCTCTCTCTGAGACATTCTCCCTTCCCCCCTACAGCGTTGTAGCGGATGGAACCCCAGAACTTAGGTAGGCTTGGCACATGAACTCTCACATCGAGCTACCTCCCCGGTTCCCAATTAGACTCTTCCTCTGACCTTCAGGCTACTGTGTCCAATTAACTCCTGTACACCTATCAGTATGTGGGTGTCCCAGCAGAAGGCAAACCAAACAATGAATTGCAAGGCCAAGACTAAAAGCTTCACATCTCTGTGTCCTCGGGCTCTTTGGCCTTCCTTCTCTGTACCCAGCTCTACCTTATGTCAACCTGATCTCTGTGGCTCTGTTCAAGTGACATCACCATTATTTATACCACACAGATGCCTGGCTAGGTGTAGATGTGACTTTTGCCTGCCACCCTTCCCCACATACAACACTGCAGCTTCCCTTTAAATTAGCTGGCATTTCTTTGTTCTAATAGTAAATGGCTTGGCTGCAGCCACCTTGCCCCGCTAACCAGGCTATAGCAATGGTAATAGCCACCATGTTTCCAACACTGTTTCCTCTAGTTCATTGCGGTCAGGACGGCTGAGGTGAGTATAAGAATGCTACTCCCGAGATCAAAGTATTAATGGGTTCCTTTTGTCCTGAGGATAAGTTACAGGTTCCTTTGATAAAGTTTACAAGGACCCACCCAACTTCGTATTGTTTATCTCTCCTAAAAAATAAAAATTGCTGGGTGGTGGCACACAGAAACAGGCAGATCTCTGTTAGTTTGAGGCCAGCCAGGTCTACAGAGCTAGTTCCAGGACACCCAGAGCTACACAAAGAAATCCTGTCTTGAAAAACCAGAAAAACCAAACCCAAAACCAGGACAGCAGTAGCTCATCACTAGAGTACTTGCTTGACAAACAGGGATCCCTCAGTTCAATCATCAGTAATCCTCCCCACCTGGGTGTAGGGTGGGAGAGAGGGAAGTCCTAAAACAAAACCCAACCCAACCCAAACTGAAACAAAGCATAAAACATTTGAACATATCAACCATTTTCCAGGCAGGCTGAGCAAACCAACTTTTTAATGGTTCTGGTTTTTCATCTTCTCCCCTAGATCTTGTCTAGGAAAATAATGACACACGGGTTCCTTTTCAGTTTTCCTATCATCCATGACCTTGTCCTGGAGCTGAAGGAAGCTAAGTTAGTGTGTGTTAAACCCTGAAGGCCTATTCAAATCCCCTTTCTAGTTAAAATACGCTCCCAGCTTCTTCCCTTGCTTACATTGCGTTATCACTGAGGAAAAGCAATGACATTTCCTCATGGTAGTCTGGTGCTGGTACTACAAAAGCCAAACAAAGGTGTTAGATTCCCTGGAGCCAGAGTTGTAAGTAGTAATGTGACAATGGAACTGGCAAATGAACTTGGGGCCTTTGGAAGAAAAGTCTAGAGAACCCTGACTCTGCCCCATTTCTCTCTCTCTCTCTCTCTCTCTCTCTCTCTCTCTCTCTCTCTCTCTCTCTCTCTCTCACACACACACACACACACACATACACACATTAAATCTTAAAAAAAAGCAACAATTATTGAGGTAGGTTTTTAAAATTAAAAGTACAAGTTACTAGGCCTCACATACAAAATATATTAAAAGTTAGGTAGGGTTGAAATATCAGGTAATTATAAGATGTATCTGAATCTTTCTTTACAAATGAGACCTCCATGAGCTTTTAAGATGCCTATGCATTCAGGCATGGTGGTGCATGCCTTTAATCCCAGCACTCGGGAGGCAGAGGCAGGTGGATCTCTGTGAGTTCGAGGCCAGCCTGGTCTACAAAGTGAGTCCAGGACAGCCAAGCTATACAGATAAACACTGTCTCAAAAAACCAAACCCCCTGTTGCCCCACCCCAAAAAAAAACCTATGTATGCTGACTTGGTGGTACATGTCTGCAATTCATCATATTTGGGAGGTGGAGACAGAAAGATTAGGAGTTTAAGATTATCCTTGACTTCATATTGAATTAGAGGCCAGTCTGGGAGACCTTCTCTTAAAAACACATAAAATAAAAATAAAGAAATACAAAATAAAAAGACTGAACGCCATCTGAAAAAAAAAAAAGACAAATAGTAACAGACTAAAACTAGGATTTCCCAATGATTTTATTGAGGTAACGTTTCCCAATTCTATACACACATATACGCATATACATATACTTAGGAAAGCTAAACAATGTTGTTCTAAGGCACTTGGAATTGTGCACAGCAGAGTATCCTATTGTATTATACTACCAGATAGAGTATAATTTTCCATTTTAAATAACACAAACACCAATGTGGGATAAAAAAAAAAGATAATACATGGTCTTTCAGTCGTGGAATACCTGTGCTTCGGTGTGTATATTGCGGGCATCATACCCACATACTGTGATGTAGTAATGGATTAAGGACAACCAGAGGGAGGAACTGTGCGTGCTTCTCCAGGCCCAGGTCCAGTTATCAACACCTTCAGACAGCACACCTGTGCGACGATTAGATCCCACACTGGAGACTCACCTAGCTACCCTCACAATGGTAAGAGTTTGCCATCACCATCACTTTAACCAAAGCTCAAAATAACAAAAGAACACAGACAGTCCCTTACAGGAAAAACCACTGTTACTTAGGGGTGGGGTGGGGGTGGGGGAAGAAGAAAGACTAGTTTGAATTTTCAGCAGATTTTTTGTGTGTGTGTGTGTGTGGGATGCTTTGAATGTATCGGCACTCGTCTAAGCCGCAGAAGAAATACTAAAGAATTAGTGCCTATAGTTTAAGTGATGGAAGTGGTTTGACCCTCAGTTCTCGATTATTCTTTCCAAATGCTAGTTAGCACTACAGTGGCGATTTCTCATGGTGGATGCTTTTTAGGCAATGTCATGATATAGTTAAAAAAAAAAATCACACCAGGAGCACCCATTAAGGGAAAAGCCCCCCCCCGCCCCCGCAAGCTGGCAAGTGGCACAAATATTATTGGCATTTTAATAAACCATAAAATTGACCTGAGGGTGGAGGGATGTCCTGCCTCGTTTACTCCTTCAATATATTCTCTTAAAAAAAAATACTGCTATTAAGAAAGCTAAGAATGTTTAAGCACCATCAAGAAGTTTACACTGTCACCACCTTTATTGACTCCCGAGTTGCTCTGCTTCAAAAGAAAAGTGTTTTTAGAATTTTAATATTCAAATATTAGAGTGGGAGGAATTAATTCCATCCTTGCAGCTAGCTGCAATTCATTTGAGTTATTTTGCAAGACGTATTGACTATTCAATTACAGTGGCATGAAGATCATCTTTCCGTATGGTTAGCAACAGGCTAATCTAGCTGCCCCCCCCCGGGGGGGGGGCGGAAACTCATTTTGTTCTGCCTATCCGTCTTGTGAGCAATAGGAATGTGGTACAGTTGAACCTACATTTCCACCACAATGTCATACTTGCACTTCTTATTAGAAAAGCTGAACCATGTGGATACGTTTACAAGGCGGGGGTGGGGGGGGTGGGGGGTGGGATCTTTGCCTATTTGTGTGGCTGAACCGCGCTGTCAATAGGAGGGAGGGAGAGTCTTTTTGCAACTACGGTGTAACCAGGTAGAACCTAATGTCAACTTTCAAAAGAATGATGGATTGTTCAGGGCCACTGTGTTCTGATGACCAGCAGTCTAGTTCTGAAGCAGCAACGTCAATCACCAAGAGTTTGCTTCACGCGCTCCCTGCAGGAGTACCAGGCCAAGTCACTTTGCCCACTGCCCACTGTGATGGACAAGGCTGCCTGGGAATGTCTTTCCTAGGGAAGAGGCCATTTATGCTGCATCTAAGCAAAAGGCTTTAGAGCGAAGTAGATCGGGGACGTGCAAGGCAGTAGAGATGGCGTTTGGGGGACAGGCGTTTTCTACCATGTGTCCTCGTTGCAGTAGACGGTGGTTTTCAGGTGAGGGGTGCACTCTTCTATGTGGGAAGGCTTTTTTTTCCCACAATGCCTGGGAACGATCCTGGTGTTGAGTCACCAGGGGCCTGGGATACTGAGCGTTTTGCAACATGTGGCACGTTTCAGCACAGCAAAGAATTGTCCAGAGCCAAATGCCAACAGCATCCGCACTGGGAAACATCTGTCAACGGCTCTTTGTTCACATGCAGCTGCGATAGAGAACCAACAAGCTGAGTGGCATTTTCCTGAAGTAAAACCCAAAATGGCTAGAAATTGGCATTAGGTAGGAGTAGCAGCCACAGGGCCCTACTTTCTTTGCCAAAAAACCTTGCAGTTTATAAAATGAGATTTTTGTTAGTTTGGGATGAGGCTGGCCTCAAACAAACAAAGCAAAGCAAAGAAAAACAAAACAACAAAACTCCAAGAAACAAAACAAAAAACTCCAACCTCCCCCCCCCCCCAAAGGCTGGTCTATATTACAGTTGCTCTCTAAAAATGCTAATAATGGTTCAGGCTTTGAAAGAAGGTTGTAGGCTGAACAAATAGGAAAAGTAAATAACAGAAATGAGAACGGTTTTGGGGGTTTCTGTCTTTAGCTCTGTCACCTTTCGGTCCCTGCTTGCTTTAGTGGAACCTAGGGTCCCTCTTTGGAGCTCGAGTTTGAGTTTCCTAGGAATGCTCCTTCCCTCAGGAAGCTGTTCCCATTAATGTGACAATCGCTTGTTTCCGTCACTGCTGTCCCCTCGAGCACGTATCTTCTAAAGGTTCATTCTGCTTTGTTAAATAAAACATATCGCCAGTGAGTAGACAGCAAACACTAACAAAAGATTAATCATTTTAAGGGCTGAAGGGACAACTTGTATATGCTAAGGACATGAAGGAAAATAATCTCAAGCACAGCTTCTTGTGCTGCTAGTGATAAGTGACTCACGCGAGGACGTAGGAATGCATAAACAACTGCGGCATACCGAGGAAAATGACATAAACCCATATATCCTGTATTAGATTAAGTCTGTTTCACAAACACTAAAGAAAGATTATTTCTTTAAAATACGCTGCCAGGAAAAAAAAAAAAAAACCACTGCCAGGACCATGCGCAAATAACACAGGGTGGGAATTTTGAGCAAGAGATGAAGAAAATAATTTTTTTTAACTGTTCAAATGTAGACACACTGCTATGTGGTAGACTGGCCTTTCTGTTGTGTCCGTAGCTTAATCTTTACAGGTTTTGTCTGCCCTGTGTTGGTGTGGGTATATCTGGGCATGTGGTGTCAACCCACATTTCGCTCTCTTAAGCGCAAACTACTGTATTTTTAAAAAGTGCCAGTGCATCACTGACTTAACTCAGGGCATATAGCCTGGCAGTTTCTATGGGCTCACAACTCATTTTCATTATTTGTTGATTTTTGAAGAGTATATTCGATTCTTCTATTTCCTTAAATATATCTTCAATTACATTTCAGAACCCCCTCCTCATGCCAGGGACAGATAACTGACTGCCTTCGTGTGGCCAATAAGGATGAGAAGGAGAAACCAGAAAGGCAGCTTTTCTGGGAAAGCCAGAGAGACCGATATGTTTGCCTTTCCTTTAAACACTCAAGATGCTTCTCTGAATATTATAGATTTTGGGTAAATGGTTTGAGGAATAAACATAAAGGTAAATTACAGCTAATGCAAAGCTATAAGACATTTCTCGTGTAGAGGAAGTCACCAGTGAAGGTGGCCCAAGTGAGTACGGATTAGAGAGTTGCTTTTGTCATGTTGGTTGTTAATGACCATGAGGTTGCTGAATGAAGGGGACTTAGTGCCTTCCCATAACCTTAATACCAACAGAGTTTCCCTCCTCCGTTAAAAACCAGGATGGAAATGGCCACTTTGGCTTTTCTATTCGGTCTAGTTCTTTCTTGGTGGGACCTTCAGTGAGAGCTAATCTTCTGTCTTTACCGTATCCCAGGAGTCAGGAAAACTTGGTTGCACCACTGGCCTAGTGGTATGTGTTAGTGGAAAACTAGAATTGTGCTACAACTGCAACAAAAAACAAGTCCAGTTTCTGCCTACATTTGTTTTCTTAGAGAATAGCAGCGTGCTGGTTGGGCTGCAGAAATGCTGGCAGTGGGCAGTGGCTTGGCTACAGGGAAAGGGAGCCATGCCTTTGCCTTCTGTGGGGTTGCCTGGATGGAGGAGACCTGTGGATGGACTGCTGGTGAGGTGATGCAGCTTCTACACTTTTCTGCCTTTAAAAATTAACCAAGAAAAGAGAGCCTAATTCTGAGAACTACAGCTTGGAGCATGGTATTCTAATTCTTTCCATGGCTTTAAAAAAATATGTAATAGATCATTGTAGTGAAGTAATCAGTGCTTCCAATTATTTAAATATTAGCTATTTAAACTTCTCTCTCAATTGCAAAATTTTCTCTACATGAGTCAATCCGTATGAAGAAAAGGTGTATGTACCATAAATCTGACCAATCATGTCAAGGAGACACATTTTCATTTGTGCAGTGCTGGGGGTTGAACTGGGGCTTTCGGCATGGAAGGCATTTTATGTTTTGTTTTGTTTGTAGTGGGTGACTATCACTGTGCAAAGTAAAAATTGTATACTTTGTACCACTAGTGGGTGGGGGGGGGGAGGTTGCTCTTTTTAACCAACCAAATAGACATGTTTATGATATATACTTTGAATGACAAACTGGTGCCTCTGTCTTGGATTTACAATGTATGGAGAACATGCAATTAGAGGTTTAAAAATGTTCTGAGAGTATAAGCATAAACAAAGAAGCATTATCTGCTTTGGCATTTTTTCTCATGACACTAGGATGATAGTAGGATACCATGAAGGAAAACTGCTTTGCAAATAATGAGAACAAAGTTAATTTTTTATAGCTGAGTTGAGACATTATTAAACAAACAAGGGCTAGGGGTGTCGCTCAGGGGTTAAGAGTGTGCAGGGCGTGAACAAGGCCCTGGTTCAAGCCCAGCAGTGCAAAGCAGCAACAGCATGAACAAGCCCGCAGCCGACGGCAAATACCAGGGCACTCAGAGACATCATTTCAAAAGCAAAGTCTATCTTGTGCCATTAGTGAAACGAACTAGTGTAGATGGCAGCCTTGTTTTATTGATGCAAACGGCTAAGCACAGCGAAGGGCACGGTAATGCTGGTTACCTCATGGAATGGCCCTGCTGGCTTCTTATAATGATCAACTGCAGCTAACCACTTTCACTTTTAAATGAAACCATCAAATTTCAAGTGGTTCTTCCAAATACCACAGAGTGGTGGGATATACACTTACTCAACTGATGAAATGCTGACTTTTCAGTAGAAATAGAAAATTACAGGCTTCCACGTTCTGAAGCAGAAACACTTCAGAACCATCATAGCTCTGGATCAAAGAAGAAGATAGATTCTGTATAGATTCTGCCTTCTGAAAAAAAAAAGTATGTTTTAAATCCAAGGGGCTCAAAAACAGTTGTTAAGGGACAATGAAATTGAAGGCAGCATCCACAAGTGAGCCTTTCTGGGGTTCTGTGCTGGGGCCTGATGCCACAGAGAAGAGCAGTTTGAGGGAAGAAGCTTCTTAATGTAAACAAGACTGATTATAGGGTCCTGGGGAAACGGTCTTGATTGGTGTCTCACTGCTTCTCTGGCATGGGGATAAATACCGTATGTATGGATGCAATCCACAGATGCATCATAGAAGGTAAGGTTTCAGTTACATAAACCAGCAGTTTTCTGTGTTCCTTTAAGCCTTAGGGTATGTTTGTTAATTCCATGTGCTTGTTTTGTTCGTTTGTCTGTTTTTTATAGCAGCAACCTAACTTAAAAAAAAAATAATGCAGTATTTAAACTACCTGTCTTCTTCTTCTTCTTCTTCTTCTTCTTCTTCTTCTTCTTCTTCTTCTTCTTCTTCTTCTTCTTCTTCTTCTTCTAATCCCTCCTCAGAACTGGGAATGCTGCTTAAATTGCAGCTCTGGATTGAGGTTTCAAAAAGGTTTGTCCTGACTGTCCATATCGTCTTCCTCAGATAAAGAACAGTTTCCTGGCTTTGGAGATAATTAAGACAGGGTAAGATCAGAAGATTTATTTCTAAAGCTTGCAACAGTTTTACAGGGTCATATTATATCTGACCTTAGTTCTGTTACCCTTGTAGAGGGCCATACATTAGGAAAGCAATATAAGAAAATGGCATGTAGATAGCTGTGCTACTTAAAGCATGCAACACAATGCGAGCAAGCATGCTTGGTAAGAGTTGGCTGAAGCTTCTTGCATTTAATGAACACTCACATTTGTTTCTGGCAACTGGGTTCACTGGCACAACATTAAAAAATTGGTACTACACAGAACCAACTTATTGGTGAAACAAGAATGTTCTAGAATCAAGTCGTTAAGGAGTTCGCGTTGGTGGAGTAGGTTTCCAAATCCCTTAGTGAGTTCTCAGCTACCAAATGCCTACTTCAAAAATATACTTATCTTCATTCTTCTTTTTTCTTTCATTAACATAATGAAAAAAATCCTCCTTCTTTCTTATTTTTTAGCTCCCATCCTGTTGGGGTGGCCACCAGCAATCCCAATGTCTACTGTTTGTGAACCCACACGCACGATACCATTTGGCTTTCTGGTGGTCGGACTGGCGATTGTCTTCTGCTTGTCTTCTTGGATCACGATTCCTGATGAGGAACAGCTGAGAGAACCAGAGTGCCCCTTACAGCAGGGTGCACTCCGGGCAGCCAGGCTTGCCGCATGTGGGTCTCAGCGCATTGGCCTGGTCTGGTCTGTCAAGGCGAGGAGTACTCTCAAGCAAAGGTGAGGAGCACTCTCAAGCAAAGGCGAGTCTCACGTCTCCTTCACCACAAAGAAACGGAAACAGACACATTCAAAATCTCAGTGCGATGTCAGGGTCTCAGGAAGCAGGGGATCCCTCTGCCAGGGACTGGTCAGTCCCACACTTCGTTACGGACGGTGAAACCTGGAGTAAGAAAGAGAAACTATGAGTGTCTGGCATGGAACCATATTCTGCACTTGGTGAAGCGAGGAAGGTGGAGATGGCTGTTCTGAATATCGCCCGCCTCTTTACTGTAAAATTGCTGCTGTAACAGAATACTGTTCTCTGTGCTCTATTGGAAAGTACTTAGAAAAAGATCTTGATAGTATTCAGGCTCGTAGAATAATCTAAGCAAACCAGTACTAGGCACTTGGTAACATTCTAACCCACATTAGGAAGAGTGAGATGTGTCTTTTTTTTTTTTTTTTTTTTTTTTTTTTTGCTTTTGCTTTTTGAGATAGATTTCTTTGTGTAGCCCTGGCTGTCCTAGACTCGCTTTGTAGATCAGGCTGACCTCGAACTCACAGCAATCTACCTGCCTCTGCCTCCCGAGTGTGAGTGAGATGTGTCTTAAATGGACATGTAGATACGAAAGGCAATCTATCTTTTTATTGATTTTTGTGTGTGAGTGTTTTGTCTGTGTATTTGTCTTTGCACCATGTACATGCCTGGTGCCTATGGAGGCCCAAAGAGGGCATTGGATCCCCTAAAACTAGAGTTAGGGACAGTTCTGAGATGCTAAGTGGGGTCTGGGGGCTCAAACCTGGGTTCGCTGGAAGATAAATTATTGTTCTTAAACACTGAGGCATCTTTCTAGCCCATCCACCTGGATTCCCAAACACCTTAGGGCCTTTTTCATCATGATGGTGCCCACACCTCATAGAAAGCACACCCACAACTATACAGAGGTTTCCCCCTACCCCAACCTGCCTTTATACTTTCTTCCATTATGGTTTACTAAAATACCTTTAGTACAGGAGTCCCAGATCCACAAGTCCTTTCTCTCCTTCAGGCCAGTTTCCATTTGTCACCAAATCCTGAACCCATGCGTCCAATCATTTTTCCTCACCAGCTTGTGTTAGCATCACATTAGGAAGCTATTTGTTAGCTAGCAAGCTGGCTTTCCCTCCCTGCATAATGGTTCCTCAACAGCCCTGAAGGTAGGGAGTAAGTGCTTCAGAACGTGCTGTCCTTAACCACTGCGATGCCTTGCCTTCCCTTCCCTTCCCATCTCTATTTTCGTTATCAAGATCAAGGTCGCAAGCCATTGTCTTCACAAAGCTTTATCTGACCCAGCTCTTTAGGCTGCATCTGTGATTTTATGTTTATGCAGCTCTGCTCAACATTGACGTGTGTTTTCTCCAGCTGACTGCTCACTTACCTTGTAAATGAGTTGGGCTTCCTGTCTGTTGAATGCCTGCCCCACACAAATCCCACTAGGCTAGTTTGCTGTCAAAAGAACTGTACCGTTGTTCCTTATTATCTACAAACAAAACTTCCTGGGGTTGTGATGGAATCTTTTCTGAATGTGGCTGGACCTGTGCATCTCTGTTACTACTCCCCACCACTGGTCCCCAAATACCCGTACATGTACATCTATGTGTTCTGTCTCTCGCCTTTATCTTTCCTCCCTCCCACTGCTGCTTGCCCAATCATATTCTTTGAGATCATGAACTGTCTTTTCTTTACCTCTTTGGGAAGCATTAATTGCTTCCTTCTGTGTCTGCATGACCTTTGGTTTAAGTTGGTTAAGTCACCATTACACGGTAGGGTCTTTGCACAGAAGGCCCCCGCTGCTGGGCTATGGGAAGCTGAGGAGAGGAAAGAGCTGTTCTCATTCAAGCTTCCACACTCACAGAAAGCACTACCTGGTAAATGTTGTCTCTTACTAAGTTTGGCCATAAACTGGACGCTTAAGGAAATAACGCCTGGGAGGGAGCCCGCTGGTAGAATGCTTGACTAGCACGAACAACGCCCTAGGTTTGATCTCTGGTGCCTCAAAAAGGAAAGAAAAATATATAAGAAAAGACAAAACAAGATTGGCCACATGTGGGTCTTTATATTACTCTTGTGTCCTTGCTCATCTGAAAGTCAAGATAAGACCCAGGGAGCTTTCCCAAACCAGGGTGGGAGCCAAAGCTAAAACGGAGATGTGTGTACCCGGAGCTCAGTTCTTAACTGCACCACTGACCATAACCTTGAGTCAATGTGTGACACCCTGCCACCACCATCTACATGTGAGGGACAGAGGGCTTTGTTGGCCCTGTCACCTGCACCACCCATGCCCCAGCCTTGCATAATGCCGTCCCCGTGCAGTGCCCACATACCAGGCTTCTGCTTTTTTCTTTATCTGCTCCCCTGAGTCTGGGATGCGACCTTCCCTCTCCCTAGGCAGTGGGGTTGAAGCTCTCTTCTGTCATTTAAATCACGCAAATGTCATTTCCTCAAGACCTACTCCCTTTTCCTGGTTTCCCAATCTGTGGTCCCCTTGTCTTGCACAGCATCCTGCTATATTTTTTTCCATAGAACTATTCCCTTTACTGTAAATGATTTTTCTCCCTTATCAGATCATGACATCTGGGACCATAACTTTATATGCACTAAATTCCTAGGGTCCAGAACTTGCAAACCTATTCTATGTCCTTAATTAGTACTTCCTGAAAGCATAAACAACTGAATACACATTACAAAGGCATTTAGGAAATGACCTGATAACTTTACAAACAGTTTTATATAACTGGACAGTTCACTCTTAAGACTCCCAAGTGAATTTTAAGTAAATATATACTATATGATAAACTCAGCTGTCAGAAGCTTCCAGAATGCCATTGAGGAAGGGCCAATGACAACAGGAAAAAAATACAGAAGTTATTTTTGTTGTTGTTGTTAAGAAATTTTAAATCCGTATTGTACCCATACAACACAACTATAATACAAGGTTTACTTCCAATACGTTGAAAGTACTATTACAGGTTTCTTAGGGTAATTAAGTAATATAAGCTAATTGTTAGTTGATCAAATCATGGTTATGCCAATTGCTAGTTCATTTTTACCACAAGAATATACATCCTAGGTTCAACAGATTTGAAGACCAGGTATATTAGTTTTACAGTGAAACTTAATTGTTTGGGGGTTAAGGTGTTTTTAGGTCTGGATAGGTGTTCTAAATTGATAATATAATATGTGATGGAGATTGATTTACATTCAGAAATTTAGATATACCAAGATAAGAAAGATGTCTTCTTCAAGGCTGTCAAATACAAATAGCCAAAACACTAAGAATGTAGCATTTATATAATTCCTGATTGTGTCACAGTTCTTCTTGCCATAGGTAATCTATTGTATATATGTGTAATAATATAAATGTATATGTACAAAAATAAAATAATTTAAATTCTATAGATAAATAAGGTAAAATAGTTAGATAAGGTCTTCAAAAACCTCAGAGACCTACAGTATATGGCATTTAAAGATGTTTTTATTATTTTAAAGATTCTTTTTAATAAGACAGGTTAATTCTTGACTACACCCAGCCTACCTCAAAGAGGATGATGAGCATCAGTGAACCTCCTTATGGAGATGGCTTCAAATGTGGCAAACAAGCCACTGGGCAAAATGTCCTTGTTTCTGCCACAGACAGATTCTGCCTAAAAATGGGCAAGCTTGGATGCAGGCAGAGTTGACAGCCAAACTCTGCCAAGACAGGGCAAGCAAGCCGTCAACAGTTCCTGCCTCACAAATACGTCTGCCATGTATATTGGGCCAGAAGGCAGAAGATGATGTTCCAAAGTTCCAAAGAGGATTTTGGGTGACTGCTCAGGCAGCAAACTGTCTCTGTTATTTTTTTATTTTGGAAGATGCTAAGTTGCACTTCCTGTCTATTCAGATAATTAATTTTATTCCTTCTCAAGTCTCTGATGCGGTTGAAGACCAGATAGTTTAGTTTTACAATTGAGCTTAGTTGTTTAGGGGTTAAGATGTTTTTAAGGTCTAGATGGATGTTTTAAGTTGATAATGACAGATATGATAGATATTTATGTACATTCAGAATTTTAGATGCACCAAGATAGGAAAGATGTTTTCTTCAAGGTTGTCCAGTACAAATAGCCAAAACACTATGAATGTAACATTTATATAATTCCTGATTGTTTCCTGGTTCTTCTTGTTGTAGGTAGTTTACTGTATATGTGGGTAATGATATAAATGTATATGTAAAAAAGAAAAATAATAAAAAAGATACATGGATCAGAGCCCCAGGGTTGCTTGGGACAGGAGTCAAACAGCCTCTCCCTTCGTGGCCCTCACCCAGGGACCTGCCAGCCTCTCTCTCTCAGGTTCACCTTCTCTGGACACCCCATGGAAATCTGCTTGTTAGCGGCTGTTCACCCCATTCCCAGCTTGTGAACCATGTGTTTCACCAAGTCCCTTCATCCTTTGGCCCTGAATTCAAAGGACAAGTGTGGGGAAGAGTGACACACGACATCTTCTCTTCCCATCTGTAAAACCACAAGAGATGAAGAAGGTGCTTGAAAAAAAAAATGGATCCAGTGACGATGCGAATCATCAGTGCTGGAGGAAGATAGGCTTCTCTAATGTCCGGTATTTTCTAGAAAGAACCTGGGTTGTAGCTTCTCCAAACCGGCGAGAAAACACTTAAGATTTTTCTCCTGTACACACCATTTGCCCAAGAATCTGGGTAGAAAAGTGAATTAACTCCACTGGTTTGCACTGTGATATGGCATCAAGTCCTTGGACTGGCTCGGGGAAAGAATGTGGCCAGCTAGCACTGTGCCTGCAGCCCCTCTTACAGACAAACCCTAATTTCTGGTAAAGGAAAGAGACACAACCTACAGTATCCAAGCCAGTCAAAGATGTTCACATCCTGCAAAATTAGAAAAAAATTAGGCTTCCTCTAGTCAAGTTTGGCCGTGGAATTTTACGGTCAGAGGCACTGCAAGCGCAGCTCTCCCTAGGCATGTCTGGTTTTGATCTCCCAGGGACTTCACCTATCTGGTAGAACGACAGTTTTGGCTGTAGGCGGCAAGCCAGTGATAAACAGACTCAATTCTGCCCTAAGGACTCAAGGTTTTCCTCCATCCTTTGTTTAAGATGTGTCTATTTGTGAAATTATTGACATTCTCTTCTTTAAAAAAAAGCTGTCACGCATACTTTTTATTTTCCTACTATTGAGAGGGATTGAAGCATGGCTACTTCTTACAGTCATGGAGTTCCAAGAAGAATATTAATTTACCGAAGACAGTTCTCCCAGACCTTCATTCCCAAATGCTTACTCATCCTCCTATGAATGCATTCAGGCAGTATAAACATAAAACTGCTCACAAGTGTAAAATATTCTGTCTGTGTGCTTCAGTGTTGGATGCGTATACAGCTCTTGGATAACTCATCTCCCCCTTTAGTTGTGAATGCTTTCTATGGCATTTGGGATTAAGCTGAGGATCCTGTAGGGCAGAGGTGAGCGCACTGCCACTGACCTGGGACCCTGCCCCCACTTCCCTCTTTCCTTATGGCAGCCTGACTGTTGTGCCACTCGAGAAACCCTGTTAAATGAAGACGCCTCGCTCTCTTAAGCCACCACTGTCTCCTTCTGGGATGTTGCAGCACATGTTGCCTGTGTTCTTCTTATTCCCAACGCTGAACCAGGCTTGCAATGTTTTACAACTCTCTGGACGACTCTGTCTAGGTACAAGAAACTAGATTATTAAGGAAGGAGCCAGGACTCAAACGGCCCTCTCAGTCTTCTGCAGTGGACCCTCCACAGGGTGCGCTGTGCTCCCATGATAGTCCCTGCAATGTCACATTTTGAAAAGCCACACCTGTCTGGTAGCTGAAAGGGTGGTTTCGTCTCTATATAAACTCTATATAAACTATTGTTTAAAAGAAATGCACATTCACATGTAGTAATCTTACAAGAAAAGCATTTTAGAAGTTGAGAAAAGAAAAGCATACCCTATAACTAGAATAAACTGTTAAGAGCTTTGGATCTCGCTTCTGGTGTTTTCTCTATGTACTTGAATTTTAAATATATCACTGTACCATGTGCACTCGGGCAATCTCCTGTTTGTCTACTAGTCATGATACAAAAAAATAAATCTCTTGAGACCTGTTTTAATTTGAAAAGCTTCAATTCAATGATCCATGTGTGTATGATAATACCCCTCCCTTAGTAAGCAAACATTTCATAAGCAAATATCATTATTAATATCTGAAGATACTCTGTACTCTAAAATGTTATTGTGTGCAAAACTAAAATTTTTTTGTAAAAAGTGACATTCTCTCCTGATTATAAATCTGATATATGTTAACACAATGAAATCACTAGAAAAGGAATACTATCCAGAAGATTCCAGTTATCCAAGCTTTACTACTGTAATCTTTTAAGCGTATTTTTAAGTAAAATATGACTTTTTAAGTAATTTGTTTTCATAATTTATAGGATTAAATATTATAGAAATTCCATTTGTTTTGAAAAAGGAAGTAGATCCTATTTGTCATGGTGGTGTCTTTTGAGGATGTAATGACTCTACGTAAATCAACACGCTGGCCACTGTAGAAGTAGGTTCAACTTTTGGGTTTTAAGCAGTGGGCTGAGTGGGCAACCAAGAGAGAAAATACAGAATGCACACAGAGAAGCAGCTAATAAACTAAGGAATGCAGGTTACAGCTTGGTCTCTTATCAAGCCCCAGGTCGAATTCTTGTCCCCATCCCTGTTGCAAGGCCCTGGCCTGCATTTCAATTCCAAAAAGCTCCCTGGAAAATACTGGGAGTACTCAGGGGTGTTACAGATCAACACAATTCATCGCTGAGAATCAGCACACACAACAGAAGATGTGCTGTAATGAAGGTTAAAGAAGTGTCCTCCCACTGTGCTAAAGTATTCGTGATATCAAGGCCCACACATAATTCAAAACAAACCACCAGACTGGAGTCCTCATCTATTGAAACAGGGTCTCAGGAGTTGGACCCCTTCAGTGTTTCTTTTAAATATCTGTTGTTGATTAGTCAAGACATTCTCCTGTCTCAAAAATGCAAAAGAGTTGAAAGGGTCAGTGGCCGAAAGACTCTCTGCTGTGTCTGCCCCAGCTACCAGCTCTCCTCCACAAAGATAAGTGGTGTCATCAGCCCTTTGGATGTCTTTGCAAAGACCTGGAAACAAAAGAGGCTATGAAGGGAGACAGTCTTTCCGGGTTTCCAGAGAGATGGCTGGGTTGCTGTGTGGCTGAGTCTCTGGATGAACAGGTGCTGACGAGGGCACAGAGCTCTCTTCCCTATGGTCTGCCTTCAATCTGCGCAGGCCTCAGAGGTTTAGGATCTGATAGGCAGGCTTACGTGACATGGGAGATAAAGCCTGGCACTGACTAGAAGAAAGAATTGCTGCCATGTGTCTAGCCTGCGTTTGAAGAGATGGGTGTCCATGACCCATGAGGGGGGTGAGTGGTGAAAAAGCTGCAGTCTTTTACATGAGCACTGTTATAAGTGAAATTTGTGGCCATATTTTCATATTATTTTGACTAGAAATCGTAGTGTTTATCAAAACTTTTTCCTCTTAAAAAAAATACTGACACCAACATGAAGATCACAGCATGGTTTTGTATCTCCAAAGCCAAAAGTACTTCCCAGTTGGAAAGCAACTCCAATGATGTCATATAAATTAATGGAAAAATAGCAGTAGACATTTGCCTTACTGCCAAGTCTTAAAACTCGAGCAAGGCATGTTTATTTTGGTGGTATGAATATTTAATTTTTCCTAATCTGGAATGATAGTTTAAAGAGTGCTGAGCAATACATTAAAACAATCTTTTTAACTGTATCCCCTCAACATGATCTGTTAACACCTCAAAACTTACCTAGTCAGCATCTATCAGCATTTACTTAAACAATGAAAATATCAACAGATTATTTAATAAAACGCAAATCCAGATTGGCATTTCTTCAGAGGAGTAAATAGCTAATAGGATTTTGGAGGTTAAAAAAAAAATCACTTAAACAGAAAAGCACACTAGAAGACTAATTCAAGAGTGTCACTCACTAGCACAGGCAGGGGCAGTCAATGCTCCTTAGCACATAATGTGGAAGCCAGACACAGACTGTGAGCTTCACATCCAGAAGGTGATACGTAGCACAGAGACCACTGACCACTGACTTAGAAAAGTAGAGTTCGTGTATGCTCTCGGACCATAAACAGAAAGAGGGGTCTAATAGATTAAAGTGTGGAAAAAGTTAAAAACAATACTTGTATAGTCCTGGTTACCTTCTGTAAAGCACAGAAAAAACAGTGAAATAAAAAGTAACAACATAGAAAGATTTCAGTGTGTAAATATTTACACAGAAGGTAGTGAGACAAGCTAAAAGCCTGACAGCCTAATACTGATGACTTATATCCCAGTTTTTTGTTTTTGTTTGTTTGTTTGTTTGTTTTTTTACTAATCTATATACAAAATACAGGCAATCCCAAAAGAAAATTAGCAAAGGTCTAAATACAAAAATCAAACACTAAAAGGGGTCACTAAAGCTAAGAGAAGACGCCCAATCTTACAGAAATGAACGTTCTTCCTGTAGAATATAAATCTTGCAGGCACTTGTTGACCCAACTATTGATGAGGGAGACTTGAGTATGCAGCGTGCTCATCAACTGTGGGTCAGTAACCTAAGTGCCTTTTTTGAAAGATAACAGAGAAGAGTCTTTCAAAGGCTATAAAACACATGAATCCTAGGAAATCCAGTTAAAAGGGCAACCACAGAAATGCTGGCATGTGTACCCAGACATAAGCATGGTGTCAGTAGTGCACAGCATCATAAGCACCCAGCAGTACCCGTTCAGTAGTGAATAGCATCTCATCTATGGGACACCAGAGGCATGGAGGGGAGTGGCATACACTCCAGGAAGAAGGACTGACCTTCCACATGCTCTATGTGAGTGAGAGAGTGGACATAAGCATACACCATATGTAGGTGAGTTTGTAAACGCACAGGAATAGAAAGAAATGGCTTGGGGTGCACACTCCACCTTTAACTAGCACTTACCTGTGAGAATAAAGGCGAGGGTGGAGAAGGAGGGGGTTGATTTTTTTACCGATACACTTCTACACCGTTCAGATCCGTAATGAAAACACATCATTTGGTGTACAATAAGACATAAAAAGAAATGCTGCTGACATCCCCCTACGGTTGGTTTTTACTGAATTTGCTTAGAGAACACAACAGAAAGAAGGCCTTTTAGTTTAAATCTGTCTCAGAGAGTTAGAACTTATACAGAATGCATGGGGGTTTTTTTTGTTGTTGTTGTTTTTGTTTTTTGGTTTTTTGTTTTTTTGCTTATATTCTGCTGTAGCTTATTCTCACCTCGTGCTATCAAATGGAAATAAGGTCATCGGACCTTATGACTTATAGGAAAGCTATGCAGAGGCGAAACTGGCTTGAATGACCAGGCAGGATGAGTGAAGAAGACGCTATAACTCGGGGGTCAAGACTCAGCCACACAAACACAAGCCATTTCCCTAATTGCGTGGAGACCCCAGCCATTTCTGTGCCTCTATACTTATCCTTGTTGCCTTTTTATGATGAGTTTTCCTAAAGGTGCGCAACTTCAGGCGTCCCCCATTAATGTGAACTTTTCCTGACCCCAGCGGTAGCAGGGAGGGCACAAGTCTGGCATGTTACAGATCCAAGGTCACCACAGGGAAGCCCCCAGAGCGAGGGCACTGCTGCACTCAGGACGTATGTTGGCAAGTACAGACAAGGACACAGGAGGCACACGTGAAGAAGAACCATGCTGAGAGTAAGGGAACCTCTGGCACACCAGACCTCCCGCCGTGAACAATGGGCACGGAGCATGTCTGTGGTGACTGGGGCCCTCACACGTGTCACAGAAGGTACCTTCTATGAAATAATGAAGTTCCATTTGCTTTTCCTTTACCTTGTGACAAGGTCCCCTGTAGAGAACAGCACCTTGACCACTGGAAACCACCTAGGGCTAGTTTTTGTCATTTGTAAAACCAAAACTCAGTGGGAAGAAAAATCATAGCATTACAGTTGCTGAAATTTGGATCTTGGGTGCCCATGTGCTAAAGTCTTGGTCCTCAGTGTTGCTCTACTGCGGATGCTGTAAACTTTAAGGGTGGGGCCTAGTATGAGACCTTGCAGTCATCGGGGACATGCCTGTGAGGAGGATGGGGTGCATGTCTCTTTCTCTTCTGTATTCTCATTCTTGGGCCACAGTGGGGGTGAGTGGTGTTTGCATGTGTTGCCACCACGATGTGTAGCCTGGTCATACGCCCCAAAGCAGCAGAGTGAGTCAGACCTGCACTGAAGTCTTTGGGTTCAGGAGTTCTTCCTTTCGTTACAGGCTTCTTTCATCATAGGCTGTTTCTCTCAGAGATTTGTCTGCCGTCACAGTAAGTGACTTTAGGAGCAACTCAAAACTTGGTTCCCCACTGCAAGTTCTAGCTTCTGACAATTCAGTTCCTAGACTACGTATTGTCCTGTGATCCTGAAACAACACATGCTCCTGCACTGCCCACCTCTAGTGTCTGTTCAGGGCACAGAACTTCAGGCACCAGCTCAAGAACAGAGTTCGACAATACTTGCTTTTTTGGTCCCCAAAGAGAAACAGAAATGATTCTGTTGGAATGATCTTTGGAATGATTCAGACTTCACTGAAAGTGTGTGAGGGAACCTAACTTTAGAATGTGTGTGTGTGTGTGTGTGTGTGTGTGTGTGTGTGTGTGTGTGTGTGTGTATACACACATATTTCTTTTATGTGCATTGGTGTTTGTGTACATATATTTATGTATGTATGAGAGTGTTGAGGTCCCTGGAACTGGAGTTGCAGACAATTGTGAGCCGCCATGTGGGTGCTGGGAATTGAACCTGGGTCCTCTGTTAGAAGAGTGATTGCTCTTAAACCCTGGGCCATCTCTCTGGCCCTGGAAAAATTTTATTCAGTGTGGTTAGCTCAGGTGTTCTTAAAAGACATAACTCAGCTAATCGGCCAAGTCTAGACACTTATAATCTGATCCACTTATGTCTTCAAATCTGCCACCAGGACTCTAGCTTACCAGTGGGGAAAAAAAAGACATACAAATGTGAGGGAAGCAGAAACATTCATTAGACAATCTCCTGCTAATGCACATTAAAAAATAAAATTGTGGCCAGGTGTGGTGGTACAAGCTTTTAATCCCAGCGCTCAGAAGGCAGAGGCAGGCGGATGGCTGTGAGTTCAGCATGGTCTACAAAGCGAGTCTAGGGCAGCCAAGGCTACACAGAGAAATCCTGTCTCGAAAAACCAGAGAGAGAGAGAGAGAGAGAGAGAGAGAGAGAGAGAGAGAGAGAGGGAGAACTGTGATGCAGTACATCTGAAATGAAATTTGCTGCATTGAGCATTCTCGGTATGCAAAATTAATCTTGTCTACCTACCTTGTAAACTGCCGACTCTCTTCATGAACTTCCATTTCTGTGCTTTTAAATTCATTTAGTTCTTTTCTTATTGCCGCCTAAACAGGAGAAAATGAAGCAGAAATTAGGTCTCATATTTTCCCAACCTACACAGCATCCACAAGGCAGATATTGTTCTATGACATAATATTTTGGGATAGAGAAAAGAATCACTAATTTTATCCCAGAATAATATTTCATAGGTGAAACATGTTACAGTGTGAGCATCTCTCATAGAAAAATTATAAATTAGAAAACCTTCAAAATCTGGGGCTTTCTGAGCCTCAGTGTGAGCCAGAAGTGGAAACATGCCATGCCTGAACTTATGTGACAGTTACAAAATAGAGGTATGGTACAAACTTGTAAAATGACCTCCAGAATATGTGTGCATAGTGTGTGTCCACATGAATGAATTCTTTTTATGCAGTGGTGGGCGCTAAACCCAGGCCTCATGCATACTAGGAACGCACTCTACCACTGAGCTAGACTCCTGGCCCCGTAAGTGAATTTTGTGTGTAGACATGGTCCTCATCCTTCAGCTATCTCATCTCATCATGTCCTTGCAAATATCCCAAATTCTGGAAGTATGCTTAAGCCACGAGAGATATTCAGGTGAAAACCAAATTAAAGCTCGAGGCGGGGGGTTGGGGGGCGGGAACGCGGTCCCAGAGACTCTCCTCAGTAGGGAAGATGGCACTAGGGTCTAGTCTATGTGTCATAGAGAACAACCCTCCACCCTCTGATGTCCACAGCAGATGCAAGGCAGAAGTTTTTTTTTTTCCAGAAAAATCCATATTCTGTTCCTAGGAAAGTTTTACATTGAAGCCTGCCCGCCCACAGTAACTTAGCTTTGACTCACTGCCACAGGGATTCGAGAAGGCAGTTGCTATTTATTTTTTTTTCATGTTGAAAGTTTAGACAAACAGGGCTGAAAATTCAGCACAGTGCTTAAAGCCACTCAGAGAAACATCAAATAGGAGGCCTTATTTAAAGGACACATAATCCATGCCATATACAACAAGATGCTTATGCATGCAGTCTGGAAAGTGGAGACGCCCCTCCAAATGCTAACTTTGGCTGTCTGTTAACAGACAGAGGCAGGATTATACATGAGTTTAGTTTCAATTTCTGCCTTATTTTTATTTCCTATTTTTTTTCCTACAGAGACTATTTCAGCTCATATAAAAAGTACTAAAAGAAACCCATCTTTATAAGCTCTATGTAGATTGCACTGTTCAGACAAAACAGAGAACACTGTAAATATTTTTATGCAAAGAATGTTTTCCCTCATATAAAAGGAAAAGTAGGAATAAAATATCCTTATGACATCTATGCGAAAGGGACTGGCTCCAGCTAAACAGAGAAGGTCAATATAAACCATAGGAAGTGTCTTCCCAGAGGAGAGAGGAGAACCTACTGGGTGGTGAAAAGTCAATGGACTTTGGAAAGGGAAAAGATAGAAGAAAGCCTCCAGAACCCTTTGTGGCTTTCTCCCATCACTAACTGTCATTCTATGTACAGGCTTTAATGGAATAGTTAAACTCTGTTGTCACAGACTGTCTCCTCTCCCCATAAACAGTCTTTAGGTCTAGAAATCTCTTTGGGGGAACCTGGGACAGTGAACAGTGGCCATAACTCTTATTCCTAACCTTTGGAAGTGCTAAGGCAAGCAGAGACCTGTGTGTGGGCCAGAATCCCCTATGACACAGCTACGCAGCGTGTGTCACCAGTCACAACAGTGTGGATACTTGGTGTTGGTCACGGTAATAACTGGCACCTGAGCCAGGAACAGGACAGTTGCTCAAAAGAAGTTCTGGAAAGGGTTTCTCCTTGAAAAGAAATGTTTGTATGTGGAAAGGCCAGAGAATTCCACCTCCTGTTCATTCAAAATTTCTTTTCCACACAAAAGCCTTCAGCAGAGGCTGCGTGAAGCACTTGAGCTGGTCTCAGGTGACGTATGGATGCTGGCCTTAGTGTTCCATGGCATCCCGACACCCATGGAGTGACCTTCCTCTCAAGCTTCTGCTGTCCTGTTGCTATAGTTTGGATGTGTGTCACCTGAAGGGCCATGTGCTAAGGCTCACTTTCCATGGGGGAATTATTGGAAGTGCTGTGAACACTTAAAGAGGTAGGGTCTTTAGGTCACTGGAAGCACCTCTGATTATTGGACTATGGTCTGTCTTTGGTCTCTTGACTCATGATGTAAGTAGCCCCCAGCCATATGATGCCTCTGCCAGAGACCCTAGCCCTTGATTACTTAGACTTTTATATCCAGAACTTGGAACTGAACTTTTTCTACTTATCAGTTAATCACTTTAGGTTTTCTTTTTTTCTTTTTGGGTTGTAAAGACAGGGTTTCTCTGTGTAACAGAGCCTTGGCTGTCCTGGACTTGCTTTATAAACCAGGCTGGCCTCAAATTTACAGAAATCTGCCTGGCCTCTGCCTCCTGAGAGCTGTGCACCACCATACTAGGCTGGTAACTTTTTTCTTATAGTGCTAGGAAACCAGCTAATATCCCCATCTAGGAAATAGTAATGAAAATTAATGATGCGTTTAAGAATATTAGTTCAAGCCGGGCAGTGGTGGCACATGCCTTTAATCCCAGCACTTGGGAGGCAGAGGCAGGTGGATCACTGTGAGTTCATGGCCAGCCTGGTCTACAAAGCAAGTCTAGGACAGACAAGGCCACACAGAGAAATCCTGTCTTGAAAAACGAAAGGGAAAAAAAAAAGAATGTTAGTTCAAAGTGTATTTTAAAAATGTGCTGACTACTATAGAGTTACCAATGAAATATCATGAAGTTTTCAAACAATACACAATTTGGGCTTGTGACTAACAATTCTTTCATTGTTACTACAGCAAATTTGCTGGGGGTTATGCGGTGGTGGTACAAGCCTTTAATCCCAGCACTTGGGAGGCAGAGTAAGGCGGATCTCTGTGAGTTCAAGGCCAGCCTGTCCTAAGTTCCAGGACAGGCAAGGTTCCCCCACAGAGAAACCCTGTCTCAAAAACAAAACGAAACAAAACAAAAAAAAACAACAAAAGAAAATTCGCTGGGATGCATGAGGACTGAAGGAGAGTTGAATATAAATAAAATGAAGGACTTCCTGGTGATGATGTGCTCGCGTGGTGCGAAGAGCATGGCAAAATCCAGCGAAAACATTTGGAGCGAAACATCTGGGATATGGAGTCGATAAATCAGCACAACTACAAACTGTGCCCCACTCCACACGATACAATGTATAACCTTCTAGTGCCCATGTCCCCACATGCACACTGCTTCTGTCAGAGAGCCAGTCACGCACTCGTGGGCACAGCCTATCTTCTCCTCTGCAGTGCCACCTTAGCACTGCCTTCGTAACATGTGGTGTCTGTTTCCTCAGTTTTGACTTTGGGTGAACCCTGTCACTACTCTGACCGGGGAAACACAATAGAGCCACCATGTTTCTCTCACTGCCCCAGTCTAAGGGGAGCATCTTTTTGGCTCAGCAACATTTGCTTCTTGGAAGGTAGCTGCCACACGCAGCACACTTGACCTGCCCTGAGCAAGCTGCTGTGTGAGAAGTCTCCTATACGAAGAGAGACTTCAGAGGACAAGATGCCGTACAGACAGACGTCAGAGAGAGGGAGAGCACAGACACATTCATGAAGAAACTAATTTGGAAGAGGGTTCCCGAGGCCTGGCATCTCTCTAATGCCACATGGGGCCTGAACCAAACCCTTGGGGTGATGTGAGTCTGGACAGAGTTCCTACCTACAAACTTGTAAGCCCTATGCATCACTGATTTAAGCCTAGTAGCTTTGGCTACTTTGTTACAAGGCAGTTGAAAAGAGGTTTGATAATCTAAGATGAAACAGAGGCCCAGAGAGGTCTTGTGACTAACTGGATACCAAATGGCCATTAAGTGATTACGATGGAGCCGCCCATAAGCCTTCAAACCCTGCACACATCCAATAAAATGGGCTCCCAGGCCTCACTAATCCAGATTAACTGTTGCATTTCCCTGTGTGCTGCTTTGTATTTAGAAGAGATAAGTCAGTTCTATGTAAGGTTGTGGCAACAAGTGTAACACTGTAGGGAGAACTTATTTCTTTGATTACGGAAACAGTATTCCAAAATTTACTCAGTAAGGGCCTGCTTTCATCCTAACCTGACTTTGGTAAGAAGGAAAATTTCGTGGGGAGTTCAAAGGGGGAAAAAAGGAAAACTTTTTATATTAACAATACACACAGGGTATAAATACAACCTTTGCTCTTTTTGTTTCCTTCTTTTTTAAAGATGAGAGTAGATTTTAGGCCTAATACTCTCTATCTAAATGTAGCTGGGGCTGGTTTTGTTGAAAGATAGAGAAAATGGGCTGAGGCAGTGGGATTGGAGCCAGTGGGGGTGGGTTGGACTGCCCATGGGAAACCACTGAGCTAAAACTAATCTCTAAGAGGCCAGAGGCAGCACCCCACACAGCAGGGAGTTGTGAGAAGAGCACATGCGCAGTGGTGTTTGGTTTCATGGGAATTAAACCCAGGACATAAAGATGGCCAAACCTAAGTTTAACTTTGGCAAGTGGGGAGTCGCCACATACACTCTCCATCTAACCATCCTGATCAGTTCAGGGGCACTTCTTGGCAAGAAGCAACAGGCAATTTGTTTGAACTATGGTTCCTCGCAGCCGTCTCAAACATTACAGCATGGCTTGGGAGCGAAGAGTTAGCCAGAGTTTCCATCTGATACCTTTTCTTTTATTTCTTTGCTCAAAGGCTGCTATGGAAGGAAGAGTGGATGGTTTGCTGGCTCATTACGCTCAGTGTCACGGGGAGTGAAGTGTGCACTTCATGAGCCAATTAGTGACATTCTACAGAGAAGCAACATCACACTCGCAGAAGACCTGCCTACTCAGTGCGTCCCTGGAAAGGCGATCTTCCTCTCCGTGTCTCTTGTACCGAGGGGACTGTCAAGTTTTTAACAAATGAGGCAGATCCGTCCATGTATCATCAGAAAATAATCTGTATTCTGGTTCACTACAAAAGTTGAGACTGAAACTCTCCTCCGTCTTTTAAATGTTTTTTTGTTTTGTCTTGTTTTGTTTTTTTCCGAGACAGAGTTTCTCTGTGTAGCCTTGGCTGCCCTGAACTTACTTTGTCCACCAGGCTGACCTAGAAGTCACAGCAATCCACCCTCCTCTGTCTCTGGGGCGCTGGGATTAAAGGCATGCACCACCACAACCAGCTCCGTCTTTTAAATTTCAATCCATCTTGGGTAACCATGGATTGAAATTACTTTGGGGTCTTAAATGATATTTGAATTTATTTTTCTTTAAAAAGTGACATAAGCTTTCAGCAATTTTTACTTTCAATAGTATGTGTGTGTGTGTGTGTGTGTGTGTGTGTGTGTGTGTGTGTGTGTGTATGTGTGTTTCCAGATAGGGGTTTTTCTGTGTAACAAGCCTGGCTGTCCTGTAATTCTCTTTGTAGATAGACCAGGCTGGCCTTAAACTCAAGTGCTGCGATTAAAGGCATGCACCACCACATCTGGCCACTAGTTTTTGTTTTAAAGTTGATTGTAGAGTTCAATACTTTAAAAAATATATAAAACTAGTTTTAAGCTCCACTTGTTTATTTTTGTGTATGTGAGCCTGTCTGTGCGTTTGTGTAGGGGGCTGCATGTGCTACAACATGCATGTAGAAAGTAGAGGAAAACCTCCTTCCATCTTGTGTGTCCTAGGAACCAAACTCAGGTTGTCAGGCTTGGTGGCAAATGGTTTTACCCACACAACCATCTCATTAGCCTCATAACCTAATTCTTAAGACAACAGTTAGATCGCACTTAATGAATTTTATAGCAATTAACTGAATGAATCAAATACATTATTTAGAACCTGACAAATAAGTGTTATGAAGTATTTTAAGGTAAAAGTAATAAAATCCATTAATTTTTTTCTTTGCTATAGTGACAATTTGCATCCTATTTTCAGCCTGAAATAAAATGATTTTAGCATGTGGGCCTTATTTCTCATTGGGCATGCATGGAAGCCTAAAGTTAACAGCCAGAGGCCTTCTTCAATCTCCCTCCACGTTCTTTCTTGAGGCATGGCATCTCAGTGAGCCTGGAGCTCATTGTTTTAGCTACACTGTCTGCTCAGCATCCCAGGATGCACCTGCCTCTGCCCTCCTGGTGCTAGGGTTACAGGTATATACAAACACTCAGCTTTCTCACATGAGGTCCTAGGATCCAAACTGTGGTTTTTATTCTTACTGGGCAGCAATTTACCCACAGAATCAGCTACCTAGCCCCTGTATACATCCATCTTTACAACTGTGGGGAATGACTTAGTTTTTCTCAGTGTTATCTAGAAAATAGTATTTTTAAACATTCATAAAAATGCCATGCGTTGATTTGAATTCCACTGTTGATTTTTCCTGTTTGTGATTTCTAGATATTTATCTAGTTGACAACGAACGTACACCACTTGTATATATAAAACATACCGCAATAAACAGATCACTTATATCTACAAAATACATCACATGTAAACACGTCCAATTTCTGCATTTTTCTAATATCTATCTTAAATTTATATTTTTATATACTTTTATAAAAATATTTTTTTTCTAAAACAAATTCTTACTTTTGGAAAACATACTGCCCCCATCCCCACCCCCACCCAGAGAACACAGACACAATAAAAACATAGCCCTAAGAAGTTGTCCTTTAGACTTTAGCACATCTCAGGATAAATATAGAAGATTTCTGAGTGAGAAAGAGAACCTCCCATGTAAATCAGGACAGACTCTGGATCCGTTCTGGGGCTTGGGTGCTATATTCAAGGGAGATGTGAGAACTCTACATCTTCAGAATACTCCAGAACAGAAACCATGCGTGCAGAGGAAAACCTGACCAGGCCCAGCACCCTGCAGTTAAGAAGGCCAAGACGGAAGCCTATCTTTGTCTCAGTTCAACTGTTCTGCCAAAAAAAAAATATCTCTGCCCATTATGGCTAGAGATGGATGAGCTCTACCTCCTGCAATAGGACAAAGTTAAGAAAGGGCTGTTACGAGGATGGCAAGCTGAGTTTACACATAAGGGTGGTTAGTCATTTAGACTGTCACTCTTGTACTTTCTACAGTCTGTGGTCTTCACCATTTATCTGGCCCATCTAAAGGTTAGCATTTGAATAATCAGGTAGCTGGTAATGGATATGACAAATTATACTTTTCTAAGATGGCTGAAACAACCCCTTCAGTCTACACAGTATGACCTCACACTCCCCTACCGAGACGTAGCGCTATCTATTCCCCTCTCCTTGGTTCTGACCTGGCCTTATGACTTGCCTGGAACTAACAGAACGGCATGGACACGCAGCTGGGTGACTTCCAAAGCTGATTAGAAATCAAGTAGCTTTTCCTGGGCTCTCTCAGGACAGATCCCTGCTCTGAGGGAAGCTCTCAGGGAAGATGTCTGATGACTCACCCCTTCGAGCCATGTGTAGGTGGTTCTGTGGGCAGCCTAGGTGAGCTGCACATCGGAACCATGGCAACCAAGACACAGGACCTGTTGGAGAGACAATACTGGATCTCTCAGAGTAGCCCAGTCACCAGGGGGAATAACACTGAGTGACTTCAGTTACCCTCATGGAAAACAGAATTGATCAAATTAAGTTCCACTATGGTCCAACCTACAGACTCTGTAAGATGCAATGAACCTGTCTGTTCTTCATCACTAAGCACAGGCTGGCTCACTGCATAGGGACAGTGGACTGCAGTGGTGTCAGCTAGAAGCCCCTGAACGAGAGAAACTGAAAAAAAGAGCTGAAAGGAGAGAAACTGGCACCAACTCACTTCTTGTAATATAGCACACTAGGTGCCTTGATTAACTCTTCCATTGAAAAATGACTAAATGATAAACGTAGCATTGAAGTTATCTTAATGTGTTGAATGGTTGGTCAGAGCAGAAATTTCTTTGGGAAAGAAGAAGGAGGAGAAGGAGAGGAAGAGGAGGATGTTGAAGAGGAGGCAGAGGAGGAGGAGAAGGAAGAATAACACCCTCAAACAAACAAAGACAGGCAGATCTGGGCCCAGGGGTCCTGCTCAAGCTATGGAACCAGCCAAGGACAATACATGCAGTAAACTTCGAACCCCTACACAGATCTAGCCAATGGACAGGACATTCTCCACAGTTGAGTGGAGAGAGGGGTCTGACTTTCACACGAACTCTGGTGCCCCATATTTGACCACGTCCCCTGGATGGGGAGGCCTGGTGTCACTCAGAGGAGGGATAGCAGGCTACCAAGAAGAGACTTGATACCCTCTGAGCATATACAGGGGAAGGAAATCCCCCTCAGTCACAGTCATAGGGGAGGGGAGTAAGGGGAAAATCGGAGGGAGGGAGGAATTGGAGGATACATGGGATGGGATAACAATTGAGATGTAATATGAATAAATTAATAAAATATATTAAAAAACAATGACAACAATAACAACAACAACAACAAAAAAGCAAACAAAGAGGGAACCCAGAAAAGAAAACAGTGAAGATGTCTTTGACTTGAGGACACGTGCATTAAACCTGGTGAGTCTGAGTGCGCTCCTACCTTTCACCACTGCTTAACAAATACTACGAATTTCTCAAAGGACTTATTCATTTTTGGATCAGACACTCCCTAATCTAGTTGCCGTAGGAATGCCTGAAAACACACACCTGCACGCATGCTCTGTGATCTCCTAGGTGGTTTGTATTTCGGTCAAGCTGTAAATCCAGACTGACTATCACAATGAGCAAACCCTCCTCATTCAAGCTTGAATGAGGACCAGTTACATGGCACCTGAGAACTAGCCTTCTCTGAGACCCAGGTGAAAAAAAAAACTGTACTTCTATCACTCCACGTGGCCACGTGAGTGTTCAGATATTCAGAGGGAGAAAGGTACTCGTGGGCAGAGGAACAGTACATGGGTTTTGAAATCACAGAAGGTCATTGCAATTCTTGCCTTGTCTGCAGGTGTCAACCTGGCCCAGGGCTTGTCTGCTCGGCGGTCATAGTCAGGAGAATCTGTCACTTCTACATACTCATTAAAGCGCAGGATTCTTCTGGCCTGTAGCTCTGCCACAGTAGGTCTTAGACTGAGCTGAAGGGGGGGGGGGGGGGAGGGAGGGGGGGAAGCAGAGATCAGTTACACATTGACAGCCTCTAGGTGGCAAGTTTTCTGCCTGGAACGCTTCAAAGTTAAGGTCACTTTCAGGTATTAAAAGAGAAGCAACAGCATCTTGGGAATTTGTAAGGAGACCTAGAAAGCAGTGTGCCCTCATTTCCAGACTAGAAAATCATCACGCTTGCTAGGTCAGCCTTTGGCAGCTGTGTGTATTGGGCAATTTCCCCACAACATGCCTGGCACTGAGATTAAGGCTTGCCAGTCACCTCTGACACAGGAACACACACAGTGACTAAGGCCCCACCAACAAACACAGCTCTAGGACGGCTGGGTGGTGGCTAACAGATTAAGACAAAAAGCTATGGACTGCCTAGAAAATGGAAACGAGTCTCTCTGCTCCTGGCAGGGTTTCTCTGCAGAAGTGGCTCGGAGAAAGGTATAGCTACAGCATGGCTTTCCTGAGGAGAAGGGCACAGGCTCTGCACTGGCCATCACAGCCAGAACAG
Organism: Acomys minous; assembly: GCF_964271855.1. Classification (NCBI taxonomy): domain Eukaryota; kingdom Metazoa; phylum Chordata; class Mammalia; order Rodentia; family Muridae; genus Acomys; species Acomys minous. The sequence continues at coordinate 125,690,538 of NC_140485.1, read as the reverse complement.
CTGACAGGCAAGTGAAGGAGGTTTCCTGGGGAACTGTATTTCCTGACATATCTGTTCATAAGGCTGCCTTCCTGAGTCCTCTGTACCATTCAAATTTATCATTATATTTAATCTGGCCAGCAATGGGGGTATCTTTGCTTCCCACCCCCCTTCTCTCTCTTGCTCCTTTTACAAGCACCAAGAAGAAGACCAGGATACGTCTGCCACTTCAAAGAGACCCAGACCTACCTTGGGATACTTTTGCTGTGAACTCCCCAGCCAGCCCTCAACAATGTGAGTTAGGTCACACATTTGACTGTGATGTCATATTTTAGTCACCCTGCCCCTTTCCAGGTATGGAAAGTATATCTAAGAAACCATTAGAAGGATTTATAATGGAATCCCAATTCTGATAGTGCTTAATTTTTCCAAAGGCTGTTATTTGTAGCACAGGGGGACAAAAGGTTGTGGCCCTGGGATCAGGTTTGCATTTCTGTAAGTAAGTGGAAACGATTGCCTGAGTTCCAGAGATAAACCATTTATCAGTTTTGGTAACACTGTGGTCAAATTCACTCAATAAATTACTCACCCAGGTCTGCTACAGAACAGTGACAAATTGTTAATAGTCACAGAATACTTATTTAGTATTTCCAAGGCTAAATGGAAAGTGTGAGCATTTTAAAATCCAATTAAAGACATACAAGTATATTAAAATGTTAATGTTGGCTCTTTAAATGGAAGATTTGCTTGTGCTATTTTCTTTTTCTGTTCCTTTTTGTATTTAACCTTTTCATATAAAATACATATTTTCACAATTAGTAAATGCAATATAAAAACTGTTAAATTTCCAAAATGAACACAACATGTGAATAGAAAATAACTGATTCATATGTACTGCTGATTTTAATGTCTTGGATCATGTATGGAGTAACAGGATCAGTCATCTCTAAGCATCCCACTCACATGCTAAGAGTGGGTTTGATTTTAACAAAAATAAACTGTATCCCAGAACACGCATGCTCATTAGCAGTCATAGCGTCATCACCTTCCTGCTGAGTCTCCGCTTGAGTTCCATTTTTGCTTCTTGCTCTTCTTCTTCATTCTTTTCTGTTTATTAGGGGAGGCATAAGGACAGTTACTAGAGATAATCATATAACCAGAAAGTCTGTCAGGAGCAATTACCCAGCTGTCACCACCTTAGACATGCAGCAAAAGGCTCACCAGAAAGAGTTGTCACACACATGTTATATACGTGCACACATGTAAGGGTGTCTTTCTTCTTCATGGAACTAGTTGACTTTTGTCACTGATTTTTAAACCCTTTTGCCCCTAGATTTCTTGTTCTATGTCCGTATTATTCCTGACCACATCCTGGTTTTAGAAACAGAATATAACAGCATTCAGGGGGAAAAAATTACTTTTGGGTCTGTCCTTCCTGTGAAAAATCCAAGACACACTGAAAGAACAAATTCAAACCACCCAGGGCACGTCCGAGCTGCTGACTTCCATTCAAACCCAAGCAAAATATTTGGTTTGTCTTCCTATGTTTCCATACAAGAAAATGTAAGCACTCCTCGGGACTTGGCTTTCAAGCCAGCATTCTGAATGGGGTTATGTTGTACTGCGGGTGGAAATTACTTATTTTCTTGTGACTTTAACTTTCCAAAGCCATCTTTTCCTCTAGTGCTTCATCAAGTAGTGAAATTCCATGTAGCCCAACAGACGGGGTTGAAAAAAAAAAAAAGCTCAGAATCTTAAAAGAAATAAACAGCGTTTGGGATTTATGGTGTGCGTATTTGAGAAGCTTCTGTCTGTTGCTTCCTGTATCTCATCTGTGCTAAGTAAGGCACCACTTTTACTTCATAGTAAAACATGTGCCAGCACTTATGTTCAAAAGAGTCTCCTGAAGAGAGACTGGACTGTCGGAGGAATCAACTGAAAGGCTTCAGAAAAAGTCTCTTCTACATGAAAGCTTTATTTATTTAATCTCTCTCTCCCCCTCTCCCTCTCCTTCCTCCTTTCCCTCTCTCTGTCTCTGCTTCGGTCTCTCTCTCTCCCCCTCTTCTCTCATCTCCTCCACCCTCTCTCTCTGTGTGTGTGTGTACAGTTCAGAGGACCCTGAATGTCATCACTCGCTGTTACCCACTTTGGTTTTTAAAGCAGTTTCGCATGGGGATTTGAGGCTAACTGATTAGGCTGGGTGTCTAGCCAGAGAGAGCCCCAGGAAGCCATCTGTCTCTACCGCACCAGCTCGGAGATGGTAAATGTGCCCCACCACACTCAGGGTTTGGTAGGGGCTGGTGGTAGAACTCAGGGTCTCATGCCTGTATAGCAAGCATTTAACTGACTAAGCAATTTCCCCAACCCCAGAATGTATTTATTGTAAAAATCCCAATGGACTTTTCGCCACTAAGGTCACTGGTTTCATGAGTAAAACGTTAGCACTGAATATGAGCAGCACCTACAGGTATTTGCTCATTGACCTCACTAAATTTTCTATACATTTTTTTCTTCTCAAGATATTATGAAGTTTCTGTATTCTTCTGAAATACATATATTAATTTACAAGGAAGATGTTCCATGTCGCTATATACAGTGATAGAAACTGAAATGACCCTTCAGACAAAAAAAAAAAAACAAAAAAAAAAACAAAACAAAAAAACAAAAAAAACAAAACAAAACTTCAATTTCCTGCATCAAATGAATTTGGCTCTAACTTAGATTTCTTATAAATGAACTGTAAGCTTTGCTGATTGCTTCACAAATACGTATCTTTCTCTACCCTTAAAATGTACATGAAGGGCTAACTACTTAATGTGAATTAAATGAAGCACATGGATTGTCTATTATATATATTAGACAAATTCTAAACTTCTTGTTAATATGATCAAAATCAGAACTTTACAAGGTGAAAGCTGTGACGATATAATTATTTGAAGGAAAAATATAATCCTTAAATATAATTCTAGTCACTTCTTTCCATATTCATACAAAGCTTCTTTCTTTCTTTCTTTCTTTCTTTCTTTCTTTCTTTCTTTCCTTTCTTCCTTCTTCCTTCCTTCCTTCCTTTCTTTTAACCTAACTTTTAAAAGATTAAATATATTTATTTTACTTTAGGAGTGTTTTGTCTACATTTATGTTTGTACCCCATGTGTGTGTTTGGTGTTCACAAAGGTCAGGAGAGAGCATTGGCTGTCCTGGAACTGCAATTGAAGATGACTATGGACCACCACGTGAATGATGACAATTAGACCCAGGTTTTCTGCAAGAGCAGCAAATGCTTTCAACTGCTAAGCCATCTCTCCAGGCCCCACCTCCCACGCTTCATTTCTTAAAGGCATTTTTCAAACACACACACACACACACACACACACACACACACACACACACACCAACAAAATCACAAAGGTTTTCATTACTTATGTAAAACGTCATTTCTTTGAAGGGAATATTAGTTTTGTCCTATTAAGGATGTTGTACAACAAGGTGACAGCCAATGATGTTTAAGAAGGGATGAGGCGAATGCAGTTAGGGGGCTTAAGTAAACAGTGTTACCATCTGTGAATTCTTCCCCGACACTAGGAACTGGCTTTTAACATTTCCCACGTTTGAAGTGATACTTCTAAAGAGGATGAGAGATGGAAGGGAGCTGCTGCGGAGCAGCCTCTGGAGTCTTTGCAGAGTGGTACAGCATCAAGGGTAAATCGTGACGCTGGTACTTAAATATAAACTGAGGTGCCCGCTTAGGGCACATTTCCTTCACCTTTTGATTAACTAGAAGACTAACTGTGCAGTATGGTGTAAACTATTTGGGGCATTGGGATGGATTAAAGGGTTTTCATGAAGGAAGTGACAGAGCTCTTGGTCAGTGTCTTGCATCAGAATGAAGGGTGCTGCGTCAGAAAGCCATAGGGAAGTGTTTAATCATTCCATCGATGTATGTGCTTTAAAGGCAGTGGGCACTGCAGAAACCTGCCTTGTTAGTCACTGCACAGCCTCAACATTGTGCAGTTTAGCTGAAAGAAGAGGGAAAAAAGAGCTAAGCCAACAACTGGAGCAGTAGTGAGTGCGCTGTTGGGCCATTGACTGGGGTAAAACAAACGGCCTCCTCCCCCAGATGTTCTTTGTGGTTTTGTTTATCTCTTTGCTCCTTTACATTTTTTCCATGTGGGTGGCTTTTTGTTTTGTTTTACTTTTAAAAATTATTTATTTATTTATTGCATGTGTGTGTTCACCAGCACATTGCCACAGCACACATGTGGAGGTCAGATTGATATGGGCCCTGGGTAGTGTACTCAAGTTGTCAGATTTGATGGCAAGTGTGCCTTAACCTGCTGAGCCATCTCAATGGCTTCCTGTAGGTATTTTCAACAAATGAAAGACATTTATAAACTTTTGGAACATATATATATGTCCATATATTAGCACATACATATATATTTTAAAAAACATAAATCACGAGGTATATGAAGAATAAGGATGTCAGCAGTAGAATATAGATGGCAGTCACGTGACTCACCACCCTCTGTAAAATTCCATCACTTTTTGTAGTTTTTTATTTTTAAAGAAATCACAGTTAACTATTGAAGAAAAAGATTCAGAACTTAGTGGCTGGGGTCATTTTTTTTCCTCTGTGGAAAATGCATTTGGAATGACACAGTTGAACATAAGAGCAGTGCGGTCTCAGGTCCTGTATGGAAAAGGTGTCCGATACATAGCACTTTTCCTGATCAGCCAGAGTTGACCTCTCTGGTAGGAAAAGATACCTTCTACGTATGTTCTCGGTTTTAAGGGACCAGTTTGAAAATAAATAATTCAGTATAACAATATAAATGTAGTTGTTAAAAAAAAAACCACTCTCACCAACAAAGGAAAGAAACCAAGTGGGGAGTATAAGGGATGTGATACTAAGACATCACGTTTCTCCCACGTCCTTACAGAGCGGCTACTGGTATGTATTGTCATCTCAGCCACGGTTACTAATGGCTTGGTCAGACAACTGTTGAGTATTTTATGCTTTGAATCACTCTCCTAGCCCTCAAGAGATGATATATGTGACCTTATAAACCATATTGTGTCACAGACACAGTTTTCTGGTATCTTCACTTCAATATTCCTGCTGCTTTTGAACAAAAACTGGAGATGAAATAGCTGAGGAAAAAAAAAGAGGAAAGTACAGAAGAGCACAGAGGCAAGGGGGCTGAATGAAGTATTTGTGGGCTAAACCCCTGGGCTGCTGTGCAGTGGAAAGAACCTCCTCAGTGCTGCCCGCTTCCCTTGGCCTGTGTTGGGGGAGCAGGAGCTAGCTATCAGTCTCTCCAGACTGGAAATGGACCTCCCGTTTCCAGAATCAACATGAACTTAGAAGGAAGTAAAACAGGGCTGGAGTCAAGTCTGCGTTGACTTTGGTCCTTACTCTTTCCCGAACCTCCAGGAAAACAGAGGCTACAAAAGCCAACACAGCACTTAAGATCAACATGCAATAAATTTCCGGATCCATGAAAGAGTTCCCCAAATAACTAAACTCCACTGTGGCTTGGCACATCGGCCCCAAAGGAGCAGACTATCCAGAACTTGCAGGGCTTTCTTTTCAAAGTATTTCATCAAACATCCAATAAGACACATCCTATGTACTTGTAGGAGCTCACAGTCTACTATGAGCTTAAAGTTTAGCTCAGTGAGCATGTCCCAGGAACATGTGATGGAAAACACGGACACCTTCCGGTTTTGTTTTCATGTCAACATTAGATGTTGCTAAAGTAAAAACGCACCCATCTTTTGTAGCCACATCCCTTTTGTCTTTCCAGTGGGGATTTCCGTGCATTAGTAGGCACTTTGATGGGTTCTAGTCAAGCTATGCTCATAAATAACCAGAGAAAGTACGGCAGGGGAGAGACACCACAGACTACGTGGTTGGTTGTCCTTGTACTGGTAAATATTCATTGTTGGGTTGTTTCAGTCATGGCAACAGTCCTATAAATATACTACAAAAATCTTTCTTCCCTTTAGAAAAGAAAATAACTCATATTAGATCATGAGGACATCCAGCAGGCTGACCGTACTCTGCCAGCGTGGTTGAAAAGGATGTTCCCATGCCATAACTTACTGCTGTTATAGTACTGCCTGGAGTTCTGGTTGCTCCCAACCTTTGATATTTCACAAAATGAAACACTGCTTCGGAACTAGGTTACTATGTGGAGGTTCAGTTATGCTCTGTTTTGAAACTCACTGGAGTTAGTGGCCATCCTGAAAGAACGGCAGGACAAGCTGTGGTTCCAGTGGGACCTCCCACACTTGGCCACCAGAGATCAGAACGGAAAAATAAAGTGGGAAATGAATGGAGAATGCTTCAAGTTTCAAGAAGCCACAAAGAATTCAAGAAAGAAGAGGAGTTATCACAGCAAAGGAAAATGAAATACCTTGAAAAACCCCTCTTACCATAATTTTAAATTGAGGCATTTGTTCAACCTAGCAACAAATTGTATTATTCATAACAATATAGGAATGCTTGATTGATTTCCTTGTGGACTCTTTCTTTGGTGGTTATTTGAAAGTAGACTAGAGCATTTGCTTTAAGATTTGGGCAAAAGAACACACGGGATACATTTAATTTTTCTCAAAAATAATTGCTATGAGCAGGACTTCCACTTTAGGGGCATCAGGCTTAAAGCCATAAAATGAAATATGAAAACCAAGAAGTCATTTAAAAATATGTAAACATCTACTGACATATGCGACACACACAGGGCATTCCAGTCAGTTGGGAATCATGGTTCCGCCCTGATGGATGGGTTGTCTCTGGAGCATGTTGTTATTGGTTACCCGAGGGGTCATAGTTTAGCATCATTTACTCACGTTTTAAGATGTTTCTTTGCTCTAATTCTTCAGTTGTTGGCCTCTGGCTGAGTCTCCTACCATGACAAAATGAATATACTATAGGTTACAAGATGAATACACCGCAAGTTACAAAGAAGGCCCGTTTGGTGGAAAATACAAACAAAACAGCAAAGCTAGACATTGTCATATCTTGAGAAATAAAATATAAACCTTGTTAAGCCTAAGGTGGACGTGTTCCTTCCATCTGTTTGGACACTGCCGAGTGTGGCTTAGACGTCCAACTCTCTGCCCTTCACTCATCTTTGAAGGACAGCCACCTGACTTTGGCTGGGCACACGTCTACGGATCATGGCCTCCCTGGCAGCCAGGTGTCGGGTGTGACTTCCTTTTTGGAATGGGACAGGAGCTGAGTGGAGTTTGTAAAGCTGTTTCTCCCCCCTCAACACAGATGAGTGTGTGGCCCCTGCTCTCCATTTCCCTCCTGCACAGGCTGCGCTGGAACGTGGTGTTATGTGCCAGCTTTGATCTTGCAGATGAGATTACCCAGGGGCATAAGAAATTAACAAAGCAGAAGGAGCCTCGCTGTTGGGCCTCCAAGGAGAAGAGAGGGAGAAACTTCCCGTCATGCTGGGTGGCCGAAACTGCCCAGTAAGAAAGGAATCAACATACATTGCTTGCCTGAACAGTTGCTTGAACTCCTGTATCCCTGGCATGTTACAGCAGCTTAACTGGTAGCTTACTTAATTAATGTACAGTGCACTGGGGCCTCAAATCAGCCGCCCCTGCCAAGTATGAGTTGCTCAATCTATGCTTCTCAGGGTTTGAAGGGAAGTCCTGCGTCAGGCACCACCAGTGAATGTTTTAAACACAGCCTTATCTTAAGCTACGTGGCTCCCTCTTCCCTGCTGTTGAGATAAGCCAGGCTCATGCAGGATTAGTGGCTAACTGCTTTACATGAGTGCAGAAACTCCTCATAACTTTGCTCTTGTTTACATGATTAATTTGTTGTTAATCACGGTCAAAGATTTCCTCAGAATGTAGGCTGAACTGGTTTAAATTAAGATGAATATACATAAAAGGTGACCTCAATGTAACCTTTACTAGACCTACCAAATTCTCAATGTTAGGACCGGGACAAACTAGTGACCCTTCAAAGGCCTGCTCAAATTTTTGTTGAAGTTCAATCTCCACTGGGAATATTTTGAAATTAATATGAGTGACTGAGTCCACAAAAGGCCCCAGAGACCAACTACAATGGTGTCTATGCCTTGATGATACTGCAAGCTATGTGTGTGCATTGCCAGTGTACGAGAGTCTGCCATGCCCAAGATGGATGGTTAGAACTGGTGTCCACCTGTTCTAATCTATGCCCATAGTACGTGCTCTTCCCTAGGAAGCTTGGGCATTATTTCTAGGGAATCTTTGATGAAATAGACAGAAGACTCCACACTGCTACTTTTTTCACCTCTTTCACTATCAGTGCCCTGGGTTTTCCCACTGGGTTTGTTTTAAATCGTCATTGCTATAAACAGTCTCATAATACATATCTTTATAAAATATACCATACGGAATCATTGTAGGTCTTTTTCTTCTTACATATGTTTCCATGAAGGAATCATTATGCAAAGAAATACCTTTATAATTGTTTTTATCATAGTGTTTAACTGCTTCAAAAATATTGATGAAGAACAACGTAGGCTATTTTTCCATAACCTTGGGTTGATTTTTAAATTGTGCTCTACTAGTTTAATAAGTGTAGGCAATTTAAGTTAAAATTAAACATTTAATTTTACTGGTTGCTTGTTGTAGTCTGGGTAGGAGGAGCTTTAAATGTAAGAACTCTGTTTTATGAGTTGCATCTTTTATCTTTGTTTTAGGTATATTTCTGCCAGTATTTTCTTTAGTTTTTAAATAAGCACGAAGACCATTAATTAATTAACTAATTTGCAGTGCACAGGATCAAGATTAGGGTTTTACATTCACTGGGCTTCACCCTAGCCCAGACTTGCTGACTGTGACTAGCCCTCCCTCACTACTAAGCTTACCACACCCTCAAATGTCTTCAAAATGTGCCACCGATGGCCTTCCATTCCATCTCAGTGGATGATCTTTTGTCTTCCCTTGGCTCACTTTAGAAGAGTTGACATTTGTCCCTTTTCCTTTGATGAAACTGAGGCACCGCCAATGCTCTGATTCTATGAAATACATCTCTCCTTCAAACTTCATGCTAGCAGCATATCTGATCAACATGTCTGATGAATTTTTCTCACTGATAAAAGTGTTGACTCTCTCTCCCTTCAAAAATCATTCCATCATTGTGGTTGTCTAAATTGGAAGTGTTTTGAGACTCAGGTTAAAGAAACAATTTGGGCATTTAAAATGGCTGCTACAAGCACAGCCATCTCTCCCACTCGCTGTATTCTGCCGCTCTCCGTCAATGACGCTCCTGTTTATTGATTAACCTTAGATTTTTGAACTTGCAGAAATCATTATGCTGGAGTTTTGTCTTTCTCAGAGTTTTCTAGTCATATAACTAAGAATAATAACAGTATTTTGGTCCTATAATTTATAACTTTTTTTTTTTATTACAAATAACTATGACTAGGCATTTCGTATAAAAGAGTAAGGAAACTTTGCTCATTTGAAAAATGATTTTAGGCTTTCTCTAGGTACTAACATATTTAGCATAATTTATAAAGCCTTTAATACTGGTGTGTTTCAGGCTTTTGTAAGATAATAAAATTTTTACCTGGGTACCAAAGAAGGACCCAGGTCCCCACGCTTGCACAGCAAGCACTTTAGCAAGTGAGCGAATATCCTGGCACCGTGGTTCACTTTTAAAACATCCTTTACTATGATAAACTACACTAATATTCTTTGCTCTAAAGAAGTTTGCCCTATTTTGTTAGTATTTTACATGCATTATTATCCAATGATTACATTTTTTTCACAATAGAACATAAACAAAGGCGATCAAATAACAGAACACATTCGTCTCATGGTCTCCTGACTATGGTGTAGAGAAGATGGTATAAAAGAATTCCATCACAGATGAACAGTAATCCTAACTGCTTCTTTCCCTAAGGGACGGCATGGTTTTCAGCAATCCCCTTCCTCTCTCCCAGGCCCCGGAGAGGCCCATGCTTTTATTTGTTAAGAAGACAAATTTGACATGAAGTTCCTTTGACTTCTGCTCTCTCTTTCCTGAGGCAGGAAATGGTCCAGGCATAGGGCTGAGGTGAAAACACTCCAGTGACAAGGAGGACACTGGCAATCTGCTCAACACGTCTTCTGGAGTCCCCAAGGGAGTTGTGAGTGCTGGGAATTCCCAGGCCTCCTCCGAGATTCCTTAGCAGGGTGACCCTTCCCTTCAGATAGGAGCCACAGATGCGTCACTGACAGCTGTCCTTTTGCCAGGGAAGGGCCTTAGGGGATTTTTTTCCCTAGGGAGACTGGCAAGTTTTCTGTGGGAGCCCTGGTACAGACCCTCCCACAGCTTACCTGACCAGGAAAAAGCCAGGCCACTGAGGTGTGGCACTTCTCCCGTCTCAGCCCACATGATGGAACCTCATAGTTTTCACATGAATTCCAATGAGTCCTCAGATTAGAACAGATGCCGTGCAAGCTGTGACTGCAGGCCAAATCCTTCATGCCACCCTTTTTTGGTAAATGTATTTTATTAAGGCACTCCTGGGCTCATTTGTTTATATATAGTCTTTACATCCTTTATATAATGGCACAGTTGAATAACTGCAGCAGAGACCAACCAGCCATCCAGCCTGGGTATTCATACTCATCAATTGTTGGAAAAGTCTATAAACACCTGAGGTAGATTTGAGAGATCTTAAAGCTACTAGATAACTGGCCAAAGGGCATTTTTTTTCTTTTTTGGTTTTTTGAGACAGGGTCTCTCTGTGTAGCCCAGGCTGGCCTTGAACTCACAGATCTCCACCTGCCTCTGCCTCACAGAGTGCTGGGATTACAGGTGTGGGCCATGGTGCCTGGCTAAGGGCAACTTGTTTGAGTGGTTCAACATCTGAGACCAAGTTTACAAGACTCGATGGGCCAGGAGTACCTACACCTGGTGAATTCATCCCCCTCCCCGCAAGGCAGGTAGGAGACTGGGAATCAGTCAGTGCCACACCCGCACTCCAGCCAGTACCTGACCAGCTTGGTCCCGATCTGCTGTCGTATCTCCTGCCTCTCTTCTTCAGAGGTTCTCTGCAGGATGTTTTTATCTTCCAGTTCTTTCTTGGATGGCCTGTTGCCAAGTTTGATGGCAAGAGTGTCCCGTCGTCGTATCTTACTTGCCAATGCACCTGAGGATTGAAAAGGGGGCAGGAATGCAGGTGCATCAGTTTTCACCCTAGCCGGGCTTTGTTTACACGTGGCTGGAGTTTAACAGGTCTCCCAGGCCAAATTCTTTACTTGTGCGCAAGAGGGGAAACCTAATCAGTCGAAGGGGTTGGGGAGTGGGGGGTAGGGGGTGGGAGTGGGATAGCTGGAGATAGTTCATCTTGAGAAAGAACTGAAGGACTTTTTTGTTAATGTTCTGGGGGGAAAAATCCCGAGGCACCATGAACAAGCTTGGAAGTATCACCTCATCATTTGGATGGCGATAGCTGAAGTTTATTCTGCTGATATGGTGGATCGTGGAGAGCAGTGATTGCACAACGCCTTTGCTTTCTTTTCAAGTCAAAAGCTTATCCTCTCTCCTTATTCTGTACAGTTAATCCTTGTCATCCTCTTCCCTCCCAGCCAGGCGTCCTGCTGGCTAAGAGCCTACCCTATATACATTCCTTAACCCTCAGTCACCCAGGCATTCCTAACCTCCCAGCAGCCAAGAGCTATCAGATGGGTGCTCAGGAAGTGGAATTTAGCAAATTTCTATTGGATCATTAATATACTAATGACATTTAATCACCTATTAATTCAGGCCCACATTGAATTCCTCCCAAGTGACACTCCAGCTAAGTTAAAAACAAAACAAAACAAAACAAAACAAACGCCATTGTAACAGCACATTCCAGCCATCTAATTAGAGACACTCCTGGCCTTCACTCCTCTTTAGGATCATTCCTTTCTAGAAGGCATCCTATCTCAGCGCTGGTGGACAAGTGAGAATGCTGACCTCCAACAAAGTGCTTGTCATTCTTGACTCACTGCTCTTCTCTCTTCAAGCTACACTTCCAGTAAGCTGAGGAATGCTCCCTCTCTCACATTCTTCAAGGACAGCTTCCTGGAGGGATGTCTATTTTGGACTTTCCTGGGGGGGGGGGGGGAAACCTCTGTTCATAGAAAGCTTAGATTCTATCAAGACAACTATTCCGTCTAACTCATTGACGAAGGTGTGACACATCTGTGTGGCATCTTCTTCTGGGGGGAAAAATCTGTCATCGTGAGCTAAACTTTGGACAAGCACATTTTGTATTTTTCTTGCAGTGCTGGGAATTGAACTCATGGCATTTTGCTATCCTCCAAGCCTGTTTTTACTTTTTAGCTTGAGACATGGTCTCATGAAGTTGTCTAGGATAGCCCTGAACTGACTCTGGACCCAAGGCTTGCCTTGAACCTGCTGTAGTCTTGCTCTATTCTTCCATGTAGCTGGGAGTAAAGGTTTGTATTACCAGGTCTAACTAGGATAAATATATTTCTAACTCGAGCAAAGGTGATGAGGGGAGGAAAATATTGAGTGGTATTCCTCCACTTCTTGGAAATATTCTTACTTTCTCCACTGCCATCATCATCATCATCATCCTCTTCCTCATCGTCATCGGTGTACAAGATGGGCCCATCTGAGTCAGAGTCGTTGCCTTGGTACTCTCTTGGGGCCTCATCCTCTGGGGCACTAAAGGATTCTGAAGAATCTCCCATCTGCCCAGGGGTCAGCAGCTGAAGTCCAGCCTTTCCCAGCTCATCTTTGGTTGCAAAACTGTTAAGGGGAGGGAAAAGCACAGGGTGATGTGAAGTTCAGAGCAACCGTTATGGGTACCAGCACCAAGAAAAGCATGCTAGTATCATGAATACCCTTCATGCTGAGGAAAGGGAAAATAAAGCATGGGACAGCCAACCAATTATCACCAACACAGAAGGGCCCTGATGCATTATTTAATTATTAAGGCTTTATATTTTTCATTTGTAAAATGAGAAAGTACCGCTATATGATATCTAACACATTTAGTACACGAACATAGTGAAACTGTACCTTGCAAAAATATTTGCCCATAAGTAATGGGACAGAAGTGGTGGGATAGGGCAGCGAGAGGGGAGGCTTAGTAAAGAGTCTGCTGTGAAGGTTTGACTACCTGAGAGTTCAATCCCCAGAACTCACATTAAAGAACTCTAGCTGTGGTGGTGCTTGCTTATACTCTCAGTGCTGGGGAGGAAAGGGCAGGCAGATCTTTGAGGCTCACTGGCCAGCCATCATAGCCTACAAGGCCACTAAGAGACCCTGTCTCTATAAATGGATGACATCTGAGGAAAGACACCTGAGGCTGACCTCTGGTCTCCACATGTACATGCACACATGTGGACACACACCCTTCACACACACACACACACACACACTTGCACAAGCACATGCACAAGCACACGTACACACACCATTCTACATACACCCACATGTGCGCACACACAGGTACACAGACACAGACACAAGCACACATACATATACATACACTGTCCTACACGCACCCACACACATGAGCACATGCACAGGTACACACACCATCCTATTTGCACTCACGCATGTGTGCACAAACATATGTACACACAGACACACACACACAATCACAACAATAATGTGTCAAAAGCTCCATGGTGCCTGAGTCGGCCTGCACTTCTGGTTTGTTCTTCAAGTCTAAGTGTAAAGCGTCAGTGTCTTCACAGATGTTTCTGGATCATTCAGTTGACCTCCTTACCCTACTCCTCCATTCTCACAGTGACCCAAACACAACCTCACTGCAGAGCTTCGTGCATAAAGCCACCTCTTACAGGATTGGAGCAACGCAGATGATGCAAAGTATTAGCTAGAGAGAAGCTTTAGAAGGAAGGCAATACCCTGGGTGGCAATAATGCTTTGCCATTCAAAGGGGTAAAATTCTCCAAAGTGCTCACCCATTTTCAAAGGCCATGTATGGGACAGAAAAAGCATTATTGTAAGATACAGACAACCTCCCAAATACTTCCTGATGTCAACAGATGAATTCACATTGGAATGTCACACTTCTTGAAGAGTACTCAGTGGAAAACATGTCTGATATTGTCACAGGTGAACACACACACACACACACACACACACACACACACACACACACACACACACACACAGAAAAAAAACCAGCCCTAACCCTCCCTTGAGGCAAACAACACAATCTGAAAGAGATTTGACTACTGAACACACGGCACACTTCATTTGAACAAAAGGCATTTAAAGCCAATTTTGTGGTTATAAGGCCAGGTACTTTCAAGAATGTCCATTTTTTTTTTTTACTTAGTAACACCCAACAGCCTAAATTGTTCTTAAAGAGGTATATGAAATCTTGAGTGTGTATATGTGTGGGCTCAGTAACTTTGAAAGTTTTGTTCTATCATACTTATTTTTCAAGACACGTCTCTCAAGGAACTGGAACTTAACATTCCAGCTGGACTGGTGCCGGCAAGGTCCCTGGGATCTGTCTGTCACTGCTGCCTTCCCATCTCCAGCACTGGCGTTACATACGTGTACCACCATGTCCTGCTTCTACATGGGTGTTGGGGCTGGGTGAAGGTCTTCATACTTACGCAGTATGCACTTTACCCACTGGGCTGTCTCTCCAGTGCCTGAAATCTCATTTTAAATTATGTGACATATATAAGCAACCCAAAATCTCCCAACTTAGGGGTTTTAAGAGTAACCTTTGGTGGCACTAGGTGATCACCATCTTACATCTCCAGAATGTTTGCCTCTCTCTAAAGTGAAGCTCTGTGCCCGTTAACTAGCAAATCCCCACAGCACCCTACCCCTCAGAAGCCACATTCCACTCTCCCTGTCTGTAATACTGGCTATTTTCCCAACCCCACATAAGTGGAACTATGCAAACCTCTGGGCGTGAGTTATTTCACTTAACACAATGTCAAGGATATCCAAGTCACAGCAGTGTCAGAGTTTCCTTCCTGTGGAAGGCTGGGTCATCTGATATTGGGTGCATGTGCCACATTGTGTTACTCAGTCATCAGTCAATGCATAGTTGGGCTGTTTCTGCCTTTTGGTGACTACATATGAATGCTGTGTATGCTGGTGTACAAATCCACTCCCCACTTTCAATTCTTTGAACTAATACACAGAAGAATTGTTGAATCATATGGTGAGACTATATTCACTTTTTTTTTGAGACAGCACAGAATGGAGTGCCATCACAAATAAGAGAGAACACACTTTTTCATAGTCTAGATTATTAGTTGATTGCTGAAGAAAGCTATTCCACTTTGATCTGACTGTCACTATGGTGACTACAGTATGTTGGAAAGATATGTTAATTAATAATACCCTCTGCACATGGCAGACCAAGAGGCTTCGGGGCTTAATCCTGTTACTTGTGCCACAGTCACTAATCTATTTTATTAACTACTTTAACCTTGACATTGGTATTAGTATTCTGCAGTTTGCAGAGTTCAGCAACATTTATTTACAACTCAAAACTATAAGGTGGCTAGGGAATTTATAACATGGATCCCAGAAAAGCCATAAGTTGTCCATGCAGTGCAGTGTGGGATCTGCACTGAGACTGTGAGTCTACTTACTAAATGTTATATTATATTATTATCATAATTAGTTAATGTTAAATACACTCCATGTCTGCACTGGTTGGCCTCTTATGGTTCCAGAGAACACTGGACAATACAGCACATTCCATACACTTTTGTGGAATGGACGCAACAAGCCATTTTTAAATGTGACCTCAAATGGGCTGCGGTTTTCTGTTCCACATGATAGAGATGTGTGTGTTATGGATCAAGTTGTAAATGAATAGAAACCTACTTCACAGGAAGAGAGGTTATGTATTTTTATATACAACCACTAGCCCTATTTCAAGTTTTGATATTTGTATCCCAAACAGAAGGCTTTTCATCTTATGACAGAGTTTTCACACACAGGGTGTCTAAATATAACGCAGGAAAGTTCTAAGGAAAGCAAGAGAGTGAGAGCCAAAAGCTCCAGTTCAAATTCCACTTGAAAGAGAGAGAATTTGGGAGAAAACCTGAGAGGCTAAGGTCTTCCAGCCTCATTAAGTCATGTGCAAATGCAGACTACCGCTGAATGCATTATAATGCCACTTTTTACACTTAAAAAATATGCCAAGAAGAAAACGAGTTCTTCTGCGGAAACCCCGAGAGCTACCCTGGCTGATAAGAAAGTATCTGGCACACACCCTCAGTGTCGAGTGAGACCTGGTCTTACGCCCTATAGTCGCAGCATCACTGGAAATGGAAAACACATGTTTGTTTCTTTATCTAAAAATTCTCCATGTAATTGGGATGACTAAGAATATTAAGGTCCTGGTGGGCAGTGTGTCACTTGGCACAATAAACAGACTCTCCAAATGTTCACAGAAATGCACTGCGAAGAGTCAGGTTGCGTGGATTTGAGCTCTCTGAACCCTTACAACTACCTCAAAGTTTAACTTTCTCTTTTGCAGACTTAACAACAGACCAATATACCAGACCCACTTTCCAAACTTGAGACCCTGACTTAAATACATATTTCCTGAGCACACTGCTCAATATTTGATTAAAACAAACTACCTGGAACTACCTGTTTTGCTCGTACTTATTGCTTTGGTGCTTACCGCATTGCCCAGCACAGGGCAAACAAACCCAAATTACGCACTGGAAAATAAACCGATCAGTCTGGAGGTTTAAAGTAATAACGGCAGTGCTGAGAAATTCTACTAGGAAAGGAAGGCGTGCTGTGTGCTCGACACAGCAGAGGCACGGCTCAGTGGATCTGGATGATGTGTCCCTTGGAAGGCAAGTCTTGAGAACCTCGTTGTGATGCACAAGCATGAAAGGCAAGGCCTCCTGAGGGCAAAGCCGTAATGAGTAGATGAACTCCGCTATGGAAAGAGCTCCCGGGCCAGAGTTAGCTGTCTTGCTCTCTCGGCCCTGCCACCTTCAGCAGTAAGAGCTTCTTCAGCCAACGCTGCTGTTTGATAGAGATGTCTCAGCCTCTAGGATTTGGAGTCAATACATGCACGTTCATTCTAAATTACCCTCTCTCGGGCCGACTGTGACAGCACCACAGATGTGATAGCATCTCACTTATCTCAATGTCCCCTGCCTCCTAAAGCTTTTACTAAAATGTCAGGCAAATAATTAGCAATTTGATATTTATTTATCTTCCCCTGCTTTTTCCTTCGAACGATACTTCTCCAAATGATTAAAAAAAAAAATCAATGAATTGTTAGGGGGAAAAAAAAAAAGAAGAAGAAGAGCTGAGTTGATGCTATTATTTCGGAAGACAGGAAATTGTCCCACAGCTGGGGTTTGGTGTGGAATGCTAGCATGGGTCTCTCACTTGACCACTGCTAACCTGGTGAAGACACTAATCAAACTGTTTGACCTCTCTCAGCAGCAGGGTTTTAAATTGAAAAAACAGAACAAAACTATAAAGTAAGGAAATTCCAGAGAAAGCTTATATGAATTAAATGGTAACAGACAGTGTTTGGTTCCTGTCATTGATTAAGTGATCAATGAATGAAGGGTGCTATTATCAGCAATTAAATAACTAAGACATTTTAATCAAAGCCATCCTAATTAATGTACTGAGTATTTTTAAGAGTATAACATAACAAAAAAATTTTTAAGGGATCCTATTAGACGATTCCAAGACTGACAAAGTTGAGAGTGACAGTCTAGACCTCCTGTCCCATAGGTATGTGTGGTAGACTATCAGAGTGTACAATAGACAGAACTGACAACTGCATGTATTATACATTCTGCTAGTCTATGCCACATACCTATAGGACAGGAGGTCTAGACTGTCAAACTCAACTTTAATGGCATATTTATAGGAATTTTTGAGTGATATCACTCTACTTAGGAGCTGGACACTGATGGGCCATTAGCCCATAAGAGACAAGATCACCTTCCTTGATACATTTTGGTTAGTTATTTTCTTGAGCATAACTAAGATAACTTGACCACTATGTCTTCTGTTGGAATCTGTTGAATCCATCATGAGAGGCAGCTTATTTTCAGCTCTTCACTGAAGTAGGCTGACCTTTCCTATAGGTGCCTTAGCTCACTTTTCCATTTTCACTTAATAACTCAGTTTACATATATTGTGGCCCTATAGTGCATTAGGATCTATACTCATTCATAGAAACATAGAAGTAAATAACACATGCTGACTAGTTCTACCATACACGCAGGAAAACTTTTCTAAATAGTCACTACCAGTTCTGTCAAGAAGTATTAGAAGATTTCACAGAAGGAATTGGAATTCAGTGAAGAATTGATGAAAAATGGCTCATCCTACTCTTGGTATAAATAGAGGCAAATTTTTAAAGAGTTCTTTACTCTTGGTCTTAATTTTCCTGAGGAAGAAAGCGTAAAGTTATTACAACGAGATGAAGCTGAACGAGAATGGGTGAGCGATCTGGGACCAAATGATAAAGATTTAAAACAAGTATTAAAAGGAAAAAGAATGAGGTCGTCTAGGGAGAAGAAGATGAGCCATGCTGCTAGGAGTTCTAAGCATTCTTGGAAGGCACTGGGTCAAAGCACCAGCACGGAGATTTTCCACACAGCCTATGGGACTCCACAATCAGGTCTTAGGAAACCCAATGGTGAGATTACAGGTGTGTTTACCTAACATCAAGCTGCCTTAATACAGATGGGAGCAGACTGCGTTCTTTTACTCCAAGAGACTACTCTTGGCCTGCGATCCTTAGACAGAATATGAGGTCTGTGTCTCAACTCACCATTTTGCATGATCTTTACTACCGCTTAAGCCGGCGCTTGAGTGCGGAGTGGTCCTGTCGATCGGCTCTTCAGTCCAAAGGAGCTGACTTGGGTCTAAGGCAGAGACGGGCAGGCTAGGTCCATCACTGACCAGGACCATGGGAGTGTCCAAGGCAGCAACGCACTCATCGTCCAGAGGCAGAAGAAGGGCAGGTGGGGAAGCTGGTGCTGCCACCATCGGTGGAGGGACAATAGCCTTGGATTTGCCTGTGGCCTGCTCTGCTGCTGCAGCCACAGTCTCCTCTGGCTTGGGACTCTCTACCCCAGTGTCTGAGGGCTCTCCTTTAAGACTAGGTGTGTCAGAAGTGGTTGTATCTGAGGACAGTCGGGATGTCGCCGGCTGCTTGCCAAATTTTTTCTTGCCCCTTGTGGTGCCCACTGCGCCTGCTTTGCTAGAGAGTGACTCCTTGGACGCTTTGGGACGAGAAGAGGTGGAAGAAGTGGATGGTGATGCTGATGCTTTTAAGCCAGTTGTTTTCTTCGGATGAGAAGAACCAGCTAAAACAGAGACGATTTTGCATTGAAAATCAAGGAATACAATACTTTTTTAAGTAACCACATGGTAAATGCCAATGATATTTAAAATTCTCCCTTTAAAATAAATTGGATCGATGAATGTTAAGAAAATTGGTTAATTATGGTAATGGTTTTGTTTTATGTCACCTCCTAGTCTCTCATTTGAGAGGGAGCAAGTGACCTTCATGGTAAAACCAAAGGGCAAGAAGCCCCTATCTTCTCTCTCCTCCATCTTCACCTGAAACAACTACACAGGACAACAACTTTGTCCTCTAAGTCACTCTCACAGACTCTAAGGAAGAGACTTGTTCCTATAAAGGGGATAGCCACTATTAGCAAGCTGGCCCTAGGACACAAATGGGTCTTTCATAATGACATTCTTTCCTTGCGTCTTTCTGGGAATGGAGAAGTGGCCCATATTGAAAAGAAGCAGGGAATATACTTCCAGCTTCTTTCTAGGTCACAAGCAAATTAATTTAGCGCACTTCCTTTACAGTACATGCCAAGGCAACTTGTCCCAAAACTCCAGGGAAGGAAGTCTGGCCTGCTGGCCTACACTTACACCTGCTGTAGTGAGGGAGGGGGACAGAGAGGAGACAATTGAGGCAGAAAACTGTCCCGTCAAAACATCAAAATGCAAGGAAAAAATTTTTCTGTAGTTTTAGAAAATATTTTACATAGGTCGAATCTAAATAATCTGAAGAGTATCATGCCCAGCACTTGCACATGTGTGCATGCATGTGTGTCTCTGTGTGGTCCCTCACGCTCATGCCGAGAGGGCCTCCTGGTGTTACTTAGTTTGGTGTTGGGCTTCTGGGATCAAAGGATTGATTCATTTGTTTCTCACTCTGGAGGGGGTGGGAGCCCAAACACCACTTCACTCAACTTTTTCCCAGAATTCCCAATCCCAAGCACCCCAGCCAGGCCACCTAGTTATTTTTATTGCTCATGACCAGAGCAGGCCTTCAAAGGAGTGCTAGGGCACCTTTGCTTACTTCTGGAGAGAGCTGACTTCAACTAAGTCATTTCCTGGAACGCAAGTCAGGTAGCCTTTCTCTTTTTCTTTTAAATACATGCTTATATTTGAATTTTACTTTATGTCATCCTAGGAAATCCATTGAAACTCCCATGAGAATATTCTTTTGTTTCATGGCCTTTCTGATTTGCATTTTCTCTAAAAATCTCTTCTATTACGATGCTACATATTCTTACTTCCCCCACAGGTAGCTAAAGTTTCGTTCATATAACTATCAGAAACATCTTGGTAATAGTCCAGGACCATCCCACACTGTACACAGGTATCACTGTATAACACACAGACTTACCTCTGGATGAAACTTTATTGAAGTCAATGTGAGAGTTGAAATGAAGAACAAACAAAGGAACAGACAATGAAACATATGACGTCATTACTTTTGACATGTAAAGAAGCTAGTCTTATTTAGTGACAAGATTCGGGCTGACAAGGGGTCTCTCTGGCTGGGAGAATTACTATTTTAGGTACACGCAATAGCTGGATTTCCCCTTTGCCAAATTTGGGTTTGTCTGTAGAGTTAATGAACCTGATCATCTCTTTCTGATTACAAGTTAAATTCATTAACCATACTTAAACAAACAAACAAACTAACTAACTAATCCTGCTCCAAATTGATTCTTTAAATGACAAAGACATGAAGAGTTTTATGCTTAAACACATTCAACTATTTTCCTAGTTAAGTTAAAGAGACCCCTTCTTCATATCAATGTTAACAGTATCAATGTTACCATTTTTGAAAGATTTCTTTTTTTTTTTTTTTTACAGAAAATATTTAAATTCATCTCGGTTTAAAGAACGTATATGTAATTAACCCAAGATCTGTCCCGAACACTGTGTCCAGCCTTTGTGTTCATCATCAGCTTTCTTCCCAGAGTCTGAGCTAAGTCTACAGTGATCTCACACCATCTAGAGACAGGGCAAGGGAGGAAGCGTGTGCAAGACAGGATCTTAATTCCCAAGGGAACCATGATGGTTTGGGAATTTTCCCTTACTTAGTAGCTCAGTGCCTGTCTCATGTCACACACCACTGATAGGCTTTGCAAGGCCATGGGAGACATACAAACACCAATAAGAAAAGATACTGAGTCCCCAAGGAAATGACCTTTAGGCACTGCTGTCTCATCATTCTGAGATATTTTACTTTAGAGAGGGATTAGAAGATCAAAGATCAAAGCTGGGAAGACAGGACCCAAGGAGATGTCTTCTTGCATCCAGAGAGCTGTTACATTGCCAACTAAACCTTTTCTTTGAATTTCAGTATGACAAGTATGCATTACAAGAGGAAAAAGATAACACGAAGGCAAATCCCTGTCTCCAATTTCTGGGAGGCTGCTGCTGACTTTCAGGGAAATAAGATTTGTTACAGCCCAAAAGAATTTTTATGAACACATTAGTGGGGGAAAGCCATTGAGCATGAGAATTTTCATTCGTGTCCTTTTAACAGTTAGATAACATAGTTGGCATCTTTTATTGCACTAGAGGAATGGAGTCTTCGCTTTTCATTAAACATGTAAGCTTGAAAAGAAAGCTGGATGGGCAACATAGGAAGTTACAAATGTCCACTCGCGATTTGTGATGGCAATGTGTAATTGCAACACAGTAGAATACTTTGACCTGACGGTCTCCTGGAGTGGCCGTGAGAGGGCAGCACTGACCATGCAAAGGTCAAGCCATCACAATGATGTTATGTGGAGTAGGAAGTCGGGATGTTGCTGATCATGTATATGAACCCTTTGTCCTTTATAAGAGGACAGACGACCATGGCCGTTAAAAATTCAAGACATTATGATCCAGCAACTATATAAGAGACCCATTCACAATTGAACATAGTCAGTCTACGGTATTTTAAAAGAGAAACACTAACAAGCCACCCATAAACCCACATGGGCAGAAGGTCAGTTGATGCTTAGATACTGTTTCATCAGGTAAGCATCACTCCCAGGCACACTAAAGGAGTGGATCTGTGTTGATTGTGGAAACTAAGATTTAACAGTTTATAGTTACTCCAAACACCAGAAAGTTATTTTTTCTTGGTAGACAGCTACCAGGCAGTCTCTGAAGCATTCTCATGGGAAAACTTTGTCCACTGGTGTTGAATTCTGAGACAACAAAAGACCACACTCAAGGAAGAAGCTACAGACCCACATCCCAGGGCTCAACATCCTGGACTCTACCCCGTTACGCACTAGGGCATACTCACCAGCCTCCCGGGTTGTGTTTCGGCTTGTTGGCTTGGGTGGAGGGGTGGGGGCCTGCTTACTGGGAGCCTTGACAGTCTTTCTACTAGGAGGCACTTCATCCCCTTTGTGGTTGGCCCCAGCAGTGGCCCCTTTGGGAGGCATAGGAGACTTTTTTGGTTTAGGTTTGGGTTTAGGTTTAGGAGGAGCTGGAGGAGGTAGAGCAGGAGCAGCCAGTGTTTCAGAGTGGATTTCAGTGTTCTCTACAAATGAGAAAGCGAACAGAGCAGACTGATACACACACACCATAGAAAAGCAAGGAGCAAGACATGGCGACAGTGACACATACAGGTGGCTTTATGACATTTGGGAACCAGACAGAGTTTGTACCAGAGGAAGGCAAGTTTTGAGGCAAAACAAAGGCTAAAAGACAGACTGGGGGGGGGTTCTCTGGGTCCGTCAATCACTCCTTTGGTAAAAGGGTGACACAAGTTTGTGTGATGAAGTTACACCAATCAGTGTAAATGTGCACTAGCCATCAGCTTTAACTCCAGCCTAGAGTGCGTTGTTGGTGGATGATGTCATGGGCACCGAGTGCTAAATGCAACACAATTACCAACACAGCAACAGCAAAAGATCGCCAAGAGTGACAGGTGAGTGTAGTACACACACTGATGACGGCACTCCCAGTGCTCTTTAAAACTCACCCCGGCGTCAACCAGAAGCCTTAGCATGGCCAAAGCAATCAGGTATGTTCTATTGTCTGGGAGACTCGGGGGTTTGTGACTCAACGCACTGGGCAGTTACTTTCTACCACTAGAGTGTTTTCTAGTTCCACCAGTGGAGCAGGGCAGCTTCAAGTTCTACAGTGACTTCTACCCTTTCAGATCAGAGCCACAGCTATAGGCACACAAAGTGCAGAATTAAAATAAAGTCCACTTTGTCTTATAATGTACACTTCCATAATCGTTTTGAAAAGACAAAGCACGTATTTTGTAGGGAAAGCACTGTACGTAAGAAGAGGAGACCCTATGAGAGCTGGGAGAAAAAGAGCATCGTTCTGGGGATGCTGAAGGTTGATCATATACCCACGTCTGCATTGTTTGCAATTGTGACTGAAATAAATTAATGTATGGTTCCAACCCAAAGAGCCAAGTGGTGTTTCTTTTAAAATGGAGCACAATAAAAACTAAAGAGAGTGTCAACACAAGACAGACCTTGTTGATTTGATATTTCTAGTTTTGAGTGGCCAAGAAGGGCATTTGTTCTATTCCATTTTCATTTCTTCTGCTTTGGTTTTTGGACACACCATACACACAAACCCTAGCAGATCCTTGGAAACCATGGTAAAGTTCCTTCCAACTTTACCATGATAGTTTTCTGTGAGTGTATGCCACACTTGTGATCCCTAAGTTGTGTATGTATAAATGTGTATCTAGTGAAACAATGCCTTAAAAGCCATGCCCATTCAATGATGATGACTGGCTGACATTCTGCGGAGAAACAACTCCAATCTGCAGTGGGAGATCTCCTGGCTCTGGTACCCTGGCCTGCTCAGAGCTTTGCATCTCATGATCATTGCCTGTTAGGGGGCATCTGCTTCTCGACAGAGGCTGTTCCTCGTTCTCTTTGTGGTCTCCACTAGAGTTTTACCCATGCTAATTCTTCAGTACTGTAGATAAAACAACCAAGTGTTGACCACCATTCCTTCACTGAAGGCCCTTCATAATCCTGCAATAAGAATAATGTCAAACAACTTTCAGATTTCATGCTATTATATTGGAACAGACTGTAGATCAGATTCTGTGTCTCAAGTATCTAAGGACACCTACTGAGAAAGAATAACAGTTGACCAAGAGCCAAGAGGACCTTGAGGAAGAAGTCTCATATGGGCAGAAAAGGTCCAAGGCCACTATAACCAACCATGAAACAAGGTGCCTTCATAACCCAAGAAATACCCACACAGTCTGGACCAAGCCCAGGCACAGAGCCAGGGTGGTGGGTAACACCTTATGTACTTTGCTTTTGAATATTTTCCTACACAAGATGTATATAATCCTTTAAAGTGCTAATAAAATTTATGAACACTGAGAATGGTGCCAGTGAGTAGACTGGCTTGACTCAGAGAGGGAGTTTTGCAGAATTATGGAGTTAGGATCATAGGAATGCGGGTTTGCATGAACTTGATGAGCTCTCCTGAGCGTGAGACCAGAAGAGAGGCAAACTTGAATTAGACGATTGGTTTTTTGTTTTGTTTTGTTTTAGAATTAAAAGGTGTATGACTAGAGAACTAATCCAGACCCTTACTCATAAGTAACTTGTATTTAAACGAATTCTCTGTGGTAATGCTCATGAGTGATGCTCCTTCTGGCTTCAGGGAATGGCTCCTATTCTTACTACTTCTCTTGGTTAGTGGCATGGCTCCACATGGGCTCTGTCCACACAAGAGGGAGCTGTGGTAGCTGCATCAGTGACACGCCAGCACTCTTGGCATCTCCAGCTCCTCTTGTGCTGATGCTATCACGGAACTTCCTAGACTAGAAAGAACTAAATGTACTAAGTTAAGGAGTAAGCGAAGAGAACCTCTCTCAGCCATTCTTGACCTATAAGTTTGACCATCTTCTCACCGGAACACCAAAGCCTGCTTGGTTGACTAACACAGACCCGTTTGCAACGTTTTATTACATAGGTAAGAGAAACCTTCCACTCAAGTATGCCCAGCCACTGAGTGACAATGACACCCACAGGGACCAGGGACAAATCACACATGGATATGAAGTTTAACTGTTGAGACATTAAAGTTGAAACTAGAGAAAATAAAAACAGATACCTATCCCATCCCAACCAAAATCTCTACTTGATTTTTTTTTGAGACAGGGTTTTTCTGTGTAGGTATGGCTGTCCTGGACTTACTTTGTAGATCAGGCTGGACTTGAATTTATAGAGATCCACTTGCCTCTGCCTCCCTGGGTACTGGGATTAAAAGCGTGTGTCACCACTCCCAGCACAAAATCTCTACTTGCAATTGACTTGCTTCAAAAATCTGACTGCTTTCTCAGTGTGTTCTAGCAGTATCATCATTAAAAGTACAAGTTAATTTCTTATAATCAGTAGTAATAAACATAAATAGAGGTTTTCAGTGGGAGAAGTTAAGGAAAGTCCCATAACTACTATACTTAATATTTGAGGATAACAAATTAATATACTTCTAATAGCTTACTAAAGCTTTTAAAGGCTGGTGACTGTAGATGCAAATGACCACAAGACTTTAGTCTCCTGGAGAAGATGACCTCACATGGTTAACCTAATAAAAGCTAACAGGCTATATTAATGCCCAATCCCCATTTTCTTTTTGTATCGGGGTGGATTTGGATCAAGAGAAGAAAACATTCACTTAAAAGAATTTCTAAGGAGTTCTCAAAATGTCTACACAATTCAAATGAGTTTGACAAATGTTGCCATTCAACTCAGAAAGAAACCTTATAGAAAACAGGAAACATACTATTTCCTGAAGATCTTTTCCTACGTGCATGGTAAAATTTGTTCAGAGGTTTTTTTTTTTTTTACTCAACCCTTCCTTGTAGGACATCAGCTCAAGGTTTCTGTAAGTATATGGCTTAGTGTGGAGTTGGGATGGAGTCACTGTTCGGAACTCATGACCCTATCAGACACGTAGTTTATGGTATCAGAATTGGTGCACACTCGAGAAACCTCGTTCCGAGAGGAGCCTTTGCAGGAACAGCATACTTGCCTGTGGCATACTCAGAAACTGGCAAGTGTACTGTAGATCACAGAGCAGGGAAGTGGCAGTGAGCCACAGCTCTTATGGGATTCTTCTTTGCTGTATCTTAGAACGGTCTAGAACTTCAAATGTTGGGCCCTCTGA
The DNA here is from genome assembly GCF_964271855.1 of Acomys minous. Lineage (NCBI taxonomy): Eukaryota > Metazoa > Chordata > Mammalia > Rodentia > Muridae > Acomys > Acomys minous. Next base: position 125,664,104 of record NC_140485.1, on the reverse strand, counting down.
ATGTACCAGCTACTTCCTGATGCAGAGAAGGAGTCTAGGCTGAGAGAGACGTGGTGCCCCCTAGCGGCCCACAAGGAATAGCTACAAGGAGGTCAAAACAGCCTTCTGATGGCTCATGATTTTCAAGGCCTGGAGAGGAAGCTTTTAAAGAATTGAGATCATTCCCGGGTAAATGTAATGTCTGAAGAGGCCAGCCCTTGTGCTCAGGACCACTAATTAGCTCTCCTTAATGACACAGAAGCAGATGGCGTCTTATAAATAGACGCATCCACTTGAGGACTCGACCTGTTTCTCTTCCCTAGCTTTCGTCCAGTTTGCAAGCCTCCTGTCTGCAGGCTCCTGGCTTTAGGATCACCGTTGGCTCCCAGTGTTGGGCTGCTACAGGAGACGACATGGGATTCTCTTTATTTTACCTTTCTTATCTTCTGCCTTTTCCTCCCGAGGTGGTGTTTTCTCCCACACAGAGCCATTCCCTTCTTCAGGTTTCCCTACATCCTCCTCTTGGGTAGACTCCTCTCCGATGTGTATCATGTGCCCGTTTGAATTTTCAAAGTTAACTGTTACATCTCCATCTAAAATCGGAAAGAAACACCTAGATGTCTAACTTGATGGCTTTCTGGAAAACCATTTTCCCCATTTCCTAGGACTGTAGGATCTGAGTTCATGTTTCTGTCCCTGGGAACCAAATCACCACATTTCCTCATCTAATTTCTTTAAAAGGAAAGAGGTAGAAAGTCCTTGGTCTCCAGGGAAAGCAACAATGGACAGAGGTTTCCCATGCCACCCGAGACAGCAGGCATGGCCCCCCTGATCAAACAGTGCCCCAGGCCAGCAGGGTAGTTTTGCTGAAGTAAACACTTAGGTGTTTCTTTTGCACCCAGAAACCGAATGAAGAAATGATCTGGAAAATGGAGCAAACAGTGGAACGTGTCAAAAACCACAAGGTGAGTGCAAATATACAAATAACAAGAGATGCAATTACACAAACAGATAGTAAATGGGAGGGCAGATGGTCTCCAGACACCAGTGTCTGCTGAGCATGCTTGATAGTGTCTACACAGCAATGTAACTGTTACCTTTGCTCAGGGAAAATGTGGTTTTACGGATGATTTCATTTAAAAACTTTCTCCGTATTGGGAAGGGGAAAAGCTACTTATAGTTAGAAAACATACATTAAAAAAAAAACTAGTTACAGAAGAATTTTAAAAATAATTCCTCATGTATTGTCTAAATAATAAAGGTTAATTTTAACCCCTGACCTTTTTTAAGTCCTCAAGGTGTTTAAAATTCAAGGGGCTTGCAGAATTCAATGATGTTGGAAATATTGTCCCAGGAATTACTGTCATACATAGAAACACGCAGGAGCTCATTGCCAAAAGAAGAGAAAACCTAAGGAGCCAATGTTTTGATTTAAGCTAATTGAAAAAGAAATATATTAGCAGAGCTTTTTCTATTTAGTTTTTAAAAATTAATTTATGCCATCCATAAAATAAAGATCATTTCTCAAAATTTCACTGATTTGCTTTACAATAAAATTCACATAAAATTCTTGTGAAAACCATTATATTTATATAAATGAAACAGATATGAAATTATGCCATGTTGAAAATGAAAATGGCATTGTCATTCAGTCATGTAGTTCCTAAGGACCTAAATTCTGATTCCCAGAGAAAACTAAAACAGACATTAACAACCAAGGCAATGCCATTGCAACTGGATTGTCACAATTTCAGTGATATTAGGTTAGAATTATTGGGCTTGAAGCAATTGGTTTTAAAGAGAGAAAAAGGTGTCATCAAATAAAAGTAAAGTATTATAAAATGAACAGTTCCAAACAAATTAGAAAAAAAATCCTATTTCTTTATATATAAATCCCTACTTTTAAAACAACTTGAATGTATTACTTGTGTTTTCTGATTTAAAGTTAGTAGCATGCTAGCGTCATGTTAATGATAATTTAATGCTATTTATTGTAAGTGATCATATTTTATCAAGTTAAACAACTTATTTTTAAAACACTAGGAAAACAACTATAGGAAATATGAACATTATCACAATATTACGCATGAAAAGCAGTCAACTATGTGGAAAGGTACTTACTCTGAGTCATGAAATAAAAGTAGTGCCTATAAAAGTAATGGCAGAAATGGTAGGAAAGATGAAGTTTATGAAACAAGAGGATATTAAACGGGAAGCTACTACAATCTTGAAAGCCTTCCTAGAAATGCATGTTAAGAAAATTTTCCTTAGAATTAAAATAAATTCAGTCACTGATACAGTAAACTATGCAAGCAAAATATAAGCCAAGGAAGAAAAGATGGCGGTCGGTGCTAAGCCAGGCCTACGTTACAAGAACAGGTGACAAACCATTGGAAGAGTCTGTGACCGCAAAGCAAGGAGACTCACAAAATCATGTTCAGCTTAAAGTAAAAGCGGGGGAGCTGTTACGCGGACACAATCACGTGTGCCTAGAAAGAAAGTGATTCACCGGGAGGAGAAAGCCACACTAGAAGATATAAAAACCAAGATATGAAAGGGCAAGCAGATAAGACACTTTCGTGCCCACAGGTTACAGTTTTAAGAAAAGATGGAGAGAGGAAGGATACGGGGACTGACCGTGGACTAGACCGTTTGTGAGAACTTCTCAGGAGAGGAGTTCAATTGGTGGACTTGCAGATTGACAATAAACGTGGTGTGGGCAACACAATCTGAAAGGAGTAGCAATCATAGCCCAAGACAGAGGTCACAGGGCAGAGTGGGATGAGGTCACAGCCAGGGCAGCTGGAGGGACTGGAGAGGTCTGTCTGGTCCACCGAACGAAGCTCACAATTGACCAGCAGTGTCAGGAGCTTCAGCAGTAACAAGAAGACAGAGGCAACAAGTGGACCCTCATTGACAGAGGGAGGCTGTCACAAATCAGCCGGGTCCAGCCCTTCAGACAGGGATTCTCAAGATAATTGTTCTGGGGAAGAGGAAGATGAGAGCTAAAATGGGAAAATAGAAAACTACGTTCTCTAGCTCTTGGCTGAAAACTGGGAGATCTTCAAGGGGCATTCCTGGGCATTTTTTGACCATTCTGGGGTTCTAGATAAGAACCATGCCAAAGTGCGAAGTAAAATTCCACCAACTAGCAGTCTTCATGACACTTCTGAATTAGAAAAAGCATCTTGCTTGTAAGCTCCACCATTAATCTCAGGACCGGGTTCCAATCATAATGTCCCCCTTTCCTCTTTGTAAGATTTTATTTTTACTTTTAATTATACGCATGTGTGTATGTGTCTACACGTACACGTAGGTATGTTCGTATGAATGCAGGTCCCTTAGAGACCAGAAGACCCTGGAGATGGGGTTACAGTCAGTGTGAGCCTTTAATGTAAGTGCAGGGAACTCTTAACCAACGAGCAATCCCACCAGCTTCTCTTTTCCTTTCTTTCAAATATTTTTAAGTAAGGGATACTGAACAAAATGTGGGATACTCCACAAAGCTGACTGCACAGTGTTCAGCTCAGAGCTGTGCAAGTTCTCTATTGCTTCCAGAGACTGATGGGAGATGAACCTAGATATTGTATGCCTGCTTTCTACATGCCTAGCTTCTGCATGCCTAACTCCTGCATGCCTAGCTGCTGCACGCCTAGCTCCTGCACGCCTAGCTCCTGCACGCCTAGCTCCTGCGTGCCTAGCTCCTACACACCTAGCTCCTGCGTGCCTAGCTCCTGCACGCCTAGCTCCTGCACGCCTAGCTCCTGCACGCCTAGCTCCTGCACGCTTAGCTCCTGCACGCCTATCTCCTGCGTGCCTAGCTCCTGCACGCCTAGCTCCTGCACGCCTAGCTCCTGCGTGCCTAGCTCCTGCGTGCCTAGCTCCTGCGTGCCTAGCTCCTGCGTGCCTAGCTCCTGCACGCCTAGCTCCTGCGTGCCTAGCTCCTGCGTGCCTAGCTCCTGCGTGCCTAGCTCCTGCACGCCTAGCTCCTGTGTGCCTAGCTCCTGCGTGCCTAGCTCCTGCACGCCTAGCTCCTGTGTGCCTAGCTCTGCCTAGCTCCTGCATGCCTAGCTCCTGCACACCTAGCTCCTGCACACCTAGCTCCTGCATGCCTAGCTCCTGCACACCTAGCTCCTGCGTGCCTAGCTCCTGTGTGCCTAGCTCCTGCATGCCTAGCTCCTGCACACCTAGCTCCTGCACACCTAGCTCCTGCGTGCCTAGCTCCTGCGTGCCTAGCTCCTGCACACCTAGCTCCTGCACACCTAGCTCCTGCGTGCCTAGCTCCTGTGTGCCTAGCTCCTGCATGCCTAGCTCCTGCACACCTAGCTCCTGCACGCCTAGCTCCTGCATGCCTAGCTCCTGCGTGCCTAGCTCCTGCATGCCTAGCTCCTGCGTGCCTAGCTCCTGCACACCTAGCTCCTGCACGCCTAGTTCCTGCATGCCTAGCTCCTGCATGCCTAGCTCCTGCATGCCTAGCTCCTGCATGCCTAGCTCCTGCATGCCTAGCTCCTGCGTGCCTAGCTCCTGCATGCCTAGCTCCTGCGTGCCTAGCTCCTGCATGCCTAGCTCCTGCATGCCTAGCTCCTGCACACTTAGCTCCTGCACACCTAGCTCCTGCACGTCTAGCTCCTGCACGCCTAGCTCCTGCGTGCCTAGCTCCTGCATGCCTAGCTCCTGCATGCCTAGCTCCTGCACACTTAGCTCCTGTGTGCCTAGCTCCTGCGTGCCTAGCTCCTGCGTGCCTAGCTCCTGCGTGCCTAGCTCCTGCGTGCCTAGCTCCTGCATGCCTAGCTCCTGCGTGCCTAGCTCCTGCGTGCCTAGCTCCTGCGTGCCTAGCTCCTGCATGCCTAGCTCCTGCACACTTAGCTCCTGTGTGCCTAGCTCCTGCATGCCTAGCTCCTGCGTGCCTAGCTCCTGCTAGGAAGAGGAAACTGGAGAATTTTTCATTTTTAAAGCTCTGAGACAGGAAACAAACAGCTTCAAGGTAATAGCATATTGAAAAACACAAAAAGCTCATTAACAAAGATGAGGGGGGAAACTGGGCAAGTCATAAATGGAAGGGAAATTTCTAAAATTGTGAGGGCTCGCTCAATCAAAATGGTCTGCCCAACTCCTTCGAAGCAGCCATGCGAAATCAAGATGCATATTGGGATTGCTCTGGTATGGGAAATGTATGACATTTCAACTAATATACAATGTATGCCCCCAAAATGTCACACTATTTGTAAGGAACATGTATGATATATACCTAAATATATAGAGAGGGAAGTATCATTATTTAAATTCCAAACAATAACATTTTGCTTCTTCCCATAAAGTCTCAACAATAATACATTATCCCAGCAAACTTGGGGGGTGAAGGAAAGGAATGAGATAAGCCACCAACACCGCAGCAAAAACCTCCTTTAGTTTTCACAGCAGTGGAGCAAGGGAAAGAATTCGGAATTATTTATTTGGCAAAATGACCAGTGTTGGCGCCTTCTTTGAGGGTCTGCCAGTTTCTTGTCTTTTCCAATCAACCTTTGCCCTTCAGAGGATAGAGGTAATAGAGAGGAAAGCAAAGAGGTAAAAACAAAACAGAATTCTTGGAGAGAATCATCAATGATAACGGGAGAAGTCACAAGATGCAGAGCAATTAAAGAGGAACAGATTACCTGCGAGAAAGCAGACAGCAGATTAATTCGTCTACTCAAGCTTTATTGATTTGCAGAAAGGGGTGCATTAGACAATGTCAGGGACGTGAGGCATGGCTGCTATTTCTTTCATTGGCTGTGCTTAGAAACAAGTAAGGCATGAACAAAGTACAGCTGAAGCTTCTCAAACAATCAAGTTTCACTTGGATAGAAGACTGAAAGCTTGAGGTTGAGGGGCAGAGGGGCTGTGATTGCATCTTGACCTGCAGTCTCTAGCAACTAATGCGGCAGCCTGAAGAGCACAGGTTTTAGAGCAACCTCTGGAGCAGGGGTGACTACAGAAGTCCCCGAGCCTCTTCCCTATAACACCTCAGCTTCCCAGCTACCCACAGAGACATCCCAAGGCGAAGCAAGATTCCACAGGCTGCTTTATCTGACGACCACAGAGATCACTTTAAATTCCAACAGAAAAAGAAGAAGCAAAGAACGAAGAATCCAATTAGCTTAAATGGAAGACAAATTTCCTCACCTTGATCAGGCAATTCCTTAAGCAGGCCTCTTCTTATCAGCTCCTCTCTGCTTTGCCTGGTGGATATCTTCCTCTCTAATACTTTTAAAAAGAATAAGTACAAGTAAGAATCAAGTTATTGCTTACAACAGTTATGAACAATATTCAAAGTACCTGAGCATGTTTATTCGGTCCACAGAAAAACTCAAACCCTTGTTTGTTTGATGCCCACTAAAACCACTTGTCCAGGGTCCAGTTAACACATAGCAAGGGCACAAGGAGACCATGGCTGAGCCTCAACCTGTGTACTTGGCCAAGATGATATTGTTTGGAAAGGAATCCAGACATACTATTGCAGACCATCCATGGAACACAGAGGTCACTTAGCATCTTTTCTTTCACAACGATGCTTTCTAAAATGCATTCTGACAGAGGTATTGGCAGTGAGATATGTGAGTGTGCCACTGGAGAGTGTCATATGAAGTGAGCTGATCCAGACATGCTATTGCAGACCATCTATGGAACACAGAGGGCACTTAGCATATTTTCTTTCATGGTGATGCTTTCTAAAATGCATTCTGACAGAGGTATTGGCAGTGAGATATGTGAGTGTGCCACTGGAGAGTGTCATATGAAGTGAGCTGATCTTTGTGTTTGATGCATGTGTGATTCCAGAGTGTTATGTATATACACAGACCACGTGGGTTTATGTGACATGGAAATAGTGAGACTGTCCAAGGGAAGAAGGGGATTGATGGGAGGAAGGACTGGTGGGAAAGGGATGGCAGAAGGCAGGAGCAGAACACACTTCAAGTACAATATATACTTGTATGACAATGTCCTTATATAACACCGTACCATGAATAATGACTATACACAATCAAAGAGGAATAATAGAAATGTTGAAAATCCAGATGACTGTGTGGACTTTTGGAAGATTTAAAGTTCTTTTCAAAAGCCTTTGAAATTACTTCAATCCGTCATTCAATCAACGAATTTGTGAGTGAATGTGTGCATCTACCCAACCCCACACATGCCATAGTGTATGTATAGAGATCACGGAACAACTTTGGGGACTCATTTCTCTCCTTCTGCCATATGGATCCCAGGTGTCTTTACCTGCTGAGCCATCTCATCATACCTAAATTTGTTTTTTTTAAAAATATTTCATTTTAATGTATTATTATATATATAGATAATTATGTGTAATTTTATGTGTATAGACTTTTGTTTGCCTGCATGTCTGTGCACCATATGCATGCATGGCACAGAAGGAGGAGGAAGAAGAGGAGGCAGAAGAAAGTGTCAGATCTCCTGAGACTGGAGTTTTAGACAGTTGTAAGATACAAACTGTATGGAGCATAGGGAATTGAACCTGGGTCCTCTGGAACCATGGACACATATCTCCAGCACCCCAAAATTAGTTCTTAATGCCAAAAAAAATTCTGAAGAACCAACATAAAATTATACAATAAGTCCAAATTAAGAAAAAAAACCCACATAGTTCCTGTAAACATTTCATCCGAATCCTGGTGAGAAGGGATAACTTTAAGTAGGTTTTTGTTGTTTTGTCTTTTTTTTTTTTCCTTTCTCACATCATAAACTGAACAGTTCAACACAATGGATCTCTGTAACCAGAGGTGCTGGTACATCTCTTGACAAACAGGGAGAGTGAAGAAGAGACTTAGGAATGGGCAACTTTTTGAGGCAAGTTAAGGGAAGGGGAGCCTCGATGTGGATCCTTCCTTTTTCTGGAAGTGACCCACTATCCCCACATATCGTATGGTGGAAGCAATCCATATACCTGACATATCTCTAGGAGGAGCTTAGGAGCTGAAGACAGGGCCTCAGTGGCTCTGAGCCTGGATACCTGGATCTTACTATGCCACTAGCTCCACTTCCCACCTGAGGCTCCCCTAGGTGGCGGGGCATGAACCGAGGGCATTGAACTTAGTGAAGCGCACGGAAGTCTTCTCTGAGTGTTTACTGAAGTCAAGAGCTCCCAGAGTTGCAGCACTTAGTCTTTCTTGAAGGAACATGGTTTCCCTCCCTTTCTGATAACTAGGAATTGTTTTTTTAATCTTTTTCTTTTTCTTTTTTTTTTTTTATAAATCCCAGTTACTAGAAAAGTCAGCATGAAACTTGAAACTTAAGACAGACCTCTTGTGACAGTTCACATCTTCTCGGCCACCTGAACTCATTTCCGTTTTGTGCTCGTTGGTGTAAGTTGTCAAATGTGCTTTTGGAATCCGGATATGAACAAAGAATAAGATGAATGAATGAGTGGATGGCAAAAAAAAAAAAAAAAAGAAAGAAAGAAAAAAAGAAAAGAAAAGAAAAGAAAAGATGACAATGCACTCATCATTGGTCTTAGTAGGGACACATCAGCCTCCATTCCCTCCTCCATCCCTTCTGGAAACTGGTACCCACAGCTCACAGGAAGGCTGGTGAATTCAGAGATCAAAGTGACTGTGGTGGCACAGGTGAGCTCTTCTGCAGGAGGCGTTCCTTAAAGAGTGCTGTCATTTAAGTGCAGTGTCAGTGTGCTCAGACTCTCGCTGAAGAGAGACGAGAAATCCAAAGACTAGCTCCCCAAGGCTGTAGCAACTACCGGGCCCCAGATTCCTCACAAGCCGCCGCACCTCACTGCCAATCTAGAATACAGTCGGTCTCGTTGCCTTTCTTCTCTTCACTCAGCCTTCGCTAATAGAAACAGGGCTTTTCAATGACTACCATGTCTATAGCACTGACCGAAATGCCACATGATTTTCAGGAGTCCTGGGAGAATATTGAGAACAAGTCAGATGATGCTGGGCCACCAACATCGTCTTTGCGATACACTCTGCAAAATGGAGGGACAAGACTCAGTGGTCACTAACTCAGCCAGCTCAAATATAGCGGGACTTAGTGTCATCACCGGAGGCTACCTCAAAAGCTCTGCTTTGTATGCCTTTGAACACTTTTATTCTTCGCCAAAAATTTTCTTTCTTCATCTGAGACACTAGAGCATAGCTCGTTCACATTTCTGCTTTTCTACTCCTGCGGCTCGCACTGCACTTTTTTGGTCTGAGTTTTGGTTTTAATTCTAACTTAAATCGCGGCTTAAACAAATCTTCCTCTTTCTTCCTTGTATGCCCCAAATTCTTCCCACTTCTTCTTGTGAATTCCGTGAAGCTCCGTGCCGGCTCCTACCAGTGATCAAAATCAACAGTTCTGTTCTTTTTTTCTCTCCCTGGTAAACGGGCCCCCGATAGGAAAATACCATTAGCTGTTTGCTTGGTCTTTAGCTGAAAGCATTTTAAATGCATAATGTAGATAACTGTGTGAGGGCCGGCGTGGACAAACTGCAGGCTGCTGGGTATGGAAGGTATGCTGTTGGGCACCAAATTCCAACCCCTGTTCCCCCCCCCCCGAAGTACAAGAATCTTATTCTTCACCTTTTAAAATATTTGCCCGTGTTTATACAGTGTCAGTGTGTTTGCAGAACAGATTCACTGGACATTTTTCATGGGCTCTGAGGGGTTTTGCTTTGGAACGAATATGAGGGGTCACTTTGGTTCAGCATGCCACATAGGGCGAGAGCGTCGTGGGAATGTTCTCGATGCTTGTACACTTGCTTTCCAACCTTCGGAGGCAAAAAGCCTCACATGTCTTTGAGATCCACCTCAACTATCCATGAGCCTGATGGTTAGGGAGAAATTTCCCAGGTAGCCCCAGACCTCACTCCCTGTGACTGCTGTATATCAATCAAACCTAAGCTGTGCCTGTCACTTTGTTACAGGAAGCCACGTATGAGTAGAACGCAGCAGGGTATGTGCCATATGGCTCACCAGGAGTGAGAGAGATCACTGAAGCCACCTGGCGTCTGGTCCCCGGTATCAAACCAGTGTCTTTTTGATTGAAGGTCACATAGATCTGTATAAGAAATCCAATATTGTATAATGTGCACGTTGCCAGGAGACATGGGGCACAGGTCACTGGGTACAGTTCCTGGGCCCGTCCGTGCTTTAACAGTTATGTAAACTAATGGGCCATAAATGCCCTCATTTATCCTGATTGCAAAAGCGCAAGTGATTCATACGCCAAGATCAAACAAATACATGGTTTCTGTGTCACCTCCTGCACTGGGTGAGTTAATATTTGGACATTTCACTCCTGATTACAACAGCACACATTATGACTCTCTCTAGGAAGATGAAAGAAGCGCTGCCCATGTTTTTTCCTGACTTTGCACTTCTACTCTTATTTTTAAGTATTTTAAAAAAGGATCAGTCTTTCCAAACATCCAATGGCTGCCCACTTCCCTTTGCATAAGATCTCAGTTCCCTAGCATGGGTCTCTACAGCAACCCTGGGGTTGCTCTTTCTCACATGCAGCTACTCTTTCCTGGCTCTCTGACATAGACCTCCACCCCCAATGTTTCTCCCCAGAGACTGCTCCACACTGCTGCCTGTCTTCGTCTGGTTATCATTCCCCAGCTTGGCTAACTCCATAAGGGCCTTCACACTCTGTTCACAGGTTATCTGACTAGAGGTCCCTTTAATACAGTACTGGTGAAGAGCTTGCCCCCGTCTCATTTCCTTTCCCTAGTCACCTTGTCAAAACCAAACTTGGGCTCCATGCTATATAATAGTGACATGATGGTTACTGTCACTCAAAATACATGCATGTTCTTGGTGAGAATGTGAACTAAGAAGAAAACAGTCTTGTCCTGATATTGGTCTTGTTTGCTGTCCCTTCTTATTTTCCAGTCTAGGAGAAAGCAAGAGAGTTCCTTGAGCACAGCCTCAAGGAACAAGGGTGTTCTGTCTCCTCTCGTCTTTACACTTTGGCTGGGCCAGGCTAAGAGGGAAAAGTTTCCACTTTAGTCCTATGGATCATGTGAAAAAGTCTCTGTATGCTGCAAAGAAGAGAGACTACAGTGTGTGGACAGACACCAGCAGCTAGCAGGGTGTAGCTCAGGGCTGGCTAGGCTCCTCATAAATTATAAATGATTTATGATGTCCTTCTGGGCACGGACTGACAGCCACGGAGCCTGCATTCAAGAGAGGCTGGGGCATATGCCACCAGCTCCTTTCAATGGGTACTTGGCCAGGATTTCCTGTTACTCTGGAAGTATCTGGAAGAGTAAATCGTGTAGTCAACAAGTCACTTGTGTTTTCACTTGGCAAGGAAAGAGAATCCTAATTCTCAATTCTAACACCGTTTAATGACTGAACAAAATAGAAGAGCAAACAGGAGACTCAAATAAGTGTGCCTTGTTATCTTCTTGGTTCTGAGTCATGAATGGGCTTGCTGTAAAACTGTGACAGAAACACAGAAAACCACTTGTCCTGTATTGGAAGTGTTCTATAAGAGCTGGCTCGGCTTGGCTCCTCTTCAGTAACAGTGAGGGGAAGGAGGATGGTGGAAAATGGCCTCTTTTTTGAGAGACTTTTCACAACGTTGAAGGTAGCTAGCCCAGGTAAAGAAATAACCCCCATGCTTTCCAACAACAAGGTTGCAAAAACCCTTCCAAAACATCTTAAGAATGTAAAGTAGAGTAACAAAGCCAACATCCCTGCCTACAAACTCACAGGGGTCGGACCATTTTCCTGTTTATCCAGTTATGCCACTCCTGTACTCAAAGCTCCTTAGACCTCAAGAGGGGTGGATCTCCTCAGAACCGCAGCTATGCTCTGCCACTGACCACACCAACCATATTCATTCTTCCTGCCCCCCTCTCTCCTTCTGCCCCTCCATCCCTTCCTCCCCTCTGTGTCCCCCCAACAATGCTAAGGCCAAGCTTTACTTCTCATTTCCCAAGCCTCTCTTTCTTCTCTTCGGCTCCGTTCCTGTAGTTCTTGTTTCTCTCTACAACTAGATGGTTTCTCGCATTACTCTGTGGTGCAGTCATCTCTACAGTTTTATGTCATCATCAAACAGCACCCTCTGCAGGGCCTCTCTCTACCTCAGATACTTTGAGGAAACTTCTTGATGCTTTGAGGTCTTTTCACCTACAAAATGAGGTGATATCTGCTACCTTTAGGTTCTTTTGTAGTCAATGACATATGCCGAGCTTAAAGCATAGGCTGACACCTACAGCCCAGAGAGTGTTAAAGAAACAAACTACCGCTGATATTCATGTTCTAGAACAAACCACATGTACCTTATTTGTTGTGGTTTTGTGTGTATGTGTGTGTGTGTGTGTTTCATATTCATACAACTCTAGTGGAACCCTGACATTTTATCCTTATAATACCAAATATATCATATAGCACATTGTAGTTATTGAGGGATCTAAATGTCTTTTATTTGGGCCAGGGAGAAAAGGGATGTCTAGAGAGGGAAGGAACAGCCAGCATATTTTTCTATTTTTTTGTTTTTGGTTTTGTTTTTGTTTTCTTTCCAAGAGAGGGTTTCTCTGTGGAGCCTTAGCTGTACTGGACTCACTTTATAGACCAGGCTGGCCTTGAACTCACAGATATCTACCTGCCTCTGCTTTCCTGAGTGCTGGGATTACAGGCCTGTGGCACTGTGGCTCAGTGGTTAAGAGCACCGTCTGCTCTTCTAGAGGTCCTGAATTCGATTTCCAACAGCCACATGGTAGCTCACGGCTATCTACAAATGGGATTTGATGTCTTCTTCTGGCATAAAGGTGTACACTCTAAATTTAAAAACTGTCTATACCTTTTAGAAACAATCACCTATTTTCTCCTATTTGGGAAATTAATCCCCTTGCCTCCCCTCTTTGTTTGTGAGGCTAACATCCTCCAGCTCCAGGCTCTGGGGCACGCTGGGAATTGGTTCAGAGAGGGACTCATGCTTAAGTTATACCAGTAAGATCCAAGCCCAGGAAATTTGTTGGAACAATAAGAAACTCAAGCTTCATCTTTCCTCTGGAGCCAGGACAATTTACCTGCTGTGATGCTGGAGTTGCTGATGACTGCTTTGCCTCCACAGGGAAAGAGTTCAAGTTTAAAAAGATCAAAACGGAGGAGTACAGGCTCAAAGAGGAAGAAAGATTCCGAACCAGAGCTTTTAAGTCCCCGGATTCCACTGGGCCTGCAGGTTGGATTCCCTTGGGACTTTCCACTCATATGAATCAATGAGATCCCTGTTTCCCTCAGCTATTATGATACATACGCAGGAAAGAGCTCTGCTCAACCAAGAGATTTTTTTTTTTTTTTTGGTTTGAATCCTGTTGAATTTCCTGCCAGCAGAGACCAAAGAATCTCTATGCCTGAGGAGCAGAGACATGAAAGAACTAAGTAGGTTCCCCTCTTCCTACCTTCGTTTGCAACTCAGAAAGGCTTTAAGAAAGAGGAAGATGAGGAGATCTATGCTTCTTCCTTCTCTTGGGAAATTAGTGTCCCAACTTCCTCCGAAGAAACCCAAGTGTAACCATCTACTTCACTTGCCGCTGAGAGACATTTTTTAACCCATACCCAGCATCCTAGAAGGACAGGCTAAGCGCTACGGCTATTCCCTTCACTCAGACAAGGCCTTTGAGACCTGGAGGGGCTAGCCGTCTTCTCCAGCCACACTGCTAGAACATGGCTGAGCTCAGCGGCGCCTGACGGGGAGTTCATCCTTGCATCCCCCATTCTGCAGTGGTGACTGGACAGAGCTCTGCTTCCCCCAAAGCAGGCAGTGCCTTCTCATTCCCTTTTCCTTCAAGACATCAGACAGACTAGCTCTTAAACAGTAGCTTTAAGTAGACAGTTTTCAGGCAGTACTATATATAGTACCACAACTCAAAATACAAAATGCTAAAATTAAGAATGTTCTCTTGGCCTGGTGAGATGGCCCAGTCAGTAAACGCACTTGCTGTCTACCATATTGCTTGATCCCATAGACCCGCACGGTGGAAGGAAGGAGTGGACACACTGCCCTCTGACCTCCACATGCATGTTACGGCATGAATGCCCCTTCCCCTCTCTAAATCAATGAATGTATTAATATTTTATTTTAAAATGATCACTCTCTTCCTGTCCCCTGCCTAACTTTATAAGCAATTACAACCGCAAGTAAACACAACTAACTTTCTTTTGAAAAGGTAGGTGGGTGTTCATGCATGTTTGTGGAGGCCACAGGATAACCTCAGTCGTCATCCTCAGTCACACCATCTAGGCTCTTGGAGACAGCCTCTCATTGGCTGGAGCTCCCAGTTAGGCTAGGCTGGCTGGTGCGCTCCAGGGATCTCCTCATCTCTGCTTTCCAAGGTCTTGGCATTTTTTTTTTTTTTTGCAGAGTCTAGAGATGCGACTCTAGTCCTTGAAGCACATCTGAATTTGGAGTTCTGGTTAATTAAAATCCAATCTCAGTACTGAGAAGAAGTTTCCAAGGGAGAAAAAGCAAACTGCAAGGGAACTCCTTCAAAGCAAACCTTACCACCAACATAGAGACTCACTGAGATTATTGGATTAAGATTATATCTGGAAAGAGGGCAAAAAAAACCAAAACAAACAAACAAACAAAAAGCGATCTGTATCATATCTGAGGAATGATGAGGCACTAGAATTCGATTTAAGATTTGATCTTTAAATCCTAAAATATTAGAAATTTAACTACCAAACATCTAGCTATATAGTTCTAAGGGTAAAAAGAAAACAAAATACTCCTAACAATATTACAAACTGGATTTTTTAAAGCCCCCCAGGCATGAGAAAGAACTCTGTTGTTACAACAGTCTGTGTGTATGATGGAGATTTTAGACCCAGAACAGGAGCTGGAACACTGACTTTGCTACATTGTTTCACTCTTACCACTAGTCTTTCCCTCCATCTGGCCCCACCCAGTCTATGCTGCACCGCTTACCAGTTTACCGCATTCAGTAAGACACTTGAAATCCATGAGGCATAAGGTGATGTAATCTGAAAATAGTTTATCCTTTCTTATGGCTTTGCATATTGCACTTTTTCTTTTCTTTTCTTTTTTTTTTTTTTTTTTTTTTTTTTGGTTTTTTGAGACAGGGTCTCTCTGTGTAGCCTTGGCTGCTCTGGACTCACTTTATAGACCAGGCTGGCCTCGAACTCACAGCGATCCGCCTACCTCTACCTCCCGAGTGCTGGGATTAAAGGCGTGCGCCACCACGCCCGGCACTTTTTCATTGAACAGGTGAATGTAATGTTTTTACAACTGGAGAGCGAAAGCTGACAGAAAAGCTTTAGGCGGGGAGGAGAGGCCTGCACAACCCAAGAGGCCACTCTTCACTGCTGTCCCTGAAGGAGGCCAGCTTGGGAACCGCTCTGGTAGATCAGTCCAACAGCCACATTTTTTTATTCTCAGGGGCTAGAGGCTTAGACTCAAACAATGAGTAAAGTGCTCTATTCCAAATAGGCCAGGAAGTGTTAGCACTCTCAGGAAGGTGATTAGCGGCCAAGGGTCATGTGTTACGTGAAGTACTTGCCCCTGTCGCTCCTGCTCCCATCCTGACTCTAAGCCCAAGGGAACACACAAGCCAGTATGGGTGCGATGGCATTCATTCAGCTTAAAGAAAAGTTTCCAAGTTTTCTGCTTCTTGTTCCTTCATAACAAAAGAGAGGGAACTAGGGTCTGACAGAAACGTGATGACATCCCTAGAATGTGTTTTGACATCCAGCGAGGAAGTACTATTTACAGAAGCAGTCAGTTCTCAAGCTGTGGGGTCCTGACTGCTTTGGGGGTGAGGGCGGGGGGGTGTTGAACGACCCTTTCACAGGGGTCGCATATCAGATATCCTGCATATCAGATATTTATATTATGATTCACAACAGTAGGAAAATTAGTTATGAAGTAGCAACAAAAATAATTTTTTGGTTGAGGTCACCACAACATGAAGAACTGTATTAAAGGGTTGCGGCATCAGGAAGGTTGACAACTCTGGGCAGAAATAACAGTCTAAAGAAATGACTGCAAAGTGAATCTCGGCTGTTAATGGCTACAAGCCTTCTCGAACCAGTAGACAATGCCGTCTGCTAGCTGAAGAGTTCAGCCCTGGATTCCTTCTGCTGCTGCCAGGACCAGGGCTCAGAAAGAACATGTTTCAGGGATTCTGGAGCCTTCATCGACTTGTACTGTCTTATTTATTTTAGGACCAGGCTGTCCACAGCAAGGCAGATTAGATATGAATGGGACCTCAGTCACACTAGGCCATCCAGATTAAGACACTCACATGCAGTAAACATCTAATCTATACCATGAAGTGTGAAAATTTAGTATCTCAGGCATTTTTTTTTTTTTTACAGAGGAAAGCATGTATGTTCTTGAGCCTGTTTTGTTTAGTTAGGAACAAAACATACTAAAATGCAAATCAAGTGGTACAGAGAGTAACCAGTCTAAGTTAGAAGACTGGAGCAGAAGTCCGTGTTTACACCTTCCCTATACACATCCCACCAGACAAGGCTCCAAGATGAAGGAGATGCTCATTTTCTTGAGCATATTGTACAGTTCCCTCTACACAAGGGTGACAGCATTTGCGGAGAACAGAATTCCTCTGACAAAAGCTTCCAAGACCTAAGCTGGGAAATGATGTGCACCCAGTTTTGTCTGCCCCCTGCAGGGACAGGACAAAAGGTTCCCTCCAAATAAATGTCTTGTTTTTTAAAGTAAACACACAAAAAGTAGGGCTTTGGTGTAGCAAAAATAATAATAATTAAATTTTGACAGCCATGCTGTGGTGGTTTTTCCTCCCGGCCCTAAGCTCCTTGGAATAAAGACTCATGAGACTCAAAAATGTATTATTTCCAAGTCTCTAGGCCATAAAGCTGGGTTCTTCTCTGACTAGCTCAGAACTTATGATAACTATAGATTATTAGATTATACTAACCTACATTTTACCATGTCGCTGGTTACCTCTGCTTGGGTACCATATATCTATTTTCCTCACATCTTGCTAGAATCTCCAATGCCTTGCCCTATCCCAGAATCCTCTCTCTGCCTGACCGATGTCCCACCTCATATTTCCTGCCTCAGCTCTAGGCAGTTAGCTTTTTATTGACAGGTGATGCTTCCACACAGACACAAGAGAGTTCTACACAGCGACGCCATCATGTAACACTGACAGCATGGTTTTGCTCAACAACTTCTCTTCCTCCTGCTTCAAATTCTATTATTACAGTGACATCAGGATCTCCCATGAAAAGGCTGTAACACAGGGCATACAGCAGAAAAATATATTTCTCTTTTTACATGACATCGGATGACATCATCTTACATATGTATAACAGAACAAATTGCTGCATATTATGTACACACATACACAATTATTTTAAAATATAATTTATTTGTTTTTATTTTAATCTGCATTGGTGTTTTGCCTCCATATATGTCTGTGTGTGTGAGGGTGTCAGGTCCCTGGAACTGGAGTTACAAACAGTTGTGAGCTGCCATGCGGGTGCTGGGAATTGAACCCATGTTCTCTGGAAGAGCAGCCAGTGCTCTTAACTACGGAGCCATCTCTCTAGCCCCTACATATACAATTCTTAAGAGGACTGGAATATTCTGTGAAGAAGTTTTCTATATGTAGAAATCTGTTATGTAAGTATAGGCTTCTATAGAATATTTACATAGAATTATAGAATAAATATTATTTATATATAACATTCTGTGGCTTCTTTTATGTTTAATAGGCTTATGCACGCCAAAACACTTCTGTGTAAGACAGAGTCTAACCTCGTAGGAACACATCTGTTTCTACATCTACACCTTACAACTTAATAGCAGGTGAGGCAAACTCCCTAGCTCTTTTGCGGCTCTGTCTCTGTGCATTGAAAGAATAATTAGAACCTACCAAATAGATACTAGGACGGCTAAAATATAAAGGGACTGGCACAAAGCACAGATCACATAAATATTACATTTTTACTTGTCTCCATTCCCTCTAAAATGTACTTGCCTGTCCCTTTTATTTTATCCCACTGATACCTTCAGCTTGATATAAATATTAACCTAAAGGCATCGCAGTACAGGAGGGAAGAACGAAGAACTCAAACTGGACTGACAGTTTCAAATATACATTTTTTTTTATAACAAGCCCTGAAATTGGGATCAACTTCCTTAAATTTTCTGTGCCTCGTTACTCACTCATAGACAAAATTAGGATTATAATTGTAACACATCTCATGGAACAATAAGGAAGATTACAAGCATTTAAAACAGCCTTGCTGGGCTGATGAGATAGCTCTGTGGGCAAAGACGGGTGCCTTGCCATTGAGTCTGACAACCTGAGTTTAATCACTGGGACCCACGTAGCAGCAGAAAAGAAGTGATGCCTGAAAGTTGTCCTCTGACATCCACGCTTATGGCATGGCATGCTTGTACAACAAACAAGAGGAAAATAAGGCAACACTGGACACAGTAAAAATGAAGATTAGCTATCATTGTTATTGAAACTGAAGTTGCCTGTCTCCTACACTAACATAATTCCTCAAAGAAGCCTCAAAAGGTGGGGGAGGAGGTCCCCTTCTGTCAGAAGGGAATAGGACGCAGGAGGCAGGGAGGGTAGTAACGAGAAGATACAAGCGAGAATAACATTTGGGATGTAATCTGAATGAATTATAATAAAAATTTAAAAATAAGTAAAAGTCGGAAAAAAACCAAAGAAGCTTCAAATAAGTAATAGAAATAAAGCTTATACCTCAAAATCAAAACAAAATACTACATTTGTAGCAAAATACCCCATGGGAGTATTTTCAAACCTTTTGAGGTGTCATTTCTTTAAACTTCTGAGTACTGAACTGAAAAAATCAGCTGAAAGAACCATATTCAAGACATCAGGCAATACATCAGCATCTGATTTAAATGATGATTGCACTTCAGCTGGTATCACTCAGGTTTTGCTCTTGGTTCATATAAAGGTTTCTTGACAAACAAATTATGGGGGCCAGATGAGGGGAAATGGAGAGTTGTTTCACAAGTACAAGTTCCAATTTCATGAAATCTGCTGCTCAAGCGAGTAAATGCTCTGAACCCTACATAGCTGTACATAAAATTGGTTGATAATACGCTGGGATGAAACATTTTAAAATATTTTTTAAAACACGCAATGCAGAGAAAAATTTTGCATGATTTTCTTGTGTCCAGTCTTCTTTCCAATCATGTTTTCAACTCATCCTACACAGCCTTCCATGCTCCTTCCTATAACAGGCACGACTAAGCCCTTATATTTTGGAGGAAGAAGAAGGAGAACAACAAAAACCATTCAAGAGCCAGTTTCAAAGCCTGAGCGTCTAGGGATAGGAAGTGCTGTTTGATATGAGTAACAGTGTTTCACTTACCACAAAAGAACTGAGAATTAAGATGGCAGCAAATTCCAAGTGGTAAACAGATCAGGAAAATATGTGAGCCAAAACCCAGTCACTTTCCAGGACTTAGTCCTAGTGATAAGGACCGGATTCGTATCATAGGATGGAAAAAAAAATAACCAAAACCCCCAACAAAACCACAATGAGAAATAATACACAGAGGAAATCATATAATGGACTTCCCTGATAAAAGTCCTCAGACCTGGCTAGGAGGAATTCAAAGTACTTACGGAGGCACCACTCCAAAGGACAATAAAACTGGAAAATTATCTACCAAAGTAAGGGATATAAACAGTCAGACACTCTGAGAGTTGTCCGAACTCTAATAGACGCCTCTTTTTAATGAAGAGGTTGATAGCTTTTCCTTATTCCTTCCTAAGAAACAAATATGATGAAAGAGAAACTAAAGACAGGATGATAAATTTCAGATTTGCGGATAGATATTTACTTTATATGCATATTTTATTTATTATCATTTATTCACATTACATCCCAATGGTTATCCTTTCCCTCTTCTGTCTATTTCCCTCCCCTAGACCTCTGATGCCGGGGCCTCCTACCCCAATTGTTGTGGATATATTTTTTTAACATGTCACTTATAGCCAGAATTTAGAAAAGTCTCTAGTAACAATGGCTTCGTTGTGGATCTTCTCCCAGAATGCTCAGGGGAGAAGTTTTGTTTCTCTTGCTCTAGCAAAACTAATGCCCCACCCCCACCCAGAACAGGCCGAGTCTTTGAAATACTTGTCAGCCTTCTGCAGCCACAAAAGTAAATCCAAGCCTTAGTTTACATTAAACAAATAACATCCCATTCTCCAGAATGCACAGGAAGCAAGGGAGGCTCCTTCACCCCATTTAGAAGCAGAGATCATGGTTTATATTAATCTGTAGAAGGTAAACTGGGGTGGCTTGGCCAGCCCATTGTGCAGCTGGCTATTTTTAAACCTGGGATGGAAGGTTCCTGTACTTATGAAGCCACTGATTGATTATTTCAAGGATGATAAATTAGCAACATGGTCCATATACTACTCATTTTCATAAGTGGGCTTTCCCACTAGAAGAGATTGACAATAAATAATGCACAGCCCATCAACAAAAGGCAAGGCTCTACTGATTCTGCCCACCTACCTATGTATAGAAAAGTCGAATCAAGAAAAAAAAAAAGAATAATAAATACTTATTCTCTCTTATATGTTATATCTATTACTTTTCTCGTGATCGTGACAAAAAATATCCTGACTGACAAAGGTAACGTAGAGAAGGAATTGTTGAGTATGAGGGTGTCCACCATAGCAGGCAAGGCATGGTGGCAGAATCACGAGGCAGTTGCTCATGCCAAATCCTCAGTCAGGAAGCAAAGCTCAATGAACGTTTGTGCTCGGTGTGCTTTCTGTTTTGTACGCAGTGCAGAGCCCTCACCCATGGAATGGTGCTCAGCATGCTTGGGGTGGATCTTCCCACCTCATTTACTTCAGTGGAGAAAGCCTGTCAAGGGTATGGTCAGAGATTCACTGCCATGGCAATCCTACATCCCCGTCAATTTAACAACCATGAGTAAGTATCACAGAGTTCAGATCTACTGGACACAAAGAGAATAGATTGTTGTGCAGTTATCTATCTCCAGGAAAACAACCAGAAGTTTCCAAAAAGTATACATGATACAATTATCATGTGCTATCTCTTCAACCGACAGCATTTCTTACACTCAGTCTGATTAGGCTCAGTTATAACATACACAGGCACTCAATAATTGAACTAAAACAAATACCCTCATCTTGCCTCCCCTTTGCCAATCAATCTCTTTGATGACTTTTATATTACAACACACACACAGCACCATAATTATGCTTAATACTTTGTTTATTCATGTACAGGCCCCACCCTGTGCAATAAGCTGATGAAGTAGTCATTTTATTTCTTACGGCCTTTCAGGGCTCCTTCAGTCTTTCTTGGGCAACTGTGATACGACCTAAAGAAGGATTGAAAATGAATATAATTCCTGTCCCCTAAAATTTCCAAACCAAAAGGTCTACTTGCGAATGCTCCATATATGGGATGGGATCAGGCCCTTTATTCATTCACTCCACAAACATTAACTGCATGTCTAATAAAAGCCAAGAACTATTTACTTGCTTTAGGATCTTCCCCATAGAACTTGAAAAATCTCTTCCCTTAGCCAGGCATGCTGTGTATGCCTGTAAGGCCCACACTTGTCAGGTAGGCAAGAGGATCTTGTTCAAAACCAGCTCAAGCTATACATACACAGTGAGACCCTGACTTGAAGAAAAATTGAAAGAGAGATCTCTGCTGGAAGGCAATTTTCGCTTTGAAGAGTAAGGAAGAGAAAGAAGAACAAAGAGTGCGGTGGAAATAACTTTACAGCCTGCATGATGTTGAGGATAAAATGATAACAAATGTTGGCCAGATGCACACGAATGGGACTGAACCACATGCAAATGCCAGTGGGACTAACGAATGGGGCAGCTATGTTGGAAAACGGTCTTGAAAATGTTAAACAGCAAATTGTCATAAGGCTCAGCTATTCCATTTATGGGTAAACAACCAAGAGAAGTGAAAACATTCATCTACACAGGGAACCACATGCAAACACTCATCTAAGCACTATCCATCACCCAACAGATGCAATGTGCTATATCTGTACAACTGAGAACCATTCAACAGCGGAATGGAGATCTGGTACCTGTTATTAGAAGACAGCCTTGAAAGCATCATGCTAAGTGGGCAGTGTCAGTCACAGAGCTGTTAGGTATTTACACGAAGTGTTAAGAACGGGCAGAGAGCAGAGCTGCCGAGATGGGAGGGAGTGAGGAGTGTTAGCGGGAACAGGATTCCTTTCCAAGGTGATGGAATGTTAAGAATGATTGTGGAGCTCATTACATGGATTTGAAAATGACTAAACAATGTTGCCAATGTTAGATGCGTGAACTACAGGGTACGTGAATCATCTCTCATCAAGGCTATTGAAAAAAAAAACCACAGGTGCTGGGGAGAAAGAAAAATGATTAAGACAGATCCTACTGAGAAGGTAGCATTTGATACTGAATTTATTGAAGGACGGGTAGTCAGTCAAAAGTGAAGGAATCAAGAAAGAACCTTGCTTTGCCTCCCATTTGAAAGTACCTGAGTGCCTACCAGTACCCACCGAAGGTGAAAGAGAACACCCACAAGGCCTTTTTACTATAAAGAAAGTGAATAGGCAGTCTTACATCCTTGGGGCTCTGACTGTTTCTCAGGTGAATTTGACAAAACACTGGAAGAAGAAATAGTACAAGTGTTATAAAATTCTGTCCAGGAATAGAAGGAAGAGACA
Organism: Acomys minous; assembly: GCF_964271855.1. NCBI lineage: Eukaryota > Metazoa > Chordata > Mammalia > Rodentia > Muridae > Acomys > Acomys minous. The sequence goes on along the minus strand of NC_140485.1, from coordinate 125,641,388 downwards.
CTTCCCAGTTCATTTTATGCTGTCAGCATCACTTCAATGCCCAACCCATAGAGTTGCATGTACAAGAAAATAATACTATAGATCAATATTTACAATAGCTAAAGAGTTACACAATAAAAACTAGCAAAAATGAGAGGGGCAGGGGAAAGGAAGGAGAGAGAGAGAGAGAGAGAGAGAGAGAGAGAGAGAGAGAGAGAAGCATAACCCAGTGGAGTCCTATAGCAGGAATGCAAAATACTAGTTCAATATTTTAAAACATATCAATGTAACCAAATGTAATAATACTCTAAAGAAGAAACCCCAAGAATGATCATATTATTAAATATAGGAAGAACATTCAAGAAATCCAACACTGGGACAGAGAAATCATTCAGTAGTTAAGAGCAGCTATTGCTCTTCCAGAAAGCCTGGGTTTGATTCCCAGCACCCACATTGTGGTTGTGTAGCTCCAGTCCCAGGGAATCTGATATGCTCTCCTCTGGCCTCTGTAGGTACCAAGGACACCCATGATACACAGAGTTACGTGCAAACAAAATACCCATACACATAGGATTAGATTAAAAAAATAAATCCAAGATCTATTTGTATGGAACAAATATCTCAGCAAACCAGGAATGAAGAATTCCTCAGCTTAAAGAAGTTCACTTACACAAAGCCTTCAGGAAAGACACTTAACGAGGTTGGGAAGCAGGTGAGGATGGCCTTTCTTGCCACTCACTTCCTATCAGGGCAGCTAATAGAGGCAGAGGGTAGAAAAAGGCACCCAGACAAGGAAGAAAGACACACAACCACTTCTAGGCTAAATTGGCTAATCCACATAGTGCTCCCAAAATGTGAATATGATATAATCATGTATCTATAGACTACAATGAACAACAGAAATAGACATTTAAAAACATTTAAAAGTATGTATCATTAGCAATAGCTAAAAAGCACCCATAATTATAAATTTAACATGTCTTCTTAAAACTTCAAAATGTTGATGAGAGAAATAAAAGAGTTGATTAAATGGAGAGGCACATCAGTTCACAGAGTAGATGATTCAACACAGGAAACAACCAAACACATCCAAATTTTGGTACAGATTTAATGTGATAACAAAAACAACATCCCATTGGGGACAGTTTTAGAATATAAGTAAGCTTATTCTAACATTTAAATGAGAAGGCAAAGAAAGTGGACTGGCTAAAATAATTGTACAATGAAGAATAGAGTTAGAAAAAACCACACTAAGTCATTTTCAGACTTAAGAGCTGCAGTAACGAAGGACGCCTGGTGTTTGTGAGAGAGCAGACCCATAGATTAGGAGAACAGAACAGCGAGTCCGGAAATAGATCCCACATATGTGGCCAATTAACTTTGCAAAGGTGCAAAAGCAAGTCAGTGTGGAGGAGACGAGTCTTCCTAGCAAGCACTGCTCCAAGTCTCTCCATGACATTGAAAACACAACCCAGAAAGAAAGAAAGAAAGAAAAAAAGGCGGGTAGAGGGATAGACTGTACACCACCAAAATGAAGAACTCTTGCTCTGCAAAAGGCCCCATTAAAAATCGAAAAGGCAAGCTGCAGACCAAGAGAAATATCCAGACAATACCAAACAAGAGCAATGGAATAGAAACCATAGTCTTAAAACTCAGCTGAGAAAAAACAAACTGAACTGTAAAAGTGGGCCAGAAGACTAGAACCAGCCTTTCTCAAAGAGGATTTTTAAAGTTGTAGAAAGGTAATTTAATGAAAAAATAGATTTTTTTCCCCAGCAAATAGGACTGAAATGACTAGAAATGCATATCAAACCGTACATCTGACATGAATATTACCCCCAAACTGGCCTAAATATGTATCCACATAAAATTATAAAAGCTTTACAGAAGGGCACATGACAGGAAAAATGTGAAGCCAAGAGGGTGATTTGAGCTCATGAACTCGAGGCGACTCTGAGCAAGCAGTGAGATCTCATCTCAAACACAAATTAATGACAACTTATGGAAGATAGAAAGGCTGGGGGTGGAGGTGGGGGCAGGGCGGGCAGCCGGAAGACAGGGAGAGCTATTGAAGAAGTGGAGTTTCAGTTCCACCATACAAAACTGTCGGAGACCCGCTTTCATGATCATGGAAAAATACTTGACCTGATGAACTGCTCATTTAAAAAGAGTTTAAGTTGTAAACTTCATCATTTGTGCATGACAGATGAACTGCTCATTTAAAAAGAGTTTAAGTTGTAAACTTCATCATTTGTGCATGACACTATCTTGCTCTGTAGCCCAGGCTGGCCTGTGGCTTTCTAGATACTTCTTCCTCATCCTCCCATGTGCAAGGGTCACAGGGGAATGTCACCGTGCCCAGTGATACTTGATTTATCCCATATAATAAAAAAAAAAAAAACAATAACAATATCAAACTCCGACAATGACGTGGAGCAACTGGAACTGTCTTACGTTGCTCTCAGAAGTGAAAAACTCTGGGAAAGGGTAGGTAATTGCCTACAATGTTAAGCACACCTAACATAGGACCCGTTCCCATACATCCCCCCCAACAAGAGAAAGCGCTCATCCACAGAAACCTATATAAGAATTGAACAGTAGCTGTAGCCACATTTAATCCCAGCTGGAACCAACTACTATGTCAATAGCTTAGCAAACCACAGAGTGGAGTCAGACCATGAAATGCCACTCAACAACATGAAGGGACAGTGGACACTGTTAGGCTGTACTGATCAGTCTCCAAAGGCGCTGAAGGAAAGCTGCCAGTCTCCTAATTTAATACGAAATGAGGCCGTCCTTTGGTTTGATTTGCTTTCTTTTTAACTTCTTAAGTTAGTTTAGGAAGCAGTGTGTTTCTTCACGGCATGCTCACACACGTGTGCATACCCTGTTCCTATTTGTCCTCCTCCCTTACTGCCACCTCTCATGTCCCCTCCCAAACTCCAGCTCCTTCCATTTCCTTTCCCAGTTAGTCTTCCCCCTTTCAGTTTCCCAGTGCGTGTATTCTATTATTCTCTGTATTTCAGGCATCCATTAAGATGCCCCCTCCACACACCTCTTCCTAGTTTTTGAACGACAAACGCACACGCGCATGTATACAAAATTAAAAATGTAGGTTCCTCATGTGAAAGAAGACATGTGGTTTTTGTCTTTCTGAGTCAGGTGTTCTTATCTAGGGCTGCATATTTCTTTACCCACCGATCTACTGATGGACGTGTAGGCCTGTGCCGTTTACTGACTTGTATGTAGTGTATCTATAAACATGGATATGAAGGGCTTGTGGTGTGCTTCCTTAGGACCCTTGCCCAAGACTGGTATAAGTCAGTCCCGTGGCAGTCTCATCTTCAGGTCTTGATTGTTTGTTTCCTTTTGAGGAGCCTCCACATTTATTTCTGAAATGTCTGTATAAGTCTTTCTCCATATTCTTACCCAGCATCTGTTTTCTTGGTAGCTATTCTGATTAGCTACGGTGGAATCCCAAAGCAGCTTTCATTTGCATTTCTCTGATGGCAAAGGATGTTGAGCATTTCTCAAGTATCTACTGTCCATTTGTATTCTGGCTTTTGAGAATGGTTTCTATATTTCATCAGCCTGTCTTTTGATCAGGACATTTGCAGTTTGGGTACTTGATTTCTGTTGTTCTTTATGTGTCCTGGCTATTAATCCCAAGCTGACATGTAGCAGACAAGGGTTTCCAGCCCCCTACCCAGTTCCCCCATGTTCTGCTTGCTGCCTCTTCACTCTGGTGAATTTTTCCACTGCTATGTAGATGCATTCTAATTTTCTGTAGACCCATTTGTCAGTTCTTGAGATTACTTCCTGTGCTGTTAGAGTATGTTCAGAAAACCCTTGTCTGTTCCTGTGCACCTTGAAGTGTTTTGCCCATGTTTCCCTCTAGCAGTTTTAAACATTCAGTTCTTATAATAAGCTCTCAAGTCCATTCTGAATTGATTTTTGTGTAGGATGAGAGATATTGATCTAATCTTCTCTTTCACACATGAAAATCTAGTTTCCTCAGCACTACTGGTTAAAGCAGAAGTCTTTTCTGGAATGTATGTTTGTAACAGCCCTGTTAAATATTACTGGGCTGCAACTGTATGGGTTTATTTATCGTCTTCTGGGTCTTTGAGTTTGTTTTTGTGCTAGCACCATGGTACTTGTTATTACTGCTCTGTAATAATAATTGGAAGATTTAAAAAAAATCTTTACATCACATGTAGGTGTGTGTGCATGCGCATGCGTGTGCTTGAGCGCGGGTGCTTGTAGAAGCCAGAGGAGGACACTGAATCCTTTGATGCTGGAGTTACTGGTGGAAATAGAGCTCCTCCAGTCCTCTGCAGATTGCAGGAGCAGTGCATATTCTTGCTTCTGAGTTCCCTCTTCAGCCACCTCCATTATAACTTGAGATCAGTTATGTGACATCTGCAGCACGGCTCTTTCTGCTAGGATGGCTTTACTTATCTGGGGCCTTTGGCACTTCTGTATGAATTTTAGGATTTTTTTTTCAAATGCATTAGTGCTATTTGTTTTTTAAACTGGAGTGAATAACAATAAAGAACTGACCCACAGTAGCCAAAATGTAGTCGGGGAGGTTGATTCAACACACAAGACAGCATGGGGAAGAATCGAGCTGTGGATCAGGAAGTCGGCATTGATGTGTCCTAACTTTAGAAATGGTTGAGCAAAACTATTCATATATTAAAATTCTTAGAAGTGTACCACACAGACAGACACATAGATACAAAAAAAAAAAAGGAAATATTTTCCTTTTCTTCTGAATGCCCTCTTTGGAAAGGCCCTGGTTTCACGTTAAGTGACTAGTAATGAATACGGCCAGGAACCTTTGTACACTTCTGCTCCCCAAAGCCACACCATAGCTGGTTCTGAGATCTCAGAAGTGCACACGGTCATGGCCACAGGGAGTAAATATCTCTTCCTGAGGATTCAGGGTTCACTGACCTGTAGCAGCAGCAGAGAGACAAGGTAGGGAAAACATTTACAAATGAGGAAAAATGCCATGTGTTTCTTAGAAGGTTATGGGTTTGACATGCCTGGCACACATCAGTGCTCAGGGAAAAGCCCCATTTCTGGGGGCAACTCACAGGGAATGCTTCGAAGAGGGGCTGCCCAACCCATCCTGTGGAACTGTGAGACCCATAGTCAGGAAGTCATTAAAGCCTTCTTTTGACCAAGACTGGTACATCACCCCTCCCCGAAGAAAATGCATTAATATAAATAGTCTTCTAATTAAAAGGGAGAGTTCATAAAGTTGGGAGGTGCTTCCCTTTGCCCTGAATTGGAAGAAAAAAAAGAGAGAGAGAGAGAGAGAGAGAGAGAGAGAGAGAGAGAGAGAGAGAGAGATATCTAGGAGTAGAAAAATTATGTAAATAAGGGATGATGAGGGGAAACACTCTGAGGTGAAAAGGGGACTCAAACCACAGTCATGAATCTTGACGAGAGAAATAGGCCACCCAGAGGAATAGAGCTTACGGGCAGCGTTCACACGACACGTGAAACAGGTGATAGCTACAGAAAGAGAGGAGATAGTCATCCCAGAGATGTCAAGCCCAGCTCTGCCTCACCTGTCTCCATCTCCTAGACGCAGTGCTGGCAACAGATGAGATAACTACCAGGAGCTGCACAACTGTCGTGCAATGGTTGTTAAATTCTTGGAGATGGCTGTGTTTATAATGAATAGAGAGTGATGGAAGGCAATGGAAGGATGCATACGTGATACCTAACTCATGCAATTACTCAGCAGGATTTCTCATGGGGCTTTTCTCTCCAGTGACATCTCCTTGACCACTCCTTTTTAAATTACGGTCTCCTTCTCATAATCTTCTTCCAGGTCTCCGCTATATTTTTCTCTACTTGCTTTTTTATCTTCTACATACTTTTCTGAGTTACCCTCCACCTCCTACCCTACTAACCTGTAAGGGTGTTGAGTCTCAATGGTATGACCATGCCACCATGTTCCTGTGTGAGGCATTTCATAGATAGAGTGCTCAGTGACCCTTCCTTACAAGGACAGTCAGTCCTGCTTAAGGAACTTCTCTGATGGCTGTGTGCCCATTGCTTGGTTGTGTAATTCTGCTCTACTATTGTAAATTGGGAAACAGGGCAGATTCTGTCTTGTTCTTCCCATGGTATAGAGATGAGCGCTACACGACAGCGCATCCACTTTCTTAGTGGAATAGGAGCAGCAAGGGTCAAAAGGCTTCCGGGTATTTATACAACGAGAGCAGGCCTTAACAAGTACCATCTCAGAGAAATGCTTTCATTTCATCCCTCTCTGCAGATATGGAAAATAATCCCAGGCAGCAATATTATGCTTCCATGGTTACAGAGAATATTATGCTTTTCTAGGACCAAACATAATTTTGATCCTTGCCAACCATGTTTCTGAACATGCACTGCTGAAATCAGGCCAGCCAAGCAGAACCAAAGTAATTTACTCAGGCCAAATCCGTCTTACGGCAAAAGCTAGCCAATGAGGCAAACCCGTGTGCTAGTGACACCTACCCAGAGCTGATCCTTACTGATCTGTGCAGGAAGTTACCTTATAGAGACACAGGGTAATGAAACTGTTGAAAAGTGCTGGCTGCAAGTGCCTTTTTTGCTTCCAGACTCCTATTTCCATAGGAAAGTGGGCTGACAGTCCTGAGCCAAGACTCCCCACTAGTAGAAGTGGGTAACGTATCACTTGAGCTTAGTAAGGTTGTTCTCCTGACCCAGTAAGTTACTCTGAATGGAGTTCTTGGAGTAGAATGTGGTATACGACAACCGTCAATAAAACGATTATTACTGTCAGGTACTGTAGGGTACTTTCAGTAACTTTGAGTTTTTTGCCAGATGGCTCTTTCCAAGTTAATCTGATTCCTAGAATGCTGCAACTTACAACGATACTATCTGAAAATCTCGACAGGCATGCCCTTGCCATTACAAACAGCACACAGGGACCACAGTGCTCGTGGAGATAAAGCCTTGATATTCTTTATCTAGGAGCACAACCTAATTTTAAATAAGGTTAAAAGTTAGGAAAAAGAAATTTCCCCTGATTGTTTATTTTCTCCCCAGCCTCCTCCCTCCCCCCCCCCCCGTGTGTGTGTGTGTATGTGTGTGTGTGTGTGTGTGTGTGTGTGTGTGTGTGTGTGTGTGTGTGTTTTGAGATGCAGTCTTCTTATATGGCCCAGGCTGCAATGCACACGTACACAGTACTTTCACACACCCCCTCCTCACTTCCTATGTCTCCTCATGGCACTGAGCTGTATCTCATCTAGAGATGGGTGCTGAGTGCAGGCAGCAAGTGGAAGCAGCAGGTCCAGGCTATTTTCAAGGCGTCTGGTTTTGATGGTGACAGAGGATGCAGACGTTGGGGGCCATAACTGTTTAGCTAGAGGGCTTGCTTATATGTCTAACCTTGGGGGAGACACAAAAGACTGGGGATGTAACTTAGTGGTAGACTGGTGGCCTAGCCCACAGGAGGACCTGGCGTTAATCCTTACTTAGCACTGAAAGAAATCAACAAAGAAACAGAGGTGCAGAAACAATAGTTACATCCCTTTCGCTAAAACAATTTAGGGGAAATAATTAGAAAGAAAAAAAAAATAAGTGACATTCTGAATACTAAAGAGAGGAAAGGGATATTAGCTTAGTTAGGTGAGACAGAAGAAGGCCTCACTTATAAGATCAGACACAGAAGAAATGGCATGTGGGGTGTTGAAAAGGGACAGTCGTGGGGCACTGATGCCATTCTACTTTGTGTAAGCTGTGCCATTCACACAACACCAGTCCAGCCTAATGGCATGTTTCTCAGACTGTCATGCCATGAAAATACACACAAGTATGAATGGAAAAGATGAGTGCTCTCGTGTCCTGGAGACTGAGTCAGATCTACAGGTAAAGTTCTGCTCAGAAACAATGGCGGGGAGCTGGAGGTCTATGAGCAAACTCACTCAGCCTCACAGACAAGGTGTTTCTTTGCACTTCAAAGGAGCATTCCAAAGAACAGTGGACTCAAGACTAAAAACAAACTAAGGTTGGAACTATCTCCTATCACGTGAAATGAAAATGGCATTAGCACGTTCCCGTTAGAGTCTATCTACTGCTAACTAAATATCCCTATGGTATGGGAAAAGCAATCCGTTATCAACAACCATGGAACATAGCAACTATCAGGCTAGGACATTAAGGGACTGACACTGAAGAGATGCACCTTTCCCCACTCCCAGATGCTACAGAGGATCTTGCCAGACTGCACGCGGCCTAGATCATGTTCAAACAGCCTGGTTTTATTACCTCAGATAGTTTTTTTTTAATGTACCATTTTCTTGGTTATTTTCATTTTTCTGTTACATCTTTCCTTAACATGAAAATAAAGAAATCCCACCCCACCCCACAGTGGTAAGAACTGAACTTAACAGCCGTATGTATGAAACCAGTTAGTCACTCTGCCTCGGAGCTATATTCTCAGCCTATTTTGTGTCTTTATTTAAACTTCACAGATATTTTCTTCAGGTCTCAATAGAAATTAAAGCCTTAAAATAAACATATAAGAATGCTGAGAACTAGCTTATAATTCAAATAAGAAAAGAGGAAGAGGAAATTCTCTGTACATGTCCTTTCTAAGGAGAGACATGTTAGTAGCTTCAGATCTACACAAATGGCAACACTGATAACTGAAATACTCCATCTCCTCTCAATGTCTTAATGTCATCGTCCAGAGAGCTGCTCCCATCTTGAGTAACCATGGTAACTTGCAGAGCCAGAGTCTAGCAACGCTTGAGGAAACATGAGAGGGAGCACTTCAGAGGAGCAACATCGCTGCACCTCCTCCTGCAAGACAGGGATAAGAAGATGCCTAGCCAGGAAGAAGAAAGCCAGGAGTCTTCTGAAGAGCAACCACAGAATCCGGAAGGAAAACGCCTGAGAATTCAATTCATCCGATTCCTCGATTTTAACAAAGAAGATGAGGCCCAGAGGCTGCTTGGCTCGAGTGTTTGGTAGAAAGAAAATCACTTAGTGGTCCTCACCCTGCACACTGCCTACCATCTCCTACCTGTTTAGAAACCAGGAAGCTTCAGGACAGGGAAGAGGTCTCAGGATCCATTTTCCTGCAATCTGGGTCTCTATCATTTTTCTACTTTTTATTGTGGTAGAAAGACAAACGATAAACTCATGAACCTGCTGTCCACAAATGTCAACTCCCGGCAATCATTTTTCTTCCGTGCTTTTACTCCTTCTGTCCTCTAAGGCAATCCTGAAAATGGTCTCGGGTATCAGTTTTGTTCACTAAAAGGCAAATATTCAAACATTCTACCTGGGAGTGCAGCTGAGACATTTGTCTCTGGAGATCTTTGGTTTCCCGGTTGCACACACATGTGCCGTGTCTAGTATTTTCTCCTCAGTTTCACAGTGCAAGGACACAAGGGCAGTCTTACATAGGCACTAAGATTTGCTCTGTGCTCCTGCACACGTGCTGATGACCAGCGTGATGGGACGTTTTGATAAAGGACTTGTTTTGGACAGTAAGCACGGAGAAAGCTGAACGTATATCAAGAGATTAAATGCCTTTGGTCCTTAAGTGAAATTCCGTGAACTCCTAGCATTTGCTTAAATTGAGCTTAGAATCAAAACAAATTTCCCCTAGAAGTCTATGTAAAAGGTACCAAGCAATGACATTCTTTTGATTGATTTTTTTTCCCTTTAACACAGGGTCTCCTTTTTACCCATTCTTTTCCTCTGATATAGAGGCTTATTATAGAACCCAGGCTGGTCTCCAGCTCCCAGCTCTCCTGCTTTACCCTCTGATGGATTGGTGCACATGTATCATGCCCAGTCAAATGCAATTCTTGATGCTCAGTAAATCCACAAAACCAACAACAATGAAATAGTCTCCCATCATCTTTCCAATGATAGAGACTATTGGTTTGTTCTAAGAACATGATGGGACTTTAAGATTAAACAAGTATATCAACACTTCCTTCCGTCAGGTCCTTTAAATCCTATCTCTGGAAAAACTATAACAAAGAAGACAGAAAGAAAGAAAGAAAGAAAGAAAGAAAGAAAGAAAGAAAGAGAAAAAGAAGAAGAAGCAGCTCTGAGCCAGGTGTGCTGTCATACACTTATAATTCTAGGCCAGCTATGGAGTGAATTCAAGGTCAGCCTGTAACAAGATCCTGCTCAAAGAAAAAGAAGTTTTAATCAAGAAATATATCTCGGGCTGGAGAGATGGCTCAGAGGTTAAGAACACTGACTACTCCTCCAAAAAAGGTCCTGAGTTCAATTCCCAGCCATCCCACATGATGGCTCACAACCATCTATAATGTGATCTGATGCCTTCTGGCCTTCGGGTGTACATGCAGGCAGAGCACTGTATATATAATAATAAATAAATCTTTTTAAAAATTAAAAAAAGAAATATGCCTCTACTAGTAGCAGTAGGCAGACATTGTACAGCTCTTTATGTATGGAAAAAAAAAGGTGTTCGAAGTCACGATGCTCACAGACGCCATCGTGACCTCAAACCTTATACTTTCCCTCCAATTTGCCAAATATCCATGTCTATATGAATTTACAAAAATGTTTAAATCAATACTACATTAGAAAGCCAAACTTGGAACAAAATTAGGGACAGCCAGAACTGTTCAATTGTTTTATCCTTAAGTTAAATAATTTCAGTTAAAATACAAATTTATATTTTCAAGGAGAAAAACATCACATAAAATATGCAGTTCAGCTGGTTGAAGATGTTAACCATTTGTCTGTCTTGCAACTGTGGTAGCAGTCATACCTGCTGACGTCTCTCTAAATTTGTCACTGGTCTTCTTTTTCCTCCATTTCCAAGGCTTGAAGATTTTGCCAATGGTGGAGAGCTTCCCCTTTCTCTTGAAGGGAGGTGTCTGGGAACCTGCCGGGGGGCCATCTGAATTTGCTATGGAGGCTTTGTCTAGTCCATCAACTGTATAAAGAAAAACAAAGTTAGAGAAAAGCTGCAATAAACATTTGAAGCAACACTATCTGTCTTCTCTTGGACTGCTAACAGCAACCTGGCTTGCGCTCTTCGGAACCTCACATAAAGTCTGTTTTGTCCCGTTCTGCAGCTGGTAGGACTCCCTCGATATCAATCAGGGGATCAATCAATCATAAGTTATGGCCCCCCTAGGTAATCATTTGGGGGAAACAGAAAAGGAGCAAGAGACTTACAGAAGAATTAGGGCCAGACAAATAAAGACCCGTGAACCACAGCTGAGACCATCTGCAGCAACACATCAATGTTTTGTGCAGGAGTCGAGTATTCTCGGTATTCCTGAAATAGGATGCTCCTCCGCAGCCAGTTTGGCATTCTCAGCAAGGACTTAACAGTCATGGCACCGTGAAACCCATGGTTTCTCCTTCGCAAAATACATTTTGGTGCCAGGAAGCTAAACTCTCCTTTTATAATGCTAACACTATCGTGTGCTTCAGTTACAGCAATAGTTTCCGCGTCAAGTAAACTGGTAACTAACATTAACAACAAGAAATATGTGGAAATGTGGGTATGGCATGTGACAAAACAATCTTCAAATGCCTTCAGAATTTTATCATCCACAAGAAAGGCACACTCTGCAGCTTCTTTACACCGTGTTCCAAACAGAAAGGAGATAATAATGACCTGCATCATCCCAACTCAAAAGTTTAGTGGCAAAAACCCAGAAGCATCCCACTATGCCAAACTATGGTATTACCATTTACTAAAACAGCACTCAGTCTTTTTATAAAATGGGTACATGTACATAAACACAATCCATTAAATACAACAAAATGTAAGGTGGCAGATATATGAAGGATTCAAGTCTTCTATCTTCTCTGAAGTTTTGGAAATTTTCATAATAAAATATTAAGGGGGGAACAAATACAAGGAGAATTCATATAGCAAGGAGTGGAAGATGGGTAGAAATATTTTTTCTGTTATTCTTGCTACAACCAGAGCATAAGCCTATTCATACAAGCATTTCAAAAATACCATACTGGAAAGGCCACATGGCAGAGAGAATTCACTGTGTGGTGCCATTTTTATCAAATTTTAAAGTAGGCAAAGTGAGTCAATGGGCAAAATAAAATAAAAAGAAAAAAGAAAGAAAATCAGTAGGAACTAACTCCAGAGACAGAAAACTGGTAGAGACAGAATGTATCTCAGTATTGGTTGGATTATAGAAAACTGATCACACACCTCTATGATTTTTGTGGATTTCAGTTTATGTAAAATCAACCTCAGAAGACTCACGAGTGAAGTCTAATTGGTGCATGTGCTGAAGTGACTCCAGGTGAAGCGTGCTGACATCCATCAAAAATGAGTGACATGTCTAGCTCTTGAAGCTACGTGGTAACACGTGAGGTATAACATAAAATGCTTTTGCCAGCTGTGGTGGCACACGCCTTTAATCCCAGCACTCAGGAGGCAGAGGCAGGCGGATCGATGTGAGTTCAAGGCCAGCCTGGTCCACAAAGCAAGTCTGGACAGCCAAGGCTACACAAAGAAACCCTATCTCGAATAACAAAAACAAGATACAATGCTTTTATCTTGTGGATATTTTTGAAAACATTCTTAATAAAAACATCTGGGGACGGGGACAAATCAATACCTTCCTATGTGAAGGAAGATATTTTCACTCCTATTCCCCTTGAAAAACAACAACAACCCTGCATGGTACAGATTTTTAAAAACATGATTGTGACTTAGAGAGAGCACAATAGGATCTCAGAACCCAATAAACCACATAGTGTGGGTCCCATAGGTTCTCCCCCCGCCCCGTATCTCTCACTCTTATAGAAGGAAGTTAGCAAGTCAGAAAAAGCAGTGGGCATGGACCAAAAGAGCCTCAACAAAAGCCTGCTCTTTCTAGCCACCAGGCAGAGAGAAAAGACAAGACAAGACAAGAAAAGAAAAGAAAAGAAAAGAAGAGAAAAGAAAAGACCCTGGGAAGACAGAAAACTGTAGACCATAACTATTGTACTCTGGCCAAGCACCTCAGAGGAAACTGTGATCGTACATGGCAGCAAAAGCCAAAAGCAGGAATTAAAATGTCACTCTCTTGAGCCTCCGACAAGGATACCTCTTCCAGAGTGTTGCTAGCACAAGACAAAAGAAGAGGGCCTTCATGCCTATGAGTGGTGAGGAAGCATCCCCACAGCGTCAAGGGAGACTATGTGTGAAGCCCAGACTTTTACCCCATGCAGCAACTGGGACTGTGTCAAACCTCTGCCCACTGGGAGCTCTACGCCCTGCCTGATACTAATAGAGACCTCCATAGACAGGGTGTCAACAGGAACCTAAGTAAGAAACCTGGACTTCCATCTCGGTGCAAGAGTGGCAAGCTGGGACGCCATGCTCACCTACCGGAGAAGTGTTGATGAAGTCAATGGAAGCACAGGGTTTAAATAAGGTTTGGAGTCTCATGACATAACACCCAAAAAGTTCAAGTTTTGGCAAAAAAGAAAAGTCCCCTCACACAGCAAGAGCCAAGAAAATTCCAAACCGAATGAAAAACATCAATCAGTGGTTACAAACACGCAGACAACTAAATCTGTAGGAATTTTTCTTCCAGATACATCAGGCAAGCCCCACCCATCTTCCTTGTGATGTCTTCTCTGACCCCAGGATCCACCTAGGCAGAGGGACCACAGACTGTCTGCTCTGTGAGTGGCCGTAACCCCACTTTCAGCCATGCCACTGCAGAAGGAAACATGGGTGGGCTGGAGCCTGTAGACTAATTTAAAGGGATGCCTCGGTAGAGAAGTTCTTCACTTCTCCTCCCGTTCAACTGCCGACTGTGAGCTTATAGGGCAAACCCACATCGGAAGAGAGTGTGTGGTTTCTCTTTTTCACTAGCCATGATACTGAATTCTCATGGAAAAGATCGGTTTCGAGCAACTGAATGTTGTAAAATATGAAAGAGCTGACTCGTGAAGAGGGGTCGATGTTTCCATCTGAAATTCAGCTCTGTGGCTACAGACCAACATCTAGGTGTTTTTTTCTTACATTTGTAGGCTCAATTTTCTTAACAATTATATTTTATGATGAACTTATTAACTGAGAGTACCTCATTTATAACCCGACTAACCTAAACAATAGGAAAAGAAGATTAAAGAATACAATAACAAAACCGTAAGGATATCAGTTCCAAGGGATGATTCTCCTGGCATAATCAGCAGGATTTCTTCTGCTGGAACCTGGAGCAACCAGAACCTGGAACCTCAGCCGGAGCCCAGAGCCCCGAAGCCTTCCCTCGGGTGGTTCTCTTTAGGAGTTTCTCAAAGTGGAGCAATGAACAGCCAAAACTATCCCAAGTCTCCAAAGGCCCCACCTCCTGTTTTTGGCTCACATTTATACCTCCTCTCAGAATTTGTTCAAGAATGTTTTTCAGCTGGTTAACAACCAGTCTCCCTCACATGGTGGTTCGACTTCTAAGGGCATAAACATCACCTGTTCTCTCACAAGTCTTTTGCTCATCCCCCACTTGTGATCTAAACAAAAAACATGTTTAGCTCTCCTTCATACACTGAAGAGGGAACATCACTACCCAGACCACATACTTGGTTCTTTGACACATCATAAAAATTGTAATGGCCACCTGAACCAGGGATGCTTAGTCTGTTTTGAACTTGTAAGTAAAAATAGATGATGTTTAAAAGAAAGAGCAATTTCCTTGATGACACAGGGTCACAGGTGGAGGGAGATGGTTAGTGAGTGGAAAATGGCTCTTAAATTTGGGACTGCATGAAGAAAGAATGACACTGTCTTCTTCATTGGATCTTCAGTCCTATCTTTACCTCAAGCAGACCCAGGGTATGTGCACAAGCACAGGTACAGGCACAGGCACGTGCACATGCTTGTGTATCCACCTGGCTGAGCAAATCTGCCTGTTATTTTTATAATTGAAAACCACCCTTGCTGTTAGAGATTGTATGATGGTGCAGTTGGCCAAATGCCATTGCACTTCTCTAAAAGCATGGCAAGTAAAAGAGCTGTCCCCGGCTTTGGAGAAGTATGGGTAGAATAAATCTTCTCCAGACACCTAGAAATTGGTGGCACTACTGGTATTTCTATTCTTCTTCTTTTGAACAAACATACCATCAAAAACTCCTTTGACATTTTCTGTAAATTCTTCCATTTAAAGCCCAACAGATCTTGCATTTACACACAGAAGGGGTAAAAGCTACAACATATCTAGGTGTTTTCAATGTTAATTTTCATATACTTTCCTACTGCTTTTCTTTTTTTCTTCTAACAAAAGTATGTTCCTATGTAGGCCAGGCTGGCCTTGAACTCATAATGCTCTTCCTCCAGCCTCCCGAGGGCTGGGATTACAGGAATGTACAATTACACTCAACACTGATCTACTTTCATGTGCATCATTACCTCTGGGTCATACTAGAGACCTATCTTTTTTATTATAGCACATTCTGTAATGCAGTCACATACTTCCAGCTCTATGTATTTTCTTAGTGAAACAAGCCCATACCACTGGGCTTCCTCATGTTACCAAATGGTAAGACTTCAAAGATTACATTCAGATTTTATATTAATTAAAAGAGAAACTCAAGCAGCCTAGTACAAACATGGTTATGAGGGTTAAAAAAAATAAACAAGGCTAGATAATTATTATATTAAAATTGTGAACTTTGGTGTTTTTTCCTCTGAGACCTAAGAACAGACAGGGCTTCTTAGAAAAGGTCAACTATTTACTACAGGAATTTATAGGTTTTTAGAAACAATATTTAGTGTTTTATGATATGTCAGACACCCATTTTCCATACGCACAATCATTTCAGTCACTGAGAAAATGAGGCACAGTATTCCATTCATAAGTCTAGAAGCTGAAAGGTCACTTAGAAAAGAGCTCCCATGAAAGACCTCCTGGTGTTGACTTGGGGCAAGCAGGCAGCCACCTTGTGAGAAAGCAGCTGAAAAAGATGGTCTCAACTTTCTCTAAATCTCCTTAAACACTTGCAGGTGAAATCAAATGCATTACTTAAGTCCAGTAATAGCAAAACCAGACAGGGATCACATGTAGTATATACATTTTGCTAAGCTCATGCTTTGAGGAAGCTAAAAAGAAAAAAGAAAAAGAAGCAAACCAACCACTCTTTCCTTAAAACATGGTTTCTGAGATGTCTTTCCCTTTTTAGAAATATGCATGACTATTCAATTATTATGATGATACTAAAATTATCACCACGGACTTTTACAACGGCTTTTGTGTTTCTGTTATAGTTCTTCCACTAACCTTCAGCCATAGAACATTTGGTAAGGAAATACAAGCATATTCCACACAGAGGATTTAACTATCCCCTGCATTTATAAAGTGCATAAGGAAGACTTAGCTCTACCCCCTCCATTCAACTGAAGCAATGGCTTTGTACATGTGCCATCATACATGAAGGCAGACATACAGAACCAGGTCTATGAAAGGGTCACAGTCAAGGGGGGCTACAAGCCATCTTGACGACAATGTAGAAGATAGAGAATTGTCCATGCTTGACATTATTCTCATTAATCACAGCTTACAATAGGTGCAAATCTCTTCTTTTCTTTGAAAGTAAGATGAATGACCAATGAAGAAGAAAAGAGAATAAACTACAGGACACTCACTTGGGCAAGGGTTAGAAATACCTATATGCATATGGTGAGATGCTATACAAGTAAACAAGTAAGTAGGTGACGATAGAAGTTACAAAGAAAGAAATGAGGATCTAGGGTGTTCCACACGACACCAATGACAGTCGGAGATAACTGGATAAATTCATGTTTTGCAAGATAGTAAGAGAGTAACTAAATTATTGGCATGGACACACACACTTCCACACACTCCCATACGCTCTTTCTTGGTTTCTAATAGTGTTCTCCAATAAAGGGAACATCAGAAAGTCCATTCCTTATGGAAATGGTTACTCCTAGGATTGGGACACAGAAATACTACACAAACCTTCAGCATCTTATTGTTCTAGGAAGTAAAGAATGTTGGAACAGTTTGGGCAAACGAAATAATACAGTACTAATTTATAACCCAAAATACAAAATAAATATCTATGTGTCCATACTTATAAATATCATATAAGTACTAAGTGTGGGAGTAGAGAAGTCTGTGCAGATGAGTCCCAGCACTTTACAGAAGGACCTTAACCTGCCATGACTGAAATGCTACCACAGTTGCAACTCCTTCTAAAGAGTAGAAGTGTAGAGGGTGAGTAATGTCCTGGTAAAGGGTGCTGACAACCACCTCACCCGAGGTCACCAAGGTCAGCGCCATCTGGGATAGATTGTGTTGACAGTGGTAACCTTCAGGTGATAAGATGAAACTGCCTCTTCAAAACCCACAACCCAGTGATATTATGAGAAAACGTTGGACAAGGCCAAGTTGAGGGACAGGTCTGAAGTAACTGACTAATGCACCTCAGAACCAACAAATTAATTAAAAGCAAGTGGAGTCCTAGTAAGTACAGCGACAAGAGGAAGTGAGAGGGCACGGCATGGGTCGTTAGTGGGATGTTGGATCAAACAAAATGACATTAAGGGAAACAGTGCTGGGATTCTAATAAACTGCAGGGTAGCTTATGTAAGAAGTTACCACTGTCTGTCCTTTGTAACAAATTTATCACATACACAAGAGACTAGGAACGAGAGAGAATAAATACAGCAGTATATGAGAATCCTGCTATCTTTCCACACTTCCTGAAAATCTAGAACTATTTTTTTTTTATTTTTAAAAAATAAGTTTCTCGGGCTGGAGAAATGGCTCAGTGGTAAAGAGTACCACCTATTCTTCCAAAGGACCAGAGTTCAATTCCCAGCAACCACATGGCAGCTCACAACTGTCTCTAATGCCAGGGTATCACACCCTCACACCAATGCACATAAATTTAAAAAAATAAAAGAAAATAAATTTCTGTGTTTAGATGGTTCAATGTCTGTTAGTGTACACACCCAAGAATGCACTAACAGACCAAGGGTGGACACCGAGTTTCCCTATTGCGCTCTCCCTAAACCTGGGGCTAGGCTGAGAGCCAGCAAGCCTCAGTTGACCACAGTGCTAGGGGTATATCACAAATCATCATGGCCCCTTTTTATGTGGGCGCCGTATGTTCCAACTCAGGTTCTCGTGCTTATGGAACAAACACTCTTACCCACTGGGCCCTAAAGCCAGAACTATTCTAAAAGATGATTCAAATTTTAATGTATCATAGTCATCAACAGGGTAAATAAACTTAGAGGACTGGACTGTTAACATCCTCTCTGCTCTAAGAGGCATGGAGGGGTTCACAGAAGATTTCTGCTCCAAAGACGTCGGGGAAATAACATTCCTCAGCTGTCTCTCTTTCTGTCCCTTCACTAACACTTTCATTTCCCAATATTTCGGCCTGGAGAGGGTGTTTAAAGATCATCGTTTTGCTGTTTCAGCGCATTTTAGCATATGACTTACTCACACGAAGCGGTAGTCAGCATTTTCTAAGAGTAGAGACTGCAGCCGGGTGGTGGTGGCATACACCTTTAATCCAAGCACTCGGGAGGCAGAGGCAGGAGGATCTCTGTGAGTTCAAGGCCAGTCTGGTCTACAAATCAAGTCCAGGACATCTAAGGCTGTTACGCAGAGAAACCCTGTCTCGAAAAAACAAAACAAACAAACAAACAAAAAAGGAGTGGAGGATGTGATTACTGTCCATGCTACATCAGGAAGTACTTAGTCATGGTTATGGGGAGACCAGGCAGACGGAAGATTCCAAACTTATCCCCCAACACGCGCACATCCACGCACGCAGACACATACGCGCACATGCACAGACTAGCCCGTGCAGGGAGAGTTGTTATGCACAGCTGATACAGAATGACAGATTTAGTTTAAAACGGTTCTCTGCCCTTCGTTTTTAAGTCACTGAAGTCTAACTAGTATTTTTAACGATAAAGTTTTGAGACTCGAAAGTCGATTCAAAGGGCTGAAATGTATTCAGTAACAGCAGCCTCATTTTCCCTGAACCTCTGGAGATGAGGAAAGAGCTGGCCAGCGAAGGAAAAGAAACCCCAAGGCCTGTACTTCTCTGAACCAGCCTCATGAGAAGCAGACAGCATGAACTATTCACTGGCCCACGCTGGGTTCTTTTGTTCCTCCAGCAGCCAGAAATTATTAAGTGATTTATTACAGCAGAATGCAGAATGTCTCACATTTCTTGAGCGCTTACTATGCACCACACACTTGGCCAAGCGATTTGCCTGCGCTGATTTGTGCTCCTTTTAAACAACAGCTTGGGAGGCAGGTACGGAAAGGGGTTCTCATTTCTGAGGTTAAAAAAATGAAAGAATCTCAGAGATTAAGAACCTAACCTGGTGTCAGATATTCTGTGGGCGCATGTTTATATTCACAAAGACAAGGATTGAAAACGTGTTGGGTAAGTAATATGAAAAGTGCTGCCCAGCAGCAAGAGTGTGGATTTTAAGCCGTAACCTCCTGTCACTAACACTAGTCCTCTCAACCGCTTGAAGACTGGCTTCGATTCAGTGCTATGAACCTGCAAAATCCGGAGAGATCACATAGGCAGCGGGGCCAGCTTCCTGTACTGAAGGAGTTCGCACTCTTCTCAGGGAAGCAGACACAGCCAGTGAGTCATGCAAATCAAAACCAAAAGTGGACTCCCAGGAGGGAGCAACAAACTCTGGCTGAGGGTCCTTGGGAGTATGTCTCAGGAAGCAAGGACGAGACCTGGGCTCCTTAAGACGGGAACAAATATCCTGCAGGGGCTGAATCAAGGATGGCTGAGCTTTTAGTGATGCTAATTAGAATCTTCACGTTACTGCTGGGCTGGGCTCACAAGAGACACACAGAACGTGTTTAGGGGGAAAATATGAACAACTTATGAGATCATGCCCTTGACCATGTGAAATGATCAAAATACGAAATGTTCAAAGAGGAACAAGAGTGTTTCGAACTTTCTCTACATAGATGACAGATGCCAAGTGTTGGTCATTTGATTCCTAGTCAGGAGACTTCCCCTCCACCAGTCCGTCTGCACTGAAGTATCAAAACATAGCCAGTAGCACCAGAAGCATCTCCTAGTATCTCTAAAGCAACCGTAAGACTGTAAAACAGAAAGCAAAGCAGGCAGTACACAACCAGGACAGCCAATAAATCTCAGTTACTGCTCTGGATTTTGATCACGCAGTCAGGACAGTGAACTGTAAGCCAGAAAGAAGAGCCCTGGATCCCAGACCAAAGCTGCTACTCCAGCAGCACTGTGACCTCGAGCAAAGACCCCAATCTTTCAAGGCTGAAAATTAGGAGACTGGGTTAAGTGATCTCTCAGCGCCTCGGTCTCTTGCTCCTTCACGTTGTTTGGGGCTGAGTCAGACTGAAGGCCAGCTCTGAATGCTGCACGGACACTGCTGGTTACTCATCATTACAACACGGGAAAGGAGGGCCTATACATGCTGTCCCATTCAGGCCAAGAGGACGGTAAAGCCGAGAGAAACCAAGTAGCTTGTCCAAAGTCACACATCTGGTAAGACAGAGCTGTGGTTTGCCTCAAGAATATCTTCTATATAAAATGGGGAGCAGTGTCCTGGGTAAGTGTAGATCTCTGTTTTAAAAGAATATAGCCCGGCGTGGTGGCACACACCTTTAATCCCAGCACTTGGGAGGCAGAGGCAGGCGCATTGCTGCGAGTTCAAGGCCAGCCTGGTCTACATAGTGAGTCCAGGACATCCAAGGATACACAGAGAAACCCTGTCTTGAAAAGCGAAAAAAAAAAAAAAAAAAGAATGTACGATATAAACTCAGCGAGTGATTTCTACCCTCAGCCATGTTCATGCACTTGTCCAGAGTTTGGGGAAGGTGCTGTTTTGTTCTCTCAAATAATGCCCCATGCCACCACTGTTCTTTCACACTCATTGCAGGAACAGAGTAGTTTTAGTTTAATAGACATTTTTTTATCTTTTCATCTTCCATTGAGTATACTCATTTCATATATACCATAAAATTAATTCTAAAATTCAATAGTATCAGTTTCTAAACTTGTTTTTCTAACAGAAGCAGCCATTCCTTTTAAATCCCCAAAGGGAAATGCTACTAAAGACTTCCATCTGCCTGTAAGCACCGACAGAGAATTCCAGAGGTTAAACTTGTGGCCCAAGGCCTGTAGGATAGGCTGTTTGTGCAGCTGTGTGACGTCCTGAATCACGGGCATGCACAATATCCCCTAGACTTGCTACAGGATATTTCACAGATTAAATAAAGTCACTCATGTTTGGGGCCTAAAGAAATTCTGATTGAGTGGGCAAAGGGTCATTCTGCAAATAGAAAATCTGCCTTAATGAAAACAAAAAGCATTTTAATTTTTGAAAACCATTGCAACCATTATAAGCAAACAGTTCTGTTCAACAATAGACAAGGGGGTTTGTATAGGAACAAGATGTTAGTGAAAGGGATGAAAACTATGACAGGAGCCAACCCATCTCTGACCTTACTACCCTCAGGTCTTCACCATCTCCTACAGCAACTCCTAGAGTCTGGGATGAATGGAGGGTTGGTGTGCTTGAGAAATGGAAGAAAAATTCTGCATACTCTTTGTGGACAATCTGCCAAGCAAGACAGAATTTCATCTCGTTGGTTTGGGGATAATAATTACGCAAAGAGGCTGAGCACACACAGACGGATGAAGAATTAGGTGAGAAAAGAGAAGGTCTTATATATAAACTTTAAATTAAAACAAACATTAAAATGTAACCCTGGTGGTGTGAGCACGTTACCATAGATACACAGGGAGCCAGAAAGATTACAAGTTCAAGTTGTCTCTGGGCTACAGACTGAGATCTATAGTAGTCTGGACAATTTAGTGATATTCTATCTCAAAATAAGAAGTGAACAAACAGGGCTGGGGAAGGAGGTGGGTAAATGGCCCAGTTAGTAAAGTGCTTACCATACAAGTTTGAAAGTTTGAACTTGGAAGCCCAGTACCCACATAAAAAGCCAGGTATGGCAGCATGACAGTATCTCAGCACTGGCGAGACGAAGACAATGGATCTCTGAGACTTGCTTGATAGCTAGCTTAGCAGAATAGACGATCTCTACATCCAGCAAGAGTCTCTGTCCCAGAAAATATGGTACGCACATAGTGATGAAGACTCCTGACAGTGGCATCTACAGAGATGTGTGTGTGTGTGTGTGTGTGTGTGTGTGTGTGTGTGTGTGTGTGTATGTGTGTACACGTTTTGAGATAGATCTCAGTGGTGGAATGCCAGCCTTGTATGTAAAAGAGGCTAGCTTCAATCTCTAGTACTTTAATAAACAAATAAATTAATTTTAAAAATCTACTATGGTTTTAATGTCCATGGCCAAATTTGGTTCACACAAAACAATGAAAAAATTCCTTATAGAGAATGAATAGGACGAAATATAAATGAACCAGCCAAAAGGATCTCTTAAAACGTTTTGCAATTGTGACTCTAACTATCTATCTATCTATCTATCCATCCATCTATCATCTATTTTCCTACCTACCTACCTATCATCTCCAACTGCTAGCTAGTAGCCTCACCAAGTCCCCAACACGGGTATCTACTAAGAAACAGGTTACCACACATAACACTCCACATTATTTCTTGGAAAAAAAAAGACATGAGCTTTGCAGGCATACAGTGAGAAAACAGGATGCTGGGAGATAGGTCTGACAGAAGAGAATTTATGTCGACTAGTCATGCAGAGTCCCAAGGCACCAGATTTATATCCTTGAAGTCCGGCCTAAGAGATGAGCACAAGAAGCCAAGCATTTGTGATTCGAGAGGAGAGTGGAAAAGGTCTGAAGATGATGGATGGATCCGAGGGACGCAGCAGAGGAAGAAGAGGAACTGCCTAGAGGTCTCCACGGCCCCAACCTCTACAGAGTGTCGGAGATGTCGAGAGGAGAGTGGACTTGGGGGAAACACCATTAGGCCATGTTTAGACCCCATGAGCTTCAGGTGTTGGCAGGACATTTGGGGGGAAGATGGCCAACGACAGTCCCAACTGCAGTACTGACACACTAGGCAAGAAGCTGGAACTGAATGTGGTGGAGGCTTCCAAACGAAAGCAGCTGCGCAGGGCTGAAGATAAACTTAGAGAAACAATTGCCCGGGGAGCGAGCAAGCTTTGTGCAGTAAGAAACCTTGAACTCTTTTTTGGCACTGATAATGATTGAGTCCAGGAAACGTTTTGTTTGCTGTCTGTTTTAATGTACAAAGTGTGAAGGACACTGAAAGCACATTTGCAGTGTGAGGAGAAGTCCATGGAGTTGGAGAGGTGAAAAAGTCCAGGGTAGAAAGCCACAGAATTGTGCCAGCCAAAATGCCATCCCAACCACATGTGGACCAAAGGGGACTAAAATCCCTTGGGTAACAACAAGACCCGCAGTAGTGAGGTCAAATCTCAATCTCATTTGGTGACTATGAGGTGGCCAGGAAGTCGGGGGATGATGGCAGCAAAGGCACATCAAGGGAGGCTAACGGAGCGACACAACTTCACATGAAGATGTACACATTCCTGGAGCAACATGGTGGGAAGTAGCATGGAGAGCTTGGGAGAGGTCAGTTCTGCCCTTTCATACCATTAAAGAGCATCGTAGGGGGTGAGGGTGTGTTGGGATATTGCTCAGTTGGTCCAGTGCTAGCCCAGATTTCACAAAGCTCTGACTCCATCCCCAGTGATTAAAAAAAAAAAAAAAAAAAAAAAAAAAAAAAAAAAAAAACAACCCTAAGGTTGGCGGCGTCCACCAGCAATCCAAAGGAATTCAGGAAGACTAGAGTTCAAGATCATCCCTGGCTACATAGTGAGTTCAAGGTTAGCATCGACTACATGAGACTGTCTGGAAAACAACAAAAAAAAATTAATAATAATCATAAACAATCGAGGGAGGATTGTTCCCAGAAAGCAGTTAGTTACTAGGAAAAGGCACGTTTCAGTCTGACCAGAAAAGGAAGAAATCTGCAAGAAGATGAAGATGTGGAAGAAAGTTCTGACTGCAGAATGGAAGTATTTTGGCAGTTCATTTACCAGGCGACTGTTAGAGAGAAGGGACCATGATGCTGAGGGAACAAGGACAGTATTTCTGCCTTAGGGAGCCGACAGCCAGCAAGGGAAGATGCTGACAGTCAAGTGATCACTCAGTATAGACTTATGGTGTGGGAGGATGGCAGGCACATGATAGCACTGCTGGGCCCGCAGCGACGCCATTGAGAGTTCCCATGACAGGCAAGATACAAAGTGGTCTCCAAACCATGAGTCACAATTTGGAGTGAAATTACTCAAGGGCTTTGGCTTTGTTTCATCACGTCGCCTAACAGGTGGGGAAAACACCCTGTTCAAATTAAACAGGAAGCTACTGAGAAGTAGCAGAAAGGGATTAGCATTCTGTAGCCTGTGCAGCTAGTTCTCCTGAGAGGGGGAAACAATCTCACCAGTTAAAAATTGTCTCCTAACAATGATGCCTTTACTGTTGATTTTGTTTACTGTTCTCTCTTGTATAACCATTAAGGGTATTCGACGTGCAGAACATTCCGTTTCGGTTGCCTTCTTTAAAATGGCGTATATGTTCAGTGAGCATCCTGGAAACAAGTTGTGCCAGCTGCCCTTGGGTAAAGCCCCTAAATCTATCTGGGTACCATCCAGGCAACTGGTTCAGTCCAAGATTCTTTTCTCACAGCGTGTTTATTACGGAGTTCAGTAGTGAAAGGCACTCTGCATGTGTATGGGAACAATGGGGCTCCCATCTGTGACTGAAGCTTACCAGTGGCTAGATGCAATTCACTGATGTCTTCAGAAGACATACAGATAATTTAAATTATTGTCACTAAATGAGTAAGGAGAAACAAGTCATTTCCTTTCTTAAAAACATGTGTGTATGTTTATGTCAAGGAACATGCATGTACATGTATGCACGCACAAGACAGCAGATCAACCTCAAATGTCATTATTTAGGTGACATCCATTTTACTTTTGTTATTTTTTATTGGAAATATTTTTTTCTATACAATATATTCTGATTACGATTTGCCCTCCCGCAACTCCCTCAGGTCTGCTCCAGTTCTCCATCCATTCAACTCCACCCTTTCTTTCTCTCTCTTTAGAAAAAACAAAACAGGCAAATAAATAAACCAGAATAAAAGAAAGTAGAAAAAAACAGAAAAAGAGAAACCCACACACATAAAAACATATAGAAGAAAACAATATTTAAAAAAAAAATACCCAACAACAACTATAATGTAAAGAAATGCTCAAGCAAAACAGCTCCAAAAATACCATTGAATTAGTTTTGTGTTGGCCATCTACTGCTGGGCATGAAACTCAAATTTTAGTGTGGTCTGTATACCCAGTGAGATTCTTGGAAGAAACTGATACTTTTTCCCCTTGAGAACATTTGTCAGCTGGAGATAGCTTCTAACAGTCTGCTTATTTTTGCAGACAGGTTCTCTCTCTGTGGGGCTCACCAATTAGGCAAGGCTGGTGCAGCCAATGAAGACCCAGGGGTCTGCCCATCCCCAGCACTGGATTACAAGAGGGTGGGCCACCACTCCTGGCTTTTTGTTGCACTGCTTCTGGGATTTGAACTCAGATCCTCATGCTTGCAAACCAAGTCCTTTACTGTCTGAGCCATATCCTCAGCCCTGGGCCACCTCCCTATGAGGACATACCTTATCCTTAGCATCTAGATTAAAGAGGCTAGTGGGTCAGGGACCAAATAGGCTTTTCCTGGTTCTACATACTACACCTATGTCACAGAAAATTCTGGTTAATATTTATAAATGAAGGCCTAAGCCAGGGGGGAAATACGGCAAATATTTTGCAGGGCCTGGCCTACCTAGATTATGATTTATTTTAGCAGGTCTTCAGGTTTTTCACTCAGAGGAAATTATTTCTAACAGTGTGTTCCTGTAAGAATTGAAAATATTTTGAAAGATAATATAACAAATACTAATGTCTGAAACTGGAAAGCTATCAAAGGCAGCAGGAAGGGATGACAAATGCTCTTAAGAATGGTTAAGACTTGGCTGACACATTTCTTCAGGTGAATGAATGCTTAATTGCTGTGTATGAGGGAATCTGGAAGACACTTCATCAAAAGCAAAGAACTGAAAAACATCCAGAAGAATTTATATTAAGAAATCTCCACTTCCTAATCATGATAAGTGGTAAGCATTAATTTCTTCAAGAGAAAATTCACAGCCACTCCACTGACAGTGCCAAACTTTTCTAAGCATGCCGAAGAAACAGCTCAGATGCTCCTATTTCTCCTTTCTTCTCACTAGGGAAGTCAGAAAGAACAGTATCTCCATGATTTAAAAAAAAAAAGTGCTAGAAAGAAGACAGCATTTGCAAGGCAGAAGCAGGCAGATCTCAGACTTCCAGGCCAGCCTGGTCTATATAGTGAATTCCAGAACAGCCAAAGCTATGCTGAGAAACTCTGTCTGGAAAAACAGACAAAACAGAAACTAGAAAGCATTGGAGTGGGAGAGGGTGGTATTGAAATTATGTAAATACAGTACTCATATTTGAAATTCTAAAATAACAGGTTTTTTTTTTAAACTTAAAAAATCAAAACAAAGGCAAATAGTCAATGTAAATGAAATCTAATTTGTTTTTGTCTTTCTGCTTTGTTAGGCATTACACATGAGACCCTGAATCTCACAGACAACCAAGGAACCAAACACAAAACTGTGAACTGTTTTTCAGCCTAAACATTCCCATTGTTGTGGAGGGTTCAAGCCAATACTTGATCTTCAAGTCACTGTTTTAGAAAGCAGTTGGTGAATAGTCGATGATACACTGTAATGTGCTCCAAGCTGTTCTCTCAGATTAACAACCAGCACAGGGTTGACCCAGTCTCAGCAGAACTCACCACTTCTCCTCTCATGGAGGTCAACCTGCTGCCATATAGCTCTTCAGCAGCGCTTCCAAAGATGCTGGAATGTGGTCGCCTTCCTTAATCCTTTAGCTCCGTGGCGACCCAGTATGGTTTTGTATGTTTTAAAACCCAAGAGATGATCACTTTTAGTAAGAAACACAGGCCTGTAAGTACTACAGAGGAAAAACATGGGATTTCAGGCCCAGAAAGATTTAAATTGAATAATCTGAGATTTCATTTGCCTAACTGCTAACCTTAGGCAAGTAATTCAACCTCTTGGAGTCTTCCTATGGCTGAAGTTCACAGAGATAATAAATGTGAACAAGTAGAAATGAAGCCAATGAAAAGTTTAGGGGGAATAAAAGTAGAGTTATGGCCCAGAATACTCAGGGCAGTGAAATTTCTTTGAAAGATATTTGGTTTTTTTTCCTCTTGCAGAAGTCTCCAGGAAGCCAAAAAACACACTATAAAACAGACTCCCATATACCCATCCAAATGGATCCTTGCATTCCCCAGTGTCCTCAAGACAACTGCTGTGAGCTGCAGAGACCAACTAACGCACACAGGAAATAAATGTCCTCAATTAAAGAAATGAACTACATGAGAAGGTTGACATCACCTGTGAAAGTGAGAGAGTTGGCTTTGTTTGCCACCAGCTGGGAAGTTGTTAAATGTATTGTTATGCTCATGGCTGGCAGGGGGGGGGGAGAAAAGTAAGAAAAAAGCAAAATAAAAGTTATTCTATTCAAAAGACTGGTTGCTCACCAGTTAGCAGTGTACATAACGAACCCTTCTGAAAACCCAATGAGGAGTTGTCTACATCAAATCACATACGAGCTGGCACTGCATTGGGCTTTCTAAAAAGTGTGTGCTTTATCAAAGTGTTGCTGCTGCAGCTGCCAAACATAGGAAGTTGCATTTTACTCTTGCTTCCAAATACATTTAATGTCAAAATCTACGTGGGAAAAATTTCATTTAATGATTCCATTAACTTCAGTCACTTTACAGCCATTTTCAGGACTAAGTCTGGAAGGACTTGATTACAGGAACACTTATCAGCTGGCCTGGATAAAGGACCACCATTAATGCATCCTTGGTTAATTCTGGACCCACTTGCTCACTTTCTAAGCTCTAACAAGATTCTGGTACTTTCCTTTCCCTCCATCCTGAAGAATAAAAATATGTTTGTATCAGCACTGTAAACGCAAAGGCCATCATTAAGATTTCTGCTCTCTCTACTGTATGTAGCAAGCTTTGGCATGCTAAGTTTTGAATCTGAAAAAG
Organism: Acomys minous; assembly: GCF_964271855.1. Classification (NCBI taxonomy): domain Eukaryota; kingdom Metazoa; phylum Chordata; class Mammalia; order Rodentia; family Muridae; genus Acomys; species Acomys minous. The sequence continues at coordinate 125,613,224 of NC_140485.1, read as the reverse complement.
AGTCTTGGAGCCAAGTAAAGTGTTCTTACTTGGAAGAACACCAATGTTCTGTGACTTTTGACCTTCCTCAGATTGAGTGCTCAGCACATTCTTATCTGTGAAGAGGCTTAAAAAGACCAAACCAACAAAGATCCGATTAACAAGAATGGGTGCTTGGCTAAGAATTTCTGTGCATCTTCACTCTGATGCTCACCCTCACCAGTACATGGACTCAAGTCAAGGCTGAAGATAATTGTGTCCCACCTGGAGTTCTGGGGGAATGCTTTGCTTCTCTTAAGGTTTGTTTGCCTTCTAGGAAATTCCTGGTCTGAGAGATGACTATAAATTTAAGTCATTTGGGCTAGGAAGACAGCTCAGTAGTACAAGCACTAGCCTTCTAAGGAAGAGGACCTGAGTTTGGAACCTCAGCATCCACATAGAGCTGCAAGTAGCATCCAGCAGATGGAATCCCACTGCTCCAATGAGAGCTGAGAAGTGGAGACAGGCCAGACAGCTTAGTGTAGCAGCAAGCAACAGAAACGAAGGACCAATACCTGAGGTTGCCCTCTGACCTATAAGGGACACCCATATGCACACCACACACACAATAAAAATAAAAACTAAGTCTTTTGTAAAGTTACTGGAGAGTCTTGAAAGCTCTTACAAGAGGAAGGAAGAACACTGTTGCACGTGATCTTTACCGCTTGGAGGATAGTTTCTATTTTAAATGACTTCTCAATCTATTGAAGTTGGATGCCCTTTCAAAGCACTATCTCCATTTCTGAGACTCCATGAGTAGAATGTCTACATTATTCAGATGGGCGTCCCTATGAAATTAAGAAGAGATGGGTGCCACTGTGAAAACCCTACTAGGTGTTTTACAGTATGGAGGGCCAGAGACCACAGGTGTGGCTCTGTGACAGAATGCTTGCTTAGCATGTCCAAGGCCCTGACTTTGATCCCTAGCACCTGCCCGCAACAAGAAAACAAACCTGAGAATGCAGTGCGTATGGACAGAATTCCAGTGTAGTCAGTCAGTCAGTCAGTCAGTGAGTCAGTGAGTCAGTCAGGCAGTCATGCAGTCACACATGCAGCTTCTTTGAGTTACCAACTGCTTCAGTGAGGCTGCAGCATTTTATGGAAAGAATATTCTTAGTCTGTCTTTATTGTGACAGGTGTTTAAATACCATCTTTCTCTTGGCACCCTGCCCCCCACCCCGTGTCTGTCTGTCTGTCTGTCTCTCTGTCTCTGTCTCTCTGTCTCTGTCTCTCTCTCCTTCTCTCTCTCTCTCTCTCTCTCTCTCTCTCTCTCTCTCTCTCTCTCTCTCTGATTTTAGAAGGCCTTTGTGAAGACACTGCTGAGTATCACGAACACCAAAGACAATAGAACATATAGAGGAAAAAGAATCACAGAAAAGAAAAGATGGATACATAATGACTTTGGGGCAAGTACTTTCTCTAAATTGAGTTTTTCATGTCTAGGGACCTTGAAGAAGATGGAGACACCAGTGAGGCGGCACATCTGTAGTTATGGGCCACACTGGATGGGAAACTGGAATATTGTTAAGCAGTTTTGGTTTTCTTCAAGGCACTACTCAACCAGTTCAACATTCAAGCCAGAATATACTGGCCATTAGTCCTTACCTAATTACAGCTGCCACGAGACTCCCACAGAGAGCAGCATCTAACTCCCCCCCTCACATCTTAAGCTTGATTTCCTGGATGACACTAGCTAATTTCCACTGCTGAAAGCCACCTTTATTTCATCTTCTTAACGTAATTCATAGCAGTGCCTGACACACTGAGGTTGTAGGAGGGAAGAAGTTGTATACCTTAAGGAGTGACATTAAGGAAACTAGGCTGGTGAGATGGTTCAGTGGGTAAAGGCAGTGACTGCCAAACCTAACAGCCTGAGGTGGGTCCCCAAGACAATCTTCAGCAGAAGATGGGGGGAGGGGGCGGGGAAGAAAACCCTGACTCCTACAAGTTGTCTCTGAGTTCTACTGCTTGTGTTCTGTGGTATATGTACATATGTTCTCTCTCTCTCTCTCTCTCTCTCTCTCTCTCTCTCTCTCTCTCTCTCTCTCTCTCTCTCTCTCATACACACACACACACACACACACACATGCACACACACAATAAATAAAAATGTAATAAAAATGTTTAAGAAATTAAAAAAATTAAAAATAAGTAGAAATAAGTCAATTGGCCTAATATGTTAGTGGGATATTACTGATGATCATAGTTGCACTCAGATTTTCAGGGCATTGTCAGGGGCTGAACTGTCTCTTCCTTCAAATCCCCAGACTGAAGTCCTAACTCCTAGTACCCGAGACTGTGACAGTTTTCAGTGTAGGGCCTGTAAAAGGGTAATTGGAATAAAAGAAGATCATCCAATATGGCTGACATCTTAAAAGTGAGTTGACACAGAACTGTGAACTCAGAGCTTACCTTGGGAGGACACAGAGGGAGGACACCGGAGGAGGACACAGAGGGAGGACACAGAGGGAGGACATTGAAGGAAACCCTCAACACAAATTGATTGATACCTTGGGCCCTGAAGTTCTAGTTTCTAGAATCATGAGAAACTAACTTTCTCCTGTTGAAGCCATTGAGCCTGCAGTAGTTTTCCAAGGCAACCCTATTATACACACAGACACTTATTATTTTCTGTAAGGTTATTTTATCAACATGTTGACGGTGGACAAAAATGTCACGCGGCTTCTAATCTCATCTCTCCCTCAGCTCACTTAAAAGAGGGGACAAGAAGGGCTTTTAAAAGGCTTCTTCTATGAACACCGTAAACAGCCTTATAAACTAAAACATCTTTGTTTGTGTAATGAGGTATACATGTTTTCTAACATTCTGTGCTTGGATGTCTGAAGGGGATTCAGCTTGTCAAAGTATAAAGTTCTAAATTCCTTCAAAAACTCTCATGTTTGATTTTACACTTTTTTTTCATGTTTGCTTTAAAAAAAACTGGCAGTCAAATATTTTCCAAGGAACAGAACACTGGCATGCACATATGTATACAATCCTGCCTTAGAAGCTGGAGGAAAACGGAACACGGCTCCATCAGGCCAATGGGGGGGAACTCAGGCCCTGGGCTCAGTGAACGTGTTCTGGTTTCTTCCGGCTTTCCACCCTCAGCCAGCTCTTCTATAAACACTCTAGCAGGTCAGCATGAGTCAAGCTTCGCAGGGGCAGAAGCCATTTTGAAAAGCGCAGAATCTGAATAGATGAAATTATTAGCTGCAATCTCAACCCAGGCAGCATGGCTCTTCTCTCCAGCCTGTTAACTTTCTAGTTGCTGCCAGACCATGTCACACCAAAAAGGAGGTCCCGAGCAATGTTCCACATCCCAGCCCAGAACAACCTGAACTACAGGAACAGCCTTCTCCTCCTCCAGGAAGCTAAAGAATTCTTTAGAAAGAGCTTTTAAGAGCTCTGATTAAGACTGAATGGAATTTATTTCATGCTGGGCACTGCACTGTAAATAGGCACTAATCTGAAAAGACAGACCCCTGAAGTACAGAAAGAGGTGAAAACAAAAATGCCAAACACTGTCTAAAAAGGAACATGTGAAATGAATTTTTAAATAAATGATTGTTTCCTCCTGGACTTTGCAGAAAGTGCTGCCCACATTTCTAACAGGGCGAAGGGCTCAGCCTCTTGGATGTGGGTTTTACTAAACCTCTTACATACACTTCTCCTCCTCCTCATTACTAAACACCTGTTTTCATGCCCTGCCCTGCTCTCTGCTGGGGTTCCCCTAGTAAGCAGTGGGCAGGCAGCCCCTCAGGTGGCATTCCCGGGACTCCTCATGACCTGGCCCCTACTTGTGCCTGTGGCTTTTCCCTAGGGATTGTGGCCACCTTCCCTATGAATGTAACATGTTTAGTTCAACTCAGGTGTGGGAAATAAACTACTGGGATACTTGTAGTTTTCACAAAAAATATAGAAGAAAAAGTTTTCTGGAAGTGAGAATGCCAAAACTGCCAGTGGGAATATTTGTTCATGAATAGTACAGATTAATGACCTGTTTCAACAGGACACTGAATGAAAAACAATCATCTCTGAACCAGACATTGTCCCTTTTGCCTCACACGAAGGGAGACACAGGCACCATCACTGATGAGACGTTTTCCTCGAAGGCAAATTTTAGGTTATATTTCTATAACCTGAATTCTTTTCCAGAGATCAGGTCCCACTTTACGTCTCCAGAAAGCATACTCAATTCTCACACTGAGAGCCTTCACTGGAAGATTCTGATTGGGCAGACCCTAAAATATGAAGACTAGAAACCAGTGTTTTGTACCGAGAACAGCAGAGGACCGAATGCTTGGGCGAATTTAGGAAATGTCACCCCTCGGGGTGGACCATGCCAACCCTGCATTAGGACCTGGCTTCTGAAAAGGCAATGGTACAAAACAAAACAAAACACATCACAAAAAGCAAAAGCAAAAACAGAAACAAAAACAGAAAAACAAAGTGCATGGAAATTGCAATAAACCTACACAGAGCTTTCTTCAAAGAGAATCTTTCTTAAAATGTCAGCACAGCAAATATATTTATTAAATTAGTCTATTTATCCATAAGACTTTTAAACTTTCATAAATTTTTTAGGCCATTGCAATAAGCAGGGTCAAAGCTAAGATTTCATATGACAATCATTCAAAAGGGCCTTCTGAAATAAGTTCAAACAGTATCTTCTGAAAAGAAAAATAAGTCTTTGTACATAAGAGGAAAATGATGGTCGTGACTGATTGTCAGGGAGGGTGGTGTTTGTGCTGACTGCAGCAAGTTTTGTCTTCCTACCTAAAGCCCCAGCCAAGCTATCAACCAAGCATGAAGCCAAAGGAAAGGCATTTTCTAATACAAGAACCAAAATATATATATATATATATATATGTGTGTGTGTGTGTGTGTGTGTGTGTGTGTGTGTGTCCCATGAGCCCTTCTCAAGATGCTGCCTGTGTGCTTTGCCAAAATAAAGGAATAGATCCAGGAAGAAGATATAGGGGAGACGACATGGGATCCAGCAACCCAAGACAGTCAGCAGAGGAAGGCAGGAGAAGGAACCCCAGGGCTCAGTGCCAGGAGATCTCAAAGCAACAGCTGGGCATCAAGACGACATGAAATCCACTCCAAACAGAGGTGGCAAACACCTGCTCATAAATCCCGCCCGGAGCAAGCTGGAGGAGAGCCCTACGTGTGTGTCTGAATCTAGAGAGAGGAGGTTTACATAACTGGAGACTGGTGTGGGCACGAGAGCATAGGGCACGAAGATAGAAAACCCCAGGAGGGAAACAACAGCTACCCAGGAGAGTGACCATGAGCAAAGCTCAGCTGTCACTAAGTTTATTATTTTTTTCTAAGCTCTTTGGACTTCTGAGCTAAGAAAAGTACAAATCAGCTTGTTGTTGGGAAGATGATAAAATGGGAGGGCAGAATAGATGCGACTTGAGGCGAAGGTGGGGAAGGTAAAGGGAGTCCCACCTTCAGTTTGCACACTGGGAAGTCAGGAGATGTATGGAATTGACTGATGAAGTAAGTAGCAACGAAAGGACGCTGTTTGGATGCTGGAGGGATGTATACGTGGCACAGTGGAGGCAAGCCACTCCGCTTTTCTTAGCTGCTTCATAAGTACCTTCTCCATTCCTACTGCTCTGGGAATACATGGCCTGGCCATCACAGCTACCTTTTTCCACAGGGAGTATTTACGTCAGGCATGTAGCTAAAAGAACAAGTAGATCCCCGCCCCATAAGAGAGACGATGTCCTTCAGCCTGGGAGCTTACGCTCTGACGTGGAACAAGCAAACAAGAGCAAGGCTGTCTGAGTGTTAAGAGCCACGGGGGAACCTATGGCTGTCAATTGGGAAAGGTGGGCTAGGCTGGAAAGGGATGGTCAGGGAAGATCTCTGAGAAGATTCTGGAACGCGGGTGCTGAACTACTATGGAGACAAGGGGTGAGAGTGACAATGGGAGCTGCGGCTGCAACGGCCCATGGGGAGGACCAACCCAGGCTTTAGTGATAGAAAGGGCAGAGAGGGCAGCACCAGAAGGGAACCCTGGGGCAAGGCCAAGGGAGAGGAGATCAGGCAGAAGGGACGAAGATCATTACAATTGTATGGAGCCTCAGGGGCCAGAGGGGAAAGTCTGAATTTCATTCTAGGTATAACGGCAGTGACATGAAGTATGCAAAAAAAAAAAAAAAAAAAAATCACTCTAGCTGCTGTGCAGCAAATGAATTGCAGAAGAAAGACCTACTGCAGTTATCTGGGCAATAGCAGGCCAGGGCTTGGCAGGTAGCAGTAAAGACAAAATAAAAATTACTGCCTGGGATGCTCTTTGGAGGAGGCCTAAGGAATGGATTCCGAAGGATGATGACTCCTAGGCTTGGCACTATGAGTGACTGGTGTACAATCTAATAAAGTGCTGAAAGTCCAAGGCAGAGCTGGTGTGGAGTACGACATCAAGTCTTTCGTTTGCATATGCTGCCTTTGAGATGTCCAGGAAGTATTCCAGCCGACTTGTCGAGGAAGCAGGGCATTCTACACGTGGTGGAGCAGGAGAGGCCAGACTTTCACATGGGTGACATTCTCTCCCCACTTTTCCAGCTACTCCCCAGGACCAGGCACCTAAGCTTCTCATCCACCTTGCTGGATTACTCTCCCTTGCTGTTTGTCCCTGTGAAACCTGCACAGCACGGGGCAGGCACATGCACCCAGCCTGGAGCAAAACAACACTGTAACAATCTTTCTGACTGAAAAATAAGCTATCTTCAATGGTCTGCGTTGTCTTTATCAGCCCCGCCCCCTCCCCCTTCCCCCCCCCCCAATACCTCTATCAGTTAGGGCTCCAGCACTGAACCTGGGTTGTTTTATCCAGTCCACTAGCTATCCCCTCTCGTCTCTCATTGCCCATTACCTCCCATTACTCTATAGCTTCATTAAGCATCTTGTAGGTGTGGTCTGTGTAGGTTTCTGGCTCCTTCCTATAGCTTAGCATAACGTTTTACAAACAGCCGGTTCAGGAGCCACTGTCTGGATAAAGGGCCACTCTTTTCTCCCTTCTTATATCGCCCCATAAAACAGGCTAGTTCGCAGAGATATTCCACCAAGCAGAGCAGCATAGCTTTCCAGGATACTCCTTTAGCAAAATAGCATTTCAGTTCTCTCTCTCTCTCTCTCTCTCTCTCTCTCTCTCTCTCTCTCTCTCTCTCTCTCTCTCTCTCCCTCTCTCTCTCTCCCTCCCTCCCTCTCTTTGCTCTCTCTCTCTGGCAAACCAAATTTCCTTAGGATTAAAAACTGCAGTCATAGACTTGCCAGGACTACAGGGGGAAAAATTCCAGTCCTTGAAATAAAAATAAATGGAAAGGTGGTTTATAAGTGTAAATGATAACGGGCAGAGCAACATTTTGGTAAGTGATGCCATTTGCATGTTCCCTTTCAGATTACAGGATTTTTTGTTTTTTGTTCCTTCTGCCTCAGATGGGTGGGGGGAAATGGAAGAGAAATGGGTGTGTTTATTTTCTTAAGGCTATTTTTACCTCAATATCACTTTTACATCAGTTGAGTCTTCAGTAAATATTAATCTCTGCCCCCTCCCCCAAGAATAGAAGCCAGCAGTTAGCCTGTTAACATTGGAGGAATCCAAAGAAAGAAAGCATGTCACATTTTTTCCTTCTAGGAAAATTAAAAGGCTCAATCACAGACCCAGCAATGTAAGTTTATCTCCTTTCTTACTGCATTAGGCAAGAAAAAGTTAAAGCTGGACTTGTCTGTTGGTTATTATGTTTTCAGACTACTGAAGATAGCATAAATTCAAACTATAAATATTTATGATGTCACTTCTGGCCAGATCTGATGAGCTACAGCCCAATGTGGAGGAAGTGATGAGCAAATTTCTGATTGTTTTCTATTTTTAAAAGTGAGATGGGAGGGCTGGGGAGATGGCTCAGTGGTTAAGAGCACTGCCTGTTCTTCCAGAGGCCCTGGGTTCCAGACATGGCAGCTCACAACTGTCTGTAACTCCAGTTCCAGAGGATCTGACATCCTCACGCAGACATACATGCAGACAAAACTCTCATGTGCATAACATAAAAATAAATAAATTTTACAATGTGAGAAAGAAATGCCAGGCTTGGTGGCACAGGCCTTTAATCCCAGCATTCAGGAGCCAGAAGCAAGCAGATCTCTGTGTATTCAAAGCCAGCCTGGTCTACAGAGTGAGTTCTAGGACAGCCAAGGCTACACTGACAAACTGTGTCTTGAACACTGCCCGCCCCCAAAGACCTGTGTCCTTTGTTTTCTGAGTGTTTACCCCTTCTCTTACCACCATCATTTTCCATACATGATACTAATATTTCATTTAGTTCTGATTTCCCTTCCGTTTTGCTGATGATAAAACTTGTTTGTATTTTTGTTGTCTTTGCAGATACAAGACTGTATTACAGTTACTTAAAAATTTTTCAAGACCCAATCTTTTTATCACAACCCAGAATAAATCACAGAGATCAACAGCAGAGGAAAGCCTCTGTCAGGAAACCGGAACTCATAAGAAAACAAAGGACTTGATCAGTTTGACTTCATGAAACCTAAGATGGCTCTGTGAAAAATAGTCTACATAGAATTCTACTTCAAAACAGCCATCAACATACTTACAAACAAGTGCACAATGCTGACCAATCACGTTCATACTCAAATCTGGGAAGCCATAAAAACACCCAAAGGCCACAAATGGGTGATTCAGAAGCAAAGAATTTCAAATGCCCAACTTTACTATCAAAATGGGAAGCACTCCTCCACACCCAGGTGTTCACAAAAACTGCCAGAAACCCTTCGTGTAGAACCCTGTGGTCACGCTCGGTGTATAATGTCATCACCACACATGGACACCTAGGCAAAGGCTGAGTTGCTAAGACCCCGCCATGTATTAAGCCTGTAGGCCATCCCACTCAGAGGGAATGACTTCTATTTCTTATTAAGTATACGGGCAAAGGCCCACTTGATAGGCAGCACTGTGAGCAGTCAGAAAAGCAACGCTCAGAGTAAGTGGCTACAGTGAGGTGGCTTCAACAGAAGCAATGTAATGAAGGCTGTCCAAATAAAACATGCACGCAAGTTGTTTACCAAGAGATTCTACTGGCATGCCCAACGTTGTTCATAACGGTGCACGTAAGCAGAACGGACCCCGAAAACACACAGAAGTATAAGCATAGCAGAAAAACACGGGGTTCTTTTAAAGGAGGCTGTTATAAATTTGCATACTAAAATATCATTTGTCCACAGAATTAAAGAAATTAGTATGGACATATTTTCGAGTCCTAGTACGTGAAAAATTGGAAGGACACAGCAGTAAGTAAGACAAGTCTTGTTTGTTTTGCAGAAGATACACATAAAAACAACCGTGGGATGAAAAATCAGTGTGCATGCTGGGCTATAAATAGAGAGCAGGGCGGGGTGGGGGTGGGGGGAGCTAGGAGGAACCTCACGTCATTCTTACACTGAATCATCTTGTTGTGTTGACTTCTGACCATGTGCACATTATTTTCATTGAGGAAATAAACTCCTTCTGTTTTTGCATTCTCTTTCTATTTCTGGTTTACAAAGAATGGATAGAGTGGGAACTTCAACCAAATCTGGAAACTTTGGAAACAGAGGTGGACGCAGCTTCTACCAGCATCTAGCATGGCCCTGCACACATCGATCAGTTGTTCCCTTGTCTCCTAAGAACGGGACGAGACATCCCCTGGCCTTTCTACCTAAAAGGCTGGGGCAGAATTACGAAGAGCAGGTCTATGGTACAACGCAAATGGGGTGAGGTTGAGGAAGATTACGATTAAGACACTACTCTTCCCACAACAGAACCAGACTAAAATAATTCTTGAAGTTAAAAAGAAAAAAAAACCCTAAAATACAATGCACATCTTTCATTCATATAATCACTGGCTTAAAGTCGTCAAACTGTTCATTGAGAATATTATTTGTTGATTAATTTATATACCCAACAAATACTTCCTGTGTTCAGTCTACCATGACCTGTTCTGGGCACAAGGCCACAGAGTACAGGAACCACCCTAATTGAAGGCATGCCTGGTTCGACTCTGCTTAGAAATAAAGAATACAATTCTCAATAAAGCTCTTCAAGCCTAATCTAGTACCACACACACACACACAAAGACTGTATACTATGTCCAAATGAAGGTACCCCAGGAAGGCAAGGTTAGTTTAATATCCCAATATCAACTTAATGCCACATGTTGCATTAACAAAATAAAAAAAAAAATCACACCAAGATCCTAATAGAGAAAAAAAAAAGCTATGGATAAAACCCAATATTATGCTGAAGACACTCACGCTAGGACTAGAAGGAGCTTCCTGGTGCGGGACCTCTGAAGAGTGCTTAACATCTCACATGTAGGTAAAAAGCCCACGCTCCAACTCCTGCACCAGACTAAGCAAAAGGACAGAAAGGCTCTCTTCTTTTATTCCTGTTTGGCACTGGGCAAGAGATTTTCAATTGAAAAGTAAAGAAAAGCATCGTTCAAACAAGAAAGAAAGAAAATGTCTTTCTTCGCCTATGACTTTGGGTCTAGAGCTCATATATATTATGAGCTTAAACATAGAAAAGAATCAAGAGCCTATTAAACCCCATTAGGAGGATAAATCAGCTCAGCAAGGTATAAGATCAATATACAAGGATAAAGTTTTATATTTTTAAATACTAGCAATGGAAGTTAGTTAAATGAAAAAGAATAAACATAATAGCCAGAAAGAAACTAAAGGATAAATTTAACAAAGAAAGAAATGAACATGGATTTTAAATAGAAAAAAAAACAAAACCCAGAGAACTACACAAAGAGAGGCAGGAGAAACAAGCACGTCAATAGAGCCCTTGTGCCATAAGTATGGAGGCTGGAGTCAATCCCCAGGTGCCACATGAGAATATTCTGAAGTGATAGGATCCTAGCGGCAAGGAAAAAGAGACAGGAGGCTTTGGGGGAGCTCAACAGCTAGCCAGCTGGGCTACTTGGCAATCACCAGGCTAGTTAGGTATTTGTCAAAAATACTGAATCAAAAGAAGAAAAGACTGACAGACCTCCTAAAGAAATGAGGCTGTCTTGTGGCCTCCATATATGGACGTGTACATGAACACACATACACACACACACAGGCACACACACACATGCACACATATAAACAGCAGAAGTGATATTTAAACTAGTTAAATAAGTGAAAAGACATTGTTTTCATGGATTAGATTACTGTCCATCTTAAGACGGCAATGTTATGGAGCTTGAGTCACGGGCTCAACATGATGTCCATTAAAATTTTGACTTTTATATAAAAACTGACAAACTGTGAAATTCATGTGCAAATACAAGAGAGATGGAGTAGACAAAAGAATGTTGAAAAGAAATCAAATAAGACTCATACTTCTCAGCTTCAAAATATTGCTACAAAATTACAGTAATACAGTGTATGGTACTAACATAAAAACAGACATTTGGATAGAACCGAGAGTACAGAAATAAACCCTTACTATATAGTCAACTACTTTTCTACTACAGTGCTAAGACACCTCTTTCTCTCTCTCCCCCCTTCTGTCCCCCCTCCGTCCCCTCCCTCTCTATACCCCCCTAATCTCCTGTATTTGGGATAGAACCCTGGGTCAAACATGCTAGGTAAATGTTTTACCACCTAGCTATAGCCCCAGCCGCATAGTTCAAAAGACAAGGGATCATCTTTTGAACAAGTAGTACTGGGACAATTGGATATCCAGAAGCCAGAGAATGAAGCTAAGACTCCACACTGCAACTCACGTAAAAATTAACTCAGAACGTATCACCGACCTAAGGGTAAGAGTGAAAACCACAGAACCCTCTAGAGGAAAACAAAGCCATAAATGTTCTTGGTTTTCACTGGGCAACTTTTGTTTGTTTGTTTGTTTGTTTGTTTTTTAAGACACGACACCACAAACCAAAACCAAAAGAAAAATTAACAGGGCATCATCAAGACTTTTAAAAGAGTGAGCTTCAAATTGTACCGTTCACTTACAGAAGCAGCCTAGAGGGTAGCAGAGAGTTTCTGTCAGTCATGCACATCTTTAGAAAGCAGAGGCAGCAAGTCGATGTCCAGAAGTATGGCTAACACAGAAACGGACAACAGCGAGTGTTGAGCAAGGTTGTGAAGAAACTGGAATGTCATCCACTGCTGAAGGAGATATGCGCAAGAAGCTGCTCTGGAAACCTGCAGCCCCTTCAAAGGTTAACCCTGAGATGACACAGTAATTCTTTCCACCTATAGACTTAAGGGAAATAAAAACATATCTCCACCAACTTCTACACGAAGTTCAAGCAGTGGTAGTCCCAGTAGCCATCTAAGTAGAAATAACCACGATGAAAGAATAACGTCACCATTTAGCAATAAGATGAGACGAAATACCGACATATTCTACAACTCAGTCGACCCTTGAAAACATTACAGCAACTCCAACGAGCCAGTCATTAAAATCAAAAACAAAAATAAAACAAAAAAAGCAAAGGCAAAAGCAACACACACACACACACACACACACACACACACACACACACACATACGGTTCAATTCACATGACACACTCCAGATAAGCAAATCAATAGAGAGGTAAAGTAGATTCGTGTTTATTAGCCGGGGAGAGAATTAGTGAATGGGGATTAATGGTTATGCAAGTCCTAAACTAGAAACAATAAACTACACTTTCGATGGAAAAGTGTTATGGCTTGTGGATTATATGTCAATGAAACTATTTGTATAATTCCCTATTCTCAGAAATAGCTATTAGCCGACCTCTGGGTCCCTGAATGCTAAATGTAGCCCAGAGCTGTCCACCTCAGGAGAGCCTGAAGTCAAAAAGAGGGAGGGGCAAACTGATTTATGGTGACAATGTGAATTCTTACAAAACCTCAAACCATGAGGTAAGTATGAACTCTGGGACCTCGTGCTAGAGATTCCTCAGACTTCCCCAGATTTTGCCCCTCTAAGCATTTATGATAAGGTTCAACTTAGGCACCCTAATCTCGGGGGACCACAACGGACTTACGCCACTGACGGCTGAGGCCAAACCTCACCTGGAAAGCCAGGGAAGCAGCTGAGAAGGAGTGAAGAGCACAGGGCTCATCATTCTCCAGTCATGGAGTGGGCGAAACCTTCTTGCATTTAGTTGTTGCTTTGTTCGCTGTCACTTAGAATGTACTGGTGAAACAATCGGGAAACGGAATTCCGCTAACACAGATCCTAAGTGGATACCACAAGAAAACTACTTCACTTTCACAACACAACCACTACCATTCCTCAACTGACAAGTCACAACGGAAAAAAAAAAAAAAGCTCCATTCATGAAGTATGGGGTTAGTCATTTCAGTGGCACAAAGTTGTGTGAATCTGAACCAAGAACCCACAATTTAAATATAATCTGCTTGGTGAGAGAGTTCTCTAAAATATCTTTCAAGACCAAGTGTAATTTCTTTAAAAAAATTTAAACGGATTGTCTATCTTTTCCATATCACTGCTCCCATCATAGGTGTTAACTTAGATTTTTTTTCCCTTCCCCCGCCCCCTTACACTAGAAACGGCCACATTTCTAGGATTTTGGTTGCTTCTTAAACTTCACTTAAGAACTATTCCTTGTAAAGGCAAACTTTACCTCTTCATAATTCGCTCTAGTCATAGTTTGTGGCAAAAGAGCTAAAAATCTTACAAGGACACTGGGTGCACTGGAACAATGATTTAATTCTATCTTTGCCAGTGAAGGAACAACCAACCAAACAAAAAGTCTTGCTTTAATTGAAGACTCACACTATAAAAGAGACAAAGAAAGCCAGTCTTACTTGTAACAAATAGTCTTATAATGAAGACTCTAATCAGCATGCCCCATCAACCGCCCCCCACCCCCCAAAGAAAGCACTCAGAAGCCATCTTTTGATGTCCAGGGCACTGTGGCCATACCATTATCAGCAAGGGAGAACATAAACTGTCTTGAATCCGACTTTCTCTCCCTTGCAGAGGGTTCACTATTTAGGGCCGTTAGCCCTAAGCCTCAGCAATGTTTATGATATTTCAGGGAACGAAGCCGTGGGGAGGGCGTGCGACTCCAAGCTCCATCTACTCAAACATCCTGGAATGCTTTATAAACCTTCCTCTGCGCCTTGTCACTTCCTTTTTGTGAGATCCTGTTGATGTCTTTAAAGACTAAGAGTCCACCAGACCTATGTTCAACTAGTCTCTGCGAGGTCATGTTTTAAAAATCATTGAGAAAAAAAATCTCAAAATACTACTTTGAAAGTTTATTTCATTATCTAATCACATGATGTGTTGCCAAATAATTGTTTGTCCCTATACATGGGGACAATGCCTGCCTGCTTACCTTCCTTCTGTTTTTGTTTTTGTTTTTTGTTTTGTTTTGTTTTGTTTTGTTTTAAGAAAACCCCAAAAGAAGCATGGTACTGTAACTCAGAAACTTTACACACATTTTTATAAAACAAACTTTCCCCCTCAAGATACAAGCTTTCCTAAACGTTATGGCTTATGTGTATAATATAAACAAAACACGTATCATCTGAACCAACTACACATTTTGGGGGTAGTTATTAAATATTCAGCGTCCTGCCAGGAAAGGGGAAAGCTAGCCGCACTTCTGCTCCGAATAACAAACCATAAATCAGTTGACAAGCTTGAAAGAATTCCGTTCTAGTCTGTTCTAAAGCCAAGCCTAAGGAAAGGGGGAGCCCGCGGGAATGTTTCTCCTGCTCTCGAAGTTTCGCCTTTTCAAAACAGACTCGTGCGCAAATGGCGCTTCTCGGAACTTTCTGGCTCTCGAGTCATTTGGAGAAAAACCAAAGCCCGGGGCACGCGCGCGGAGCTGGGGCCTGCGCCTGGGACCTGGGCAATGAAGGCGCCGGCCTGGCCCGGGACTCACCGCTGCCGGGCTGCGGGGACAGCGCGGACACCGAGGTCTGGCCCATGGCGGGTGACCGCCCCGCCGCGCCTCCGCCTCACCGGGCCGCTCCGCTCCTGCGCGCGCCCGTCCGCTCGCCGCCGGCCTCCCGCGCGCTCATCTCGGCCCTCGCCCGCCAGTCCCGCACCTTCTCCCCGTGCGCGGGTCGCCCAGCCCTGGCAGCGGCCGATCCAGCCCAGCGGATGCCTGTCATTCCTCTATGCAGATTAGCTGGGGTCAGGGGTCACCGGGAGAAAAGAGGGGGGCAAGGGCGACCGGGAGCAGAGGAGAGGGAAAAGCAGAGCACGGGGATGAAGGTGTATGTGTGTATGGGGGGGTGCTTGGGGGAGGGGGTGTTGGTCCAGCTGCACCCCCGGGGCTGGGTGCCCACACCCCCCCTGGGGCAGTAAGGCTATCAGAATACTCCCTTTAATTGTCTAGGTTCAATGTCAAAGGATCCCTCTATGTCTGAGAAAAAAGTCATTAAAGTACTTAGTCACTAGCACTTAGTTTAGGAAAGTTTGTTTCTTTAAAGTTAGTTCCTTCCTTATATTGTTTGCAGCATTGCAGCCCTGTTAGATAGGCCATTGCGTAGTGTTTTCCTCTCTTTAACGATTACCTTCCTTTCAGCAAACGCAATTTAAAAAAAAAAAAAAAAAAAAAAGAATAGCTTCAGGTTGGACAGCACAAGTCAGTGATGTCCACAGTGATCTATGTGTGAAGTCAACTGAGCATATACACTTGACTTAACCACATAAAACTCCATACCTCAAAAGACTTAATGTAAAGTAAGGTATTTAAATTATTCAAAAGGTAGACACAACCATAACAACAGAAGCAACACAGGCGACAAACTATTATGTCCCCAAAGCTGAATTAACACCTTCATAATATGCTAATAAGTCTCAAGTTCCCATAAGTGAATTGTGAATACAGATAAAAGCTTTGTCATTACAGCTGATATGTAGCAAGATGAGTGATCTAGACTCAGTACATACACATGTGTGTATATATATGTGTGTACGTGTGTGAATATGTGTATACACACAAACACATACACAGTACATTCAACAGAAGGGTGGTGACATGAATTGTTGTTATGCGCTATATACTATGACTTGTGCATACCTTTCTGAATCTATACATTTCATCAAAAAGCACAATATATTCATTCACGGTGCTTATGCCATCTTTCATTTTATAATTTATCCTAAACAATTTTGAACTAAACGTTCAAATATGGACCTTATAGGATATCTGTTTTAATATTTTAATTATAAAAATCACATTTCTTTAATGTGTATATGATCAAACTCAGTAGGAGCTTGTTTTGGTTCTTTTGAAAGACACTTGCTTATCTGTTTCATCATAGTTAAGTAAGCGGCCCCTTTCTATTGGTGGGACATTCTTCTCCTTAAAAAGCTGTTAAGCAACCATGACTATTTGGGGGAGAGTGATGGGAGTTGAGCCCGGGGGCTGTTTGCATGCCAGACAGGCCCACTGCTACTGAGGTATGCACCAAACCCAAGAAATACCAATTTTAAAAATGAAACTGACTTGCCAAAGCATGCGATCTAATTAGGACAATAACATCAACACTGCCTACCCTCGTGGAGTATTGTGAGGCTACATCCCACTTGGGAACTCAGCAGTGAAAGAAAACGATGATATTTCTGGTTCTTTCCTTTCTTTTGCTTTAAGCTGCCTTAAAAAGCAAAGAAGCAAAGTGTTTGTGGAAGTTAGGAGGGGAGGTATGTTACTACTGTGCTCCTGGCAGCGCTTTGCTGATAAAGGAAGTCATTGTTCATGGGAAACACAGTAAATCCTGCCCGCTGAAAGTTCATAATAGAAGCTTTTAAAGATGATAAGCTGTAATACAGTGATTTTTTTTTTTTTGCTATCACTATTTCTTCTCTTTGAGAAACAATATTGAAGTTTTTTTTTCTTCTACAAAGTTTTATTCCAAGCATTGTGGGGGAAGAAGTGCTCTATGGTTCTAGCTTTTTTGTTTTTGTTTTTGTTTTGTTTTGTGTTTTTGTCTTAAAACAACCATATTTACCTGTTCAAGACCTTTCCTGATTCAATGGTTGATCTACTGCTCGACCTTATCTGGAATTGCAATAAACAGTCATCAGGTTACACACGTTTCCCCAAAGCTCTTCCAGTCCCATTCCATTCCTCTGGAAGCACATCAGCCAAACTTCAGCAAGCGTGCCGCAAGGTTCCTTTATATGGGTAGGAAGGACATCCTGCTTCCAGAATTTCTGCTGGGGCCCAGTGTTTGAAGACCCTTTTATCATAGCTGAGAACTTACACCAATTCACACAGAGAAAGTCTACAGTAACCCCCAAGCCGCCTTTTTGAGACCAAAACATAAAGAATAGAAAGTGAAATAAAACAAGAATATTTTGAAGCTTGACATGGTGGCTCACACTTGAAATCCCAGCACTTGAAAGGCTAAGGTAGGAGGATTACCATGAGTTTCCAGGCCTGCCTGTGCTACACAGTAAGTCCCAGGTCAGCTGGAGATACACGTAAGATACTGTGTCAAGAACAAAACAAAAGTATTTTGACATAATGTCCTTCCCAGATGCCTCATTGGTGCCTTACTGTACTCAGACAAACAGTTCTGGGAGTTGCTCTCGAGGGCTTACAGTGGATGCTAGGAACATTTAATGTCACCCGAAAAACAGGCATTTCTCTGTTAGGCTATTCTTTCCAAGGACTCTGAAAATGCTAGAAATGATGAGCGCCTATCTGAGCACCAACTTCCTCAGCATTGGCTCCCTTGGCTCTAGCCCTCATTCTGGATTTCTCAGCATGGAGGGAGGGAGAGAGGGAGGGAGAGAGCGAGGGAGAGAGGGAGGGAGGGAGGGAGGAGGGAGGGACACAATATCCATTCATGAACCTGCAAAACTGATGTCACCTGGCTTGCAAAGTTCCTTGCAATGGAACACGTTGACTCCGAATCAGAAGGTGCTACCTTCAGCACACCAGCACTTCTGTCTCGGACCACATAGTGTCATTAAATCATCCCATGACTGGATTTGAGGAGCTGTTTATATTAAACCCTCCTAAAAATAGAAGAATAGCGTTTACTGATCTTTTTTTTTCCCCCACTGCATAGTCTAGTTTCAACCCTTGAAAGAGCTGTGATTTATTCATTTACTTCCAGGAAGAAATGAAATTGAGGGGATTTACTTAGAATTTCCCTTGAGGGACAGTGTGCTTTTAGGAGCAAGCACTTGTACTTAGGAGGTTTTCAAACACTTTACTCCGCCACTCAGCTTTCCCTGACTTTTCTGATGTGGGCATTATTAAAGCCAGCCATCTGGGGTATCCAAAGTGACAACTGCACTTGTCATGGATGGAAGGCACTATGGTAAATTAAAGCGGACATCAACCTAACGTTTATGAACCGAGACTATGACAAAGTCTCTGCCTAGGAGGTCAGGGTACAAAACGCAGAGATACAGTTTGGTGACTGGAGGAGTTTTAAGCGCAGAGAAGGAAGAACCTAGACACCATGAATCCTTATCCCGGGTCTCTGTCTCCCTCAGATCTGTCAGAGCCACTGAGTAGCCACTGTGCAACTTGAAGGTGGGGTCTCATAGTGGAGAGGGGAGTTAAATTGCCCCCCAGCCTCTACTCTCCCCGCCAAAAAAGATTAGATGGGCAGTGAGCATCACAGAGGTCCAGGAAACAACCATGTTCATGTTCACAAAGAGTATTAACATACATCCTTATTTTGGACCTAGCTGTGAAAAATGTAACAAGTTAGTGACATTTCCTTGGCTAATGGGAACTGTAGCTTGTGGCAAACCCTTCCCTAAGGAGAAGGCAAGGATTTAAATGTATTAACTTTCTAAGAAGAATTTTTTTTAATTATCTGTTTTAGATTTCAATACAATGTTGTTTTAAAAAGGCATGGGAAACAGAAAGATTTTCTGAAAGGATCATTTTAGCTCATTATTTTCTATGTACTTTCCATGTTGGGATTGACTAAAAAGTAGTGACCTGTCTCTCTTCCCCTCCGCTGTAAGTCACTAGAGCACACCTTTTCATCTTTAAGTGGTAAAAATGCTTTCATAAGGATTTTCTAATGATGTGATAAAGGAGTATGTGGAGCCCAGAAACTAAAAATCTAACAAGCAAACATCTTCAAGCTTTCAAGTGAATTTATTTTACTAGACCACATTCCAGTTCTCTTTCTTATGTTTTGTTTTTACAACTTCCTATTTCTTTCATACTTCTGCTACATTCTGCAAGAGGCAGCCACCTTAGGAAGCTGTGGCCACGAAAAGACCAACGGAAGGCTTTCTGGGTTTTATACTTTGGGTATAAGTTCTGGAAATACAATCAGTGCTCACATCTTAAAAAGTTACTCTGTAGAGATTACTGGTGACTTGTACTCTTTTGTTTTATTTCATTTACAATCCTGAGAGAACACAAGTGTTAACACAACACATAGCTTACCAGACAAAAAGAGAATTCTGGGTAAGACTCATCAGTTTGGACTTTTACTTACATTAAGCCTTGGGGGAGGGGGGAGGAAAAAGAAGTGATCGCATTGCACAAATGCTAGGCAGAGCAGGAAGTCAACCTGTAAGGTGAGTTTTTCTCTCCTATTGTTCTCATACTTTCTTATGATTTATTTCCTGAGCCTCCCCACTTCTGTTCTCTCAAGCTAACAGGATTAACAAAATACCTTGCCTCGGCCCCTCTGGAGAGGTGGCTGTGTGCTTACCTACTGACTGAGCCATTATTGAAAGATTTAACAGAAAAATAGAGCTCACAGGGGGGACTGGAATTTCTTTTTTCCAAATTCTCTGCCTGTACCCTGGAAGGAGAAGCACCTATAGGTTACTCTACCTCAGTTTTGATGCAAAACGGAGAATGAATCAATAGCATTTGAGACTTCTTCAACTGCTATAAAATTCAAAATCTTTAAATCACTATAGAAAGTGATCTTTAAAATGTCCTTAATAATTACTGTTTGGCTTACAGAAAATAAAAGTTTGATGTAAAATCCAACCATTGTTTTAGTAAGTACCATATACGTTCCCAGACCCTAAGAAGGTGTTTGGGACAATGAACATTTAATAACTGTAGGATAAGCACTTAGGTTTTATCCTTAATACCAACAACATCATATAGATAAAAACCTCACCAGGTGGTAGTGGTGCAGGCCTTTAATCCCAGCGCTTGGGAGTCAGAGGCAGGTGGATCACTGTGAGTTCAAGGCCAGCCTGGTCTACAAAGTGAGTCCAGGACAGTCAAGACTACACAGAGAAACCATGTCTTGAAAAACCAAACCAAACCAAACAAACAAACAAAAACCTCATCTGTATATGGACATATATATCTTCCTTAGGGTTTCTATTGCTGTGAGGAAACACCATGACCAAAATGAAAACTGGGGAGAAAAGGGTTTATCTGACTTACACTTTTTTTTAAATTTAATTTTATTAATTTATTCAGATTACAACTAAATTGTTATCCCATCACTTGTACCCTCCCATTCCTCTCTCACTCCCGCTTTCACCCTATTCCCCTCCCCTAAGTCTATGATCGAGGGGGACCTCCTCCCCCACTAAATGGTCATAGGCTATCAAGTCTCATCTTGGTAGCCTGTTTATTCTTTCTTTGAGTACACTTTCATGTATATCACTGCACATCACTGAAAGAAGTCAGAACAGGAACTCAAACAGGACAGGAATCTGGATGCAGGAGCTGACAGCAGAGAGCATGGAGGGATACAGCTTACTGGCTTGCTCATCATGGCTTCCTCAGTCTGCTTTCTCATAGAACCCAGGGCCTCCTGGCTAGGGATAACACCTCCCAAAATAGGCTCGGCCATCCCCCATCTTTTGGAGGTATTTTCTCAATAATGTTCCCTCCTTTCAGACAACTCTAGCCTGTGTCAGATTGACGTAGAACGATCCAGCACAAAATGCATGGTTCGTTAATAGTGTGCTGAAGATAGCAAGGCTGTTGCCGACTGCGTCTCTGTCCTTCTGTAGACTGCCTGAATGAACAGTCATGTTTTTAGTGAGCTAGTGACGACTGAGTGCCTCCTGTGAACAAGGCCTTTTATGCAGGGGCTTGAGGACAAGTGGGATCGAACCTGTCCCCTGGGAAAGGGGATGTAGCATCCACTATAAAAGTGAGTACCACGACAGACATCTGTTCTTCCAGCTGTTAAGAACACACAGCCCAGACAATTGAACATAGCTTCTCAGTCCACATATTTCCCACACAGACTCGGCGGTTCAGAAAAGATTCCTCCCTCAAGACTAAAGTGCTTCTCAAACTAAAGAAAAATTAAATGAATGGAATAAATTGAATGAAATTAGTTCATACTATGCAATCAGAATGAACTATTTTCATTTGCTTGTATGCTGCAGCTTTTAGAGGAATAAGTTACCAATCCTAAAATGCATCCCTGCCTTTCAAGTAAACAGTTTTGTGGGTTCTGGTAAGTAAGTAGTGGCACCATCACCACAAGCAAGTCCCATCATACTTTCTGCAGTTCGTCCCTGTCCCACACTACACTTGTCCCATCTCTAGTATCAGGTAGCAACTGGCCTGGTATCTATCTGTGATGTTCAGTCTTGATTGTCAAGTAGACTAAATAGAGGAGTTCCTAGGAGGTCTGCAGAGCACACTCGTGGGCATTCCTGTGAGGGCATTTCTGACTGAGAGGGCACAGCTCATTCTGACTGTGGGGACTATTCCATTTTGGCTGAGGCCAGGGTGGAATAAAGGGGAGAAAAGAGAAAGATAATCAACACAGATATATATGTTCTCTCTCTCTCTCTCTCTCTCTCTCTCTCTCTCTCTCTCTCTCTCCCTCCCTCCCTCTCTCTCTCTCTCTCTCTCTCTCTCTCTCTCTCCAAAATATGATGTTTTTGCATGATCACACTCATGCTGTGATAATGGACTGATACCATCCTCTCTTTCATCTTTTCCCAATCAGGTGTTTATTCAGTCACCATCAAGCTAGCATACCACCATCCTTATAGACTTATTTTTTTGAAATTTCAAATAAATGGAATTATATAGGTGCAGGGATTTTTTTATAGTTTAGTTCTATTATGTAATTCTTTAAAATTATGCACAGTGTCCTATGTATTCATATCTTTGTCCCTTTTGTGCTGAGTGTCATCCATTATGTACCTAAATCAGTTTGTTTATTCATTCCTAAGTTAGCATCATTTGGCTTGAAGCTGCATTTCATTATGTTTCTGTAATTTGAAAATGCAATAGATAATTGAATATTATACTACAGTATATTATATTTATTCATTCATTATCTATATGTGATATATATGCTTTGGATGATCTATATGTATATATTTCCAAGGTACTTAGAATATATATATATATATATATATATATATATATATATATAACTAAAGTACTAGTTATAAAGAACAGAGACTAAAATAAAGGAGATACTATATGTAACACACACACACATATACAAATACTCATAGAGCTTCTGTTCTAAGTAAAAGACAAAATATGAGCAGTGAACATACTAAGTCAGTACATTTATAAAAATCCAGAAAGTGAAAAGTGTTGCAAAGCAGAGAAGGGTTTGGGAGAGCCTGGGGTGGACTTACATTAGCCCTCTCTAAGAAGATGATGCTTACATAAAAACCTGAAGGAGGGAAACAGTCAGCTAAATGACAATCTGGGGAAAGAGTGCTCCAAGAATAAAAAACAGTTAACATAAAGTCCATATAGGAACGAGGTGTGTGTTTTCAGGAGCATAAGGAGACCAGTGAGTTCCAGCAGAGTGGTACCTGAGGAGAATGGATTTGTCCACCACTTCAGGCCTTGTATTTGGCCAGGAAGATTGTGGCTTTTTACTACCACCATTAGGACAGGTACATGATGACACTTATACAGGCAAGGACATGTTCTGCCTTTTAGTTTAAGATCATGGTCATGGTGGTTTCTGATAAGACTAGTTGCGTTCTGGGCAGCAAGGCAGTAGATGTCACGGTGGCTTCCAAATAAACAATGGAGGAGACAAGAAAGACTAGGAAAAGATCCTAGGCCATGAATGGCGGCGTCTGAGAACAGCTGGGGCAGTGGAAATCTGAGATGTTCCTCAACTCTGATAGGTTTGAATCTTGATGGATTAAGTGGGCAGAGAGAATTAAGGCCTTCACTGACTTCCTTCCATTGGGAGGATCGAGCTATCATTGTAATTAAGACTAGAACGGGAAGTGAGTGGCATGGGTTGGAAGTGGAAATATAGAACATGAATTTCGAGATGTTTATCTGAGTGGGAAATGAAAGCAAATAGTGTTTAAACCAATAGGAAAAAGAAAATCAGTCTACATACACACAAATTCTATTTAAATTGAATGTGAAGAATAAAGGGAAAAATTTAAATAGTATATAGAAAACACAGTTGCCACTTTAAGGAATCATAATGAATCTAGAAGTCAGTAGAAATATATCTACTTTCAGTACTATAGAAAAATAAGTATTAACAGAATTCTATATCCAGGTAAACAGTCATTTTTAAATAAGGGCTGCCTGAGCTCTACATGAAACCTGTAGCCATCTAAAAATTTCTACCTGTCCCTAGATATAAAGATATATAAAATAGGTTTATAAATTATTGTAATAAAAGTTATAGGGAACTTTATTTTAAAACAATTATTTGGTACATACACAATTTTAGCACCTACTAAAGAAAAAGAAAATTGGCACATGAATGACATAGTCATACTTGTGTTTTTACAAAAAGAATTGAATCTTGGATGAATATAATATTATAGGACACAGTGCATCTATAACAGCTTTCCGAGTTGATCTGTTGACTTTTATAACTCTCTAGGCTCAGATTGCTACTTTGAATAAATACATAGGACAAAACAGCACAGGACTATTTAGGGCTAGTTCAGAAATTGTTGGAAATTCTGTCCTAACCACAAGCCAAAATTCATTGAGTTTTTTAAAAAGATATATTATTTTATTAATTACATCTCAATGGTTATCCCATCCCTTGTCTCCTCCCATTCTTCCCTCCCTCCCATTTTCCCCTTATTCCCCTCCCCTATGACAGCTCCTGAGGGGGATTTCCTTCCCCTGTAGAGTTTTTTTTAAATGAAACTCAAATCTATAACTTGAACAGTAATTTTAAATATATAATGTTCCAATGCAATACGATCCAAAGATACACTAGTTTGATACTTCCAAGGAGAAGAACAATGGCAAAAAATTTTAGAAGTCATTGTTTTCTTTAATTTACCATAACTCATTATGCATTTGAATTTTAATTATTCCCGTGTGTGTGTGTGTGTGTGTGTGTGTGTGTGTGTATGTATGTGAGAGAGAGAGAGAGAGAGAGAGAGAGAGAGAGAGAGAGAGAGGGAGAGAGAGAGAGAAAGCGCAGGCATGAGGTCATGAGTATACCATGATGTCCAGGTGGAGGCTAGAGGGACAATTCAAGGACGTAAATTCTCTCTTCCCACCATGTGGGTCCCAGAAATCAATCTCAGGTCTTCAGGTTTGATGGCAAGCACCTTTGAATTTTTTTTTTTTAATGTGTGTGTTGCGGGGCAGGGTAGTGGTGGTGGTGGGGAGGCGGGTATGTCTGTGGTTGTGTGCATATGAATGCAGGTGGGCTGTGAAGGTTAAAGCATTGCATCTTCCTGGAGCTGAGGTTACTGGCAGTTTGGAGTTGGGGGGTCATGGAGTCCTCTGTAATAGCAGAATGAGCCCTTAACCCTTGAGTCATTTCTCCAACCTCGACAACAAGTACTTTCATCCATCAAGACATCTTGCAAACTTTACATTGGACTTCATACTGGTTTTTATGCAATCAGAAACCTTTTACTACTGAAAAAAATCAACCCCTCCACACACATTCAGTTATGTGCTGTCATTCGGGGCTACAATTCAGTTCAAGGAGTTGTGTACTAAATCAACCGTTCACTAAAAGTGCTTAATCATTTAAACCTCTCCAGCAAGAAAGAAATTCCTATATTCTTTCCTAACAAAATCCTAACATATTTTATTAATAATATGTTAATCAAAATTTACATCACAATAATAAAGAACAGAGAGATGTACTATAAAATGGAAGATTAGTCTAAGAAGGTGCACAAAGTATAAACTTGTATGCTTCTTAGAGCAGAACCTAGAAAATAGGTGGAATTGCTAAGTGGATGGGCATGCAATAATATGGAGAGTTTTTAAAAAAAACATATCGCTAAAAATCCATGAGATTAAGAAAAGAGGCCATTTTTATAGTTATGGGTTTGAACAATCCAATAGACCAAACTTAATGTCGCAGACATCCTTTGAGATGGAGACTGAAGAAAAAGCAACTAACTCAGGGATAGAGCACTTAGCCAGCATGTACAAAGCCTAATTTGTTCCTCAGTACTGAAAAAAGAAAGAAAAATAAGTACAGACAGAAAGGGAAAATATGTCCATGCAGTAAATACTGTATGATAAGAGAGATCTCAACATATTATAAGAATCCATATTATATATCCTCAACCTCTGGCCACCATCCAAATTGTCCACTTAAAATAAAAACCAACAAAGAATCCAAATTGTCCACTTAAAATAAAAACCAACAAAGAAAACAATCTTTTGTTTTCCTCACCTATTTTTGGAAACCCAAATCAACACACTAAGAAAACATAGGAAATCAAATCACAATTAATAAATTATTTGGGAGTAAAAAAAAAAAACCATGAAGGACCAGTAAACATGTGCAATAAAGCTAATAGGATAATTAGAGTTCTAGTTTTGTATTTATTGAAAACCAAGAAAGAACACATGATCCAATCTAGCACTGAGTTAGGTAGCATTAGCCTCTTGATGCTAAAAGGAGAGAGGAAGGGGGAAGAAATAAGAAAAATAAAAGCAGCAATAAAATAAGGCTTAAGGAAAAAAAAAAAAACAAGACTGATGATTCATTGTGTGGTATAGTCAGTATCCGGTGGGTACTGTGGAAAGCCTGTGACTCAACACACCCCAGGAGAATGACCCCCAGGTATAAATGGAAAAAGGAATTGGAATGCAGGTGAATATAATTTAAGATGAAAGAATTTCCTAAAGTTAGCAGAACTGAAACATTGCTACTAGGGAGGTAATTTAAAAGTTATTATTTTGCATTAGGAGGGAGGGGGACGCAAATAAATTTGTGGCGTTATTTAAACCACTTTATTAAATAACTCAGAATCCAATAATGAAAAACAGATGAAGAACTATGCATTGCTTATTTTTATCCCCTGTAGAGTAAATACATCTCTGTCATATTTTTATTTGTAGTATAATTGTATCTTCAAAACTCCAATTGATGTCTTAAGGGAACAGAATAAGTAATTTCTTGTGTTCAGCGGGCTTAGTTTCAACAGCTCTTTATTCATATATTCCAGGAATTTTGAAATGGGGCGTGTGTGTGTGTGTGGGGGGGAGTATAACTTTAATTCCTTAAGAAATGCTCTGATATTTTAGAATGCAAATGTAAACCTAAGAATCCCTCCAAGTTAAACAACCCTCTGGGGAGATGCGCACGTACTGTGGAGGCACTTTAATATAGAGCGGATTCCAGTTCCTGTCAATTACTTCTCAATTAGGGAAAAGTTGACACAGTCTCCAAGCAGGTGACAAAGATGGCAGCCCAGAAAGGGGGAGGGAAGGAGAGAGGGAGGGGCAGCCTTGGAGCTCGCAGGTGTTCTGACTTAGTCTTTCATCAAAACAAGATTTATTCAGGGAGAATTTATATAATCACACAGTTAGAAAGCAGACACACAAAATGCTCTCAGAACGGTGCCATTTTTTTAAATCCAGTTTTTATTCCCTAAATTCTCCAAGTAGACGGCCTCCAATTTCGAAAACATACAGGGCAGTTGTTATAAGTTAGGAAAGGGCTCAACAGACAGTGGGGGAAAAAACCCTGAAGGCAGTTTTTCTTGTAAAATTATCATTATACCCTAGAGTATCTATTTGTTTTTCTGTTTAACAGGAAAAATCACTACAGAAATTGCTTTTCTATAAATATTCCAAATGCCACATAAAAGCCCACAGCTTCTACTATTTCTTCAAATTATTTTATTTCTGCTCTACAGCCATGTACGCAGTGTTGTGATCCAATGATACATTCATTGATTTGTTTCTACGAACTGATGCTGAATGTAATATTTACATTTAATGAAGAGACAGTCACGAATAACATAGATTTCCCAGTTGGGTTTGCGATTTTAGAGTGATTATTTCTACCTTGTTTCTATGTGAAATAATATCTCACCTCATTTAAAGTGTTTCATTTTATGCAAAAGCCCTATGAATATTTTAGTTGCATTCCATTATTTATGCCAATATAGGAATATCTGGTACCTGAAAACTGATATTGCAGTCTGAAGGAGACAATTATTCAACCTGCCAGCACTGTAGTTGTTTACAATTCATGACTTATTTTCTTCCTGTCTTTTGTCTGGAATTATCTGAAACGGTGGCTTTTAAACTTCTGTCTGTTTCTGTCTTCTAGAAGTTTCTAAAGGATTCCCCCTCCTTCGGGTTTTTATTATCTGTCTACTTGAGTTGATTGTCAATATCGGCCTTCTACTTCTCTGATATTTTGTTCTCTCAGAGGCATGCTACATAGACTTGAAGTCCTCTGGACCCTTATCTTTGTGTCTCCATAGTAACCTCTTCAGTGGCATTTATCCCGTGGCTGCTCATCTATCACGCTCCTTGGATTTAATATTACTTGGAGTGACATTATAATGGTTAAGAAAGCATTTACTTTTGTAACACCGGCAAGATAGGCACATGGTTAAGTGCCCAGCATTTTACACAGGAATGAAAGAATCAATGATTGATCCTTATCAATATACCATTTACATCTGTGAGTGCTAGGGAAAAAAATGGTTGAAGGAAATTGAGGATGCCGTAGAAATGTCAGAGGACTAGCTTCCCTAAAGGGCTTCCAGTAAGCAAAGTGTCAAGAGAACATCATTTACAGAAGTGCATGAGTTTCTTGATTCGATAATTGAGAAAACGTAAGATGTGGCTATTACTGTAATCACATTTAATATGCACCGACTGGATCCACACATTTGAATTTTCAGTAGGTCCAGCTACAGCTCTGTTCCATTTCTCTTCTGGGGGGGAAAGGGGTCTATCTCCTATTATGAATCAGTTTGTATGAAATGTAGCACATTAAAGATAATTGAGATGTAGCATGCGAAAGCAATTAGTCCACAGGCATCTAACTAGCCTTTGCAT
The DNA here is from genome assembly GCF_964271855.1 of Acomys minous. Classification (NCBI taxonomy): domain Eukaryota; kingdom Metazoa; phylum Chordata; class Mammalia; order Rodentia; family Muridae; genus Acomys; species Acomys minous. The sequence continues at coordinate 125,584,996 of NC_140485.1, read as the reverse complement.
GAAGGGCGTATTGACTCAATTAGAAAATGTACAATGCATTTCTCCACAGTGAGGGCATGGTGACAGATGCTAAGGAGACCCTTTGATGTCCACACCATTATGTGACACTGACTCCTTGAGAGCAGGTAAGGCCGGTGGCATTCCTCTAATCAATAGACTATGAGAAGGATGCTTGTGATTGTGAGCATTTTGGCTTTATTTTGTAAGACTCTACTATCTGTCCTGCTGAGGGATACTCACATTTCTTCTGGGAAGAAGCAAGTTGTCATATTGGTAAGCTATGACATGGATGTATCCTGAGACAAAGAGCACCGTACGCTCAGGTTCACAGACGGCAAGAAACTGTAGGGAAAGGAGTGCTGCAGCAGCCAGGAGTTGGATGTGTAGCCTTTACTGGCCAAGTCACCACTCTGGCCAACCTGTACCCTGACTTCAACCTTCTGATAGTCTGAAGGCCTAAAGAATAACATGACGTTAGACTATACTCTATGCCAAGTCTCATAATTTGAGATCGCTTGTGCTCTTGTAAGCTACTTAATTCATGGTAATATTGTATTTGCCTAATTACTACCCCAAATTTAAAACACTGACTGATGACCCCCCCAAAATGAAATACATTGTTCTCTATAGATATGTGGATAAATACAGTGAGGATTAACCAATATGATCTATATAAAAAGAAGAAAAACTCAGCCTTATACTTAACATTGTAATTTAACACCAGACATGGCAGGTTATCTATGTGCTGGAGACATGGTCCAATGGTTATTGGGCCTTTGAAGAGCACTTATTGGTCTTTGAAGGGACTGGGACTTAGTCTCCAACACTTTTGTAGGGTGTCTCACAACCCCCTCTAACTTCAGTTCAAGATAGTGGAGGCTCTCTTCTGGCATCATGGACAACCACCCACAATGCACATACACAAACACAGACACATGCACACACAGAAATAACAAATGCACACTGTCTAAATACACTCTGTAGAAGTCACACACTAGAAAATGAATCCAAGCACTGCAATTCATTTGCTTTCAGGGAACCCTGTATTTTAACTTTAGTGCTTCAACCTCAGGATCCTATTTAAATTCCTACCTAAGCTTTGAGAATTCTACTTTAAAATATATTTAGACATAGAAGCTCACTGGCAGGATCAAAGAGTCAACAGGCTACACATGACTTTTGCATAGACATGCATGTGGAACTATGTTTTTCATATGTCAAAGATGTAAAATCTGTGTAACACTGACCCTTTTAGAGTTCTTCTCCAACTGGCGGGAAACCATTTAAGTCTTCCCTAAAGAAGGCTAGCTAATCCAAGGGTCATTAAGGATATCCACTGATTAGGACTCTCAGACAAGGGTAGGAGGATAGAATAATTGGGAATTTGTACATTTATCTGGAAGTTTCTATAAACATATACCTAGCCTATGACTCATAAATTCTATTTGTCATTTGTCCAAAAGAAACGAAAACATGTATCTATAAAAAGACTCGCTCCAGAATATGCATCGCAGCTTCATTTATTTTTGACCCAAGACCAGGTTGGTCTCAATTCACGTGACCCACCTGCTGTAGCCTTCTAAGTCACTGGAACAGCCATGCTCCCCAATTTTATTCTGTTTGTTTTAATATTGTTTTTCTTTCGTGCTTGTCTTCTCGGTACCGTGTTGGGATAATGTCCTTGTACACTGTGTAATGGTTGTCTCTGTAGTATTCAAACGATGGTTTCTCTTCCGGTGCAGATCTAATTCAGCCTGGACTTTGGCACTGGCCCTTTTATGAAGCATCTCCTGCCTCGATGTTTTGTTCACATTCTTCTCCATCACCCTCTGATTGGTCAGATAAAGAGCTGAACAGCCTATAGTCTGACAGGAGAGTTAAGGTGGGACTTCCGGACACAGAGAGGGTATTCCATGTAGGGACTAGGGAGAGAGGGAGAGTTGCCATCCCACCGGAACACAGACGAAGGAGCAGGTGCCAGCATGACACTAAGATGGCAGGTAACGGGCCACATGGTGGAATGTAGGCCAGGCTAGTGCTAGACTAGCTGAGTGTCTGCCCAGCTACGGTACCTGAAGCTTTTAATAAATATAAAGGTCTCCATATCATTATTCAGAGCACGGGGCAGCCATAGGAAAAAACCTTGCATTTAACAGTGCTGCTGAGCTAACACAGGCTGTAAGCAAGATAGGCAAGTTCCCTTCGCCTCCACAGCAACCACAGCCTGCAGCTTTGATCTTTAGTTGCCCAGATCTGGACAGGATCAAAGGACTCTCACCAGAATGAGTAAACCGTAGTGGAATACGATTCAACCATAAACACTGTGGTGCGCTGCTTCCCTCAGAAGTATAGGTTTTATTCTCCCAACTGCCAGGGGTGTTGCTGGAGATATCCCTCAGATGCCAGCAACTTTTTGAGGGGGAGGTGGCCGACCTTACCCCAAGTGTGCTTTCTTCTCAGGGCATCAGGTCACATCCAGGGCCTGAACAGTGTGGGGTGGCCACAATGCCATCTGGACAAGAACTTGAGGCAATTCTGAGAGACCAGCATCAAACCTGTCCCCTGAGTCAGGCACCTCACAAGCCCATTGTCCCTCTGCCTTCTGTCCCAACTCCTTCTCCATCCTTTCCAAAGCTGTTGGTTCTCAGTGAATACCCAGAGTGCCGATCTTCCCTTTTTTGTCGAGAACCGGAGCCATGGAAACTAGTCCAATCAAATGAAGGCCTTGAAACAGTTTCACCAACTTGAAGAGGCTTAGGATAAAAATATGCTGTATGAAGCTCTAGGACTGAGGAACAAACATCTAGCAAAGAAAGCCACAGCAGCGGGGACAGATTGGGACAGGCCTGAACATTCTCCTGGAAGGTGGAAATATCCTTTCTGTGTCCTGATGGGGTGTGGACTGCATGGATGTGGGCAAATGTCAAAAACTTATAGAAGTGTAGGAGTATCTCTCAAAATATGGGCACTTGTTTCACTGTGTGTAAAACTGTCCACAACTATTTTTAAGTAGTAAAGGAAAAGTAATTGTTATCAAGCTTGGTTTGAACTTACGCCCATGCAAATACTTAGATTTCACTGTGGCCCATCAAGACTTTCTACTTTGGTTGTTTTAGAATTAACAAAGCTGTTATGCTCATCGTTCTGAGGACTGCAAAAATCCAATTGACGTGCCCTTTCAGTCTTCCATAATTAAAAACGCTATGCTAATCAGTTGTAGCTCCAAAGGCCTATGAAAATGCATGCAATTGCTTCTTGTGTGATGAATCTATTCATCAGTATGGCTGGGCACAAAGTTCATCCAATTACAAATTCAGCTACCTGCATCCTCATTTAGCATTGATGTCTTAGAGAATTCTTGGGCAGATCTAGAAATCACCAAACAGGCTGCTATAGCTAGAAAGACCTGCAAGATTCCCCAGTGTGCTAACCAGTGAGCTTAGCTTTGGAGAGAACTAAGTGCTGGGCATCAAAGAAGTTTCCCAGATAGAGACAGAAGGAGATTTGACCTCACATCCTAGGCCATGTCCCATTGGGCGTGCCTGCTACACTTCCTGAATCTGGTGATTCCTCTGCCCCTTGGCTTGGAAACAACCCCCCCCCCCCCGAATATGCTTATCCTAGGGCTTCCTCCCACCACTGATGTTTCTTATTTTACAATAACTTTCATTGTCATTGAAGGGTTCAGTTTGTGCTGGAGCTTGTGGAAAAACCCCTCTAATCTCAGGGCTTGGGAGGCAGAAGGAGGTCTGTGACTCAAGCCTATCATTTCGTACCTGGCAAGTATGAGACAAGCCTATGTATGCTACATGAGACTACAAAAACAAAACAAAACAAAAAAAAGTCTGTTTCATCTTGTTAGAATTCTAATTTTTACCACAAACTAGAGGGAAACGGCCTACCTGCTGCCTCTCGGCATCCTTTTCCTCTCATATGGCAATCTACAGGAAACAATTTTGGGAGAACTCTGTTTCTCAGTAGATAAATAAGGCTAGAAAACAACATGTTTTACGAGGAGTTTCAGAGTACCATCAAGATCCAATTCATAAGGCCTATGACTCAGTAATTAAAAAAATATGTCACATGCACATACAGAGCTGTGTAAGCATTAATACCATCAATTTCATATTTTCATATTTTCACCACTGTGTCAAGAGACCGGGTACCCAAGAGCATCACTTATCTCCGCAGTCTCCTCAGCCCTAGGATACCATTTTACTTTCTTTTTCTAGAAACATGCCTATCCCAGATAGTCCATGTAAATGGAATCATACATTTATCTTTTCCTTGTTGGTTTATTTCACTTAAAACATTAGCATAATGTTTCCAGTGGTGGCTCATGGTACATGGTGTGTGATCCACATCAGAACCTTGTTCATTTACATTTCTAAGCTACTTACTATAGGGATATGGTATTTTTTATATTTCCATTCATCCATTTGATGGACATTTGTGTTATTTCAACTTGTGGCTGTTCTGAATAACGTTGCTATAAATTTCACACACACCAATTCTTGGTGAATACATGTTTTCATTTCTTTAGTCTACATACCAGGAATTAGATGGGTGGTGATGGTAACTCTCTGATCTATTGCTTAAGAAACTGGACCCAGAGACATGGATCATCAAGAAAGGGCAAGCCTGGTGACCTGGGTACCAATATAAAGGCACAAGGTGAGAATTAACAAGAGTTGCCCTCTGATCTCTATAGGCACGCCATGGCCCATTCCATGCTCACTCACGCTAAACAATAATAAACAAAAAAAAATGCAAAAAACAGGCAAACAAACTTGCAAACTGTTTTTCCAAAGTAGCTACAATACTCGTGTGTGTGTGTGTGTGTGTGTGTGTGTGTGTGTGTGTGTGTCTACCCTCACACACATGAGGGTCAGTGCCCACCAACATAAGAAAATAGAGTCAGATCCCTTGAAGCTGGACTCATGGGGTATTTGAGGGCTGCCAGTTACAGATCCTAGGAACAAACTATGGTCTCCTGCAAAAGCAGTAAAGGGCATATTATCTTAACTGCATTCTCTGGGGTCAGTGTTAATCAGCATCTCTTTATATGTATATTAGCACAAAGTTCTCAGTTTGCTTTTTGGTTCATTTATGTCATGTGCTTTTGGTGTCGTGTTAATGAATCAATCATCTAACTCAAGATCATGAAGATTTGTACCTACAGTTTCTCTGAAAAATTTTAGTTGTAGGTTATACGCAGGGTTTTTTGTTTTGTTTTGTTTTCCAATTGTGAGTTAACTTTTTATATGGAATATGATCAGGTACTCATTTTGTTTAAAAAATACTGATGGATTGATTGACTGACTGATTGATTGATTGCAGTCCTGGGGCTAGAAATCTAAGGCTTTGCCCACATCAGTCAAATGTTCTATGTCTGGGCTAAAACCTCAGATCCCACCGTATTTTTTTTTTTGTCACAGTACCATTTACTGATAAAATGATTCTTTCTCCTTTGAATTGTCTTGACAGCCTTATTAAAAGCCAGTATTCTATAAATGTGGATTCTATTTCTAGAGTCTCCATTCTGCTATATTTATTATACATAAAAATACTCACCCAAACACACTTTCCAACTGCAAGCCTCATGGATCTGGGGAGCCAATTAATACACTATGTCTTCAAAACATTACAAGCAATACAGGTGTTTCAACTTTTGTTTGTTTGGGGTTTTTTTTTCTTGCCCATCTCCACAGCAAATTTAGTTAAGGCACATAGCAATATCCTTGAAGAAGCATTCAAGGCAAGAAGTTGTAGTTCAAGGCCAGAAGGAGCCAGAACAGCTTCATTAGGCAAGAGTGGGCATCCCAAGTCACCTATTTTGTGGCAGCTTTTCCCAAATTCAGTGAACTTCAAAGCATCACAAGGCAGCTTCCTGATGTGTGCTGTGACTAGCCTTGCTTCCAAGCACCAGAGTTCAATTACAAGGGCCTCTTCAGTGACTACTAGGTCAGAGGCCTCTGGGAGGAACGTCCCTGCAGCAAGGCGATATGATATGAGATGAAGCCCAGACCTCCAACTTCCCAAGTTTTTCAGTTACTTGTAGGGGAGTGAGATGGTTCCTGGGAGCACTGGTGATGTTTTAGTGTCTCTCAAAGTGTGTCATGCCTATTTGATCTGGGGAAACTTTGCATGGGGTGCTGTTCTTGCTCAAGGGGTACTCATTGTCCACTTAGCGTAGCTGCTGAGAGGTTACATCTCACAGACACACACACATACGAGAGAGAGAGAGAGAGAGAGAGAGAGAGAGAGAGAGAGAGAGAGAGAGAGAGACAGACAGACAGACAGACAGACAGACAGACAGACACAGACACAGACACAGACACAGAGACAAACAGACAGACAGACAGACAGACAGAGAGTTCAGGTGTGTAGGTAGACAATGTTTATCCCCAGTGGACATTCAGCCTTATTCAGCCCATGGGCAGGAATGATTGCTCTATTTCTGGTTAAAAAGAAAAAAAAATCTCCTCAGCCTTGAACAAGTTGATCAGGAAGTGTGAGAGCTGTTCCTACCACCATCTTTGGAACTGATGACTCAGTGGGGTTCTCAAATCCCTAAGGTTTGCAACACAAATTGAAAACTGACCCAGCTTGGAGGCAGTTATCCACTGGGTAAACAAAAGGAGTGTATGTGTGTAATCACAAATCCTTACAGGTAAGCCACAGGCCCATGAAGAAAAATCTGCTGATGTGTTAGGGATCATTTTTGCTCTAGGAGTGCTGCCTTGAAAGATCCTCAGCTGACATAAGTGAGCTCACAGAGGGCACAAAGAAGTGCTCAAATGCTCTTGCCTGGCTGTTGAACCAGTAAACGTTTCTTTTCCTAGTAAACTTATTAAAAATTATTAGGGTCTTTACATTGACTCACAAAACAAATAAACATATGAACAAATGGACACAATTCATCTGTGCTTACCTGATAGTTACCAAAACGTAGACTATGTTGAATAGTGTCTTCAAAGCTTTTTGGTCAAATGTCCTAGGGTTCTGTCTTGAAAATTTCCCTACTCCCAAATAGACCTCCTCATATTCCACTTTTACTATGAATAAGAATTAAAGGCATTTATTCACATTTTAACGGCAGAACAAATCTTTGATTACTGTATTTATTAATCTTTTTCTCTGATTTGAGTAACCCCCCTACACACACACACACACACACACACACACACACACACACACACACTCCATCTTGGAAATGATTGTCACTGTTTATATGCAGACATGCAATGACTAGGAAGGGCCATGGACTGGTGCTAGTGGTTGATCATGCACAGGCAGTTGGGAAGCTGGGGTTGGGGTTGGGGGAAGCAAGCTCTCACTGTCCCTTCAGCAGTCACTCAGGGCCTGCAGATACCCACTCCGAAGAGAAGCAGTCATAGGAAGATCTATTTGCCTGCTAGAACTACACCTTCCACTACACTCACGGGTCCCAACACCAGCTTTAGTGCTTCATAGACTTTGCACAATTCAGTCCAATCTCTCTCAGGTCACAAGTTCAGGACAAGATGTTGCTTTTCTGCTTGGTCTTCCCTTGATACTTAGTGACCACCATCACCACAGCCTTTTCTTGGCTCGGCCCAATTTGATTTTTCCATTCTCTGCTTGTCCTCTTTCTTCTCCCTCCCAGAAAGGAGAATATGACTTAGAGTCAATTTACTATGTTCCCATCCTTTAGATTTAACTCTCTTATGAAATCTACATGGAATTATGATTATGATGTTCTTATTCATTAATACATAAGCAAGATGACTAGATGAGCCACCCCAAGATAAAAAATGAGGCTATAACACCCCTCTCCACCTCAAAACACCTGCCATTGTCACAGGCCCTATTTTCCCCCAGACAATAAGTAATAGATATAGGAGGGAGCCGCAGCATGCATGCATGTGGTACTGTTTCAGCCATAGATTACCATAAATAGTGTCACAAGTTGTTAAAACAGCCCCCAAGTGTTACAATTATGGTCCCCGTTATCTTTCACCCTCATCATTCCTACTGCCTCTCTAGTTTCACTGTGGCCCACTGAGCCTGTGCTCTACACAGCGACAGTTAGACCAGGCTCTCCAGTCAACCTAGCCCTCCATAGGTTTTCTTTCATATCTGTAAATAAGAGCAAACACTTTGAGTCCTTACTCTAGTCTACAAGGCCTTGTCTAGTTGGCCTTGGTGGGCATCGGTGGTGGTTTGAATAGGAATGGCCCTCATAGAACCATGTGCTTTAACGCTTGGCCCACAGGGAGTTGGCACTTGTAAACATTTTATTTCCTCAGAAGAGATAATGGGATGAGACCCAAACTTTATGAACAACTGGATTGAGCTGGGCCCAGAGTATTTCCATCTCTGTTCTAACTATCCCTAGGCCTAGGCCTAGAAGCTTCTAGCATCTATACGGTCTAATCTGCAAACCTGGACCTTGAAGACTTCAGTTTCCCATCTCTGTCTGCTAACCTAGGCCTAGAAAGTTTTCAGCCTCTAAGACTTACTGCTGAATAAACTCATCCTTACTAGTTATTTCTGAACTCTGGCTGGCTGGTTCAGCTCAGCTGTTCTGGCTCAAAAATCTTCAAGCTGACTGATTCAATCTGGCGTCTTCTGACTGTATTGTTGTGCTTGGAAAAGCTGTCTCTGAACTCAATGAACTGAACTGCTGTGACTCATGAACTGAATGGAACTGCTCAAACTAGACTGAACTCAACTACATTCATCTGAACTGAACCATACTCACTGAACTCAACTACATTTAACTGAATTGCATGGAACTTTACTCCCTTTCCGGTACTACTCTCCTGAGAGTTGGGCATATTCTACCTCTACCTCGAATCTTTCTAAGATTTGTCACTTTGTCTACATCTCAACTAGAAGTCACTTTTAAACATGCCTATTTCCTTCTATAAACTAATCTTACTGTCATTGTTGGTGGTTAAAAGTGTATACTAAGGGTGTGTCTGTATTCCAGTCAGATCACACAGACCAAGGCCTTTAGATGCGACCACTTGTTAGAGTAGCCATGTTGCTGGATTAAAATTCCTCTATAGGAACTGTTAGGAGGTTTGGCCTTGTTGGGGTAGATGTGGCCTTGTCAGAGGAAATGTGTCACTCTGGAAGCAGGCTTTGAGGTCTCCTGTGCTTTAGCTATGCCCAGTGTGGATCATTGGGCCCACTGCTGCCTATGGATCAAAATGTACAATTCTCAGCTCCTTCTCCAGCACCATGTCTGTCTGAACGCTACCATGCTTCCCACCATGATGATAATGGACTAAACCTCTGAAATGTAAGCCAGCTCCAATTAAATGTTTTCCTTGACAGGAGTTGCTGTGTTCATAGTGTCTCTTTACAGTATTGAAACACTAACTAAGACAGAATCCCTGCTTAGTGTCCCCTATTTGCTCTGATACTTAGTCTTTCTGTCTACACTGGTCTTGTGTTCCTCAAACAGAAGTACACACACAGTTCAGAGCTTTTGCACTGGCTGTTCTTTCAGCCCCTCTATGTACTTGGCCTCCCTAACTTGGGCCAAGATCTCCTTTTGGCTACAATATCCCAAGCAGAAAGGATCTTCTCTTGCCTTTTATACATTAATATGAATTTCCCACAATTCACCTGTTTTTCTTTGTTTGTTCCATCCATAGCACATAACTAGAACTAATCACATGCCAGTCTAAACCAAGCACAAACACACAAGGAGAGAGTCCTACTATTTCATCTTCTTGCTGTATCCCTGGATAAGATGGAGCTGGAGACATTGCAGAATTGAATTGAGTAAGTGAATGAATAAATGTGAAACTGTTGCTATTGATAGGAATTTTGTCTTGCTATTGTTTGCTGTTCTCTCTCTCTCTCTCTCTCTCTCTCTCTCTCTCTCTCTCTCTCTGTGTGTGTGTGTGTGTGTGTGTGTGTGTGTGTGTGCGCGCGCGCGTGTCTGTCTGTCTGTCTCTGTATGTGTGTCTGTCTGTGTCTGTGTATCTGTGTGTGTATATTCTGAGCCAGGGTTTCACATAGTCCAGGAAGCTTTGAACTTACCATGTAGCACAAGATGACCTTAAATCTCTAATTCTCCTAACTCCGTTTCCTAGGCCTTGGAATTTCAGATATAAGACATCACTTTGTTTCTGAAGATTTGAGAAATCAAAAGTCACTGTTTAACAGGAGAGCTTTGAGTTAGGTTATTTTCAGTTTAACTCAGTTTTCTCATCTGTAAACTAGTAATTTTATCCATATCACAGAAGATGATCACATCTAAACAGAGGGGCTGCTAAAGTGGCTCAGTGGGTAGGAGCTTGCTGCCCAAGCATGAGGACCTGAGCTCTGATCCTCATTCAGTACCTATGAAAAAAGTTGCACGTCATCACTCACATAAGCATGCACAAGTGCATACAGATACACATACACATACACACCCACTATCTCACACACATGCACACACACACACAAACCAAATAACCCCTAACACCCATACAATCCCACCGGTTATAACATCTGCAATTATCAATATAATTGACCAATAACTAGTTACCACTGAATGCTGGATAGCTTGATTGGAGCTACATTTTATGTTTTGTGTATTTAACCCCTCAGGGGAAAGTATGACTGTTGATAAGGTGAAGAGTTATTTTTTAGAAGTTGTCAAAAACATCTTGAAATTCCTCCAAGCAGGTCTTACCTACCATCGACACTGACACTGCAGACAACAGTCACAGTTACAAGGCAGCCGTGTTAGCACACACATAACAAAATACAGGAAAACATCGATTCCTTGGGTACCAAAGGTAAGTCCTAGCACTGTGGTAAGCTTTCTGAGTATACCCTCAAACCCAGAGAGAGAACACCAGGGTTTTTCTCGCATTCTTCCTCGGGCTATTCAGATGTTAGTTTTGGAAGGGAGGAATTTCTTGAAAAACATGTTGAGCAGTCTCAAGTCCTCCCATCTATTTAGTTAAATTTAAAGCTGGGGTCAGAGTGCACCTGGCCTTCTTGCTGTTTTAAGAAAAGTGGAATTCCAATTATCCTCTGTTCTCATCCATGAACCCAGGCCAGTGGACAATAGTTCATTGATAAATCACACAAAATGGGACACCTTCTTTGCACCAGGACTTGAAGGATGAGGTTGTTTCCAAGGAGTCATGGTCCTGCGATGAAATACATGGTCACATGTTTTGCCTGTGTCTGCCAAAGAAAGCAACGTCTTGTTGGCCCACCACACACTATGAACTGTAGATAGTTAGGGACCAATAAATTTACTTATTTATTTCTTGTTTGCTTATCTTTGGTTCTCCTTTCTTGGTTTGCTAGTTGGTTTGTGAGACAGGAACTTTACCATGCAGCTCAGGCTGGCCTCAGATTCACTTTGTAGCCTAGGATGGCTTTGAGCTCGAAACTACAGCCTTCCGAGTAGATTATAAGCAGCTGTTGCTCTGTCCACCTTAAATTCAGTCCTTTAAAGCTGGTAAGCTCTGGGATCATGGCTTGTTGTTAGACAGTGTGTATTCTGTTTAGAGTGGGATGCAGTTTCACAGCCTTAAAAGATCAATTACTGACTGATGTAGATATTACAGTATTTATCGCTAGTTAAAAAAAAATCTATCTTTTATCTGTTATGATAAGGTACTGTTAAATATTTTCAGATAATCAAATTTTCAACCATTTCTTTAATAGATTTTGAAATTAGTATCTTATTAAGGAATGACAGTTGCACACTAAAAGCAAGAAAATACATGCCAATGATATTTTCTTTTGGTGCCTTTGAATTTTTAGATGTGCATCTTTCATTCATTTTAATGTTACTTGGGCATGCTGAAAAATTCAGAGAAAGTCTCCTTCGAATTGGTAAGAAGCAATGTTAATATTTCCTCTTAAACTATGTATTCTCCACTGGTTTAAAGGACACTCATAAGATATAAGTCTTACTCTGAACCTAAGGATCTGAGATGAACTAATAGAATTGTACATCTTGGCATGATCATTTTCATAGACTTTGTTTCCTGTGAGAAATCTGCCCATCAGTGCTAGAGCCTCTCTATGTCCCTTCATTATCTTCAGAGCTTTTTTTTATTTTAGGTTTTAAATATCATGTCTATAACATAAAGTTAGATATAGTCCTATCCAACAGGACCTAAGTTAAATGAATAAGCCATGTCTTCCTGTATATTAAGAAAACAAAAGTCCAGATAAATTCCATTAAAACTCACTTGAATCCAAATTTGGTATGCTTAAGCAGACTTTAAGCTACACAATTGTACAGGATTTCATTGTGTTTAAAGCATTCTTTGGAAAATAAATTGTTTTTGTCACAATATAATACAAAGACTGTGAATATATAATTGTTTAACTTTTAGCTATTCTACATGCATTCCCTAAAATTACACTTTATTTAGGATTCTGATACTTAATATTAATGAAGAAAAAGTAAGGAAGCTTATTCTATGCCGAGAAATCATGCTGCCTCTCATCTCTTTGGATGTCAGGCAAGCACCCTGACACGAGGTGCACAGAGAGGCCCAAAGTGAGGCTAGTGGTAAGGGAGCACCCGTCTAGTGCTCTATTTCAGACCAACACACAATCAAAACACAACACAAAATTGCTGCTTGTAAACCAAATGTGCATCCCAAGTTAAACATTCAACATTCTAAAATTCCACATAAAAGATACTCAGAGGTTTGGTGTTCAAGTGTAAACAAGAGTGAAAATTGTCATTTAGGCTGTTTCCAGGTTCTGGCTATTATGAGGAGGAGGGGAGAGGAGGGAAATAGGGTGAAAGCGGGAGGGAGGGAGGAATGGGAGGATACAAGTGATGGGATGACAATTGAGATGTAATCTGAATAAACTAATAAAATAAAATTTTTTAAAAAGAGTGAAAATTGTCATTATCTAGATCTGGATGTTTGTGAACTAGGTAGTGACTCTGTATTTTTATATTCTGAACTTGAGAATGCACTGAAGGTTTCATATTTGCCCCTGGAATGAAGGAGATAAAACAAGTTTTATAATCAGGTGCTATTAGAATACTGTGATAGTCAATGATTTGGTTCCACAATGCAACGCTACTAAAATGGACTGAAGTGCAGACTGAGCTAAACTCAAAAGAGTTATATTTAAACTAGTCCGTTTTTATAAGTATAACCATAAACTAACTGTTGTTTCATACATAACTTGTTCATTATGTAACCTCCCCCAGTGTGCGTGCCTCTGTGTGTGTGTGTGTGTGTGTGTGTGTGTGTTGCATGCATGTGGGTGTACAGGTGCACGTGCTGATGGGTGGGCCTGAGGATACCAGAGAAAAACATTGGGTGTCTTTCACTGACCCAGAAGCTCGTCCTTGCAGATAGGTTGACTCTCAGGATCTGCTTGTCGCTGACCCTCAGTACTGAAGCCATTGTCGTGGGCAGCCACACCAGGGCTTAGGGGATTCTAAGATAGATTGCCCTTCTTAACCACAGGGCCATCTCTTCATGCACATCCCTTGATTTAAAAATAATCTCCGACTTGAGCTACTAAAGAGCTCCCTAACCAAAGTAAGAGCAAAGTTGCCTTGAAATTGTATGTATCATAACGTAATTCTCAAGCCGACCGGGGAGGCAGGATCCCTGCTGAGCGATCGGTGTGAGCATGTCTGTTTGTATAAATCTAGACATGAATTGTATACCTATAAAATAATCACACAATGACAGCCCATAACCTCTAGAGGCTAGGACTTCAACGTGTGACTTCTGTTGTACACTAATCAATCCGTAACACTGTCAAGCAAGCCGCCTCAAGTCAGAGAGAGCCTTGAGTTAGTGCTCTTCTCACAAAAACATTAAAGACAGGAAGGTTTAAACCATCAAATTAAAGGTCAGTTTCATCTGTGAAGTTGGCGCACTTCTGTTCACAGTTATTCACTGCTCTGCTCACTGATCACCTTATCAGGCTTTCAAAGCTTCTAGAAGAGTCTACTTCCACTGTGGATAATCGAGAACTGCCCCTTAATTACCATGAGGTACATACAGCAGCTGCACTGAAATGCTCTGCTTTCAAATAAAATCCGTATAAGGCCAGAACACTGACTTCATCCGTGGCTTGGGGATAGAGTGTGTAAAATGGAAAGGATATTCTGAGCCAATGGCCTTGGGACCATGAGAGAATACTTAACCCTATAATAGCTACATGCAACCTTGCCTTTCATGGCGCTCATGGCCACAGGGAGTGGGACAAACACTATTCCCTGGTTGAATGAACAAATATCTAGGTGTTCTTCAAAGGAAATCAGAAAGCAGAGAACCACATTTCACCTAAGTTGTGCCTATTAGTGTTCTCCTGTGAATATCATAATGGTAGACCATAAACGTTAGGGATGAAAGCAGCTAACTCTTTCCTCACTCTGGATGTCAGAGGTCTGGAGTCAGGAGGGGAGGCTCCTTCCTGCCCTCACCCACTGTCTAGTGACTCCTGGCATTCTTGAGTATGTAGGGATGTTTGTTCCCTCTAAAGTTCATGGTGATATTTAGTGGTACTGAAAAGATAATAGCGGATACGACCTTTTCTTTTTATGAGAGCTCCTATTGCTGAAGCTTTCCTCAAACCAAGGATGATCGTGAAATTCTTAACTTTTGGTCTGTATTTCCTGGGTGCTGGGATTACAGGCATCTACCACCACCTCCTGTTACGTCATACTGTGTGTTCGACCCAGGGCCTAGGCAAGCACTCTACATCCTCGGTTGAGAAGCGGGGCACTGAAGATTCCATGTGTGCGGGTGGGATTGACGGCACTACTGAAGTGCATAACACCTCCTGCTCTCTTTTTTTTTTTTTAATTTTTTTATTATTAATTTATTCTTGTTACATCTCAATGGTTATCCCCTCCCTTGTATCCTCCCATTCTTCCCTCCCTCCCATTTTCCCCTTACTCCCCTCCCCTATGACTGTTCCTGAGGGGGATTACCTCCCCCTCTATATGTTCATAGGGTATCAAGTCTCCTCTTGGTAACCTGCTGTCCTTCCTCTGAGTGCCATCAGGTCTCCCCCTCCAGGGGACATGGTCAAAGGTGAGGCACCAGAGTATGTGAGAAAGTAATATCCCACTCTCCACTCTACTGTGGAGAGTGTTCCGTCCATTGGCTAGATCTGGGTAGGGGTTTAAGGTTTACCGCCTGTATTGTCCTTGGCTGGTGCCTTGACCCAGAGAGTCCTAGAAGCCTACAAGTAGAACATTATGATAGGCAGATTTGGGCACAGGGGTACCTCCTGCTCTCTTTAGGCATGGTTTCTTTGATGTTATGGTGCAGCTCAGGAAGGCCTTTCCATGTTCCAGACCTTAGTCTTGGATGTTACAGCCTCCAAAACTGTGAGAAGTGCATCTCTGACTATTCCAAACAACCCAGTCTAGGTTATCCCGTTATATGAGTGCAAAATGGACTAAGACACAAACCTTTTCTGTGTACATCTTTTCTGCTCTTCTGCTTATAAAAAGAACATTCAGCTTTGAACAAGATATAAAGCCTACCTAGGTAAACCCAGAGACTTTTAATTTCAGAATCTTAAAGATTTTCATTCCCCACAAACCAAACCGAACCAAACCAACCAAACCAAAACAAACAAACCAAAACAATCACATTCATATGTTCTTGGGGTTAGGATGTGAACATCTCTGGAAGGACTATTATATAGTCCACTACGCAACTGCCTGAAAATGTCTTTCATATTTGAAATATCTTAAATGTGGTGATATATTAGTATTTTAGTTAAAGTATGTAGTTGAGAGAAAATGGAGACTGGGGTAGTCAGTACAGAGCTCCACCCACAGAAACACAGTTATCTGTTGTCATTAAGCGGGTTTTCACCAGTTCCATTGAGTCGGCTTGACTTTCGAGCCATGTGCTGGTTCATGGCCCTCCCGCCTCTGTGTTTCACCTGTATCTACCTCAGGTTGCTCTCCTTGTGTCTTTCCTCAGAGCTTTCATCTGGCAATCCTGGTCTATTCTGTTGAGTTCTGAGGGCTCTGGTTTACTTTATTTATCAGGCCATCCTTTGAGTTTTAGCCTTTGTCACTTCACTAGGGAAAGTCTCCAATCCAGGAAATCTGAGTTGGTGTTTTTCAAAGCATTGTGAACTCATCTATCCAGATAGACAAAGGGAGTCAAATGAAAATATTGATATGGACAATGTTATCATTCAGTCTAGTGATCTGCACACACTCAGAGTAGCTATGCTGATTTTTAATTTAATTTACAATGGTCAGTAAGTGCTTTCTGTATCAAACCAATCTCTAGAAGGTATTAAATTTCTTTAGTAGCAATACTCACCATCTATGTATGTCCTTTGTTTGCTTATAAGAAACATGTTTTGTTGAGTACAGAATTTTTTTTTACCAAGTAGATCACATTTGTTTTATGTGTGACTCCAATCATCCTATCTTCATTCATGTTGGCCTATATTCCACCCATCACCTGGGAGAATGTTAGTGGTTTTCACTCTATGACCCGCATTTTATCACTCACACCCAAAGAGTTTTCCCCCAACGCAACTGATTCTTTCTGTATAGGTAACACACATTAACTGATTGCACCACTGGAGCTTTGCAATTGATTTTTTCTGAAAGGGCCAAATATCACCTGGATACAATATGAATATTACCACCACCACCACCACTACTACTACTATTAATAGTACTAATAGTAATAATAATAGTAATAATAATAATAATAATAATAATAATAATAATAATAATAATAATAATAAAGTGTAGATGAACATAAAACAAAATATGAATTCAAAATAAAATTCATTTTTGCTTCTGTCATTTATAAAAATGTCATGTGTTTTAATATATTTAGAGCCATGGTAGCCATGCTATCATAAATAAAATCTCCTTATAACATGAACCAAAGGAGTAAGTGTCTTTAGACTAGATGGTGTCCATATGTCTGTTTAACAGTGTTCTGTTATCGCATGTTTATCTCATCTTTGAATCCATCCTGGGAAGAGAGATGTACTTTACAGTTTCCTTCTGCATTTTATGAGATATATCATTAGTGGCTTATAAAAAGCAGAGGAATATAATGGCTCAAAAATTATTCCAGGGAAGAGTGGACACTGCTTAAAAGCCGGGCGTAATTATGTAGATTCTGCTGGTTTTACCAGCCCTTGGCTGAAGCTTTCTAATGTTACACTGAATAAATCTCTTGACGAGTGGGCAAAGAGAAAATGATTATTAAAGTAGTGCCATTCAGAGTTGTTGGGGAAGCTACAATCTAAATTACAATTTTGGTACCGAATAAATTATGCAAATGACTCGTTGCTGAGGGGAAAAATGTGCAAATGAACATGGAAACCAACAGAAGAGAACAAAAGCAGTTTGCCAGCCAGTAGAAAGAGCAGTGTCTCCATTAGGACTGCTCTATATGTGAGAAGTGCTAACCTGGGACTTGTATCAATGTCTTTAATAGAAAAGTAAAACACATCCGCCTTCTCTGTGAATGGTTACCTTTTAAGGTTCTGTTCTGTTATAAAATATATACTTAATATTTTTTTCTTAGGCAAGTATGTATTTTAAGCACATATATTTCTTTTCTTAAGCAAATATACATGACGCTTACTATAAATGAAAAATAATTTATAACTGGAATGGTAATCTTCATCATATTTTGTTCTAGCATTTGAGTTAATCTCGGATGCTTGGGGATATGTTCTATTAATTTTATATACAAGTCTATTATAAATTTACACTAAAATCTAGGAGGCTTTTCCCTTCATCACTATTGTCATAGCTCTTATGGAAACATGTTAGGAAAATGCCCAAGTAAGTTACCATTATACTCAAAGCCACAGCTGGCAATCTTTTAGTGACCTCCAAGGCCTGACCAGCCATCAGTTGCCCCGTTTAGGCTGTGATCTAGTCTCAAGCCCATATGCTGCTCCCTGGAACACATTCCTCATTTAGAGCAACATTCCACTTCCTACTTCCTCTATCAGGACTGCTCTCTTTAAATCAATCAACCCATGCCACCATCATCAAGGCAAATAGGTTCTTCAAAGTTTTCCCCCCAAATTGGTATAACCGTACTGATACAGTTGAAGCGCTGGAAGGTTCCATGTACAGTGGTATCCCTAACTCGCTTTTCTAGTTGGCTTGCAAAGCCTGGTTTACAAGAATAGGACAAGGGGAACAGCATACATCTTTTGTGGTTTTGCCAGTGGTACCAGATATTCTAGACAATCCTAAGCCCCGGGAACCGGAAGGTTTTAGTCTCTCCACTGAGCCCTGTCAATTACCTGAAATTTTTATAAAGGAATTTTTAAATGGCTATTTCTATCCCATGCTCCCCCTTTGTTGTTTATCAAGGCTTTATACACCTCTGCTCATACCACTATCCTTAGTATTTTTTTTTTTACCGCTAGTTTTTAATAGTGATCCTGAGTTTGTAGCTGCTTATCAAGGGCTCAGAACTACAGCGATATCCTCTGTCACAAGAAAAGCCTATGTGCTTGCAGTGTCCCCTCCATATCAACTGAAATAATTCATGAACTATCTACCAAGAATATTATTTTAACTTTCTTTGAGAACCCTTTGATCACTTTACCAGATGCTATTGTTTGAAATCATCCTAGGTTCTCTGGGACAGACACAAAAGGAACCTCATCTCTCTCTGTCTCTCTGTCTCTGTCTCTGTCTCTGTCTCTGTCTCTCTCTCTCTCTGTCTCTCTCTCTGTCTCTCTCTCTCCCTCTCTCTCTCTCTCTCTCTCTCTCTCTCACACACACACACACACACACACACACACACAGAGAGAGAGAGAGAGAGAGAGAGAGAGAGAGAGAGATTCTGAGTTACTTCTAATCAAAAGGATGTCTCAAAGCAACTGGTTGTCATCTCCTGACATTCCTTTATGCGCACAGCATGATGGGATACTTCTCTTGCTGGGTTGTTGTATTACAGATGTTAATGCTATATGCGCTGGGTAGAACACTTGTTTTAATAGGAGGCTTACAATAGCATCTTGCTCCTCTTGCTGGCATTGAAGAAGCAAGCAGTATGTGTCCAGCATTGCAAAGAGCAACCTGAATGGGCTGGAAACCAGTGCCACTCCCCAGTGAACTCTGCCCTGCTAACCCTTAGAATTTCAACCTTAGGGTGGGTCTAGCTAAGTCGTGCTTAGATTCTTGGCCCATGAAAACTGTGAAATAATTAATGTTGTTTTGAGCTGCCAAGTTTGTGGTAATTTGCTATGCAGCATAGAAAATGAATATATCTCTGTTTGGCAAAGTTTCAGGTCTAAAAAATTAAGAACAAAGTACAGATGAGTTACTGGACCTCAAAATTTTCAATGTCATTCTTATGTTTCCTATATTCTTTTCTCTCTTTTCTTTTCTTTTGGCTATAACACCCCCTCAAAACAAAACAACAAAACAAAACAAAACAAAACAAAAAACCCAAAAGAGCAAACAATGAAACCACCCAAACTGCTTAGCAGATGAAAATAGAATTAGTTGGAGAGATCCAGGGAGGCTCATGGAATAGAAGTTCATACTTCCCCAAGCAAGCAAGACACTAAGATATGAAATAGCCAGAAAGACTTGACATTTATGTTTTTAATAACTTTCAATCCAATAGCCTTTGCATGTGTGTGAATTGAGTATACATAGCCCCAAAGAAATAAGAAGAAAAACAAATTTCATAAAATTAATACTATACAACGACCTGAAAATTCATTGGTCATGACAATATATATCTCAGTAAACACATATTGGTTCAAATGAGCCAACATGAACAGTATTTAAAGACATAAAATATTACTAAAAATGGGGTTATTGTGAAAATTATGAGTTATCTCATATTTCAACATTTTAATTTGTGAATAAAATGATTTAATTACATTTTTCTTGGAAGTAAACTGTCTACAAGTTATTATGCATACCACATGTGATGTTAAGTAGCCTTTGAAAAACTCTGAGATAACCCATTCAGAAATAGACCATGACATATATAGCAAATAATCAACAGTAAAGGTGATTAATTTTAGTGAGTCAAGAAATGGTAGTGGTGTGCACAAGTACATTGGCAAAAATAATAAAGGGAGGTCTTCTTTCATTCTTTACATTAAAAAAACACACTCTTTTACATATACAACAAATAATATATATGTATATATGTGTGTGTGTATATATATATATATATATATATATATATATATATATATACACACAAACACACACACACACAGAAATATATAAAGAGAAACCATATGATTCAAACTGTTAACAGTAAATTAGGAATGAAAATAGCTTTTCAAAACAAGAAATAAAGCTCAGAATTCTTATAAAAACATTTTGTAAAGGTGAGGAAATAGGTTTTTTTTAAGTTCTGTATGTGATCCGGGCATGATGGCATATGCCTTTAAGGCCAGCACTCAGGAGGCCGAGGCAGACGGATCATTGTGAGTACAAGGACAACCTGGTCTATAAAGTGAGACCAAGACAGCCAAGATAACATGAGAAATCCTGTATTGAAAAAAAAAAAGTTCTGCATGTGAATCATTTATGGCCAAGGCTTAGCATCTTGATGTAAAAAGCCATTAAAAACCAATAAAAAGGAACATTGAACAAATGGAGAACAGACAAGAAAAATGTAGAGTTTAGTCACATAAAATAAAGGTGTGAGCCAGCTGTGATGGCACATGCCTTTAAGCCCAGAACTCAGGAGGCAGATCTCTTTGAGTTCAAGGCCAGCCTGGTCTCCAGAGCTAGTTCCAGGACAGCCAGAGCTACACAAAGAAACACAGTCTCAAAAAACAACAATGAAAAAATGTATATGAAGTGGATTGGACAAAGAAAATTAAAACAATAATTAATTATTTATTATTAATGCTTAATTTTCCTCTACTGGCTTACAAAGATTTCTAAAAGTCTGGGAGATAAGATATTTTCACATGCCATCTATGAAGAGTATGAATTTGTCTTGTAGGCATATTCAAATAATGATATTTCTAAAATGTGTACTTTGTGGTATATTTTTTGTAATAGTATTCACAGACACACACACAGAGAGAGAAAGAGAGAGAGAGAAAGAGAGAGAGAGAGAGAGAGAGAGAGAGATCCTTAACATTCTTTTTTCCATTAAAAATAGACCAGCTAAATATAGTTGGTAAGTAAAAATAATGAAATAGTATTGGAAATATTCATACCTATCACTATGAATGCATTATTAATGGGCATTGCTAAGGGGGAAAAGTTGCGTAGCAAAACAAAACAAAACAAAACAAAAAAACCCAAAATATAACCTATTGGTTACTGTTCACATTACTATGACAAAGTACTTCAAAGAAACAATTTAAAGATGGGAGAAACAATTTTTTCCGGCCCACACTTTGAAGGGATACAGTCTGTCATGCTGAGCAAGACATGCAAGTAGGACTAAGCACTTGTTATTACATATTGGAGGGTCAGGAAACAGAGATGGGAAAAGGAGCACGGACTGGCTACAAAACCTCAAGGCCTGCCCTCTGAAGACCTACTTCCTCCAGCGAGGTCCCATCTCCTAAGTGCTCCTCAGTCTCCCAGTCACTACCAGCATCTGGAAAGCAAGTGTTCAAATACGTGCGCCCAGAGAGTGCATGCATTTTATGCTTAACCCATGACAAACGTTCTATATGAAAGCGAGATAATGCTTTTTCTTTCTGAAGAGCAATAAGATGGAGAGGTCAAATGTCACACTTTTAATGTGTTTTTTCATTATTCACACTATAACAGTGCACTTAGGACATGTCAACTTCCTCATAGTTGATACAAGTCTGTCCACAGCAATTTCTTCAATTCCTTGCACTTCCTAAATTAGTCTTTGGTTTCTACATGGATGAGAAAAAGATTTAAGGGGGTCATGCTAATGTTTGACTTCAAAATGGTCTGTTAACTAGTGGCTGGGTGATCCCATACAGACAAGTCCAGATTTTATATTTGCTGGAGCACTTGTTCCATGTCCTCACTACATCCAAAGAGCACATATTCGCAACATGCAAATGGCCCAAGATTTGCCTGCAGCAACCTGCACAATACCTAGCTGCTCAGTCATCAGCCTGACACCTTACCGGGCAGATACTAGTGATGTTTATCATCTCTGACCTGAAGCCAAGGCCCTCCTTCCAAAGGAACAGAGAAGAGATAAATTATCTAACTGGCCCAGTCTCGCTATCTTTAGACCCCTTTGTTGTGAAGACTCATTCTACAATGAACACAAGGTGATTGGGGGCATAAGTCACACCTGACATCAAGATACCAATTGAGAAAGGTTTGTTTGTTTGGTATTTTTTCAATTGGGCTCTGTATGTAACCACCACCTTCAAATACATATTAGACTGTATATCAAATCTGAAAAATATTCAAGTTTCAGCAAAAAAAAAATGTTCTTTCTGAGTGAAGAGGACTAAGTGTTCCTAGTCTAGCAAGATCAGACAGCAGAAAAATGCATTTGTTTAATTATAGCCTTTCAAGAGCCAGGACATTCTTACGTTGTACTGTCCACAAGAGGCCTTCTGATACATATCAGGACTGTCCCTGAAGGAGGCATTCAGTGAGCACATTGTTACTGCAGGATTATCTGCAGTAAAATAAATTTGTTTCTAGAGTTATCACACACACACACACACACACACACACACACACACACACACAGAGAGAGAGAGAGAGAGAGAGAGAGAGAGAGAGAGAGAGAGAGAGAGAGAGAGAGAGAGATACAACTCAGAATGCTAAGCTTTCTAGGTCATTTTCTAAACAGGGTCATTTTACTTTCCTTTCAAAGACCTATAGGAGCAAGTACAGTACAAATAAAAGTTACACACACGTTTGCATGGGCTAGCATTTTCTCAGTATGGGATCCAATTAAGTGCCATGGTCACTTCATAATGCTGTCTTGACAGGTACAATATGTGCTTCTAATTCAGAACTGTTTCCTTTAAAAAAAAAAGTAGATTTAAAAATTGCTGACATAGTAGCTGTGTATATTTATATGGTACAGTGTGATGTTTCAATACATGTAGAAAACATGTGATGATTCAGTCAGGATAACTGGCATGTCAAGTCACATAAGGCATTTATCATTTCTTTGCTGGAAGCCTTCCAGACCTCTACTAACTATACTGAAACACTCAACTATAGTTTTCTACTGTGTTATATAGCACTGAAAGTTGTGTTTCCAACTAACTTCTCTGTTGTACCGAACAACCATGCTCTCTCCATCCTCCTTCACCCACACTCTTCCTAGGCTCTGATAAACACTATTTCCTTTCACTTCCTCACCAACATTCTAGCTTCCACCTGTGAGTGAGAACATACAATGTTTGTTCCTCTGTGCCTGGCTTACTTCCGATAATATAACGTCTTCCAATTTAAAGGTCAATTGTTTTGACATTCACGTGTTTGTGTGTGTATTTGCGTACTTAGAGGCCAGACTTGAGGGAGGGGGTCAGATGATTTGGAGATGAAGTTACAAGTGGCTGTGAGTGACTTAATGGGGACACTTGGAACCCTACTCAGTCCTGTGGGAGAGCAGCAAGTGTTCTTAATGGCTGAGCTATATCTTCAGCCCTTTGTATTCCAATTTAAACCATACTTTTTTTTTTTTTAGCTTTAATCTATTATCTTTAAAAGTTCGTCTAAGTTTGCAAGATGGCTTAGCAGGGAAGGCTCTCGCCTCCAAGATTCACAATGTAGGTTGGATCTGCTGTAACTCACAACGTGGAAAAGAAGAACTGATTCCCAAAAGTTATCCTCTGACCTCACACATCTACTTGTGTGCATGTATACACACACATACACACACACACACACACACGTACACACACATACGTACACGCACTAAATTAATGTAAAAAGATCACTAGACACCCATATAAAAATGGATCTGGGTTCAAATATTAATTTTCATATAAAGTAGCTCATAGATCACAGACTAAATAGTAAGTACAAAAGTCACAAAACTCCTAAGACAATAACTCAGAAGAAAATCTAGATGACCTATCATGTAGTGGTGACTTTTTAGATACAACTACCAAAGCATAGCCTATGAAAGAAATAATTGTCATGGTAGACTTCATTAATATTATAAAACAAAACAAAACAAAACAAAACAAAACTTGCGCTTTGTGAAAAGCTTGTCAAAAGAATTAGACAAGCCAATGACTGGAAATGAATACATGAGGAAGACATATTTGATAAGTGTTGGTTATCCAAACTATACACTGAGCTCTTAAAAAAAAATATGAACAATCCAATTTTAAGAATAAGCAAAAGGCATTTTACCAAAGAACATATAGAGAGTTCAAGTGTGCATCTGAAAAGATGTTCAACGTCTATATAGGTCACTAGAGAATTACAAATTAAAACAACAATGAGGTACCACCACACATCTGCAAGAATGGCCCAAAGCCAGAACACAGATACTGCCAAAAGCTGATGGAGCTGTGGAGAAATGGGAACTCCCATTCACGACTGCTGGGAATACCAAATGCATGTCCATTTTGGAATACAGTTTAGCAATTTATTATTAAAACCAAACATACTTTCAATATATGATCCTGCAATCACATTCCTTGTCATCATAGTTTTTGTCAATTTGACACAAATGTAGACATACCAGGGATGAGGGCATTGCAGTTGGGAAAGCACCTTCATAGACTGTCCTTTGGGCACATCTTTGAGGCATTTTCTTAAAATCTAAATAATGTAGGAGGGCCTAGCCCACTATGGGCAGTACCATCCTTAGGCGGAGGACCTGGGTTGCATAAACAAGCAGGGTATGCAAACCAAGGGGAGCAAGCTAGTAAGCAGCACTCCTCCATGGTCTCTGCTTCTGTTTGTGCCCCCAGATTCCTGTCTTAAGTGCGTGACCTGACTTCCCTTGCTGATGGACTGTGTCCTCCCCCAAGTTGTTTTTGGTCAGTGTTTTATCACAGCAACAAGTAGAAAACTAAGACACTTCGTATCCAACCAAATGGGCTGAAGGTTATATCAAACAAAAACAATTATAGCAGCTTGACTCATTACTGGCAAGATGTGAAAGTAACCAAGAAATCCTTTGATTGATGAACAAACACGTAGACTGTGATTCACATGCACAATGGACTACTATTGAAGGGTAAGAAGTGAGCTACAAAACAGAGCAAAGACATGGAGGAAACCTAAATACATATACCTAAGTAAGAAGAGAAAGTATAAGAAGATGGTACACTATATAATTCAAACTTTATGAGAGAGTCTAGAAAAGGAAACAGCATAGAGACAAATCGGGGGGTTAGGAAAGAGAAGGAAATGAGTGCGAAGGTCACAGACAATTTTTAGGGCAGCCTGACTACTACTTCACATGATGCTATCGTGGTGCACACATGTCATTCCATATTTGTCCAAACCTCAGAATGTACAAAAGAAGAGCGTTTTAATATAAGTTGTGGTCTTTGGGAGATAAGAAAAGTTCAACAAATGAAGCCCTTTTGTTTGGCAGCATGTAAAGTGTGTGGGGCTCTATTATGAACTTGTTGCCTTTAGCATAGTTTTACTACCAGCCCAAAACTACTCTAAAAACTAAAGATGATTACTTTTTTTAAATGTCAAACATCCCAAAGTGTTTTTTGTTTCTATTTACAAATACTATCTGAGGTAATTAGAAATAAAATATAAATATTTAAGTAAATTATAGATATCCAGTTCAAAGTATAAAAGACACAGTTCACCATCAGGTACAAACAGTCTCTCCCTTTGTGGACTTTGAGGAAGTATTGTCTCCAAACCAGCGCTTGAGACAAGAAAGAACTCAAAAAAGTTGGTGTTGGTAGTTAAGGCACTGTGGAAGTAAATACCATGAGCTGGACAGGGTCTGGGGTTATTCAAGAGACAAGCCTCTGGATGTGTGTGGAAGGAATTATCTAGTTATATTAATTGAAGTGGCAGCACCATCCCAGCAAGGCCCCTACACTGTGCAAAGAGGTGAAAGGTAGCCATGAGATACATCTACCGATCTCTGCTTCCTGACTGCAGATTCAATGTGACTAGCTGCCACATGTCCTGTTTGCCACCATACACTCCCCACAGGGGGGACTGAACCCTCAAACCATGAGGTGGAATAAGCCATCCTGTCCTTAAGATGCCTTTGTCAGGAATCCTGCCACACAAGCAGGAAAAGTAACTAATGTTGACATATCTTCTTCCTCATGGAAGAATGTGAAGGCGCATCAGCTCGGATTCAGTTCCTGTGAGGGTCCCACTGAGGTGGGCTTGGGGAAGTCGTCCAGACTCGGGGATAAACCACCTCAATTCCTTTCTCTGTTCCAAAGGCTGATCCATACCAGTGCAGTTCTGGCTTATTTCTTTCACAAAACATTCATTCCATATATTAGTTTCAATTTTCCAGTGTACGCGGCATCATTCCACAACAGCGACAGATTCATAACCCTGGCAACGGAACAAATATGATCTAAGAAAGTATTTCAGAATAAAGACAGACTCGTAGGGCTTCTATCATTTTTGTCCTCTTCTGCTCAGTCTATCTCTTAATGATGTCTTGGGGAGGGTGTGCTCCTTAAGAGAAGCCCAACCAACATTAATAAGACGGTCTCGTTTTCAGAAAGCAAAATTCAGCAACCCTTCCCCCCCACCTCACTGAAGATATTCGGACACATATCCAAAGTTTTCATCTTTCTCTTGTCACAGAGATAATCTGGACCAAAAATCTTGAACTTCAAGAAGTCGAAAACACACTAGAGCTGCAGCCCGTTGACTGCCTCTCAGAAGTTGGCCGGAAGCATGCTGCTCACTTGGGAAGTGTGTAATGCTCCATGCTGTATGTGGTACATTTCACAGGTTGTTCCCGGCAATGAATAACACCACAGAGAACCCTCCAGATGAATGTGAGCTGAGGCCCAAACGCTCCCTTAATTTGAATCTCATTATCTCACGGCTTCTCGCTCTTGTGGTGGAAGACCACAGGGCTGTTTTGGACTCCTTTACAATATGCCTCTTTTTGGAATATTTTCCTGCCTTTGGCAGCACGCCAAAGAAGCAAACATTGCAATGGCGCTCATGTGCAGCAGCACCTCACTTCAAGTTAAAGGCCCCCTGTGCAGTGGAACGTACTCACCCTAGGTCACACATACACAGCTATCATTGATTCACATCAGCTCCCATCCTGACTCTCACAGGCTTTTTCCTGAAGGCTCTGTTGTGATGCCAGACTGTACTGATCCAGCACAGACAGGTGCCAGTTACTTAGGAGTACAGCCCAGAGCTCCTAATTTAATACTTGGAGGTTTCTTTCCCAACTGTGAAGCTTGATAATGTTCAATGCTGAAGTCAAATGTTGAAAATTTACTTGATTAAGAAGAAATAACCCCCAAAGGAAAATGTGGAATGGGTACTAGAAATATGTTTTGCTCTTAGATGAAAAAAAAAAATCCTCCCTCCTTCAGGAGACTGACATGGTTCGTTTCTATTTTTTCCTAGGCAGCTGTCTAAGGAGGAGGATATTAGCAATATTTGAATTAGGGAACATTACAATTTTGTGGGACTCGTCTAGAAAAACCAAACCATCCCCAATTGCCTTCACCTTCTGAGATTATTGAGCTTACACCTTAGACTCTGAAACCACACTTTGCTCAAGCAAAGCACACTGAAAAAAAATCAACCCCCTCTTCTCCACCGTCATCCTTTCCTTTCTTTGATACATCCATGCCCTGACCCCTAGAGCCTGTAAATGACAAAGGGACTTGGCAGACTTGTAGGTGTGACTGAAACATAGATTTTAAGGTAGGATGGTTTTCATGGATGATTTCGACAGACATGTAATCCAAGAGTCCACAAGGAGGACAGAAGTCAGAGCTAACGAAGAGAGGTAGAGTGTATTACTTGTTTTCTATTGCTATGGTAAAGCACCAAGTGATCTAGAAAAGAAAGCATTTAATTGGGCCTATGGTTCCAGAGGGTTAGAGTCCATGATAGTGGAGCAAAGCCATGGCAGCATGCTGAGAGCTCATATGTCAAACTGTAAACAGGAGGCAGTGAACACTGGGTATGCAGGAAGCTTTAGAAGCCTCCAAGTCCCATCCCCAGGGACACACCTTCTCTAATAAAAGCCACACCTCCTAGTCCTTCCCAAACAGATCCACTAACTGGGAACCAACTATTCAAACATATGAGTCTATGAGGGCCTTTCACATTCAAATCAGCACTAATAGGTACCAGATTGGAGAGTTTTGACTAGAAGATTCTGCACTCCCAAGGGATGCAAAGAAAAGGTGAGCAATGCTTCCCTTGAGCCTGCACAAAGGGCAGCTCTGTGCTTGATTTTGGATTTCTGATCTCCATAACTATGTGATAAAACATTTGTGTTGCCTTAAGCCACCAAATTCATAGAAGTTTAGCAGACTAAGAGGAAATTAAGATACTTTACCAGATACCATAGCTGGTTGCTAGCACAAAGACAGATCAATTTGTTTTTAGATTAGCTGTTTCTTTGAGCTTATGTCCTACCATTCGCCTTTGAAATCTTGCCACTTTGTACATATTGGTTCGCAAGCTGTTCCTCAAGTGGGCAAAGCATGTTCTCTCAATCCACATTGTGTTGCTGTCACAGAACTCTCGATACCAGTGACTTAAAATGGAAAAAAATAGATCTGGATAGCCATGCTAGAAGCTGGGAAGTCTCAGGTCAGATGAGGACTTCCCCCTGTATCCGCCCTAGGCCAGCGAGGTTGGGTCAAAGAAGAGCAAGAGTGCTGGCTCACTTTCCAA
The DNA here is from genome assembly GCF_964271855.1 of Acomys minous. Classification (NCBI taxonomy): domain Eukaryota; kingdom Metazoa; phylum Chordata; class Mammalia; order Rodentia; family Muridae; genus Acomys; species Acomys minous. The sequence continues at coordinate 125,556,237 of NC_140485.1, read as the reverse complement.
CAACCCACTGTCAGGGTACAGTGTTTGAGGAAGGCGTTGATCCCTTTTAAAAACCTACTCATCTCTTAAACATTCTTCACACCAAACAACATCCACAACAGCTATGACATTTCATCATAACTTGTATAGGAGTCAAATTGCATCCCAACATCACAACTGGAACCTTGACATCTTGATCCCCTCCTTGTGATGTCCACACAGCTTTCTCCTACACTGCAGTTGTCTACACTTTGTCAAGGAGCCCATCCTCTCCATGATGGCAACCTTGCTACATTGCTACAACCTTTTTGGCTTGCATCACAGTAGCTGGTTTACAACCACCTTGTGTGTTGCTATTTTACCAATCATCCCTGATAGGAATTTTATTCTCTGTCATATTCCCAGAACTCAGACCATCCTTGCAAGGTTAGTTGCTCAGTATGTTTTAAAACAGTTCAGTGGTACCAAGCTCCTTATACTATGTTGCCTTGAGCCCGTGGGGTCAAGCAATTGAATGTGGGGATTGCGAAAAAGTGGGAAACAATAAAACACATGACGAGGGCATTAACTCACAGTCAAACACATTATAAATCTGAGGTGTTGTTGGCAATACTCATCCATGCTGAGATGTAGAACTACATTAAGTCCTTGATTTTGAACACACAACACTGATACTTTAAGAGCCATGCCATCGTGCCATACAATGCCAATGATCAGGGCCCGCAACACATTGGCTCAGATTCCAGCCTGCTGTTTTGGAGTCTCAGTGTTTTTACTGTACATACAATATATTCTGCTTTTGTGGAAACAAAAATGATTTGATTACAGAAAACAAAGGCTTTGATCATCCCTTTACCTTCATTGCTCAGCACGTAGGTATCAAATATCTTTTTATTGTCTTGTTAGAATACTTTCCTTAAATTATTTTTACTTACATTGCTGGATTGAGTTTTATATGAAACTGGTCAATGAATTTTGGCTTGGGATTAGCACAGAATTTCCAACAGTTTCTGAAGCAGCTCTAAATATACTTCTACTGTTTTGTACTATGTATTTATGAGAAGTGGCATTCTCAGCACTGACGAGTATAAAATCAAAATATTGGTCAACTCTAAAAAGTGTTGAAGATCCACATCCTGCAGTATGTAATACTCAGGCAAGATTTAACCCTTTGTGGAAACACACACAACTGCAGCCATCTCATTAGTATGCAAATTTGCTTTTTGTCTTTAACAAATGGTATCTTTTTATGGATGGCAAAGAATTGTTTTATAATAAATTTGATTCTGATTTATCATGAAGTATTTATTTATTTATTTGTTTGTTTGATTATTATTTAGAGACAGGGTCTCATTTTGTAGTCTTTGCTAGTCTGGCACACACAGAGATCTAGGGATTTCTGCTTCTCAATTAAAAGCGTGTTCTACCACATCTGGCTCTGAATGTCTGATTCACATACCTATTTTATATACCTAACTGCCTGAAGGTGCATCAAAATTTGTTAAACAAAAAAGGGGGATACAAACAGAAACAGTTTGCAAAACACTGATATAGAGGATTAGTCCCTTCAGTAAGATGGACTAGGATTATCTGTCTTTCTCCGGTAAATGACAAACTTTAGACCTTTTCTGTTCTAAGTTTCTACTCTTTCAATACTATGGAGTTATGAGAAAAATAAGTAGCAACTTCCACTGGAAATTGAGAAGAGTATCTTTTATTTTTTATAGAATTTTATTTCTAGTGAGCTAACAGAAGAAAGGCCCTGTATAGACCTAACTATTGAGATGAGTTTGTAAATCTAGGTTTCAGTGCTATCTCAATCCTAGAATATATTTTTTCCACTCTATATATACAATATATCTATTTTTCAATATATGTTTACACAGAGAAATTTAACTAGTAAAGAATATATGAAACTCTCTTATAAGCAAACTTTTTAATGCCTCAAAGACTATGAAGAATGGGCAGAATATAGATGTGACTCAAATTGATTAATTTTCTATAAGATCCTTTATCTGGAAGATAGCAAATGTTAAAAATTGAAAAGACATTCATGTCTTTCTCTTTTAACAAGGGTGATAATGGTTGTTATAACCTGCAAAGCCAAGGAAGCATACCTAAACCCAGCCCTTGTGTCTCACTTTCTCTAGGAAGATTGTCATTAATCACAACTTAAAAACTTGCTTTATTTGAAACTGTCATCAAAGATGGAGAAGAGAAAAATATAAAAATGACCAAAGGCACATGAAAAGAAGTCCATCCAAGTTAGCCTTTTGGAGAAACTAAGCCAAGACCATAATAAGATCCTAAGTCACGCCCACTAGGATGGCTACCATGAAAAAAGGGGGCAATAATAAGTACAACAATGTGAATAAAGAGCCATAATCCTTGCACATCATTATTTGAAATATTAAAGGTTGAGGCTTGTATAAAAAAGGGTTTATTGTTTCCTTTAAAAAAATTAAGCATAATTATAAAACAATGACCCACGAATTCCACACCTAGTTATAGACACCTGAAAGCAGGTGGTCAGACAAACATGTGCACAAGAATGTTTACAGCAGCACTAAGACACGGTACCTACTAATGAGAGAAAACCAGATGCCTAGCCTCAGGAGAATGGAGAGCCAAACTGTGAGCTCCTCCCACAATAGGTAGTTGGCCATAAAAAGCTGTGAGGGCACTGTCACATGCTTCAGTCAAAGCTAAAGAAGTTAAGCACAAAAGACTGCATCCTCTCTGACTCTATTTATAAGAAACAATCAGAAATGATAAATCTATAGAAATGGAGATCTGATTGCTGTTCGAAGGCTGTCAGGGAGGGAGATATAAGTTTGACTTTATAGTATAAGTTTTTCAATAAATATTGAAGATGTTTCGAAATCATACAAAACAAGTGGCTGTGCAGCTCTCTGAATATTCCAAACACTATTGAATTTTAACATGATTAATCTTACATTATGTGAACTTCATCTCAACTCTTTAAACTAATAATTAAAAAACCCAATGGCAAAGATTTTTGAATTATCCAGAGCTACTTAATACAATGGCATAATAGATTACCCAGGGCTAAACATTCAATGATTATTTATGAAACTGAATGTAGAAATATTCATGTCCTGCAAGTAGATTTATTTTCTGGAATTAGAATTATTGTGAGTCAAGACACCTAAATAAGGTAGCTTATCAGACTGAGTGGTGTGATCTCCAAGTTTGAAACTGAGAGCTCTGCTAGCCAACTCACAGTTACTCCAGCAAACTTGAGTCTATTCTGAAAATACTGCAGCCCAATGTCAGTTCCCCAGGAAGACACCCTTACATCTCACCAAACCCTTCCAACCCTGACATCCAAACATTTCCAAATCTCTTTTTTATCTCCTTTCCCAAGACAGATCTGTCTATTTGCTCCGAAAAAGCAAGAGGTGGCTCTGATTTATTGACATATGCTTAGAAAGGGGGCAGACAGAGTGCTTGGCAAACGTTTGTCTGATGACAAAGTAAATGACCTAATAATGTGCACCTGATCAAAGCAGTTGCTGGAAAAAGAAAGCAGAACTAAACTAAACTAAACTAAATCCTCCCCAAGCCCATTCTTGTCATTCTTTCATTTCTGCACAACACGGAATCACCTGTAGCTATGGGTGTACACAACACAGGACTGGGAATCTAAGTGATCTTCAGATTGAAGCATTCTAGAAATCAACACATGTTAACTTGCTCACTCTGAGCATCGTTGTCAGTGTGGAAGAGAGGTCTGAATATTTGTGCAACTAAGCAGAGGCTCTTTCTTATCTCATGGGAGGATCCTCTGATAACAACGCAGTTTTGTGCTGAATTCCAACAGACCTAGGCCAGTACAGGTTTGGCAGGGGTGGGGCCAGTGTGTAATTACGTGCCTTCGCTCTGTTGTCACACAAAACAAGGTGAAAATTCTTGGCATTTTTCTTTGGCCTTTGGGTTTTGTTTTGTTTAGTTTTGTTTTGTTTTCCCCTTGAAACTTGAAACAGCATGAAACCCAAAGAGTTCCAGCAAATTGAAATGACACTGTTCACCTGAAGCTACAGCTAGCTGAATAAGAAGATTCCACAACACTGTGCTTACAAAAAAAAAAAATCTCTGTGGCTTGGAATCTATCCCATTTGGATGACTAATTATTCGGGAAAAACTCACATTACTGTAATCCCTACTTATCTGCAGGGGATCCATTCCAAGATGCCAACTGCATCACCGAAACCTCAGATAGCACAGAACTCTATAGAGCTCTGGCTTTCCTTAGATGTACATATCTATGATAAAAAAAAAATCTCTCAGTCTGGCACAATTAGAACGAGTAACAGTACATAATAAAAGAGAACAATTATAGCCACATACTGTAATAAGAGTTTGAACCTTGGAGCATTTTAAGTAACATGAAAGCTATTGGGGGGGGGAGGACATTTTTGTTTTGTTTTGTTTTGTTTTGTTTGAGACATTGTCTTATTTTGTAGATCTGGATGGCCTGGAACCTGCTATGCAGAAGAGGTTAACCTCATACTAACAGGGCTCCTGCCCCTCCCTCTGCCTCCCAAGTGCTGAGATTAAAGGTATGCATCACCACACCTGGCATGCCGTACTCGATACCACTCACACAGCTAAGTGGCTAATGGGAGAGTAGGTTGTACAATGTGTATACACTGAGCAAAGGGAGGACTCATGTCCAGGGATGGAAACTATAGGGCAATTTGAGATCTTATTGCATTACTCAGGACAATGTGCAGTGTTGAGTTTGCCACTGCAGAATGAAATCCACTGGAAACCCTCTACCTGAGGTGAAACTGAAAGTGTCATAGCACGGACTGTCCTAGTTTTGTTTTTCTTGCTGTGATGAAGTCGATGACCAAAAGCATCTTGAGGAGGAAGGGATTCATTTGCCTTATACATCCTGATCGCAGTTCATTATTAAGGGAAGTCAGGAGCTGAAGCCGAGGCCAGGGAGGAGCATTGCTTGGTGGCTTGCTCTCTTTGGCTTGCTCATCTGTTCTTCTATACAATCCAGAGCCACCTGCCCAAAGGTGGCACCGGCCACAGCAGGCTGGGCTCTTCTGCAACAATCATCAATCAAGAAAATGTCCCACAGACTTGCCCACAGGCCATTATATTGGAAACATTTTCTCAGTTGTTTTAAATACAATGAGATATGACGTATAATATAAAATATGAAATATGTGTCACACAACAGATAGGATATTGAGAGGTTTCCTATATGAGCATGGGGAGAGAAAGGGCGTGAGAAGGATAGCCTAGAGAGAAACAGGGAGACAGAGAGATAGAGACAGTAAGTGAGGAAGACAGGAAGAGGGAGAAGTAGGAAGTGAGGTGAGAGAGAGAGGTAGGTTGATTTGTCCTTTTATAATCCTCCTGGGCAGGGGGAAGCCTAGTGACAAGTAGGCAATGACATTACAGGCAGACTGGGGCAGAATCCTAATAAGTTTAGCATCCCTCTTTGCAGATGACCCTAGTTTGTGTCAGGTTGACAACAAACAAACAAACAAACAAACAGCCTCATTAGCATACAGACCAACTTGAAGTGTTATTTTGAATGAACGTTTCAGGTAGAGATATAGGTTAGGTTCTGAGTCATCTAATGAAGCTTTTAGGCATCGTGCAATAAACACACTTCTCATACAGAAACTTTCCAAATATCCTGAATGAGGGGTGTGTGTCTGTGCGTGTGCGTGTGTGTGTGTATGTGTGTGTGTGTGTAAGAGAGAGACAGAGAGACAGAGAGAGACAGAGACAGAGAGGCAGAGACAGAGACAGACAGAGAGACAGAGACAGACAGGGAAACAGAGACAGTACCATAAAGACAAGAGAGAGGGAACGTCTGTGGTCCGGTGCTTCTTAAATGCTACTCAAGTACTTTACCATTGGGCTACATTCTCAGCCCCATGTGAGCATATATTTTTTTAATTAATTCAGCTATTCACTTTACAAGCCAATTGTAGGCCCCTGCCTCCTTAAGACTGAAAGCTGAATTCATTCCACTCAGTTTGTTGTGGAGTTTCACATGTCTTGTTCCACCAATACAGCAAATCTGTCTTCAGAACACTTTGAAGAAGACCTCTTCGTGAGCTATCAAACCTAGTGTCCTCGCTACTGTAAATATTGCACAGTCTATCTTCTCTCACAAGGAACCTCTACAAAAATATAGTTTTTTAAACTTCTGATTTTTTTTAAATGCCAGTCAAACAGGAGGGGAAAAAACCACCAAGATTCAATAGAGCTGTTTCTGGAAAAGCAAATGTCTTAGCAACCTGATCTCACAGCTTCCTGCATTTGGCTTCCCACTGTATTTCTCTCAGCTATCCTTTCCCCCTTAGCTGTTTTAAGTCTGTGTAATGAGAGGGTATAAATACACTATTGTGCTCTACAGAACATCCTGCAGCCTGGCAACAACGGCAGTGAGCAGAGAGCCCGCCAGCATGTGCCATGCTCTTACTCCGTGTCACCTACTGTGTGAGCCATCAGAAGACCCAGGGGAGACCACTTAGCCCCTGTCCTCCCCGCTAAGCAAGGAAAGCAGATGTAGGCGAGGAGAACAATGAGAAGGCTGAGGAGAACACGGAGTGCTGGGGGAGAGGTCAAGGGGCTGGGATGCTGGAGAGTCCGGGTCTGTACAGCTAGAGATTGTTGGGGACACAGAAAGACCACAGAGACACGAGATTTTTCTCTGTGCAAGACTTCTGGGTTTTGGTTTGATACAAAAGTGTGGATGGAGACCTCACAGATTTCTAAACAGGATGAGGAGCTAATCTTAAAAGACTGCCCTTTGCTGCCCACTTCAGCATGGCATGTCAAGAAGTAGGAAGTGAACCAAGCTGTGACACAAACTCAAGGGAAACTATGCTGACCCTCGATGGGGTCGGCGCACTGTTCTTAACTTGGACAGAAGTCCTTGGGCTTGTCTGTCTGGTTTCTCAAACCACAAAAGAGGAGAAAACAGAAGGGAGGGAGTACCTGTGCCTTGGAGCTGCAGACTTAGGAACAGGACAAGGTGAAAGAATAAGGCACAGGGAGAGGGGAGGGAACAGTTAGAGTGGACAGGTGATCTCTTGACCCTGTCAGGGGGACCGATGGGTGGACACCACTAGTGACTTAGAATTTACACAGTAGGTAGCTCAATGAGTTGGCTGTTACGTCATCTGCATTATGAGAGCCAGGTACAACCAGCAGCATACTGCAGATGAGGAAAGTTGAGGTCCAGAGAGAAGCCGGGGTTCTGCGCCAGCTCCCCGAGGCTCAGTGAAGAACTGCATGAGTTTTGAACTCCAGGCCAAGTGCTTTTGGATTATTTCACACTATTTCAAATATTAGAATTATGTCTGAACAGCGAAGGCAAGTGAATGTGACTATATATAAGAGTTGCCATTTAATAATAATTTTAATCCAAATGTAAATTAAAGTGGTAGCTGATAAAGTAGAGTGAAGGTAGCAAAGAAGCTGCCTTTCCCCACTGATGACTAGAAGGAAGCAAGAGAGTTAGGAATTTAGCTTTACGTGTGTGTGTGTGTGTGTGTGTGTGTGTGTGTGTGTGTGTGTGTGTACAGGAACATGTCACGGGGACACATATATGGCATGAGCAACATGCATGTGGGGTCAGTAGACAACTGTGTGGAGTCAGTTCTCTCCTTCTACCTCCAGGTGGTTTCTGGAATCAAACTCAGGTCATCAACCACCTTGACCCACTGAACCATCTCAAAACCCCTCTGCTGCCAGCTTACACCAAACGGAATCTGCTCAAACAAAACCTGTGGTATTTCCCCAAGCTTCTCTGTTGACCTCATCACAAATGTGGCGTTGAACTTGACCTTTTCTTATAGGCTGTCCAAATCTCTGTCTGCTTCTCCATTGCTACTCTGTAACCGGATCTCTATGCTCAATTCCCATATGAAAGAAACTACAAGGCTTTCTTTGCTCTTTCAACTCTTGACCTTTTCCTGTGTATATACGATGTCCTTATCAGGCACCTACCTGCAATATAAACACTCACCCTTCACATGTGTGGTCCCCTAACTAATAGGCCACAGACACAATCTCTACTCCCTGGTTACCTGACTGCATATCTCTTTTTTAGAGTTCAAGACCATAGATTGAAACATTCGTACTTCCTAGACACTATGACCAAAGCCATTTGCCTGTTCACTTCTGAGACAGCCTTTGTGGTTAGGACAAATGTAAGCCCATCTCCCTAAAAAAACATCATATTGTCTGCAACCCAAAGGGTAAACTGTACTTGGTTTTCCTTTTAATAACAGTCGGTGGGAATCTGGTTTTGGCACAGCTATGCCTTGTGGGCTGGCAGAGGGCCAAGCATACTGGCCTGAACATGGCTTTTACATGTCACTGCAACATTTTCCATGTGCAGCTAAGCTGAGCATGGGGCTGCTCTTAGGGGGGGAAAGTTCTCTGCCTTAATTTCATATCTCTTTGAGCAGAACCAAAGCTATGAGGTGTTTACATAATTTTCTGTAGAGCTGTGAGAAGGGAGCTATATTTGTAATCATTTTCAAAGATGAAAGGGATATTTGTTGAAGCATGTAGAGCGTTTAAGAAAAAAAATATTCATTTATTTTCAGCTCTCCATTAAAACATGGATTTGGGGGTGGGGGTGCTTGGTTTTGTTTTAAAATAACCCAGGCACCCAAAAGTACATTAGGAGATTTTATAGTTTTGATGTTCCCTGGAAACCTTTCCTGAGACTGGGAGAGACAAAGCCCACATCTGTTAGTGTAAAAGGACATTTTTGTTTACAGAGTTTTAGGGCTAATGACAAAAACTGATATAAGGCAGGAAATTTGGAGGCTAGAGGTGACACTTCACGCTAAATGTATGCCCCAAGACAGCTGCTTTTCCACCGAGTCTGGATTTTAAAGACAAAGTTGGCTCTAATTTCCAACTCTCTGGCTTCTTTCAAGCATTGTGACAGTTCAGGCTATTTAAACACGTGTCTTTGAACTTCCTTAATTTAAAAAAAAATGACCCATAGGTTAATGAGTGCTGTAAGATGCTTATTGTTTAAGCAAATGGATTAGCTCACCCGCCTCTTGAAGTCTGTTCTGAGGACCATGGGGGTAAACACAGTGGATGCTCTGAAGGCTGAAGCTCCACACAGGAAGCCCAAGATGTTTTCATTCTGTGTGCCACACTGGCCATTCACATGGTCCCCGTGGCCCCTTTATTAAAAATGCCCCCACATTAGCTGCTTTTAGACATGGACTCTGCCCGATTTCCATTACTAAGAAAATAACACCCAAGTCTATGAAATGCGGATCAGTACGTAGCAGGTGATAAATTAAAGGCAAGTGGGGTGGATAGAGTTTCACACAAGCCTTGGTAAACGAGACAGGACCTAGTGAGTGTTTTTCCATAGGAAGTGGAACAAGTGAACACAGAATTCTTGTGGTGGATTCTTGTTCTGCTCCACTGCAGCAGTTTTGTGAGAGAGTTGCTTCGTGTTTACAGTTTCATGCAGGCCTCTCACAGGACCTGGCAGCGCATTTTCGCACACAGCACACGATCTTTATGACTTTGATAACCACGTGCTTTCACATCACAATAAGCAAGCATCTTAACACACAAACACATGAGGTACCCATTCTGTGGAAGGGGTTTCATTTCATGTGTCTCACTAAGGGTGTGTACAAAGTCATCTACAAAATGAATCATTCACTAACTTTGAAACAGGGTCTCACTATGTAGTCCAGGAAGGCATCAAACTTAGAATCTTCCTACCTCAACTCCCCAAGTTGCTAGGGTTACTGCTGTTACCAGTGTGTGCCAGGTGAAACACGGTGTTTGGAGGAAGAAGGCTCATCAGTACTGGGTCTGACACAGAGGCTTTTCCAGAAGGCAATAGAGGTGTGAGTGAGAGCTATGAGGCAGAATGTAGTACCCTGAGCTGAGGTGCAAGGTCCATCTATGCCTGTGTAAGTTTGAAGACTAAAGCAAGACCTGGCCTGCAGCATCCTCTGTCCATGCCTAGGGCTCCCCGCAAGGCTAGAAGTTTCACTTCCTCCAAGCATTTAGAGTTAAAAACCCTTTCTATTTGTGTTTTCTCAACCGTGAGGGATTATTAAGTCAAAAATTAAAAGATGGTTTTATCTGATTGTATTGTTCTCATTAGAAGATGTGTATTAAGCTTGTTGTAAAAGCATCGTATATTAATCAACACACCAGAAAGGTAAGTCATCAAACCACCTTATACTATAATATTGGTTCAAAGTTATCTGAAATTTATGCTTGAGTATTTGTGTGTGTGTGTGTGTGTGTGTGTGTGTGTGTGTGTGTGTGTGTATGTGTGTGTGTGTGTGAAGCTAATACGTCAAAGGCAGGTCAGAGCCTATGTCTTTGTCAGTAAGGAGCAAAATATCTGTGGTAAGTCACACAGATATAGGAAACAAGAAATACAATCTCTAACTGGCTCTAACCTACCCACTCAATTCAGACTCAGCTAATGATAGTCAATCATAGATGTACTGGGGGGAGTCTAATGCTAATTCTATAACATACCACTTGGTACATGGTGTTTAGCATCTCTTATTAGTTAAAATGCCCATCGAAAGACTCACTAGCAATAGTTACTAGTTTCTATTATGGTATTTCCTCTTGACATTTAACTTTCCTGGGAAACAAAACAGGGGAACGCTATAGGAAGCTGGTGACACGGGTTCTTTATATTACTATTATGTCACCAAGAAACAATTCTTTACCTTAGCCATTTCCTTGAAGGTCTCTTTCATTCCCAGCCTCATGTTTCATCAGGAAGTGGATTAAGTCCTAAGCATAAATTCTCAGGTAGACTGTCTGTTTGTTGGTAAGCAGAGGATCACACAGAAAACAGGCCCCATGGGAGGGAAGCAAGGAGAAAGAAGGAGGGAGGGAGGGAGGGAAGGAAGGAGGGAAGTAAAAGAGGGCTTAGAGAGGAGGGATTGGGGAGAGGACCAGGGAGGGAGAAAACACGCCAGTGGTGGTTACTCCATCAGAGTAAAGCTGGTAGCTCATCTACAAAACCCAACTTTTTGAACTCCACCCCCCAGAATATGATGGCATCTGTCCCGGGTGGAACACAGAGGTTGGCGCTTCTGGAAACATGTGCCAGTGCTTCTCACAGCTGTCTAGAGCTCAGACGACCCGCCTGGTTCTTTGAAAGACACAAAAGATGTCTAAGGGGTGACATCTAACCTCAATACTGCAATCTGGTTTGGAAGAAGGCTCAGAATATTGAGAATATGTGAAGAGCTTACTGTCAAATTCCATACATGCTCTGAAGAAAGCCAGGGCCTGGAGGTTAGAGGGGATGATGTTAAAAGCAGGACTATGGGGCTGAAAGGACAGTAAATCTCCTTTTCCCTTCCCTCTCCCTTTTCATCTCCCTCTCCCTCTCCCTCGGTAACCCTCTCCCTGAAGAACCAGCTGTGTGGGTTTCAACTCTGGAGCTTCAGTTCCTGCTCTTCCAAGCACTGACATGTCTTGAATTCATCAGGGACAATGACATCACATCTCCATCCTAAGACCTTTCAAGGGCTCCTGAGAGCTGGTAGGACAGAGGCCCAATCTCTGGGCTCTCTTTTGATTACTCTGAGGTAGCTCAGCTTTAGCTGGGTGCCTTTCTCAGTCTCCAACAACACCAGCCTGCATTTTTGTTGTACAAACATGCTAATCAGTTAGCTCCTGGGGAATTTGTAATCCCAGCAAACATAAGAACTTCTCAAAAGCTTTCCTTGTAGGTGCACGCCTTTAATCCCAGCCCTCAGAGAGGCAGAGGCAGGTGGATCTCTGTGAGTTCACAGCCAGCCTGGTCTACAAAGAGAGTTTAGGACAGCCAAGGCTACACAGAGAAACTCTGTCTAAAAAAACCCAAATAAACCAAAAAGTCAAAAACCAAAACCAAACAAACAAGGCAGGGGAGGGGGGAAGCTGTCCTTGACAGAACTATAAAGAATAATACTCAACTGAACCCATTCTCTAGCTAAAAATATATTAAACACCTCTAACTAGAAAACCAAAAAATCAAGATGATTTAAAATTCAAAACTCTGAGCGCCAATCCTGTGTTATAAATGGAAATGCTGGGCTTGGCCTCACATGATGAGCTGCCGCCACATACAAGTTCACTAAAATATCATATAAAATCACCGTCAAACTGTATGTGTTAACCAATGGCCAGTCTCTATAATTAACACCCCACGTAATCAACTTAGAAAGAAAGAAGGGCTGGCTTTGGCTCACAGTTTGTGAGGATTTAGTCCTTGATCAGTAGGCCCTGACTTTGGACCTGTGTTAGCATGGTAGGTCATGACAAAAGGACCTGGAGTAGTTAACATGTTCACCTTCTGGCCAAGGAGCGTAGTAGAAAAAGGAAGAAAGAAAAGGCTCATATTTTCCCTTCAAAGGCATGGCCCCGATCACATAAAAATCTCCTTCTGGAGAATGTCCTGGGGTCTGACTTTCACATGAACTCTGGTGCCTGATATTTGACCACGTCCCCTGGATGGGGAGGCCTGGTGGCACTCAGAGGAAGGATAGCAGGCTACGAAGAAGAGACTTGATACCCTATGAGCATATTCAGGGGGAGGAGGTCCCCCTCAGTCACAGACATAGGGGAGGGGAGTAAGGGAAAAATGGGAGGGAGGAAGGAATGGGAGGATACAAAGGATGGGATAACAATTGAGATGTAATATGAATAAATTAATAAAATATATTTTTTAAAAAAGATCTCCTTCTGGGCTCCACCTTTAAAGGCTTTCACTTTCAGGTCCACGAGGGTATAAGATGCAAAGAACACAAACATGAACGCTGTGTTGAGACCTGGGACTCTTTCCCTGGGTGACACATTCTGTGCGTGCAAATGTGTCAAAATCAGAGGGGAAAAAATCCAAAACTGTAAATACTTCTGACTCCAAGCATTTCAAAGAAAAGATGCACAATCTCTATTGCCAATGAACTTTGTAGCATGGAACTCTGAGAGTTTGTCTGTCATTACCCCTTTGTTTTTTTGTTTTGTTTTGTTTTGGTTTTTTGTGCCTGGAAGAAAAGAGTTCTTCAACATTCCCTGTGTCCACGTTGATTAGCATATTATCTGGCGCACAGTACACAAGAAGGAGATACTTTCTGGATATATGGATGCAGAAATGATGGATGGCATAGGAGGAACACAAGAACCAAAGGTAGAGGTACACATTTTTTTTTTGCATGTACAGACTGTGGAAGTAAGAGAAGATGCTTGCACTGGCAAGATACAGTGAGACACCCAAGTGCACTTGGTTACTAATAGCAACGGATGGCAGGATTTGAACCTCACACCTATTAAGGTGCAAAAACTGCTGGAATCCAATGATTCAGATCTAAGAATGGAAATCATGACTCTAAAGTCCAGTCATAAGACATTATTTTAGTCACCAGACATAATTAGAAAGTTAAATATCTTGAACAAAGTGGTTTATTTGAGGAGACCTAAGAATGTAATTTGAGGCTGTTAGGTAGCTTAATACAGTGGAACTGACTGTTTTAAAGATGCTAAGAGAGCTGCCTGTAAAAACAGTATTGCAGATACTTTATGTGAAGTAGTAGGAAAACCTGCCTGGGTCTGGGTCTGAGTCTCATCCAATCAGATAAGGGTATTGAGAGCCTGCTCATCTCATGTGGCCATGATGTCACTTTACAAATGGGTATGTCTACATTTTACTTAAATATCATTACAATTGTTCATGTCTTTTGCAAAAAGTAATGACTTTAATACTATTAAACCCTTCAGTGAAAATTGTGAATAATTTTTCCCATGGTGCAAGATCTCATTAGTTAAATCTACTAATATGCATTCTATTTCATAAATCGTCATAAGTGCTGAATACTTATAAAAAATTTGAATAGTGGTATATACATTTTTTGTGGAGATAGCATCCAGTCACGTAGACCTGGCTACCCTCAAACTCATAACCCTTTTGTCTCAGCTTATATTTTATTCTTATCCATGTATTTCTGTGTGTATCAGATATTTCAAAATTAATTCCCTTCTGGAAAAAATGTTCCAAATTCATTAAATGACATATTTGATTTAAACTTTAAAAACACCTTTTATTATACTCTTAGATTAGTCTAAACCCTGTACTTGGTTCTGTGGAAGATACAAGATCCAGAATCATCAAATTTTTTCCTTTTTAAATCTGTCTATTGGTGTTTTGCCTGCACGTGTGTCTGTGGTGTCTGTGTAACAATATCAGATCCTCTGGCACTGGAGTTACAGACAGTTGTGAGCTGCCATGTGGGTGCTGGGAATTGAACCCAAGTCACCTGGAAGAGAAGCCAGTGTTCTCAACCACTGAGCCATCTCTCCAGCCCCAGAATCATCATCTTTAAAGCTGCTTAACAAGAGGAAAATGCTAGGCAGGATTTGGCTGTTGTTAAAAAGAGTTGGACTTGCTTGGAACCATCCACTTAGTGGATGAGCTCTTATCCCGGCTTAATCTGCTGTAACTCAGAAGCAAATAATAGTTACTAATAGGTTGATTGCAAATATTAATGATGTAATGTGTAAAATATTTAACGTGGTGTATAACACAGAAGAAGAATCCTTTCCATATGTGTAACATTTAGTTGAATATGTTTGCCCTTTGGGTTTTTTTCTGCACTCTTGGTGCCTGAAGTATAAAAATAGAACTCTGAAATTGTCTTTGACATACAAAATCTATCATCAATTTTTAATGCTTCATTTTAAACATTAAGTTTGGATAAATAAAATATATGCATCACTCCCAGTTTCATGTTTGCAATTAAATTCCACTCTGATCCAAAGCAGGTTGAAGTCCTGGCTGCCTCTCCCTCCTTATGCCATCAGAAAGTGACTCTAAGCATCAATGGCATCCTCCAAAGGTCCACAACAGGGAAGAAGCAGAACGTGAGCATGGATGACACAGTTGTTCAATTTCTAACTAATCAAACATTGCTATTTATGAACACGAATGGTTTGCTAGGTAGGTGCCAGTGATGACTTCCTGTTTTTGAAAACTAAGAGGCAAAAAGAATTCAGCAGAGGAACCATGAGTGAAAAGGGAAAGCAAACTTGAGAACAGAGAGACATGAACAGTGGTTTCTAAGTTTGCATGCCTATCTCGAATAACTGGATACTCTATGGGAAAACTTGGTAGCTGATATGATTGGGAAATGCTACTCTTTGAAGTTCATCTTAGGAATTTCCAACAAATGTCATTAATGCAAGCAAGGAAATATATGGGAATCCTAGGGACAAGCTAACAGCCCTGTTAGATGCAGCTCTCCAATGTGCCCGAACATTAAATTCTCAGTGTGTTTATCTGGAAGAAGTAATAAGCAACTCATGGAATTAGTATAAAATGGTACATTATTCACGTTTGTTTCCCGTCTTTGCCACCCAAATGCATTCTTGTTGGTTTTCTTCATAACTTTTCCAGCCATTCCTCTTGACTGAAGCCGTTTGACAAGCCTTCCTATATTATCTCGCAAACATAGAAAATGCAGTTTGTTTTGCTGTTGTAAAGATGAGAGTTTTCAAGAGGAAAAAAATTTGAGAACAAATTCCAATGGTCTGGAAACAAAAACAAGAAGGCATCTTGTTGAGACAGTTTGCTGCAGCACGCACTTAGCCAACCTTACCAGTTTATTCTTGGGAGGTCAAAGTTATCTACAATTAAAATGAAAGCTAGAAGAACACCCAGTGTCACCCTTGGAGCACTTAGCATTTTAACACAAGCCCGCTTTCACTTTCAGAAGTTTTCTTTTTTAAAGAGCAGTGATTTCTACAATAATATGTGCATCTTGCAAACAAAAGTCCCCAAAAGGAGATTTATCAAGTACTCATTATTTTTGCTTGGAAAAGTGTTTTTCATGAATCCTGGATGTTCTTTAACATAACCCATTTAAAGACATAAAATACTGAAGCAGCACAATGGTCTTTGTGATAAGTTATATTGATAGCCATCTGTTTCATAGTGAATACGATGTTGAGGACTTTGCTCAGTGAGCGAGTCTCTGACCAGTAGACACAGTGTCCTAGGTATGGTTTTCACCACTGAGATATAAAACACTGCAGACAGTAGGGTGCTCATATACAGATATAAGGAGCCTTTCAGAGACTGAAAATACATGTCTTTTGAAAGAAATTCAGTCTTAAATTGTTATTGTTTATTAGGATAACTGAAAGTATTACAGTCCCTTACAGCAAGACTGATAATCTCCCAACCAACAGTGCACACATAGGCATATATGGAAAGCATGCACATATTTGTGTGTGCCATATACATATGGCACATATGTTATATATGTGTGTGTTGTATGCATGCATGCTACATATTATGTAGTCTACATACTTTGTAGCCTACAAAGTGTCACAACTAGCAAAGTTATATTAAATAATAGGAGAATACAACTGCACCAGGTTAGAGGAAGGAGCTAAACATATCAAATATGGTATGCAAACAAAGTGAGCTGTCTCTCATAGGAAGCATTCTCTTTCAAAATACATGAGCTGTCATGGCAAGTCGGCCCCACTTGTCACCCGCCTCCCGAAACAGTCCTTTTGATTCTTCAGACACTTTGGTATGAGAGCATTGTAAAGTAAATCCTCCTGTTCAAAAATTTAAGTTTTAAACCTGCTTAAAATAAAGTGTCTGGGTTTACATCTTCTTATGGAAGGATCTGGCCTTTCTCCAAATTATTGTAGTGTGTAGGGGCATTCCACCTTGCCCTGGGTCTGGTCTTCTTTCCATCTGTGTTGAAAAGATGAAGCATTTGAAAGTTTCTTTACTCTATAGCCTCCTATGGGATCTGCCACAGGCTAAGGGGAGGCACTAGCTATTCTTGGGTTTCCTGAGCTGAAGATAAACATATTTAAATATGTATTTAAGTAGAGGTGGACTCCAAATAAACAAACTACCCTGCTGTATCTCAAATCTATAGTCAGCAAAGAATTCTCTCTCTCCCTCCCTCTCTCTCCCCCTCTCCCTCTTCCTCTTTCCGTCCTCCTCCATCTTTCCCCCTCGTGTGTGTGTGTGTGTGTGTGTGTGTGTGTGTGCATGCGCGCGCACACACACACACGCACATGATCCATCTACTTTGGACTTCAATGGCTAACACAGAAGATATTTTTAATTCAACAGTTCTAAAATGGGACTTCCCACCTTTCCCTTAAAATTCATTTTGTGTTCCATAGTGTCAGACTATTAGATTCCAAACTAAAACCCCCAAAGGCCTCCTTTGACTAGGCAAGCTCTGCCTACGTACACACTCAGCATGCTCTATGATGCACATCCAATGCACCCTGCCACCCCATCCCCACCGAGCCACCCACATCGATTTCCAATTATACTCTTGGGCCAGCCACCTGACTGCTCTCATTGCTTACTTTTCCACACTGTCACTTGCATTTCTTCTAAAACCTCCCTGCTAGGACATATTTGTTGAGAAGGCAGCCTGCTTCAGTTTTCTGATGCCTCTCTAGCCTATGCCGGCTATTGTGGCAAAAGTTTTCCATGAATTATCTGTCCTCTTTGTTACAATCTTAAGGGATGAGTAGAGTGACTATATCCACTTAGAGATGGGAAATAGAAGCATATGAAGTGTCTATCACTTGTTCATTGTCACTGAGGCGACAGAATCATTTATCATGTGCATATGATGCCTGAGTGTTCTTGGTGGTTCCATTGTAAGCCTCCCTCAGTCTACCTCAGACTACCCCCTCTCAGTTTTTTAGCATGGAAATCCCAGATAGCAAATGTGATTAAGTGATTGTACATCAAGGGTCAAAAGTTTTTGAACCATTGGGACAAAAGGCCAGGGCTCTCGGCAGCTGTTGCCTCTCTAAACCATAGCACCTCTTAAGACCCATACAATGTGAATGAAAGATACTGATTTCAAGCAAGGAAAATGATTTCAATAAATGGGAAAGAACAGTTGACAAAACTCTGTCCTGTAGGTTATATAAAGTAAGATTTCCAGGTGTTGTTTTGGGTAATCACCATTCACTACCCATCATCAATTCCTCAGACTCTTTTCAAGCCTTATTCATGAGAAACTCTTGAGGAGCATAAGGTGAGAAGTGGCAGAGGGACCCAAAGGCACAGTGACCTGGACCATGGGTGTGGCCATGAGTTAGAAGGATAAAGGGCCACCTCTCTGAGGTGTCCTCTGACTTCTAAGAAGAAATAGCAGTCAGAATTTTTTTTAAAGGACTGTGGGTTGCTGAGATTGTCTTGACATAGTCCACATACATAGTTTGATAAATATTTTATTGTTATTCCAGGAAAAGCTTTTAAAGGAAGACCTAAGCCAACAATAATGGGGCAGGGGTGTCTCCTTCCCTGAGACGGTGGGAATGTCAACTCTGCTCTGCAGAGGAGACTGGATCTCAAAGGCAAAGTTCTCTAAGAAGATCATGTCTCACCCCCAAAGACTGGAGTCCCTGGTGATGGCTCTTTTCCTTGTTTAACAACAGAAACCACACAAAAACGTCCCTGATGTGGTGCTCTGATTGATCGGAATAAATCGAAGGCATTTAGCTTGTGCAGGCCCTGTTGTTGTTTCGGCCCAAGGATCATGCAAGCCCTGATGGAGAAAAGGGACTTGCTGGAAGGGGGCGTGGCTCTCTCAGGAAGAAACTGATGATACAGCTGTTATGATGGAGTTTAGCTTCAAGCTGCAAGACACAGATAGCTACCACCAAAGTCCACTTCTGACTAGAGGTTGATGCAAATATTCATCATTTTATTTAGATGAAACCAGAGAAGCTTCGATGCTTCAAGTGAACTGGGCCACTTGGCATCATGTTAAAGATAACTCACTTTTGAGGGGTTATTTTGGGTTTGTGTTATGGCCACTTACCAATACATCTTAAAGATCATTCTATAGTGAATATAGTGGGTAATCAATGTTTACATTTTCCCTCTGCATGACTGGCTCTTACCTCATCCA
Organism: Acomys minous; assembly: GCF_964271855.1. Classification (NCBI taxonomy): domain Eukaryota; kingdom Metazoa; phylum Chordata; class Mammalia; order Rodentia; family Muridae; genus Acomys; species Acomys minous. The sequence goes on along the minus strand of NC_140485.1, from coordinate 125,537,281 downwards.
AAACGTGACTCTGCATAGTGATCACTGATGGCCAACTGTATAGCACTATCAGAAAATAATATTTATGAACTTTTCAAAGAATATCATTGAATGCCTGTCATCCTGTTGAAAGGCGTGTATGCCTATATTCAGGATTGTACCTAAAGCTGGAAATAATATAGAAATACCTACTTAAAAGTGACTCTCCAGTGTCCAGTACTGTGCTTGAAACTTGTCAAGGGCATAGGTATTTTGTTAGTGACATTTTACGTTCACAAACAAACACATCTACAAATGGTACAAATACTTATTCTCCCAAAGCTGTAGTTAGCTAAAAAAGAAACAATCACCCTTAACAATTGTGAAGCCTCCAAGAAGGCTGCTCCAGCATGCTGTTTCTTGTCTTTTCTTAAATGGCCTTTAAATAAGTATATGAGTCAGTTAAGAAAAGCAGTTACTGAATTAAAGTGATAATTCTGCCAGGATGTCAGTATAATTAATTGTGGGTGGCTGAAGTTTTAAAAGAGGCTAAATTAAGTATATTTATTTATCTATTTATCTATTCAATGCTTACTTTTCTACTGTAATCAGAGAAGCTTCTGGTTGATCTTCAGATTGACCCTTGCTATAGAATAGCATAGCTAGGAGATTTCATGCCAAGCTCTATAGCACAGTGTCATAACCAAAGTGGGGATATAGGTATATGCATGAATCCAGCCTGCACCTCCTTACTGTCCTTACTTTCTCTCTCCCTCTCCCGCTCTCCCCCTCTCCCTCTTACACTTGTTTTATTTATTCCACTTCCCTAGGGTTTTCATTCCTAATATTATACTTGCTCTAATTTATTTAAATGTCCTCTTAAATGTCCAAGTCAGTATGATGGCAAAGAATGTTTTGTGCTTGACAAACTACACTATTAAAGAACACAGAATATGGTGCCTTCAAAATCTCTGCCTGCCTAAGCTACCTACACAGATGGCTGAAATGGATCAATTGCCTAAAAAACTTGCTTTACCGCTGGGTGGGGGGCAGGGGGGGCAGGGGTGGTCTTGGCGTGCAGGATGTGTCATAAACAACCGATCCCCTCTGGAGAGCTCCCAGGGTTCCAGGCACTGCAGACATCACTGTCCAGTTCCTGACAGCCAAGGGACTGACCTACTGCGTTTCAGATGGGAGCTAATCCAGAGCAAAAGTAGAGCGGGGGGTTCAGAAAAATAGGAACAGTGCCACAGCATATAGTTTCTCAAAGTTCACCACAGCAAAGAAAGAAGAACAAAAACTTCTTCCTGAGAAGTAAAGATTTTAATTAATCAATTAATTAATTAAAGTTAATTAATTAATTAAAATTAATCAACTAAAATACTTCCTCAGGTATGTTTATACAGGTGTCACATAATGACAGTATAAACAAATATTGTTTTAAAAGATATATGACAGACTTATAACTAATGTCTGAAATCTCACATTAAAATATCAGAGCACACAGCAACATTTTTGACATTGCATTCTAATAGGATAGAAGCACCAGACCAAGTAATTCTTACGTTATTACACAGTGTATACTGTAAATAGTTCTGAAAATTTATCCAGCTCTTTATTATTATTAGCTCCATTTACCTTCTGCTATGCCCTAGAAATAGTTTTGTCATTAACTATGTGCATTTTTGCATCCACTGTGCTGAGCACAAAAGATCAAACACCACATTTCCTATAGCCTAAATAAAATAGCATTCAAAAAGGTGACCCGTGGCATGTTAATCTGTGACCCCAATTCCTAAACTTCAAAGCCAACACTGCTCTCCTTGTGGCCAATGCATCATCGGGGTTAACGTTCTGCATGCCTCCCAGTCTGGAACAGTGAAGTCCAGAATGCTAGCGACAAATAGGGAAGGACGCCTCCTGCAGAGGATGTGGACTGCAGAGAAAGCCAGCAGCTAGGAAGAATTCAGGCTCGTTTGACCTACCGGCTTTGTCCATGTCTCAGAAGTGACGAGGTGAGTCCTGCAGCTGGCAGCCCCGGAAGCCCTGGCTCTTCTGGCTAACGGAGCACCCTGCCCTTATGCTGTTTATCAGCCCTTACTGGCACACAGAGCACACTTCACGCACTGTCTGCAGGAGCCACCGCCAGGAAATTTATATCTCCAAGGATGACAAACAGCCATTAGCTCCATTACAGGCTGATTAAGAGAGAGTGAACCTATCAAGTGGGTACTTGAGTCCCCCGGGGTTTCCACCTCTGTTCTAAGCAGAGGAGGAAAAGAAAGAAAGAACGAACGAAAGAAAGGAAATGCTTGCAATGTTGAATGTGCTGCACGTTTAGGGGAGAAAAAAGTGCACATGCTATGCGAAAGCACACTGCTTTCCAAAAGATGCCAGAGCCAACAGGAACAGGAAGAGGCACAGATAATTGAAAGGTGGTAACAAGGAAATCTCCAAAAATACTACACTAAAAGATGCTTTCTTGGAGGTTAGGGTAAATGAGCTTCGACCCTTTATCACTAACATCACAGAAACAGTGGTAACTTTTCCATTTTAGAGTATAAAATGTTTTTGTTGTGGGGGGGGCAGGGAGAGGCAGATAAAATATTTAAACACATTGCTGTTCGATTTTGATGGTGTTTTTATCACAGTTAATTTCCATATTCCTGCTTAGAATTTTTACCCACCTGTCCTCACAGCAAAACGTAAAACAAGTTCATTGACGTCAGTAATGATAGGAGACTAATGATAGGAAGCCAAAAGAGGTCAGGGTGGGTAGATTCTACTGTGTCACATTCTCTGCAGCCATATAACCCAGGGAAATAAAGGGTCGAAAGAGGGATGAAACTCGAAAAGCCATCTCACTTACTTTCTATAACTTGATGGTGTAAATATGATCCTCAAAGACACTCAAAGCTGCTTATGATATGAGAACACAGGGCTCTGCACAGTGCTAAAGAAATCACCGCATAACCAGCCATGTGCCTGTGCTCATCTAAGGCCCTGGAGCCCAAACAACTATGCTTTCTGCGTTTTGTCAGGTGTAGAGAAAAGATTTACAATGACCTCATTTGACCTATAGTCCAATAAACACGCACTACAACGAGGCTCTGTGGGCTTCTGAAAGGTAGAAAGGAAAAGGAAGGGAAAGTCCAGGAGCTCAGTGGTAGAGTGCTGGCTTAGCATTCCACACAGCCATGAGTTCTTCATCCCCAGGTCATTGCAAAAACCACGCATAGCGATGTATACCTTTAACCCTAGTGCTTGGGAAGCAGAGGTCACCTTCAGGTGCACAGCAAGAAAACAAACAAACAAACAAACTGTGGTCTTATCCTCCCCAATGGTTGTTGAATCATAAAAGGGAGTTGCTTGTTGAGCATTTATTTCACTGGCCCTCATAATGACAAACCGCTTACAAATGCTTTAGTCCTCCACTGCAACTGAGTTAAATAACTCGTGTTTCCACTGTAGGTTCAGACATCCTTCCAGATCTCAGGTTTTTTCACAGGACAAGCCAAATAATGTGCTTACGTATATCACTGTTAACTCTAAAAAAGGTCCTTCGAAGATAAGCTACATTTCTCAGCAATTCTGCCTTTGCTTTCCACTGCCCTTACCTGATAATCTCCCAAGCCCTTACAGAGGATGCAAGCAGACGTATGGGCAGCACAGAGAAACTTCTAGAAATAACAAAACGACCACTGAGTGGTTATATGAATCAAGGCATTACTGACAAGCTGCACTCAGGACCCAGGATCCTGTTTCCCTGTAGCAGCCACTGGTCTACCAGTGATCTTTTATCCCTATTATTTTAATTCTGTCACATGACCTCAAAGGCATAGCACTCCATGAATTAAAATAAAAGTTTTTCATATTACATATACCATATATATAATATATATGTAAATAAATAAGTTTATATATTAAAGCTTAACTCCCATAAAACTAAAATCACTGTGGCGTACACACCTCACCAACTTGCCCTGATTAAGACATGACAGCCACCCAGACTGAGTGTCATCAGCACAAAATCTAGGGCAAACTAACTATTTTTGAGAAGAGAGAGAGAGAGAGAGAGAGAGAGAGAGAGAGAGAGAGAGAGAGGAACTGACAGAGAAATAAGAAAATGAGAAAGCACATCCTTAAGTCTGCGATGTATCTGGAGGCATCACCTATGGAGAGTCCTTATTGCCCAACACAGATTCTTATACTCTTTGTTCATGGCTCAACACTTTAAGTCTCATTTTTCTCACCGTACCTCACCTCCAAATAACAAATGGGTTGTGTGTTCTGAATACTTACTTTGTTAGTTATTTGAAACATACTTTAAAATACAGATCAGGTTCCTTCAACAGCCCAATAAATACTCCTGGGTGTGATTTATGTAAGGTCAGCAAGTCCCTGTGTGCAGTTTCAAAATGTGGAAAGCATTGTCTCTGTTTCAGTTAAGCTAAAATGCATTTGCTGTCCCAACCCAATTTGAATACTATTTAATATTTTTATTTCATTCAGAGTGAACAAGCATGTTTTTTTCCTACAGCAATTTTAATGTTACTGTTTGTATGAATCTGTTCAGACTATACTGAAGACAATCCACTTTTGTATATTATATGCTTCTGCATTGTCTTTATAAACAAATAAAAGTCCAAACTCAGAAACACATTTGACACCCAAGCTTTCAGAGAGTAGGGGTGGGCACACTCAAAATGGTAGGTGATCATTTTCTTTAGGGATAGGAAATTGACTTAGCTTGAGTTAAGCATACAATATCGTGTAGATAAATCACATAATGCCGTGTTTCAAAAGCTTATATAGTTTAATATTTTGTTTACTGATTTAAAAGCACTAATAATAGTTAAAAATAAATAAACGAAACAAGTGGCAAAACCATTCCTTTAACCCATTTGGTCACAAGATTTCTTCAATGCATTAAGAAACTCACCCACCACCACCACTAATCTCCCAAACCATTCCAGATGATGCAACACACAGCTCAGGGAGACTTCTAGAAATAATGTGGCTATTAGTGACTGTCTATTATGAACTAGGATGTGTATATAAGCTGCAAGCAGGACCCAGGATCTCATCTCACTGTACCACTCACTGCTACCCCAATGACCTTTTCTCTGCCCTTGCCCAGCACCGAAAAGACCGTGTAACAGGAAAAAAAAGACTGTGTAACAAGAAAAAGGTACAATCAGTGGCCCACTGTCCTCAAGCCACAGGGAGAATTCCTTCTTCCGCTGATTTAATTCAGAAGCGCATCTACTCTGCTTTAGCTGGGAAATGTGTGGGTATAAAATGCTTGCTGGGAGCTTTAAACCATCCCGGAGACTCTGTGTGGTATAGAAACTGCACTGATCCGCCTAAAAACTCTCCATTGTACTTCTAAATAGGAGTTTAGTTCCTTCATTAACCCTCCCATATGTACAGTCCCCAGCTTGCTTCAAATAGCTTGCTGAGGCTGGAGGTAATTTGGAGCACCTGCACCACACACAGCACCCTCCATGCTACCCACCTTCAGAAAGAGGGTTACAACCCCCCACCATCTGGTTTTCCTCTCTTGTATAAGGACTGTTTGTGGAGAAGGTTGTTTATAAGATGTTTGACAACATACAGAAAGGGAGGACACATTTGCAAGCTATACATCTGAGGAGGGGTTAACCTCTAAAATACACAAGGACCCCAAAAAGCTGAAGAGCAAAATATCTCCCAAATGGTCTGATTTTTTTGAAGTGAGGCAAAAGACAGATATTTTGGAAAACAAGACATACACATGGCCAACACACGTGGGAGCAGAATGACCAGCATTGCCAACCATCAGAGAAATCCGTGTCAAAACCGTGAGACATCACCTCACTCTAGTTAGAATCACTGTTACCAAAAACCCAAACATGTTGGCAAAGGAATAAAGAGAAAAATTGGGCCCCTTAAACACTTTTGGTGGAAATGTAAATTACCACAGGGATGGAAAACAATGTAGAGGGGGGAAAAACCTTTGAGGAGAAAAAAAAAATAACTAAAAATAGAACCACCACAAGATCTAAACAACCGCACTAGTGCTTGTGTACATAAAGACAATGAAATCAATATATTGAAGAGACAGCTGCAAGCCCATGTTTACTGCAGCATATTTATAGTATCTAAGCTGTGAGAGCAACCTGAAGGAGCATCAGTGCAAGGCAGTAAATATATAGGTATTGGTTGTCCAATAAAAGCAAATTATGAAATCTTGTCATTCAGGGCAAAATGGACAAATCCAGGAGCTGGTATGCGAAACAGGCAGGAACAAGAGACAAATGTTGTGTGATCTCACCCACTTATGGAACCACAGATAAAGACAACTGAACAGTGGTTAGCGGATACCAGAAAGAGGCAGGAAAGAGAGAAGAGACCACGTTGGGCATCAGAAGGATAAACCCCAGCGTGCTAGGACACAGAAGATGACTACAGTGTCCAGTAGATAGATAGATAGCAGATAGCTCCATAGATAGCTAACAGAAAAGAATATGAATGCTCTCACCTCCACCAATTTTCTGATGTGAGAAACTAATTACCCTGATTGATCATGAATTAATCCAACAGTAGCCATATGTTATAACTCCATACACACTCTACAGCACACTGTAACCATTCCTCCTAGTTTGCTTTCTGTTATTGTGATCAAACACTGACCAAAAACAACTTGGGGGAAGAAAGGGTTAATTCCATCCAACTCCTACCCCTGCTCCATCATCGAGGGAAGCCAGAGCAAAAACTCAAGACAGAAACCCAAGGGCAAGAACAAAGCACGGGAACGCTGCTTCGTGGCTTTCCAGCTTTCCCTCATATAATCTAAAGATCACTGCCCAGGCCTGGCACTGCCCGCCGAGGGATGGGACGTGTTCCACCAATCATTACTCTACCAAGAAAAAACTCTGCAGATATGCCCACAGACCAATCTGACAGGCAGCTCTTCAGTGGAGGCTCCCTCTTCCCAAGTGACTTCGGTTTATGTCCAACTGACAAATGCACGTATACAAATGCACGTAGTCCAAATTTAAATTTTATAGTGACAAGAAACAAACTGGAAATGTTTATGACTCCAAGCGTCCTCAGTGCAAGATAATGACAATATGGGGCCTGCTGCAATATTAATGTGAATATCTTTCTTACATGGTTCTTTACAAAACTTTTTAGAGAGGCTGGAGAGAAGGCTCAGTGGTGAAGACAGCTGGGTGAGCAACCAGGAGGACTGGAGTCTGGTTCCCAGTGCCCTCCTGTAACCCCAGCATCGACAGAACAACTGCCATTGTGCGCTGGGGTGTGTGTGTGTGGGGGGGGTGTCTTGCTGCTTTCCAGCTTTCCTGCCTAGCTGAGGAAACTTGAGCCTCAGAGTCAAAGGGGAGAGCCTGCTTCAAAAGAACAGGAGATAGAGAGTGACAGAGGTGGATGCGCAAAGCTCCTCTTCTGGCCTCCGTGTGCATGCATGGACTCATCTTGTTTCCTATAAAGTTATGCAGATTTCATTAATCACAGCTCATCTGCCGATTCTAGCCTTGAACCCACATACGTGACAAATGCTTTTCCCTTAAACTGTATCACAGCCCCTTTGTGTCATTTCTTCAGCTTCCTAATAGATGGTCTCCCTGCTTGGGGAACAATAGGGAGAAACTGGGGACAGTAATGCTCTGCATTTTGGAGTTCTGGGACATCCGCAGCAGTGCACATGGATGCTGTGGACAACCAAAGCCGGAGACACATATCCAAGGGGTAGGGCCATTCTAGAATCTCAGGTTAAAAATACCATGCTTTGACTCTCGGTGGGTGAACCGGAATCCTCCACAAAGCCAGACTCTCCCACCCCATGGAAAATTAAAGAGGATAAATTGCTCAAGTTATTATGTTGCTTGGCCCCTCCCCCACAAAACCGCTCCTGCCCCCACAGCTCCTGAACGTGCAGCGCAGCCTATTCGGCTACTTGACCTTTTCACATTCTGATTTTTCCTAAGATATATATTTTTAAAATGTGCTGGAATAATCGACTTCCCACGAGAAAGATCGTTCCAGATCCTTTAGAAACAGATTCTGCTGAGAAGCTGTTCTGAAGGCATCTTGGCCACTGACTTTACAAAAACAGCTATAAGACATAATTTTAATAAGCCAAGTGCTTGGGTTTACAACACTCCTAAGGACTAACCCAAATCCCTGACCTATTAACAGACAAACAAATCACTCAAAAATACACACAAGAAAGTTTTGTCACAATCTTTCCAGGAAGGTCTGAGCTTAAGCACGAGGCATTTGCCTGGGGCTTTAATATTTGGATTTTAGACAGTGCAGCTGTGGCACCTGTGTCCTGGGTTATTTTTGGAGATTTTCATGCAGTTGAAGGGTGTGTTTGGGGATTCCCGAATCTATTGCTAACACTCATTTCTTTCCTTTTATCAATGGCGCATCTCCAAGTCCCCCCAAACGTCTTTTTAACAATCTCAGTTTTTTAATTCTTTGACAGTTTCATACACGTATGCAATGTATGTTGATTTCATTTGCCCCTGCTGCCCTCTCCTGTCCCCATCCACTCCTGCTGACTTCCTCTTCTTCAAAACTAATATTCCTCCTATTTTCTATCTTTTTAAAAAAAACAGTGTTTCATGAGGCCTAGGATGGAATTGAACTCTACATGCAGCTGGGGATGACTCTGAACTCGAGATTCTCCTGTCTCCACTTCCTGACTATCAGGATTAAAGGCCTTCAGCACCATGAGATGCTGGGGCTTGTGCATGCTAGGCAACAGAGCTATCTCTCTAGACGCAGGATTTGTTTAAGGGCTGGTGGTATGGCGCAGCTGGTAAGGTGCTTGCTGTGAAAGCATGAGAACCGATGTTTCACTCCCAGAACTCTGGGAACGTTGGCATATGCTGTAGTCCCGGTGCTGAGGATGTGCACATAGGCAGATAGGAAGACCTTCCTCTAAACAAAAACAAAAACAACAAACCAAGATGATTGACATTTGAGTAATGGTGCAAGCAACTGACTTCTGGCCTCTGCACACATGTGAATACATGTACATACACATACACACATACTCATACACATGCACACACACACATATGCACCTCCATGCATGAGCACACACATACATCAAATTTTAAAAGTGTTAAACTAAGCCCTGCGCCTTTGCATTGTTCTCAGATTGCCTCATGTCTGAGTCTTAGGGACTTTTTTTCCCTGTCAGTCACTGTCATCTGGCAAGTATAGACTTTTTAGTCAAAGTGATTTGGAAACTCTACATTGGGTATCATCCGAGTGCTCCAGATACACAGTAATGATGTGAAAAATATTACACAAGCAATTTGCAAGTAGCTCAAGGAGCTAGATACCTATTTTCCTGGGTTAGAAAAGAGCCCAAAGCTCTAAGTAGTGGGCAGGGTGTTTCTGGAGCCCAGTTGTGCTTAATGTTCTGTAGCAGGCAAGCTGGAGGCCAATGCTGAGCTCCATGGTAGTGATGGGTTTTAAAGAGCGTCAAGCAAGAAAGAAGACGGAGCCAGGCCCTTCCTGAGCAGAATGCTTGACTGACTCAAGATAAGGTTGAAAACATGGTGATGCCCTGTTTCCAAGATCTATGCCTTTATAAGGCCACATGAAATGCTAAGGTCTCACATTGACTATTGGTAAGCTCCATGCTGGTCCAGCATGCTGGATCTGCTGATGTTGTCTCCTTGAAATAGAAGAGGCACCTCAAAATGTCATTTGAGATCCTGACTAGATGGAGGGACAGAGGGACAAGATGGAGGTACCTTCAGTACCATAAAACAATTAAAAGACAAGAGAATAGAGTAAACAAAACAAAACAAAACAAAAAAACCAAGGACGTGAAGCAAAAATGAAGAAAGTAGCAGAATTATAAAGCACAGGCAAATGTCATTTACTGATGGGACCTGGTCTGAAATGGGAAATTGGGAAATCTTGTCCTTGTCTAAATGAGCTTAAACACTCTGAGATGTGGAGGTCAAGCATGGGGTGCAGTCTGGTTCGGTCCAAAGTCATGTGAAGCTGTAGCTACAAGAGGATGCTTCCAGAGCAGCAGGGCATTCTCTTTGCTGTGAATTTGTTTCCAAATGTAAAAAGGCATGTGCACAAAAATATCAATAATTTATGGTGGGGTGAATGCATAAAGCAGTCACATAGTCACTTATCATCATCAAGTATTACATATTGAACGTAATTGTCGAGATTATACTTTTACATGGTGGACAGCATAATGGTTCCAATTACAGCAGCAGCATCATACACAGGAGCACTACACTGTGCTAGGACATTACAATGGCGATAATGTGGCTAGACAATAGAAATGAGATAATGGAAAAATTTCAGCTCCCTTACAATCTTGCAGGACCACTGTGGGATGCGTGTGTCCTCGATTGAAACAGTGTCCTTATGTAGCTGTATCTCATCCCTGCTAATATTAAAAGGTACAAGTGAATACATAATTTCACTGTTGGTTACAATTTCCATATTACAGAATAAGCTAATAAAGGTGTCTATCAAGAGAGAAATGGCATCTATTAAAGTATGAAAATGAGTAAATAGGAAACAAGATGGAGGCATGAAATTTAGGCCAACATAGACTTCTGAACTATTATAGATGCCTGAAGAAAAGATGCTGAAAGAATCCTTTACATTATCCACTTAACCATATTGTCATTCATCATTGACATACTACTTAACTACTGATACAAAGACTAAAAATGGCTATAGGATGTACAGTACCTTACTAAAATGAACAGAAGGCCCAAAGAAAAGGTACTGTATTTTTTAAAAAGCACAGTAAGAAGCTAAGAAAATGTATTGCTATGCATTGAGTGTAAGATGATCATTTCATAATGAACAAAAATGAGTAAAACAAAACAAGGTTGATGAGTCCTGAGGACCAGCAGCTGAGGTCACTGCATGCATAGTCATGTGAGTGTGTGTGTGTATGTTTGTGTGTGTGTGTGTGTGTGTGTGTGTGTGTGTGTGTGTGTGTGTGTGTGTATACAACCACATCAAATAGTAAATATAACAAAATGAGGGAGTTTAAAGTTTCAAGTGCAAATAACTTCTGGATAATGTTAGATTTGGACCTGATGGTAGTTAGAGCAGTTTATGGTTCTATATCCTCTTGAAAATTCACAGAATCAGAGCTGGAGAGATGGCTCAGTAGTTAAGAGCACTGCCTGCTCTTCCAGAGGTCCTGAGTTCCATTCCAGAAACCACATAATGGCTCACAACCATCTATAATGTGATCTAATGACTCTTCTGGCATAAAGCTGTACGTGCAAATAGAACACTCATATAAAATAAAAAAATACTAAAAAAAAAAAGAAAGAAAGAAAATTGACAGAATCTACTGAAAGAATAGTAATAACTTGGTGGCTTTAAACAGTTGTCTCTAAGGACCAGAGAGATGGTTCAGTGGCTAAAGGCCTTTGTCCAGCAAGCCAGATGAGCTGAGGTTGCTCCCTGAAAGCCAGGGAGAAGTGACAGAGAGAAAACTGACTTTGCAACATTGTCCTCTGACCTCCACATTCATGCCATGGTGTTTGTGCCACCTACCCCCAACACACAGAAATAAGCAAAATAATGAAGACTAAAATCTTCTCTATCATGAGTGGAAATGTGTAGCAAAGAGCAGAACAAAATGACTCAGTGCTGTGAAGAAAGATGATAGAAGAACATCTGTTAACATTTGTTTTTATGTAAAGATAGGAAACCAGGCTGAGGATGTAGCTTGGTGGTGGAATGCTTACCTCACATGTGTGAGGCTCTATGTCCTTCCCTAGCCAAAAGTGATATAAACAAACGAGCAAACAAACAATAAACCATCAAGCAACAGCAACATTTAGCCTATAGATTTCTTTGGCATATCTACCTTGTTCATCTACCAGACTTAAATTGACACAAAATAGGATAAATATTTTGTGATCTAGTTGGAAAAGTTTTAAAATGAAGAATTTTAATGGATTTTAAATTCATTTACTAAAATCCTAAAAAGAAAATAAAACTTACATTGATTGGCTTTTAAGAGAAGAGAGGAAAAGCCACTCATTAGCTGAGTTTATACCATGTGTTTTTCATGAAGGTCTATGGGATGCCGTGGGCTCAGCCAACGGTGCACCTCTTCAGTGAGGCATCTTGCTTCTCTGTCATTTGTTAAAAGAAGAAAAACCAGATACCAAAGTCAACTCATTATGAACCTATTCACGCACTTGCTGTTCTGTGAGTCATTAAATCAAGATTTTAAAACATTAATTTACTTACTGCTCTCATTCAGAAATGAATTGTTACCAATAGAAAATATGTCTTGTTAATGCGCCACACTTTTATTTTTGAAATGTTGTCTCTCTCATCCTGATGTGTGCTTTCAACGTGCTTTATTTTTATGCTGTATGATACATATTAGACAACGTACCTTTTTAATTTAGATATCCACCTGTATATTGAGAGAGCATGATGGTTTCTGTGATAAATTATTACAGTGCCCGTCTTACCGACCATCTGTAGCATGAATTCATTCTATCAAGGTGCTGTTTGCCCTGACTCTGCTTGCTCATCCATCCATCCATCCATCCATCCATCCATCCATCCATCCATCCATTTTAGATGCACTGTCATGACCATCAATAAAGTCTATATATCTTTCGGCTGGTCAACAAATGCTCGGGCACACTTACTTCCCAACTCAGTCAATAAAAAAAGTTTCTTCCTTTTCCCCTTCCTTTCTCTCTTCACTCCCTCGGCATGATTCTCATCTTTTCTCTGCAACCTTCCCTGGCTGGCAGGGAACATGAATCTTCCACCACTCCGTGTCCTCGCTACCACAGGATATACTTACTACGTGATGCACTTATACTGACATCTCATTTACATTTTTTGTTGTTTTTCTTTACTTTTGAGACAGGGTATTATGTATTACAGACTGGTCTTGAATTTTCTACATTGCTAAAAATGGCTTCAAACCTCTTATCCTCCCGTCTCTACCTACCTAGCGCCGAGATGACAAGCACAAACCATCATGCCCAGTTTTTTTTTTTGTTTTTGTTTTTTTTTTTGCAAAGGATAGAACCCAGGGCCTCCAGCATGCTAGACAAGCGCTGCAGCTGAGCGTACAGCCTATTTAAAGTTGTATTCGTTGTGTTCCTTGGTATATCTTTTCTGAATGATAGAACCCCAAAGGATAGCGTTGTCTCTGTTGTTGACAGCGGAAGAACAGACTGTCATTAGCTTTGGGTTAGACTCTGCATTCAGTGAAAGGCCTGAGGACCCTTGTGCAAAAGGATCCTGGCACCAAGCTTAACTTGGGGTAGCCAATAACACCTGTGTTCATTTGCATTGCCACCACACTCCGCTTCTTCTGGCTCCTCCTTGCTCTTGCAGTTCCCAAAACAAAGTTTTCTCAGCAGGGAGATCACAGGTGTAGACGTGTCCTCCTCCTAAAGGCACCTACCTACCAAGCTTTTCAAGCTTCTATTACTTTGTCTAATCTTTGCCTCCTTTTCAGTGTCTCTTATAACTTTCATAGAATTAATATCCATCTCTGAGTAGGTGAGAAAACTGCCTTTCTTTCTTTCCCCCACATCCTAAGGTGTGCATCTCAAACCACGGGCCTATATGCATGGTAGGTCAGTGCCCTCCCACTGAGCTGCGCTCTCACACCAGCTGAGTTGATTCTTCAAATGAATGCTTAGCACCCTTTTTGGTCCTGCACGTAACATCAGTGTGGAGTTTGCTCCTGCTGTATGAGGAAGGCAGGTGGCCAAGTGCATACCAAAGGAGAAGATCCTGAGTAGGAAAACCCCTCTTGAGTCACAAAGTAAAAGCCATGGACTGTAGTCCTTTTCCAATACCAAAGAATGAGAGATGAGAAAGGGCCACCTGGGACCCAAGAGTCCACTCCTTAGCAGGGAGTCTCTAAGTCCATACATTGGTGGCCAGAAAACAGAGAATCAGACCAAAATAAAAACAACCCTGTCCTACCTGAATGAAAAACAAGAAGATGGTGAAGTCATGGGAAGTCTTGGAGAGGTGGTTTGGTTTCCCCCAAATAGGAAGTTTGATTTGCTTTTTAAATCAAATTGGTGTATCTGTGTGCTCCATAATAATTAAATTCGGAGGTGGGGTGGGGGTGGGGGGAGATGGCTCAGTGTAAAGTGCTTGCTGTCCAAGTGTGAGGAGCTGAGTTTAGATCCTCACATAAAAGCCTGGTGGGGGCTTTCATCTGTAACCCCAGTGCTGAGGACAGAGGTGGGAAGACCAACCACTCCAACCTAAATGAAGATCTGAGAGTGCAAGCTCTAGGTTCAACCAGAGACCCTGTCTTTAAAAAGTGCAAAGTGATCAAGGAAGACATTTGCAATTGACCTCAGGCCTCTGCATAGTGAACTAATAGGTAAACACACACATACACACACACACACACACATATGCATGCACACACACACACACACACACACACACACACACACACACGCACACACACACGCACATGCACACACATGCATGCACACACACGCACATGCACACACACATACACGCACACACACACACACACACACACACGGATATACACATACATACACACCATGGAGAGTGGGAAGGGAGAGATTGTGAGGGAAATCATATATATAAGTAGGCATTCTGCGCACATGCGCCCTGGAGTAGTACCCTTCCACAAAGGCAGACACTCTCTTCTCACAATGAGGTTCAAATCCATCTGGCTCTCCAGAACATGTCCTCAGACATCCTGGCAATTCCAGTGCAAACTGGCTTATCAGACACTTTGACTATCAGCCTGGCCTTATTTAGATCTATCCCAAGAAGGTCTTTTCCCATATGATTCTGACTAAAAGACACCAGTAATGTGTTGTTGTTGTTTTTTTTTTTCCTTTTCTCCCAGGCCTGTAGCCCAGAGCTGACCCTGTACCTGGGTCTCAGACCAGAAAGAATAAGATCAGCTCACTTAAAAAAAAACGTAGCCTGTTTACCAGGTATGGTAGTTTGAAGGAAAATGACCCCTATAGGACCATAGGGAGTAACATTATTTGAAAGAATTAGGCCACAGAAGGGTGGGGTGTTTGCTGGTGTAGGTGTGGCCTTGTTGAGGAAAGTGTGTCCCTGGGGGTGGGCTTTGAGGGTTAAGCCAGGCCCAGAGTCTCTCTCTCTCTCTCCCACCCTCTCTCTCTCCCACTCTCTCTCTCTCTCTCTCTCTTTCTCTCTCTCTCTCTTTCTCTCTCCCTCCCTCCCTCCCTCCCTCTCTCTTCTCTCTCCCACCCTCTCTCTTCTCTCTCTCTTCTCTCTCCCTCTCTCCCTCCCTCCCTCTCTCTCTCCTCTCTCTCTGCCTCCCTCCCTCTCTCCTTCCCTCCCTCCCTCTATTTCTCCCTCCCTTCTTCTCCCTCTCCCCCTCCCCCTTCTTCTCCTCCCCCCTTTCTCTTCCCACTGCCTGCCTATCCAGATGTGGAACTCTCAGCTCCCTCTCCAGGAACACATCTTCCTATGGGCTGCCACACTTCCTGCCATGATCATAATGGACTAAACTTCTGAGCCTGTAAGCCAGCCTCATTTAAATGTTTTCCTTTATAACAGTTGCTGGGGTCATGATGTCCCTTCACCCCAATACCCTAAGACACCAGGCACTGTGCCTAATTCTTATTTTCATTATAACATTTGAATCCAAGAACAAAATTAACTCTGGTACTACTATCATTCCTACTGTCTAGATTTAGAAACCAAGGCTCCAGAGAAGCTAAGTGACCAGGAGGGCTCAAGGGGACACACATAAATCTCCCTGGGAAGGGGAAATAGGATAGCTATTATAGGTAATATGGAGGCAAGTGGGGGAGGATAGAGGAAGAGCACTGGGAGAGTCAACTGGAATTGGAGGTCACCTCGGCAACCAGCTAGAAACCTACTAAAATGGAATCTCTCAGGAATCTACAAGGATGACGCTAAGCTAAGACTCCTAGTAATGGGGGACTATGGAGGAGCCTGGACAGGCCCCCTACAACCAAGGAAGACTTCTAGGGGAGGGATTGGAACACCAGCCTAGCCATGAAGCCTTCAGTTTAACAGTAGGATTGGGGGCTGTCTCTGACTCTTTTGTCTTATTTTCCTCCCTCACCCAGCCTTAATGCAAGGGGAGGTGCCTAGTCTTACCGCAACATGATATACCTACCGTGCTTGGGTGATATCCGTAGGAGGCCTAACCCTTTTCTGAAGAGAAATGGAGAAGGAATACATGGGAAGGGGATGAGGGGACTCAGGGGGAGGACTGGGAAGGGAAACTGTGGTTGAGATGTAATATATGAAAATAATAATAAATTTTATTTTATTTTTCAAAAAGAGAAACTAAAAGAAAAAAGAAAGGAAGGGAGGAAGGAAGGATGGAAGGAAGGAAGGAAGGAAGGAAGGAAGGAAGGAAGGCAGGCTTGGTGAGGTAAAGAGATCTTCCTCAAGATGTACAAAGAATACCTCTGTGATCTGAAGCCAAGAAGGCAAATCAGTGGGTGTCGCTCTTGATGCACTTGTATGAGGATCTACGTTCAAATCCTCAATATCCGCATAAGGCTAGGGACAGTAGTATTGTCTGTATTCCCTATGATTCCACAGCACCTATTGTGAAATCAGAGGTGAAGAACCCTAGAACCTCAAGGACCAGTTGCCTGACACATGCAGTGTTGAGCAAGACACCTTGTCTCAAACAAGGTGGAAGGCAAAGATCAACACCCGAAGTTCTCTCCTGACTTTGACGCACGCACAGCTGTAAAATGCACGTACACACACAAACATGCATGCCTATGCACCAGTGTGCTCACGCACATGACTGCACACCACACACACACGTACGTGCACATCATGCACAAACACACAGTGTCCCGTGGACATTAGCAGCCAAAAATAGCAAGACTCAGGCTATGAACAGAACTTCCTAGAATTCTGAATTCCTAATTTCGGTGTGAGAGAACTTGCTTTAAAATTGTAGGTTTCTACCTCAATTTGAATATTTAAGGCTAATTTTTGGTGTTGCCCTTCAATAGCATTCAATGGTCTTGATGCGAAAGGAACCACGGTGGGACTTCTTTATTGTACTGATTCCAGTCTCTTTCTAAAGTCCAGAAGACATCAGCATTTTGAGATTGTTTCTGAAGGAAGTCTAATTATAAATCTATAAACCAAAGCACAACGATGCGCGCCTGCCATTATCCAGATCAATGTACATATCACTCCAAGGATTTTTAAAAAACAGTTTTCAGAAACTTTACATACATTTTCTTATGGCCAGTGCTCAACAAATTATTGAATTGGCATCAATTCCACCACATCACAACACTGTAAATGAAAGGACCTGTCTGATGTGAGCTGGTGATTGCCCAAAAAAAGAGAGACCTTGGTACTATTGATCAGTCCAAAGGGCAGACTGATGCCTTAAGGGCAGTGACTGCTCCTTGCAGGTGAATCTACTCTTACAACCCAGAGTACAAGGGGAGAAAACCGGTCTTGAAAATTGCTCCAGAAACACATAGCTTAAGCAAGCTCTCTCTCTGCAAGCTATAGTTAGCAGAATCACCCCAAGTGCATTCGTTACTTTTCTCTTCACTTTGACCACTTCTTGACAGGAAGCAACTTAGAGGAGAAAGGGTTTATTTTGGCTCACAGTTAAGTGCAGTCTAGTCCATCACGACAAGGAAGGTGGTATACTGAGGCAGCTAATCAGAGTGCATTCTGAATCCCAACGCAGAGACAAGAGCTCAGCCAACTTTTTTCCTTTTTATTCAGTGTGGGACTCCAGCCACCCACACTCAGCCTAAGTCTTCCCTCCTCAGTAAGACTTCAGGAAACTCTTTGACAGGCACACCCACACAAAGGTGTACCTCATTAAAGCTTTACGAGTTCATTAATCTAATCAAGTTAACCATCAAAACCAATTGCCACATCAACCAAGTGGCTGACAAGATCCTCCCAACTGACAAATGGCTGGCAGCCTCCAGGGCCTGGCTGGGGCAGCATTCCACCCATCCCATGCCTTCCAGTGTGCTGTAATAAAGGGCCAAGAGCAGAGTACCTTGGCTTGTGCTTGTCAGCACAGTTACTGGGGAAAGTGAGGAGAAAGGATCACTTGAGTCTGATAGGTAGAGACTACCTTTGGCAATATGGTGTCACCATATCTTAATTAAAAAGAAAAAGAAAAAGAAAGGAAGGGTGGAAAAGAAGGGTCAGACTATTATTTTTCAATAGCCTATTAATCAATAATTAAAGGTTGCCAACTTTTAATCTAATCAAATGTAGGCCCCTGAGGTGGTCATTTGACCTGGCTACATAGGGAAAGCTTTATACAGGCATATGCTCTCAGAGATTCCCCCGCTGTTCCTTGTCTGGCTCAAGCTGTAGACACCCACATGGCCTGCTTGGCTCCCAAAAGCTCAAGCCAGTGAAACACACTTCCAGCCCCTTAGATCCCATCTAGACTCGTGATTCTATAAGGGCTGGTTGGTATAAATCCACCGTATTACATGGAAAGATACGAGGAACTAAATTGGTTCTTTAGTAATCAATTCCTACACTAACACCATCCTGCAAGCAAAAAAAAAAAAAAAAAAAAAAAGAAAAGAAAACTGTTCTTGGCATAGGATCTGTCTGGTATTCATCAGTGAGGCACTCTGGGCTCTGAGTGACTTAAATTCAAATAGAAGATAATTTCTTTATTAATGAGATGTTCGTAAGTGGGGGTGGTTTCTTATTATACTTGAGTTGATTGTGTCTGCTTTAACACGGACCGTAAAAGTGGTCATCTTCTCATTCTTCTGCATCGCCCCGAGAAAATTACTGAGCATGGAATGACTGCTTTTAGAACCAATGAGTGGCCAGGCCAGTGATGGACAGTCCAGGACACGCTGTAGTTTAAGCAGAGCCATTCTTACTTTTGGTTATTTCAGCACCAAGAAAATTCTTAAGATGCCTAAAGTATACCTTTTCACTTAAAAAATTTTTTTTCCAGCAGTTTCTCTCTGATCTCCTTAAAGAGCCCAGGGGAGGTTGAGTTCCACCCACATCTCAGAGGTCAAAGTGTTCAGAGTGGGATTTTGTAGCCAACCTTCAGGTTCACCAGCGGAGTGATTTATTTATTGCCCTTGTGATTTTTAAGTCCTTATGTGAGCACTCATTGGAGAAATAAGTAGAGGTGACCTGAATCTTTCCTTATTAGCAGAGGGACCCTTAGGAGTCAAGAGCTGAGTACACAAAGGGCCAATTGTTCTATGAAAGTCAGTCTTGGGTGTCTCCGTGAGTTCAACTGATGAACTTAGCTACTGTTCTCACATCTTATGCCACTCAACTTGGCACAAATATCAGTGAGCATCAATGCCAGCATCTAAATAGACTTGTGGAGAGAAATGGCAAGTAATGTCTCTGCTCAGGTCTAGTGAAGTTCTAGGGGCAAAATTAATGTCATATATTATATTATATGTAATGTGTACTCTACAATTAATGCTGTGGTGTGTGAGAAGTTGTCCTCCAGGTGAGTCCACTACTTCCTGTGTTCTGGGAAAGACCACACACTGCTTGCCAGCACTCTCCAGAAACTCCCCCGGAACAATTAGAAACAATTAGCGCCCAATGATCCTCTGAGATAAAACAACTTCCCTGGAAATCCAGCCTCGTGGACCCAACCTGCCTGAAGGTCCACATTCTAGAGACTCACAACTGCCCTCCCCCCCAACCACCACCCACCCCAGTTATGTTTTTTCCTTACTTTCCTGTGACCCCAACCTCTAATTACTTATAAACCCATTACCTTTGAAGCTCTGGTATCATTCTCCTATCCTGCTGCGTCAGGAAGGATTGTGATCCGAAGCTCTGAGCCTGTAACACAGGACCCTGTGTATATTGCATCGGTATCTAGTCCTGGTGGTCTTTTTTGGGGGGGTCTCACGATCTGGGTAATCTCAGCATAACAAAGCTCCCAAGGTGCTCCTAGGATAGGGTTTGGGTGCCATAGAAGAGAAGGAGGGTAGTGTCTGCATTCAATATGCAAGACAAGAGCAGAAAGACACTGATGAACATAAAAAGTTTCACCAGGCACTAACCCCAGCAAGGACATGGGCCAGATGGCTCATAGTTTTTAGAGAACCTTAGCGGTCTTCTACTGGCTTTCTCTACCTAGTTCATGGCTCTGCTCTTTGGCTGTTTCTGCCAGTGTCTTTTCATCAATATCAGTTTACTGTTGCTGCTGTAACAAAATATTGCACAGTGACAAGCTTAATGTAACTTCAATGCATTGTTGATGTTATTTTTACAAAACCGTGTTTGTTTCTGTTTCTTTCTTCACACAAATAACCGAGACTCTATTATATTATTTTAGGAAGCTTCACAGAGCAATAACTGAACAGTTATTACTCTATTCTGAACCCTCTAAGCTAATCTGGCTTCCTCTCAGGGTGCGTCTCAGAGATACTTGCACTTTGTAGCTTTCCTGCTCCAGCTCCTCTCTCCAAATGTTTCCTGGCCCTCTCAGGTGACTGGATCCTTTACTTCCTCCCCTCCTGCCCTGGGTGGAAAGAAGTCCAGACTTATTCTCTCACCTGCTCAGTGATGGGTTGTAAGTTGCTTTATTGGCGTATCAGGGGGATCAGTGTTTACATAACACTGAGACAGGAGATTCACCAAACAAGGATTGCAAGCAGATATGGGGAGTACAGAAATCAGAATTTGAATTGCACAATAACCTTATGCCTACAACTCACTCGAAAATATTGATTTTTTTTTTATGGGTATGAGTAGTTTTTGACTATGGGTATGTATGTGTTCCACATGCAAGCCTAGTGCCCTTGGAGGTTATAAGAGGCCTCAGATTTCCTGAAACTGGTATTACAGATGATTGTGAGCCATTGTATGCATGCTTAGAACTGAACCCAGGTTCTCTGGGATAGCAGCTGACGTTCTTAATCACTGAGCCATTGTTTCAATGCGCCCCCCCACCAGTTCATTCTTGTAGAAATATGAAATGAGTCTTAAAAGCTAAAATCAAGGTCTTGACAGTGTTGGGATCCTTCTTGAAGCACTAATTTGGTCTTTTTTATCTTAGAGGCTATTGTAATTCTTTTGATTGTATCCTTTTCACTCCAAACTTTGTCTCCAAGGTCATATGGTCTTCTCATCTTTTGATGTCTCCATCTTATAAAGACCCTTATATTTTTATTAAGATCAACTGAATAACCAAGGATAATTTCCTGAACTCAATGCCTTTAAGTTAACCATATCCATTAAATCCCTTTTCACATATAAAAGAACATATTTACAGATTTAGGGTTTATGACGTAGGAGACTGTTATGTGGGACACATTGACCATGCTTCTAGAGGAACTGACACAGGACTGTCGAGGTGGAGCATGTTCAAACCCTGGAAATCTCAAGCTTCATATTTAAAAATCTCATCCTGAGATGCTAGGAGTGGGACAAGCTCCCTCCCTATCTCCATGCCTTCCTCAGAGGACGTAGCACAGAAATCACCAAGGTGGTCAGGTAGGATGCTGGCACCTAAATGCAAATAGAATATTGGCAGCATTTTAGCCACAGCAAATTAAATGCTTTCACCCTAGAAACTCCTCTCTACTGCCCAGGTTCATATAATACTTGGAATATAAAGTGTCACAGAGAGAGAGAGAGAGAGAGAGAGAGAGAGAGAGAGAGAGAGAGAGACAGAGAGAGAGACAGAGAGAGAGACAGAGAGAGACAGAGAGAGACAGAGAGAGAGACAGAGAGAGAGAGAGGGGGGGGGGGAGGGAGGAACTTGTGTTGTTTCACCAATGAGGCACGCATAAACCATTTTATTGACTACCATCTAAGAATCGCTGATTTATCCTCAGAGAAAGTTTCCTCGTGTGTCCCCTCCCCAGCACCTCCACACCTCCCACCCCAAAGCTGGACTGGAATCCTGCAGAGCCAAACAGTTCCAGACTCCACTCCCTCCTTCCTGTTTAGTATCCAGTGGCATCAGGGCGCCCAGGGGAAGAGCGGAAGACGAAACCACACTATTATTCAATATGCCACATTATCCTGTCTTAGTAAATTACATCTCTGTCAAGTCAACATAAAATCCATTTCTTATTGTTATGATGATTATGATTAGTATTAGTGTGAGAATAGGACAAGCACATTCTTAGTGAGGAGGCCATGAGTGCAATGGCACTGATATGAGGTCAGGGGACAACTTTGTGGAGTCATTTATCTCTTCTACCTTTGCATGGTTATGGAACCGAGGTCACCAGGGTTGCACAGCAGGTGCCTTAATTCACTGATCCATCTCACTGGCCCCTCATGTCAACTTAAAAAAACAAAAAACAAAAACAAAAAAAAACCCCCAAAAACCCGCCCTCTCTTTAGGAGCATGCACAGGGCAGACCAAACACCCACAACTGCTTTCACAGATACACCTGAGTTTTCTGTATTGAGAAACAGGAAGATGACATTGCTGACAATAGAAGGGATTACCAGAGGGTACCAAGAAGTCTGGTTTGGGCTGGTAATGACAGTGTGTATGGTGAAAGACTAGAAGTCCAGTGACGTACAATGTAACTCTGGTAGACACAGAGGACTTCATAGAATCTAGTTCTACACTGGCATTCAAAAACCTGACTCCAGGATTCTCCAACAGCCAATGCCAACAGTATTTAGGCCAATGCTCAACATTTTAAACAATCTTTTTTTTTAATTTTAATTTTTATTTTTTTAAATTAATTTATTCATATTACATCTCAGTTGTTAGCCCATCCCATGTATCCTCCCATTCCTCCCTTCCTCCCACTTCCCCCCTACTCCCCTCCCCTATGTCTGTGTCTGAGGGGGACCTCCTCCCCCTGTATATGCTCATAGGGTATCAACTCTCTCCTTGGTGACCTACTATCTTTCCTCTGAGTGCCACCAGGCATCTCCATCCAAGGGGCATGTTCAAATATGGGGCACCAGAGTTTGTGTGAAAGTTAAACAATCTTTTAACATGAACACATGTGCAACTTTATGTAAAGAATGTTGCTGGGGGTGGGAAGGTCCCTCTAATCCTTTTGTAGGTAGCACTTGGCTGGGGCGGGGGGATATAACAGAAGAGAAATGCAAGAATCCAGAGAAATTCAAAACAAAACTGCAAAGATACCTGTGTCATACCTCCTACCTCCTTGTCCCAACCTAGCAATCATGCTCGGCATGAGAAAGGTGGAGAGCAGGGACCTAATGCTTTGGATGATGGCTCACAGGAGCAGTCACACTCAGCCATTGCAAGAAAATGTGCGGTCTTCACCACCCGCCGGGGAAGGCAGGGTCAGCTTTCAGAGCAATTGCCAGAGTTAACACATCAAAGTGGCTGATGTTCTCTTGAAGAGAAGTAAGCAAGCCCAGTGGAACAAAAGGTTATTTCTCCAACCTCTGGGCAGCCAGGGTAAGCACCTGTCTTCATGGAGTGAACTCCTGTGTCCTTCTTCTACAGTGGGTGAAAGTGCTCCTCCATGGTGAGGGGGCAGGAGACTGGGGGCGGGAATATGCATGCTATATGCCAGGAGGAGAAAGGAAGATCCAGAACACCATAAAGAATGGTGTGGACTTGACATGTACCCTGGGAGCAGACATCCAGGCAGAAGAAAAAGGAGAGCTGTGTTGACACCACAGGTCAGGAGTGTGGGTCAGCCAATTGAGTTAGTGGGTTTTGTAGTTAAGATCTACAAAGCCCTAGCAACAGCTCCACACTTGGATGCTGTGATTTTGATTGAGGAATTTGGGAGCTCTGAAACATCCCCTTTGCTGCCTGCTACGTTAGCCACCAAGGAACACCGTCTGTTAAACATGTATCGGTGATGGCTCTGCTTAAAATCTGAGGACACCAACCAGTAAGAGAGCTTTCCCCTGGTACAGTTCAGGCAAAGCAGAGTCTTCAGCGACACAAATCACTACCAAGAAGCAATTCCAAGAAAGGATGATCATCCCAACTTGGGAAGGGGACTATAGTCTTGAAAGAGCCTGCATCATAAGAGGTGAAAAGGAAAGAGAATGGCAGATCTGGCTTCCTGGGTCAAGGAAAGTATTTTCCATAGCCAGTTTTAAAGGGCCAAATACCAAAATTCAACTACCACAGATCTATACATAGTTGAGAAGGTATCTGTAACTCATCTGAGACAGTCAAATTGTCTAAAAAGTTTGATGGCTAGAGAAATGTATAACAGTGACGCATCTCTACTGAATAAATCTCAAATGTTCTTTTACTCTTGAAAATCCTATTTTAAGCCCCCGCTCCCAGTCAATATTGCTTATCATTAGAACTAGACTAAGGAAAACTTAGGAATCTTAACAGGGACAAATTTCTTCCCTGAGTGAACCCACCTCTAACCCACCCACTCAGTAGACCGGAAGGGAGCAGGAAAAGGTTGCAGAATAAATAAATATTAAAACAGTGCCACCAGCACAGAATGAATCATCCAATGTGTTTATCTCAGGGTGGCTAAATTAAGCAGAACATTCGGGCATTGCTCTGTTTCCTTGCTCTAACATTGTTCGTTCTCTATTTGAGATCAATACCAACAGAACACCTCTCGCCTTCCTCGTTGAAAAGGGTCCAATAAGGTCTAGAATTCATTCCAGGGCTCTTGTTCCCTTGAAATTGGGGTGAATAATTACATCTGTAACAGAAAATGAGGGCATCAAAATAAAGGGCATGGCACAGCAGGAAACCTTTTGATTGTGAACTTATCAAGGCTCGTCTTATGGTGGGTAGTCTGAAAGCCTGAATTAAAAACATGTTGTATCATCAGTCATTTGAGTCTGGAAACATTTAAATAATTAAGCTGCAAGCCCAGGCAACTGTGCTGAGCGCTCACGACTGAGGAGATGTCCCAGGTCATCTCTGT
Source organism: Acomys minous (assembly GCF_964271855.1). Lineage (NCBI taxonomy): Eukaryota > Metazoa > Chordata > Mammalia > Rodentia > Muridae > Acomys > Acomys minous. Next base: position 125,512,421 of record NC_140485.1, on the reverse strand, counting down.
GAGGCTGAACAAGTATTTCAGAGTCAAGTAACTGTGGCCCACAGCCTGTATTTTAGCTATATGCCTGGACTAGAAGTTGCTGTAGTGATAAGTAAGGCTATCTGAGGCCTGCCACCCACGTTCTCCCTCTACCTAGCTGGCTTTTAGTGTGTCATTTGACGTACTTACCTTAGTTCACACATATTTTAGTGACCATCATCTCATTGTACCTCTTAATGAAAAAAAAAATTGTTTTTCCTTGTCCACCTATATTTTGCCTTGATGTGTCACACCGAAATCTGTTCTTACTCTAAAGAGTCTAAAATTGTCTTGCTCTGAAACCTGATTTGAAAATGTGGCAGAAAAAGGTTGGCTTTAGAAAGTTCTGTTATTTGTAAAAATCATTACATAACCATCTTTGTTTCAGAGCCTCTGCCTTCCACTGATGTGTTTATACAAAGAAGCTGCGCTAAAACACGTTGATTAGAAGGAAGGGTCCTATGATGTCAAGCGTCCCTACAGACCTGACTCACTCCACTGCACCACCACAGCAGCCAGCAATTCCGACCTGGTTAATGAGAACAAAACGGGGCCAAGTGCTAGTAGAAACTCAGGCCCAGACTCTGTGCACATGAGCACAGCTGACCGCTGGCTCCCAACCAGTGCATGGCAAGCTCCAGAGGATCCCCCTGTGCCAGCCAGGGCAGGCTAGGCAAGGCCAGCACTGATGCTGATGTCCAGGCTTGTTCCTTGGACTGCAACCAAGCCTGGGCCTTTTCCTACCCTGCCTCTCTGTGGGCAGGAGTGGCACCAGCTTTCATTCAGAAAAGAATGAGTGCTCAGTCTACGCCAAGCCCTGGTCAGGATTCCATTTTTCACTAGCATGGTTTTGTTGGTTCAAATACAGGATGACAAGACTCACTGTTGTTTTGGGTGGGCACTGGCAGAAACACAACCTGATTTCACAAATTCATTCGGTCAAGAGTTCACTGAGCGCTAGCAGAGGCTGAGCATAGAGCAGAGGCGGGGCAGTCAGGGGTCAACTACAGATGTCAACATTGGGCACAAAGACAACACCGATGCCATGTCAATGGTTCTGATTAATAATAATGTAACAGGCAGAGGGTACTGGCGAATGCCCCTGCCTGATCGGTGACTGATCTAGGGCTGATTCAAGGTGGTGGGAGCCTGGGGCTCCAAGAGGTGCAAGCTGACTCTAAGAGGCAACTGGGTGAGTTCCAGGAGCGAATCAGGAGCTTCTGCTATGGCGGCCTGGCTGGCTGACAGAGGTCCAGCGGCAAATCCTTTGAGGAGGAGCAGAACCCTTCTTTTCCTAGAATAAACGATGAGTCTCAGATGACCTTTCATGAAATGGAGGGTGTGCTGTTGTGTTTTATTTTGTGAACAGGGACATTACAAACCTTGCGGTAGTGGGAGGGGTTTGGTGTTTGGATGTGTTTGATTGGCTGGGGCTAGGATGATGGAGACACTCTATTTGCATGGGGAAAGGTAACAGGTGACAGCAACCACTTGAGGGCTATGTCACCTGCTCCTGAAGCAGGCACAGGAAACAAGGAGAGAGAGCTTTGTCCCACACCTTCCATTCTCAGATGAGATTTTAAGCCTCAAATGTGAGATTTCCGGGGTTTGCACATGCTCTATCTCCATGCCCACAGCAGTTCCTCTGGAGGCCCAGTTCACAAGCCCAACAGACCTGGATCACCATACCAGGTTTTATGCGATGCTATAGATTTGAATCTAGGGCTTTCTGTGTGAGAGGCAAACACTCTGCTGAGCTGCAGCTCTAGCCCCACTTTTGCTTTGTAAAAGTCAGCGTGAGGGGTTGGAAACGAACCCTATTTGAAAGTGCTCCCCAACTGATTTATATCCTGAGGCCATTTGGGGGAGGGGGGAGGCGGGAGGCTGCCTAGCACATTTTCTTTCTCCTCACCTCTCTGTAAACACTTCCTGGGCATTCAGAATTTGAATGGATCAGTGATGTAACCAAAAAACTTAATCAGACAATGTAGGAATCATTTTACAAACATCGAAGTCCTCTGCATTTACAACATCTTATTGACCTGTATGTAGACAAGGGCTTTTACAGGTAAAATTAGGTTGGCATTAAATTGCTTAAATATAGTTTATCCTTGTTTTTTACAAATGAATTTACGTGAAAAGTGTGGTGGTTAATAAGGATTTCCAGAGCTAGAGAGACGGCTCAGCTGTTAAAGGCTAGGCTCACAACCAGTTAGGATTTCCGGCTTGACAGAATCTCAGTTAACTTAAGAGATGAGCAGTTGGGCATGCTTGTGAAGGGTTATCTTCATTGGGTTAATGGAGGTATAAAGACCCAGCTTAAAAGTGAGCAACACCCTTCCCTGGGCTTGGGCCCTGGACTACATAAAAAAGAAGAAGCAAATTAAACACCCGAATTCATTGCCCTCTTCTTCCGGATTGTGGATGCAATGTTTATGTGTTTAAGACAGTTTGTTCCTTCAGATGATGGATGATAGGTGGATGACAGATTGCTAAGTTATTAAATGCTTCAAGCTCCTGCTGTCTTGGCTTCCCCACCATGTTGTACCTGACATAGAATTATGAGCCAACTTCCTGAGGCTGCTTTTGGTGAGGCATTTTGTCACAGCAGCAGACCAGCAATTAAGACAGAAAGATATATCTAACCTTTAACTACAGTTGTTGTTAATGCTTAGTTGAGGGCCCTTTTACTTACTTGAAGCAGAAATGAAGAGAAGCCAGTCATCTTTTAGGAATATTGACATCATTTATCAATCAACTCGTCCTCCCAAGCTCAGCCTGGCTGCATTTTCTTTCTGGAAAGTTAGGCATCCTTTCCTTCCCTCCTGGAGATCTTGTTTTTGCTGGCAACTTACATACCACAAAGTACATCAACTGTGTGATTGTATCATCTACAGGATTTCCTGAGAGAAAATGACCATCATGCATTTCCCCAGCATCTAACACACATCTGTCACTTAGCAGACGATCAGTCTATATGAATGATAACATGAATGAGCATATCCGTTCACTGAACATGTATATATACACACACACACACGAGAGACACAATTTCTCCTCTCGAATAGATGAGCCCATGAGTTGGAGATTCTTACCAACAGCGTCTTGTACAATCTAGACGATGACTTGGAAGCTCTAAAAGGTGGCAGGCAGGCTTGAGAGACCAGTTGGCTTAGACAGAAGGAGGGCAATTTCAAGGATAACACAAACCAGTGATAAGAAGGAAGGTGAGTCGCTCCTTGGGGAATCAACTCCTGTTTGAGGACTGCTCCTTATGAACATGATCCTCTGGAGCAGAGCGAGTGATACAGCTGATAATCAGGTCTGCGTGATGAGGCTGGGTGTAAACTGCTCAGTGGATGTGGGCTTCTTGTCTTCACCTAAGTTTCTCTTTCTCTAGGGTTGAGTAAGGCTCTAGAGAATTGCTAAGAGGCGATGCAGAGGATTCTGCCCTGTTGAGTATCACCCCAGCCTGCCAATGGTATGGGGCAAGTGGATAAAACAAGGCTCCCATCCTTTACACTGAAATAAAGCCACGTCATAATCAAGCTATCGAACTGCCCATCTCCATACAGTTTTCCCTTCCGATCTTAAAAATACACCTTCATTTCAGCTTGGAACTCAGCAGTACTTGCCAACATACTCAGCATTGCTATTCTTTTCTCTCTCTCTCTTCTCTTCTCTCTCTCTCTCTCTCTCTCTCTCTCTCTCTCTCTCTCTCTCTCTCGTTTGTGTGTTTGTTTATTTTATTTTATTTTTGAAGACAGGATTTCTCTGCCTGGACTTGCTTTGTTAGACTAGGCTGGCCTTGAACTCACAGAGATCCACCTGCCTCTGCCTCCCTGAGTGCTGGGCATGCACCACCGCATCTGGCAGCACTGTTATTCTTACCCATGGAAAGTAGATGTGGAAGCCCTGGATAAGTGGGCTAAAGGAAGTGTCACAAGCACAAACATGACAGGTGAAAAATCTACTGATATTTCAAAGCACTGTCTTAGGCACTTAGATAAGAGTAAAAAAAAAATTCACCCTCTATGTACAAGTACATGTGGCCAGATGCCAGTAGATTATAAACGTTGGAAGTCTTTTTCTAGTAGTGAGCATGTACTCGTTCTATTTTGCATATGGTTTCAGGCAATCTACCTAGTGGCAGGCAGTGAGCACTGGCAGGGCTGCCGTGACACACAGGGACACACAGAAGCACATAGTAAGAGAATCTGCTACGGTAAAAAGCCACAGTAACTTTACTTAATAGGACATAAGGCTTGTCCTTAAGGCTCATGTGTTTAAGACAGTGTGTTCCTACAGGTAGACAGATGATATATGAGCAGATGATGGACGAATGAATAAAGAAATACATGCTATGTGATAGATGGATAAATAGGTAGGCATGCAGTAGATTGATAGGTAAACAGATGATAGGGAAATAGCTAGATATCGAACTCTTAGAATGACATTTAAGCTTTAAAAGCTCACTGAGTGGTGTTTGCCTTCTTCGTTGCTCGCTTGCTTTCTCCTCTGCAACGGCACCCACTTACACTCACAAATGCCCATGTACTGTGCACTCCAGGATGCTGTAATTAGCTTTCTAACACTGACTTTATATTAAGGCATGTAAATAACATGGGGGGGAGGCGAAATGCTAAGCTCCTCTCCATTAGTGCCTTAAAATAACAGACTTAAGCAGCCACGGGCTGACAGACATTTGCTCCAAAAGCACATTAAAGTCACAGACTGGCACGCTCTTCTCAACAATGCAGCCGGGGCTCATTAGGGCTTGTGGGAAGCACCGGGATGCTTTTATGAATGTAGGACCTTCAGCTTTGGTGGTGAGTTCCTCCAAGGCATGTGTAGGCACATGAAACGTTTTAATGAGTGCAAGACCAATGCAGAAACGGGAGCAAAGTAAAAACCTACGCTTCTAAAGGGAACCTGTGTGTTTTAATGAAGGCAAGGCCACTCAAACTTTCAGTTCTTGAGTAAATCAAATCTACTTTCACATCAATGTCTTTTGTTTAATCATCCTGCACTAGCGCTGCATTGGAAAGCCCTGCCACCATGAATTTTAATTGCTGAGCATAGAAATTTAATGACTGCAATATTCTGTAATAAACTCAACCTCGGCTTGATCATTACATTTTTAAATACACTGTTAAGTTAGCCTGCATTTTGTTTCGGGATTTCCCATCTATTTTTGCAATTGAATAATGGTTTGCTATGTGCCTTTTTCAGACTATCCTTGCTCGATTTACTGGAATTTGTATTGTTATATTCAGTAATGTGGAATAGTTTGTCAGACATAAGCATTTTGGGTTGAACTATGTCCCCAATCTCCAATTCATATATTTAAATTACTTGGATGTGACTGTATTTGGAGATAAGGCCCTTAAGGAGATGATCAAATTAAATGAACAATACTCTGAGCTATCCAATTCAGTGTCCTTGTGGTCAAATCTGTATTCAAAAAGAGACAGTAAGGATGAACTCATCACAGAAAGGCCACAGGTAGCCTCTGCCATCTAAAACCAGGGAAAGAGGCCTTAGAAGAAAATCCTTCTGCTAACACATTTATCACAAACCTCCCAACTTCAGGTCCCTGAGAAAATAAATCTCTGTTATTTAAGCCATGCAGTCTGTGGTTTCTACTGTGGCAGTACCAGCAAACTGCCACAGTTAAAACCGTTCTGTAAAGGCTGAATTGAAATGATGTATAACGATTTCTAACTAGTGAGACATCTTGATCCTGGATTCCGGTTAGTAATGATTTTTCACCTTTTAGAAAATGTCTTTTACACAGTGGCTTAAGGAAGTTAGGATGCTCCCCCCGCCTCTCTTTCTGAACACATATTTTTCCTGCTTTGAAAGATATAGCTACTAATTTGTTTATAACATACTCTTATCTTTTTAAGTCAGTTGAGAATTTTATACTTGAATGCTGTATTTACATTTCTACCCTTGCCTCTCCCCCACGCTATCTCCTTCCTTGCCCTCCACTCCCTCTCAAATTCATAATCTGTTCCTTAATTATACAGATACTCCCTCTCTCTCTAACACACACACACACACACACACACACACACACACACACACACACACACACGTGCGCAGAAACTGACCGAATCCCTTCAGTTTGGTTTGTATGTATATGGTTAGGGTGGATCACTTGAGGTCTAATAACCTCTCGGGGACTCATTCCTGAAGAAGATGGATTCTCCTTCTCTGCAGCCAGTGGTTGCCTATGGCTTGTCATCTATGGATGAGCGTGTGAAATTCCCACCAGCCACACTGGCCTGTGGGGTAGGTCATGTTATTGGGGTTTTCATGGGAGCAGCTTCCGTGCCTTGTCTAAAGCAAGTATCCTGGTCCTCTACCTTTACAGTCTTTCTACCCACCTTCCAAGACTTTCCCTGAGCCTTAGGTGTAGGGGCTCTGTTGCAGTTGCAGATGTACTGTTTCAGAGTTGGGTATCCCATTGGCTGAGCCATTAACATAGCTTGTCTGCTTTAAAGCTGGGGAGAAGTATCAATTGCTTTTCTCTCTTGATAGTTGCAGAGTACCTTCCAGTACTATGAGAGCTAGTCTCAAGGCGAACCTTCCAGGACAGGTCCAGCTCAGTTCTTCTAAGTTCTGTGTATTTGGGGTGTCATCCAGGGGCAATGGCAGGACCCTACATTTTGGACCCCTCCGACCAACAGCTTGAAGGGAGGATTTTCCATATTCGGCACTGAGGGTTTTGTTATTTAGTCTATAGCCCTTGGGTGGAGCTTTATCACTTGCTGTGGTATAACTCCATTTAAACGATATACTTGCATATATATGTGTATATGTATATATATATATAATATATATATTATAAAATATTTCCCGTGGCCTTTAAAAATCTCCTTAGCGTTATTTATCTCTCTTTCCTCCCTCTCTCTCTATTGATCCCTCTCCTTTGATGAGATTTCCCTATATGAGTTAACAGCAACAACAAAACTGAAAAAAATACTTCCATTTTGTAATGAGAAACTATCCTAAAATATGTGAAGACAACTGAGTCACTAGGTGAATGAAGTCTGCTCCTTCCAGAGCATAACGTTTCAGCCCTTGTAGATACACATATCTCTATTGACAGTACTACTAAGTATCAGCTTATACCAAGGAATAGCTTTCCACATTTGTCAATGACAGAACCCTTCTAAATTGGGATCCTGAAATTCTATCCATGTATAGGATCAATCATCTTAAGTACAAAAAGAGCTTTGCGAGATTGTTCTCTGCCAGTAACGTTTAGGATTTGTGCTGAGTGCTGGGCTAAATTTTACTTTCAATAGCCCTTCAGAAGGAATTCTTTGGAGCTTGATGAAAGGCTAGGTGGAGAAGATGCAGTTCAGTGATAGAGAGCTTGTCTAGCATGCACGGGGCTTTGAGTTTCAACCGAGGCCCCCAGAAACAAATCCACAACACTAACAAAATTTTCTTTTTTTTTCCGTTAAAAAGTATCAGGGCAGTCTTTTTTTTTTTTTCAACTAACTCCATATTTAATCCTTTAATGTAGTCTTACATGAGAACTTCATAGGATGTAGGCATGATCGTTGCTCTATAAATTACTTCCATAAATACTTTGATGGTGTAGAGAGATTAATTAAAGGTAACATCCATTTGTATCGTTAATATAAACCTTGGGCACTTTTGTCAAATATCAGCCTTTGAGTCTATGGACAGAAACAAGTTGCGGACTAATCTATGTGATTTGACATAGTCTATAAATGCTTTTAAGATGTCAGGATCATATTTCACTGCCCAGGATGAAAGCACGATGGCTTCTTAGAGAAACAGAATGAAAACTCAAATGATGCAGAACAGGACTAAGCCTGTGACAACTCACTTGCGCGCACTGTCTCTCTCTCTCTCCCTGCCAAGTAATTTGGTTTAAACGTTAGCATAATCATCATGTCTTTCCTTCATGGCAAATAGATGATTGTCCTCACACAGATGATGTGAACCAGGAGCAACAATTAACTGAACTTGCTAGCTAATTACCATCAGGGGGAAAAAAGTGATTCAACAATAACAAAAATCTTAATTGCTCAGATAAAAACTTCTTTTTCATTTAACATGATGCAGAAGGCTGGGGTCTCATCCAAACACATGATAACGTGTTTCCAAGATTTACATTTTGTTGTAAAGGAGAAACAAAGTACATCTTGGCTGTCAAGTGCTAGTGAGGACCTTAGCTTAAAATCACCAGCTGCTGGACCCATCCCCTTCCAGTTCCAATATTCAATACTACACGGATTCTGGGACAAATTTAATCAGAAACCAAAATTACCTAAGAAGTCTCATTCTTTCATGCCCTCTGGGAGCTTTGGGGGATGGAATCTCCCATTTAGTTAACTCCCTAATGCTTTTGAACACCTACCAAATGGCTCATCGATGGTAACTAACGGAATACCCCTGTCTTTCCACAGCTGCTCTTAGCGTCCTCTTTAGTCTTGTCGAGTCAGGGCTCTCAGGATGACACCCTCAGATTTGTGCATGTTTCCCAAGCATGCAGGCTCTGGTACACTACCCTTTGGTGTGACACCCTCACCACTCTTCCTGAATCCAATTCCTTTGTTGCCTAATCCAGACACGAACAATCACTCTTTTTTCCTCTTTCTGGTGTGTGATCTTTGTCCTGCCTGATATCTCAAGGTCTACTTCGAATTGAGATTTACACTTGGCTAAAGGCAATATTCTCCAAACATGGAAAGGTCGGCTCCCAATCCCACCCAAGGAGCTGGGATCCTGTTCTCCAAACAGCCTGCTTCCCCACAGTGACTTCTTGGCTCACTTGCCTGCATTTTCCCTTTCTCATGCTACAGATGTGGTTCCCACTCAACTGCACCCCTCTCTCCCGGTCTCTAGAGGCTCCTAGGTACATGGGTGCAGTGCCCCGGTCTTAGTCCTGACATGGATAATTCTATAACTGTTGATTAAATATTCAAGAATGCCCCTCCCCCAGTTTAGTTAAAACAGACAGGCTCGTAGAAAAGAATGACAAAGCAAGCTTATGACGTCATATTGAGAAGGTTGGGATCAGGGACATTCTCTCCTGGCTGTCCCCTAACCTTATCTTCCTTTTGTGTTTGAGCTCTGTGTCACTAGGTTCCTCTTACTACATGGCCAAGTCCCAAGGAAGAATCTTCTGCCTCCTTCTCAGCTATGACCACATATTGATCCCTCCCATCACAGTGTGGTTAAGAGAGTCCATGAGTCTGAGGGACACTGAATCAACTTGCTCATTTCTTACACAAGCAATACGTTTGTGTGTGTGTGTGTGTGTGTGTGAGTGTTTAATTACCATCAGGAAAAAAAGTGACTCAACAGTAACAAAAATCTTAATTGTTGAGATAAAAATTTCTTTTCCATTTAATATGATGCAGAAAGTTGGGGTCTTATCCAAAGACATGATAATGTGTCTCCAAGATTTACACTCTGTTTTAAAAGACTATACATACGTACCTATATACATACACACAAATGTTTGTTGAACAAATACACAGACACAAACACACATACAAATCATACAAATGTTTGTTGAACATTTTTTTCAAATAAAACACATCACCCTGATCTCCTAAGATTGTCAACCCTGCCTAAGATTGGATGCCTGGAAAGAAAGGACACATCTTCTAGTCATGTGATCCCTCACTGACATTAGATGCTGTTTCTTATACCTTTCATCGTTTTTTGCTCCAGGGCTGAGGCAGGGCTGCCTGATCTTTCCTCGAAAGTCTGTACCCCTCCCCCAAGCGTAGTAGGAGGCCATTATGTTTCGGGTGGTTCTTCCTCCAGTCCCTTAGCTTCCAGAGTAATGACTAATGATACTCATTAAATATTATACAAATGCTTAGGCCATATAGCTAGGTTCTTCTCTGACAACCCAAATCCTGAATTCTACCACATGCTGGTTAACTGAGCTCAGGCATCATGTTTCTATTCTGCTCACACATCGCCAGCCCAATCTCCCATGCCTGGCTCACTCCCACAATCCCAGTGCCTACTGACTGTCCCACCTTCTACTTCCTGTCTATAGGCCATAAGTTTTTTTTTTTTAACTGAAAGATGTTACATCCATACAATACTCAAGAGATTCCTTCTACGCTCAAGCATCTGGGACTCGTCTTTTCTACATAATACAGGTTCTCAGGATATCTTGCTCAATTCTATGAGCGCCTACATGAAGTCGCTTTTCCACTGACCTTTGCTCACATCTGGCTCTCTCTAGCTTTCTGTTCCCCGTCCACATGGGGCTGTCTGTGTATGAATACAACCTTAAGTCACTCTGATTAATGGTCAGATCCTAGATTGAAAGCAAGAACAAAAGATGTTTCTCTTGGAAGGCCAGAGGTGCTTGGTATCTGAGATGATTATCCAAGCATTGGTGGCAGCAGGCACTTCTTCAGTACAGCCCTGTGCAGTGTGACAGCTGCTGTCATGAACTAAATCATTACTTAGTGGGAAAAGAGTCAATCATCTCAATTTACAGGGCTGGAAGAATGTTCTTTATCGCTACAGCACAGCAACAGGGGCTTCCTGTGTAGGAGGAAGTTAGAGCTGAAAGTACTGCTGCCTCTGTCCCTCTGACATGCCCTTTGGTCCCCAGGATTTGATCACTGACTCTTGGCAGGGAGGTCTTGCGGGCACACAGAGGAAGGGGATGCAGGCATGATGAGACATGATAGGCTATGGCCATAGGGTGGGAGAGGAACCCCCCTCTGCCCCCCCCATCAGTGGTCTGGGGCGGGGTATAGAGCAGAAGAGGGAGGGAGGGTGGGAACAGGAAGATGAGAGTGGGTGGATAACAATCGGGATGTAACGTGAATAAATTATAATAAATCTAAAAAATTTAAGTACTATGGAGACAATCCCTGTCAGGACAATAGACGGACAGTGGGTGAAAGAGCCTCAGCCCCCATTTCTAAGTCCATTCTTTCACTAAGATATCCTGTGTGCCAGATCTAAGGTTACATAGAGAAGAGAGAGTGATCAGGAAGACACAGTCCATGCTTAGAAACCTCAGACTCACAGAAGTCATTTGCATAAACTCTGTACACTTGTCCTCTCTGAATACAATGATTGTCACCTACTTTAATATTCCAGGTATTTCTCAATCAATCAATAAGTGACGATTAAGCTAACATACTCCCAGGCAAATGTCGTTGGGTGGTGAATCAAGCAGATTGAGCTGAGAATATTAGCTGGGTAATATGTGCACTGGGCACTTGAGCTGTCTGGGTAGTATTTAAAATAGTCCACCTCCCAGTGAATACAGATGTTGCCTGTGAATACTGCTCTGTTGTTCTCGGTTCTGTTATTTGTGCTTTAAAAACCTCTGTTCGTTTGTAAGTTCTTGCTAGGTTACTTTGCTTTTGTGATTAAGCAAACTATAAAAATGCCACTGAGTCACTTGACACGTTTAGGATCGATCCTGAGAGTGTAAGCCAGTTTCCCACCAACCACAAAAGTGACAAAGGGATGGTATTTTTCTTCTGAACATGGTTCTGTGCAGATGTCTGCCTGAAGATTGCTGGCAGCAGGCATTTCTGTAATGCAGCCCTGTGCGATATGACAAGTGCTTTCATTAACCAAATCACTGCTTTAGAAAAAAAAAAAAAGATTCGATCTTCTCAATTCTCAGAGATGGCAGCGTTGTGAAGGACAGTTCTTTATTGCTCTTGTGCACTAGCAGCAGTGGAGCCATGGGTATCTAAGTGGTCCATTTCCTGGCCATTACAGCAAGAAGAGTTGTCACATAATTGCATTCAATGACAGGAGCAGAAACCTAACTCACTTCTAAATTCCCTGTGAAATCTTTATATCCAAAATAGAAGGACCCAGCATGGTGTTTTTTCTAATTAAAGTATGTGAATGTTGTCTGCATGTTTTAAGTGCATCAGAATTTGAAAATAAATTCTATTTGTGAAAGCTATTATTTATATATTTTATGCTTAAATTCTCTGAGGACCTTTTTTTTTTCCTGTTAAAAGAACAGAATCCTTCAGTAAGATCCTGTCAAGATTTCTTATATCCTTTCTACCACTGTCAAATATTTATTTGCAAAGAATTCTGGAGACATAAAATACTTTCATTTATCTGAATAATGTGAGAGCTAAGGAGGCATCTCAGTGCTTGCTGCATAAGAACTAAGACCCGAGTTCATATCCCCAGCGTGTATAAAGGCAGGTGTGACATGTGAGCCTGAACATACAGAAACAGGAAGCTCTTTGGGACACACTGGCCAGTCACTTTAAACAACATGTGAGGTTTGGGGACAGTGAAAGACCTTGTCTCAAAAACTTGAGTGGACAGCAAGAGTTGACCTCAGGCCTCCCTGTATGCGTGCAAGGAAGTGCATACCAGACACTTGCATAAACACAAAACTTATAAACAAACAAATAAATAAAATGCTAAACACTGCCTTATTTGACAGGCAATTTCTTACTTGGGTCCTACGTCCTGAGATTGTATCATAAGCGCCTTCTCATAGCAATAAAATAAGAACAATAGTGTGCATGCTTTATCTTTTACCTATTTTCTCCCCTTCCGAGGAGTGAAGGTTATTTTTAAGTATTGTTTTCCTGTTGTAAACATTAGAATGAATGTTACTGTATCTCAATGTCTGATCATTTCATTAACAATATGTTACAGAAACAAAATTAGTAAATAAAAATGAGGAACACACACACACACACACACACACACACATCTCCAAACCTTCTTCTAGGTACCAGTTGTTGAGCTAAGCTATCCATTTTTCCTCTTGATATGGGTTATCTGAGCCTGGCAATTGAATTTCTACTTCTGTTACTTTTTTTCATTCTTCCTCCAGTGGCTTGTAATGTTTATTTATGAACTCTGGGCTCAGATGAGCACTGTGTAGAAATGGCATGGAGCTACAGCTGAGATTCCATTTTCAAAAAAAAAAAAGTTGCTCTAGATCTTTGTAGAACACTACAGTGTTCTAAGTTAGGGCCCCTTTTAAGAAGCTTATTTAAAATTGATATTTATAACATAAAATTATACGCATCAATGGGGGATCATGTAATGCATGTGTACATTGCATCATATTTAAGTCAGGTGAATCACATTTCTCTCCTCAAACATTTACCATTAGAACAACTTTTAAGTTGTTAGTTGGACTTGCCATTTACAGATGTAGACAGGATCAATTTGCAAAGTGCTTGCTGAACAGTCAGGAAAACATAAGTCAGTAGCCCGTCTCTCTCTCTCTCTCTCTCTCTCTCTCTCTCTCTCTCTCTCTCTCTCTCTTTCTCTCTCTCTCTCTCTGTCCCTGTCTGTCTTTCTCTCTCTGTCTCTCTCTGTCCCTGTCTGTCTTTCTCTCTCTGTCTCTGTCTTTCTGTCTCTGTCTCTGTCTCTGTCTCTGTCTCTGTCTCTCTGTTTCTCTGTCTCTGTCTCTGTCTCTGTCTCTGTCTCTCTCTCTCTCTCTCACACACACACAGACACACACACACACACACACACACACACACACACACACACACAGAGTCAGGGTTCTTGTGTCAGCTGCAATCCCATGGAGTGGCAGAGATAAGCAGATCCCGAGAGCTCGCTGACGAGCCAACCAGTCCAGCCAGGATCAGAGAAAGACCCGGTCTCAAAAACTGAAGTGGAGAGCAATAGAAGATACCCAGTATTGACCTCTGACCTCCGCAAATGCACACTTGGACACATGCAGAAACTACACACACACATACTCACACACTCACACAGAGATTTCAGGTCAGCTTGAAGGGTAGCCTAAGATTACAAATTCTTTTTTTTTTTTTTTAATTTTTTGAGACAGAGTTTCCCTGTGTATCTTTGGCTGTCCTGGACTCACTTTGTAGACTCACAATGATCCACCTGCTGCTGCCTCCTGTGTACTAAGATTAAAGGTGTGCACCACCCTGCCCAGGCAAATTCTTACGGAATATGATTTTCTATTCATAAACAAGGAGAAAACTATTATGTGTCCTGTTTCTTTTTAATGTCAGATGTTTGGGTTTTTCCCCCCTAGCTTTTTCTGGGAATTACATGGCACAATAAAGTGGAGGTACCAAGAACCAATGCTCAGGGTGCTGCCACTTGTCATCCCAACAACTAAGCCAACACAGAATGAGTCCATCTGCTGAGGCTTCAGTGATCAAGGTGAGGGTGACTTGCTGTAAGCATCTTCATATGTCTGGTCCAATTAGAGGCATAGTCAATATCCTGATAACTGATGGGTATCAGATAATGTCATGTCATGGTGGAAAAGACAGACCATCACCCAAACCCTGAAGATGCTGGCAGACGCTTGCATTTGGGCTTCAGTATTCAGGGCTATTCACCCTGGAAACCAATTCCCTAGAGGACTTTCCACATTCTTTTGAATTTTCCACAAGCCATTTAAAAGGCAAGGCACATTTCTGACCCTGTGATCTGTGTGACTCCTGCGGTAGAAGGCTTTTGCTGAATACCTAGTCTGCATTATTGCCAGAAGTAATTCTCTCTGAGCCTTTGTCATGCTCTCCCTCCCTCCTCAGAATTTTCAGCATCGATCCCTCTTCCTTCTGAGTCACCTCAGTGTTTATGTGGGTGACTCATCCCTGATAATGATCTTCATCTCCATGTTCTCTGAGCCCCCACACTGTGGGGCCCTTTCTTCACAGACAGGGACACCTTAGCCCCTTGAATCACGTCATGTCATTCCTGCATCACGAACTTTCATATTTCCAATCGGTTGATTCATTCCCCTCTGGCAGTTCCAGCCCACTCACCAAGACCTCTGTGCTCCTGTTCTTCCCAGGCAGGCAGGGACCCTGCGTAACCCTCCTAGACTAATCCCCTGTCCTGCTGTCCTCTAACTACCTGTCCAAGAAGAAACCCAAAATCTGGGAATCTGAGACACTACCAGTCCCACACCTTTCCAGGGGCTTCTGGGAAAGTCCACACTGCCAGGCTGATAGAGCCCTTTTCATACAAGGTCTCTTAACTATAGACTAGGAGCCTCTTGAAAAAAATATGCAAAGCATGCTCTCTTTTGTTACACATAACCGCTGGGCCTCTCTCCACAGTCCATTACAGAGGAAAGGTCCCCCGACATCACCAAAGACATTGGTACCAGATGAGACCATCCTCTGGACTTCTCTCTCCACATTTCAACCCAACCCCACCCTTTTTAAAGCTGCCTTGCAAGATGCTGCATACGAATCCTCATTTCTCTGACCAGGATGCAGACCAAGACTCCCTGACAATAAACACACACACACACACACACACACACACACACACACACACACACACACACACCAAAAGTGATTATGTAGGCCTGAGGAGATGGCTCAGTAGGTCAAGCGCTTACTACACAAGGATGAGGGTGTTAACTTGATCCCCAGTACCCACGTGGGAACAAGGCATGGTGGGGCACACCAGTGATAGTAGCAGCAGGAAGGTAGATGTCTGAACATTCTGGTCCTCCAGTCTGGGGAAAGCAGTAAGCTCTGTGTTTACCAATATTCAGTCTCAAAAACATAAAGAGATTAAGAAAGACCCAGAGGGCTGGGCGTGGTGGTGCATACCTTTAATCTCAGCACTTGGGAGACAGAGGCGGGCAGATTGCTGTGAGTTTGAGGCCAGCCTGGTCTACCAAGTGAGTCAAGGACAGCCAAGACTACACAGAGAAACCCTGTCCCAGAATGAACCTCTGCCCTCCACATACTCCACATACATACACACCGGTATATGCATACATGTGCACATAGAAATGTGCACACACAAATCCAAAGGCATACAGAGTGAGTAATTAAGACCTTGGAGATCAGGTCACCAGCAGACCCTGTCTTCCATTTTGCCTGCCCCTGCTTGCTTGCCTTTCTTTCCATCCCAGAGAGAAGCTGGCTGCCACGCTGTGCGTTGCCCCATGGAGAGGCCCACGTAGCATGAAGTAGGGTGGCCAGACAGCTGCTGCTGAGGAGCTGTGTTTCTCAGGCCAACAACTCACAGAGGACAGAAGCCAGCCAAGAAATACGTTAGTGCGCTTGGAAGAAGAGACCCTCTGTCCAGCCAGCAATGACTGAGGTCCTGGCAGAGCCCTTGATTACAATCTGGGAGTAATGCTGAGCCTGAGGACCCACCTACAATGTTCCTGGACTCTTGACCCACAGAAACCATAAGTGGTTTTCAAGCAGTTACATTTGAGGGTCATTTGTCACACAGCAACAGAAAATTAGTAGACATACCTATATGTATGGCTGCAATGGGGAGAGGCTTTCCCTTCAGCCCACCAGCTGTGGGAAAGGCCCCTACCCTCTCATGTTCCCATGATTTCCTGTGCTGCTAAACAAACACGTACTAGAGATTTTGCTGAACTTCTGGCACATCCAATGCCTCTTACTTTGTTCCTCAACCTACAGAATATGCTATGTGAAGTTAAGATCCATGCTGGCCTGCTTTTCCAATGGTCAGTCTATTCTTACCAGCATCTTTGAGCAGAGGTGGCCCTTGAGAGCCACCGTGAATGGATAGGTCATAAATGAACGTGAACATTTATTTTTCTGATGGAGTTTAATAAAAATGTCTCTGGCAGCATTAAGATTACCTCATTAACCTGTTTTGAACATGCACATCTAAGGACGCAAATCTGCCTTAAAATGATACATATGTAACAGAATAACTTGTGAATGTTTATCCTTTCGCTAGATCTGGGCTTTGTTTTATTTTTCTCAGGGCTTTGCTTCCTAAGAATTCTAGAGCACACCTGTAATCCTGGCCCTTGGGACCCTGAGACGGGAGAACCTCAAGTCTTAGGCTGTGCAGTGAAGTAGTGACAAGGGTCGGGGTGGGGATGGACGACTGTTCTCTGTAAAGGAAAAGTTTCCCTCCTTAGGCTGAGCCTCACTGAGCCCTTTTCAGGCAGGGTCTGTTGTTGTGGTGGTGGTGGTAGTTTTGTTTGGTTGTTGCTGTTGTTGTTGTTGTTGCTGTTGTTGTTTTTAGCATAATGTGACCACTGTGGTGCTCACTCTGGTCAACACAGTTGGGTCTGGAGTCAACATATATTAATTTTATCATTTCGTTCCTCTAGAGAACTCTGATTGCTATAGGCACCTGTCCATCTTGAAAGATGGCAGCCTTACTGAGCACGGCATTTGGGACTCAGACTGGATTTCTGACCCCATACTCTTTCACTGCCTGTGTTCTTGTAAAATGAACAACCTTAACACCATTACACTGCCACTCCGCTTCAACACTGCTCACAAAGAAAGCCTAATGGCAGATACCTCCACTCCTAAGTTCCAGGCTCCCTCTCTTTCTGAGAAAAGTGAGAGAGAGAAAAAAAATGAGTAACACCAACAAGAGTCAGCTTGCACCAGAATATCCAGAGGGAGAGACAAAGACGAGGGTTTGCCTTGAAACGCACACATTGCTAAATTTGCCTTTGACTTCTCTACCCAAGTCCAGGGAGATGGCATGTTTGGAAGCCTATGCACAGCTGCTGCAATGGACTGTGACCAGACTTGGGGTGATTGAGAAAAGCAAATGGTGAGCTCTTGGGTACACGGAATGCCGCATTGTACAACATCTGTCCTCACACTCCCTTACCGTTCCGAGTGGTCCTTTGTCTCTGCTTGTCCCGCCCTCTAGCTAAGGTTCTAATGATTTCATATGAAAGCCACAGATGTCCTTCATGGCTCTTCCTGCATCTCTTCTCCTCTTTCTCTTTATGCTTATCAGAGTAATCTGTCTAACACACAGCTCTATTGGAGATCACTCACGCATCTTCACCCGTTCTCCACTAAGTGGTGATTATCCTAATGAATAGTCTTGTGCAGCAGGGTTCCAATGGATCTGTTTGGCCTCTTTATTTCCCTTGCCTCTGATTTCCCACCAAATTTAAAATTTCCCTTGGTTCTGTCATCTCATTACTTCCACTCAACTCATTTCTCCTTGACTGAGGGTTTTTCTTCCATGGGGTGTGTGAGTGTGTGTGTGTGTGTGTGTGTGTGTGTGTGTGTGTGTGTGTGTGTGTGTAGAGTTCATATGTGCTCATGTGTATGTGCATGTGCAGTGCTTGCTAGCATGTGGAGGTTGGCCTGTCTAGAAGCCATCTCCTTCTATTGTTTCTCATGTCATCATCATTATAATTATCATTGTCATTATTATTTCCAAGACAGGGTCTCTCACTAAATCTGGTGCTCACTGATTCAGCAAGACCAGCCAGAAATCAGCAAGGACCCTCCTGTCTCCACCTCCCCAGCACTGGGATACAGAGAAGCCTTGCTGCTCTTGGCTTTTTTTTTTTTTTTAGGTGCTGGGGATCAGAACGAAGTTCCTCATGTTTATCTGGCAAGCATTTGACAACTAAACCTGAGTTCAAATCTCCTGTACCCATGCAAAAAGTAACTACTGTAGCTACCTGCAACTACTGTGCCTGCAGCCCCAGTGCTAGGGAGGCAGAGAGAGGTAGATCTCAGGAAGTTGCTGGCCAGTCAACCATGAGCCTCTGGTTCCAAGAGAATTCCTGTCTCAAGGTGATGCTGGGGACAGCAGTCAAGGAAGACGCCCAATGTCTTCCTCTGGCCTTCCCACACATGTGCACAGGCACATACATGCAAACACTCACATGCCTGCCCCACACAGAGACACACCACACCACACTACATACAACGCTCATATATATCAAGTAAGAAATATAATAAACAAAGGAATAGACTCTGTTCTCGTGGCCTCAGGCCAGCAAGCTGTTCATTTAAAAGACACTGATTTCCCACTAACTGTGAGATTCCGAGGAAGGGCCATGTTGTCAGTGTATGTGCGCGCCTTCCCCTCTTCTTGGCCCAGGGCTGCCTACACAGAGCACACCATAACAGAGGAGTACCAGTTGAATCTCTCCTTCCCCAGAAAATCCACCATAACAAAGGCCAGTGTCTAAAGGAACAGCATGAGGCCATGAGAATATAATCTACTTCTTTGTTTATGTATAGTCTTAACTTTATATATACGATTAGATATTGCGTGTGGTGTGCTGTGTGTACATGTGGTACGTGCACGTCCTTAAAATTGGGATTCTAATTTCAAAACCCAGCTTTCCATTCCAGCTTCCCCTCCACCCCAGCCCCCAAAGAAAAACCGTTACCAGACTCACAGAGGTAAACCACAGGTTCTGAAAGCTTGTCTTGGGAGGCGCATAAGTATGCATCCGATAGCCAAGGTTTTAGCTTTCTGCCTGTGTGCCATGGAGGTTTAAGGAGAAAGCCTTATAAGCTGTGCCACGGGTTTTTATTTTCAAATAAGTCTTAGCTTAAGTTAAAGACAGCAAATCTTGTCTCTTTCAGTGGAAAGAAGTTTTAAACAGAAAAGCTGCATATTAGAAACAAGTTTCTCACTGGGACCAGGTACATGGGGATCAACATAATACTCAATAAACATTAACCCATGGGAAGCCCAGCAAACTTTTGACTTAGGTTCTTTTTGTCAAGGAATCGGTTTAGCAAATTCGCTTTTTCAGGAACAGAAAAATCCCGTGCTTTGCAAAATACGTCATCTAGAAAAAGCGTGAGAAGAAAGACCTTCCAAGGCAAGGTCCCCGAGAGCAAGAGTGTTATACAGCAGCCTCCTGTCCAGGCTGTCCCCTGGGCGTTATATAACTCAAAGGTAATTAAGAAACTCAGCCTTGGACTGTAAATCCCGTCCCACGAAGACTAATCCAGCGTGAAGACATCAAGTGCGCAGATGCTCCGCGTTCCCAGCCAAAATAAAGACCGCAGCCTTGGGATATATACATCTGCGCTAACCCTGCCGGACATCAATTTAGAAGGATTCAGTTTAGCCAAGGACATTGGCTTTCTCTGACATATCTCCTTCCAGAAAAGCGATTGTGCTGTACTGGCTGAACACAGCAACTCTAAACGTTTCTAAAAACTTTTTTAAACATTTGTTCAGAGACTGGAACATAGACTTTCCCTCCTTCTAAATTGAAAACAAATGTTCACTTAGTAAGACTTAATGTGCTTAAGAATCAATTGTCTTCTAAAAACAGTTTATCCCAAGAGGGAAAGGATTTTTATTTAACAAAACAGTGAAATCACAGTTTTAATAGATTGGAGAATAAATAAACATTAAGTCTTTTAAAACAAGAATTAATGTAAGAGTTCTTCCTACGGTCTATAGAACTTGACAGGAGAAATGCTTCTGGACACACTGAGTTTTCTGTGTTCAACAGAAGCTACTCAGAACCACAAATCAAACTGGCTTTGCGTTTGATCAGTGTGACCATTGCGCCATCTTGTGCCCAAAGTTCAAACAGCAGTAGGGAAGGCTGGTTTGTTTGTTTTTCTTCCCTCCAATTTCATCATTTTTAACACCACAAAAACTTATTTTGAAAACATCTTATCATGGTAAATATAAAGGAAAAATCATCTGTGTGCAGCCTTCCAGCAATGTGGCATGTCCAAGGCTTTAGAAAGGCCAGACCTGGTACCTCAAAATATCATGTATACTAGATGAAACAGTTTGAAAGCGACAGATAAAGAGAGGAATAACTAAATTGTTATAACTGGTGTGTGTGTGTGTGTGTGTGTGTGTGTGTGTGTGTGTGTGTGCACGCAACTGTGTCTCACAGATTGTCATTTTGTGTCCCCCCCCCATCCCCACCCATGCCGCCCTCTTCAGAGACGGTCACTAAACATAGAATTCAACAGTGGGCAGCACTGACTGGTCAAGAAGTTACAGGACAAGGCCCCCCCCCAACCCCTGCATGTCTCCCTACCTGATCCTGCATTCCAGGAGTATGCCACCACATCTAGTTTTTAAAAATGAATTGTAGGTAATCAAACACAGGTCCCCACACTTGTGTGGCATACCATTTCATAAACTGAGCCGCCTCCCCAGCCTTAACCAAGTGATTTTAGAAGAACTTTTCTAAGTGTGACCTTTAAAACATCTCACTGACTCACAAGTCATGCTTAGAAACCAGGACACTCTTAGACTATTTAGACACACAAGTCTGGGAAAGTCATCAGCAGATAGAACGTTAAACTCATAAACTATGCAAATATCCTCAATGAAATCACCTTTTTGTGAACCATGTTTTCAAAGCTGTTAGCTATTTGCCTAGTTACAGCCTTTAAGAACACTCCAACTAGATACTGTGTCATAATTGGCCATCAGGTGAATGTTAAACTTAATTTGGCAGCTACATCTAGCCTTTCTAGATGGTAAAAATCTGGCAAAATCTCACACATCTCTATCACAACCATTATTTTTTACCCTTGTTTTAAGAAGAGTTTGGCTTATTTTTGAATATGTGAATATCTACACATACATACAGTATGAGGCCAGCTGTTAGAACAGAAATAAACATCTGGCAGAGCCAGTGCATGCTCTTCCGAGGTTTTCATTCACACTTCTTCAGTAAGGGTCCTAAACTGTTTGAGAAACATTCACACAAGATTTCCAGGGCAAACCAACTCAGAAGCACTACTTTTTCTACCAACACACACACACACACACACACACAGACGGACAGAGACAGAGAGACAGAGAGAGAGAGAACGAACCTAAAACACTCTGAAATTTTGAAGATATACTGGAAAATCATTTTTATGAATATTGGTAAGCAATTCAACCTACCGAAAACACAAGCAACCATACAGAAAAATAAATGTAGTTACAATTTAAAAATTGAATTGAATTCTAGGTGCTGGTATGCTGACTGGTATACTTTGCTAAAGGAAAAAAAAAAATGCTTTAAGCCTGAACTTTGAAGTTGTACAAAAAACAGGCCCCAAAGTGCTTGCTCTGTCCCGGCAGAGCCAGGGTCATTGTAACCTCTGAACGTGGCTGCAACTGGTGCTTGGTTTTAACCAATAGAATGTGGCAAAGGAAAGTTGTGTGACCATATTGCACAGCAAAGGCGCTGTCTTGGCAGGGGGTGGGGGGTGAGAGAATCTTCTTCCTGAGTTAGGAAGGGGAAATGGGGGGAAATCACAAATGAATTTTCCAGCTTCGGCTACTTATGGTGAGCTGACTTTATGAACCACTAATTTGGAGGGCCATGCTACTGAGTGCTTGGGCCATGACCACTCCCTTGGGCCTGCACAGATGTCCCTAGGGGTGGCCTTTTTAACCTCAGCACCCGGGAAACCTACATGCATGTTTCCATTAACACTATTTTATGAGCTGTTTGCATATGCAATCCATGGATTACCTTGTCTTTACTCACCATTGCTCAGAGGATGCTTGCTGCTCGAGTTTGATTCCTGGAGCCCAGGAAAACATAGAAAGGTAGAGCAAACTCCACAAAACTGTCCTTTGGCCTCCACATGCACACACATTCTCAGCACACGCACACAACAATGATGATGATGATGATGGTGTCATTTGCCTACTTACTAAACTTTCTTTGATTTGTGTCCTTTCCTGCTTGCCCAGCAAGATATAGGGACCATATCTCACAGCCTCTGCACCTGGAACCTCTTCTACCCACGGCCTTTACCTCCAGGACCAGGTAAGTCCCAAACAGGTTTCCCTCCCAAGTGGAGCCTGTGAGAACACAGACCTCTGGTCCCTTGTCCCAGACTCAGGGAACTCCTCATCAGAAAATGGAGATAGAGGGTGTCCAGGCTCCTGACCCAGAAAATGTGACTTGAGTTAGCTACCACAAGAGTAGAAACTTATTCTGCACTAATTGAAAAAAAAAACAAACAAACACCAATCCAAGGCCATTAAATAAAATTCACAACTTAGACCCGCTCTGGGCCTCTGAGCCCAGCTAAGGAGATGTGTTGGGCCACATGCAGAGATCAGAAAGGCAGCAAGAGTTGAACAGTCTCAGGGGCATGAAGGGAAAACAGACACACAATTAACTTTGAATAAAACTAGTGGGAATGCAGGCAGGAAAACAAACAAAAAACCCACAAACCACAAACCAATACAATGGCATGAACTGGATATGAAATGTTTTGACACTAATATTTGCAAGCTACAGAAAACTTAAGTCAAGGCCATTTAACCAAAAAGACAAAACGGGAAACAAATACAAAGGGGAGGGGAATCTGCACTCACAAAACCACAGTGGAGGTGAGGGTGGCCTTTGGCTTAGTTGCAATCACTGAAAACTCTTGTTGGCTCTTTGCTTTCTCAACTGACTCGCCCATTGTGTGTTAGAGATGACAGCCTATGATCAGACAAGAAATTTCTTTTTTTCATAAATCCTGGGCAGCTGAATTGGAAAACACACACACACACACACACACACACACACACACACACACACACACACACACACACTCACATACCTAAAAACACTAAAAAGTCTAAAAGATGTACTCTTGGGTTAGGTATTAAACATAAATACAAAACCAAGAAAGCATAATTGTGGATTGTTCTCTAAAAATCCTAATTACATGGCTTCTCACTTTCTTTTAAGCTATGTAATAAAATAGCATAGGCTCATTACAAGTTGATAAATTAGTGGACTGATATGTAATAATTAATCAATATGAAAGGTGGTAGAAAAATACCAAATATTGTCTATGCAGAGACTCCCATATTGGAAACATTATTTCCCAAGACTATAAATAGTGTTATATACCTACTGTGAAAATGGTATGGAAATCAGGGTGCCAGTGAAAAACAGCCGATTTCAAAGCCGGGCCAGGGAAAGCACAAATGAGCACAGAGCATCTCCTGACCTGAAGAAGTAAGAAAATGCTTTGTGATGTGATGGAGCATAGCAACAGGGCACAGAGGCCAGGTTGCACAGGACTCTTAATAGCTAAGTATGCACCAATTTGGGCAACAAAATACAAATGACAATAATGAGTTGGTTATAACATATAGGATAAAACAGATATCCATGAGCTCATATGAATACAGGCAAATCAGCCGACGAATGAGCAAACAGCTCAGAAGAGGTTGTTTGTCCTTAGAATAGAATTCCAATCCATACATGTAAAGGAACCATAGAAATTGGGAGACCAATTTAGCAAACACCATGGTAACTGCTGCTGCAAAAAAAAAAAAAAAAAATCACTGAAAGCCATTAGTAGCTAATTGGATACATTTGCCTCAGATCTGTAGATTAGTTCTTAGTGTTTTATCAATGTTCCTTTCCTGGTTTCGATAATTGTGCTGTGGTTTGGTAAGATGTTATCATGTGGGAAGCCAAGAAAGGGTACATGAGACTCCAGAAGCTCATTGCCCAACAGCTAATATTTAACTCATTGTAATTTTGAAGGTTAAAAAGGGAAAGGAAAAAAAAACCCAACAAAATATTCCTCTTTAGGTCTCAGGGTCATTCTTAGAGTAAGCATGAAGTACCAACTTCAAAGCCATCACCTGCACACAGATACACATAAAAAATAAAATAAGTTTCAGGGGGGGAAAAGCCTGATTAAAAAAAGTGAGCTATATACAGCTTTTACCATCAGCTTTCACATTCTTAAATGGTATGATCTTACCAATGCTTGTCTTTGTCCAGATCTAAGTGTTGGATGAACGAAAAACATCGTTTTAATATTACTTGGAAATTTTTGAAGTAGGAGCTGTTATCTGACCAAAAGAACAAAATGTTCATTACCTTTTTTGAACATCTAAAAGGCTATCTTCTGTACGGTTATATAAATACGCCATGTCTACATCTGGGCACAACACTATGGCCCTAAAAACTTAAAAGACAATTATATGTCTTTTAATATGTATCCTGTATGTGCTTGTATGATATTCACTTCTGTGTGTATTTGAATATAGGTGCACGCCTGCCATGACACATCTGTGTTAGAGGATAACTTTAGGTACCAGTCCCTCTAATCCTCTGGAACGGTGAGCCCCCAGTAAACTCTTACTTCTAGAAGTTTCCTTGATCATAGTGTCTTGTAATAGCAGTAGAAAAGTAACTAAGACATAGGCCAGAGTATAGCACCGGAGAAATGAAACTCAAGGTGTTATTCAAGACTACACACACACACACACACACACACACACACACGTGACAGTATCAGCTCATTTGAAGCATCCATGAAATCCATGAAGTAATACTAAATTACTCTCATATCAAAAACTAAAAATGCCCTTTCCGGCCTTGTGGAGATCATGTTTATCAGATAGTCTGCCAAATAATCTCCCCATGTCAGCTTTCTGCAATTATCATTTGAGCTCCACCTCTCGTACTTTTTCCATTCATGATACCAGTTACACTATCATCTTCAGCTTTCTCTTTAAGCTACTTCATGCTCTCAGGAAATAAAAAATTTTTAATTAATTATATTTTTACTGTTTTTATTAATTTATTCTTGTTACATCTCAATGGTTATCCCATTCTTTGTATCCTCCCATTCTTCCCTCCCTCCCATTTTCCCCTTATTCCCCTCCCCTATGACTGTTCCTGAGAGGGACCTCCTCCTCCTGTATATGCTCATAGGGTATCAAGTCACTTCTTGGCAGCCTGCTATCCTTCCTTTGTGTGCCACCAGGTCTCCCCCTCCAGGAGACATGGTCAAATATGAGGCACCAGAGTTCAGGAAATAAAATCTTAAGGAATGTTTATGCAACATCTAAGAGTGAGAGAGAGGCATCATTTTCAATACACATAATCAAACTATAAATATAAATTAATATTTAAAACTCAAACAGCAAACAGCCCGAGAGAATTACTTCACATACCACACTACACGCATCATGTTGTAAAGCATACGTGCATGTAATCTAAAAAAAAAAAAAAATGGTAGACATGCTGAACATTTTCAAGGTTTACTACCACATACCAGGAAGGTTTGAAAATCAAAGACTAGGCTGGGAGAATTTTGAGATGGAATGTGTGATAGTCAGAATAGACTAAACTCTGCCATGCTGGCAAATTATTTCCAGGCATGTGGGTTTCATATCAGCAATGTTTGCTTCTCAGTTGCAGCAAGTATATTGTGGGCTAGGTTGCTCTTCAAGGAAATTGTCTTTATGGGATAACCTCAGAGTCAGTCCAGTGGACGTTTTATCGGTGTACAGATGTCCTGGCCTAAACCTGTGACCTCCTGAGCTGATAAAGGAAAAAAGGAAAGCCAGAATTATACATGAGCCCAGAATTATCACAGCCCTTAGGAGACACAGGTTTTCCTTTCACACAGCCTCGCCAAGCTGCAAGGGACGCGGGAAAGTGCAATTCTTTCTCACGGACACAGACGTGCGCTAGATGGTCCTATGGGGGAGGAGTTGGGAGGATTAGGACAGAGGAAAACATTCTCTAGGGAGAAATGCATCTGATGATAGAAGAGAACGCAGCAGCTTAAGCGGAAGTGAATGGATCAGTGGCAATGTCAGATCGCCTCCTCAGCACGGACTCATGAAGTCCAAAAGGTTTACCATGAAGATGCTGTAGTGACCTATGGGTGAGTGTAAATAACCACCATGCTTGTAGTGGCAGTTCTTGTCTGCTTGTACTGGGGTTCGGGGTGACAGACATCTACTGGACTCTTACAGAGTGCAAGGAACAAGCCAGGCTTGAGGCATAGCCATTCTAACAAATATGGAAATATATATATATATTGTCTACCGGTATCCTTAGCTGTCTGCATTCAAAATGTGTGCTGACACCTAGCAGCTCTTACACACAGGAGAGAGGGATGAGCAAACACAGCCCTACAGCTCTGCACCAAGTCCATCTACCCAGCTGGAGGTAGAGGCTACAACCAACCTGAGGCAGCAGGTTCCCAGTCTGTTAGCTCCAGGTTCCCAGCCAGCCTGTGAGCTTTCGTGACCCCCCATATGTCCACAACCTCTAAGTATACGCACCAAAACTGTATGACTAGATATTCACTCTGACGTCAGAGGGCCTCCACAACCTCACTGATTCACTTTACCTTGGTCATGGTTCTATGATATAAAACATCTTAGGCCCCATTTAACAGAGGGGAAAATGAGCCGTACTTCTTGTGCTTGGCACAGGACCTCAAACCAGCATCCAAACTATGAACATTCCATTCATCATCCTGGATCTTGTGAGACTCTGACCAAGAAGGAAGCCCGTGGGTAGCCTGGATCCTGGAAAGCCGTGACAAAGGGAGGTATGCAACAACAGAAAAGAAGTGTTTCAGGTATGAAGAGGCGCAAGGCTCGGAATATGACTCAGGAGTACAACACTTACCTAGGAGCTATGAAGCCCTCATTTCAATTCTTAGCAGTGAAAAAAAAAAGCCATCTTTCCAGTTAGAGAGACAGCTGGGTGGAAGCTATGTATATGCAAACATGATGGCTCGAATTCAGATCCCTAGCTTGAAGGGACACAAGCACAGTTCTGAGGGTACAGCAATAAGTAGATCCCAGGGCCTTGGTGGCACCCACCCTCACTGAAACAGTGAGCTTTGGCCAGGTTCAATGAGAGATTTCTTCTCTAAATCATGGTGGAAAGCCACCAAGGACACTGACCTCCTGCCCCTACTGCTCATGCGCACACATGGGCATGTGTGCACATGAATACAACACACACACACACACACACACACACACACACACACACACACACACACAACTGCATGATTGCAAATTATACAAAGAGATGCATAGAATTTCAAAGTTTTCCCCTGTGGTCCTGAGGGAGTAATTGATAGGTCAAAAGTTGAACACAGCAAACCATGAAGAGAGAAGTTCACGGCTCAACTCAACAATTGGTGTGTCATGGCAAGGTTCAAGGGAACCTGCAGAGGGAAGGCCCCACCTGAAGCAGACGGGATTTGAAAAATCTAGGACTAAAGCTAGAACGGAAAGAGCTGTGAGAAGAACCATGATGTTTTCCTCTACACAGAAAAACTGGAGGTTGAGCGAAGCCAGAACTGTACTGATTGTGTAGATCTCTGCGGTGTTCATCAACAAACACCCCCCTAAACCACAGCTACTGCTTTCAGAATGACTCTAGTGACTTGGGAACCAGAATTACTCCACATTGGTGCTTAGAGTTACGGAATCTAAGAAGTGAAAGTGCTAGTGTGATAGGAGCAAGGCCACTGAGCTTCGAAGAAGCAGGAATGGCCGTGATGGGGAAATTAGGAGGGACCAAACACAATGCCTGTCCACTCTGATAATCTATGTTGCCCACAAGACAAGGTCTAGAATCGTTAAAAACAGTCTCAACAAGGGATTGTCTAGACCACGTTAGCCTTCTAGGAGGCCTATGAGAAGTTTTCTTAATTGGGTTCATTAAGGTAGGAGGACCTAGTCACTGAGTGTGGCACTATTCCCTAAGCAGGAAGTCCTGATGCGTAAGAATGGCAAAGCAAGCTGAGCATAAGCCTGGATATGCACGTTCTGCTGACTGCCTATGCCTGGCTACTCGAATTCCTGCTGCCTACAACTTCCCGGCTCTGATGGACCATAACCTGGAATCCTGAGCTACACGAAACCTTTTCTACCCTTGAGTTGCTTTTGCCAGGATATTTTGTCATAGTCACAGAAATGAAATGAAGACTACGGCACAAAAAAAAAAGAAGACTTTAGAGTAATAACACAAGGTCACATTACATGAGAAAATTTGGAACCGGACCCAATGAATACCTTTATTTGGACCCTGTTCAATCATTTCTGCGACGAATGGTAAATTTGAACAGTGAATTTGTAATGGATTCATGTTACAGTTTTTAGTACTATAATGGCACTGTGGTTTTGTTTTTTTAAAAAAGAATCCTGGTAGTGTTAAAATATTTACGGGAAAATTGATACAATGTCTCAATTTGTTTTTTGATATTCCAAAATTGGGGGGGGGAAATCAGATGAGTCCAAAAAAGAAATCATTGACCACAAGTTGTGGACAATTGAAGCGTTGAGCTAGATGTCATTCTAGAGTTCTATCTACTTTGGGCTACGTTCAGTACTTACTAAAAACTAAGCTTAAAAATAAAAGTCTGAAGTGTTTGAGGTATAACTATAGTTCCTGCCACAGGCACATCCTTTCCTTCCAGATTCCAGAAATAGTGTTGTCCCCGCCCCCTTACTCTGGGACCTACCCCCCACTTCGTTTGGTTTTCTCCAGCAACACGCATTTCCAGCCAATTAGCCATGTGATCTAACCACAGCCCTCATAGCTCTTCCATGGGATTTTATGTGGGAACCCCACAAAAGAGAAGTTCTGGTTTTTTCTCTGGAATTCCCCAGTAAGATGGCGAGGATCTTGGGTTAGTGGCGACCAAACTTGAATTGCATCTGGACAGGTCCGAATGCATCACTCGAGGTAGGGTGTAGACAGGAAGAGGCAAACAATGAGATGGTCATGATGTCAAGCTGAGTTCCTGGATTCCTTGTCCAGGTTTACCCTGTCTTAAGTTAGGTGAGCCACTAAGTTACCTCTTGAGTACTTTTTTTTAAAGACAGAAGCTCCTGGTAGCTGAGGCTGGTCCTGAACTTCTGATCTTCCTGCTATCACTTCCTCTGTGTTGGGACTATAGGTGTCTGCTACCCCACGGAACTGCAGACTCTGGCAACTTGAGCTGAGAAGAGCATCCTGGATTGCCCACATTGCCTCCAGAAATTGGGAGGCTCACTTTGAGAAGAAGACGACAAGGCCAGAGCCAGGAACAGGAAAGTAGTCATAAGGCAGAGGTAGAATTGAATATGGAAGAAGCAGCCATGGAAGAAGTGATGTTAAACATTGACTTGATCAGGAATTATCTAGGAAAAAAATAAAAAGCCTCTGAAAGACAATCTATATTAGATTAGCCTTTAAGCATGCCAGAGAGAAGTTTTCTTAATTGGGCTCATTGAAGTGGGAAGACACACCTTAACCTCGGGCAGCATCGTTCATGGGCTGGGACCCTGGGCTGAATCAAAAGGATAAGCTCAGCACTAGTAGCCTTCACACTCTTGTTCCTCACTGCAGGTGCAGTGTGACCAGCCGCCTCCAGCTCCTGCCATCATGTCTTCCCTGCAATGACGGACTGTTGCTGAGAGGCAAAATATGCTCTTCTTTAAGGTGCTTTTGCTGGGGCTGTTCTCTCACTGTAGCTAGAGAAGTAGCTAATGTGGGAGCAAGGCCGAGGAATGTGACGGCGATCTTGAAAGATGAACAAGCACCCTGGAACTTGTGAAAGGAATGTAGGCCTGCTCACACCCAGATCCCAGATCTCTGTCACAGTAAGATGAAGAGTCGCCGTTACTGTGTGATGTGCTACGGCAGCTTTGGAGACCACACACCCCTTGTATCTACTCAGCATCTCTCCCCGCCCCCCCCCACTCCCCATATAAGAGATGGCTCACACTCCTCATGTCCAGCATGTACTTCCAATATTCACAGCAAAACCACCACACCTAAAACCTTCACTTCCATAACTTCGGGCCAACCCTTCAGAACCAGGCTAAGTCATTGACGGTTGTGTCAATTCTGCCTTCTATTGTCTCATGGCCGTTACCCAGCCTGTTTGTCTCCACATTGTGTCCTGAGCCTCCACCGCGTTTGGCCTGCAGTGTAAAATTGGCCTCAGGACCACCCCCCCCCCATCTCCACCCTGTCCACACCTTTCTACTTCCGGCATAGTGGCCAAACAAATCCTTTCACAGTCCTGAGTAGAGCCACCTAGCTCTCTAGAACACTGTGGGAGCTGAAGTGACAGTCCACAGGCTCTTCTGTACCACCCCTCTCTCCTCAGATCACCCTGGCAGCAGCCACACTAGCCAGGCTTAGCTGACCCCGTGCCTGCCTCTCCTAGTCCCTGCTTTTCTTGGGCTGCTCTTCTGTTTCTGCTGGCTGCCTGTTCTCAGGCTTTGTTCACTACCCTCCTCTCATAGCAGAGACCCTAAACATTCCTGCACAACTTAGGCATCTTCCTCACATCTGCCTCTCCTTGGCACTCTCATTCCTTACGCTGTCCTACTTCTGGCTCCTTCTAGAACACTCTTCACTTACTAGCAGTACATCACGTGCTGGAACATGATGTTTGGTCTGTATCTGCTGTCTTCCTCCTGGATCATGGAGACAGAGAACCGGGTCGGGTCTCAGTTTGGCTTTTTGATCTCTTCTGACAACCCAGAACAATGCTTACCCTGTAGTAGGTGCTGATTAAATATAAGCAGAGTGGGAGGATGGATAAGAAAGTTGCTCTCCAGTCTGCTCTTACCACTCAGGAAATGCCTCACGCACATCACCTGAGCTGAGCTGTCATTTGTATATATGGAGGACCCTGTCAATAGAGATCGATGCTTTACACCTCATCCTCTGTAGAAAGGGGAGCATCCCTACCTGTGATCAGGACTCATGAACAAGGTCAAAAAAAAAAAAGCCCATCAATACAATTCCCATGATACCTCCCACACAGAAGGCCTTTGTTATGCTAGGGCTGCGACTGTTCTTTCTAGGACCTGTTACTGTTTGTGACTTTGCCACTTAGATCCTGCCAAAGCCCTCACTTCCGATCAGCAGCAGCCTTTCAAGAATCCTGTCTGACAGACAGTGTTGATTGCTGAGCACCTGCCTGTGGGCTGAACGCCAAAATGGTCCAAACACAGAGAGTGGTTTCATCGGCAGCGCAGCTCTGAAGCACTGCTTTGTAAGCCCCACAATTAATCTTTGCTTATCATCTGATTTTAAACACAGGCTTCTGTGACTCAAAACTATAATACCAGAACTTGGGAGGCTGAAGCAGGTGGATTTCTGCAAGTTCAAAGCCAACCTAGGTACCATAGTGAGTACCAAGTCAGGCTGAGTTACAGAGTGATGCCTTGTCTCAAAAAATAAATAAATAAATAAATAAATAAATAAATAAATAAATAAATAATAAATGTTTAAAGAATACAGAATTGCCCCTCTCATGAGGTTCCATAAATGTACATAAGATTTAAAAATACAAAATGCTTCTATCGGAGGGCTCCATTACAAGGGAATAAAAATATACAAAACCAGTTATCATAATAGAATTATTTATTTACCTCAAGTATTATTTGTGTGAGCATATGCAGACATAAAGTTAATATACAGATTAAAAACTAAAATAAACTAATTTCAATAAGCTGCATTTGAGTTTTCTTGGCTTATTAGAAATGGAATTTCATAAACAAAAAAAAATACAATTCAAAGTTTGAAAAAAGTTGTTGATAATGGCTTTGCACCAGAGAACATGATTCTGACTTTGATGAAATTTTACCAATTTCTAAAATACTGTCAAAGGAAAAAGAAGAAGGAGGAGGTGGGCGGAGGGTGGGGGGGGCAGGAAGGGGAGGAGGAAGAGGAGGAAGAGGAAGAAGAAAGAGTCATCAAGGTGGCCCAGTGGGTACAGGCCCTGGGCATGAAGGCTGCTGACCTGAGTCGGATCCCCCAGGATCCTCAGTAAAAGCTGAGACTTCTCTAAGTTGGTCTTTGACCATCACATACACACACACACACACACACAGTCACATACCACACACACTCGCGCATATACCACACATACACACCACAACATACACAGAGAGATAACAAATAAAATAAGATAACTTTTAAAAGGAAAAGGAACAAAAGGTAAGACATCTGAAGTGAGTTTCACTCCATTTTCAAAAATATGCACATGTGCATGTGTATGTATGTGTGTGTGTATGTATACATGTGTGGGTGCATGTGTGTATATGTATGTTTGTGTGAGTGCATACATGAGTATGTGGGTGGGTGTGATTGTGTGTATGTATGTATGTTTGTGTAAGTGTGTATGTAAGTATGTGTGTGTATGCATGTGAATGTGTGTGTATATATGTATGTATGTACGTATGTGAGTATGTGTGTGGTTGTTTGTGTGCACCCATGTGTGTTCCATAGTGCTCATATGGCATCAGAGGACATTTATCAGGAGTTAGCTCTCAGGTCACCAGGTTTTGTACCAAGTGGCTTCACCCTGAAGTGCTCACTTCTGAGTGACAGCTGTCATCTGGGTCACTGGAACATTTTATTGCTAAGTCTTTTATTTATTCTCTATTCATCCCACCTTAAAAAAACTATAGTAAGAGATTAATGACATAAAACATACAATTTCAGGATTTTCCCCAACCCTTTTTTCTGCCTTCACTTCCCCTCAGAGGCCTTGGAGAGCATCTGATGCCCCATATGTGTCAGCACTAGCTGGTACTGCAGGACTGTGGAGCTCATGTGCAGTTCCCTCAGTGACACGAGCTGCACAGTGCAGACTTGAAGGCACAACTATTAACTGGGGAAACTCAGATGTGTACTGAAGCACAGAGGCCATCCCGACACCCTGGTACCTCACTGAGGCTACAAAGCCACCGGGGAGTAAAGAGCAGCTGGGATTTACAAGGTTGAGCAGAAATGTTATGCAGAGGAAGGCACTCTCCCATCCCTCATCGTGATGTGTGACAGTAAGTCTTCCCTGTCAGCCTGACAGGGCTCTCTGTAGGGGGGGCATGTCCACAAAGAGTTAACCAAGGATGGAGGACTCACTCTGAAAGTGAATGAGGCCATCCCATGGACCATGAGACCATGATCCGAAAAAAAGGAATGAAAAGGCCTTTCTGCTTTCTTCTCCACCCAGATGCGAGCGGCTCACATCCCATGCCTTTCCTGTCATGACGGGGGCCCGTTCCCTCCAACCATAGGCCAAAATAAACTAATTCCTGCCTTGAGTTGCTTTCTGCCAGGCAATTTCTGCAACAATGGGAAAAGGAATCAATCAATAAGAGATGAACAGAGAAGGCTGTGGGGAGCACAGTGTGGGACAGAAGTTAGAGGGAGGGGAAACTGCCCCAGAGCGCCAGCGGCTTGCAATCCTCTGGAGGGTGATATTGAAAGCCACCTGCATTTCCTCAGACCCTTGAGCCTGTGGTTAAAGGTTCGGCCACACTAGGTAACCTAGCTCTCCCCAGCTCCTACCCCACTTACTGCAACAGGCCTCCTGCCTCTCTCCCCAAACTTTCTTCCTGCCTTTACTTCCCCTCAGAGGTTACCCTGCCTTGCAGCTCACTTCACCGAAGCTTAAATAAAAACCTTAGAACTTTCTTGGTGCCTGCTATAGAACTTCCACAGACTTCTCCAAAAATCCTCCTACATTCAGATAGTCAGTCAACAAATACTTATCGAGGAACTCCCTAATGTTTTAGGAACCAGAAACAGTTAAAACTAAGAGGAAAATCCCTGGGGAGAGATGACTCCGTGGTTAACAGCACTGACTATTCTTTCAGAGGACCTGGGTTCAGTTCCGGGCACACAACCACCTGAAACTCCAGTCCTGGGGTGACTTCCCTCATATGCGGTGCCCCAAAATACAAACAAGGTGGGGGGGAGGGGGAGGAGAAAAATCCCTGCTCTCATGAAACTTTCTATTTTTCTGTCCTGTGCGAGTGCATATGTGAGAGTGTGTGTGTGTGTGTGTGTGTGTGTGCATGTGTGTATGAGTGCATGTATGAGTGTATATTCGTATTTGAATGCATTTGAGAGTGTACACGTGTATATGTGTGTATGAGCATATGTGTGCAAATCAGTGTATGTAGAGAGACTCAAACGATGAACAGGTACAAAGTTCGGTGTAACTAGGTAATTTTAGTAAATGTTATGTTTAATTAGGAGAGTCGTGGCAGGTGAGCATGGGCGGGACACACAGGAGGTGGAGGGGGAGTGGCTCCGGACCCTTGTGGGTACAGCTAGGCCTTTCTTTATTGAAAAGCAATTGGAGAGGAGAAACTCCAGGTTCTCCCCAGCCCTGACTCTAAGTAGCAGCATGGGGCTTTAGCTCCCTGTACCTCATGTTGCCTTCTGACCAGAACCTCCAAGGAAACCGTGAACAGACTGAGGGCAGCCTGAGCCGGTGCGAGCAACCTGTGGGACTTCATCTCTGAGTGGAAATACAAAATGTTCTTTAAACTTTAACTAGTGTTTTAACAAACAGCATGCTATATACTAGCAGCATTCCACGATCGAATTTAATAATACAGATTTTTCACATACTGTTTGTCTATATGTGATAAAGTCACCAATATGGAAATCCTGGAAGGGAAAAAAAAAACTTTTAGTTGTTCATTTTCCCAAAAGGTACCTTTGTTCTCCTGTGGAGCCTGTGCCTGGAGTGGGATGAAGTCACTATCATTCTGAATGAGGTACAGCTGGAGAGCAGCAAGCCTGAAGAAGTGTGTATGGCCTGGAGAGCAGCAAGCCTGAAGAAGTGTGTATGGCCACCTTTGTCATATCCAAGAACCATTTGCTCGTGTTTGGTGGATGGAAGGTCTTCACACCGACCAAATTCAAAGAGCTAGAGAATGTCATATGGATGACATGGTGGAACGTTACCAGAAGCAAGAGACGGGTCACCACATATGCGCATGCGTGCTTACACACACACACACACACACACACACACACACACACACACACACACACACACTATGCCAAGGTGAGAGGTGATCAGGGCCTCTATGTCACTGCCTGTGTCTGAGGGGGGCTGGGCCTGACTTAAGCTGGCAGCTGCTAAGTCAAACTGGGCCTGAGCCTGATTGACTGGGCTGGCGGCCAGGTGCAGGAGTCTGGCCAGTTCGCCACTTAGATATCCCCAAAGTCCTTCCTGGTTCTGAGTCTGGAAGCCTTTCAGCTCTTGGCGCTGTGCCCTTTGTTCATGAATAGCAGTCTGTACGAATGCAGGCACACACAGAGGCCACCTTGCTTTTTGTATTCCAGTGGCCCAGGGGTCTTGCCATAGCTTATGCTATCTGACATCTCGTCTGTGTCACATTGATCCCCTTGCCAGGACAAGGTCCCTCCTTCCCCTGTCCATTACCTGCTTCCGGCTGACTCGGCTCAGGTAGCTACACCTCCTCCCAATGACTGCCTGCCAACTGCAGTTTAGGCCACGTCTCTCTCCTATCATACCCGCATTACATTAGGTTTTCAAGGTCATTGGAATGGTCTTTTGTGTGTGTGTGACAGAAATAAACATCTATATATAAAGAAAGTGAATAAATGAGTAAATGGTAGATACAAAGTGAGAAGGTTCAAGGCAGTTGCCACAAACTTACATGGGCTTCTTTCTATTTTAAAGACTCTTGTGGTGTGTGTGTGTGTGTGTGTGTGTGTGTGTGTGTGTGTGTGTGTGTGTGGCAAGCGTGCCATGGCCCACATAGGGAAATCAGAGGATAACTTTAAGTGTTTGCTCTCATCTTCTATTTTGACTTTGAGATGAGATCCGTTGTCTGCTGATGCTTATATCTATGCCTACCTGGCTTTTGAGCTTCTGGGGAGGCTCCTGGCTTTGCCTCCATTCTCCCAGGAGGAACTCTGGTATTATGAAAGCACAGCAGCCAGTTGACTACGTGTGAGTCCTGAAGTCTCAAGCGCTTTACTCACTGAGCCATTTCCTCAGCCCTCGTGCCCTTTTTAATTGGATATCAGTAATAGAGTGTGTAGATAAATTAGCCTGACTTAAATATATGGATAAAGCTAAAGTCAAGCCTATAGTGTTCGCACATGCCTGCATTGTAAGCACTCGGGAAACGAGGCAAAGGGATAGGCAAGATCAAGGCTGAGCTACCTAGCAAGACCCTGTCTTAGAGATAATAGATACTTCACTTTCTACCAAAATAACCAAATGATTAAATCAACCTGCTATATCTATAGAATGATTCCTGTAAAAGCAGATTTGCAACATGGTTTTCCTCAGTTTTTCCTCAAATACTCAGTCATTGGACTGGGCTATAGTTCTCAGAATATAACCAATTGTACTTTAATAAACAATACTTATTATCAAAATGAAAAAAGCAAGTATTCATCATCATAAACAATTCCTTTATGGAAAAGAATCTGTACCCTGATATTTTCATAACAGCCCTCATGGTACCTTTCCCTGTTGTTTTTAAGTAGTGGGAAACAACTGGCATATTTAACAATTAACAATGACTATTACAGGGAAAAGTAAAGAACTGAAAGGAAAGAAGTCATCTAACATGTCTATGAATGAATTATTTTCCTTCCTTATAAGTAATTGTTCATTTCCTTCCTTGATGTTGCCTCCCTCTTCAGAATGGGCAAGAGCTAAAAGTGGAGTGGGGGAGGGGGAGGTGTCAGCTAGAGTTACTGTTGACCACAGCTTTGCAAAGCAATAAATAACCATAAATCGTCTGCTGCTTTCTCTCCTTTCTTCTAGTATTTTCTCAGGAAGATCTGTGAGAATTTTGAGATAGGGTGACCTCCCAGTAGGACCAGGAGATCTGAACTCTGAATTCCTTACATATAGGTCGGAATGGGCCTAGTTCCTGTGGGCTATAAAAACATACATATGTTATAGTTGGCATCTCCATCCCATTCCAGACTCCCTCAAGGACTGCTAATACGAGGTCATTCCTTACCTCATACATCCTCCTCCTCCGTCACTAAGTATCATGGGTGGTTACGTCCAGAGATGGGCACAGCTAGCTGAAAACTACTGGGTCTGCTTCTGCCTGCAAGCTGAACCAGATCCCTTTGCTGGGCTCTGGAAGGGCTCTTCCCTCCTCCCAGGGAACGAGCTGGACAAGGCCTGAGCCATCCCAGTGGCCTTCCAGCTGCTCCAGCATTAGGGAGGTGTTCATGCACCATTAAACTACCTGGTCTCCAGCACTCTAGCCAAGTGCTAGAATTCTCTTCAAGGGTCTGAGAGTCTAAATGTTCCTACACCCAAAGGCCAGTAGGGAAACAGAATGGTCGAATGATTTTTAAGATATACAACTCCTCACAGTGAGGGATGGGGGAAGTTCAGTTCTTGCCACAATGGAACTCACTTCTTTCCTTTCCTCTCCAAAAAAAAAAAATGTTAGGAAAGTGATAAAAAGGAATATGAATTACGAGGGTAGTGGGTCTTTCCTATCCATCATGGATCACAAAGGCTATGAGGGTGGAATTTAACCTGATTAGATGAAAACATTTAATTTGGTCCTTACTAGACATGATGCTCATGATTTATCTTCAGAGCTTACTACAGCTGCACATGAGTTTAGGATGGAATACTTCTTTTTCTTTTTTAAAATATTATTATTTATTTTATGTGCATTGGTGTTTGCCTGCATGTATGTCTGTGTGTGGGTGTCAGATCCCCTGGAACTGGAGTGACAGACATGTATCAGCTGCCATGTGAGTGCCTGGAACTGAGCCCATTTCTCTGGTTCTAGGATTATAGTGAGTGAAGGGGAGATTGAAACAGTTTGGATGAAAGGGGGAAGATATTCCTCACACAGTATTCACTCTGTGCACAGATGCAGCTATAGCTTGATCTATAGTATCATGAACACAATATCATTTCATATCTAAAAGCAATGGTTATTGGTTTTGTTTGTCGAGACAGGGTTTCCTCTGTGTAGCTGCAGTTGTCATAGACTCGCTGTGTAGACCAGGCTGGCCTCGAACTCACATTGATCTGCCTTCCTCTGCCTCCTGAGTGCTGGGATTAAAGGTGTGCACCACCACACCCGGCAGATATTGTTTTTCTTTAAATATGACCAAAAGTCCAGGAAAAATTATTTTGCAGTTGGTTTCAATAAGAATCTAGATACTCGGTACATGTAACTATTACTTCCCTTTAGTTTACTTTCAACTAACCAATTCCTGATTAAGAGTATAAACAAAGACATATGGAACACTGGTAAGAAGAGAAAAGCATTGAGATGTGGGGAGGAGCAAGAAGAGGGTGGGAGGGAAGGTTCTCAGCCTGGAGTTCCCAGCAGCAGCAGCTGGGCCTGAACCTGAAGGAGCTCCTCGATCAGCCAACCCTATAGTGAGAGGACAAAGGAAAACAAAAGGGCTCCAGCTTATCCATGGGCCATGGGCGTAATCTTTAGCTGTTCGAGTCTTCTATTTCCCCTCAAAAGTGTCTCCTTTGATGTCTATCTCCAGGTTAAAAAAATAAATAAATATTAAAGAGCTCTGCACTTTGGCGGATCTTTGTGAATTCGAGGCCAGCCTGGTCTACAAAGCGAGTCCAGGACAGCCAAGGATACACAGAGAAACCCTGTCTCAAAAAACCAAAACAAAAAAAGCAACCAAACACAGAGCTCTGCACTTCAGAGGCGGCAGCATGGCAGCCAGGTGAGATGGAGAACATAGGAGCCTTCGACAAGCCTCTCTGGGTGGAGGGTTGTGTGGTAAGGCAGTGCCTGAGCACGGATGCACGGTGCTCCAGGGACTCTTGGCCATACACCTGACACTGTCATGTGAGCCTATCTTGCTCCTTACCCCATCCAAACTCCTGTCCCCACATGAGTGGGAACGTCACATGAGTGGTCTCGGCACTCTCCAGTAACTCAGATTTTGGACCTAAAAGACCTGGCTTGAGTTCATTTAGCCTCAGTGCTCACTGGCTGCTAGCCCCAATTCAGCTTACCACCATACTGTCTCCAGACACGCCACTCGCCACAACACCCCTGCATCCATGAGTGGGACCAGTCAGTCCTGGACTCACTGAGTACGAGGCTGAAATATACTAGAGAGCTTTCTTCAACTTCTCAGTAATACTAGTCATAAGGACACACACAGACACAAACACATACATACAAGCACATACACGTACAAAGGCATACACATGCATGTACATATATACACACACATACATAAACACATGCATTCATGCATTCACACATACACATACACACATACATACACAAGCACATATTCACACACACATACAAACAAGTGCACACACACAAATGCATGCACACACATGTATACACACATACACTAATACACAGACATATATACACAAGCACATACAAACGCATGCACAATACACAATGATAGCTATAAATAAGTTTTGTCTCTTTAGATTAAAAAAAAAATGTGTTCTCCAAAAGTAAAAGTCTGTTAAACTAAGTGAATATTTTCCAGAGAGCTCAGCCAGTTCCTCTTGCCTTGTTTAACCAAGGCTGGGACGAGTTAAGCCCTTTCACTCTGCCCTCCTTTTGATTTCAAAGAGAAATGTGGTCTCTAGGAGGGAGGAAGATAGGACAGCATCAAGTCTTCCCACATCTTTGTGTGTTGCTTTGATGAGTCCCTGACCTACTTCTCTCTTTGTCTGTCTGTCTGTCTGTCTGTCTGTCTGTCTGTCTGTCTGTCTCTCAATGTAATATTTCTACTATCTTTTTCTTAGGCTAATCTTTTGTACACTGTGAAGACAGACTCTGTGTAGTCAAACGTTGATTGCTGTACCTGCAGATTACTGAATACATATTGGCCTGACTTTGGTATTGTTATTCCTATGGACCACTACCTATCTCATATCATGTAAACACTCCTCCTCTCCCACTTTTTGATTGGCTTAATAAAGATCCGATGACCAATAGGCAGAAAGGAGAGGAAAAGCAGGACTTCCGGGCGAAGAGAGGGTTTCTGGGAGAAGAATCGGACATGGGGGATTTCATCAATGTGACCCGGAAAGGAAGAGGTGCTGGGACTGAGGGAGTCCTTTTCATTTTCCCCTCTCCAGTCTGAAATACAGAATTCAATGTGGTTTTCCTAGTTTTGGTTTATTCCTCAACTGTTATTTTTCTTACTATTCTATCAATCTGGCCAACCTGACTTTTCTCCTTGCATTTGGTAAATGTTCCATTCTCCGCTGTAACGTGTGCACCACATCTCCCTACATAACTTGTTCTCTGTCCTGTTCCACTTCTTTTTTTGTTTTGTTTTGTTTTGTTTTTGTTTTTGTTTTATTATTATTATTATTATTATTATTATTAATTTATTCTTGTTACATCTCAATGGTTATCCCCTCCCTTGTATCCTCCCATTCTTCCCTCCCTCCCATTTTGCCTTTACTCCCCTCCCCTATGACTGTTCCTGAGGGGGATTACCTCCCCCTCTATATGTTCATAGGGTATCAAGTCTCCTCTTGGTAACCTGCTGTCCTTCCTCTGAGTGCCATCAGGTCTCCCTCTCCAGGGGACATGGTCAAAGGTGAGGCACCAGAGTATGTGAGAAAGTCATATCCCACTCTCCACTCTACTGTGGAGAGTGTTCCGTCCATTGGCTAGATCTGGGTAGGGGTTTAAGGTTTACCGCCTGTATTGTCCTTGGCTGGTGCCTTAGTTTGAGCGGGACCCCTGTGCCCAAATCTGCCTATCATAATGTTCTACTTGTAGGCTTCTAGGACCCTCTGGGTCCTTCTACTTTGCCTTTCTCCCATGATTCTCTCATCTAGAATCCCACTAGAATGTCCTCTCCTCTGTCTCAGTTTCCTGCTCAACCTCCTTAATCATCAGGGAAATGCAAATCAAAACAACTCTGAGATTCCATCTTATACCCATCAGAATGGCTAAGATAAAAAATTCAAGCGACACCACATGCTGGCGAGGATGTGGGGAGAGAGGAACACTCCTTCATTGCTGGTGGGAATGCAAACTAGTACAACCACTTTGGAAATCTATCTGGTGCTATCTCAGAAAAATGGGAATAGGGCTTCCTCAAGACCCAGCTATTCCACTCCTTGGAATATATCCAGAAGATGCTCCAGCACACAACAAGAAAATTTGCTCAACCATGTTCATAGCAGCCTTATTCATAATAGCCAGAACATGGAAACAGCCGAAGTGTCCCTCAATAGAAGAATGGATAAAGAAACTGTGGTACATATACACTATGGAATACTATTCAGCTATTAAAAACAAGGACTTCCCGAAATTTGTGGATAAATGGATTGAGCTAGAAATGATCATAATGAGTGAGTTAACCCAGAAGCAGAAAGACTCAAATGGTATATACTCACTTATATCTGCATATTAGCCCAAGGGGCATGTCCCACGAAAGCCTTCACTTACCAGGAAACTGTTCCACTTCTTACGACTGGCACCAGAGGGCACCGGAAATGCCTGGGCCCAAAGTGCTTACACCACCGATGTCTTGAGATCAGTAGGGAATTTAAAGACGAAAATCTAGAATCAGCTGGGATTATGTTGTGCTGTAACGGGTGCCACAAAATTCTAACCAGAACTAGGGAATGTCCAGGCTGGGACACAGTTTGGGTGATGGAATGCTTGCTCAAACCCCAGCACCAAAGGAGCCTGGCTGGGTTGGGAACAAGCAAAGGAGTTTGGTGATTGTCTACTTGATGGAAGACCTAAAAGCAATTCCTTCGTGTAGTAATTTCTTTTCTCTTTTCTTTCTTTTTTTTTAAGTTTTAAAATTTATTATAATTTATTCAGATTACATCCTGAATGTTATTCCCTGGCTTGTATCTTCCCATTCCTACCCTCCTTCCTTCTTCCACCTTATTCCCCTCCCCTAGACCTCTGACGGAAGGAACCTCCTCCCCCACCAAATGGCCATAGCATATCAGGTCCCACCCTGATAGCCTGCTTCCCCTTCCTCCGTGTGCAACCGGGCCTCCCCACCAAGGGGAAGTGATCAAATCCAGAGCACCAGAGTTCATGTCAGAGGCAGTCCCCACTCTCCCCACACCCATGAAGAATGTGCTGTCCATCAGGTAGATAGATCTGAACAGGGGGTCTAAGTTTACTGCATGCATTGTCCTTGGTTGGTGCAACAGTTTGTGCAGGTCCCCCTGGGTCTAGATCTGCCAGCCTTGATGGTCTCCTTGTGGGGTTTCTGAACCCTCTGGGTTCTTCCATCTCTCCTTTCTTCCATACTACTCTCAGTGCTGCACTTGGAGTCCAGCAGCGATTCCCAGCATCTGTCCCAATCCCCATCGGGGTGAACTCTCTCAGAGGACGTCTATGTTGGGCTAATGTCCATAATATCTATTTATAAGCAAGTAGGTACCATGTGTGTCTTTCTGCGTCTGGGTTACCTCATTCAGGATGATATTTTCTAGTTTCATCCATTTGCCTGCAAATTTCAAGATGTCCTTGTTTTTAATAGCTGATTAGTACTCCATTGTGTAAATGCACCACAGTCTCTTTGTCCATAATGAGTTTTTAGTCTCCTTTCTACTATTGCTCCACTACTTACTGAAATGCTGCAAGCAGATAATTACTAAGAGTAAAGGGTTTGATTTATTTTTCTCTCTCTTTTCTTCCTTTTCTTTTTAAAAATCAATTTAAAAATTAATTGTGGAACATAACCTAGAGAAAACAGCTTTGTAAAAGCTAGATGTCAAAGAGTCCTAAAATACTTTATGTATGTGACTAGATTATATGTCACAAAACCATTCTGAGGTGATCATTAGATTTTACATCCACATGGAGGTGGAGGATGGAAGTGGGTGCTGGTGTCAACATTTCTCCATAACAAGAGGATTCACTTAATCAGGTAGGAAACAGAAGTCAGTCAAATGACTGGGGGTAAGGGGACAACTCTGTCTGACCAAGTCAATTTTGGCATCTCAATGATGGGGTGTGAGAGCTTACTTCATTTGTCCCCCTATTAGGACTCCAAAATTAAGAATGTAAACTGGAACCAAAAAGGCAGGAGAACAGACCAAGGTATAAAATGTAAACCCTGTCTCCTGGGAGTTACTAAGGAGCGAATGAGAGGGATCAGAGAGCTCCGGGTTTTTGTAATCCCCGTAAGTTCTCAGCAGTGTAGTTAGCTGTTTCAGAGCTAAAGCTAAGCACTGAGGAAAAGGAAGCAAAGAAACCCTGAAGCAGCTGGTGTTACAATGATCCAGTCTGGATTTCCAAGTCAGTGACAGCCTCCAGATTTGCACGGCA
Source organism: Acomys minous (assembly GCF_964271855.1). NCBI lineage: Eukaryota > Metazoa > Chordata > Mammalia > Rodentia > Muridae > Acomys > Acomys minous. Next base: position 125,468,828 of record NC_140485.1, on the reverse strand, counting down.
GCCAGAATTCCAAAGACAGAATGCTGCTTCCGGCAAGGTGATGTTCTACATTTTAACTCATCCTCAAGAGAGAGGGGGGGGGTGGGGAAGCTCTTCAGTTGCACAGGTGTTCACCGTAATGTGACCCAACTGAAAGACTCTTGTTTGTTGAGTTAAAATTAAGCTCCACAGGCTCTGTTCAGCAGGCAAAGCAGCAAGGCAGGAAGCCTCCCACACTAGAAGGGGAAGATAAGAATTATCAAAGCCAGAAGGTTTTTTTTTTTTTTAATTGAAGGGCATTTCAAAGCAAAGTATAGACAGCTAGGGCATGTTTGTAGATACTCTCTGTGTGTATGTATCAACATGCATGTTCACACATCAAAACTCATTTCTTTCCTGAATAACAAAAAGTACCGAGGACAAAGTGAAAGCAACTGAAATAGAAATTAGTTCTAACTCACACAGCAGCCAAAGGGTTATTTATTACCCTCTAGACTTCAGTAGCTAAGAAGGAATGCACAAGAGAAATGAGAATATATGTATTGAAGGACCTCAGAAGCCGAGAATACAAATGGCTAACCATCAAATCGTTACTAACTGTAGCAGTGATCAGAGATATACAAATCAGAATCAAGCTTTTTACTTCCTACTTCACTGGCTGTGACAAAGATCCTGCCCTTGGCCAAACTTCATTTAGCCTCCAGAACCATCTCCTGACCCATCAGCTGTCAATCAGCTTGAACACAGACACTGCAGAAGCAGAGGTACCGTATTTTGGACCTGAGAATTGCACCTCAGGATCCATGGATCAGATGGCTCAGACTGAGCTCCCTGAAGACACTCTGATTGCATCTGGCTTTGAGAGAGAAGGAGAAGCGAGAACAAAGGGAATTTCTCAAGTTGTTCAATAAGATAAAAAAATGACAGGTGCAGACAGGTGTAGATGTCCTAACCCGAAGCTGGGCATCCCTGGGCCACGTAGGGGTAGTAGCCAAGACTCTTCCCTAGGTGTAAAGTTGGTGGTGGCAGTTTGCTGGGCTGCAATGTCCAACAAATAATGATAATGTCTTAGCAGGCCTGTGCCCAGTTCAAAACTGAGCATTACTGTGTAGTACTAGTCTAGACAGAGTTGGAGCAAAGAACCCTGCTAATAAGTTCATTTACTAAGAACTTCCTACTCTTCCTTAGTGGTGTGCGATCATCCCGTCTGTGTTCAGTAGAACTGCTAGGTTGGTTTAACCAGCCTCCCTTCCACATCCTTCCTGTTTCCTACCCTTCTGGGTTCCTCCCAGTGATTTTCAAGCTACCAACTCTATCCTGCTTCTTGATGGGATGGAGGGAAGCCAGCACGGGTATGGTCTTCCCTCTCTGCTTCCTGGCTGAGGGGAGGTGAACAGCTTTGCTCTGCAACATTCTTCAACGAGATTTTTGCCCTCACCATCACCCAGTAACATGGAGCCGGACAACATGGATGGAAGGAAACTTCTGAAACCCTTAATTGATTCTCTCAGGTATTTGTCACACTGGCATGAAAAGAACAAGCAATGCAACTGTAATAGTAAAAGTTTAGGGAAATTCTGAATGCTTAACAACAGGGATGTGCTTACAGAAAACACACAGACCGTCAGATTGTCAGCGGCCTCTGAGAATGAAAGAAGTATCATCTATTCTGACATCAAGGTTTATTCAAGAAATTTTTGAGTAAGGAGTATAGTTTCCAAGGAATATGCATGCACATGCTCAAATTTTGAGGAAAACAAGATATTTCTTCATATGTATGTTTCCCGACAAGCCTGAGTTGGGTTATCTAAAAATGAGGCTAACGAATGCAAGAATTACGAATTTTATCTGATACGCATCTGTACTGGCTGTTCTTTTTACTTTAAGAATATATCTACTGGAGGGGCAGACATCAATGGGTCTGGGTAAGTGGAGGACAGCTGTTCTAGTCAATTACAAGATGAATTGTTGCTTGCTAGATAAGAATATTTAAGTGAGTTAGCTCTTGAAGTAATGAGGGTTTTCAATTAGTTTTGTGATTGCTGCCTATTAGCTTAGGGAGGGAAAGCCTGCATGCCTGTGAATCTGTACTTATGCTGACTGGACCTGAGTGAAAAGGGCAACCCTCAGACTTGGCTTCTCATCCAAGATCATGGCACGTCTTTGCTCAGAAGCACTGGTTTCCTGTCTCATTTCAAGAAAGCCGTGGCCTCAGAGCCCTGTTGTCACTTTTTACCTCATTCCCCGAATCATTACTCAGAAAACACCATGTACCCTTGCCTCTGGGCCTATTCCTTTGCTCCTCCCTTTGCAGGGAAGTTCTCCCCTGGCTATCCCTAGGGATCCCCTCCTCACCTCTCTGGGGACTTCAGTTGTTGTCACTTTCTCAGCAGGGCCTGCCTTTGCCATCTTTAAAGCAGCAATCATTTCATCTTCACCTCAAGGCACTCTGCCCCTCACCTCAGCTGCCCTGACTTCACAATATAACAGTCTTTATTCTGTTTATCATCTCTATCCTAACAATGACTCTTTGCTGGATCGAATTCTAGCCAAACTTCTCTGATGCCCCGCCCCACCTCCCTCATTTTCTTAGTTTTTGAGACATAGCTCTCTATGCTGGTTTTAAACTTTATATGTTGCCTGGGCTGGCCTTGAACTCATGATCCTCCTACCTCAGCCTCCAGTGCGGGAATTATAATCAAATATTACCATTCCAGCTCTGGCATCTCTTCTTGGCTAGGCCTAAGCCCCTCCCTGCCTGTAAAGAATTGAATCAAACCTAGGTTGTATGCCTCAGGTGGTCCACAACCATCTTAAAAATAGTTCCTCTGAGAAATGCAGGGTTTCAAGTAATTACATGACTTTAGTACATATCAGGAAAAGGACAGACAAACAACAGTGAAAGGTGGGTATCATTGGACACTATTGTACTCCTAGTCTTAGAGGCAGGTGTCCCACTCCATGGAGCTTCCTGTTATAGGGATGACTCTTGGATGGACAGAGGACTCACACCATGAGAAAAAGGAGCTTCAGGAGTCGTCTGTGCATGGAAACTTCCACAGAAGGGCTGGAGATTGGGATAGATGTAAGGACATCCTATTAGGACTCTAGGTAAGAGAAATAGAGAATGGGGAAATAGAAGGATCCAGAGGGTCCTAGAAACCTACAAGAAAAACATCTGTAGGTTTTCTTAGGTGACCATGCTGCTGGGCATGCAAAGTTTTCCTCCACTTTTCACACACACACACACACACACACACACACACACACACACACACATTTAGTTATGGCATCATCATTTCAGGTGACTACAAAGCGCTCCAAATGTAACCATGCACTTGGAAGGGGTGCTCTGTAATGCTATGAACGGAGCCCATAGAGATGACGAAAGCTTACCTCTTAAACAGTGCATTGAAAGAGAAGAGAGAGAGCCTATGCTCGCATGAAAATCTAGACTCTTGCCTCATAGATGATATAGCTGTGTAAGGCAACTGCGGTTCTACTCAAGATGTTAACAAACTGCTACATAACTGAACCCTCAAGTAAGTCGAAGTTCACTATGTAAAGCTGCAGCCTGTGCCCTTATGATAGTCCTCACTTCCGGACACCCCGAGAGATGCTACCATATCAACCACAGTCAACAAAAGGAACCCTACCTTCTGATTTTAGCCTCAAAGCACAATTCACCAAAATCCACGTTATTCTCCCCACCACTAGCAGTGTGACGCTGAGATGTGTTCCATTTTTGCCGTCCTTAGAAGCAGGCCCCCATGTCGAACTCATCAAGGCACAAGTTCCCAAGGTTCCCCTTCCTTCATTCCCGTTATCTCATGCCCTGCTGGAAACCTCTGCTTCCTTTGCTATGGCCTAACCTTAGTACGCAAGCACATCACGGGCACTGTGAGATGCCTCGGCACAGCTGGAAAACTTGCCCCGTTTTTATTCATCATTGAAGTGCAATGCTTGCCCTTCAAGCACTGGGTACTCATCTTAAAGGATGGATCTGGGATTTGAGCTCTCAGTAAGTAAGGCATTTGAATCCTTGCTTTTAAGTGGGGAATTTTAAAAAGACAATACATATTGTTGCTATAGAGATCAAACTGGCCTCAAATTCCTAAGGGTCCTCCTCCTTCAGACTCCCTTGGTATTATAAGTAGAAGATCTTGCTTAATTAAAAAAATTTTTTTCTATCAGTTTTTAATCCTGTGGACTGAAATTCTCCAGTTTTGTGTCCCAGGAATCAAGCCATACGAGCATTTTAAAAGCAAAAGATCCTATGTAGGTAGAAGATCTAAGGCTCACTCTCTAAAGCTTTAGGGCTTCCGCCTGCTACCCAGTTCTAAACAGTTCGATTTGCCAAGTGGAAACAAAAATAGTCTCTGAGGCATCACGGGGTCTTTATGGGTAGAAGTTGAAGGAACATTAATGTAGTATTACGGCGTTAGGGTTTTGTCCACAGTTCCTGGTTTATGCCTCCTGCTCTGAGGCCAGCCATAAACATTACACTTTCTGCCCACCTAATATTTCCTCATCGCTTTGCCTTGGAGCTAATGATAGAGAAATACGTCAACCTGCTAATAATGTCTTATGATAGGTCCTAAAGCCTCCTCATTGCAAAGAAGTACTACCCACTACCCCGGGAGAGGAATATTACAAGGATTGCTGACACAGACAGGCCTTGCTGACTTCCCTACTCACTCTGTCAGCCTTGGAAGGCCAATGAAATCTCGATGGATTCCCCCACAGGACAAGGTACAGAGGCTTCTGATAGACTGAGCTGGGGAAGCTCCCAGGAAGACAAATGAGACCGTATCCCCACAGTGGAAGGTGCCACACTCCACGGGGACAGAAGGTCCTGCGCCCCGGGCCCTTCCAGACCTTGTCCTACATATCTTTCATGTGGCTGTTTGTTCATGTCCCTTGAAATACCCTTTATAAAGAAGAACTCTAGGTGTAATTATAGTGTTTTCCCAATTCCAGCAAGCCATGGGGTTAAGTTAGTTGAATCCAAAGAGGATAGTGGAAAAACAAACTAAACCAAAACAAAACACTTGTATCTGGCCAGCCAGAAGTTCCAAGTACTCAGTCTCGTGACTGGGTGTGAAGGGGTTTGTTCTCGGGGACTGAGCCCTCCACTTATCAGTCCTGTCGGTGTCTCCAGCTGGGCAATGTTAGAAGTGAGTTGAACTAGAAGGTAGCCGCTTGGTGGATCTCTTCTTGGCGGGGAGCAATCCCTCAACTATTAGGGCAGTGGTTCTCAACCTTCCTAATGATGTGACCCTTTCATACAGTTCTTCATGTTGTGATGTCCACCAACCATAAAATCAATTTGTTGCTACTTCGTAACTGTCAGTTTGCTACTGGTATGACTCATAACGTAAATAGTTTTGGAGATAGGAGCTTGCCAGTGATTGAGAACCACTGATTCAGAGCCACAGACATCTACTATCATGGTCCTTGTGTGACTACAGAAGAATAAAACGAATCATTTTTATCCCAGTATAATTAGTGTCCCATCCTTAAAATATCTGACAGGCTTACACACATTATTTATTAAAATTCATCTGTAGACTCTTGATGCCTTCAAAGTATAACCCATGGGCCAGCAACAAGAAACAGCTTGGAAGCCCACTAGAAACTTCGTGAGTTCAATTCCCACACAGACCTTATTGTATTCCAATAAGATCCAGGTGCCTCATAAGCATGGCAGTATGTGAGAAAGAAAGGCTATTTTGTTGAATTTGACTGTCATTAGCTCCCATGTGAATTTGAGGTGGGACCTCTGTTGGACACACATCATAGCAACTGGAATAGCCCACTGACGCACTGAAGTGTCACTCCAATGTTCATCTAGCAAAACACAGTAAGGTACTGGTGGCCTTTTTATGACATGGCTGATTAGGATCCTCATTTCTCATCCTTTGTGGTGTGCTAACGCCTGTTGTCTATTAACAGAGCAGCTGGCTAGGGAGAGGCATGCCTAGCTATAATCCTAGAACTTGGAAGGGCCAGGCAGGATAATCACCAGCTGAAGTCTAGCCAAGGATGCAAAGGGAAGATCCTACCTCAGAAATGAAACTGAAGGCCAGGCATATAATCCCAGTACTTCCGAGGTTGAGGCACGAGGATCAGGAATTCACGTTCAGCCATAGCCACATAGTGAGTATAAGGCCAGCTGATGCTACACGAGATTTCCCCCCAAATCCAAACCCAACAAATTAAGGCCAACAACAAAATCCTTGAGCAGCCAGGAGCCAATGGCTGAAACCTTCATCTATTATCAAATGCTCTCTTGGTGAAGAACAAGAGGCAACTGAACCATACCAAGACAGCCCCTCCCCCTCCCCATAAATATGCTAACATAAGTGAGTCCCCAAAACATGAACATCAGAGGGTTATGGGAAGATGGTGACTCAAGAGTGCAGCTGTCCGAAGAGGCCCATGCAATAGGAGAAGCAAGGCGAGGAGTCAGGTAGCCTGAGAGGGAGAGGCGGGGTAGTGACACTTGCATGCACAGCCTGATGTACAAGGCAGATTGTCCAGCACCAAAGGGTTCAGAACACTTCTTTCTGTTGAACTTGCTTGGCAGCTGCAGGCTCCCTCTGGAATGTTCCTGTCCTTGAACATTGGACTTGTAACTTCTAGTTTCTGTTACTGGCCAAGGCCCCAGAGTGTTCTGAGACACCAGCCCTCTGGGGTTTTCTGAGCTGCCTAAGGAACAGTCATTCCAAGTGAATGCCCTCAAATCTTGATCTGGGTCATTATAGGCAACCTCGTGCCAACTCCAATCCTGTTGAGGTGCATGTGGCCAAATGAGGCCAGAGGGATACCATTTCACCACCTAAACAGGTCCTTCAAGTCAGGTCGCCATCAGGAAGAATGTGGTCTCTAATGGGCAAGGATCCAAAACAGATTTACTTCCATATGGCTGTATTTGGAGGAAGACACAGGCTTAATCCCCTGTGATATTCTGAAGGTAATGGGAGAGACTTTGAAAAAAAATGCCTTTGAGAGCTACTCTAAATGGAAATAGGATTTAAATGGTGCCATGGCAATGGGTACCAAATAGGCTAGGATGGAGCTATTGGGAAGACATTATGTCAGGGAGAGAAGCTATTGGCCTTCACACCAGATCTTCTTCTTGGTTATTTCTGACCCTCAAACCATAAAATCTGACCCTTATAACCTAGATCCCAAAAGGTGGTTTCAGGCTGCACCTCAGCCACTGACACGTATCATCCTTCCTGTACCTTATCATGGTGATGCACGAGGCACCTCAGTTCTTGTTTGCAGTCTCAAACCCCCGCCTGGTCCCACAGTGTGAAGGCATAGCCACTGTGCCATAAACAAATGATAATATCACAGCATCTTTCTTACTCTACTCTTTTTTTTTTCTACTTTCTTCCCTTAATAGACATCTGGCTTTTCTCGGTGGCATGTGTGCCTCCTGGAAACCAGGAAGTCCTCACTTCCCCAGTCCTCTGGACATGAGACAATGAAGTTTTTTTTTTGTTTTTTTGTTTTTTTTTTTTAATGTGCTGTCAGTTCTTCCACCTCCCATTCAAGAGCTGTCCTCTGTAAAACCATGTGGATACATAATCTCCTATGTCCCACACCCGAAGGTATGTTGTGACAAGAGAGCTGTGTTATTTGGCTCTAGCTGCTTCTAGAACTGGAATCCAAGATCCCCCGTGAGGCTCAGTGCTAGTTTCACTTGAAGACAACTAAATTTAGGAGCTTTGATAGTAACATGTACACAGAGGCATAAAAATCTGGGATGGATGGAAGCATGGATGGATGGATAATATACATAGTATTATAGAGTAATTGCCTGCATCCACTTATAATCCAAATGTTAAAACTCTGCTCTCTGATGTAATAGTATCAGGAGGTGAGATATTTGAGAGGTCACTGAGTTAGAGGAAGTGAGGAATGTGACACACTAATGAATAGGATTGGCATCCATAAGGAAATCTTATTTATTCTCTCTGTGACAACACAGTAAGAAGACAGCATAAATCAAGAAGCAGCCCCTTATATGATGGTATTTGCACAGCTCTGGGATACAGTGCCATTGTCTCCATTTTGGTATGGTGTCTATGAACTGTTTCACCTGAGCAAACGGTGTGTGCTTTGAAGTCAGGAAGATGGGAGTTGGGGCTCAGTACTTCCCTGACACTCAAGGACCATTGGTGTCCTGATCCAACTTTTGTTTGTTTGTTTGTTTGTTTGCTTGCTTGGTTTTTTGTTTTTGGTTTGTTTGTTTGTTTGTTTGTTTGTTTGTTTTTTGAGACAGAATTTTTCTCTGTAGCCCCACTGTCCTGGAATTCACTCTATAAACCAGCTTGGCCTTGAACTCACAGAGATCCAGGTGTGGGACACAACTATCTGGCTGCTGATTCAGCTTTTAAGAGCCAGGTTCCTCATCTCTAAAGGGGATGCTGTGAAGATGAAGCTTGCCTGTGTGTGCAGACAGCTCAGGGCTGTATTAACCACCGTCAGCTGCCTTGTGCCCCTCCTTAGCCACAGTCTTGGATCTGGTACCAGCAGAGCATTCCCAGGAGCCTGCGGAGTCCCTGTGTCAAGGATTTCATCTCCACTGGCCTCAGGTGGGAGAGAGAGTCATTACTTCCTCTCCACACACTGTCTCCTGTGGCTGTGGCCTCATGAGCCTTGTGCAATGGGCCCTTCCCATGCAGGATCTAGTCAAGTTTATGAGCAGCTCTTGAAAACGCAAATACAACCTTCCACTTGGTTAGAATATTTGGGAGTCAAGTTTTTAACCTGTTCCTATATACATATGGTAAACACTTTGGCCTAGTTACTGGCAGATAGCTTGTTACCAAAATAACTGACTTCCAAGTCATACCCAATGTGCTGGAACAATGATCTCGGACTTCTTGGCCTTCAAAATTGTGAGAAGTAAATCTGTGTTGTTTTAATAGTCTATGGCATTTTTACTATAGCAATTCATATGTGATAGATAGATAGATAGATAGATAGATAGATAGATAGATAGATAGACAGACAGACAGATAGTAGATAGACAAGACAGACAGATCTCCAGAAACGAAGTATGATGGGGAAAAGAGTATTCTCCTTATGAATTTCTTTCTCTAGGCCTTCCACTCTCCCTCCTAGATTGAAACTGTTTTTGAATCCTATATACCCTAGGGGACTGAGTAATGTGACAGATTTAGCTGTACAAATAACTGCTATTCCCATGAGTCCTGCAAAGACAAGGGAAGGTATTCACCACATGGCCATGACCCCTGCCCTGTCTACACAGCCTCCTCAACTCTTCCTTGGTGGCAGTAATCTGTGACTCTTAAGGCTGGATCCAGTTAGCAGCAATGAATTATATCCTGTGTGAGGGAACAAAACCACCATCACATAGATGGGGTGATAGTTCAGTTCAGTTGATAAGTGCCATAGCTTGCAAACACAGGGGCCTGCGTTCTATATTCAGAACTCACATTAATACATACACTGAGTGTCTTAGTTAGGGTTTTATGCTGTGAAGAGACACCATAACCACAGTAGCTCTTAAAAATAAAAATAAAAAAATAATAATAGGGGCTAGCTTACAGTTCCAGAGTTTAGTCAATTATCATCACAATAGGAAACATGGCGGCATGTAGGCAGGCATGGTGCTGGAAAAGGAGCTAAGAGTTCTACAGCCAGATTGGCAGGCAGCAGGAAGTGGATTGAGCCACTATACCTAGCTTGCGATTCTGAGACCTCAAAAGCCCACGCCTATTGATGCACTTCCATCAGCAAAGCCACACCTATTCCAACAAAGCCACATCTCCTAACAGCATCATTCCTTATGGACCTATGAGAGCCATTTTTATTCAAAGCACTACATTGGGCATGGTAGCATGCACTTGCAATCTCAGTACTGAGGTAGGCAGAGATGAGTAGATCTCTGAGGTTCGTTGGCCAGCCAGTCTAGCTTAATGAAAAAAACTCCAAGACAAGGACAGGCTGTCTCAAAAATAAGATGGACAGCGTCATCAATGTGACACAGAAGGTAAAGGCACTTGCTGAAAAATGGATGACATGAGTTCAGGCCCCAAGGTCTACACTATTGAAAGAGAGAACCAATTCCTAAAAGCTATCCTGTGACCTTTACGCATGTGTCATGACCTGTACATACACACAATACACACTCAATATTTGTATTTATATATTTTTAAAAATGTAAAACAATATTTTAAAGAATGAGATGGATGACACTAGAGGAATAGTGGCCAATTGGCCTCTAATATTCACATATGCATGCACACATATATATGTGTACCTGCACATAGACATATATTCCAAAAAAAATAAGACAGACAGTCAGACACACACACATAGAAAATGAATGATCATACTTAATTAATCATTAATTTTCTCAGCCAAAGCAGTGTGCTGGAAAATATAGAGTGTCAAATTCTGTCGTGACCACTAATATTATCATTGGAATAAGCAAGCACTCCTGTGATACACTAACTGTGAAAGACAGAATTTACTCATTCAATCCAGCTGAACTCTTTTTCATCATCACCATGCCTTTCTACTCAGCTGAGGTTTACGGAGTCCAGTAGGTTGAGGAAGAAGAGCTTAAAAATACCTTAATTATTGATGTTTAGGCCACTTAAATGATTATTCAAGAGAAGTTGAAGAGGCCAAGTGAAACATTCAGGTATGTAAAAATACACATGAGTACTGAAGAAGATCAGAGGCAGCATCCACTTGGTTCACAACCATAAGGTGTATATCACATATACATATATGCACCACACACTTCAAGTATATGAGCTGCTGATCTAAAGGACAGCCCTATCTGACATTCCTTAACCACAGCCCAGAGCTCTAAAAGGGCATTTTGCAGTTTTCATAAGTCTTAAGAGTCTTCCTGTTAGCAGACATAAGTTACTTTGTTTTTTTTTTTTTTTCAAGACTTCATAGAGGCACCGAGAAACTTGCACAGTAAGGTTTATAAATGTCAAGAGTTAGCTAATTGGTCACAAAGTAAGTTAAGGTCAGAAACGTTTCTAAGGCAAGTCAGTACAACCTACTTCTTGGTGCAAATTTCAGCTAGTGTGATCAAAGATAATGACTCACCCACTGAAGCTGCCTCCGTGTTCTGTGTGTTTTTTTTCCTGAGTTTCACTGTAACTGAAAGTACACTTGAACTTTAATATGTGCTATGGTTCTTTCGTATTATAAGTTATGCTCGTAACTCCAAGACAGAATTGTTTTCAATTAAAATAATGAATCTAATTAGTGATCCTTGAAAGGTGTTGGCCTGAAAGTGTTAATAGAATTGATGTGTTGGATGTGCCTTAAAAGTGGACAGCCAGTTGGCTAAGGACTTGAAAGACCTTTTTTGAAGAAGAAAATCTTTTGATTGGTGTGTGTGTGTGAGTGTTCTGTGTTTATGTGGGTTCATGTGGGTGCATTCATGTGTGTGTGTGTGTGTTGTGTTTATGTGGGTGTGTTCATGTGGGTGTATTCATGTATGGATATGTTCATGTGGGTGTGTGCATGTGTGTTTTGTGTTTACATGGGTGTACTCACATGTGGGTGTGTTCATGTATGGGCGTGTTCATGTGTGTAGCTGTAGTGCCCATGTGCTAGGGTGCACATGTGGAGGTCAGGGAGCAATCTCAGGTGCTGGTGCCCTCCTCTTTGTGTGTTTTGTGACCAAGTTTTGTTGTATCGCACTGCATATGCCAGGCTAGCTGCCCTGCACACTTCTGGGCTTTGTCTTGTTCCCACCTCCCATCTCCCAGCAGAAGCTGAGATCACAGAGGTTCTCCTAAAGTGTCCAGGTGTAACACAGATGCTGGGAACTGGAACTGGGGTCTTCACACTTGCTGGGCTATCCCTGGCACCCACTGACCCAGCACTTCAGTCCAAAAGAGCTGTTCTTACTGCTGCTCTTGCTCACAATGGTATTTTGAGTTTTAAAATATGATGTAGATCTCTCTTTTTTGGTGGATGTCCATGGGCTGTTTCTATGGGGGAATGGCAGACGCTCCAGCATGCGTGAGCCGAATGGTACACACTTGGAAGTCAGGAAGATGTGGGTTTGGGTCCAGTATTTCCCTAACACCCAAGGGATGTGGGTGTCCTCCTCCAGCTTTTTAAAAGCCAGGTTCCTCATCTCTAAAGGGGATACTGTGAAGATGAAGCCCGACTGTGTGTGCAGACAGCTCAGGGCTGTATTAACCACAGTCAGCTGCCTTGTGCCCCTCCTTGGCCACAGTCTTGGATCTGGTACCAACAGAGCATTCCCAGGAGCCTGCGGAGTCCCTGTGCCAGGGATTTCATCTCTGCTGGCCTCAGGTGGGAGAGAGAGTCATTACTTCCTCTCCACACACTGTCTCCTGTGGCTGTGGCCTCATGAGCCTTGTGCAATGGGGCCCTTCCCGTGCAGGATCTAGTCAAGTTTATGAGCAGCTCTTGAAAATGCAAACGAAATCCTCTACTTGGTTCTTTTCATTTTAGAACACTTATGAATCAAAACTTTAACTTCTTTCCCCCCCTCTGTCTCTGTCTCTGTCTGTCTCTGTCTTTGTCTGTCTGTCTGTATCTCTCTCTCTCTCTCTCTCTCTCTCTCTCTCTCTCTCTCTCTCTCTCTGTGTGTGTGTGTGTGTGTGTGTGTGTGTGTGTGTGTGTGTGTGTATCTGCGACTGCATGTGGGCGTGGACACATGCACTTATGCTACTTTTTGACAGATGTTTGATGTTACAACAACTGACCTAGTTAATCCATTCATTAGTCCCTTACATATCTAGCAGGCACTTGTATGTACTGTATGTACCAGGCCCTATCCTAGGCACCAAGAACGCAAAAATAAGGGAAGCATGACTTGTCTTTGTGATGGTCTCACAGTGTCTGAAAGGTGACAGGCCCATGGTAATGCACCCAAGCCAACCTTTCAGTACAAGTGTGCCAAATGACACTTTACCCAGAACCATAAAGTTCAAGATCTCTTTTTTCACCTTTCACCCCCACAATCATCCAGACAGAAAGGTGTTAACTCTTACTAATTATTTCCAGGTCAGCTATAAGGAAGTCAAGTACAGGGAGGGGAAGTAACATGACGAAGATCATAGAGATGATAACCATGATCCTGTCTCCTTAGCCTGTACTCGTCATCCACAGTTGTCAGGGCCTCTACCTGAGTGTAGAAACACACGAGTAATGTGTTTTCATCAGACTCACACATGCTACTTGCAGTGTGGTCCCTTGATCAGTCAACCACAGCCACCTAAGACGCTGGCCTCTGTCTCCCTGCTGCAGTCTTCTTTTTCTTCTTTGCATGAAGCCAGTTGTTTCAGGCTTTAATGTACTGTTTCTTTTTCCAAACACTTTCTTTCTCCATGTGTCTATCTCCATGTTTGGGTTCCACTGTTTCTGTGAGCTCACACACACACACACACACACACACACACACACACACACACATACACAATGGGAGGACAGTGCCATAGTCTCTGGGAGACTCTTCCTGGGGACCTTCCCCAAGCTTTTTTCACAGCTGGCCACAGAACCCTGATCATAGCTCACACTTTCTTATTATGACGCGTCTAGTTTATTGTCCTGGTTCCCCCACTAGCCCACGTGTCCCTTGGGAGGTATATCTGCTGGCTCTGTATTTGGCCCACTAGCTTTGACCTAACTGAATGAATAAATGAAATATCAACATATGTTTCCATGCTTGAAACACCTCTAGCAACAGACAGGACTCAGAATAAATGCCCAGCTTCACATTAGTCTCTGAGCTCCTAGAGGTTAGAGGTGAGGTGCAGCTAGACTCTACTTGGTAGAAGGTATCTAGTTTATAAATGACTGTCACTGCCAAATAATATATTTCCCATGACACATAGCTTTGATCCTGTGAGAAACACTGTCTCTGGCTGCCATGGCCTTTCTGAAAAGCTCTTGCATTCTCAGTCTTGCATCGAAGATTGCAGAACCATATCTGTTTGTTTCCATGTTTCTACAATAGTACCTAGCACACAGTGACATCAAGAAATACTAGCTGCCAGGAGGTAGTATGCACACCTTTAACCCCTGCACCTGGGAAGCAGAGGCAGGCAGATCTCTGTAAGTTTCATGCCAGCTTGGTCTATAGAATGAGCCCCAGGGATAGCCAAGGTAGCACACTGAAATTCTGTCTTGAAAAACAAACAGACAGACAGCCAAACAGCCAAAGAAATAAATGAAATACTAGGTGAATCCGAGTGAATGAATGGACAGAAAGCATATACACTCGGTTCCTGTCAAGTGGACACATTGCCACTGTGGGTCCTGGGTGCTCTGAAGCCAGCCTGGGCATCTCACAAGGGGAGCCAGTCCATAGGTTTTGCTGTGACCTCTGAGCTACAGAAAAGGATGCTTCACAGAGTAGATCTTTTCTTAAGGATTCCAACAAAGAATTCTTCCCTGGGGGCAACCATAGACTTGAGAGCTCACAGAAAGAAGGGTCTGGGTGTCCCCGTGGTGGGTATCGTGGCCACGCTGTCTGTTACAGCTAACTGAAGAAGCCCATGTGAGGACAGTAGAGAGGAAGAAAGCCTGCCTGCCAGCAGAGAGTCAGGCAGAAGCTGTGGGACGGCTGAGGTCATGCCAGCCTTAAGAAAGTGACAGAGAAAGAGGAACCTGTTGCCTAAATTCTTGACAACTTTCTTCTTTGGGACCCAGGTCAGGTGCATCCTGACTGAGAAAGGATCACCTTCCACAGACAAAGTAGGTTTGTTTTTGTTTTTTTTCCAAAGTAGGTTTTTAAAACATGCCAAGATGGAAGACATAGCTCCTGTCTGGGCAATAGTTTTCAGGCCTAACTGCAAAGATAAAGGCATTTCCTTTTCCTCCTGTGAGGATGGAAAGGGCTCACATATCCGTATCAGGTGCGCAGACTGACAAGGACAGAGTGTGAGCTGGATTTGAGTCTTCTAATACCAGTTGCACCTGGGCTCCTTTTACACTGTCCAAATTGACCTATCTTTGCCAACCAGGTAGCCTTGCTGGTCTATGACCAGGCAAAGACAGGAAGTAAACTTAAGACCAGATGGCTGCTGCTTGGCAAAAACTAAGCAACACAAAACTCTGAATTACCCAAATGTAAAGTTAACAAGTACACATGGTTGATGGCCTAGGGCACCTCCAGCCCAGACACCATCATCGTCTTACATTGGACAAGACCGAGTCATGGGTGCAAAGCAGTGTCTGTCCCTCTCACAGCTGAAGCAAGACTTGATGGATGCTAAGGACAGGATGCTAACAACAACAGCTTGGGCAGCATCCTGGCATCCTCTGCTTACAGAACAGTCCTTGTGAGAAAAAGCACATCAGAAGCAGCCCACGCCAGGAGGTCTCTGAGTGAGGGCCAAGACTGGCAAAACTGGCATAAAAATTAAGAGAAACCCTGAGTGTATACTATGCGAATTCCATCTCAAGACTCCACTTCCGAAAATTGTTTTATCTATAAGAACATTAGATTTTACAAGTGCAGAGCTTTGGTTAACTTCGAAGGCTTGTGAAAAGAAATAAATAAAAATAAATAAATTAAAATTAAAAATTAAAAAAATTAAAGACCAAAAAAAAAAAAAAAAAATCAGTCTGAGCTCTTACGATGCAAAAGCAACCCGAGTTTGACTTTCAAAGATTACCTATTCAAAAGCATTTGGATCCTTGCCCATTTTGTATGGATTTTAAATTATAAAACTATAGGGTTTTTTTGTTTTGTTTTGTTTTTTGCTGACAAACTGCTTGCATTTATATGTGAAAATATCAGCTCCTGAATCCAAAAGTCAAACAAAGGCCCCTTAAACTATGGAGTATTTTCCTTTAGAAAATCTAGTGATAATCTGGGGCAACGAAGGACAGCAGAGTCTCTTAGGATGTCTCCTTACACTGCGGGCACCGAGAAAGCCTTGAAAAATGATTGCCATGAATGACTCTAATTGCAGCGCATGGCAATTTTAGGGGCCGAGTTTCAAGGATGGACAGGAAGCTAGGGCGGGAGGTATTGTCTGCTAACCCAAGCAGAGAATTCCCCTTTCTGTTTCCCCTCCTCTCTATGGCATCGCCAAAGATGATTTCCCTTCTTGCTCAAAGCTCACCCAACATCAAGGTCTAAGACGGGGTGAATTAACTCATCATTTGAAGTGATCCCACAGGAAGAGCTCTTTGACAGCTAGCTGCATCAGGACTGGAAGCAAAGAAAGACAATCAGGAGGGTGCGGTAGAGGGCAAGTGTGCTTCATTCAAGCCTCCGTTTGCTTAGGCCGACTTGGTCACAGTGCCCCAATATTGCACGGCTGTGCCTTAGAGTCGACTGACGCCCAGGTTGCACCTAATAGCCACCCACGGCAGAATCCCTGAGGTGGAACCATCCACTTGTTGTTTTCCATTTCCCCCAAGTGATGCTGTATATAGCTAAGATTGAAATGTTTGTCTCTGAAAGAAAGACTTCTTCGACTAGAGAGCTTGGTTGGGCATCTTTCGGCAGGCACACTCAGACTAAGTAGGCCTGCCTCGGCGGGACTGATGTGAGAAGAGGCTGGTCCAGACTGATTCTGGAAGAGCCATGTAGGATCTGGCTCTAGATACTGCTTCTGAGCATGACCAGAGTTTCTGCTGAGGGCTGGGAGGTTGGTACTTCGGCACCAGGACAAGGACTACTGTCATAAAGAGATCAAGGTCCTGTCACTGGAAATGCTCTGGGTATCCATGAGAAACTGGTTCTTTCTTTGTTCTCCTGATTTAAAAAAAAAAAAAAAAAAAAGGTCATGGTTGCATCCAGCCTGCTCTTAGAGACGCAAAGCTTAGTTCTGAAAGTGGAATACAGCCTCCTGGAAGAAGTTCACTTTCCTACTTGAGCACCAACATTCTGTGATGCAGGGGACAAACGAGTTGAAAGCTGCCACTTCCCAATATTCATTACATCAACACAGGGAACACCGGATCCCTTGGAGATAGATAGAATGCTCCCTCCCATCACTGTCACATGGTACGGGTTTATACATGAACATTTAAAGAATTCTTGCTGTTGTTGTCCTGCGTTCAACTTTAATTCCTGTTTTTTTTTTTTAAACCAAAAACTTGAGATATAGTTATGTATGTCTACAGTCACCAACCAAACTAATATTCACTTGTCTCTTTGGAGTTGTTAATCCTTTAAAAGTCAGTCAAGGTTACCTACAGTTCCAATTCTGTTTGACCCCCCAAAGCAGAAGACAAAATGCTTTCCCACTCAACACTTTTCACAAAATAACTCCTTGCGCTAGACTTCTCACAACCTTCGGCTAAAAGACGAAAGTTCTCCGCTTCTTAGGATATTTTTAAATAATGACTTAATCTACCTAATGTCTCCAAAAGAGATACCAAAACCTTCGTTTCACATTGACTAGTGAGATGTGAGAGACAAAGTTAAGCGATTAGTTCTCCATCACCCAGCACAGCCTGGGCAACAGCAGGCCTCAGTGAAGTTCCTGGTGTTTGCCTGTCCTTAGAAGACACAGGGCAGAAGCTTGGCTCTATAGCAGCAATACCGGCTCCAGGCTTTCCAGAGAACACTGAAGCAGACACACACACACTCAGCCAGGCCAAGCTCTCATTAACACCTCTATGGGTTTTCACAGTCAGGGAAACTGGAGTCTTCAGGTCCTGTTACTAGCAACCCTCGCTAAGAAATCTCTATTTCCGAAGCAGGAGTGAGTGATAGCCGGGTGCTTCCAAGCCCTGAGCTAACCTCAGTCCCTTAAGTGAGGAGACCACACCCTTCCGAAGGACCACAGTCACGGCGAAGACCGATTTGCCCAAGAACCAAATTAGCTCAAGAACCAAAGCCTGGCGCCGTACAGCGGAGCGGGAACCCAGGGAAACCCGCGGAAACCGCGCCGCGCTGCACCCGCGCAGAAGAGAGGCGCACCCCCTCGGGCGCACCCACCCATTGCTTGCCGCTCAGCCTAGGGACACCAAGCTTTTGCAGCCCAGGAGGGGGCTGAGATGTAAGGACTGTAGCTTTCGTCCTTGCTCTCGGTCCCCCACGGCTATCCCTGGGCGTCCCGGGAAGATAGCTACACAGTGACCGCCACCTGCCCGTGGCTAGCCCTCCCAGGGCCACCCCGGCCATGCCGCGGTACCCTTACCTGAACCGGAGATATGGACTCTGAGCGGGCGGCCCCGGCTCGAGGCCGACGACAGGTCGCTCTGGGAGCGGCCGCGGGGACTCAGGTCCCCGGGAAGCCAGCGCAGGGCAGGCGCGGGTGGGCCGGGAGCCTCGGGCTCGGGGTCCAGAGCCTCCGCTGCCACTGCCTCCTGGCCCGCTGGCTGGTCCGGGGACAGCGCGGGGCTCTTGCTGGCTTCCGCCATCCGCTCTAGGCGCTGGGGAGGGAGCGAGCACAGGCAGGGTGGGGCCGGCGCAAAGGGCTGCGCTGTCCGCCGCGGCCCCGCGTGGAGCCCCCGGCCGGCTAGCAGGGCAGGGAGGCGGCCGCAAGCAGCGGTGCGGAGCGAGGGAGGAGGAAGAGCACAGAAAAGTTTGCACAGGAAGGAGCCGCCTACAGCCGGCTCTCACTCCTGCCTGCAACAGCCACGGGGCTCAGAGCCTGCCACCCTTGGTGCCCGAGAACCTGCCCGGCTGCTCCGCCCCCAGGCGCGGCCCCTCCACTGAAAGACAAGGGTCTGTCACCTTCTAGCCCAGAGAGGCCCCACAAGGAAGATCTCAGAAAAGTGGAGTTTTAGTTGCAGAGCTGAGCTGCAAGGTCAGGGTTAACAGTACCATTTGCCCTTGGTCTGGGAGGGATGGGGACGTGTGCACACACCTGATGGCTTGTAACTGGGCAAGGACCCAATATGTAGTTTACAGGTGCAAAACACGGGCTCCAAAGGGCGCTGGGTTTGCATGAGGGTTCCTGGCAGATCTGGAGTCCTCTGTGAAGTCTGGTCCTTTGATCCCCCTCTACCACCTCTTGCCCTTGTCAAAGCTCATCTCTGTCAAAGGCTGCATTCCTGTGCGTCTGTCTGTGCTGGGTCAGTCTCAAAAGGTCGTGGTTTTTAAAGGATCAGTCTCCTAAGGGCTGAATTCGTGCCCCAGATGTGATGTTTGAGTCAATGCTTTCCAACAGAGAGGACGGGCAGTGAGAGCTTTAATAGGCTGCGAAAGGATAGGTGATTTTGCTAATCGAAATCTCAGCTTTCTCATTTTCACGGTTAGGTTCCCCCGAGTAGTGACTGGCCCAGAGTTGAAAAGCTGTAAACCAGAGCTAGGTAGCTGACCATCTAGTGCCAGTTTCTGGGGGAGGAGTGTTGTTGTCCTTCACAAAGCCACCATAGAAAGCGGCAGGAAGAGGACACTGAGAGGGGAAGACAGGACAGAGTCAGCCATTGCACCACCACCATCCCCCCCAGCACGCAAGCACGTGCACATACACCCCAGGTGCTTCTTCGGGCAATTTCATTTAACAAGAAGATAAACCCAAGCGTAAGGTAAAAGAGAAACAAAAACTAAGAGAGTAAAGCTAGACAAACACAAAGACACCCGAAAGGCCCAGCAACTAGGTCATGGTATTCACAGTGGGAGCTCCATGACTGGAAAAAAAAAAGCCCTTTTTCTCACAGCAACTCTGTGTGTGCTGTGCGTGGAGGTGGGGTGGGGTGGGGGTGCAGTGCGTTGGAGTGGGTATCGGGTTATCCCAGCTTCGCTGTGAAGACTGTCCAGATTCAGATGCATTTTCACAGTCAGCCAAAGTCATCATTAACTTGTCTTATTTCCTGCTAGCAAGTCTGTGCATCTACCATACTCCAGAACCAGTGAGATGGCTAGACAGGCGAAGTTGCTTGCTGTGGTGAGCCTGAGGACCTGAGGACCCGAGTCCCATTCCTGTGACCTATATGGCAGAAGAGGAGATTCCAAGTTGTCCTCCACATGCTTATTCTCCCTCCCTCCCCTCCTCTCCTTCCCTCCCTCCTTCCCTCCCTCCTTCCCTCCACTCTCTTGGTACCTTGCATGCAAAGGTCTGTGGTTTCAGAGACAGCAATGATAAGGTTGCAGGGGCACTTAGATCTTATACTTACCACTAATAAATCACCCCCAGGTTGCTTCTAATCATAATTAGATAAGCCCATGAGAGTAAGCCTGGAAACTTACTTTACAACGGAGCATGTCACCAGGTTTGCTGGTTTTCCACTCTGTGTGTCCTATACCGGCTATTGTGATTGTCCATATGCTCATGGTGTTGCCTCCTGGTGTTCTCTCTCTCCCCAGCGGTCAAGCCAATACTCATTCTGAAACCTGCAATTCCAGTGGCCCACCCAGGAGACCTACCACATCTCTCTCCCGTGCTGGCTCCATGAGTGTGCCTACATCCTTCAGGCTCTGCCTTTCCATCCCTTGGCTGGCCCTCTGGGGTATCTCTAGTGAAGAGAAATGATCAGTCAAACGCTTTAGCATCTAAGCAGTCATCCCTGGCTCATTTATCCAGCTGTTTGCGCTCTTATTTAACAAATGTATTTGAATGCCTCTTATGGACCAGACACTGTAGTCTTCCCTTCCTTCCCCCTTTCATTCCCACACCATTTGCACACCCTCATTTCCGTGTCCTCATGCTCCGGGTTTTCTGTGCATTCCCATGTGTAGCTGTGGTGTGACTTCAGACTCCACTGCTGCCTAGAGCAGCATTGAAAGCCACCAATTCAGAGCACCCAGATGTCCATGCCTGGGAACTTCCTGCTGTTACTTGGTCCAATTTGAAAGCCCTTGATCACGGGCTTCTTTCTAGGCTCTGCTTCTCTGGCTTCTACAACACTAGTCTCTCCTGGTGTTCTTCTCATCCTCTGACCTGCATCTCTTTGAGTTGCCCAGAGTTCCAGCATCAAGCCTCTTACCTTTGCCTCTGACAGGCTCTGCCTGGGAAATCTTACCTGTGGCTTTGAGCTATGCAAGGGATGAGTTACCAAAGGCCATCTCCATCCCAGACCTCTCTCTTAGCTCAGAATCCCAACATTTGGTGATCTATTGGCCCTCTTTTCTATGTCCTTCCTTCCTTTAGTCCATCTGCCAGTGTCCTCTTCTTTCTTTCCTTCCTTTTATTTTTCTTTTTCATGAGCATGCAGGCTGTAGACAGTCTTCATATATTTGTGTATGCGTATATACAAATTGGGGCACACATGTATAAATGCACATGTCCATGGGTGTAAGTCCCTACACAGGCCAGAAGTTAGTGCTGAGAACCGTGCCAGATCACTCTTCTGCTTCGTTTAAAGAGACAGGATCTCTCAGTCACCCAGAGTACTCTGACAGGGCTGGTCTCTAGCCAGCCTGTGCTGGAGATCCCTGACCCCACTTTCTGAAGCTGGAACTACAAACAGGCTGCGGTGCTTACCCAGCATTTACATGCATTCGGGGGACCCAAACTCTGGTCCTTAAACTTGCGTTCCAAGAGTTTTAACCTCTTAACTGTCTCCCAACCTCTTTTTCTTTTGAGTCAAGGGTGGCCTTGAACTTATGATCCTCTGACCTTCATAGCCTGGGAGCTGGGCTTACAACTGTAAGTTACCATCTCTTCTCTGCGTGGTTCTGGGAATCAAACCCAGGACTCTCTGTATGCTTGGCAAGCACTCTACCAACTGCGCTACATCCTCAGGCCCAAGCCTCCATTCTTGATGCTTTCTCCGTACTTTGAAGCCAACCTACCAAAAACTGAACTCTCTCCTGTACCATCAAGCTGCTTAGCCCACTCTGGGCATTATCGACCTTCAGACTCATTTTCCTCCTGTGATTTACTGCCCTGCTCCTCTTTAGTTGGAATCCTCATCTTTTGTTTTTCTCTCATGACACTCCCAGCCTCTGCAGTTACTTTCTTCTACTCTGCCCTTTATAGAAAAACCATCTAACAGAGCTCACGGGGCCTTGATGCTCCTCTTTGTCTAATCTTTCAAGATTGATGGATGCAGCATGTGTGAGTCTTAGCACTGGGACCCAATAGGAAGCAAAATAAATAAATTCTGTGAAGACAAGTATCCATGACACACTTTACTCTTTGGCCACGCTAAGCACATGTTCTGGAACCCTGCTCCAAATTCTTGAAATGATTATGCATACCCATTTCCCCCATCTTCCTGCTTTTGCCTAACTGGCCGTTACCATCCTCCAACCCTCAGGATATGTGTCCTCAGAGGAGCAATGTGGCCGATTCTCCCCCTAGCCTTTGCATCATCCTCAGCGCCCCTCCTGAGCAGTTACACAATCCCACGTGCATTTCTCTCAATGTCACTTTCACATAGCGTTGCACTTTAACAATGGCACGGTCTCCCCACCTGCCTCCCAACCGACCCCTCAGCTCTGAAAGGGCTGGTCCTTGCCTCTGTTGCCACAGTGCCTCTTCTAGGCTCAGTGAATCTAGCAGCGAAGTCTGCTGGAGAGCTAGACATTAACAAATAATTACGGCTCAACCCATGGTAACCAGCAACACTGAACTGGAGATGAAAGGTGCCCTTGACAGCAGGAAGAACAGGTGCCTAGACTCTTGGGAGATGCTTCTTGGAGGAGATGACATCTAAGATACCAAGTCACCTGGGGACAAGGGAGGGATCTGCAGTGACACAGAGAATTGAGGAACTGGGCTCCTTGGGAGATTATTATTATAATAATAATACTTTTTATTATTATTATTATTATTATTATCATTATAATAATAATAAAAAGTGAAGAGACAATGCCATCAGCTAGTGAAGGCAATTTCTAAGGCTCTTCTGGGCTGAGACGTCAGAGCTCTATGAAAATAGGTTACAGGTGAAGCTGCAGCTTAGGGCATATTCCCATATGGTACTTGCCTGAAAGCCTATAAAAGCTTGGTCCTCATTTCTTTCCTTTCCTCTCTTCCATTCTTCTCACTATAAAAACAAACTCCCGGAGTCAGGAGTGGTGGCACATGCCTTAATCTTACCACTCAGGAGGCTGAGACGGGGAGATTCTAAAAGATCCAGTCTAGCCTCAGTTGGTAAAAACAAACTAAACTCAAAATAAATTCGTAGCAGTAGGGTGACAGTGATGAATGTTTGGGGTATAGGGTACGAGGGAAAGGCAAGAAACAGTAGAGAGGATGAAAGTGCTAGCTGTGCCTGGAACCTTATAGGACAGAGGGAAGATTGTAAAGCATTGGTTCTCAACCTGTGGGTCGTAACCCCCTTTGCATTCCACTGACTGTTTCACCGGGGTCACCTAAGAGCATCAGAAAACACAGATATTTACATTACAACTTATAACAGTAGCAAAATTAGAGGTTATGAAGTAACAGTGAAAATAATGTTATCTGGAGTCACCCCAACATGAGGAACTTACTGTATGAAGGGGTCACAGCGTCAGGAAGGATGAGACCACTGCTGTAAAGGATTTAAGCAGAACGGTGACCTGGTGATCTGGTCCATTGGTCTCATTTGCTTCAGTTTTGACATGGGATTCACATGCATGACTTGTTTCATTGCTTTAAAGAAAGATTAAGGGAAATGTATATCAGGTGTCGAGTCTGAAGACTGGCAGGCAGTGAAAGCTTGGTCTACTCTAAGACATTAAGGCAGCAAGGTGAGGTTTTGTCTTTGTGTTTTGTTTCTTTGATCGGTTGCTTTTGTTTTGTTGTTGTTGTTGTTGTTGTTGTTGTTTTTATTCATCTATGTCACATCTAACTCAACTCCCTTTCAAAGATCACCCCAAGGCCATTTTCCAGAACCCAGTCCTCTTTGGACCAAAGAAGGACGTTCTAGCTCTTGGGGTCTGGGAAAATGGGCCGGCACTTCCCCCATTGTAAGCCAACCACACTGGCGCTTCCGAGCCTCCCCCCTGTCCCTCCAAAAGCAGGTAGTTCTGCAAAGGCTCTTGTCACCTACTGCCAGCCCAGCCACAGATTGCTTTGACTAGACAGACTTCCAAGGCATCACATGCACACCTCTGGGCAGCTGGGCCACCAGAATAATCTCGTTCATATCCTGCCTCCTTCCAAATAGACAGTCTGCTGGGGCTGCAACTCAGATACCAAAGGTCCCCATAACTACTTGGGAACCAGAGCTGTTTGAACCATCCGGGAACTGGGTGTTCCTCAGCTCCTCCTTCAGTTCACTAAAAACTGTGCCTGGGAGGAATGTAAAAGTGCCCTGCTGCATTAGAAAACACTGGAGCAGTTTCTTGGAGGGGAAAAAAAATGTACTTTTGCCCTGCCCTAGTTTGCTTTCTATTTGTTCTCTGTGATGAAACACCATGACCGTCTTAGTCACTGTTCTATTGCTGTGAAAAAATACCATGACCAAAACAGTTCTTATAAAAGAAAGCACTGAACTGGGAGCTTGCTTACAGTTTCAGAGGCTCAGTCTGTTATTATCATTGAAGGAAGCATGGTAGCACAGAGGTGGACATGGTGATGGAAAAGTAGCTGAAAGAGAGGGGGGGGGAGAGGGAGGAGGGAGGGGGAGAGGGAGGAGGGAGGGAGCGAGGGAGAGAGGAAGGGAGGAAGGGAGAGAGGGAGGGAGGGAGGGAGAGAGAGACTGGGTCTGGCATGGGCTTTTTTTTTTCCCCAAGACAAGGTTTCTCTGTGTAGCCTTGACTGTCCTGGACTCACTTTGTAGACCAGGCTGGCCTTGAACTCACATCAATCCACCTGCCTCTGCCTCCTGAGTGAGTGCTGGGATCAAAGGCCTCTGCAACCATGACCAATGGCAAGAAAGTGACACACTTCTTCCAATAAGGCCATACCTCCTAATTCTTCTAATCCCATCCAAGCATTCCACTTCTTGGTGACTGTTGCTATAGGGACCATTTTTATTCAAACCACCACAATGGCCAAAAACAACTTAGAGGGGAAAGGATTTATTTCACCTTACTGAGAAACCAGGGTAGGAACTTAAGGCAGGACCTACAGACAGGAACTGGAGCATAGACCTTCAGAACTGTTTATTGGCTTGTTCCTCATGGCTTGCTTAGTCTACCATTTTTACAAGCCAGAACTACCTGCGCATGGGTGCCACCACCCACAGTAGGCTGGGCCCACATCAGTCATCAAGCAAGAACATGCTGGCGAGGTACGGTAGCATATACCTGTAATCCCAGCACTAGGGGAGGCAGAGACAGGCAGATCTCTATGAGTTCAAGGCCAGCCTGCTCTACAAAGCCACTCACCCTCCAAGGCTGGGCTCCTTTGACCCTGTACTTCACCCTTTTCAGCCTGGAGCACGCACTTCCGATTTCCTGCTGGACCAAGAGAGTACGGGACAAAGTCCAGGCTCCTGTCTAAGGCAGAGTGACACATCCATACAAAACTGTGACAACAAGTGTTCATGGAAGCATTAGTAATGCCCATCAAAGCAGGAGACATCTCAGAAGGCACAACCATACAGGGGATAAGAACTATTGCTGCATAATAAGGAGAGTCTTGCATTCCATTCGGGAGAAGGTGCCAGGCTCTAAGGCTTCCTATTATACTATGTAGTTTAATTAACACTCTAGGAAGCAAAACATTTAAGAAATAGCTAGTAGTTGCCATTTGATTAGAAGTAGGGAATATGATGAACAATTGGGATGACAGGAATGTTCTAGAGTGTGGCTATCATAGTGACTACTTACCTGTATTTGCCAAAAGCCACAGAATTGTGTGCTGAAAAGAGAAACTTGCTGTGTGTAAGCTATACTTGGGGAAAAAACAAAGGGGAGGGGAGTCCCATTAGGGTGTCTTTCTTCCCTCTGGGGACAGTCTAGCCTAATTTTATTAATGGTGACAAACTGTGTGTGCACGCATGCATGTATGTGTGGGGTGTGTGGGTGGGTGTATGTGTGTTGCTTTTGTTGTTGTTCTAAACATTTCTGCCTTGAGAATCTAAGCTTTAAACATGTGAATGTGTTTGTATATGGCTTGCAGGAAGTAAAAGTCTGACTCCCTGTTTAGAATGGAGACAGACCTACCTTTTGTCATTCTTGTTCCGTCTCTAGCTGCGTGGGAACTGGAGGAGGACAGGAGAGAAGAATGACAAAGAAGGTTGGTTTGAAGCTTATCACTAAGTATGGACAATATTTGATCTGTTTGCTTTTAAACTCAAACTTCCCACAGAAAGAAGAGTAGCTGAAATGACTTTCGACCCCACAGTGAGACTGCACCAGTAAAAAAAAAAATAGGCCAAAGTAACTTCTTAATAAATTTTCCAGCCTACCATATCTCTGCATCACATCAACCCCCAGGATGTGAACACCAGGTTGAGGTCTGTTTTGGGAACTGAAGGTGTAGGAAGTAGATTGTATGAAGTGGCAGAAGAAAAGGCTAAAGAAAGGCAACTGAGGTATCAGTTTGTGGGTTGAGTGAGCTATCATGAAAAGAAGTTTCCTTGGCTCATGGTTCAGAGGTGCAAGGTCAAGGGGCCTGAGATGGGTTTCTTGCTTGCTGAGTCTTGAGATCACGTAAACATGAATTAATGAGGGACAGGAAGCTTGCATGTGGATGTGGGCCTTTTCTGATCTCTCTCTCTTCTTATAAAGCCATCAAAATCCAATCATAGGAACTCTGCCCTTGTAATTTTACCTAGCTCTAATCTCCTCCCAGTGGCCTCATGTGCAAACACTATAGTCAGATGAACTTTCCACCTCCCCAGTTCCTGACAATAGGGGTTTGATTTGAAACATGAAACTCCAGGGAAGAAGCACACAAATCATATCCAAATCATAGCAACAGACAAGCAAGGCAGCTTTCATGTGTTACTACTTGGAGGGAAATAAATGGGATGACCTGCTAGGAAACATACAGAAGGGGCATGCTTGGCCAGACCAGTCAGAGAAGGCCTGGCTAAAGACAGCAGCATTGAAAAGACTGGAATTGAAAAGCCTTATACACACCAGGAACACGGAAGAAGGAGTCCATACCAGGCTGAAGGCACAAAAGCTCACTGTAAGGACCCCAAGGAGGGAAACCAGTAGGGATGGGATGTCCCAAGAGAGTATTGAGGTTACAGGTGAAAGAGAGATGTCACTGAATATATATATATATATATATATATATATATATATATATATATATATATATATATATATATATATCTTCTACTGGACCAAGCAGAAGTGCATGGGGGTGGGGGGATTTGAAACAGGATCTGATGTAGGCCAGATCACATTTTAAATAATTACTCTGCAGCTGGGGAGATGGTTCAATGGTTAAGAGCTTTCGCTGATCCTCCAAAGACCTAGGCTTGATGGCCAGTAACCCACATGGTGGCCCACAACTGTGTGTAACTCCAGTTCAAGGGGATCTGACATCCTCCTCTGGTTTCAAAGGACACCAAGCATACAAGTGGTAGACAGCTATACACGCAAGCAAAACACCCATGCGTATAAAACCTTCTTTTAAGTAAAAATTAAATAATTGCTCTAGATTTTTAAAAATACAAATACTGGTTTAATGAGATGGCTCAGCAGGTAAAGGTACTTGTTACCATGCCTGGTGGACCTGGGTTCAACTCCAGGTCCCACACAATGGAAGGAGAGACCTGATGCCCACAGGTTGTCTTCCGACCTCATACACACGCGTTTACCACCCCCAACACACAAAACTAAATGCATTTAAAAAAACAAAACAAAACAAAAAACAACAACAAAAACCAATACTGACAGGTTGCAGGTAGACGGTAAGATCAGCAGATGCCACATAATTTTTTTTTTTGGCTTAACATTAAATTTTATTTTTTTTAAAGGAATAGAAATGATAGTGTTTTATTAATACCTTTTGAAACAAGACATCGCTCTAATGATTATAGCTCTGTGGCCTTGGCACATGAATGACTAACAGTTATGGGACGTGGACAAAGCTTTGTGTATCACTCTGGTCACTTACATGGACAGCACATTTAATCCAAACTAAGACCGTACAAGGCAGACACCTCATAGCTCTAGTTTACTGCTTAGGAGTTAAAAACACAGAAAGAGCAGGATGTCCCAAGACACACAGCTTACAAGCAGCTGCCTCAGGGACCCAGGCTCTAGAGATGCACGAGATACACTCTGTCACATCTCTTCTTCTTCAGAGGCTGCAGGCCAGAAGGCCAGACCCACAGACTAGCACCTGGGCTCCTCAGAGGTCCCATATACATCAAATGCTTAGTCCATCTTAGTGGCACCAGCAAAACTTCATGTGAATTAGTCTGTAGTGTGTCTTACTTCCAAAGTATTCAGAAAAAAAAAATTTAACATTCCTTCAGCACTTTCATGAACGAGACACCCTGATAAAATGATGTATTAAAGAGTTAAATGCAAATAAATCATGAATCATAAAGCAATCAAATATAGATAGAAAAACACTTTCTAGGAAATGAGAGCTCACACAAAGAAGAAACAAGGGCTTGGATTGCTTCCCTCTATAATCTTTCATTTTTATGAAATTTATCTGGAGCAGAAGGAAAAGCGCACTGCCTTCCCCAGACTGTCTGCAGCATGCACTATAGCTCACACATTACCAGTGTGCACCGTGTTCTTATTGGCCACTACTCACCCTGCTTGGCTAGCGGGCTATGCTACTTAAAAAAATAAGTTGAAGGTGAGCATGGTGGCACATGTTGCCGGTGGATCTCTGTGAGTTGGAGGCCAACCTAGTCTACAAAAGCAAGTCCAGGATAGCTAGGGCTACCCAGAGAAACTCTGTCTCAAAAAAAAAAAAAAAAGTTGATGAGAAAAATATTAACCTCAGTGGTTAGTTTTGTTTTGCTTTGTTTTGTTTTGTTTTGTTTTGTTGTTGAGACAGGGTTTCTCTGTGTTGTCCTGGAGCTCACTCTGAAGACTGGAGTGCCTTCTAACTCAAAGACCCACGTGCTTCTGCCTCTGGAGTGCTGGGATTAAAGGCATGGGCCACCACTGCCTGCCTATCTTAGCATTTAAAATAAGATCGGAGCTAGTCCCATATGGTGGGATTAGCAATATAAGTTACTTGCTTGCTCTGCAGTTTAAATTCTTCACATCCTGATTTTAGGCCCCTCCCTCATTCCCTCCCTCATCCCTTCTCCCTCCCTCCCTTAGTACTCAGACAGGGGAGCCCTCTTCCCCTAATATCTGACCTCAGCCTATCAAGTCTCATCTTTATTAGCTGTAACCTCTTCCTCTGTAGCCTGGCAAGGCCGTCCTGCCAGAGGGAAGTGGTCTAAGTTCGGTGGCCAGAGTGCATGCCTGAAGTAGCCCCTACTCTTCACACGTGGGGCCCACAAGGAGACTGTGCTACTACATCTGAGCAGTGGGTGGAGGTCCACATCATACATGGTCTTTGGTTGATGTTTCTGACTTTGTTTTGTAGTGTGATTATCCTGTATTGTAGCCTCAATTTTCCTAACGAATATATTTTACTACAACTTATTAACCGAGCATATGTCACTTGTAACCTGACTAACCAAACCAATAGGAAAAGAGGTTTAAGGGAGACAAAAACAAAACTGTAAGGATATCAGTTCCGAGGAGCGATTCTCCTGGCGTAATCAGCAGGATTTCTTCTGCTGGAACCTGGAGTAACCAGAACCCAGAATCTCAGCAGGAACTGGAGCCTCGAAGCCTTCCCTCGAGTGGTTCTCTCTAGGAACGTCTCGACGTGGAGCGATGAACAGCCAAAACTATCTGAAGTCTCCAAAAAGCCCCGCCTCCAGTTATCAGCCCTTTTATAGATCTCCTCCCAGAGCCTGTTCACGGGATCTTTTCAGCTGACAACAATCACGCTCCCGCATGAAGTAGTTGGTCTTCTAGTGGATTAACCTCACCTGTTCTCTCACAAGACTGTTCCAATCCCACACTTGGGATCCTAAGAAACAGGTTTATCTCTCCTTTCACTGTATTATGTGGCTAATGTCCAATTATGAGTGAGTATATAGCACGTATGTCTTTCTAGATCTGGGTAACATCACTCAGGATGATCTTTTCCAGTTCCATCCATTTGCCTGGCCTTGAACTCTTGATTCTCTTGCTTCTACCTCCCAGTGCTCAGACTACAAACATGGATCATCATTCCCCCATCCTAATAATGAAACTTATTATGTGGAGCTAATCAACAGCTTTTCCTTATTCTAGTGGAATGGCTCTAGGATTTCTCTGTTAAGTATGTAGCTAACCCTTGGTTTGATATAAATTATTACTGACTACCTTTGGAATAGCCAGTTCTAAGGTGTTTTCTTTTAAAGGAAGCATTATGTCAGGATTGTCTTAGGTATCAAAGACGGTAATAAGAATGACAGCAAGATGTTCAGCTTCATGTAGAAAGCACATTAGCATTCCCACACACTCAACTTGACAGCAATAAAACCCTATTCAGTACCTTTCTTTGTATTGTGGGCAATATTTTTTTTAAACAGTCCTTTGATTTTCCTTTAGGTAATAGCTTCTCTTCTCATTTCAAAATTCAAATTCATTTATTTTAATTTACCTTCAATAGATTCTATCTACCCCAAAATACATTTGGTGCATTTTGGTAGATAGACACAGCTTTGAAACTACCACAGCGAAGACAGTGAAAATATCCAACCCCAAAAGACTCTTCCTGTATCCTGCAGTCCTTCCCTCCTGACCCATAGCCCCAGGCAACCACTGATCTGCTCTTTGTCATTAAATCTTGTATTTTCTAAAATGGCCCATAAATGGACCCACATTGTGTGGCCTCTTTGGTGTTTGGCTTCTTTCAACTAGTTTTAGCTACTTTTAGAAATGTAGGTATGATGCCTTGAGAGGTTAATGGGAGTTTGAACTACCTCAGGTATGTGTGCCCCTCTGAAAGACACAGCAAGAATAATCATCTTTTGGGGGGAATTAGTAAGGAGCTACAATGTCTGTATTTAGAGGGCGTTTGGTAAGACCATCTATGTTGGTAGGTCTTCAAAAGAAGACGAACATTCTTCTTTTGGTACTGAGTCCTTATTCCCTGGGAAGGACAAAACAGATGCCCCAAGTCAGTGAGGGATTGGCCTGCGGACCTAGCCATGACTCAGTGCCCTGGAATTCTGGAAGACCGCCACATGTGTGAAGTGAAAGAGCTGACCTCAGGGACAAGAGCATGTCGGCACATTCAGGAACACTAACATACATGTGACCAACACTGATGATAATGGAGATCCATTCCCTTGAAAATAGCATGGATCCCCTTTGGGGACAATACTCGAACACTGTTTCAGCCTTTCCTTTGCTCACTGGCTGAGACTGAGTCACCAGGAAGCAGCACAGGGTTGCTGGGTGTAGAATTTATGTCAGTAAAACAAACAAAAACCAGTGCCTGTCCATAGAAGCAGTAAATGAGTGCTGGTTTTCTCTGCTTTGCCTGGGGCTCAGTGTCTCGCTGCCCTACACATCATCTGCAATTGTGACTTTGCTCCATAATTCATTTATTTCTCTTCACTGTAGCTCATCTTTCCCAGGCTGAGAGACAGCACTTCAAAGTCCATAACATCCTGTAGTTCAGCCTTCAATCTTCTGGAACTTGGCAAATACTATGGTAGTTGTTCAAAAATATGTTTGTTGAATGAATACATTTGTTTTGTTTTGGTTTTTGTTTTGTTTTTCGAGACAGGGTTTCTCTGTTTAGTCTTGGCTGTCCTGGACTCACTTTGTAGACCAGTCTGGCCTCGAACTCACAGTGATCTGCCTGCCTCTGCCTCCCGGGTGCTGGGAGTAAAGGTGTGCACCACCATGCACTGCATGAATACATTTAATAAGCTGTGATTCTGAGTAAATAAAACAACAAAAAAAGGAAAAGTCCTGGTATATTTTAGCATATCTTTAAAAACTATTCTTATGTATGAGTGTATGTTGTATGTATGGGGGTGAGGCTGTGGGTGCATCCATGCAATAAATAGCACATGTGTAGACATCAGAGCACAACCTTGGGTGTCAGTTCTTGCCTTCCATTTTGTTGAAGCAGGGTCTCCTTGCTTACACTGCATGCCATCAGCTAGCCAGCCAGAGGATGTCTAAGAGATTCCTCTGTCTCTGTTTCCCAAGAAAATGTAAGGATGCTGGGATTACAGACCTATGCCACCAGCTTTTATATAAGTTCCAGGTATCCGAACTCAGGATGGCAGGCTTGTATGACAAGCATTTCCCACTGGCCTTTTCCCAGGCTCCTGCTTTCTGCAGATCTAAAGCAATTAAGAAACCAATAAATCAGCTGTAGGAATCTTATGTGGTTTTTTGTATAGCTCTAAGTCCAAGATTGCTTCTTAGTATTTCCAACAAAAGGAAATCTGGGAATCACACTTTCCCCCCACTTTATATTCATAGCTATCATTCAAAAGGCGTTGATCTTGCCTTCTGAAATAAGCAAGGTTTTGTAGTATGCTACAAAATTTGTAATGAATATTACATTTCTACAACCTCATTTTGCTTCATTTGCTGATGTATTCCCACCTGGTGTTTTTGTCTTTAGGTTTTAGAGTGTTTTGTCTTGTTTTGTTTTTTACTTTTCATGAATAAAAGTAATACTTGAGGAAATTTGGAAAGCAAAACACAGAGAGTAAATCTCCCAGTGATGTTCATGGGAGCCTTGATTTTTAGTATGTGAGTCCTTAAGCAGTTTTGGGGTAAAATGCTAATATGGGTTTTCCTGATCTTAGAATAAAGGAAATGGGATGTTTTTGTTTTTGTTTTTGTTTTGTTGTGTTGTTTTTGTTTTGCTACATAGTCCAGGCTGGCATGAAATCTTCCCATCCCAGGCTGGTATTAGATACATGCGACACTAAGAGGGCCTGCTTGAAGTTCTTTCTGATAATTTCTGAATGTGTGTGTGCCCACGGCTGAAGGGGGTGTGTTATGAAGACAAAGAATGGTGACCTCTAAATGCAAACCTTGAGTGACTACAGCCCTGTGTGTCACGCCTGCAGCCACAGTCATCCTCTTATAAGATCGTCTTCGTATGACTGTGGGAAGGGGGTCTCCAGCTTTGTGCCAACTCGGAGAGCAGAGCATCCTTTCCCAGTAACCACTGCACAGCATACTAATTTATTTTCAACACCATATCACCTTAAGACAGTTCTATTGGCTTCAATCTTACGTGTGCTTTGGTCGTAAGATAAGAAAGTCATAACAATTTCTTCCTTCTCAGAACGTCCACGTGACAAGCCTGTCTTACTCCACTAACCCGCCCTCAGGCCTCTAAATGATTACTCTCCTCTGTCTGCCTCTCCAAGCAACTACTAATGGCTTATGCGGTATTCCATGTCATTCTCGTTTTTTACAGAAATGTCATTGATTTGAATCTATCCCTCCTCCCAGCCACTTCCCCTGTTCAAATGTCCACATGTCTGTCTGTCTGTCTCACTCCAGCACCTTTTCAGGAGTTTCTTCTATCTTCACTTTGGAACGTTCGTGAAGAGTGATCTTACATCCTGGGCACCTAAGCCAGACTGTTGGCCCTACCCAGAATGCCACTTCCCCATCATTTACTTAATTACCCACCTTTAAAGCCTCAATCCAACTTTAATTCTTCAGGAAGCTCTTTCTGATGCCCAGATTCAATTAGGATCTCATGACATAAGCTCCAAGAACATTCCACATTTCACCATATGAACTGCAGCTTGCAACATAATATTTAGAGGGTTATTTATTTCAAGTCCGCTAGAGAGTTGACATATGAGAGCACGCGTGCTGTGAACACTTTCTTCCCTTTACCTGACCCAGTGCCTTGCACAAAGTAGAGGCTGCATATAAATACATTCTGATCTTTCAAAATAAAAAAGTAATGGCCAAATGGATGAGCGAGTTCATGTATGGTTTCATTCAGACAACATAAGAGTTTACACAGTTTTTCTCCATTTATCAGGATGATTGCAATGCAGGCCCTGGGTTATTTGTTGAGTGCTTAAATCTCTGTCCTTCTATCCCCATGTGGAGAATAAGAATAATAAAGGTATCTTTTGAGGGCAGTGAGGCTTAGCTAGTAAATGTGCTTGCCACTGAAACTGACAACCTATTTGGATCTTTGGAGCTCACATGTTAGAAGGCGAGAATCAACTCCTGAAAGTTAGTTATTCCCTGACCTCTCCATGTGTGCCATGAGGCACGTGACTCCTGCCCACCACTAAACACATACAATAAATTTTTTGGAACATATTTATTGATATTTATTATATGGGTATGAATATTTGCATGCATGTATGTATGTGCATGGTGTGCATACAGTGCCTTTGAAGACAAGAAGAGGATGCCATATCACCTTGGAATTGCCATAAAAGATGGCGGTTCTGAGCTGCCTTGTGTGTGCTGAGAACCAGTCCAGAGCCTTTCAGAAGAGCAGGAAGTGCTCTTATCCACCAAACCATCTTTATGACCCAGTAAATGTTTTGTTTTGTTTTAAGTACCTTTTGAAATCCTTTGTAAATCTTAAAGATATCATATAGGGATTTAATGAAAAAAAATCAGGAATAGTGTCTACCATATTGCAAGCTATGCCGGCCAGCATCATAAAAAGACATCTCGCTGGTCTTATGCACTTCTTGTGATCACTGCATCCAACTGCTGCCATCTGAATGCACTTAACCTGCCTCACATTAATATAAATATTTAATTTAATCTCAGCATATTTTTAGAACTTAGTATTTTGTGACTCTTATTTGTTTGGGACTGTTGTATCGATTAGGTGCAAAAGGCTCCGTGCCTGTATGACTTGTAGAGACCCATAGAAATAGTTTGATTTATTCTAAAATTAGAATGGAAAAAAAAAAAAAGAAACTTTACATAAAAGAAAATGTTTTAACACATAATATTAGTATATCTACCTTTATGTCAATGTAGATGTGTGTTTGTGTGTGTGTGTGTGTGTGTTTACATTTTTGGAGACAGGTTTCTGTATAGCCCAGGCTAGCCTCAAGCTCACTAATTAGTTCACTACTTAACTTCTGTTCCTTCCATCCTCCTGAGCACTGGATTACAAGTAGAGCCACCACATTCAGCTAATGCTGTGCTGAGAATTGAACCCAGGACTTTGTGCTTGCTAGCGGAGCACTCTACCAACTGAGCTACACCCCAATACTTTTTATTCTTTTGTTCCTATGGATGAGGTAGCAATCTGAAGGCTAAAGTGCAAGGCATGGCACAGCACAGCTGTTCTCTTTTTGTTTTGTTTTGTTGTTTTGTTGATTCTTAACCTGCCCTATGCTTCAATACCCTGACTCTGATTTTTTTTTTTCTAAAGGAGAGGGAGAGAAATTGCCCGTATGACTTCACCACAACTGTGCACTTGTGCGATGCCTTATGCTCCAGGGGGCTGCTCACTGAGGAGGACATCCTAGCACTAGAGGCTCTATCCCCACCCATTCCACCCTCACGAGCACTCAGCTGTCGGTGGCCTAAGTGTGTGTGGGGTCCCTTGTCAATCCCTTTCATTCTTGTCCACCTAGTCTAGCCTTAGGTTTCAGCCTTGTCTGTCCTACTGTCCCTCGAGTTTCCAACACTGGTTTTCTTCCAGCCTTTCTAATATGTTTGTCCTCATTCGGGAGTCTTAGGACTCTGCATACGATTCAATTTCCAGTTGCTTTTTGACACCAATTCTGGGACACTTTGTTTCTCCTGCCACCTTTTCCTGTTTTTATGGTTCTCTTCTCCTGTGTTAAGTTCTCTTTTTCTCTGAAATAAATACACCGCTCTGTTCCTTTTGCCTCATTCCTCCAATAGTTTTGTGTTTTCTTTTCCCTCCCTCTTCCTCTTAAGGGCTGACCTCTTCCCTCCCACTCCTATCCAGAGCCATGGGAGCTACCCCCCACCCCACCCAATTCCCCCCCACCCCCCACCCCCCACCCCTCCACTTCCCCCAACCCCTCACCTTCTCTGACTGGTACTGACAGAAGAAGGCTTGTCTTTTTAAGTCACAAGGGCCATTAAAAGCCCTGGTGTGTGATGAGATGTCTCTTTCCTTTACCTGTGGCTGCCTGTTGTAGGAAAGAGGAAATGTGGATTTTCTGTTGTATTTATAGTTGAGCTGCTTGCCTGGCAGACCGGGCACATTCCTCTCTCCGCCATCACATACATTACTTGTTTGGTGCCATATTTCATTGTTCAATCTGTACTGAATTTAGACAAATACTGAAGACTTAGAAGTCTCATTAGCAAATACTTTGACTTTTCTCTGGGCAAAACTGCCCAGTATTGAGGATGTCTTTCTAGGCCCTATGTTTGGGTCATGGACACAGGGACCCTCCATGTTCCCCAGATGTTGGGAAGCACAGTGTCCTGCCTCCTCAAGTCCTAAGGGTGCTCACACCTGTCCTATAGCTAGTTCCAGAGGAAGCCTGAAGTGGTCATAATGCACAGTCTTGCCTGAGTAGGGCTAGAAGTGTGTCGAGGTCCTCTGACGTGTGTATTTGGCAAAGATAGCCTGCCACAGAGAGCCACCCTGGACAGAATTATTTATTTATTTATTTTCTGGTTTTTAAAGACAAGGTTTCTCTGTGTAGCCTTGGCTATCCTGAACTCACTTTTTAGACCAGGCTGGCCTCGAACTCACAGCTGTCTGCCTGCTTCTCCCTCCTTGAGTGCTGGGATTACAGGAGTGAGCCACTGTGGCCGGCTAGGTCAGGTTTCCTGTTATGTTTCCGATATTTTTGGGTTCCTATTGGTGTCACTCAAATATCAAAATCCTTCCAGAAGAACTAAAACTACTAACCTCTCTTTGTTTGACCAGGCTACAAGGCTGTTTAACTTGCCCAACAGGTTACAAGCTGCTATGACTCTAACCAGAAACCAGGATGGAAATGCCCTTCGCTCAAGCTCCTTCCATTTCTCTAACAGCCAGCTCACAGTTATAAGAGAATCTGTGATTTCTTGATCCTCCTTGGCACCTGCACCTGCATGGTGGCTGAGGCTCTAAGCACAGAGACTGGCTTACTTGGAGGAGCATTAACCCTCAGAAGATGGCATGGAGTCGAGCGTGAGTGCAGGTGAGTCTCTCCATCAGAGGGTTTGCTAACCCAGTGACTTGGCGGCTCTCTGTGCTCTGGGTGCCTCTTCCCCTTTGTAGACATTTTGCTTTATATCCCACCCCTTACTTTTCTGTCCCTTGCCACCAACCAGGAAAAGGAAGGAGGGTCTTTTCCTCTTTCTGTCACATTGATCAATCTTCCTATTAGGAACATGGGTTATTTACCAAATAAAGGCTGGATGGGGCTCAGTTGGTTCTCAGAACTTTTCTTCCACGGGGTGGGGGTGGGGATGGGGGTTGTGTGCTGATGTCAGCTGTGAAACAAACATCTGTCATCTTCCACTGTCCACTTCAGAGCAGTTCTGGGAAGTGCTGATACCAGCTGGTGGCTGTCATCCAGCATGCACACACGCAAATGCAAATCCAGAGTGGATCCCTCAGAGCTTTGCCCTAATATCAGCTTCACCCTCCGCAGCTTGTGACATCTCCAAGGATGGTAACGTCAGGACTGCTTTCTCTTGGCAGCAACAAAGATGTATTAAAAGCTAGCCCTCCCTCCACCAAGCTCCAGCCTCTCTTGCCCAGGCACCCTGCCTACCCACAGTTGTCAACATGTTACTACTGCCTGGAGTGACTTATCTGTTGATACAGGGACAAAGACTTTATTCTTTTTTCATCTGGCACCTCAAGGTGACATCTGTCAAATAAGACCATATGAGGACTCCTTAGTTGTGGTTCCTACTAAGGGCCAAGGCTACCCAAACATTTAAAACAAAAACAAAGACAAAAACCAACCAAACAAAAACCGAACCAGCCATACCTGGAGAATCTGGTGTCTCCAGATGTTTTGATCCTCGTTGACATCTGCACTGTGGTCCTATGGTTCTGTGAGCAGAAACTCTAAGCACAAAGACTAGCTTGGTGAAGAAGTAGCCCTCAAAAGATGGAATGGAATCAACCACCAGTGGGCCTCTCCACCAGGGGCTATATTCCAAACACCTCACAGATTTATTCTGTAATTTAATACCACCACCACCACCCACCAGGCAGTGGTCAGGAGGTCTGTTGTTTTGTTCAGGTGAGCCTTTGGGATCAGCAGCCACTGAGGGATTAGATTGCTTAGCTGGGCATGGTGGTGCACGCCTTCAATCCCAGCACTG
Source organism: Acomys minous (assembly GCF_964271855.1). NCBI lineage: Eukaryota > Metazoa > Chordata > Mammalia > Rodentia > Muridae > Acomys > Acomys minous. The sequence goes on along the minus strand of NC_140485.1, from coordinate 125,430,796 downwards.
GGGAGGCCAAGGCTACACAGAGAAACCCTGTCTGGGGGGTGTGGAGGGGGGAAGACTAGGTTCTAATGGTTGCCATTGTTTTGAGTGAAACTGGAGCCATTATAGTGATAGTTCATAGCACATCAAATTCCTTGAGCCCAGTTGTGACAGTTAAGGCTGACTTTCAACTTGATAGTGTCTAGATCCACCTCGGAGACAAGCCTCAGAGGAGGTCAGTGAGGCAGCTTTTGGGGAGTATCTTTATTACTTTTGTATCACCCTGATAAAACACCATGGCCAGTCAGCTTATTAAAACACACACACACACACACACACACACACACACACACACACACACACACACACATTTAATTTGGAGCTCATGATCCCAGAAGATTGTGCTGGTTAGTTATATGTCAACTTAGCACAAGCTAAAGTCATCTAAGAGACGGGAACCTCAATGAAGAAAATGCCTCATAAGATTGTGGCCTTCCATTGGAAGTCTTGGAACACCAACCCAGCCACAAAACCTTTGACCTACAATTCGTCCTGTCTAAAGATATGCTGGGGTAAAGGTCACACAGAATTGTGGGAGGGGCCAACCGATACCTGGCCCAACCCATGCCATGAGAGGGAGCACACCCCTGACACTGCCTGGAGGGCTAGGAGCCAGCGGCTGGAGAGCCCAGAGACCTAGGAGAGAAAGGGATTCCTAAAGATATTCTGCTATACTCAAAGACTGGTGTCTATAGCCCAGCTGTCATCTGAAAGGCTTCATAGGGAAAACTGATGGAAAGAATTTGCAGAGACCCACAGCCAAACATTAAGCAGAGCTGGAGGAATGCTGCTAAAGAGGGAGAAGAAGCATTGTAGGAGTCAGAGGAGTCAAGGCAACACAAGAAAACCCACAGAATCAACCAACCTGGGGCTCACACAGACTCAAACAACAACGAGGGAGCTGGCATAGGACTGACCTAGGCTTTTTCCTCCAAAACTTGCTTTTTGGTCATGGGGTCTCATCACATCCATAGCCTAGATAAAGCAATGACCACCGTTGTGGGGAGTGTGGCAGCAGGCAGGCAGGCAGGAGTAGCAATGGAGCAACAGCTAGGAGCTTATATCCGCCCCACAAGCATGTGGCAGAGAAAGGGAAAGCTGACTAGGAACGACATGAGCTTTGGAAACCTCAAAGCCCACTCCCAGCGACACCCCTCCTCCAGTAAGACCTCGATTCTTAAGCCTTCCTAAACAGTTTCACCAACCATGAACCAAGCATTCAAATCACCTCAGTGGGAGACCTGTGGTAATTGTACGTGGTACCATAATATAAGTTTAGGTCTGAGGGAATGAGCATCAGCATCCATGGCTGTCCACTTGCTGACTGTGGATGCAGTGTGACCAGCTGTGGCGCTCCAGTCACCAGGCCCTTCCTTTACTGCCCTAACAGGCACTTCAGACAACAAACCCAAAGGAAACCTTCCTGTCTGTGAGTTGCTTCTGGCAAGTATCTTGTGGTGGAGCTGGGGTCCCAGTGAGACATCTGCATGGCAAGGAGCAGCAGTGCCCCCCGCCCCCCACTTGTGGAGAGAGTGGCCTCTGTGGCTCCCAGCTGTACAGAAGAAGGAACCACAAATAACAGCCACTCGGTGTCACTTCCTTCTTTGTTCATCCAGTAAGGAGAACTCCAGTTCACTGAGGAACTCCCAAAAACGCGTTTCAAGTGTTGCTCAATGTCGGGCTTTGCTGCTTATAAAGGAAGGCACGGCACCGGAAGTCAGCGTGGATGATCTGAAGAAGTTGACAGCTTAAGAGGAATGAGGTCTCTGGGCATGCAACTCTAAAGTCACCCGTGGACTCCTGTGTCAGTGGTTATGACAGTGTCGAGGGGGCACACGGGAGGAAGTAGGGTGTTATGAGAGGCATGGTTATGGCAAAAAGCATCCTGTAAGAGATAGCATTGGAAATGGGCCACAAAATGATACGGATTTTTGCCAAAGCAGCAGTAGGGATTCTGGCTGTAGGTAGAAGCATTTATAAAGCTTCAGGGTATGAGTTCCTGAAAATGTGCTGTGATGACTATTCTAAGTGACTGGCCCCTTTCTTCATGCCTATATGCAGGTTCGGTTCTCTCTCTCTCTCTCTCTCTCTCTCTCTCTCTCTCTCTCTCTCTTTCTCTCTTTCTCTCTCTCTCTCTCTCTCTCTCTCTCTCTCTCTCTCTCACACACACACACACACACACACACACACTTGCCACTAAACTATAGCTCATATATTTCTTTCCTTCTTTCCTTCGTTCCTTCCTCCATCCCTTCCTTTCTTCCTCTTTTTTGAGGCAGGGTCTCCATGTAATCAAAGATGATCTTAAACCCTGATCCTCCTGTTTCTGCTTTCATATTGGCGTGCTTACCATCACTCTATTTTCTTTAGGTGCAAGACACAGAAACCAGGGCTTCCTGCATTCTAGGCAAGCACTCAGCCAACCTAGCAGGTTCCCAGCCCCTCCTTATACGCAAATTTCTTTTCTTTCTTTTTTCTTTTTCTTTTTCTTTTCTTTCTTTCTTTCTTTCTTTTTTTTTCTCTCTCTCTTTTTCCTTTTTCGAGACAGGGTTTCTCTGTGTAGGCTTGGCTGTCCTGGACTCACTTTGTAGACCAGTCTGACCTTAAACCCACAGTGATCTGCCTGCCTCTCCCTCCCAAGTGCTGGGATTAAAGGCGTGCGCCACCACACCGGGCTGCAAATTTCTTAAACATTGATTCTATTCAGATTGCCTGGTTTCCTAACCCAGTTACTCAGAAAAGTTTATTCCACCAACCAGCAAAGTCAGAAATATTAAGGGCCTGAGTAGAAATGTAAATTCCTAGCCCCCAATCCAGATTGCTTGAACCCAAGATTTGGGATTTCATTTGCTACAGATTCGAGATTGGCAGAGCCAGATTCAGATGCTGAGAGCCGTGGGGGCCACTTCATAAGCTCTGGACCAGGACTGGCAGCCCACGAGGGTCCTGTCTCAGGCTCCAGCCCCACAGCAGGGCACCCCGCTCCGACACATGCAGGCACCAGAGCATGGGTGGTCCTTGTCGCTCTGACCTCTTAAGAGGTTTCTGTTAGAGTCCCGCGGGAGGGAGGGCAGAGGCACTGGTCAAAAGTCATCCTAGGTTTTTGTCTCACAGCAGACAAACGGGGCGTCTTGGCAAGGCAGGTCAGATCTGGCTGGGAAACGGAAGCAGGGCTGGTAAAATGCCATTACGACTGTGTAGTAACTGCCTTCCTTGGTTGTGCACCCGAGGGACAGCCTTATTTTGGGCTTCGTAGGCAATCAAAGCTCATCAGACCCAGCCATTCCCAACTCCCGGAAACCACAGGCAGTCAGTCATATGATCAAGCTGGTCTTGGTCAGGTGACAGCGGTGGGGCATGCGGAAGGCTAGCCTCCGGAGCTGGCAGAGAAGGTCGCTGGCTTTCCTATTGACATGCGGTTCCCGGAGGGCTCCAAACTGGTGCGCATGCGCCTGGCGCTCCGGCTGCTACTGCAGGTGCTGCTTCTCCTGCCAAGGTGCGCGGCCAAGAGCACGCCTCGCTATGACCCGACCTGGGAGTCTCTCGACAGCCGCCCGCTGCCCTCCTGGTTCGACCAGGCCAAGTTCGGCATCTTCATCCACTGGGGTGTATTCTCCGTGCCCAGCTTCGGCAGTGAATGGTTCTGGTAAGTGCATACTCTTTCCCAAAACACACTCAGCTCCCCCCACCCCCGCCACTCCCGCCCGCCACTCCGGCCCCTGCCGGAAGGGAGTGCCAGTCAGTAGCCAGCCACCTGGTGTGAGTGCTGCCTGCCTACTTGTCACGTCTTGGTCAAGGATCCGTTTGCACTTCCAGATGGAGAATACAGGGGTTTCTTGACTCAGTATGTCTGAATCAATATTGAATATTTGTGCTCACCTGAGTTCCTAGGCACACTGTAGGTGGGCCTGGCTGTAGGGTGTAGTTCAGTGGTAATGCCTGTGTGCTTAAGGGAGTGCCAGTTCCAGAATTCTAAAAAGCACCTTAAAAGGGCTGGACAAACTGCTCAGTAGTCCTCTTTTAAGGAATCTAAGTTTGGCTCCTAGCATGCACACTGGGAGGCTTACAACTATCTGTGCTTCTGGTTTCAGGGGATGACCATGTTTCTGGACTCCGCTCACACATGCACATACCTACACACAAACACACATGTAATTAAAAATAAAGTAAGTAAGTAAGCCGGTCGTGGTGGTGCATGCCTTTAATCCCAGCATTCGGGAAGCAGAGGCAGGTGGATCTCTGTGAGTTCGAAGCCAGCCTGGTCTACAAAGAAATTTTCAGGAAAGCCAGGGCTATTATACAGCCCAAAAACCAACCCCCCCAAAAAGTAAACAACATCTTTTAAAATAAGGTCCATGGATCACTCATGAAGTTAAGATCCTTGCATACTAAAATATCAAAAACCTAAAGCAAATAAAAGAGGTGCATGTCTCACATTACCTTCATAGTCACATGGTGGTAGATAGGCATCATACACTTGCTCAATCTTTAACTTCTTCCTAACCAGAAAGCCAGTTTCTCTCTTCACTAGGAAACACTATAACAGGTTGCATCCACTAGCCAGCATAGGTAGCTGTGATGGATACTTATGAAGCCTGCATGTGACTTTGGGTCAGGTACAGGACATGCTGCCTGCTGCCTGCGAGGTCTTTCCATGTAGTCTCAGGCAGGTAAAGCTGTGGTCCCACTTGGGGAGGCAGTGCTGACTGTGGGATTTGCTCAGCCTATGGCGATGTTCCCCCTTTATCTACCTGAGATGTTTTCTGTTAACGAATGGGGCCCGACGCATGTTCTATGTCTTAGGCCTTTTATCTTGTCTTGAGATCTTAGCTATGTGCATTCTGCAGTGAGCTAAGGTGTGAAAGCACAGACTGGGTCATGATTTAAAGTGAAGAATTAGGAGAACCAGTGACTGGGTTAGGGACGACTTTACAAAGGAAAAGACGGAGAGCAAGGTGAGAGTTTTGGTTTGCACATGCCGTCCTTAATGTAGAGACAAACTGATAGAACAGGACAGAATCAGTAAATAATCTTCCTAAGGGGGAAATACAGGGTGAGCCCAGGTAATGGCTTCAAGCGTTTATGTTTGTTCGTTTTATGTATATTATTTCTTTAGTCTCTGTGCACTTTCTTTTTGCCCCACAGGTGGTATTGGCAAAAGGAAAAGAGACCCAACTTTGTGGACTTTATGAACGATAATTATCCCCCTGGTTTTAAATATGAAGATTTTGCAGTGCTATTTACGGCCAAGTATTTCGATGCCAGCCAGTGGGTAGCTCTTCTCCAGGCTTCTGGTGCCAAATACGTTGTCTTAACTTCCAAGCATCATGAAGGTAAGGGGAGCAGCACACCTGAGGACACATGGTGGCAACGGCTAGGAAATGCAAGGCCATTCTTTTGGGTGGAGACATTAAGACAAGGTCATCTGGCTGGGAGGCAGAGGCAGGCAGATCGCTGTGAGTTTGAGGCCAGCCTGGTCTACCGGAGCAGTCGAAACTGGGCTTCTCTCAGAAGAACCACAGGTGCATATTGACAATTGCTTACAGTTTAAGGACCACATGTCCTACTTCGGTTGGATACAGCTAGTGCCACAGAGGAAAGCTAGGCACAATTTTTATGTGCAGGTTTAACTGTTTAAATAAATAACCAGATTTATTTAAAGTTGATTGAAGAGGACTAATATAGCAGGTCAAAGTTACAACTGGGTTGCACTTTCCATTCTGTTTGTCCTTTCTTTTCTTTTTTGTTTTTCTTTTGTTGTTGTTGGTTTTTTTTGTTTTTTTGTTTTGCTTGTTTTTGTTTTAGAAATTCGCCTTCTTCTGCCTCCTAAATGCTGGGATCCAAGATCTGTGACGCCACCATCAGGCTCCCTTTCTGTTCTTCATTACATTCTGTGAAAGCACCCTGGAGCTTATTCTACCTTTGGTCTTGACTCACACAGCTGACTGTACTTTGGGCCCACTTTTAGAAATGCAAGTGGTAGGTAGATTGCTGCTGCCGAGAGAAACACAGAGACCCCAAGGGAAAAGAGATATAGATTTATAATAGTGCCTGGAAACATCAAAAAGAATATAAGGTAGCTCAAAAGGCCTGCATCAACAGAATACTCAGCTATAACCACCTGGTGTCCCTAAGACCAGAGAAGCACTAGCCAATTCCACGTGAATGGTAATGCATAGGCGTTTTCCTTTGCATGATCTCTTTTATCTTGAAAAGTCGCCTTCTTTTGTTCTACAGGGGTAGGAAGGAGGCAGGAGAGATGAACGCAAACCAAAACCTGCAATCATCTTAAATCTTTCCCCCCGTCGGCCACAGTCTGGTATTGACACCATTTCCTCCTTTAGATGTTTCTCCTGATGAGAATGTGTCAGTTTCCTGCTGTCTAAGAGCTTTCCCAAATTATCTGACACCAAGAGAGTTCGTTAAAAAGAAAGTGGTTCTTTACCTTTCTCCTAATGCTGTACCCCTTTAATACAGGTCCTAATGTTGTGGTGACTCTCCCCAAGCATAAAATTATTTTTGGTGCTCCATCATGACTGTAATTTTGCTACTGTTATGAATGCAACTCTCTGCTGTGTAGGGTTTATGACCTGCAACTTCTGTGAAAGGGTCATTTGACCCTGAAAGCGTTGCAACCACAGGTTGAGAATCACACTGCTTTAGACTAAGAGGACAGAGGATGAAGATGCTATGTGTTTGCATTCAAGGACCATGCCACCTAATGCTTACATTGCTTATAGACATCACAATCTATTGTGAGTCTCGGCTAAGAGGAGGGTCACTGTGCACTCACTCAGGGTGCTGGGCTGAGATGCAGAGCTGTGTGCTCATTGTGCTCTCCCTGGTGCTGATAGTTTGGGGGTGGGCCTTAACTGTTGACACTGCTGTCAAGCTTCCCACAGACACCCTTAGAGAAAGTGCAAACTATTTGAGGAACTTCTTACTGTGAATTTAAAGACTGAGTCAGGCCTCAGGCTTGTCCTAATATGATAGTCATGTGAGCGGCAACTGTGTCTTGCAGATGTCTGTCTTTCAAGACGCATTAAGACTTTGCTGAAACAGTAAAAAAGTTCTTAAGGGCCTAAGGCAGGAGCTGAAACTTCTGAGGATTTTATGCCATTTCTTCAGCATCTCAGTTTCTATGTCTCTTCTACCATTTCGTACAGAATTATGAGCAACCTAAATGCCAATTCCTGTCGAAGTGTGAATTATTTCAAAGTGTAACTTTGTGTAACTTTTCTTACCCTTTTGGTTGTTAGGCTGGTCATTTTGGGGCACTTGAAAAAGGAATATTCACATTGATGGCTTTAGGGCAAGATGAGGGAGGTAAAAAGTGCAGGCCTACTGGGTAGTAGCGTATCTCTTCCCCTTCCGCTTTAATTATTAAGCCGCAGAGATTTACTTCCTGTCCTTGGGGTATTCTGAGAATCACACTGTAATGAAATCCAACCAAACAGTAGACCTTACCCATTTGCTTAGAAGACCCATGCCAATCCCAGAGAAGATTCATCTTGCGTTTTCATTCCAGATAGCAGAGACTATTGCTCAGTTGTGAGAGATGTGGATGGTGCCTCCTCTTAGAGAAGATTCACTACTGTTTATTGTAGATTTTGCTTTAGAAGCTGTGCTACAGTCGCCTGCAGACAACGGTGACACCATGCTGCTCCCAGAGGACCTCAGAGTCTGTAACTGGAGACTGACTGTATCACTCTTACAATGCACTCTGAAAATTGCTTTGAAAAGCCCCAATTGCGTGTCATTTACATTCTCATTTGTTTATTTAGATGAGCACGAGACGGAACAAAAAGTTGGACAAGAAACAGTTGTTTTGGGGGGAGCAGTGAATTTTGTGTCCCGTTTGAGTTGTCTCTGCATTTTCATAGGTTGAAACTTACCAGTGTCAAGGTGATAATGTTTCGAGGGTTTTCTGCTGTCCTCTCCAGGCTATACTCTGTGGGGCTCTGAGCATTCTTGGAATTGGAATGCAGTTGATGAGGGGCCAAAGCGGGATGTTGTCAAGGAGCTTGAGGTGGCCGTGAGGAACAGAAGCGACTTGCGCTTTGGACTGTACTATTCCCTTTTTGAATGGTTCCATCCACTCTTCCTGGAAGATAAATCCAGTTCATTCCAAAAGCAGCAATTTCCCGTTTCTAAGACGTTGCCCGAGCTCTATGAGCTGGTGAACAAGTACCGGCCTGATGTTCTGTGGTCCGACGGAGATGGGGACGCACCAGATCACTACTGGAATAGTACTGGCTTCTTAGCCTGGCTGTATAATGAAAGGTCTGTACGCCCTTAAAGCACCTATGCTAGCCTCGGACACTTCGAATGTGTACATAAGCATTTACATCCCATTCCTGTGGATGTGGGCTCATTTGTGGTATGGGAGGAAGAAACCTTTATAAGCAATGCTTATTTAGCTCAGTCAGTATTTAGTAAAAACTAATCTGGAGTCAAATACAACCAAACTGGTTTCATAATGAATCTAAGAATCACAGGATCAAGACATGGCTGGGATCATCTGCTTTAGCTTGTGAGTCAGAAGTGCCCGTGTAAGTGGATTCCTGTTCCCTCTACCTGATCCACCAGACATAGGAAACTTGGGGCGTACATTCCACATGATGCAAACAGTCAAATTTTCAGGGATTTTCCAGTAATGGGCACACATTAGAAGAGGCTCGGATGTACACGACTATTTAGTCCTGGGGGGACATGACTTGAGGATAAGTTCAGCTTAGGCTACCGTTCACAACCTGAGGGTTGGAATGGGTGGTACAGCGCTCTCACGTGCGTCACCCGTGGGTGGTACAGCTCTCTCACGTGCGGCACCCGTGGGCTCTGGTTGTCTGCACTAAAACGATAGTGGATAGTGAAGGAATTCATTCTTCAGAAAAGCTGAGGAGTTTGCTCCAGGCCTAGGAGCTAGAATGTGAGAGTCTAGACTCCAGTCACAGAGCATGTGGCTTCAGAAATGGAGGCTTTCTCCTTTCTTACGGCCGTTTGGTGGGAGTGGATGGAGAAGATCTGTTTGTAGTTTCACGAACGCTTTTTTTGAAGGGAAACTCCACCTCTCTTTCCAGCCCAGTTCGAGACACAGTAGTCACCAATGACCGTTGGGGAGCTGGCAACATCTGCAAGCACGGTGGCTACTATACCTGCAGTGATCGTTACAGTCCCGGGCATCTTCTGGCTCATAAATGGGAAAACTGCATGACAATAGATAAGTTCTCCTGGGGCTACAGGCGGGAAGCAGGAATCGCTGATTATCTTACAATTGAAGAATTAGTGAAGGTACAGTAAAATATGTTGTGGGCTATTACTCTGGAATATTCATAATCATGAGGTGGTTACAAGGAGTTTTTCTTACAGTTGAGATTGTGTAGTACCACAAACTCTGGACATTATCCTCTGTGTTTTTTTCCTATGAAATGATTACGTGTGTGTGTGTGTGTGTGTGTGTGTGTGCGCATGGGTATATTATTATATATTACATAATATATAATATAGGTTTATATTAATTATAATATAAATATATAAAATATATAATATGTGTTATAAAGTAGATTTAATATTTAATATATAATATACTATATACAGAAATATACATAGAAGATTACATTTTTTTCTGCTTCAAAACTGTATTTTTCTTTAAAAAAATTTTTTTTTTAGCAACTTGTGGAAACAGTCGCGTGTGGAGGAAATCTTTTGATGAATATTGGTCCCACTGTAGACGGCATCATTCCTGTCATTTTTGAGGAGCGATTAAGGCAAATGGGAACCTGGCTGAAAGTCAATGGGGAAGCTATTTATGAAACACACACGTGGAGGTCTCAGAATGACACTGTCACTCCAGATGTGTGGTAAGTTTTCCTGGCTAATAAGTGTCATTTGATAGAGGAAAGCATTTAGGACCTGAGCTATATAGAGAGAGCACAGGATAAAAAGACTGACTAAGTATGATTTCTTGGGCTTATCCACAATCCTGCAAATCTTCCCATCACAACTATTGTCACTGTAGGAGTAGATAGTACTTCTTAGTTAACTATTTTCCTAGGATCCTGTTTTGGCTAACTTAATTTACTGTTTGCTTTGCCCTTGGGAAATCTCTTGACCCCCAAGAGACCGTGGGGTGACTGAGTGACTGCTGCCTGTACCACACATTTCAGCTTGACTTAAACACAAAGAGAAGTAATAAGAATTAGTGTGTTAGTTTTGCAGATATCATATCCCATCAAAAAGCAAGTAAGAGATCCCCAAAGGCAAAGCAAGCAGGAAATAAAAGCTAACCAAAACAGAATTCTGAGAAAATGGTAGAAAAAGAAGTACTATGGTAAGATTTGCAAAATAGTATAAGGCCCAGAAATGATACTTAACGTCATATTAAGAAACTGTAAAGTGCAAATAAAACTACAACCAGAAATCACCTTGCATCTTTTAGAATAGCTACTATTTTAAAAGGTGCTGCTGATGATCTTGGAGGGATTGGAACTCCTGTCCACTACAGTGTTGGGGGAACACAGTGGCTGTGATGAGCAGGATGTCAGTCCCCCAGAATGATAAAACAGAGCCACTCCACTACCCAGCAATTCCACCTATCAATATACATGCAAAAGAATGATACCAGGAAATCTATATCCCCAGAAACTAACTTATGAATAGTTAAGCTAAAGCAGTGTGCACACATATTATGGTGTGTGTATGTTATTCAGCTTTGAAAAGGAAAGAAATGCTAAAATGCGTATGGATTTTTCAGGAATTTGTGTGAGGTGAAATGATCCAGTCACAAAGAGACAGATATTATTTGTGAGGAATCTGGAGTGGTCAAAACCACAGAGACGGGAGCCAGGGGGAGGAGAGAACAGAGACTTAAGTCATCAGGCGTATCCTTACTGCTTCTATCTCCTTCCCTCTCTTATACTCATTTGAAGAAGGTTACTATTGGCTAAAGCCAGCTGTAGTGGTCCCCCAAGGCTACCCTGGGAGGCTAAGTGTGGCTACACCTGTAGTCACATATGAGCAATAATCAAATTAGCTAACACTTGGCTTTAAGCCCAGCCCTTGTTTTCTTCCTCACACCCCAACCCTCCAGGCAAGGATGTAGCAGATTTCTGTTTCCTCCTTGCATACAGACGTGTTATTTATTTTATCTTTAAAAGTTTTCCCTTGTCTCCAGCTACCTTCCCATTCTCTGCTTTCGTTCATGATAAAATATCTTGCAGAACATTTTTGGATTGGTATTTCTAGCTGGAGCTCCATTCTTTATCTCTTGAACACACTTGGTTCAGGTTTTCATCCCACTCCTCCCAATTTGCTTTTTTCAAGATTCACAGTGGCCTCGCCCTGGCAGCCTCAGTAGTTCATGCCCAGCTTCTTGTTTTCTGAACCCACTGGCAGTATTTGCCTCAGATGATCAGACTCCTTGGCTCTTCCTCATTAGTCCCCGGTACCTGATCTTTCCAACCTCTAACCATGAAGTGTCCTTGGGCATCCCTGTTTTTCTATCTTAATTTGCCAGCTGACATTTGGTGATTTTAACCATCTTCTATATCCACAGATGTCTTAGTTAGGGTTTCTATTACTGTGAAGAGACACTATGACCATAGTAGCTCTTCTAAAGGAAAACATTTAATTGGGGCGGGCTTCCAGTTCATGGTGCCATGCAGACAGGCATGCTGTAGAGAGCTAGCTGAGCATTCTACATCTGGATCACAAAGAGCAGGAAGAGAGAGAGAGAGAGATTTGGGCCTGGCTTGAGCATTTGAATCCTCAAAACCCATCCCCCCCACCCCCCCCACCCCCCGTGACACACTTTTTCCATCAAAGCTGTACCTCCTAATAGTGCCACCATATTCCACTCCCTGGCCCCATAGGCTTGCACTCATTTAAGAATGCAAAATTGCATTCGGTCCAACTTTAAAAGTCTCTATCTCTATCACAGTCGCCACTGTGCTTAAAAGTCTAAAGTCTTTTCTGAGACTCATGGCAATCTAACTGTGATCCCTTATAAATTCAGAATTAAAAAAGCAGCACAGGATATACATTACCATTCCAAATGGAAGGGAAGGAAGCATAGTGGGGGAAATCCTGGACTAAAACTAGACCAAGAAACCAGCAGGGCAAACTCCAAACGCTGCATCTCCATGTCCGTGTCAAAGCGCTCAAAGGAATCTCCAATTCCTTCTAGTTTTGTTGACTGCAACATTTCTTCTTGGCTGATTCCACTCCTTGTCAGCAGCTTTCCTTTGCAGGTATCCCACACATCTGGCATCTCCAACATCTTGGGGTCTCTGAGGCAAGCCAGGTTTCACTTTCACAATTTCACCCATGCGCCATGCTAAGCTTTAACCTTAGCTGGGTGGGTTCTTGCCCTGAGGTCACCATTATTCCCTTTATTCCATCGAGCACCAGGCTTCTCTTCCATCTTTTTATTTCCTTGAACACTAGACTTGACTCCATTAAACCTCTTGTCGCCTCTCTTCTTCTCAAACTGTACATTTTGTACTTTTCCTTCTTCAGCTCGCCCCTTTCCATTATGTATCTGCATTAAGTGTGGCCGCTAATAACCACATGACACAATCAATGCTAGACTATTTTTAAAAAAATCTCTTCTGCCAAAGCTGTTAACTAACTCTTTAGTTTAGCCTCAGGCATATTTTTCTGGACGAGGCCAGAATGCAGTCACATGCTTCACCAAAATATCACAAGAGCAGTCTCTAATCCATACATTAAAGTTCTTCTCTTGAAACCTCTTGAGCCAGGCCCCCAAGCTTCACATCACCCTCAGCACCACTGTGTTCCATGCTCCCACTAGGATGGCGTATTAAGCCCTGCTTGGAAGTGTTCAACTGCTTTCTCAATCCAAAGTCCACATTCCTCCAAACAAAAGCGTGGTCAGGCCTATCACAGCAGTATCTAACTCTTGACACCAACTTCTGTCTTCGTTCCTCCAACAAGGCCACACCTCTTCCAACAAGGCTAAACCTCCTAATGGGCCTATGGGGAATTGTCAGCCAGTTAATTCATCATCAGCTCTTCTGTTTTTATTTCTGAAATGTACATATACTTTGGCTACTTCTTGTCCTCTCTGTGATGGTTCTCCATTGTCTCTCCCCTGGATTATTTTAGTACCCTTTGTTTTCTATTATTACTCCTTTGGGGTTGGGGTTTGTGGCATGTGCGTGTACTCATGGGTACAATGAACACATACACACAGCATGTATGAGTGCATGGGAGGCAGCCTTGGGGTCAGTCTTCAGACACCTTCCACCTTTTGCTTGAGCCAGCTTCTCTAACTGTGGTGAAGCTTAGACGTTCACCACATAGGCCAGGCTAGCTGGCCCGTGTGCTTGTGGTGTACCAATAATATATTCAGGGTTTTGATGTGAGTTTGGATGCACTGAAACTGAGGTCCTCACACTTGGGGAGGCAAGCCCTTTACCAACTGAGCCAACCCAGCCCTTTACTCCTGTTCTTTTAATATAGTCCCTGGAGAGCAATCAGAGAACACTATTGATTTATTTGTGTAGTCAGCATTTCATGATGCCACCCAGGTTGATGTCATGCCTGGATTAGAGCACTCCTATACACAAATTCTTCCAACGCTCCCAGTCTCGAGGGAGAAGTGAGGTCTTACAGATGTCTCCTTGGCCCTATCAAATCATTATATGTCTGATCTCTCTGGCTCTCCCTCTCCCTGGACCCTCTCCTCCTTGCTGCTGTATCTACAGCCCTAGCACACTCATGCTCCCTGGCTCTTGTGCTTATTTCTCAGCCTGGGAGGCTTTCCCACATGTTTACACCGAGCTTCCTGTTTTTTGTTTTGTTTGTTTGTTTCATGGCTGCCTTCTTGTCACTGCCTATTCTATTCAGGCCTGTTCTTTCAAACCCTCACAGACCTTGTTTCTCTGCATGCTTCTGTTTTCCCTGCGCAGTCCCAGCTAGCCTGGAACTTGCAGAGGTCTGTCTTGAGTGCTGGGATTAAAGCTATGCACTCCCCCATGCCTGTGCCCCCATAATCAGTCAGTATTTCCCATACATTCATTTGCTCACTCTTGTCTGTTCCACTGGGATGTGGGCACGTGGGGTCAGGGACGACACGATGCTGTATCTCTAGCCCTACAACAACACTGAGGGCTGTTTACGGATTTCTATAAATATTGTTGAGAAGTTGGGTGAATCGTTGAATGGTTATCCTCTTACTGTTTCCACTGTTCTCATTTATGCTGCCGCTCTCTCTGGTTAAACGCGCTTGTCTTGGTAAAGAAGCTGTCTGGGCTGGACGGTGGTGGCAGCACGCTTTTAATCTCAGCACTCGGGAGGTAGAGGCAGACGGATCGCTGTGAGTTCGAGGCCAGCCTGGTCTACAAGGCCAGTCCAGGGCAGCCAAAGCTACACAGAGAAACCCTGTCTCAAAAAACCAAAAACACCAACCCCCCCCCCGCAAAAAGAAGCTGTCTGATGTCCCAATCTTAAAAAAAAAGAAAAAAGAAAAAAGAAACAAACTCCCTATTACAATGTTTATGTTTTCTTTTCTTTCACGTTGTGATTTGAAATTTACACTTTGTTATTTGTGCAGTTGTCTGCCTTTTCGGTTCTAGCCTAAGCCACATAATGAGCCTTTGAGTCTGCAGGTGGAAAGCTGTGCAGCTCCACTTGGCCTACTTCTACACTCTGTTTTCATCTCCATGTGAGCAGTTTGAACAGGGATATTAGCCCTTGAAGCCCTGTCCCCAGAACTTCCTTGTAGCAGGGTGTGGCAACACACCTGTAATTCCAGCACTAAGGAGGCTGAGGAAGCGATTTCAAGGCTCATCTGAGCTACAGAAGAAGACCCTGTCACAAAGCAGAGCAAACACCAGCTTATTACTATTATTATTATTGGAGGGCTGGAATAGAGAGGCACTTTTAATGCCACGGTGAGAAAGTGGATCTTTTTACTTCAGTAGTGGTGACCTTGTCAAATATCTTTTAAACAGTTCCAGACATGATCCATAAATAAGGAGAAACATGGGGTGTAACTTGTTGCCATGATGTTGTGTTTTTCTCCCCTAACCAGGTACACATCTAAACCTGAGAAAAAACTACTCTATGCTATTTTTCTTAAATGGCCCATCTCAGGAAAGCTGTTTCTTGGACAACCCAGAGGTAGTCTTGGGGAAACAGAGGTAAGAAAGAATTCTATCTTCACTGTGCCTTTAAATCACCTACTACAGCATGCTGGAGAGAACATAACTTGTTTTAGCCTTGAGGGGAAACTTTCGTGCCATCCTCTTGTACATAAGAAAAAGGGACTTGAAAATGAACTTAGGCAATACAACAATGGCAACTGTCTAGCCGGAGCTTTTGGATTCTAAGAAAACTGAATTTAAAATCATAAAAACTTTAAAAAACTTAAAATGATGATGTAAAATAGCAGTTATTCTGCATAGTTACTCTGTGGTGTTCAAGTTTACTCCACTCACCAAAAAGTTTTTATAGAGTTTTTTTATAGAACTTCACTTGCTTCTCTCAACGCCACACCAAGAACAGATCAAATCAATGACAGATGTTACCATTCTTCTATAATTTAAGGCTGTCATCAGACTCAGTGGCATATCTTGGGCACTGTGATTGATCTTGGACCCCTTTTCAAGAAGTTGCTAATATCTTTGGAGTGAAATGTCATATGATTTACCTTATTTCGCTATTTCGTATTTTATTTCCAACACTGGAAGTTGATCAGGCTGAAAGATGGCTCTCAAATCCAATGTTACAGTTTAGCTTCCAAACCTGGATATGGCATTGGTTATTATTTTTAATCTATATTTTGCTAGGCATTAATTGATACAATAAAGCTTAGGGGTTTTGTTTTGTGTTGTTCTGTGTGATAAAGTTTTATGGTTCAGATAACCCCACAGGATGTTCAGAACTACTTCTGTGAATTCACTCAGTTTCAGTAAGACCAAGATTACAAACCAGTCATAGCCATCATTGGCTGGATTTATATGCTGCTGGCCCGGGGCCATCGTTGGAAAACCTGACATGTAGTGGCTGGCCAGGGGAAGGAAAGAAGTTATACTAACTGTGTGAAAGAACTGGGCAAACCTGAGCAGGGCAAATTGCTCCCAGTCATTTCCTATCTGCCATCCTCTCTTCAAGCATTTCCCCCACGCTGGCACTGTCCTTCCCCAATCTCTGCGTATGCTTGCTTACCTCTCGAGGGTAACGTGGGAGAAGCAGGAGTGTCTGATGTGAGTGCTAAAGGTAAAAATGGAGCTCTGTCTAACACTTTGTAAAGAAACTCAATCACTCCTTATAAAGCGGATGTGACCATGATGTGTTTGGAGACATTTGTACGTTGTCTGTGTTTCCAATTACAGGTAAAACTACTGGGCCATGGGAAGCCACTGACCTGGACTTCTTCAAAGCCAAGTGGCATTATAGTGGAGTTGCCACACCTAAGCATTCACCAGATGCCTTGTAAATGGGGATGGACTCTGGAATTAACTAATGTGATTTAGCCTGCAGCGGAGAGATGTATGGCACAGGTACCTCTAACCTTGGAAAATGGCAGGGTTTTGTTGTTGTTGTTGTTGTTGTTGTTGTTTTTTAAGTAGTGCTAAAGAAATCCAGAAGAAACTGATAAGAAAAAACAAGTCAATTGGCAATTGACTTCCTCCTTCCCTTTCTTCCTAAATTCTTTCCTAAATTGCTCCTGTTGCTGTTTCAACATTTCAGTGCTTTCCTACCTAGTCGCTTCTTTCTGAATTAATTTCACCTGTGAGTTGCAGGCAGGAATCTGTTTTAGAGAAGCCAGCATCTGATGACACCATGGATGAAATTATCTCCCAACTCCTGTTCTTATGTTGAAGCCCTAACACTCCATGTGGCTGTATTCGGAAACAGAGCCCTTGAAGAGATGATTAAAATTAAACTGCATTATAAGGCTAAGCCCTAATACAAGAGGATTTGCTGTCCTGTAAGAGAAAGAGACGACGATGCAAGCACATAGGGGAAAGCCACGTAAAGTGATGGCAAGAAGGCAGCCGTCTGCAAACCAAGGAGAAGAGTGCAGAGGACACCAAATCTCTCGACACACTAGTCTTGGACTTCTGGCCTCCAGGTCTGGGAGAAAAATAACTTCCTGTTGTCGAAGCCATCCAGGATGAGTTTGGTCCTTCCCTCTCTCTGTTACTGACTCCTCATATGTAATGCAGGCAGTATGTAATAAATTTGGTGTGATATTATGTTTCCAATGAATTCAGTAATTATCTTTTCGCTTTAAAGATTTCCCTCATACTTAGAAAACTTCTATTTTCTGTAGACATTTTGAAATACAAGGCACTGCTCAGATCACCACTATTAACATTTTTGTATATATCCTTCCAATTTGGGGATAGAAAGGGGTGGGGTTATATTTTAGTAAGGGCTAAAACTCAGACTGCCAGCCTAGTGGAAAATTGGGAAAGTGTTATTAGTTACTTTTTGTTGCTGTGATGAAACACAATAACCAAAGCAACTTATAGAAGGAGGCGTTTGTTTTGGCTCACGGTGCCAGGGGGATAGGTGTCCATCACAGAGTTCTCAGCACAAAGAGATTTATTTGCCCTAAAGGGACAAAGGACAGGAGACAGAGGATGAGGGAGAAGGGAAGGGAACAAGGAATGTGGATCAGGGATAATTGTCCAGGGAACAAAGGACTGCCTCTAGATAGAGGGGAGACAGACATGGCCCCTAGGCAAATGGTGGCTTATAAAGATAAAGGGGGCAACGCTGTGTTAGGATGAGGTGTTTAATTCTTAACTGGGAAAGTTGATTAGGTGAGCCCAAAGGGGCTTTTTTATTGCTAGGCTTCAATACTTTGACAGCTGGACCTTAGTAGTCAGCCTCAGGAGGAGGAAGTGGCCAAATAAGGGACTAGACTTTGGTGTCCAGCCTTAAGAATGTAGGCTGAAGGTTTTTTAGCAAGGCAGAAGGGAATGGGGGAGAAAGGTAAGGCCTACCAGAGCCACATGCTCAAGTAGGCTAGAGTCCCTTCAGGGGTGGGCGCTCATGAGGCAGCTCCCTTTGGGTCGTATTTGCCCCTTTATGTAACCTCTCACCTACAATCTTGTAAGTAACCCTAATAAAACTCATGGTTCAAGTTGGACTTGGGTGGATATCCGATATCTGGCCTATCATGAGTAGTGTAGGAGCACTTCTGGATTTGAAAACCCACCAGTCCCTGAGCTCAAAGCGTCCCCAATCCCTGAGCTCAAAAACCCACCAATCCCTACCCTGGAAATCACCCTGGAAAACTCTAACCCCAAGAAACCTGTCTCCTGAACAGGGGCAACCACCTGCTTGTGTCTTTCCCAATAAATCTCTGATGTGAAGTTTGTGGTGCGGTATGACTTTGTGGTATTCTTTGGCTCCCAACAGCCAGGATACCTTTCCCCTCAGAGCTGTTTCCCTTTGGGGAAACCTTTTCCCTCAGATCTGCAACACTTGCAATGGGTTCCCTATCTGAGGTTAGTAGTCATGTGTTGTGTGTCTACTCAGGACAAGTTTTTTCACACAACAGAGCACATGGAATGGAATGTTTCAGTTAAAGTAATTTATTAATTTGTGTGTCATGTTATGAGGGGTACACTGTGATGTATATTGATTTTCCTTGTCAATCTAACTGGGTTTGGAACCACCTACAGGAATGCCTCTGGACAAACCTGTGGGGCCATTTACAGAGAGGTTCAACTTTGGTAGAAACACTTACCATGAACAGATAACAGCATTCCTTGGTCTGGGGATGACTGGAAAAGAAAAGAGGAAAAAAAGCAAGCACTGGCCAACATTCATTTCTTTATACCCTGACTTGCAGATCCAATGTGCCCAGCTGTCTCATGCTTTTGATACATGGTTCTCATCATAATGACTGACTCAAACTGTGAGCCAAAAATAAGTGCTTCTTTTCTTACATTGTTTTTAATCAGGTGTTTTATCACTGTCATTCAGAAACAATTAATACAGCTACTCATCAGCTAAACCCTGGTAAAATTTGCTTTAAACATTTTATTTTCTCCTTTCATTCTCAACTGTATCAGGTAAAGCAGAGAAGGATAAGTATTTAAGCAATTCATATATATATATCATATATTAAAAACTCTTTCTTAAATAGATAACTCAACATGTGTGTTAAGATTCTTACAACACCAGTTTGGATTTCATTTGGTTTTGTTCCTTTTTAAGGTTTTGTGTTTTCTTGGTCTGGAATTTGATCATTTATTAAACCTATACATAATGCTTCTCTAGTGAAATGCTGAGATTTAGGACAAACTGAAATATTTTTCTACATGAATATTTTGGCACAGTTTTGAATAGTTGATAGTAGCAGTGAGATGTGGTTGGGGGGCAGCTATAGACCCTGCTACTTGGAGGCTGTGGCAGTAAGAATGCTTGAATATCAAAATTTTGAGTCTGGACAACATAGTGAGTCATGTTTCAAAAAAGAGAATCCCTCGATAGTTCCAAGATCTTTAGCAATGGGTGTTTTTTAAAAAAAATCACTTAAAGAATGATTTTAGGGGATAAATATAGCAAACATATTTTATTTTACTCTATATGATTTTTAAACAATATGCATGCATAATGTAACAAAAATAAGACCATTATTATAAGTTGCCTTGGTCACAGTGTTTTGTCACAACAGTAGAAACTAACACAAATATCTAAGTAGGTTTTTGTGGTTTGCATAAGAAAAATTCTCCATAGAATCAGCTATTTGGACATTTGGTCCTCAGTTGGGTGACACTATTTTGGGAGGGTTAGGTGATGCGGCGTTGCTGGAGGAAATATATCACAGGATATACTTTAATAGCATGGAGCACGACCTGTACATCATGACCTTTTGACAAATCTCTATCTACAAAAATATTTACATTGTGATTCATAACACTAGCAAATTACAGTTATGAAGTGGCAATAAAGATAATTTTATGGTTGGGGGGTCAGCACAACATGAGCTGTGTTAAAGAGTTGCAGCATCAGCAAGGCTGAGAATCACTGATACAGACCTCATACTACCCAGCTCACTCTCTGCCTCGTGCTTGTAACTGAGGATGAGCCAGCATGCAGCAGCGAGTGGAAGAAACCACGTAGTGGCTAAAGTTCAGCTGACCAGGCTACAGGCTATGGGTGGAAGGCACAACCCCATTAAAGGTGAGTGGAGCTCTGTGACAGTGCAGGAAAGTCTGGGACAGGCAGACATTTATTAGAGGTGATGACTCTATTAGAGATGCCTTTGCAGATTAAAGCTGATAATTCTCCAGCATATACCATAGAATGCAACAACTTTTTAGACATTGTGACATGAGAGGTGTTATAGGTATAGGTATATATTACAATACTACAGGTCAAACAATTATGGAAAGATCTACCCATATTTTAAAGGATATGCTTGTAAAACAGAAGATGAATATGGGATCTCCCAGAGATATGTTAAATAATGCTATATTGATTTTAAACATTTCAAATGTCAATGATACAGGTAGCCCAGCTCTGAAAAACACTGCATTTTAGAAAGAAGTGCTGGATTAAATCAGTCTATATACTTTAAGGATGTGTTAACTTCGGAATGTAAGTCAGGAAATGTATTGAATTGGGGAAGAAGTTATACCTTGTTTCAACAGGAAATGAAAAGCTGTGTATTCCTTCAAAGTTAATTAAGATTAGATGTAGTGGAAGCTTTGGTTTCTTTTATATTTTTTTGTTTTGTTTTATTTTAGTCCCAAATATGCAGTGTGGGAGTGTTTTTCCATTGTCGAAGACAGTCTCGTGACCTTTGTTGGTGGAGAACAGACCTGTGAGAGGGCATGTGATGTTTTGCTGGAAACTGTCTTGTGAGAAGGCAAGTGATGTTTTTCTGGAAGCTGTCTTGTGAGAGGGCATGAGATGTTTTGCTGAAAGCAGAGATATGAGAGGGTGTGTGATATTTAAAAAAGAATATAAATAAAACCCCACAGACAGTGAGCCTACGCTTCTCCATTGCTAGGTCCTGCAATGGTTTACATTGTTTTGCTGGTCTTTGCTGGTCTTTGTTTTGCAGAGAGAAACATTTCAGAGAACTTCTTGTGGTACTCCAGCTGAGTCTGGCCACTTCTGCTGACCCATGCCAGTTTGGTGGAGCCTTTCTCTTTCTGCTGGATCACGCCACCCCTGCAGATTCATGTTGCTGTTCGCTATTGGACTGGACTGCTGGCGTACTGACAACGAAGAGTGGAATTGCCCCAATGAACTGCTTCTAAACAGGTCCACATCTCCTTTTTTCTATTAACCTTCTTCTTCCCCCACCTCTGGTTGGTGGGTTAGAAAGAAGGCAGAAGTGTTTAAGAACCCTAAATGAAGTAGGTTTTGAAAAACTCAAGCCTGTGGGCCAAGCGTGGTGGCACACACCTTTTCCCAGCACTCGGGAGGCAGAGGCAAGTGGATCTTTGTGAGCTGGAGGCAAGACTGGTCTACAAAGATTCCAGAATATCCAGGGCTGCAGAGAAACTCTGTCTTGAAAAACAAAACAAACAAAACAACAAAACAAAAACAAAAACAAAAAAGAAAGAAAGAAAAGAAAAATCTAAGCCTACAATTAGATTTGACCAGAGAAGACATCCTAAAAATCTTGGCTGCAGACATAAAAGAAGAAAACCAGAAGACTAATAAGACAGGTGACATAAATGCTAATTCCCTCTATATGGGAACAGCTCTGAGACTGGCTGAGATATGGATGTGCCTAGAGTAGACAATAAATACCGTTGGCTACAGAGTCCTCATTACATTATTACATGTCATCCTTCCATATTGGCATGATTGGAGATTTATATTACAGTTTATATATACAGTCCAAAGGGACTTATAAAGTTTGTGTAGAAATGTATGCTACCTTTAAAAGTTTGTGTTTTCAGAGGAAAACGACTAGACACCAACAGAGACAAAGCAAGTATTCCAGAAGATCCAGCCTTACAGACTACCTCAGTTGCTATTTCCTAAAAGTTGTTGCATCCAGGACAACTTCAAAGTGGCTAGCTGAGATGGTCCAGCCTCACAGACTGCCTCTGTCAGAACTTCAGGTAAGCCATGTGTTTTCCCATCACACAGACTGGAAAACTAATGACACAGCCAGTTCTCCCAGGACTTGACCAATATCCCAATTTTCTTAGAGCCCTCCAAAGATACCTTTGCCCCCCCCAGACAGTAGAAAACAGTTTTAAGAGAGGACACCCTCATTCCTGAGAGGTGGGGTTGGTAGTTTTGTGGGTTATAGATGTTTGTTGTCATCTGGTGGGTTGGTTGGTTGCAAATTGTTATTGGTCATGGTCAGGGAGAAAAAGTAACAGAGGTTAGATTCAGGGACCGCTTTCTCTCTTTCTCTTTCTCCCTTCTATGGTTCTTTCTCTCCTTATCTAGTCTTAGGGGGTAAGAAGGAGGGATATGGACTGAAAAGACAGAAAGGGGGACGTAGGGAAGAAATCACAAAAAAGAGTAAATTATTTTATCTACTTTTACACAAGAGAGCAACAAGTCTCGAATATTTTACATTGGTATGGATTTTTGTATATTGATAGAAATTTAAAGCTATATTTGTTACAACATACTATATATATGTTTCCATTCTTGTTTTAGATATTGTACATATGCAGCTCATTCAAAAATTTAATGTAAAGTTCTAGTCCTTGAAAGCTGCTATTTCAGACTGTTTAGGGTAAGCAAGCTAATAGTCACCTATAAATAATCAAATTTATGATCTTATTAGGTAATAGTTCAGTTAATTACAGAAATAAGCTTTATTTAGCCTCCTGTATATGTTTTCTGGAACAGCCCTATCCCCTCGAAACAGTGAGAATCATAAAGCCAGCATAGCTGCTTGACCCAGTTCCAGCAAAGCTGAGCAGATTGTTAGCAGGTTGTTGTTAATTGCTGTCCTTTTATCTGTAACTTTGGGTTCTAATTTCCATGTGTGGCATTATCGGGGACTTTCTGCATCATGATTCAATTTACATCTTTTCCTGAGAAAAAGTATGTGTGAGTCTATTTAGGAAAAGGCTAAAGTTAACTTTACCTGGCCTCTACTTGGAAGCCTTCCTTATGGCCTGGAGATCATTAAGCACAGATCAGCACATAGCTAGATGAGGCTCCAGGAACCTTCTGGGGTATCTGCCCCTGAGCGAACTCAAACAGCTAATTGGTGCAGGGAAAACAGAGACAACTGACAAACTCTGGCCAGGAAAATAGGTTACAGATTCAAGGCCTCATCATTAGTGGCTTAAAACTCTCTGAAAATGTAGTGTAAAGGTAGGGGTCCATACGGGGTACACTGCTAGAGAAATAAAATTCATTAAATAAGATAGATTGACTAAGATAAATTTTTCTACTTTATAGCATAGACGGTGATACATATAGGAAAAGAAAGATAGGTATTAGTATTTGCTATTCATAAAAGGATCAGTTCAGATCTTTTCCAATTGTCTGGAGTTCTTTCAAATAGCAAACATAATACGTGTGTTTACTTTGGTGGAGACATTCTTTGGATTATTTAAATTGGAGTTATAGTGCTGCTGCTGCTAATAATAAAATAATTAATAATAATAATATAATAATAATAAAATCTGTTTATATTTTCTAATTGTAATTGAACTTGTAACCCTGGACATGTAATGAAAAATCAAACCACTTGGATATTCATTAGTCCATCTTTGTTTTGTGAAACTTGTATAAATAAAGAAGCACCTTGTTCTCACTAAGTCAGTCACAGAAGCTTGACTGGCCAGATAGCCAAAGCTGCTACATCCCGCTGACCATAGCCTGACTCAACGCTCTCCTCTTTAGGCAGCTGTCTTGGCAAAGACCCTGTGACTCTCCTTGCCTGGGAAGCCTCATGCCCAACCCCCAAGCCCTTGGCAGTTTTCAAAGTTAAACAGAAGCAACATTCGTTCATTTAGATATTCTGAGATAGATGGGGGGTCTTCAAACACTTCAGAGCTCTACAGAATATGGCATTTAAGATGTCTTAATAATAGAAGGCCTTTCACGACAGTGAGATACTTCAGTTCCTGGAAGTACCCCCACTCTGCTCTGAAAAAGATTGGGTACTCAAGCACCCCCACATGGAGCTTGCTTTAATCATGGCAAAGCTAGCCACTGGGCAAAACACTGGCCCTTACCTCGACTGCTGATGGTGTGCTGTCCAAACTGTGGACAAGCAGGACACTGGGAAGTCAATTACTTTGCCAAAACAAAGTCTAGGACAGCCAAGGCTAGAGAAACCCTGTCTCAGAAAACCAAACCAAACCAAACCCCCAAACCAATCGCCCCCACCCCATGCAGATGCTTTCTTCAGACCCACCTTGTCTGAAGCTTTAAACTCATAGTTTTCCTCACTAGACTGTATTTTTGTTTGTCATTCTGCCCTGACCATAGATGTCAGGGCAGCAGGTGATAACTTGCCACAGACTAGTGATACAGTCTTAAGGTTTTGGTTTTGTGTTTTTTTAACCAAATGTTTCATTGCGTTAATCCCACCAGGTGAGAATAGGAGCACTACCATAATTTTGAGTCACATTTGAAGCAAGCTTGATTTTATCTGGGTGCCTCCAAGAGCTGGCCAGCCACTGCTTCCTACGTAGGGTCAAAGAAAGCAGCCCCTAAATCCATTTTTTTGGGCCTCTTAAAGGAGTAAAATCAGAAGTAGTTGCAAAGCAGGTTTACAGAAGAGAGACAATGGGGCAAAAAGAAAATACAGAAAAACTCAAACAAAACAAAACACCGCCCCCCCCCCCCCACCATGTAATCGCCATTTGATTAGGGAGAGCCAGGAAGGGTCAGAGAAGGTCAGAGAGGGTCAGGGAAGGGACCAGGAGGGCCAGGGAGGGTCAGGATGTTCTCAAAAAACAAGTCAAGGTCGTGAGCTGGGGCAAGTCAGGCTCCAGGAAACAGACATAAAAAGCAACAACTCAGCTCTTACAGTAAATGGAAACTTATTTTAAACAGTACAGCACAATGGCTCCTGGCTTCAACACGGAGTCAGGCAGGTTCCTCAATTCTTTCTGACTTCAGCTTCACCCACGGTTTCAGGACCCAGGCAGAAATCAGCAAAGCACTGTTTGCTTCCAAAGAATCCCATTCCCTCTGAAGCCCTGTGAACTGGGACATCACTATACTTGTTTTGGCATTCTGATTTTCTGAATTCCCTCTGCATTGACTCTTCCAGCCCTGCCATTTCGCTAATGTTTCTTTAGCAGGAAGCCCCAAAATGGTACCACATTCCCCCTGCCAACCAGTTCTTAAGGTATGTGAAGCACATGGTGAAATTTATCAAAAGCTATGCTTTCTTGGTATGCATTTTCTGTATTACTTCTTGCCTTGCTTTGATAAAATACCTAACGAAGGCAACTTTGGACAGGTTTATTTTGGCTCACAGTTTAAGCGTTCAGTCCTTTGTCGTGGGGAGGGCTTGCAGGCAGAAGCATGACGCCGCTGGCCACATTGTCAGAAAACAGGAAGATGAATGCTTGCTCTCCACTCATTTTATTTTCTCTGGCATGGAATGATGCTACCCCCATTCGGGGTTTAACGTCTCACTATAGCTTTCATAGCCAAAGACATCTTGGTAATTCCAATGTAGTTGACAAAACAGTAGCTATGAGGAAGGCAGATGATAAAATATATCTTGGCATTCAGAGGGACTGATAAGTACTGCTAATAGCTAGAGTACACAACAAAAATGTACGAGAACCTAAATTCAAGTTTATTTAGGGTATATCTTGCATACATGTGAAATGTACTATATTTGTGTCTATAAATACTATAATAAAAATTCAAAATCACTAAAGCATGTTGTTAAGATCATCTGTGGTATAGAAGACAAGAATTATAAGGATAATTAAAAATCAGATCTTTAATTACCTATAGCAGGTAACAGTTTTTGTTCTCCAACCAATTAATCTTTTCCTTGGCGTTGTCTTGTTTGAATTGCAGTCGGTTTCCCCCCTTACTGTCTAAATGTTGAAGGCAAACCAAACTAGATTACTGGGTTGAATAAAATAGGCACTAATTTGACTTTACCATTTTAAATGCGTTCATCTCATTTTCTTATGAATTCCATAGTGAGGTCTTATGACTGCTCTAAAAAGTCAGAGTATTCAAATACCTATGTATGCTTCCTTTTACTTTAAAGTCAAAAACACTAGATAAAAATCTGCCAAGCTCATTTCCAAGCAAAATAAGCCCTTCTCAGTTTTACATACCTATTTAACAAGTACATTTAGCATGTTTGGAAAGGGAAACAAGTAGAAGCAACTTACTGTCCATTTAACTAGCCCACTAATTAGCTGATGCTCATTTCCTGCTGACTCATCTATAACAAAAACAAAGGGTTTTCTGAGAGTGCACACCCTTCCCTTCCATTCCCACGCGTCGATGTGGTGTGTGTACCAAAGCTTAGTTACGTGGCTGCAATGGGCTGAATATGTCCATCTCAAACTTCCAAAACGTGATCTTGGAAATGAAGTCTTTATTAATGTAAGTTTTGAAAGCAGCTCATGCTGGATGGGGGATGGGCACTAACTTTACACCTTAGAAAAGGACACAGACACATAATTAGGATTTTATTTCTAAAAAAGAAAAAGAAAAGTGAATGGTGCTACCAGAATCTGCAGATGATTAAAGAAGACAAGGGTTTTTCCTAGAGCCTTCAGAGGGGAGCATAGTCCTCCTGATACCATGGATTTGGATTTCACACCAGAAGTGAGAGAAAAGATTTTTGGTGTTTCAAGTAATCCAGTTAACAGTAATTTATTACAACAGCCCTAGGAGACTAATACAAATTAACTATGCCAGTGGAGTACTTTATTATCCTGATTGTATATGCTAATCACTGAAGAGCTGCAGGTTTTTGGCCGCTAAGTTGAATACTGGATAATGACTAGTGCTGCCTTTAAACAAAAAGATAAAAATTTAAAAAGGTACTAGTGGTTTAATGTGGGTAAAACTGTATTAAAAGATGGGGAAATATAATAAAATATACATGAGTGCTGCACATGATTTTTACCAGACAGATAACAGAGAACACCGACTTACAGGGAAGGGTCCATGCAATCACTACTGCGGAACATAGATGCACATTGAAAAGTGAGACAAGCCTAGATCCTATGGGGAATTCTAATCAAGAGTGGGCTTTAGGTTAAAATGTCTAAGGCTTTGTGATGGCCTGTTTTAAATCACTTTTTAACCAAACTATTTTAGACAGGCGGGTTCTAGCACTATTAGAAGGAAAGTAGTGATATGCTATGTTAATCACCTTTAAATGCATAGTTTATTCATTTTGCCTCTTTTAAACCTTGCTCCTGCTTCAATGGTCTTGACTGTACAGACAATGAAAACTCCAGGTGATAATTCTCTGCTGAACAATTTTCTTCCGACAAGGCTATACTTGTGCAATCTCAAAGTTTCTCTGGTTGAAGTCCTTGGACACTTTTGGAAGAGTTGCATGCCCTATTCCACATATATATTTCCTAATGTTCCAAAATGTAATTTCTTTTTTATCCAGTTAGAAATGACAATAGCAGTATATCCTATCAAATTTTAAAAATAAGTGTGCCCCTTCTGACAACTTTATATATGGTTGTTTTGTTATGGACCTTCACAACTCATTTTCTACCATCTCCATTTAGCTATATTGTATAATGTGGCAGAGACATAAAACTATGTCTGAAAACAATCTATTATTGGATATTGCTAATTCATTCAATCTGTTGTTGGATATTGCTAATTCATTGCTGACACTTGATTCAGTCAGTTCTGCCTTAATGCCCTTCTAAATGAAGAACCACAGGTAAGCTAGAGACAAGAAATAATTTATTTTTATTTATATTTTTTATGAAAATAAAAGACAGAAGAAAGCACCAACTATATATCAGTTAAAATTAAAACTAGCATGCTCTTTAAAAAAAACCAGCAACAGTTTGTTGTTACTAGACAACAAATAAATTAATGGCTGAAAAGTATTAACTAAACAAAACTATATTTTATTAAAATAGTTTATTGCAGCAAGTTATTTATCATACTCAAAATCAATACAAAGTTATTAAAATTTTTATACACAAATGAATAAAACTATAATTATTAATAATTGTGAGGAAACAACATCAACATAAGATCAGCCTGTAAATCTATTTGTAACTTTCTGAGGGATGCTAGCAAAACTTCAGAAAATACTGTAAATAAATATTGGAAAAAAAAAGCAAAGAAAAATAAAGATGATCATAGGTGTTAAAACTCAGTGATTTCTAGAAGATATGCCCTCTGTCTAGGTATGTATGAGACAAATCACATGTTCCTTCAAAGGGTGACTGGAGAGAATCCGGCTTGCTCTTGCTCACTTCCAAGGTCCAAGAAACTTCAGAGTCTACACATCCTAGATCTACTTCTCATGACAGATTTTCCTTCTTTGTCTGTATGAAAGGACAGTGCATCCCATCACGTGTACGCACATAGTATCTGTTTGTCTGGATCAGCCATCCAGGCTGCAACAGATCATGAGCGATGCTGATGTAATCTGCACCAGCGAGATACACCTGCTGAAGTAGATGCTGATGAGCTAAAAACACAGAAAGGTGCCAAAGGGATCTACTTCATTGTGAAATGAAGACTTTGCTTAAGAATAGATTTTATTAGGCATTTTGGTTGCAAATTGTCACTCTAGGTATAGATAATTTATTCAGAGTACTTTTTAATATATATGAAGCCCGCTGTGGTTTTTCTTGAAAGAAAAAGTCATTTCTCCAGTTGTTGGGGGGTACTAAACGCTTCATACACATTAGCTGCAAAGTCTTTTACTTGCTCCATCATCAACAGATCCTAGTAAAAATAACAGCACAGTTTGTAAGAGGTTAGATGGAGTGAAATTCATCTCTACAAGCAAGCACTGCATCTGTCTTGAAGCACTGTGTACTTAAGAACAAGAAGAAGCTGAGGAAAGGGATGCTTTTCTTGTATTAAATCGTAGGAAATACTGTTCAGTTTCTTATAGATAGAAATATAGCAAATAATTTTTAAATATGCAGTGTATTTTCCATGAACATATATACACAAACCATACATATACACTTTACAGCAAAAGTTCTCACTTCCTGATGGCAAACGTGAAGCTGTGGTGGAAATGAGCTTTTATTATAATTAACTTCAGTTAACTGTGTTTCCTTTAAGCAGGACCACAGGCCTCAAACTCCATCAGTGTAAATAGGAGAAAGGAATTTGTGTTCAATATAAGCCAGACTCTAAAAATTTCCTATGACAGCTGTAGAAGTTATTAGAACTTCCATTACATCTTGCCAACTTAGAAAGAAGCAGCATTTCTATCTCCTAAATTTCATTTTAAATGTATTTTGAAAACTTTAAAACCATTTTCCTTTAAAGTGATAGGAGGTGAACATAGGAAAGTGTGCTTCCCATCTGCACTTGTGTTCCTGAGGCAGCTTCTGTACTGGAGGAGCAGTGCCTTTCAAGGGTAAACTGAGTCAGTGCTCTCACTAGATGTTTCTGCGTGGTTTGGACACAGGTCACACTGGCACGCCCACCTCGGCGTCTGAGTATCAAGGTACAGATGTATCATCACACCCAGCTGTTGCCTGTATCATCTTATTGTATATATGAAAAATACATTAATGTCTTAAGCTTACAGATTTTCCATAACTAGAAGCCAGAACACAGGCAGGGCACAGTAACATCCTGAAAGTCCAGTGAGTCTGGACACTGACAGAGGAGGATAACACAGTCCTGAACTACTCACAAAAAGAAAGGAACAAAAGACCACATTTACCATTACATGGAATCTACTCTACAAACCCCAACACACCTTTACTAAATCAAGCCTGTTGTTCTCGTGTGGCTACGGAACTGCCTGCTACATTCCTGTGTTCATACACTCAGTCGACTCTACACCTGACTGGCCTGGTACTCTATAAAAAACATCTGTTCCGAGTGCTCTGAAACCATTTGCATTGTGGGAGTAAGTTACCAGCCTCGGCCTTCGTGTGCATGAGTTTCCTGCTGAGTTTTTCATTGTCCCTGTATTTTTCTTCTTAATTAAAAAACCACACAGCTTAATGCTACATGGGGTCAATAAGAACATGAACTTAAAGACAGATGTGCACCCTAAGTTCAAGGACAGTACTATGTTACACTTTTTATCTTGCAATTGATCCTGTGTGGGTTTGAGTTTTCTATTTCCATAGGAATCAAAAAAACCTTTCCCCTCAACTTCTAGGACTCTCGAAACCATGTCTATAAATTCTGAAGAAGCACTGATTGAAAGCACATTTCTTGAGCAGCTGGGATGAATATCTGAAGCTGAGTAGTACATCAAAGGAGAACACGGGCCAGGTTCATGTCCTGGGTTCCATGCCCAAAGAGGTCCAGCCTTCGCCATCATGGATCCGTTTGTGTTTGGTAAAGCTCATGGACCCTTATTAAGGTCATGACTACAAATGCAGACAATAACACTTACTTTTTTGTTTTGTTTTGATTATCAGTTATACAGTTTTAAGTTAAATGCAATACACAAAATTACTTAAGCCTTTAGCTGTGATTGCTGTGTGATATTGTGTTGTATTTCTCATGAATCTGTTCAAATGGATGCCCATCAGAGATGTTGGCAGAAGCAGAAAGACTGTGTGGGGCTTGCAGTTCAGTGGCATGCCATCAGCCTCCTTTACTGATCCTTCTGCAGTGAGAATGGCCAGCTCTTAGGTTTGGGAGGCTTGACTAGAGAGCACAGGGCAGGGCCACCTGGATGCAAAGGACAGTCTAATGACTCAACAGGGGCAGGAAGAAGTGCCACCCTTACGCCTGCGCACTCTGCACTGCCCCAAGAGGGTAAAGTCTACATAGAAACCACATTACATTGTTTCAGACGATGACACCAAGAAGACATGGCATGTACGTGCAGGCCTTAGGCTCTTTGCACGGCACATCACTGCACAGGCTGTTACTAAGTCATGCTGTACAACATTTTAAACTTACAATGCAGTGCCCACATTTGTCAATGGCTGAAAAAGTACATGGATTCAAAGTCACGCTTTAAATAAAATGCTTTCCTGAATGAATTCCAAAGGGGGTGGGGGGAGAGGAGCTGCAAGCAGTTTGGTGGAAACTTTCTGTACCTTATGATTAAGCGTTAGTGAACAGATTATTAATGCAGTATAAAAAACTGTTTTATTAGTTATGTAAACACCTTATTTTACCACTTTTTTTTGTAGTTTCTTTCAAACTGAGAACTACATTGTTAATGGAAAGCACAAAGCTACATAAATTCGGCCAACCCTCAGGATGTCTGTACCGTAGTGCAGTCTAACTAGAGTCAGACAGCACAGGAAAGGTATTGCTGTGAACTTGCTGACAAGCACTGCTACTCCTGTGGACATAATACCACTCTGAATTTGGCTGCAAGCTCTGTTTTAAATAAATCATCACAGCAGGGGTTGTACTTTTGTTTCAGAAACAACCACAGCATGAACACAGCCTGCTCTCAATGCTCTCAAGCTTCTCACTTACCTGCACAAAATGACTAGGTGTCTCACTGCAAACTGAATGGATCTGTCCGTTTACTATGGGGATTATCTTAGCTAAAGGCAGGCTGACGCTGGACAGACTGAAAACAAATTACACAGCAGTTATTTTCTGAAATTACACCACAGGCATTTAACATCTTAATTACAAACGTATACACATATCATTAAAGAATACTTATAGAAATATACTAATAGAAAACTGAAACATAACTTCTCTATCTAAAAATAACAACTAGTGTTGACTTTGTGGGTAAATTTTTCTGGCAATTTTTATACATTTTTATGTTTTTATTTTTTGAACTTAAAACTATTAACCACATTTTTGTTATAAGTGCTTTTTATACTTTCTACATCCCTGTTGTTGTCAACAATTATGGCAGTCCTTACGAACTATCATAATATCACCAGCTTCCTAGAGCCAGCACTGAGTTCTTGCCCTAGTTTTCTTAATATTTAAGTGTCTGCCTAAACACAGAATTTGCAGGTCAAAGGGTATGAAAGTAAAGTCTGCAATATCCGTCGCCAGATGCCTCCCATCTCCTTATCTGTGTGCAAAGTCCTGCCCCACTGTGCCTTCTTCCATATCACACACTGTGTTTTCCTTTCCTTTCTGTCTGCTGACAGGTGGTAATGTTGTTGTTCTGTTCATTACCTATTATCTGATCAGGTTATCTTTACTAACACTAGACAACACTAATACCAACAAAGCTGTCTTCCAGCCTCCCATGGGATTTCAACGGTATTTTGGCTATATTCATAGATTAATTTTAGGAGAAGAATCTAACCTCTTTAGCTTATTTTCTTGGGTTTCTAAGTATAAAGCTCTGTGGCTGTCATAAAATATTTTTCCCATTTAAAATGATATTATATTTTCTAAGTATATACTTATCTTAGGAAATTAAAAGTCAATTAACAATTGATTAGTTGTCTGTCTTAAAGATGAACATAAAAAAATTCAATGGTGTTCCTAAATCCTTGTCTTAAAAATCAGTCTTAGGCTTTTCACACTTATTGAATAAGCAAAAGTACCATGCCTGCCTCCCTGGTGCTGGCATCACAGGCGCCCGCCACCATGCCCAGCTGCTACTGCAATTCTTTACCACCACTTGGGGAATAACTAGGACTTTGCTAAGAACAGGCTACACTGGAAATTCATTAATTGGATTATCCTGACGACAGAGTGTATATAAGATTAGTCTTTAGCTTATAATTATTTTTAAGGTTAGATTTAGATTGTTTAAGAGTAAACCTTACTACTCTGAGCATCATTAATGACAAAAATGTCCTTTCCTGCATAAAGAATGGTCCCAAGTACTGGACAAAGAATGCTTTGCTAGGTAGGCCTAGGGTCAGAATTCCATTAGAACCCCATCTGCATTACATACACGCCAGCTACTGTTTCCTCACAATTTAATAGTTGAGCTTATAATTAATCAGCCCTGTTTAGTAATTCACTGTTTTTCAAGTATGACATAAAAGAAGATTCTTAAAGAGGAGTCTGACACCAAGGATCTTCCTCTCACAGTGACAGACACAATAAAACTACAAGGTAACTTCCAACACGAGTCCATTATGTAGTAATAGTCAGAGTTGACAAACGTTACTAATAACTAGTACTAGGTATTCCCAATTCTATAGTGACATAAAATGGAGATATGTACTGGAAACAACTGTTAGAATATAAATGAAATATGAGTATAAAGAAATAGTCATCAAACAAGAATCTATAAGAATGCGTGGTTATTACCATGATCAGACCATTGAATTAATATAGGTCAAGAATGTCTACATTATCAGCTTTTTCATTCTAAAGAATTAAAAAATATTAATTTGACTTAATAAAAAGATAGTTTCTCAATGCAAATACTTCACTGCAGTAGTAAAGGTGTGGGAAGAAAAATGCAAGTTTTATCATTAAATCCAGAAGGAACGTCTGCCAAGGAAGTCATCACTAGGTTAGAAGAGTTTAATTTGGTAAAAACTCAGGGTATAGGTCATCTCATAAGATTTCTTTTTATCTGGTATAAACATTGAAGCATAACCACAGCATCACATTTTAAGAACATGTATTCATATTATACTGTTTTAATATGCCATTTTATTCATTCATATTTTACTGCTTTATATGCCATTTTACCTGTTTATGGAGTTTCCATGTTGTAGGTCCTGTTCAGTGGGCCGAAAGAATTCTGCCATGTTGTCTAGAAGCCGACTGAAGCCTCTGTTCAAACAGGTATTCAAAACTGTACTAAAATCTGGACTAGATGAAATAAGAATTATATTACTTTTTTGGGGGGGCAAAGAAACAAATAAAAAACAAAACAAAACCAACAAGTTCAGTAAGTTGCCTTTGAAATCATTAACATTTCTAGTTACAATTTATTTTTCATAGCATGAAAAGCTATCAAATTTATCAGTCAGTTTTTCAATATTAAGCACAAAAATCTGATGTATTGTTTAACCTGACATGATGAGACTATTCACAACTATCACAGACTTTTTCATATTAATATGCATTTTGTACAATGTATTTTTTAAAATGTCAGTTGGCAAGAATGCAAACAAATCCAGCCACTATAGAAATCAATATGAAGTGTCCTCAAAAACTGAAAGGCGCATCATATGATCCAGCTAGGCGACTCCTGAGTTTTTACCCAAAAGGGTCCAGGTCAACATGCCACAAAGGTACTTGCACAATTATATTTACTGAGGCACTATTTACAATGGCTGAGTTATGCAACCAAATCTAGGTGTCCATCAACAGAGGAATGAATACAGAACATGTGGTAAACATACAGAAGAGCAAATTAAACTCTTCTAATCCAGTGATTTCTTCAGAACAGAATACATCTTAGCCATAGACTGAAGTTGTAATGTTTGGACGAAAGTGGATGCAACTGGATAATCATGTTAAATAAATTAAGCCAGTCTTAGGAAGACATTCATCATGGCTCCCACTTGTGGGTCCTATACGTTATGGACACTCATAAAATAAAGCTGCCTAGGGGAACAAATAAGACTATTGGTTGGGGAGATGGGTGATAAAGAAGATGGTGTCAGAGAAAGGGGAGAGGGTATCGAGGAATTGGGGTGATAAAGGAGGGGGCAGCAAGGCACGGGGGGATATACTCGAAGTATACTATAAGCCTGCATGGGAAGGGCCATGTAACATACTTTAAAAACAACAACTCTGCTTCCTTCTGCTTTAGATAGGAAATCCTACCTATGGGAGGGGAGTAGATTAAACATTTTAATTTTCACATAATATTATGTTGAAAATTTGTTCAGGAAATACTGGAAAATGGTCTTATTTAAAATGCAGATAACATACCTTTCCAGCATGTCTCTTGTCTCATTGAGAAGTTTAATAGTGGTAATGTCTCTGGGAGAAAGCCCATAGGCCTGTAAAATCAGAAACCTACACTTCAGGGTTTCGCAATATTACAATGAAGGAAATGATCACATTAAAAGCTCAGCAGTTTGGAAAAATCTGAATGTCTTTGATATATATGTGTGTGTGTGTGTGTGTGTAAACATGTAGGTAACACTTAAAACATGAATTGGAGTATACTTAGTAAGGCTTTATTTATTTGATCTGTTTTGGATATTTCTAACATCCATAGACAAAGAAAAACAACAGATGTTAAGACTATCAGGGCTGGGGTGCTGGCTCAGTGGGTAAGAGAACTCACTCCACAAGGCTGCAGACCTGGGTGTAAATCCCCAGGATTCCTGTGAAAACCCAGGTGTGGCTCTACATGTCGATAACCCTAGCCCTGAGCGGCAGAGACAAGGGGATCTCAGAACTTGCTGGCCAGCTAGGCTAGCCAAAATGTCGCACCCAGGCTCGATGAGAGCCTATCTCAAGACAGCACAGTGCAGAGCAACAGAGGAAGACACACACTCTCTGCTCCACATGTTTGTGCATTCCTGCATTCGCCTGCACACTTAAGCGGATGCACCATACACCTACACTACACACACAGCGCAGACCAGCACACCAAACAAGTCTGCTACTTTTCTCACTTCATTGGGAAATTTTACTAGGATATATGAGGTTTTTCTTTTTTCTTTCCTTTCTTTCTTTCTACTCAAACCATTGTGAGGCTCCGCGTGTCCTTTTCATCTTAGTTTTCATATCTTAATTAAATTCAGTATAACTTGGGTTGCCATTCCTCTCTTCATTCATTCCATTTCTTTACATCCTTTTTACTTTGTTCTACTGTTTTAAATTCTAAAATTCGGAAACTGTCTTTATGGGTTTAGACTTTTAAAATTCTCTTGTTGCATTTCAATGAGATCGTCTTTTATAATAGTGTGCTAATTTATTTCATTCTGTTTGAAATGCGATCTCTCCATGGAGCACAGGCCAGCCTGGAACTTACTGATCCTCTCGCCTCCTGAGGGTAGCAGCATGGTTGGCTCTTTCATTAATTGTGTCTCACCTGTCCTCCTCATCCAGCTTAGTTTTAATGCTTCAACGCATAGGACTCCCCTATGGAATACAACTTTTCTTTCTTTTCTTCTTTCTTTCTTTTTCTTTTTCCTTTCTTTCTCTCTTTCTTTCTTTCTTTCTTTCTTTCTTTCTTTCTTTCTTTCCTAATCATGAATGTAGTGTCTCTCAGCACCCAAGCATATCATCATAGAGTCCCTAGGCAAAGAGATGACTCTTGAGTGGTAAAAATGAACATTCTCGTCTACAGGGCCTCCCTGCTAGAGGACAATCTGTGCCAGCTTCTCTAGCTCTATGTTAGAGCTATTATTTTCCAATGGCAAAGAATGAATTAAGTTGAGCCCATAAATAATAATAATAATAATAATAATAATAATAATAATAATAATAATAATAATGTAAAATTCCCACTAATTTAAAAATTAGTTATATAACCTGAATACATAAGCAAAACCCTTTGGCATTTGTATTGTTCTTAATGAGAAACTTCTATAACACCCAATCAGGACATACTAGGGTGCAGTGACACCAGAGCTGGCATCAGAATAGGCCTTGTCTGCTTCTTAGTTGAGTAGCTAGAGCTTCCTTTACATTGTTGATCGATAGCCATTACGCATTCTTTTTTTAAAAAAATTATTTTAATCATGTGTGTGTGTATGTGTGTGTGTTCGTGTGCACGTAAGTGCAGGTGTCTGAGAAGGCCAGAAAAGGGAGCTAGCGCTCTTCAAGCTGGACTTTCAGGTGGTGTGAACTACATACACGGAATTCAGACCTTTTCCAAGCCTGGTAAGAGCTCCTAACTGCTGAGCCACTTCTCTAGCCTTAACTATTCTATTTTCCCCTCTTTTTTGTTTTCTAATCTTATTTTTAGATTATAATTACATCATTTTTCCCTTCTTGTGAAAACTTCCAAGTCTTGTCATGTATCCCTCCTGCCTTGTTCTCATCAAATTCATGGCCTCTTTTTCCTTTGTGGTTACATAACTCTGTGTGTGTGACAAAATATATAGCAATAATTAAAGAAAAAGAGGTCATGAATTTAAACAAGTTGAATGTAGTCCTAGTTTCATTAAATTTTGATTCTACAGCTGGGCATGGTGATTCTACAGCAGTGCATGCTGCCTTTAATCCCAGCACTCGGGAGGCAGAGGCAGGCAGATCTTTGTGAGTTTGAGGCCAGCTGGTCTACAAAGCGAGTCCAGGACAGCCAAGGCTACACAGAGAACTCTGTCTTGAAAACAAACAAAAATTTGTATCTCCTTTTTATTCACAGAATATATCACAGTGCTTGAAACCTAAGTATGACTCAATAAAAATTTGCTAAACACCTAAGGTTATAAGTGCTATAATAAATAATACTTATTGTTTTTCTAATGAATAAGGCTTTATTTACATAGCTGAAATACAAGACTCAGAAATCTATATTTCAAGAAAGAGTAACAGATTTAAAAATATGGAGTATGAGTTAGAAAATTAGAAATGGTTATGAATTACATACCTGAGCTGCTAATGGTGTTTCCTCATCTGGCATCATATACTGGCACAGTGAAGACTTGGAGACATCCTTATCAATCCAAGAAGAAGACCTATGCTGCTCAACAAGAATTCTGATTTCTTTTAGTTTTTGCTCCAAGTCCAAAAGGGACAAAGAATGTTTAAGAGAAATACTAGAAATAGAGAAAAGAGAGTTAAGAAAACTACACAGCCTCTGTCATAGCACTCACTCCCTTCCTAATAAGCTGGCAGCTGAGACTCTGCTCCATTTGGTCTAACCTAAAGCTAACCTGAAGCTGCTGGCCTGGCCTGGCCTGGGAAGCCAGCCACCAGATTAGAGCCATTACTACAGAGCCACAGGAAGCTTTTCACACAGATGTCACAAGAAAAGCCCTGTCATCATTACAGATCGGATTTAGTGTAAGGGGCAGGTAGGTGATTTTAAAGAAGTATTTTTTTCTTAATATCACAACTCACATATTTCTAATTTGTTTGGAAATCAATCAATAAACCATAAAATCTGAAAATTATCTCCCAGTATGAGAAGGCTGACACTGATAAAGTGGATCCATAACAAATACACAGGTTGGGGTCTGTATCAGATTACAGAGAATTTTACAAATTACTGGCCCCAAGTCACCCAATTCACTAGGATGGTTCTATCTTCCATCACCCCCAAGTCTGCAGGACGGAGAGTGGGTGTCAGACCTCAAGCATACAAAGCAAATGTTCTACATCTGCCCATCCCACACCTATTTTCTCCTGTTTTTAAATTTGGAGACAAAGTCCACTAAGCTGTCTAGGCAGACCTCCTCTCTCAGGTAGGCCTTGAACTTGAGATCCCCTGCCTCAGCCTCTTGAGTAACTGGGATGACAGAACTGTGCCACCATGACCAGCTCTAACTTTCATGTTATTCACCAGAAGCAGGAAGTCAGAAAAGTCAAAGGAAAAATGACATACCATCCTAAAATCCTCTGTACAGCTTGTTTAATGACTGTGACCAATTCTGTAAGTCCTATTAAAGGAAAAACAAAATTAAAAGGAAAACAACTTTGTTCACTAAAAAATTTCCTCAATAAAATAAACAAACATGCTGCAGATTAGCATCTTACCATCTCCAAGGAGGTGTTGAATACTTGATAAATACTGCTGCTGGACATCTGGGGGAGCAAGAACAGTCTGCATAGAATAAAAATGGAGTCAAGGGAGCTTTTAAAGGGAAGTTAAAGCTTTTAAAAGAATACATTCTTTAATGTATCAAAAAGGTGTTCGTAATCCTAGCATTTGGGAGGCAGAGGCAACGGATTGCTGTGAGTTCAAAGCCAGCCTGGTCTACAAAGTGAGTCCAGGACAGCCAAGGCTACACAGAGAAACCTTGTCTTGGAAAACAAATAAACAAATAAAAACAAAGGCAATAATCATAATGCTACAAATTCAGCCATAAAGATAAAAGTCCATTTCTCAGAGTGGCTTAAGGGGTGAAAGTACTCAGAATATGTAACACTCAGTTACCTGCTGAGCCTTTTAAAGTCTCTTACACTTACAGTGCCATTTTTGCCAACTGATGCATTATCCAGGTAAATATATCCGCCAATTATGTTTAACTGGACTCTCAAAAGAACCACCAGCATACACGTGCTGTATACAGCTACAATACTTCTTGTGAAACCTTCAGAGAGAAAAGAAATCCTTTGGCATTGTTACTAAAACACCAACAAACGTATAAAATCATGACCTAGGCCTCTGACTACTTTTTAACAAGTTGACTTTGCCAAATACAATTGCAAATGGATCAAGCATAAAAATATATTG
This sequence comes from Acomys minous, assembly GCF_964271855.1. NCBI lineage: Eukaryota > Metazoa > Chordata > Mammalia > Rodentia > Muridae > Acomys > Acomys minous. The sequence continues at coordinate 125,391,432 of NC_140485.1, read as the reverse complement.
ACTTAAAATATTTTGTATCTAATGTATCTCTTTATAACCTATATAGAAAAATTTATATCTCTCTTCCCTTTCTCCCCAGCCCTTTGTTTTTAGGCAGGGTCTTACTATGTAGCCCAGACAGGCTGACAAGCTTAGGATCCTCTTGTTCCTGAGTGTTGCAATTGCAGGCTGGTGCCGTTATGCTTGCCTAGGTATGATTTCTCAGTTAAAGTACTACCCATGAATACATATTGGGTGAGGGAATGATATGTTAGAAGCTGGGAAAGGAAAGCAATCCGGGTATGCAACTCTGGTGGTGTATGCATGCCTAGAGTTCATGGGGCCCTGGAGCCATTTCCAGCATGGATGGAGGGATGGCGCAAGGTGAAGTAAGATCTGAGTACGATTGATCTTCAGAACTCAGATGCCCAGGGAGTCAGCGCAGAGTTGAGGAGGGCGGAGCATGAACTCCCTCTTCCAGTGACAGGTAAAGGTGAAAAAGGCCAGCAGAGATCGAGATGAGGTACAGAGGAAAGGGAAACAGGAACACTTCACTTCCGACAGCACAACATGGTGTTCAGGACAGAGAGGGGAACACAGGTGTCTACTGTACCAAAAGGCCCAGTGGCTTCAGAAACACAGATTATTTCCGCTGCCTGTGAAGACTGCTCTGGTAGAGACAGAGCAGAAACTAGAGTGTAGTATCAAAACTGCGTAGGCGTGAAGAAATGAAGAAAGAGAATTTAGAAATAGCTTGTTCACAGGGCATGTGAGAAAGGACAACAGCCGAAAGGACATACAGGGCACACAAGAAGTTTCATCTGTCCACAATAGGAAGACTTAGGCATCACTCAGAAGACACATTAGCTCAGATGGATGGAAAAACAGGAACGTTTGCTGGCGTGAAGTTTTGCCAGGCCTAGGAATGTTCTTTGATTCAAATTTTTATTAGTAATGAAATTTTGTGTATAATATCAAGTTGCTATTTTGGTTGGATAAAAAATTCCTTTAGAATACAATGTTGAAAATATAATACCTAACATCAGCACATACAGTGTATTACAGTTTTATACCATGTTAGAACAACAATATCACCACCATTACCATCACTCATAAGTATTGTCTAGAAACAGACACTGACTTCCTGCTTTATGAATATTTATATATAAACCTGACTATTCAATGAGGTTGGAAAAGAAGAGTCATGTACATACATGTACATACATGGTACAAAAAGTTCCTGTTATAAATAGCTTAAGGATGTGCAGTCACCCAGAATATATAGGCTTACTTATTATCTTTAGATCCTCCCATATTTCCAGCTTGTTTGAAGGCCTAAAGGAAAAAAATCAGAAAATATGAAAATAATAATCTGTATAATCAAGTATAACTTTGAACTACACAGAACTATGTTCTGTTTTAAAAAGTGAAACAACATACAAATACTGAAAAAACAAAGCCCACAAGGTAACAACAAAACAACAACAAAAAACTCAAAAAACAAAAAATAGAAAAAGTGATATTCTTTTAAGCAATGCTAACAGCCACTTTTACTGTGTGCATTCTTCCAATCCTTTGGCCTCTTTACATAGACATAGACATAGACATTGGCATAGACATAGACACACTCAGGAAGCCAGGACAAGTTTCTTCCTTCAGCTTATTATCTTGTGTATCATCAAGTAGATCCTGTGATCACTCAAAGGTCAGTAATACTTTTTTGTTGCTTTATAGTATCATATAGGCATATGAATTGACATATATTTGATGTGCATCAAAAATCAACACGGAGGACTACTTAGGTTGTTTTTGTTGTTGTTGTTTTGTTTTTTGCTTAAGTTGGTTTTTAAATCTTTAAAAAGGAAAGCTGTTCTGAGTTGATCCTGTTCTAAGTCTGTTGCAGACCTGAAACTATCCATTTCTCTTTTGAGACAGGGTTTCTCTGTGTAGCCCTGGCTGTCCTGAAACTCACTCTGTGGACCAGGCTGTCCTGGAACTCAGAGATCCCCCTGCCTCTGCTTCTTGAATGCTGTGATTAAAGGCTTGCACCCCCACCGCTGCCAGACCTTGCACTTTTTTAGAGTACTGGTTCCTGGTGGTGAGAAATCTTAGAGACCACAATCTTTCATTAAAGATGCCGCTGCTTCTGGGTCAGGTATTTCTAATCATTTTCAGCAGGCTCAGCTGGTGCTATGGTTTGGATTACTGCAATTCAGAGGACTGTATATTAAAGGCTTGATAATCACATTGACATAACTGGGAAGTAGTAGGACCTTTAAGAGCTGGAGGCTACTGGGAGGTTCTAGGTTGTTAAGGAGATGCCTACCAGGAGATTTGTGGGCCTGGCCCATCTAGTAGTCTTTGTGTTTCTTGGCCATTAGGTGGCAGCTTGCCCCACTGTGCCTGGCTCACGATTGCCATCAGCACCCGGTGCAATACAACTGCCTGATTTGAACTGGAACTTCAAAACTACAAAACAAAATAACCCCTTTGAAGGCCTTTTATTATAAGGAAAAACCAACTGTTAGATATTATTTATATATACACATTCAAATATAAAGTATACCACAAGCATATACTGATAGTTTAATTCAAAGCCAGTGCTACAGGATTTTGTTTAACTTTCTTGATCTTATATGCATATTTTATTTTGCTCATACTAGAAATCAGTGATAATAACATAGTTATTATTCTGCTTACCCTTCAGTTCAAGCATAGTAGTCTTAAAATAGTGCAGCACTATAAATAAATACACTATAATAAAAACAAAAATAATAAAAAGTATTTTACATGTGGTGTAGCACTGGACTGTGTGAATGCACTATGTAGATCTAATGCAGAACTTTCCAGAGCACCTGTGTCAAAGGACAAGTATTTTCAATTTGTCATAAATATTTTTATAAAGTGAGTATTATTTAGCAGAGCACAAAGATATAAATTTCAGGCAAATTATCCTTATTGTAATGGGACATAAATTTGTGTGTCAATAAAATACAAGCTATGGGGTTGGAGAGATGGCTAGGAGATTAGGAAAGAAGGCACTCCCCTTCTGGAGGGCCTGAGTTGGGTTCTTGGCACCCTCATTCAGAGGCTCACAATTGCCTGGAACCAGCTCTGGCCTCATTTGATGCCTATGCAGGCACCAGTACTCACGCACACATGCAGATGTAATTACATAATAAAGTAAGCGTGTAGAGTTATTACTGCCATTAAAGCTGAGCCATTATTACAAGATAGGCAATACTCAGTAGCAATCTGTAAAAGGGCAATCAGAGCACAGGAACTGGAATCGTGCTTGCTAAACCTTATTTCATTTGGGGGACTTTGGATGGTGAGAGCAGAGTGAGCAAGCTAGGAAGCACTTCTGTATTGACAGTTGTCATGATCAGACTGCACCACACAGAGTTTTTAAATCTTGTCTATCATCCATGGAACCCTTGTCTATCATCCATGAGCTTCATGTCTAGAATCACAAAACAAACAAAGCAAAAATGCACACACACGTATTGTCTTCTTTTAAAATCCTGATTTCAAATCATAGAGGGCCGGGAAAGTACTTCCTATGTAGATTCTCTTCAAAGGACTCTTCAAGTAGACATCTACTGCATGTTAAAAACCACTTGAGTCTTTAGTGTCACTAAAATAAATATCTACCTAAAACTTAGGTTGATGCTTGTCAAGTATTCTGTTGCTTGCGATGGGCATTTAAGATTCTCTTCCTGACACCCAGTCAGTGAGGGTTCTTTATCGCTGTCACGCGCCTGCCAAAACAAGGCTATCAGACCATTTGTTTATCCCTTATGTTATGAGCAAACACATTTAAAAAGAAAAACAACTTGCTTGGCAGGCTATATGAGGCAGAGGTGACTGAAGTCTAATAGAAAGGCGACTGTCAAGTTGTAGGGGCTTGTTAGTTTGTTTTATACAAATGCTTTTCAAAAATGGACACCGACCAACTGCAAAATAGTAGTTACAAAGCAAAAGAAAAGGAAGAAAAATTATATTATGGTACTTAAATATAAGCAGTAAGTTAGAAGAACCACAGCTCACCTTAAACTCTGGAATTTGAGAAATTCGCCTTTTTGTGTATTGGCTAAAGTTTTTCATATTATTTTTCAAAATCAATCTTTTTCTAAACTCCCATATTCTCCCTTAGTGTTTGTTTTATTATGGAATTGACACATTTTCAATTGTACCATGTTTTCCCCATTTCCTCTTTTAGCTGTCAATCCAATCAAGTTAAAGGCATTTTATTAGGTTTTTATTTGTGTTTCCTGCTTGCTGGGGAATGAGCTGACAGCCTTGAGTGTGCTAAGTCTCTACCACTGCACACGTGGGTACTATTTTAATTAGTGAGCATCCTTCTAGGCATTTAGAATGGAGAGCTTTGTAGGAAACTGGTTTGCTAAGGAAGAGGAAAGCCATCATGCTTATTATAAGTGCTATCCCTTTGCTTTTTATAAAAGGCCATCTCAGTCTGCCTTTGCCTCCTAAATAAGACTGAACCTTAGGGCAACTACCATCTATTTGCTTTCTGTCCTCTATTTATGCACATTCAAGTATTAATTTGGTGGTTATCTGATGGACATTTATTTGTTCATATATATCTTCTTATGCAAAGTAATTTCTAAGCCACATTTTACATCTGTAAAGCAGAGATTAAATTCACTCTACTTCTAAGAATGATGAATTACCTGTTACTGGTGCTATATTTGAATCAGATAAAAAAATTTTAGCATTAAGTTCATTGTTATTTTAGGAAGTATTCTATGAATAGTAGAAAATATTTCAAAGAGGGCTGGGAATGTAGCTCAGTGGCAAAATGTTTCCTCACATGTGTGAGGTCGTGGGTATAAAAGAAACAAACAAACAAACAAACCAAAATTGTCACGTTTGTTGCTCCACCTCTCTGAGTAGTACTACATTCTGTTTGCATAATGCAGACAATAACATCTGCCTCACAGAGGTACTGTGCGCGTTGGGCAGAGCGTGCACGTGGGGAAGGCGCCTAGAACCAGGAATGCCACAGACACTGGAACTAGTATTTCTTTTTCCTTCGCTACTTGAGGCTCATTACAGTCAAGCAAACATTTACTTTTTAAAGGGGTGTAACTTAGCGGTGAGCAAGTACTTAACATGTATAGGCTCCCGGGTTTGGTTCTGTATCAGTGTCTTTCCTTCCTTTCTCTCTCTCCTCTCTTTACCCCCTTCTTCTTTCCTTCCAGCTGTAAAATTTACTTAGTGTAACCACCACTGCCCATATTTTGCTCATCAAAAGAAGCAGCTGATCTGGAAGTCTCTTCAAACTAAAACGGGATCATACTAATTTCTAATGGCTCTATGCATGCCACATGCCACACATTAGGTCATACATGTGGGTAGTGCTTTCTGAACTGCTGCAGTAACTTATCAGTATTACATGTTCATGTTATATTTGCATATCATTTTCTTAGCTACTTATAAATTTATGTGCCTTATCCAAAACACTCTTTTACATTGCTAGCATGATGAGAAGTGTGATATTGAACATAATTTTATTAGCTTTACATTTCTAGTGTAGATACATATTCTATAGATACTCAATAAGTAAACTGTTGCATAATTTAAAAGTGATAGAAAATATTCATATGATTTGCATAATGAGGCAGTTTGAATAAAATTGAATATATATTGATATATGTTTTAATTTTTTAAACTGAGCTTATGTATTTTAAATTTTAATTAAAAAAATAAGAAAACAAGGACTTATTAAAAGTATTTAGTTTCCAAGCTGTGGTGGCACACGCCTTTAATCCCAGCACTTGGGAGGCAGAGACAGGTGGATCTCTGGGTTTGAGGTGGTCTACAGAATGAGTTCCAGGACAGCAAAGGCTACACAGAGAAGCCCTGTCTCAAACAAACAAACAAACAAAAATTTAAAAACCTAAAAGTATTTAGTTAGGTTAGTTGTGGTGGTGCATGCCTTCAATCCCAGCACTCAGGGAGGTAGAGGCAGGGGGATCTCTGTGAGTTTGAGGCTAGCCTGGTCTCAGGACAGCAAAGGCTACACAGAGAAACCTGGTCTTGAAAAACAAAAACAAACAAACAAAAAAGTATTTAGTTTATTCTAGAAACTTTCCAATAAGCCAAAGTACATAAAGCGCTTTTACCTGTTTTTCAACAACGCTGTAAGACTCTCAGAGTTGAGTTGCTGCATTAAGGCCTCTCTCAGTGTTGGCAGCATGGACAGTACTGTATCACAAACAGAAAGAAGAGGCACATCGATATGAACAGAGTCACTGAGATATATTCATGTTGTTTTAGCTATACAATGTTATAGGGGCAGCTAGCAAGAGGTGACAACTGCCCAGGGTAGAGAATTCCAATTAGTATTATTAATGATATAAAACCATCAGATGTTAATAAACCATGCACTTGCTTATGTTATCACAATAATGGTTATTATCAGAGCAATGTAAACAAGGACATGCAGAAGACGGGATGGAAAGACGTTTTCCTATCAGCTAACAGGGGGGCTCTCTGGACTACGGTTTGTGCACAGCTCCTTTTCTTTATGTCTATGCTCTCCAAATTGTCAATGTGAATTTATTTCTGGTATAATGAAAATGATCAAAGCCAATATTTTTTATATATTTCTAATTCTAGAAAAATGTTACCTATTAAATACTACAAGACCATGTTTATTATATTAAACACAAAAGTGCATTCATCTAAACCTAGAGTGTTCCCAGGTTTCAGTTTGGGTTTTGCTTCTGGCTGTGACACTATCTATCACTCCCAGGAATAATATGAATATAAAAGGAGATACAGGTTTCTATGGGGGTGGGAGCATGCACAAAAGTCACAGGAGCTACTCTGTGTTTCCACAGGTAGCCTAAGAAATGCACATAGAAATTAAGAAGGGGTTTATAGCATGAGACACGTAATTATTAAAAAAAAGAGATCACAAAAAATATACAACCTTCTAGAAGGTAAAAGTTGAGTATGCAACTTTTTTTGTTTTTGTTTGTTTGTTTGTTTGTTTGTTTTTTGGTGAGGGAGACAATTCTTACTTATATAGGAAATTTCAGGCTCTGCACTGCTCCACACTTAATTTCATCTTGCACACTTTGTAGTGTCAATAAATGTCCTCAACCTGCATGTTTATAGGCTCTCATATTGTTGAGATCATTAGCTAAAGGAGAGGCTCAAATCTGAGTATCACAGCTCGATATATGTGGCATATATGTCTACTCTAAGCAGGGCCCTGAATCTGTAGACTTTGCACCTATATATTAAAACAATTGCAGATCAAAAAATTGTGTCTGTACTGAACATGTACCTACTTTTTTCTTGTTATTATTCTCTATGTTATGTGTAAATTTAACGAGCTTCTCGCCTCTCTCTTCACTAAAGTCACAGACAATGAAGGCAGAGGCCAAAACACAGAAGCAGTCCATATATTATAGCATTCAAGGTGAAGTTAACCTCTCATGTATGAACACTGGAGCCTTCAGTGCCTCTGGGATATTCTCCTAAGATTTCTATGGTAGAAATTTAATCACACTAATTGCAGCCCCCTTGTAAATGCATACCAGGAAGTTAGTTTGTCAAGCTTTTCCGGGAACCTATATTTTACCTCCTGGTGATCATGCTATGCTACTTTTAACTGCCTGCAGGCTGCCATCTGCTGAGGGTTGTGATGGGCATAGCATGTGCCAGGTACATCTTCTAAGAGCAGCAGAAGTAACAACAGATCCCTTCCTATGTTTCCATCACTCTCGGCCCATGAGTACTCAGGTGGGAGCTCCTCTACCAGGGAACTGGGCTTGTAGGCTCCTGTTACCTCGCCCAGCTTTCCTAAGCATCACAAGCAGTCTCGGGCTTTTGTTTGTTCAGATACGGTCTCTCTATAGCTGTCCTGAAACATGGCTAAAGAGTCCACGCTGGCCTTGAACACACAAAGAACAATTTGTCACTGCCTCCCGAGTACTGGGATTAAGTGTGCAGCGCCCGCCTGGCTCAGGTTTTTCTCACCTCGACTTCTTCCGTTCACAAGTGTCAGAGCCCCTCCTTAACTACTCCTGCTCCCTCCCTGCTACTCTTCATAGCACTTCCCCAGGGGACTGCTCACACATCTCCCTACTGATTCTGGGAGGCCCAGTGTGAAGCAGGGTTTTATCAAAATGAGAGGTATTTTGAGACTCCAAGAGTAACCTTTTGCCATTTTATAAAAACTTGAATAATAATCTGAAACAGACTATTCATATTTTCTGAATGTTCACTGAAGCGTCCTCAGTGGCACCAGCATGTTCACAATGATTCACAAGTTCACAATTTGCTAACGGTCTATGTACCAAGCACTTTGTATGCATTATCTGACCATCTTCTCACAAATTACTTTCCCTCTTAAACAGGGACTTGTCTGGTCTAGAACTTGCTATGGAGACCGGGCTGTCTTCAAACTTGAAACAATCCTCTTGCCTCAGTATCTCAAGTGCTGAGTGGGATGTGGATCAAACTCAGAGCTTTGTGCATGCTTGGCAGGCACTTTCACCAACTGAGCTACACACAAGGTCCCTCACAACTCATCTCTGAAGTAAGTTTCTGAAGGCCATTTTATAGAAAGAGCTAAGGTTTAAGTTAGCTCAAAGAACACAGATAATGCACACCAAACTGGGAAGTAGAGCAGACCAGCCTCTCCCTAGAGCCTCTTAGTCCTCGCTGTGCACATGCGCTGTCATTATGGACAGTGTCTGGCCCGCATTTCACAGAACACAGGCATCTGGCTGGGTCCGATTACTTCAAATATAAAACTCACACATAGCTGTGAGTTTATCTATTCTTTTCATCTTAGCTGCTTGATCTGTAAAATGAGGCAAGTGAGCTAGAAATAAAGTCCTTTCAAATCTAGAGAAAAATTCTACTTGTAAAGCTGAACAAAAGACACATACTTCTAGACTACGTACCCTTGAAAGAAATGTTAGAGAAAAAAAAATAAGCTTAACACACTGAAAAATAAAATAGGCTTCAAATAGATTTGAGAAATATTTTTCAAGGCATTACACCAGTTAGAACCTAACTCCTTGTTTTCTCTAAACATGAGCAGGCTGGTTGTATTGTGGCTTTTTCCCAGGAGGCTTCAGGCTCGGGTAGTTGCATTATTACCATTAATTATCTGATGAGCAGATGCTATTGTGTAACGTTTGCATCCCACAGTGTCCAGCTGCAAATGTAAGAGACTTAGGACTTTGCTGTGACCTGCAAGGCCTCACGGGTCAGGCCTATCTCTGCAGCTTCCTTTGCATGCACTCCTCCACTCCTCTCTAGCCCCAGTGCCTGTCTGCTGTGTCTCTCATGTCACAGCATGTTCTCGTGTGAGGCATGTGCTCTTGCTATTGCCCTGTGAGGCTTCTCTCTACATGCCACCTAATCAGAGGCGTGAGCCTCTGAGCACACTCTGCAGAGGAGCACACTCCTCACACCCACCTCCACCAGGCTACTCATTTGCTGTTTGTCATCTTTTCAGCATCTTCCTAAGCTCGGGGGATCTTACTGGGTTTGCTGTCTACTCTTTCAGTGCCCGGCACTGCGAATACCTTCTAAATGAATAAAAAGAAAAAAAGAAAATGAGTATTTATAGTTTTAAAAATTCACATTGAAATTATGTATTTCTGTTGAGGGATATCTGGTAGATTCAGGATTCTTTGTCTTTTCTATAAGTTGGAGGTTGGAAATGTGATTATTATAAACCAACATGCATTTTCACATGGAAATACATGTATGTCTCTGCTTACCTGTCATATTGCAAGTCCTCTGGTTACTTTCAAAATGGTACTGTCTCCGAGCTTGGGCAATGTATTCTGCAGCTTCTCTTTCTTGTATTTCTCTAATTTTTTTCTGCCCATATTTTCCCAGAATATATACTCCTAAAATCATTTTAAAAAGTAATATATTAACTAGAGTACTAGAAATGCCAACCAATATTTTAAGCATTTTTAAAAATGAAATTGTAAGGTTTATATTAGGGACAAGCTGACAATTAACAGTTTCTAAAAAACCTTTATTAAAGAATTGAAAAAGGAAAAAAGGTTGCAGTTTTTATTTATTTATCTATTCATTTATTTATTTTACATGTATACAATGTATTTTAGTATAGCCAGTAATAAAAGAAGTAAGTGGCAGACAGGAAGCAGAAAGGAATTGAATTTATAAAGTCTGGCAGCACCTGAAGCTTTCCAGCAACAGAGAATTATTTAAATAAATTATGATCTGCTCACATAATGGTATCTTATGTAGCTATTAAAAACCACATTGCTAAATAGTTAATGACTCAAGGAAATATCTTCCTTATACAATTAGATGATAAAATAAAATCTAGGAAGTTTGTATTTTAATGGAACAGATAAACAGAAAAGTACACAGATTTAACTTCTAAAGTAAAATAAACTGTGATAATTGTGATTTCCCACTTTTGCTTGCTTTTCTGTATTTTCTTTAATGAACACATTATTTAAAAAGCTCTATAATAAAATATTTAAAACAATTAAAGAAAGGTATATAGTCAGGAAGACATATATTTATCAACCTATGTACTGGAAAAACTATAATTTATATCATCTAAAAACTACTAACTTAACTGAAAAGGGGAGCAAGAAAACAGCGTCATAACAAAACATGAAGATATGGCAGGGTCCTGTGTTCTAGCACACAAGCACAGATAATATAATACAAATAGGCAATTTTTAAGTCATCTCTGAGGTGAGTGCCTATCAGTTCGTTCTTTCTTTCTTTTTTCTTTCTTTCTTTCTTTCTCTTTTCTGAAACAGGGTTTCTCTGTATAGCTCTAGCTGTCCTGGCGCTCACTCTGTAGATCAGGCTGGCCTCAAACGCACAGAGATCTGCCTTCTTTATTTTGGACAATTCCATATATATATATATATATATATAAAATGCATTGAGATCAAGAGTCACCACTACCCCTACTACCCACTCTTATTTCCCTCCCATTCTTTCAGATCCACCTATTTTTTCTCAAGCAGCCCCCCATACCAGATGGCTTGTTTTAACCAGCCATCTCTAATTAGCATCAAATAGTTTGTTAAATAGTAAAATGGATGCCAGAGCAGAACAGTCAGGAGATTCTCAAGACACTCGATTAGCTGAAACATTGCAGTGCCGTCTCTCCTTAGGGGTGGCTTAACCTAGCACCCAGAAGAGTTGCCAGTCAAATGAGTTACAGCAGTGGTAGTTGTTGCCTGTTTCGGGTACATGGTTTTGTCATAGTGCCAACAAAGATCAGAAGTCAACAAGCTTATTGTTCTGTCTTTGATTGCTAATAAATATCTACATGAGCCAGAACTTGATTTCATTATAACCTGGCAGCAAGGGTACAGAGGATTACCCATTTCTCACTTATCTTCACGTTCTGTGTCTCAGAGTATTGACCAAAAAGGCCTCAAGTAATATATGTAACCAAAGTAGCTAGATTTGATCTCTTTCTCACAAGCAAGAAAAGGTAGCCATCAGGAACGACAAAGCAAACACATTCTAAATTATTTTCACTAAGATAGATGTTGTAGATGATCCAAGATGTTACATATCCTCAGATAGTTCCATAAAACTGTGTGCTAATTATGGTTGTTGCTACTATGCATATAAATACATGCATTATAATTATGCTTGAAGAGCAAACAGAAGTTTATAAATGCTGTTTAATGGCTGCCTTTTCTGTAACATCACAGTAGTACAGCCACTGTACCATAAGAATAAGACAGACATGTGGCTCATGCCCATAAATCCAGCTGAGGCAGGAGGATCACCATTTTGAGGGTAGCCTGGGATGTACCGTGAGAACCTAGTCCCCTTCCCGCCCTACTAAAATCCGAAGAGAATGAAGAAACTGACTTACGTTGAGCAAAGCGATTCTCCAACAGGCAGTTCTGGTGCAACTAGTTCTGAATGCACTGCTTGGATCTTATCTCCACAACATATTACTGAATTTACATACACAATGATAACCATCTCTCCTGTTCATTGCAAAATGAACCACTGATGTGATGCAAGTGCAGTATATTTTAGCTAAGGCTAACAAGGAAAATGATTTGTTACAGGTGTGTCAGCTTTCCTCTTATGCCACGAATGGATATACCGAAGCTCTAGCACCTTAGAATGTGATCTCAACGGGCCTCAAACCAACATGACCAGTGTCACGATAAGAAGATGAAGCTTAGACATAGGCATGTGCAGAGAGAAGACAATGGGAAGGCCCTAGAAGCTCCCTGTGGCTTTGCCGCAGTCAGTAGTCAGCCACAGAAGACAGTGTGAAGACAAGATGACCAGCATGTGGCACAGCCTAGTACAGATCCCTTTCAAGTGCCAGAAGGAATGAACTCTGCAGACACCTTGATGGTGGACTGACTATTAATTTCAAAATTGTAAGATGAACTTCAGCGTGTTAAGGTATTCAGTTTGTAGGTCTTTACCATGGAAGCACTAGAGAAGTCACACATGAAATTAGGCTTAAGTCCCAGGCCTGTTGTTTTTCTTTAATTAGCACTGATATTCCTAGTGACGGTCTGGTTCACTTAGAATCAAATATACAACATTCACAAATGTACTTTTTCCAATGTTTCTGTAGGAAATACTAACAAAAGAAAAAACGTATATAATTAGACAGGCTAGACTTCTCAGGGCTGCCTGTGCTTCCCTGGCAGCCTGACTCTTGGGCTAGAAAACGGGCAGTGCTGATGGCTCCCGTGCCAGCAAGTGAGCAAAGGATGTGTAGCAGGTCACGTACTCTCTCTGGCTATACATCTTTTTCAAGGGTAAAGGACTTTTCAATGTCCTCTGTAGCTATAACCTTCTTCATTAGCAATGAAAATATCTACTAAATAAAAAAAAAGTGAAAATGTTTCAATGGTTTCTTTTATGGCCAGTAAAGCAAAATATCTTTTAGCATTTGTATAAATCATTTGTTTTAAAACTACCTCTTACTCTTGTCTTCCAGGATAAAAATTCCTACAGCACAACTATTTTTAGTAACAATTTCAAAATAATCAATCTCAACATTGCTTCCAATCAGGCAGATTCCCCAAGTTTCAATTTTTTTCCCCCAGTGATGAGGGGGGAAAGTGCTGGACCACTCGGTGACACCTCCAAGCAAGTTCCTGGGGCATTCTGGAACTGTATTCTACACCTCAAGAAGGAGAATGTGTAGGACAGGAGTCTGTATTTTTCTGAGGCACTTTAAATGGTTTTCATCCATAGTGAAGGCCGAGAAGAACACTCAAGATTCTGCACAGTCTTCCGTTTGCCTTAACTGAAGAGCTTCTCATCCTTTCCATAGTCAGTCATGTGTGATATCACCCATTAAGTACTTTCTGAAATCCTCCACTGTACATCCAGGTGAGAGTGCAGAATGCCGGTGACGGCATTTTAGTATGATAAAATAATGTGGCCCTCACAGATCTCTATACCAACTCTAGGATGCCCAAACCATACCCTGAAAACCACTGCTCAAGAGAAAGAACAGAGGAGCCAGATTCATACTTATCACCTTGCCGGGTTTTTTTGTTTTGTTTTGTTTTTCAAACAACTGAGTTATATCTTAAGCCTTGCAATTTTTAACCTCTTTGGGTTTTTTTTTTAAGTCATTTACTCACTCAACATTTGCATAAAAATGCTCTCTAACTATACTGAGCTCTGAATATACAAGGAATAAGATACCATTTCTGACTTTGGGGAACTTATGCTATTGTCCAGAAAGAATGGATATAAATAAACAGAAGTGGTACGGAGCGTGAAAAGCTTTCCTTATTGTGCCAGTGTGTGTTTTTCCAACACTAAATATCTAAGTCTTTTGATCACACCTAATAACACCCTACTCGGCTTTCACGTCTGTCAAAATGTGGCACTCCTCTTGTGAAATCCTTCCTCATTTTACACAACTTCATATTGCTACCTATCAATATGCTCTGTATTCAATCATATCATGGTCTTTCAATAGTATTTCACTTCTTTCTTCACTTGTAAAACACCAAAGAATCCACAAAGGGAGGGTGGTAGAGCACGGAATGATAATATGCATGCGGATCTAACAGACTCGGGGTTGAATTCTTACTTCCCTGTTAGTAACTCAAACCTTTGGCAAGTGTCTTAAAGTCTATGGGCTCTAATTTCTACATTAAAAAAAAAAACTGGCCTCACAGTAACTATCTATTTGTCATCCCAATTGGGTGGAAAGAGCTTATCATGGTGTTCAAGATACAGAGGGTCTTTAACAAATGTAAGTGATTAAAAATCTGTAAATTATACCTGTTCAATCATATTATCTCCAGCAGCACAATCACGCAATAAGTGTTTAAATTAAAATAATAAGATAAGAATTTCCTCATAATACAGAAAAATATGAACTCTTTACAAATAAAGACTAGGTATGTTCAACTATTTTAAGACTGTCTATTTTGCTAGAAAACAACAGTATTCTATTATATCTCTGAATATTTCCCCTCCCTCTTTTTTTTTTTTTTTTTTTTTTTTTTTGAGACAGGGTTTCTCTGTGTAGCCTTGGCTGTCCTGGACTCACATGTAGACCAGGCTGGCCTTGAACTCACAGAGATCTGCCTGCTTCTGTCGGGATTAAAGGCCTGCACCACCACACCCAGCGCCCTCCCTCATTTTGTCTGTTTGTTTTTTGAGACAGAGTCTCACTATGAAGCTCTGGCTGTTCTGAAACTCACTATGTAGACCACCCCTCCAACTCACTGAGATCTGCCTGCCTCTGCCTCTGAGTGCTGGGATTAAATATGTGTGCCACCACACCCAGCTTTTTCCTTCCTCTTAATCTGCAATTATAAAGCTCACAATAGAATTTCAAAAGAAAATCTATTACTATATCCATATATTCTTTAATTTCTCCCTATTATTATTTTTGATTTCCCATTAGGTATTTCATAAACCTTAAGGGTTAGGCTTTCCCCTCTGAAATTTCTAGAGACAAAATTCTTTCCATGGGTAAAGCAAAAAATTTTTATTTATGTGTCTTCCCTGACATATACATCTTTATCTCTCACATATATATTCTGTAGTATTGGCACAATTTAAATATACCTTTGATATTAGAGACTAAAGGTAGTAAAACACATTGTATTTATCAAATATTTCCAAAGATGATTATCAATCATTATCCATTTGTGATATACCTCAGAGAAATACAGAATATGGCTATTGCTTTATCACTGACATAATATTTTTGGTCATTTAATGATATATTTTAGAATATATATTTTAGCCTAACAGGATATTTTAGGATAAGAGGATAGTGATAACATTTCTTAAAACCCAAATTTTAAAAATTCTTTTAAAGTTCCCAAGTTTCCTTTTTGTGTTATTAAAAAATCCCAGAATTATGAAATGTTGTCTTACTAGGACAAAGGGTTTAAAGCAGTGTGTGTGTGTGTGTGTGTGTGTGTGTGTGTGTGTGTGTGTATTGCCTGGGATCCAACGCAATAGACAAGCACTCAACCACAAAACTACAATTCCAGCTTGGATATTTTTATCCTATGTGTTTCCAACTCTTCTCTCAGCCAGTGAATTCAACTATATCAATAAAATGGGCAATGACTACAACCTTGACCGTCCTGACAACACTGCAGAGTAACCCAATTGATGCACAATTTGTATTTTAAATTTGGAGAATAGAAATGACTTATTTCACCCTTTTCTCTAGTGTATATCTTACCCCAGCTTGCTGTTTTCTATTTAACTTTAAACACCACCTCAAAGTGCAAACTTAAACTAATTGCCCTAGATTATTTCGAAACTCCTGTGAAAGGTTGAAAAGCCATAGTACTGGAGTTGCCAAGAAGATGAAGAAATATAACAGGAAAGAAAAGAAAAGAATAGAAAGGTAAAGGCATCTATACAAGGATAGTGCTTTCAAAAGAAACTTCATTGGGGGTAGGTTTCTGGAAAAGGAACAGGTCAGAAAGGGGGCAAAGGGCAGAGGGGAGAGAAAGAACCTCAGAGCTTCTCGTTTGAAGGTTGAGCCAATCCCCTCCACACATACTGAGCTAGGATCAGTGGGCCCTGCCTGTTTTAGAAGTCACCTCGGTCACTCTGGTGCCAAAGTCCCCTTCCAAAGAAAAACATGTTGTCACTCACCTCCAAGGACTGTGCCCAGGAAGATGCATTTCTTTTTGTGACGTTTCAGAAAATTCCACATTGATCTCAGCATCTTCAGACCTTGCGTGTGTGGGGGTTGCCTAAGGGAGAGGGGCTGGCTCACCAGGAAACCGTGTCTTCGTCAACCTGACCCGGACCTCCGGCAGTGGCGGTGCTAGGTGCTCTCCAGAAACCACAAACGCTTCTTTGAGCAGAGGCTGAGCGGAGGAAGGGGGCGTGGTCTAGAGCGGAGCAGCAGCGCTTTCTGTCCCCTACGTCGCCGCTTACTGAGCCGGGACGCTTGGGTCCGTCCACAAATAGCTCCCGGTGCCTCTCCTTTTTCCGTCTTCCCGGAAGCAAGGGCCCGTGCCTTCCGCGTTCCGCTGTCCTCTCTCCTCTAGCTCCTTGGCCTAGAGTCTCAGAGTGGCGGAGGTATGGAGGAGAAAGTGGACTCCACTGCTGCTACAGACGGCTCGTGCTTGGTATCCGCACAGGAGACTGAAAAGTGGATGGAAGAGGCGATGCGAATGGTGAGGAACCCGGCAGGTAGATGCTGAGAGTGCAAACTTTCTCCAGGCTACATACCGACCCGGGTAGCTGAGCAAATGTTCCTGGCGCGCTTTCTCATCACCATTATCAGCTCTCAAAATATCTGAATCAACAGCTTGTTATATTCTAGGGGAATTTTCTTTTGCCTTGTCTCATAGTACTTGAGGCTGAGAGAAAAATACAGAAACTGTTTGATTGGTGTGCAGTATGTATTACATATAACCCTGGCTGTCTCCTGGGGATATATGCCTACCTGCCTACCTTCCTCTTCACGGATGGATACTTACTTTCGAATCCACACAGCCACATGATTTTGTGGTTTGCTCACGACATCCTTGAACATATATAATAGAAGGAAGCTGAAGATGTTTCTGGTAGAGGGTCATATGAAAACGTGTCTCGGTATAATCTTCGCCTATCATTTATTTACATTTCTACAATACTTTTCTCTACCCTTGTATTTTCCTTACATTGGTGGGATTGCTGGTTTTTTGGTTTCGCTCGTATTGATTTGTGCCAGGAATAGAAGTTTGTATGGCATATATATTTTTCATTATGTGAACATTATGGTATATATTTACGTGGATCTAGGTGGTATAGACACCCACTCACCAATTTTGTTTACATCATTATAAAGGCCTTAAAATTGAGCTCAGCCTTTGGCGCAGGAATGCTCCTTTTGTTTATTCTTTTGCAAAATTAAAATATTTTTAACTTTTAATTCTAATGAATACAAAAGTTCACATTCCTATTAAAGCCTAGAATGTTTAACAGATTCTGTAAAAGTTGCTTAAAAATCCTGACCTCAGAGATAGCCCTGCTGGCATTTTGTGAGCAGTCTTCATCTGTTTCCATGCCTGTGAAAGCAGAAGCACAAATCTTTTTTTCCTAATTGGAATAATGTAGTCTCCTTTTTTTTTTTGTTATTAACACTATTTTTGGTTTGTCATCTTTCTCAGAGTCTGGGGTGGGAAAAAGAGAGCCTTTGTTCTTCAGTTTTGAAGCTAAGAATTTGTTGTTTATGGAAGATCAAGTCATCATTTCAGTGGCCGCTTTGGCCTCTTGCACGGAAAGCCAGCTTCTTAAGTTCAAAGCCACGGATAGACCTGTTTTGCTTGAACCCCTTTGCATACATGTGTGGCAAGAGGAAAGGGCATGGCCAGAAGAGGCAAGGGAGGGGCCTTGGGAAGTCTGAGATAGGATGGAGTAACATGGACTTTCAGCTTTCACTCAAGGTTTGAACTGTCAGCAGAGGAAATATACATACATACATTTTTAATGTATATGTATTGGAAAACAGTTGCTCTAAATCAAGCCTCACAGACTGCATTTTTCTCACCTTGCTTTCTCCACATCGCCATTACATTTGCTCAGCCATCACCCTCACCGTGGCCTAGGAGGCCACTCCTCATCAGTAGCGTTGTTTGTCTCTTTAAAATAGTCCTATCACTTCTAGCGAGATTTTTTTTTTTTTTTGCATCAGAAAATAGAGCTTTATGTGTGATAAAACCACTTCCTCTAGCCATACCGTGTGCCTTCCTTAGAATGGTGGACCCGTTAAGCCTCTCTTCCTCCTCCTCCTCGTCCTCCTCGTCCTTCTTTTCTGTAAGAAGTTTTTGTTTTATTTTATGTTAGAGAAATGAGTAACAAGTTGGATGAATGAATTTTAAGACAATAACAAATAAACATTTAGTACAATTGACCAGCTTATGGTAATGGAATATAGTTAAAATCAATCATCTCAATATTTACAATTTTTTTTAAAATGAGAGGACCCAGAGGAATTAGGTACCAAGAAGCCCAGCCCTCCATCAACCTGGGAGCAGAGAAAGGCTGCGAGATAGCAGTGCTCTGTGGCACTTCTTTCTTTTCCCTTCTCCTCCTCCTTCTCCTCCTCCTCCTCCTTCTTCTTCGTTGTTTTGTTTGTTTGTTTGTTTGTTTTGGTTTTTTGTTTTTCCAGACAATGTTTCTCTGTGTAGCCTTGGCTGTCCTGGACTCACTTTGCAGACCAGGCTGACCTTGAACTCACAGTGATCCGCCTGTCTCTGCCTCCGCGAGTGCTGGGATTACTGGGATTATAGGCGTGCACCACCACACCTAGCTGGCCTATATTTTTCTAGGGTCAACAGTCAGCAGCCCTGCGTTCCTTTCTTTCTCAATAGGCTTCCTAGAGCCTCCTTATTTAGCTTGGTTCCTAACTTTTCCCTTGAAATAGTTATAGACCACAGTACAAAAAGTGAAAGTGTACATAGAGAAGACCCAAGTGTGTAATTTTCCTCAGTGGGACAGCTTGCCTGAGTACTCTATCAAAGCCAGGGAAATCGCTGAAGAGCTTATTAAAGTTTCATCAGCTTACTGTGTGTGACTGTGTTTGTGTGTGTGTGTGTACGGTGTATGTATGTGTGATTCTGTGCAATGTGGACCATAGATTTCACATATATTTGTTTTTAAAAGGAAGGATAGCAGGCTACCAAGAAGAGACTTGATACCCTATGATCATATAAAGGGGGAGGAGGTCCCCATCAGTCACAGTCATAGGGGAGGGGAATGGGGTGAGAGTGGGAGGGAGGGAGGAATGGGAGGATGCATGGGACGGGATAGCAATTGAGATGTAATATGAATGATTTTATTTTTCAATTAAAAAAAACTTTCCAAAATATTTTCATTGTTTGTGCCACTCTTACATAAAGCGTCCCTCAACTCTCCTGTATCTCCTAGAACAGAAGGCTGTGGAAAGAGTGGCATTCAGGGTGATTGTTTTTATGGTATTGGTACTCCATGGGATCATTTCCATCATCTTAGAGAAGCTCAAAAAATCAATCAAGGAGAACTTTATCAAGGCAAAGTACATATTACCACTAAATATTTACCCATGTTACATATTCTCCCACCTTTTTGTAAATATGTGTGTCTCACCTCTGAGAAGCGGTGGTATTTTGAGAGCGCTGGTCAGAAGCCACTGAGAGAAAAGGAAGCTCAGGACCTGAGAAGGGGAATTTCTGAGTCCTCCTTAACAACATGGAGACCCAGCAGAGAACACAGCGCAGCACAGCAGGAGGACGCCGGATCTGAGAAGGGGAAGCCCAGCCCTGTTCCTTTGTCCCCACCGTTATCCTCGTGTCTGCTTCTTCTGCATGTTTCTTGGTTTGGTTTTTGGTTTTTGTTGTTGTTGTTGTTGTTGTTGTTTTGTTTCTTGCATAGCCTTTCAAGCCCTGAGCATCACCCCTCAGGTTTTCCACTTTGTGTTTCAGGCCAAAGAAGCACTTGAAAATACTGAAGTTCCTGTTGGCTGCCTTATGGTCTATAACAATGAAGTTGTGGGGAAGGGAAGAAATGAAGTGAATCAAACAAAAAATGTGAGTCGAACAGTGAAAAAAAAGCACAAACATACTAGAGCCATTGTGGGGACCAGTTGGCAAGGCAAGACCAAATGTGTCCTGTGGGGGAGTTTCCCCCACCCCTTTGTGTGTGCTTGTGGGATATCTCTCTCTCTCTCTCTCTCTGTGTGTGTGTGTGTGTGTGTGTGTGTGTGTGTGTATGTGTGTGTATATGGAGGCTGCAAGTTGATGTCGACCATTATCACTTCCCACCTTGTTTTTTGAGACAGGATCTCTTGCTGCACTTAGCCAACAGTGAACTCTAGGGATCCCATTTCCTTTCTTGTGCCCTGGGGTTGTCTATGGCTATATGTGGCTACGGTTGGCTGTTTCCATGGTTCTGGGAGTCTGGATTCAGGTTCTTATTCTTTTCCCAGCAAGCACTTTACCTACTGAGGCATCTCTCCAGCCCTAGGTCTTTTTTATTCCTTGGTAAATGTAGGGTCCCCCCCCCCCCGATTATAACAGTGATTCTACAATTTTTCATTTTAGATATCAAAAATTCAGAAATGTTAAATGAAGCTGTAAAATTATAGTAGATAATTTTCTAGTTCTAGTTGTTTTCTCTTGGGGGGAACCCTGAGTGTAAAAAATTGGAGGGCGGCATAACAGGATTATATTAGAGAGAACATTTTGGGTGTCGGGGGAAGAAGGCATCCTAGATGAGCTGTCTTCAGCGACACGTGTTTCCGCTTCCATTACTTGGTGTTACTGTGATCGGATTGGAAAGTTCATGGTTACACAACAGGGCTTCTTCAACATGATGTCACAGCAGTGTGTCATGGTATGCACGTTGGGAAGTGGAAGTAGGGGAAAGTGTGCTACACTTTGTGTTTATAAAGGGTCAGATGGACTCAGGAATAGCATAACTATGATGCCGTCCATAGGGACTTTGATCTTAACGTGCTTTGGGAGCATAGAGCAGTCTAGTGTTGGCATTGGGGCTCTGAGGCCTTTAAAGTTCATCCATCACAACCTGAGGTTTAGCAAAACTCATGTCAAGTGGGAACCCAGATTCACAAAGCGGTTATGAGGGCATAAAAACATTCTAGGCAGATAATATACATGCTGCTGTTAGAGAGTACGTTGATGTGTACCTAGCAATTCCGATTTAAATAATTATCATAGTACCCATCTGTGCTCTGTGGTTTGATGGAATGTGATTAACATGAGAAGTAGTGGCTGATTCCCAGTCACTTTGATTTCTTAGATCCTTTGGAGTTAACCAGGGTTATTCCACTGTCCTGTGTCTCACATAGCCTCGCCCTTTGAATGCAGCATAGAAGACTATAGTTCTGCTTTGGGCTAAGATACCAACACCACTCTGCCGTGCCCACACCCGTTCCCTGTGTATTTTCAATGCATGATAAGATGGCTTAGCTTGTGTTTCTTTATCAGTAAAGGGGGGATTTAGCCAAGGTGACTCAGTTCAACTGGTATTTATTGAGAGCTGGGAGGATGCTGCCTCTCAGGAATTCTGAATCTGAGCTTTAAAAAGGCTCCAGCTGGAGGCATCTTTAGCGATAAGTCCTCTGTTGTATTGGTATGCAGCCAGAACGGTTCCCTTTTCTGTAAGTCCTTCTCCTCCTGGGTTTCTGATTCTGTTATCTCCCAGGCTTGCTCCTGTCTGCCACTGGCTATCCAGGCATCGAGGGCCAAGGCCAGCACGTTTCTCACCATGTTCCATGTCACAGGAAGATGAGCACCAAGTGCTGTGCTTGTTAGGGCAGATTTTTGTTTTGTTTTGTTTTTTTTAAATCATATACAGAATTTAGTTAGCGTGTATAGAGTTAGCGCCCACTATCAATTGTTGACAAATGTCATTGTCCTGGATATTATAAATTAGTGCATAGAGAATCTGTGTCTTACATTAAGCTATTTTTAAATTGGACTGTTGTGTTAGGTTTCTTTTAAAATTAGTGTGCACAGTAATACATTTCTTTGTGAGATGTTTGTGCACGCTCTCTGGTGGCCTTCTTCTCCCAGCCCCTCTCCTCCCCAGTTGTTCCCTTTCTGCTTTCTTGTCACATGTAGTCTGTTGCCCTCTTTTGCTATTGGTTTTGGCTTTGTTTTGGTTTTTCAAGACAGGGTTTCTCTGTGTAGTCCAGGCTGTCCTGGAACTAGCTCTGTAGAACACGCAGGCCTCAAACTCAGAGCTAGCCTGCCTCTGACCCCCATGGCTAAAGGCATGCACCACCACTGCCTGACTGCATTATTTTTTCATTTCTTTTCCTCTTCCCTTATTCTCCCTTACCAACTGTTACTCCCCTCTCATGGTTTTATGATTTGTATCCTTCAATGTATACATTTGTCAAATGTACATATACGGAAATTTAAATCTCAGTTCCACCTTTGAGAAAAAAATATGCAGTATTTGTTGTTCTGAGACTGGGATACTTTGCATAATATAGTACTTTTGGGGTTGGGGAAATGGGTAAGATTTCTTTCTGTGTAAGCATGAGGCATCTGAATTTCAGTCCCTCAGCACCCATATAAAAAACTAGGTGTGGCCATGCAGGTGCCTGTGGCTGCAGAGCTGGGAAGGCTAGACTGAGGATATGTAGGATTGCTGCAGCCAGCTGTGCCCAGGTTCAGTAAGAGACTCTATCTTAGAGGAACCGACAGTGATGAGATGAGATGGGACACCTGACATCCTCCCTTAACTCTGTTTGCATGCAAATGGGTACACATGCCTTCACATATGTGTACACATGCACTCTGTGGTGTTTTGAATAGAAATGGCTCCAATAGAGTCATGCATTTGAATGTTTGCTTCCCAGTTGGTGAACTGTTCAAGAAGCATTAGGAGGTGCTGTCTCATTGGAGGAGGTGGGCTTTGAGGTTTTAAAAGCTCAGCCAGACCCAGTCTTTCTCTCTTTCTGAGTCTCTGTATCTGTCTCTGTTTCTCTGTCTCTCTGTCTGTCTGTCTGTCTCTCTCTCTCTCTCTCTCTCTCTCTCTCTCTCTCTCTCTCTCTCTCTATCTGTCTGTCTCTCTCTCTCCCTCCCTCCCTCCCTCTTTCACTGACGAAAATAGACATTCTATATACATGTTTTGATGCCATATTCACTAGTCTAAATGTCTGTTTTGTCACTTTGGCTCTGTAGCGTAATTTGAGGTCAGGCATTGTAATGTATTCCTCCAGAATTGTTCTTTCTGTTTAAGATTGCATTTGCTATTCAGAGTTTTCTTGTGATTGAATATTAAGGTTAGAATTGCTCTTTCTCGTTTTGCAAAGAATGCCATTAGAATTTTGATAAGGATTACATTGAATTTGTAGATTTTGTACTAGAGCTATTTCTACTAATCCATGCTCATGGACATGCTTTCTGTTTCCATTTTCTTCCATTTCTTTCTTGAGTGCCTTAAAGTTTTTATTATAGAATAGGGGTCTTTCACTTCATTGATGTGACTGACTTCTACATATTTTTTAAAGCTATTACGAAGGTAAGATTTTTCCCCCTAAGTTCTTTCTTGGATAGTTGCCTATTGATATATAGAAAACCTACTGGTTTCATCTATGCTGATTTTCTATCCTACCACTTTGCTGAAAATGTCAAATGTCAGATGTGAAGGTTTTTGGTAGAATCCACAAGGCTCCTTATCATGCCATCCAAAAATGAGTTAATTTCACTTCTCACCTCTTCCTTTCTGATCTATAGGCTTTTTTTTGGGGGGGGGGTCACTTTCATCTCATGCTATGATTTGGAGGAAATGTTTTGAGTTTTTCCCTCATTTAGTTTACCTGTAGGGTTTTATTATGGCCGTTATTATAATACAATATAATCTTTTTATTCTTAGTTTTTCAGGCATTGAATTTGTCAAATGCCTTTTCTGCATTTCTTGAAATGATCATGTTATTTATGTCTTTAAGGCTATTTCTATAGTCTGTTGCATTTATTGATTTGTATGTTGAACCAACCTTACACCTCTGGAATGAAACTAGCTTATTAATGTGTGAACTACTGCATTCTTGCATTAGGTTTGTCAGAATATTGAGAAATTTTGCATTTATGTTCATCAAGAAAGATGGTCTACAATTTTCTTTCTTTGCTGCATCCTCATCTGGTTTTGGTATCAGGGTCAGACTTGTAGCTGGACATGGTTATGCACACCTTTAACCCCAGCACTCCGGAGGCAGAAGCAGGGGAGTCTTTGTGAGTTCGAGGCCAGCTTTGTCTACAAAGCAAGTCCAGGACAGCCAAGGCTGCACAAAGAAACCCTGTCTCAACTGCCAAAAGATTTATGGTGGTGCACGCCTTTAATCCCAGTACTTGAGAGGCAGAGGGAGGTGGAGCTCTGTGAGTTCAAAGCCAACCTAGTCTGTAGAGTGAGTTCCAGGATAGCCAGAGCTGCAGAGAAACTCTGTCTTAAAAGAAACAAAAAGAAAGGTAGAATTTAGCCACAAATCCATCCAGTCCTGGGCTTATCTTTGTGGAAAACTTTTGATTACTATTTAAATTTCACAGCTGCTTATAGGTTTAATTTGCCTGCATCTTCTTTACTTAATTGTTGGTATATTATATGTGTTATAGAATTTGCATTGTTATTTTAAAGGTTTATTTTCTTTTCTGTGTAGTGCTGTGTGACACTACTCTGGGGAGGTGTGAACAGATGTCTGCTCACCTCAGATGAGGAAGCAACAGACCAAAAGTAAGGATCTCACTGAAGTCCACCTTGGTGGGCCAGTTAGTTTTATTTGTGTTACTTAGAGGAGCAGAAATGACTCAAAATCAGCTATATCCTGTGTCTTAAGGAACTCATGTCCAAGGTAGAAAACTTTACCTCAAAGGAAACTGCTATACAAAAGTGTGTGTGTGTGTGTGTGTGTGTGTGTGTGTGTGTGTGTGTGTGTGTGTGTACAGGCCTTAGTGTTGATGAATATCAATAATTAATATTCAGTCATATATTTAGTACAATCTTATTTATTCATTAATCAACAATTTCCCACAATACTAAGATTCATTCAAAATTAAGCACACACAGAAGTGAACATAATAACTAATCTATTATCCCAATATCAATTTATATTTCTCCCATCCAAGGTCCCAGGTACTTGTGTTATTATCTTTACTGGAATCTGTCCATTCTTTTTCCTCTCCTGCATGTCCTCCTTGCACCCTGGTACCCCGACTCTGGCCTACCAACTTCAAAACTTCACCCCCTTCTCTTCTGCCAAATCCTAAGCTTCAGCATTGTTTATTAACCAACTAACTTTAAATTAGGTGGAACAAGGCTTATACAACAAGGACAGGTATACAGGAAAATGTGCTCATCTGAGCAGGGACCAGATCTTGGGGACCAGTAATTAGCATTAAAATACATAGCATCAGACCAACTCCCAACACCTGAAAAAAAATATATATGAACCATATGCATTCAGGTACCTTCAGAAGCAAGAAGAGAGTGTTGCATCTCCCGGAACTGGAGTTCACTGGAGTTAGAGGCACTTGCTAGCCACCCAGTGTGGCTGCTAGAAACTGAACGCTAGTCTTCTGCTAGAGCAGCAAGTGCTCTTATTCTTTGAGCCATCTCTCCACCCCCTGCATTAAAATTATTTTAATAAGGAGAAAGAAGAGTACCTAAATAGCATCCTGCCACATTATGCTTGGTGTGGCTCAAAGTGCACTGGGATCTGTACAGGAGAAGATAGCAGTAACCTCTAGTTTAGACACGGAGGATCCAAAGTTTGCTCGCGACCATAATAAGCGCATCACTGTCAGGAGTCCAGTGTCAGTGTGATTGGTTCCACATGCTGGGTGATTTCTCCTGTAGAATACTGTCTCCCACGAAGTACCCGACATCCAAAGGCTATGCTTCTTTAAGGTCTGTAGTGTCATAAAATCTCATCTCCTAACGTGAACACCATGGCATTCTAGTGAACTCAGTACAGATTTGCTTTAGGGTAAGGTCAGTTGGAAATCTTTCTGAAACTAGAGCACAAGCTTATGAGATTTTTCAAGCTTCCCTTAAAGCATTCAGAAACCACAGACATCTTTTTGAGACTTAATCTCCTCTAGAATATTTTAATGAAAAAATTTCCCCAAGGTCCATGAGAATGTCTCTAAAAAAACACAGCAAGGTGTAAGTTAGTGCATTGGATTTGGCATCCCTGTTGGTGAAGCTACCATGCTTGATCTGAGGAACTTCCAAGGCGCCCAGAAACCTGCTCTCCACCGAGGGCAGAAAGGAATGCTAGGAATGCTTTTTTGGATATTTAGAGAAATCAGTTCTATGAAACAAACAATGTCAACGTGAGTCTCTCTCTTTTCAGGCTACTCGACATGCGGAAATGGTGGCCATCGATCAGGTCCTAGAGTGGTGTCGTGGACGTGGCCTGGGTCCTTCTACAGTATTTGAACATACTGTACTGTACGTCACTGTGGAGCCATGTATCATGTGTGCGGCCGCTCTCCGCCTCATGAGTATCCTTTGCCTTCTTCGTCTCCTGTCTTTGCTTTGCCTGGGAGCAAAAAAAGGGCCAGATATATAACCCATTTTTCCTCTTTCTGTTGCTCTTTCTTTTTGATGTTGAGAATTGAACCCAGGCTCTTGCACATGCTAAGCGCATACTGTCACTGAGCTTCCAGCTTCTTAATGTGCAGAAACAGAGATAGGAAGCACACTGTACAATTTAGCCAGAAACAGGAAAGGTTATCTTTACATAGCAAAGTTACTTTCTCTTTATCAATAGCCGCGAAACTGTTGAACACATGAGCTACAGGAAGCTCAGAACTTACTTAAACTCTTGTGTAAGGATGGATCCAATTAAGTTAGAGCCCAGGAGACATTCTGAGGGCTATGTTTTGCCTCTTCATGACATGTTATGGGTAATTTAAATATTTTCTGTCTTAATCAGTTTTTGCCATGAATACCTATCACAAAAGTACAAAAAACAAACAAAAAAAGAAAGGAAAAGAAAATTTTAAAAAAGAGGTTAAGTTTAAGGTAAATAAGAAGTAAAATTGCACCTGATATTATACATGCATGGAAATTAGTAAGTTGGTGTTCATTAGTTGGATTGTATCTTACATAGAGTGAGCAACATAAATGCTAAGTGTAGTTAGTCTCTAGAATTTATTTATTTATTTATTTATTTATTTATTTATTTATTTATTTTTGGTTTTTCAAGACAAGGTTTCTCTGAGTAACAGGCCTAGCTGTCCTAGACTTACTTTGTACACCAACCTGGCCTCGAACTCAGAGAAATCCGTCTGCCTCTGTCTCTCGAGTGCTGGGTTTAAAGGCATGTAAGACCATGCCCGCCTAGAATTTACTTATTTTATAGCACTGAGAGTCTTGAGTGCTAGGCAAGTGCTTCTTCATACTTATATTTTCAATTGTTTTTAAAATTATGTGTAGTTTTGACATTTCCAACAATACAGAGAGCCTTTTGGGTACAATGAAACATACTGTCTTCCTGTAAGGGGGAGCTATTAGCACCATCATTGGAGGAGTTGTTAGACTGTTTTCCTCCTCCTATCTTGCAGGAGAGAACAGGGAACAATGTGGGTAGGGTTTTGGCTTTTGCTTGGGTGGTTATTTTGTTTTAGTTTCTTTTTTTTTTGAGACTGGCTCTAGTGTAGCTCAGGCTGGCGTGGATCTCACTGTGCTGGCTGGACTTAAGCTCCTGGTTTTCCACCTTCTAAGAGCTGGGATTATAGGCACTTGTCACCACACCAAGCTTCCATCAACTTTTTTACATGTTAATTAAATTTATTTATTTATTGCCGGGGGGGGGGGGGGGGGGGAGCATGTTCGTGCCTTCACAGCTGTACAGCAATCAGTAGACAACTTTCAGGAATCAGTTCTCTCCTTCTACCGTGTGTTCCAGGGACTGAATTACGTACTTTAAAAGGTGAAATTCCTAAATTAAATGTCTAATTCTGCAGTGGTTCTGAAAAAGTGATTTAGAAAAGAGCAGAAAATTGGATAAACTGCATATTAAGCAAAAGCACTTAGTGTCTGTCCTGTTTACAACGACCAGGTTTCATTTACTCATGTAATACTACTGTTACGTGGGCAAGCACATGCCACGGCATACATGCAGCAGTCAGAGACGGCCCTGAGGAGTTGCTTCGCTCCTTCCTCTGTTACGTGAGCTCCAAGGATCAAACTCAGGTCGTCCTGTTTGCACAGCAAGTGCTTTTACCGGCTGAGCCATCTTGTCAACCTACAGATTGCTAGATTTTAATTTCTAGATAGTTAAAGCCTCTTTCTCTTCTTTTTGTATAACTGAATGTTACTATCTTAAAGACTCGAGTTGTTTTGAAGTCTAGCTGAAGCTTACTAAAGGAGTTAGCATCGGCCTCCTCTTGCCAGGATTCTGCCCATCCTATGCAGGACCTTAATTCTGTACTATAAATCCCGCTGGTCGTCTACGGCTGTCAGAATGAACGGTTTGGTGGATGTGGTTCCGTCCTAAACATTGCCTCTGCTGACCTACCTAATACTGGGAAACCATTTCAGGTAATATAATCTGCTTGTGCCCTCCCTCTGTCCCGTGGCCACCCCGGTTCTTCTGTTTATCCATCTCCTGTTGGACTTGTCAATTGAGAGTGGTCAGTATTCCAAAAACCCATGACCGAATCAGACGGCATCTCACTGGAAGAAAATCTGTGTCCTTCCCCGAACGATTGGCTCCTAGCAGAGTTCACCAGCGCCTTGTGTGGGCTGGGAGACTAGCTCTCTGTTGGAGCAAATGATGCTGGCTTTGTAGTGTGATGGTGGAACTTGGCCTGCATGGTCAACTGGGATGCAGGTCACAGCCAACAGTAGTTAGGCACAAATTCCATCACTTTGCCACAAACCATTATTACTATCTAGTTATCATTGCAATTTCATTCTTTTTTCGATGCCATTTAATGTTGAGACTTCCCCCAGACCAGAGAACCTACATGCCTTTCATCTGTTAGAAATTCTGCTTTTCCTTGAACTCCTGCCACACCATCAAAGGTTTTATAGCTGAAAGTGTAAGCAGTAAGAATCTATATGTTAGGATGTATACCCATTTTCCTAAACTGGTTCACTCTCCAAGATGGAGGTTCAGTCCCAAAGCATTATACTCCGAAAGAGAAAGAGTCAGTAAACTCTGGAGCTTTCCTTTGTAACCTCACACGTCCATAGCTTCGGTAAGGACATAGAGAGCCCTAGTCCTGCACAGAGCAAGTTTTTAAAAATCCTTTGCCTTGAATTTCCCCCGCTGAGCATAAGCTTTCCTAGCCACTGATGTATTTAGCATAGCAAAGTGACTTCATTTCTCCAGCCATTTCTAGGAGCTACCTAGGCATTGCTTTATTTAACTCCTTGTACACAAATTGCTAGCTCTGTATATATGGTACTTCCTTTATGAGAACAGCCTATTTTCTCAAAGTTCCTGGACAAAACTAAGATATGTTCCTGGAAATCAGACACAGTGGGACATTACTCTCTAAAATGTAGGCGAGGGGCTGAGGAGGCAGCTCAGTGGGTGAAGTGTTGGCCATGCAGCGTGAGGACCTGAATTAGGGTCCCCAGATCCCACGGAAGGCCAGATGCAGTAGTGGGCATCTGGAATCTGGGGGTCCAGCGGTGAGGTAGGGTACAGAGACAAGGAGAGACCTGGTCAGCTCGCCTGCTGTACTGAGTGTCAAAAAAGAGACTCTGTCTCAGTGAAGTGGAAGGTGAGAGCAGGCAGTCAAACCTGTGCTCTGGGTACCACTTGCCCACTAACCTGTACACATGTGTATACATATCACAGGCACATGTACACACACACACATACACACATGTTGGTGACATGAAGATGTGAACACTTCTCTCTCAAGTGTGTTGGTGCTGTCAGTCTTTCTTAGCTTGAAAAGTGCATCTACATGACCTTGGTGGCTCAATGGAAAAGGGTGCAATGGTTTGAAAGCGTGGATCAAGGGTTAATGCCAAATGTCCTTCTAAGGAGGTCTCTTGAAGCGCTAAAGCCTTGGTATCCTGGGTTTCTGGATGCGGTGTCCTTTTCTTCCGGACAGGCTCATGGGACAGAGGACAAAAGGGAGGTGGGATCTCCGGTCAGTTATAGATTCTTTTAATATAATACTGTGTTATAGGTGGCAAGAAATTCACAAGAAAACCTGAGGAAGTATTTTTAAAAAGATGGTGATTCATTTTTAGTATCTCTTCAGTTTAAAACACTTATTTTTCTAAGAATATGGTTTTTTTTCTTAAAAGCTTCACATGTGTAGCTCCAGTTGGTCCTTTAGAGTGCCATGCTGCTATCTAGACCCATAGACTTTTCACTATTATTATTGTTGTCGTTGTTGTTGTTATTGTTATTAGTGTTTCCCACCTGTAACTCTGTGTTTCTCCTCGGACCACATGTTAGAATCTCCTGGACATTCTCTGTGCTCAGACCCTAGATCAGATGAATAAAAAGGCAGGAACCAGCATCTGTGCTTGCAGAAGTTGCCCGTGTAATTCTACTAGGCAGTAATGATGGAGAAGCACTGCTTTACCAAGCCTGGGGAGAGGGCGTGGTGTGTTCAGATGGGCACTGGAGAGTGAAGGGAGAACTGCTGTGCAGTCCCTGCACACACTGACCAGCACTGCTTAGGATGGTGGTGTCTGAGAGACCAGGGCAGGCGAGGATTGTAAGTGAAGCGTGTGTGTGCTCAGTCCTCTCTGAGCACCTGGCTGTGTTGGGAAGGAGACCATGTTTCCATCAGTGATACCTTGAGGTGCCCGGGAGTCAGCTTCAGTGGAGCCTGGAGAGCATAAGACAGTGAGGAGGAGACTGAAGAGAAAATGAGAATGAAAGTGAAGCACTTTGCAAGAAGGAAAGAAGGACAATTACTGTTACCATGAGGGAAGATCCCAGGCAGGAGCCAAGTGAGGCTCCAGGAAGGGAGGTCCAGTCTTAGCAATGCCCCAGAGAGGCTGGCCTCCCATCTGCAGGTGCATGGCTGGACAGCACTTTGAAGGATGACTGTTTTGTTTCATAAATGTCACAGGATGAATTAGATCCTTCCCAGTCTCTCCAGACTAGTGCTAAAATCCCCAAGCGTTTGGCCCCGTCTCGAATGTCTAGTTTCTTTCCCATCCCCTTCCAAGCCTGCTTCCACACACAGCCCTTGCGGAAGTGAGCTTCCTTGCCTCTGTACATGTTCATCTGCCCCGCAGTTCATTAATTGTTCTTTGTGATTCTCTTTGTGTTTATTCTTTCACATGTTTTTGTCTCCCTGCCCATCTACCCCAGAACAAAAACAACTCAACAGTTTTCTTAAATCCCCTGTAGCAAAACTTGCAAAATGTTTTTTTTTTGTAAAGTACCAGGTAGTAAATATTTTTTACCTCTTGTGAGAGAAGTGTCTCTGTCACATAGTGTTTTGTTTAATAATTAAAAAAAAAAAAAACCTCTTAAGTGTATAAAAACCATTGCTAGCTGTAAGTGTTGCAGCTCCGTAGGGAAGGCTTCTCCTACCTAGGTCCTGCTTCTGCAGCAGGGGACGGTGTCCCCAGCGCAAGCCTAACAGTTCAGCTCTAACAGGGAAGGCATGGTTTCCCCGGAGAAAGTGGTCCAGCTCTGCATCCTGGCAATGGGGGTGGGGGGAGGGGCAAGGAATACCAGAAAGTCTCACCTCACAGCACAAAGCTCACATAAGAGATTTACTGGGAGGGGAAAACCCAGGAGGGTGGCTACCTAAGCAGTGGGAACTAAACAGAAGACAGGGTTTATATGGGGTTTGGGTGGGGGTGGGGTTGCGGTCCAGGGTGAAGATAGGTGGGATTTCAAGTCTTGAGCTGGGCGGAACGAAAGGGGGTGGTGCTCAGGGATTGGTGGGTTTTCGTGTTCCGGGTTTCATGCTCGATGAGTAGGTTTTGTGTGACAAGCTCAGGGATTGGTAGGATTCTGTCTTGACCCTAGTTTCTTGGACTTGGGGGTCAAGTAGAGCCAGGGTGTTTTTTTTCTTTGGCCTTTTTTACCCTACACTAGCTTGTCATTCTTAGCTGTGGACTGGATTTGTTCTACCAAGAGTAGTTTACCAGTCCAGGGTGTATATCATCCCATGCTTGGTGAGATGCTAGAAAATACAGCAGGTAAAAATAGCTCGTGTTAGCCGGCCATGGTGACACACCCCTTTAATCCCAGCACTTGGGAGGCAGAGGCAGGTGGGTCGCTGTGAGTTCGAGGCCAGCCTGGTCTACAACGCGAGTCCAGGACAGTCAAGGTTTCACAGAGAGACCCTGTTTCCAAAACAAAACAAAACAAAACAAAACAAAACAAAACAGCTCAAGCTTCACGAGCACCTGCTTAGCAATCTCATTCAGCCACTCCAGAAGCCCTAGTACCCACAGAGCGACTGATTAGACAGACATTTGGTTAAGTCTGGGTACCCATTCTTTTGCAGATGTACATCTTTACACGTGCTAATATTTGTTCTAAGTAATGAGCATTGCATGAAGTCCATTTATGTCCTCGTAATTGTCTCTACACCGCCGTTGGGATTTATAACCCACGCACGGTCATGGCCCATGCTCACCTCATGTTTCTCCCTGTCAGTGCATCCCCGGGTACCGTGCTGAGGAAGCCGTGGAGCTCCTAAAGACCTTCTACAAACAGGAAAACCCAAATGGTGAGTTTTCTTCTGGTGTAGTGTCCCACTTTAGAACCACTTGGTGTGGGCAAGGTTTGGCATCCCTCGTTTTCCACTTGTCTGGGTATTGTTGTTGTTGTTACTGTTTTGTTTATTTGTTTGTTTTTTTTTTCCCTAGCACCAAAATCAAAAGTTCGGAAAAAGGATTGTCAGAAATCCTGATGCTGTTCTGATAAAAGACTAGTACCCTTCGGAGACCTGACAGAATTCCCAACTGAGAGCCGTCAACATCGCTGGTCATGTTTATATGTTGTTGTTACGGGGTGGGAAAGTGGTGTCTCTCTGGTCATTTGCTCTCTTAAGGGAACAAATTAGCCCTTTTTAAAAGAGTCTGACAGATGTAAACAACTATTAGCTCTCCACAAAGCTGAAAGACTGTTTTGGGAAGGGGAAGGATTAAGGTTTGAGGTCACAGAGATCCGCAAACAGTGCCAGGGCCCCATTCAGGCACAGCTTGAACCCTGTCAGAAGGAAGCTCTTCCTAGCTACAGAGATGGCTGAGTGCTTGCCATTCAGGCATGAGGCCTGGGCCCCCAGCACCCACCAATGCCAGGTGGGTTTGGTGGCCTGCCTGTAATTCTAGAGCTTGTAAGGTAGAGATGGGCAGCTAATGAGTTAGGTTAGCCTTATTGGTGAGCTCTGGGTTCAAACGAGACTGCCTTAATGAGTAAAGTGGAGAGTGATCAGGAGGACCCCCAGTGTCAACTTTAGGCCTCATATGTCCAGATGGAGCCCCCCTAAACAAAAGTGCAAGCACATATATCACACATGAACACCACACACATACATGTGCACGAAAAAGAGAAAAAAGACAAGTCTATGAAAGATTGATCAAGATCAAAACATGAGGTAGAAGGAAAGAAAGCCTTAGTATTTTCCTGAGTGCATTGAGACCCTCACTGTGCCCCTGACTCCACCAGGGCGCAGGGACCGGGGCTCATCCAAACTTGTATCATGACTTTACATATATGACCATGCATGTTGGAGGTTCATGTGTGTGGGTGTGGAGTCAGAGAGCAATCTCAGGTGTTGTTCCTTACAAGCACCCTCCCCACCCCTGCCCCCATATTCCTCTTGTATTTTTGCGGGGGAGGCTGGGTTTTTTTTGTTTGTTGACAATGTTTCCATGTAGCTAGGCTGGCTGGCCAGGAATGCCCAGGGTTTTGCCCGTGTCCTCTACTGCAGGAATTACAGACATGCACCACCATGCCCTTCCTTCCTTCCTTCCTTCCTTCTTTCCCTCTTTTAAATATGAATTTTGGAGCCTGAACTCAGGTCTTTCTACCAATTTACTCATCAAGATAGCTCTCCAACCCT
Organism: Acomys minous; assembly: GCF_964271855.1. Lineage (NCBI taxonomy): Eukaryota > Metazoa > Chordata > Mammalia > Rodentia > Muridae > Acomys > Acomys minous. The sequence goes on along the minus strand of NC_140485.1, from coordinate 125,357,446 downwards.
AGAACATTTTTTAAAAGTATTTAAATAAAATGGAACCTTTAAGAGTCATTTTTTAAAAAAAACCATAGCATATTGCTACAATAAAATTTTATTCATGCCTTCTCTCAGGAGGAATAGTCTTTAAGTAGCGGGTGCTGGAGTGATGGCTGGGGGTTTAAGAATATACGCTGCTCTTCCAGAGGTTACAGGTTTGATTCCTGCACCTACACTGGGCGATTCACAGCCTGTAAGTTCAGTTGCAGGGGATCCACCGCCCTCTTCTGGACTCCATGGGCACCTACACTTACATGTGCATACACACAATTCATACACACACACACACATATAATTTTAAAAATTTTAAAGATAAAATTGAAAGTAGAATAGTTCTTATAACGGAGCAACTATTCTCTTAAGGTCTATTTCTTCCCTGGAAAAAAATAAAGACCTTCTACTTTCAAAACAAAGACTTTATATTCTCAAGAGAGATAAAGGGAAAGATCGTCCACTATGTCCGTAGCTGGAGGATGATAGGTGCTGGTGGGCCAGTCACTGTAACCCCAGGCCGGGGGAGGTCGAAGTAAAAGAATCATGAATTCAAGGTAAGCCTGGCCTATGTAGGAATATTCGCCACTGCCACCCTGCCACCAACTCCCTGCCCCCCAGTTTATAGCCAGTCGCTATTTGAAGTAAGAATGCAGCAGCGGCAGTTACAGGATTGAATAAAATGATCCATTTAATCCGAAACAACAAAGCGATTACTCTTTCGAATGCAAATGATAAAATTTAAATCGAGTATCTAAAAATTTGACCTCACAACAAAATCCCCAATAAGGGTCACTGATGCAAGGTTCGGCTTTTCGGAGCCTCCCTGGGCGCAGTGTGCAACTGTGCCCAGAAGGGGGCCTCGCCGTTCCACCGCAAAGCAGCGCCCACACCGCCCTCGGTTTCTTCAGTGCATTCAAGTTCTTGATGCAAAGCGTCTGTGTTTGTTGACTCTGCCATTTGAGCGCTGTCTCTGACTTGTTTGGTTTGAATTACATTACAGGCAGGAATGTGTTTGTGGCGGTCGTATTTTTATATTGCCGGGGGTGGGGGAGGGCGCAGCTAATCACTGTTACATGCTTCAGAGGATTTATAATTGCGTGGTTTTCTGCGTGTGTGTTTTTAACAGCATTTCAGAAGTTTTATGAGCGAAGAATATGCAGGATTTTAAATTTACAATAATGGTCTGTGCATCTTCTCTTCGGTTTTATCTACTTTAAAAATTGTCTTCTCATTAAATTTTAGTGCCTTGAGTAGTGTGTTTCTTTTTGCAGTTGGTCATAATTCACTTCTGGCTCCTATGCTTCCCTGCAAGCAGACATCATTATACTTATTGACTTCACATCATTTTCTGGCTATTATCTGTAGGTGAAACAACTTGGGATCTTTCTTTTGTAGAGTACCACCAGGTTATTCCGTTTGCCTTATGACCAGTGGGTTCATAGTAAGTCTTTGAAAGTGGTTAGTTTGAATTTAGGGAAAAAAGAATAATTCATAAACAAAAACCTGAGGTAAAAGCATAGAGCCAGAAATAATGTGTGGGCATCTTATCCCAGGGACAAGAACTGCTTAGGAAGCAAAGAGATAATTCCAGAAAATAAAGCAGTGTGTGTGTGTGTGTGTGTGTGTGTGTGTGTGTGTGTGTGTGTTTTCCCTTTTCAGTTTTAGCGGATGGCTGGGTGACATTTCCTGATTCCTAAGCTGGGCCGAACGGCCTAATTCTCATTTACCACCTTCAAAATTCTCTTTCCAGTCACCAACAGAATTTTTGGGCACAGGCAAAGTTTCCTATGGGGAAATCACTTTGGGTCAGTTGTTGCAGATTAGGGACGGGCACTGCGCTGCTGGCTTAGTATCCCTGTGGATGTCATAGACACCAAGTCTGCGAACACAGTGTCCCCTCGATGGTGAGGAGCTATAGATACAGATAGTGAAACTGCCTTGAGTGCTGAACATTGACCCAGCTCAAAAGCTGATATCCAACAGAACCATACTGGTTGTGCCTGCGGGAGAGAACAAGTAAGAGTTGCAGTCTGTGCATGAGCTAGTTAGGAAGGCGGAGGACACAGGCAGGCTGTAGAGCCCCCGACCGTCCTTGAGAAGTTAAAGAGAAATGGTTCCGTCTAAGCTGCTGAGGTGTCCAGCGTTTGCCGGGGTGTGTGGCAAACTCCTGAGAACGGGTGCTAAGTCATGCCTTGACAGGCTGCAGTCCCCGATGAAAAGTCCTGTCAAGATTTATTTGCATTTCCTGTGTTGTACACATGAAATATGGAGAAAGCAGCCAGTGACCCAGATACAGGCAAGATCCTTTATTTTTCTAAGACCTCCCCACCCCCCCACGCCCCCACCACCACTGTGCCCATTTGTGTTTTGTTTCACATGTAGCCCCAGGCTAGTCTCAAACTCACTCGGATTTCTGGTCCTCCTGCCTTTACTAGAGTGCTAGGATTCTAGGCAATTGCCACTGAGACAGGTTTATGGGTGCTGGGGAATCTGTCTCCCGGCTTCCCGGGTGCTAGGCAAACACTGCAGCAACTGAGCTATGTCTATAGCCCTTTTCTTCAGTTTTTTGTTTTCTTTTTTTGGAGAGCTACATCATAAGTCCTCCCGGTCCCCTGCCCCTATTTAAACACACAGTGCTTGCTGTTCTGTGCCATCATCACTCTGTAATTAATGATCCAGCCATTGAATGCTCATGGGCTTTAATCTAGCATCAGCAGTCCAGTTCCTTCCACTTAGCCCAGCCAAGCCCTGGAGAGAATTTCCTACAGCCCTGTAAAACCAGCTTCCATGCTAGGGCTATGTCACACTTAGCTGTCTTGTATTTTCATCGCCTTCAGACCTAGAACATTTCCTTTGTCTTTTGTATTGCTGACCGTTTCCTTTCGCAGGCTTCGGTGTAGGACTCGGGGCCCAGCCCAGGCGTGTGTGTTCTCCCACTGCAGCCGAACCTACCTTCCTCCACTGACACTGTCTCATCTCTGTCCTCCTGGCCCTGTCACCAGTGCTGCTGCTTGGTGGTCACTGCCCTGCTCTTCTGGCTAACAGAGTGGTCTGTTTATTTGGTGCTTTCTTATCTGCAGGCACACCAAGGCCAGCAGACTCTACAGGTGACACTAATTTTGGTCATTTGGTTGGTTAAGTAGTCTTATTTATTCACTGTGTGCTTGGGTTTTCTCCCTCTCTGTTGAGGTGAGTGAGTAGTCTGTGGCAGGAAGAAATTGTAACCTCTTTTAAAAATAAGAAAATATCTTTAATGGAACAGAGGGAAGGAAAGTTAATTCTACAAATTAAAAAGCAGCTGTTAAATTATTTTATCTCATTTTTCCTCTTTCTTATATGTTCCAAAAAATTCATAATTTTTCTAGTAATATTTTAAACAGCACACTGTCAATAAAAATCAAAAGGAAGCTCTAAAAGGAAGTACTTTCACTCTTGACTTCCTTCTCAGTAAAAGAAATAATTATGTGACTTTCATTATAACACAGGGTTGTGGAAAAAATGGTCCAAGATATTTCTGACATCACAGATGGCCTATGGTAATACAAAAGGACATTGGATTCTAGGCTGGTAATCTCTTGTCCATAAAATACAAGTTTTCTTGTCTGTGTGTGTGTGTCTGTGTATGTGTGTCTGTGTGTGTGTGTCTGTGTGTGTGTGTGTGTTTCCATAGAGACATCTTGAAGTAAAATATTTTAAGCACCACCACTTGAGTGTAGGTAAAAGCAAAAGCTAAGACTAATTTTTTTTTTCTTCATTTGTTTTAAAAGTAGTGTTTTTAAAGCTTGGATAAGCAGTCCTGCCGCCTGGTTGTTCCAAATCAGCTGACCTCCAGGAGGCTTGAGGAGAGGAGACATCAGCAATTGATTTCCCTGCCTTTTGGCAAAGGAATGAGACTGCCTTGACTTCATCTGTGCAGACAACTGCCAGCTCTTTCCTTATTTCACAGGGCGCTAATTGTGCAGAGTGAGGAAAGGCCTGATGGGTGATGTTATTTTTATGGGTCAGGCGGGTATGAGTTGTGGTGAAAGTCTGACATCTTTAGGATCCTACATTTTTGTATGCTGAGCTCATAAAAGCAGGCTTATGTCTCGTTTCCCACCTGACTTTCAAGTGGACTTTTACACATTGGACGCCACATATCAGTGATAGCTAGCAATCTTTGTCATGAAACTTTGTCATGAGATTTGGACAAAAAACTGGCCAGACTTTGGTCAGGTTCCAGGCCCTCTTAACCAGGCCACAACATTGGCCCTGCTGTCTATTAGACCTGCATAGCCTTTTACAAGAGTCCTATTAGCAGTCTTTAGAGTCCCCCTCCCTCCAAAGAGGAAGCTAAAATTTTCACCCCAATAACTGGTGTAAATGACCTTGCCTTACCTTGAGCAGGACTCAGGACAGCAGTAGCACCCTCCTCATCCTGTTGCCTCCTCCTTCCTCCCCACCCCGCTATCCTGCTCTGTCATCATAAAAGCTGCCCCTCCCCCATTGTTTTTCTGTCTGACTTGAGGGGAATCGCAAGATCACAAATTCTGTAGTGCCTATACCATCCTAATCCTGAATAAAGTCATCTTTCTCATTTTCACAAGTGTCAGGATACATTTTTTCTTTTAACAAATTGAGAGCATAAACAGAAATCTAGAGAAAGGACCCACAGAGGATCTCCCATGGACCAAGATCCACCCTAGTGTCTGTGTTTGTATATTCTTCATTTGATCACATTTTTACACTTCTAAGTGGCTGAAAAAAAAAAATCAAGTGAAAAATATCTAGGGGACTTGTGAACCTAAGATGAAAATAAGATGTCAATACATCTTCAAGGGTCACAGGCACTCCCATTTGTTTCTGTCTGTGCCGGCTTTGCTGCTGCAAGGGCACGTGAAAAGTAGCGACAGCTCTGCAGGCCACACAGCCTGGCCTTGTAGAAAGCGTTTCCTGTCTCTCCTGATCAAGGGTGGGAACGGTGACTACGTTGGATCTCCACAATGCTCCTTCAAGTTCCATGACTCTGCAGCTGGGTAATGTAGCTCCCTGTGCAGCTTTCCTTCGTAACCATGGCTCTCAAGAAGTTTGTTTATAAATATGGAAGCAAGATTGGAGACACTAAAATATTTATTTTGGCTTCAACTATGTTATTTCTTTATATATTACTTTTAAGAGTAGCAAGGAGAAAAGATAATGCACCACTTTATTTGTGTTGAGACTAGATGTATTTTATTTATGATTATGTTAAAAGGTTTTTAAGCATCCGTCCTCTTTAACAACAGTTACTATAGTGTCAAATCTTTTCGGCTTTCGCTTTTAGACAAGTTAAAAGTAAATAAAAACCATACTATGCAGCATTTATCAGATGGGTTTTTGTCACATACTGCTCATAGTTTATTCAAAATATTCAGACAAATGCAAATTTAATAATTAAAGGAGAACAAATCATTGCTATTTCCATTGATTACTTAAATTACATCTCTGAGACTGGCTTTTAAAAATTCTTGGAGCAGATTGACCATTGCTGCTCTGCAATGTTGATTCTTATCCAGGGGTCTTACCAATTGTCTCCCCTTTCCCCTTTGCCCTTTGGGGAATGACCCATCCTGACTTGGAAGCGACATGTCTTCAGCTTTGCCTGTAGCTTGTGCTGGCATTGGTAGGAAGTAATTGCCTTCAATGATATTTCTATACTAGAGACCAAAATATTTAGGATGTCTTTGTTTTTTGTTTTGTTTTGTTTTGTTTTGTTTTTTAATCAGTATCACGATCATGATTCAAATGGTTTCAGGAGCTATTGTATTTCCTTTTTAAAAAGTTCTAGTTGCCTGGATTTCTGTGTTTATCTGTGTGTAGGTATGTGCACCTGTGTGCAAGTGCCCATGGACTGGATCTCCATGGAGACCAAGCTGCAGGCTCACCCACTGCAAGAGCAGTACGTGATCTTAACTCCGGAGCCATCTCTCTGACTCCTCTCCACAAATTTCCTTTTGATCTGAGTGAAAGTCCATTTCCTTTGTGATGAGGAACTCTGGGCAGGACACCAGGAGAGCCAACATCTGCCTTTCCTGATGGGTCCCCTCCCCAGGTAAACTCCACACTCCACCAGTGTTCTTTTATTTTAAGCTCCGTTATCCACGGTGGAAAACTGAACATTATTGTGTTCTTTTTCTCCAAAGCCCACAATCTCTGTGAGATCTCTCCCAAATATCTGAGCCCACAGTGATCGTTTGCTTCAAACTCCTACTTAGTGTCACATAGTTTAATACTCAATTGGCCTCTAATTACAGTAATTAGATTGTAAGCTGCTCAAAAGCAAGGATTTAGCCCAATACTAGGCCCAGAGGCAGCTTCAGTAAATGCTTGCTGAGTGATGGATTTGCATTTCTGGATGGTTTCCAGGCAGCAGGACAAATGGGTGAATTAGCACTACCAAAGGATGCTGCTGTCCTTTCGGATTACCGAGCAAGCCCGCTGTCTAATGCCTTTTTTTTTCAGAGGCCACCGCTGCCAGACAGCTGGGCAGCCAAGGTAACATGGCTTAGATTCCAGATGTTCTACAGTTCATTTCTGGTCACTGGACACTGGCATGTGGGCTTAACACGCTCTCGTGTTTTCAGGTTTGAGGTGCCAGGAAGGATAATCAGGAGAGAGACAGAGATGCATAATGTTTGCTCCCACTTTGGTCACTTTTCTGTGAGACACAAAGAAGAAGAGCGGACACTAGTGATGAAGTTCTGTGTTATGTATTAAAGACATCTTTTGCTGAATTAGTCCAGAAACTGGATTGATATTTTAATGATAGTCTCTTGAGAGGGAGAGTCAGCCGGTGAAATTGCTGGAGGTGACATGCCAAGCTACATAGAAACCAAATGTGGTTTTGGAGACCACCATGGAAATAATAACTTCAGTCATTAACTGGAGAATGAGAAGGAGAAAGAAACTGGATAAGTTTTCCAAGATTGAGGAGTTATTTTTATTACAAACTAACCTGAGGGCGACCGTAGGCTCCATTATTATTATAACATTAAAATTCAAATACCAATGGCGTTATCTCTTCTTGGTGATTACGCTTGGCAACAGCAGGGCAGGCAGTTGATGTGGCAGATCATCTCAAGTCTTTGCTTTTAAGTTGCCATTTTCATTGTGCATGTAAGTCCAGCTACGTGGGCAAACTTCAGTAAGGTACACAGGGCATCTTGAAGATGCTCTCTCTCCCACCAACTTGACTTCCCATGTCTTGTCTTAGACAGTTGGAACAATCTCCATGCCTGTATTCAGCCATGAATAGGAAGAAAATGGCCATTCTTTACATTGGTTTCTCTGCAGACCTGGGGCAGCTCCAAGTCTTTACAATGGTCTGCTACTGGCACTCTCACTAGAGTTCTGGAATATGACCTGTGCTGAGCTCTGGGAAAGCCTGTTCTGCTTGTGAACACCATCAGATGGAAAGCAATGTTTACACTATGAACTGAAAATTGGTTTGTGCTTCTGAATTTGGGGGGCGGGGGAAAGGCTGATGCTGTGATACTTTCATGTGTACTTTTGACCCCTCAGTATTTTAGAGAATAGAGAAATGAGACATGGGGTTGAAGTAATCAGTGATTGGAGGTGTTATGTCCCTAGTCATATTATACTGGCAAGCAACCTGGGGCACAACCGCCAAAGGCCCCTGGATTCCACCAGATCCCCAAATGCTGTCTCTTTTGCCTGTGACAGACTGAGCCAGGGAAGGGAAATAAGTAGAGCACTGAGGTTAGCCTGTGGAAGCAGCAGATTGAATTGATAATGGGAGAAAGTTTGTATTGTTAACTTTTATAAGGTGGCAGTGATTTCAGGAATTTTATAGTGTTGGCATGTGACTCGGGCCTCACTTTCATCTGGTACTCATTGTCCATCGTGCTGGGTTGTATAGCATTAGCTGAGCAGGATTCAAGATGAAAATTGGGTATGTCTGTGGCATTGGCATTAATGCATTGACTTGTATGTGTGTGTATCTGTGGCCCATAGAAACAGAACTTGTAAAGGCCCTGAGAGGTGGAACAGCCATCTCCTTCATATCAGGGGGAGTAAAGAAGAGATGCAAAGGCCAAGACATGGCTCCATGAAGAAGAAAGTAGAATCTGGTAGCTTCTCTCCGAATCTCTACTTGAGAAACACAGTATCACTAAGAATAGACTATAGGTTCAGTTATCAATTAAATCAATATGAGAAATAGTTCAAACAGTAAGGCCACTGGTATCTACAGGAAGGATAGTCTGTCAGCTCACCTGGCTAGCTAGGTGAAGGCCATTTGCTTTGTGTGGTAATGGGCAGAGTTACTGCATGAAGTTGAAAGTCTGGATTCTCCGTTCTTCTAAGAGGCTGGGTGAGATGACTTAGAATCCATGAAAAAAAAATTATTCTTGGCATTTATCCAAATTCTCCTGGGCCCCTTCTCCTTTTATGCCATTGATTGTGGCTCTTCCACCATTGGACTGTGAAATCTGAGGTGATCTGTATCTATGACAGCTACCGTGCCAGTGACCTATTTTGAATCAAGTCATTTTAGGCTCACCCAACATGGACAGCAGGGCAAGCCACGGGCTCCGGCAAAACTGGAAATGGTGCTGCAAGACCTCCTCAGCTGACGAGTAGCTAGTGATCGCAGGTATTTATTGACTGTTTATTGTGTGCCAGGAACAGCTGTGAGGGCTTTGCAGCTATAACTTTATATGATCCTTGGAGCAACCTGAGGAGGTCCCTGTTTTTATTCTCACTCAAGGAATGAGGTAATTCGGGTCTACAAAGTTTAACTTGCTCAAGATCACAGAGGGACAGAGCCAGAATTTAGATTCCAGATCTCCCATTTCCCATTGTACTAAAGTGCCTCAAGAGGATTGCCCAAATAGGAAAAGAGCAAAGAGGAAGATGGCAAACATTGCTTCCTGCCCATCCCTCCCCTGCAGCTAAGCCCTGTAACTCAGGTTTAGTCATAAAGCCAGGCTCCAGCTTCTCTCAGTAGACTGTGGATTTAAATGACTTTGCATGTGGGTGGGCGGCTGGGGGGGAGGAGTGTTTGATTTTTGTCTTAAAAATATTTAACAATGTAAATCTTGAAGAAGAAAATGAACCGCTTACCTTGTGAGAACAGAGCTCAGGATATTTATGAGCTTAAAAATATACTTGCGTCATTACTGTGGTCCTGCACAAAAATTGGCAAATGACATGACTTGGAATATGTCAGTGAAAAATACTGTTTTAAATTTATAGATGAATTTCCCATACATTTGTATATTCTGTAATTGTTCAGTTATTGTTATTATGAGGTAAGTGCGTAGTTGATAGATACTAATATCAAGTGTCAGTTATTTACCTTAACACTAATACTGTGTACCATATTTTTCGGACCATATGATGCACTTTTTCTCCCCAAAGGTGTTGGGGGGATTATGGTGCGCCTTATGGTCTAATTGCTGTTTTTATTGTTTTTATTGTTTTACTGCTCTAAAAACTGGGTGCATTTTATGGTCAGGTGCATCTTACAGTCCAAAAAAATATGGTAACGAGCTCACAGAACCTCATGGGTATACACAAATAACTTGTTTATACATTGGTCATATTGGACTAAATAGATCTTGTCTGAGCTGGCCTACACTGTATAGAGCTCAGCTCAGTGATGTGTGATCTAGCCTGGCTTTGGGTGGCGTAACTGGAGCAGGTCAGCTCCTCCATGTCCCCCGGCCTTCAGTATCCTGTGCTGGGTGTGCGTAGGAGGCTATCTCAGGGCTACAAGCTCTGACTAAGCCAGTTATGTCCGTTCCAATCTTCTGCTTGCCACATGCCTTTGGCTAATAGCTCATTAGCCAAAGCGAGCCACATGGCTAAGGCTTAGAGTATCTGTAGTTTATTGGCTTAATCCAGCCCATTAGTTCCCCCGGAGAAGAACTGGAAAATATCATGGCAAAAGAATAGATGCAGAGAAGGCTGGAGATGACTCAGCAACTATGAGCAGTACCCACATTGGACCTCTTAACTTCACCTCCAAGAGGTTGGGACATCCTTTTCTGAACTCTGTAGACTCTGTAGGGACCTGCATTCTCATGAACATGCACACATAATTAATACTAATTGTTAATAAAATAATTAGTTTTAAATTAATGTTATTTATATCAAATTGTGTAAAATATAATGAATTAATAGAATTTACAAAATTAATATAATATCATTAATAAAAAAAAAAGAATGAATACAAAAAAATGGTGGAGAACTCAGCCATTTTTTTCAATCTACAGCATGTTTTCACTTTCCAGATAAACTGAGACTTCCATAGTTCTGTGGCCTCGTCACACTGAAGGATTAAGTTGCAAGTCTGGATTTGAAGGGCTGTTTGCCTTTTGGCAGATTGGAAGCTCTGAGCTATGTGCAATAAATAAAGGTTTTAGAAACTGACTTGGCCTCCAACTTGCAGATACTAACAATCCCTTCACTCCCTTCTTGGGTGCCTTTACAAGTGGAGACAGCGCCCACCTCTCGATAGTGAGATGAGTGCTGCGAGGTTAGGGTTAGGGTTAGGGTTAGGGTTAGGGTTGGGTTAGGGTTGGGTTAGGGTTAGGGTTAGGGTTAGTAGCAAAACCTTTGAAAAGGCTCTAATGATGAAATCATACACAGAATGTTAATCACTGCCCTTCTGCACTTTATGATCTTTCAGCTTACTCTCACCTGTGGTAGTTCAGAAGTGTAATGTGTATAAAATCTAAAGACTTTGCTCCTTCCTCTTTCTCCAGTCACCCCAACAATCTGCCAGTTCATCCATATTAGCGGTAGCTATATATTGAAAAGGTACCCTGTGTAAATTGATCTTTTGAAAAAAAAAATTAGTAGCATCCTTAAGCAAGTCTGCAAAGCTGTGCATTTCATTAGCTGACAAAGGTAGGATTCTAAGCCGACTGAAGGTCCAGTCTATGTATCAGATGCTCTTTCTTCAGGATGGCCTTGAACATTTAATCTTGCTTCCTCTATGTCCCAAGAGCTGTCACTGCAGGCACATGCCACTGTATTTGTCTTTCAGACATCCTTTCTGCATGTGCATTAATCAAGTTTTGCAGAATAACTTGCTTGCTGTATTATTATTATTATTATTATTATTATTATTATTATTATTATTAAGCCAGCTTCATGGTGCGTATTCTGAAGAAAGTTGGAATCTTCATATACTTCTATTGACCTTCAAGGCAAAATAGCATAAGCTTGGACACACTAAGATACACTACTTGCCCAAAGTGTCTTCCTAGTGAGGAACTCCACCAAGTACCCCGTGGTGCTTGTTCCTCTGGTCCACTGACAACAGACACAACTGTCTGCGGCTTTGGGGAGGACATATTTAATGAGCTTAGAGGACCTCTCGGGATCTCTGAGAGTGGTCTTCATCTAAAGCAGTGTTGGGGATCACCTCTGAACGTGGTGATTTGAAGGCGATAACTTAGAAGGAAAGGGCTGCTTGCCTGGAGAACAGGGAGGAAAACAAAGCTGACATGTCTCAGCCAGTGTAAAACTGAGAAATTCAGGCCCATGTCCCAATGAATATACACATTTGAGGAAGCCAAGCATGCGGCTGTATCTGGTCATCCTAGCTTTCCATATTGTGTAGCTCTGACCCACGCTTCCACAGGACTCTCTACACAAGAGCTGTCTGTGTGAGCTTGACTGCGCTTACCGTACAAAGGTAGCTCAGTGTGCTGTTCTTGGCTCTCTCTGAATGTCTGTTGGCCAAGTATACAGTAACCAACTACTGCTTCTGTTGTTTTCCTCTCCTGGAGGCTCCTTGATCTTTTGCAACAGGAGTGCCCACAAGTTGAATAGTGTAGGAAGTAAATAAAACGCGATCCCAACAGTTAATTGCATCCCAGAGGAAAGCTTACTAATTATGGCAAAGGAGAGAGTACATGACTATCAATCAAAGAGCTTTTCTTCTTATTGGAGTTCTAGTTTTGATCTGGGTCACATGACTCACCAGTCACTTCTCCATGTATGTAACCTGAATAACAAATGATATGTTATAGCTTAAAATGCACCAGAAACAAAAATTGCAAAGTAAGTCTAGGTGTTATGATTGCATACGATACAAACTGCAAAAAGTAGCTCCAGATAACTCAGGGGAATTACTATATTCAAGCCAGAGCAGAGAGTGGATCTTGTCCATCATAATGCAACCCCAGCCCATCAAAATGCCTGCTTAATACTTTGGTGAAATTACTGGGTGATTCCCAATAGCAACAGAATTATGAAGACAACCTGAGATATTTAGTCTTTTTTAAAATATATTTTATTAATTTATTCATATTACATCTCAATTGTTATCCCATCCCTTGTATCCTCCCATTCCTCCCTCCCTCCCATTTTCCCCTTTGTCCCCTCCCCTATGACTGTGACTGAGGGGGACCTCTTCCCCCTGTATATGCTCATAGGGTATCAAGTCTCTTTTTGGTAACTTGCTATCCTTCCTCTGAGTGCCACCAGGCCTCCCATCCAGGGGACATGGTCAAATATGGGGTACCAGAGTTTGTGTGAAAGTCAGACCCCACTCTCCACTCAACTGTCAAGAATGTCCTGTCCATTGGCTAGATCTGGGTAGCAGGTCGAAATTTACTGCACATATTGTCCTTGGCTGGTGCCATAGTTTGAGCAGGACCCCTGGGTCCAGGTCCGCCCATCATAAAGTTCTTGTAGGTTTCTAGGATCCTCTGGATCCTTCTATTTCTCCATTCTCCCATGCGTCTCTCATCTAGTCTTTTTTTTAATGAAGATTTTCATGTTTACTATGCAGTTTATTGGAACTACACAATCTGTTGAGTTGTTCAAGATATACTTTTACTGAAGTAGTAATGAATATAGTATTATTTGCTGAGTCAGTGAAAATATATACCCTAATTATGACACATAATTTACATAAGGCAGAATTCTTCTCTGTATGAAACTTCTTATCTTTTTGTCTCACAGGACAGTCAACTTTTCTTAAATTTAACTGAACAATGAGAAAAACCAGTGTATAGACAATTAAGAGAGTCCTCTCAGGAGGCAGGAGGATTGCCATAAATTGGAACCTATCCTGGGCTGAAAAATGAAAATTTGGCTTACCTGGGAAACATAACAAGATCCTCTCTGAAACAAGCAAAGAAAGCAATAAGTAGAATAAAATAAAATGAAAGGAAGAAAAATGAGAAGAATCAGAAGAAAACAAGGAGCCATTGGAAGAAGCTTCTAGTCAAGAAATTAAAGGCCCAAGATAAAGGTGAATCTTAGAGGCTGGAGTCTGCTGCTTCTGAGGCTGGAGGATAAAATGGAGAATTTGGATGCCCATAGGGATGGGGACAATGATTTGGTGACACTGGCTGGATACTCTGGCTCTTAGCCACAGTTAGAAGTTACTGCCAGCGAAGCAAGTGGTGCTGGGTTAAGACTCAAACATGAAAGTGCTTCGGAATCCACCATCACAGCACACTAGGATCAACAAGGAGTCAGAAAGGGATTAGAAACCGTCTCTGCTTAGGGTAAAATTAGCATGAATTTGACCTGCCCTTCTCTGTGCCTGGATGGAGACTCTCCTTGGTTAATGTCCAGAAGTGAGCGTTTCTAAAACCTTAGACCAGATTTTGAAGATAAGAGGATTTATTCAGGAATTCAGCCTTTGTTCTTAGCCTTGGATTGTTATTGGACATATTTATGAGACATCAGAGTGGCATGTTTTGTTTGTGATGGTTGTATCCCTTATTTATAAATGGAATATTTGCCATGGAAGAGCCTTGATCTTGCTTCCTTCTCATAAAACCAACGCATTGCTAGAAACAGCAGACATCCCTGTGTTTGACTTAGCCCTGAAACAGAATCGCCTTTAGCCACACTCCCCCTTCTTCTGTGCTTGCTCACTATTTATCCTGGACTTATCTCAAAAATGGATTAAAGGAGAAAGCATGAACCTACAAGCAATCCTTAACCTCAAATATTTGGTCTATGTCATCACATTTGAGTGCCTCAGAGTCTGCTTAGAAAAGACAAACCAGAGAGTTTGGCTCTCTTTGCCCCTTTGAAAGACTCAATGTTGTTAAGACTTAGTATTAAGCCAGCATCTCCACATGCTTGAGACAGCCAGTGGTGGCCCCTGCTTAAGGCAATACACAAACTGTTGTCCTGTGACATCGATCTGTCACTCCAAGATTAAAAATAAGCCAGATGCTACTTGCCTCAAGAGAGGCCTATAAATCAGGATTTTTAAAAAAAAATCATGTGTGTGTGTATGTGTGTGTGTGTTGTGTGTGTGTGTGTGTGTGTTTGTAAGTTTAAATGTTCGTGTATTGTATTGTTACAGTGAGGTACTGAGGTACCTCAAAATATTAGAAACATAATTCATGGGGTATCTCTTTGGCTTTAAGAGTGCATGGTAGGTGGTTTGTTTATGAGAAGACTAGTTATGGACGTGGCCGATCATCATAATAACAACTGGTGAGAATTCTGTTGGCTGAGCTCATAGTAAACTCCTTACAAGTATTATAAGTAATAATCATGGAGATACAAACAGTGGCAGTTATAGTCAGTCATGTAAAGTAGGTGGTGGTACGATGGTGCCTTTCACAGGCAAGGAAACTGAAGCTCATGGAGATGAACTAGCCTGCACCACCCAAGGCCAGAATTAGCCCTATCTGGGTGGTTTCAAAGCCCATTTGCCACCATGTATTACTTCTTCCTTGCCTAGTAAATAGGCCCACATATAACATTCTGCTAGGTTTTCAACAAGAATTTATTTTTCTTGCTGTTGTTATAGACTTGTAAAATAAGTTTTAAATGACTTTTTAAATCAGTTTTATTCCTATAAAAGAGCCCTGCAAGCAGTGCAGCAGTTTCTCAAATGTTAGTTTCTTACATAACCACGGTGATCAAAAACAGGAAATTGATACTGATAGGATTCTATTCATAGCCAATAAGCCTTATGCAAATTTTAACATGTTCCCACTAAGTCCCAGGACCTCAGGTAAGATGACACACTCTTGTCATGTCTTCTTCAAGACCAATCCTGTAGAGCATGTACAACAAGGCCTCCTTCAGTCTTTACTCTGGCTTCTTTGCTTGCTCCGTGTCCATCGCTTGAGTCCAGAATTCTTCCTCAGCCCTCTTTGTTACCCATGAGTCTTTTACAAAATACTGGCCAGTTATTATTTTTTTTAACAGAAATGTTAAAATTTGGGTTCACCTAAGGTTTCATTATGAATAAATTTGGGTCGAACCTTTGTAAACCACCCTTAAAGTCATGTGCAATTTCTTAGTGTTTCACAGCAAGATGAGCCATGTTGATTTGCTCAGTCGCTGCTGATGTTGACTTTGATCATTTGGTTAGGTTATTTTAGGTGAATTTCTCTGCTGTGAAGCATTTCTCCTCTAGCTAGCAAGTTTTTATTGGGACTGTATTTTGAGACCACGTGACTATCGGCCCTTCTAACTTTATCATCCGTTCATGACTCGTTCCTAACATCACAGTTGCTTTGTGGTATTTGAAGATACTGGCTTTCTCCCTCATCCTCACTTCTACACTTACTAATAATTTGATTGTGAGGGAAAGCTTTGCTCAATGCTGTCCTGAATGCCCTGCCAAAAGCAAGAGGCGGAAGGATAGATTCATTGTTTGGGCCAAGGATTGAAGGGATGCAGTCTAGTGTGCAGGAGACAGTATGACAAAAGGACTGTGAAGCAGCTGGTCATTTGTGTTCACAGAGTGAGGGAGAGATAAGGGGGAGGAGGAGAGAGAAGGAGGGAAAGAGGGGGAAGAGGAGAGAGCAGGATGGAGAGGAGAACCGGAGACATGTTCAGTTTGCTTTCTCCATTCTCCCTTTTGATTTAGTCCAGGACCCCACCACATGGATGGTGCTACCCACATTCAAAGTGGGTCTTCCCTCTGCTGAAGGTGTGTCCCTAGGTGATTACAAATTCCAGTCTAGGTGAAAATGGAAATCAGCTGCAACAGTTGCCAAAAGCCGGAATCACGGGAGAAAGCCCATCCTGCAAGGATTCACTCATCGCCCACCCCCAACATCTGTTCTGCGTTGTTCTCATTTTTCCCATCCTGCACGAACTCAATCCTGCGTACTCCTGGTAATTAACCCATCTCATCAGTGTCTAGGTCATTTTTTTCCCTATTTACCTTTTCACTATCAAGCAGCTATGTATATCATTCCTATTTCCTTTTTTTTTCCTTACACAAAGTCACTATTTTATTGATTTGCTCAGCATTTTATTTTCTCCGCTTAGCATCATATCCTACTAAGCACAGCCTATGCCATAGAATCCATATCAATGGTTATTTACAGCTGCATAACACGTGGGTGACTGTAGGTCTCTATGAGGTAGAGTTTATTCATTCACTCTCAGGAATATCTGAGCTGTTTCCAACCAAAGCTGCAAAGAATAAATTGCAAAAGTAATTTTGGAAATGTATCTTCAAAGGAAATTCCTAGAGGTGGGATTGCTCATTTGGAAGTCAGCTGTGTGAACCATTTTGTTAGTCACCGCCGAAGTCCCCTCAGAAAGGGATCTGCCAACGAGTGTCCATCCCCACCAGCCATGCGTGAGCATAGCTGCTTCTCTGTAGCCTTGACAGTAGAATGTGCTGTCATATTTCAAATTAATTTTATCTGATAGGCAAAAAAAGCTGCAGTTTGGCTTGTGTTTAATCCACTAAATGTCATGCATACTTTAAGATATATTATAATTGTTTTTACATGATATTTTCTACTGATTTTGATAATGACTTATTTTTTATCTCTTTAAATTTTTTTTGGAAATAAATTCTTTTTTATAAAATGTATCCTGATTATAGTTTTCCTCCCTCTACTCTCCCCAGTTCCTCCAGATCCACTCCCTTTCTGTCTCTCATTAGGAAAGAACACGCTTCTAATAGATAATAACCAAACATGAAAAAAATACAATAAGATAAAGCAAAAACCATCATATTGAAACTGGACAAGATAACCCAACAGAAGGAAAAGAGTCTCAAGAACAGGCACAAAAACTAGAGGACACTCAGGAGACCCATGAAAACACCCAGCACCACGCTCTACTGTATATGCAAGAAGAGCTGGGGCAGACCCACTTAGGCTCTGTGCCTGCTGCTTTGGTCCCTGGTCATTCATGAGTTCTTTAAGTATTACGGCTGAAAAATCTCTTGCTTGTGGTAAACATTACAAATATTTTTCCTCATGTGTCAATTGTCTTTTGATTTTGTACATGGTTGTTTTAATTTTATGGAATCCTAGTTTTCAATCTTTTAACTTTTTCTAGACATTTTTTTTTAGCTATCCACAATCAAGGTTAAAGAGGAACTCATGCTTGTTTTCTTCCTCTTTGACTGCACTAAATTTCCAGATTTTTATCTGTTTGGAGTTTATTCTTGTATTTGGTGTGAGATGCCCATTCTTTTTTCCCATTTTTGTCTTGGCAATTTAATATGACACTTCTGTCATACATACTCTAAATTTCCATTTGTACTTGAATCTCCTTGGAGAATTTTTATTCTATGCCATGGCTCTGCTCATTTCAGCATATAGTCAATACCAGCTGTTTTAAATGCAGAAGCCTGACAATAGTTTTAGGTCTGGTTAAATACATTTCTTTTTATATGTGTTCTTTTATTTTTTTTAATTAAAATCATTATTGAAATTTATGTGTATGGGTGTCTGGCCTGCATGTATGTCTGTGCACCACATGCATGTTTGGGATCTGTGGAGGCCAAGAGTGCATCCTGTTTCTTAGAATTGGAGTTGCAGACAGTTCGAACCACCCTGTAGCTGCTGGGAATCCAGTATTGTCCTCTAGAAGAAAAGCCAGTGCTCTTAACTACTAAGCCATTTCTCCTGCCCCATTTATTATTAAAATGCATCCACAACGTGCTGTGGATGAGCATGCGCACGTTGTCTCAAATATTTGAACACTTAGTCTTCAGTTGGTGGCAGTGACTGAGGAGATATAGGAAGTGTGGCTTTGTTGGAGGAAGAATGCCACTGAAGGCAGGCTTTGAGAGCTTAAAGCCCCCCTCCATTTCCAGTTGCTCTCTCTCTCTCTCATCTGATGTGAGCTCTCTGCTCTCAGCCACCATGCCTACCTGATCCCGTGCCTCCCAACCGTGGTGGAATGTTATTACTCTGGAACTGTAGGCCCAAACAGATTCTTCCTTCTATAAATTCCTTCTATTTGTGGTGCTCTATCACAGCAACAAAAAAGTAACTAATATGCCTACTACTGTTAATAACAACTTGTCATTAAAAGTTCATATAATTCAGTTATGTGAGGCTCAACGTAAGGGAAACAGCTGTGGGGCTTACAGGCACATTTGCATTTGCAGGGAGTACTTCAACCAGTGGGAGTCTGACTAGACAAGGAAAAGTTGAGAACCAAACATCACTAACCCAGATAGATACAGTAGGGACATCTCAGAGACTGGAGACAAACTCCAGATATAATCTATATCCTGAAGTCATGGTTGGTTGGAGCATCAAGATTAGATGAGTAGAAGCCATGGCCAGGCCTAGAAGGGACAAGAGAAGCAGGGCCTATAATTATGACATTTGAGGGCCAGCACTCATAATGTCGGGGCGTACATATTCTCCCCTTGGGAGAATATTTGGAAGAGAAAGTTCTCAATGCTTTCTTCAAACTGCCAGCAACATGACCTTAAAGAGTTTAAATAAGTCTCAGCACTCAGGGAGGCAGAGGCAGTTGGACCACTGTGAGTTCAAGGCCAGCCTGGTCTACAAAGTGAGTCCAAGACAGCCAAGGCTACACAGAGAAGTCCTGTCTCTAAAAACAAAACACAACACAACAAAACAAAAATGGCCTTAAATATGGGGCCAGAGAGATGGCTCAGCAGTTAAAAAAAAAAAACAAACAAAAAACTGGCAGCTTTTCCAGAGAATCCAGGGTCAATTCCAGCACACCGCATAGCTCACAACTGCCTGTAACTCTGGTTCCAGACATTGGATACATTCTCCTTGATTCTTTGGGTACCAGGCACACATACGGGATACAGACACATGCAGGAAAAACACCCATGTACATAAAACCATAAGGAGTTGAAGTGTGCTTATGACTTAAGTAGGGTTTTATTTTATTCCTGAGAAGTCTAAGCTCCTTCTTGGAGAGTTTAACAACTCGAAACTAAAAGTTTCACATACATTTTAAACAGCCCCTTTCCCTTCACTGCCCACACATTTACCAAAATAAACAAGGGTACCCAGCAGGCTTCTCTCTGATTTGCACAGCAGCGAGAGTGATGCAAATCCTCACATTTGGGTTGTTTCAGCCCTTGGGGAGATGATGAAGGGTTCCTTTCCTCAAATGCTCTGCAGCATGATGTCCTTGCCAGAGAGCTTTCTAAAGCACTGTGGCTGTTAAATGAAGACATTGGAGGAATGACAAAGTCTGAGTTTAAAACTTGGGAGATGGTTTCGCCTTTGATTTCTGCAGTGGTCCTGAGTGGAAAGTGAGGACTTGTCGCTTGGCCATCAGCTGTGGCTTCTGCTTCACTCCCACCTGACTCCTGCCTTGTGGGGCTCCACCCTTCCCATCCTCCCCTCAAACACACTGTGCTTGTCCATTCCTCTTCCCCACATGCAAGAAAAGCAGACTCAGATGTTCCTCCCCAGCTGGCTCTATATACAATCAGGGATGGCACATGCTGTGTTAATTAGAACCCAGCATAGCATATGGTCAGAAACAGGTATATGAAAACACTCTGGTTTACCGTGAAAGAAATCCATCATTTTCTTTACCCTATGCACCGTCCCATCTTGCTCTAATCTCAAAGCAGCTAGGTCCGAGTGCTGTATTCCAGGTTGTGTGCATGATTGTATTAATAAGGATTGATACTGCAAGTTAATTTTAAGAGGGGAGTGGAGCAAAGGGGGACAAATGGTTTGCTGTCTGCAGAGCTCTGACTCTTAGCTGGCGAGTGTGATTAGCCCTTGCTTCAGCTAATGACTATAGCACTTAGGAGCTGCCCATGCACAGGGTTTCAGAGTGATTAGTGATTCAAGACTGTTCTCACTTCTGTCTGGCCCTGAGCTCATGATGAACGGAAGTGCTTTTGGCTTTACTCGGCAACTAGGAAAGCACACACTGCACAGTAGATGTCCTAGAATCATGTGGTTCTATGATGCTCAAATACAGACTTTCCAAGTCTCAAAGTCTGACCCCTAAATAATTACTTTCAAACTTTCTAAAAACAAGGGTATTTTCTTTAGGAAATTTCCCAACATTTATGCAGTGTGGCCACTGACTTGTCTGACCCTGAGTTAGATTTCTGTGATTTCTCTGATTTCGTTTCTTCTCTTGTCTATGCCTTTGGTTGACCCCGTGTTTAGGAATACTCATAGCTGAGCTTGGTCCTATAGACATTTAGCTCAAAGTCAGTCTATCCCTGAAGACCAAGCTTACTCTCTCAAGTACACCAGCAAAGCCTTATGTCATAATACTAAATCTGTTGGTCCCCAACTGAAAATGTCACTCACATATCTTTTAAGGATCCTTCCCCAACCACAAGAGGAAACTTCTAAGTGGAGCCACATCTCCATGCCCAGTAAAAGCACACTTAACTTACAAAACAACTGGCGACATGTTGATGAAATTTAAGACAAGCCAGTGCCAGAATATGTCGCATATAAAAGATTAATGTTATCTAAAGTCACACAGATGTGTGAAAGCCATATACATTTATCAGAATGATAATTAATGAACATTGTTAGATGTTCAGTTAATAAAGCCAGTCAATACCTCAAGTACAGACATTTACTAGTTTTGGCTTTAGCATTTTCTTGCATACTGTTTAAATTTTTCTTTCTTTCCCTCTTTCCTTACTTCCCTTCCTCCTTTCTTGTCCCTCCTTTCGTCTCCATCATCATCATTTCTTTGTTGTCACTTTTTAGAAGTCTTCCTAGTAGACATCTGTTTCCCTGGGTTAGTCATGTGATGCATCAGCCTCTACCTGATACCTGAGCCCTTTCTTTTATTCTTGTGTTTTCAGCAACAGAGTGTACCCATAAACAAGTTGTCGTTTTCAACTTAATGGGATTTCCTGAAAGCTTCATTTATTCTTACTGAGGGGGGATATATTTGAACGGAAAGAAATTAGCAACACGGATGAAAGCCTCAAGAAGGGCGCTTTGCTGTTCCTAGGTTGCAAAAGGAACTGGTACTCTGCAGAGGTGCGTTCTTCATCCCTGGCCTGCCTGGAGCCTGGGCCTCTTCTCTTTAACTGAGGACCCAGGAATGCCACCATAGCTATGATGGCGTCCCAAGCCTCCCTCCTCACAACATTGCTTAGTCAAGGCCTTGGAACTCCTAGCAAATTCAGCTTTCTTGGGTGGTGTGACTATTCTTTGTTTCACTGAAAGTAGAGAGTTGTTTCATGCATCTTAAGAGAGGAATGTAAGTAAACAAAACCCTGCTTTTACCATGTTTAATTGGAAGTTTAATTTGGAAACAAAACATTGTAACTTATTAGAAATTGTAAACAAAACATTGTAACTTAATTGAAATTGCCTTTTGTTTATGCTTTTTTTTTTCAATGCTTGTTTGCTCATCTCTGGCTTGGTTCCTCAGGTACAACCCAGACAAAACATCTACTTAGATTGCTAAATATCATTGAAAATTTGTTTCTCTCTGCCTCCCCCTCCCCCCACCCTCCCTCTCCCTCTCTCCCCCTCTCCCCCCCCCCCTCTCTCTCTCTGTCTCACTTTTACAATTCTCACAGGAAAGCAACTGTCTGTGAAAACAAATGAACAGGTTCAATGTTCAAATCAGGGAGTGATTAATACATTTCATGAAGCAGCAAAAACTGTGCATTACTCATTTTCAGAATGCCAGTGATCAAGACAATCTTTCTAGCTACGTGTAGATCTTATGGCAGGTTTGTTGGAGTGGTCAGAGTTAGGCTGCGGGCTTTCTGTGTGTCCAGATTTTTAAAAAAGTTGGTAAGCAACAGTCAGTCATAACACTTGGTAAAGAAAGGCAAGTTCTATTGGGGAATTTTTAGTTGTTTTCAATTTTCACGTCATTGGTGGTTGATTGTAACTGGAAACAGACCAGTTTTGCTTGGCTGCAGAAGTGGGCTACAAATTATTTGGTGCCATTTTACAATTTTTTGCTTTCTTCTAGAACGTTGAGAGTGCTGTCCTGGGTAGCTGCGTTTGTTTGTATTCAGGCTTATACGAAGAGTCGTTGAGCCTATTTCTTTCCCAAAGGTATGTTCTCAACTCCATGACAAGCTCAGTCCCTGCCTAGCTGTTGGTCTCCTGCAGGGTGCTGAGGCACACTGGGGCACACCAGGACACAGTCTTTTGTCTTGTGTGAGGCAACTGCTCTTAAAGACTTCATTTTGGAGTTGAGCTTTCTAGCCTTGTCTGGCTCCAGACAAGACTGGAGTGTGCCTCGGATTACATAGCATTTTGTAAATTTGGGGGAGAGAAACAACTTATTCCTTAATAGACATCATTTTTCTTTTAAAATTATATTCCTTTTCTTACTTTTAAAGACCTCTAGGAATATCATTAAGTTATTTATTTGAGATACTTCTGAGTTTTCAGTGTAAGCACTCAGTCATAAACGCTGTTCATAGAACTGTGTAAGTTATACCCCAGTGGTTTTGCCAAATTGTACCTTCATTTTCATTTGAATTTAGGAGATTTTTACATTTCACCCATGATTTCTTAATACTTCACTAGTTATTCAACAATGAATTGTTCAGGTTAGGTGTGATAGCATACAACGGTGCTCTCAGCACTTGGGAGCAGGTGATAGGGTGGTTAGGGCCAAATAGTAAATGTGAGGCCAGTCTAGGCTACCTAAGACTCTTTCTTGGAAAAAAAGGTACATTGTTCCATCTCTAGCATTTGTATCATTTGTGCAGTTTCTCTTGTTATTAATATCTAGTGTTATTCTTATATGCTCTGATAAGACATTAAGAAATTATTTTTTCTTTTTCTTTTTGTCTTTCTTTTTTTTTAAAGACAGGGTTTCTCTGTATAGCCTTGGCTATCCTGGGATTCTCTTTGTAGACTAGGCTGGCCAATAACTCAGAGACCTACCTGCCTCTGCCTCCAAATGTTGGGATTACAGGTGTGTTCCCTCACTACCCTGGCTTTTATTTCTATTATTTTGTACTTGCTAAGACTTGCTGTGACCTTGAGTGTGATATGTTTTAAAGAATGTTCCATGAGTTTCTGAGAAGAGTCTGTGTTTTGTGTCTGTTGAGTTGAATACTCTTTGATAGCTGTGAACCTCACTGGCTCTGTAGACAGCTGTGAGCCCCACTGGCTCTGTAGACAGCTGTGAGCCTCACTGGCTCTGTAGACAGCTGTGAACCTCACTGGCTCTGTAGACAGCTGTGAACCCCACTGACTCTGTAGACAGCTGTGAACCTCACTGGCTCTGTAGACAGCTGTGAGCCTCACTGGCTCTGTAGACAGCTGTGAACCTCACTGGCTCTGCAGACAGCTGTGAACCCCACTGGCTCTGTAGACAGCTGTGAACCTCACTGGCTCTGTAGACAGCTGTGAGCTCCACTGGCTCTGTAGACAGCTGTGAATCCCACTGGCTCTGTAGACAGCTGTGAACCTTACTGGCTCTGTAGTGGAGTTTAGCTGTGAATTTTCTTTGTTGAAGGTAGTTGGGATGACTCATCTAGGCATGAGAATTGGGATATTGAAGTTACGTGCTGAATTATTGTATTAGCATCTTGTGATCTTTTATGCTCATTAGTGTTTATTTTGTGAACTTGGGAATCCAACATTTAGAATTGTATGCATTTGAGTGCACATGTATATGTGGGCATGTATGTGGGCATGCATGTGTATGAATTTACAATTGTTATGGCTTTCTGATTATTTTGCCTCCTTATTAATATGTAGTGTTCTTTATTTCTTCTGACAAGTTTTTGTTTGGAGCCTATCATATATGAAAATAGTTATCTTAGCCCTTTCGTGGCATCTATTTATTTATTTAGTGACTTCTATCCTTTGAGTCTCAGTGTATGGATTTTTATTTTTAACTAGTGAAGTATGTTTCTTGGAGATGATAGTTGATTTTAAAAATCCAGTCAGTGAATCTGTGCTTTTTGGTTGCTGAAATGACAATATTTGCACCTAAAGCTATTATCAAGAGGGGCTTGCTGTTCACTGTTGGTTGTTCTGGTTGATTGGATTGGTGGGAGCGCTTTTCCCATAAGCCATTAGTGTTAGAGGGTTTTCTGGTTCACTGTACTGGATATTATGGACTCCTTTCTAGTCTCCCTGTGTGCATCTAGTTGCTTTTCCTGTGCTCTCGTGGTGGCTCTGTCTTGCTTTCTCTTCTGTGTCCTTTAAGTGTCTTATGCAGTGTAGGTGAGGTGTCCACGAACTCCCTTAGTTTGTACTTGCCTTAAAATGTTCTTATTTCTTCATAAAAAGTTAGAAGATAGTTACAGTGGAGATGGTAATTCTGGGTGGTAGTAATTATCCTTTGCTTTTCTGGCTTTAAGGGTCTGGGGCTAAGTGTCCATCAGTAGAAGAATGGATAAAGAAACTGTGGTACATTTACACTATGGAATACTACTCAGCTATTAAAAACAAGGAATTCCCAAAATTTGTGGATAAATGGATTGAGCTAGAAATGATCATAATGAGTGAGTTAACCCAGAAGCAGAAAGACTCAAATGGTATATACTCACTTATATCTACATATTAGCCCAAGGGGCATGTCCCACGAAAGCCTTCACTTACCAGGAAACTGAGACAAAGGGGAGGACATTCTATTGGGACTCTAGATGAGAGAAACATGGGAGAATGGCAAAGTAGAAGGATCCAGAGGGTCCTAGAAACCTACAAGTAGAACATTATGATAGGCAGATTTGGGCCCAGGGGTCCCGCTCAAACTAAGGCACCAGCCAAGGACAATACAGGTGGTAAACCTTAAACCCCTACCCAGATCTAGCCAATGGACAGAACATTCTCCACAGTAGAGTGGAAAGTGGGATATGACTTTCTCACATACTCTGGTGCCTCACCTTTGACCATGTCCCCTGGACGGGGAGACCTGGTGGCACTCAGAGGAAGGACAGCAGGTTACTAAGAAGAGACTTGACACCCTATGAGCATATACAGGGGGAGGTAATCCCCCTCAGGAACAGTCATAGGGGAGGGGAATAAGGGGAAAAGAGGAGGGAGGGAAGAATGGGAGGATACAAGGGATGGGATAACCACTGAGATGTAACAAGAATAAATTAATAAAGAAAAAAAAAAAGAAAAAAAAGGGTCTGGATAAAAGATGTTATGTTACTTTGATATGTTTGCCTTTTGCAATGAGGTGATGTTTTCCTCTACAGCCTTTGGTGTTTTTCTCTGATTTATGCCATTGACTTTTTTACTATAATGCCATGAAAAGAGTATTCTCTGTTCATGTTCATTTAAGATTTTAAATGTCTCTTGTGTTTGGATGCCCATTTCTTTCTATAGATGTATGAAGTTTTCTGCTATGATTCCATTGAATGTATACTGTATGCCCACATTTTAATCCCAGTTTCTTCTAGCATACAGATTCATAGGCTTGGTGTTTTTTTCTCCAGAGTTCTTGGGTATTGTGGTCATACTCATTTTTTTCTGGATTGATGTTTGAATATATCATTCCTTCAACCTTGTTTTTTATCTGGATACTTTTTCTTTCCCATTTGATTTGTTAATTTTTAAATGTATAACATTTCTGTTTTTCTTCTTTCACAATCCCAATTTTCTCTCTGAAATTTTCTTCCATGCAGTTGACTTTCCTGTTCACACTGTCGATTTTCTGAACCATTTTGCCCTTTTCTTCTGTGTTGCTAGTTTTCCTTTGAAAGTCCTGGTTTGAATTCCTCTGATTGTGTCCTCTTTGAGGTCATTGGTCCAAATGCAAAAGCGCTAAGCAGCAAGATAGGGCAGAAGTTAATGAAATGGAGGCTAAAAAGTAGTACATAAGATCAAACAAAAGAGGTCTATTTGAAAAGATAAACAACACTGACAACTTCCTATCCAAACCAACCAAATTAAGGAGATGCTCAGAAGGATGCTCAGGAAGCTCTGGGACATATCCTCACCCGACAGCTCCTTGGATTTTACTGAAGACAGCTATGTTCCCATTCTGTATTACATCCTTGAGTAGTGAAATCTCAGCAACTATGGTCCTGTTAATGAATCTCCTTGCTAATGTTGCTAATATATAACACACCGTTTCTTCACATCATGATAGATAAGACAAAGACACTTCTTGTTAAATCATGGGTAGCTTTAAAGCTCAGTTTCACCTCAGCTGTTGACAGCGTTTGCTAGGTCACAGAGCCTTGTAAGCCAGTCTGGAAGCCCTTCTTTTGCATGCTCTTTGTGCTGTATGTTGTCTGACTCTTTTGGTGGGTTCTATAACCCTGTGGTATGAATGACAATGGCCACCACAGCTCCATGCATTTGAATGCTTAGTTAGCAGGGAGCGGAATTGCTTGGCAAGGATTAGAAGTAGGAGGTGTGGCCTTGTTGGAGGACGTGCGGACTTCCTGGAGGAAGCGTGTCACTGTGGAGTGGATTTTGAGGTCTCACAAACCCAGGTCCAGTTTCTCTCTCTGCCTGCAGCCTGGACATCAGGAATAAAGTTCTTAGCTATTGCTCCAGCACTGTGCCTGCCTGCTTTCTGCCATGCTGATCACAGACTGGCCCTCTGAGACTGGAAGCAAGCCCCTAGTTAAATAGTTTCTTTTGTAAGAGTTACCTTAGTCATGGTGTCTCTTCACAACAATCGAATAGTGACTAAGCCTAGCTATGGCCAGAGGTTCGCAGCCCATAGGACGGCTGAGTCTCTTTATTTCCTTGTAACTCTCGGTCCCCTTGGGCTTGAAAACTCTTCAAACAAACTTTCAAAGGTTATTACACGGGAGTCAGTGTGAGCGTCTGCAGGAATTGCTAGAGTTCCTCACGTGGAGTGAGAGCTGTGTCTGCATGACCGGTGCCTTGTGGCTGGCTTTCCGACGTCTAGCTGCGTTTTGTGCAGCTTTATGGAAGGTTTTGGTTAGGATACTTTAAGACAGAGGATGAATACAAATGGGATGACGTCACTGTAGTTCGCATTGGGGGGGGGTTCTGAAGCATTGTGAGGGGAGTGAGGGGGGAATACCCTCTGGGGTTTTGTTTGTTTGTTTGACTAAGTAACTGAGCCCTGGGAAATTTGTGGTTGAATCCTAGATGGATTTGGCAAAAGAAAACGAACTTCCTGGCCTAGTTCTACTGTGACCTCAAAAAGAATTGTCCACATATTTGAGTTTTCTTTTTGCTGTTTTTAATACATATAAGATTTAGAAGAGAAAATAAGATTTCTCTAATTTATCCAGGCATGATGACACATGCTTTAATTCTAGCAGTTGGGAGAGATAGGCAGGCTGATCTCTGGGAGCTGGATGCCTGCTTGGTCTACCTGGACAGTTCCAGCCAGGGCTACATAGTGAGAGACTGTGTGAAAACAACAACAAGCTAGATGCTTCTCATTTAACAGTCTGAGCTGTGAGTGTCTATTGAAGGCAGTTTAAGTACAGGATCTGTGGTAAGCCAACTGACAGATGCCAGATCTAGTAGGTCCCAAGATCAGCTATTAGGACAAGAACAGCAAGACACATTACCAGGACCTCTCTTGTAGGGTCTGAAAATCACTGAAAGAAGACCTGAGACTCAAATAGTATGTAAAAACAAAGAGCAGTAACTCTGTAGAAGTAGCCTGCATGCAGGGGTCAACCATCCATTCAAAATGTTGGCAACCCCAAGGAGGAGCTAGCAAGCTCTTTTAAAGGCTTCTAGGGGGAATTGTATCTGCAGCTATGTGACTCTAGCTGGGATTGGCCAGTGCCTGTGGAGGCTGGCTGGTGCTCACGGAGGCTACGTGACTCAAGCCACCGCCTTTTAGCAATGTCTGGTCCTCTCACTCTCATCAGCCCTGATATGACAGAACAAGACAAGTCAAATTATCAATAAGCACCACCTTTCTGGCCCCAACACTTTCATCCAGTAGCCATGAGACAACGGAAGATGGGAGGATCCTCTTCTGCAGCCCTGAACCCCATCCAGACTGACCTCCTCTGCCATCTGCACGTTGAGGTGTCAAGGCGTAGTGCATGCTCAAAATTTCCTGCAGATTTTAAACGGAAGAAGGGTGGGATGGGCAAGCAAACATTTTCTTTCAACATTTGTCAGAAATGAGTGAGATACAGTCTGGAGATAAAAATCTTGGCCGTGAAATAATGACATAGGACCCGAGATCCTGGTCTGTGACAGGGATAGAACAGGCAGGCCGATTCTTCTAAAAGCTTCATGGCCCCCAGGTGTAGCTGGATTGGAATCAAAATTGACATTCCCCCATCTCCTTTTCAGGTTGTCCATGGCACACACACCAGCTGTGGCGTTTCAGGAGAACCACTGAGAATGCTGGATGCCATATGGCAAATCCATTGCATCTTAAATTTGGAGATTGCTCATGACCACACACGTACTTAGGAAATGGAATATGCATACACAATTTGGATAGCCATCGTACAGCATTGTGCTTGGGACAATATACATGTAATAGGCAGTAAAATCTCTGGGAAGAGCCCAAAATCCTCGTCAGGATGTGTCTGTTTAAAGCGATAACAGCTACATACCTTGTTTTGATCAGGTCTTTTCCATCCACTAATACCGCAGGTGTTCACACCAGGATCTGATTTATACCCCTTTTTACAAGTTAAAAGTTAATCTGATTCCATCCAAGTTCCTGCCTGCTTTCCTATTAAATATAATGATAAAGTTCAAATAACTCACTTGGAATTATAAGGCTCCCTATTACCAAGTTATGCTACAACCCTAGACATCGTCTTTCTAATATTTCTTCTGGATCTCTCCCTTCTTTCTTTCCTCCCTCCCTTCCTTTCCTTTTTTATACAAAGCACATACTTATTGTCAGGAAACATGTCACATGCATCTCATTTCATCTGCAGCCCTGTGAGACAGGTTACAACAGAATTATTTTTCACCTTTGAAGTAATAACTACAACGTTTCTCCCTTCCCTCTCCTCACTCCAAACCTTCCCACGAACCTCTCTCCAGATCTTCAAATTGATGGCCTTAAAGAAACATTGTTACTGCGTGCATGTATGTACACGCATCTGTGTTCCTAACTATGACCTGCTCAGCCTGCATAACGTTACTCGTTTGTATGTTTTCAGGGCTGACTGTTTCACACTGACCACCAATTGTTGTGCTCCTCTCTGGGGGAAGCCCAGCTCTCCCATGCCCAGCTTTCTTTGGTTACACAGTTCTTTGTGTCACTCTTTCCTGAGCTCTCTTTCTGTCCCTGGGATGTACCTATCACAACCCCTCAGAGCCTTTGCGCTTTCTGTTCTTTTGCAGGGAGTGGGCATCGCACATTCCAAGACCCGCTGTTTCTTATTGCTTGGGACTTTGCTTACAATCACAACTCCAGAGGGGTCTTTCCTAATTCCCCACTGGTGCTACTTTTTCCCCATCACTCCATCATATGAAGTTCCCATTTTTTTTTCAGATCACTTCTATGTCATTTGACACTCCAGCAACTGCATGTCCCCCCCTTGTCAGCAGACAAGGAAGCCTCATGGCTACAGAGACATGGTTGGTACTACTCAAGGTCCCCATACTGGCTGGATCCACATTTATAAACCCAGGGGCTACGTAGGTGCTAGCTGCAAGTGCAGGTGTATGTCTTGAGAGTCAGATTAATGACAGTAAAACCCTAAATATAAAAACGTTCTGCAGAACAAGTGTTTCCCACCACCAAGCCATGAATCTGCTTCCTCTGGGATCTATAGCACTTGTTCTGTTTTGTTTGTTTGTTTGTTTGTTTTTTGAAAAAACAAGAAAGCAAAATCATTTTGTTCTAGAGAATATTTTTAATATCAATTCATTTGTTCAGTCCCTCTGCTGGGTCATTGTGGTCCCCATCCTCAGCCTGATTTAGCTCTCACATGCCCCAGGAATCTCCCCACAGCCCTGCCCTCCCTGCTTCCCTGGACTCTTCTAGCTGCCTGCCACACCAGTACTCCCTCAACTGCATCCCAGGTTAGGAACTCACATCTGTAATATCCTTTCCAAGAAAAGCTAGTTTGTTTTTTTTAATGTGTGGACAGGAAGGATGCGGACAGGCAAGTAGATGTGCTTCTAGGTATTTAAGAGTAAAACTTGGGGTGGAGGGATGGCTCAGAGGTTAAGAACACTGGCTGCTCTCCCAGAGGTCCTGAGTTCAATTCCCAGCAACCACCTATAATGTGATCTAATGCCCTCTTCTGCCATGCAGGCAGAGCACTATATACATAATAAATCTTTTAAAAAGGTAGAACTTGATGAGTTTATTTTCCTTTTAAAAGTTTTCTTATTTTATTAACGGATATGAGAAGTCACCCAGGTCTTTCACGAAACATGCTTGCTGACATATTGAGAGAGATGATAATTGCAGAGAAAAGCACCGAAGTTATATTTGTCTGCGGCATTACATGTAAAATGCCCGATGAGTCTGTCCATTCATAATGATCTCCTGCTACAGCAAGTGACACTCAGCTCCATGGCTCTGCGTGAAGTCATATGCTACCGTGAACCCCAGGGTTGGACAGACATCCTGCTTTTCTCTGCCAGCCTGCTACCCTAGGAAGAGCCTGTGGAGCCTTTCAACGGACTAGCCAATGGACTACAAGACTTAGTCATCTCATCCTTTCTCTTGTCCCAGCAGGAGCAAAGCTGAACAGCCCTAAGCAAGCCAAGAGCTTTGACAAGATGCCTATGGGCTCTCTTTGGCCCTTAGAGTGGTGTGGAGGCATCAACGGACAACACAGG
Organism: Acomys minous; assembly: GCF_964271855.1. NCBI lineage: Eukaryota > Metazoa > Chordata > Mammalia > Rodentia > Muridae > Acomys > Acomys minous. The sequence continues at coordinate 125,326,544 of NC_140485.1, read as the reverse complement.
AAGTCAGTGGTTGGGCCAGCTTAGCTAGGATGCTCAATGCCCAGAACCAGGCAACAAGGCCTGCCTGCATTCCTGCTGTTTCCATGGAAGCCAAACGTTTGTGTGGGTTCAGTAATTCCCCACAGAAGCTCAGAGTGAGGTGCAGTCTCACTCAACTGTTGCCAGAACGCACCCAGTGAACTCTTATAGCTTGCTGCTCCCCACCTTCTGGTGCTCTGAACCTGGAGGTTTCACAATCAACCTGATTCAGTGACCCGTGCTATTTGATTACATAATCAAAGAGGGATTTATAGCCTGCTGTGTTCACACTCGTGGGATGCTTAGCTACATAATGCAGGGAAGGAGCTAGACACCAGTAAAAGTGCCTAGATCAGTGGTCCTCAACCTTCCTAATACTGTGACATTTTAACACAGTTCCTCACGTTGTGGTGACCCCAATCATGAAATTATTTTGTTGCTACTTTGTAACCACACGTTTTGCTACTGTTATGAACTGTGATGTAAACATCTGTATTTTCTGATAGTCCTAGACAATCCCTTGTGAAAGGGTCATTCAACCCCCCCCAAAGAGCCAGGCCCTGTGAGCCACCACTCTTGACTGTCATTTCCACCGCCGCCGGGGCCTCATATCTGTCTCAGCTTTGTGTTGTGTTTCCTCACTGAGTGTCCATAGCTCAAGGAGAAAACATGATGGCCAAACTCAAGGGGAAATGCTGTCTGGGATGAGGGATGCTAGATTAGTTTAGATTGCCTGTGCCTGCCCCCAAAGAACCATGAGGTCTCCCTGCTGCTGCCATAGGTGAGTGACTGAGCAAGCCCAGACCTGGCTTGGTGGATTTATGTGTGCCTGTGAGTGCCTGTGGGTGTATGCAGTAAGAAGCGTATTAAAAAACAAAAAGAAAGAAAGAAAGAATGAAAAGAAAAAGCTCAAATTCAGCCTCTGAAGAGGATGTTTTAATTCAAGAGACTTCCCACTGAAGAATCCCAGCACAAAACATGAGACAAACACGTCATTTTTGTCAAAAGCTGTTGCTGAGAAACATGACAAATCCGTGTGCTTCTCATTCAAACTTAGCATTAAGTCGCAGATAATGCACTCATTAAAACCGTTAAATAAGATTCCAGTCAGAAAAGGAGAACTATATGGAGCTCTACAAAACCAGCCCTGCTGGTGTGGTCTGCCTCTGGCTCTGCGGTGCCTCTATTCTGATGTTAGTGAATCGTCCCTGGGAGCTCTGAGCTTGCCATTACCTGTCCACTCCCTGCCCCTAGCCATCGTGTTGAATGGCTATCTCGTTTCTTCCTAAAGAAAAAGGGTTGGAGGGCTGGTGAGATGTCACCGTTGTCTCCGATGGCATCTGGTGGAATGCCACAGATTCACCTACAGCTGTGACACATAAATAGCAGCATGACAGAGCCAAGGTTGTCACCACTTTGCTAAGTGACAGGTCAGCGAGAGCACCCACATTACTTTCAACCTCCAGCTGTCTGTCCTTTAGTGCATTTCCAGCCAGACCTCTCAGCAGTATTACTTTAAAGCACATTGGGAAAGTGATTGCCATGTCACTTTCTAAAAGCCCAGGTCTTCTTGCACTTGTTTGTCAACTCAGTTGTTGACCTGTAGCTTAGAGCATTTTTCATTTTCCCAGTTAAGAAGAGGGGTAAAAAGGAAATGGATCTCCAATTTACTTCTAAGAATAGATGGCATTTTAGAGTGATTTGGATCAATTTAGAAATGAGTGCAGTTGCTTTTCCTGCTGCCTAGCTAGCTAAAAGAGAGAAGTGATTCTTGAACAAAGACAAATCTGGGGTCAGGGGCATCGCGTCTGGTCTGGTGCTTTGGACTTGTATCACCACTCACATCTCTTGGGTTTTGGTCAAGGAAATGGGGCCACTGTGGTGGCTCTTCCCCGAGTCCTCCTCCTTTCTTCTTACCTCATCCTGGTTCCCTACGTGACCTCTGCACACCGGAGACCTTTGTGTCTCTTAAGGAGGACCAGCACCAGGCCTGGTGTTGGGGGTGAGCTCAGGACAGGCTTTTTTTCACCACCACTGTCGGTTGCCTAGGTCTTGTCACTGTTAAGTCAGATGCTTAATGCTATTTTAACACAGTTGTTTTGTGTGTGAATAATATGTCTCTTCTGCCAAACCTCAAAGCCTTGGAACTAAGATCTCATAAAAATGCCTGGAGTCCAAAGCTAATAACAGTTATTCATCTGTTATGGGATAAAGCCTAAGTGATTTCATGTTGATGTTCTTTCTGCTCCCCGTGGAGTTGGGTGACATGAACCTGGTGAGGGAGGCTGATGTGACAGATGCCCACACACCTGCCATGTCCCACAGGCTGCTTTGGATTGCTGTTCTACCTGCATTTTCCATATCTTCATCCCCAACAAGCAATTTCCTCCTTTGTGGTTCCCAACTCAGAGAACAGGCTTATCTCGGATCCAAGCTAAACATTTCAGAAGTCATGTTGAACACCCGCCCCCTCAAAATTTTATCTCCCCATCATTGTCACCATATATCATTAGTAACTATTCTCTTGGGCATAATTATAAAATACAAGCTCACAAGAGTCCGTGTAGAGGCATGGAAGGCTATGAACTCTGGGGACTTAGATGTGGTACCATGGTAGAGCAGTTTCCTAGCATGTGTGGGTCTCTCAGCTCAATATGAAATGCTGAAAGAAAATAGTATAATATTCAAATCTAAATGGCCCGTGTTACATCTTGCTGCTATCACCAATGAGATCTGCTTGTTTGGGCAAAATCTTCTTGTCTTTCTGTGCAATGATCTAATAGCCATGCCTATGTGATAGGTACTTTCGACATACAAGTGAATTAATATTTTAAATTTAGTAGTGCCTGGCAAATGATAAAGAGCACATAAATATATGAAGAATAAAATAACAAGTGAAAGGAGACCACTGTCAACTTTACACAGAGTGGTGACATGGCTGTCTGAGGAGAACAGCCATGTGAGTTCTCAGAAGCCCAAGATGGGGTCCGAAGGCACAAGTACTGCAGCTTTCCCCTTGCTCAGCCCCTGCCCTCTTTTTCTAGGGCCTCAGAAACAACCTTGAACTGTTTCCCTTCCCTGTTCTCTTGCTCCAAGACTATAATCTGTGAGGCTTTCCCAATTGGTCAGTTTGACTTCATTTCCTAAGCGACATCCTTTAGTACCTCCCAAGTCACCCCAGGCTTCTATCCTCACTCCTTGCATCATTTCCCTTCCAACAGCATCCTTCCTCTTCACCCTCATCTTCACACCTGGACCACACTGACACCTACTGTACTCCAACCCAGGGAACCATCTTCATGTCTCTGGATGTGCCACAATTTCCCCCTGTCTGCTCTTTGTGTTTTCTGTCACTTGCTATGTGTTCCATCCACCCTTTATCTTGTAGACACCTATCATCCTCAAGACCTTACTCCCCCAGAGCAGCCACCTTTAGTTGTGCAAGGAGACTGTTTTCCCTGCCTGCATCCCCTACAGCTCTCCCCTATTGTGACAATCATCATCTTATTGATCTTACAATTTTTCTTTGCATTCTATAAACCTTTCAGTGACCTGTAGGGAAACAACCTCTTTTGGTCATGAGCCTATCTTCAGAATTCTGATGGTGCCTGGTCCATGGCAGGCTTCTAAAAGATACATTAAGAACTGAATGGAGTTCTCCAACCCCTCACATCTATATGTGTGCTTGACCCTAGCAACTCAGAACATGACCTTATTTGAGCACAGAGTGGCTTATTGCAGAGGTAATTAGTTCACATGAGCTCCCATTGGAGCAGAATGGGGCCCCTAATCCAATATGACTGAGGCACTTATAGAAAGAACACCATGTGGAGAGACACATGGGCAGAGGTAAATGATGTGAAGTCACCACAGGAAGAATGAGGGAACTTCCATGTCTAGGGCCTCCCCTCACACCTCATGGAAGAAACTAGCCCTGTTGATGCTTTTGGACTCTAAACCTTCATGCAGAACTGTGAAAACTTAACACAAACTTAAGCCACCTAAGGTCTGGGACTTTGTAATGGCAGGCCAAGAAAACTCCTATAGCATTTCTTCCAGTGGTGGATTCCCAACACTTTTAAGTGTGATCCTATATGGAAAGACTCAGCTTGTACACAAATACACCCCAAACAGCTCTGCATTTCCACAAATAGACAGAGCCATCAGAACAGCAGGCCAGGTGGCTGTTAGTCATGTGGCAAGCAGCCAAGTTTAGCCTCCTACAACCCCCTTCTCCCTGGATATTCCAAGAACTTCACCCAAACCGGCAGGAGAGGCACCCATCTTGGCAAGCCTTCACAGCAGGGAGGAGCGGGCTGGTGGGCAAGCAGGTGCTTATTTTCTTTCCCAGCTGAGGAAGGAAGCGGAAGTGGAGGTGAGGACAGAGCAAAGAGCAGAGGAGAGGAGGACGGTGGACAAGAATGTGGAGCCAGAATCATGCTTGTTCTGGGTTCCAGGGCCACCCCATGAGATGTCAGAACAGGCTGCACAGAAGCCAATATGTCAGGAAGGAATTTCCCCCTTCTGAAAAAAAAAAGTTCTCCTCCTCCATTTGATTGCGGCCCCTAATAAGCAATTCTTCCACATTTCTTCTGACTTCAGAAGTTCGGAGTTTTCTGAGCTGAAGAGACATCAGGCTCATAATTATGGTTATTATAGGGAGTGGCGTGCCCATCACCACAGCATCTGGCTGTAATCACACACTTAATGGAAGGCAAGATGATCCGCTGCTCAGAATGGACAGTTTCTGAGCCAGGCAGCCACCAAGTGCCCACCCTCTCTCTCAGAGGCCCAACAGAACAGATGTTTGGGGAAAGAGAAGATGCTTGTGTTTGTCCAGAGGGCCAGCGATCCCAGGGAGAGAGAGCCAAGGAGATCAAATTCCATGACCCTGTTAAGGAACATGTATGATCTCTATCAAAAAGTAAGGTGAAGACATGCACTGTGCCCCCAAGCTCAGTGGCTGGAAGAGGCAGAGGAGTGTGACTCCCATTGCTTATCTTATAGATGGTAAAGTCAAGGGACATGACCCTGGGAAGGGACCATCTTTTTGTCTTAGCAGCATCAAGCACGTGGTCCTGTTCTCCAGAAATGGAGATGCCAATGCGCTTTGAAAAGGCAGAAAGGAAATGCTTCTACCCAGTGTGCAAACTACTATGGGCTAGGTGCTCTGCAGTAGAAATCTACAGATCGTTGGCCTTGAGGCTGGGAAAAATAAGATCAAGTGTTGGCAGATATGGTCCTTAGTGAGGACCCACTTGCCGATTTACAGACAGACTGCCACCTTTATCTTCATGCTAGCCTCTCACACCGTGGAGGCTCTCCCATTGTGGAAATGCTACACTCACAACCTAATCCCAAACCAAAACCTTTCTGAAGATCCACTTCCTAATCCCTCATACCAGGGACTAGGATTTCAGGATGAGAACCACTCAGTTCTGAGCATTGGTTAGATTTGTTCCATAAATGTGCGCATCTATGCCATTCACTCCTACCATCAGACTGCAGGCTTGCAGCAAGAAACCCAGAGCTAAGCTGCCTTTGTGCCCTACAGGTGGATCCCCCGAGCCTTTGAGACCCCATTCTCCCCAGAACTCAGGTGACCATGCTTCCTCTGAGCCCAGGGCTGGCTTGTGCTGGCTTATGACTGCTGGGATCTCAGATGATCTCTCCAGTGAGTGCTTATACATTGGTATTATTAAGACCTCAAGGCCACACTTCTTATTTGCCATACATCCAGCTTTGTCTGCAGCTGACTAACCTCCTGCATCACTTGGCTTGTGGTCCTCTGTCCTCCTTTTCTCTATAATGATCTGATCCCGCTGTCTTCCTTCTGGGGCTCCAGTGCAAATGACCTTCCAAATTCCCTTTGCCAATTCTTTTTTGTTTGGTTTGTTTGTTTTCATCAGAGTCTTATGTGACCCTGGCTACCCTGAATTCACTATGTACTCTTTCACCAGTTCTATATTCAAAATTACACTGTGCAACCCCATAGGCATCTCAAAGTCAAATGTCTACCCATATTTAAATTATTAATCTAAGTATACATTCATATTACAATTCCATATGTAAGATACAAATTTAGAGATGATTCCCTCACATTTCACATGACAACTGTATTGAAAATCATGACCTGTGATTTTGGCATCAGGAGTTTTGTCACACTCACACCCTCCTGTGGTATTAATTATTTTCTAGAGCAAATTGCAGTCAATTCTCTGGTGTTTAAGACACAGCAGTTTTAGAGTCCAGATGTAATTCTTTGTCCCTAAATATTTCCTAAAGTCACAAGAAGCAATGGAACAGCTGGCTTTTTCACTATAAATGACAATCCTCACCATGTAATCACATAATGGCTTCATCATTTTGCAGTCTTCCAAATGCTTGTTTATAACACCGTCCGACAGTCAGAGAAATGTCAACCCAGAGAAAATGAGGAAGACTGAACTGCCCTTGTCTGTCTCCCTTCCTTCACCCCCATAAGACTGAAGGCCCGCAACTTTATTTTACACCTTTATTTTTGAAACGGGATCTTGCTATGTAGCCTAGGCTAGCCTAGAACTTTCAGTCTTCCTCAGAAAGGTTTCAGCCTGCCTAGTCCTGGGATTTATAAATGTGTGCCACCATGCCCATCTCCTGGAGACCTTTGTAAATACCCACACTAGGTATTGATTCAAGTCATTTCAGGTGAATGTGTTTTTCTCAAGTACTCACCTAGTTGGCCAGGGATAGTGCTGGCACAACGTACACCTACTTTAGAAAACTGGCCATTGGTAATAAATGAATTAAGCTTGTAGCTTAACTAAGAGGACTGCCCTAAAAGGAATCTGTAAGAATTCAAACACAAGATGACTCTATCTTTTCTGTTGGGTGATAAGGAGGTGGTGAAGTCACACATGAATAGTGCTTTTCATCAAATTCCATGGCTTGACGAATTGGCGATGGAAACTGAGAAGCATCCTAAGTGGCTTCTCTGTCTCTCTTCTTCCCAATCCGATGTCTACTCTGCCATTTCTTCTCACTAAGAACCCTCTGGTGTCTGTGTCCAAGCTCCTTACTCCAACTTATGGTACCCTCATTTTGTGTCTCTGTTTTTCACAAAACTTCCTTCCTTCCATTCTTTATAGTATAGCCCTTTAAATACGTCTACATCTTAATCCATTGGAACCTATGGCTATTGTCTTATTTAAAAAATAAGCCTGGAGCTAGAGGGCTAGTTCAGCAACTAAAAGCACATGCTGTTTGTGGTGGTTTGAATGGAAATGACCCCCATGGGCTGATAGGGAGTGACACTATTTGGAGTAGGTGTGGCCTTGTTGGAGTAGGTGTGGCCTTGTTGGAGTAGGTGTGGCCTTGTTGGAAGAAGTTTGTCACTGGGGGAGTGGGGGTGGGTTTTGAGGCCTCAGATGCTCAAGCCAGGCCCAGTATCTGTCTTCCTGCTGCCTGCCAATCCAAGTGTAGAACTCTTTCCTACCTCTCCAGCACCATGTTTGTCTGTGTGCCACCATGCTTCCCACCATGATGATAATGGACTAAGCCTCTGAACTGTAAACCAGCCACAGTTAAATGTTTCCCTTTATAAGAGTTGCAGAGGTCATGGTGTCCTTTCACAGCGTTAGAAACCCTAACTAAGAGACCACTTTTGCTGAGGACCTAAGTGCAGTTCCAAGCACCCATTTTAGGTGGTTTACAACTGCCTGTTACTCCAGGATGACCCATATGATGCCTCTGGCCTCTGTGAATACATACATATGCACATACACAATTATAAATTTTAAAATTTTACAAATCTTTAATTAGAAGCTGACTTCATTTGCAGTGCCTTTATCCAGATTCTGTGATTTTTTTTTTCAATTTTCCTTATCATTGTTTTTGCTATATTTTATGAGTTTTGATGAGTAGTGTCTATACTGCCATCTTTAGTTTTTCCAAGACATATTGGTCAAGGAACACGATGTGACCTGTTTTTCTTGCTGTGTTTAGTTGGCTCTTTTTAAGTTATTTTATTAAATCATTATTTAATTAGTTGTTTAATTATTTTAAAATGGATTTAAAGAACTTAATTTAACCAATGCTTCCGGAAGACCTACTTAATTTCTTTTCCATTTTCAAATGATTTGAAGAAAAATTTTTATGTTCACAATAATATTTTGCATTCTTTTGGATTAAGTGTAATTCTAACAACTGGAGAGATAGGACTTAAACAGAAGGACTCCAAGCTTCACTTTCTTCCCTTTGGACTGGGTTTTCAGGAACTCTGCCTTCATGTGTCTGAGAAAACCCTCTCTCATCTGCAGTTTCAGCAGCACACTGGAATCCAGATCCAACGGTGATTGGGGTCAAATGGAAGCACCCACTTGGAGGGTTAGGAGCTGGACCAACATCAGAATAGAAGCTGGTTGAGAAGAACACGTTAGCACAAGAAAACCACTTAGGAGGCTACTAGGGAATTTAACAAAAAGCTCTACTTATACTCACAGAAAAAACAAGATGGAAGTGGCTCTGAGCCTTGTCTCACCACAGCTGTAGCCCAGCTGGACTTTGCTTCATGGCCACGGGCTTTCCTGTCTTGACATCTTAGTTAACTCTTCTCCCCCTAGTATGCTGTTCTTGCTCACTCTGCCTGTTTCACACTTGAGCCCGCACTTCCACTGACGTTCAAATGCCCGTTAGCCATTTCACACCTGGGGTGAGAGCATGAAAATAAAGCAGTTCAACCTGTCACTTCCATAATAGCATCTGAAGGTGCACTTCCTCCAAGATGGAATCAACACACCTCTCCTTATCTCCTCCAAGTAAAACAAGCACATCCTTAGAATAATGGTGGAATCGTCCTTAGAGACCTGAGAACATTCTCTTCTTTGGCCCATTATCTACATTTCTCTATGACTGAGCAATTGTAATGCTGGTCCCTAAGTATTATAATTTTTAGTCAATATGAGGCTTCGAAATGCTTGCACATTATGGGACCAGGACTAAGCATTGATGTGTGAGTTATGTTTATATACGTCAGAAGAATATATACTTGAATGCAGTTTTGGGACCAAGAGTCTCTTTATAACCACAATTTAAATTTCAAATTAAAATCGCAGAAAAATAAGAGGAGCAGGCCCTCCATAATGACAGAAGAGAACTGAAATGAAGTGCCACCCTAAAGATTTCAGGAGATGAAACAACCACATACTCATTGCACACCCAGGAGAGTGACGTTAAAGCTCTTCACAGGAAGGAGCAATGTTCCCTGCATCTCTCTTCCTGTTCAGGAAGTATTTGTTCTGCATCCTGAAGTCCCTGCAGGTAAGTATCTGTGAGCAATGACGTGTTTCAGGGGGAAAAAAAGAAGGTAGAATCACTGGACTGGGAAGATGGGGAGCGAGAGAGAAATGTTCTCTATCCAGGGAAATCATAGAATGTAGCCATCGAAAGACAGGGGGTTTTCACACAGATGTGTTCATCTTATTCAGAACTCAACAGAAGACCGTGTTTTTATGATTTTGAGCTCATCTTGGGTTGAAAGGGCAATTTCCCTGGGGTTATGGACATTTTGGGCTTTATATTAGTCTTATTTCACTTCCTGGTGACTTAGTCACCCTTTAAGAATTTTAAATTTAATTTTATTTATAATGATGTTGTGTTCTGCCTCCATGCATATCTGTGTGAAGGTGTGTCTGTGTGTTAGATCCTGGAAATAGAGTTACACACAGTTGTGAACTGCCAAGTGGGTGCTGGGATTTGAACCTAGTTCTTTTGGAAAAGAAGCCAGTGCTCTTAAGCACGGAGCCATCTTTCCATTCCCAACTTAGTTACCCTTTACCAGGACTATTTATTTGTATTTATTTATCATGGAGAATATGTTAAGATCCCTTCTGGATTTAATTTTCCAGTTCTGTTACCTGGTACTTGCTAGCAGGTGGAATCTAGAGATCTAGTTTAGTAGCTTTGTAGTCAGCAAGGCAAAATCTTTTCCTGGAGGATGTTACTCCAACACTGAGCTGTGCAGGAAGGATGATGAGATGCAAACCTAGAGTTTCTCTGAAGTGTGTATAAAGGAAGAAGGAAGGGAGGGAGGCAGGGAGGAAGAGAGAGAGAGAGAGAGAGAGAGAGAGAGAGAGAGAGAGAGAGAGAGAGAGAGAAGAGAGAATTCTGAGAGTGGAGTGATGGAGAGAAAAGGGATGTTGAAATAGATAATGGAACAGACAAACTCAATCAAGGACAGAGGTGAAAATGTGGTCTTAAGCTGGGTCTCAGAAAAATAGCAATAGGAAGGCAGTGACAATAGAAAGAAACTCTAAAAAAATATGTTCTGTGCATGTTGTTTATGCCTGGATTAAAGAAAACTCATTAAATGAAATTATTTATTTAAAAAACACAAATGAATGAAACAACATGACTTAGTATGCTAGCCAAAAAAACTTAGAATATTTTTTTTTCAGTTTTTCAATTGGGTATGCCTGCTCATTACAAGATAATAAATTACACAATTCTAAGTCTTTTGCCCTAAAGCAAAATGGGACAAGTATTTTCTCAATATTTGTTGTTTTGAGGTTTGATCTATACATATTTTACACAAAATGCAATAATAAGAATAATATACAATGATAATTATGGGCCTAAGTCGTTTTTCATAGTCATTTGATATATTTGGAATTAGCATCACATGCAGAGAGTCAGAGCTTTGAAGGCAGGCAACCCTGGCTTCTCATCTTGGTATTGTCATTTCTTGAGTGTCTTGGGTGAATTCTATAATCTATCTCCTCCCTTAGCAAAGGAGATTGCATTTTAGAAGATGGTTGTGAAATGCTGGAGGCAATGTATTGAAATATACATCAAATGATACTTAATAGAATGAAAGATTTAGCTACTTACAATGGATTGAATGTTAATGTCCCTCAAACCCCAAACCTACCTGTTGTTTGATATTATAAGGTATTTTGATGTAAGAGTATCAGTAGGTGATTCCTACACAAGGTTGGAGCCATTGTGAATGCCATTAATGCATTTATAAGCAAAGGCCCAATAGGCTACAAAGATATTATGATATCAATCTGCAGATCAGAGAGAGCCCTCACCAGAACCCAACTGTTCTGGCAACTCTGTCCTAGATGTTTAGCTGCCAGAACTATGAGAAATTCCTGTGGTTTATAAGCCATGCAGACTGTGCTACTCTGTTATAACGGGTCAAATGAACCAAAATACTATTTAAAAAGTGCAACTAACTAACTATACACACACACACACACACACACACACACACACACACACACACACACACACACATATTTATTTATGGGCAAATGGGTGCCATGAAGCAAGTGAGGAAGTCAAATGGAACTTGTGAGAGTTAGGAGTTCTTTCCTTCTATCATTTAGGACCTGAGGATCTAATGAGATCATCAGGCTTGGTAGTTCTAACCCAGGACCTGAAACTGCCTGGGTTTACAGATAGGCTTCTTAATGAGGTATTCATTAACGGAGAATTGAGGATAAGCCTTAATCTAATCGGACAGCCATAAAGAAGAGATTCAGGCTAGGAAAAGGCTCAGTGTCATGCAAGGGTAAGGACAGACCTGAAGATTTCCTGCTCAACCTGCAATTTCAGAACTCAGAAACAGAGACACAGGGTCTCTAGAACAATCTGTCTTGCTTGATTAATCTTACTGGTAAACTCTGGGTTCAACTGACAGACTGTACTTCAATAAATAAGATGGAGAGCAGCTGAGAACTCCCAGTAATCAACCATGAACCACCATTGCATATGAACACACATACATGTACATTAAAATACACAGATACACCAACACCAACACCTACACACACACACACACACACACACACACACACACACACACACACACAGAGAGAGAGAGAGAGAGAGAGAGAGAGAGAGAGACAGACAGACAGACAGACAGACAGACAGACAGACACAGAGACAGAGATACTCAGAGAGACAGACAGACAGGCAGACACAGAGACAGAGACACTCAGAGAGACAGACAGACAGACAGAGATAGAAAGACAGAGAAAGACACACACAGAGAGAAAGACAGAAAGAGACAGAGACGAAATCAGAGGTAGAGAGATGAAAGTTTCTCAGAAAATCAGCCTATCTTTTTTTTGACAAGTGGTATTTTGTTGATGACCTCATCACGGCCCTTTGCTGTTTCCTCTTCCTACTTGGTTTCCAAATTCTTCTGTTTTTTCTTTTCCTTTCTTCTGTCTTTTCCATAGGAAAGGTATGTTTTCTTTAAAGGAAACATGCAAATGTATGTTTCAAACTACCCATTTATCTACTTCTCAATAGCATGATTTGTAAATATCTTCTCTGCTGTTTCTTTGATTTAAAACACACCTTGGTAAACACACATCACCCAAGGCTCTCAGGTCCTGACCAGAATGAACACAGCAACATCTTTGCGACATGTTGTAACCTATAATATGGACCAACACAGAACGTGGCAGAGGAAAGCCAATGGATACAACCATTGGCCAATCTATAACTATCACAGGGTTTATAGTTCCCCTTGGGATGTTATTTTTTTTCTCCATGACAAATGTTTGCCTTTTTTCTCAAGTTTTTAAGATAGTAAAAAAAAAAAATAACATTTTCTGTTTGTCACAACTCTTGCCTTTATTTCAGCAGGTGCTAAATAATTATAGGCATGCTTAGCATTTCAAGAGCATGTTTCCCTTTCTGTCCTTACAACACGTGTGCACGTTTATGTTTCAATTTCAATGAGGAGAAGAAACAAAATAATAAAAATTGAGAACCCCAGGCTTAACTAGTTGCTAAGTAGAGGTGGCATGGGACTGGAGAGATGACTCAGCCATTAAGAGCATTGGCTACTCTCGCTGGTGACCCAGGTTTGATTGCAACATCCACATGACAGTTCACAACTGTTCATAATTCCAGTTCCAGAGGATCCAATGGCCTCTTCTGACCTATGCAGGTACCAGGCCCTCACATGGTACACAGACATACTTGTAGGCAGAATACTCATAAAATAAAACAAATCTTAAAAAAAAAAAGATAAACGGGACAGGTGATAGGTGGAGTCACGTTTCATTGGTGATGAGGACTGAACTGTCCTAGTGCACGTGTAAGCTCACAGGATTTCTAGGCACCCTATGCAATAGGCAGATGTGTTGACATCTGGAGATCATCTATACCATGCATCTATATTCAAGGCTTGAGGATTTAAAATATATTAGTAATAACAATGAGAATTGATACAACAGATTTTTTGGTGAAAGTTTTTTTTTTTTATTCCCTTATGTCTTAGAATCAATCTTTTTTGAATGTCTTCAGAAATACGATGGTACCTCACCTCCTCAGTGCTTCTGCCTGGAGAAAATTTTAAATTCTAAATTCTACAAGGCATGAGCTCTTGTAGAATTCTAATGTGTTTGAGTTCACCACACATTTCACAGGGCATGAGAGGGCATCAGCCATTAGCCAAAGGAAGCTCTACAGGCCCATGATAATAGTAGTTAATAAGCAGGGCATAACTTAAAATTATCTTGGGATCTGATTGTTTGGTTTTCGCCCCCCTCATGCCTTGAACGCATTAGACACGTTAGAATTCATGTGAAGGATCTGCCTGACAGTTGGAAGGTGGAGCTGCACAGGCCTTCTTACAGATGTCAGATTCCTCTCATCTTTTCAGTCACACAATGTCCAATGAAGGTAAATCTGTGAAGATTCACTGATGCGCTTCCCAGATCTGTGATTACAGAACTCTTAAACCCTTTAACCAGGAACTTGGGTTAAAAAGCACCAACTAAATTTGGAGAGTGACAATATTCATTGGTTTAAGTAGCAGACTGAATGTAATCCTCGTTCAGCTTTTCTTAGATCCCATCTGGATGCCTGGGAAAAAAATTATGAATTCAAAACGTGCATAGGCATATAAAATGTAAAATAATGAGCATGCTTTTTTTGTTCAACCCAGTGAAAATTTCTTCTGCAGGAGTGTGAAAGATGTGACCTCAGAAATGTTTACTTTTTATTTTTCAGATAAAGCCATATTAAAAAACCACAGTTATACTAACATAGAGAACTGAAACTTTGCTACAAACTAACATATTAACAATAGTATCATTAAACAGATTTCTTTTTTGGAGACATGCCAATGATAACAATAATATTTTTTTGGATAAAAATAATTTAAATTTAAATTTTTGTTTGTTTGTTTTTGTTTTGTTTTGTTTTTGTTTTTTCAAGACAGGGCCTCTCTATGTTAGCCTTGGCTGTCCTGGACTCATTTTGTAGACCAGGCTGGCCTCAAACTATTAGTGGTCCACCTGCTTCTGCCTCCTGAGTGCTGGGATTAAAGGCGTGCACCACCACGCCTAGCCTTAAATTTACTTCCGTTCGTTTGTTCATTTAATACTTATTGCTTGGTCTATTAGTTGTATTGCCCAGATTTGATTTTATTTTCCTGCTGTCTTCTCTCACTATAAAACTTTCAGTAGTTACATTGGGGCCAACAGGATGATCCTGCATAGATATGCATCCCATCTCTTCGTCTTCGTACCCATTCTCTCTCTCTCTCTCTCTCTCTCTCTCTCTCTCTCTCTCTCTCTCTCTCTTTTCTATTAAATTTATTTACTTATTCACTTTACATCCCAATTGCAGCTTCCTCCCTCTTTTTCTTCCAGCCCCGCCATCCCACCCTCTTCCCCCTTCCCCTCAGAAAAGGGGAGTGCCCCACACTAACCCTCGGTGACACATCTAGTCACATCAAAACTAAGCACATCCTCTTCTACCGAGGCCAGACAAGGCATTCCAGGTAGAGGAGAGTGATCTAAAAGCAGGCAACAGAATCCGTGTCAAAGATAGGCCCCACTCCACTTATTAAGGGATCCACATGAAATTGACGCTGCCTGTTAGTTACATATGTTTTGGGGGCCTACGTCCAGGCCATGCTTGCACTTTGGTTGGTGCTTCAGTCTCTGCAAGCCCGCATGGGCTTACGTTAGTTGACTCTTTTGGTCTTCTTGTGGAGTTCTTGATTCTTCCAGGTTCTTCTGTCCTTTCCCTCGATTCTTCCACAAGACTCACGGAGCTCCACCTAACTAGGTTTGGCTCTGGGCCTCAGCATCTGTTTTAATTCGCTCCTGGGTGAAGCCTCTCAGTGGGCAGTTATGCTAGGCTCCTGTCTGCAAGCAGAGCAGAGTGTGATTAACAGTGTCAGGAGTTGGTTCTTTCCTGTGGGGTGCATCTTAGGTTGGGCCAGCCATTCTTGGCAATTCCGGCAATCTCTGCACGTTTTGTAGGGAGGATAAACTTTGAGTTGAACATTTTGTGGGTGGGTTGGTGTTTCCCTCCCTCCCTCCACTGGAGGTTCTGCCTGGCTAGGAGGTGGCCATTACAGTCTCCATGTACCCTGGTGCTAGGAGTCTCAGCTAGAGTCACCCCCATATGCTCCCAGGAACACCTCCCCTGCTCAGATATCGTTTGTTCCAGAAATGTTCCCCTTCAGTTTCCCTTCTCTTTTCTAATCCTTTCATCTCACACTCTTGCTCTCCCCACATTTGATCCCCACCCTTGTTCTCCTCCCTATCTCCCACTCATTTCTTTCTCTTCATCCACTTCCAATGTGTATTCTATTTCCCTTTCTAAGCAGGACTCAGGCATCCTCCCTGGGGCCCTCCTTGTTACTTAGCTTCTTTGGGTCTGTGGATTGTACTATACAGCTAATGACCACTTATAAGTGAGTTGTACCATATATGTCTTTCAGGGTCTGGTTTGCCTCACTTAGGATGATATTTTATATTTTCATCCATTTATCTACAAATTTCATGATTTCCTTGATTTTAATAATTGAATGGTATTTCTTTGTGTAAATGTACCACATTTTTCTTTATCAGTTCTTCAGTTGAGGGACATCTGGGTCATTTCCTGCTTCTAGCTATTATGAATAAGCTGCTATGAACATAGTTGAGCAAATGTACTTGTTGTATGGTGTAGCATCTTTTGGGCATATGCCCAAGAGTGGTACAGCTGTGTCTTGAGGTAGAACTATTCTCAGTTTCCTGAGAAAGTTCCAAATTGATTTCCAAAGTGGTTGTACATGTTTGGACTCCCACCAGCAATGGAAGAGTGTTCCCCTTTCTCCACATTCTTGCCAGCGTGTGCTGTCACTTGAGTGTTTGATCTTAGCCATTCTGATGGACTTAAGATGGAATCTCAGAGTTTTGATTTGCATTTCCCTGATGACTAAGGACATTGACTATTTCTTAAAGTGCTTCTTGGCCATAAAAGATTCCTCTGTTCAGATTTCTCAGTTTAGCTCCGTACTCCATTTTTAATTAGATTATTTAGTTTGTTAGTATTTAATTTCTTGAGTTCTTTATATATTTTGGATGTTAGCCCTTTGTCTGATGTAGGTTGGTAAAGATATTTTCCCGGTCTGTAGACTGTCATTTTGCTCTATTGACAGTGTCCTTTGCTTTACAAAAGCGTTTCACTTTTATGAGGTCCCACTTCTTAATTGTGGGTTCCAACTGGAGAGGAAGGATGGGGTCAATACAGAAGAAGAAGGGAGAGCAAGGGCTAAAATAACACCCGATAAAGTTTCAAGAACTCATGTTATTTTTATATTTATCTAACATTATACAGAATACACATAAGTGTATGTGTATACATATAACACTAATACTTTCCTGAACTATATGATTTAACTTTAACTTTTATTTTTCAGTTAAATTGTGAAATCCTAAAGAGCCACAAATAACTTAATAACTTTATTTGTGCTTTGTGTCACTCTGCCCTGAGAGTGGAGTGTTAACTCCATCTTTTGGCTTCTTGTTGTTGGTTAGCCCAAGAACTCAAGAGCTAACTCATGAAATGAACATTGTGGAGGAGACATCATCTCATTTCCAGATGGGAAACTCCAGGCATCCAGGGGTTGAGGTTGGGATCTTCTTGTCAGTGAATGACAGCCGTGTCAAAGGGGCAGCTGCCTGACTGCACAGCCAGTGCAATCTGAACTCTGATGCTGGTTTTTCTTTCTGTTTCAGACAAAACAGTTTCCTGTCAGGCTTTTCAAGGTGAAATTGAACATCCATGAGTGATGTTTTTCTTCCTGACATTTCAGCCTTTTCTACTTCCTGCCCTTAATTATGATTGTCCTTCTTACAGTCGTGGCTGTGGCAGTGAGAGAAGGGAGGGAGCTTTGGAAGATCCTGGAAAGCTCTGAAGTCTCTGGTATTGATCAACATGCTCATTTCTTAGCAGTCCTCAGGAAATTTAGCAGTGATGTGTGTGCATCAGTAGAAATCATTTCCATTTTAATCCCCACATGGTGGGCAGCACGAAAGGAAACCGGCAAGGTTGGTGAGAGGTCTGGCAGAAGCCCAAGATCACCCTGCCTGTACACCCACGTCCTTGTCCCTGGCACTCTTGCAGGTCATTTATCTACAGGAAAGAGGTCAAGGCTCTCAGCAGTGGGGAACACCCATCACTCCCAGGGCCCACTGGGAACCTCCCTCTCTCAAAGGAGGAGAATGAAAAGTGTTGGAGACAGGACCACAAAGCAGAGGCTGAAGGGCAATACACAGAGAGAAATCATGAGTTGGGAGATGGGCATGCTAGGAAATCTGTGAGAGGATGAAGGAGGATCCTTATGGAGAGTGGGAGAAAGCAAGAACAAGAAGAAAGTCCCACCTAAGGGAAGGAATTGTGCATAGCCTCCAATAATTTAGAATCTACCACAAGACTAGCGCCAAATAGATTTTCTTGTACTATAGTTTGAACTGTAATATTGGATGTATTTCAAAAGTACATACCTATTTATCTACTTTGATCTGTCCTATACTTTACTAAGCCATGGAATTCTGAAGAGTGCGATGTTGTCTGTATGCTTTTTTATATCACATGATGTTTAAGTTTTTCAGTTTTCATCTGAGTCTGTGCTGAGGAAATGCCTGTCTATTTTCTTGTGGTGTGTATGTCCACAGTAGGATATCAGGTGCTAACGCTTGTTGGTCCAATGAGAAAGGAGAGACGGGCACTTACCTGGCATGTAGGACTGCTACTTTTTTCCTTTGCTATCTGAAAGAATGCATGGCAGGTGAGTGAAAGCCAATAATTTTTAGGGAGCAAAGGACTTTTGCTATTTTCAGGGTTTACCTCTGCAGCTAAACTGAAGAGATGCTTCCATCATAGGACCCTTTTAAGAAAAAAAAAAGAGCCTTTCTCCTGGTTGTCTTTTCAGTTGATGTTAAGATAATAGGATTTTTGAATGCCTTTAAATAATACTTATTAATAAATTAGATTATGTAGAAATAAGTTAACTTGGGACATTAATCTGAAAATGTGAAATATGTCCAAATATTTAACGGGCACACTGACGAAATTTAGTGTTATTTACAAATAGATAGCTAGGCATGGTGGCACACGTCTTTAATCCCAGCACTTTGGAGGCAGAGGCAGGCGGATCGCTATGAGTTCGAGGCCAGACTGGTCTACAAAGCAAGTACAGGACAGCCAAGGCTAACACAGAGAGACCCTGTCTCGAAAAAAAAAAATGGATAATTTGAGTTTGGTGTTCCCCATACTTTGCGGTTCATCTCTTTTCCTGGTTCAGTGGTACCCTTTGTCCCAGCACAAATAATAGTATTGGACATATAAAGGAACCTGAGAGACAGGACTAACTGATGATGCCAGTGACAGCACTCATTCCTGACCCAACCAGCTGAATGTCTTCACCAGCAGGAGAGCAAGCTGGGAGAAGATGACAAAACATCCCAGAAGAGGGGACCTCACAGCCTCTCTGAGTTAAACCCAATCCTTAGAGGGATATGGAAAGAGGGGAGAAGTCATATAATTTGGAGGTCTCAAGTATAGGTATAGGTATCCTGCAACTTTCTCCTTTAGGAATATTACTGATAATTCAGGATGTTTGTATATAAGCATGCCACTTACTATTTTCTTGTTAACGAGATTGTGTAAATAAGAATTTATGGGGTCACTGTGTTCAGTAACTTCCCCTTGTTTATGATTTCACTTTCTATGGTTACCACTCAATGCAGCCAACCAGTGTCTGACAATATCAATATTCCTCTTGACTCTATCAAGACTGAGAGACATCACTCACATAACTTTCATTAGTATGTTATAATAAACTATTTCACTACTCATTATTTGTTAACCTTTTACCATTGGTTATTACTATTTACTATTTGTTAACCTTAATATACAAATTAAAATTTATCATTGGTGAATATGTATATAAAATGTTACATATATTGATACACATATATTAGAAGGACATGCATTACCATCCAGTTCAGATATCTACCTAGGTTCTCAGAACATATTCTCCTACACCTATAGATAAAACACAATGACATTTTATGTACAACACATCAAAAGCAAAGTTAAACCCAAAGGAAAAGTAATTAGATTATGCTAAAGAAAAATAAATTTCTTTTATTTTCTCTACTGAAAGTCACATACAAAAATAAAATCATGAAAAAGTAGCATAGAGGGGTAGCAGGATTGATTTTTATTCTTATGAATAAAAATATTTGTTTTTATGCTGGATTTTTATGGTTTTGGTAGTTCTTGGCTTTGTAAAACTAATGATTTGTGCTGGCCATGTAATGGAGTCAGTGTCTATATTTTGAGTTTGTAACTTTTATTACATCCTTTTTTTTTTTTTAAACAGAGGGCCCCATATGAGATTAATGTTCTATGCTACTATACTGGATCTACTTCTGAATCACTAACAGGAAGAAAAGAATAATAAAATCTGCATATTGAATTCATGTCTCAAAAATATACTTAGGAACATATCAATATACAAAATAAATATTCTTTTGTTGATAGTGGAAATAGCATTTCAACTTTTAAAAAACAGCAATAAAGGTAGTTCCATGGACTGAAACCAGCTCTTCTTCATGTAGAGACATTGTTCAGGGGAGAAAAAAAAACATGCTACAAAGACAAATAGGATGAATCCTGGGGCAACTCAGGACCAGTGGTTGGCCCTGAAAATGTAACTGGTCCCATCTCCTGTGTATTCTGGGGTGGTACAGATGAGACTTCTGTATTTAGTGCACTCTTCTGCTGGGCACAAATGGATACTTCCATCTGCCAAATTATTTTGCTCTATAGTTGAGACTTATATGCTCTTTCCTCTCATTAAACTGATATGGTAAGCTGACTTATTTTTGTTAAACCTTGTACTATGTGGATGAATAACTCTTTGTGGGATATTATCCTTAGGAGCTGCTCATTCTAACTTGCTCATGTCTCATGAAGAAGTCTGGGAGGATGCTCTTGAGGTTTGCTAGTTTGGGTTTTATCAGGGACATCTTTAGATTATATGGACTCTAGAATATATGTTTACATAATTGATGAAAAATATTATGAACTGGGCATAGCGACATTTTGCCTGCAGTATCAGCACTTGTAAACAGGAGGCAGGAGGATTGTAAGATTGAGACTAGCCTGGGCTACATAGAGGTGTAATCTCACAGAACAAACAAACCTTATACTATAAAACTCTTAGTCCTATGCAGGTCATAGTGAAGATTTGGAAAGCAGGTATGGAAAAGGAATGTTTTTGTTTGTTTATTATCTAAGGTATGAGCATAAAGTGTCTTTGAAATAGTCATCTCTTCCTAGTTCAATCAAGGCACCATGTCTTCCAGGATTTAGCTTCAAAAGTGTCACTTCTGCCTCAATTCCAGTCTCACATCTTGAGAAACGTCAACAATGCTGCTTTATTCATAGCATCAGAATTCAAATGCATTGAAGAAGTAGAGATCTTAACATCCCTACTGTTCTCTAATGCCAGTCACATTGGTCTTTCCAGGGCTTCTATTGTCTGCTGCCCAGGAACACTGGGTTCGAATGAGACACGGGAAAGCTGCCACTGGACTCTGTTGTGATGGTGAAACAGGTAGGCATTTCCAAAATCTTCAGGAGACAGCAATGACATTTTTAAAATGTTGAACTTGCTGATTAAAAATTTTCAGCTGCCATATAGAACTCGCTCTGTCTTTAAAAATGTATATGTATCTGTATGTATCTGAGAGTGGTATGCTGGTGCCATTGGAAGCCGACAGAGAGCACTGAATTCGGTGGAGCTACAGGTATAGGTGGTTGTAGGACTCCTGACTTGTGTCCTGGGAACCAAACTCAGGTCCTCCAGAAGAGCAGCAAATGGTCTTAGCTGCCAAGTTGTATCACCAGCCCTTGTGAGGAACTCTTTAGACTGTAATATCACATTTGTAGAATGTGATCTCTTTCTACGTTTGCCCCACTCTTGCCTCACACAACACTTCCACTAGCAAGGGGAAGAGAGATGGGTCAGAAAGAGAGCAAGAAGGCAGTTCCATGTCTACGCAATGTCTGTATCTCCCCTGCGGGGTTTAAAGCCATGCTGAGAGACCATAACCACACAAGTCATAGGCAAGAAAGAACAATAAAGTCAAAAGCTACAGGAGAAGTAGGGACAATCACTTCAAGTGAAGGTTAGAGCTAGAGGAAAGGACTGGGGACCAAAATGCTTTTCAGATGCAAGAATATAAAGGGCCAAGTGGGTTTAAGTGTAGCACGGCAGTGAGAACATACATAGCAACAGTCAGGGCATGGAAACAATTTTGTGCCTCATAAACAAGGATGGCAATGAATTTGAGGTAGCTTAGAGTCTTTATCTTGCCTTGTGTTGACTTAAATGAGCTTCTTATTATCAACATTCCACTACCATCCCGTTGAGCCAATCTGAGTATTACACATCACCTTGAAGTTCTTAGTAAACAATCCGCTTTCCAGGTCTCCCTCCTGGAACTGGAACCTGGCCATGAAGTCCTGGAATGACAGCAGAAGGGTGAGCTCTTTGGCTTGTTGTGCCATCTGGTTGACCTCATATGCAAGGTACATATTCAAAGACAAGAGAGTCTGGAGCAAGGGACCATGAAGATCCTAGCACAAACTCAATGAACTACATTCTGAGAGCTCTACTAGCCTTATTGACTTACAGGCACCAGAAGGGTTTTTAAAAATGATAAGACTATGTCAACTGGGATGCATAGAGTGATAGGCCCAGAGATGAGACCTCATTTGCCTTCTTACAGAATGAGGGGAGACCCCTCCTTTGCTCTATCACCCCTCCTTTGCTCTCTGTGTTTGTATGAGGATAGAGTCAAAATTAGAATCAGTGACATTAAGTTATTCATGCTTTTATTATGTGTTTAATGTCTGTAATGTTTCTCTTACCATATAGACCTTCTTCTTCTTCTTCTTCTTCTTCTTCTTCTTCTTCTTCTTCTTCTTCTTCTTCTTCTTCTTCGAAATGCTGTGATAAGCTGTGGGTACACTTATGATCATTATCTTCTTAAGGCATGAACCATCCATTTTGGTTGAGTACAAAATCCCTTGCTGTGAAGTTCATTTTGTCTGGTGTTAGAATATAAGTATACTTTTATTTTCTGTCTCTAATTCTTTGTGCTGTTTTCTTGTGCTCGTTTGTTTGTTTCCAAACCAGCAAGGAAACTTTATACAAAAAAAAAAAGTAATTGGGAAGAAATGTGCCACATGAATGAGAGTACCCAACACTGTCAAGAGTGACTATGGGTCACGTGAACGAGAGTACTTGAGGGTTCTAATTATTACTTGGGGCCTCTTTTTACAAAGTTCAAAAGAAAGAGCAAAATGGTGCAGCATAGGCAGTTACCTGTTTTAATTGACAGGCTTAAGCTACTTTCATATATTTTAAACACAATACATTGTATTTTGTTGGTGGCTTTTTTTTTGCTCTCAACAGTCAAAAATTATAGTTTCACCCCATTTCTACATAAACTTATGCTTATCCAAGGATCAAAGAGGGTCCCATGGGAGATTCTGAGGCCCCTTCTCCTTTTAGAACTGTGTTTCAGAATCCTACTCACTATGTTTCTCCATGAACACCAGAGTTCCATGACTCAACAATATCGCTAGGCTCCTCTGGTGCTACAATCTAGAAATTTCCTCCAGGTAAAAATCCAAGACTTACACACTATATTTCCCTTGTCCAGTGTTCTTGTCTTATACAGCCGTGGACCACTTCTGACTATTGTTTTTAAAACATTTTTTTTAAATCAGAGGGGTGTGTGTATGTTGGTGTGTGTGTGTGTGTGTGTGTGTGTGTGTGTGTGTGTGTGTTAGTCCTAGACTCTCTTACTTTTTCACATAAGGAAGCAGAACTTCCATAGAAACAACATGTTTTGAACTGTGTCTCATTATTCTGTTTTGAAACTAATCACCATGGCTTGCTGGCTTCCTCAAAAATACTAAAATTTACTTATTTTTATTTTATTTTTCTCCATCATTTCTATCTTTAATTCTCAGAAAACTTTTTATCCCAAACTTCCATTTTTTAGTCTTTATATAAGTGATCTTCAAAATTATAATTTAATTAATACTAAGATTCTGGCCTCAAATGGAGCCAGTTTTTTTTTAAACTTGCTTCTTTGAGGTGTAGTAGTAAGAACTGGGGAATCTATATTTGGCAAAACATATTGCAATATAAAAATTCCAAAACTTATGATTAAAGATGTGATGAGGGATATTTGTGCTTCTCTATAGTTGCTGTATTAGTTCATTTCTGTTCTTTGGATAAAATACCATGATAATGACAACTTTTAGAGGAATTTATTTTGGCTTACAGTTCAAGTTTAAGACTTTAAAGAGTCATTCATGGTGGGACAGCATGGCAGCAAGTAGCAGGCAGGGTCGCATTAGCAGAAAGATGAGGCATCACATCTCAGCCACCAGGAAGCACAGAGGTCTGAAAGCAGAGCCATATAAGCTCAAAGCCATTTCTCAGTCATGTACTTTCTCCAGCGAGGTTTCATCACCTAAATCTCCCCAAATAGTGATAGGAACTGGGTGTTCAAATATCAGAGCCTATAGCAGACATGTCTCATTTAAACCATCACAGTTGCCAACTGGAATTTGCCTATAGGATAAAACCTCGCCTTTTAAATTCAGCAAAATGTCTTCTTGATGCTAGCAGTGCACTGGGAAATAGCTATACAAAGCACCCAGCATAGCCAATTTCTTAACCCTAAACCTTTGGATTATTCCTTCACAGAATAAATCAGGCAGAAGACATAAGGGTGTGTGTATGTTTTTTTAAATAAAGAATTTATGACCTTTTCCTTGTCCTTTCTTCCATTCCCTCAGTGGAGAGCCTGAGAGTCAGGGCTCAAGGAAGTTTCCATTTGTTCTACTCTCTTCTCTGGACTCCTCCACTCCCAGGAAGAGCTGTGGGAAAGGCTGTAGCTGTGGGAAGTGTTGCTGACAGAGCATCCAGTGATACTGATGCTGAAGACGAACAGCCCCAGGCAGGCTGTGTTCTTTGGTTTGACAAGGCAAGACAAAAGCCGATCAGGGAATGTAGCTGGAGTTTGCCTGAAGTGTAGACTTCTGTCAGGATGGCTTATTGCCATGGTAATGAGAGAAGAGGACTCTACCTGTGAGCCCTTGAGGAGTAACATCTCATCTCTTCTTAGACGCCATCACAGTCTTGGGCTGGGAGTCACAAAAAAAGGCTTACCACCTCTGATGTATGCTCTAGGAAAGCTTAGATCATTCTCCCTCTTCCCTAGGCATAAGGAATAGAGGAAGGGACAGGACATTTTGATAGCTTAAATTTCAAAAGGCATTGGATGGAATACTAAACCAGAGTGGTATGAAGAAATATTTCTGGCCTAGTCAAACTGCATAATCGAAGCTCCAAATTTTTGTGATATTTGAAAGTGGATAAAGTTCATTCTTACATATATTTATGTTGAGCCTATTTAATCAAACAATGTTCTTGTGCAAATATGTAAAACCAAACACAGTCATGAAACTGCTTCTACTGTGGTTAGCATTACATACTTTGAAAACTCCCTTGAGAGAAGTCTGCCAAATTACTGTTTTGACTAAGACTTTAAAGATATATTTCTTTAATAAAACTTGACCTGAACATAAGATACCTCCCTTTCTTTCTAGCGCACCTCCCTTTAAGAAGCACAGAAATTTGCCATTACTTTAAAATGCTTTGAATTGTTTTCAAAATTAGGGTCATCTTTCTCAAAAAAAAAAAAAATTTGCAGTGCTTTGCTGGGGGATGGAAAGAATAGCACTCGAGTGCTCTTGAAGAGCAAATGCCACTCAATGAGGAATTTGTTGGTGACCTCAGAGTTTCCTTTTCAAGATGATTCTCAGTGAGAATTACATAACCAGTTTGGCCTATTAAAGGTCACTCAATGATGTAAATATTGATTTTTAGATCTTAATCATGTGGCGATTATTATTATTTTTAAATATAGCACAAAACTAAGCATTTTTAATTATATGAACACATTGCTTTCCCATTGCTGCTGTTGAAAATTACAATGGGACCTCATAAAATTGAAATTCTTCTGCATGGCAAAGGACACCATCATTCAGACAAAGCAGTATCCTCCTATAGAATGGAAAAAGATTTCTACCCACTGCACATCAAACAGAAAGTTAATTCCAAAATATATAAAGAACTAAAAAACAAACAAACAAACAAAAATGAAACCAGATATCAATGGAGCAAATAACCCAATTTAAAATGGGATACAAATCTAAGCAGAAAATTCTAGAAAGAAGAAATTCAAATGTCTGAGAAACACTTAAGAAATGTTCAACATCCTAAGCCATTAGGAAAATAAAAATCAATGCTACTTTGAGATTTTTACCTTATATCCTGAATGTCTATGATCAATAAAAACAAGTGACCAGCAGGAATGTTGAGTAAAGAGAGCACTCATATGTTGCTGGTGTTAATGCAAACTCATAAAGCCACTTTAGAAATCAGTGTGGTGTATCTTCAGGGTTATGGGAATCAATTTACCTCAAGATCCAGCTGTACCACTCTTGGCCACATACCCAAAGGATGCTTCATTCTATACAAGGACACTTGCTCAACCATATTCATTGTTGCTCTATTCATAATAGCCAGAAATTAGAAACAACATAGATACCTCTCAACAAAATAATGGATAAAGAAAATGTGGTAGATTCACACAATGGGGTATTACTTAACTGTTTAAAAAATGATATAATGAAAATTTCAGGCAAATGGATGGAATTAAAAAAAAATCATGCCAAGTTAGGGATAAAAAAGAAAGACAAATATGTACTCACTTACATGTGGAGATCAGTTGTTAAATAAATGATAACTAAGCTACAATTTATAGAACCACAGAGGTTTTGTGTAGATCAATGGACTAGGAGGAACATATAGATCTTTTTAGGAAAGGGAAATAAAATAGATACTTATGGATAGATTGGGGAATGGGAGTATCAAGTGGAGAAAAGGAGAGAGGAAAGTGAGGGAGAAAATACCAGGAAAGACAGCTAAAATTAAGGGCCATTTGAGGGGTAATACAGGCTTCATACAGTAGAAGCTTCTTAAACTGTATACAGATATGAAGGCAATCTAAATGAAATCACCAATTGGTAGAGGACAAAGCCTGGATTGGCCATTTCCAGTTACCAAATAAAGCTTCCAGTCTCAGGATTGGGTTAAATCCAGTTGAGTTGTTGGGTCCTGTGGGAACTCCCAAACAATCCAGGCTGTTGCCAAGACTCCACAAACTGACTGCAAGGCCTCATTGCTAAATGTAAAGCTTACACAACTCATTGAAACTGTAGAAGTCAACATGGTACTTACAAAGAACCTTCGCCTCTTTGTTCTAGCATCTTTTGTACAGGAGGATACCCTGCACTCTGCTAAAGGAGGAAAAGTAAACATAAACTCAGCCTCAAACCCTTGGATCTACAATAGTGTTCTGCCTGCAAAATATGCTAGGGCAATGGTCCTACTGGTGGCACAACCAACATATGATTTGACTGAAGGTCCACTCCACAAAGTGGAACCCTTACCTGACACAGCTTGGGTGACCAGGAACCTGAGATTAGAGAGCCCAAGGTCCTAGGGTAAAACCACATACTACCAGTCTAAAAATTAATAAGAAGCAATAAAAAGACTCCTAATGATACTCTGCTATACTTATAGATCAGTGCCTTGCTCAGCCATCACCAGAGTTGCTTTTTCCTGCAGCAGACAAGAACAAATACAGAGACCTGCAGCCAAACATGGAGAGAGAGAGAGAGAGAGAGAGAGAGAGAGAGAGAGAGAGAGAGAGAGAGAGAGAGAGAGGAAAGAGCAAGCAACCCTGGAGCACTCAGATTCCAAACAGGATCTCTATCAGTTCACTTTCCCCAGGGCTCAGGGAATCTTCTGGAAGAGGAGGCAGAAAGAGTGTAAAAGCCAGAGGGGATGGAGGACACCAAGGAAACAAGACTTTCCAAGCCAACACAATCAACACTCATGTGAACTAACAGAGCCTGAGCAGCATGAACAGGGCCTGCCTGGGTCTGCACCAGATGGGGTCCTAGAGCTGAAAGGAGGAGGGGACACACGCTCCCACTCTTAACCCAAATGCACTCTCCAATTGAGAGCTACTTGGGATTGAGAATTTAGTTTCTTTCAAGGAAGGCTCACTGGGGAAACAAACTCTTCTGGGCCAGCTGCACACCCAGCAGTAGATGACCAGTTGAAAATGAACTCAGTGGTATTCTTTGTCTCAGAATGCCATGTCAGGGGTTTTCCTTTTTTTTTTTTTTTTTAATTTTATTTATATGTTTTCCTGCTTCTTTTTGCTCTACAGGTCCTTTGCACATATATTATGGTTTTCAGTTTAGTGTATTTATGGAATTCCCAAGTGTGCAAACAAGTGGGTCTTGGCATCTATATCTGTGTCTCCTGCCTTTTTGTGGGCTCTTTTCCTTCTGTTTGTGTTGATGTTAATTTAATGGTATGGCCTAATGCATGTTTATTATTAGGCTTACAATGGTGGTGATATATAACCTATTATCATAATAAAAAAGACATAGACACCTGTTGTATTTTGGAATAAGCCTTATTTTACCTGGGACTGGGCAAATATTAACCCCCTAAACTACCTTCCAGTATCTCTGATCCTCTATCTTATGCTATCTGTTCTAACAATCTCTGTCTGTCCTACCTCTCATCCATAACCCCCAAATACTTGCTAAGGCCGTTCACCTGGTCCATTTCTTTTCTGTGGAACTTGAGAGTTCCTCCTCTGGGCCCCCATGGTTCTTTTCTATCCCATGGCAATCCTCATCATTCTTCCTCTTCCAGTATCTGTCTGCTTCTCCTTCCCAACATCCTCTCTGCTCCAAAAGCCCATATACCTTCACCTCGCTTCCCTTCTTCTGGTCCTGCCCAGGTATTGTCTTTATTAGTCAAACAGGGAGGCAAGGTTAAACAGCAATACTTGGGGTATATGGCAGTCTGCAGTTCGACTCTCAGGGGAGTACCAAATACAAAGCACCAGACCGTACTCCAACATGTTTGTTTTGTCCAATCCCATGTGCTTGCTTTTGTTTTTGTCTTATTTTGTTATTTACCTTAGAGACCTGTTTATTTTCCAATGAGAGACAGGAAGAGGAAGGGGATTTAAGGGGAGGTGGGACAGAACTGGCAGGAGTAAAGGGAAGGGAACCCATAATCAAGATATATTATGTGAGGAAAAAAATCTATTTTCAATGAAAGGAAAAACAAGGCAAAGCAAGTAACCTAAAATGCAAATATTTTTACCTAACAAGTCTGGAGGTCAGAAATCCTAAAATCAAAGTGTCACTAAGACACTTTGAGGCTGTCATGGAGAACTCGATTCCCTGCCTTTGGAAGCTGCCTGCATTCTTCCTCTTATGTCCATTTCCTCATTCCATTCAGAGGTTTCCTACCACCCTCACACACTAACATTTCTGTCTCTCAATATGGTTCCATTTACTCCCTTTTATAAAGACCCTTGAAACTAACATTGAACCCAATGAAAATGCAGGAAAAATCTCTCTCCCTCACTGTCCTTCTCTCTCTCTCTCTCTCTCTCTCTCTCTCTCTCTCTCTCTCTCTCGTGTGTGTGTGTGTGTGTGTGTGTGTGTGTGTGTGTGTGTGTGTGTAGCATAGCAGACGAAGTCCTGAGTGAATGTGTGCTATTGACATGACCACAACTATGTCAAGGACTCCAATGCCTTAGACTCATGGGAATACCAAAGCCTTCCCCAGACCAGGCTCTGGGATACAGCAAAGCCTTCCCTGGGACCAAGTATAAATATTGAGTGTGTGCAAGAAGCAGCAGTGCAGCTCCCTTCTTCTCTTGGATGTTTATAGCTTGAGATTTCCCTCCTACAAAGACCTTCTCCTGAGACTACTTAAACCCTCCTCCTTGCCCTGGACGTAGCAAACACACTGAGTTGACAAGCTGTGGAGTAGGTGCCCTCCATCAGAGCTCCTACAGCCCATGCAAACCCCTTTCTGTATGTGTCTGTGGTTTCTTTACTCTCATGTTGCCCCAGCCACATTTCCAGGACCAAACTGAAGAACATGGGGTGTGTGTATATATGTGTATGTATGTATGTATGTATGTATGTATGTATGTATGTATGTATGCAGGCATGTTTAGGAAGCTTATAAAATAGTAGGCATCCAAGTGGCTTTTCTGAACAGCTTTTGTTTGAGCTACCTTTCTCCATCCATTCCTATGCCCTGTACTCCCCTTCCTACTCCTACTTAAGCCCCTCTCCCCACTATATTTCCCTTTTACATCGTTTCATGTCTGTCCTACTGAGATCTCTTGGAGGTCAACCCTAAATGGCCTTGAGCCCTGAGCCCTGAGGTCAACTCCTAAAGCCTTTTGTTCCTGCAGCCTGTGCTGCTGTCTGTAGGCTAGAGAACAAGCTTGGATCCTATTGTGTGTCTTTTCCCTCTTTAGACAACTCTTAAAGGAGAGCATTTCAGCCACCTGAGCCGTAGAGCAGCAAGATTTATCCTTTAACCTACAAACTTGTTTTCAAAGTCCTGATTTTCTTCTTTCCTGTGACAGCGGGAGAGGGATGGGCTTTCTCTTACGGTTAGCCGCCAGGAAGAATGTTTTCCACATTGGGTTTTTACTCTCCCCTCAACCTTTATGACGTCTATATAAGTTCTGTTCTTGAAATAGCCCTCTTTAATGGATACCTCAGCTTCTTTACCACCTGGGAAAGCCACCAACTCCTGAATCGTCTAGAATCTAAATTCTCTCCCTGTAATTTTACTGAAATGGCTCTGGGTTTCAGGACATAAAGACCCAAAGATGAATTTCCCAGCAAGTCCCACCCACTCCCCTCCTCCAGGTTTCCTATGTAAGGAAATGGTGACCTCATGGTCTTGAAGAGAATGTTTTCTTCCAAGTGTGTCACCACTAGACCTGTATAAGCTCAAGCTCCTCATATTTACATCAGCCATGGCATCTCTTGTAGCAGCAGATAGGTACTTTCTTTCCTAACATGCCTGGGATTCTTTACTAGCATGCTCCTTTTTTCATACACAATCATTCCTGAAGTGTGTGTTTATCTATGTGTGGTTTAATGGTAAGTCTTTTTTCTTTTCATTATAGGTTTGTTCACTTGTTACTGTGCAGCTTATTGAATATTTATTATAAATAAACAAGTGTCTGCACTTGTTATCTAATTTTATTGATTTTCCTCTCTACTATTTAGCCACACTAATCTCTTTTAAATGACTGCATTTTTACAATGCATCATGACAGCACAAATATTGATGACTCCATGCATTTTTGAGGGCCCTCCTCCCTCATTTTACCTGTTTATTCTTCTCTTGAGCTTTTTTCAAAGTTTGTTATTTGGAAATTCCAGTCAAAGGCTGTGTAGGTGTTCTGGCCATCCAGTGAAGGATCACATACACAAAGGTGGTCCCATGAGACTGTCACTCATGAAGAAATTCCTACTGCTTAGTGGCATCATAAATGTGATAATGACATAGTACATTCTTCATGTCTGTGATGATGTTCATGTAAAAAACATGCCAGTTATGGGATGATGTATTTCATCCAGTTATGTACAGCCCATGACACTTGATAAGGATAATAAGTGAGAACTGCTAGTTTATGTATATAGTGTACAGTGTTGTAAATTATTATTGTAAACATTTTCTTTTCTTTTCTTTCTTTCTCTCCTTTTTTTTTTTTTTTGAGTAAACATTTTCTAATTCCAAACAAACCTTCCTAGAAAACAGCCTGCTATATCAGGTCACCAGCAGCATCACGCATCTCTTGTTTCCGTTATACCTTCATTGATCTGGATTCCTTGTCCATTGATTGAGCACAGTAAGCTCCCGAAGGAAGCACTTCTTAGAACCTCTTTCCTTCACTAAATCATACATGGTTGTATCTGGAAGAAAAAATGACATCTTCAAGAAATGGGCTCTTCTAAAATTCCATATATCTTTTCATCCTAGTAAAATCTTTAAAAAGTCTCTCAAGGAAAGGCCTTTGCCTGTAAAAGTTAATTTTATTGTAGAATTAGTTTGTGTTCCTAGTATTTTATACTGTGTTTTGTTTTAAGGAGCATGTCAAGTCAAAAATACAATTTGGAGATCTTTTTGTTGCTCTGCATCTTTGGTACAATTTCTTCTTAAATTAATTCTCATTAAACAACAATTAATTTTAAATTTTGCAGGAGAGAAGCTAGAAGCCCCTTTCCCCAAGGACTGCCCCGAGTGGCCGGTCTTCACATACAAAGGTACAAGCATTCTTTCAAGTAGCTTGAAGGAAGCAAGAATTTCCAAAGCAAAGGAAGAGGAGGCCGGCTGCTCTTTCTCCTCTCAGTCATCACAGCAGGGCAGGTAGGGTCACTCTGCTTCTGGGAAAGTTTAGGTGAGGGGAGACAGCAGGTGCCTGTGCAGCACCTGTCACCAGCACAGCACCTGCTTGGTGGTGTGTCTTGGTGCATCCTGAACACCTGCAGAGACAGGCTGTGCCTCCCACAGAAAGTGTCCTTAAGGTTCAGGGGCTCTGGTTCTCAAAGCTAAAATAACCCATCAAGAGAAAAACAAGACAAATTAAAGTAAGTCTAAGTCTAAGGACATGCTTTATTCTGTGATGTATAAATATGAGCGTCTCACTGGAAGTCGGATCAGCTCCATACTTAGTCCACAGGGCTCTTATTTTATAAGTATTGTATTTTCAGTCCCAACTAAGAAGGGCTTTCTCACTTTTGAAAAATTATGAAATTTGGTCCCCTACATTTTCTTAAACATTATGTTTTCGATTCATTCAAAATTTGTCAGGATAAGAGGAATATTTGTGTATTAAACTTAGTTTTACCCAGGAGGCTTTCCAAGTGTTGTGATAATACTTGTCAAATAATCCACACATTTCTCGGTGCTTTGAGGTACAACCTTTATTGTATTTCAAGTTTGCTCATGTATTAATTTTAGTATCAACACTTCTACTTCGCTTCCTGTATCAGCTGGTGTATTTATAAATAGTCCCGTTGGTTCTGTTAGCTTGATCTCACAGTTTGGTTGGCTCAGTCTCCTCTGATTTCATTGAGGATGTTTCTCCTCAGAAGTTGACTTACAATTTTTGTTTGTAAGCTTTCATTTTTTAACCTTTATTTTTCTTTCATATATATGGATGTGTTGCTTGCATGTATGCTGCTCATTGTGCGCATACAGTCCCTACAGAGGCCAGGAGAGGGTGCTGGATCCTCTGGGACTATAGTTTCAGACTGCTGGGAGTGCCACGTGGGTGCTAGGCATCAAGCCTGGGACTTCTGGGAGAGAAGTCAATGCTCCTAACCACAGAGCCATCTCTTAGTACTAATGTATGTACTTCACTAATAAACAAATAACATGGTTCATGCTTGCATTGAGTTCATGCTGAATTTATAAAGCAACCGGAAGCTTGGCATGTTTTTGATTTCTCAGATGTTTCCATTTGTTAAACCTTTTGTTTTGCATGATTTGTTTTGTAATTTTCATTATAAAGTTTTGTTTTGGTTTTGGTTTTTGGAGACAGGGTTCCTCTGTGCAGCCTTGGCTGTCCTAGACTCACTTTGTAGACCAGGCTGGCCTCAGACTCACAGTGATCCACCTGCTTCTGCCTCCTGAGTGCTGTGATTAAAGGCATGTGCCACCACACCTGGCTCATTATAAAGTTATTACTAAGATGGGTGTGATGGTGCACACCTGTAATCCTAGCACTCTAGGAGGCAGAGGCAGGAGGATCTCTTGAGTTCAAGGCCAGCCTGGTCTACAAATAGAGTCCAGGACAGCCAACCTGTCTTGAAAAACAACCCAAAAGTTATTTACTATTGCTAATGTGGCCTTTTCGTCCACTGTTTGCTGTTACTTCTTGTATGTATGGAAATGTTAATTATCATATGTGAGTGTTATGTTTTAATGCCTTTTAAAATTATTTTCTGTTTATTTTATTTTTAATTTGTATCATTTTCCTTTCTTAAACATATTTTTTTCTGATATAGTATATCCTCTCTACTTTCCTTCCTATCTGGGTCCACTCCTTTTCTGTCTCTCATTACAAAACAGAGAGGCTTCTATGGGATAATAAAATAAGACGTACTATAATAAGAGAAAATAAAAACTAACACATCAGAATTGCACAAAACAACCAAATGGTAGGAAGAGAGCCCAAGAAAGGGCACAAGAAGCAGACACCCATGGTTCCCACACTCGGGGATCTCATAAATCTAAACTGGAAGCCATAATGTACATGCACAAGACACTTCTCTCCGGCAGGTTCCCTGAGCACTGAGGCAAGGGATCTTATGGGGCTTTGCTGTTTATGGCTGAGTGTCCCAAAGTCTCTCACTCTCTACATCATGTCTGACTGCGAGTCTTTGTATTTGTTCCCATCTCTTGCAGGAAGAAGCTTCTCTGATGATGGCTGAGCAAGGCCCTGATCTATGAGTACAGCAGAATGCCATTAAGAGCTATTTTATTGTCATGTTTTGTTTTTGTTTTTAGAGCAGTAGGTATTTGAGTTTTCTCTAGGACCTCGGGCTCTCTAGTCTCAGGCTCTTGGTCACCCTAGAAGTGTTGAGTGTGGATTTCATCTCGTGAGTGGCCTTCATTCAAACCAGATAGTGCGTTACTCACACACACACATTGTGCCATCATTGCCCTAGCATAT
The DNA here is from genome assembly GCF_964271855.1 of Acomys minous. Classification (NCBI taxonomy): domain Eukaryota; kingdom Metazoa; phylum Chordata; class Mammalia; order Rodentia; family Muridae; genus Acomys; species Acomys minous. The sequence continues at coordinate 125,292,486 of NC_140485.1, read as the reverse complement.
CTTGAAGGCAGAATACAATGCTTGATCAAAGGGTTTGGGCTCTTCCCCCTCCTCCTCCTCTTCTTCTGTCTCTTCTAAATACCTCAGCATTTAATACATAGGCAGAAGTAGTTCACTGGGAGTCGCATAAGAAAATACAGTGATGTGATGGCTTCAACAACAGGAATTTAGTTTTTCTTGGATCTGAAGGCTGGAAGTTCAAACCTGAGACTGTCAGGTGGTTTAGATACTCTCCATGGCTTGCACTTAGCCCTCCTATATCTTTTTTTTCTGTGCACATCTCTGACATATCCTAATTTACACTTATTAAAAAAGACACTAGTAGGATTGAATAGGGCCTCCCAATGGCCTCATTTTAACGTAACCACTTTCTAAAGGGAGCTTTCACCAAATCCTGTTACATACTGACTTATGAGACATTAAGGCTTCAACATATGAATTTTAGGGAACACCACTCAAGGTGTACTTTGAGCTAGTTCTTTGTTCAAATGAGTTGTGATAGTAAGTACAAACTTAGCATCTTCTGTCTTCTATAATGGCACTATTAATTTATAGGAGCTATCCCTAAGGATGTAGTATTGCTTTGCTTTTCTGTTTCAGTAGATCTCTACATCTTTACTACATATCAGTTCTGGGTCCATGAGGTAGTGAATCAATATGGTGATTCTTCTCAGATCATCCATATTTCTGCCAGCCATACCTCTAGAGACAGGGCTTAAAGGAATGAGCCCACCATCAAGAAGTTGGTCTGGATTGCAGAAATCTTGTTTTGTTTTGTTTCTACTTCTTTCAGATGTCCTTCAGACAATCTTTTTGCAGTCTTGCAGGATGATGTCATTTTGTGATGTACAGCATAGAGCTGTGTTTTCCTATGAGAGCTTTTCTGAAAATCTATTTCTTCCAGTATACAAATGAAACGTTTTTTATGGTTATTGATATTGATATGCTTAGAGTTCTTCCAAAATATTTTATGCTACTTGTTAGATGTTTCTGTAAGCATAGCTAGTAAATGAATTTTCCTTTTTCAGGTTGAAATTTTAATAAAAGCATTTCAAATTGGGTATATGTTCTGTGATGCATGAACACGTTTAGCACTAAAGCATAATTCTTTGAATTATTTGTAAATAAATTGCCTGGAGCCTCCTAAAACTTCTTTCTTTAGAGGGTCCTGAGCCCTTTCCAATAGTCAATGGGGATAATCAGGATCCCTTATGAAAAGGTTGTAGTGTTAAAAGGATGAATGTGTAGGCACTTATGGGGGGTGGCGTTCCAGTGCTTCCTAAGTTGTGTCAACATTTAAGTCATTTTTAGAATAAATGGTTTTTATATAACTTTTTGATCCACCTTACCATGTACAGCTAATATTTATGTTAAGTAATATTTTATATGTGTACAACACGTTTTCCACCTTTCATACAATTATGGTCAAGATTCTATAAGTTAGATTTTAAAGTGCTTTGATGTAAGGATAGCAGGCTACCAAGAAGAGACTTGATACCCTATGAACATATACAGGGGGAGGTAATCCCCTCAGTCACAGTCATAGGGGAGGGGAGTACAGGGAAAATGGGAGGGAGGGAGGAATGGGAAGATACAAGGGATGGGATAACAATTGAGATGTAATATGAATAAATTAATAAAATAAAATAAAAATTTAAAAAGCCCTTTGTTCACTTAGGTCATAGTAAGTTTATGGTCTGTAGAACAAAATAAAGGAACTGCCATATTAAAAAAACCCCACAACACTTTTAAAATAAGAAAAGCCCAGGAATCAATGAAGTATAGTCAACATACTTTCAACAGGTTTCCACGAACAGAAGTGAGGTAAGAACAGTTACTTCAACCAGGTTGTCAAGGCTTTGAGATGGACCATGTAGACACCAGGTTTGGGTTGGTTGGTCTTTATTAACAGTAACTTTTGGGAAGTGATTCACAGATCAAACAGGGAGATCCAAGCACACTCAGGGTTTTGACTAAACTGATGCTATTACTAACACTGCTCATTTGAGGCAAGTGGGACACTATGGCCACAGGAACTACCTATTCTGCATCCTCTTGGGTCCATATTGTATCCTAGAGTCATTACTCCAGCCTCTCTTAAGGCTAAATATGAATGCCTCATTCACATCTGCCCCTCCAACTTTATCCATATTCCTCAACAAAAAATACAATTGATTTTTAAAAAATTAAATGGAATTATTGCAGAAATGAAAATTTAATGACCAACTTTAGCTTTAAAACTAGAAAAATGTCATCAGTAATGAACTGGGATAGAATATTTAAAACAAGGAGGGTGAGTTATTTTCGAAGGCAATGTATCCTATTTTGTACATATTTGTATATAAAAGTTGTCCTCCCTCAGGGTCAGGGAGGCAGGGCTGATGCCACGGTCCCTTTGAAGTTCTGTCTCCTCTTTGTTGGTGCCCAGGGTCCAAGGATTGCAAGGGCAGCTCCTCCTAGCTTCTCCTCTCAGACTCAGATCTCATTCCAGCTTAGGCTTCCCTTTCTCTTCTTCCATGCCTAGAAATAGAAGCAAAATAGCCATATTTGAGCATCAGGTGCAGAGCTGTGCCAGCTCTGCTCACAGAATCTCTGGCCACCTCAGCTGACTTCCATCCACCTTCCTGTCTCCTGCCTCCTAAGCTAAGAAGAAAAGCCATTTACATATAGTGTTTCCCAAAAACACCCTCCGTGACCCCTGTCCTCACCCTCTCCTAACATCTCCAAGACACAGCCATCTCCTTGTGCTTCTGGGAGTAGGACCCTGAGGCAGGATGACTCCTGATGCATCATCAGTTTGCAGGATGGATACCCAGCCAGATTGCTTCCTAACCAGCCCTTCGCCAGCAAGAGCCATTTAGCTGATGCATTTAAACAGCTTCATTTATGTTTCACTTCAGTCCTGTCCATTCTCAAGACCAGGACCAGGCTTCTGGGTTTCTAAAATCCAAAGAAGTCTTTCTTATTAAAATTTATTATTATTTTTTAAAAGTTCATGGGCCCTAATTAGCTACAGGAGCTGTTTCTGCTTATATATATTTCACCGCTCCCCACCTGCCTCACACTAGAGAGCAAATCCACAGCCCCAACCCCTGTACCACTGACTGTACTTCTTGTGCATGCTGAAAAACTCAAGTTGCGCCTGCAGAGGCCAACCCATCCAGATCTGCTTTTCCTGAAGGACTTGTATGCATTGAACTAGCACGGCTTTGTTGTCCTCGGTGAATGGTTGGTGGAGTTTCATTTTCCTGGAAATGCAATTGTTCAGGCTGCTCTCACAAGTTATACTCAAATCTACACTTTCCACCTGCTTCTTTTTTCTTTCTTTTGCTTTCAGATAAACATTTTTTCCCTAATCTTCCCCAAAGCTCTTGAATACTTTTTGTGTGTTTGTTTCAATAACAAACAAAAGAACCTGAAATTCTGACTTTCTGGTTCTGTTAGTATTCTTTCATAAATGCCTAGACCTCTGAGGGAAGAGCCTTTTAACACTTAGCTGAAGGACAGAAATGCTTCAGGTGTCACAGGCTGGCCAAAATCCCAAGCCACAGTACTTCAAAACGTGCAAAAATGCCCAGGGTGTGGCCAGACAATTGCTCCTTAAAGAAATTAGACATTTGACTCATGAAGCCAAGGAATTGTCATGGCAGAAGCAGGAATGATGGGTAGGCATCCAGGAAAACTCTCTGAATGACCCTCTTCTTCCACAGTGTGGGTCTGCTTGAATTGTAGGAAAGACCAGCATTGTCTTTGAGAGTTTTAGTACCAAATAAAGGAGTGGCCTGGATTCAGGGCTCAGGTGCAGCATGAAATGAGTCAAGGACTGTCATTAGCTCCTTCTTGGTTTCAGAGCACAGCACCCTCAACCACCACCCCCATCCCCCCACTCCCTACACACACACACACACACACACACACACACACACACACACACACACACACCATGATCCCAGTCCAGGATTTGGGGCAGGGTTGGTCTTCTGTTCTTCTAAGGGTTAGAGGGTAAGGCCTAGCCCCTCCTTGTGAGCCTTGGGGGCACAGCAGCCTAACAGGATTATTCTGAAGTCTTAAATTAAAGGAAATTTCCTCTGCGTGATTGGGAGCCAGGATCCATCCTGCCTCTTGCGTTTCTCCCTTTTGGTAGGGCACTGTACTTCCTTGGTCTGCCACACCACTGTGTTTTAGAAGGAGGTAAGTTTTGTCTGGGTTTATAAATTCACGTAAACCTGGAGGACGATTTTTGTTTTGGGATGAATTATGATAAAATCTTATGCACACATGGCTTATAGGTATCATACTTCAGAAGAGATTTTTGTTTGTTTGTTTGTTTCTCCTTCTCCTCTTCCTTCTCCTCTTCTTTTCTTTTGGATTAAAGAGCCTTTTGAGGCCATAGGGATGAGGAGAAGCCATTATGGTTAATGTCATCAGCTATGACTGGTGTCCTTCTAAACGAGAGGAACTAAGAGACCATGACATATACAGGGTATGCATCAGTGACATCATTTACAGGGTGTGCATCTGTGAGCATGAAGATTGGCAACTACCAACCCAGGACTGGCTGTGACTACCTTTCCTGTAACGAGCTCATGAGGAACCAATCCTGACAACATCTTGCTTTTGAACATCTAGCATTTAAATATGCCAGTAAACCTGTTTTATTGTTTAAGATACCCAGCTTGTGTCAGTTTGTTACAGCAAATACAAATAGTTCTCACAAATCCATCTTGAGTTGCTTTAATTGAAAAAGAGCCAATGCTGTGTATTAGTCCATCATATGTTAAGGGTTTGTATTTCTTGTCAGGCAGGCTGTTTTGTATTTCTATAAATATTCTGTATTCTACAGACATTTTATATTTCTAACATTCTAATAGTTCATTAGAAGTGACAAAGAGGTGAACCTTAGGTGGAAGACACTGGCTTTGCCAACAACCATGTCAATAGGTCAAATATAGGGTCCAGATACCTTCGTAAAGTAGGGGATGCATTCAGATAATTTCTAGGATTTTTTTCCTTAGCTGTACTAGTCTGAAAAAGTTTTTTACATCTTGAAGTTGTAGCATATGCAAACCAGAGGACTTGAGTTATTTAATATCATTAAGGAATTCAGGAAGATGGCTTACGTGCATTGGAGAATTTTATAGCAATTGCTGTGTGGAAACAGATATTTTATGCCGCAGTAAACAGTCGGCAACATGTGCATACCCATATTTATACATGTGCACATACTTTTAATCTACAGTTTCAAACTCACCTGTGAAGTTGACTGAGTTAAGTGACAGGTGAGAATTAGGGCAAGTTAGACAGACATCTAAAAGTGGGAACTGATACTCAATTCAAATCCATTGTTGACAGAAGAAACAGTGGGATCTGTGTCACCAGATCTTAAAATATTTGATAAGCTGTCCAAGTGTAATATGAAAATTTCCAATTTTTAAGTGTTGATGAATAAATAAAAATCCCACTCTGCAGACAGAATGAAATTTCTTTGTATGTAAATTTAAGAGAAAGGATTAGAGAAAAGCCTGAGTCAGCAAAGTAATTGCCTTGCTATCATGAGGACCCATGACCGATCCCAAGAACACACAGTAAAAAGGGGGGCATAGCTCCATGAACTTGCAACTCCAGTTGCTGAGGAGGTAGACACAGGCAGATCCTAGGGCCCACTGGCCAGCCAGCCTAGCCTGCTTGCTGACTTCTTGGGCCATGAGAGACCCTGGTTTTAAAAAGGAAAAATAAAAGTAGACCATGTCATATGCGGTATATAAGCAAAATTGTTCTTCAGCTTCATGTGAACCTAAGAAACCAGATTAAAGTTACCTGCTCCTAAAGCATGGCAAGGCAGGCATATGAATGTCAAATGAACATATGAACACACACGCGGGGGTGGGGCAGGTGAGATTGGAAAGCCATTGATGGAAAGATGCTGGTTCGACACAAACAGCAACTCCTAGGGGCTCCACAAAATAAATGTAGATCAAACAATCTCTATACAGAAGTAAGTTATGAAATGGTGACTGATTTGCATGCATGTTATGTAAGAAAAAGACAGACTAGTTAAACTGTACAGCAAGTTCAAAACAACACAAAACAAAACAGAACAAGAGACTGAGTGTGGTTATTAATTTTTAACTCTTCATCCAATGCGACTGATAAGCAGAATTTTTTTTTAGTCTAGATTCGATATGTATCTCTTCTGCAATCCAGACCATCTTCTCAAGGCAGGAGCAGAGTGATGGTCAAATGCCTGCCAGAATCAAGCACACCAAGGGGACAGAGGAAGCCAGAAATTTCTTTCCTGGACTGCATGTATTAGCTTAAATCTACCTACAGCTGTTCTCCGAAGAAGGTGAAGAAAGTTTGCATTTTCTTTCAACATTTTACGGGCACCAAACAATTCTATAATTTAAAAGACAAAGATTACTGCTTCTACTGAGTGGAGGAAACATCATGAAAAGATTCATGTCTGGTCCTCCAAACTGTGGCCTGGACGGATTGAAACTGGGGGCCATTTAGCCCCAGTTGACTCACGTTGACTCATGCAGCCTCAGAGCAGGTATGCACAAAACAGTCCGATTCAATGACTATTGAAGCACTAGTTTACTAGTCAAGTGGACTGAGCTCCTGCACAGTGACTGGCCCTCAGTCGGTGTTCAGCATTCATGGATCACAGTCCACATGCAGGCGTTATCTAGAATAACAGACTATGTCCAGGGAGACGCCAGAGCTCTTTGGGCCCCCACACCAGCCTGTGGATGTGTTTTCATGCAGGATTCAGACCACTATATGTCCAGGCTCTTCCCTTTCCACCTCCAGCATTTATGTATTCTTACATAGATTTTTGGACAGGTTTGTCACAGCTTAGATAAGATTAGGTGTCTTGCCCAGAAGGAGGCTTTGCTATAAATAGAAACAAAAGAGAAATCCAGTCAAAGGTTAAGGGAGCTTTAGCAGCAGTGAAATATATACTTTAATGGTTGCATCTCTCCATGACCTCCCACTCTGGCAAAAGGCAGCCACATGGACTGTTTAACGGTTCTGCTTTCATGATCCTCAGATTCCTTTGAGCCTACCACATCCATACAAAGATGACATTAAAAAAATGAGCTCTGATGACTTTTAATGCAGCTTGTTGAATAACTTAATATTTAATTTAGGGTCCTTTTATGACGGCTGAATTCAGGTAATCATAGCTGGCCCTGCCTCCCACCCTACCCCCTTACCCCCTATCCATCAGCACTGTTTTTTTTTTCCTCTGTAATTTTATGAGCATGCTTCTTTTATCTTTAGGTTTAGATGTTTTACTACCTAATAAGAAAGAGTGAGAAATAAACCTTTCAGGTAGCACTGCCAGCAGCTCCTAAATTAATACTGTAATAAAAATGAAGCTTCTGTAGAGGGCCTGTGTGGAAGACTGGAGAGGAGCCTGCCAGAGAGGTTTCCCTCAGCCAAGGCTCTCATAGGCAGCACTGTTCTTGTTTTATGTGCCCTGAACGATACTCACTTCTCTGTGTATCCCAGATGTAGCTGTTCAGGACTTCTCCAAGCAGGTACAGGAAATTCATTAGGATGGTTGTTGACCCAAAGAAGATGATCCTGGCTCCTGAGCCAATATGTTCCAGGAAAGGGTACACCCACATGCCAGTGACATGGTGTATCCAGCACACCCTGCAATGGAATTGGAGAGGAGACAAAGATGGAGACAGGGCCACGACAGATGTCAAAGCTCTTGTGTTACAAACTCAAGCCCATTACACCAGCAAGGGGCTCTTGCATGTCCCCACACCTAGTCTGTTTCCATCTTGTATAATTCTATGGCAGTTTACTACAAGGAAGAAGCCAACACTGGTCCACCAGCACTAACCAAACTACTGCCTTTCTTTGCTTTCTCTGTTGTGTCTTTTCTATGTCCCAGGAAATGTGTCAGGACCCCACACTGCACCCAGTGACACATCTCCCTCTCTCCTCCTTCCTGGCACCGTCTTTAATGACACTTAAAAGGTTTGGTCAGGTGTTAGGAACTGCGGAGTGATTTAATACTGTTATACAATCTTCTTAATCTCTTCTTTATACAATGGAACAATGTAGCATTAGGCAACCACGCTGTACTAAAGCTGACTGAGTATATGCCAGGTATCTTGCTATGCCACCTTTCAGCAAGACTAGGAGCTGTGTGTGCTGGAGCCACCGCGCCATCAGTCTGCAGATACAGGCTTCTGCTTCTCTGATCTTCAGATCCTGCAGTTACTTCCCTTCTAAAACATTTGCCTGTGCTCACTTGTGGCCATCTTGTTTCTGCTCTGGATGTTCCTGGCTCGGTGGGAACAGCAACATCAACTAGCATTGCTTCCCAGAGCTTAGTTACATAATCTGCTTCACTGCCTTGGCCCTGGCATGGATGCTGACAGCTGTTTTCTGATTACCTGGGGATCACTTCTTTATTAAAGTGTGCCAGTTTTGGAGATCGAATAAAATACAAATAACAGTTACATTACTAAGGAAGGTTACTTCCTGTACTTTGCGCTTGAGGTCAGTCATTTTCCTTATTCTCTGGCTCCACTCTTAAGAAGGTGGATGCACCTACACAAAGGCTTCCTTGGTGTCAGGAAGCCTTGGGTCCTCACTACAGAGTTTGCATTATCCATGTGGGCAAAACCCTAATCACCAGGGAGGGGAAGCTTACTCACTCTGGTGGTGATGCTGAAAGAATGTCCACTTTTTAAATGAACAAAGTACAAACAGGCAAAGCCAACATCATGCATGAATAGATTCACAGGCAATGTAAGCATGCACAACACATTCATGGTATTAAAATGTTGTGGTTTAGAATTCTACTTTTATGTTTACATCCAGAATAATTGAAAGGAGAGGTTGGGATACATCAATATACTAGTACTCAGAGTATCCAGATGTTTGAAGCAAGCCACGCCCATCAGTAGATGAATGAATACACCAAGAGTTCTATATGATATGCAATGGAATGTCATTTTTACAGGGAAGAATAAAACTGTATACACACTACGACATACTAAACCTTGAAAACATGATAATAAAATAAGCCAACACAGGGCAACTTCTGATAACTCCATTTATAAGAGGCACTAAAATAGGCAAACTGAGAGACAGAAAGCACAACAAAGACCATGGTGTGCTACATTCCTTGTCCAAAATGTCCTGGCAGAGTCATGTATTGAAGGCTCAGCCCTCCACGCAGCAGCAGCCTGTGGTGGGGCCCTTGGGAGGTGACTGGATTGTGAGGACTTTGAGCTAATCAGTGGATTAACCCATTGATGCATTCTTAAGTTGTCTGGCTCTTGGGAAGTCGATGGGGCTGTAACATGTGAAGTCTACTTAGGAAGCAGGCTGTTGGGGCCTCTTGAAGGGTACAATTCCATCCCTGGCTCCCCTGATTCCTGCATAATTAGCCTGCATCTAGTACTTTTACACGAGGTATCAGATCAAATCCCTCTAAGGAAGATTTAGCCCCATTTCACAAGTAAAGACCCTTAGACCAAGCTAAATCACATCTAAAAAAAACTGGGAAAGCCAGAAAATACATGCACAGTTCATTTCACCTTGAAATTTTGAAAATTATTCTTTGATAAATTCATGCATGTATATAATGTATTAATTGTGTGTGTGTGCGTGTGCGCGCGCACACACATAAACACACACACACACACACACACACACACACACACACACACATTCTTTCTTATCCTCTTCTACTCTCTCTGGACCCTTTCTTCCCAACAAGTCCTATTTTACTTTCGCATCTCTTCTTTCCTTTTATGTGAATAATTAGGATTGCTAGCTCAAGCATCAGAAGTGGATGTTTGCTGGAGCATGGAGAACTTAACAGTGGCTACACAGCTGATGAAAACCCACTCTCTATGTCCCAGCAGCTCCCCAGGGAGGAGTGGGGCCTCGTGAGCCTCTCTTCCTCCCATGCCTGATCTCCTCTTTGTTGTCCGGACTTGCTTTCCTTAAGGCACTTGATATTGTCTCAAAATATTCATATTTCTCCTCCTCTCTCTGACTTTTTTCATTTTGTAGGCCATCAAGTCATCCCAGATGCAGATGCAGAAGTCCTGTTATTTGGGCTTACACCTGGATTAGTGTGTAGGACATGCCCACTTGTCCTAACAGGCTATGAATTCCTCATTTGTTTTCTTGATATTATCACAGTTAAACTCTCAACACAAAGATGACTCATGGCCTTGCTCACCTATGAGTGGGGAGTTCTTAGTTCTTGGTTCGCCTTCAATTGCTGTCTCATTTTGAAAGTTTTCTCATCAAAGTGCCCAAATAGCTATGCTGATGGAAATGGCACTTACATTAAACATTCTATCCTTGGAAATCAACAATCCTGGTGAGTGTGTGCATCTGTGCATATGTACATTTATATACATACACACTTGCACATATTGACTAGTGCTATAAGACTTCTGGATTATCTGTTTTGTTACATATACTTCTAATCCATTTATTTGAAATTTACAAATTAAAAAAAAAAGGACACTTATCCATGTCTCCCACCTGAGCACTTTGCAAATAGAGACCCAGCAGTCAATGAGGCAGAGGTAATGCTTGGCCCTGTGAGTATAGTCTACTGAGAGACCAAGCTATTACATGAGCACATGCAAGTCTGGGCACAATTTCAAAGGTCAGGAGCTGGAAAGATGGCTCAACCGCTAAAGGCCAAGGCTTACAACAATTACAAATCCAGGACAGGAGTGCCGTAGGTGCATAGGGATTCCTTCCTGCTGTTAAAAGATTGCTTCTACACAACTAGTCATCCTTGCGTACTCTCTTGTACGTTCAACTTTCTTTCAAGCCATTCCTTCATAGCTGAAAGGTTCAAATGACTTTCATCAATGTGCAATAAAAAGGCTTTCAACATTTTCACAACCAGTGCTCTTTGTCTCCTTTTCTGTCCGAAACGGACTCTTAACTGGTGAATACCCACTGACTCCTCATCCTTACTTTGTATTCTTTATGTTATGTGGATAGATCTCATGGATACAGTCTCCATGGAGGCTAGAAGAGGGCATCAAAGCCCTGGAGTTGGAGTTACAGATCATTGTGAGCTGCCATGTGGATGCTGGGACTTGAGCATGGATCCTCTGAAAAAGTGCTCCTAACCCCTGGGCCATCTCTTTAGTCCCTAAGCATCCCTCCTGATATCCCGATACAGTGTGCTGGCTGGTTTGGCCACCATTCCTCTTTCCTTTTGTCCTCTGACACTTTGACTACTCTTTTTTATTTTTCCCTCTGTAAGTTCACTATTCACTACTCTCCCCTTAAATGTGGACCCTGTACTTTTACTCTAACTGTGATGCTGGTTGGTCTGCATGCATGTTAAGTGTACCATGCACTTTGTCTGGGGCCTTTGGAGGCCAGAAGAGGATGCCAGATACATTGGGCTGATGTTAGAGTTTGTGTGTCACAAAGTACATGCTGGGAACTGAACTCAGGTCCTCAGCTGCAGCAGTTAAGTAAGTACTTTTACCTGTTGAGCCATTTCTACAGCCCTGGACTTACCATGAGGCTTCGTTTGAGGCCCCATCCCCTTTCAATGCTGGGCACTCCCTGTTTATAAATCCATGGCCATGGCTCCACAGCCACCACAGACATAGATAGTTCACAGACTCGTATCCCCAGCCAGTCATCTTACATGGTCTAGAAAATATTCTCAATGTTCAAAGCATGTCATTTTTCACATCTTAAATATGAATCCAACTCAGTCTGTCTACAGCCGAAGTTATTTCTATTTCTCTACAGAGAAATAGAAATTCCTCATCTCTGAGAATGGTTCAGTTTTGCAACTCACACATCTGTCAGCATTCCTCTCTTTCATCATACACAGTCAATGCCTTCCCCTGTCTGGTCGAGGTTACCTCAATCATCTTCACAACACATTGTTTCCCCCCCAATTTCTATCACCATTTTAATTTGGTTGACAATTTTCTCAGTCCAGAAGGCTGCAATAGTTTCTAATTTGTGCCTTCTCTTTTTACTCGATTTTCTAATTGTCACAGTGGGCACAGCAAGTTTTCTCAAACAGAAATATGAACACATTATTATCTTGTGTCCATTCTTTTAGCCTTCAGTGGTCCCCCATTCATGTTGGTTATAAACAAGCCATGTAGCCACCTAACCACAATGGCCTGTCCCTGTCCCTTTGGTTCTAGCTCTCTCCTTTTTCCTTTAAAGTCTAGCTACACAATTTTCATCCTGTTCCCTGACTTTCCACATTCCCTCCTGTCACGTGGATTTTCATGTACACCTCGTTCTCCCTATGCTGGTACTTACCCATCCCATAGACTAGTGAAATTTATATTTATTTTCAGATATCCTAATTCTACTGTGACAATTGACCATCCACCATTTCACTCAGAAAAGTCCATGCCTGACCTCACTCCACCTCACCCCAGTCCCAATTTACCAAGTTAGTTCAGATGTAGCATAGATCTTCCTAGAGAACCATAGTTTTTTTTTATTTTAAAGCTCTTTTACTAGTACTTAAAGTTGAGTCATAACTTTCCTTGAACTAGAGTATATGTTTTGTGAGGTGAGAAGCTTTGTCTATGTTTCCTCTCGTTTCTCATCTTAGCACTTATCATTATGCCTGTCATATGGCAGGAAACTGAGAAGATGACTGGAAATCATTTAAGCTGTGTCAGATGAGGAAGAATTAGTTGAATAAAGATGGGAGGAAAGAACTCTCTAGCTAAAAGGAATATCCAAAGACCCAAGAAAAAGGAACACTCTAATATAATAAAAAGAACATTTTTTTTTGGTTGAGATCAAGGAGGGGCCCAGAAGTGGCTGGTCTCAAACTGTGGGTGGTCTTTTTAATCATTCAAAAGTTAGACTCTACCAAGTATGAAGAGTATGAAGTCTTTGAAACATATTAAATAAACGTGGACACATAGAACTGAAAACCAAACTATCCACAACAGTGGTGACCTAGCAGAAGTGGTAGCATCAGAAATGAAAGTTAATGGATAGTTTTATAAGATATATAGACCAGTATCTATCAATGTGTAGGGCATAAGCAGTGATGCGCTGAAGATGGTAGTGGAGGCTAATTATTAAGTAGTTAGGAGCTTTGTGAGCAGGTTAGATGGTGGCCTGGATTCAACCATAGTGAGAATGTTTATGTAAGGGCAAACACTATACATCAGACGTTCCTTTCCCTGTTCCCTGAAGTACTGGTTGTTCGGTATTTGCTAGTAACCCTTGGTTACAAATGCTAAAAACAAAAGCAAGATAACAGGAGAGAAAAAAGTCAGAAGGACTTGTGTATGATGAGCCAAACTGGCTTGCAAAACGGAAGTTTCAGTCATATGGAAGTGCATGTGTGACAACACATACAACACACACACACACACACACACACACACACACACACACACCACACATCCTGGTAAATAGGTCACAACGCATAATGTGTTTTCTAAATGTAGTAAAAACTGAAAATAAAAAGTACTGATTTCAGAAACAGAATTAGAGGACCCAGTGATTAAGTGGCTTATGCAGTAAGCCACTAAGATGAGTTAAGGATTAATCATAGATTCTTGGCTTGATGAGCCAGGTAGACAGGGCTGCCATTTCCTGAGATAGAATATAATGCTGTGAGGGAGCTGCCTTCAGGGTATGAGGATGTTCATCTGGGCACACCCAGTTTGAGGCATCCAAAAGATGTCCAGGTGGAGTCATCCTGAAGGCTGTTAGTTACAGGGGTCTGAAGTGCAACCCAGATGTCAAGTTCATGGGCAACAAGATGGTAGTGGAATCAGCACAGACTGGGATCATCAAGATGAAGGTGTGTATAAAGCATCAGGAAAGTGGGGTCATGAAAGAGCCCCAAAAAAATTACATTTCAAAGGGGTAGACGAGGAAAATGAGGCTAAACAGGTAAACCATGTAAGGCTGGTGATGTGGACGCAAGAGAGTGAGCGTGGTTCCCTGAAGCCAGGGAGCAGTTCAGAGACACAGTGTCTATTAACACAGAAACTGAGAAGCAAGAGTTTCTTGGAAACTGGCTTTCTACTTTTAAAGTGGAAGCAAGGACATGTTTAGATGGTGTGTGTGTGTGTACATGTGTGTGTGTGTGTGTGTGTGTGTGTGTGTGTGTGTGTGCATGCGCATGCATGTACAGGCACACACAGTTGAACCCTACTGAACTTTACTTTGGATATTGATTGCTTATTGCACATTGATGAAGAGTTAAAACAACCCAAAATTCAGTAGCTCATTTGGTTATGTGGACAAAGATCATCAGACTACAAAAATCATGATCTGGGACAAGTGACATGAATGCCTGAGATGTCATAGTAAGGTTCATACATCAACCTTTTTGTGGCTGTTACTCCTGAATGGACAGAGTAGTTATTGTACCAGTGGGGACATTGTTATTTTCCTGATTATTTAAGAGAATTAATGGTTACTATTAAATTTTACATAAGGAGCCTGGTGACTTGCAAGCTGGGCTTTGGGATATAGACTCACGTTCCATAGCAGTGTGTAGCGAATGACACTTGTAAGGCTGGGACAGGCACTCTGCTTTACAGAAGCCCCTCTTTCAGGGAAGGTAGTATATGGATGGCATTTTACACAAGAGGATGCCGAGGTCCACAGAGGCTGAGTAGTGGAGAAGCTGGGACATACATCTCAGGAGAGTAGTTCTCAGCTTGTGTAGCTGGCTCCTCTACTGCTCTAGGGGCTCGCGTTTGATGGATGGGAACAGCATCCTGGGTAGCCGTTAACATGCTCAGGACCCAAAAATGATTTAGGCATGAAATCTCTCTATAAAGTGTTTCCCCTTCTGAATATAAAAGTAATTCATATGATCATTATGGAAAGTGTGTGAGATGTAGAAATGTTGCAAAATGCAAGATAAATCACTTTCAGTGAAGTTTTAACACAAGACTAAATGTCTTATAAAACTCAAGGATCACATTTTATAACTTCCTTTGAGGATAGGGGAAACCACTGCGGGGATGAAACACTCCTTTGGAAGAGGCAGTGACTTACCACTCAGCAAACAGTCACACCATATGTGCATTTAACTTATGGGAACTCAACTATCCTTGCCTGGCAATGGCCTGTGTCCTGGGTATGGTAGAAGGTGAACACCAGCTTTTGCCCATTGTATCTCTCAACTCTCTGATGCTTCTGAAGAGCATTTCCCCAGCAAGTCAATCAGCTCATATGTTGCCTGAACTGTCTGTAGATAAGTTCAATTTGAAGGCTATTCGGAAGGTTCCATGGACTTTCTCCCTACTCCTGAATTCACCAGGGACTTGGTTTATTACATTTTGGTAACTCTAGAAATGTTGTTGTTGTTGTTGCCCAAGGACTCTTTAATTTGTTTAGCACATGAATCTCTACTTGGATGAACAGTAGTGGGGTGCATACGTGTGATTAAGAGATAGGGGTGTGGTGAGTTTACTAAGACCTGTTACTGAATATATAGAAGAGTCCATCAGTCTATGTGAAGGCACGCTTGCTTGGATGGCAAATGGGCTCAAAAGTTCCGGTAAGTGAGATATTAGCAGTGCTGGGAAATACACCAATTTATGGGCAAACCTCAAGTAGAGATCCACTCTGAGCAGTGCTGAGATACCATTTAATTTACAAATACAACTGCACAAGCCTATCTTTATACATTAGAGGTTTTCAAGGTGATACTTTAAGACATAATCATAATTCAACATTCATTAAAGATTCCTTGATTATTTTCAATGAAGCTAGTCCCATAGACCCTGGGTTGGATTTCTGGGTGTGTGTGTCACGTAGTCACACAATCTTCAGTGCTTGGAAAGGTCCTTGACTTGAATTAATGATCCACAGACACTATTTTGTAGTTCTTAATAATTTTTAACGGGCCCTCCTATTATTTTTCATTGGGTCTCACAATTACATAGCCCTGTGTATATTGCTAAGTCCTTTACACTTTGGAACAATTTCTAGCTCATTCATATATTTTTGCATCATTTTGAGCATTATGGAATGCCTTTGATCCTGTTTCCAGGTTAGTAGGGTAGTTTAAACATGCCTAAAAACACGATCTACACTATGTGAATGAGCTAGAAGTTGACACCAAGAATTGAGAACACAGAAGAAACATAGGACTAAGTATATAATTAATTAGTGATATAATTGGCAAATAATATAGTTATTAGCACCACCAGCTTAAAGTTATTTTTTTAATATCCAAGCAAATCAAACAAGCAAAACAGAAGGCTTCCCAGTGTTTTTCTTTATGTAGAAGTATATAATATTTTCCTGTACTCCATACAAGAATATTTTCAAGGTTACAAGTCCCTCCACCCATCCCTAGGGAAAAAGGCAAATTGTGCAAGTCTTTCGGAATGAATTCCTGCCATGAGGTCATGAGGGAATGTGTTTTCTTCCTGATTCTAAGTCACAAATATCGGAGTGATTTATCCACGAGGGCAGACCCATAATCAGCTTCAGAAAGTTTTCCTTTAGCACATCTCCTGGCACATGTCTGAACTGGTTGCAAACGAGTTGTTTCCACTGAGTCCCACTCTCTCCAGTCTACCTGATTTTTATGGTGATGTTTTCCTGGAGAGAATTCAGTCCGAATTTCCCTCAATAAAACTCATGGCTGGTTTTTTTTTTTTCCCCTTAACTTGAATCGCTTGGAACTTCTCAAGGCACACAGGTGCCAAATGTCAAGCTGCCACATTGAACACTGGAGGGAACATGTGTTCTTTCAGGAGGGGGCAGGGACTCAGCAAGGGACCATTACAATCCATGTGATCACCAGAGTTGGCTGCTGAGAAAAGCCACACATCCAAACTGGGAGGAGAGAAGGAACTGCCTACATTCCATGCTTTTGCAGAAATTAACTCCACTCGCTGTTCTGACCCTCAGTGGCACTAAGTGCCTTTTATTAGGACAATTAGCAACTCCTAGTTGTCCTCTTGATTGCCTGTCCCATCCCACAGATCCCTGGACACTTCTGGAGCTCCTGTTGTGAGCAGTGCTCAGTGATACACTGTACTGTGTGAACATCTCTGCTATTGTCACAGTGCTGTTTCTCTCAGTGTCAAATGTTCTGTTTGCTTTTCGCCCAACATACATGTGACAGGCCTAAGTGGTGTCGGAGGTGAGAACACGACAGTTTGTGAAGCAGATGTGGTTCATGGCCCAGAACCAGGGGCCCTCGTCTCAGAACAAGATCGCCTCATGTGACATTCCCTTTACTGTGCAGGACAGCTGTTCAAAGTTGCTAAGTGCCTTTTGAAAGTGTAATGTTTGTTTGTTACCATGAACAAAACCATCAAAAGTTCTAAAGGCTTTAAATTAAAAAAAAAAAACCCACATAAACTCCCTTCCTCATGCACTTTCATCCCTTAGCCTCCTTCTCATGCCTGGCTCTATCCCTCAAGGAAAGCCACATCTAATTCTTTCAGCCATTTCTTCAAGCTTTGCCATATATATATATATCTTTAAAGAGTGTGCTGTATTCCCACCGCCACCAGCTGAGGAACTGCTGGCATTTGATAGTTGCTGTGAGAACACACTCAGTTTTCTTTAATGACACAGTCGTTGGTAGTGTGATCACACACCAGGGCAGGCCCGACTCCTAAGAAGAGCTGGAAAAAAACAAGCTAGAATCCATGGAGAAAAAGTAAAAGGGGGAGCAGGGGAGGAGGAGGAGAAAGGGGAGAAGGGAGGAGGAGAATTAACCTCAAAGTTGGGTGGTATCCTGGCTAGTTTGATGTCAATTGGATCTAAGCTAGAGTCTTTTGAAAAACAAAAAGGTAATCTCAATTGAAAAATGCGCCTACTGGATTGGCCTGTGGGGAAAGCTGTGGTCCATTTTCTCAATTGGTGATTGATGTGGGAAGGCACAGCTCACTGGGTGTGGTGTCACCCTTGGGCTGGGCGCTATAGGAAAGCAGATTGAGCAAGCCATGAGGAGCCAAGCCAGGAAGTAGCACTCCTCCATAGTCTCGGCTTCAGTTCCCCCTCCAAGTTGCTGTCCTGCACATAAGGGCTGAACCATTTCATCCACAAGTTATTTTGGCCACAGTGTTTTATCACAGCAACAGAAACGCTAACTAATACATACGGAAAGGGACGGAAGGGTGGTAATGGAAGAGGTTGGCACGGAATATGGTAACACTTTTGAAAATGTAAGAAATTGTAAAATGAAACAAAAAGAAAAGATGTTCTTCAACCAAGGATCATGCACAGACTGCACCTAGGCCCCCTACACAGATGTAGCTGATGGGCAGCTCAGGCTTCATGTGGCTTCTCTAGTAAGGGGAGTGGGGACTGTCTCTGACACGGACTCCTGTTTGGTTACTTCCCCTTGGCAGGACTGCCTTGCCAGGCCACAGGGGAAGAGGAAGAGCTGGGGTGGGTGGGTAGCGGGGGCTCCCCTTTTCTGAGGAATAGGGGAGGGGTACGGGGGAAGAGGGAGGGAGCGTGGGACTGGGAGGAGAGAAGGGAGGGGGCTACAAGGATGTAAAATGAATAAATAAATACATTATAAAAAAGAGAAGTGCTCCGTTGGTATGGGATGGGATGCTCTGTGAGGTCCACAGGTCTCCAGGGCTGGTCAGTCTATCCTCATGTTACTCATGCTCTGTCTGGACACCTTCCATTGACACTACAGTACTGATGTGTCCTTCAGTGACCGCACTGCTATCCATTTCTCCTTTGAAGTGGTACAATGTTTGCTTAACATATTTAGATACTTGAATATTAGGCACAGAATATTTATAATATGCTAATTCTTTCTTCTATCTTCTTTTTTATTAAACAGTTTTTATACGTACATTTATATTATTACATGTATATACAATAAACTACCTACAGCAAGAAGAACCATGACACAATCAGGGATTATATAAATGTTACATTCTTAGTGTTTTCACTATTAGTTTTTCCCTTGATTTCATCCCCTTAGACTATGATGGTTCTCTCTGACTCTTGTAAGCAGATTTTCACTTAAAGTCTACTTAATCTAATATTTATATACATATATCGGAATATATATCAGTTACCATTTCCATTTATTCTTTTCTTTCTTCTTTGTTTCTTATTTCTTTTATTCTTTTCTTTTTTTTTCTTTCTTTCCTTCTTTGTTTTTGAGATAAAGTCTTAGCTCATACTGGCTTCTAATTCTCAACCCTGCTGCCTCGGCCCCACAGTGTTGAGACTGCAGGTACACATCGTGCACTCTGTTACCTCTTTTTTATTTTGAAAATCATTTGCATGTCATATTTATTTGTACCCCTTCCCATTCAGCCCATGTCCTGAAATCTAGGTGAATTCCTTATAGACAACAGACATTGTATCCACAAATTGTATCTTGTTGCTTCTTTTTAAATCCACTTAGGCTTACTATCTGTCTCTGGATTGATGAGTTTAATCATTTATGTTTACAGCAGACAGTGATGCATGACATTACCACTGTTGCCACCTTGTTGATTTCCTTTGTAATTTGATTGTTCTCACATTTCTTTTGCTGTCTCTCATAATGGCTTGAGGATTTTTTCTTCCTTCCTTCCTTCCTTCCTTCCTTCCTTCCTTCCTTCCTTCCTTCCTTCCTTCCTTCCTTCCTTGTAATGCCATGCTCTTATTCTTATCTCTATGTGATTATGTTTCAGTTATAATCCCCTTCCTTTCACGGTTACCAGGAACCTTGCTTGAAAATTCTTATGAAAATCTGTTTTGTGTTGATGGCACTTTAACTTCAATCACATATAAAGTTATGCACTTCTCCTACCAGCTTCTCTGGTTCTGGCACCAGAGTCTTGTTTTCTTTAGGTGTGTTTAATGATGGATTCTTGTGTTATCTTCTTAACACATTTAGTTGTTGACTTTCACACTAATGGTAATTGCTCCTTTATATGCTTCATGTCATTGGCCATTATTTGTTCTAAATGGTGACTACTTTTATTGTTCTTTGTAAGTTGTGATTTCTGGCAATGAACTCTTCAGTCCTTTGCTTTCTCTAGCAAGGCAAAAGAAGACTTTTACCTTTTCTTCACTTATGAAATATAGTCTGCCGAGGTAAAGTATTCTTGGCTGAATTTTCTTTCCTTATAGTACTTTGAGTACATCATCCTCTCTCATTGCCTGTAGAGATGTTCATTGAGAAATCCATAGTTTTATAAAGAAATTATTTGTTTGCAATGATTTGACTTTTTCCTTGCTGCTTGCAAACTTTGCTCTTTTACTTTGGCACATTGCAACGTACTTCTAATGAGTCTTAAATCTCTTTAAGTTCACTCTAATTATATGCTTTGAGGTATCTATTTCTTTCTGCAGATTTGGAGAGGTTTTGAGCCCCCTTTTCTCTCCCATCCTTCTGAGACTCCCATATTGCATAAATTAATTCAGTTCCTGGGATCCCATCTGTCCTGAACAACTCTTGACTCTTTTCACTATTCATTTTGTTTCTCTGACTTGGGGGGACAATTAAATGACACCTTGTGCTTGTGACCTATTCTACTTTATCCTCTGCTTTTGAAGTTCTATTAAAATTTTCATTTCGGTCATTATATTCTTCAGCTGTAAGATTTTAAAATATCTTTCTTTCTTTGTGGCTTTCTAATTTTCCTTCTCTCTTGTTACCATTTAGTTCATTTGCTCTGAGATTTTAAGTTATTTCTTTTTTTTTTTAAAGATTTATTTATCATGTATACAGCATTTTGACTCCATGCATGCTTGCAAGCCAAAAGAGGCTAGATCTCATTATAGATGGTTGTGAGCCAGTATGTGGTTGCTGGGAATCGAACTCAGGACCTTTGGGAGAACAGACAGTGCTCTTAACCTCTGAGCCATCTCTCCAGCCCCAAGTTACTTCTTCTTTAATTAGACTATTTTGAGTTCTTCAGAAATATTTATTTCTTCAGTTTTGTTTACACATCCACTGTTAGTCTTTTCAGTGGTGTGATGTTTCCTTAACTCTTTCTGATCCTCGTATTCTCACTTTGGTGTCTGCACATTTGAAGATGCAGCCATCTTTCCCAATCTTTCTTGGCTAGCTTCAATAGGAGAAAAACTTTGACTGTCCTGTCAATCCAGCTTAGAATTTTAGGTAGCACAGTTAGTAGCAACTGTAGTTACTAGAAAATTCTATTGGGGCCACAATTCTGTGGCCTTGTGGTTGCGTAGGTTGGCTGCTGATGTTCTGTGGCCTAAGCAGATGGCCATCACGACTCTCTGGTTCAGTAGAGCTAACTGGGTCACGGAAGGGACTGTTGCTGAGGTCTGCAGCTGCACAGGGCCTGATTGAGTCTTGGTCAGGTGGAGTAAGTGGAGAACCTTATCATCATAAGGCGAGACCACAGGAAATGGTTCAGAATGAAGAGAAGAGAATACTTCCACTCGTGACTGCCGTGTGTGTGTGTGTGTGTGTGTGTGTGTGTTTGTGTGTGTGTGTGTAGCACAATTCTAATTTCTTATCCATTAGAAGAAAAAATGCTGTCTATTAAATAGGAAAATAGTGGTGTTTGCACACTTCATTAAAAAATGCAAGGCTTTTTTCTTCTCAAAGTCTGGTCAGTCTCACTGTTAGGTTTCTGAGGGAGGTAGCAGAATCTATGAGCCTGGCTTTTCCTCAGGCATGGTTCTGGAAGTTCTGCCTCTGCACCTACCACCTCATGCTTCTGATTGGCTGACTGGCTGGTGGCTGGTCTGTTAGGGCACCGGCCTCCTGAGTTTCTAGTTCTGTTGACCTTCAATTCCTCTGTGCCCTGAGGGTGTCCATATTCCCACTCTATCTGCCCTAAAGGCACATGGAAACTTCCAGTCAGCTTCAAGCTAGAACCATTTAGTCTCTGATTTACTTTCCTACCTCAATTCTGGGTTCTCAGTAACCACATTTATGTCTAAATACCTATTGATTTCTATAATCCATTCTACCGAAGTTTTCTTGTTTAAAATATTAAACGTATAGTTTTGACATGACAGAAGCTTTTATATAGCTCCATGATGGTAGTACCCACCTAAGCAATTTATATTGAAGATTAAAACTATAAGTAAAACCATGCTATAACCGGTACAGATTTTATGACTAATGTAGCTGAAACAGAAGTAGTAGGTTCATAAATGTTCATAAGTCTTTTCATATCTTTCAGCCTATGGGAGGGAGAAAGGAAAATTAAATGGAATCAGATTAAGAATCTTAATCTGCATTCTCACCTAAGTAAGAAGAAGGTGTGATGTGTTGTATGACTGAATAGCAGGATGGTGGTAAGGCCTGGTAAGTCCTCTTTGGTTGGATGACTGAGCATTATTTAACTTCCCTGCTGACTTCTTGTAGAATAAGAATGCTGCATAGTCTGTCCTACAGATTGTGACATCCTCAGTGTATAAACAAAGGGAAGTCATACCATCATGCCTTTACTTTGGGTAATAAGGACTAGGAGGAAACCCAGGTGTTGAGACTCTTGGAAGAAATGAGCTGATACATAAACTCAGCAACAACCAAACATCTTCATTCATCTATGTTATCTCCTCTTCCTGCTAGTGTAGAAGTACAAGCCTGTTTACTGTAAGAGGCAGATTTGATGAAACCCGTTTTCTTCTCATCTAGCTCCATTTGTCTTTATAGCAATAATGTGAGATGACTGGAGGACATTAGCATGTAATAAGATCAAAGGGACACCAGTCCTCCTCAGCTGATCAGTGCTTGAAAAGAAAACCTGAGCAGACATCCTGCTCTGCCTTGGTGCGGCACCTGGAGACCAGGCCTGACTACAGGCATTACTGATATGCCATTTCCTTTTCATTAGGCAGTAGCGTGGAGAGTATTCAGATTCGATCAATGTTAGAAATGTGATGACAAAGGAAGACTGCTACCATGGAAACCTACCTGATGGCCTTTGTGGTCAGCTGCCTTTTACTTAGATGCTAGCAAACTTCATACAGGGCAGAGCCGGTCAATGTTAACCATCTAGCCCCTTCCCAAGGGCCCGGTGATGAGTGGTAATGAGTACCTTGAATGTGGTGATCTGAAGGAATATTATTATTATATATCAGCTCATCACTGGACAGGCACCAGGGAACATGCCTTAAGATATACTTTGGACTGCCAAGTGAGAGCCAATGCAAGGCCATTTCCTGCTATTTGTCTCATAAAAGCAAGCTGCAGCATTGCTTTAAGGAATCACATACTGAGAAATAAACTATTAAAAGTGAACTGAGAAAGAATCGTTGCTTGCTCTTATGCAAAAGATCAAGTTCACTTAATTATCGATGCATCAGCTTCTTCTACACAGTGACCCCGCCCTCAAGGAAATTTGACTCAAGGGCTTAGTGCACAGTATTATAAGTCTTTAATTTTTTATGTGTGGCTATTTCATTTACTCAAGTCTAGGTAACATCTCTCCTGATTCAATATGAAATTAAAAACTTTGATATTCTGTAATTTGATACCTTTAAGTATAGTACCTTTAAGTACCTATAAGTATAACTTTGTGCATAGTCAAAATCTTAACTGAGTTAACCAGTTTCTGTAGGTTATGGGGCAGGCAAATTGCTAGTAAATAGTAAAAAAGCATTTTTAACCTCTCTGATGTCTGTTGGGAGACAGTTCCTTTTATTACTCTCTCCCTCCTCTCCCCTGCCCTGCCCCCACTCTCTCTCTGCTACAATGTGAGTGAATACACTGGGTGTCTATCCTTATCTCCCACCGTTTGAGACAGGGCATCTTGTTTGCTGCTGAGTTTGCCAAACTAGCTGGCCTGTGAGCTGTTGGGGATCCTTTGCTCTCCAGCTCCCAGCTCCCCACAGGACTGCTGAAGTTACAGATGCATGCACTTCTACATCTGTCCTTCAATGGTTTCTGGGGATTGGGACTTCCACTTGCATGGCAAGTACTATACCCAGGGAGCCATCACCCTAGTCCTTATGAGGCTATTTCTAATGATGGGTTAGATTTGAAATCTTGGCCACTATAGTGCATTTCTCCATCAGGGTGTAGCTCTAAAAACAAGCTCTTTCCTCTTTCCAGTTGTGTTTGGAAATTATCGTTCAGAGTGGAACAGCCAGTGTGGACAAAGAAAAAAATGAAAAAGAGCTGATAATTTAGTCACTTCTAAAGACTCATTTTCAACATTTTCTAGGAAGACAAATATGTTTTGACAAACATTATTTACTCTACTTCTCACTTATTTTTTTTTAAGACACAGAAATTCATCTCTGAGGAAATGCAACTGCCAGTATGTAGGAAAGGCATCTGCTCTGCCCTGCATCTTAGTTTCTTCAGCATCCAAGGATCCAAATGATTTATTCTAATTGTTGTTGTTGTTTTGAGACAAGATCATCCTCTGGCACTGACATGATAAACCTCCCACTTCAGCCTCTAAGAGCTTGGCTTACAGGTGTGTACTGTGATGCCCGTCAGGACTGAAGGGGTTGACAGTATACACTGTGCCTTTGTTCAAGTGTTACTTCACCTTACCAAGCTCCTTCAAGATACCAGGCATTGCCCAGGCCACATGGCCAACAGGGAATGCCATAGCTCTTGCCCATAAGATTGCAGCCTAATGGTGGTGTAGTGCAGTGTGTAGGCAGATCAAGGCTGTGTCACTGAGGATGTTACGAGAGTACTTGACAGGGGAACCACAGGTGAGTCCCAGTACCAGGGAAAGTTGCTTGGAGTACACAGCATCCAAACTGAGACTCAAAGGTAGATTACAGATGGTGGTAAGGCCTGGAAGAAAAAGATAGTTCAGGCAGAATGAGGAGCATAACACGTGTTGAGGGTGAGTTCATGGAATTTCAAGTAGTTTAACAGAGCTGAGATGGAGGGCTCTGAAGATGAGGCCGATGGAGCCTCATATAACTCTGTGGTCTCTAAGTTCAGCCAGCAACATCCTTTGTTATGAGAGCATTCTGTTTCTCCACCAGCCCTTTCTCTCTCTCTCTTTCTCTTTTTCACTCGTGTGTTTGATACTTTCAAAGTTCCATCTCTATCAAAAAAATTCTAACAAAAGAGTTATCCAACAATTGAAGACCGCATAAGCGAAATATGGTATTTTGGGCTGGAGTGATAGCTAAGTATTATACTCAGCCTGTGTACTATTTAAGCATAAGAATTCAATTCCCCAGAACTTCCACTTAAAAAAATAAAGTATGAGTTCTGGGGAATTGAATTCTTGTGCTTAAAAAAATAAAGTATGAGGGGGCTGGGGAGATGGCTCAGCAGTTAAGAGCACTGTCTGCTCTTTGAGAGATCCTGAGTTCAATTCCCAGCTTCTACATGGTTACTCACAACCATCTATACTAGGGTCTCAGGAGTACATGCAAATAGAGCACCCATATACATAAATGAATAAATAAACCTTTACAGAGAGGGGGGGGAGAAATAAAGTATGTCCTTGTAGCTCCAGTGCTGTAAGGTAGGGATAGGAAAGTCCTTGGAGCTTGTTGGTTACCCAGCCTACATTACTTGGCCAGCTCCTTGTCTTGTTGTGGCCATCCTAGTTTTTTGAGGCAGTACAGGTGGAAAAATGTGTGCTGAAGAGGTGGATAGAGGAAGATCACCAGTTCAATGCCAAGATGGGTTACATCTTTGAGGCCAGAAAGATGATTCAGCAGATAAAGTATTGCTCTTCAAGCCTGGTGACCTGAGTTCAACATTTGGGATACATGTGAAGGATGACAGAGGGAACAGACTCCTTAAAAGCTGTTCTCTGATCTCCAGACACATGGTAAGTCAAGGGTACACTCTTCTTACCTTAGCATAGCATACTCATGTACAAGAATAATTGTAAAAAGATTTTTAAAAAGCAAGATGGATGGCACCTATCGAACAACTGCCTACGTTGTCCTCTGGCACACACACACACACACACACACACACACACACACACACACACACACATTCCGTCCCCCTCTCTCTCAGCACATTTATCTACACCCAAATGCACACATGCACAGAAATGGACATGTACTCATACACACACATACACTTCTCTGGCACACACATGTGCGCGCGCGTGCACACACACACACACACACACACACACACATGCACACACCTCACATTCACCTATACCCAAATGCACACATGCACAGAAATGGACATGCACTCATGCACAAACATACACTCAGAATGTGGTATGTCTGTACATTAAGAATTATTTGGCTCTAAAAAGGAGTGAATTGCTCAAACTACAAACTGCTAAAGAAGCCAGGTCATTAAAGGGCACAAACTCTATGAGTTCTATCTGTGTGAAATGTGAAATGTCCAGAACAGTCTAATACATGGAGAGTAAAAACAGATTAGCCATTGCCAATGGTTAGAAGAGTAGAGAATAAGGATTTACAGCCTAAAGGATAAAAAGATTCTTCTGGGGGATGGTACAAATATCTGGGGGTTAGAGGAATGACATCATGCCTACAGCCCCACAGTTAGAGGAATGACATACGTACAGCCTCATGGTTAGAGGAATGACATCATACCTACAGCCCCACACACAGATCATGCAGGTTAAAGGAGGAATTGTGTATGCAAACTATTCCTCTCTAAAACAGAAGCAGCAAGGTGGAATTAGAGATAAGGCAAGTTGGATTGTATATTGATAATTGTTGAAAAGAGATGTTGGGGAGAAACTGCACCATCCCCTCCAAAGCAAAACAAACAGACAAAAATTTAGATGTCTCCTGCATTACACACCTTCCTTCTCACATTTGAGATCATTTCCCATCACAAAGACAGCCACAGCCGGGTGGTAACACGTTGACCGTCACCAAGCTGTAGCATTTACTTATGTTTTCTTCCCATTCATTCACTTCTGCATTTAACAGTGGCTCTAAGCTATACACTCTGCTAGAACAGAGGTTCTCAATCTGTAGGTTAAGACCCCTTTGGGGTCACATATCAAATACACACATTGAGATTCATAACAGTAGCAAATTACAGTTATGAAGTAGCAGTGAAATAATTTTATGGCTGGGCGTCACCACAACATGAGAAGCTGTATTAAGGGGTCATGACATTAGGAAGGTTGAGACCCATTATACTAGAGGGTCAGGCTACAGCAACAAATAGAGGACACACAGTCCTTACATTCAGAATATCAGTGTTTGGAAGGACGGCAGATACATAAGGGACAATTCCAATAAGCCAATGGGGAGGGGAAGGCCAGACCTAAGACAGATGGGGAGTCAGAAGTTCTCTCGGAAGAAGTGATTTTGAGGGTGGTAGTTAAGTAGGTCAGGGGATGGACTTGGAAGCAGAGTGACAGCTGAGAAGAAAAATGTGGAAAACATGTCTTGAGGGGAAAAAAAAAAGAGTGTGAAATGTGTTTTAGATGGTTCACCAGAGCGACAGGAAGAGCTTTATTTGGGGGGAACTGGCTCGTAGATTAAGAAGTAGAGAAGATCCAATGTCCATTGTCTAGAAGATGAAGGTCCAGAATAGGCAGTGGTACAGTTCCACCAAAGCCCAAATCCACGAGAATTATAGATTCCAAGCCCACAGGTTCCAGAGCCAGAAACTATGATGGCCGAATGTAGAAGCCAGATGTCCCAACTCAAGCAGAGATCGCAGATTTCCCACCTTACACCTTTCTTTCAAGCTTTCTGTGGGTTGAATGACGCCTACCTTCGTGGATGAGTGTGATAATTATATTGTCTGTACTTCTTCGAAATTTACCCTCACAGACAACTGGAAGAAATATTCTGATGACAACCTGGATTTCTCTTAGTTCAGATTAACACCCCGTGTGTCTGAAGGATGGGAGGGAATTGAATGTGGCTGAAGGACACAGAGGAGGGGATAAGACAGCACCAGGAGATGAAGTGGCAGGGATAGGCAGCGGTAGATGATATGGGGCCTCTGAAGATGTCATCAGTGTATTTGAGCAGTGAAAAGTTCTCTAGAGGCCCCTGTGGTGTCAAGAACCCATGCCAGGCCCAGCCACCCACCCTCTTCTCTCTCTCCCTCATCCTTCTGTTCCTCAGCTCTGCCTATGGCTTGTGGATCAGATGTGAGCTCTCAGCTACTGCTCCAGCACCATGCCTGCCTGCTGCCATGCTCCCCACCCTGACAGTCATGGACTCATCTTCTGAAAGTGTAAGCAAGCCTACAGTTAAGCGATTCTTTCTAGAAGCTGTCTTGGCTGTGGTGTCTCTTCACAGCAATAGAAAAGTAAGATGGGGTCATTTTCTAGAAAGAAAGCTTTCCCCACATGAAGATTAGAGGAGAGTGCAGGCTTGAAGTGATGTGATGGAAAAAATTCTAGAAGGCCACTCCAGCAGGCCCTTTTACATAAGTAAGATGCGGCTTTTGAAGCCTAGAAGGTTTCAAAATTGAGAAAAAAAAAGAAAGAAAGAAAGAGAACCCAAACCCACTTGGACACTTTATGCACTTAAAGGAGGAATAATGCACTGGAAAGAAGCTTTTCTTTTTCTTTTTCTTTAAAGCTTGCTCTAGGATGGGATGGGTTAACACTTTATGTTATTTAACTCCACCTGAAATATGGCTTTCTAAAAATATACCCTGAAAGGAAAGTGGCATGATTTCATATTTTTATATTGTACTCAATTTGGATTTCTTTTTATTTTCTGAAATTATTTTTGTTTAGCTTTTAATACATTTGTTCATTGAGAGAGCCAGACAGAATGAGAGATAAGAGAGAGAGAGAGAGAGAGAGAGAGAGAGAGAGAGACAGACAGACAGACAGACAGACAGACAGACAGACAGACAGAGACAGAGAGACATATAGAGAGACATATAGAGAGACACACAGACACAGACACAGACACACACAGACACACAGACACAGACACAGACACAGACACACAGACACAGA
The DNA here is from genome assembly GCF_964271855.1 of Acomys minous. Classification (NCBI taxonomy): domain Eukaryota; kingdom Metazoa; phylum Chordata; class Mammalia; order Rodentia; family Muridae; genus Acomys; species Acomys minous. The sequence goes on along the minus strand of NC_140485.1, from coordinate 125,263,663 downwards.
CACACAGACACACACACACACACACACACACAGAGAGAGAGAGAGAGAGAGAGAGAGAGAGAGAGAGAGAGAGAGAGAGAGAGAACATGAGCACAATCACCCGTGTATAGAAAAAAAGTGTGAGTCAGTGCACACATGGAGATCAGAGGATGTCTTTAAAAGTCAAATTATATTCATTATATTTAACCCAAACTAATGATATATGCTTCAATTTCTGAAAAGTTTATACATGCATACAATGTACCATGGTTCTATCCATTCCTGGATTCCCTCCCTCTAGATCCCCCTACAGGCCCCCAACATATCTCCTATCTAATTTTTAATTTCATCTTCAAAGAAAAAGCCCACTCAGTGCAGTTAGTGCTATCCATATGCATCATGTGTGGGGTCACTCATTGGGTTAGAGGTTCTTAAGCTGTGGGTCATGACCCCTTTGGGATGATGGAATGACCCTTTCACAGGGGTCATATATCAGCTATCCTGCATATCAGATATTTACACTACTATTCTTAACAGCAGCAAAATTACTTATGAAGTAGCAACAAAAAGAAGGGGTCACCACCACAACACAGGGAACTGTAGGAAAGGGTTGCAGCATTAGGAGTTGAGAACCACTGCATCAGATCATAGGCAGCCTTTTAATGGCTCACCTCTCTCCACAAAGAATAGCAAGTCATCACTCAGCAGCCACCAACTGACCAACTGCCATTTGCTCCCCAGATAGGATGAGGTATCTTTAGCCCCGCCCCCATCCATATGGGACTGTTATCTCGTGTTGTTGAGCTTGTGGAGGTCTTGTTCAGGTAACAAGAGTCACTATGTGTTCATGTGTGTGAGAGCCAGGTCATCAAGTTTGACAACAGGTACGTCAGCCCAATAGTTTTCTAAACTTTTTAATGGATTTTATTTTTTTGGCTAAGGGAACTTTGGGTGCATAGGTGGACCGAGGGCCACGTGTTTCTGAGAGAGACTTAGCCTGAAGCGACAACTCTTTGGCTCACTGACAACTTCTCATGAACTGCTCACTCCTCTGGGGAATGAACAGATCTCAACAAAGCCCTCATGGCAATTTTTGGACTATTGAGAGGCTGGCAAGAATTTATGAATGAATTGTCACTTTTTCTTGCAATCTCCTAGCAGAGTTTAGAAATCAGCTAGTCTCAGCCATAGAAAGCCACTTATTTCTTATCCAATGTTTTTCCAAGCACATGTCATGGGGCTAAGTCACTCACTGCTCTTGTAAGATGCTTTGCATTTGTACCTGTAAATTTATGCATTGTTTTAATTCACGTAAAGTTTTTAAAATGTATTTCTCAGAGTTTAGTGGTGACTTGCACATTTGTTTTTTCTACTCCCATGTGAAAATTTCACAGCCCAAGGATGCGTCATCATGCAAAGAAAAATAAAAGTGATACCAAAATGGAAACATCCCTCAAATACTTCAAACTAGGAAAAATAAACTATTTGGGGGGGAGAGTTTTAAGTAGGAGAACTAACATGATAAAATTTGAATTTTTAAAACAAACTTTCTTGCCAAGAAGTGGAAAATGGACGGGAGGCTGTAAAAGGTTCTTGCAGGTTTACAACACCCACTAACCCTGCCAGCCACCTACTGATCACTAGAGAACCAACTCAAGGAAGGATGATGGGACAAGCTTGAAAAAAAAAAAAAGAAAAGAAAAAAATGATCAAGAGGCTGATGAGATGGTTCGGTTGGTAAACTGTTAGCTGAGCCAGCATGGGGACCCAAAATTGCCTTCCAGCACTAACATAGACAAGAACCTACAACAGAAGATTAAGGGAGGAGAGAGACAGGGAGGGCGCTTCCTGTCCAGCCAAACCAACTGAATCTGGGGGCTCCAGCTTCAGGGAGAACCCATCTTTCAAAAACTAAAAAAAGACTGAAGAAGAAATCAGTTAGCTTCTAACCTTCACTTGCACACACTCACTCACACACTCACTCACACACACTCACACACACACACACACATACACACACAAATTAGTGGAAAAAGTTGAGGTAGAATTTATACTGCTGTAATTACAGAAGGGTCAAAAGTCCTTGGCTCCATTTGTAGCCCACATCTTGGGCTGTCCAAAGGTGACCTCTTTCTCTTTGTTCCCTTAAGGCTGCTTCCTTCCTCTCCCCGAACCTTCAAAGTCTAATTCTTGTTCATTCCCAATGGAGCATCTTACACATAACTTCTGTGGGGAAGGTTTTCATGACCCATATCTGGGTTAGGGAGCCTCTGGACTCTTAGAGCTGTGTCCACTTCTCCCAATGAACTGTATGACAAGTGCTTTTATCCTTTAAAAGACTCACATCTTTGTGGTCAGAGTCAAAGCTTCTACAATGTGCTTACATCCCCCAGCTAGCACACTGTCTAGTACATGGTAAGCACTCAAAGGACACTTGTCTGAGAAAGGTAATGAACTTTGTTCTATAACATTAATATCTATCTATCTATCTATCTATCTATCTATCTATCTATCTATCTATCTATTTCAGAATATGGGAAAATAAAAATACTATAATAATGATAGCCAAGACAGTTAGTTGCATCTCTCCCCCTGAAAACTATTAGGGGATAGACTCTTTTAACTATGGTGTTCACGTTTCTATGGTGATTTGTGGACAAGTGTTGCTTGCTATTTCATCTCCATTTTAGAATCCACTGACTCTTGACAGTGGATCTTAAATCTGGTACAGCTATCTGTTCCTTTAAATTGGTAACTTTATTTTAATTAGTTTTTATTGTGTGCCCCAAACACCGCTTAGTGCTACAAGAGAGGCACCTGTCTCCCTCCAGGTTATTGCTGGTCATGGAAGCCATGTAATAACAATGAGCCTGGGCAGCTGGGAAAGCACGCACAGAAACCCTCCCATGCAGCCCGCTAGAGGAGATGCTCTGAGCATTCAGGAGCTCTCCTGGTCCCAGAAGCCCAAGGCAGCTCATCACAGGCAAGCAGGGAGGCTGTTAGTAAGTAAAATCTTCTTCTACTTGAAATGTTTCCGATGCTTCGACTGGATCACCTCCTGCAAGGGCTGTCACTCCAGCAGAGTGTGGCCTGCGGTGTTTCTTCTTGAAGTTCAGGAGCTTCTTCTGTTGGCAATTTAAGTAAATCAGGCAGGTGGGAAAAGAGACAATAAAGCTGAGATTCAATCTTAGAGAAATGGGTAGCAAAGATATTGTAGACACTGTATGTTTCCGTTGTCAATCAAAGGATGTAACAGTACACATGCACACACGCATTCTCCATACTTTTTCATGTAAAGCACACATCATGATTTCTCTTATTAGGGCTAATGTAAGAACAATTTCTCTGTCATTAAGACTGTTGTCATGTCTAAATATTATTAACAGTTAGAACCTGTAGACAAGGAGGCTCTCTGTCTTCTCTAAGACTTCAGGTGCAGATCTTTATTTTATTCTGGAAAGCAATGGAGGAGATCTTTGAGAACAAGCAATAAAACAAAATCAAAACTTCATGATTCTGGCTAGTTTTAAGATTCCCCTCATAGAAATGAATAAGAGATGACACTAATGACCCGCAGAGAAGCTGAACCTAATTAGGGGCATGAGAGGAGGCTCCCTGAAAACGGCACACCAAGGCCGGGGCCTGAATGATGAGCGGGACTTGTAGTGACGATGGTGAGCATCCTAGTCTGGGCGAAGTGAGCTGGGTGGAAGTATGAGGAAAGTGAAAGCTTCAAAGCTGAGCAGGACATACTGTGCTTGCCAGAGTGGCTAGATGTGACAGTACTGTGGCCAGATGACTAAGCAAAAGAGAAAGGAGGAGGAGGAGGAGGAGGAGGCCAGAGTCAGCAGGTTCAGGTAATGAGGAGTAACCTCCAGTCTGTAAGGAATCCTGGAGCTGGTCCATAGAGGCAAAGAGAAATCTACACACTTAGAGCATTTTAAAAAGTAGTCATGGACAGACAGGGGAGTGGGAGGGCTTAGTTTTATGCCATAATTCTGGAGACATCTCTGGGCTTGCATCATAGATTTAACCATGAAGGGAGAACAAAGCATAAAGGCTCTGAAGATGCTTTGGAAGCACAAGTCTGAGCAACTGGTGGCCTGCTGTTGACTCAGAGAGATGAGTTCAGGATGTCTGATGTGTTTCTGGCATGAATGCTGGATGCTGGTCATGATGCTAGTGTGTGTGTGTGTGTGTGTGTGTGTGTGTGTGTGTGTGTGTGTGTGCAAGTTTGTGGATGCGATAGGGAATTTAGGTAAGGCCTGAGGTAATTTTGTAATTGCTAAATGAGAACATATGGTATACACTTGGGAGAGTTTCTGAGCTCATGATGTGAGATGAAGGGATTGCAATCACAGAAGAGATGGGCTCACCTAGGGAGAACGGATGGGGAGCTGACAGTGGGCTCTGAGGAACTCCAACATGGAGTTTCATGTAGATGGGAAGAGGCAGCACAAAACTGAGAGGGCTCATTGCGTTGCCTGGGGTGGGAGGCGTGTATAGCAGGACTGATAAATGGCTGAAGACAGTGTCAGGAACAGAGATAAAACAACAAGGGAGATGAGGCCAACAAACCATTTGGGACTTAAGTGAAACACAAGTCATTGGTGACACTGGTGAAGGTTTTGCTAATGAAATCTTAGGCCACATTGGGGTGGGTTAATCATAAGATTAACAATATATACTCTGGGCATATGCAAAGCTAGACATTAATATCATAGTGATCACAACAATGTTATGAGGTGGGTGCTATTAATCATCTGATCCACAGATGATAGTGCAACAGAGAGAGGTTACATGACTATCCCAAGCCATGTGTGAGGAACACAACTCAGGCTCAGGCAGTCTGAGACAGGAGTTTTCTCCCAAACAGTACAGTGTCCTGTTTCGTGAACATGTATGTGAGGTTGGAGGCAGTGTAGGGGAGTCTTCAGAGCAGCTTAGCTGTGAGTAAGGCAGTGGGCGATACGTGGATGTTCAAGTCACTGTTCCTACAAGAGCAACATTTGTAAGGCAGAGGCAAGAAATGGCTTCAGACATTAACAGGAAGCATCCAGGACAGAGAGTAAAGCTAGGGAGGAATGAAGTGATGATCAGTGGAAGGTTCCAGAGGAGCTGGGGTGGAGGAGTAGCTGAGTTTGGGTTTGGGGACTGCTGGCTGGAGAGGAGAAAAATGGGGGCTATGAAGATGTTCGCATGTGGAACTAGTTAGATCCCTTCCTTTGTCCTGAGAGTAAAGGCGAAAGGCATAAGGAGAGAAACGAGGAGGGGTGGACAGAGATGCAAGCCACATTGCGGATACAGCGCATCAACTCGGGAACGCCAAAGCCAAGGGTAAAGCAACGATAGTGGTAATATGGCTGGAAGGAAGCTGAGTAGCTAAGGGAAGGCTCCCTGGCAAGGTTAGCAGTGCCTGCAATTTCTAGCTCTCCAGGGACTCCTAGCATGACTGAGAGCCAGCCCTTTTGGATGGGAGAGGACGGACATCAATAATAACTACTGAGAACTGGGATGGACACTACGCACAGGCCTTTGTTTTTTTGGTCCGGACGCAGAGCTAAGAAACTCACGTGACCTGTGCCCCAGTGCACACTCTGAGGGACCTGGAGCAAATCACTCTCAAGCATGAAGCCCTCAGTTGTCCACAGAGGCTTCTTGTTAGAATACAAGAAAACAATGCTTTCTCAGCAAAGTGCTTGTGAAAAATGAGCAGATTGCAATAATGGGAAAGCAATGACATTCTCAACTCTCACGGGAGAGCCGAGCTCTGGAAATAACTTAATATGTGAACCATAGGAACATTTCAGGAAAATCGCTTTCAACATTCTTAATAGGCTGCAGAGAGACAATCAGCATGAAGGAGGATCAAGACCCATGAGAAGAGCAGGGCACAAAATGAAAATAAAAAAAAGTTTGGGAAAGAGAAAGAGGCTCTGCAGACATGCAGGGAATTTTTGCTGCCTAGAGGGAATGACAGACTTTCCTGAAGGCCCCTATGTATTCGTCAGTCGTCGCAACTCTGAAAGGCTCTGGAATTTCCCCCCCCCCCCCAAGATCCTAGGGAGCTGAACAGGGCATCCAAAATGTCTGTACACTCACCCCCAGCCTAAGCCTAACCTCCCAAGAATGAAGAAATGTGAATGGGTAATGGGCTCCTGCCCCTCAGTGACTCAGCATGCTCAGAGAATGAAAAGACCAATGACAGCCGCTGCTCGGAGCACAGGTGATATGGTGGCCAATGCATACCAGCTTCTCTGATTACTGTGTGTGTGTGTTGTATATGTGTGTGGTGAATGAACATGAGTGTGTGTGTGTGCTGGGGGAGGCATGTATGCACGCTCACATGTACACATGAATGCCAGAGCAATTTGTCTCCTGTCTTTATCAATTTCTACCTTCTTGCCTTGAGACATGGTCTCCCACTGAACTGGAAGCTCATCGATTTGGATAGGCTGGCCGACCAGCAAGCTGTCAGGATCTTCCTGTCTCTGCCTCTCAACGCTAGGGTTAGAGACATTTCAGGACTATGCATACTTTTTCACATGTGCAGGGTATTTAAACTCAAGCCCTCACAATTACAAAGCAAATGCCCTTTCTTACCCACTGAGTCATCTTCCCAGGCTACCATTTCTCCGATCTCATGGATGCTCTAATTAACTTCACCCTCACTCTTTCCTGATGGGAGTACTGATGACCACTGAGGACTGCTGAGGACCAAGGACCACAGGGAGACAAGGCTAGTTCCTCTGACCTCTGCCTATGGTGGCACACCATTTCCAAGAGCATGCAGCCTCTGCTTTGTTAAAACAGGTTCCCAGGCAGCTTACCCATCCTCAGAACACAAATGGAAGGACATCATGCTGTGCCAGGCTGCCCCTCCCTTTCCTTGTCATGTTCCTCCTGGCTCAGATGAGAGACACAAGGAAGGTCCCTGGATCGCATTCTAGCCTCGTCCTAACTTTTACCAGAAATTCTGTCATGATCGTCTTTAAGGAGTCTGTGGAGGTGCTGCCTTCTCAGGAGGCGGCACAGAACTCAAACTCAAACTCAATTAGCAACCATACTTCCTCTCGCCAGGCCAGCTGGGAGTGGAGAGTCAGGAAGATGGTAGGTTGTGATGAAGCCTTGATTGACTTGATAGAGGGGAGGGAAGCAGAGACCTTGGCTCCTCCTTCACCAGCCCAAGAGAGCGATCTCACTTTCAGCTTGGGCCCAGTACTTCAGTATCAGAAAATCAGAAAAAAAAAAAAAAAAAAAAAACCAAAACCAAAACCAAAACCAAAACCAAACCAACAAACAAAAAACCACCTCAAGTACTGTGAAAGACATAGAGTTAACAAAAAAGGCTGTTATGGTAGAATAAAAGGTTCGGGCCGAGCAGGGGAAAATGCAGGTTTCTTGTCAAAGAACAACTATAGGCTGACTTTATTTGTTGAATTGGTGAAGAAGCATCCCATTGAATGAAACATTAATGTGATCTAAAATTTTCATTTTCTTTCTAATTTTTTTCTCATGTCTAAGAATGTTATGTTTTAAAGTACTTTTTTTTTTTTTTTTTGGTCAAAATCTTTCTGTGTGTCTGAAGATAATTCATGTAAAGAGAAATGTTTTCAGGAAAATCTTGAGAAAATACAGAAAGGTGCCAATAAGAAAACAAGACATAATAAAGGATTCTGTGGCTGACTGAAATGAGTTTGGTGGGAGATAGAATTCAGATCTGAAACCATCTGAGATTGGATCATAAAAGGGAAATCACACTGAATTCTGATTTAACTTTTTTTTTTTTAAATGTTGGGAAGTTGTTTAATGAACACATTTGGGATAATGAGATTTGGAATATGGAATCTGTCTTAAACCATCAGGGCTGTGAGACAATAAAAAAAGATATTTTCACGTCCCTTAGAGTTGTTTTTGATTTCTAAAGTGAAGCCTGTGTGAATGAAGGAAGTGAGTCACGGAAAGAGAGAGAATTTAACATCCCAACTGAAATCTCAAACCTCCAAGAAGAAAACATTAGGAGCTTTTATTGCTGTTTGCCTAGGAGCATTTGAGAACTGAATGCAGCAGATGAGAATGTTTTTGCCGTGATGGAGGCCTTGCTCTCTGGGCTTTGCCTAAAAGCACGAGGTCCTCCAGGCCCCTGTGGATTCATAGCAACCTCTTCCATAATTTCATCCCAAGGAAGCTGGGGTCCAAAAAGGTGAAACAGGAGCTGGGGCTGCAACCCAGGAAAGGGTCTTAATGCCTAGACTTGACTGCACTTGATGTTTTCTAGAAAACACACAGAAAAGCAAAAACTCACACAATAAATCCATCCAAAGAACCACTCTTCGCACAGGAGGAGGCAGCCGAGGGCAGAGTTAACTGTGTGGACTCTGGGCCATGTACAGGGCTCGCACTATCATTATGGTAATAGGTTAGTAGTTTGTCTTAGGCAGGCTATACACCCCATGTGAGTTTTCATCCTTTCTCTATAAAATGAGTAAGAAATGCCTACCTTGTAGAGTTATCTGAAGGAGCTAAAAGGGCATCTGAAAAACATGTAGTGTGGTGTCTGCCTCCAAGGAGTAGAACCATGATGCATGATGCTGCAGACCAAGGACCCCCTACTGCATGCTGAGCATCTTCCAAAAGGGTACAGAGAAATGTGTAGGTGGTGATGGTAGAGGGGAGGTGTACAGGAAAGGAATTAGGAGGCCCTCAGCAGTGGACATGAGAATGCTTGTGTCTCAAACATTTGAGCATCTGATGGGAGAAACTCTGTAGTAGGCAGACGTGCTTCTGGGGAGTCTAGAAGATGCTAAGCTTGAAGAAGACCCAGATGGAGTGAGGGGTATACGAGCTCAGAGGTGCCAGCAAGTGAAGGTGTTGCTTCCTCATTTTCTCAACAACCCTATCTGAACACAGGAGGAAAACAGAACAAGATGGAAAGGAGCCATGTGAGATTGGAGAGTCCGAGTCTAACGAGGGTAGCCAGACAGCCTGGCTAGCATCCCTGAGGTACAGTCAACTTGCTATTCTCAGCATTGTAAAGAAGACCCACTTGTTTTATAATTAGCACATGATATGAACCCATCTTGGCATGAGGTTCTGGAATGTTCGGTTACAACACTGGTATGCTATCAGAAGATTTCATTTTCTGAATCTTTCCCTGTTGTGTCACTGGTATGTTGGGCCCTCAGACAGTCTGAAAGGGAGCAAAATCCAGTACCTTTTTGACAACAGTTAAACCCTCGTATTTATATACTGTGACATGACTCGAGGGGGTATTGTTTAGCTTTTGGCAGAGCTATGAATGCCTAGGGCAGCACACCAAAGGAAAAAGTCTACTTTGAAAGCTCTTTCAGAACAAATCTGAGGGAATTCGCTGGTTAGTGAAAGTACATGTCTAAACAAGTTTGTCGAGGGAGCACATGGGGCTGCTGACCCTCACTTGCTGAGGGAGCACATGGGGCTCCTGAACCTCACTTGGCACAGAGAGCATGAGTAAAGCCTCACTCTACCAATGGATCTTGGGGGTATATAATGAAGACTGTGTGGTATTTCCCATGTGTCTCTTTGGAACGTGGGCTGGTCACATACACAGCGGAAGAAAAGTCATCCAAAAGAACATGGTTCCTCGAGCCTCCAGGCTCTGCAAGGTCACTGAATAGCACATGAAGAAATTCTCAGAAATACACCACAGCTTCCAGAGAGAAGCCCCATATTTCCCCTGTAAGCCAATAAAGTGCACTGATGAGCTTGCAGGGGAAGAGAGCTGGCTTTTAAGGCTTGCGGCAGTTCCAGAGAGCACCCTCGATGACTGTGCAGCTTCCATAGCTGATTTTTCTGAAGAGAACAGTCTTTAAATACCCAGTTCATATTTACAAAGCACGTAAGTTCATTTCTAAGATACAACATTATTTACTTACATTTCACCAGCAAGACAAATGTCTTGGACTTTTTCTATCAGAGAAAGTCAATATTTAAGATTCTAGGCAGGAAATTAAAAAACAACCCCAAAAACAAACAACCCCCCCAAAAAAACCCAGAAAGTAAGTGATTAGGAAAACAAACTTCCCAAGTTCTCTCCAGTAGTCTTTCACTAGTTGATGGTATGAGTAAAGCCAGGAAGGGTGAACTTTACTCCTTGACTATTTTGAAATCTAGTCTCTGACCATCAGTTATAACCAGCTACATATTATGGTTTCTTGTTGCTTTCTTCTCGGGTCTTGGATACGGCAAAATGTGTGAAGCCTCATCCTGACTCCTCTCTTTGCACATTTTAGCCTGGCTGGAGCAAAATGCTCCCTGGAGCCTATGTCTCCCAAAGAGCCCAGGGCGTGAGCAGAGTAAGAGTTAGTTGTGAGGGGTTTGAAAGAATGCTACCCAGTGCTCCCGCCGGAAATAGGGGCTAGGGACCCAGAACTCAGAACAAGAGAGTTCCAAAAGGCAGAAATGCCCACAGGAGGAGTCCCCTCGCTGTGCTAATATATCAAAGTGGACTTGGAATTATACAGAGAAATTAAAAAAATTCTCTGTTAAGACAAATAATTTTATCCAAGTGTTGTTGAAACATGATAAAGGCTGAAGTTAAAAGGAAATAAAGTTACTAGGCAAAAATTCTTATCAGATAAAGTTGGCACCATATGCTTGTTTGGGACTTCAGTGTGCCCAACAGATCACCTGTGGTTTATTTACCCCAATATTCAAAACCAAATCAGTTAAGTAAATCCTGTTTATAATCGATAATTTTAAAAGAAGTTTTAAGCAGATCCATAAAAAATGTACATTTTTTTTTTTACTCACAGTGGTTGGTTCATTTCATTTGCTTTCATTTGTGTTTGTTGCCACCCCCCCACAGTTCCCCAATGAAAACAACAACAAAAACAAAATCTCCAGCAAAAGAAAAAGCCTTTAAGCTAAAAGCTAGCGTCCAAGAAAAACATTTAGTTTGAAAACAAGTTGAAAAACGAAGCCTTGGAAGGCACACTGCTTACATGGGATTGTTCAACAAATTCCTGCTGTGTGAGGTTTGGCATATATTTCCAAAAATATAAGCATCTGGGGAAACAAGACAAAGCCCAGGTCTTGGACCAAATGAGGCACGCAGTGTGAATCTGTTAGTGATTACATCCATAATGCAGTGTGTGCCCAAATTTAGCAGTGCCGAATCTAATACAGTACGAATGTCCAGCAGGGTTGGTCCTTACCATAATATATAGCCCACGGAGAAGGTGCATATGGCGGCGAGTCCGCTGCCCCTGCTGGGATATTGATGGTGGGATGTCCTCATCTCGATTAATATAAAGGGCAAAACCGTCGTGTGCTGGAAAAGAACAGGGAAGATTAGATTCGTATCATCGCCCCTCTGCAGTCATTTCTCTCCAACAGGAGAATAAATGGTATAAAGTCCCAGGACAGACTCACCACAGAGAGCACCGCATGACTCTCCTGTGAGACGATGGACATAAAAACATGAAATGCAGCAACTGTCCATTAGTACGTTTTTTTCCTCTATACCTAAAGCTTTGAACATTTATTTTATTTGATATTTGCATTGGGAAAATTTTATAACATAAAAGGACATAAAGAAAAACAAAAAGGGGACCAAAGAAAAGAAGAGAGAGAGAGAGAGGGAGTTAATTGCATTTTCATGCTTCGCTCACTCTCCACTTTACACAGTCCAGGATCTCCTGCTAGGGAATGGCCCCGCTCACAGTTGAGGTGGATCTTCTCCCATCAATTAATGGAACCCAGATAACCCGATGGGCATGTTTGAGGCCTTCACCAGGAGCTCTAGATCCTGTCAAGGTGACAATGAACAGCAGCAGTCACAGTGTGTGTGCTGTATTTTTCCATTCCATTCCCACTTGCCATATATAGTTAAGATCATACTGTGAATAGCTATCATTTAGGCTTATCATCTTGTAGTGTTAGAATGTTTTAAGTATTATATTTAAACATTTTAATATATTTTAAATATTAAAATCAATATTAAATATATTTAAAATTTGTATATGTCTGTACGTTTCATATATATTACGAAAATAGCATTTCTCTTTTGCCTTTTATTGAAAATAGTTTTTTGCCATATATATATATATATAGATAGATAGATAGATTACAGTTTTCCTCCTCTACTCCTCTCAGTTTTTCCTCAGCTCCTGTCCCATCTGGATCCACACCCTTTATGTCTCTTGTTAGAAAAAAAAAACCAGGCATTTATAGGATAATAATAAAATGAAGGAGAACCAAATAAATTGGAATAGGACAAAACAAAGAGAAGGAAAAGAGTCCAAGAAAAGGCATTAAGAAACAGACACAGATGCATTAACACACTCATTGACATACTCAGGAATTCCATTTAAACTCAAAACTGAAAGCCATAAGATGTAAGTAAAACCTGTAAAGTAATTAATTAAATAATTAAAAATAACAAAAGCTCTGACACCATCTGTATATAATTTTAAATAAACAAAATGTTTCCCTTTTTAAACATCCCGTTACTTAACTTTCCTCTCAGCTTACCTTCCCTCTCCTACATCCAGGCAAGTCCCCGCTGATTTCCCCCTTTCCACCTTCAAAACACCTGTGGTCCACAATTATTCCCCCGAGGGCTCTTTCTCCAGCCCATTTTCTCCCCACGTTGCCTTTCTCCTTTCCTGGCTTCTGTGGTTACCCCAGGCTCCATGTTTAAATCTACAGATCTGGAGGTAGCAACCACAAGCAGGACACTTTGCCTCTGGGTTACCCTACTCCTCAGCATCGTATTTCCCAGTTCTATCCATTTATCCCCAAGTCTGATAATTATATTTTTCATATATGAAAAGAATCCTGTCATGTCTTTGTACCACATTTTCATTATCCATTCACCAGTCAACAGAGATCTAGGCGGATTTTATTTCCTAAACATTGTGAAGAGAGCAGCAACAAACGTGGCCAAACAAGCACCTCTGTACTAGGACACTGAATTCTTCAGGTGTATGCCAAGGCGTGGAATAATTCAGTCATATGATACACATGTTTTTAGTCTTTTGAGACTTCTCCACACAGATTTTCACAGTGGCTGGACCAGTTTGCATTCCCCCCCCCCACCCCATCAGTGAATGAAGGTTCCGTTTCCCCAAATCCCTTTAGTGTTTACTGACAATTATTTTCTTGATCTTAGCCATTCTGACTGGGGTCAGATGAATTCTCAAAGTACTTTTAATTTGCACTGCGTCGACTGCTAAGGATGTTAAACACTTTCAAAGATATTTTTAATCGTTTAAAAAAATTAAATGTGTTTCATGATAAATGTTCTATAAAGAATAGGGCTGGAAAAAACATTCCTCAGCATAAAGGCTATATGGACAAGCATCTCACATCATTCCCAGATGGAGAAAAACTGGAAGCAATCCCACTAACATCAGGAACGAGACAGGGCTCTCCACTGTCCATGCTCCTCTATAACATATGCTTGAGGGCTCAACTAAAAAGCAATGAAAGGGATCCAAATAGGAAAAGAAGTCAAATTATCCTTATTTGCCCAACACCTTCCTAAAAAGTTTTTACAAGAAACGATAGAAATAACTAGCACTTTCATCAAAGTGGCAGGATACAAAATCAACTTAACAAAACTCAGCAGCCATTGTATATACCAATGAAAAGCACACCAAGGAAGAGACCATGCAAGCACCATTCACGACACCCCAACATCATCTAGGAATAAACCCAATAAAGGTGGTGAAAGACTTTAAATCTCAGAAGAAGGAAACCAAGGAAGATGTTGGAGAAGTTTTCATATGCCATTTTAGAAATTCTTTTAAAACCTGTCTACCAGTTTTGACCTACACTGCCTAAGAGTTTGGTATGTGAATGTTCTCAAATTTATGTAACCAATTCCTGGCAGTAAGTGGCAACAGGCTTTCAAATATTCATGTATTAGGAATGTCATGATGCACATTCTTTCTTTTGGAGGTTATGTTGTTTCCTCAGAGTGAGCGGCAATGAAACCTTCAAGGCTCCTGACACACAGTCTTAAGTCTGCTTAAGACATGTGTGCAGCAGCAGCATGTGAGAACATGATGTTGAACTGAAGCCAGGCTGCCTCCGAACTGTGTCATAGTAGACGTGGCATGTGAAAGGAGAATCTCAAAGAGCTGAATGGAACATTCCTAATGGCTACTGTACATACCAAGCATGGTGGGCTAGAACAGAGATGGAGCTGACCCCATTCTGAAGGCTAGAAAGATGAAAGCCAAGTTCTGGAATCCTTCAAAGATCAAATACTCTTGATATGGAAAACCAATGGGAAGACAGATGGCGGTAGGCTTTAGGGAAAACAGCATACTCCCCACACTCCGACATCTTCCACTGTTGGAGATATTTTTGAGAGTACAAAGGTTGCAGAACTGACAGTGGAGCCATTAGTAGGTTTCAATTGTATTTAGTACCCCCTGAACAGCCATGAAATAATCTTTGCCCTGATCTTACTATACTGTTTTCATATTGAAGGAAAAGGCAAGGAATACAATGTCATGATTTTCTTTTTCTTTTTCTTTTCCAAGATATATATTATTTTATTAATTTGTTCTTGTTACATCTCAATGGTTATCCCATCCCTTGTCTCCTCCCATTCTTCCCTCCCTCCCATTTTCCCCTTATTCCCCTCCCCTATGACAGTTCCTGAGGGGGATTTCCTCCCCCTGTATATGCTCATAGGGTATCAAGTCTCTTCTTGGTAACCTCTAGATGAGACAAGCATGGGAGAATGGCAAAGTAGAAGGATCCAGAGGGTCCTAGAAACCTACAAGTAGAACATTATGATAGGCAGATTTGGGCCCAGGGGTCTTGCTCAAACTAAGGCACCAGCCAAGGACAATACAGGCTATAAACTTTAAACCCCTACCCAGATCTAGCCAATGGTCAGAACATTCTCCACAGTAGAGTGGAGAGTTGGATATGACTTTCTCACGTACTCTGGTGCCTCATATTTGACCATTTACCCTGGAGGGGGAGACCTGGTGGCACTCAGAGGAAGGACAATGTCATGATTTTCAAACTCTAGCATTTTAGCAAAATGGAACCAAGTGGCTGGTGGGTGTTGGCAGGTGAAAGATGTGTTGAGGACACCAAGGTAAATATTTTTGGAAAAAGTTTTGCCTCATATTCATAGAAAAGGCAGAAAGACAGTTTTGTAATAAATATAAGGTGTGGGACATTCTTGGCCTCGGCACACTCTTTTAGATAGCATCTGCCTATGAGTCTTCATTAGTAAGAGTGTGACATGCCATGAGTATGGAGTGAGCGCTTCCCCAGGTGGCTAGCCTCATAGTTCACTTTTAATCTTCTCTGTTACTGTTGTTATTATTTTGAAACAGTACAATCAGCTCTGTGGTGAACTATGCAAGAGGTGCTATGTGCTAATGCAAACACAGAATATATTTTAGAGATGTATTCTATTGGTTTTCCCTTATAATCTAGTTACCTCAGATGACACTGGCTAGGAATTTCACCAACAGTTTGAGCTATCAATGGTAATACTGCAATATTAAAATCAAAATGCATGTCTCATCAAATGCTACACAGAAAAAGATCTGCAAATTGCACTTTTATTCTGAACATAATGTTGACCCTGAAGGCCTGGGTGGGTTATAAGTGGCAGGGCTATGATTTACACTGGTTATTATAAAGACATTTCTAAACTCTACTTCTTTATTCATTGATCCAAAGTGAGTAGAAAATGAGACACTCTTCTAAGAACTTAATGTACACAGCCAACCCGAATGTGCTCAATTGCCCAGTTACTTTCTTGTCCCATGCATGCCCGCTGATGATCAAATATTATACTTGACAAGGTCAGGGTGTGCTTTTCTGATGCCAGATAGGAAGTGGTTTGAGAAAAGGAAAATCTGATAGATGACTGCATTGCTGGTATCTTTCATTATGAAAAGAGGACAATGAGTTCTATCAGTGACATGACTAGTGAAAAGAGGTTTTTGCACATGTGCGGATATGGCCAGTGGCAAATTCTAAGGAAAATGGCTTTTTGTTTGCTTGTTTGTTTTTTTAACTCAACATAAGATTTTATTATTCATAATTTTCATGCACAAAAGAACTTACAGTCCCCACCTAAACATCTTCTTACTTTATATATAGTATTTATTGATAAAACAAACACAGTGCCAAGTATTTCTCCCAAATGTAAATATTGACTTATAAAGTTTTATGAACTAAAAACAATTGGTAAGCTATGTATGCTCCTGCAACAGCTGAGATGGGAGGTCAAATCTGGAGCAGCAAGAACACTTAGCTTTGAATTAATTGAGCAAAAACTCCAATGTCAATTTACTCCCAGGTAGCACTCCTAGGACTTGAGCACCAGAATATATTTTCAGCTAGAACCATGGCTGCAAGGGAATGGAGAGCTTGCATTTCCCTGCTGGGAGATCTATAGCACTTAGAAAATACCCTGGCATATAGGACACATGATAATATTTGTTGTGATATACAGTCTTTGGAGCCATGCCCCAAGAGGATGCTATTAACTCCATTTTGCAGATGAGACAATAAAAGGCTCAGGTTATGTTTCAAAGAGCATCCCAGAGTGGCTAGGCCTGGAGGGATGAATTAAAGCTAGACTGTTTTCAGCCCACCTCCAAATCTTTTCTTTGCATTAGAATCACAAGGGCCTTATGCATCCCAGGCAAGCTCTTATACTGAGCTGTGCCCCTCCCTTTCCACCTCCTTTTACTTTCTATTTTAATGGAGGGGGTTTACTAAGCAGCCCAGACTGGCCTCAAAGAAGCTCTCCAATCTAAGCAGCCATGAACTTTCAACCCTTTTGCCTCAACCCCAAGTAGCAGGGATCATAGACTGTCACCAGGCCTGTTCCAGAATTGTATTTTAGAAATATGTCTGAGTTGAAAATTATTAGACCTCGTAACACAATTATAGAGATTAGGGGCATTGTCTTCTAACAGACTAAGCTATGTTAGTTCAGGCTCAGAAGAACCCACAAGGTATTTGTTGCAGAAAAAAATGTTTTTTTTTGTTTTTTGTTTTTTGTTGTTGCTGTTGTTCCTGCAGCACACTCATCTCAAACAGTAAACAATAAAATCAGAGAGCATGAAGCCATAAGGCACTGTGTGATGACACTTATGAGTAGCTGGAAGGAAAATGAAGAATGGTCTGTTTCTTAAACATGAGTAATCACTGACATTCCACACTGTTCTCAGGTAGATGCAGACCCACCTTGGAGAAAGAAGCATGGAGACAGTCTGGTCAACAGCTTGGGAGAATTGCAGTGGATTGTTCTTTGCAGTTGTTGTTGTTATTATTTGGAAGGGGTGTGTTCCCCATGTGTCGGGAGATATGGTCTTCCATGTGATGAAGCAGGAGGAGTGGACTTTAAGAGCTGGAGACTAGCAACAATTCTTCACACTATTGGAAGGATTTATGAACCCTAGCCTTTCTGTATAGAAATGTGGTCTCTTCCATCCACTTACACTCCAGCTTGAGATATCACCAGGATTGAATCTCCAGGACTATGGGCTAAATATACCTCTTTACGTTATAAAGCTTACCTGCCTTAGGTGATTAATTAGAGTAGAGAAAAGAGACTAATACTATCGCCAGTGAGTAACTCCTGAGTGACTGTATTTTGACTTGTTTCTAATACTAGGAGGACAGTTGAGTGGCAAATGAGTCAGCATTTTATCTGATCAATATAGAGGCACTGTCTTAGGATACACTGGTCTAAGATAGAAGTAGTTATTATGTACCAAGCTCTGGCATCCACTGTTGCTACATCTGATGTTGAGTTGTATTTGGAAGACTGTATCCCAAATATGGAAGCATGAACCTCTCATGGGCTATTGCATCTGTGTATTTTCTTAATGGGTTTGGACCAGTTTCCTGTGGTGTAGCTGAGTTACTTCTGCCATGAACTGATCAACATCTCATGGCAAAGTTCTAACACAGAGTGGATGCATGGGGTAGAGTCTCCTGCACACAGAGCAGTCCTCAGATGCAACAGAGCCACAGATACATAGAAGACCTATGCTTTACACGTTACGTGATGAACAAAGAGATAGAAGAGGCAAAAGAGTGTCTGCAGAAGATGCTCAAAGGAACGATGCGGTGTGGTTATGCAGAGCAATTAGAAGCTCACCTGTGGGACCCTGTCTAGGTCACATGCCTCCTCCTCAAAGACTCCACACAGGGGGAGTCACCTGAAGCATAAAACAACTCTTTGCACAACAAGGAGATAGACTGACTTAGTGCTTGTCAAACTTCTGTCAGGAAGCCTAATGTTTGAGTTTTGTTTGCACATATATCAGGATTGAATGATCTACAGTTAGGTACAAAAGACACTGGTCCAAGGCCCAGGATACTTTCAAGGACCCAGAAATGAATCATTAATTTCTTTTGAGGCCAGAAGGAAAAGACAAAATTTCAGAGTTGAGAGTTATGTTCACTTTCTCCCACACAGTTAGAGCACCACAAATGGACAGAGGAAAATCTCTCTAAACACAAAATGGCCAAGACCTAAAAGCTCAGAACAAAGCCTTGCCACAGCTACACATGTTAAATATATATATGTCGGGTCAGGTGTGGTGGATCCCAGCACTTAGGGAGACAGAGGCAGGCAGATTGCTGTGAGTTCAAAGCCAGCCAAAAAAGCTAGTCTATAAAGCGATTTCAGCACATCTAAAGCTACACAGAAAAATCTTGTCTCAAATAACTAACACACACACACACACACACACACACACACACACACACACACGCCTAAAAGAAAACTGCTTAGAAATGGAACGTCACCATGAAGAGAAAATAATCATAAAGACAAATACAATAAAAATAAATCAGTCTAAGGTGTTCAGTGGCCATGTTTTCTTAACCTGATCTTGATAACAAAGCTTTGTATGTGTTAAATAGGGATGTTAAGGATGAGATGGGCATTAAAGACACATTAACACAAAGTAGAGACTTTCCTAATAGACTCAAAAGAACAATGAAAGGGAACTAGCTTTGACTCTCTGACTTAGTAACATTTAATGCCAGAGCTCCGTGCCACATCACTTACCTTGCACACTCCTAGAGCTTCCGCTATCAGTAGGATCTTGAAGTCCTTCAAAGGGTCACGTGTGAAAGTCCTGGTTCCCAGCTTGGGGCTGTTGGGATGTGGTGGAAACTTGAAGAGGTGGCATCTGGCGGGAGGTGCTCGGCAAGACACTGCAGGGACCTGCACTCCTTTTCATGCTGTGTTTTATTTCTTGGCCATGGCTTTGCTCTGCCTCACGTGCTGCCAAGAGCAGCAGGGCCAGCTAATTATGGACTGAAACTCTACAAGTGAGAGCCAAAGCAAACCTTTGCTCTTTTACGTTGATTATCTCAGGACTCTGTTAGAGTGGCCATGAACTGATTAACACAAATACACAGCGTGTACACTGGGATACACTAAGATAGGTCGTTGATAAATTCTAGTTGTACTTTCTAACTAGCAGATTATTTGTGGATTTTTTTTTGCCAGAAATATGGAGAGGTGTATGAGTAGCAAGCTAAGGTACTCGTGTGGGAAGAACGTACTGTTATTGCACAGTATTAAAGAAACAGGTTTACACTGCGCATGGTATAGATTACAAGACCTTTATGACTATCTGTGATGGCAACCAGCAACCTATAAATAGAAAGAAGCTAAAGCAATCTTTATTATTGACTCATCCAACTACATAGGATGGCACAAAACCAGGGACAGAGAGATGGACGGACTTGAGGACATTTAAAGATCATTTTATGTCCTAGAACTGACAGCTGCAATCAGAGCCCTGAAAACCAAAGGGACAAATAAGATTCACAGACTGTCCTCTGCCTGTTCTCACCTACAAAACAACCCCAAGCCCCCATCGGAGAGTACTTCTCTCTTACCACGTGGACACTAGGCAAAGGATATTTCTTCATTAAAAGCAAAGCCAGCTTCAGAATGTGGCACATGAGCAGCTTAGTTCAGTAATAAAGAGAAGGAGCCCCAGTGTCTAGCTTTGTGCAACTGGAGGGCACAGGCAGGCTCTACAGAATCCTCACAGCCACAGGTCCATCACTGGAGGGCACAGGAAGGTTCTACAGAATCCTCACAGCTACAGGTCCATCACTTACCAGGTGAGGGCACCGGCAGGCTCTACAGAGTCATCACAGCCACAGGTCCATCACTTACCATGTTAGTGTGCTCCTTGTTTGTGTTCCGGTGTCTAGGTTTCTTACAACCCTACGACAATAAATGCCCCCAAATTGATGTGCTCTCGAACATCCCTGTGTGTACACGTGTGTCAGTGTGCACCTGGATGCCCAGCTGCACCCAGACTGAGGGTATGGGCTGATGTGTGATTGGCCCTGCCTTAGGGGATGGGGTAAAAGTGTCCCTAGACAAGTCTATCAGACTTACAGGGCCAGCAAATAATAATAATAAAGCAATGAAACTCTGCCCTAGTGCATGAAAACCTGCACACTCAGATTACAACTTGACTTTTATTTTCTTTTACTACCTTGGTCACTTACATACTAAAAGAGGACTAAACTGAGAAGTTTTTATTTGGTAATAAAGCAAGAAGGAATTTCCAGGTTTAAAAATGAAGTCATATAATTTGAAGTGATAGAAAGAGCAACATTGTAAAAATGGAAAAAAAATCACAGGATACTGGTGGATTCACTGTCCAGGTGACTTCTGCACTTTGAATGTAAGCCCAGTGTTGGACGCGCACAGCAAAAACTCTTGGGGCCAGTGCGAGTTCAGGACCAGTGAGGATTGTCTCCTCTTCCAGGGAGATGGAAACAAGACCCTACACAGCTTGAAAACAAATTGACGCAGGTCCATTTGTGTGAACAGAAAATTTCAAGGTATGGGGTGGGGGTGGGGGTGGCAGGCACACAGGTGTTGAGGACTTTACCAGGCTGACTGACTGATAGGAATCCTTGTGATTATGGAGAATTAAAATGCTGCCAGTCTGAAATCTCTTTATCTTAGGCTGTCTTCATTGGCCATCTCGGCATGTGCCCAAACAGCCTGGTGACTGTCAAGTGCAATCCTTTTTGGAAAGAACAAATAAAGGCTATAGTGTCTACTAATCAAAAGCATAAAAAAAATGTGATCACAAAATACCTTGATGTATGGCTTTTTGTTCTGTTATTATAAAAACATCATAAAAATGTTACCATGTTGGACATGGTTCTTGGGGGTGACCTGAATTGGTGTTTCTGGGCCATTGCCACTCACATTTGACTCCAGACAAGCTCTTTCTTATTCTCTTTGAGGTGCGAGCTGTGTTTTTCCATGAGCAGTATCAAACCTGAAATCTTACTTCTAAATCTGCCTAAATGTTTTATTCTAAGGTTGATGTTATTAATTCTATTAATTGGCTAGTTCAAGGTGTCTCCCCCAATATACATACTGTAGAATCCTCAATGGAAGAAACTTCCAGGTTCAACTACTGTGTTTTCTGCTTTTTCTAGAAGTTTAGTGACACTTCCTCTTCCCCTTGCCATGGCTTTTTCTTCCCTAAAGTGGAGGAACATGACATAGAATCTTTTGATGGTGTCTTTGTGGCACAGTGTTGGCCATCTGTTCCTGCTGGCTATGACACCAAGTTAAGTGACTTACACAGGGGCAACTTCTTGTTCTGTAACAAGATTAGAAACTGTGACCTAGGGTCAAAAAACCATAGGTTCAGGTGGAACCAACACAAGCGTCAGAATGTTCCAGGCAATAGCCAACTTCTTTATGACCTAAGCACTCAGTTTTGGATGCATTCAGCTCTGACATCAGGTCCAAGAACTCCTAGGGTATGGTTTTAATCACTGGAACAAATCAACTAAATAGCCTCACACATTAAACACAGACATGAATATTTTTATATCATGGAAACAATTACACCAGGACAGTAACTGACTAAAGGAGCACTTATAAAAGATACACTTACATGTAGTTTTAACGTGACTTGAGGATAGTAAATTTCTTTTTAAAATAAATTTATTTATATTACAACTCAATTGTTATCCCACCACTTTTATCCTCCTGTTCCTCCCTCCTGCTTTGTCCCTATTCCCCTCCCTTAGGTCTAAGACCGAGGGAGACCTCCTCCCCCACTATATGGTCATAGGCTATTAAGTCTCATCTTGGTAGCCTGCTTATTCTTTCTTTGCGTGCCATCAGGCCTCCCCACCAAGGGGAGGTAGTCATATCCCAATAACTGCACTAAGATGCTTCAGTGAGGTGCTGAGGGTCTATGGCATTAGATTGGAATGTATGATGTCTGTGCATTTTCTCCTTTTTTGCAGGCCAGCATCTTGTGGACCAACAATTATAGGGATTTTGTTTCTTTTTGAGAATGGATGGCAGCAATAGTGCACACTGCACTGTAAAATGTTACAGGGAATGTTTTCAGGGACCTAGCTTTCACTTTTGAGAACATCCCACAATTAATACAGGCAGGTCTCACAGCCAGGCACCTCTAATTGCTGCCCTTAGACAAAAAGTGAGGAGTGTGGTGAACTACAGGCATGGGAGACATGGTGCAAGGTCCCCAGACCTCTACTCTACCTTGGTGAATAAAGGAAAGAGTTCACAGAGCAAACCTCAGAGCTGGGTTTCTCCAAAGGGTCTAGGGGGTAACAGGTCGAATGGGTAAAGGAAGGAGTCAGTTGACAAGAGCAAAAATCAGCCACGTGAAAGCACGGCACAGTCCACCCAGGGGATGCACCCACTGTATAACCTCAGAACACATGAGTGAAAGGAAGGGTTAGGGCGGCTGTAAGCTGAATCCTGGAGGAGTTTTCCATGCATCCTGCCAAATTCTTCTTCCTCTGTGAGCCCACATTTCTGCTGTGGAGTTTAAAGCAAATGAAGATAAGGGGCACCACCTGGCTATCAATAATAGAAAGGCCAAGCTAGAGGCAGAGTGGAGGATGACACGAGGAGAGGCGGGACTTACTGCCATGATGTGCTCCTCTCTGGCCTGCTACCGTCCTAGTGGAGATTTGCAGAGAATGGACCTCAGTTCTGCTTAAGGCTTTCATCTTCGTGGTACCCTCCTAAGCCTCCTGCCTCATCTTTCCTACCCCTCTGACTCCTCACTTACAAGTCTCTTTTCTGCTTTCTTCCCTCCTTAACTTTAATAATATATACACGGACAAATATTTTAAAAACTGTCGGTCTACATAACTTTGGCTAATATATATTTGAACACATGGAAATGAGATTTCCCCCCTCCTTCTATGTCTATAAAACTTACATCATTTTAATGAACGTACATTCATATGGTATATATAAAAATAAGAATAGTCCCCATCTACTGAGCTGGTATATGCTGAGTTTAGAGTACATAATTTCTACTCTAATCTCATTTAATTTACATAAAAAGTTCTTGTACAGTGGTTATTTTCACTTTCAGTTTTCTATTTGAGGAATAGAGCTTCAGGGATTAGCGTATTAAAATAGTGTAGAATTAATACATGCAGCAATCAGTGTTTACCAAGACCTCCCTAACTCCCATGCCTAGGCTTTCAATTGACACACAGGCTTTACCTGTTCTTCACATGTTCATACGCTGCCCCATTCACTTAGTAAATACTACACTGATGGTGCCTATCACAATCCCAGGAGCTTAAAATAGAAACTTACAACATAGCAAGTGAAGGTTCTTATTGGTCAGCCGTCACTGGGGTTGCCTTTTAATTAGTCAGGTACAATCCTGAAGTCTCTCACCATGGGAAAGATCTAATTCATCGGGGTTGCTAGCATGAGATCCTATGATAAAACTGGCTTATACAAAGCCTACAAATAATGATTGGTTTTTATGAATTCCTGTGTTGCCTGCTAGAGGCTGTTCACATAGATGAAAACCCAGTTATTTCTCACAGTAGCCTTCTAAGCTATATTCATTATTACCATTGTAATCAATCAATTTCATTTTATATCAAATAAAGTATAGGAAAGTTAGAGTAATTGCTCCAAGTTTACCCACGTCACAGGTGCTGGATTTGAGCTCAGACTCAGGTAGTGTTTAGTCTAGGTCCCTGTGTGGACCTTTCTGCTCTATTGTTTGTGGGGCACGGGGAAGTGTGACAGACTAATAGTCAGTGGCAGATCTTGTATTAAGGAAAGGTAAACTTCTTCGCCATAGAAGTGTCAGAGAGAAGGAATCTGTAGCCTTTCTTGGGTTGTTTAGGCTGAAAAGATTCCAGGGGACCACCTGGCCTCTGCATTTGAACATCAGAAAATTCTTGATACTCCTATGAGGAAGCAAGACTCCTGAGTTCAGAGTCCCTTAATTAGACATTGAGGATGAAAATAACCCCCAGCCATCGTCACTGAGAAGCCTTCAGCCATGGGTGAGCCTTTCTTGCATCTTCAAAGGCCCGCTCTCCTTAAAAGTACTTTAAACGCCAAGGACAATATAGGTGAGGAACAGCAATGAGACTCGGTAGGTGGAAGGGTCAGGGACACTGAATCATCCTTGAGTGATCAGAACACCACAATTGTCCCTTCAAGAGCCTGAGGAAATTCATGTGGTATGGTCTACCAGAACATGAAGTGCATTGTTGAGAGGGAAAGGCCGACACATCTAATAGCATGCACAAGGCGCGACAGACAACACACACCTGCGCTTTCCCAGAAATTACTTTCTCAGCAGAACTGACTCATCAGATGTATCAGCATCCTCCAGTGTCAGAGTTTGGCTCTAAGAATGTGACTTTGATTGCTGGATTCCATTCTCTACCATCTATCTGCTACTTCCAGATGAGCTGCTTCTTAGCACTGCCTCCAAACGTCCCCAGGGTAGGTGGGATCCAACCTACTTTGCAGAACCATTTCTTCTCATTCTGGGCTCACAGCTCTGTCACTAAAAGACCTCAGGCTTTCATGTGCTTGTTTAGGGTCAACAATATGACTGGATATTTGGGATCTTTTCTTTACTCTGTACCCCAAGCAGCTACCTTCGGCCCATTGGATGTATAGCTTACATTTCTCATAATAGTATATGTTAAATTCTGGGCTTAAAATTAATGGGGGTTATGTGGAAACTTCTAGATTGATGTCTCTCAAGCTGATGAGAATTTGACTTCTCTTTTCTGCCATAGTGTTCTGAGACTTCAGACGGTGGGGCTTCAAGATAGAAGCCATCCAAAGCTTCTATATAGTGATAGTTATAGATTGCAAGCCAACAGCCATGGGAGTCAAGTGGACTGCTGAAGACTTTTTGTGGGTGAGGAATAAATTCTGAAGGGTTGACTTATGGGGAGTTCAGCGATACACTGTTATATCTTAGGATAAACTGGTCCATCGTGACTAATGCAAGTCCATAATGCATTACGATATAATATAATACAATAGTCCAACCTTTTCATAGAAATATTGGGCCCTGTTTTGATTTGTGCTGTATATCTGCAAGATGATACTGGCTGATTTGATATCACTCCACAATTATGATTATATAGATGTGTTAGTAATGTGCTACGCAGTGCTGTAATCAGCCTGAGGGAAGGTGGTCTTGATCCACTGGGGTTGGGGGTACTTTAGGAATATATTAAACCCAATAGACTGCAGTATGCTCAACTTTTGTTGTAGAAATTTCCAAGTCTCACGCCCTTAAGCAAACCTTATTTTTCATTAGTTTTTATTAGAATACCACCTGCAGTTCATGAGAAATAAGAAAATAAGTTCCTGAGTGCAATATATACTGAGTTTAAAAATACAGTCAGTTTTAAGGGGTAAAACTTATATCTGTGTATTATGGAAAAGAGAGGAAATATTTTACTCCAAATTATAGTCATATG
This sequence comes from Acomys minous, assembly GCF_964271855.1. Classification (NCBI taxonomy): domain Eukaryota; kingdom Metazoa; phylum Chordata; class Mammalia; order Rodentia; family Muridae; genus Acomys; species Acomys minous. The sequence goes on along the minus strand of NC_140485.1, from coordinate 125,237,884 downwards.
GGACTAAGTCAGAAAATAAAAGCTACACATGCACGAAGTATAGAGAAGGTTCATTTTTGAAGTCAATAGTAGCATGCTTCCATCTCTCTAATGTCAGTGTAGCTCTCTGCCCAGCGCTGAAGCAAGATTTCAGAGATTCTAAAGATGTGTCCTCACCAAATCCTCAAGCACAATGATTTCAGATGGTTTTAATTTAGCCTTGTTTACGATCAAATAAATGTTATTTTGATTGATTGGCAAACAACTACAAGCAGCAATAAGCACAATTATGTTTGACATGGAGACATTAGAAAATCTATAACCCAAACCTTTAAAGCCTGATTTCAAATGTCAAATCTGACTTATGAGAGCCAGTTATAATCCTGCTTCATGCAAAAAGCATTAGGTTAATCTGGAGCAAAGGATTGTTGCCAAGCATACCCTGGCATAATTAATCAAGGATATTTCAGAAACGGATCGTCTCCAAGAGATTATTGATTTGCTGTCATGATGAGTTTTTCTCGTGGCTCTGCTGGTGCTCTGGAGCTAGGATGCGCTGGCATGCATTTTCCCGTCACTAAGCCTTGATCTGTCTTCCTGGACTCCTGCCTTCCTTGTCCTGACATCTGCAAACACTCACACTTGACAGCCTCATGCCCAAGTGTGGTGGCTTCCAAGTTGATTAGGATTAGTTCAGAAGGGGTTTGGTCTAGTCTAAATATAATTGAAAGCAGAGAGCCATAAGTCTCGAGAGAGTAACACGCACCCTCAAATGGCATAATTTTCACAGGGAATGTGCATATCTATACACAGTTATATATGTGCATGCACACACACACACACACACACACACACACAAGCATACACCAGTGCAAAGATGTACAGTTACGGTATGGACATGTATACTCACTCACATACATGCAACCACACTACTTATAAACATACAATCACACAATTTTGCACACACAGACCTATGCATACATGTGCAAACATATAATCACACTCACCCAGGCATACACATACACACAAAACCCATTACATCTCTGGAAATAGATGCGAACACCTAAGCACTGCATATTTCCAAGTACGCATGCATACTTGTGTAGAAAGTATATACCTATGCATACATATTCTCTAAGCACACACTCATGCATATGTACATGAGTACACAATCTTTTATGCACATACAAACATGCTTGTGTAAGCACACATTCTCATATGCAAAGACATATACATGCAAGCATATATGCATACGTGCATACTCATGCACCCATACAATTGTACATATACATGCTATCATACTTAAGGAATGCAGGTGTTTTCAGTTTTAATATTCAAGGTCATCTCTGTGACTATTAGACAAAATTAAAGCACTTAGAAAAAGCACTATTTTAAGTATGGGAAAACACTGTAACTCTTATCCATATGGTTCTATGGCATTTGATCAGAATGTCAGAGGGGCTTTTTTGAGAGAGGGTTTCTCTATGTAGCGTTGGCTGTCCTGAAATTCACTCTCTAGACCAGGCCAGCCTTGAATTCACAGAGATCCAACTGCCTCTGCTTCCCGGAGTGGTGAGATTAAAGGCATGTACCACCACCACCCAGCCCAAAAGGATTTATTAAAGCACAAAGCAGTAAAAATTTCCCCAAGATGACAGGGAAAAATCAAGGAGGGAAGAAACATTTAACTTACAGTGCAAAAACATTTTTGCTGCCTGCCACTTTAGTTTTGTAAGGAGAAGGTAACAAATTTCAACATAAAGCAATGTTGATGGCTATAGAAGTATAATAGGCAGATTGCAGGCAAGGTGGATAAAAACCTCTCCTAATGGATAATGCCTCTTGGCAAGCCAGACATAGTATATCAAACGCTGGTGCCTTTTCCTCACCTCTATCCCTACACAATCCATGCCTTGCCATGCTACTATAGAAAACAATGAGCCCACATGAATGTTAACTTTTCTCTTCGTGTGGAGGTAGGAAGAGGCTAAAAACAAAAGCCATCAGCAGTCTCCAAATCTGGGCCAGCTTGAGGCCTCTGGACCACAGGCCACGCATCTATAAGACCCTGATGCCGTGTGCAGGAGGACCCTGGTCAAGCCTAAGAAATTTGTGGCTATATTTTGGTTGACACACTTCTGCCTTCAGCATCTCTGTTTACCCTTTGGCCTTTCTTTCCAGTTCAAGTAGAACACAGACAAAGAAAACCAGCTAATAGACAACCATTGAATCATCGCAAAGACAACTGAAATCTATAATCAAAACACGGAGCACGAAAGAGTCAAGACCCTCAGTCAGTCACCTTCACATCCCTTTATGTCGTAACTAATCCCCCAAAGTAAATCAATATTCTGACTTAAAAGAGCATGCAAATCAGGCTTGTGTGACCTTGTCATTTTTATGAATGGATACTCCTAAGGATCTTGCTTTTTCTCATTATCATTGCTGAACAGTGAACTGAAGCTCCCAGGAGAAGCCACACCTATGTTGTAAGTCCTTTTAGGGCGGTTGGCTGAGTTTATGACTATGGAGAGTTGGAATATTAAAGATCCAGAGTCAAAGCATCTTCAGCTATCTTTAGTGCACTTAGCAGGCATCCATTGCTTATCTCCGTGTGTAGCCTAACATCCTTTTGTCAGGTACAACACTTTGGAATGTATTAACCAAAGCAATCCCTGCTTCCACCAACCAACAGGAGAAGGTTATCAGTAAGCACCTTAAGTTTGTAGCAGAGATTTCCCACCTTGTTTTAATTAACTCATGTGCAGTCTCCACCTTGTATTCAAAATGTGCATTGATTTATGGCTTCCTTTTGTCCCATAACTCTAAATCTTCATGACAACATTTCCACATCAGAGTGGTTTTGGAGGCACCCCGAATCTGTTTTCCAGAGCCATGGCCATTCACACTTGGCTCAAGAACAAGCAGTCTCCTATGCCTGTGAGGGAAGAGCTGTGTTTTATGTCAACAATCTCCTGCCTTTGTGTGACTACAAAATAATTTATGAGTCAATTCTGTCCTTAATGACATCAGCGTTCTTCCCAGGTTTGTGTATTCAGGAAGAACGTATCTTCTCTGCGTCAGCTCTTGTGACTGTTAGGGTAAAGCCATTTCCCCTGGGTCTTACGTGACCATCACCTTGGTGAAACAGGCTATTGTAGTAGTGGCTTGCAGAACGCTGAAATCCTTAGTAATAAAGAGGACAATACAGTGATAACTACATTGCAGAAATGGTAAGTTACTCACCCTACAGAATGTTGGGATCATTGGTTATGGGTCAAGTAAACATGTTGAAACAGTGATAACTAGACCACAGTAATGATCACTGGGCTTTTAGTACTCTCTTACAGAAAGAGGTGGGGTGTCACTGGACCTACCCCTGAGATGCCAGCATTCCATGTGACACCCAACCCCCACAGCTGCATATGATCTTAGAGGGGGTTCTAAAGTAAGTATTCAGGAAGTAGAAGATTAACAGGGGGCAGGACTTCAGTAAAGTAACTTTCATGAAGTCATCACCCATGCCGGGTGGGAGTTTCCAGTCTTGCAGTTGTTTCTGAGTCACCCGCCCAGCTCTAAGTCTGTTGCTCATGCTCTATACATTACTTCAGTAAATCCACTGGCATGCTGGTGGTGCCCGATCTGGAGTTAATCAATGTTTATTTGTGTTTCTCCAGGAAAGGTAGAGCAGCAATGAACTTGTATGCATATTTTACTGAGTATATGCTGGGATGAGGAACTTCTGAGTCATATGATGTGAGGCAAGACACCTGACTTCAAAACCCAAGTAAAACAATAGAGCTTTGCAAACTCATAGGACCATTTCCCTCCCTTCTGAGGACTGTGAGGTTTCCCTGGTTGCATGCTTATGCTAGCACGTAGTTTCTTCTTTTATTTCAGTGGTTCTCATGGCTATACCTTCAATTGCAAGGTTACACTTCTTCTTTGTGTCATCTTTTGATTCAAGCTATCTTGACTTCCATGCTGTTGTGACTCACCAATCAGGTTCCTTAGGAACCCAGCTCTGAGATGGGAGGTAGCATGGAGAAGTTTCTTAGGGCATGTTCTGGAGAACTACCACTGTTCGGAGGGAAAAGAAGGAAGGGTGGTGAGCCTTGGAAGAAGTGGGCTTTGAGAACAGCCTCAACAAAGGCCCAAGACAACATACTAGGGGCTGTGAAGTGAGGATTGCTCTCCAGAGTTAACACAAGTTGGCGTCTATGGCCAGGTCTTTAGACTCTCATTATAAACCAGTTACAAGGTGTGGGCTGCCACAGGAAAGCTGGTCTGGCATTTTAGTAAGGCAGCACTTTACAGATAACTGTTCTTGAAGAGGGCTCAGGCAGAGGGTGAAAGCCTATAGCATGCTCAAGCACTGGTGGAGTGAGTGGCTTGTTCCCCAAATAGGGGCCATTTACCAAACATTGTACATTGATACCTACTGAATGTTGCTATCAGCTCCTGAATCTTCATACACAATTCAACATGGCAAGTAAGCCATTTGACATGTAACTGGATTGCCGGGCAACAAGGATCTAGCTGAGAAGTCACTCTCTTTTAAAGCTTATTAGCTTATCATAGCCAATTAACACTGTCTTTAGCTGAATAAGACACAGGCTAGACCATCTACTTGTGAGCACTATAGCCTTGAAGTTCAACAGACAAGTCCAAATCAAACAACATCATAACTGCAAAGCCCCATGAGCTGGTGCTTGTGGGCCTGAGGCTAGACGGAAGGAAGCTAGCTCTGCAATGGGAGTCCAGATAGCCAACCTTGTTTCCAGTTCTCCATTTCTCTTCATGACCTTGAGTTTTGTTACTTTTATCCACTGTTCAATATGTTAAGCAACTTTATTTCACAAGTATCTCTCTCTCCCTCTCTCTCTCTCTCTCTCTCTCTCTCTCTCTCTCTCTCTCTCTCTCTCTCTCTCTCTCTTACATACACACACACACACACAGAGTCCCCAAGTCACAATCCTCTCCATTTTGCCACATTAATCAAAGCAATTGATTTTGGCCAGCTTCAGAACAGAATGAGATCACAAGCGTGGTGCACTGAATTTCAGGAGTTCAGCTAAATCAAGAAAGGCAGGCATTTCCATAATCCCCAGCAGCCTGATCAGGGTGGAGATAAATTTTCAAAAATTATGACTTGGTAATTTCTTGTTTCCTGTAAAGTCTTAAGCACAGCTACGAACCCTTCCCACAATCATTTTTGTTGCTCTCTATCTAGAAAGTAGGATCCCAGTGAATGACTAAGAGAACAGAACACTCTCCAAGGTATGACTGGCGAGTGGAAAGCACGCCACTTGCTCACCCAACAGGCTATATCAGGTACTAAGCACCCACTTCAGACAGCTCACAACTCCAGCTGAGGGGTGGTGTTGGAATTGGTGTCCCCTTCTGGCCTCTGCAGGCATCCACAGGCACATACACATACATGCACATAGGTGCACATACACATATAAAAAAACTAAAATCAGAAGCAAGGAAGCAGGGAAATCTAGGGGCCATGTGAATAGAAGAGTTCAGCAGTCAACAATACTGACACATCTAACAAAATCCACTGTGAAGACGGACTCTATAGAGGTAGTATTTTTATGATATTTGAAATAAAACATTAAAGTAGCAATAAATTATGCTTAAATCTGAAGAGTAGGTGACTTTGTGTTGAACCTTACTCCTTTCCCACTTGTACTCTTGCAGTTTTCTGAGACTCTCACAAACAAGGCTACAACCTTCATTTATAGTCAAAACATATGCTTGACTTCCCTGTAACTTACACACAGCAAGGACCCCTGTGACCTGTCTGAACTGGGTTCTTATTTTATGAGCCTACAATCCTGACCAGCATGCCACAGAAGCCAGGCCATGATGTCATTCACACACACACACACACACACACACACACACACACACACACACACACGGAAAAAAAAAGAAAAAGAAAAGAAAAGAAAGAAAAAGCAAAACAAACAAACAAAAACCCAAAACAACAACAACAAGAAAAGAAATAAGTTTCCTAGAAATCCTCTGAACAATGTATTTTCAGAAGACATCAAAATTGTGATCCTGGCTGTTTTTAGGCCACTTGAGTCGCTCTCTTGGGAAGCCTACCCCCATGTCTTGCATGTGCACTGTCCTTTTTCTAAGAACCACCCCCACCAAGTAACAGTCATGTTCAAATCTATGTTAAAAGAGTTTCTAAATTAATTCCAGCTCTTTTCATTCTGACTTACACTGAAATTCTTGTCTGGAGTGAAGTCACAAATCTAGGCCTTATCTTAGGAGAGGTCTCTCAAAAGATCTCCCCCAGTCTTTATCGGTGGCAGTATAAAGCTGTGTCTCCTGCTCCCACTGCCACTGGCACAAGATCTGAGGTGTCCACCCACTCCTCTCTGGAGTCCAAGTCTTGTTCCCAGCCAGGACACTTCCCTAACCCCCTCTACCCTCACTTTGGTAGTTAAGAATCCACAATATGCAGGATGAAGTTGGAGCTAATTTTGAGCCTTGAGAATTTCTGTAGCTTCAAGTCTCAGAAAAGAGGAAGTCGGGGAGTGACCAACCACAGTAGGAAGACTATTCAAAATGTTTAAAATGAGGAGCATTATGGGTTGGATGAGCTAGGCATGGCAGCTAGTTCCCAGAACAGCTACTTAAGGAGTGCGGACAAAGCAGTGCATCATCCTATGGAGCTGAGCAGTTATGGGTCAGAAAAGAGAAACTGAGTAAACCATCAGTGGTTCAGTAGATGTTTTGATAAACCCATGAAAATGATCAAAGAGTAAAGAATGGCTAGGAGAAATAAGTGTGATTAAATATTCCTGACATTAAGGGAAGACAAGCTTCAAACAAGACACGCACTCCAAGAGCCCTTCCACACCCTGACTCACCCAGGCTGGTATGTGACTCTCAATCTCTGCTTGCAGCTTGTGTGCAAAGATGTTGGAATCCTTCAGGCCCTTATGCATGCATGCTTTTACAAACACAGATGAAGGCAGGGGAGGGGAGGGGAGGGGAGGGGAGGGGAGGGGGAAGGAGAAGGGGAAGGGAGAATGGCAAAGCTGGGATGCATACTACTTTCTGGTTCACATGTGAATGGCTTGAGCTTCAGTGTTCTGAACTCTGCTTCAATTGGTTCTTGATTGGCTGGTCCTTGATCGATTAATGATTGCCTTTCTACCTTCACTGAGGGATTAATCGACAAAGGAAAACTGAATATAACAATGTTTTGATAAATGTGTATATTGTAAAATCATTGTCCAAATCGAACTAGTTAACATATCCATCATTGCATGTAAATGGTGTGTGTGTGTGTGTGTGTGTGTGTGTGTGTGTGTGTGTGTGTGTGTGTACATATAAGTAGATGGTTTAGTATCCTTGACTAACTCTAGCAGGTCATCTTGGGGGACTTGTGTTTAGGATGAGGTGACCAGACCATACTCTTGTTTTTATTTCCTTTTAATTCATCACCTTTGGAGCATCACAGATGAGCAAGGTTCTAAGTCAGAGTGAGGAAAAGAGATGTTACTGAGTGACACTTAGAAGCCCCTGGCTTGGTGACAGCTAATCAGCAGCAAGGCACATTTAACACACATTCTGAGGCTGAGCTCCACAGGGACAGAAGCGGAGAAATCACCTCAGAATCTTCAGTCACAAGTGGATGCTTAATGTCTTTTTGTGGGGTGAGGGCATGGGTGAGGGCCCTGCAGACACACTGTGGATGCAGAAATCATGACCCAGTGACCTTCCATCATTTTAAGTTCACAGAGAGGGCAGAGGGATGCCTGGTCCTTTCTGCAGGTCTCTCAGAAAGGCATCTCCTCCCAGTGAAGTAGATTGTATGCAGCCCTTGCCAAACTTAAATTGCATCCATGTTACAGAGGAAAGAGGCTTTAGCACATTCCTTTGGGGAATGGGAGCAATTTATTTTGTTTGTTTCTAATGGAGAGGGTTAGTTCCAGAATCTCACTGTGAGGTCTGAGAATATGAGCTGAAGCCCGCCAGGGAGCAAGAGGGGGAGAGAGAACTAAGGCAAGGAGAGGCTCCGACTTTATCGGGGGAGGGGGAGAGCAGGGACATCCAGGTTTAAAGCCAAGGCGTAAAGTGTATCCCTGAATTAGCATCAGGAATACATTAAGCCCAATATTGTATGAATAGGAGTGCCTTCTTGATTCTATCATTTACAAAATAGGGAAGAGACAAACAGAGAGAGACAGAGAACAGAAAGAGAGAGAGACAGAGAGAGTGAGAGAGAGAGAGAGAGAGAGAGAGAGAGAGAGAGAGAGAGAGAGAGAGAAAGAGACAGAGAGACAGAGAGACAGAGAGACAGAGAGACAGAGACAGAGACAGAGACAGAGGATGTGTTTGTGTGATGGTGTGTACCAATGTTAACAGGTATGTGTCCACATGTGTATGTATTTGCATGTAGACGCCGTGTGTGTGTGTGTGTGTGTGTGTGTGTGTGTGTGTGTTTGTGTGTATCTCTCCTTGCCACTCAGAAAGCAGCAGTTCCAGGCTTGTGGTTTGCCTGTGTTTTAGGAGGAAACGGAAAGAAAAATGGAAACGACCTGGGTGATAATGTGAATCTGAAAAGACTCAGACCTTCCAGCATGAATTTGGGGTGGTGGTGGTGGTGAGGACACACATTAGCACAAATTCTCATCTGCTAGTCTCCCTAGAAAGCTGATCATATAATAGAATTTACTTTTGAAGGGTGGGATCTGTCTCCTGATAAGAGGGGGGTGTTGTCACAGAAAGCAGTGCGCATCAGCACATGGCTTCAAGGTTAACGAGGGTGGTTATAAATAAGAAGAATAGCATCTCTCTTTCAGCCTTCCCAAGCCTATAATGAGACGCTGGTGGCTTCTGTGATATATGGTCCTTTTTTAGTCTCAGCAGAGAGCAGTATGCTTTGGGTCTTACGAATATTTTTTGATAGCTTCACAGAAACCAATCAATAACACACAGGTAACATTTTCTACAAGGCACATAAATCCTAGCCGAGGGAGACCAGCTGTTGTGAGATTCTGGAAGTGTTCCAGTTTCCAACCAGGGAGTCTTAAGGAAATGATCCTGAATGTGGGGCTTTGTTTGGATTTCAATGGAACATAATCGGGTGACATCTGGTCCCCCACCTTGTGCTGGCTTGGCCACACTTCATCCGCCATGGCTCTGGGCACCTCCTGCAGGGTTTCCTGTGAGTGCCAAGCACCAGCGCCCTACCCGTCACCAGCTGCCAATCAGTTTTTCACAGTGGGGGACAAAAAGCAAACTTGGGGCCTTGAAGATGCCTGCTGGGAACAAGTCATAAAAATGATGTTTAAAATGCAATTTGGATCCCACTGCCCCACAAGATACTGGACATCAGACAAACAAGAATTACAAAAATAAGTGATGGGAGGAAAGGGGATCGGCAGAGGATAAGGCAAGCACTGGAAATGAGCAGTGTGGGCCTGAAGTTGATGGAGAGGGAGAGGCTGAGGGAGAGAACTAACAAACAGGAGCAGATAATCAACACACAGAAACACATGCTCTCATACTAACAGTTCTCATTTTCACGAGCAGAATCCACCGACCTTCCTTTTAAAATAAAAGCACCCTGTGATGCAAGAACGAGGGGAAAAGCATGTGGCCCCTGGAAAAAGAATACACCACAACCACTGTCGTGACAGCACATTTACCCTATTACGAAGGGTCTTAAGCCCCGTCTCAAGGGTTGTCATTCAAGTTCTGAGGATGCATGCTCAAGAAAATCTTCCACCTACATAAAAGAAATAAACACAAGGGAGAACACAGACTCCCTGAGCTGCAGTAGCATGGATAGTTCCCCATGCTTTACACACTAGCATAATTATGAAGAAAAGACTCTTAATTATCTCTGAGGAGAAAATGGATCTTCACCTAAGATCTAGCCACTCATGGACTAACAAGATATTAAAGAAATTACTCAACGAAAAGTAGTTATCGGGTTTAGTTTCAGTGATCGTGCTTGTAAAACAGTCTAAAACGAATGCAATTGCAACATCAACATGTAGTAATGTTGATCTTTCCTGCTTCTGTTCATAGATGTTTACACACAGGATGTGCCGTGGCACATCTGTAGCGTCAAAGGGTGGCTTGTGGGACTTCGTTCTCCTGTGCCAACATGTAAGTCCAAGGAACTGAACTTAGGTTTCAGGGGTTGCTGCAGGAATCTTTACCTGCTAAGCCATATCTCTGGTCCTGTTTTTTGGTTTCTATTTTTGAGAAGTTCTTTACTTTGTATGTATAACATTATTATTGCTACTATAGATAATAAAACCAGTGGATACATTAGAGCTATATAGTAAAATGAAGAGAGCATTTTTAAAGAAATGGAAATATGAAGAAACACTACAAGGCTTAGAACATTCACTGAGGAAAACCAGTAAAAGAGAGAGCAAATGGGAAACTAAAATGGGATGAGAAGAAAAACCTAGTATTAGATACACAGAGAACAAACAAGGAAAGTTATCAAATCAAAGTGCTGCAATGTAACACAGGTCATCTTCCACACAGGTCATCTTCCTCTGCGAGGCAACTCTTAAAGGTTGGTCTTCATGTGGGATGCTAGGGTAAGGTCATGTTGACTTTTCCACATGGAAAAGGCCAGTGCAATGTGGCCAACAGCACTGTCCTTCATCTAATTTTCCCTTCCTTGTACACAAGCACAACCCAAAGAGTCATTCCAAGTGCCAGTGCCCTAATACATATTTCTGTGGCCGCCAACTTGATTATTAGCCTACTGCTTATTTCTGGTGTCTGTTTTGTGAAAAAAAAATTCTTCAGGATAGCCACGGGTATTTTTTGGAGGAGGAACATCAAAAGGAGAAACTTAGAAAGGATTATATTAACTATTTATATTAAACGTTCTTAAAAAGTGATCACAATGCCAAGGCAGAGAAATGTAAACTGCCTGACTTTTGTCGGTGGATCCACTGCAACCATTTTCTCTCCATAGACTGGCCCCTGGGATATTCTAATGGAGTCGTTAATTATTGTATGTTCACAATATCTACTTGTTAGATTATAAACCTTAAATAAATAAAGAGGGGAAGTGAGCTGGGGGCGGTGCAGTTGGTAAACTGTTCACTATAGGAGCATAACGACCCTATTTCAACCCTGCCCCCGCACTAGGTGAGAAACTGCCTAGTCAGCAAGTCTGTAATCCCAGCATGGGAGCATCAGAAATGGGAGGGTCCCCAGGTTCACTGGCACCCTGCCTAGTTGAATCAGGTTTAGTGAGAGACCTTATCTTAAGTTTAAAACTAAGATGAAGCATAATTGAGGAAGACACCAAATGCTGACCTCTGTGTGTACGTGTATTCACACCTACACAAACACATGTGCCCACATACATATACATAGACACATACCACACAAAGACACACACAGCATACACATATACATAGACACACACACTTCACAGACACACACAAACACATACATAGATACATACACACACCACACACAAAGATACACCCTTATACCACAAAGACACATACACACAACACACACACAGATACACACATACATAAGTACACACACATACATAGACACACATACACACTTCACACAAAGACACACATAGCACACACACATACATACATACACATAGATACACAGCCACAGCCATGCACCACACACAAAGACACACATACCGCCCCCCCCCCCACACACAGAGTCTTGAATTTCTTTGTGATGCACTTTGACTTCCTCTTCCTAGCCCATGTAAAATCCCTTGTACCATGCTGGAAACTGGCAGCTTCCCTACTTCTTACAATTTGTGTGTTCTCAGGTCGTAATATGCTCCTCGGCAATGGTTTCTTCACTTACAGGCGATGGTGTCTCAGACTCCCTTTGTTTTTGCTCTGACCCTATTTTTTATTGCAGCTTCGAAAATATGACGAGAGATAAATTAGGCAGCTCTTGTCTTCCAGCTCTACCGTAACATGAGCACGCCAGAGCGGCCCCGCAACGGATCCTTTCTGCCTCTTGCGTGCAGATGGAGACCTCAATTTTCTAAAAGGAAAGGCTACCTAGAAAATGATGTCACTGTGCTTTGACAGCATCAAATATTTGACATTTCCTATGCCATTTGCACTCCCCACTGCTTAAATTCACAAGTGGATTTTACAAATGGATGCTTTCACTAAGTGATATTAGGAAAATGCTTTCTATTGCAAATTCTTCTATTATTTCACTCAACACCTGAGCTGCTGCAGCTGCTGATGGCCTCTTAGCAGCCATCCTTGGAACACATCATGCCATTTGAGTTTTCAACAACAGAGTATGTTGGAGTCTGTCCCTCATAACTCACACTTGATGAAAGATAGTCATTAGAAGAAATCGACCATATGCTAACCACTGTTTACTGATGTCAGAGTCCAAGGGTTATTGACCAACATAAATGCTTTGTATTAGAACCACAGAGGCTTTGTAAAGACCTTCCAGAAGACTCTTAGCTTACTACAAGGTTAGAGCTTTGGCTTAAGGTGTCTCTGACTAGATTTCTTTTCTTTCCATAAATGGGTGGTTGTTGTTGGAAATTAATTCCCTTTCTTCAAGTGTGGCATTTGCAGTTTTGAATCTTGGATCCAGGGCCTTGTTCCTCTAAGCACGTGATCTATATTGAGCAACGTCAACTCTATATTGAAGAACTCAAGAAGTGGGGCAGAGTGTTTGTGTGGGATTAGGATTACAACCTGTGTATAATTTCCAGGAGCTATTTTATCTCCCACTACATTCTCCCAAGTACTGAAGCTGCTCTTGCCTGTTTAGGCCAAAGCCATCATTATTCATACCCCTTGTCCAAACCCAACCTCACATGAGCTGGAAGACAACACTCAAGAGCTACCGGGGCTGCTTTTACCCCTTCTCTTCAGGAACATCAGTCAGGTACCAGGGAGGTTCGCACATTCGGGTCCGGGCTGAGTCTGTGCATTTAAAACTCAGAATTGTCTGAAAAGGAAAATTCTCCATTTCTTTTCTGTGGTGGGAAAGTGCAATCAAGAAGAAAGATTCTTTGTTATTGTTGCCATTGTTAATGAGCAAAAAGAAGAAATAGGGACTTGGGACTTTCTAAGCAAAAGACAACAAACTATTAAATGAATTGGAAGCTTTAGAGAATGGAAGGCTCTGAAGTTAAATCCACAGTTGGAATTTAACATTGTATTTATTAGCTCTGTGACCTTAGGTCAGATATTTAACTTCCATAGGCATCAGTTTACACATCTATAAAATGGGATTAAGAGGAGTGTGCTGGCTGGCTTTGTTTGTTTCCTTTCATCAACTCGATACATGCTAGTCATTGGAGAGGAGGGGACATCAAATGAGAAAATGCCTCCATGAAACATGGCTGTAGACAAGGCTGTAGAACATTTTCTTAATTAGAGATTGATGAGGAGGGCCCATTCCATTGTGGGTGGGGCCATCCCTGGGCTGGTGGTGCTGGGTTCTATGGGAAAGCATATTGAGGAAACCACGGAGCAAGCCAGTCAGCAGTACTCCTCTGTGGACCTGCATCAGTGCCTGCCTCCAGGTTCCTGCCCTGTTTTTCAGTTCCTACCCTGACTTCTTTTGATGATGAACAGTGAAAAGTGAGCAAATAAACTGATTCCTTCCCAAAGTGCTTTTGGTCGAGGTGTTTTATCACAGCAATAGAAACCTAAAATAAGACAGAGTGTAGCTATCTACTAGTTCTGCGTGGCTGTACATTGCTTGTGCATACCAGACGTTCCTGAGAGACACTGCCTGGTGGGCACTGAGCACAGAATGCTTGGGTTACCACCATTTTATTGCTCCAGCTAGTCTTTGCTAGATTCTTCGCTGTAACCACAGCACTCCAAAGATTTCCCAGTGATCTTGAGATAGCCTAGATCTGACTGGCTCACACAGGAATATGTAATTATGGATGAATAGATGAATGAACAGGCTAAGTTTACTGCTTCCCCAAAGAAAGCAGAAGAAAATGCCAAGTACTTAAAAAATAATAACGCATTTATTTGAGTATCTGACGCATGTGTGCATCCGCGTTCATGAACATGGTCACAATGCACACGTATTACTTAATGGTTTGCTACTTTATTCTTTAAGACAGGGTCTCTCACTGAACTTGGAGCTCACTGATTCAGTGGGGCCGACTTGTCAGAGTTCCAGGGACTTGCCTGTGTCTGCCTCCACAGCCCAGGCATTACAGGCATGCAGTGCCACACCCTGCTTCTACCCTGGGTGCTCAGGATCTGAATTCCGGTTTTCATGCTAGCATGGCAAGCACTTCACTGACTGACTTATCACTCCAACTATTTAATAAGCACATGTGCATGGAACTGGCAGCACGGGTGGCACGGAACATGGCGTCATATGAAGTAGAAACCCCTTACTGTCTCTGCAATACAACTTCAGCCTAAAATTTACTGTAATTGTCATTTGGCCTCCAAGTCACAACGTGAGAATTCTATGGTTCTGAAACCTTTTAATGACGTTAAGTCCCAACCTAAATCCGTAATTGGCAATTGGCTCTTTTGTTCTCTCTATCAATATCTAAGCATCTGACAGAATGAAACCTAAGGAGTCATTCTTGATGTCCTTTTGGGTTTCTGGCCTGTAACCTACCCAGGGGAAATTGGCAGGAGAAGAGTTTGAGAGACACACTAACTTTGCTTATAAACATGTTAGAGTGAAGGACATTTATGATCTGACTCATGTGAGTCTAGAGTTTGTGACACTTATCACTTCAGAAAAAAAATATGAAGCTGTTAATATGGGTATCTGGAGACAGACTTTCATTGAGACTCAGAACTTAGGGACCAAAGAAGTGACTTGGAGGCTAAGAACGGCTGCTGCTCTTCCAGAGGACTGAACACTAGTTTCCAACACCCATGCCAGGCAGCTCTGGAGTACTTGCAACTCCAGTTTCTGGAATCCAATGGCCTCCAAGGGCATCTACACATGGGGAAACCATACATGTGTGAGCAAATAAAACTGAAAAAATTACATTGTTAAAAAGGAAGAAGAAAAAAGCAGACAGTTAAGTAGATTGGGAGTGTGGCTCAGCGGAAGCACCTGCCTAGGATGTAAAAGGCGTTGAGTTCAATTCCAAGCACTGCAAATAAAACAATAAGCCTAACAGTAAATTCTAAAAGTGAACCTTAAGGAACAGCATGTGGCTAATGATGAGCTTGTGATACTGACTGATGGAGTTGAGAAAGGGGCCACAGAGATGAGGGGAAAGGCAGAGAGAGTGAAAGGGCATCAGTGGAACAAGTAAAGAGAAAGAATGGTCATTGTGCTGAGGACTGCTAAAAAGGCAAAATGAGGACTGAGTGTCTCTGGATGTCCTATTCAAATGGAGGTCAGAGACCTTGTCAAAATCTATTGCAGCTGACCCTGGGGATGGATGACAAAAACACAATGGCTACTGTTAGCTTATATCATCCCTAGACTCTTGGGTCTAGACCTTAAGACCGTTCAGCATTGCTCTTCAAAATGCTTTTCTACTTGAGGTTTCTTTGTATAAACATGAGTATCTCAGCCTTAGACACACAAACCTCTTCAAGGTCCTCTGTCCATACTTTGAACATGGCTTTTGATTTTCTGCATCTAAGACCATGAACGACCTGTGCCAGTAATCAGGGGCTGCTGGGTAAGAAGCACCAGAGAGAAAAACAATCTGTAAAAAAAAGGTTTAGTGAATTTTCCAAAAGAGCATGGATGACAACACAGGGTTCTGAGATCTTCAATGCCAGCAACAGCTAGTATGGCATCTCTTAAATTCTGCCAGAGTCCATACAAACAGTTCCATTGATGATGCTGGTAGTTGCTTTCAACTCATGAAAAGCCTGACTAGGACACAAGCTTTTGTGACTCCATCTAGCCACATCCACCACTCTCCCTAAGGAGGTGGGGAGGCCTGGCAGCACACAGAGGAGGGGGAAGCAGGCTATCTGGATGAGACCTGATAGGTTGTGGTCATATGGTGGGGGAGGAGGTCCCTTTCTGTCAGAGGTCTAGGGGAAAGAGGGTAATAGAGCGAGTTGGGGAGGGTTGGGAAGGTACAAGTGAGGAGATAACAGTAGGGATGTAATCTGAATAAACTATCTTTAAAAAAAAGAGCTGTCTCATAAGGTGAGAGACTTGTCTTTCCTGAAGGAGAAACCCAGAGCCCCCATTCTCCATTATTTATGTTGAGATTAATTAATGTTTCAATCTCATTGGGGAAATGCCTGGTTCTTGTCTTCGGGAAAAATTAAACTGAAATACTATCAACCTCCTAGGTCAAATTAGAGGACCCTAGACATCAACATAATTTTTATTTATTTTTAATCTTGCATATGAGGATAATAACATCACCCTTGTTGGATTGTTGTGAGGATTAAATTACATAAATCCATGTCTTGGTTTGTATCAAGTAGTTAATACTTATTAGATTCTTCTACCCTCTCCCCTTCTTTTACTTATAAAATTTCAATTATAAATAGCGGAACCACCACACACAGTACTCAATATTACAGCAATGAATATTTAGGTATGAGGTGATGAATATTTAGCATGCCAACCTCTCATTAAAGCACACACTTTTAGAATCATCTCCATCTGCAGACACCTCTAGGTGCAGGTGAGAATTAGAACACATGGAGATGTTATCAAGGTTTATTCCAGTTGACAGGGCATAAAATCGTGTGTGTGTGTGTGTGTGTGTGTGTGTGTGTGTGTGTGTGTGTGTGTGTGTGCGCGCGCGCGCATGTGCGCATGTGTGTAAAGGAGCCCTGGTTTATAGTTTCATGTCTGCATGGCACTTACTACTGTACCCAGAATGCTAACGATGAAAGGTCTGTGTGTTGGGAAGCTAAAGCAGCACATTGAAAACTCAGTTTACAAGCTTATGAAGAAGTAGGGCAAAAAATGCAAAGTGTGGCACCTTTGTTTCTTTTCTGGGCCTTTGGAGCTGGAAATGCCATGAGAAACAAAATAGTAAAGCCAAACTCACCCCCAAAACAAACGTTAAAAAGCCAGTATAGGGCAGGAGGGGTGGTTCAGTGGTTAAGAGTACTGGCTGCTTTTGTAGAGGGCTTAGGATTGGTTCCCAGCACCCACATAATAGCTCACAGTCATCCTCAACTCCAGTTCCAGGGGCTGTGAATACCTCTTTCATCCCTGAAAGCATCACACACACACACACACACACACACACACACACACACACACACGGTACATACACATGCACGCAGGCAAACATTAAAAAGAAAAACTACATCTTGAAAAAGAAATAAAAGAAAAAGCCTTTGAAAAACAGTCTACGCCAAACTATAAGAGGTTAACCATGCTGACCTTCAGCACTGCAGAAACCATGCCTGGGGGTACCTCAGAACTCCAAATGTGGAGGGATCTGAAATTCATTGAATTTGAAGCCAGCCTGGGCTACATGGTGTCTTGTCATAAAAACAGTAACAAAACAAAACAAAACAAACAAAAGAAACTGACAAGGGCTTTTGGCATGATTTGTTCAAAAATAGCCATTCATGAGCAAGCCACAGCGTATCTTAAATATGTAGCTTTTAATCCTCTACTGATGTGCTTTTGGTGAAAAGACCAAAGGTGAAGGTGTTACCAAAGTCAATCATAAGACCTAAGATTTGCAGCCCCTTTCTCTAACTGCCATAAAGAGAGAAAAGGAAGAAGGAATCATCATAATTTTTGTATCTACTGTTGACACTTTTATAAGACTTTGCGGTAAAAGAAAATAGATAGGTTCCAGACAAGTTTGCTTTTTAAAAGAAAACATAAATTTCCCCCTCTGATATTTTAGTATATGCAAAGTGTTAAATAAACAGGGCATGAATATGCTACAAATTGCTGGTGAAACGAGGCCTTACACCTTGGTAGTTTGTCTTACCGGACTACCCTTCCTCTTCTCTTGCAGCTGTAACTGTTCCATTTTTATTTGCTTGGCGCCTGCAGAAGACTTTGTTTGGATTAGGAGCTCAATAACTCAAGCAGAAATTGAAAAATCACTAGGCAGGAAAAATGGCTAAATCTATCAAAATTGAATTTATCGATGGCAAATAAAAACCCACTGTTTGGGTTTGAGATGTCAGTCAGTAGTCCAAGTGTACAATAAAATAATAGCTTCAGAGAAAAGCATACAAACAGACCCAACTAAAGTGCAGGCTTGAAAAGAAATGAAGCAAGAGAGCAGTGGGAATAATTTTAGCCAGGCAAGAGACTGCTTAGCTTCTGAGATCAAATATGATGGGGCATATTCTTGGTGGTATGGCTTATGAAAAGATGGAAATAATATTTAAAATAGTATTCATAAAAAAACCAAAAAACAGTATTCATATTGAATTTCCTCATGATACTTATTTCCCATCTACTTGTCTTCATCCACACACTAGATGGTAAAACAAAAAATCTTTACTATAGCTAAAATTGTACTTATGTATAGACTTATCCATCCAACCATGCAACTCAAATTGAAAAACAAACAAAAATAACAGAATCACCTGGAGAGCCCAGAGTCAACACTTCATCCCAGGAATGAAGGAATGGTTCAATATACAGAAATCTATCACTGTAATCTATCATATAAACAAACTGAAAGGAAAAAAACCCACATGATCATCTCCTTAGTTGATGAAAAGACATGTGACAAAATCCCACACCCATTCATGTTTAAAGTCTTGGAAGACTGGAGATACAAGGCATGTGCCTAAACATAATAAAGGCAATATTAAAAGCAAGCTCATTGCTGACATTGAACTAAATGGAAAGAAATCAGGGACACAGCAAGGCTATGCACTCTCATCATAGCTCTTTAATATAGTACTTGAAGTCCTAGCTAGAGCAATAAGACAACCAAAGGAAATCAAAGGGATACAATTGGAAAAGAATAAGTCAATGTATCACTATTTGTGGATGATATGATAGATACATAAGTGAGCCCAAAAATTCTAACAAGGAACTTCTACAGCTGATAAGCACTTTCAGCAAAGTGGCTAGATACAAAAAGCAGTAGCCATCCTTTATACAAAAGAGAAATAGGCTGAGAAAGAAATTAGGGAACCAGCATTCTCCACAATAGCCACAAAAACCATAAAGTATCTTGGTGTAACTCTAACCAAGCACGTGAAATACTTGTATGAAAAAAAAAAACCTTCAAGTCTCTTAAGAAAGAAATTGAAGAAGACTCAGAAGATGGAAAGATTTTCCATGCTCATGCACTAGTAGGATTAACATAGAGTAAAAATGGCCGTCTCGCCAAAAGCAATCTACAGATTCAATGCAATTCCCATCAAAATGCCAACAATTCTTTTCAGACCTTGAAAGAACAATACTCAATAAATGTGGAAAAACAAAAAACTCTGAATAGCTAAGACAATCCTATACAATAAAAGATCTTCTGGAGGTATCTCCATCCCTGATCTCAAACAAAAAATAAAAATAAAAACTCAAAGGTACTGGCATAGAAACAGACTGGTGGATCAATGGAATTGAATTGAAGACCCAGAAATAAACCCACACATCTATGGATACTTGATTTGTGACAAAGAAGCCAAAACCATGCAATGGGGAAAAAATAGCATCTTCAACAAATGGTGCTGGTTTAACTGGATGGCTACATGTAGAAAAATGCAAATAGACCTTTATTTATCACCAAAAACAAAAATAAAGGCCAAGTGGATTAAAGATCTCAACATAAAACCAGACACACTAAAGCTGTTAGAGGAAATGTAGGAAAGAGCCTTGAACTCATGCGCACTGAAGACAACTTCCTGAACAGAACACTAATAGCATAGGCCTTAGGATCAACCATTAATAAATGGGACTTTATGAAACTGAAAAGCTTCTGTAAGGCAAAGGTCATTGTCACATGAACAAAATGAGAGCCTACAGACTGGGAAAAGATCATCACCAACACTACATCTGACCAAGGGATAATATCCAAAATATATAAAGAACTCAAGAAATTAAGCACCACCAAACCAAATAATCCAATTACAAAATGGAGTAAAGAACTAAACAGGGACTTCTCAAAAAAGGAGTATCAAATGGCTGAGAAATACTTAAAGAAATGCTCAACATCTCTAGTCATCAGGGAAAGCAAATATAAATGAATCTGAGATTCCATTTTACACCTATCAGAATGGCTAAGATAAAAAACTCAAGTGAAAGTACATGCTGGCAAGGATGTGGAGAAAGGGGAGCACTCCTCCATTGCCAGTGGGAGTGCAAACTTGTCCAACCACTTTGTAGAACAATCTTGTACTTTCTCAGAAAATTGGGAATAGTTCTACCTCAAGATCCAGCTATACCATTCCTGGGCATATACCTGAACGATGCTCATCTATGTTCATAGCAGCTTTATTCACAATAGCCAGAATCGGGAAACAACCTAGATGTTCCTCAACCAAAGAATGGATAAAGAAACTGTGGTACATTTACACAATGGAATACAATTATAAATTCTTCTTATTCCTTATTTGGAGACAGGGTTTTATTAAATTGCAGAGGCTGTTCATGGACTTGCAAGTCTTGCCTCGGATTCCCTAATACTTGGGCTCACATGTGGTGCCAGGCCCTTCTCACAGTGCTGCTTTCTGAGAAGCTCCACAGTACTTGTCAAGCACACATTTTATTTTTTTCTAGATTCCGGATGCATGGCTTCTCCTGCAGGATATCTTTAATTCCACTTCCTTGATCAACATCAAATGGAGGCAAAAGCAGCACTTGGCCAAAGCCAGCCTTCGGGACTTGGGCAGTGCTTTGTGGAGACCTGCTTATTGTACTATAATTTCATTGGAGGGCATGCTACGGATTATGCATGGTGACCGCAAGTACATCCTCACTTTTAGAGATTTTAAATATATGACACACAAGGAGCATTAGCAAATGGCAGATCTGAAACAGGAGATAGAAGAGGGTGGCAATAAGCAGATGCAACAAAATAGGACTAGTTCTGAAAGCTACTCAGTGGAAAAGTGCTCACGGACAGCAACAAAACCCGGAGTTCAGAGAGAGAGAGAATAGGGATGGAAGAGCTGAGGGCAGAACTGTAAGCAGCTCGGGCTCAGTGTTGGCCTTAACAGTTACCAACATCACTTCTCCATAAGCCTGGCTTTCAAGCTGCCTGGCACCTTGTATAACTTTTCTTGCTTCTCTACTTCCTATGTTTATAATAACATTAGCAACCTATGCTTATTTCTTTTTCACAACACGGAATTGCATGCTCCTCATTGGTGTCCATAAATACCAACTGATTATGCCACTGTGACACTATATTGAAGAAATAGCTTCCAGGCATCTTTTCCTTCCCTACAGAAGCTAAGATGCACTAACCAAAGAGCAAGAAGAGTTGGAAGAAACTTGGGGTGCTTTGCAGCCACGGTCATTAACACCCCGTGTGAAAACACTGTAAAAACTGTAACAGGTCGATAAAAACTCAAATTACTTTGTGGCACACTTACTGTAATTTTTAACATGTTCACATGATTTAATTACATGTTCTTTCCTTTTTGAGTAATATAAGAGCCCCTATTACAAACCCAAAATAAACATAAGTGGCAGTTGGCTGGTCCATTTCCCCTTAAAGAAGGGAACTACCTTACAGGTTGAGAGCTAGCATTAAAGAATAGTTTGTTATGCCTCCCATCTTCTGTCAAGTTTACGTTTTTAGGCGGTGGCATTATTTCAGATCTACTATCCTTGTGATGGTCCCCATCCTCTGAATAGCCTATGGAACTAAAAAAAAAAAAAAAAGTCTAGTGCCTATGACTTTGGGGGATTCTTATTAAGGGCTCCAGCTAACTGATGCTATGAGCAGGAAGTGGAGGGTGAAGTACACTTATTTATTTTGCTTTATTTAACTCAGAGCTTCATTCCCGCTGATGGTTGAGCTGGCCTTGCACATGGTATAGCAGCTCGGCGGGTGGGAGGTGCCCGCCCCTTTGATTTTCATCAATGATCTGCTCTGTGTTTGCAGTGGTTACCTTGACAAGCTGGTCTCTGAGGGTGGTGGGGAGTGTGAATGTCCTCCCACTATACTCTAAAACACCATCCGGGCCTGACAAGTAACTGGGAGATTGTCTTTAGAGAAACAAGCTGTAGCTTGGTATCTATAATTACACCCTAAATTTCAGGGTATTGGAGACAGCCTCCAAAATATAGCTGTGCATTCAAAACTCTGTGAGGAAGTACATCTCTTATCCACACAGCTGAGATGAGCTCTATGCAAGTTGATGCCAATTCTAACTCTGATTCCTTAAGCCCTAAATGAACTGATCACAAGACCCCCTAGGAGATGGGGCCATTTATAGGGAAGTTAGAGCATTGGTGGCATGGGCTCAAAGTAGATGTTGGGTCTCTGGCCCCCTTTTCTCTTTTGTTTTGTAGCCTCCTCCATGAGGTGAGCATTGGGCTCTGCCAAGTGCTCCATGCTACTATATTCTCCTTTCCAGCAGGCACAAACTCAAGAGAACGAGCTGCCCATGGATGGAACCCCCTGAAACCATGGGTCAAGAGAAAGATTTCCCTTCAAATGACCTCAGGTATTTATTCATAGTGGTTAGAAAGATAACCTAGCTATTTGTAGTTCTACCTCGAGAAAGAACTGGACACTAAAGGTCAGCCACATCTCAGTACATGATTAAGTCACAGCAGAACCATAGGCCCCAAGGCTCATGTGAGCTTCCTGGTTGGCAATACTCCGTAGAGCAAGGACGCATTTAAGCCCCACCCCTGGACCCTGCTAGGCTCTGTTCCGCAAGCCTCAGTCACTGGCTGATTTTAGCAGTACCTTTCTTCTTCACAAACCATGGCCATGAGTATAACAGTGTTCCCGTGTACCCTAGACTCTCTAGCAGATCTTTTAACTCAGAGTAATCTGGAATACTTCCCTAAGGATTAGTACTGAAAGTCAGGATGAACCACTGTGAACACTCTTTTCTCTAATTTCAGTCGGCCAATTGTCGAAAAGAAATTGGTTCTCTCATATGATTATTGAGAAGACTATACAAGTTTGGACATGTACGGCACATTTACATTCTTTGGCAAAGGGTAGCTATTGGCTGAAGTATGTCACATAGTAACATTTACTACTCATTTTTGCACTAGTCCTTCCTGTACCCTGCTTTCTGTGTGGAATGGCTGAGATGAATCATCGAGTTTAATTTCTAGCCAACTCTGGGGAAAAGCCTGAAGGAATCTCACAGGGCTCCTATGGGAAATCTATACAGAGGTGACAGTTAAGCAGAGGCCAGGACTTGAACCTTGATCTTTGTGATCTGAACACAAGCCATATCTTGAAAGTTTATGCCTGTAGTTGCTCTAGTTCTTCATAAAATAACCTTGCAGAAGGCCTGCATCAACCGTGCTACTACAGCTAAAGTGTGCACATGACACTTGTAAGTTCACAAACCACTGAAGGAGAGCAGGAGCTCTGGGCTTCCCAGTGATTTTCCTTCATTCTACAGCAGGAAAATATCCGTGAAGGACTGTGTGGTGGAATGCATCACTAGCTGATGGGAAAGGCTGATGGGGTGAGGTGTTCCTCACCCCAAATTTGTTTATTTCCTTATGAAGCAATTATCATTCTGTACAAATGGAGCTTCCAGAGGGGCAATAATTTTCCTTGATTGGATTTTGTACTGACATATGAAATGAATAAATGTTTTAGTTTCCGAATTAGAGTGTATCAAATTCCATTATAGTATCAATAAAATGAAAGAAGCAGTAAATTTAGTGCAAAGCCCCAGGGGAAAAATTCAAATCACCATGAAATGCTGCATTCTGAGAATCTATATGAGCTAAAAAGCTTCCCCCACTACACACACACACACACACACACACACACACACACACACACACACGAGATCTCTCTAGATAACTAATTCTATCTGTTACACAATCTGTATCCATGCATACATTTTAGTACATTTTTCTGCTTCTCATATCAAAATGTGGTATAAAAAAGAAATGACAATAAGTCTCTGGATTCTTCTTTTTGGCTGACCATACTAACTACAAATGTCCCCATTCCCCCCCCCTCCTCCCCCAGCTACCAGCTCATCATCCCTTTGTCATCGTTCATTTCATTTCAACACCCATCTACTTACTTTAGTTTCTTATAACTTATTTCTTTTTCATTCTTCTAGGAATAAGTTTTATTTTTATGAAATTGTGCTATGTTCACCACAGTGTTTTAAACTGGGATAGTCTCTCAGACTTAAGGCCACTTGGGTGTAACGAGGCACTATTCTTTCCTTGGTTTATCTTGGAGGTGCTTACTCAACTTTGAAGAAACAAAAGAGAGGCCACCAACTCCATGTGACTCATCTGCGATTTATGTGCTTTGTCTGTGACTTCAGAAAATGTTCACATAGTTCATTTTCATTGTTTCTGAATAATCACAGAAGATAATTAGTCCGTCCTTCCTTTGTTGATGTTTTATAGGTTCCCCCCTTTAAATATAGACTGTGGATAATGACAATATTTACCACTGAAATAATGTTAACAGAACCTTCCCACTGACCCTTGGGAGTTGTGAGCATCAAATTACACAGGTGAGAGAAAGAATCTTGCTAAAAGCTCCATATAAATGCCAGAATTTTTATTTTGATATAAACTTGAGTTGTGCTCAGTGTTTTGATGACTAGCTCTCAGACTTAAATGGCTTTAGGAGGTGTCATTGCCCTGTCACCCAAATGTTGTGGGCAAAAGCTGGTGTCCTGGAAGATGCTAAGTTGGTGACAGCAAAAGTTACAGGCTCATTTCTCCTCCCAAGGTTAGATATTAACATTTTCTTCACAGTACACTCATTTAACTATAATGACTTTGCTTTGGAGAGTGAATGCTAAGTTCAAGTGCCCTAGGCTGTGGAAAAGGCTCAAGTGCTAACAGCTTATTAATTTGTGAATCTCAAACTGAATTTCTGTAATTTGTCAAAAATCTCGTTTATTGGCTATATCATAAAACACTCAAGTAGATGTGATCCCTACAGCCCACCCAGAAACCTATGGGTTGGATCAGCTCTCGGTTCTCTGCCCTGCTGACTAGTGTTTTGTCTATGGTATGTTAAATTAGAGCACCGAGGACAGAGGATTTCTCTCCTGCATATCTTCTACTGCTATTAGTACAAGCATGTTCTTAGAGCTGATGACATTGAAGTACATAGCCGTCTAATGCACCTCCTCCATTATCAAAGGCCACTCATTAATATGCTATGACGAAGACCCCTTGGGAATATCTTTTGGCCCCCAAGGAAGTCACATGTTTCTGACTTAGCTTTTCTACAAGGAAAGCCCCTAATATCTTACTTGGCAATCAAAGAGGTCAAACTCTCTTGACCTGAGACTCAACTCCACTCAGTGCCCTACTTAAATCCAGGCTGAGAAAGGCCTTCCCAAGCCATGCAACTTAGATGCCCCATGCTTCGCCCTCTCCCTCTCCTTCAGGAATAATGTGCTATTCCTTTATCTGTATACCACTGTCATTCAACATAGAAATTTTATCATTTCTCCTCCTACTAATGTAGTAAATGTTGCCAGACCGGTTTCAGGAACCTTGTTTTACTCAGTAATCATATTAACGATGTTAAACAGAAAAAGTAAACTTCTTTCAACTTATGAGCCACCTGTCATGGTTGGAGAAGACCTTCCTGGAGCATTGAGGTGGAAGGATTTTTTTAACCTAAATCCAAGCTTGGCAGACAAGAGTGCTGTGATTGATTAATTATGTCTGTGTTGGGAGCAGGAGGGAAGACTAGGAGTGTGAGTGCCATATGTGCATCGTTTCTAGAATGGTGTGCACTGAATAATGCCTGTTGTGTGAAAGGGATTTGCTCTATGCTTTTTAGTAAATGAGCATCTACAATTAACAGAAGAGTCTGGAAACATCACAAATATTTATGCTGGTTCTCTCCACTAAAAGCCTTTTCTCCTCACTGTATTATATTGATCAATACATTGACAATATATGTGGTACCCCTATCTGCCACCAAATTAAATATACAAGCCAAATGGAGGTAACTTAAGACCAGATGTCATGCAATAATAGAGATCACTGGCTTAGTAAGTACCAGGGATACTTTATATGGCTATTTTTTAATTGGCGGTTCACTGTGAGAAAGAAAAGGCTAGGATTCCACGCAAATAATTATGGGGAAATACCTAGTCAATTCCAAGTATACATGGGCTTTCTTTTGGGGAAATGCTTCAATGCTATTTTCCTAATACATTTGACTTTGTAACAGTATCATTCCAGATGATCCATTCTGAAAATCATTTGGCTCTTATGAACTTTTCACTGATTTTCTGTAGACAAACTGTAAACATACTAGACGCAGTATCAGCCCTGTATTCCCATGAGCTGAGCCCCTATAAATGTTCCCATGTAATCAAACTCATGTAATCCTGTGTTCTTGCTGAACAAAGATTGAAAAGAACCAGGATGATTCTAAGAGATAGGGAATGAAAACATACAGGCCCTGTGAAGTAATGAAAAGACTTCCTAGCTTGCCTTCATGGGCCAGCTACTTCTGTTCACTAACTTTATGTAGATCTAGGATGGAAATAATGCTGGCAGCACTCAATAACTCTAGTGGGTCATCCATCCAGGCCATCAGATAGGCACAAGTCTCAGTAACATCATACCGCTTTCCACAACCCACTTGTGACCTGATGCAAAAGAGATAAGCTAATAAGATGAAAACAGGATAAGCAAGAGACTTAACAGGACACATGCCCAATATATGTCTTACAGAGGCATGAAGGACATTACTACTTGTATACAATGAAGTCTCTTGTAGCTAGTTGGTAGGAGGTAGGCTTAGCTTTCTTATATTCTTGCGATTGAGAAAAAAAAAATCTAGTTTAAGTTGTCTGTGGATGACCCGGAACATGGCTCAGGGTCCTAGGCCACACCTACTACAGTACCTGGGCCTCATGTCTAAAAGTGTAGGTGGGTAAAGAATGGTCCATGACTTGGAGTTAGAGCTGGATGTAAAACTCGCTCCTGCTAATCACCAGCTATGAGAATAGAAGCACATTCTTTAACCTCACTGAAAAGCTGCTAACTTTTTCATTATAAAAAATGAGGATAGCACTGCCTTCCCCACACAGTTATAGGGAATTGACACTACATGCATAAATAACAATTCAGATTCAAATTTAAAAAGCATAGGTACTCTACTGTTGCTTTTATCACTATAGGTGTATTTTCATGTCCTGCAATATGAGTTGGACATAATATATAATTTTGATTCTGTCTGTTTTTAATCGCCTGCTGATTCCTGTTTGTTTTTCCTTGCCAGAGACTGGGACACCTCGTGCCCCTTTCTCTTGCCAGCATTCTTGTTTCTCTTGAACTGCCAAGGTTCAAATGTAAAGTTCTCCCAGCAGCTGGTGCTGTTCTGGTACATGATTCAGACCTTAGGGAGTGGAGCAAGCCTGGACGGAGGAGGTGACTGGTGACATGACTGATGACATGGAAGGATGCAACTGGTCTCTGCCCACATTCCTACTCCAGATCAACATGAGGTGGGCAGCTGCACCCTACCATGCCACGAGGTTTGGTCTTATCTCAGGCTCACAGTAATGTAACCGAGTGATCAAAGTGAAATGTCTAAAACGATGAGTCAAACTGAATCTTTCCTTAAGCCTTCCTTCCTCTGGTGTATATTGTCCAGGCAGGGAAAGAAAAAGACTAACATATGAACTGAAGCTACATTCTCCCTTCTCTGCTAGTACTGGCACTCACTCTAAGTTCTTCTGATTTTCTTCTAACTGTGGGGTCAAAGAAATATTGAATGGATCAAAACCTACCGTTGGAAGTTTATGGTTATATGGATGTATGAATGGATAGACAGACAACACCCACGTATGGACATATGAACTTCCCTGTGTGCTTGTTTCCTCATGCATATAAAATAAGGAGCATATTAGGCACTTGCTAGGGTTAAACTGAGGATTAAATGAGTTGATATTTGCAAGTTCCTTAGCCCAGTGGCTGATATATGTACAAGTACTCAATAAACAAGAGAGAGAAAGAGTGAATATAACCAGGATATGCAACAGCAATGCTGGATGGAAATTGGCTTTCTCAGTCCATTCTTCCTATTTGCTTCATAGTGTCTCAGTCAAGAACTGGTAAAATGGAGCTTGGATATGGAGCAAAAGCTGTCAACCAAGAAGTTGGTTTTCACTAGGGGACACAGACTAAGGAGTAAAAGGGCTGAACAGGATTCTAGGATGCCTCAGTCTTGCACATGACACTAAAGATTTCATACAGGGACCTGGAAAAGTTCCGTGTTGACATGGCATTCCTAAAATATATCCAGAATGTGTCTCCTTCAAGCAATCTTTTGAGCCTCTCAAAGTGAATATTTTCCTTGTGCCTAGCACAGGATCAGATGCAGAGGCTGAGGGTTTTGTTGTTAAATATTTTCAGGTCCGGTCTTAACTCTTCTCTGTAGACAGACCATCTTGAGATGCCAGCCAATGTTCATAAAGGAAAATCAACAGAAACCCAAGTAACTTTCCATAAGCTGAGAGCCAGCAGGAATGTGTGCTGTTTCCACCTGAGCAGCAAGTCTCTGTGGGCATCCTGAAACTAGATACAGAGGGTATGGGCTGTAGGGAGGGCACCAGACATCGTTACACAGCCACAGAGGGAAGTAGAGGAACTGAGACTAGCACCTAAAAATATCCCTAGAATTTAATTATTTAAAATGTGGGGCTTGAATGGTATTTGGTGCTTTTTGTGTGTACGTTTTGAAATTATTTTTTAATATATCATTTTAAATATTTGCTTATATTTGATTGTAGTTTTTGTTTTCAAGACAGGATCTTACAATGTAGCTCAGGCTGGCCTGAAACTTGCTATGTACACCAGGTTGGCCTCAAAAATCAATGAATCCTCTTGCCTTGGCCTCCTGAGTATAAATGTTGAGATTACAGAGGCATGAACTGAAACTTAACCAAACCTGGCTGGGTTAAGGATTAACAGAATAAACCACAACAGACAAACAAACAAACCCTACAAACCAAAAACCAAAGCAAATGCTCCTTTACCACTAACAGTTAAGTTATACAGTGCACTACTGTTTCAGAGGAAAGGAGAAGAGATGGGATTGGTGCTCAAATCTGTCCTTTTATAGTTTCATAATCCTAGAAGAAAGTGGTGCCTGTGATTGTGGTGTCTGTTAGAACCATCATGTGTGTTAAGCAAATGCCTTTATAAAGCCCCAGCTATTTGTTACTCAGGGCCATTTGAGGACTAGTAGAGAAGCTTCCAAAGATACATGCATATATGAAGGCAATCTAAATAAAGTCCCCAAATAATAAGGGAGATAGAGGTCTTGGCCACGTCTTGTCACCAAATGAAGCTTCCAGTACCATGGTTGAGTTACGTCTATTTGACTTGCTGGCCAAAGGGGCTTCAGGAGAACCTCAAACAACCCAGGCTGTCACCAAGACTATAGGTTGCTCTCCATATCCAGCAAAGGCCACACTGCTGAAGACAACACTCATACAACATATTGAACATAGGAAAGTTCAGCTGGCACCCCGATAGAGCATTCGTACATATATTCTTGTGTCTTTGGTAAGGTACTTTGCTCACTACCAAAGACAAACCATAAACACCAACCCAGCCTCAAGCTCTTTTGATCAAGAATTGGATTCTGCCTTCAAGATATGCTATAGCACGACATTTGTGAGAGTAACCAATGATCTGATTGGACCGAAGACCCACTCACGAGATGAAACTCATACCCAACAGTACTTGGGTGACCAAGAACCAGAGACTAGATAGCTGGGGTCCTAGGGTGGAACCAAATGGTAGTGCTCTAAAAACAAAACACAGAAATAAAATAACCCTTAGTGATATTCTCTATACTCCTAGATCAGGGCGTTGTTCAGCCATCATCAGAGAAGCTTTGTCGTACAGGAGATGGAACAAATACAGAGACTCACAGTCAGACATTATGTACAGAGTAAGAGGCTTTGGGACACTCAGTCCTAAGCAGGGTGTCCCCATCAGATCACTCACCTCAGTGCTCAGGGAACCAGCCGAGGAGGAGTGTCCTGTGCCTGCACATTAAGCCTTCCAGTTTAGATTTATGGGATCTGTGAGTGTGGGAACATGTAGGCGTCTGCTTCTTGTGCCTTTTCTTGGGCTCTTTTCTTTTTCTTTCTTTTTTTTTAATTTTTATTTTATTTATTTATTTATTTATTTTTGGTTTTTGGAGACAGAGTCTCTCTGTGTAGCCTTGTCTGTCCTGGACTCACTTTGTAGACCAGGCTGGCCTTGAACTCACAGCGATCCACCTGCCTCTGCCTCCCGAGTGCTGGGATTAAAGGCATGCGCCCACCACGCCCTGCTGTTGGGCTCTTTTCTTTAGGTTTGTTTATTTTGTCCAATTCTGAAGTGTTAGGTTCTTGTTTTATCTTATCTTGTATTTTGTTATTACCCCTTAGAAGCCTGTTTATTTTATACTGAAAACCAGAAAGAGGATGGATCTGGCTGAAAAGGGAGTGGGGAGGAACTGGGAAGAGTAGAAGGGAAGTGCAATCAGGATGTGTTATGTGAGGGAAACAATCTATTTTCAATGAAAGAAAAACAATATTTTTTTTCTATTCAGTAAGTTAAAAAAACAAATTTGTTTTTCAGAATAATTATCTATGGCCATACAAGCCTCTTACACCAGAGGATTCAGTGTCATACCCCAAAATTTTTTAACAACAAAATACAAAAAAAACCCTATCACATTGGAGTTAACCAAGACAAACCAACAGTATGAAAAGAGCCCAAGAGAAGGCACAAGGATCAGAGACCCACTCATTTGCACACTCAGGAATTCCATAAAACCCAGTAAATTGGGAGCCATGTTATATACACAGAGGACCTGGTGCAGACCCGTGCAGGCCCTGCCTGTGCATGCTGCCTCAGTCGCCGTGAGTTCCTACGAGCTTGGATCGTGTTGATTTAGGCTAAGTTGTTCTTCTGGTCCTCTATCCTCTCTGGCTCTAACTCTCTTTCTGCCTCCTGTTCTGCAATGTTCCCTGAACCCTGAAGGGAGGGATTTGATGAAGACATCCCATCAAGGGCTGAGTGTTCCAAGCTCTCTCACTCTATGGCTATTGGTGTCTGTATTTGTTGCCATCTGCTGCAGGAGGAAGCTTCTTTGATGATGGCCGAACAAGGCATTAATCTGTGAGTATAGAAGAATGGGCCGACCTAAATTGTAAGCTCAACATACCACTTAATACCTAACTGCGCCTAAGTCAGGTCCTCAATTAATTCTCTAGACCTTCAACTTCTGCAGGTGTGAGGAAAATTATCTCTTAAGGGTGACAGGGTCAGTACCTGTAAGATATTCACAATATGTAGTATGTATACTTGTGTGAATAGCTGCATATATTTATGCTCATATTTATAATGAGTAAGTGTAGACAGCTACTATTTTCATTTCTGTCCTTTAGATAAGAAACATGAGACCTAGAAGGCTTAAGTGTCTTTCCAGTACAGCCAGGAGCCATGGGGCTGGGATCCAGCCCACGACATCTGGCAGAAGAATTTCTAATATGAATCTTTATGCCACACCGCTTTCATGTGCATGCTCATAGATGGTTGGCTCATGGATCATTCAATCTCTTTAACCATGACAGGTGGGATTAGGTAGAGGTGCAATCCTGCCTACCCTTCTCTGTGTAAGGTGTACCCAAGAACAGGGAAGCCTGCTACCAAATCCCGACTGGTTGACACAGTTCAGAGGTTCCAGAAAGATGAAGCATCCAGGAAGCTAGGAGATCGCTGAGTAAGTTCCGATCACTTATGAAACCAATTTGGATATCACTATTAGCTGACGGGCTACTTTGTGTACTTGATCATATACATAGTCAGCATCCATGCTTAAGCAGAGGCCAAGTGTCAGGGCTTGTAGGACAGTGGAACATCAAAGGTGTATAGTGGTACATAGCCCGGTGCTGAAGGGAAACGTTCACAGGGCTTGGTGGGCCTATACACATGACTGTGGAAATGGTAAAACGAGAAGAAAAGAAGGACATATGGTGAAGAGGTGGGGATTTGAACACATGGTCCTGGATCTGTCTAACCACTGTTAAGGTAATGAAACTCACTGGCTCACCAGCAAGCAGCCATCCCTGAGCATTCACTCCTTAGTCTCTAGCCAGAGTCTCTTTCTTGCCAACATAGTGAGAGAGCATGGCCTGTACTGGGGACTGTTGTAAGGATGGTTCTTTGAGTCCTGTAGGTTTTTAAGATGAAGACTGACCGAAAAAAATTCCTGAGTTTAATTCTGGTTAAGGACCCTCTGGATTAGACTGCCCTTCCGTTTTATCTGCTTTCCTGCAACAGGGTCAATCTCAAATCTTACTGCAGCTACAATTCCCCCTGTAGCCCACGCTACCTCTATGAGCAGAATATGCCAGGTCCCCTCAGGTCTTTTAATGTGCACCTTCAGCAGAGTGTGTGTTGCCCTAAGTACACAGTTGGAGAAGCACAGAAACAGAGATCTCTGCCTGTGAGCGGACATGTCTCCATCATCTTTGGATCATGTTGTCCAGGGTAGTAATAAAGACTTCGGGATGACTGGTATTCTTCTCCTTTGCCCTGGTGAATGTGGGAATGCCCTCATCACACTTTGACATGGTCAGAATTGGAGATGAAATACAAGCTACTCATAGGCGTTCTCTCTCCCTTTTCTTTTATGGGTGGTTTTCCCCTTGTAATAAAATCTTTGTAGTCAGTGACAGATTTGCCCCAGGATCTGTAGTGTTCTTGCTTATCATTTCAAAACCAAGTGTTCACAGCTAGCCATAGTCATTCACTATTTTCATCTTTCTTTCTCTTTCCATCCCACTGGTCCTTTGCAAATATATTATGGCTTCCAGCTTGGTGTTTTTATGAGATTCCTGAGTGTGCAAACAAATGGCACTCTGCATATATATTTTCTTCTTGTTCCTTTTCTTGGGCTCTTTTACTTCTGTCATCCATGTCATCCAAACTCAGCTGAGACAGACACCATTAATTAGCCACTCACTTTCTTCCTTGCAAATTAAACACAGACTTCACAGCTTCGGGGAATCCCAGGACTGCAGGAAAAGAGTAACAACTTCCATCCTGGACCTGAAGGATGAATTATCATTGGCTTAAAGCTTGGTATCTGACAGGAGTCGGGAGTGGGGTGGGGTGGGGTGAGGTGGGTTGGGGAGGGTCTAACCATCGAACTAAAAGGGCAGGCTGGTAAGTGATGGCTCCTTTTCCAAAAACAAAAAACAAAAGCAAAGGTCACAGCAGGAGGAAAGCCTCCTTCTTTAGGTCTTTCTACTTGGGCAGTTATGAAAAAACAAGTGTGGGAATAACAGGGACCGTCCTGTGGGCACGGAAGGGAAGTGAGGGAGGAAGGCTCATGCAGAAGGGTAGCAAGTCAAAATGAGAAAGAAAGAATATCTTGGCAGCACTGTTGCCCAACTGAAATAACACTGGAAAATACTCTCTGACTTCTTTCTGAGTCAGAAAATAAGTTTTCAAGCTCTCGGTCATCGTTCTGCTATTCGCAAACAAGCTTTTCTGGTAAACGCTGATGCTCCGGAACCTAGTTCCGTGCCTTTTCTCTTCTTCTACACTGCTAAGCTTCAGTCTTCCTTCATAGCGAGAGTAGAGAGCACTTATTTAGAGTTGAAGGTGACTCACTCGTTCTTATGGATGAGTGTGTAGGCATCATTCATGGATATATAATGCTGTATTTAAGGCCGGAAGGGTGAATTCATTAGGGACACCCAAACTCAAAGCATGGTACTATTACTGATGCTAGGCAGTATACCAAACAGTCAAACTCTTGCCCTCTGGGGCCAGGCAGAGAGGTGTAATTTTAGAAGCATCATTTATTAGTCATATGGTCACAGCAAGTTACTCCACTGGCTGGGGCCCAAACTTCCTTAGATAGAGAAGCAAAGGTAGTCACCATCTCCTCCTTCAAGCGGATATGACAATTGTCCTAATGAATGCACGAACATGGACTGCGGTTCTGGACAGGAACAGTGTCCATTGGGGATTAGTTAGCAAGCGTTGGGTGATGTTGGGACCGGTGGCTTCTTTTGCTTACCACTTGAAGGGAGGACAAGTTAAGCAGATGGCCAGATGATACGAGAATTGGAGCCCACTGTTGTTAGAGGTTGTAAAAGTGGAGCCTTGTGGCTGCCAGCTTGGCTATTCTTCAAACAAGTCCTACAAAGATCGTAAGTGGTTTCCAAGGGGGCAGGTACTCAGTGGGATGCTCTCTAAAGTGCAAAGGACGACGTCATTACATTCTCGACAGCTGGACACAGCACTAGCAGTGAGTCCTGGCCACAGGCCCGATGAGAAGACACGTCAGAGACTTGCCATCAGGGCACCTCACTTAGGGGAGCCAGAGAATGAGTGCTCTGAAAATCCTGACTCCAGAAAAACGACAAATTACCAACAGATGGCCTGAGTCACAGACCTGGAGTCCAAATGCGGCATCCGCACACACAGGCAGAGGCCCTGCCCTGCTGGGCTGAGCTGGACAGCCACAGCCCCAGGCCCAGATGGCTGAGAAGGTCACCAGGAGGGACACCAGCCGCATGTGCTCTGCTCCTGAGAATTGGCAAGCCTTCGAACCTACAGACACTTACTGGATCAAGGAACCAAAGTATCCAAAGCAGGGAAAGCAAATTTCTTTTGAGCTAATTACTTACAAGGTGCTCAGGATACGCAGCTTCAAAATACTCAATGCCAATGGTACGGAAGAATCAGGAAGGTCACCAGGCTTGCGTAGCTAGCCTCTTTTCTTAAGCTGGTTGTAAACCCTGCAAGGGTTTTCTGGACTTCCTTTGACAAATGTGACAAGACCCACCACTAGAGAACAACACTCTGCCCCTCTTTCCAGAAAAAAAAAAAAAAAGGAGCTGAGAGTCTGAACAAACATGCCTCACTATACTGCCTACACTTAATTAGCACGGGATCGCAGTTTTTAAATGCAGTCATATAATTCTCTGGTTTCCAGCTCCAGCATTAAAAAAATGCATACATTTCTTTCTTTCTTGGGTCCTAGTTTTCTTTACGAGACTCCTGTGTCATAGAACACATGCCTGTTTATAGGCTTTTCTTTTATTGATGTATTTTTACAATATGGGCCTTAATTTGAGTCTATATCTTCACGTTTCCTATGGGAGGAAACAGTGAGATGAGGACCTTGGGAACATGGCGTGGCAGGAAGGCATTTAGCATGAAAGGACGCTTTTATCCCTTGTAGCTTATTGGACAAACTTACCTTCTCATGCACAAGGTTAGAAGCCCTACAGATATGTGCATTTTCTGCATATTTTCTTTGCCACTACTCTATGAAATAAAGCACACAATGGAAAATTATCTATACAAATTTGAGACTTGTTTCTTTCTTCCACCATTACAGAGATATATTTCTAA
This sequence comes from Acomys minous, assembly GCF_964271855.1. Taxonomy (NCBI): domain Eukaryota; kingdom Metazoa; phylum Chordata; class Mammalia; order Rodentia; family Muridae; genus Acomys; species Acomys minous. The sequence continues at coordinate 125,202,421 of NC_140485.1, read as the reverse complement.
AACACAGCCTCCCAGAGACCCATAGTAATGAAAGGAAATACCACATTTTATTTAGGAAAAAAAATCCATAGCCTGAAAGTTCCCACAGCATTCTGCTGGAGGGACAAGCCTGTCTTCTGGGTTTCTATAGCAGCATAATTATGCACAATGCAAGGCGGCTGCCTTGTGGGACAATGCTCCCGGACCCATGTCTGCCACAAGCACTTCAGCTGTTCATACACTGTCATCTTTAAATTATGGATACTGAGCACACATTTTTTTAAGTGTCCCTCACTAATAACAGATGGGTGAAAGAAGGAATGAACACGTCCACGTACACAAGCAAACCTCTGTAGTAACAGTGTGGGTTTCTTGTCCCCCATAAGGGAAGTGCATTATCCTAAGTGGGATAGCTCCACTTTGCCTAAGATAATCTTGTGTAAAATAATCTGACTACAATTTATTTCATCACCTTGTAACCCAAATTTTTAGGGCAAAAGCTGGAGCTCTGGCAAGCCCAGGCATATTATACTTGCCCATCCCCCCAACACACCAACTGAATAAACCAGTAAAGTAAAAACGAGAGGAGAGTCATGGACAGATAAAGTGTGCCCAGTTCTGTTTTCTGGGTGATGACTTGAGCTTTGGGTTTAAAGAGAAATGGGGCAAGGAATGAGAGCCCCTGACCCAGGTCCAGACCTTGATCACTGTCTCAGCTCCAGCCCCTGTAAGGAAGCCCTTGTTGCTTGAGGAAATGATTCTCAGGGATGATTATTCCTGTTTCTGGGTGGAGCTCTGCCCTCGAGGATAATTGTCAAAAGGTGGGGATGCTTTGTCCTGCTAGTTCCTGCTTTCCCTGGAATCCAAGGGGACAATGACCTCTATCTCTGTGCCTTTGCCTTTGAAAGGGGATGTGATTGTTTGCACATAATCCAGAATACTCATGTTAATTGAGATACTAACATGCTATCTGCAGAAGTGAGCAGGAAATTTAGGAATGGAGACAGACAGACAGACAGACAGACAGACAGACAGACAGACAGACACAAAGTACAGGTAGAGAAGCTAGGGTTTTACCCTGAACTTACCTACCTTGTTTGCCAAGAAAGTTTTATAGGAGAGAGTAACTTACTTATCACCTGTTTAAGCAAAAGTATCCATTTCCATCTCCTAACTACATTCTGTTCAGGTTGTAGATTACTCACCATTGCTAAATTAAATTTTAAACATTTGCTTCACACTCATCAATGGGGTTGAGATTTAAATCTTAGAAGAGGGAGGAGGGGAGGAGAGGGAAAGGAAGTGAAGGGGGGGGGAAGGGGGGATTGGACCAAGGCAAGCCCAGCTGGATGGGCTCTTTTCTTCCATTACTATTTATTTATCCTGCAGTTAAAAACTTCATTTTCCACCTGAAGACAACAGGTCTGTAGGAGCCCAATCAATACTGCCTTCTCTTTTGAAACAGCTCCTGAAAAGCTTTGATGTTCCCAGCCAGGTGCAAGAAAGTCTGCGGGGATTCTGTCTTTTCTTTGGGAGACCCCCTTAGGGGTACCCATGGGCATATCACTAATCACCCTAATTAATCTACCTTTGAAAGGAGGCAAATGACAAAAGCAACAGGCACACTGTGGCAGTTTTCCAGCCAAATGCACTTTCTCTTTTTTTTAATGAGGAGAAGGGAATGACCCCTTGGAAAAGGCTCATCTCATGTTTTATTTAACAACATGAGGAGCAAAGCCCATGCCTTCCCTCCACAAGAAGACAATTTTCTCCCCACCAGGACAGGCAGACTTCTATCTTTGAGAGCCTTTAGTGGTGTGCCCCTCAAGCACCATGGACAGAAGTCAACCAGCCTGAAGTTGGCTTCCCAACAGTAACTGAAACTACTGTGTTATAAAAAAGAAAAACAAAAGTTCTTTTTAACAACTCACTCACTCCATAGTTAGCAGAGGAGAATAACAGCTCTCCTCACTGGGCACAGCAAAGTGATAGCGTCCACCTTTACTTTCCCGTTCTCGGATTTGAACAAAACAAAACAACCAAACAAGGTTTTTCATCTTAGGGCTTGGCTTTGAAATTTAAGATGTAAAATTTTTAGGTTTATGTTAGAAGCTTTAAAAAAATAACTAGGAGGGTGGGCAGATGGTCAAGAGAGCCATCTCCTACTTAATCCAGGGCTATCAGGACAAATGAGTCCAGAGGTGCCAGGAGTGCTGCAGACTTGAGGTAGCCAGACGTGAGGTGCAGATTACTTTGCCCCTGGCCTCTGAGCTTGTGGGCTGCTTAATTAACTAGCATGTTTGAAGGTTACAGAGGCTGAAACCCTTCATCAAAATCAGCAACCTCTAAACCCAAGAACTTGAACTGGAAGCCTGTGACTACTGGTTAAAAAAGAACTCCTACTTATAGCTTTGTCCCTGTGTGGGACAGCATCCCCGAGTGCCAAGAAGATCCTGAGATTTCTACCCAGTAATTGACATCCTAGTAAATAACAAAAGACATTCATTTGTTCCTCCCAAATGGGCTTAAAGAAACAGTGACCCTTTGGAAGCTATTGTAAAAAGCTGAAGAAATAGTATTGAAGCCTGCTTTAAAATGTAGGTTGTATGAATGGTTTCCTGGTCCACTGCAACTCTCAGCTTGTCTTTTCTTGCACAGTGTCTCCTGGTTTTGCTCACTCTCAGCATGTGAGAGCTTTCCTCTGAAATGCTCCTGTTGGTCATGCCCAGCCTAACCCTTGTGAATATCTTGCATTATTATCCTATCATAAACTCTGCCTGTCATCTACACTGTGCTGTGTGTGTGTGTGTGTGGGGGGGTGTCTTGTCAAAATTCCAAGAGATCACAAGGATGGAGGAACAGAAGGGAGGCCAAGCGTAACACTTGTTGCCTTTCCTCATGATGTTTAGGGAGACCAGCAGAGGCCCAAGAGCACAGAGAACAGAGGAAAAAGGCACGACCATCATGTCGCTCTGCAAGAACGACACTTCCAGGTTCATCTTCTCTCCGTTCTACACTTAAATATGCATTGCTATGGAGCATTTTGGACAAGAAAGTAGTGGACCTCAAAGAGTATTACAAGGCAAATCAGCAGAAAGGTAGACCAGAAAGCCCAAGGAAAGGCCCTGCAAAGTAGACAGTCCTGAGATGAAAATCCAGGATCCTTATCTTTGGCATTAAGAGAAGAGCGACAGGGAAAGCAGTTATCAGGCTGTGGACATCAAGCGTGTGTCTTACTGAAGGCATCTGCCATTTTAGAAAAGATGCTAAGTCAATTTTATCAGAAAGGAAATGCATTATTATCAAGCATAAGGGCGGATTTCAGAGGGAAATATTCAGAGGCCAAGAGTGGGCAGCAGTCAGAGAGACACTGACTGGCAAACGGGGATGATCATGTATTTTCCATTTATAAGATAGCCCGCCTGCTGCATAGACTTGGTGATGGCACATTGCCTGGGCCAAGAGGCTTTGTGGATGGCTATCTGGTCTAAGCAGGTTCCATTTGGCCTGGGCCAATGGTGCCCATACCCAGTGACTCTCCACCATACCTTAACTATCATTAAAGCCTAGAAAATGACTCAGATTCAGAAAACACTGAAAAATGAGATGTCTGTTAATGAACATACATTTAAGAAAAATCATATTAAACAGAATCACAACACATTGAGAAGCATCACTTTGCGCCATGCTACCCCAATTCATTTTCATACAGTTGCCAGAACAATCTTTCAGATAGTTTCAATAGCATCAAAGGCTCCAGAGTGTCTTCATGGGTAAACTGAGACTTTGCTGTCATGGTATCCAGGGTCTCACATGCTGGATTCTGACTGTCTCTCCTTTTGATCCCCTATCAGTACCCATGTACAACCTGTGCTATAGGCACATCAACGAACTCATGGTTTAGTCAACATTCTGTCATCTATATCTGTGATGCAAATCCAGTGGGTATCAGACACAAATGAGCCACTGAGCACTCGGGAAATGGTTAGACAAACAGAACAAGGACAGTCAGGGTAAAATATATGCTGGTTCCAAATATCTAACAAAATAAGGAATATGAAATATCTTGTAAATACTGGTTACATGATATCCAATTTTAGAGATAACCAAAAATATCCTATTTTTTTCTTGCCTTACTAAAATTCTCTGATATAAGTAACTTACAGAAGAAAGGGTTTATTTGGGTTTACACGTTTAGAAGGAGAGTGTTCACCATGGTGGGAGAGGCCTGGTGGCTCAGCATGAGGCCAGCTTATCACACTGTATTGGCATTCAGGAAGCAGAGAGAAGACAGGATGTGGGTCCAAGCGATAAAACCTCAAAGGCAATTGTCAGTGATGCACTTCCTCCAGCTAAGCTTTATTTCCTGAAGTGCCTATGATTCACCAAACAGCATCATCAACTGCAGACCAATTGTTCAAACACACGATCTTATGGGAACCATTTTACATTCAAACCTACTAAATAAATGAAAATATTTACCACTTGTTGAAAATATATGATATTTCATTTTGGCCATCCCTCTGTAATTTTGAATAGTCTACCTTGCATTACATTTCTGTTGGAAAGTGTTGGCCTTTAGTTATGCCCACTCTCTCAGCTGAGAGCTCTTCCTGTCTTTGAGCAAGAGATGGTCCCATTGCATCCTATAAGACTCAGCTTCAATGGTTGGGGATACAGCTCAGTCAGACGCATGATGGTTTCCTAGCATATGCCATGCCTAGAAGTGATGTCCCAATATCACATATGCTGGACATGGTGGTGCAAATCTGTGATCTCAAGACATGGGTAGCAGGGAGATCAGAAGGTCAAAGTCATCTGTGACTAACATTGAGTTTCAGGCTAGCCTGGAATACATGAGATCTTGTCTTAAAAAAAAAAAAAACAAAACAAAACATACATATATATATGCAAACATACATACATACATACATAGCAAATTTGCATGAGCATGACCCTCTGAGAATGTTTTCAAGTTGTGTTAATATTCCTCATTCTTATCTCTATTAAAAAAAGTAACATTATATTATTATCATCTGAAAATTTTCTGCTGGTCCTGGGGCCAATTCATTTATTTTCGATCCTTTTTTTGTTTGCTTGTTTGTTTGTTTGCTTTTGAGATGGGACCAATAGGTTTAAGGGACTTTCTCAAGCTTATTCACCTGTGAAGCAATGAAGCATGTACTTTAATTAAGGAATGGGAAGCACGAAAGTTAATTACATATTTAAAGAGGAGCAAATAGTCACACATGGCTGAAGTGAAGGACAGCAAGAGAGGAAGCTGCAGAGAAGCTAACAAATCAAACTTCTCTGTTGTTAATGCCTCTCAAGACTTAGTTTTTCCCTTAACACATTTATGGCTTTTCCATAATATATCTGAAAAGTCCATATTTTATTCTATATTGATTCACATAACTTTCTTATCATTGTAAGCAATAATACTGCATAACAGGATATTATCTTATTTCTTTCTAATAGGTTATCATACAATTATATATATATATATATATATGACATTCTTGTTCTTATATAGGATAAACTTTACTATGCACTTCCAGTTTTCTTAATATATATTAAATAAACATCAAATAATTCAAACTTTCTGTCCTATGCTCCTAATCTCATTTTGTGTATAACTAGAAATAGCCATCCCATCTACTGGGAACTATAAACACTGGGGCCTTAAACATGGAGGGGACAGCATCTGAATTCTAAGAGTTGTAGGCACTGAATGCTAGTCCTCTGAAAGAAATGAAAGGATGATGGAGATAGAGGAGTAACTAGTGATTTAAGTTAAAATAAACCTCTGAATTTGGAATGTTATTATTTTGGGGTTCTGTTTATTTGTCTGTTTTCTTGTTTGTTTGTTTTGTTTTGTTTGAGACAGGGTTACTCTGTGTAGCCTTGGCTGTCCTTGACTTGCTTTGTAGACCAAGCTGACCTCAAAGTCACAGAGATCTGCCTGCCTCTGCCTCTCTGAGTGCTGGGATTATAGGCATGCACCACTGGGCCAGCTGGGAATGTTATTTTTAATTGGCTTAACTAAGAAATGAGATCAAGCAATGCTCTTTAGAGTCTGATGTAATGCCATTCATTATTTTTAAATGATGAATGAAACCTTAGGAAAAGTGAAGGCTGTACATAAGTCTCATTGTATACTACATACCAGCCAAGTCCTTTGACTATAGCCTGAGAGAATTTTTTCTGAAAGTCTAATACCTGAATCATCCTAACAATAATATTATTATAAAAAGAATAAGAAAAAACGAATGGCATTGTCCTTGTCATCATTTTATGCAGAGAGTAGACCATGAGGACAATATTATCTGCTAAACATTAGTGATGAGGTCACAGTGCCACAGTGCTGAGGTAAACAATCAACAGTGACATAAGTCAGCTGGAGAAATGGCTCAGCAGTTAAGAACACTTGCTGCTGCTCCAGATGACTGGGCTAGGTTCTCACTATACATATCACGTAGCTCACAAGCCCTTGTATCTCTAGTTGCAGGGGCGCCAATGCCCTCTTCTGGCCTTTGAGGATATGTGCACACATGTGATGGGCATATAAACAAGAAGGCACATACACATATACATAAATAAATTCTTAAAATATTTTAAGACACGTAGCATTGATAATAATTTTTATGGTCCAGTGAGATTTAAAACATTAAGTTTCAAATATGAAGCTACTCATTATATAATAAAGTATATTTTCCTACATCTTCCAACAAGTTGTACTTCTGTTTTTGAGAAAATTCCCAAGAAAGTGGAGGAGAACTGGAGGGTTGTTTTGAATGATTTATAAGAATTCTCATGCAGTTGTGGAAACTCAAAGGCTGTGTATAGGAGCACACTACCTCAGAAATCTCATATCCAGTTAAAATATGTCTCTTCAGACTAATTTCTTATTTGGAAGCAAAAGTCTCCAAATAGGAGTGGTGTGGACCAACACTTTTAGCTATGTGCAGGACTCATGGTTGTTTCTGTGTTCTCTACAGGGCCTTAAAGGCACATTTGGAAGGTATCCTGAAATCAGACCTCATCCCCACTGAAGGCATGGGATATGCGTAGGACCATATTCTGCTTGGTGGAGCTGAAGGCATCCCCGTGTCACTCATGGGCCCCAAATCTGTGTTTCTGTCATGGTACCAGCATCGTTGTCTTCTATGCTTCTAAGTCATGTTTCATGTGATTACAGAAGTAACTTGTGATTATTACAGGGACTGCACATTGAACTCTGAAATGGCGGGGGAGTTGGTGTTTCATGCTGATACCTTGAAAAGGGAAAGAACACGTTTTCAAGATCTCCACACCTGCCTAGGGAGACAGGTGAGGTTCCTCTACTTTTCCTACTTTCCAGACTAGACTGACCCTGGAACAGACTAAACATGTGGGTGGCAACTGCTTTTGTATCTGCTGTGGAGATTCTAGTGGTCCTCAAATCCAATGTACCAGCCAAGCTGGCTCAGCTCTCGCTGATGACTGCTTAGCCTCTCCCTCCTGTATCTCAGCTGTTCTCTCCTTCCTGCTGGACTGTCATGGCTGACTGATGCTTCTACATGTCCATAGTTGCCAGAGTACCCACTCCATTGTCCTGTCTAGACTTGCTAGTCATGAAGACTACTGAGAGCCACTGCCTGGGCTAGCCAAATTTTCTCCTCTACCTGGAATAAGAGTTGGCTATCCCACTCAGGAATAGTCCAATTAACATATAACTTGGTCTACAAAAAAAAAGGGGGGGGTAGAGAGAAGGAAGAGAAAGAGAGGGGGAGGGTAGTTAGAGGAGAAGGGGAGAGGAGGGACAGGGAAGGGAGACAGAGGGAGAGAGAGAAAGAGACAGAAACAGAGACTATCAAAGTCTTTCATAGGGCCCTAAGTAGTCATAGGAGATCATAAGGGGGAAAAAACTAGGAGAAAATCAAAGATCTCCCCAGCATGTTCTAAGGAGTCTTTTGGGGTTCTGTGGATGTACTAATGCCTGAGAGGGAATGGCTAAGCCTAATGCCACTTTATTCCACTGGAGAGCATATGTGAACTTTAAAGGAAGACTTTCACTACTATAGAGTGTTTGAAGTTGGGTGTGGTAGTGCATGTTGGGTACTTGGAGGCTGAGACAGAAAATCATTATGAGTGCAAGGCCATCCTGAGCAACATAGTGAGACTGTGTAGAAAGCAGAAGGTCCTAAGATGCATATCCAGCGTGGGCCAAGATGGCTAACCCAGAACATCTGCGGAGCTTTGAGTCAGCACAAAATGGCTGATACCAGATATCCACAAAGTCAAAGTAAATAGTGATATAATCTGCTATAAATGGTCCTGGCAAAAAGCCACTTCTGTCTAGTTTTATATAAATGTGGTCATGAGGTCAGAGGCCTTGGCCTTTAGGCTGAACTTTTACTGTCTGTGTCTGTCCACCTGTGGCTCTACCTCCACACAGCCTGTGTGTCTCTCTGTGTGTGTGTGTCTCTGTGTGTGTGTGTCTCTGTGTGTGCCTGTGCCTGGATGCATGCCAACATCTGTCACTCTAGCAGTCTTTGTGGTGACAGCTTTTGCTGGAGTGAATGCAGTATGTTTTATCTGCCTATGGCTCGTCGTAATTTCTCCCACCTCCTGGGCTTACCATGATCCTCCCCTTTTCCTGGCTTTGGGACTCAGAATTACCAAAATAAAACAAAAAGGGAACCTGGGAAGGGGGACACTTCTGCTGATAGGGTGATTGCTGGTGTGCATGAAGCTCGGGTTTGGTCCAGCATACACCTTTAATCCCTGTTACACTTGGGAGGTAGAGACAGGAGGGTCTGAAGTTCATAGTTGATCCTAGGTTACAAAACAACATTTCAAGGCCACTGTGGGATACTGTCTTCAAACAAACAAACAAGGAGGAGGGGGTTTGATGTGTTTTCCTCACCAAGCGAGAAGAAAAAGCAGCAGAGGCTTAAAACTGAATAATTGATGTCCAAAGATAAAGCAGGATGAAGTAGGCCTCAGAATGCAGCTGAGCTACACTATGGACTGCAGGGTGCCTATACTTGTGTTCCTTCTGCAGCTGGACCGTTCTGTGGCCCCAACCCCTTTCATCCAGTCCGGCGCTCTGTGACTGTAGAACTTACAAATGGTTGGCACCCTAAGGTAGCTGGTAAGACTGGGTTTGTTGAAAGAATCCTGAAACACTTATGAGGCTTCTCCACAGGAAAAGATTTTAGCCCAAAGACATAAATAGGTTTCTTGACCATGCCTTCCACCTGCTTTCACTGGGATACTTTAGGCTTGAAAACAGTCTGTTTTAAATTTTGTTGTTGTTGTTTTTTTCTTTTCTTTTTTTTTACTTTTGATTTGATTTCTCTCAACTTTATAGTCTCTTTGATCAAAGTTCACATTCCTCCAGGTCCCAAACTACAGAATACATACCATATTTTTGTTTTTTGGTTAGGTTTGGTTTTAACAATTTCGTCCTGGACCCATCTGGGAAAATTAAGGGTGAAAAAGGAGCCTAAGACAGAGATACTGGTGCAGCCTTGATGCCTCCCTTCCACTAAGCACTACATGGCGCAGTTCATGTCACACTTTGTCAGTTTCCCATTGTATCTCCAACATTTCACCTGGTATCCCATGAGCATCCAGCACCGACTGAGCGTTTGCTGACAGGGTGATTGTCTGGGTGAAGGTGCCAAGTCTTCCCTCGCAAGCACAACTTGCTATGGTTTACCTTTATTAAGAACACTAACTCGATGGTTCATGTCTAGACAGTGAACTATCCTTCTCCAGGGAAGGTGAAGGGACTTGGGTCCCACCTTACCATTCAACAGTGCCCCAGCTGGGATGTGAGTGAACTGCTCTTCAGCTACTCCAGCCGTATTCTACGGACCATTCAGATGAAGTAGTTTCTATACAATTTTTTATAAAATCCTGTTAATTCAGAGGATTGGGCATCAAAAAGTCAATAAGAGAAAAACTACCCAGATTTGTTAATTCCAGAAACCCATGCAGAGATAAAAGTGATTTTTTAAAATATCACAACAGCGAAAAAAATTGAATGGTTATCTAGCGCAAGGAAAAGACAGCTATGGATTAAGAGGTTAAGGGGATCTAGAAGGACAAGACTCAGCAGGTGGCCCAGAAGGTGAGCAGAGCACACACTTCCAAGTCAAACATGTAGGCAAATGCGGAAACATGAAAAGTCAGAAAATAATAAGAGGACTCCTCTTGGCACTGTCACAGGGCTTTATTTACTAGCAATTCCAAACTGTCTCTTCTAAGAGAGTGTTTGCTCCAAGAGATTTGGAGAAAAATGCCTTCTTTTTAATTTATAACATTTGGGTGCTAGAGAGATGGTTCAACAGCTTAGAGTGCTTGCTGATCTACTAGAGCAACAGGGTTTGGTTACTTACAACCACCTGTAATCCTAACTACAGGGGATCTGATGCCCTATTCTGGCCTCTGTGGCCTATTCACACACATATGCAAAAATAAAAACAAACCATTAACAACATAGTTTCTTAACTTGAAAAGTAAAATGCCAACTTTGTCTTACTGAATACAATATAGGTGCAAAATATAACATGACAAAAAACAGTAAGAATGATCTTTGTGCATACATGTGTGTGAATGTGTGTCCACATGTATTTATTTTTGTGTGTGTATGTATTCTTATATGAGTGCTTGTACACTGTGTGCATGCATGTGGAAATCAGAAGAAAACTGTAGCTTTGCATCCCTAAGGTACTGTCTACCTTGGTTTTTCAGATGGTGTCTCTTACAGACCCAGAATTCTTACCAAGTAGGTTAGGCAGACTGACAAGCAGGCCCAGGGAGTCCTTTCTGCCTCCTTCTCCAGAGAGCTGGGGTTAGAAATATGTGCGTCTGTGCCTGGCATTGTCTCATGGGTTTTGAGGACTGCACGCTTGCAAGGCAAGTACTTTGCCACCTGAGCCATCCTCCAGCCATTGGTCCACAAGACTTTGTATCTCACATCGGAGTTTGGGGACATTGATCCTGGAAACCAACTCTTAAAATTGTACTAATTGTTAAATTGTTATAAATGTGTATGGGTGTGGGTGTTGGCATGTGATGCGGGAGGGTACGTGTGCCTTGGTGTAGGTATGGACATCACGGGATAACTCTGTGGAGTCAGTTCTCTACTTTTTCCTTTACAAGGCTTCCTGCAATTGGACTAGGTCATCAGGCTTGAGGCCCAGGCACCTTTTCCTTCTCAGCTGTCTTTCCAGTTTTGGACCAGTTTTAAGATTACTCCAATACGGATCTGTATGAAAGCACCTGATGTTCACTACATGAATATGTAAAATGTACCACTTTGACTACCTGAGCCATCCTATTATCAAGTACTTCTCTTTGGAGAAGCTACATCTAGTAACAATGTAGAGGTGTGTATAGTTTAGAACTTTTACTCTCACTGAATCCACAGTTTTAAATCTTGGCTATCAGAGACTTTTTAAAAAGGTTTATTTTATTTTATTTTTTAAATATATTTTATTAATTTATTCATATTACATCCCAATTCTTATCCCATCCCTTGTATCCTCCCATTCCTCCCTCCCTCCCTCACATTTTCCCCTTACTCCCCTCCCCTATGACTGTGACTGAGGGGGACCTCCTCCCCCTGTATATGATCATAGGGTATCAAGTCTCTTCTTGGTAGCCTGCTATCCTTCCTCTGAGTGCCACCAGGCCTCCCCATCAAGGGGACATGGTCAAATATGGGGCACCAGAGTTCGTGTGGGAATCAGTGTCCATGGAGCCAAAAGCTTCCAATCCTCTCAGATCTGGCTCTAGGAGGTTTTGAGCTGCCTGGTGTGATGCCTGAAACTGAGCTAGGCTCTGCTGCTTTCCCAGCTACTGAGCCATCTCTCCAGCCCCATTGATTAATAATTTTAGCCTTTTATTTTACTTATTTTTTTAATGTTGAAGCAAATTACATGATAATTCTTGTCACGTTCTTCAGGAAGCTTTCTACTTGGGAAGACAGGGATAATATTCTATTACTGGTAAAAAAAAAAAAAAGTATCATTCATTCAGCTTGTTTATTTCACAAGCCTTCCTCCTAAGGCACAAGCCCTTTACATTTGCTGCCTCACACCCCTTTCATTATGTGATATCTAAGCCATAAACCTGATTAATTATAACATAAAGAGAGCATCAATACCTAGTCAAGGAGAAAAACACTCTTAGGAAAAACTGAAGGTAAAGGGAGACTGGGAAAAGCCACGCTTCAGCAGGAAGGATGAAGTGTATTCCGCTAGTGAGGGCGGGGAGGAAGGCTCCATCCCTCAGGAAGGACATCTAAGCAAAGACGTAGAGAAGACAAGGTGGTAGGAAACGGTTGCATTTGCTAAGAACAAAGTAGAAAGGATGGTCCTTGGAACTGAACTGAATAAATTTATTAATCTCAAGGAAGACACTAAGCTGCCATCTTTGGGAGGTTTTAACTGTTTGAAGTGGGTCGTAAGAATTATTACAGGGTCTTGAGGCAGGGGATGGATTAAGAGATGTAGTTTCAGAAGATTAATCTGGCAGCAACACATAGAAACACTGGGAGATTGGGGAAGGTGGGCCACAGGGAGCCAAGTGGAAACACACTGCTACCATCTAAGGAAGAGGCGCTACGGAAACGAGGTAGATAGGGCCAGGAAGAGTGACTCAAAGGAGTCAGAAAGCACTGAAGAAAACAGCATTAAAGCAGGGAGGAAGGAAAAGAAAAGAATATTTACTGATGACCTTGCACACACCACAGGATGAACAATGCCGCCTGTTTCGTACAGTTCAAATTTATGTCTTTTTTTTTTTTTTTTTTTAGTCATGGAATAATTACCAACAATGGTCACTTTCAACCCCAATGTGTTCTGGTTTAGATAATATATTAAAGAACCCTATGTATTCACTCACTCACTAACCCACTCACTCACTCACTCACTCACTCACTTATTTATTATTTACTGCCCTATTGGGAATTGAAGTTGGAATGCTAGACAGTGCTCTGCCACTGAGGTATACCTCAGTCTCACACATGCACATTTTATAACATACATTCCCTCTTTTTTCTACGAAACAATCTACCAGATTACATATAAAGAACCCAAGACTCCGACAGGTGAGTTATATAATGGGGTGTGAGTGGTAGGTGATGACAGCCAGATTCAAATCCAGATCTAGCCTCTTTCCCCACTTTGTTCTTTCGTCTCCAGGTTCCTTCCCCATCCCCGCTGCACGTTCATGGAAACAGCAATACCCAGGATGCATGTGGTGCTTCCTGCCTGCCATTCCAGAACCCAGGAAGCAAAAGAGGTTCGCTGTGACTTCAGGGCTAGCCTGGGCTTCGTAGTTTAGTGTCAGGAAAAAAAAAACAAATTAAACAACAACAACAAAAAAATAGATAAATGAACAGCAAAACTCTCAGATTTAAATTCTATTTACATTAGAAAAAGTTACCTTATTAGTAAGAACTTGAGTTACAATTCTTGTCACTTCTTCATACTTTAAGCTGAAAGGTATTAAGCACCTGTTAGTCAAAGGTTCTCAAACCCAGACCTAATTGCCGAGAGCTTAATGATAACAGCTTAGATGGCTGGATCATGTCTTAGAACCTCCTGATTCAATTGGTCAGAGATGGATCCTGAGAGTGTCTGTCTCTAACCAGGGTCCAGGAAAGGCTGATGCTCCTGGTCCAGGGACCTCCCTCCCAGAGCCACTGGTTTACACAGAGTCCCTGTGTGAGAGGGTTAGGGCTAGCTGGCTGGCTGCTGCCTTCTGCAGAATGACAGTGGAGCACAAGCATCCACAAAGGCTCGGTTTCTCATGGCACTCTGGAAAATGATTCAACGACATGACTTGGAAGAGAGGTCCAACTTTTTGCCTCATTGTCTGTGTTCTGAATCCAACCTAGTTTAATATTTTGGAAAATGTTACCCCTTTCCGTACCGAGCAAAGTAAATATTTGGTCAGTTGTTAAGGATGAGCTGCACAGTGAGACCTAAAGATGTATCCCAATCTAGAAGGAAGGCTGGGCGCTGCTTTGCAGCTTTCTCCAGACTGTGACTTGTAATGGCCTTTAGGAGCCAGTAGAAATAGCAACCGCTTGATCCATTAAGAAAAGGCTAAAGGACCCTTTTCACAGCAGAATATTTTTTTCCACAGTGACTCTTCATTACACTTGGCAGTGAAAGGAGAAAGGAGAGACCAAATGTTTTTCTGTCAGGAGGAATCTATATGGGCATTGTTCTCAGATGAAGAACCCAGAAGCAGCAAGTTTCAAATTGGAAGAAAAATTTAAGAAACCATGTTTTGACAATCGACACAACTAGGGTCCAGGAAAGGTCGACATCATTTACCAGAAAACCAGAGGGTGACAGAATTGGGGCTATAATAAAACTCAGAGACTCTTGACCCTGGACCAACAATTTTCTTACAACAGCTTACCAATTCTCAGAGATAAGAATAATGTTGAATTGGGCCATCTCGATGTCTCTGCAAGTAAAGGCACCTGCAACTAAGCCCAGCAGCCTGAGTTTTATCCCTGGAATACATGGCAGAAGTAAAGAACAGAATCCAACAAGTTATCCTCTGACCTTCATATACATGAAAACACCCATACACACACACAGAGGCATGCACAACTCAATGTACTAAATAAATAAATTTTAATAGAATGAATTGGTTTAAAAAACGAACCCCGATTTCTACAAATTGTATAGTTTATGCAGCATGTGTCCAGCTAATTACTAACCTGATTGGTTGAAAATGCTGAGGGAGCTGTCAGAAGGGAGTTTTGGAGAGTCTTTTTCATCCTTTCTAAGCATTTCCTAATGCACCTTCTACTGTATGGTTCAGACCTCTTTGATGTACTGTGTGGCTGAGAGGTGTAAAAACAGGTTTACATTTTGTCAAGAACTTATTTGAGAAAATGGTATGGGCTTGATGTGTCTTCAGTATTGATGTCATTACAGGAAAAGCAGGACTAGATAAGGCCCTTTGAGTCGGGCCCTGTGATGGGTGACCTTACTCGTCAACTTGATGTACCTGGGAAGACGGAATTTGAGGAACTGCATCTATCAGATTGACCTATGGGCATGTCTGAGGCATCTTGCTTGCTAATTGATGAAGGAGAACCCAGCCTCTAATGGCTAGTACCATTCTGAGGCAGGTGGATCTGGACTATACAAGAAAAGCATCTGACTGTGTAAACAGTGGTCCTCCAGGGTTTGTCCTTCAGCCTCTGCTTCAGTTCCTGCCCTAACTCCTGTGGGGAAGTTGTATTCTGAAATGGCCCCTTCCTTCCTCAAGTTGCTTTCGGTCAGTGTTTGACACCAGCAACAGAAAGCCAACTAGAACAGGCTTTCAGATGGTATTAGTGAGGAGAAGACCAGAGACCAGATCCACTGGTCATGTTCTGTCTGGCCATGTGATGCCCTCCGTCACACTACTGCCAACAGAGAAGTTTGGACTTCTCAGCTTCCATAGGCATGAACTTAATAAGCCTCTGTTCTTTACAAATCACTTGATCTATGACAGTCAGTTACAGCAACGGAAAACTGGCTAGGGCAGGGAACATGTAGAGGGGTTGAGGGATATTACCACAGAGGATAGTAGATCAATGTGGTCCTACTATCATGCATTTCATCTCCATCTTAGTAGCTCGAGATAACCCACTGCATTTTACAGAGAATATGATGGAGTGAGTGCAATAAAGCAAGTTCTTCAGAATTGAACCATTCCCTCCAAGGAGGAACTCACTAGTGATTAGGGTGGGGGAGTCCTGAAGCTCAAGCTGTAAACAACCCCAGCAGATCTAGGAAAGCTGAAGCTTTGAGGCTTCCTCAGGGCCAGCTGAGCAATATATGAGTGGTGGGGGAGGAGACTGGCCAGAAGAGAGGGTAAGGGGACATCTCTCTCTCCCCTGTCAACCTGTCAAGCTGCCTGCCAGTCATGCAGAGACCTCTAGGAGTGCAGCTTTTGTGAGTCCTCAACCATGTGGTGGGCTTTTCTATAATGCCATTGCATTTGAGTCATCCCTGTTCCTGTCAGTAGCCCCTCACCTGAATACCTATACTCAACCCCAATAAGAACTAATTGGCTCACCAAGTTGGATGTTAGTAGAATCATTATTTTGGTCAGTTACAGGTTCCCAATGTGGGGTGAGTTGATACAGTGTGCATTGTGATTACCCAGGAAAAGTCTCCCACAACAAGGGCTAAAGGAAAGATGCATAATTGTAAGCATTAGCTCAAGATGTGAAAGAAACCCTGGAAAAATGAGAGTTATCCAACAGTGAATTTGCTGTAATTCAGATGAAGTGTGCTTTACTGGTGATCAAAAAGAGGCCTCATCACACCAAAAGCAAGCAGCTATTGGCCTGAAACATCTTACTGTTCCATCATTGGGTAGATATGGGCACCAACAAGAGCTGAGAATGGTTGAGTGAGAGGCCAGTCAAGATCTGTTCTTAGGTCAAACGTGACTTTGAATCCAGATTCTTCAATTTATTGCTGATGTGACTTTGTGTCACCAGGCAACCTCTATGTGCCTGGCTTTCTTCACCTGCCCTATAGAGACGAGAACACCGAATTCCTCAGCTTGTTGATTCATTCTCTAGGTACTTTTAAAGCATCTATCATGTGTTTGGCACTTTTCAAGGTGTCAGGTGATGAAAGGGACAGCTAAGATCTCTGTTCTTCATGGATTCACACTTCAGTGTGTGTAGAAGGATTCATAAAACATGCAAATATAGTGAATGAACTAAATTTGCTATGTTCACAATTAATGCTATGAACAAGATAAAACAACGTCTCTCACGGGGTATTCTATGAATGAAAACCTATAAAGGTCAGCTTTGAGATACTCTGGAGAGGAGCAGGAAAGGCCTGGTGACTATAATTCCCTGCCCCTGATGCAGCGGGGTGGCCTGAGTAGAAACAGGTATTTCAAGACACAGGTGGTGGCAAGAGCTAAGGGAAAGATGGTAAGGCAGAATGATGGGCAGCACAGCTCATGGTAAAAAGGAATCCCTCCGCAAGAGGAACCATTGAGTCATGATTCACACTTTTTAAGAGCTTTCATGATTTATGAATGCTCCCTGCAAAGCAAACCCAGACCTTGGCCATTGCTCTTCCAACCCGTGACCCCCCACGCCCAGACCTCACTCTACAGGAAAGGCTTCATGCCACTTCATCTCAACTGTTCAAGACAACCACAGAATGACTGTATTTTAACAAGCAGAGCATACAGATCGTAGACCTGGAAAGGAAGTGGGTCTGGATTGGGTTTCAATTTTCACATTATGACTAAGTTTGAAGGTTTCCTGGAGCAGCCTGAGGAGCCCTGAGGAACAGAAGGTGAGGGGAGGGGAGGAGGGCAAAGGAATTCCAAAGATGTCTATTTTATGTTTCATTTTCCACTGGAACACTGAGTTATGCTGGAAAAGAAAACGAACACACACACACACACACACACACACACACACACACACACACACACACACAAAGCCAACATTACAAGTCACTACTTGACCCTCAAGCTTACTGAAGGTCATTAACCAGAAGTGACCTAAAACTAGCAGTCTCCTGACTCTCTTGTAGGACTTTCTGATGTGTACTGTGGCATAGCAATGCCTAATCTGAGGCTGATAGGGAATGCACGGTCGACTCCCTGTTGATCAATGTGCACTGCCTTTCATGGACGCATCTATCTCAGGCCTGATGCTCTCGGAGGCACCACTTGTATTTCATTAGTTTTTCCAACAAATGGAAGACTTGCTTCCAGTGTCTTGCAGTTCACAGAGCCTTCCTCTGAACCAGGTTAAGAGTCTTTCGGAGAGGTTTGAAGAAAGAAGAGTAATTTATGACATAGATTTAAAAAAAATGTTGAGTTGCTTCTTTCCACTTGAGGGGAAAGTAAAGCTGAAAATTGTTGAGAGAGTAAACTACAGAATCTGAGGTAAGAAAGTAGCAGAGGTTTAAGAATGCAAGAACAGACTATACTTGTCTGTTAGCCTCCTTTGGTGACTAGTAAGCCAAAGAGAATATAATTTCAAGTTCAAGTTACTCTCAGAAAGACTAACAAGTTTCTTTTCAAAGAAGAATTAAGATGTTCCCCAAGTCTCCTACCACTACACTGAAGAGCAAACTCCCATGGACGACCATCCGAGGAACCCCATAACTACATTCACACTCTGTGCCATTCATTCAAGTTTCTAAAGAGAAGTGAATTCACAAACCAGGAGATGCAACTGGCAATATACTCACTAGAAAATGTGGAGACTAAAGCAGGCCAGCTCACTTCTGAATGCTGGTAGGGAAGTGGGGAGTTTGCCTCCGTGCAGGGCAGAGGGCATTGTGGATCAGCACAGCCCTGCTGGAACGCAGTTTCTATGTGGAGCTGTAACACTGAGCTATAAATATGGTGAGATCTTGTGGCCAGCAATCCCCCTTCAGGGAATGTATCTCAAACACTCAAAAGTATGAGAAAAGGTACATACATAAAGATTTTTAAAATCACAATTTTAGAATGGGTATGTTGGAGGTTGGTCTGGTGCTGTGTATTCTGGCTCCTGAGATCTAATTGCTGCCCAGATGAGCACATTCTTACTTATACCTGTTCTTGTTGTGTAAACCTGGCCTAGGAAACTCCACCTGAGCAGGGCTGGAGGAAGGTGGGCATGGCGATGGTTCACAGGCTTTGGGGAAGAGAAGGATCAGAAGGAGAAGTAGAGCGGTATCAGGAGAGGGAGGAAGCAGAAAGCCAAGATGGGTTAGCATGGAGAGAAACATGGCCAGGTCAGCATGGACAGAAGATAAAGAACATTAGCGAGTATTTATGGAATTATGCATGGGAGGTAGCCCTGATAGAAATTATTAGAACAGATGCCATGGAATGAGGGCTTGGGAGGTAAGGATAGTTCAGGAGGCAATACCTGCCATGCCCCAGGCTATTCTAAAATCTATCAGGTGTCTGTCTTTATTGGTGACAACAGGTTAGCTTATATTGCCATAATAATTATAAGGCTAATAATAAACATTAATAGGCCATATCTTTAAATTAACAGCAACATGGGTAAGATTTTTTTAGTTCAGTTCAGTGAAAGATGCCTGGACACTAGGAGCTCAATAGAGTAAGAATTCTATCATTTAATAACTCATAACTCACAACTTAATACTTGTCTCTTTAGAATATGATACAACCACAGGAAAGAAACATGTGGAAGCAGAGTGTAAAATGCATGTGATGAGCTAACTTTAAAAAGGCGATCATCAGCAATAAATTTAACATAATGCTTGAAGCAAAAGCAAGTAGAAGCACCCAGGAGGAAAGAGCAAAACGGCCACAGTGATGGACTAGTAGGTAATGTCTCCCCATTTATTTTCTTATAATGTGGTTCAATTGCCTTTTAAACAATAATAATGAAAATGAGAAAAGAAATGCTGACAATACAGAGCAGAAGCAGAGAGGAGGGAGAAAGAAAGATTAGAGGTAATGAAAGTCCAAATACACTTGAGAAGTTTTTATGGGAAGTTGCCTATGTTGTATTTCTTTAGCATTAGGTTACTAGTAATGATTTGTTAATTCAATAAACTACCTTGTTTTAGATGAGGATTTAGAAAGGCTCCAAATCAGGGATTTATTGTCCTCCACTCACGGAGGTCTTCACATAAACAAGGGTTTCTCTGTAAAAGAGCTAAAGGAACAGCTAAAAATGATCCTCACTGAAAGCAAATACTAAAATAGACCTACAGAAGGTCGGACCAACTGGCTGGACTGGGCTCAAAAGCCCACTAACACAGTAAAAGCACCTTGTAATAGGGCCAAGTAATTCTGTTTGCAATTGAAAACCAAGTTGCTCTCTTAGCATCTCCACTAAGACTGGGCACCTGCTTTCTTCTGCAGCTGATGTCATAGAGAGGGAAAGGGAGGCCAAGGTGGCAGGGGTTTCTAAGTCTGAGAGTGGGTGGTTTACTGTGGGGGGAGGGGCACATTGTGGGGGAGGGGTCCCAATATCATGAGTCTCCCTAACAATGTAGTCCAGCTGACCTGGCTCTGCTCCTCCCAGGGGACCTGGAGACAGGAAGGTCAACTGAGATTGGGATTCAGACACCCACTGAGGAGGAAAGCTGCTGGGTTTATTTGAGTTTGGATGGCTTAAGATTTTCCGCTTTGGTTTTGAGGTTACATTTTTAAAAGTCTTCCTTAAAGTGCACTGGTTCCTAGATTTTTTTGTATTGAACCACGCACTGCTGGATTTGAGCTTGCTGTTCCTCGCATCCCCCTTTGTCTTCTGTGGTGGTTGTCCTGGATGGCCAGTTGATAGCAGGCGACCTTGGCTCTACTGAACTAGGCGGTTCAGGATGCTACCAGCATGACAATTTGCATTAGAACATATCTACATCCAACCGAATGGACACAATCAATTCCAGGTCCTGTTTCCCTGGAGCTTGCTTCCCCGCATCCCCTTGCCTGGGAATCTCTTTGTCAACCACTGTTCTTAACTGCAGGCAGTAGACACTGACTCTGGATATCATTGAAATCACAACCAGGAAGCTGGGCTCATAGGATGCAATGATGTCTGAAGGCTGAAACTCCCAAAGTGTTGCCAGCGAGACATGTAAATGTTCTGCAGTGGGAGCCAAGCAATACCCCACCGACAAGCCAACTGAGGCTTTTGTCAGCAGAAGTTATATAAGATTAATTTAAAAAATATATAAAAGCATCTCAGTCCAATGTGTGTAGCACCACACAGTGAAAAGCCACTGGTGGCTGCGATAGTGGCGCTGTCACATAATGAGTCTTCTGACCTTGCACAAGCTATTTTCATTACTGATAACGCCATCTGTAAAATGATGAACCTAATTAGAGGCTCTGTCAACTGTTGGTTCCCTTCCGGCTCACACGCTGTTTGAGTCCGCATCAGCAGTGTCCACCTCCTCTCTCCTATTCCCATGTCCCTGGAGATGACCCAGGTAGGGAAGCTCCGCCCACTGTTAGTAAAACTCAGATGAGTCCTTCTGCAGTGCAAGGCCCAGCTCTCTCCACCGGTCAGCCGGCAATTGGGCAGTTGCTATCCCTGCTCTGTTCTTCATAGTTCTGCTCTCACAGGAGTCAAACCAGAGAACCCAAGGCGCCCTGACAACATCAGACAAAGCCTTTGCTGAAAAGAATCTCCAAGAGCAGATCCTGCCCCGCTGCTAAACATCGATTCAACTTGTACAGTCTCCCTGGTAACAGAGAAGAGAGTAATAAGGGAGCACCCCGTTGGCTGAAAGTTTTGTCATATAATTCAAACAGGTTTTAGGGCCTCTCAGCACGGCGCTCTTCATTCGGCTCTCACAGGACGTGCTTTTTGTCCTCCTTTCTCCCTGTCCACACACCTGATGACTTCCCCATTTCTGTTCTGCAGGAATCCTCCAAAACGAACACAATGGAACTCAGAGAAACCCAGAAGAGCCCTGGACCTGATTCAGCTGGTGTCCCTAATCAAGGAGCTTGAAAGCAGATACGTCGGATCGCTATATAAAATCATCCGCTAAAGGAGAAGGAGGGGGGAGGGGTAGAAAGAAACAAGAAACCTGACAGTTTCTCTATTTTTAAGCCAAGCTTCAGTTCAACAAATAAGACAGGTTCATCCGAGTTGGAGAAGGCCACGAGTCCACCAGAAAGACTCCCTTCGAGCAGGGATCAACAAATGATAGGCAAAAATCCAGCCTGCCACCCGCTTTTTAATTAACTCTTTATTCCAGTGGTCACTTCTTCATTTCTGTGTCATCTACTACTGTTTTCTTGCACTACAACCAGAGTGGAGAGTCAGGACAGAGACCATGGCCTGCAAAGATTCACACATTTAGCATCTGGTCTTACAGGAAGAATGGCTAACTGCTATCTTACACTGTTAATTTATTTGCATTTCATATAAGTAAGGCCACAGGTCAGGAGCACAGAACAAACACAGCCACCAAAGGCAAGACTATTGGTTTTTATCATGTTTCTTATGTCTAGGTCCCTTCATGGTATGCAATAACTGCAGGGCTCTAGTCACCAAACCAAAAGCTCAGGTCAGAAGCAAAGAGGAACAAAAGATGGTTTGGGGAGCCTTTCCTAGTCCCTGAGAGTCACCTCCTCCATTAATTGGCCTTCTGGTGACTTCATAATTTTTTCTTTTAATTTTGTTTGCCAGACCTTAGTAATTTGCTGTGTCTGACTGCAAAGGCATGAGGGAAATAAAGGTTTTTTTTTTCTTTGTTGGTTTTATTCTTGGTGACAATGTATTCAGCTAAAAATAGGAATCAATTGTTCTGTAGAAAAGAGAGAGTAGATGTTGAGTTAGGCCTGCAACAAACTTTGTTACAAATTCTGACTAGTGATGTCACATTTCGTAAGATTTATAGGAACCCATATCCTTCCCATTTGGAAGTAGAAAGTTTTTAAAAAGGAAGAATTTGCATTATAACTACAACTGCTTTTGTTTGCTGTGTATCAGTTGTGCATATTAACCAATAATGTATCAGCCAGTGACTGAGCAAGTGATTCCTTCAAGGGGACATACCGAGCAACCACCATGATTCCGGCACGGAGTGAGGAACCCAAACCATAATCAGTCATCCCTAATATCTGTCCTGTGGAGCTCTGCGTCAATGTGGGAGCAAGGACTGTAAATATGTAATGGCTGTGTATGTAGCGATGGGGAGGAATGGTCCCTGGGCTATGCATACTGATCCAACAGAGAAAACACATTTTAAAAAGTATAAGACTAATAGACTGCTGAAGAAACAGTTGGGAGGAGATTGTGGGCTAAGAAAGAGAGAGGCATGGATATTTTAATTTTAGGAAGCCACATGTGTAGAAGTCTGAAGAGATTGAAAGCATGATTTTATAGACTCTAGACAATGCCGGTACATAATGGAAGGATGGGGTTAAGTCTGAGGTGAGCAGAGACCACTCCCAGGGCAGAAGCACACTTATCACAAAGACCTTGCATTTAGTCTGGGTACTAATGAGTATCCATTGAAGGCTGCCATGGATAGGCATGAATAATCAGTGTTTCCAAAGGATTGTTGTGGATGGTGGGGAGAGTTGATACGACATGGCAAGTAGAAAGACAGGGAAGAAGTGACCTCTTCACCTCTAGCACACTTTCTGCCCTCCCACTTAAAGTGGGATTGCATGTTGTTGCGTGGGATATATTCAGCAAATAGCTAAGTAAAGAGACATAACTGAGAGTACAAGCTACGACTTAGCTAATCCTCTCAGGCATTGTAAGAAGCCCCACCCATCAGACAGAGGGAACTGGGCATCAGAATGCTGGGCTGGTGATGGTGTGCTGCTGCGCTCACAGGCAGTGGGTGGTAGAGCAGAATCTGCACTGAGTTCTCCTGAGCCCCAGTCCAGGGCCCTTTCTGAGACATCAAGAGCAATGAACATTCCAGACGCAACCTGTCACCCATAAATCCAAGCCAGCCAGCCCGATTTGCATGCTTTGGCAGCCACATAGCCTAGTGGCATTAGTATAGGAAAACACTGAAGAATTTCCCTTCTGTTGCTTTCTGAGGCACGATAGCAAGACCATTTTATGAGGCCTTGGCTAAGCCTTTGTAGGACAAAAAAAAAATCAAGCATATATTTTATTGTTCTTTTGTTTAGTGCTGTGGCACTTAGTCAAACATTCATAAAAGATCTATTTCTCTGTCATTACAGCTTTTCATTTGATTATAGTCCACCTCCCATCACTTACACAAGAATCCATATGGGTCCTCAATGTCCTTGGTTTAAGTTTCTAGTCAATCAAACTTGACAGTATTTTAATTGTGGTTTATTCTTACAATTTTCATTTCAGAAAAAAAATCCTTCCAGATACCTTTGATCCTCAAGCTCAGTTTTAGTTAAACAATGGCCCTCGTTTATTATGTTACATGCTGCATAGTCGAAGCATTTAAAACCTTGCCCATTATTGACTACTTTTGTCCTTTTCCTGACTAGAAAGTAAAATCCTTACCTTGGGTTTCTGTACTAGATCAATATACCAAAGATGGAAACTACGGGGGACTGCGAGACCAACTGAGCAGTGGAGAGCATGCACAAGGCCTTTGCACACCAATATTATATATTTTTTCCATGAAAAACACCAAACTGTTACATGCACAAACACCAAACATGCATAAACATCTTCTTTTTGCCATTAATATCCAATAAATAGAAAATAACTCTTTGCATATAACCTATACTGTATTGAGTAGCACGTGTAGGGATGCTAAAGAATATATTATGTTATTGAAGTGAATGTTATAGGTAACTATAATGTATGTAAACATGGAAAAGTGCAACAAAAAATGCTAGAGGACAGAACACTTTCAGCTTTCCTGTCATCTACTGGGATCATGGTAGCGTTCATTGCCCACCACTGAGCCACACTGTCGTACAGCACAAGATTGTGTATATTTGTGGGTGACTCAAGTATCTAAGAGCTAGGACTAGGATAACGCAATGATCTGCCGCAGATGTTCACCTCAGTAATCACCAATATGTGCTCTTCACCATCAGCAGGCTTCAGGAGGATGATCCAAGCCTGAAGCCAGTCTGGGCTACATATTGAGACCCTGTCCACTGGAGGGAGGGCAGAGGAAATCTGTTTACAAACTACCAAATTTGGGAAGAAAAAAAATAACATAAAACACCACAGCAATTTTTTCTCCTTTGATATCTAAGTGAAATGAAAATGCTTGTTAATATTTGTAGGGAAAAAGGCACTGAAACTTGTAACAATAGGCTGTGTTTGCCATATGGATTTTTCTTCACAATAAATGTTCTACTGAGCTTCTCTGCATTGCTCAGTTTCTTCTATTTATTGCTACAGGTTAATTTCATTCTTATTATCATCTGACAAAAATTGACATAAAGCACTATGGTAAATCACCCTAAAAGCTCTCTGTGGTTGAACATTGCTTGTCTCCCTGTATAAAAGTCACTGCATCCCACTGCTGTACTTTCTTCCTGATCACAAGGCTCTTTCAGGCACAGAGGAAGTGTGCCTTTTTAATTGTTTTATAATTGATACTGTCTAAAACTTTCATCTCCTACTTCTTCCGGTTCCCAGCCCTTCACTAATTTTCTTTTCATTTGTTTATTTCCTGTGTGTGCATTTGTGGAAGTCCAGGGAGGGAAGTGGGATAGCTAATCATTCATTCCTGTGCGTAATTAGTCAAAGGACACTGAGGAAGCCTGTGTGGAGCACTAAGGTACTCCGAGCTCTGTTCCCAGTGTCTGGGATACAGAAGTGAGCACAGTGAGGCACTGTATTCCCTGAGGGTGAAGGGGAAGCTACTGAGCAGGCTGGAGAGAGGGCTCAATGAGTGAAGTGCTGGGGTGGCAGAGAAAGGGGACTCCCTGGCAACCCTATCTTCCCAACAGGATGACAGCAAGGACAGCAAGAGACCCTGTTTCAAAAAGAAAAGAAGGTGGACAGTCTTCATCCAGTGAGCCAGAGGCTGTCCTCTGGTCTCCACATGTACATATGTGCCATATTCACACTCACACACTCACACACTCACACGTGCAAGTGTACACGGGGTGGAGGGGTGGCTAGTAAATAGAGAATCTTTAACAGGCTCTGGAGGAAATCAGCTGCTGAGCTGTGTTTAGTTCCTGTGGCTGCTGAAACACATTATAATAAACATCAAAGTATATATAAACAATGACAATCAGTGACCTTAAGGTTCTGGAGGCTGAAGCAATATGGGGGCCTCAAGTAGATGAGCCTAGAGTGACATCAGGCCTGTCTTTCTTCTGAAAGCTCTATAGCAGAGTCTGTCTTCTTGCCATTCCCACATCTACAGGGAAATTGTACTCCTACGCAATGGCCTCCTCCATCTTGAAAACCATCTCTGGCCCATTGCTTACTCTTCTCATTTTGAACACTCTTCTCCCTCCCTCTTTTTATAGTGGACTCTGTGATTACAAAGGGCCCAACTGGACAATCTAAAGCCGATTAGCAATGGACATTTCACCCACAGCTTGCCTTTTTTTTTTTTTTTTTTTTTTTTTTTTTTTTTTGATATGGGGGTCTGGCTATGAAACCCAAGTTGGCCTCAAACACATGATTTTTCTTCCAAGTGCTATGGTCACACCTTCAATTTGTTCTCTCTTTGTCATATACTAGATTTAAAGGTTTGGGCCAGCCAGGTCTTTGGGGGAGTCACTCATCTGTCTCCTACAATGATACAATGAGACTATGAGTTTAGTATCTTGCTTCATATATGCAGAGAATAGATGCTTAGTAAAGCCAGTATGTGGTGAACAAATCAAAACTATATATTTGATTTTTAGTGGGGAGCCACAGGGGTGAAGCCATTTCCATCAACTTTCCAGATTATAACTTTCCAGATTAATTAAATGTTTCCAATGCAGAGAGACACTCAGGGCTCCGGGAGAGCTTTCCCACCACGTGCTTCTTCTCTGAAGCCAGCTGGGACCTGGTAGCTCCTGCAGGACTCTGGTGGTGTTTTTCTCCCTCCTCCTCTTCCCTCCACAGCTGCCTTCTCTGCTGCTGCTGCTGCTGCTGCTGCTGCTGCTTCCTGAGAGCTTCCCCACCCTGATTTCTGTTCACCTCAGCAATCTGCCTGAATTATAAATGGAGATAGTTTTTTTTTAAGCTGAGAAGATCATTTTCCAGAAAAGAAGCCTGAGTTTGAAAATAGCCAGGGAAACTAAAATAGTTCAGAAAGGCATCTAAGAGGTAAAGGGTACGCTCAGATGGTCTTTGTGGGGCTCCTTTGATGACTACAAAGGTAGTGAGTTTAATTTTTAATTTCTGCAGTGGAGGCTTGATTTTTATGGCGCTACTATTTTGCTGGATGGAGCTGAAGCATCCCATTGCTCTCAGTAAATTACAGCCCTCTGCTCCTACAAACGTCTCATAAGGATCAAGCCTTGACAGTGTAACAAAACCTAGTGGCATTGACCCTTCCTGCCCCTGATTATATAACACAGTTGTCAGCGTATGTGTCACCCTGCTTCGCTGATTTGCAGCCATCCATTTCACTGTGGATTCTTGGCTGTGCTTCCCATGCAACCGTAAGTGCTCAGCAGGAAGAAGGAAGTGGCTCATCTCTTATGTTTCTGGTACTTCTCACAGTGGCATTTCAGTGTTGTGGCTAGAAGTTGCTGCATTTGATGATTTCATAACGACTGCTGTTTGAAAATACTATAGGAATACATAATTTACTCCCTTGATAGCTTTTACCTGTGCGATGGCTATGGTGTGTTTCCATCAGAAGGATGTTGCATTCATTTCTCAGAGGTGATGGTGATGCCAAGGCACAGGGGAACATCCACAAATGGCGGCGGCGGCAGCCATGTGATGACAAAGCCCAGCAGTGTGTATCTTAGCACGCTTCCTTGGGACACAATTCTCCTTTCCTTTTATGCCAAGTTTGATCAAATTACACATACATACACTTTCCCTTTGCCACAGGATGAAGAGAACATAGAATATCTCCAACCAATGAGAGACTAAACCCTCTAAGCTATATGAACATGTACATCAATGTTAGATCTATGTTCAGCCAAGTGAGTTATAAAGGACTGGAAATGTAGTTCTCTAGCCCCCCTCTAATTTGTCTTTAAGTTCACCCTCAGGATTAAATGCCAGCAGATTCATTTTGTATCCCATGGCCAGGAACATGAGTAGCTTGGGTTGGTGGTGATGTTTTTCTTTCTTTGTCTTTTTTTTTCCTTCTACGAGAACCCAAAGAACTGATGTTGTTTTTCAGATGTGAGGGTCTAGCTAATTATATCAATGTATAACTACAATTAAAAGGGGATACACATGTGCGTACAAGTGTGTGTGTGTGTGTGTGTGTGTGTGTGTGTGTGTGTATGTATGTGTGTGTGTGGTGTTGTAATGGTTACCAGAGCTCTAAACTGAAACCTTTCTTCATGTAGCTCTAGGATTCACTTGGATGGTTGCTTTCTGTAAACATGCTTTTCTACAAAGCTGTAGCCTGCTGCTATGGAAGCAATGCCATTAACAGAAAAAAAAAACAGTGGTGCCACAAATCTTCAGGGATTTTTCTTAATGGAAAGGAAAATTCTAAAACTAAAAATATACTTTTTATTTGCAACTATGGGAATACAAACACCAGAAAAACACAAGAGGACTATATAATTAGGACATGGAAGGTATTCTATGGTGGTTTTAAAGAAAGGAAAGTCATACAATGGAATCTCTGGAGCAAAGAAAAATGATTTACAAAAGAAAAGGCTGGGAAGGAACGACATCTCCTACAATTTTCTTCAGAGCACACCCAGTGCAGAATCCTACAGCTCTGGGTAGGGGGGTGATAGGCTTTCACCCTAATACCTTTTGGGTTTTTATTATGCATGCACCATGAACTCTACACCTTCGAGTAGAAAAAAACCACCAACCACAGAGACCTAGCCACAGTCCTCTACCCTAATTGTTAACTTTTCATCTTGATTGATAAGGACTTTTTTTTTTTAAATAGAATTCACTAAAATATGTCAAAGTATAAACATGCTGAAATATGAGATAAATGCTCTCCTCTTTTTGGAAAGCAAAACCTTTATTTCATTTTTATGTGTGGAGGGGCCATATTACAAGTATGGAGATGAGAGAAATGGGCCCAGGTAGTCAGTTCCCGTCTACCATGTTGGTCTTAGAGATGAAACTCAGGTCACTAGACTCGGTGGCAGGCACCTTTACCCTCTGAACATCTTATTGGCTCAACACTCCTTTGTTGTTGGTGTTATCTAACTATTCCATACATATATATGTTGGGTTTTGATCACTTTGACCCCTATTCCCTCCCTGCAACTCCTCCCCTATCCTCTCACTACTTTTTTCTTCTTTAAACCGACCCAATCCACTTTGTGCTGACTGGATATGGTGGGCAGCTTATCAGGGACAACATCCCCAAAGAAAAGTGAATCTCCCCAGCAGCCAGCGGCAGTAGCTCCTCCCCTAATGCTGAGACTTCAGGAGTGCCTCTCATATGCTGGCATTGTGGCTGTTTTGGTTATGCTTAGGTCTTGGGAAGGCAAACACGGATGACATGCGGTCATTACAGCACCTTCTTCTTTATCTCGGATATACACACAAACGCCACGTGGACTTCTGAAGGCATGCTGTCAACAATGGTGGCTTAGCTCCTTTAAATAATGCCTCTGTTAGCATTATTAGCAGAGCCCACAAAATGCTGTTCTGCATGCTTAAATTTAATGATCTTATTATGCTAGCCGTGAATTATTTATACAAATATCCATTCATGAACTTTTATTGCTGAATGTTTTTCTTTTAATTAAGTAGTTCTCTCCCCCTTTTTTGTTTATCTTTTCCTTTCTTTGGGATTTAAAAACTTTTAGATGACTAAAAGGATCAATTCTGTTTTCTATAACTAAATCACTGTGAGGCTATGGTGGAGCTGTAGTAGAAAAGCAAAAGCTTCCATATATATATAATATATAATATATAATATATATTATCAAATAGATGTTTGAAAATCCTCACAAACTATTGCACCAACCAAGGACAATGCATGCAGTAAACCTAGAACTCCTGTTCAGATATAGCCAATGGACAGCTCATTCTCCACCATTGTGGGGAGAGCAGTGACTGCCTCTGACATGAACTCTAGTTTCCTGATTTGATCACTTCCTCTTGGTGGAGAGGCCTAGCAGCACATAGAGGAAGGAGAGGCAGGCTATCTGGATGAGAGCCAATAGGCTGTGGTCATATGGTAGGGGAGGAGGTCCCCTTCTGTCAGAGGTCTAGGGGAAGGGAATAGAGCAGAAGAGGGAGGGAGGGTAGGAAAGGGAAGATAAAAGTGAAGGGATAAAATTCAGGATGTAATCTGAATAAATTATAATAACTTAAAATAAAAAAAGAAAATCCTAAGAATCTGAAAGAGCAGAGCTGGTTCTATATCTTTCTGTGAGTATTCCTTTTTCATTTATAAAGTTGCATATATTCTACGTAGGTTGTTTTTATTCACTTAAACATTTCAACACTGTACAATATTACGGAAGATTTTTATAATAGGGAAATATTACAGTTAATGATTAAAAAATACCCTGAGAAGGAAAAAAGGGAGAGAGATAGTTATGGCTTAAATTAGACATAGAGAGATTCCATGTCAGTCTTACATCAGCACTGCATGGCAGAGAGTTGCTTGCCAGCCACGTTCAATGGACAGTGAAGAATTCAAATTTTAATTTGAGCAGCTAACACTGTGCCACACATGTGGCTGCATCAGCCTTCACTAATGTCATGGACCTGATAGTACCAATGGCCAAAAAACTGAAGCAAGTTTATACTTCAAAAGGAAAAGAGAAGCTGTGGCAAACACTGTCATGGTGTCTTGCTTCTCTAAAGACATAAAATAAATGCTAGATGCAGATGATGTCTAATGATTTGGAAGGGTAAACCGACAGAATAATATCACTGTATTTCTATTGGAAGGTCCATCAAAATTGATTCCTTAAGCACTGTGCTATCCATAAAAGTTCATCGTTAGTGCTTATAATCATCATCATCATCATAATAATTATTTTATCCCACAATCTGTATCTTATTAAAACTTTTAGTTTAAAGAATTCTTCGCTGTTGGCTGCAAGACCTCATGAAGGCCCTGGAGTGTTGTAACAGTACATCAATGCAATCTTACATTAATCAATGACACCACACACACACACACTCTTTTAAAAGAAAGCAACTGTAAAAATCCACATCTGTGTTGTGTGGGCAAGTGTGATCCTGATTTGGCAAAAT
The DNA here is from genome assembly GCF_964271855.1 of Acomys minous. Lineage (NCBI taxonomy): Eukaryota > Metazoa > Chordata > Mammalia > Rodentia > Muridae > Acomys > Acomys minous. The sequence goes on along the minus strand of NC_140485.1, from coordinate 125,171,667 downwards.
GTCACATTCTAAATCCAGCTGTTCTGAAACAAATCCAATGTGTGAACTTTGTATCAACAACAGAAACATGGATTGAGCAAAGGTAATGTATTTATGCACCCATCATCTACCGCAGGAATGCAGAACATGAAAGTAATCTCCTGCAGAGCCAAAGACAGACATTCCTTTAAAATTAATTAGCAAGCTTCTAAAAGATCTTTATCAAAAGGTTGCAAATAGACAAAGCTGTAAGAGTTCTCTCAATTGAGCAGCAATAGGATAATCCACCATAAGGACAGCTTTGGATACCTGCCAGATTGTCACCCAAGTGTGGCTGCTTTTTGGTTTCAGGAGAAGATTGCAAGAGGTTACTTGGATAATTTACCGGAAGAGGAATTCACATTTTCCTACTCAAGCTGCAGCTATGGAAAGCATGCCACAGGGCTGTAAAAGGGCCATCCCTTACCTGCCCCACCACCCTGGACTACTCAAGAGTTTGACATGCTACATGAGACATGCAAAGGGCGTCGACAACCTAAGCCAGGAAGTTTGGCAACAGTGCCATTATGTAGGAGTCTGTGATGTACAGCAGTGCAGTAGTGACACCGATCCTATCAGAATGAGAAGATGACCGGCAGGTGAGGCCTGTAGCCAGCAGGTGAGAGGCACAGTCTTCATTATGTGACAGTCTCCGCATGGATAGTCCTGGATGACTTGAACTCTCTAGAAATAAATTTTTCCACCTTCGGTTTTTGCTATCTTGAAATATCCATCTGAACTTTTCCTATCACCAAGGGAGACACATCTCTCTGTTATTCTAGAGGTAAACTCTATACCTTTGTTCTGAATGTGCTACGTATCCCACTAATAGGTAGCATCTAGCTTCTTTTCCCTTGAAACTGACCTAGTCTTGATGGACTAAGCATTGTACTAAAAGGGATGCTCTGGAGTCCTTAGGCTGCTCTTCAAAAGCACTGTAGTTTGGACTGATCTCTTAAAATATAGCTCTGGGAATTAAAAACTTCCCATAAGAATATGAACCACCAGAGGAGCTGCAAAGCCACATATAGGATATATGTATGTAGTTACAGCTGTGCATAGACTTCTGGTCATCTCTACAGAAGAACAAGATCATGCTAGCAAAATCCATCCAGTGTTGATACAGCCTGTAGCAGAGGACTAACCCACGGAGCACTGACTCAACTACTCACTGGGGTAACCCTCAGATACAGAAAATGATTGCTTAAAGCTACGAAGTTGGGGGCACGATTGCCCCATCTTAGCCACTGCTCACGTTCTGTAGTGTTAGTGTCTGTAGTCAACAGTGGTCTTTAAAATTCAAGGGAAAAAATGCACAGGTTTTAAATAGCATGTCATTCTGAGTATGTCATTTATCCAAAGCAGCCTTATGATGTGAAAATGCTATATGCTCTTGTATCATTGCAAGAAGGCTGAGTAGAATACAAAAGGTATTTTGAGAGAGTCCACATTTATGCAACTTTTATTACAGAAATAATAACTGTTCTAGTTTTAGTTGTTATTAATTTCTTAAAATCTTACAAGGCCTGATCTGTAAAATTAACCTGCACAGTGAAAAGATACATATGTATCTTATGTATAGTTACTATCTGTGGTTTCAAGCAACCATATGGCACTCTGAATGCATCTCCCTTTCACAAGAAGGGCTACTGTAGTATGCTATACAATGACACAATACGCCCCAAGTGGTTGTTTTTATTTTCCTCCTAGTTCCTAGTTCACTTGTAAATCTGTTCATCTTCCCCAGTATTACGTCTTCCCTCCAGCTTGCCTGAATATATAGTGAAAAAATCTGCTTCGCTCCATGATAGCCATTATCAGACACCAGGGTCTATACCGTCAACTTCTGTGTTCTCACTTCCCACTCTTTAAGCACTGAGCGATCGGCCATTCACAGCATCCATTCTAAAATGGTAGAATTTCAAAATCAGGAAGGAGCTTAAAGGGGTCATGTCATCCAGCCGTATGTCCTTGACTGAATCCTGTTCCACAGGGTACTTCTGACCATTAGGTGTCTCAAAGGTGCTTTAGCATCTCAAGGATCATTACCCTTGGTGTCACCTACAGATGCTCATTTTACCTTTCAGTATATGAGATGGCAAAGCTCCAATTTTGTCTCATAAAGTTCTCCTAAAGGGTAGAGAGATGGCTGGATGAGTAAGGTGCCTGATGAGAAAACGTGAGGACCTGAGTTCTGGTTCCGAGTACCAGGTCAAAGGCAGGCACAACAGTACACAGCTGTAACTCCGTACTGGGAGGAGGGAGGGGGGAAAAGGGGGGAGGGGGAGGGGGAGATCTCAAGGATTCACTGGCTAGCTACTCTAGACAAACCAGCAAGTTCCAGGTTCAGTGAGAGAACCTGTCTGAAAAATAGTGTCAAGAAACAGCTGAAGAAAACATCCAAACATTTGCCTCTGGTGTCACATAAGCTGTACAGTCAAGCTAACCACATGCCCCTGCACATACATGCGTGTGTCTACCACCCTCTCTTCAAACTGCCATTCATGCTGTGATTTTTCATGGTGAGTTTGGAAGCACTTGCCATAGTCCAGCAGCATATAGACTGGGTAAGAGTGGGACAGACGGAGAGACTACATTTCACACTTCTCCCAGGCTAAAATGTTTTCCCTGCCCCAATGTGGAATAGGATCTGAATTCTAAGAAGAGCCACACGCACCATGGTATCCTGGGAACAGTGCTGACCGGTCCCTCAGTGCCCTTGGCTTGCTTGCGCGTGCTCATTTTTGTCAGACTTCTACCCACGCTGCTTTCACTGATGACATTCCTTGGCACAGGGAGCCCTATGAAACTTGTTGAAGGTGTCCTCTCACCAGGACACTCAGGCCCTCTGTTCCCCTCCCAGGGCAGACTCTGGAGACGTAGTGAATCCATTGTAAACACTTTTGCACTCTGCTGTTGTGACATTTGCTTCCTTCTAAAGCAGAAAGACGGCTCCAAAATTGAAGATGCAGGTCCCCTGTACTGTGGGATTGCCCTATCACTTCTGATGTTTCTAAGAGTGGAGGCAGGTGTAGTAGCACGTGTCAGTGAGGTTCTGTATAGACTGCTGGGAAAATGACTCAGCTGTATTCTGAGTCTTCCTTTCTGATGGAATTTGGGAAGCCTGAGACCGTAGTATTGGACTTAGCATTTGAGAGCCCTGGAGGCAAGCCCCCAACCACTTCAGTCATCCTGGCACTAAATCCATGCGGACCAATGCAGAGCCAGCAGCGGGCGTGACGAAGAGGAGCAACTAAAGCATCTAATCTGCAGTGTCTCCTTGGACAGGAAGGACCTCCAACACCATGTTTCCTTCTCCCCAACTCTCCTGCTGATAGGACTGATCTCCCTCTCAGGGAGTGAGCTTCTGCTGCTAGCCTGCACCACATGTCCACTCAGGTAATCAATTTTATTCCTTCTCAAGTCTCTGATGGGGTTGAGGACCAGATCGTTGAGTTTTACAATTAAGCTTAGTTGTTTAGGGGTTAAGATGTTTTTAGGTCTAGATGGATGTTTTAAATTGATAATGATGAGATATGATAGATATTGATTTACATTCAGAATTTTAGACTCACCAAGATAGGAAAGATGTTATCTTCAGGGTTGCCAAATACAAATAGACAAAACACTAAGAATGTAACATGTATATAATTCCTGATTGTTTCATGGTTTTTCCTGCTGTATGTAGCTTATTTTATATGTGTGTAATAATATAAATGTATATGTAAAAAAATAAAAAGTATTTTTTTTAAAAAAGAGCTTCTGTTTGTCTTTCAAAAAACTGCCTTAGAATCTAAGGGCACACAAAACAAAAGCCGAACTCTCCGATCTCTTATAAGTTGTGAGACCTGATTTCAGAAGTCAATACCTAAGAATTTATCTATTTTCTGCAATTAACCTGTCCCTGAAGTTGAAAGCCTCCGGGTCATGTGGTAAAAGGGAATTATCAAGAAGAAAAACAATAGCTAGAGTTTTAAAAGACAAACCCAGTCTAACTACACTTGATTTGGGAATGCTTACTTTATTTCTGAAAACTGTTATTAAATTAAATTGATGGTACATCTTACATCAATGACACAATAGCAGTGAGGGGGGGAAAGACATTGAGAGGCCGTTTCTCTGCAGCACAGTACTGCGCAGAGTGCAGCAGGCTGAATATGAAGCCTGGCTTTGCATTAGCTTCTTATGTGGACCATTCCCTGGCTCCTCAGGCCTCAGTTTCCTCTTCAGTTACATGGCAACACACTTAACTCAGGTTCTTAGGGCAAGATGAGCTCCCTCAGGCAGGGCCCTGGTGCACGGGAACATCTGGGCAACATCAGCTCAATCTGATGTGAGAAGAGATTTAGGAAAGAGGTAAGGGTGCCATGAGTTAGATTTCCAACGCTCATTAGTTCACAAGGTAGAACTCAGAGTTCTATGTCCTCCAAACCTTAGCCTTTCCCAAGAACACAGCTTGGTTCAGGGAAAAACACAAGCTTGCTCTAACCTCATTCCTCTTCTTTCCTGATGGACTAGGAAGAAAATGACCTGCCAGTCTTCACCAGAGGGCTATGGCAGCTTTCTAATTTGTAGACAAGGGGAAATCCACACATGTCAGACAGATTTCTGAGGTCTCATCTACTTCTGGGGCCCACTGGGACCTGTCCTGTCACCAAATGTGGCTGGCCTATTCACTAAAAGTAGCCCACAACACTCTTTAAAAAACATATAGTGTATATAACCTCACATGTGAAGAAAAAGCTCATATTGATGCCTGTATCAAACTTCTGGGCTACATTGCATAAAACAATAGCATTTGCTCAGGGCTCCCCAGTACAGCTGCAGTATGAAGTTGGAGCCTTTGTAAACGAATGGTTCACTTGGATGGCTTGAGCAGCAAAGTAGATGCTGGTGGTATGTACGGTTGGAGAACAGCTTTGGGAACGACAAGGGGATCCGTACTTCAGTGTTGGATGTTACACACAAAATGTCCTTGAGTAATCTAATTGATTGGTCATGGTGGGTCACACTTATATTCCCAGCAAAAAGGTGGGGAGATGGTGGCATAAATAGGGCTATTGTTGTATGAGGCCATCCTGAGTTACATGGTGAGTTCCAACCTGAGTGAGGTTCTGTCTCTTATATTTTGAGAACGAATGTGAGATGAGAGAGAGAGAGAGAGAGAGAGAGAGAGAGAGAGAGAGAGAGAGAGAGAGAGAGAGATATGAGATAGAGAGCAAGGGAGAGACAGACAGACAGACACAGAGAGAGACAGAGACAGAGACAGAGACAGAGACAGAGAGGAGAGAGATCTCCAAGTGATCATAAGGTAAGGCAAAAGAACCAAAGCGTAAATGAGATATAAACATAATCTTCAACTCAGGTAAAGTAGTGGGGTAGCAAGAGACCCTCCTAGCGACTGAAGGAAGAGAAGAGTCTTGATCCCGAGGCACACAATCTTGTGAGGGACCAACAAGGAAACTAGAACAGATGCTAGAGGAAAACCGGAGGCTGGAAATAGAGACTCCCAAGGAAGAGTGGCCAAACACATTTTAAAATAGCTCAGAGTCAAGGGGAACTAGAAGGACTGAGTTGCACAGTAGCACATAGCGTAGCAGTCTCTAAGAGCTCTGCCAATCAGTACTGGCACAGTAAAGAAAGGCACTTCCTGCTTGTCTGACTAGCCAATATTCAGGGAGAGACCCTGCCGCAAAGGAATAAGGTAAAAAATGATAGAGGAGGCCGTCTGACTCCCTCTCTGGCCTCCGTGGGGTACAGGTGTGCACACCTGCATATACACATACACAAAATCAGCCCTGAGAACTCAATGTACGTGGGGAGGAGGAAAGGCAGAGATTCCCATATCAGTGACTCATATCCTCTTTAACGTCAACTGAAATCATTACATCACTTTCATAATGATGCACGCATCAGGACTCCCATTTGCTAACAAAACTGGCTCTGAAGACAGTCTTTTCCTCAACTTCTTTAGGAGTAAACTCATCTGCCTCCAGCTTTGGCTATCAGCTGCAGCCATCAACCATCCACATGAACCTGTATATCCCAACACCACAGCTGACATGGATATTTCGTCTTAATTCTCACCAGAACCTCAAAGCTACGCATCCCTTTATAAGCATCATTCTTGAAAAGCCGCTTCTTTATTTACTGCCTTACTTTTAAATGTGACATCCAGATACTCATACTAAACATCTCCATGCCTCTGCTTGCTGTCAGCCAGGGGCTGGCGCATGTTCTTTGGCCTGAAACCTCTCTCTTGGTGGTCCCTGCCCAGACCTTTCTCTCTACCACCTGCATCTGTCAAAAGCTTACTTTTCCTTTAGAGTTTTGAACATCTTATGAAAACAACCTTCTGCTGATATTATCAGTTGATGTGACCTTCTAACACATGCCTCCTAGTCTATTTCTCTTCAGTGAGATTTCAGGGAACATCCTTTCTCCTAGATTCACTGAAAGAGGCCTCATCAAATTCAATTTGCGTCCCCTTTATTACTTCACGAACCAATCATGAAGGTTTTTAATTAATTAGCTCAAAAGCAACCTCTTAGCAAATTTTATATATAAAAAGTTATGGATGCATGTGTTCACACAGAAGAAATGATAGCCTGGAAACATTAGAATATGCAGCATTGAGTTCATATGAACACTGAGGCGTAGCCAAAGATCATTCTAACTTCTTGGAACCAGAATTTATGTAATTTTTATTATGGTATATTTCAAATGAAGTAAAAAAGAATAGCTTGCTGCCCAGCATCCAGCTGAAATCAACATGATGTTCCCTATCTAATCTATCTTGTCTCCTTCATTTCTTCCCTTCCTTCTGCTTCATGTGATCCTTCTTAGCACTTTCATCAAGGGATGGGAAGGAAGGATGTATCAAAGTCTGCTCCTGTCCCACACCGCCTCTTTTCCCCTTCTGTAAAGGTCAAACTACTGGCAAGACACTGCTCCCTAGACTCCTCTATTGTTCCGTGTCTGTGGAACCAAGCAACTCTGGTAAGCAAAGACGATGTGCAATTTTGGGTTTGCACCTTAACCAGAAAGAAGGATGCTTTCTTCTTTCTTGTGCCTACTATACATGGCTTACACACTGATGAAGACCGAAGTCAGAGGATCCAACCGCAGCCAGATAAAAGAGCATGGTCCCAGAGAACACTAACTACCAGCCTCCGGACTATCCATTTTAAACAGCTGTTATCCTAAGTCTGTTGCAACTGCTGTTCTGATATCTGAACTAAGAGAAAGTAATACACTGCAATTTTTGCATGAGAGTTTCTGTTCCCACTGGCGTAAGATAATTAAGCTCGGCTTTTGTGTCCAGTTCCTACGAGCTGTTCTTCTGACCTGTGGGTGTGGTGATCAGCTGATTTTGAGTGTATACAATAAAAAGCAGTGACTTTGGTTTAGGGTATATTTGGGTTAAGGTACAATTTATTTGAAGTCTCCTGTAGATTTATGTCAATAATATATATATTTAACCTAGAAAACATTTTAAATATCCATAAAACGATAGATCTCCCTAAGATATTAATTATGGAGAATAAACAAGACTCTTTGTATTATAAAAGTGGACAGAATGCTTGGTGATGTATACATAGGAGTATCTAGAAAAGGTAAATTTCCCTCCCTTTGGGTCCCAAGTACACCTAAGTTAAGGACTCAGATATTTTCGAATATCTGCCACTGAGGGACTCTTCAGAAAAAGCAGATTTAGTACTAAACACTGATTAGGGGCCCCTGAAACTTAACTAGTTTCTTTAAAAACAAAAACAAAGAACAAAACAACAACAAAAAGCAGCTAGAGTAGCTATAAGAAATGTCTGTGAAAAAAACCCTTGAGACTTCTCCTAAGGGTAATTTAGACCATTGAAATTGATGCCTATTAATGGTGCCTTCATTTGTGTCACAGTAACTGAAAAATATGCAACCCCCATCATTTGGAAATGAGGTGGAGGAAGTCTAAATGGGAAACCCCTATTGTTTAGACCAGAAAGGATCATACAGTAATCCTTCAAGGGCTGGGTCCAGGATCTTGTAAACAATAAAATCTAGGCTGCTTTAGTCTCTCACATGAAATAGTATCGTACTTACACAGAACTAATTCACATGTCCCTCGATACATCATACACAACACGAGGGGAGAAAGTCCGAACATGATCAATGCCGATTAACACTTTTCAAGGGTTTTCAATGAATAGTTTGTTGAATTAGGGGTGGACAACCTGTTCAGTTAAAGTAATATCCAATCCCACCCCAGTGTCCTATGAGTCACATGGTTCCACCTAGCAGCTGAAAACTGTGGTTGGCCTAAGTGCCAAGAAGAAAGAAAGAGGACATGGAGATCTGTCAGCAACCTCTGCTGCCTGAAGCAGTTGGCATGAAAAACAATTCAACGTCATTCAGCTTCAATGGTAGTAGGAGAAAGCTAGACCTAAACAACTTGCTAAAACACAAAACACCCCTAACAGTATCATTTTTAAAATCCCTCTTATGGGGTTGGACAAGTGGCCCAGTTAAGAGCATTTGTTGTTCTTACAGAGGACCTGGTTTTGTGCCTAGTAACTATGTGGTTTATAATCATCCTTAATTTTAGTTCCAGGGGATCTGACCTCACTTTCTAACCTCCATGGGTACCAGACATGCATGTGGTATACATACATACATACATACATACATACATACATACAGGGAGGCAAAACACATGCAAAAAATAAATGAATAAACAATGCAAGAAACACACACACACACACACACACACACACACACACACACACACACATAAATTCAAAGAATTGGTCAGGAAAAACAAGCAAAAAATACTGAACTCCTCAAAGTACCTTTTCAAGTAGCATGTGATTACTTTAAAATGGTTTTCATGTGAGAAAAACTAACATATTTTAGTTACAAAAAGATGCAACTTTTCCTATAGTAAAAAAGGAAATGCTTTGTTTGGAGAACACTTGAACTTTTAAGAGTTATTATCTTCAACTTGTCCTTTCCTAAATCATGATGTCCTAGTTAATCGGCCTGCAGCACACAGGTGGCCCAGAAACCACATGCATTCATCACAACCAGTGTCAGAGTCTCCGAGCTACACCGGAGAGACTTGCTGAGAGTCTGGATTATTATGTTTCACGATGATGATGTTTCCAGAAATGAAGAGAATTACACATTAATACAGCAATGAAGTTATTCAGGTAACCATAACAACTGCTACAAACTCAATAACATTCTAGGTTTGTGAAGTTTTTTTCCCCTTTTCTTTTAGTTGCCAGTAGGATGAGAGAAACTGGGAGAAAGAAGTAATAAGTATGTATGTCCTGTCTACATGCTTAGCCTACTGTGATATGCCGACCAGGAACTCCAGACGGCCCCTCCTGGGTCCCACATGCCTACATGTACCCTGAAGAACATGAGAAACCTGGATCTTTTGCCCAGTATCTTTAAAAAGCTGTGACCAGAGAAGTATTGCTCCAACTTGAGTCCTAATTCATTCGTTTCCCACTTTCCGAATCTACAAATAAATAAGTGGTTTATCTCTAACAGCACATCCTTAGAAATGTCCAAAAGTCCCTAAAGAGCTATGTCACAGATGGAACACTTGAAAGGAAGGCATTAGAGCCTTTTCATTTACCAAGTCGTGAGTGCAGTTTTTGGTCTTTGTTTTGGCTTTTGTTACTTCCAATGTGCTGACAAACAAGAATACACAAGAAGGATTAGATGAAACTTTCTATTCACACCCCACTCACAAAGGAATTGTTTTGATATTTTATTAATTTTTGAGAATATATATACATATATACATAAACACATATATACATACATACATACATACATACATATAAACATATGTCCCCTGTTGGCCTTAAACTTCTGATCTTTCTGCCTCAGTTTCTAGACAAGCATATCACCACATCCATCTTCAATTACTGCTTTTCAGTTTTTCTGCAAATTCTCCTATACTTTCTCTTTTTATTTATAGGCTAATATTTAGACCAACATAGAAGAAATTATATAGGATGACGGTCCATTAAGAAATACAAAGAGCGGAATGAGTCGTTTTAGCTGGTAAAGTATTTGCCTTGCAAGCATGAAGACGTGAGTTCCACTCTTAGAACACAGGTAAATACATCATGTGTGGTGGATAGTGGAGCATGCTTGACACAGTCAAGCAAAGTCCTAGCCTAACTGGTGAGCTCCAGGCCAATAAGAAATCCTCTCTCAAAGGAGGTGGATGCACTCCTGAGAATGACAGCTGAGGTTGTTCTCTATTCTACACACACACACACACACACACACACACACACACACACACACACACCTGGCTGACTGTATGTCAACTTGACACAAACTAGAGTCATCACAGAGAGGGTGCATCCATTGTGAAAATAGTTAGATATTCATAAGATAGGGCATCCAGTAAAAACTGTAGAGAATTTTCTTAATTGGTGATTGATGAGGAAGGGCTGAGCCCATTGTATGTGGAGCCATCAAGGGCAGGGGGTCTTGGGAGTTTATAAAAAAGCCGGATAAGCAAACCATGAGGAGCAAGCCAGTAAGAGCACTCCACCTTGGATTCCGCATCCGCTCCTGCCTTCAGGTTTCTATGGTGCTTGAGTTCCTGTTGTGACTTCTGTTGCAGATGAACAGTGGGGTGGAAGTATAAGGCAAATAAACCCCTTCCTCCCCAACTTGTTTTTGGTCACAGTGTTTCATTATAGTAATAGTAACATGTTTTAAATGAAGTCAAAACAGCACAAAAGGACATTATGAAATAATTCTAGGAGAAATTTTGGCCCTACTAGATAAAGGCAGAAGCCAGACATTGCTCCTCTTTTTTTTTTTTTTTTTTTTTTTTTTTGGTTTTTCAAGACAGGGTTTCTCTGTGCAGCCTTGGCCCTTGGCTGTCCTGGACTTGCTTTGTAGACCAGGCTGGCATCGAACTCACATCGATCCACCTGCCTCTGCCTCCCGAGTGCTGTGACTTCTCTTTGCATAGAAAAGAAGAATAGCTACCAGGAGGCTGCAGGTACAAATTATTCATTCCCTCCGCCCCCAAAGGCTATTAACTATGCGTGTCCTTCTTTCTGGCTTAGATGAATTCCCAATTGGTTGGTTTCGCGCATGCGCAAAGACATGTAAGTAAGTGCGCGCGAGTACACCACACTGATGATTTTTAAAATTGTTTTTTGTCTAGGTAGATTCCGCTACCCTGGCTCATTCCTTTACAGTTTGGACTCTACTCAACAGCTGTGGAAGCCGCTGTGCCTTGGAAGCCCTGGAGGGCTTGCGGCTCGCCTTCTCTACTTCCTAGGGAACTTCTCCCCATAATGGTCCTCAGTCCCAGCAAAGGCCGCTTCCTAGTTTCTCTTCAGCAAGTCCTCTTCAGCCCACTCCTAGACTAGGTGCTCGCCAACGCTCCATTCTTAGCCTTCTCCCCCTTCTCAAATCCTGGCTGCCTTCTTCAGTTTTTCCCGGCCATCCTGGAGAAAGAAGTCTTGGGAAAAGATCGTATAAACCATCTTCTACTTGCTCAAGAACCTTCCCACAACCCCTTCAGCTGGTAGGATGAAACTGCATCTCTCTGGCCTGGGCACAAGCGTGCAATTTGTTGCCCTGAGTGACCCCAGTGCTCCCCTACCACACATGTAGTTTGTCACGTGGGGCCACCTTCCCTTTCGTGTCCTCTCTTGCTCTCTCTACAGCACCCATCCACCCAAATAGCTTGCTCATGCAAGACCTTCGAGAGCCTCTTGTTTCTTGAAAGATAAAACCTAAACCACTTTTTGGTGCACAGGGCTCTTGCAGATCAAAGCTGCTGCCTATTTTTCTAACCATGCTATGTCGAGCTATGTCCGCCATCTTCACTTCCATGTCCAGTTACACTCAGCATAAATGGAAAGTTCTCCTCAAATCATCTTATCACTCAATATTCCCAACGCCATTCCTCTCTCCATGGAACATTCATTTTCCATATTCTCCAAAAGGAACCAAATCAGCACCCAGAATAATTCCAGGTAAAAGGGACCCCCATAAACATGCTAGCTTCTTACTATGACTCCTCCTTATTCTTTGAGTGACACCTTGTGGACCCCAGTGTTTGAATGCTTGGCCCATAGAGAGTAGCAATATTAGGAGGTGTGGCCTTGTTGGAGGATGTGTGTCACTGTGAGCTGGGCTGCCAGGTCTCCTATGCTCAAGCTGTGCCTAGGGTGGCACACAGTCTCCTTTTGGGGCCTGCAGATCAAGATGTAGAACTCTCAGCTCTTTATCCAGCACCATGTCTGTCTGCATGCTGCCAGCTCCTCGACATGACAATAATGGATTAAACCACTGAAACTGTACGCCTGCGCCAATGAAAAGTTTACCTTTAAAAGAGTGGCTGTGGTGGCCCAGGCCTTAACATCAACAATTAATAAATGGGACCTCATGAGGCTGAGAAGCTTCTGTAAGGCTGGTGACACTGTCAAGAGAACAAAGCGACAGCCTACAGACTGGGAAAAGATCATCACCGACTCTTCATCTGACAAAGGTCTAATATCCAAAATATATAAAGAACTTAAGAAATTAAACACCACCAAACCAAATAACCCAATAGAGAAATGGGGCGCAGAGCTAAACAGAGAATTCTCAACAGAGGAATATCAAATGGCAGAGAAACACTTAAAGAAATGCTCGACCTCCTTAGTTATCAGAGAAATGCAAATCAAAACGACACTGAGATTCCATCTTACACCCATCAGAATGGCTAAGATCAATAACTCAACTGACACCTCATGCTGGCGAGGGTGTGGAGAAAGAGGAACACTCCTGCATTGCTGGTGGGAATGCAAACTAGTACAACCACTTTGGAAAGCTATCTGGTGCTTTCTCAGAAAAATGGGAATAGGGCTTCCTCAAGACCCAGCTATTCCACTCCTTGGAATATACCCAGAGGATGTACTACCACACAACAGGGACATATGCTCAACCATGTTCATAGCTGCCTTATTCATAATAGCCAGAACTTGGAAACAACCTACGTGTCCCTCAACAGAAGAATGGATAAAGAAACTGTGGTACATTTACACTATGGAATACTACTCAGCTATTAAAAACAAGGAATTTCCAAAATTTGTGGACAAATGGATTGAACTAGAAATTGTCATAATGAGTGAGTTCACACAGAAGCAAAAAGAGCTAAATGGTATATACTCACTTATATCGAGACACTAGCCCAAGGTGTACGTCCCCATGAAAAACTGTACCTACCAGAATAATGGGTAAGAGGGGAGGACATCCTATTGAAACTTTAGGTGTGAGAAGCCTGGGAGAAAGAGGAAATGGAAGGATCCAGTGGGTCCTGGAAAACTACAGGAGAGTCTGGGCCCTGGGGTCCTCCGCAAACTGTGGCAACAGCCAAGGAAAAAATAGGCAGTAAAAACCTTGAACCCCTACCCGGACTAGCCGATGGACATTCTCCACTGTTGAGTGGAGAAGAAGATCTAACTCTCACACAAACTCTGGTGCCCCATATTTGATCATGTCCCTTGGATGGAGATGCCTGGTGGCACTCAGAGGAAAGATAATAGGTCACCAAGGAGAGACTTGATACCGTATGAGCATATTCAGGGGGAGGAGATCCCCCTCAGACACAGACATAGGGGAGGGGAGTAGGGGGGGGAAGTGGGAGGAAGGGAGGGATGGGAGGATACATGGGATGGGCTAACAACTGAGATGTAATATGTATAAATTAATAAAAATGTATTAAAAAAAAAATAAAAGAGTGGCTGTGGTGATTGTGTTTCCTAACAGACACACCCACTTCCTGATGATTCTGTGACAGGATCACTCACAGTTAAATCTGCTCCCCTTTCAGGGTGACTAGGAGAAACAATGTTATTTCTGTGTCCCTCTGCTCTGTGGTATCTTGGGTGTGTCCTGAAAGCTTCAGGGTGCTGATCATAGGAAGCTCATGGGGGTGCCAGTGTAGAGGTAGAGCAGCTGATGCATAGCAGGTCCTCAGTCACCAAGTGCATCTGAGATGTGTTGTCACAGTTCCCTGTAAATCTTCATGAACTTCAATATTCTTCCAGTAAGTTTTCCAGGAGATGGATGACTCATAGTCAGAAGCATGGGATCGCAATCCCCTTCCCCAACTAAGCATAAATCTCACAGGGAGAATGGTTCTTCCTGATTTGTCTGCTGACATGAATGACAAGTACTGTCTAGCAAATGGCATCTGTCCCATCAAGATTTATAGCAGGAAGAAATGGAACATGGTTTTGAGGACCCACTAGGATGGCCACTTTCGGTAGCAGTGCACAGCTGGTTCCTTGAGTGACACTCTCAAATACCCACACGAGGTATCTGAACAGCCTCTGACTCCTCAGGTCACATCTGTTCCTCCTGCACTGCCAGCATTCAAGTAGAAAGATTCTAGGGATTCTAACAACTGATTTTACTGCTTTGATGTTCTTCATGTCTACCAGGCTTCAGCTGCTCAGACTATTGCTGAGCTCTGCCAATGCCCAGATCATTCACCTGCAGACTGAATGGAAAGAAAAGAGAAGCAAGGCCTGGAAAGTAATTACCACTTACATAACAAAAGTGTTGTGGGGAACTGCTTCCAGTTACAAGTACTGGTGACTGGTGCTCCCTCTCTCCCTCTCTCTCTCTCTCTCTCTCTCTCTCTCTCTCTCTCTCTCTCTCCCTCTCTCTCTCTCTCCCTCTGTCTCTCCCTGTGTCTCTCTGCTCTCTCTCTTTCTGTCTCTGTGTCTCTCTCCCTCTGTCTTTCTCCCTGTCTCTGTCTCTGTCTCTCTCTCTTGCTCGCTCTCTCTCTCTCCCTCTGTCTTTCCCTGTGTCTCTCTGCTCTCTCTCTCTTTCTGTCTCTCTCCCTCTGTCTCTGTGTCTCTCTCTATGTCTCTCTCCCTCTGTCTTTCTCTCTATCTCTGTCTCTCTCTATCTCTCTCTGTCTCTCTGTCTCTCTCTGTCCCTCTCTCTCTCTCTCTCTCTCTCTCTCTCTCTCTCTCTCTCTCTCATGCACATGCACATGCGTGCACGCGCGCGCGCGCGCGCGCGCACACACACACACACACACACACACACACACACACACACACACAAATTCCAAGACTCAACTTATTTGCACTTCTGGGTTGCCTAACACATATTACTGGGAGAACAAGAAAGCTTCACCTTTATAATGCCACTAAGTTTAAAAACAAATGTTATCTAAAGCAGAATGTTTTCTTTCCTTCCCCTTCCTTCCTTCTCTCCTTCTCTCTCACCCTCTCTCCCCTTATCCTCCCCTTTCCCTCATTCCTCTTCTCATCTATGCTTTCCCAAGCACACGTCTCTTGGAACTCTCCTCTCTCCTCTAGCCTAAGCTGCATTGGCAGGGGAACCTCCACAAAAGTGTTAAGACCATGACTCACTTCATTGTAATTCTGCTTATAGGATTTATAGAAAAGCAATGGGATCCAAGAAAATAAAATAAAACTTTAAAAATCCCTCAGATGAGTAAAAAAAAAAACTTTCTGAGGGAAATAGAGTTAAATAAAAGATTTATATTTTGTTTCATGTAACTCTGAGGAAACCCATATCCCCTGTTAACTGCAGTCTCTAATTAGTTACAGACCATTGAACTCCATAAATATTTTCAAGGATTAGTAGTATACTTTTAATCCTTAATAAGTGGTAATATTAATTCATTTTTCCTACAATCTAAAGAGGGTGCCAGTATATTAGTCCCAAAGAAACCAAGACAAAGAAGCCACATTGTTAACCACCCTACTAGAGTTGAGTGTGGCTGGGTGTTCCCACTAAGCCATTTGTGTCTTTGCCACCACTTCCATTCAGTGTAACTCCAGATGTCACCAAGATAGCTTACCTCTTTGTTTCCTTCAACAAATCCCTTTCCCTGAACCTCAAGGATGCTACAGAGGCAAATGAATTCAAAGGTCCTTAAACCTGCTTCAAAACCATGTAAGGAAGGAAGCACTTAAAAAACACAGATGGTGTGCTGGTCTTTTCCCAGTCTGAGTTTTATGAGGGTCATGCCTGAGCCAACCAGGGCTGACCACCATGAATGCAACACTAATGATTCAAAAAAGGGGAAAATGCTATGTAGATCCCTACAGATGGACCTGGCTTCTAAAGGAAAGGGGTCTTCAGTAAAGGCTGCATTTCCTTTAACCATCTAAATTCGTATAAGTGCAAATGATGATAATAGAAACTGTCTGACAGATGCAGCAGTGCCCCACATGTGGTGAGTTCTTCAACACTCCTGGTAGATGCATGAAACCTGAGTTTGCGATGATAAGCCTTAAAAGCAGAGAGGAAGAACATCACTGTGTTAGAATAGGGTTCATGATGTCTTTACCTGGGGTACTGGTAAGGAGGCTCAACAAGGACTTCTGGGAAAAAAATGTGAAAAGAAGTCTTTCTAAAAGATAACGGCCTATGGGGACTCCGGAGATTGCTTCATTGGTAAAGTGCTGCATTGCAGGCATGGGACCTCAGTCTGTTCTCTAGAACCCGTATAAAGAAAAAGGATGAGGAGGAAGAGGAGAAGGAAGAGGAGGCGGAAGAGGAGGAGGAGGAGGAGGAAGCAGGCCACCATGGAAGTGCATGTTTGTAATCCTAGTGCTAGGGAAGAAGAGACGGGTGGGTCCCTAGGGCTTACCAGCCAAACAACCTAGCCTGCTCGGTGATAGCCAGGGCAAGCAGGAGAACTTGTCCTGAAAATCGAGGTGAAGGGCTGCTGAGGAATGACAGGCATGTCCTCTACATACATGTACCCATATATGCACCTCCCACAAAACAGGTACGCGCACACACACACAAGTAGACACACCAAAATTGCTCTACAGTTGTGCATATAAAACATTTAATGATTCTAAAAAGCCTAGAAATGTGAGACTCTGAATGTATGGTTAAAGATGAAGTGCTATTAAATTCCTTTGAATAATAATAAGCTCCCTTTTTTCCTAATACCTAAGTTATGCACTAAAGAGATAATGAAAATATCCCCAGAACAAGAAAGGAAATGGGATTGCTGAAGCCACCAGGCACCCAAGAACAGATACTGTGGCATTAAATCTCACTTCCCTGGGCCTTCCCGTGTGTGTGTGTGTGTGTGTGTGTGTGTGTGTGTGTGTGTGTGTGTGTGTGTGTGTTTCTTGGCTTTTGCAATCTCTGATGTGTGACATCAAGTACCAGAAGTTCTGGTGTTCTCTGATTCCCTTTCTTTGTGCTCTCCTGAAGAAGTAGAAGCACTGTGTTCTCTCAAACATTTTAGGCTGAAAGCCAAACCCAGGAGGCGACAGTACATCAGGTAATGCCTTTGGAGGTGACCAGGTCTATTCATGAAGGGGATTACTAGCCTTATAAAAGGGCTGTAGGAACCTTTTACCCTTTTAGCCATTTGAGAGCACAGGGAAAAGATGGTCTGTAACCCAGAAGGATGCCCTTATTTGGTGCTGACCATGACTTCCAACTGTGGGAAGCATCCAAACTGTGGAAAACAACCTAGCATATGATCCTTAGCAAAATGTAGTGGTAAATCACCCAGTTTGACCTCAAGATAATGACTGAAATTTTGTGAATGCATGTATGCTTGCTTGCTTGCTTGCTTGCTTGCTGCTTGCTGCTTCCTTGCTCTGGTTAAATGCACTGTTCTTGCTTGTTTGCTTTGTTTTTTGCTTTGTTTTGAGACACTGTTTCATGTAGCTGAGCTGGCACTGAACTCACTATGGAGCTATGGACGACCTTACATTTCACATCCATCATCTGGCTTCCACCTTCCAAGTGCTGGGGCTCAGGTTTCCGCCACCACACTCAGCATGGCCAGTGTAGTGTGTCACTGTACAAAGTGTAAACAACCACAATCATAATTTTGATGTTGAGCTCAGCTGCATTATTTACTTACAGGACTCTAAAAATGATGCAGTGGAAGGTTTTCACTCATAAGGAAAAATGCCTTTGTTTTAGTGATTCTAATTTAAACTTTCAGAAATACCCAGTTACTTATTGAAAAAGAAAATCTCAAATAAAGTAACAAAGAATGCCCAGGAAAGCTGCTGCTCACAACATGTTCCCTTTATTATACACTCACCAGGACAGTGGTATAAAAGGCTGTCATAATTATAAAAGTACAAGTGGCGTTCGTCTCATGAGTTCTAGAAGACTTGAATGGTCTTTGTTATTTTTAAAAAGAAATGCATAGTCTTACTTTGTATAAAAGTGAGAGCTGCCATATAAGAATATTCAACTCTCCCCAGTGTTCCTCTGCCTGTTCGCCATGTCTAGCCAGACCTCAGACAATCTTGGCCTTGCCACAGGTGTACAAACAAGACCCAGGAAGGTGGGGTGGGGGCAGAAGAGAGATGTGCAGAGTCCTAGGAGCTTCTAAACATGATTAACCCAGATCCTTGGGGTCAGCCTACTTGCCAGGGTGAGAAGTGCAGTCTGGTTACATCATGTTCCACACAGCACTTGGTAATGCTGACAACGACAAGCTAGTTAGTGTTGTCACCATCAACTAGCACGTTTCAATAGCAACACGGTTTACTACACAGGTCAACACACTGAGGGAGGAAATGCTCCCTTCCTGGAGCCTAAATCTGATGGATCAAAATCCCACCCACCAACAGCTTACAACTGCACGGACAGAGACCTCTTCTAACTCGTCTCACCCACCAATTGCATCTTCATCTCTTTGAGCTTCATATTCATTTTAAATTCCCATCTCCCTGTTAAAAAATTATTTTTCTGGGCTTCTCTGTTTCCTCTAGCAAATAGTTGGGAGACAGAGGCAGATTTACCTAAGGGAAACAATAGTGAGATATCAATTTTCTTCAATTACCTAATTTTTCCAACATTTTACAATGTGCATCTTCAAAAGCCAAGAGTGAGCATCATCCCATGGAGATCTTAAGATCTGGTAATCCAACACTTAGTTCAGAGCATTGGTCCTGACCCCACCACGCATATTCTCTAAATCACTGGAGAAATGGTCCTTCTTGAAAGCCCATATTTCACGGACTTGGCAATCCTCCCTTTCAAGGTCATTTCCAACTTCACTGCCTGCACAGAGCTGTGTGCATGGACCAGCACCAGCATGGCACCAGGTCAATGCTTTAATCATCACAGGAGCGAGCTTTCTGTGGAGAGACAGCCTGTTTCATAGTCAGATGGGTGCTGGAAAAGGACGGCAAGAAGAGGCAAAGAATTGAAATGTGGCAGTGAAGAAGGTCGCAACATCGTGAGTTGCCTGCTCTCCTTGTGGAAGGATACTTTTCGTATTTTAGATAAACAGCACAGGTCTACACAGTGTGAAAAACACTTTCTAAATGTGGTAAGTAAATGTGTGCATATGTCTTCAATTGAAGATGGTGCTGAGTGCCAAGTGTCCACCAAAGTGATCACAGTGTGGGGCTGTGTAAAAGCTACCATGGTGGAATCTAGTTGCTATAGCTACAAATCAAACAAATAAATGAGACGCCGTGGAATGTAGCAAAATAGCTGTGGTCTGAGTAGTCCACATTTGCCATATGTGTGAAGATTAGCAGTCAAATTTGAATCTAAGCAGCACTCTTCCCAAAAGGTGCAACTGAGGAGAAATGCTTAACTACGCTCAAGGGAGATGTGAATTCTTTGTCCAATGACAAAGGCCTTCTACGTTTGTTTAAAATAAATTCTGTTATCTCTTCATTTAAAAGTATGTGCAAAGGCAGTGTTTCAGCAAAATAAAATTTCTATCAGCATTTTTTTCTTGTAATTTCAGAGCTTGACATTAGCTCACTATTGATTATATGATAATAATAATAGTTTACTACAAATAAGCTTTATATTTTATTTTATAGGGCTATATTTACTGGGCCTAGTAAGTATTAGGCCCTGTAATTTGCATGTTCTTCCTATACCTCATGAAATCCCACAATAATCTCTAAGTTTCTCATAATGGAATTCAGTTGAGACACTCAAGACTTTGATAGTGAACTCCATTTTAACCAACCTCAAAAGTCATTTATGCCAAGCTACTTTCCCAGAATAATAAAACCCGGGAAAATCTTGGGGTCATTTGGGTCAGTCCACATGAGTCCACATGGCTCAAACACGGGTAGCTCTGAGAAGTGTGTTCTGAGAAATGTAGGCATCTTTTGGGGTTCAATTGGGGTGAGTTAAAGGAAGAATATAAAAGTCACATTGTTGAATGTGGAGGGATGTCAAAAGAGTCCTGGCACATAGAGAAAGTGGCTCCATGAACACCAGCACCTAGATACATATGACAGTCAGAGTGTTTAAGGCCAAATGGATTAACACGGTTGATAAGAATGAGAAGGAGTGCAATTAATGGGAAACAATTCCACCAATCAGAGCTAATTCTTCATTAATGCACTTTGTGCAAATTCATCCCTTTCTATCTAAAGATGCAAAGAACAATAGGAAATTATTGTCCTTGCTTGGATGAAGAGAAAAGCCTATTTTCCTTTTGTTTATCAAAAGAATAATGACTGTTTATCAATGTCCTAATATGGAACACCAGATGATTAACCATATTCCAGTGAAAGGTGTCTGATGAAATAGAACAATAATTTATGTTTAGTGGCAGCTCCTTAACTAGATGTTACAAGGCTCTTGAAACAAGTTCCCAAGAAGCAAAGGTACCAAGAAGGATGCAGAGTGGGCCCCTCCAATATGAATGCCTGAGAGATGTGCAGGCTCTGACCGGTTGTCCTACTGGCCACTCAGAGGATGGTATGCGTTATTCTGATGTTTGAAGAGGAAAGAATGGCACTATAGATTGTCAGTCAATGGGTTCAACAGAAAAGTTCAAGCCTCTCGAACGGATTACCATGAGGCTAGACTAAGAACCGTGAAAATGAAATGGCAGTGGTATGGTATGAAGAAAATAATGCAGGGTCAGTCCAGGGAGCATTAGCACAGTGGGAGAGCGAGGAAGCTTACTAATTTACTCAATTATTCATTTATTCATCAATTCATTCAGAGAACATTTTCTGAGTGCTACTATATCGCAGGCACTGAGTCAGATAGGCCAATGTGTGGAAAAGGCTGAAAACCGTGTAGTGGAGGTACCTGAGAGGCAAAGAGGCCTGTCAATCATGGAAAGCCAAAGGACAGATGATGTTTATATGGACAGACACAGTGTAAGTAGGGTTTTGGCAGAGGAACCAGGAATTGGTATAGAATAGGTTGTAGAGGATGTTTTAGAGGAGACTTGTGGCTATGGTCCACTGTTATTGACAGTTTTCCAGGGGAGAATACTGAAGGCCAAGCCTTACCTTGCAAAGAGCATAAGCGAGCTTAAGGAAATTCGCTAAGCCATCAGTGTCCTCAAAGGATGGGGACAATTTGAATAGTCAGAGTCAAATTGTCATGGGGAGTGGGTGGGAAGGAGGCTGGGGCAAGCACTTTGAAATGGGTTTCTACACCCTGTCTGCCTGGATATAAAGATGCACTTGTGACAAGAATGGGGAGACCACCAATATGTTCTTGCTCTCCCCATGATCCATAGCCAGTACAAGTGCCTGGGACAGTGCTTATCAATTCTCAGAGGTTTCTAATTGTAGTCAGCACAGGGACTCCTCAAGAACTCCAGATATTAAGAACCCAGCCAGCTTGAGGAAAACTCAACACCAATCCTCTGCAGGGTCTGGCTTCAGGTCGCCATGTTTCCTGTCCATTCCAGTCCCATCCTTTTCCTTCTTGAGTCCCCATATTATGTAATTCTCTCCCCCCATATAGTCAGGCATATGCACAGTTACTCCCTATTTCTCTGCCCATGGGTATGGCGATCATTTTGAGTAGCTGTCACTGCATCTCACCTTCCCTTCTGCCATTACACATCTCTATCAAAGGAGCATGTCTCCAAGCAAAATGACCATGGAATTAGTATTTTCCACTCAAAATGGCAATCATTTTCTTGCTGGTTTTATGCAGCCTTCCTTTATGAAGCAACTCCAACTCAATGGTGCAACCATGGGCACCAATACTCATAGTAAAAATCATTTTGTTAAACCCCAATATATTCACCCTGTGATCCTCAAATGTGTTGTACTGTGTCTTTCTCATAGTCTGCCCTACATGCCCACTGAGTCTGACAACAGAATTCACTAGGAATACAAATAAGGGTTCTATACAAAACACAAAACATTAGCAATGATGTTAAGTCTTAGCCTACCCACATTAGATTAAAAAAAAAAAAGACATAAAAGTTTTAACGTAAAGTATAACTAACTTCAAAAATGTTAGTGGAAGCTTGGATAACCTTTATAAAGCAAGGACAAGGATTACATTGCTTTGCTGCATATTGGGCAATGGTTTTATGAAACTGAAAAAAAAAATGGGTGCAGGCACTATTCAGCATGACAAGAAGAGATGTGAGGAAGGGCTCTATAGCATTTCCTCACTGGTATTTCTTGACTGTGCACTACGTCTAGATTTTTTAGAAAAGATTTGTGGGGAGGCAGGACTCCTGTTTCTATTGGCATAGAAGCCACCATGTGAAGCAAGCATGTAACTAAATAGAGAACAAACAATTCATGGATAAAGTCATGTGGCACAGTGAGGAGCCCAGTCAACCTAGGAGACCAAGATTTCCTTCACTCACAGTTGGTACCTGCACAAGGAATGTGCTAGAAGCCACTGGAACTTCCATTCTCTGAGAATGGCAATCTAGGCTGCCAAAGGATTAGCTACGGATAAACAGAGGAAACTGAGAAAGGAAGAAAGCTGCAGGAGGAAGAAGAGACATGGCCAGCTGCCCTAGCTCAGTTGAGAAACTGAGACCCTGAACCAAAGCAGGTACAGTGTGTATAAGAAGAGACCAGAGCAGGTTTGGGAGATCTGACTAACAGGCTTTAACTGTGGAGATATTGTACAAGGAACTCACAGGTACATCTGGCTATGTGGCAATGGCAGCACATGGTAAATGATAAGGTTTGGAGGAGGAGAGTTAATGTGATGAATTGGCTTTAATATTTAGTCCATGCATCAGAACCAGAGTATGATCTCCCACACTGGAGTCAGGAAGCACAGACTTGACACAGCTCCTGCACACACTGTCAGGTTGAAGTCTTCAGGGACAACGAGAGCTGTGCAAAGAGCCTATGAGAGGAAACAGAGGACTTGTGTTTACATCCGACAGAACAGATGCGATAACAGGTGATAACCTGTTTCCTGTTGGTCACCATCCTTGGCTATGTCCAATCAGATGCTGTAGCAAGGAATCAGCCAGATATTGTTCCATAACTTTCATATCCTGTGGTGTATTCACTGGAGGACCTTGGGATCACAAGTGTAAGGGTCTGGGATTGTGTGGTTCTCTGACACCAATGTGGATTTTTTTTTCCTCTTTACTTTCTTTGGCAAATATACTGATGTTAACTGAGGTTGGCACTTCAATTAAAAGGGAACTGGAAAGGATATGGGTTTGGAATTCTGCCAAGACGTTGGGTTGTGACTCATGAATGATCTGTCTGTGGCATGAAGACGGAAGCCAGTGCACAGGACAGCACCTTCCTGCCTACAACTACCCCTCCACAAAATATGAAGACCTAGCAACAAATGAATGGAAAACAGATGAGTTAAATTTATTTTGAAATATCTCAGGATTTAAGGATTAGGGGAAAGGCCCTTAAGTAAACCACACTTTGGGCTTCGATGGCCTGAAGAACTCTGAACAAAACTTAGAGGGCTGTTTGGACGAATACTACTGCTGGGTCTACTCATATTTTAAATGAAGGGGGATTTTTAAAAACAGAAGACTACATACCAATGCTAAAATTTGATACTGAAAAACCCAACGTGAGAGAACTAGATTTGGGAGAATGTACAATCATGAACAAAAGCTCACAGTGGAGGAAGCAATTCCTGTAAAATGTGATGCTGCAAATGTCCGCACAGAACACTTGCAATGCCTTTAGAAGGTGTGTTTGTTATGCAGCTCTCTTTAGTTTAGTTTCCAGGGCCTTCTTAGTTTGGAGGCTTGCTAAGAAGTTTCTGACCTCTACTCATATTTCTAATTTTTATTTCTCAAAATTCTCACATGTCTTCTAGTTACTTTAGAATGAATGCAATAATAATAATAATAATTGAGAAAGGCCATTTCTTGTCTCTGCAGTGTTTATAGTGGTCTTATTTCCACCAGCAACTCCCTTCACAAAGTCTCTAATATTCAGATGGCATAGACTCCATGGACCACATATTGTGCAATCTGTGAATTTCAAGGCTGAAAACATTCCATAAGTCACGTTATCTACCAAAATAATGTCAGATCTTTAGTTCTTAGAAAACCAACCAGAATGCAAGTAGCACTTAATGACTTCTCTTCTGGGAAAACCAGATGTAGAAAGTCTTTTGTAACTACCAAATGTCAAATAATATTGAACAGGATAAATACTAGCCTAAATTATGGCTCTTGGTAGGGGGAGGAAATCAGCTAAATATAACAAGACATGACAAATCAAGAACGAGAAGGAGTAGAGTTTGTTTGTTTGTTTGTTTGTTTGTTTGTTTTTTCACAAATTACATAATGGATGAACATTCCTGCTGTGATTATTAGAATATAAAGATTCTGCTTGCTTTAAGATCTGTTATGATGATGATGATGATTATGATGATGTTAATCCCCTAACCTTCACACTGCTTTGCCTTCTCCTAGCATTTTTAAACATTAAACTAGCTCTTCTACCACAGAGGCATCTCTCATCATTAGTTCTCCTTGTCAGAAGATCACTGAAAGTCGACAATCTTACTAGATCCGAAATATTTATTTATTGCTTTTCACTATTCCACTGACAATTGCTGAAAAGTCTAGTGGTAAAAAGAAAGATTCTGGGTTCAATGTTCACAACCCACAAACTGGTCATAAAACCTGTGCTTCTCTCATCAGAAGAAAAATAGCCCTCTAGAGACCACTGTCTTTTTTTTTTTTTTTTTGAGACAGGGTCTCTCTGTGTTAGCCTTGGCTGTCCCGGACTCACTTTGTAGACCAGGCTGGCCTCGAACTCACAGCAATCTGCCTGCCTCTGCCTCCCAAGTGCTGGGATTAAAGGTGTGCGCCACCATGCCCGGCTCGAGACTACTGTCTTTAGAGCATTATTTTCTACTTATCTGCCTCAACTTCAAACACATTATTTGCATCCTTTGAAACTGTTCCTCCTCTGTGTTTTTTTCCTCATTCTGTAACCCCACCATGCCCAATGGCCTGTTGTGCATAAAGAAGGTTTTCAACACAAGTTTTCTGGATTGAACTAGCATTCAGTTCCCACTTGTTGCAGGTCTTATAAAAATCCTAACTACATTCATCTATGACTAATCTTAGTGGTTTGGGTACTGTAGTGGTTTGAATAAGAATGGCCCTTATAGGCTGCTATCTTTGAATGCTTAGTCATCATATAATTACACTATTTGAAAATATTAAAAGTATAAAGAGCTATGGCCTTGTTGGGGGGAAGTATGTCACTGTAGGTTGGATGTGAGATTTCAACAACCTGGGCCATAGTCTCTCTACCTACAGACCAGCTGCTGCTCCAGTGACTGCTTGCATGTTGCTATGCTTCCACTATGATGATAATGGTCTAAACCTCTAAAACTATAAGCAAGACCTCAATTAGATGCTTTCTTTCATAAAAGCTGCCTTGGTTATAGTGTCTCTTCACAGTAATAGAACAGTGACTAAGATAAGAACCAACCTATTTGCTTGCATGTTATTATTTACTCATTGTGTGGTCATCAGTGGTAAAAAGATATAAATGTGAATGTGTCAATATTCTGAGCATCCATAGCAAGTATATCAAATATCCTTCCATGCCAACACTTGGTAAATGTTTTATCAGTGTCATCTATGGATACAGTTGTTGCGAATACAAATGCAAATCATGGTACAAGGACAGAATAAATTTGTATTGAATATTAAACAGTGGATGAAATAATTGTTTATACTTTTGATTATAATAAATTAAATTTGGGGTCTACGTTGGGAAGCCCAGGGCAACTTCTTCGTTATACAATGAGGATGGTTTAGTGTTGTCACTCACATATTGATCCATTTCCCTTGCTGTGGTTCAAATAAGATCTAGGATTGGTTCCTGTAAATAACAGGAATAGATACAATTCTCTCATTTAGTTGGAACTGTGAATGCATAAAAATTTCAGGATAGCCCTCAGCTATCATGTACAAATTCTTTGGTCATTAACTCTGGTACCACAAATTAGAAAATGCAAAGAAATGGCCATTTATCTTTCCTGGGAAACAAATTGTACTGTGAAAGAATCTACTGAGCATATCTTACCCCAGAGGATTTGACAGGTTAATTAATTTATCCTTCCTCTTTCCTAAATATTCATGTCATTCAATTCCTCCTTGCATTTCTAAATAGCCCCACCACAAAAGAAAAGCCATTAAGTTATCCAAGTGAGTCAATAGAAAAATGATGCTGAGTCCAAGTTCTAATAGCTACACATATACTCAATAAGCTATTTGTTTGAAACATTAAAACTTCAGTGCAAGAACCTACAAATGAAATGATTAATTTTCTGGTCTGAAGGTAATACTGTTAAGTTTAAGGATATAAACAATAAGCCAAACAGGACAAGAGCAAAGGATGATAGCAATGATGTAACTAAGACCTCCAAATATTAGCAGAGCATTGCAGTGTCCCTAGCAGGCAGGGGACTCCCTCTCCTAATTCATGCCATTTCAATTCCTAATAAAAACAGCCATGAGCTCCTGTTACTCTTCTTCATATTTAGAGATTCTGTAAGAAAAGTTGCTTCATGTTTTGATAAAACATGCCCAATGGCCCGGGGGTCCCTCTCAAACTATGGCACCAGCCAAGGACAATACATGCAGTAAACTTCAAACTCCTACCCAGATCTAGCCAATGGACAGGAAATTCTCCACAGTTGAGTGGAGAGTGGGGTCCGACTTCCACACGAACTCTGGTGCCCCATATTTGACCATGTCTCTTGGATAAGGAGGCCTGGTGGCACTCAGAGGAAGGATAACAGGCTACTAAGAAGAGACTTGATACCCTATGAGCATATACAGGGGGAGGGGGTCCCCCTCAGTCACAGTCATAGGGGAGAGGAGTAAGGGGAAAATGGGAGGGAGGGAGGAATGGGAGGATACAAGGGATGGGCTAACAATTGAGATGTGATATGAATAAACTAATAAAATATATTTTTAAAAATATGCCCAATGGTAATCAAAGCTTGCTCCTAACAGAGCACATGACAATGTGTTTGGTTTAATATATACAATGGCAAAGGCATCTCTACTTATATTCTTGCTTGGAGGAGTGACAGTGGCATGAAATATTTTTTTAAATGCCTAGTTAATTGTCAACTGGTTTTTCTTCAACAGGTTAACTATGCCATACAGTTTGAAACAAAACTTCAAAATACTTTCAAAATATTCTTCTCACTTTTTGACCTATACTTGTAAAATCTATAAAAAGCAACACTTTTAAAGAATTAGTTCATGTTTCGCATGTTCATATAAAACCCAAACCATTAAGAATTATATACATTTGAAACCAAATAGGCATGAGTTCAGATCTCATTGCTATTACCATAGAGAAGTGGTATGGTAGAGAGTATATAATTTTTGAGCCTTGGTTTCTTCATTTGTAAATTAGATAATAACTTTTTGTACATAATGAGACGGAAAAATTAAAGATGTAACATTGTAGAAGGCCTGGAACCCAATAATATGAAGAAACAGGAGCTAATAGATTTAATTAGGAGAGACTTCTGAAAACTGTCAGTATTTAATTCACACCTCACCATATCAAGCATCTGGGTAAAGGGCTTAGGATTCAAAAGCTGATGTTTTGTATAAGACCTTAAATTTTTTTATGGAATTAAACATATATATATATAGTAAAAATAGGGTAGTGTGTGCAATGATGAGAAACCGAACAACTAAATTTCTTTGGGGAGTTTGGAAAGTTTCATAAGAAGACAATAAATACCTGCTCTAACTGGATGAGCAGGAGTGTGGTGGTTTGAATAGGAATGGTCCCATAGGCTCCACATTTGAGTACATAGTCACCAGGAAGTAAAACTGTATGAAAGGATTAGAAGGATCACGAGGAATGACCTTGTTGGAGTAATTGTGGCCTTATTGGATGAGGTGTGTCACTGGGGGTTTCAAAAGTCCATGCCAGATCAAGTCTCCATCCCCTCCTTCCTGTCACCTGCTGATTAGGACAGAAAATATTCAACTACTTCTCCAGCATCATGTTTGCTTGTGTGCCTCAATGCTCCATGAGATAATGGGCTAAACCTCCAAACTGTAAACCAATACCCAATTAAATGCTTTCTCTTATAAGAGTTGCCTAGGCAAATGAATGGAACCAGAAAAAAAAAAATCAACCTGGGTGAGGTAATTCAGACTCAAAAGGATAAATATGGTATGTATTTGCTTATATGTGGATATTAGCTATTAAATATATGATAGCCAAGCTTTAGCTTGTAGACCCAAAGAATTTAGTTGTAGAGGAAGGGACTGGGAAAACAAATAGATCTCCCTAGGATGGAGGAATAGAACAGATCTTATAAGTGGACTAAGGATGTAAGGATCAGATGGAGAAAGGGAAGGTAGATGGAGTTGAGGGAGGAAATGTAAGGAGAGACAGCTAGGATTAAGCGGCATTTTAGGGGTGTCATGGAAATCTAATGCAGTGGAATCTTCCTAAAATATATGGAAGCAATCCTAATGGAAGTATCCATATAGTGGAGGAAACAGTTCCAACTGGCCATCTCTTGTCACCTAACTATGCTGCCAGTACTGGAACTAAGTTATATCCAATTGAATTGCTGGCCAAAGGGGTCCTATGGCAATCCTCCAAACAACCAAAGTTGTTGCCAAGGCAATAGGTTGCTCTCCACAAACTGACAGCAAGACCTCATTGCTGAATACAAACCCACACAACTCATTGAACATGCAGAGGTTAAGCCGGTGCTTACATAGAACCATTATCCCTAGGTTCTAGCATCTTTAGTATGGGAAAGTACTCTGCAGGCTACCCAAAGGGAAATACAAATACAAACCCAGCCACAAACACTTTGAACTACAATAGTGTTCTGCCTGCAAAACATGCTAGGCAATGGTGGTACAAAGCTTGTGGGAGCAACCTACCAACATCTGGTTTGACTTAAGGCCCACTCTATGAGATTGAATCCACATGCAGAATTCCTTGGGTAACCAAGAACAAGAAACTAAATATCCCAGAGCAAAGCATAAAAACAAATACTACTGGTCATTTTTTTAAAAGTAGTGATAAAATGACTCCTAATGATATTCTGGTGTACTCATAGATCAGTGACCTCTTCAGCCATAAGCAGAGAAGCATCCTCCTCCAGCAGATGGGAACAGATATAGAGATCCACAGCCAGACATTGTGCAGAGAGTGAGAGATCATGGAGCACACAGCTCTAAATGAGATGTCTCCATCAAGGCCCTCCCCTTAGAGCTCATGGATCCCTGTGGAAGAGGAGGCAGAAAGAATGTAATGGCCAAAGGGGAAAGAGAACACCAGGAGAACAAGTCGCTCTAAACCAACCGAGTGAAGCTCGTATGAACTCAGAGACAGAAACAGCAAGGTCAGAGCCTCCCTGGGTTTGCACCAGGTTTTCTGCATATACAAAAGCTTTTCAGTTCAATGTTTTTATGAGACTCCTGAGTGTGTGAACTCAGTGGGTCTCTGACTCTCGTAGTTTCTTGGGCTTTTTGCCTTCTGTTGGTTTGCCTTGTCCAACTTTAATGTGATGATTTTTGCTTTATCTTACTATATTTTATTTTGCTATATATTGCTATTATCTCTTAGGAGCCTATTTTTCTCTAATGAGAGACAAAAAGGATCTATGTGAGGAGGGGAATGTGGGGAGGAACTGAAGGAGTAGAGGGAGAACAAATTGTAATCAGGATATATTGTGTGAGAAAATAATCTATTTTTAATAAAAAAGGTAGTGGTGAGGAAAGAATTGCCTTGGTCATGGTGTCTCTTCACAGCAATAGAAACCGAGACAAGGAGTCTGCAGGGAAAATGGAGAGCATTCTAGACAGGGAATAGTGAAGACTAACAAGACCAAGTTTTTATGTTGGAAACTAGATCAACAGGTTAACTCTTCAACATCTCTAAATGACCTCAGAGAAAATTCCAATTGCGTGAGATGTACCACTTTGATGGGTTGCCTTTAAGAAAAAAATGGATTAAAACCCTCCGTATAGTCATGTTTGTTAGTACATTGTGCTTTACTTCAAATGTCCCACAACTGGGGACAAAAGGATAATAACAGGAAGAACTGTCATTTTGGACCTAAGACTCATGATTTCCAGCTCTTGCTCCCCCTACAATGTCTGTGACGGGTTGCCCTTTTCAACGGGAACATCCTGGGATTATTCTAAAACTTGCTTTTCATTAATAACAAAACTGTGCTCAACTCTAATGGTTATATTTTCTCTATAGAACTCAAAGAAAGGATAAGCAGGCTACCAAGATGAGACTTGATAGATAGCCTAGTGGGGGAGGAGGTCTCCCTCAGTCTTAGACCTATGGGAGGGGAATAGGGTGAAAGTGGGAGGGAGGGAAGAACAGGTGGAATACAAGTGAGGGGAAAACAATTTAGATGTAATTTGAATAAATTAATTAAATAATAATTTTTTAAAA
Organism: Acomys minous; assembly: GCF_964271855.1. Lineage (NCBI taxonomy): Eukaryota > Metazoa > Chordata > Mammalia > Rodentia > Muridae > Acomys > Acomys minous. Next base: position 125,140,963 of record NC_140485.1, on the reverse strand, counting down.
AAAAGAAATCTTGTAACATGGTAAACAAACCATCCATCGTGTTTGATTTGAAACAAATGAGAGCAATGTGACACAGCTAAAGCACCAGAGAAAAATAGGCAAAAGAGCAGGAAAACATCTCAGGGAAATCTCCCAGCAAGAATGGACCTTGACAAGGCAACTAGCCCACTGCTGATAACGTCTCCAGTAGATGATGATGACATGGCTCAGCAGTTACGAGGGTTTACTGATTACAGAGGTTCGGGATTGGGTTCCTATCACCCACACCAGGTGGTTCACAACCTGCTATAACCAGTTCCCGGGATCTAACACCTCTTCTGGCCTCCATGGGCACCTGCATGCATAAGGTTCACATAAACGCAACACAACCACCCACACAAAATGACGAGTAAACATATTTTTATGTATCTATTATATAAAAATTTTTTTTTCATTTTAAAAGAAAAATGCACACCTCAAATGTCTGCTTCACATCTGGAGGAAACAAGGGTCTTGCTGTACATCTGAGGAGACTGCCCAAGTGCAATATTATGGTTAACACAATTTCTCTGAAGCCAGGTGGGGGTGGAACCAAGTGCAAACGGCTGTGAAGGTGTAACTGAATCTTTGAGGAATAAGGACAAATTTCTAATGACCCAGAAACTACATTCATCCAGGAATGAGCTAGTTGTGTGATGTAACACGCGTCTTAAAAAATGGATCGTCTACCACTGTTTACACTATGACTCAATCCCATTCACTATCAATATTCTGTCACTGTTATCTTCCAAGATGGTAAGTCTGAATTAAATATCAGTTCTTTAGTAGATCTTGTTTGACCAAAGGAAGAGATTTATTTTAATCCACTCACCATTCCATGGTTCAGCCACCCTGGGATAAAGTTGTCAAGCAATTTTGGGTAGATCATCTCTCTGTCGTAGGCATAGATGATCCAGAACACCGCAACAACAAACTGAAAGGAAAAGGAAATTGTTTGTTTCAAGTTCATCTTTTATAACACATAACAAGTTTATTATTTGTTTTAAAAACCCAAGAGAATTTTGAATTTATGCTGAGCCGCTAGTAATCCAACGAGTGACTGGAAAATATTTCTTGCCTCACTCTATAGTAGTAAAGACTGGAGTGTCAAATGTGTTTTGGTCTCCAACTCTATTCTTTCAGGCAGAGGAGCCTGCTTGAAAAGGAGAGAGTAGACGCCTGTTGTCAGGAATAACACCGTCTCATGGATAATTGTGCCAATATGATCTCTCTCAACAGGATTTAAAAGTTCACTTAGGGATATGTGAAGGGAGGGTCCATCCTCCACTAGACAGAGCATCCAAACAAAACAGTGTAAGCTACATCTGTTTTTCTTGATCCTGCCATGCGGTCTAAATGCTGCTCACCTCTTCATGTTTGCGTCTCACTAATACCAGCACTAAGCTCCTCTGTCAATCATGCATCCCCAGGACACATTTCCAGGAAATATATTAAATTGTACAGCCTCAACCAAGACTTAACTACACCAGGAAGCAGACTGTGTGAAAGGGAAGAGTGAGGTTCCTAATTCTCTTTGAGTAACTTTGAATTTGATCTGAGTTCTAAAAGTTTCTTTGGGCCTAATAGCAGGACAGCAATCCAGAAAGAATATTAGCAGTATTTCATTTATTATTTCACCATTCTCCAAACTAATAGTGAGCAATGAAATGAATGGCCCATTGTCTTACCCATTAGCATACACAGAGTTTAATAGATAATTTTTTGTAAATTATACACACACACACACACTGAAAATCTCTATAGAGTGAATTTTAAAGTCATATTGAATTAAAGGAATGCAGCACAAGGATAAACAATTTTTGCTTTAGTTTTTAAAAGTTTATAACTATAATTTATCCTTGCTCCTGCATTATGTAAATGGAAGTAATAAGATACTAACAACTACAGTTGGTAGATCAAGACTAGTAATCAAGAAGGTTCCCAAATTCTTCCTCAATTATGTCTGTTCTGAAATCTGAGTAGGGTTCTCCCTTGGAATCTAAGGTGCTGCAAATATTCATAAAATGTAAAGGTTAATCATTACACTAGGCAACTGTAAGACTGTAGATTGTTTTAGTGCCAAATCGGACCCCCCCCCCCCCCAGCGACTTATCTTGCTTTTGGATGAACAATTTTTTACTATCCACTTACAAATGTACAAGAGTAACACAAAAGAAAAAAATCAATTATTATCTCAAGGTTACCTATATTAACTTTTTAAGTACAATGAATAAAGTTTAAGTTATTCATGATTTTGAGTTATTTACCACCTTAGACTTGAAATGGACTGGGATTGCATTACAACTATATTTACCAAGTACATGTTTTAAACTTTTATTACAGGACTTCTCAACATTATCTCCTTAAAGTAGACAGGAATATAGATTGTTTGGGTTTTTCCTATGCCACAGTTGGAGGGACCAAGATTTTCATTTTTACTTTAATAGCATCTGTTTGTACATAAGTTTTCACATTCATACACAGAATGGAACCTCACAGTAACCACGAATTGTGATCTCATTAATTTTGCTAATAATGTAAGAGAAGCCATGAGGCAATTAATTTATCTCTTTACTATGAATAAATAATGTTAAGGAAAATTTAAGATTAGCATGCTTTTATGAATATGAATGAATTTATTTACATATATAATTCTGTAACAATGGTAAAAAAAAAATAGGTCATTTTTTTCCTCTGAATTATTTTCAAATCAGCCATTCAGAGTTTGATAAAATAAGGGTCCAAACAACAAGAACAAAATGAGGCTGGAAGCATCATAGGATAGTGGGAAGGAATCCATATAGCAATGGATGTGAGGGAAAGGGGAAGACTAAGAAATCTGTTTTAATAGCTGAGTCATAGTCCATTATATAGATGTACTAGTTTCTTTATCCAGTCTTTGGTTCAGGGACATCTAGGTTGTTTCCAGATTCTGGCTATTAGGAATAAAGCTGCTATGAACATAGTTGAGAAAATGTCCTTGTTGTATGGTGGAGCATCCTTTGGATATATGCCCAGAATTGGTATAGTTGGGTCTTGAGGTAGCACTATCACTATCACCAACTTACTGAGAAAGCACCAGATTGGTTTCCAAAGTAGTTGTACAAGTTTGCACTCCCACCAGCAATGGAGGAGTGTTCCCTTTTCTCCACATCCTCGCCAGCATGTGCTGCCAGCTGAGGTTTTGATATTAGCCATTCTCATAGGTGTAAGATGGAATCTAAGAGCTGTTTTGATTCTTTGTTTTGTTTTGTTTTTTTCAAGACAGGGTTTCTCTGTGTAGCCTTAGTTGTCCTGGACTCACTTTGTAGACCAGGCTGGCCTCGAACTCACAGTCATCTGCCAGCCTCCACCTCCTGAGTGCTGGGATTAAAGGCGTGTGCCACCATGCCCAGTGACATTGAGTAGTTCTTTATGTGTTTCTTGGCCATTCGATATTCCTCTGAGAATTCTGTTTAGCTCTGTACCTCAAGTTTTAATTGGATTATTTGGTTTGTTGGTGTTTAATTTTGTGAGTTCTTTATATATTTTTGATATTTGCCCCTTGTCGAATGTGGGGTTAGTGAGGATCTTTTCCCAGTCTATAGGCTGTCGTTTTGTTCTGTTGAGTGTCATTTGTCTTGCAGAAGTTTTTCAGTTCATAAGGTCCCATTTATTAATTGTTGATCTTAGAGCCTGAGCTCTTAGTCAAATGGATGGAACTAGAAAAGATCGTCCTGAGTGAGGTAATCCAGTCCCACAAAGACAAGAATGGTATATACTCACTTATAAGTGGATATTAGCACCATAATACAGGATAACCAACCACATTACAATGCACAGACCTAAAGAAGCTAAGTAACAAGGAGGACCCTAGGGAAGATGCTTAATTCTCATTCAGAAGGGCAAATAAAATAGACAATGGAAGCAGTAGAAGAGAAGGAACAAGACCTGAACCTACCATAGAGCTCCTCTTAAAGACTGCACTCAGTGGGGATCAAAGCAGATACTGAAACTTACAGCAAACTTTGGGGTGAAGCGCAGGGAGTTTTATGGAAGAGTTGAGGAATAGAAGGACCTGGAGGAGACAGGAGCTTCGCAAGGAAACCAATAGGGCCAACAAACCTGGGCTCAGCGGGGCCTGCAGAGACTGATACACCAACCAAGGAACATGCATGTTGAGGACCTAGACCCTCAGCTCATATTTATATGATAGGTAACACAGTCTCCTTGGGGGGGGGTCTCATAATATGAGGAGTAGTGGCCACTTCTAACATGGACTCTGGTGCCCACTTGTTGATCACTTCTCTCTGGTGGTGGAGGAAGAGGATGCAGGCGGTCCAAATGAAGACTTGGTAGATCACATGATGTGGAAGGAGGGCTCCCTATTTCTGAGGACTAGGGGGGAAGAGGAGGGGAGATGAGGGAGGCCAGGTGGGACTGGAGGAGACAAGGGAGGGGGCTACAATTGGAATGTGAAGTGAATAAATTAAAAAAATTTTTTAAAAGAAGTCTGTTTTAAATAAGGTGGGGCAAGGGTCTAGAGAAACTACTGGATGGCTAGGAGTCAGAATCCATGGCGTGAGGAAGACAGAATGAGTGAAACCCACAGTCTGGAAGACTGAGATAAGGACGAGGCGTACCGAAGAAGCCTTCCTTCTTTCTCTACAGTGAGATGAGGACCTCCTGCTGACAACTGAAGAGTGGGCTCAGGCCAGAATGGCAATAACCTGAGGCACTTGTAGTGGGTAATGTACGAGGAAGTCATTGAGAATATGTAAAAGGAAGACGATGGCTCCCCTGAGACTTAGTGACATGTTTTTGTAGTAGAACCAACCTCGATATTTCCCAGGGCTCTTGTGAGGTCTGTGAGAAAGAATTCAGAAAGAGGATGCTGGGTTTCACGTTTCTGAGCATTAGACAGCTGAGAAGATCTGAGATGAAGATGCTCTGAGAACAGGAGCATCCGGGCACGACTGGCCAGCCTTTCTATGCTGGTACTTGGGAAGGGACACTTGCCAATAAATTACACAGGATACCTCATATAAAGCCACTGTCAAAACCAGACTCAGTGCACGATAGAACATCCTATTTCCATGCTGTTCTTTCTTTATACATTTATGTATTCTTTGTTGCTACTTTATAAAATTATGTTTTAAGTAGTAGTATTGTTCCTGCCCCTTTACTAAATTTGGATAGTAGTTTAAATTAGCTATTTTAATAATTATTTAGAGAGTATGTATGTGTATGTATCAAAAATAATAAAACTTTTATAAACTACATGCAATTTACTCCTTTTTCTTTCTTTTCTTTTTCTTTTTTCTTTTTTCTTTCTTTCTTTTTTTTTTTTTTTTCCACCTTAGGGCCTTAACACAAAATTGAGGTGAAGTGATTCAAAGTGAAAGCCTTTATCATCTTCTGTGTTGCACAGAAAATGCTCAGTTTCTCAACAGTGAAGTTTGACACTAGCTGCAGTTTTTCTTAGATGTCATTTTACAAGTTAAGGAAGATTGCATAGAAGTTTACTTTGGAGACACACACACACACACACACACACACACACACACATTTACTGTAAGTGGTAATATTTATCAGGTGATTTTGTTGCAATTCTTGAGACAATTACCCTAAATCAATTACATTTTCTTCCTTATTCTGTCAACTCAATGATATATTATGTAATTTATTTTGAATATCAGACTAAAAACCCATGGCTGGTTATCATAAGTTATATGCATATGCTGCTGGATTCTACTTACTGGTACTTTGTCTAAGATTTTATTTTATTTTATCTCTATTCATGAAGTATATGGATCTACAATTTTATTTTCTCCAGGTGTCAAAATCTGATTTTGGTAGGAGGAAAATAAATGGATTCAAAATAATGAGTTGGAATTATTCGCTCCATGTTTCCTAAAGGACTTTGTACAACAGTGGTGGAATTTATTCTTTAACCAAGCAATAAACATCTCTAGCAAAGCCATGTAGAATGGCAATTATGATTCTTTTGTTTTATAGCAACAGGAAGGTTTTGATTTTGCTTTTGTCTCCTTACACTGATTTTAATCATCTTTGCCTTTCAAATAATTCCTTCACCTTTTCTAATATTCTGAGTGGAGACTGGTGAGGCTGTGCCAGGGCTTCAGCCCAAACCTTGTGCATGTAGAGAAAACATGCGACTCCTGAGCTACATCCTCATCTACGACTGCATAAAGTTCTTTATATATCTTACCATAAACATTGGCAATTGTTATAAATCAAGTATTTCCCCATGGGGAGCCAATTGTGAAATGTTTGCTCTGACAGCACCACTAGGAGCTATTCTCTGTTTGCATGAAATGACCATTCAAGGTAGCACTGTGTGGTTATTGATACTGTTGTGATCCCTGTCCTACGTTGTGGGAATTTATGCAGGTTATTCACAGCGACTTTCAAGAAAGTGTGGGTCACCTTTCTAGGTGTAACACTAGAAGGCCAGGAGGCACAGGTAACTGAGTAATCAGTCTTCCAACTAATTCTTTAGATACAAATACAGCACAGATGGTATGAACTTGGCTTCCTGCACTGATAGTCTGTTGGTGGTATGGTCATCAAAACCCAAAATAACTTTGAACTCTACCACCAGGGCATGGATATGAAATGAATATATTCCCATGACTATATAAATGATACAGGGACATTCTGCTCTTGCAAACAAGCTCCTTCTCAGGCCAGGACCAACAGCCAGGCCCCCCACCTTGTACACATGCTGTTTCCCAGATGCCAGGACCAGAACGTTGTATATGAGCTTAAAGTGAAAAGGGCACAAGCTCTTTACAGTTCTTCAGGATTCAAAGCCGAGAACTTGAGTGACAGCTAGCGTTCATACCTCACTTTAAACTACTGGAAATTAACACAAAATGAGAACTAGATATGATGCAAGGTTTACATCTCTTCGAAAAAAGTTTCTCACAGAGTCAGACAGAGACCAAAACTGTAGCTTTAGTCCACTTTAGTTCACCTCTACACTTTAAATCAAATATTTCCTTACACACACTGAAGTTGGGGACTTCAATACCCAACTCTCACCAATAGGCAGGTCATCCAGCCAAAGTGAAACATAGAAATGCCGTAGATAACAGCTGTTATAATCCTCGTCCACATAACAGATATTTACAGACTATTTCACCCAACCACAAAGGAAAATACCTTCTGCTCAACACCTCATAGAACTTTCTCCAAAACTGATGACTCATTCATATGCAAACGAAGTCTCAAAAGATACCAAAAAAAAAAAAAAACCAACCAACCAAACAAACAAAAAACTTCAAACAAACAAACAAAAGCAACCTGAAATAACCCTGCACCCTGCCTGACCATCATGGGTTAAAGCTGGATATCATCAGCAACAGAAACAACAGAAAGTTTAAAAACTCATGGAAGCTGACCAACTCTCTACTGAAATGAGCCATTAAAGACTTTCTATAACTGAATGACACAGATACACAGCATACCCACACTTAAGAAATGAAATGAAGTTGGTTGTAAGTGGCATATTCACAGTGCTAAGCACCTATATTTTTTTTAAAAATGTAACTTAACATGCTAGTAACTTACTAGCACACCTGAATATCCTAGAAAAAAAAAATTACACTCAAAAGAAGTAGATGGCAAGAAATCATCAAACTCAGGATCAGTGCTGAAAACAATAAAGATAAAACAAACAAAAAATACAAATAATCAATGAAACAAGCAGTTGTTTCATTGAGAAAATCAATATGATTGACAAACCCTTATCCACCTTAACTAAAAGACAGAGAAATATACAAACTAATGAAATTATCAATGAAAAGAATATAACAACAGGCACTGAGGAAATCTAAAGAATTGTGATGACATACTTTAAAAACCTGTACTTCACCAAACTGGAAAATATTTTTAAAAATGGATAATTTTCTTGATGCATGTCACTTATCAAAGTTAAGTCAAGATAAGATTACAACCTAAACAGATCTATAGCCCTAGTGAAATAGAAGAGGTAATTAAAAGCCTTCCAATCAAAAAAGCCCAGGTGAAAACGGTTTTAGTGCATAATTCTACCAGACTTTCAAAGTAGAGTTAATGCCAATACTCAAATTATTCCACAAAATAGAAACATGAGAGATGCTGTTCAATTCATTTTACAAAGTCACAGTTACCCTGATACCCAACCACATAAAGACACAACAAACAAAACTATAGATCAATTTCCTGTATGACTATCAATGAACAAATTCTCAATAAAATACTTGCAAAATGAATCCAAGAACACAACGGAAGATCACCCACCCTGACCAGGTACCTTCATCCTAAAGATGCAGGGATGGCGCAACATAGATAAGTCAATGTAATCCACCAAATAAGTCAGATGCACAAAAGGCCTTTGACAAAATCCAACACCCCTTCTTGATGTCTGAAGACATTAGGGATATAAGGGATATACCTCAACATAATAAAGGCAATTTATAGCAACCCCATAACTAAGATCAACTTAAATGGAAAGAAAATCAAAGCAACTGCACTAAAAACTAAGAACACGACAAGGCTGTCCATTTTCTCCATACCCACTCAATATACTGCTTGAATGAAGTCTTAGCCCTAGCAATTAAGACAACTGGAAGAGATCAAAAGGATACAAAGTAGAAAAAAATCAAAGTATCTCTATTTGTATGTCATATGATAGTTTATATAATCACGACATGGATATCTTGGAATATATGTCATCATATATGAAAAGCTATGATATATGATCCCTAAAATTTTTACCAGAAAACTCCTATAGCCGATAAGCAATTTCAAAAAGTAGCTGGATACAAAATTAACTCATAAAAATCAGTAATTCCTTATATACACAAATGACAAGCAGACTAAAAAAGAAATCAGGGAAACACCATGTTTCACATAGCCCCAAATAATATAAAATGTCTTGCAGTAACAGTAAATACACAAGTAAAAGATTTCCATGAGAAAAAAATACTTTAAGACATTGAAGAAGATGTCAGAAGATGGAAAGATTTCCAGTGTTAATGGATTGGTAGTATTAATAAGTAAAAATGGCCATGCTACCAAAAGCAATCTACATATTCAATGCACTCATCATCAGAATTTCAACACAGTTCTTCACAGTTCCTGAAAGGAGAATCTTGAGTTTTATATGAAAATGCGTGTGTGCACACATGTACACACACACACACACACACACACAGAGAGAGAGGTGGGGGGGCGGGGGGGATAGCTAAAACAGTCCTTAATAATAACAAGAAAAAATATTGGAGGTATCACCATTCCCAATTTTAAGTCATACTACAGAGCTACAGCCAGGTACTGGCACATAAACAGATACATCAATTAATGAAATCAAACTGAAGACAGAGATATAAATCTACACACCAATGGACACCTGATTTTTGATAAGAAAGACAAGATATTCACACTACACTTGTCAAACTGAACAGCTGCAGGAAGAATTCAAACTTACTATCCTCACAAAACTCAACTCCAAGTGGATCAAAGACCTCAACATAAAACTAGATACACTGAACCTGGTAGGAGAAAGGGGTGGGGGCAGTCAGTCTTGAACTCACTGACACAGGAGACAACTTCCTGAATAAAATACTGATAGCAAAGGCACTAAGTTCAACAATTAATAAATGGGACCTCTTGAAATTGAAAAGCCTTTGCATGGCAAAGGACACTGTCATTCTGATGCAGTGACAGCCTGCAGAATGGAAAAATATTTTTACCAACTACAAATTTAATATCCAAAATATGAAGAGCCCAAAAAGCTAGATATCAAGAAAACAAATGACTCAATTAGAAAGTGCAGTACAGTTCTAAACAAAGAATTCTCTAAAGAGAAAATTCAAATGGCTGAGAAACACTTAAGTTTTCAACTTTCTTAGTCATCAGGGAAATACAAATCAAAACCGTTGAGTTTTCGTCCTACATCCACCAGAACGGTTAAGATCAATACAATAAGTAGCATCTCATGCTGGTGAGGATGTGGAACAAGAGAAGCAAACTCTCATCCATTGCTGGTGTGAATATACAGCTACTATGGAAATCAGTATGGCAGCTCATCAGGAACATAGCAATCTATCTACCTCAAGATGCAGCCGTATCATTCTTGCTATACCTTTGTGTATACACCCAAAAGTCACTTCATCACAGCACAGAGCCACCTGCTCAACCATGCTCATTGCTTGTATATTCATAATAGTCAGAAATTAAAAACAACCTAGATATTCCTCAATAGAAGAATTGATAAAGAAAATATTTACATAGTGGAGTATCACTCAGTCATTAAAAGAAGTGAAATCACAAACTTTTCAGGTAAATGGATGAACTATAAAAAAGCATCCTGATCGCCAGAAAAATACAAATATGAAATGTATTAGCTTATATGTGGATTAGGTGTTATGTCAATGATAATCAAGCTACCTGTAGAACCACAGAGGTTAGGTAGAGAGTAAGGGACCAGGGCAGGCAGATATATCTCCCTAGGAAAGGGAAATAGAATAGATAGTTATGGGTGGTTGAAAAGGATGAAGTGGCAGAAATGCTGGAGGTGGCACTGTTGGACCCTGCTGTTAAGGTAGAAGTCTGGCATTTCTGGGTGGGCCCTGAGCTCAGTGCTAAGATGACAAATGACAGACTCCCTTCCTTAGCGGGGTTCCTTCCTCTCTGCCTGATCTGAGGAAACCCCAGATCCTCTCAGTGACACACAGCCCTCAGGGAGATTACAGGCCCATAAGAAGCCTGTTCAATGAGCCCCTGGGGACCCCTGGAAATACCCTCCATGCTAATGAGATGTCTTGGTATCTTAGCTTTCAGTCAATGACCTTTGCCTATACCTGGAGTTCTTCCCCCACCACCCCCACCCTGCTGCCCATAGGATAATTAAATATTGCATTCTCCTTCTTCTGATGGGACTGGGCTGCTGCATGTAAATGAAGTATCCATGGCACTCCCAGCCTCAGCAAATCAAACACAACACAACACATTCCCTGAAACGCTTTCCACTGTCCAAGGTTTAAAATGTCCCTGATTCACGAAATAAATTCTCTCTCACTCCATTCCTCCACGACGACCATCTGAGGCTCATCATTTATTTTACGGAAAGAAGAGCTCCTCTTCTCCCTGAAGAATTCTTCTCTGCTGAAGCCCACTTGACTGCTGCGACCTGTTGACCCTCATGGGGCAGTGCCCAGACCTGCATTCCGGCCATCTGCCCATACCCTCTGCTGTTAGCATGATGGCTAAACTGAAGGCCTATGACACTGCAGCATCACTGCTGGCCTTGGAACTCCTGAGCTTCTTACCACTCAGCAGCCTCTCTGCTCACACTGCTGCTACTGCCTGTAGGTTTCAGAGCTCCAAGCCTCTGTTACCAGCTGTTCTGGAAGAAGCTACCAACTCACCCAAGTCAGGCTAGGACCTCATTGCTGCCTGACTCAAGTTTTCCTTCTGTTTGTTTTGTCCAACTCCATTGTGTTATTTTTTAAATCTTATTATACTTTATTATACTTAATTTTATCGTTATCCCTTAGAAGCCTTCTGATTTCTAGAGGGTAGATTAGGATGGGAGAGGAGGTGGAAGGTGCTGTGGTGCGTACAGGGAGGGGAAGCATAATGAGTCCGACCATAATCAGGACATATTATGTAAGGAAAAATCTATTTTCAATAAATGAAAAAATACGAATCTATAAATAACATTGTTGTCTTTCTTCTATGTATTCTGACCAAATCATTTTAAAGTTGGCATCTTTCTAGAAAAGTTTCAAGAGTGTAAGCTGATGTTATACATTTTTTCCCCTAGATTTCAAATATCACCGTTTTGGTGGCTTTCTCTCCTATCTATGTTTATTGAAATTAGTTCCCATGAGAACAAAAGCCAAACTCTTAAGTTACCCACATGGTTTGTTTTCTTTCTTCCTTTCCAACCTCAGCTGGTGATCCCTACACTCCAACTGGCAGTGTGATTCTCCCTAAAACTTACTAAGCTCATTCTTGCCTCAGGGGTCATCAGCTTCTCTACTCTTGGCCAGGAATGTTGTCTCACATTTTCCTATGGCTGCACCCCCTGTCCTTCATGGTCTAGCTTACATATCACCTCTGCAGGGAGTTCCCAGTACTCATTTCACTGTGCTGGCATTTCCTACCACAGACCCTGACGGATAACAGGATCCTGTTGCTGTTTGCTGTTGTGCCCCACTGCTCACTGTGTGGTTCCTCTATAAGATGGGAAGTGCCAGAGAAGGGGATCTTTGGCTCATCTGTCCCTTGTTTCCAATAACCTGGCATACAGCAGGCATGTAATATAAATGTTCAGAAATAAATTATGAAAACAGCCCTGTATGTGCTATCTCTCACATCATCCACAAGGACAACACCCTTTAAATGCAATCAGTTTTCTTCCTGTTGGCCAAACATTTCTTTCTATTCTCTATGGGGATTTTGCTCCAGCATGTAAGGAACAGAACACTCTCTCCCGAGGCCATGCTCAGAGTGCAGCCTTTCTCAGATCTCTATGAGAAACTCCTTCTGCACCTACTTAAGACTTTCTCATCCTGCAGTGATACTTTAGATTTCTATACCATGAGGAAAGACTACATGTTCTTTCCTGAAGTCAACCAAAAATCAGGAGACTGAGACATGGAAATTGACCTGAAAAAGCATGAAATACCCTTAATGTAAAGCATGCTCTTTAGGAAGGCTGCCTGAAAGCTGTTGGAAAAGTTGAGCATGGGGAAAACTCCAAGAGAAGAAACAAGACCTTGTCTCTTCCTGGCTGAGTAAGCAGTACAGAGAGCACTTGGAGGTGGTAATGCCTGGAGGAACATTCAATGACCATGACAGGGAACATGTGGTCCCCAGGCCTCAGAATGCTGGGAAGATGCTCTGATAATCTGTTCTGGTTCAGGTGCCACAGATGATAATGCTAAATGTGTGGACAAGCCAGCATGTCTTCTCTGTACCAGAAGATGTGGGCATGGTAAGGTCAGCAAGAAAGACTGGTGGCAACAAGCCATGCTCACCTAACACAAAACAATCTACATGTCACCATGTACATCGGGGATAATGAAGCTGAGCATAAAAAGGGACCACACCCTAAGGCAAGGTAAAGAAGAAATCTACCTATCCTGGCTCAGTTCCACAACCTGTCTCTGGGGTGAAGGATCTGCTCCAGAACTAACCCACCTGAAGATGGTTAATCAGTGGAAGAGAACTCATTTCTAATGATTAAGAGATACTGCAATAAAAAGCATGGGAGGGAATTGGGCTTACAAGGCAACTAGATCCAAAGCAGAAGGCTTATGACAGAATAATAAAAGTTCATGATCACGTAATTCAACAAAACTGATTAAAGAAGAGATATGGAAAGTTAAGAGAAGATAATGCTCTTGAAATAAAATAAATGTGAGATGAGACAATTTAAGAAATAAAGAACTAAAAGTCATGTGAGAAGAGTAAGAAAAAATTTACCTTGGCGAAGATAGTAGGGGTTTCAATTCCTACAGAACTGGAGTAGATAAAGTTTGTAAATGTCCTTCTTTGAAACTCTAGGTTCTAAATACATTATTAAAATGCATCTTTAAATGTATATCTGAGCACAGAAGCAGAGGAAAGAAATCATTAGGAGCCACCAAAAGGAAAAATTACAAAAATAGTAAAAATGCCTAAGCAGTATCAAACATAGAGACTGGAGTGTCTAGGAGAAAAATGTAGGTATTGGAATCATGAGGCTACGTGGATTATGGCCCTGGACTCATGAAAGGTAAGGGATAGAGCCAAGCCCACAGAGCATCTGTGTCTTCAGTAAAGGAAAGGCTAGAGAACATTATGTCTTCCAAGGTAAATAAATTATCTTCTATTCCTAATAGTAAAGATCTTTTAAATTAAAAGTAGTGAATTTCCTAAGCCAACATTTGAACTAAGAAGTATATTTCCACCTATATCTTCATGCTGGTGAAAGTTATTTGTGGTAAATAAACAAAGTCTGCAAAATCCAAAAGTGGTTTTTATACTTATGCCAATACCAGTGGGTATTGTAGTGTATCTTCAAGTCGTCCTCATCAGGGCTTATATATGCAACCTTAAGTATTCCCAATATCAGTCACTGGCAGCTCTGGCTTGTAAACCTCACTGAAAGTTGCCCTTGTCCAAAGTCATAAGATCATAATCTCTCTCTCTCTCCCTCTCCCTCTCCCTCTCTCTCTCTCTCTCTCTCTCTCTCTGTCTCTCTCTCTGTCTCTCTCTCTGTCTCTCTCTCTGTCTCTCTGTCTCTCTCTCTCCCTCCCTCCCTCCCTCTGCTTCCTGGATTCTATAAGGCAAGCAATTTTGTTCTACCACGTGCCTCACACCATGATGCTCTGTCTAACTACAGGCCTAGACATAAAAGAGTGAACTGACACCCAAAACTGTTAGCAAGAATAAATCCATTAATCCATTCTCCCCTTTCAATTAATTTTCAGAGATATTTATGTTACAATAACAAAACTCTGACACCAGCACTAAAGCCCTCCATATGCCTGTTACAATCAGGATGTGGTCCAGCTTCTGCCTTTGCCTAGTACTGCCTTCTCTTCCAGACAGGTCTATCTCCCAAGAACATCCCCTTCCACATAATTCCCTCTGCTATGCTCTGAATATAATGTGTCCCAACTCTCTGTTGACTTCACACATAGGTTTAATCTCCAAAATTACATGTTAGTTAAATTAAATGGGTGCAACTTAATGCAATGACGGTATTCAGAAGCGATGACTCTGGAGAGTAAGCAGGTTGAGTTTTTATCATTTGTTGAGTAGCGCCCTTGAAGCTTGATCCTGATGGCTTTAAAGCATGAGGAATAGGGAGCAGAGCAGACAGACCCATATGCATGCGTTGCTGGAATTTTGTCATGTGACATTCTATACTGTCAGTGCCTATGTCAGTGCGAAGGCTGTCATTAAACAGGTCCCTAGACCTAACTCCAGAACCATGAGGCAAAATGAGCATCTTTTCTTCATAAATGAATTTCCCCTAGTTGTAGTAATGAAAAAGAACCGATACACTATCTTGAAACCTACACATAGGGAACCCAGGTGAAGACAATACCACCTATATACATATATCGAAGACATACCTAAGCATTAAAATATTTTAATGTATAAATGTATTAATGTATAAAAAGTAAAAATTCTTTGCAATTTCAACTTTCACAGTCCAGGGACGTGTTATGCATTTTAAGATCTTTTCATATGCATTAAAATGCACTCCATTTTTGGTTTATACCTAGTCTCATGCAATTGCAGATACATTACTTTTTTTTAAAGATTTATTTATTTACTTTATATGTGCATGAGTGTTTGCCTTTGTGTATATATGTGCACCATGTGCATGTCTGGTGCACTTGGATGCCCAAAGCATGCATTGGATCCCTTGAAACTGGAGTTCCAGATAGTTGTGAGCTACGACATGGGTGCTGAGAACTGAACCCAGGTTATCTGCAAGAGCAGCAAATACTCTTAACCAGTGAGCATTTCTCCAGCCCTGAGATAATCTATTTTAAGTGTATCATAGACTCTACTTGCCTGAATACACCATGATTTACTCAAGTACTCACTAGTAGAGTCTTCCTACTCTCAACTTTCATAGTACCTTCTCAGCTACATTTTCTCACTTCCGTTTTCTTTTAACTCTGTTTTGTCTTAGTCTCACATTTACCTTTAAAGAACTGAGCTAAAAAGTCCTTCCTTGCTTGTGAGATAGAATCAAAACTATCTTTGTAAAGTGACTTCAGAGTATGCTGCTAACCCCTCAAAGCCTCTCCTGGGTACCACATTACTTGACTACGTGCACCTTCCTAAACTGAAACACTTCTAAGCTCCATTTGTTCATGCATGTTATATGCATAGCTTACAATTTACTAAAAAAAAAAGCTTTTATGTTCTATCTTGCTATAGTCAACATAGCTATAATCAAGAAAACAACAAATGCTGCGAAAGATGTGGGGGCCATAGAACTCTAATTCACTGATGCTGGGCACTCATACTAGTGTAGACATTAGTGCAAATCGTGTGGAAGTTCCTCAAGAATCTAACAATAGAACTACCAAATGGCCCATCTATTTAGTTTTCACTAGTGGAAAAATCTTCCACAGCCATGAAACATTTTCAAACCAGAAGATGGCTGCTGTTATACATTTGCTAAGCTAAAGACTATACAGATGTGAAGTTTTAACATGCACTTTGTGTGAAAGAATCGTAAAGTACATTGTACTATGAAATTTATCACAGTACCCATTTGTGGAGCCACTGCCAATGACCTTACCACACACACACACAAAAAAATCCTCCTCACGAACCATGTGTGGTCCACCCTCTCTCTCTACTTGGCAATCCCTGATTTCTTTCTATTACTACAATTTGTTTTTCATTCTTAAATCATTTTATGAAGGTAATGTTTCTCAGTGCTTTAGCAAAGCTAACTTACATTTGTATACTCTCTATACTATATAGGTTAGAGACTTGACAAGCAAGATCTTTTGGCATAACAACTCAAGCAATATCTACGATTATGCTGCTGGGTTTATAGATGAAGAAACAGACTAGGAGAAATTAAATTATTTTCCCAGTATCAAAAGAAATAAGTAACCAACCTAGAGTCTAAGGCAGATGGTAAGAACATCAACATTTTAAGCTCTGTAAACACTGTCTTGTGCATTGAGTGTACTGGATATTTTAAGATAGATAAATAATCGGATGCATGAATGAATTAAATGCCAGAACCTTTCAGAAATAATTCTGAGTCCTCTAGAACACCCTGCAGTTGTGAAGAGCATAAGGAATTCCACGTGAGTGTAAACAACTGATTGTGGAGGAAGAGCACACACATACACACCACAAGCACACACTCATACATGTGTACATACACATTAGTGCACAGACAGAGAGGGAGAGAGAGAGAGAGAGAGGCAGAGAGACACAGATACAGATGAGACAGAGACAGGGCATCCATGCACATACTTCAAAATTCACTGTTTGTCCTGTACATCAAATATGATACATAAGGCCATGAGGGAGCAGAACCAAAACTGTGATAAATTGTGAAAATCCATTATCTTTATCATAAGTATATTAGTGGAATTGGAAGCATCTCAATGAGTAGTATTTGACCATGTGCATCCTCCTAGAAAATTCCTATCTATAGGATAAATAAGCAATACGGACTTAGACTATCTGTTGCTCCTAACAGATGTCTGAGCCTTGTCTTGCCCATACTCCTGGCTTATTCAAATGCAAGTTACTCCCTAGAATATTACCATGGTTCTGCTATGGACTGAGTCCGGATTACCCCACAAAGACGCATGTGAGGATTACCCTCCTTCCCAATGTTTGCCTCATGTCTCATACATCCAAGATCACCCCCATCATGTGGTTATTCTAGCATTATGGATACAGTAGCTAACATTTTCAGGAATTCAAAGATAGATTCACTTTGAATTTAACTCCACATCAAAATAAATAAAATTAATCCCTTTCCCTCTGACAAGTGATGGTAAACAAAATAATTAATCTGGTCTTCATAAAGTTCACATGCAGACTTTTTGCATATTTGAGAACCGGTGTCAATCAACTAACAACGATGTAAGATGTAAGCAGCTTGTTTTCTAAAGCAACCCCTAAACCTTTGACCATTGTAAAAGCACTAACTAATCAAATTCCTGCTGTTTCTCCATTCTTTTATTTTTAGTAAAGGGGTACTATAGCCTAGTTTTATATACAATCACAATAACATGATTATCTAAGGGAGCCTTAAGTACCTACAAGAGTTGCCTAGCTGAATATAATTTGAATTTAAGGTTGTCATCTGAGAATTAAATTAAGAAAAATCTAATTTATATACTTGAATAAAACTTAATGGATTAATTAAATTGTCCTTTTTAAGAAGCATCCACCATTAGATGCCTACATGTCAATGAGACATCACACTGAATGATTTGAGAGTAGCATTAGGATGAACATTATTCTAATGACAGAAGGTGAATAGTAACTAAATGGAGCCCAGCATTTCCAAGAAAGATGAGGAAAAAGGACACAAGTGTCCATAGTAGTGAGCAGTCTTCAGGCACAGTCAGCAGTGCACCTACAGCTTTGCATAAACAACAAGGCTATCTGATCATCACCAAGATAGCTTTCTGGTCTACCTAGCAAGCATGAAAACCTAATACTTTTATCATGTGTCACTGTCATCCAATTGCCACCACTTCCCTTGAGTTCAAGTTTATCTAGAAATCTACGGACTTCCTTTTAGCTTTGTCAAAGTTATCTCGCTTGTAACAGAGAGCTTAGATGCCTGTCTGCTTGAATTTCTCTTATAATAGATTATAAATTTATTTTAATGCTGAGTTTATATTCATCAATGTACATGAATTCATTTATTGATAGAGGATTTCAATAAAGACTGATAAAACCAAATTTCTAAGCCTGTCCCAGGACGCCAAGAAGCCACAAGTGCCTTCCCCATTGACTTTGAATTCCTTTGGTGGTAGGAGGAAGGCTATGGTTTTCTTGTTTTCGTCATCGTAGATTACATGCATAAACAACTAAACAAATATGTTGTATGTAATAGAAAACAACAGAATAATCTGCATATAGGATGTAATTAGGAACAAATTGGGGGGGTTAATGTTTCTCTTTATTAACTTTATATCAACACCATATCAAGACTCTATTTTCTTTTATGAATGAAATGCTTTCTAACTTAAAGCATGAGCATCTCCAAGCGTGGGCACACTGGCAAATATGAGTATTCCCCAAACATAAGGGTATGAAGGTATTTCTCAAGGCATTCTTTATAAATCAATACATGGTTACTATGGAATTTGTGTGTATTTTTTGGGTAACTTTTAAATTTTTCAGTGCTAATCCCTGCTATAGGTAAAGCAGAAAGAGTTAGCAACCAAAATAGGCCAAAGATGCAGCTACACATTCCATGTATCAGCAGTCTGCCTGATAGCACGGGTACACTTCTACCCTTTGCACTTAATGCATCTGAATTCTTAGTCATTTGCTTCAGCCACTCCATGAATTGCTGACCAATTCTCTTCTCTCTTCCCCCTCCCCTGTATTTTTCTTGTCTGTCTGTCTGCCTGTCTGTCTGTCTATGTGAAGCATCCTTCTGTTCAATGGATGGACAAGAGGTGATAACCACGGATTACTTGAGAACTCACGGCTTGAGAAGACATCAAGATGGGGAAAACACATGTTCTGATGCTGATCTGTCAAAAGAATCAAGGAATTGGGAAAAAACTAATTCATGTGGGTGATTTCTTTCCCTATAAGAAGTTTCCTCTTTCTCTCCCCTTGCTGCACGTTCGAGTTACTTTTCTGTTGCTGTGATGAAATACCATGGACAAAAGAAACCCCAAGAGGAAAATATTTATTTTGGCTGATAGTTCCAGAGAGTGAGAGTCCACCACGATGGAAAAGGCATGGTGTCAGGAGTGTGATCCCAGCAGGGCAGGAAATGGGGCTATGCTATGAAACTCAAAGCCTATCCTCAATAACATACTTCCCTCCTCAGATAGTACCAGCAGCTAGGGACCAAGGGATCCAATACATGAGCCTATAGGAGAACATTTCTCATTGAAGTCACCATACTATTCCCCTTTTTAATTGAGGCTCTTCAGGCACAAACACTGTTTATCAAACACCATGGACCAGGTCCAATATGTCAAGTACTTTCTCTGGACATGAAAGAAGCCATCTGCTATGGCCTGGATGGATGGATGGCATTCCCTCTATTATCACATCCTGAAGAAGGAAGTGACTTATTGTTACCTGACATCTCTTTGTTACGTAAGATTCAGAGTTATTTGTGTTTAACACTCAACACAACTTGGTTGAATACGTCAGTGGGCAGAAACTTTCCATAGATAGATGCCCACTGAGGGTATATGAAAGGATAAGAAAGTTCTTGTGTTACTTTCAGGGTCCTTTGCTGAACGACATAGAGGTTGAGGCTAGAATATTATTGTCTGGCTATCTGATGGCACTCAACACCACCTCAAATCCTTGCTGAAAATAGCTGGGTCCAAATATTACAAATTTACAAGTGGATTTCATGGCAAATGTTCTTGATAAAACTGATCAAAATGGCCTTTTGGTATTCCTAGTAAAATTTTTTTTGATTAAGTGTAATTCATTTGTTAGGATATGTGCCCATATGGAATGTACTAGATCATTCTTGCCAACAATATTTTTTAGTTATGCAGCTACAAACTGTGGCTTCTCAGAACCATGAAGATTTTTATACATAATACTGAATACAATTAGCTATCTTTTTTCCTTTTTAAAAAAATGTAGCTAATCTACACAATAAAAACTTATTTTAATATATTTTTAAAAACACATTGATTGGGTAAGTCCATACTTAAGTCTACATATACTTGGTTGAAATGAGAAGATAAAGTAGGAAATCTTTTCTTTCTTTAAAAATCAGGTACTTTTCAAACTGTCCTATAAAACCATGCAAAACCATGGTCTCACAAGCAAGAAACCATCTATCAAGGGCGGCAAAAACAATGCATGTGAACAGTCTTTTGTTAAACGGTCTTTTTTTTTAAAGGATAAAACAGTCATTTTTTTTTTCCTAGATTCTTCAGACTCCAGTTCTTTATCTGATATGCCCTCCAGATTAAAAATGTTGGTCAGCTCAGGCTTTATGTAAGACACTGAAAATGTCAGCGAGGCAAACACTGAGAAGCACGGCTAGATCTGCTGGGTCAGAGTGCTTAGGATACATTTTAAGAGCTAGCACTCCTCTTGGAGAAAGCTTAGGTTCGATCCTGCTTGATTTAGTAGTACCATTTACAGCCAAGTGACCTCATGCAGGGCAACCTTAAAATGGCAGCTCATCCCATCTGGGAAATAAGGCAAGAATGTTGGAAGCTCACCCAGTGAAGCCCTCATTAGCACAGTACCTGGCCCACAAGAACACACAGGAATTACATGACTTAGCTCTCAGGTTATACCAACAAGGGAAGGGAGGCAGTGAGAACCCTTGGGAAACCTGAGTGGAATTAGTTGTTTACAGGCTAGATTAAAGCCACAGGCAACAGCAAAGGCCCCTGGGTATGTGCTGTGTTCTTGAAAACCCCAAGATAATAAGGGTCAGGGCAAAGCTGCAGTAAGCATGGGGGGATATTCACACACAAATGCTAACTGTGTCAATGTGCCTGGAGGCTGCTGTCCTCGGTTGACTCAATACTGACTCTTTTTTCTGCTGTAACAGCGGTCCCTGGCCACTTGGTCGTTGATTTTATTCCTTTGACAAAGGAATGCTGACACTTCTTTCTATGAAGAAAAAAAAAAACAATTGAGGTACAAAGATACAGAGAAAAAGAAAGAATTATTTTGATGTCGGTGGTAGAGTATGACTCAGAGATGTCTCTCTTTTGCTTTATCTTTCATTCTTGGTTTGGAGATAGGGGTTGAAAAGAAAGAAGGGGAATAAAGAAATGGATAGGGATGATAGGACAAAAAGTAGACTATTTAATCTACTCCTTAATTTAATGCCTTAATTGTTACTCACAAGGTTATTTTTAATTCACTGGTATAGAATTTTGTATATAGATGCAAAATAAGTTTAATTTCAGATACACTGGTATAGAACATAAATTTAAGATTTTATATATATAATATATATATATGTGTATATATATGTATATACACATACATATATATACACATACACACTCTACTAGCGGTATCATACCCATACAATTCAATTATAATACAAGGTTTACTTCCAAGACTTTGAAAGCATTATTGCAGGCTGTTTAGGATAAGTAAGTTATATAAGTAAGTTGTTAGTTGATCAAACCATGGTCATATCAATTACTAGTTTATTTTTACCACACAAATATACATCATAGGTGCAACAGATAGATAGGATTCTACAGAGAGATAAGGTGAAACATAGTTAGCTATGGTCTTCAAAAATCTCAGAAACATACAGAATAAGGTATTTAAAGATATTTTTATTATTTTAAAGATTCATAGACAATGAGACAGGTTAACTCCTGGCCACACCCACCTCAAAGAGGATGATGGGCTTCAAGGAACCTCCTTATGAGATGGGTTCAAATGTGGCAAATCAGCCACTGGGCAAAATGTCCTCGTTTCTACCACAGACAGAAGTCTGCCTAAAAATGGGCAAGCTTGGATGCAGGCAGTCTACAGCCAATCTCTGCCAAGACGGGGTAAGCAAGTCCTCAATAGTTCCTGTTTCACAAATATGTCTGTCAGATCTATTGAGCCAGAAGGCTGAAGACGATGCTCCAACATTATAGAGAGTTTTGGGTGACTGCTCAGGCCGCAAACTGTCTCTGTCATCTTCTCATCTGGGGAAGCTGATAACCTGCACTCCCTGTCTACTCAGGTAATTAATTTTATTCCTTCTCAAGTCTCTGATGGGGTTGAAGGCCAGATAGTTTAGTTTTACAATTACACTTAGTTGTTTAGGGATTAAGATGTTTCTAGGTCTAAATAGATGTTTTAAATGATAATGAAAAGATGTGATAGACATTGATTTACATTCAGAATTTTAGACTCATCAAAACAGGAAAGATGTTCTCGTCAAGGCTGCCAAATACAAATAGCCAAATCACTATGAATGTAATATTTATATAATTCCTGATTGTTTTATGGTTCTTCTTGTTTTAGGTAGTTTACTGTATATGTGTGTAATAATATTAATGTATATGTAAAAAATAAAAAATAATAAAAAATAATTATAAGGGGGCAGAATAAACGAAGAAACAAAAAATGTTCCATCTGTCTTTTTAATCACCACTCACTGTATATTTTCTCTGAAGCCCACAACAAGGCTGTACAACCATGATTCTGAAGACAGAAATCACCTATTTTATAATATACACATTATCTAATAATACTGAAGATCAAGACCAGTTATTTGTACTCTCAAATTTCAAATAGATACATTACTCAGCAAATAAAATATTTAAAGGTAATGTCTTCGTTTTCTTCGATAATTTGGAAACTTTTTGCCTCTAGGGACCTCTGTGAAGTAACACACAGGAAAATAATAATTTTCTACAAGTTCTTGGGTAAGGTCGTCGGAAAAGGAGACTGTGCACATTGAACCCAGCTCTATGAAGCCCTCAGGTGGTAGTCTCAACCACGGCCACCACTGGCAAGTTCAGAGAGAGTCTCAGAAATTAAACATAAACCATTTATTTAGTTATTTAGTTAAAAAAATAGAAATCTATTTTCTCTCAGAAAGGCGTTGTTAAATGTTGAGTTTAAATAGTTTATGACAAAACGCAAAAGTATATTGAGAGAACATACTCAGAATAAAATTGAGACAGAATTAATGGGAAAATAAACTATAATGGAGAATATCCTTATTTATATTCGCTCAGCTTTCCTCCAACTATTTTTCGTATCAGCATGAGCAAAAGAGCAAATGGCCCAAAATCCTATTTATTTCTACTTTAAATTTTACAAAGTTTCTTAAAGCCTTAAAGGCTTGCTTGGGCACAGTGAGTCCATCCCCTAAAGATAAACCACAGTCAATTGAAGCTCTCGCTATAGCATTATTTCCTTTGCTCCCACCTGCTTTCTACTGTGGACCGCCTCACAGCTCATTTTAGCCATGCAATGGCTTTGACACTGAAAAGAGCAAAGGGGAAAACACAGAGTCTGGAGAGGTGGCTCAGTAATTAAGAGCACTGGCTGCGTTTTCAAGGGACTGGAGTTCCATTCCCAGCACCCAACCTTCAAAACAGAGCTCAAAATCAATTATTTTTAAGAATCCTCCCAGACCACCTTAGATACAAAGCAGTATATTGTCCATTTTAATCTACATACTAATGTGGCTAATTATTAAGTCTGGTCTTCTAAAAGTAAAACCTGAGATGTTCAATTTTTTTTTTTTTACAGCAATGAGATTTTGCACGTACTCTATCTTACAATAGATTGAAATAGATAATTTTGCATACTTGATTTTGAAGGGCTCTTCACCTATGAACCTTCTGTCACTGGGAAATTAAACTCAACTCCTCATTCCTATGTAGGGACAAGCATATCATTGACTCAACAGAGAGTGGACAGGGTTTTGGTTAATGTTTGTACTTACTGTGGCGGGGGTAAAGCTATGTATGGGCACCTGTGACACAGATCAAGAGCAGATGTTAGAGGACAGCATGTTAGAGTCGCTTTTCTCCTTCCATGGTGGGTCCCCGGAATCCTACTCAGGTCACCAGGCTGCAAACTAGGTTTTATAGTAAACTACTACTTGAGTGATAGCATAGTTTTAATCTCAGAGGTGAAGAGAAAGAAAAGTAACAAGTAACAGTAACAAGATAACAGCTAAACCTTTCAGAAAATAGAAAAGGAGTTGATCTTAGACACTTAGACACTTACATGAAAATGTAGTAAGTCTTAGAAGAATCTAACTATATTTTAAAGTTAAATCCAGAATTTACAGAATAAATCAAATGAGAAGCCTCAGAAATATTTCCCTTTAGGTTTCAAAAAAAAGAAGGAAAAATATTTGTTTTTAGTTGTAATCTCAACTAGAATCAAATTAATTCTCATCGTGTGTTACATTAATATACATTAAAACTAGCAATTAAGGGCTGGCAAGCTGGCTCACTGCCTAAAGGCACTTACTATTCAGCCAGACAACCTGAATTGTATCTAGGGGACCCACAGGGCAGAAGGAAAGCATCAACTCTGGCTGTTGTTTTCTGGTCTCCACAAGCTCTGGCATGCTCCCCACATATGTGTATACACACACAAAGAAATAAATAACACACCATCAAAACTTTTAAAATTAGCAAGTAATACTAATATGCATTTTCCTCATCTAAGCCAACCTCTTGCACTTAAAAGTCAACAAGAAAAAAAAACCGATGATTTTTGTTTCTTGAAATATAGGAGTACAGCAATCTAAATTTACATACACCTCAAAAACTTTTTCAAGATATCTTAGATTTACCTAAGATATCAACAGATGAAGATTCTTGGGAATTGCAAAGTACTTTTTCCTTGGAGTTTGCAGTGAGGTTTCAAATTTGGCTTTTCTCCTGTTTCTAAGGAAGAGCTACCACAAATCTTCCTCACAAAAGCCTACAGTTGGTTGGTACATATAAAATCTTTAAGTGTTTACAAGACATGATTATAACACCAAAAATGGCTACTTAGCAAACAGCTTTGAAACTAAATTCGGAAGGAAGGACAAATTCCAGACGAGCTCATCAGAGCACAAGCCGGTTTGTGCTGACACTCCGGATGCCCATTCGGGGATAGAACAAATCCAAACCTCCAGGGCCTCCACAGACCCACCCGGAGGGGGACATTCACTTCCTCACATTGGGATGATTTGGGTAGCATCTGGGCTGGAGCAACCCAAGGCAGCACCGGCACAAAGATGTACTGTGACGTGGTGAGACTTGATTATGGGGACTATTCAAATTCAGTCGGCAGCTGCACATTGAATGGGGCCGCATGGGCTTGAGTGGACAGAAATGGATAGCAGTCGGAGACACATTTAGGGCTTCTGGGAGAGGCACTTTCAAACTCTTACTGCTCTCTCTCTCTCTTTTTTTTTTTCATTTTTAGTTAAAAGGGCATGCCTACTTTCTTAACTATAACGGGATCCACCAGCACAAGAGTCAACAAACTCATGGCAGACAAAAGATGTTCTTCCCTGGACTGCCCATAGACTCTTCAGTCTGGCCAGACCACAGAATGTCACAGAGTTATTTGTAACGCTTCTTTAAAAGGGTGAACGGGCTTGAGAAATCAGCTGCACATGGTAAGAACAGCCTCTCGGGGGTTTCCCTGCAAAATGAGCGGCAAGGCTTGGGGAGTGGTGGTGGTTTCCGGACATTAGCATCACTAATCAAGGCCAGCTTTGCTTTTTATGGGAATCGACACAGCGATTGATGATGCCTGTTATGTTCTCTTAACCCACCCAGCCTGGCTTCTCCAAGTCACACTGAGTCAAACGTACACTTTAATTGTCTTTGATTGGGATATTTAGTTATTTTTACATATCTCTGGGGTAAAGGGTAGCTTTACCCCCAAAGAGCCTGTGTGAGGTCCAAAGCTCTCCAAAGCTTTTTCATTACTTCATGCTTAAATAAAACCATTACCATCAACTGGCAATGAACCTTATTCCTGGAAGAAACACCAAGGTAAAACCTTCCAGTCATACATGGTCCATGCATGCCTCTCCTGCTCCTTTGGTTGTAGCAGAGGAGAGAGAATGGGGCAGGGGGAGAAAGAGAGACACACAGAGAGAACATGGACCAATAAAAGCTCTGGGCAAGGAATTTTTTTCAGACCAGTTTGAGCACAGGTGATACATTTCACTGCCCTGTTTTTATGTTCTTTGCCTAAAACACGGAGCAAGAAAATATTGTGTCTGCAAACTGATGAAGAGAAAGCATGACACCAAGGAAGCCAGTACAAAACAGCAGGGACAACTCTGTAAGGTTGGCAGTCACGCTGTAATCGGGGTAAAAGAGCTGGGGTCACCCCTGAGCAGCCTAGCAGGTGCAATGTCCAGACACTGGCTCAAGCCAGGCCACTGCTCCCCTGACATGCAGATGGTATTGGGATATTTCGTTCAGTGCCATTCTGTGTTAATCAAGATGGTAAATGCTCTTTCTTCAAATGTTACCCTTAGTCACCTGACCTGATAAGCATCTTTATACTACAGGTTGCTGTGGGCAGTAAAACCTTGTGTCCATTAGACTAGGCGCTAGGCACCACTGCTATCCTCATCCTTCTGCTGTCTGTCATAGGCTCTCCAGGTGAGGCCACGCCCTCCAGGCCGTGAGCCTGGGGGTGGGGGTGGGGTGGGGAGTAACAGGTCTCTGCCAGTGATTTCCCAGATCATTGCTGTGAGAAGGAAAGACTAGCAAGGAAAGTCCTAACTGCTGGGAGCACAGCCATACAGGGGTTCTAGAGCCTTTGGGGAAGATGAGAGAAATGGAGAAAGCTACAGCAGAACAGAGGAGTCTCTGAAGTGCAAATACACTGGGACACTGAAGAAAGTTGGGGAAGTAACCTCAGGAAAAGAAAGGTGAAAGCAAATGGCAAGACAAGGTTATGTGTTTGGGTGAAGATTTATTTTGAGTTAAAATGCTTATAGCTTTAAATGCCTATCATCCATAATTAATCTTTGCAATAAAATCAATGGAATCTTAGAATAATCCATCTATCAGGTGTTCTTCTTCTTTTTTTTTTTAACTCAAAATAATTTTTTTCTGCATTAGAGTGAGGAGTGTGGTAGGACCTGGGTAAACAGACACATAGCCAATGGCAGTAACATAGAAAATGGAGAAAGAGTAGAAATTTTCTCAACTGTAGAAAATACCAAAGAGACTGTTATCAGCATGGGGAGAGATAAGGGAAGGGGAGAGAGCAAAACACATGAAAGGCGTTTTTAAATTTAGCAGGGAAAAGGAAAGTGGGAAGTGACTCAGTAAAGAGACTGGGAAAACTGGAAATAGTGACAACTTGTGTCAATGCCAAAAGAGCTACATAAATTGTTAACTCTGTACGCCCGGACCCACCAGTGACTCTTCAACTTGTTCTGATCACTTCCTGTACACCACAAAGCACTATGGGTTCTGAGGCACAGGGAAAAGACAAGGCCTGCTCTCTGGAGCATCCCAACCAGGAACGGCGTGAGCGCATGCTCAGAAAGTGTGATTTGTGTAGTGGGTTAAACCCAGATGGTGAAGATGAAAAAGTGCTATTCCTCTCATCTCGAAACCACAGAGAAAATTCCACACAGAGACACTTGGATTTCAAGGTATGATTGTTTTATACAGAAAGTACATGTCTCTACACTTTATGCCATGGGAATTTTCTCTTATATGAGTCATAAAAAGTAGATGAATTTACCTTCTGAGACAAGATTTCACTATGTGGCCCAGGATGATCTGAATTAGCAATCCTCCTGCCTCAGCCTCCAGAGTGCTGTAACTGATTATAAGTCTGTGCTAGCATACCGGCTCAGTATTCTACGATTCTTCTGGCCCTATGTTATGCTCAGGAGCTCAGGGCTACCTCATCCACGAAAATACAATCCAGCACACAGAGAAGAGCAACTGAGTGCTAAGAGCATGGAGGTCTCTGACAACACAGATATGGCAAATATGAAAAAGAGCCAAAGGCAGGATCTAAAGAACCTTCTGACTCCTCTAGTGGTGACCTTGGACTAGGTGCGTGTGCTGGCCACGTCCCTGGAGCTGCTGTTTGATTGTGCCAGAATCAGGTAGCAAATGAAAATTCTCCAACTGCATTCCATAAGGAACCTCTAAGTTTCTTTCACAGCCTGAGACACACAAAAATGTCCTCATTCTTCTGGCTACACACAAGTTAAAAAATCTATGGTGTTTCCTGGGGTGTAGGCTCAATTTTCTTAACCAATATATTTTATTACAAACTTATTAACCAAGTATACATCCCTTATAACCCAACTAACCAAAACAATAGAAAAAGAGGATTAAAGAATAACAAAACCGTAAGGATTTCAGTTCCAAGGAATGATTCTCCTGTCGTTGCAAGCAGGACTTCTTCTGCTGGAATCTGGAGTAACCAGAACCCAGAACCTCAGCAGGAGCCCGGAGCCCCAAAGCCTTCCCTTGAGCGGTTCTCTCTAGGAGCATCTCTAGATGAACAGCCAAAACTATCCCAAATCTCCAAAAAGCCCCACCTCCAGTTCTGGGCTCATTTATATATCTCCTCCCAGAGTCTGTTCACAGGATCTTTTCAGCTGGCAACAATCAACCTCCCACACGAGGTGGTTGGTCTTCTAGTGGATTAACCTCACCTGTTCTCACACAAGACCGTTCTGATCCCACCCTTGGGATCTTAACAAAAACAAGTTTATCTCTCCTTCAGTGGAGCCTTTAAAGAAATGCAGTTTGTGTGCAGATAATAGAAAATTAGCAGGCTTGTGAAGGAAGTTGAGCTAAGGAGAGAACATAACTGAAAACAGAAAATCAATGAAGCCAGACAGACCCAAACATTGAGTGGCATTTTTAAGTAGTATTAGCTAATGGTGCAGTTTGGTAAGTGAAGTGTTAGCTAATGTTGATTCTCTCTTAAGTTCAAGGTGCTAAGCAGTTGACTCAATAAACAATTATTATTTTAAGTTTAGGTTGCCCAAGAAAATGTTAGGGGATGAACCAAGTGCTCTGTAAACCTATATATAAGTGTGTGTGTTTGCTTGTGTGTGTGTGCATGTGTGTGTATACATGTGAGTGTGAGCATGCACACATGTGTGCATAAGTGCATGTGGCCCATGTGTATATGTATATGTGCCCACACATGTGGAAGCCAGAGTACAATCTTAGGTATTATGCCTCACAAGCCACACTCTTTTTTTTTCTTTTTTGAGACAGAATATCTCTCTTTTTCTTATTAATTTGTTTACTTTTATCTTTACATTGGTGTTTTGTCTGTAGGTATATCTGTGTGAGGGTGTTGGGTCCCTGGAACAGGAGTTACAGCCTCTTACTAATCTGGAAGTGACCAAGGAGGATATTCTGTGTAGCCAACAAGGCTGAGATCCCCATGCCCCTGCCTCCACAGCACTACGATTACAAGTACAAACCACCCCCACGCAGTTTGGTTTTGGTGTTTTTACATGGGTGCTGGGGATTGACTGCAGGGCTCAGGTTTGCATGGCAAATACTTCACCAATTGATAAACGACAGGCCACCATAGGCTGAAGTCTTAATTCTCCAGGATCTCAGACATGACAGTTTGGGCACTGAAAAGATAGGGGAGGTTACATGCAGCCAGTGGAGAGTTTTGATTGATACAATGGGTCTCTTAATAAGAAGAGGGAACCAAGGCCCAGCCAGACAGAGGGAAGAGAATGTAGCAGCATGAACGCAACCTTCTTGACACCAAAGGGACAACCCGCAGAAGAAACCAGCTCCAGGATTCCTCAACCTCAAACACTCAGTCTCCGGCACCATAAGAAAATAAATGCAGATGGTTAAATTCAGATGGTGAAAATGAGGTTTCTGTGGTCCTGGCAGCATTAGAAGAAAAAAAGAAAAAAGAAAAAAGAAAACAAACGCAGAAATGTTAGGTGGAAGTGTAGCTCAGTGGTGGAGAGCCACGAGGTCCTGGGTTCTGGCCTTAGTACCAGCTAAAGGAAGAATTCTTCTATGAAGAGCCCCCATTTAAAACAATAGAGTCTGCAGTTGGGCCCACAGCTGTTTTGTGCTAAGTACATGTTGCATCATACTCACAACCCCGACAGGAAAGGCCAGCACAGCCAGCGTCCAGTCCCGGAGAGAGATGAGCTTGCGGAGCTGTCGTTCTTGCTCCTGGTTCCCAGTGCCTCTGGTCAGAAGGCTGGAGAGATCAGTCAGCACACAGATGCCAAAGAAGACGGCCTGGATAACCTGCCAGGAGACAACAGCCCAATGGTCAGCAACAGCTACAGAGACTAGAACACAAGTGTGTCTGAACTCCGACAGCTGAGGAGAATGCCCAAAGCCTAATTACACAACTCACCATATAAATGAAAACCAGATTTTACAATTTTTAATTTTTTTTTGAGACAGGGTTTCTCTATGTAGCCTTGACTATCCTGGACTCGCTCTGTAGACCAGGCTGGCCTCAAACTCACAGCGATCTGCCTACCTCTGCCTCCTGAGTGCTGGGATTAAAGGCGTGCGCCACCATGACGCCCTAAATTTTAATTCTTTTACAGTTTCAGATAAATGAAAGGATTCATCTTAAAGACATTACTTGCATGCCCTCTTCCCAAGGCTGAGGGAACACCACAGAAGATGGCGTGGGAAGAGAGTCAGAGACAGAGATGAGGGAAGAAGACTGTTACAAGGCAGTGCCTTCTTTCTCTCCATGCACTCTGGAGTTGATAGTGGCTATAGTCACCTGCAGAAAACCTTCACAAGATGGAGCCAGTTAAAATCCCAGCATAATGGGAGAGGGACCCATGCAGTGAATGGCCTCGCACGCATGCAGACAGAGGCAGCAGTGAGTGAGTGGATGTGGTGCTTTGAATGAAAGAGCCCCATGGGCTCCCATGTTTGAGTCTTGATCCAAAACTGACAGAACTTTTGGGGAAAGATTAGGAGGTGTGGGGCTGGAGAGATGGCTCAGCGGTTGAGAGCACTGACTGTTCTTCCAGAGGACCTGGGTTCAATTCCCAGCACCCACATGGCAGCTCACAACTGTCTGTAACTCCAAAATCTGACACCCGTAGACATACAATGCACATAAAATAAAAATAAATTAATTTTAAAAAAGATTAGGAGGTGTGGTCTTGTTGGAGAAGGGGGTCACTGGAGATGAGCTTTGAGTTTCAAAAGCTCACACAATTCCCAGTGAGCAGTGAGCTCCTGCGCTCTCTCTCTCTCTCTCTCTCTCTCTCTCTCTCTCTCTCTCTCTCTCTCTCTCTCTCTCCCTCCCTCCCTCCCTTCCCCCCCCCCAGTCTCTCTCCTCCCTTCCCTCCCTTCCCCTTCCTTGACCCCCTCCCCCCTGCCCCCTCTCATGCTGTGGATCAGGTGAGAGCCCCAGGTACTACCCAGCGCCATGCCTGCCTGCTGCCGTGCTTCCTGCCATGAAGGTCATGGGCAAACCCATTGAAACCATAGGTAAGCCCAATCAAATGTCTTCATTTATAAGTTGCCTTCATCGTGGTAGTTTGTCATAGCGATACAAAAGCAACAGATGCCATGAGTTGTAAAAAGTTGACAGAGGAATGAGGAGGAGATGGAGGGAGCAACAAGGTAGATATCGTGAAAATACGTAAGTGAAATTCTCAGAAATAACATTTTAAATTTTGCTACCTGCAAGACCTGCCATCAATCTGTCAAAACAGGGAGCTTGAATCAATGATTCGAAGTGAAAAAAAAACCAAAACCTGAAACTCTCACTACTTTCTTGGGACAATGTAGATGTACACACACACAAACACACACACACACAAAGAGAGAGAGACACACACACACAAACACACACACACACACACACACACAGAGAGAGAGAGAGAGAGAGAGAGAGAGAGAGAGAGAGAGAGAGAGAGACTATTAGTTACCTAACCAGCATATGCATTACCTTAAAGTTCACATCTGTGGTCTGTTTCTGCTCACTAGTGAGGTCTAGCAACTGCTTAAGGAGAAAACAAAAAAGGACAGACACAAATGTGGAGAGAGTGTCTGTGAGCTTTAATCTCTTGGATTTGGGCATTTACCTGCCATAGGAGTGATAGAAAGCTGGCCAGAAAGAAATAAGTTGAGCACAAAAATCCATTCTGATATGGAGACATTTCCTATGGTAAAGACTGAATTAAATGGCTATCTTTGGTTGTCAGTACCTATGAAATCAAATCTTTCCAAAGTACTGTAGAGATACTGTGACCATTGTCTCCCTACGGTACCAGTTTTACGTTCCCAAATCAATTATAAGTGGCATCGTTCGTAATAGCCGTATTTTCCTTGGACCAGGGCATTGTGAGAACCATGAAATAGGACAAACCAATAAGTTGTCAGTTTCCTGAAGTGGGGTCAACGATGTGGATGCTGAGTGGAGACAGGCAAGCACACCACGGCAGAGCTAAATGAAATTACAAGGGGTCTGATCTTACCTGCTCAACACCAAAGATAGAATCAGAAATTTGCTGACCTCTTCATGTAGAACTAATTTTCTGGTGACTTATTTTTAAATGATACAATTCTCCTTACTTACAGAACATAACAAATAGTTTAGGGGAGAAAAGGGCATTTCCACATTGGCAGTGGGAAGAGTCAGTGCAAGTCCTGTGGATGGTTCCTCACTTAGGCACGGGATAAGGCACTGGAAGTTGCTGGGAACATCTGGCTCCAGCTGTGAGCTCAGCCTTGTAGTACACACACTGTAGAGCAGGCGTGGGGGAGCTCCCCCAAACCTACCATTACTAGCCAAGCAAAGCCATAGTCACGCTCCAGTTTCTCTCATAATTTGCACTGGTTTTAGCTTCCATGGCTTAGAGTCTGTTGTCATTTTATAAATAGCCAGAGTGGAAGAAGCCAAGGCTGCCACAAACGGGGTGGGGGGGGGAGCAGAAGTGAGAGAAGGGAGGCTGCCACAAGTGGGGGGAAAGCACAAGTGAGGGAAGGCACCAGCATCTGATAACCAGAGACAAGTGACTCAGCTAACAGTTCCTTAGGAAG
The DNA here is from genome assembly GCF_964271855.1 of Acomys minous. Taxonomy (NCBI): domain Eukaryota; kingdom Metazoa; phylum Chordata; class Mammalia; order Rodentia; family Muridae; genus Acomys; species Acomys minous. The sequence goes on along the minus strand of NC_140485.1, from coordinate 125,107,721 downwards.
TGTCTCGAGTCATATCGTAAGACTGACAGAGAGATGTTTGGATCTCTCTGTCAGCCCTCATGGGGTGTGAGACATTGGCAACCACACCAGGGAATGATACTCTATGTGACTATTACTCAGCATCCAGTGTCTTGTGTGACCAATATCTTGGAGAACTCAAAATGAGGCCAAAATGAGATGGCATTTCTCATTAAAATAGGGATACAAAAGATTCTAACTCAACTTGACAGCTTATAGTGGGAGCACAAGTGGGGCAAAGCTGTGAAGAACCACAGAGAACACCTGGTAGTGTAGACTCCTGTGCTCCCTTGCTCTGGTAACTCATTAGGAAGGGGATTCCCAACAGCAGTGGCTCCCAATTTATGGGTCACGAACCCTTTGGGGGGTCACCAAAAACCATCGGAAAACAGATGTTTACATTATTCTTCATAACAGTGGCAAAAATTAGTTAATGAAGTAGCAGCAAAAACAATGTTTTGCTTGGGGGTCACCACAACATGAGGAATTGCATTAACAGGTCACAGCAGTAGGAAGGTTGAGACCCATTGCCCTACAGAAGCCTTGGTATGTGTGAGTAGTCACACCTGGTGAAAGTCAAGTTCAGCATTCACTGTCTTACCCGAGTTGAAGCAATCTGTACGTTTTTAAACAGTGGAGTGAATAAACTGCTAGATTTATACAACAGAGTTCTGATATCACAGCAAAAAGTTTTCAATCTTCACAACAAAAGAGTAAACTAAAAACAGAAGCAAAAAATAGTATATTCTAACACTATTAAAATAAATCGCGAAAGATGCAAATATAAGGATACGTGTACAGTAAAACAGGAAGAAACGCATGGAGATTGCTAACACTGAACTCGGACTGGAGAGATGGCTCGGTGTTAGGACAAGTTGCTGCTCTCGCAGAGAACCTGAGCTTAGTCCCCAGAATCCACTGAGCGACACACAACTGCCTGTTGCCTCAGTTCCAGAGGATCCCATAGCTCTCTGGTCTCGGCGGGCACACATATGTGGTGTACACTCAAACGGACACATACAAATACATATAAAACCCCATAATAGCAATGCAGTCAGGTACCTCTGGGAAAGAAGAAACTATAAAAGCAAACATCAGAACTCCAACTGTGTTGACAACATTTAATGTCTTAAAATTGTATTGAGTATATTGAAATTGTGCTATAGTTCCTTTTTTCAGTTCATATTTTTACTTTCCCATGCTAACCTTCCAATCCTTTCCTTTTAACTCAGCCTCCACTAGTCTTAAGAGTGGGTGATCATAGCAGGTTTGGGTGAGCTCAAGAAGCCTGGCATCGCACTGTATGCAAAAATCCTACAGGGCTGTTTTTCTACAGACTAAAAAACCCAGAAAACTGGCTTTGTGCCAATGAAGCATAAGGATCTGGAAATCACTCGCATGTTTTATATAACCCGAAAACAAGAAATTCACCTGCTAGATAGGTGCAAGGAAAAAGGTCTAGTTTAAATTAAACCATACTTTCTTTCTTTTCTTTTCTTTTCTCCTGTTCTTACAATATTTTTTAAAATTGTATTTATTCAGATTACATCTCAGTTATAATCCCATCCCTGTATCCTCCTGTTCCTCCCTCCCTTATGCTTTCACCCTATTCCCCTCCCCTATGTCTGTGACTGAGAGGGACCTCCTCCCCCACTATATGGTCATAGACTATCAAGTCTCATCTTGGTAGCCTGCTTATTCTTTCTCTGAGTGCCACCAGGCCTCCCCACCACTGGGAAGTTGTCAAATATGGGGCACCAGAGTTCATGTCTGAGTCAGTCCTTGTTTTCCACTCAGCTGTGGAGAATGTCCTATTCATTGGCTAGATCTGAGAAGGGGTTCAATGTTTACTGTATGTATTGTCCGTGGTTGGTGCAGTAGTTGGAGCAGAACCCCTGGGCCCAGATCTGCCCATCATGATGTTCTTCTTGTAGGTTTCTAGGGCCCTCTGGATCCTTCTGTTTCCCCATTCTCCCATGCTTCTCTCACCTAGAGTCCCAATAGGATGTCCTCACAACTATCTCAATCTCCTGGTAAGGGAAGATTTTCATGGGACTTACCCCTTGGGCTAGTGTCCAATTATAAGTGAGTATATACATACTATATGAGTCTTTCTGCTTCTGGGTTAACTTACTCAATATGATCATTTCTAGTGCCTTCCATTTGTCCACAAGTTTTGGGATTTTCTTGTTTTTAATAGCTGAGTAGTATTACATAGTATAAATGTACCACAGTTTCTTTATCCATTCTTCTACTGAAGGACATTTAGGTTGTTTCCAGATTTTGGCTATTAAGAATAAGGCTACTATGAACATCGTTGAGCATATGTCCTTGTTTGTGTGGTGGAGTATCTTCTCGGTATATTCCAAGGAGTGGAATAGCTGGGTCTTGAGGAAGCCCTATTCCCAGTTTTCTGAGATAGCGCCAGATAGATTTCCAAAGTGGTTGTGTAAGTTTGCATTCTCACCAGCAATGAAGGAGTATTCCTCTTTCTCCACATCCTTGTCAGTATGTGGTGTCACTTGAGTTTTTGATCTTAGCCACTCTGATGGGTGTAAGATGGAATCTCAGAGTCATTTCTATTTGCATTTCCCTGATGACTAAGGACGTTGGGCATTTCTTTAAGTGTTTCTCAGCCATTCGATAATTCTCTGTTGAGAATTCTGTTTAGTTCTGAGCCCCATTTCTTAATTGGGTTATTGGGTTTGGTGGTGTTTAATTTCTTGAGTTCTTTATATTGAAGTGTATTTTCACCTTATGCAATGTGTCACTTAACACATCTGTCCCCTCACAAGTACCCAGTGGCTTCTGTGTGTCTCTCTGTAGTCCTCTCTGTTGCCTCTCTCCAGCTTGCAGAGATCACCTCTCTGGGGACCTCAATCTCACCAGAACTGCTATAAGCGCTTCTCCATGTGAGCACACACAGTGAGGAGAGGGAGGCATTACAGAGCTGTTCCCTGGTGTCCAAATTTAAGAAGAAGGAGGAACTTGGCACACTGCTATTGTTTCTTTAACAGACAGCCAGGACACACATCCATGGTAATATGCTTGCCTGACAGGTGGTTTTTAAGACAGGGTTTCTTCCTGTAGCCCCGGCTGTCCTAGAACAGTCTCTCTCTCTCTCTCTCTCTCTCTCTCTCTCTCTCTCTCTCTCTCTCTCTCTCTCTCTCTCTCTCTGGACTAGGCTGGCCTCAAATTCACAGAGATCAACCTGCCTCTGCTTCCCACGTGCTGGGCTTAAAGGCATCCACCCCTAGCACCTGGCCAGGTCATGGGATCTTAATACCCAGCTGTGCCAAAGAAAAGGAAAAGTCTGCTGTGATCAATGGTGCCCTTGGTGCCTTCTTTAGCAGCTCAGGAGGATGGGTTAGGATCAGTGCTTGAGAAATCAGGGCCAGCCTCCCTGGTTTCAGGCCATGGGATCTTAATACCTTGCAAGCACTGCCAAAGAAAAGAAGTCTGTCTTTAGTTCTCATCATCAAAAGATAATTGGTAAAAACTTCGGACACATTCTACCATTCCTTGACGAATGAATTGACTCTTAGTTATTTGCTTAAAGAAACAGTTTGCCAATACTGGGACCCTACTTTGGATTTCTACCACTTTTACTTGAGTTTAGTTCCTATAGAGTCACCAGATCCCAAGGAGACATCTAATGCCTCAGGTACCACTCCGTCCACCTAGAACTCACTCTGGAGATGCACAAACATGCCTTAAACAGGGTTACCTTGAAGAATCATTTGGCCCCAGCCATTCTGCAGAGCTGGCATCTCCAAAGCAACAGCTCAGCAGGGCATGGATGTACACCATCTGGCTGTGAGTTCTTAGCAGACTGGTTGCTCTTATTGTTTTGCACCCCATGGAAATGCAGTGGCCCCACTGCATCCTATCACTCCAAGGAAGATAGAGATTGATTAGGAAAAGAAAACTGTCTTAGGATATTCTGAAGTCACTCACCGTACAGTCCTCTAGAATGTTCTCTGCAGTTCCATTCCTTCTGTATCATGTATCCACGCCCGCTTCTTACTCAGAAGTCATGGCTTACTTACTGATTCACTTTTGAATGAGGTCTAATTTTCACAAGAATAAAAATGTATCTACATTTCATTCATATCGCCACACATGGTCGATTTTAAATAAAAATCTAGCAGTATTTTCTTTTTCAGTGGAACGCATTAAATACTTGCTATACTGTGTACAATGGGGAAACACTCCTAGACTCCTAGTATTTATTCTTAAACATATATGATCTTTTTTGTCCAGAACGTATTTTATTTGACTCCAATATACCTTCAGTATCTTAAAAAAATAAAACTGCTTAAGATTATAATTCATAGATTGTTACGTTAGTACCTGGCTACTAACTTGACCACTTCTATTAAACTGAACTCAAGTAAGAGAAAAATCTTTACCCAAATAGGGGGGAAAAGCACACAAAGTAAGAAATTCAATCATTGTTTGCAGAATTTTAAAAGAGCAGAATGTAGCTGTCTTGACTATAAGGTTTCCCGGGCACCCATCTATGGTGCAACATGGTAGTGGTGCTGTCCTAAAAGACGGGGCAAAGAATGCCATGTTGGTCTCGAAGAGCCTCTTATTTGCAGGTTAGCTTTTGCCATAGTAGACAGAAGCAACATGGAGAGGAGGGAACTCAGAGGGGAAGCAACGGGAACCGGAGTGACACACGGGTCATGGAATGAAGAACTGGAGAGAGAACAGATGGGAAGGAGGCAGCCAGGTTTACTGTGTTATTTTAAAAGAGCCTGGAGGAGCCTCTGTGTGAGGACAAGAGCATTAATTAAGGAGGAAATGATGAAGTAATGAAAAAATAAACCTACCTGGGCTCTTCTAATTAGAGAATAGAAGGGCATAGCCTGGCATGGCATGAATCTATATATATAGCCCAAAGAATAGACGCGTAGACAGGCAGGCGATGTGTAGTTGGTTTACTTCTATTGTCTAACTGTATCTGGCATATCCATATATAAAATGCATTATGTATCTGAAAGACACAGATATTTCTCTTTTGCAGAAAAGTAAATAAAACATTTGGAAGAGTGGTATGAACTTAAGTCCTTCCTGTATTTTACCTCTAGTCACAATGAGGCTTTGTAATGCAGGAATGGTTATTTTGTGTTCAGTTCCTAAAACCTGCAATGAACTTCTTACTGGAAATCAGCCTGTATAGTATCTGTGTGGTGAGGGCAGGGGGGAGGGTAGGGGCTCACTGCAGGAGTTAAGCAACATGGGGAAAGGAGACAAGAGCCGTCCTCCAGAGCGACTCTGACACATCCTCTCTGGGGAAACCCCTCTTTCCACATCTATCTGACTCTTTAGTAAGGTAATAAATACATGATGTCTCCTGTCACAGGATCAAGAGCAAGTAGATGAGCACCCTGAGATAAGTGACTCTTCCTGTGACCTGTTCCCAGTGTCTCCCTCACCAGAGCTATCTGAACATCTTGTAGTCACTATGCAGTCACAGGAGTAGGTCATCAGTTACATGGAGTGGCCAGTTACATGTTAAAATGCTACTCTGAAAAGAAATCAATGTGTTTAGAAGCACACTGTGCTCTTTGCCTCTCCCTTCCACTGAGACTGTGGAAGCATTGGTCAACACCAGCTGGTGAAGTGTCCTCTCTGACCCTCGGAGGTTAACCTGACCAACCCAACATGTCCCATCCCATTAGTGAGTGTACGTCTTGTTTTCTAAAAGTGTCGTTTAAGTGATGTGCTTCAAGCCTGGCCATTTTCAAGAAGCCTTCACCACAGACATTTCTGCGGAGATGGACAAACTGCAGCATCTAGCACATGGCGCGCAGGCTGTGATTTAGAACCCCCTGCCCATGTAACAGGCATTTACCTCATACCACCTCATCTCATTACTGGAAATCGATGAAGCAAGCCGTAAGTTGCCACGAGCAGCAAGCAATCCATTTAGACCTAACAAAATAATAAGCCTTTCGGACAGAAATAAAGTGCTCTGATAAGCAGCATGGGGAGAAAAGGCTTGTGAGGAGATTTGTGACAATTTTTAGGTACGAAGTGGACAGTCTGGATAGGCTTCCAAAGGCAGGGGTACAATTGTGCCATGCGCCCATGCAACAGACTTTCCACAGACTCCCTTCTCTGCAGTAAATAATGATAGAAAGGCCCAACCCTGCCAGTGTTCTGACTCCATACTCTGATACCATCAACTTCTCACAACAGTGCAGAAGCTTATAGATTTCACATAAACTCTTAATGCTAGCATGAATCCTTTTGGAGCACTGAATGAAAACCACTATTGATTGCTTAAACAAGCACTTATTGATTAGCCACTAGCTACAAACACTAAGTAAACTAAGAATGCAGAGATGCAGGCTATTACATGATTGCACATTTTGCTGTCCATGAGAATATGCCCAGACAGGCCTAACCTCCAACTTCTCAGTATCAAAATTTGCTAAATAAATGGAATTAAGTCTATGTACAATAATAGTGGGGAATTATTATAAGGGCAAAAGGATGAAGTATTTGGGAGGATATGTTAGTGAAAGTAAATTAACTCTTCTAATACCATAAAATATATTTCCTCCAAGTTTTTGACTCATGACAATTTATTTCACAGATGGCTTCTGCATTAGATGACATCATTAAAGGGTTACAGTCTAAAGCCTAAATCAAAGAATCTCTTGACCTGAGACAGGATCAGATGTGATCTTAACTGATAGATGACATAATATCAGATAACTACCAAGACCTCTGTGCAGGATGTGAATACAGTAAAAGAAAGTATGTGTGTGTGTGTGTGTGTGTGTGTGTGTGTGTGTGTGTGTGTGTGTGATTGCATTAATGAAGCCAACTAAATAAGAATCCCTAACCTTAGAATGTTACCTCTAAATATTTTAAATCTACAACATGGGTCCTTCCAACACTAAGTCTACATGATGATTTTGTTTATGTAGGCATAGATGAAGGCAAGCCTGCCTCTAAATCCTGACCTATATCATGGGAAACAGGCCCTTCTAGGCAAAAGTTTCAGAATATGTTTTATAAGTTTCTGCCCCTTTCTAAGGCATTATCTGCTATTATTAGCTCCAGTTGGCAACTTCCCCACTATAATGATTTCCAAATAGAATGCTTTGTAGTTTGCCAGTGCACACACTAAAAGCAAACAAGTGGTTGGATCATACTTTCAAGTTGTTGGCTTATTTATTAACTATGCAAAGTTTGCCTTTAGATTAAGATTATTTATGTGGGCCCAGGGTCCTTTTTGTTTGGGAAAGTATGAGACGGGTGCTACAAGAATCCACTATCATCCAAGTTAAGTGGCACTGTGGGTCTTATATAATTTAAAAAGCAGCCCTAAGGTACTTTATAGTTTCATAGTAACAGAAAAAAGAGAATGCCAAGGCTTTTCTGCTTGTATGTGGAATGCAAATGGGTGTTTATTTTTGTGCTCTCCCTTTGAAAAACAAGGTCACTTTCAGTCAAGTTGGGGGTGCACATCCCCGTGAACAGTCTTCTGCACACCACACAGAAGGCAGAGTAGAAGGTGACATAGGACAAGGGAATCACAGGCACGCCTCTGTCCTGTAGCATCACCTATTTTTAAAGGAAAAACTAAGTCTCGTATTTATATAGGCAACTAATAAGTCCATCCTCTCAACAGTTTTGTAGTTACAAAAGTAAACACATCTACTAAAGTCTTAACAAAGTTATCATTATTAAATTATTTTGAAGAATACTGAGTTGGACTGACCAGGAATACAGATGCAACAAGCTTTGTGAATAGCAAGGAAATCAGACCCCACTCATAAGCCAGCTAGTTTTTTTGGTAAAAAAATTGTTAAGATTCAATAATGTATTTTTGGGGACTTTAGTGAAAATCTAGAACACAATATTAGTACATACTACGTTATTACAGAATTAATAATAGTGATGAAGACAACAGAGGAGAGTGGGAAGGAGCCTGACTTGGACTGTGTAGTAGGCAGGAAATGCCGAGGGCCTTGCAAAGAAGGCAACAACAGGGAAACATCTCTACTGAGCTGCATCTTGGGGTTGGCTTATTTCCAGGAGTACTCAGTGGCCTCATTTTAGGGCCATCAAATGGAGAGTGGTGGAATTAACAGTTTGCAAGGCAAGCCCAAGAAAGCACTGGGGCATAGAGGTATCAAATGAATAATTACAGATAGATCGTGTAGCTTGGAGGGGTCAGAGACAAACATGACGTTAAAAGCTGCTGCTGCTGGTGGTGATTGGTGTGTGTGTGTGTGTGTGTGTGTGTGTGTGTGTGTGTGTGTGTGTGTTATTTTGAGGGAGAGGTTGTAGGACCAAAGGGCAGATATGAGGAGACGTGGAGTTGAGTGGGGCTGGTGTGCATGATGTGAAATGTACAAAGAATCAACAAAAAGTTAAAGAAAGAGAAGGGATGGGGGAGAGAGGGAGGAGGGAGGGAGGGAGAAGGAGAGAAAGAAAAACTACTGACACTGAAAAAAATCTATGTGTGGCTACAACAAACAAGTCCCATGTAGAAAAAAAATTCTATCCAGGAAGAAGAAAGACTGTGGAATAAACCTCACATACTAATTACGTTCTTATATATGCTGGGGGCTAAATAAATAAATAAATAAATAAATAAATAAATAAATAAATGATATTGGAATATAAAAACCAAAGTAACAGTTTCCACCAAGCCACTCAGAATCTGAGGTGAAAGGACTGAAAGTTTTAGGCCTGCCTTGGCAACTTAGTGAGACAGGCTCAAAATAAAATCCTCTAAAAGGCCTGACGGTGGTAGCACACACCCTAAACCTCAGGAGGCAGAGGCAGGCAGATCTCCAAGAATTCAAGCCGAGCTTGGTCTACAAAGCAAAAAAGAACAACGTAGAAAAAACTCTGTCTTGGAAAACAAATAAAACTTTTAAAAGGTTGAGGATATAGCCCAGTCATGGAGCACTTGCCTAGCATAAACAAGGCCTTAGTTTCAATCCTCAGTACTAAAAAAAGAAATTTTGAAGAAGATCATAGATTTAAAAACTCTATAAACTTAGTACAAAACTTAGTACAAGATGTTTATATAACAATGACTAATTTCTTTGAATAAATAGAAATATAAACTGAGTTTTTTCTGCTTTTGCCATCTTTTGTTCTCCTAATCATATAATGTACATGTTTAAATACTAAAAGGAAACACTCAATAGCCAAACCAGTACATGAGCAAAACTATGAAAAAAATTGATGAATATACCCATAAAAGAATCAAGCTGGTCACATTGCTGGTGCTGTGCATGAGAGAAAGAAATGAATCAAACAGTCCTCTGGAGAAGTCCCTCCAGACATCAACAGAATAGATAGTATTTCCTCTAAAAGCATCAGTCTGGAAATTTCTGAGAAAGTAATTCAAGACCCACACATCATGAAATAGGACACAATTTAAAATTTTAAATTTCATAAGAAATAATGGTAAAAGTTCTAGGGTCTCAGGGAACAAGCTGTGGTCTCTATGTGGACCTGTGAGTAGCATTACTTGGGACAGCTAGCAATAAGTTCTTCGCTTGTAAAACAAAACAATGCTTGTTAAAGAAGAACAAAAATTTAAAAACACATTAAATTGTACAGTACAACCCACACCAAGATTTATACTACATGTCAAAGATTCCTGGGGGAAGCAGTAAGTTGATAGAAAATTTGCTATACTATGCTAAGTTTGGCATGGTCATGTTTTTGTTTTTGTTTTGTTTTGTTTTAATTTTGGTCCACATATTATTTACCTTTCAAACCCAACTCCATTATTTCCTTGATAAAACTTAGATAAAGCTACTAGATACCAGTGATTTATGTCACATGTTCTCCACCTTGAATTTATGAATGTATGTTACTGTGGGTTGTTGGGTTGTTGTTGTTTCATTTTTGTTCCTTGTCTGTGTATCCTAGGAGACTCTGGGCATCCTGAAGACAGTTGTATGCTAGCCATCTTTATGTTTTTATGCCCGGTGTACTGACTAGATACCCTAATGCCTTTAACAGCGTACTTTTCCGTCTCTGAAATCCCACTTTTTCTCCTGGCAAATAGCCATACAACATTTACTGTGTGAATTTCCCATGAAGATGTGAGCTCTCACACTCAGAAGCACCTGGAAGCCAGGCTCCCATTTAACACTGACATCAGCCTGATTTCAACACATACCACAAGGCCAAGCAAGACAGAATGGAGTAAAACAAGTGACCAAACCAACAAATACAACGAATGTAGCTCAAAAGGTGGTGACTACTGATCATTTCTGCTTCAAAAACCTAAAACAAGGGTAAAAAAAAAAAAGTTATAGCTTTTCTCCTCATAACCATATGTGGTCAACTGGACATGAACTTTAGCGACTCTGCCATAGCCTCTGAAGTTCTTTCATGTCTACTACCACAGATAGCTGTGCAAAAAGACTGGAATTCTTGGTGAGGATGAAGCACATGTCCTTCTCTGACTGTTACAGTATCAATTAATTCTGATCCATAAAAGGTTCTGTTCACCATCCCCATAACTGGGTAGAATACATGTGATTTGTTAGGATAGCTGCCAACCACAAAGGGTATTTATCTTGGGTGGGGACAGGGGGAAGCAGTTGTAAAGGTCTCAGGTCACAGAACTGTTTTGCAGAATACATACTTAAGAGAGAACCAGACTGAAACCATACAAGGCACACTATACTTTACAATTGTATGCTCAAAGTCAGAGTATTTTGACGTTAAACACAGGACTTTGTCAGAGAGCCCCCGAGCATACAGGGTAAAATGTTTACTCTTTCAGATCTCAACTAAGTACCCTGAAAATGCACTTCCATGCTATTGTTCTCCACTAACCACATGAAATTTATCTACACGCTGAGCTATTGTTTGTTAAGACTTAACTCCTAGCAGTTCTTTGTTTCTGAAAAGCCGATGAGCATTCCCTGGAGGAGAGATGGCAAACCTGACTAAAGGGTTGCCAGGGCTATTCCGGGAGGTGATCTTCACTCTAAGGACTGTTCTCTGTGTGTCGTTTCTCTAGAGCTGCCTGCACACACTTCAGTAGAACTCCCTTGACCCACAAGGTGCTCCTCTTACCACATCTTAAAAACATCAGTCCTACAGAACTCATCAAATGGCACAACAATTAGCTGCTGGTGCTTCTGTTTCATTTTCCACACTGTGGAAGCCTCACTGGCTGAGACGAAGTCATTCATCTCTGTATCCATACAGCCTGATTTATAAACACACCTGCGGGAAGAGGGTACAAATATGGTTTTTTTTTTTTGCCTTCAATAACCAATGTATATATAAAACATATTACAGTATTATCCATAGTAGTAGAAGCGATGGATTAGAAAACATTTCCCCCGCAAGTATATCCAATCTAAGCTGAGACTTGAAGGACAGAAGGAGAGTGAGGAGTGAGAATCCACCTATCTCCACCTATGCTGGGCAAAAGCAAAGCAAGAAGAAAGAGTGAAAGCAAAGTAAAGCACGGAACCACAATCTAAAGGAGGCCGGGTCAACAACAGAGGAGCTTGGAGGCATATTGTGTGTGTGTGTGTGTGTGTGTGTGTGTGTGTGTGTGTGTGTGTGTGTGTGTATTTAAAGCCACATTGAAGGTCTTCACACCAAAGGAAGAATCAGCCTACTGCTGAGCCAAAGCAGAAGAGTACCCCACTGTAGAAATCCTACCTGAGAGCTGAGACTCGGTTAGAGGGTAACAAATTGAAGGCAGATGACCCAATTAGGAAGTAGTTTGGGCAGGCCAGGTGTGAGGTTATGTGGGAAGAGAGAAGAGATGAGAGATACACAGAGGAGAATCCAGGCTGCAGAGATGTTAAGGATACTGAAGGAAATCTTAAAGCAGGGTGCTGTCCATGGACATGGGAAACAAAAGGAGAAGGAAACAGCAAAGACCACTTCCGGGTCATAGGCTGTAATGGTTAATCCTGATTGGCAACCTGACTAGATTAGAAGTTGCCTCAGTTATGGAAGCACACTTGTGGATAGATCTCGAAGGGTTAAATAAGGCTTGGGAAGACCTGCCCTAAATGTGAGCAGAGGATGATAAAATTGGGGAAAGAGAAGAAAAGCTCATATTCCCAACACCCCGCTCTCTCTCCTGACCCTCTTGAGCTGAAAAATTGCTATGCTGCTCCCTTCCATCATGAGGAAATGAAACCTTTAACATCATGAGCAAGCTAAATAATCTCTACCTTTAAGTCATTTCTTTCTGGTATTTGTCACGGAGGCAGACAACTGACTAACACATAGGCCCAGTGGAAAAGGTACCAATCGCCAAAGTAAAGAATACCCTGGAGTCTCCTTATGCTGTGTTGTTTTTAGTCTACAATGCCCTGAAATAAAGTAATCCAACAGGAAGCTGGACATATGCATTTGCACAGATAGACAGTTCAGGGCCAGATTCCAAAAGCACAGAATGCTGACTATGAAGAAAACTAGGTGAAACATCACATGTGAGGTGGACACCAGCATGAAGGGCATGAAGAGAACACTAAAAACAGCCTGAAGAAGAAGCAGAAAGATCAGGAGAGGAGAGATAATAAGGAAGGTGAGCAACGGATCTTCAGAGGGACATTTCAACAACCTCACATGAAAAAATAATAATAATAAGCCTTCTGTTTACTGGATCCAGTAAGTAGGAGAGTTATGAACCTTGATGATGAACAGAAACTTATTGGAGGTAAGAGCCAGTGTGGGAATGGAAAAATGGAGCTGATAGTCTGAAGTCAGCGAGGAAAGACTATTCATTCCCAAAGCATGATGGGAAATGAAGGAGAAATAAAAATAAAAGGTAGCAAACAGGGGCAACCCCAAAATATTTTATCCCTTAAATAGTATGCTTTCAAGTCATTTGAGTATGATTTGTTACACATTAGAGAGATTTTCTTTATTTAACAGAAAGTACCCCTGACCATAATTCAAAAACAAAATGTATCCCTTACTTAGTCACCTTGACAATGTGTAACCATTGACTTTAAAGCATTTAAGCTCTACTGACTGACTATAGTAAATCAAAGATTTAGGAGGGACCATGTAAAGGCTACAATCCATCTGTTTTAGAATGGACATTTGTTCAGCATCAATGAAAGTGTCTCAGACTTAAGTCATGCATTGGTTTCTTCATTCAAGTAGCCATACAAATGATAACTCAAGGCATTCAGTATGCATCTCAATATACTCTGTCATTCTGCCCACACACATCTGCTACTTTTAAGGATATCCAAGATTCCATCTGGACAGGACATTCTGTATCACACCTACCTCAAACCAACAACAGAAAGAAAAAAAAAACCCACACCTCCTCCTCAAGGTGAAGGACACTTCCTTTCTTCAGTTTCAAAATAGTTTCTCTGTTAACATGCTGCTAAGTCTATGAGTCTAAAGCAAGGTTTTGATTGCTAGTAAAAAGAAGGCTTCTAAGGAGGAATGAGGCTGCTGGAAGACCAGCAAGAAGTCCACCAAGAAAAATGTCGAGTTCATGCATGCAATGTTAGAGACCACCTAAAAAAGCAGAGGAATATGCTACATTGTTCCTCTAGAGGAACCTAGAGATACCTATTATCTCTAAGTTATGGGTTAAGTGTTCTTTGTTATGCCCATCAATAGCTTAAACTCTTTACTTAAAATTCACAAGCGAATTCTAACGTTAACTGGAAATGAGAAAGGCCACAATAATAAAAATAATCAGTTGGAGGACTGACATTCTGGGACTTCAAAGTTAAATTTACAGACATAGTCAACAGAGTGGGGCATTCGTGCCAGATTGGAGAAACAGAAGAGGGAGCAGAGTTCAGACCTGATTTACAGCAAAGCTGCCAGAGGACGAAAACAATAACCCTTGACTCCTATATCACAGCATACACAAAAACATTATGAGATGGACAGAAATAAATGTAAGGTGACAACACTTCTGGAAGCCCACCTAGGAAAATTCCCTCATGATAGTGAATAAGATAAATGCTACATAAGAGGTTAAAAAAAATACACACAGCAATGAAGTAGATTAATTGGGTGTCAACAAATTAAAGAATTCAATTGATGGAAATTAGCATAACTCGGGCTGGGGAGATGGCTCAGTTCCTAAAGTGCCTGCTTTGCAAACATAAGGACCTAAGTTCCATCCCCAGAACTTCTGAAAAAAGCCTGGTGTGGTTGCTCACACTCAGTCCCAGCACTATGAGACAGAGACAGGAGGACTGCTGCCAGATAGCCTAAGCTAAACAGCAAGTCCTAGGTCAAAGAGAGACCTTGCCTCAAAAACAAGATGGTGGCACATGAGGAATGACACCTAAAGTTAACCTCAACCTATACATCCACAAGCACATATGCGCACATATGTGTATACATGTGTACACACACACACACACACACACACACACACACACACACAATAGGACACATATGTAGGGAAAGTCACAGATGTGGGGGAATAAACTACTGTACACATCTGAAAAGGTTTCATATCCTTTTCTTAGAAGTAACCTTTTACAAACCAGACACTAAAAGTGAGATCACTCAACTCTATTTTAATGGACAAAGGGTTCAATAGGCATTTCACAGAACAGGGTACTCAAGTGGCCATGAAACAAATAAAATGTGTAGCAATTTATGTCATCAGAAAAAATCAAGTTAAAACCATAATAAAGTATTACTGAAGACCCATCAGAATAGCTGGAATATTTTAAAATAAATTTGAAAAAGACAATTGCCACAAGTGTTACTGAAAATACAGAACCTGCACTCCTGAACATTCCATAAGGAAGAGACATTATTAGAAGCCTTTGGGGAAGCCATTTGGCAGTATCTACTCAGCTAAACACACAGGACTCTTATCACTTGCCCATGCTACTTCTAGGCAGAAATACACATACATATATATTCATACATGCATGTGCACATGCACACACACATACACACACACACATGCACACATACACCACACATGTATATGCTCATAGAAGCATTGTTAAAAATATTTAGGATATGAAAGTAACCTCAAAAAATCTATCAGGAAAGCAATTCTAAAACATGCCTAAAAGCCCTTAAATAGCAGTGGTAAGAATAAATGCCAACACACACAACCATCCATAAGCCCTGCAGACAGATCTAAGCAAACAGCCTAGGAAAAACACAATAGAAACTATATAATTCCACTCTAAGCAGTGCTGCTCTAGAGAAGAGGTCATAACAGTGCTTATCTCTGAGAAACTAAAGATCTAGAGAGGACATAGGACAGCTTCATGTTTGGCATGTTGATAGGGTGGTGATGCTGCCACTTGTTGGGCTGTTTCTGTAAGACCTGAATGCTTCTCAGTATGTCTGGGAGGCTCTGAAATAAATAAATGAATAATGGGGCACAATAACAGAGCACCAATACAAAGCACGGTCTTCCGCATTAACATACCTGCGCACTTGGAGTTCAAATGCCATTGCTCACGTTAAGTATCTTAGAAAGTTGAATACATTTCTCTAGCCTACATATCTAGGAATCTGTCTGAAGCCAGTGGAGGCAACTGGTAGTATTGTCACCTACAAATGGAAATGTAACCTCACATGCACGAGCCAGATTCTGAGCCTCATCACAGCTGAAATGAAGTGAGAATGCTCTGAGCTGCAAGCTCCTTCTCCGTTTGTCCCTAGGACCAAGAGAACAGACCCTGGAAAAGCCAAAGCCAGGCCTTTTGACACACTCATTGCACTATCAAGTAGACAGCACAAACATGTGAGTGAACACATGGTGAAGGGCTGTTTCTCTTATATGCTGTAGTTCAAGGAAGACATCGTCATCATAAAGAGAAACTTTATCTTACCTCTTGGGGGAGTGAAAAAAATGGAGTGTGTTTTAAGTAGACTTGAGTCTTTAGTCTGTAACACACACTTTGTTGCAGGCTGCTTCTGCAATCAGCACATGGGAGAGAGGTCATGGGAGAGAGACTTCACAGGGACAGTCTTCACGGCACCCCGACTTTACCTCTGTGCAGCTGAGAGGTGCAATCCCACATTGGGCTTTCATGTCAGTACATCATGAAGCTGAAGTTAAAATCACAGCGGTCCAGCAAATGGGTTCCAGGATAAGCTTTCGGGGAATACTGTGCAGTCTGACAAATATTTGGCTGACCAGGAATTTAATGGAAGAATGTTCCCTCTGGTAGATGAAACACAGGGAACCAGAGAAACTGGAACGTGTGATGTTTCCAAGTTCACGGGATATGATGACTTTCTAACTCATGGGCTTGGGACACTATTAAAGAATAATATTGCCTTCTTCCTCAAATCTGGAACTTTCTGCCTATTCCCTATGTCCGTCTATGTCATCTCTCACCCTTCCAAGTCTCCAGTCAGCTCGTTTCTTTGCTTTCCCATCTCCTGGAAGGAAAGTTAAAAATTCAAGTAAATACGTTCTGAGTTTTCCAGGTTAGATGAGGGGGTTTGCTTGTTTGTTGCTTTGTTTCCTTTCTATTCTGTGTGTGGTCTACGGCCACACCACCCTGAACATGCCCGACCTCGTCTATTCTGTGCGTGGTTTTGATTGTTTTGTTTTCTTTTGCTTTGCTCTTGCCTTCCATAAGAAC
This sequence comes from Acomys minous, assembly GCF_964271855.1. NCBI lineage: Eukaryota > Metazoa > Chordata > Mammalia > Rodentia > Muridae > Acomys > Acomys minous. Next base: position 125,091,117 of record NC_140485.1, on the reverse strand, counting down.
GAGGCTGATGCTGGTGGGTGTGGCCTGATTAGACCAAGGTCCACAGCTTAATATCACCTGTGGTGTTGGCCTGCATCAGAACAGGGCCCATATACTTCTTCCCTATTTGGTGACACTGTTTGGGAAGGATTAAGGGAAGTGGCCTTGTTAGAATAGATTTGGCCTTGTTGGAAGCGATGTATCCCTGGGGTAGGCTTTGAAGTTTTATGAGCCCATCCTATTCCCAATTAGCTCTCTCTGCCTTGCGGCTATGTCTCAGGATGTGCGTTCTCAGCTGCTGCTCCAGCACCATGCCTGCCTGCTTGCTGCCACGCCCCTTGGAATAATGGTCATAGACTCTAACCCTCGAAAACTGTAAGCCCCAATATATGCCTTGTTTTATAGGTTGCTTTGGTCATGGTATCTTATCACAGCAATAGCTGTTCCCCCTCCACCAAGCAACCCACTTCCCCAGAATCACTAGTTCATTAACAGTATTTTGCTTATGGACACTTTTTCTGCAACTGTGGGAGAACTATTGATACTACCAGACACCCTTTTCTTAGTAAAAACCTACATTTTGGTGTTTACAGTCACTTTGGTCAAAGCAGTCCAGCTGTCATACTCCTAGACAAATATGGATGCTGAGAGGTGCAAATGATATTATATTCATAATACACAGTGGATTCCTGAACTTCCCTATATGATGTTCTCTGGAGGTTCGCACTGGATCCATTCACCTCCCCACGCTCTTCCTGAAGGTTTGGTTGTTGTTTCCTCTACCCAGACTGCTCTTCGGGGTCCACCCCTTCCCCCTGGCACTGCCTCAGTACCTTCCCCCAGTCACCATCCAATGCGTTCTTTCCTGGTTCTTACTTTATCTGGCTTTTTTACATTGCCTTTCACCACCTGTGTTAGCCTTTTTAAATCATATTCCCTATATTCTGCCCAGCTGAGACAATGGCCACTCTCCTCCATAGCTGGGATCTCAGAATGGAAGAGGCATCCTTTTGGAGAAAGCTCCTCCTCTGCAGAATACCATAGAGAGGCTAGAATCCTGCATTTCCACCAGGGAACACAATAAGAACAAAGGAAAGCCTGTTATATTATAGCCCATGAGCAATGTCACATTTAAAGCGCTCTATTTTCAGCTTTATCTCCATCTTTGTTTCCACAGGTTAATCAGCTATAAAAGTCCTTACAGGGACCCTAGACAGGAAGTGAGCAGGGGTCTCAGAAAGTGAATTAGAGCAACCCTTCATGTTGGTTTGCATGTGTCTTCGAGGAAGCACCTGCATGTGTGATTGAAACCCACACAGAAACTTCTTTCCTTCATTTCCATTACAGCCAGAAGCAACGACTACCAGAAAGATGGCAATTCTTCCCAATCACAGGAGGAAATGGAACCAAATAGTTTTGATGGGGCAAGACTTTTCACTAAGCCACCAACCAGAATTTTGTCTGTGGCCTGAGCTTAGATTACACAGCAGGGAGAATTTAGGTAAAGATCTACAGGTGGAGTCAAGGTCAGTAAAAAAATCAGGAAAAAGTTGTTCAGGAGCATGTGAATAAACTTCTGTATTTATCACATCTACAGTCAAGGCTAAACCCGTGTGCTTGCAAACCCTTCCAGATCCTTCCGCAGGACAAATGCAGAATGGATGTGTCCACATTTCGCTGCTTTCGCTCCAGCAACAGTTAAGGGGGCTGAGTTGATAATCATTTGTGATGCTCTACACTCCTTGAATTGACACTCCAGGGCTAGTTCTCAAGTGTTAGGGTCGTGCACTCCCCTTCAGCACATGAACTGTATGTGTGGCCCAGCACAACTGGCCTTTCAAATTAAAGACAATAATGGTAGATGTGAACGTTCTTGGGGCCCTTTTCAAAGTAGGAAGCTTTGATTATCTTTTTTTTTTAAAGTTTCTAGATGTAGCTTACAGTCGAATTAAATTCTTATTTTCTGCTGCCAGGAAACCATATGGTGCCTTATCCAGCTGTCATTAAAGAGCCTTCCTCCAGCAGCAGATGGGAGAGAATGCAGAGACCCACAGCCAGACATAATGCAAAGAGAGAGTCTGAATTGGTGGAGGTCTCCATCAGGACCCTCCCCTCAGAGCTCTGGGAATGCCAAGGAAGAGGGGAAGGGAAGACTGTAGGAGTAGAGGGGATGGAGGACACCAGGGGAACACGAACAACTGGATCAACTACACAAGGCTCATATGTGCTCAGAGAGTGAAGCCGCAAGCATGGGGCCTGCAGGGGTCCTCTGCACACGTGCTACAGCTGTTAGCTTGATGCTTTTGTGGGAGTGGGTGTGTCTCTGACTCTTGTCTGCTCTTGGGACTCTTCCTCTTGTTGGGTTGGGTTGTCCAGCCTCAGTGTGAGGGATTTTGCCTTGTCTTGTTGTATTTTGTTCTGTTATGACTGATTGTCTCTTTTCCTCATGGAAGACAGAGGGGAAGTAGACGGGAGAGAGGAGTCCTGTGGGTGTCCTCGAAGGAATGGAGAGAGGGGAAATGCTCAGGGTGTATTGTATGAGAAAAGAATCTAACCAGGCGTGGTGGCACACGCCTTTAACCCCAGCACTCGGGAGGCAGAGGCAGGAGGATAGCTGTGAGTTCGAGGCCAGCCTGGTCTACAAAGTGAGTCTAGGACAGCCAAGGCTACACAGACAAACCTTGTCTCGAAAAACCAAAAAGCAAAACAAAACAAAGAGAAAAGAATCTATTTTCAATTAAAACGAAAGATTCACAATAAATTCATATTTTCATATTTCCTTTATAAAACTAGTTGTCAGCACTGTTTTATAATTAAAATAAGATAAAAGATAATAAGGTAATAAGATGTCAGGCAACAGATATGATATTGAATGAGGAGGTTATTAAATGAACATGAGGGGGAGAATAAAGGGGGAAGGAGGGGCACCCCTGGCATCACAGGTAGGCAGACTGAAGCAGAATCCTCACACTGACTGTTTAAATCACATTAAAACAAAATATAAACAAAATTATTTTTCTTTTTTAATGAAAAAACAAAAACAAAACCTCCAGCCTTCTCTGAAATCAAGCTAAACACAAGGCTAATGAAAAAAGGAAAAAGACTGTTCAGAGTTTTCAAAGTGGGCAGAGAAGTCTCCTTTGTAAACCAAGGGCCAATGAGAAGGGACAGAAAACACTGACACTGAAGAGAAGGAGGCAACAGAACAAGCAGGAGAGACAGTGTGTTACACTCATGTGTGAGAAACTGTCATCCACATTAATCAAAGCCACAGAAAAGGTACGTGCATTTTTCCAATCAGACGGTTACCACTGGCAAATAAACAAATTGTACTTGCCTGGCGTTCAACTGTGCCTGTTTTTTTTTTTTTTTTTTTTTTTTTTAAACAGCTGGGCACAGGTCTGCCACTGACACCAGTGTTTAGGTTTGGCATGAGGCCTCCCACACAACAAAGCAGGTGACATTCCACAAATACGTGCTTCTAATAAATCATTCTGTCAGTTTGATGGTAACATTTACATATCTTCCTTCCAACTCCTAATTGGCTAATCAGTTGCAAGTCCAAATTACATAGTACTGAAGGCAACAAAAAACAAAGTGTGTAAACAGCATCACAATGGGCTATTGTGCTGTCAAGTTTACCCTGTTGAAACATGCTATTTCTGTTTGGGTAAAGAAAGCCTTCATAATGAGACCATTTTTATGAAGGCCTTAATCAAGCAAAACTAAGGAACACAATATTTAGATTAGGGTACATATTATTTTTTAAGAGGAATAAAACTTCAGGCAGGAGGCAAAAAGATAGGCCAGGAAAGGCAGGCAGTGTGAAAGTAGCACTGGTGGTCAATCTATTTCCTTAATTCACACACATGCTGCATACTGCTTCATGTGTGTCAGCTACTCTGTGATCACATGTTTTGCAACCCACCCCCTCTTTTTTACAATGGACAGACCACCAGACAGAGAAAGCAGGAGTTCAGGAGAAACAGCACAGCAAGCTAAGCTTCCAAAGATGGAGAGGCTCTCTGTTCCTCACATTATGTCTAGCTGGAATACTTATGGGAGCTTTGCAGGACTAACAGCAAGTAAAGAGAACCATTAGACATTCTCCAAAGCCATGTACTTCAGCCCATACATGAAGGCTTGTCCCTGATCTTGGGTCATTTCTCAAACATGATGAGATAATTTTCCACTATCTAGTATGTCATTTTTCATTATTTGACTGAATTAATATGTTTAAGAGCTATATTATTGCATGGAGTGTTTATATTTTTTAGTACAGTTTTTAAAAGAAGATAGCCACGGGAAGAAATACATAGAAGATGCTAATGAAAACCCGATTATTCCTTATGTACAGGGTTGTACAGCATAGTCTTGGATGTTGGTGGTATTTGTTTAGATGGGGAACGATGGGCGTGAGGTGGTTTGTGGAGTGAAGTGAAGAACTGTTTTAACATAAATTTTAAAAGAAGAAAGTTACACAGAGGCTTAGGAGAGACTGGGGCTCTCAGTTTCACTTGGGAAGGACCATGATCAATTGGAGTGCTTGTCAAGCCAGCATGGAAAATGAGCTCCCCAAGGCATTAGTGTGGTCTGGAAAGGGAGGAAGTCTGGAGATGATTCCTGGGGAATTTGTCACAACCTCACCTGCATGTACTGTCACAAGTTTGTTGTTGTTGTTGTTGTTGTTGTTGTTGTTGTTGTTGTTGTTGTTGTTTTTATCTTAGTCATTCTGATAGGTGTAAGGCAGAATCTCAGAGTCCTTTTGATTCACACTTCTCTGATGACTAAGGACGTTGAGCGTTTCTTTAAGAGTTTCTCAGACATTTGATATTTTTCTGTTGAGGATTTTCTGTTTAGCTCTGTGTCCCATTTTAATTGGATTATTTGGTTTGCTGGTGTTTAATTTCTTGAGTTTTTTTAAAATATATATTCTGGATATTAGCCCTCTGTCAGATGTAGGGTTGGTGAAGATCTTTTCCCAGCCTATAGGCTGTCGTTTTGTTTTGTTGACAGTGTCCTTTGCCTTACAGAAGCTTTTCAGTTTCATGAGGTCCCATTTATTAACTGTTGGTCTTAGAGTCAACACTGAGGATGAAGAAGAGGAAGAGAATACAACCAGAAGGAAGAAAGCAGGAAAGTACCAGAGCAGTCAGACTGTACTCAAAAGAATAGAGATCCCCAGAGGTCAAGCTTTGTAGTAGTGTTGCAAGGAAGACACCAATTGAACCAAACATTTCTGGGTGTATAAGTTACATGAGGACTCAGGAATGCCACCATATTACCTGGTTTGGTGGTCAATAGTGTCTTTAATTTGAGCTGATTCCTTGGTATGGGGTGTGTTTAAGAGACAGTGGGGAAAAAGGAAGCTGAAACCAGAAGTTCCAATTTTAGTTTTCAATTTTGTCTGAAAATACAGAGAGAAGTTGGATAGCATTAAACAATTCAAGATAAAAACAAATTTAATTTTCTTTTGTTGTGTTTAAGAGGACAGATGGCACAGTGCATTTGTATGCAGATGGAAATGGGACAGTCAAAATGGAAAACAATGCAAAAGGTAAGGGAGAAGAGATAAGATAGTCTGTGCCACGGAATACTCAGTAGGCACAAGGTTTGAGGTCCAGTGTGCTCACAGAAAAGTTTGCCATCATGAAGTAGAGACAGATGGACAGCATCAAGTACAGACACGGGGAAAGGTTGTGAGTGACAGAACATGGAAGTTCCTTTTGATCGACTTTTTTCTCTTACTGAAACAATCAACATGTCCATTCTGGGCATTATTGAAGTGAGAGTGAGTGACTGTGGTGTGCCTATCCCCAAATGGAACGTCTGTGTCACAGCCCCTACAGCTAAGGCATAAGGAAACAACATCAAGGAGTAAACAAAAAGGTTGTTGGAGCCAGAGGACCATGATGACTGCTGTGTGATAGTTTCTTCTGAAGACGACAAAAATGTTGGTCTCATGACCCCTCGGCAAAATGGCTGCCCACAAGAACACTTCAAAGACACTAGTCCACATGCCAACATAGACGCAGGAAATTTTTACAAAGCCTCCCACCTAGATGAAGAGTAAGCAGTGAATGGCAGCTGAAGAAAGGGGATTCAGGGTTCTTTGGTTGTTTGATTGATTGGTTGGTTGGTTAGTTGGTTGGTTGATTTGTTTGTTAATTTTTCCAAGGACAAGATCCCAATCCCAAGAGATCACCCTAAAGACATGCAAATAAGGACAACACTGATTGGAATCAATAGGTGATAGAGACACCCAAATACATAGTACACACATATTTAAACAGGTCCTGAAGCCTAGAAGGAACTGGGGAGATGCTGGAGAAATTAGAGAGAGTGTGAAAGTAATGCATTTAAATTGCAATCATTTATGAAATCCTTAAATTAAAAAAAAAAAAGATAGTTGTTGGGGAAGAGAACAAGTTGAAAAAGAAGATAGACAGATGCCCAAGATATCAGGGCTGAGAAAAATGGGTAAAAGGGCATTGTGTAGTGAAAGGAAGCTGCCTAGAAGCAGGTAGTGTACCCTATGAGATCTTTAATCCTAACTCCCCAGCCACACCAAGCAGAACCCTCTGTGACCTTCTTTAATATGGTACCACTGCTCATATAGGCATGGCTAGGTGAGAAGTGGAGTTCACTCATGAGGGCAGATCTTCCAAGTAGAAAAGACTGAGGACTGAAAAGAATTGGTGCTTCAAGATATGCTAGAGCGTACTTATACAGCTAGAGCGTGGCTATATGCTGATATGTAAAATAATGAGGAAACAAGTACTTAGAGCACTGTGATGGGTGGAGGCAGACAAACACGGGGATGTCAAAAGGCCAAGGAGGGTCAACCGGGAGGCATGCTCTTCGAAAAGGAATCTCACCTTTCCTTTACAATTTACAGCTTCTGAGACAGTACACTTCCTTTCTATTTGTGTTTAAGGATTCTAGGTCAATTTTCTTTTTTAACTTGAATTTTCCCACATGTATGGTGGTACACAGTTAATCCCAGCACTGGGGAGGCAGAAGCAGAAGGGTCTCTGTAAGTTTAAGGGCAGCCTGATCTACCAATGAGCTCAAGGCTAGCCAGGGCTACATAGTTAGACACTGTCTTAAAGGATATGTATGCACGCGTGCACATACACACACACACACACACACACATATTCATACAGTATGTTTTGAACACATTTTCAATTCCTTCTAGTTCCTCCCACCTCACTGTATTTCTCCTAGATCATCCTACCTCTCTACCTACCAAACTTTATGTTCTAACTAAGGACACTTTTAATATATCAAATTTAGGTCACAATATAATGGCTTTGTACAGAAAACAGAAATTGATTACATATGGAGCATCCAATATAAAAAAAACACTTAAAATCATCATGCTTGATCAGTCTCCAATAAAAACATTAAATAAGAATAAAGCAACTGAGTTACAGCTCACATGAACATGTCCATTGGCTGCTCATCTATCTGGTGGACATCAATATCTGAATTAAAAGACACACTTCTCTTTTTTGATATTAGATTTCAAAGACATGGAAATCATTAAGAACCCTCTCATCAACAGTTATCATATAGCATCTACCTACCACCCAGATTAACATGGTCCTCTGGTGTTGGACAAAAGTAAGATCTTGGGGAACTCAGCTATGAGGTTGGAAGGCTAAGTCTCCAGGGTGATGACATTAATGCAAGCTTCTTCAACTTCTCATTTTGTTATTCAGTGTCACAAGTTACAGTTTTTCCCTTTAAATGATATATTTAATAATTTTTTAAAAATATTTTGTGCATGTATGCAATGTTTCTTGATCAGATCCCACCTCTACTTACCCTTCATACTTTCCCTTATATGTGCAATTTTAACTGTGCATGTGTATCTACTCATATCTGTACTTACTGATCTAAGACGTCTTACCCAAGAGACCAAGCATTTCACCTCTCTACCCTTCATCAATATTACATTTAGCCAAACCATTAGTCTGTAATGTTAGTCCTGAATTCACTACACATTCCTTGCAATAGTTGCAGTACTCTTGTGCTTGTGCTTGGTCACATAAATAGCAATTAGGATGATATTAGAAAGCATTGAAGTCCTCAGGCAGGTTATGCAATTATCTCATCTAATCCTCACAATCACCCATATGGTGGGTATTATTATTATTCATCTGTAATGAGACAAACAAATAAAACAGAAGCATTTTGCTTTGCAGAAGGGAATTAATTTGTCCAAAGTCAGAGAGTTGATAGATGAAAAAAACTGTAATTGAAACTCACTCTTACTCCTAAACATAATCACTTATCCCTTACACGAGCTATATAGTCCAACAGACACATAGTACCATTAATATTAATGAGTTAATATGTTGTATATAATTTCCCCAATAAATTATCAGCATAATTTGCTGAAAGCTCATGTTGTTCATTAGCATTTTATATTCAACTATAAAGAAATGCTTTGTGAAACAGACATGTTATTTCAGAGCACAGTGAGTTGTAAGTTAGTCACAGTCTTCTGAGGAGAGCTCTGGGAAGAGATCTGAATTCAGTAGTTTCCCTGTAGTTCCTGGTGGATGCCTCTGAGCAGCCTCAAGAAGCTTTCCCACTTTCTGCTTTCTTCCAGGCTTAAGCAATGAGAAGGATGTAGAACAGAAGCTTGGAGTGCTACATCTTAAGGTAGAAAGGGTTTGTAGCGGCTGACAGTTCCAGAGGTGTAGTCCATACAGTGGAAAAAGGCTTGGCAACAGGAGCAGGAAGCAAAAAGACAATTCATCACACAGAGAAAGAACAGGAAGTGTGGGTGGGACTAGAAACCCTCTATGATCACTCCCAGTCTCAGTGATAGTCTACCCCCAACAAGTTGCTACCACCTAAAGGCTACATAACCTCCAGGGAACCAAAACTGGGAACGAAGTGTTCAAGTACCTAAGCCTATGGGGGCATATCTCACATCACTAACCTAACTCTGGGGCAAGGGTGGGGCCTGGGAAGAAGGTAGGGACTGGAGCATCTCACATCACTAGCCTAACTATGGGAGCATTTCTCATTCAAAGCTCCGCAGGGTCTTTGATTCCCTCACTCAGCTCGTAAAGGGATCCTACACCATGTACGAACATGCAGATTCCAGCTTGCCAGGATTATGCTGGGTTATGAACTTCTATGCCCTGTGTGCATAGGTAGATATTTCCTTACCTACCCTTGTTGAAATTAACTTACTTGTAGTATTGCAAAAATCCTGCATGGATATAGAAGTGATCTGTTTGAACAAGGAATATACCATAGCATTTTTTAAAAAGGGTATCTGCATGTGTGTGTCGGGGGATGCCTGTTCATATGCATGCATGTACAAATGGAGCCAGAGGTCAGCTCTGGGTGTCATTCCTTAGCAGCCATCTACCTAGCTTTGGAGACAAGTTCTCTCACTGGCCTGGGTCTCACCAATTAAGTTAGGCTGGCTAGCCAGGGAGCCAAGAGGCATCAGCCTATGTCTGTCTCTCCAGTGCTGAAATAATAGGCATTCTCCATCCTGCCTGGCTTTTTGAAGTGAGTTCTGGAGATGAAACTCAGATCCTCCTGCTTGTGCAAGAAGCACTTGACGGACTGGGCTCTGTCTCCACTCCTTGTACGTCTTTTAGCAAGAGTGAGGATGCACAAGAATATTACAGACAAGGGATATGTCACGGTATGGAAAAGATGCTTTCATCAGACTGCTAATGTTGAAGAGCCAGCTTTGCAAATCGGATCTCGTAAATCACTCGTGACCATGCTAAGGGCAATTGTAAACGGAAGGTGAGCCGAACGCACAAGCAGACACATGGCTGCCGTACACAGAAAACCATTCTAATCGCTTTGGCCATGTTGATTCTATACTAATTAGGATTGAGACATGAAGATTTATGTTTGGCGCAAGTATTTATGAGCCCAAAGCCAATGTAGCTAATACCATTGAGTTTTATGAACTCAGAGCTAAAGACAGCGAGTCACTTGCATTTATGAGATATGTGGTGAAAGGTTTGCAGTGCCTGGACAGGAAACCGTGGGGCTGAAGTGCCTTGAGTGATTTTTGGCATTTGTACTGTAGACATTCCATGCTAGAGGGCTAGCAGGAGTGTAGACAAACATTCACTCTGGTATTGGAAGGACTGCAAGGTGATCTAAAGTTGAGGCACGCTCTCAATGACTTAGTATCGCTATTCTGTGTCTAAGAATTTATCCCAATAATCACAGACGCACATAAGACTTATCTATTGATACATTGCTATGACAATCAGTAGATACAACCATATAAAGGAATATGAACTTATTGAAAATACAGTGGCATGGGAAAACGTTTACAAAATATTTTGTTTAAGAACCCGCTATTAAAACAGTATGCAGGCTGTTTCTGGTGCCGGGCCAAATGCAGCAAGCTGCCCTCACCTGTCACTCCAAGTAATGGCTAAAAACTGAACAGGACACAAAAAAGGCAGCTATCAGAGAAGCTCAGGAAGCTCACAGTGGCAGGGTGAGTGTGAGTAAGGAGCAGAGGAGAAGCTCCTAGGACTTGTAACTCTCCTTTGTTTCCCAGGTGTGAGCTGAGGGCACACTGACTCCAGGAACTACACAGCAAGAGCTGAGCAGAAGCTCTAACAGGAAACCTTTCTTCTCAGCCAGAGGACTAGCAAGACGTCGTGTTCTAGAAATGGGGAGTCCACCTCCCTACCTCCACTACAGCGTAAGTATCTCTTCCCCTCACCTGCTGGCCTCCCAATAAAAACCTTTCCTCTTTACTAATACAGAGGGAAAAAATTGTCAAGAGAAAATAAGCACAGGGTAGGTTATGAACAAGGAAATAAGCACAGGGTAGGTTATGAATGAGGGATGTATTTTATCTCTTTTGTAGCTTTTTCACGGTGAAGGCACACCCAGTTGTGTGGACTACCGTCCCTTGAGATAGGAGAAGCAGGACACAGAGCGCAGGACGGACACGCCTGTAAGGAGAAACTGAAGAATGTCAATAAACAAGGGCATAAGACCTGATATCAGTCCCAGGCACAAACAGAAAGAAAAGGACACAAAAGAAACATATTGATGGCTTCAAAACCTGAAACACCACCAAAGTCCCAGCTCAAGTCCCAGCTAACCTGATGCAAGCTCCTGTCAGACTCAAAAGCAGAGCACACTAAAAACTCTACTGACACCCAAATCTCCACGAAACAGGACATGAAACCAGAGCCCAGACGGGATGATTCCTGCTAAAAACAAACGAACTACTTAACATTTCCATACGACTTTGAAATGGTCCAGCATCTCACACACGTTTTTAAAAAGTTTAGGGTATTAAACCAAAAAAACTTGATGTGTACAAGTACACAGAAAAATAAGATACGCACATTTGTTTTTAAATCAACAGACGCTAAATGAACATTAGTCCAGACATTGCAATAACGAGGCAAGGAGTTTAAGGCAATTCTTTGGAAATATTCTTTAAGGTAAATGTGAACACTGTTGAAATGGATGACAAGGAGAAACGTATTGCCAGGCAACAGCAACGTAAAAAGGCACCAGATGGTCATGTCAGATCTAAAACATACATTATCTGTTCTAGAAGAGCTTGTTGTCAACTTGACATAAACTAGAGTTATCTAGAAAGAAAAGCTGCAATGGGAAAATGTCCCCATCCAGATTGACTGCAGGCAAGTCTGTAGGGCATTTTCTTGATAGCGGATTGGTGAGGGCAGGCTCAGCTCACTGCAGGCAGTGTCACCCCTCGGTCTTAGATGATATAAGAAAGCAGGCTGAGCAAGCCACGAGGAGCAAGGCAGTAAGCACATTCCTCCATGGCCTCTGCTTCAAGTCCTGCCTCCTGGCTCCTGCCCTGACTTCTCTCAGGGACAGAGTATGATCTGACAGTTGTAAGATAAAATAAACCCTTTCTTACCCTATTTGTTTTTGGTCTTGGTACTTTAATCACAGCCATAGAAACCTTGAATGAGACAATATCCAATTTTTAAAAACTTAGTGGATGTGCTTAGTAGAGCACCGTGGGTGACAGAAGAGTCTGTACCTTTGAAGCTAGATCAATAGAAGGTATGCACCAAAAAAAGAAAAAAGAAAAAAAATCTGAAAAAAAAAATGACAACTCACCAAACTGTGACACAATAACCAAAACCGGAGTCCCAGAGAAAGAGATGAATGAAGATGCATAAAAAGAATATCCAAAGAAATAATGGTTTGCAACTTACCTAGCACTTTGGAGTCACAGACAGATGGACCTCTGTGAGTTCAAGGCCAGCCTGGTCTACATAGTGAGTTCCAGAACAGCAAAAGCTACATAGTGAAACCCTGTCTTTAAAATAAAATACCATTTGAGTCTTTCTGTTTCTGGGTTAACTCACTCATTATGATCCTTTCTAGTTCCATTCATTTGTCCACAAATTTCAGGAATTCCTTGTTTTTAATAGCTGAGTAGTATTCCAGAGTGTAAATGAACTACAGTTTCTTTATCCATTCTTCTACTGAGGGATGCTTAGGCTGTTTCCATGTTCTGGGTATTATGAATAAGACCACGATGAACATGGTTGAGCATATGTCCTTGTTGTGTGCTGGTGCATCTTCTGAGTATATTCCAAGGAGTGGAATAGCTAGGTCTTGGACACTAGCCCAAGGGACATGTCCCATGAAAGTCTTCACCTACCAGGAAATTGGGATAGATCTGAGGACATCCTATTGGGACTCTAGTTGAGACAAGTATGGGAGAATGGGGAAATAGAAGGATCCAGAGGGTCCTAGAAACCTACAAGAAGAATATTATGATGGGCAGATCTGGGCCCAGGGGTTCTGTTCAAACTATGGCATCAGCCAAGGACAATACGTGCAGTAAACATCGAACCCCTACCCAGATCTAGCCAGTGGACAGGACATTCTCTACAGATGAGTGAAGAGTGGGGACTGACTTTAACTGAACTCTGGTGCCCCATATTTGACCACGTCCCCTTGATGGGGAGGCCCAGTGGCACTCAGAGGAAGGATAACAGGCTACCAAGAAGAGACTTGATACCCTATGATCATACACATATCCCCCTCAGTCACAATCATAGGGGACGGGAGTAGGGTGGAAGTGGAAGGGAGGGAGGAATGGAAGAATACAAGGGATGGGATAACAATTGAGATGTAATATGAATGAATAAATAATAAAAAAGTGAAAAAATAATAAAATAAAATACCAACAAAAAACCCTCCCAAACTAAGTGAAAAGAGTAAAAATAACAAAGGAATGAAAACTCACCAAGTGCAACTGCCACACAGTCCAGAAATCATGTCTTGTATATTTATGAGCTGGAAGCCTAATCGTGACTACCCATTGCACCTTTGTTCATACTAGGCCAGAGTAGAAACAACCCTGATGTGCTTTAATGTGTGAATGGGTAAACAGGCTTTGGTGCATCCATCAGCATAAAATATGAACAATTTGTATGAGCATCCAGACACTTACTGTGAAGTAAATAAAGCAATTCCAAAGAGCCAGCTATGTAAGGTTCTACTTAAAAGGATGCTTAAAACACATGGATATAGAGAACAAATTTAAGATTGTCAGTGGTGAGGGATGGAATGGCAGAAAATGGTTACATTAGGTATCCTTGTGAGGATGGACAGGGGCCACACTTTAAATGTTTCAGTACCTATCTCTTGGATGTAAGATGTTCCCTCTGGAAAATGGGTAAAGCCAATTACAAAGGACCCTCTGTCTTTCTTATCGTCATTGATAAACAGATAAATTGGAAGAAACCTCTACCTACTGAAAAGGACACAGATGGAAGTCACACACTCAGAGGGTGAAGGCTCTTGACTCCTGAGAATAGAAGCTTAATGTCCTGAGTTCAGTCTCTGGGACTCACATAAAAACAGAACAAAAGAACACCGCAAAGATGTCCACTAATCACCACATATGTGTCTTGGTACACACACACACACACACACACACACACACACCACACACGATAATAAAATTAAACTAAATAAGATTGACCAGCTTTGGTACATTTAACAACAGTGAACACATTATTGATACAAGGCAGCACTCATGAATTTGATATCCATTATGGTAAATGAATAAGAAATAGATTTAAAAACATACAGCAAGCCTTCTGCCTTGTTTCTAGGGAAAGGGAAAACTGTAGGAAAAGTGCACAAATACCACTGTAAAGCAAATTTTTGGCTGACAATTCAAGGGAATGTTTGACTATGGAGTAGCAAAAATACAAAGCCATGTTTTGGATAGTCAAAATAATAACGACAAATTTTTATGCATCCATCAAAAGCTAGAAAAACTACACCAAAGAGTATTCAGTGTATGAAAACTAAAAATAAATTTATAGAGAACATGAACAGATATTGATCTTGTGTTTGTAATAATAGACATATGACTGACAGGTAAATATTAAAATACTAACAGTATCTAAGTAACATTTAAATTTGAAACTAACTTATAAATAACATGTTGGGTATTTTTAAATCTGGCACACATATACATATCTGCATACAAGCATACACATATCCATAGTGTAACACTTTTGTGTATTTCTGTCAGCACATAAATGTCCAAAATAAATAACATCTTGAAACACTAAGATATAAAGAAATTAGGTATAACTAAGATGGAAACACCGTGTTCCTTATGGTTTCCTGTATTTTACAAATATTTCCCCTTTCAAGCTTTTTTAAATTAAAAAAAAAAAAGTGGTTTGTAGTCACAGATGTACAGGTTTTCTATATGAGTACATACTGCTTTGGAAGTTAACATTTTCTGGGATATAAAAGATAAAGGAGGGCTTGGCATGCCCCCTCCATCCCCTCCCTGGCCCCTACTCCACCCCCTCGCCCATCCCCTCCCCCACCCCCTCCCCCCACTCCTCCCCCACCCCCTCCCCCAACCCCTCCCCCACCCCCTCCCCCACCCCCTCCCCCATCCCCTCCCCCACCCACACACCCCCACCTTCCGCCCACAGAATAAGTTCTACTGCACAATGGAGGTGTCAAAGGGTGTGTCATTATCAAACAGAGCCTTCTGAATACACTGGGATTCACAGCCCTGCAGGAGAGCAGGGGAGGAATGAGCCCAGTTACAGGCTCCCACAGGCTGCACAGAGAAAGTCTTGCTAATAGAGAACCCCAGGCAGCCAGATTCTTCCCAGCCTGGTTGGAGCACAAGAACATCTGATTCAATGTGGAAAATTGTACTATTGTTCGCGCCTCCACAGAAACATGTGACATTTCAGGGCAACACAGAAAAACAGATGAAAACCCTCAAAAGCAGTTACCAGCTCTGCGAAATGTTATACCAGACATTAGGGGAACGGCAAGGGTGGGAACAGCAGTGACCTCAGCCTTTGGTCAGATGGCTTTCTCTGATCTCAACACCATTCTCAGCTAAGGGAGGGAATGGGTGAAGAAATCAGCCACCATTTCCAGTCCCGTGACCTCCTATGTCTGATCCAAAAGAAGCTTGGAAAGAGAGAGGGAAGGAGAGAGACAGAGATGGGGGAGGGGGAGGGAGGGAGACAGAGGGGGAGGAAGGGAGCAAGGGAGCGAGGGAGGGAGGGAGGGAGGGAGGGAGGGAGATCCAAAGCAATGCAAAGGATTATCCTCCTGATTTTTCTAGATTAGGAAAAACACTTACTGGATCCTTCAAGAGTTCACCCATGTTGAGCATTCTGCAGAAACCACTGCAGTGACATCCTCTGTTTAATATCCAAAAGAATTAAGAACAGCGATATATCTAACTTTGTCAACAAGCAGTAATGAACCAGCGGCCTCCACATGGCACCTGTAGCTGTGGCTGGCAAAGGTACACACCATAGCTACAGAACAGCATACAGAACACCAAGCTATTTTGTTCTTGAGATCAAGAGATTAAGCCATGGGCTGCAGGCAAGTAGGCGCTTGGTAAGTACGTAAGCTAACATAAAGACTAACTCCAACGCAGAACGCAGTATACTTTAACATTTAACATTCTGCCTTTAACATTTACATAAATGTCAAAAGTTATCATCTCTAAAGTAAAATATATATACTCCAGGAACACTGGATGGATCATCTCCTGCTCTTTGAACAGCCCAACATCGTCCATATTGGAGCCTTTATTATTCTGTTCCTTCTATGGTTTTCGTACATTCTTTTTGCAACAGATAGTAGAAAAGATAATGATAACAACAACAACAAAAAAGTAAACAGATTCTCAATGCCTTCACAATATAAGACTTTGCCTTCATCTTTTATAAAATTATGAAACTTCAGGTTTAAGAATATTTAACTAGGCTGGAGAGATGGCTCAGGGGTTAAGAGCACTGACTGCTCTTCTAGACATCCTGAGTTCAATTCCCAGCAACCGTGTGGTGGTTCACAACCATCTATAATGTAATCTAATGCCCTCTTCTGGCCTGCAGGTGTACATACAGACAGAGTACTGTATACATAATAATAAATAAGTATTTCTTAAAGAATAAAAAAAGGAATGTTTAATTAGCTAGACATAGTGGCACATGCCTTTAATTCCAGCTCTGAGAAGATGGGGGCTGGGAGCAGTCCCCTTGAGTTCAAGGTCAGCCAGGGCTACACAGTGAGATATTTGTCTCAAAAACAAAGCAAACAAATAAAAGAATGTTCAATTATAATATTAAAAAGGGATTATCTATCATGTTACCAGTGTCCTAAATACGAGAGTGTAAGCGACAGCCCTGAAGTGAGGGCCTGGGAAGAAACTTCTTCCTGGCATGTTGTTAAGCATTCATTTCTCCAACTCTGGGACCAATAAGGCAATGTATTTTGTTCATATCTTGGCTCAGCTGAAAATGGTCTCTGTATGTCCTACAATTGTAATAACTAACGCACCACTGAGGAATGGCACCTAGTTTCCTCTTCTATTTTCAAGCTGTGGTGTTTTGCATGTTTTAACTATGTCACAGTTCAGGCACCTTAAGCACATCTTGAAAGTTCACAGAGTGACTATCTGTAGGCATTCCACATTAAGTTACAAAACAGTACAATCCAGTGCATCACTTATCAAACTAGGATATGGGCAGGCATCACCCTCGATGACCTTATTAAGATGCTAATTCTGGCTGCGAAGGCGTTGAATGGAAAATGTTGCCCCATAGGCTCACATGTTTGCACACTTGGTCCCCACTAGGTGACCAAGTTTTAGAAGGTTGTGGAAACTTTTCGAGATGGCGCCTCCTTAGAGGAAATGAGTGAGCAAGGGTCAACCATGAAATTCCTCTGTTCATCCTCTGCTTCGCAGCATCAGAAGCGCTGTGACTCTCCGCTTTCCACTCTTGCCAACCTGCCTTCCCCTTCATGACGGACTATACCCTCTTACACCGTGAGTCAAATTAAACTGTTTGTCCCTTAAATTCCTTTTTTGGAGGTATTTTGTCACAACAAGTGAAATAATTACTAACAGAAAAGATGTAAGTTCTAGATTGGCACCTGGGGCAAGCTGGTCATGCAGATCTTAGCTCACACTTTGTGCAAGGGGGTGAAAGACAGCATTCTGCCAAAGCCTGAATGAAAGGTCAGTGTGACAGTAGTGAGCAAGACACAGCCTTAAGAAATAATAACTCTCAGGATGGTAACAAAACCCAGTGGATGGGAATACCAGACCTCATTTATTTATGTATCTTTAGAAACTTGAATCCAACATCATTACTTATTTTGATAGCAAAATATCCAGTTCATGTTTTCAAGGAAGTTGATTCTGCCTCCACGGTTATACATCCTACTGTACAAATCTAAATAATGTTTGGTTCAAACCACCGTTAGAATGGCTTTGCTGCTTTGGAAGGATAGTGGACAAACAAAGGATACTCATCAGCCTTGTGGAAAGAGTTCATTTCCACCTGTCAGACATTTGCTAAGAACCTATTGCTCCACGCACTGCCATGGGGGGCTTATACAGCACAGTGCCTTCCGTGCAATTGATGCTGCTCTTACTCTCATTCTTTGTTTTAATTATCTTTGAGAATAATTAATATGTAGGTTGAAGAAGAATCGTGTAGCTACTGAATACAGGGAGGAATCCAGATTGTCTGAGGAAAATTCAACAGTAATGTCAACGGCTATGGGAATTTCTGACCGGTTGGTTTAAATTTCTTTCCAGTTCTTTTGCAAGTAAGAGCAGTCCTTCTGGCTGAGTGTGTTGTACAGCAACAGTTTCTGAGGTAGTTCACAGCAAAGAAAAGGCCTGGTCTTCTCCAAGTTGCTTGGTCTGTGCACAGTCTCCCACTGTCCAGTGCTACATATAAGCACACCGCACATGAGGAAGCAGGTGACGTCCAATGTTTCCGTGAAATCCAAAAAGAAACAGTTATCTAATACGCATATATGGCTAGCTGAATCTCTGCATTCAGCTGTGAGGCTGTTTCCTCTCAGCCAAAGGCTTTGCAGCCGAGAACTTCTTTTCCTATTGCTACTAGTTTAAGGACCTAAACTATGTAAGCTTATTATTATTTTACAGCTCTGGAGGTCAGAAGTCAAAAACAGGTTTCACCGAGATAAAACTCAGATGCCAGCAGGTCTTTATGCCCTCCAGATACACTAGGGGAAAATCTATTTATTTATTTTTGGAGGTTTTTTTGGGAAATCTAATTCCTTGCCCCTTCCTGTGCTGAAGGGTTCCTTCCTCATCTTCACAGCCAGCAGTGTTGCCACTCCTGTCTCTTGCTCCCAATGTCACATCCTCCTCATTTTCAGTCTTCTCCCATTTTGTTCTTCTGCCATTAAGGGGGGCCTCATGAGTACACCAAACCCAGTTATTTATTCTGCATATCCTAGAGCAGTAAACTTCAGTGTTCATCAGTCTTAATTCCACCTGCAGCTGTAAATCCCCTCATGCCTGGTAACTTAACATAGTAATAGATTCTGGGCTTTAAGACATGGAAGTCATTGGGTCCCATGATTCTCGCTACCATGTCAAGCTGTTCTTTTTCCACTTACTAACTTGCCTTCTCCAACAGCTATCTAGTTTCATTATAGTTTTTCCTCACTAAGAAAAGCAACTCTCGGGCAGTAACCATCTAAGGGGACTGCTAACAACAAGTTGTCTTTCAGCTTTTGACCTTAAGCTCTGTATCTGCTAGAATGACTCTCTGACCCAGAGAAAAGCTTTGAACTGGACCAACATAGCCACCACCACCACCGCCGCCACCACCACCGCCACCACCACGTAACCATCTGTGCCTGGATACATGAGCCTGAGTTCCCTGACTCCCCTTCAAATAATCTGATGTGGCCCAACTAGAATCCAACTATGGCCATCGTCACTGGTGTCCTCACTTGCTACTGAAACTGTGAAAAAAAAAAAAAGCAAAGGCTTTCTTTGAAAAATGCCTACAACCCTTATAATCGCCCAAGAGCCTAGTAAATAAAGTTTATTCACTGTCATTTAAACACAGACAGGGATGTAAAAACAGGTAACGGTCATTAGGATCCTCTTTCCATGCCATCACAGGGGTTTGACAGGCTGGCTGTTTGAACAACGGTACAACGCTTCAAGGACTCTCAGCCTCTAATAGGAGAATAACACTATGCATGCTTTTGGATGATAGTTCAGACGTAGCTTCTCTTAGGAACGACTGCTATAGTGTAATTACTCTAACCAGGAGCCACAGAATGTGCGAAGTTAGAATCATCAGATTAAGGCTCCAGATAAAGCAGAGGGATTAAACATAAATGTGAAACAAAGTGTTAAACCTGAGTTTAATACTGGGCTACCAAAAAACAAAACAAAGCCTGTACAGTTAAGTGCTATTAAAATGAACAAGTCCAACCACTGAAAACGAAAATAGAAAGGGCATGGCAGCCTATCAATGTTTCAAGTCACTGGAAGGTTAGTAGGAGGGAGAATGTTTCTTGTGAGCCTTGTTTTCTAACCCATAATAAGCAACACCAATGCAAAACTACACATCATACTTACAAAACAACATACAGAATGACAAGATATTTTGTTCTTGTTAAGCCATGGACTGCAGGCAAGTAGGGACCTCTCTCACCCAGCAAGCTGCTTCTCTGCTCCCCTACAAGAACCATGCAAGGCAAGCGCACAGAGGAACAGTGTTCATAAAAGCTGCGACTCCATCTTTGGCCACTCTCAAATGGGCCAATTCAAAGGAAGGGCTGAGTGGGGAGTGAGAGAAGGCCTTGACTCAAAGGAAGTTCTGCTCACATTGCACCCTAAAGGATTCTGGGAAACCTATGCACATACTTTTAATAGCACATGAGCATCCTTAACTTAAGTTCAAACACTCTTAAGAAGGCATAGTTCTTGGTGCCTTGTGTCTGCTCTAAAGGCTTTCTATACGTAATTGTCAGAGCCTTGGCGCTGCTAAATATGAGTGGCTGTGCCAACATCTGCTGTACAACATCTGGCCAAGCCAGTCTCACTGACTAGCACATTGGCCCATCCAGGAAAGCAATCCTGGAGATAGCCATCTACCTGAAAGTTAAAAGGAACTGAGAGAAAAGCCTTATTATGCACTCCTCCTCAGGTAGACAAACAACACGAGAAAGGAACACTGGCCAGGAATTCATACGCTCAGCAGGAAGTTACTTCTAAGAAGGAGTTGAAAAGCCCCACTCAGGCAACATGGCAGCCTTGTGTCTAGAGACAGCTGGAGAAAGGGAAGCCTATCCTAGAAAGGGAAGCCTATCCTATACTGCAAATAGAAGGTCTTTTGAAAACATCTAGCTGCATTTCTTTAGACATCTTACACCTCTGGAAAGATCTTCAATTTGTCAAAATGGAGGGTCAAGAAAATCGGTACCAACCATGTGGGTGTGCCAACCATATGTATAATCTCAGACAGTTCTAGCATTGCAGGCGTTGGTTGTATATTTTTTCTTCTGTAATCTTTTAACTGCTTTTGTTTCCACACATTGTCCATATTTGATAGCCTTTTAGTGCGTTTGTGACTTGGTCTTGATCACTTTTCACTCAGGTGTTCCAGGTGTACCTTACGTCATTACCGGGCACCGTGCCCACCCTCTGACCACCTACAGGAATACTTTCAGTACCCAAAGTATAAAAGCTTAAAGATAATTATAGTCATCTACTCCTGTTTAAAACTATTGTGTGTCAACAGAACAGATGATTATGCAAACTGCAAACTTTCACTTTGGGAGGCTGGAAGTTTGATGCATGCCAACTGGGCCCCACTGTGAACTGCTCTCTTGGTGTTTCTAGGGGAAAGGTTATAAACAGACTGTTGACAATGGGCAGAAGGGCATGTGTAAAGGCTTTATTGGATAATTTCTTTCCCTCGGATGGAGCTGCGTTTGGATGCTTCTAAGCCATCCTCTGTGGAACAGGACAGTACTAAGACTCCTTGAGTGGGGCAAGTTTACCTTGGCAGGTGACTCTGGGAAACACTTCAGTGGAGAACGAACCTGAGAGTGCTCCTGATCAAGGCCACCAGACACTTTTGGTATCCTCTTCCCATGTCATATCTTAGAAACAGGCCTGTGCCCATTTGGTTGTGCCCCCATGTTTTTTCTCTTCCCCTACCTACCAGGTAAAGGTGAGAGGGGCATCCAGGCCTTCATCATAGGAGC